>NC_065598.1:53482757-56187417 GCF_024542745.1 Macaca thibetana thibetana
AAAAGAATGGTTTTGATTAAAAAAATTTTTTTTTTTTTTTTTTTTTGAGGCGGAGTCTCGCTCTGTCGCCCAGACTGGAGTGCAGTGGCGCGATCTCGGCTCACTGCAAGCTCCGCCTCCCGGGTTCCCGCCATTCTCCTGCCTCAGCCTCCCGAGTAGCTGGGACTACAGGCGCCGCCACCACGCCCGGCTAATTTTTTTGTATTTTTTAGTGGAGACGGGGTTTCATTGTGTTAGCCAGGATGGTCTCGATCTCCTGACCTCGTGATCCGCCCGTCTCGGCCTCCCAAAGTGCTGGGATTACAGGCTTGAGCCACCGCGCCCGGCCAAAAAAAATTATTAAATACAGGTGGGGTGTGGTGGCTCATGCCTGTAATCTCAGAACTTTGGGGAGCTGAGGCAGGAGGATTACTTGAGCCCAGGAGTTTGAGACCAGCCTGGGCAACATGGGGAGACCCTATCTTTACAGAAAATAAAAAAAATTAGCCAGCCATAGTGGCTGGTTTCTGTATTCCCAGCTACTCGGGAGGCTGAGGTGGGAGGATCACCTGGGTGCAGGGAGGTCGAGGCTGCAGTGAGCCATGATCGTGCCTCTGCACTCCAGTCTGGGTGACAGAATGAGACCCTACCTCAAATAATAATAATAATAATAATAATAATAATAATAATAATAATAGTCTCACACCTCTAGTCCCACCACTTTGGGAGGCCAAGGTAGGAGGATCACTTGAGGCCAGGAGTTTGATACCAGTCTGGGCAACATAAAGAGACCCACCCCATCTCTACAAAATAAACAAACAAATAATTTAAAAAATATATGTCATTTGGAGCTACCTGGGTAAGGCATGGGCCAATTTAAAGTTCCTTCTTTGTATTTCTTTTTTGTTTTTGTTTTTGAGACAGAGTCTCGCTCTGTCACCCAGGCTGGAGTGCAGTGGCGTGATCTCTGCTCACTGCAAGCTCCGTCTCCCAGGTTCACACCATTCTCCTGCCTCAGCCTCCCGAGTAGCTGGGACTACAGATGCCCGCCACCACGCCTGGCTAAGTTTTTGTATTTTTAGTAGAGATGGAGTTTCACCGTGTTAGCTAGGATGATCTCAATCTCCTGACCTCGCGATCCGCCCGCCTCTGCCTCCCAAAATGCTGGGATTGCAGGCGTGAGCCACTGCGTCTGGCTGGTCTTTTTTTTTGAGACGGAGTCTGGCTCTGTCACCCAGGCTGGAGTGCAGTGGCGCCATCTCAGCTCACTGCAACCTCCGCCTCCTAGGTTTAAGTGATTGACCTGCCTCAGTCTCCTAAGTAACTGGGATTACAGGCAGGCGCCACCACGCTTGGTTAATTTTTGTATTTTTAGCAGAGATGGGGTTTCACCATGTGGACCAGGCTGGTTTGAACTCTTGACCTCAGGCGATCTGCCTGCCTTGCATTCCCAAAGTGCTGGGATTACAGGCATGAACCACCACGTCTGGCCTCTTCTTGGTATTTCTATATTGAAAAACAACTAGTAAATGTTATAAATCATGAAAAGATAAATGAAAAAGATTCCTGAGGTATTCTGATATGCAGCCAGGCTCGAGTGGCACTGACAAGGGGGCATAGGTTATAAACTGGTGAAGACTTACAGCTATCCAGATTGAGACTCAACTAGGGTACTGCTTATTTTACTGTATTTGTTTATTTCAGAGACATGGTCTTGCTCTGTCACCCAGGCTAGAGTGCAGTGGAGCTGTCATGGCTCACTGCAGCCTCGACCTCCTGGGCTCAAGCGATCCTCCCACCTCATTCTCCCGAGTAGAACTACAGGCGTGCACCACCATACCCAGCTTCTTTTTTTTTTTTAGAGGATGAGGTCTCACTATGTTGCCCAGACTAGTCTTGAACTCCTGGCCTTGAGCAATCCTCCTGCCTCAGCCTCCCAAAGTGCAAGGATTACAGGCATGAGCAACCATGACAGCCTGTTATACTTTAATGTGCATATGAGTTATACAGGAATCTTGTTAAAATGCAGATTCTGGCCGGGCGCAGTGGCTCACGCCTGTAATCCCAACACTTTGGGAGCCCGAGGCGGGCAGATCATGAGGTCAGGAAATCGAGACCATCCTGGCTAACACGGTGAAACCCCGTCTCTACTAAAAATACAGAAAACGGTGAAACCCCGTCTCTACTAAAAATACAGAAAATTAGCCGGGCATGGCGGTGGGCACCTGTAGTCCCAGCTACTTGGGAGGCTGAGGCGGGAGAATGGTGTGAACCTGGGAGGCGGAGCCTGCAGTGAGCCAAGATCGTGCCACTGCACTCCAGCCTGGGCAACAGAGCGAGACTCTGTCTCAAAAAAAAAAAAAATGCAGAATCTGACTGAGTAGATCTGAGGTAGGGCCCAATAGTCTGCATTTTTTTTTTTTTTTTGAGGCAGAATCTCACTCTGTTGCCCAGGCTGGAGTGCAGTGGCACGATCTTGGCTCACTGCAACCTCTGCCTCCTGGGTTCAAGCGATTCTCGTGTTTCAGCCTCCTGAGCAGCTGGGATGACAGTCATGCGCCACCACGCCTAATTTTTTTGTAGTTTTAGTAGAGACAGGGTTTCACCATGTTGGCCAGGGTGGTCTTGAACTCCTGACCTCGAGTGATCCACCCGCGTCGGCCTCTCAGTGTTGGGATTATGGGCGTGAACCACCACACCCGGCCAATAGTCTGCATTTCTATTAGGTTTCCAGGTGATGCTAATGTTGCTGAATCACTTATCACACTTCGAATGGCAGGAAAAAAGAAGGAGTAGAGGAAGAAGTAAGATGGGGAGGAGCCATGAAAATGAAGAGGGGCTGATATGAGACACTGCAGAAGCAGAATGTTTGAGCTTGTGGATGAGGAAAGAATCTGGGATGACTGAGGTTTGTGGCTTGGGTGACTATGAGGATAATGGTGACATTAATCAGAGATAAGATAATCAAGCTGGAGGAGGATGGAGTATAGGAAACAATGGAGGGGTAGGAATGAGATATCACATTTAAGTACGGGTACAGTGGCTCATGCCGGTAATCCCAGCATTTTATGAGGCTGAGGCAGGCGGATCACTTGAGGTCATTAGTTTGAGACCAGCCTGGCCAATATGGTGAAACCCCATCTCTACTAAAAATACAAAATTAGCCAGGCATGGTGGTGGGCGCCTGTAGTCCCAGGTACTCAAGAGGCTGAGGCATGAGAATCGCTTGAACCCAGGAGGTGGAGGTTGCAATGAGCTGAGATCACGCCACTGCCCTCCAGCCTGGGCAACAGAGCAAGACTCTGTCTCAAAATAAAAATAAAATAAAATCAAGACACTGATTACCTCTGGGGAAGGTAGAGAGATGGGATCATAATTAGGTTAGGCGGTGGGTTTGAGTGTTCATTTTATTATTGAATTTCATAATGTATGTTACATATATCCTTTTGTATTTATCAAATATTACATATATTTTTAGGTAGTCCAAAAATTAAGAGAAACAAGAGAGAAGTGTCAGGGAAGTCAATTTCAGTAAATGGGTTGTTTTGCAGGATCATATTGGTATGGAAGACCTCAGCAAGATAAGGCCTGTAGGGAAACCCTGAACTTCATGACTGAGAGCACACAGGTCACCTTTGGAAGCAGCCACATTCAGATGGGGAGGGCTGATGCCAGACTGCAGAATGGGAAGGAATGTGGGAAGTCAGGACTGGGAGTGTACATAAGTCTTTCATCTACTACCATTTCTTCCCTAACCCACAACAGCTAACATTTATCTAGGCTGTAGTGTATGCCAGGCCCTTTGCATACACATTTAATCCTCACAACCACCCCATAGGGTGGGCTACAGGGACTAAGCTCAGTGCTTGTATTACCACCAGATTATGTTCACCTCCAACCACATGCAGAGAACCCCTACTGAAACACTGAAATGGGAATGAATGTTTAGCTATTACATTCCAAATTTTAGACTGAAGGTCTCAAATGGTTAAGTAATGGGTACCAACCAAAAGTGATGAATTAAGTCTACCCAGAAATGGACTATTTCTTCCTGTGATGCTGTCATTGTGAGTCACCAAACTTAACCAGTTTTATCCCCATTCAGGCACATAGTACAATTGTATTTTTCCACCTCTATAAAATTAGCTGCAACCATGTGGCTTGCTTTGGGCAATGAAAAGAGAGAAGTGATCTGTGACACTCTAAGCTTTAAGAGCCAAGGTATATTTTGGTCATATGCCTTCCCCTGACTCAGTGATGGAACTTTTTTTATTTAACACATTGATGCTCTACATATTCAGAGACTTCTCTAGTAACAAACTATGGAAATGATCCTTGAAAGTAGAGTGTTGGTGACCAGTCACAGTGGCTTATGCCTGTAATCCTAGTACTTTGGGAGGCTGAGGCTGGCGGATTACCTGAGGTCAGGAGTTCAAGACCAGCCTGGTCAACATGGTGAAACCCCGTCTCTACTCATACAAAATTAGCTGGGTGTGGTGGTGCACGCCTGTAATCCCAGCTACTCAGGAGGCTAAGTCAGGAGAATCACTTGAACCTGGGGGGCAGACGCTGCAGTGAGCTGAGATCATGCCATTGCACTGCACTCTAGCCTGGGCAAAAAAAGAGAGCAACTCAAAAAAAAAAAGTAGAGTCTTGGTAATGGATTTTTTTGGTTCTTTTTTTTTGAGACAGAGTTTCGCTCTTGTTGCCCAGGCGGTAGTGCACTGGCGCGATCTCGGCTCACTGCAACCTCCGCCTCCCACGTTGAAGTGATTCTCCTGCCTCACCCTCCCTAGTAGCTGGGATTACAGGCATGCGCCACCATGCCGGGCTAATTTTGTATTTTTAGTAGAGACAGGGTTTCTCCATGTTGGTCAGGCTGGTCTCGAACTCCCGACCTCAGGTGATCTGCCCGCCTTGGCCTCCCAAAGTGCTGGGATTACAGGTGTGAGTCACCGCGCCTGGCGGTGATGGAATTTCTACTAGTCTATTAGTGTTCACCAGTCACCATGCATGAACAGAGTTCTGCTGTCAATCCCTGTTGGACATATGAGCAATAAGTATACTTTTGTTAAATTACTGAGATTTGGGGGTTATCATTGCAGCAAAACCTAGCCTATCCTGACTGATACATTCTCCTTTTCTCAAGTTAGAAATTATACATGTATAAGGACTGAATAATGAAAATGTACACAGAGTGTCTAGAACTCTCTCCCTTGCACATTGTAGGCCCTCAATAGATGCCTTTGTGTATCTGCTATTAAATTGTTATGGAATTTTCATATTTTTCACATGCAATAAAGGCTAGTTGTGGAAGATGTAAACAGAAGGCAGTGCTCCAGGCTCACATTATTCCTAATGCTTGTAATCTTAAAAGGGATATTTTCATTCTTTGTAACTTTCTCCCTCAACTCCATGAAAAAGCACTACAATTGGCCCTGCTTGGGTCACCTACCCCTCCATCCCTGTGCTGGGGGAGATGAAGCCATATGGTCAACCCAACTCTACCCCAAGATAGATGGCCACTTCCCCCAAAGGAGAAAACTGGGCTTAATTGCCAGAATAAGGAAGGAATGCTGGGGAGGCAGAAATGAGTTATCTAAGTCAAAACAGACTTACATTTACAACCTGGGGTTTATTACTTATTAGCTGTGTGTGAACTTGGGCACCACTCAATCCGTTTGCTCATATGTAAAGTAGGGATCATACTTTGGAGAGTTGTTTAAGGATAAGAAATAATGTATGAGAGTTTAGTACTATGCCTGGTACCTAATAGTTCCACAATAAATGGTCATTTTAAAAAGCCAAATGCTAAAGATTTCCTACTGTTAAGTTTTCACCATCCCAACACTCAAAGATCAAAGGCCAGGAAAAGACATCTGTAGCTATAATGAACCCATATAAGACAAAAGATGTTATAAATAATTTTTCATTTAAGGATAAAGTGTTTACAAGCTTCAGCAGGCCTCTAATGTTCATCTTGAGGCTCAGCTGTTTCCTTTTAGAATCTGTACACACAAGGCACAAAGTGGTTAGAGAGGCCAAGCCCAGCTACAGTCACTGGGCAGAAGCAGTAAAGAATGCCCTAGAGTCCTGGCTTCAGACTCTGCTCAAGGCATCTCGCTTTGGCTCAAAGGTGACTCAGAGCTCAATTTTAAAACACATTTAAGTGAATACCATCCAGGGCTGAAACCTCATACTCAATCTTACTGAATTTTTGCCACCAACATATCCTCTGCCTTGAGTCTGAAATCTGCTTTGTACCAAAGGACCTATTCAAAAGTGTTTTAGGTGTCCTCGACTTATTCATCAAACATTTATTAAGTGCATGCTGTGCAGTAGGTGCCAAGAACACAGAGATGGTCAAGCACAGTCACTGCTCACAAGTGTAATCTAGGGGCAAAGATGCAGGAAAGCACTAGAGGGGCTGGCTGTGATGAGTCTGTACTCATCACCGAGTTGGGGATCAGAAAAAGAATCATAAAGACATGAGCTGAATCTTGGGGGAATAAGTTGAGTCTGCACCAGAAACAAAGGGAGAAAGGAATTTTAGCAATGGTACAAGCAAATGAGAAGAAATGGATATTGACAGCTTAATGTGTATGGGATGCATTTTATTATGGCTGGAGTACGGAGGTAGTAAATGAGCTGAGATGTGGTCAGGGGCCAGATCATGAAGGGACCGTGGAGTTGGGGGAGTAGCATGTTAGAGGGACACTTTACTCTAGAAGCTACTAAGCACGGTGGATTAAAGCAATGGTTCTTACCATCCTTTTGTGTCATAGATTCCTTTAAGAACCTGAAAAAAGGTATGGGCCCTTTCACTGGAAAAAGGTATATACACTTAGACACAAAATGTTGCTTAAAATTGCCTAGTTAAGGAGTAAGATGGGAAACAACTGCAACAGTCTAGTAAGACATGATGAGGCCTCCGCTAAGCCACAGGAGCCAGGACAGAAAAGAGGAAACAGATGTGAGAAATAGAAAAATGGTTGAGTGTTATCAACAGATGTTTTCATCAATTGGATTTGAGAAGTGAGGAACAAGTCTAAGAGAGTTCACTCCCAGGTCAGTTTGTGGTTTAGGCAGTTGAGTAGAAAGTAGTGTCACTGATGGAGAGGCACAGGCTTCCGCAGAAAGATGGGTTCAGTTTGGGAAATGTCAAGACAAAGGTGCCTTTAGGACATCCAAATAAAGAAGTTAACCAGGAGGCTAAATAGGCTCTACCTTTTGATGATTCTTGTACTTGGTCTCTTGCCCTGATATTATACAGATAGACTCCTAAATCTCTGTGCAACACTTCTGAATTGAGACAAGTATATCCCCCATTTGCAGAAAGGGATCCAGAGATGGGAAAAGAAATCAAACTTCACACACCCAAAATTATTTCACAATTTTTTACTAAAAGAATAGATTTTTATTGAGCGTTGTAAGTTTCTTTCCATCCGCATTAACAGAACAACAGACCAATTTCCATCACAGAACAACTCCTGAGGCATTCTCATTCCTTTCTGAAACTCTTCCATTAACTCCTGCAGTTTCCCTAAAGAAGCATCCATTCAAACTTACATTAATAAACTATGGAGCTTTTGTGGTGAGGTGGGCCAAAAAGGCAGGGAATTTGGAATCTGGGAATGGGAAAGAGAAATACGTATTATCCATCCACTAAACACACTGTCAAGAGCACAGGAGAGGAGATAGTAATACAGGAAAAAAACAATGAAATAATTTTTTACTTTTGTCAATAACATCATTTATCAGGGAGCACTAAAAGTCACTGACTCCTTGCAGTTAAAGTTTCTTTACCTAGTGTGTTATTCTAAAAACAGAACAGAACAGATTAGGAATAGAATAGAATAGAATAGAATAGAATAGAATAGAATAGAATAGAATAGAATAGAAGGTAGAAGGGGAAGTGCCTTCTGGGAAGCAATTAAAATGAAGTCATCAGATTTGGCCGGGTTATGAGAGATTAATAAAATCTGAAATATTTATTTTGCTTCATTTACATGAAAATTCACTAGTCATTAGTTACTACCAACACGGACAAAAAGAGCATCTATAAAAGTACAGGGGCAATGTCAAAAGCTGAAATGGGCACCCTAGCACAGGAGATTTTTTTATTTTGCTTTTAACCTGGAAAAGATGATTTTGTAAAAAATGACTTTATATTCTTAGAACATCAAAATAACCTCTGACAATATTCAAGATAATTAGCAGTAACAGGGGAATAGGTGCACTGAGCTCTCTACCTGCACCAGCAGACTACTGCAATAAGCCAAGGGAAAAGAAAATAGAAAGTCGAATAAGATGCCAAAGTCACAGGATGGAAAAAATATAAGATGACACGCAATGAACAGTGAAAACTCAACCCCCTACCCCAAACCCCAAGCATATTTAGGAAATATGCATCAGGAAGTGAACAAGTATAATGATTAAACCTTAGTAGAATTATACTAACTACTTTAAACTGTGGTCTACTTGTACTGACTTTTCAAAGGTGGGTGGGTCGTAGAGGCTGTAATGGTAACACTGACATGCCCACAGGAGCCTTGTAAGGTTCCAAAGGACTGGATCACCATAACCAAACAGCTACCCCCACATTCCTTCTACCCTACATAAGCACTCCTGCCCCCCACCCTCCATCTCAACCACCCTCCGTAATGCCTTGTTCGACTGTTTTTCTCAGTGATCAAAAAAAGTTAATGTGACTTGGCCAACAATGTCAGAAATCAAGATGGAGACAAATATCAAATGTCACTAGCCAAAGCGAGTACCAATTCTTGGGCTTTAAAGTCTACCCAAAGTCCTACTGGCTCAGAATGAAAATGATGCAAGTGAGCAGAAGTTTGTCAGGCCTGGTCCAGACCACACTGGACTGGTCACTGACTAAGAGTAGGAGTTATAAGCTGATCCCAAGACACACCAGCAGAAATAAAAAACTGCAAGTCCTTGGGGATCAGTGACTATACACAACCAGAGTGTTTTGCTTATGGTCCTACAATGTAAAGGGGTCATTTCTGGGGGTTCCCAAATGACTTTGTTCAAGAGAGGTCACATCACAGCTAGAAACGGAACCTCAAGTGAAGGATGACAGTCTCTTCAAGTGGTGCAGCAAAGATCAGACCCCACCTTCCACAATTTGTCCTCCAATTAGAAAAAGTTCATCTCCCAGGAATGAACCTTAGTTTTCCTAGCTTCTAAGTTGTATATTTTGTCAGATAAATAAAAATCTAGGAATATGGCCATTTATGGTTCTTTCTTGTAACCTTCCGAACCCAAAATACTGAATCCAAATAAAAATCAAGGTTGGAGATGACCCACTTGTTTCACCCTGGGCTAGGGGAAAAAGGTTGTGGAAGGAAGAAAAGCCTTTTGGCAAACTGGAATCATCCCTGCCAAAGCAGCAATTTTACCTCTCACAGTGAATGCCTACAAAGTAAGAAATTTTCTTAATGGTGTGAGAGTTAACAATACTGTCATCTGATTGTGTCAGATAGATTCAAGATGCACAGAAACAGCAACTGCAAACAGTACCTTAGCAATTTTAAGTCCAAGTGCTTCCTATTAGAAAATGGAGATATAGGTTATCTCACAGCTCAGTGATGCTGGTTGCTTTTAGAGCTCCAAAGGATTCATCCCTCGGTGGCTCCAGAAAGAAAATTCCAAGCCATGTAAATTTACTACTATCCCTTCCTTTGCTGGATGTAGAAGTCCTACCTTCAAGATGTTGTGAAAGGTTGGGCAGGTCCAAGAGAAGAAGGGGTACCACATTAGGGGAGCTGATTCCAAAGAGGAGGTTTTTGTATACTTTGTTTCTACTTCTGTCTGGTTCAAAGTACACTCTTGTCATCTTTCTTTGGTTTATGTAAGAAGTATGTGGGCAGGGGTCAAGGCATTCCAGGGCTCCCTCCCCATGAAAATCATGGCTTCTCTTAATCTGGGACAGACTAGAACTAAATAGTCTGACACTGTTTTCAATTTCCTATGATCTGGTCAGTGTAAGTGGGCAGTAAGCAAATAGCCTTCTGGTTGTCTGGGCAAAAATCACCAAGGACCTGCTGTGGATTAAGGTGCATGGGGTTTTTCAAAAAGAACCCTGCTAGAAGATTAGTCAGTTGTATTTCTGTAGAAATGGTACTTCTTGGGCAAGAATATCACAAAGCCCAAAAGGAGGTATGTGAGGCTGGAAGCCTCAATTCCTGAATGAAGACATAATGCTAATTTATTGCAAGCCATGTTTCCCTCCCTCATACTTAGGCTGTCCAAGGAGGGAAACTGGAAATGCAAGGTTGTCTCAAGATTATCTCCAGCAAGGAGGAATAGCCTCTTTATCCTGGGCAAATCCTGGTCACACAGGAGGCTGAGAATCTTTTAATAGAATTCTTCTCAAGGCCCAGGCCAGAGTCCTCTAAAGTCTTCCTTGCAAAGCAAATGAAAAGATCCAGTAGTCAGAATGTCAATGAACAAATGAAACAATCTAGGCGTGTAAAATCAAATAGTTTCCTCACACTTCCCTACCCTATCTTTCCAAAGCTAGTCCTCTCTCCTTCAGGGATTCATGTCAATCAATTCTAGCCTGAAACCAATTTGACCCTGGAGTTCCAGAAGAGATTTCCTCCAAATTGGCTGAAAGCCCTTTCAAATGGTAGTCACCTCCCATCCCCCCTTTTCTCTCCAAACCTTCATAAGGAAATGCCCAACTCTGCCCAATCCCATTCCAACCTCCTGTTTTCACCATATGGGATGTGAGGGCTCTGTTCAAGATAAAGCTTGTAACAACCCAAGAGTTTGTTGTTCTGAACAGGCAATTTCTGGAAAGTACTTTTTGTCTGATTTAGAGAAGCCCATCCAACTTCTCATAATTGTGATGGGCTGTGACTTAGTAAGAATTTCAGATTTAAAGTGTGGTCTTTTGAAACCTTCCACTCCATAGCAGTGGAAGCATTTCTGGGAAATTGAGTAAATCCTCTGGGATATCACCGTGTATGTATGTGTATATATATACACACATATATACACACATACACACACATATATATAAAATATGTATAGATAAATAGATCTGTCTCTTTATATAAAGGGTATGTGTATGCATATACACACATTCATATATACACCCACCCACACATTCACACACACACATGCACACGCGCGCGCGCGCACACACACACACACACACACACACACACACACACAGAGTCTTTTGAGTCCCTTTCGTACTCAAGTTCATTACACTGATTCCCACCCTTTCATGGTGTGGGCAGTAGGGAGTGAATGAACTGTGCCACATCTTCTATTTTACAAACAATGCACTGGTTGAGAGGCAGGAAAAATCTGCCCAGTACTTTTCTGATTCACTTGAATCCTCCAGTACAAAGGCCATTGATAATTTTTTTGAAGTGTATAAAAAAAATAATACTACCTTACTTTTCTGAAAACATCTACCTATCTGATTGTCAGGCCAAAGCTAGAGGTGGTGGTACAAAATCCAGGGGTAGGTAAGTTGGAAGAAGGAGTGAAGAAGAGGTGGATACCACTTCATAGAAAAAAAAAACAAAAACAACAAAACCTCAGGAAGCCAAAGCTGTTCCCACAACCTCATAGGTTTGCCATATAAGTCTGTGATAATGAGTATCATTATAAATACTCAGAAAAACCAAAGCTGGAACTCTTCTATAGAACCTTATGTGATGACACCCAATTTCTGACAGCTACTGCCTTACTAGGCTCCCAGAGGAGATAAATAAACTATTGGTGCTATGTATTCAATTTGAGACTAGGAGCTAGTCTTACTGCCATTCATCTTTGACCAGAACTTCTCCAGAAACAGCCAATGAATCTGGAGTCCCAGAAAAAGGCAGGGAAGGGGAAAAGATGGACAAAATAGGACATCCCACCAAAATCCTGGAGAAATCTAGGGTAAGCATTTATATCCTCCTCTAGCTTGGGCCTAAAATCAGAAAAGTAAAAGTTTTTCCCTCTTCCTGGTTTGGTGAAGCCATCTTCAGCTTGTCAATCCTCTTTCCGTTGTGCCACAGTTTCTAGCTTTTGCTCTTGTAAGTGGTTCTTCTCCCTATTCTTCATAGGGAAGTAGCGGTTACCATTATTACACTCGTTGCTGTCTCTGGATAAGGCACATTGTGATGGAGCTGGAAGACGATAATCACTCTTCTCTTCCTTGATCAATGCGCCACTGTTTCCATTTACCTGGGAGCGAGACCGACCTTGATGAAGCTCCAGGGATTTAGAAACTCCATCTGAAGAGCCCTGTTAAAAACAGAGATACTCAGTGGAAATGGGAATCCAGACTGGCTGACCCTTCCTAAGCATATTCATAAGCTAGCCTGAGAAAGCGGCTTCAGTTCTTCGAAAACACCAGAAGACCTCAAGCTGGTTGCTAACTAGTACATTCTTTTTTTTTTTTTTTTTTTTTTTTTTGAGATGGAGTCTCGCTCTGTCGCCCAGGCTGGGGTGCAGTCTGCAATCTCGGCTCACTGTAACCTGCCTCCAAGGTTCAAGCAATCCTCCCACCTCAGCCTCCTGAGAGTAGCTGGGTTTACAGGCGCCCACCACCACGCCTGGCTAACTTCTGTATTTTTAGTAGAGATGGGGTTTCATCATGTTGGCCAGGCTGGTGTCGAACTCCTGGCCTTAACTGATCTCCCTACCTCAGCCTCCCAAAGTGCTGGGATTACAGGTGTGAGTCACTGCGCCCTGCCGGATACCTAGTACATTCTGGTATTATCTTGAGAAGTTAGGGTGAAAACATATAGACCCAACTGAAATCCAATGGCAATGACAACATAATAATGACACAACTACTTTTTCTTTTTTTTTTTTTTTTTTTTTTGAGATGGAGTCTTGCTCTGTCACCCAGGCTGGAGTGCAGTGGCCAGATCTCAGCTCACTGCAAGCTCCTCCTCTCGGGTTCACGCCATTCTCCTGCCTCAGCCTCCCGAGTAGCTGGGACTACAGGCGCCAGCCACTTCGCCCGGCTAGTTTTTTGTATTTTTTTAGTAGAGACGGGGTTTCACCGTATTAGCCAGGATGGTCTCGATCTCCCGACCTCATGATCCGCCCGTCTCGGCCTCCCAAAGTGCTGGGATTACAGGCTTGAGCCACCGCGCCCGGCCACTTTTTCTTTTTTTTTATACAGGGTCTTGCTCTGTCACCCAAGTTGGAGTGCAGTGCTGCAATCCTGGCTTACTGCAGCCATGACCTCCTGGGCTCAAGCCATCTTCCCACCTCGGCTCCAAGTAGCTGGGACTACATGCGTGCACCACCACATCCAGCTGATTTTTGTATTTTTTGTAGAGACAGGGTTTCACCATGTTGGCCACACTGGGCTTGAACTCCTGAGCTCAGGTCATCTGCCTGCCTCAGCCTCCCAACGTGCTGGGATTACAGGTGTGAGCCACTGCGCCTGGCTGACGCTGCTACTATTTACAAAGCTTAACAATATGTTTTTCTAATACTATGGGGATCCTAAATGGTAGATATGATCATGCCCCATTTGCTGATGAGGAAGGTGAGGCTCAGAAAGATTAAAGCAACTTGCTTAAGGAGACACAGATACAAAGTCGTGGGGCCAGGATTCTACTCTCCTAAAGTCTATTCTCTTAACTGCCATGAAACACTGCCTAATGCTGACAACTGGACAGGCAAATGAAAGAAAAGGAAACAAACACAGAAGATCTATGTGCAATATTCCACAGAATCTTTCTTTTCTTTTTGAGACAGAGTTTCGCTCTTGTTGCCCAGGCTGGAGTGTAGTGGCACGATCTCAGCTCACCCCCTCTGCCTCCCGAGTTCAAGCAATTCTCCTGCCTCAGCCTCCCAAGTAGCTGGGATTACAGGCATGTGCCACCATGCCTGGCTAATTTTGTTTTTTAGTAGAAACGGGATTTCTCCATGTTGGTCAGGCTGGTCTCGAACTCCTGACCTCAGGTGATCTGTGCAACTCAGCCTCTCAAAGTGCTGGGATTATAGGCATGAGCCACAGAATCTTTCATAACTAAAAACAATCACCTGGTTTTTTTAAATCCCAGGAACATGATAGCTATTGCTAATGATATGAACTACATTACCTTGTAGTGCAGTGCTGGCTCTTAATGAATGGTGCTAGGAATAATAACAGCTTCTAAGTGGTTGGACATGCCACATACTCTGTTGTTCCTTTTTTTTTTTTTTTTTTTTTTTTTTTTGAGACGGAGTCTCGCTCTGTCGCCCAGACTGGAGTGCAGTGGCGCGATCTCGGCTCACTGCAAGCTCCACCTCCCGGGTTCACGCCATTCTCCTGCCTCAGCCTCCGGAGTAGCTGGGACTACAGGCGCCCGCCACCACGCCCGGCTAATTTCTTTTTGTATTTTTAGTAGAGACGGGGTTTCACCGTGTTAGCCAGGATGGTCTCGATCTCCTGACCTCGTGATCCGCCCGCCTCGGCCTCCCAAAGTGCTGGGATTACAGGCTTGAGCCACCGCGCCCGGCCTGTTGTTCCTTTTACAGATAAGAAAACTGAAGCTCCTAGGAGGCCAAGGCGGGCAGATTGTTTGAACTCAGGAGTTTGAGACCAGAACCCCATGTCTACAAAAATTACAAAAATTGGCTGGGCATGGTGGCATGCACCTGTGGTCCAAGCTACCCGGGAGGTTGAGGTGGGAGGATCGCTTGAGCTTGGGAGGTCCAGGCTGCAGTGAGTCATGATTGCACCACTGCATTCCAGCCTGGGCAACAGAGTGAGATCCTGTCTTAAAAAAAAAAAAAAAGAAAAGAAAAAGAAAACATGAACAGGCTCAAAAAAGTACAAAGACTTTACTTTTAGTCCTCATATAACAACTCTGCAACATAGATACCAATTTCTCCAATTTTATAGATGAGAAAACTAGGGCAGAGAGGCTAAGTAACTTGCCCAAGGTCACAGAACTAGTAAGTAGCAGAACCAGATTCAAAGATCATTTGGTTCCAAAGTCTGTACAATACGGGGCTTACTGTGAAGTATTGTCCAACAACCTGGAAATAACATGAAACTAGTAACAGCCATACAAATGGATGGAATTAGCCACCTGAAGGAGTCAACAAATAAATCAAAACATTACAAGTAAGTCACTTAAGAATTTAAGAACAGGCAGCCAGGCGCTGTGGCTCACGCCTGTAATCCCAGAATTTTGGGAGGTCGAGGCGGGTGGATCACAAGGTCAGGGGTTGAAGACCAGCCTGATCAACATGGTGAAACCCCGTCTCTACTAAAAATACAAAAAAAAGTAGCCGGATGTGGTAGCGGGCACCTGTAATCCCAGCTACTCAGGAGGCTGAGGCAGGAGAATTGCTTGAACCCAGGAGGCGGAGGTTGGGGTGAGCCGAGATCGTGCCACTGTACTCCAGCCTGGCGACACGAGACTCTGTCTCAAAAAAAAAAAAAAAAAAAAAAAAAAAAAAAATTTAAGAACAGGCCTGGCTGGGTGCAGTGTCTCACACCTGTAATCCCTGCACTTTGGAAGGCCGAGGCGGGCGGATCATGAGGCCAGGAGTTCGAGACCAGCCTGGCCAACATGGTGAAACCCTGTCTCTATTAAAAATACAAAAATTAGCCGGGTGTGGTGGTGGGCACCTGTAATCCCAGCTACTTGGGAGGCTGAAGCAGGAGAATCGCTTGAATCTGGGAGGCAGAGGTTGCAGTGAGCTAAGATCGTGCCACTGCACTGCAGCCTGGGCACTTTGGGAGGCCAAGGCAGGCAGATCAACTGAGGTCCGGAGTTCAAGACCAGCCAGGCCAATATGGTGAAACCCTGTCACTACTAAAAATATAAAAATTTGCTGGGTGTGGTGGTGCATTCCTGTAATCCCAGCTACTTGGAAGGCTGAGGCAGGACAATTACTTGAACCCAGGAGGCGGAGGTTGCAGTGAGCTGACATCACGCCACTGCACTCCAGCCTGGGTGATGGAGCAAGACTGTTTTTAAAAAAGTAAAATTAGGCCGGGTGCGGTGGCTCACGCCTGTAATCCCAACACTTTGGGAGGACAAGGCAGGCGGATCACGAGGTCAGGAGATCGAGACCATCCTGGCGAACACGGTGAAACCCCGTCTCTACTAAAAATACAAAAAATTAGCCGGGCGTGGTGGCGGGCACCTGTAGTCCCAGCTTCTAGGGAGGCTGAGGCAGGAGAATGGTGTGAACCCGGGAGGTAGCGGAGCTTGCAGTGAGTGGAGATCGCGCCACTGCACTCCAGCCTGGGCGACAGAGCGAGACTCTGTCTCAAAAAATAAATAAAATAAATAAAATTACAAAAAAAAAAAAAAAATTTAAGAACATATAAAACTCTTGTGGCCTAGGAATAATCTCAGGAAGACAAGATTACAGTGTAACCAGATTTAATAAGCTGGAACATTTTATTAATTATCTCATACTCTTCTTTTTCTGTCCCGATTGAAACAGAAAAAGAAGAGTCAAAAAGGAAGTCAGCAGCAGCTCTGTCCAGAGAAGATGGCTTGCTATAAACCAAGCTGAAATGAGGATTTCCTTGGCTAGGTGACCTCTAGAGCAGATAACAGTGTCTGCAGCCATCTTAGCTAAGAGAAACTTAAGATCACCTACCATCCCTTGTTTTCTCTCACTTGCCTCATCTGTAAAATAGAATAAGAGTATCTACTTTGTAGGTTCCTGTAAGGATTCAATGAGACACTACATATAAAGTACTTAGAACATGTGTGTTTGGCACAGTGTAAGAATTCAATAAATGCTCACTAAGGCTGGGCACAGAGGCTCATCCCTGTAATCCCAGAACTTTGGGAGGCCGAGGCAGGCTGATCACCTGAGCTCAGGAGTTCGAGACCAGTCTGGCCAACATGGCGAAACCTTGTCTCTACAAAAAATATAAAAATTAGCTGGCCATGGTGGCGTGCACCTGTAGTCCCAGCTACTCAGAAGGCTGAGGTAGGAGGATCACTTGAGCCCAGGGGTTTGAGGCTGCAGTAAACTATGATTGCAACACTGCACTCCAGCCTGCGTGACTCATTAAAAAAAAAAAAGCTAGCTAATATCATTGTTCTGATTCCATGCCCCCAAGCAAACTTCTGATACCATGGCCTCTCTTGTAGCTTGCCCTTAGATAAAGAAAGCTCTAGTAGTAATGGTTAAAGGCCTGTATGCTGGAGTCAGCCACACCTGAGTCTGATGCTTGTCTCTAACAACTAGAGTTGTTATGCTATATTGGAATTAGCATAGCATAGGGCTTTGGAATCAGTTAGCTCAGGCTGTAATGTCAATTCTGACACTGACTTGATAGATAATTTGGGGCAAGATACTTCATTCTTCTGAGTCTCAATTTCCTCCTGTTTAAAATGGGGAACAGGCCAGGTGCGGTGGCTCATTCCTATAATCCCAGCACTTTGGGAGGCCCAGCTTGAGGCCAAGAGTTTGATACCAGCCTGGGCAACATGGCAAAACCCCATCTCTACAAAAAATATTTAAAAATTAGCTGAGTGTGGTGGCTCACCCCTGTAGTCCCAGCTACTCAGGAGGCTGAGGTGGGAAGTTTGCTTGAGCCTGGGAGGTTGAGGCTGCAGTGCACTGCACTTTGGCTTGGGTGACAGAGTGAGACCCTGTCTCAAAAAATAATAATAAAATGGAGAATAATAAATACTTCACAGGGTATTTATGTGGTTTCAATGAGCTCACGTGTTTGTAAGAGTGATTAGAAGAGTAAATGTGTGATACATTGTGATAACTATTTCTTATCGTAAATCAGTTCTTTATCTCTCACCCCTTCTTCCCCCACCCCTTAGCCATATTCACACAGCTATTTCTATGATCTTGGTTAGTGTGAGTCAACCACTAAGAGATAGATCTACTCTTATTATACCAAAAGTATCAGGCTTTTCAGACTGTATGTCTGATGACCAGACCCTGAATCCTGGTGAATTTACCAAGGCTATACTGTCTTACGAGAGAGCCTATCTGGTGATTAGCTTTCCTTCTAGGTGCATCCTTTTTACCTTACTGAGCAGCTTCAAGAAAAAGGTGAGAAGCTTTACCAAAGTCACTGTTCTCTAGCTTTGGAGTGCATTATGAAATGCTTTGCATGGGAGACTTACTATCTAGTTCCACTTTTGGCTAAAAGTAACATTAAAGCAAATTTATCTTCTTTGAGGAAACATTAGATGATGGGGATTAACATGGATGCAGTGAGGGCTGGCTGTATACAGAATAGATTTAGGATTGAGAACTGATGAAAAAATTGCCCAGGATTAAAGACTACATGTAGAATGTCTAGAGGAGGCTTGGTAGAAAGTAGGTACTCAAGAAATGGTAGCTGCTATACTATAAGAAGCCCAGCAGCTTGAGTCTACTACAATATTTTGGATCACTATAAGAATAGGTCCTTCTAGTTTGTATTTGGGTGGAGTGGGGCATAACTAATGAGGACCAGTGGGAACTGTGATATAATTCAAGGCATGGATTAGAAGAAAGTTTAAAGGCCGGGCGCAGTGGCTCACACCTATAATCCCAGCACTTTAAGAGGCTGGAGGATCACTTGAGCCCAGGACTTTGAGACCAGCCTGGGGCAACAAAGTAAGACTGTCTCTACAAAAAAAATAGAAAAACTTTGGGGGGCCAAGGTGGGCGGATCACGAGGTCAGGAGATAGAGACCATCCTGGCTAACACGGTGAAACCCTATCTCTACTAAAAATACAAAAAATTAGCCGGGTGTGGTGGCGGGCGCCTGTAGTCCCAGCTACTTGGGAGGCTGAGGCAGGAGAATGGTGTGAACCCGGGAGGTGGAGCTTGCAGTGAGGTGAGATCTTGCCACTGCACTCCAGCCTGGGTGGCAGAGCGAGACTCCCGTCTCAAAAAAAAGAAAAACTTAGCAGGGTGTGGTGGCGCACACCTGTAGTCCCAGCTACTTAAGAGACGGAGCTGCGAGGATTGCGTGAGGCAAGGAGGTAGAGGCTGCAGTGAGCTGTGATTGTGCCACTGCACTCCAGCCTGCCTGAGTGACAGAGTAAGACCCTGTCGAGAGAGAGCGAGAGAGAGAGAGAGAGAGAGAGAGAGAAAGAGAGAAGACAGAGAGAAAGTTCAAGACATTTCTGAGTCATTGAGAATAAGCAGGCCAGGTGCGGTGGCTCACACCTGTAATCCCAGCACTTTGGGAGGCAGAGGTGAGTGGATCGCCTGAGGTCGGGAGTTCGAGACCAGCCTGACTAACATGGAGAAACCCCATCTCTACTAACAATACAAAATTAGCCAGGCGTGGTGGCGCATGCCTATAATCCCAGCTACTCGGGAGGCTGAGGTAGGAGAATCGCTTGAACCTGGGAGGCAGAGGTTGTGGTGAGCCGAGATCGTGCCATTGTACTCCAGCCTGGGCAACAGGAGCTAAACTCCGTCTCAAAAAAAAAAAAAAGAATAAGCAGAATGGTAATGCTCCTGCCACATATATTCAGCAAAGGTAAAAAAGTCCAATTTTTTAAAGTCCACCATATCTGGTGGCCCCTCAGAAGCTCAGGCAGGCTATGGGCAGTCTCACTATTAGCATCACTCTGGCCCCTTTCTGGCTGCATGTTACACATAGTATGCTAGGAGGTCTTTAGGACACAGTACCTGGTTTCTATGTTGTGGCCTCACTCAGAAAAGGGTAAGACTCTGCAGCCCTGTAGGAACAGCTTGGGGCAGGCTAACCCTCACTATACCATTAGAATGAAATCAAATGCCTGAAGGAGTTGAGAAGCTCCCCTAAGCAGCTCAGGTTTCCATGCCTGATGTGATCTCTTGTAGTTTAGCTGAAAAGGCAAAAGGCATCAAACAGAAGCTAAATATCTCAAAAAACATACTTACTTGCTTATTTCCTTTTTTGTGTCCCTTGGATCCTCTACCAGTCTGTTCTTTTCCATGCCTTTAGCAAGTGAGAGAAAAAGTGATCATGAGAAACATAAAGCCCACACACCCCTTTTCACTTGGTTAACTATTTGTCTCCTCTTGGAAGTCTGACCCCTCTTAAAGTCAGATGCCCCTTCTCAGTGTTACTACTGAACATCTATCTCGGTCATTGCTATATTCTACTGAACTGAATTGTTCTGTATCCCATATCCTCCTCTAGGGCAAAAAACTCTTTCATCAAGGCAGAGCAAGTTATTATATATTTGCTGAGGTAAACTGAAGACTGATTTGAAAAAACGGAAAGTTGGGCCAGGCGCGGTGGCTCACACCTGTAATCCCAGCACTTTGGGAGGCTCAGGTGGGTGGATCACCTGAGGTCAGGAGTTTGAGACCAGCCTGGCCAACACGGTGAAACCCCATCTCTATTAAAAACACAAAAATTAGCCTGGCGTGGTGGTGGGGGCCTGTAATTCCAGCTACTTGGGAGACTGACGCAGGAGAATCACTTGAACCAGGGAGGTGGAGGTTGCAGGAAGCCGAGATCATGCCACTGCACTCCAGCCTGGGCAACAAAGTGAGACCCCATCTCAAAAAGAGAAAGAAAAAAAGAAAAAAAAAAAGTAAAGTTAGTTAGTACTTCTTTTTTTTTTTTTTTTTTTTTTTGAGATGGAGTCTGGCTCTGTCGCCCAGGCTGGAGTGCAGTGGCCGGATCTCAGTTCACTGCAAGCTCTGCCTCCCGGGTTTACGCCATTCTCCTGCCTCAGCCTCCCGAGTAGCTGGGACTACAGGCGCCCGCCACCTCGCCCGGCTAGTTTTTTTGTATTTTTTAGTAGAGACGGGGTTTCACCGTGTTCGCCAGGATGGTCTCGATCTCCTGACCTCGTGATCCGCCCGTCTCGGCCTCCCAAAGTGCTGGGATTACAGGCTTGAGCCACCGCGCCTGGCCTAGTTAGTACTTCTTGCTTTAATAGAAGGATTTAATACCTAGGCATTTTCCCAAGGATACATAGGCATTTTCCCAAGGGGACTAGCTCATACCAACCTATTTGGATACATACCCCTTTCCTGGCCCACCGACAGAAACCACTTGCATGCCGAAGGATCCTCGGCCCCTGGAGGATCTGCTGCCAGCCCACTGGCCCACAACCATTCCAGCAATCTCCAGTTTTCCTCCTTGGGGTGGGATTGGATGGAGACCTGGCAAGACAGAAAGAATGGTGGTAATGGGGCAGGTGTGGTGGCTCACGCCTGTAATCCCAAAACTTTGGGAGGCCGAGTCGGGTGGACCACTTGAAGTCAGGAGTGGAGTTCCAGAGCCAGCCTAGCCAACATGGTGAAACCCTGTCTCTACTAAAAATACAAACAATTAGCCAAGCACCGTGGTGCGTGCCTGCAATCTCAGCTACTGGGGAGGCAGAGGCACAAGAATCACTTGAACCCAGGAGGTGGAGGTTGCAGTGAGCTGAGACTATGCCACTGCACTCCAGCCTGGGTGAAAGAGTAAGATTCTGTCTCCAAAAAAAAAAAAAAAAAAAAAAAAGAAGAAAAAAGTATTGTAAGTACAAGGCAGGATAAGAGGTGGACAAAAGATCCTACAACCCACCACCTACTCTTCTTATTTCCATCTCTCTCTGATAAAAAGACTCTGTGGCAGGGCATGGTGGCTCATGCCTGTAATGCCAGGAGTTTGAGACCAGCCTGGCCAACATGGGGAAACCTTGTTTCTACTAAAAATACAAAAATTAGCTGGGTGTGGTAGCCTGTGCCTGTAGTCCCAGCTACTCAGGAAGCTGAGGCAGGAGAATCGCTTGAACCCGGGAGGTGGAGGTTGCAGTGAGCCAAGTTCACGCCACTGCACTCCAACCTGGGCGATGGAGCAAGACTCTGTCTCAAAAAAAAAAAAAAAAAAAAAAGAAACTCTGTGATAACAGAAAGGTGTCATGATGGAAGCACATTCAGTGAGGAGGGCCGAAGATCTGTACACATCTACTTTAGCAAGTATGGTACAGGTGATTCATTTTTTAATCACAGAGCCTAGCATATAGTAGGCATTCAGTATTTGTTGAGAGAATGAATGTCTTAACATCTAGTTATCAGAAAATTACAAACCTGGCCGGGCGCGGTGGCTCAAGCCTGTAATCCCAGCACTTTGGGAGGCCGAGATGGGCGGATCACGAGGTCAGGAGATCGAGACCATCCTGGCGAACACGGTGAAACCCCGTCTCTACTAAAAAATACAAAAACCTAGCTGGGCGAGGTGGCGGGCGCCTGTAGTCCCAGCTACTCGGGAGGCTGAGGCAGGAGAATGGCGTAAACCCGGGAGGTGGAGCTTGCAGTGAGCCGAGATCGCGCCACTGCACTCCAGCCTGGGCGACAGAGCGAGACCCCGTCTCAAAAAAAAAAAAAAAAAAAGAAAATCACAAACCTAAACTACCTTTTTTTTTTTGTTTTTTGAGACACAGTCTCACTGTGACACCCAGGCTGGAGTGCAATGGTGCGATCTTGGCTAACTGCAACCTCTACTTCCCGGGTTCAAGTGATTCTCCTGCCTCAGCCTCCTGAGTAGCTGGGACTACAGGCGCATGCCACCAGGCCCAGCTAATGTTTGTATTTTTAGTAGAGACAGGGGTTCACCATATTGGCCAGGCTGGTGTCGAACTCCTGACCTCAAGTGATCCACCCGCCTCGGGCTCTCAAAGTGCTGGGATTACAGGCTTGAGCCACAGTGCCCAGTCCTAAACTACTTTTGATACAAATATACATCATTACAGATCGTAGGATTAGCCAAATAACCAAACTAAACTGAAAATAATGAAA
Organism: Macaca thibetana thibetana; assembly: GCF_024542745.1. Classification (NCBI taxonomy): domain Eukaryota; kingdom Metazoa; phylum Chordata; class Mammalia; order Primates; family Cercopithecidae; genus Macaca; species Macaca thibetana. The sequence continues at coordinate 53,505,433 of NC_065598.1, forward strand.
CTAAACTAACAGTAATTTATACTTAAAAAGCAAGAATAGGCTGGGCATGGTGGCTCATGCCTGTAATCCCAGCACTTTTGGAGGCCAAGGTGGGTGAATCATTTGAGGTCAGGAGTTCAAGACCAGCCTGACCAACATGGTGAAATCCTGTCCCTACCAAAAATACAAAAAAATTAGCCAGGCGTGGTGGCACATGCCTGTAGTCCCAGCTACTCAGGGGGCTGAGTCAGGAGAATTGATTAAACCTGGGAGGTGGAGGTTGCAGTGAGCGGAGATGGCGCCACTGCATTCCAGCCTAGGTGACAGAGCGAAAGTCCATCTCAAAAGAAAAAAAAAAAACAAAAAACCAAGAACAGCAACAATTGAAAATCAGAACTAAGTCACAAGCACAGTGAGTTTTATAATTTAGCACAAAAATAAGCCTTTACAGAATATGGAGTTCTACTAAGCCTTTAATTTTAGTTTATGACAAGAAACCAAATGAACCCTTAACTCATTTAGCAGGTTGTTAGTAAAGAGTACTTCATTTAGGACAGGCATGGTGGCTCACACCTGTAATCCCAGCACTTTGGGAAGCTGAGGCAGGCAGGATCGCTTGAGCCTAGTTCAAGACCAGCCAGGGCAACACAGTGAGACCCCATCTCCACACACACACAAAAATATTAGCTAGGCATGTTGGTGCGTGTTTGTAGTTCCAGCTATTCACGGGGCTGAGGTGAGCAAATCACTTGAGCCCAGGAAGTCGAGGCTGCAGTAAGCCGTGATTGTACCACTGCACTCCAGCCTGGGCAACAAAGTGAGAACCTGTATCCACACACACACACAAAAAAGAGTCCTTCATTTATACAAAACTTTATAAAATTTGAGAGTCCAAGGAACTAGAGTGCTAGTTACCTTTTTGTTTGTTTGAAACAGAGCCTCGCCATGTCTCCTAGGCTGGAGTGCAGTGGTGCGATCTTGGCTCACTGCAGTTTCTGCCTCCCGGGTTCAAGCGATTATTGTGTCTCAGTCTCCCGAGTAGCTGGGATTACAGACAGGTGCCAGCCACCATGCCCGGCTAATTTTTATATTTTTTGTAGAGACAGGGTTTCACCACGTTGGCCAGGCCTGTCTGGAAGTCCTGACCTCAAGTGATCTGCCCACCTTGGCCTCCCAATGAGCTGGAATTACAGGCATGAGCCACTGCTCCCTGCCTAAAGTGCTAGTTACTTTTTTTTTTTTTTTGAGACGGAGTCTCGCTTTGTCGCCCAGGCCGGAGTGCAGTGGCGCCATCTCGGCTCACTGCAAGCTCCGCCTCCCGGGTTCATGCCATTCTCCTGCCTCAGCCTCCGAGTAGCTGGGACTACAGGCGCACACCACCAGGCCTGGCTAATTTTTTTTTTGTATTTTTAGTAGAGACGGGGTTTCACCGTATTAGCTAGGGTGGTCTCTATCTTCTGACCTCGTGATCCGCCCGCCTCCGCCTCCCAAAGTGCTGGGATTACAGGCGTGAGCCGCCGCGCCCTGCAGAGTGCTAGTTACTTTTAAGAGGGACAAGAAAGACTTGCATTTGAGGATCCTACTGTGGGCTTTCAGGAGGCAAGAGGCTCCTTGTGAACCACCAGTAACTGGAGACTAAGCATCACTGGTAGGTAAGGCAGTGGTGACCTTCCGAGAACCTGGCTTTAATTAAGGCTGTCTTTTGAGACTTACAAAATAAAATCAACACATAAAGAACAGAGAAAGGGCCGGGCGCGGTGGCTCAAGCCTGTAATCCCAGCACTTTGGGAGGCCGAGATGGGCGGATCACGAGGTCAGGAGATCGAGACCATCCTGGCTAACACGGTGAAACCCCGTCTCTACTAAGAAATACAAAAAAATAGCCGGGCGAAGTGGCGGGCGCCTGTAGTCCCAGCTACTCGGGAGGCTGAGGCCGGAGAATGGCGTGAACCCGGGAGGCGGAGCTTGCAGTGAGCTGAGATCCGGCCACTGCACTCCAGCCTGGGCTACAGAGCGAGACTCCGTCTCAAAAAAAAAAAAAAAAAAAAAAACAGAGAAAGGATCTGTAAAGTCATCTGAAAGGGATGGACTGGCTGGCTCCCTGGTTTTTAAGACTTGATCATGATCTGACTGAACAGGGAGTTACCAGAGCAGACTTTCACACTGTTCATCTAAGCCCAGCCTTGAGCTAACCACCCATACTGAATTTTGTCACCCTGAAAAACTAACTTCAACTTCCAGCTTTATTACTTTTAAAGGGAGGAGCAATAGGTAACAAACACCTTCAACCACAGCAATGACACTCTGACCCAATCACAGAATCTTGCTATTTTATGATAAAATGTCTCCACTAAAATATCCTGTTTCACTGCCAGGTGCCGTGGCTCACGCCTGTAATCCTAGCACTTTGGGAGGCCAAGGTGGGCAGATCACCTGAGGATGGAAGTTCGAGACTAGCCTGACGAATATGGTAAAATCCCGTCTCTACTAAAAATACAAAAATTAGCCGGGCTGTGGACAGAGGGAGACCCTGTCTCAAAAAAAAAAAAAAAAAAAAAAAAATCTTGTTTCACCACAGGACAGATTGTCTGAATTATCAGGATCAGTATCTGAGCAACCTAGGCATGATTATGTATTCATCATTAAGCTGTAGTTCAGGTGCCACCGTAATTTATGCATATGTTGGTGTGTACATATGTGTGTGTGTGTGCATGTTTGTTTTCCTCACTAAACTGCAATCCTCTGGTGGCATGGATGGTGACATATTTCTCTCCATGCTTCTGGAGCTGAAGGAAGGGAAATGTGTCAAGTATATTCCCAGAGTGGAAATGGATACATCAAGCTACTATTGTCTACCAGCACTGGCCGTTTACTCTCACTGAGCTTCCTGCAAGCTCCTGTGTGCATTGCCTATAGGGAAGGAATGAACGGACAGCAACCATGAAGAGCCGGTCCATATGACTTACAGTTCTCTAAAGTAATAAAGTGGGTTCTGGTTTCCACATCAGTCACTTCATGAGTTTGGTTGGTGAGAGTCAAATCCCTGGGAACCAAGTACCTCTATGAAGAGTGGTCTTAGAAGTCAAAATGGACATAAGCTGCTCTTCAAACTACATAGCACAGAATATAAATGAGATGAGGCTGGGCGCTGTGGCTCACGCCTGTAATCCCAGCACTTTGGGAAGCTGAGGCGGGTGGATCACCTGAGGTCAGGAGTTCGAGACCAGCCTGACCAACATGGTGAAACTCCATCTCTACTAAAAATACAAAATTAGCCAGGTGTGGTGGCACATGCCTGTAATCTCAGCTACTCAGGAGACTGAGGCAGGAGAATCGCTTGAACCCAGGAGGTGGAGGTTACAATGAGCCGAGATCACACCATTGCACTCCAGCCTGGGTGACAAGAGTGAAACTCCATCTTTAAAAAAAAAAAGTCAATGAGATGAGATATATGTGAAACTGTTGATCCTATTATTGACAATAATGACTGGATAGATTATTATGACATAAATTGAGGATGGTAAATACCTCATTCTTAGGTACTGACCTGCAAATCCCCGGCTCCTCCCTTGAGGGGGAAGTGGCATGGAGCCCATAGCTCGGGAATAAAGTGAAACAGGGTAGAGAGAGGGCACCATAGGAGGCACAAAAGTAGGTGACGGAAGTAGAGCAGAAGGCGGTGGATGATTCATGTTGATTCCTTCAAGGATGCTCTGTCTCATCTTTTCCACTTTGGTTGCCAGGTCAGCCTTCAAATGAGGAAGAGTAATAATAGCAGCTGCCATTTTTCGAACTTGTCCCATGTTTTAGGCCCAGCATGGGGCACTCTAGGTACAGTCTCACAATTCTATTCCCATTAAGTGAACTGAGGTCTGTCGTTAAAGGGCTCAAAGCTACACACTCAGGAAGCCTGTCTGGCACCAAAGCCCTGACTCTTTACATGACATCATACTACCATATGAGTTCTGACTCAGGGCTTGTGATGTACATTGACTAGGTCAAGGAAGACAAATTTAACAATAAGAATTACTGATGGTCTATTACATGGCTGGCATTGGGCTGGGTCACTTCTAAGGGAGATGTAACAGAATTAGATAAAAGAGAAAATAAAAATCTGACAAATAAAAAGCCTTTTAACCTTCTCCCCCATATCCAAGATTGGAGATCCTGATACCTCTAGTCCAGAGGTCTGCAAACTTCTTCTGAAAAGGGTTAGATAGTAAATATTTTAGGCTTTGTAGGCTATATTGTCTCTGTCACAATTATTCCACTCGGCTACTGTAACATGAAAGCAGTCATAGGCCAGGCGTGGTGGCTCACGCCTGTAGTCCCAGCAATTTGGGAGGCCAAGGCAGGTGGATCACCTGAGGTCAGGAGTTTGAGACCAGCCTGACCAATGTGATGAAACTCCGTCTTTACTAAAAATACAAAAAAAATTAGCCAAGCATGGTGGCGTGCACCTGTAGTCCCAGCTACCTGGGAGGGTGAGACAGGAGAATCACTTGAACCTGGGAAGCGGAGGTTGCAGTGAGCCAACATTGCACCACTGCACTCCAGCCTGGGCGACAAAGTGAGAATCTGTCTCAAAAAAAAAAAAAAAAAGAAAGAAGTCATAGATGGTATGTAGATGAATGAATGTGGCTGTGTTCCAATAACATTTTATTTACAAAAACAGAGGGTGGTCTGTATTACAAAAAACAGGTGGTTTGTAGCACTATGGACAGCGCAAAAAACTATGGATAGTGACAAAAAACAGGAGGTGTGCTGGGTAGTCTGCCATCCCCTGCTCTAGTCCCTCAGCTCTTTTCCCCACCAAAATGGATAAAGGAGTTAAGTAAGGTTTCCTTTCCCTTGCCTCCCCTCATCTTCCCAATGTTTCATTAAAAAAAATCCCTTTGGGAGGCTGAGGCAGGTGGATCACAAGGTCAAGAGATTGAGACCATCCTGGCCAACATGGTGAAATCCCGTTTCTACTCAAAATACAAAAATTAGCTGGGCCTGGTGGTGCATGCCTGTAGTCCCAACTACTGGGGAGGCTGAGGCAGGAGAATCGCGTGAACCTGGGAGGCGGAAGTTGCAGTGAGCCGAGATCACGCCACTGCACTCCAGCCTGGCGACAGAGCGAGACTCCGTCTTAAAAAAAAAAAAAAAAAAAAATCCTCTGCTTCTACTCTATCATCAACTTTACTATCCTCTTCTGTTTCCAAACACAGCTCCTTTACAAAAAAAAAAAAAAATTGCTTGCAAAAGAGACAGACAGTTTTTGTAAATAAGAGAAATGAAATCCTGAGTTGGAGGGAAGGTATATAGTATATCTGAATATTCCATGGATAAGAAATACTCAGAGTAAGAAAAAGGATATGAAAACTTCAAGCTCATTAAAAAAAACTTTCCAACATAAAATTTTACAACATGTACATATCAGACTATGGGCCTTTGGGACCACTGTTGACTTAAGTCAGGTTAAAGTGAGACATAGTCTCCTGCTTCCGCCCCATCCCTCTCCAATATGTCTGCTCCTTTCCCCTCCCTGCCCGTTCACTCCCACAGGAGATCAGAGCTAGTCCTTAGCAGCCTGACATGCTGGTACCTGGCCATCACAGAGCTCAACCAGAGATACTCGCTCTCGGCCTGCTTTAATTAGCTTGCTCTGGAACAGCTTGCCATCAAAGTAAATCCATGGACAGCAATGCTCCCAAGGGACTGGCTGGCCACAGGCATCATTAGCAAACAGAGCTGTGTCGACTCCACTCATGAAGAGGGCAGCAAGCTGGATCCCTCGGGCATCCAGTTTCTCAATCTGAAACCACCACAGATGAAATATTACTATTAAGAAACTACTATTCTTGGTAACATTTACTCTTATTCCTGTCATGTTGATTCTTCCAGTTAAATTTGAACATGCTGTCATTCAATGTAGACATCTCAGTGCATAAGCAGCTTCTATCCATGTCTTTCCCCTAAGATGATTTGAAAGGTACTCATTACAACATTAAAGACACCAACCTGAGACATTTTTATTTTCACCTGTCAAATTAGAAAAAAATTTACAAAGTAAAGGCTGAAAGAACACTCAATGCTGCTGCTGCTGATGCAGTGAAATAAATGGGCAATCATATAAAGCTGGTAAAAAATGTATATTACATGACCAGGTGTAGTGGCTCACGCCTGTAATCCCAGCACTTCGGGAGGCCGAGGCAGGCGGATCACCTGAGGTCAGGAGTTCGAGACCAGCCTGGCCAACATGGTGAAACCCCGTCTCTACTAAAAATACAAAAATTAGCCAGGCGTGGTGGTGGGCATCTGTAGTTCCAGTTACTCAGGAGGCTGAGGTGAGAGCATCACTTGAACCTGGGAGGTGAAGGTTGCAGTGAGCTGAGATTGCGCCACTGCACTCCAGCCTGGGCAACAGAGCAAGACTCCATCCCCCCCAAAAAAAAGGAAAAAAAAAAAGAAATGTATATTACAATTAAGCAATATGTATGAAGAACCCTGAAAACGTTCACATTTGTTGAGTTAGAAATTAAACTTGCAGATACCAACACCATGTTTCTTGTACAGCCTGAAAAACTGTGAACCAAAGAAAATTCTTTTCTTTACCGGGTGTAGTGGCTCATTCCTGTAATCCCAGTATTTTGGGAGGCTGAGGTGGGTAGATTGCTTGAGGCCAGGAGTTTGAGACCAGCCTGGCCAACATGGCAAAACCCTGTCTCTACTAAAATAAGTTATCTGGTCATGGTGGCATTTGCCTGTAATCCCAGCTACTCAAGAGGCTGAGGCAGGAGAATCGCTTGAACTCAGGAGGTGGAGGTTGCAGTGAGCTGAGATTATGCCACTGCACTCCAGCCTGAGTGACAGGGTGAGACTCTGTCTCAGAAAAAACCTCTTTACCGATTACCCCGCTTCAGGTATTCCTTTACAGCAACTCTAAATGGAGTAAGACAACACATAACAGAGTAAAACTGAAAACCACCTAAGTTGCCAATATTTTATACATCCATATGATAAAATATTATTTATTAAAATTTTTAAGACACAGAAAATATGTGCTATGTGAAATGGAAAAAAGCCACAATATATAATTACATAAATACTACCTCAACTACGTAAAAAATGTATGACAGAAGACTGCAAAAAAACCTCAAAATTCCCACAGTGGTTATCTCAAGCCACTGTATTAGAAGACAGCTTTAACAGGAAAGTGTTTGCAGGTCCCCTCCTAGGTGTGGTTTAGCACGAGCAGTTATTCTAGGACAAGCAATACTACATTTACTGCAAAAAGCAAGCATTCGGTTGTCTTGAGTCTGTCTCATCTTTCCTTAGTTGACCTCACTTAAGATTTTGCAAGTCTTATTGAACTTGATCTTCTAGTTTACCTTGGGTGCTCAAAGGAACAAGGTTACTAAAGTCAAGGGAGGGATTAATGCATTAATGGCTACATTTATTGAGTACTGTGTATATAGAATATGTGAGACACTGGCCGGGTGTGGTGGCTCACGCCGGTAATCCCAGCACTTTGGGAGGCCAAGGTGGGTGGATCACCTGAGGTCAGGAATTCGAGACCAGTCCCACCAACAGAGAAACCTTGTCTCTACTAAAAATACAAAATTAACCAGGCGTGGTGGCGCATGCCTGTAATCCCAGCTACTTGGGAGGCTGAGACAGGAGAACCGCTTGAACCTGGGAGGTGGAGGTTGTGGTGAGCCGAGATTTGCACCAATTACACTCCAGCTTAGGCAACAAGAGGGAAATTCCATCTCAAAAAAAAAAAAAAAAAAAAAAAAAAAAAAAAAAAAAAAAAAAAGACACTGTTCTAGGGGTTTTACATGGATTATTTTACATAGTATCCTCACAAACTGACATAGTTGGATATGTGACCCCTCCAAATTGCATGTTAAAATGTGATCCCCAATGTTGTAGATGGAACCTAGTGGGAGGTGTCTGGGTCATGGGGGCAGATCCCTCATGAATGCTTGTTGCCCTCCCTGTGGTAATGAGCGAGTTTTCACTCTATTAGTTCATGCAAGAACTGATTGTTAGAAAGAGCCCAGCACCTTGCCCTTCATTTTTTTTTTTTTTTTTTTTTTTTTTGAGACAGAGTTTTGCTCTTGTTGCCCAGGCTGGAGTGCAGTGGCATGATCTCGGCTCACTGCAATCTCTACCTCCCGGGTTCGAACAATTCTACTGCCTCAGCCTCCCGAGTAGCTGGGATTACAGGTGCCCTGCCATCACGCCCGGCTAATTTTTGTATGTTTAGTAGAGACAGGGTTTCACCATGTTGGCCAGGGTGGTCTCGAACTCCTGACCTCATGATCTGCCCATCTCAGCCTCCCAAAGTGCTGGGATTACAGCACGGCTGCCCTTCTCTCTTACGTGCCCTGTCTCACCATGTGACACGCTGGCTCCTCTTGTCTTATTCCCCTCACCTTCTATCATGAGTAGAAGCTTCCTGAGAACCTGACCAGAAGCTGAGTAGATGCTGGCACCATGTTTTTTGTACAGTCTTCAGAACAATGGACTCAATAAACCTCTTTTCTTTATAAATTACCTAGTCTCAGGTATTCTTTTATAGCAACACAAAATGAACTAATATACAATTGTACAAGTAAGGAAACTGAAGCTAGAGAGGTTAAGTAACCTGCCCAAGGTCTATTTTCTGGGTTTATTTTCTTCCTTATGCTTTCCTATACTTCTACTTAAAACTCAGTACCTATCACTAAAAGGAGATGTGTCTGAGTAAATAGACACAAGCAGGGGACACCAGGATATGTCCCTTATAGTGTATCTTGTAAGAGTCAGAACCCTTGCCATGGTCTATGGGCCAAGATTTATTTTCCTTGCATAATATCCATCTTTTCTGTCCATTCTCATTTATCAGTATGAGAGTAGTGTAGCAGGCACATCTTGGCTTTATTCATAGACATAAATATTTGGCTAAAGTAAATCAAACAGTTACCTGCAGAACTTACTATTTTCCTCAGCTTCAGGCAAAAAAAAAAAAAAAAAAAAAAGACCTCAAGTAGTGCTATAGGCTCATAAAAGAAAACTTAAATGAGGGTACATGAAATCACCTTGAGTTCTTGGAGTCGATCTGGTTCATAAAGCTGGGTAGACACTGCCTGTGCAAGGAAGGTGTCTAGCTCATGGCGATGCAGGATTCGGCCACCAGGCCACTGAACCATGTACCTAGAAAATAAAAGCACTGCTATTAGGCCACAAAAGCTCACTTATTCATGTCACAAAAACTTATGAAGTTAAGAACCTATCATGAGCCAGTACTTGGCTAGATTTTGGCAATACTAACTGAATGAAGGAAAAAGAATCTCTGCTTTCGTTACTTCCAGTCTGGGTGGTAGAGGAAACAGTCATGTACATTGATAATGACAGGACAGTGTGTTAAGTACCAAGATGGAAGAATGCACAGAGTGCTTGCTATGAGAGCATAGAAGAGGGCCATGACTGTAAAGGTGAGAGATGGCATCCTGAGAAAAATCAGCAAGAGTTCAGTTTCAAAGGGCCTGTAGAATTTAGTGAGACAAAAGGTGGGGAAAGGATGCTCCAGGTTGAGTGAAGAGTATGATGTGTGAAGGCCTGAAGGTGTGGTTCAGCACAATGCACCAGCTTCCATATTGCTCAAGTTAAGCATGTTTGGAGTGACAGGAGGCAAGATTAGCAAGTAGGCCAGATTGGCGGCAGCCTGAGGAACACTGAGGGCTTCAGGTGGTGGAAGGTGCGGTCATGAACCATATCATGGTACTCAAGACATGGCCCAGGATAAGTGAAGTTCACATAAAAGCCCAGAATGTTTTAATGGAAAGAGCATGCATTTTGGAGACAGAAGATCTGAATTTGAGTGTTGGTTCCTCCACCTACTAGTTGATAGCTATGGACAAATTATTTAACCTTTCTGAGCCTTGGGTTTCTTCATCTACCAAATGGGGATAATAAAATTTGCCCTGCTCTTTTTACAGGGTGGTTGTGAGGATTAAATAGAGTTGCTAAAGAAAAGAATGAAAAAAAAAAAGGTTGGGTGCGGTGGCTCATGCCTGTAATCATAGCACTTTGGGAGGCTGAGGCGGGCAGATCACTTGAGGCCAGGAGTTTGAGACCAGCCTTGCCAATGTGGTGAAACCCAGTCTCTACTAAAATTACAAAAATTAGCCGAGTGTGGTGGCGGGCGCCTGTAATCCCAGCTACTCAGGAGGCTGAGGTAGGACAATCGCTTTAACCTGGGAGGCGGGGGTTATAATGAGCCGAGATTATGCCATTGTACTCTAGTGTGGGAGACAGAATGTGGGGGGAGGGGGGAGAGAGAAGGAGGAGGAGGAGGAGGAAACAATGACGATGAAGAAGATGACAACAAAGAAGAAATTGTGTGTGTGGGGGAAATAAAAAAGAAAGTAGACCAGAGAACAGAGACTCAAAAACAGGATTAAGGAATTTGGATCTTCATCCCGAAATTGTAGGAAGACACTGTAGGATTGTCAGAAGGACTGGTTTGATAATGACTGGCTCTGGTTATTAATATTGTTTCTTTTTTTGGATTTATAGTTCCTTGATTTACCTTTGCCCATTCTTTCATTTTTAACCTTTCCATCTTATTTCATTGGCAAAATGTAAAGCAAAAATAGAAGAAAATGAACACAAATGCAAGTACAGTGCGAAACTTTTATATACCACTATTAAGCTATAATATGTAAACCATACCTAAAATACATTTAAATTTGCAGAAGATTTGAATAGTACAATAAATAAGGTTTAAATACTTGACTGACTTAATACAAAGAAAACACATTCTTTTTAAGTGCCCATATGAGTTCCCATGAGGTCTAGGATCTTGCCTGTTTGCCTTTGTTTGTGTTTATTATCCTTTATTTATTATGAACTATCTAGCCAAGTACATGGCATAGAATAGGTATTAATAAATATTTATTGGAAGAGCGACTGATGCATTAATCAGGTCATGCCAAGCCAAAAACAAAACAAGACAAAACTCAACAAAAATCCTTCAAAGCAGAATTTTACCAGTCATATCCTGAACCACTGTGCAAGAAAAATTGACCTAAAGGAGCCAAGTGTGGGAGAACAGCGAACTCACAGAAAGACTAACACAATGCAAGGGGTGTGATTTTAGAAGCTGAACAGATTGTTCTGGGTGCTCTGAGTCAGTGACTAAATTTACCTCAGAGAATCTAGATAAGGCTCCACAGAGGAGGGAACATTTAATTTCCTAGGGATTGGAGCTTTTTGTTTGGTTTGTAGTTTAATGTTAATTTGCAATTTTAAATGTCTCTCTAACCTTAATAGACTACATGCCAGAGTGGATGCTTAATAGATGTTTTCTGAACTAATAAGTCAATGTCAGGATATTTATAAGGAAATGCTAGCTCCATCTTTGGGCCCGCCCTACTATTCAACTACTCTTGAATGAATTATGAGACAGAATGTAGGGTCTAATGAGTCACAGGAGTGAGAGGCTCAGAAATGGGGCAGCAGGAAATAATTATTAAATCAACCAATATTTATTGATGCTTCATCATGTGCGATTTTTGGAATTATATGATTCCACTGGGGATTTTCCCTGGAAAATAACAGCATTACTTATTCCCAAGGAATTTCCTCAATTTTAATGATGACAGCTTTATTATTGCTATCAGTGTTACATTACTACAAATATTACATACAAGCTTTAATATATGCAGCAAACTATAAGTTATACATAAGAATAACATTTACTAAATGCCTCTGATATTCTAGGTACCTTGCTAAGAACTTTAGCTACAAAGTATGTCATGGCAAAGAATGCAAACTTGGAGACTGACATCCTTGGTTCTAATCTAGGTTCCACTACTCCTTTTCTTTTTTCCTTTTTTTTTTTTTTTTTTTTGAGACGGAGTGAGTCTCGCTCTGTCGCCCAGGATGGAGTGCAGTGGCAGGATCTCCGCTAACTGCAAGCTCCGCCTCTTGGGTTCACGCCATTCTCCTGCCTCAGCCTCCCGAGTAGCTGGGACTACAGGTGCCCGCCACCATGCCCGGCTAATTTTTTGTATTTTTAGTAGAGACAAGTGTTTCACTGTGTTAGCCAGGATGGTCTCGATCTCCTGACCTCGTGATCTGCCTCCCTCGGCCTCCCAAAGTGCTGGGATTACAGGCGTGAGCCACTGCACCTGGCCTCCGCTACTCCTTTTCTATGTGACTCTGGGCAACTAAATCCCCTGGACCTCTGGGGGAATTAGTTTGCTAATCTTTAGAATGAGGATGGCACCACCTACATCTCAAAAGGTTGTAATAAGTAAAGGAGAAAAAGTACATAAAAGCACTAAGACTAGCCTGGGCTAGTCTTTTTGTAGAGACCCCCATCTCTACAAAAGATTATTAAAAATTAGTCATGGCAGCCAGGCACAGTGGCTCACGCCTGTAATCCCAGAACTTTGGGAGGCCGAGGTGGGTGGATCACGATGTCAGGAGTTCAAGACCAGCCTGGCCAACATGGTGAAACCCCATCTCTACTAAAAATACAAAAATTAGCTGGGCATGGTGGTGCGTGCCTGTAATCCCAGCTACTGGGGAGGCTGAGGCAGGAGGGCAGGAGAATGGCTTGAACCTAGCAGGTGGAGATTGCAGTGAGCCGAGATCGTGCCACTGCACTCCAGCCTAGGTGACACAGCAAGACTACATCTCAAAAAAAAAAAAAAATTAGTCATGGCTCATGCCTGTGGTCCCAGCTACTCAGAAGGTTGAGGTGGGAGAGAGAATTACTTGAGCCCAGGAGGTCAAGGCTGCAGTGAGCAGAGATTCCACCACTGCATTCCAGCCTGGGTGACAGAGCAAGAACTTGTCTCAAAAACAAAACAAAACAAAACAAAAAAACCCCCCAAAACCAAAACAGCACTCAGCATAGTGCCTGGCACAGCAGGTGCTCTTAGTTACCATTTGTAACTGAACGAATTATGGTATAATCCTTTCTTTACAATTTGGTAAAGTTCTTCTTTTATCATATATTACATTCTCATACATACAAAAATCTGTTCCTATCCTATTTATTCCATGTCTATTTCTCATGCCAGCATCATAGTGACTTAAATTTTAAATGTGCTTTAATAGTCGGTAGCTCCCCTTTTACTCCACATCTTTTTTTTGGAGACAGGCTCAGGGCAGTGGTGTGATCACGGATCACTGCGGTATTGATCTCCCAGGCTCAGGTGATCCTCCCACCTCGGCCTCCTGAGCAGCTGGGACTACAGGCTCGTGTCACCACACCTGGATAATTTTTGTATTTTTTATTAGAGTTAGGGTTTCGTCATGTTGCCCAGGTTGCTTTTAAACTCCTCAGCTCAAGTGATCCGCCTGCCTCGGCCTCCCAAAGTGGTGGTATTACAGGCGTGAGCCACTGCTCCCAGCCCACATCTTTTTTTTGTTTGTTTTTTGAGACAGAGTTTCACTCTTGTCGCCTAGGCTGGAGTGCAATGGCACCATCTCAGCTCACTGCAACCTCTGCCTCCCGAGTTCAAGCAATTCTCCTGCCTCAGCCTCCCAAGTAGCTGGGATTACAGGCATGCGTCACCATGCCTGGCTTATTTTGTATTTTAAGAAGAGATGGGGTTTCACCATGTTGGTCAGGCTGGTCTTGAAATCCTGACTTCAGGCGATCTGCCTGCCTCGGCCTCCCAAAGTGCTGGGATTACAGGTGTGAGCCACTGTGCCAGGCCACATCTTTTAATTTTAAATAACATTTACAATTTTATTCTATATACAAAAGTATATTACAAAAGCTTAAGTTCTGGCCGGGCGCGGTGGCTCAAGCCTGTAATCCCAGCACTTTGGGAGGCCGAGGCGGGCAGATCACAAGGTCAGGAGATCGAGACCACAGTGAAACCCCGTCTCTACTAAAAATACAAAAAATTAGCCGGGCGCGGTGGCGGGCGCCTGTAGTCCCAGCTACTCAGGAGGCTGAGGCAGGAGAATGGCGGGAACCCGGGAGGCGGAGCTTGCAGTGAGCCGAGATCGCGCCACTGCACTCCAGCCTGGGCAACAGCGTGAGACTCCGTCTCAAAAAAAAAAAAAAAAAAAAAAAAAAAAAAAAAAAAAAAAAGCTTAAGTTCATTCTCGTTCAGAAAATGTAAAAAAGCATAAAGAAAATTAAAAATATGGTGTGAGTTGGCTAAAAGTAATAAAATAAAAAAATATTAATAAGAAAAATAAGGCCAGGTGTGGTGACTCATGCCTGTAATCCCAGCACTTTAGGAGGCTGAGGCAGGTGGATCACTTGAGGTCAGGAGTTTGAGGCCAGTGTGACCAACATGGTGAAACCCCTTCTCTACTAAAAATACAAAAATTAGCCAGGTGTGGTGGCGTGCACCTGTAGTCCCAGCTAGTCGAGAGGCTGAGGTAGGAGAATTGCTTGAGCCCAGGAGGCAGAGGTTGCAGTAAGCTGAGATCATGCCACTGCACTCCAGCCTGGGCCACAGAGCGAGACTCTGTCTCTAAAAAATAAAAAAATGAAATAATTTGTAATCTTACCATTTAGATATAAGCACTGTTAAGATCGCTATGATTGTGGCTTCTTTACTCCTGGCATCTGAATTCTCAACTTTTTCATACTATATACAGAATATCGTATCTTGCTTTTTTTTTTTTTTTTTTTTTTTTGAGACGGAGTCTCGCTCTGTAGCCCAGGCTGGAGTGCAGTGGCCGGATCTCAGCTCACTGCAAGCTCCACCTCCCGGGTTCACGCCATTCTCCGGCCTCAGCCTCCCGAGTAGCTGGGACTACAGGCGCCCGCCACCTCGCCCGGCTATTTTTTTGTATTTCTTAGTAGAGATGGGGTTTCACCGTGTTAGCCAGGATGGTCTCGATCTCCTGACCTCGTGATCCGCCCATCTCGGCCTCCCAAAGTGCTGGGATTACAGGCTTGAGCCACCGCGCCCGGCCCGTATCTTGCTTTTTTTACTCGACATTATACGATGAGAAATTTTTGTTCATTAAATACTTTTCAAAAACATGATTAATGACTGCATGTTCAGCATGTGGGTATATCAGTTAGCTTAAACATTCCTGTAAATTACTATTAATATATTTTCTTTTATTATAATACTACAAAGATATTTACATATTAAATCTTGCCTGTATCTCTGATTATTCATTCCCTTAGCATAGATTCCTAGAAGTGGAATTATTAGGTCATAGGTTATATTCATTCTAAAGGTCCTTAATACATACAGCAAAATTGTTTTCCAGACCAGACCCAATTTACATCCTATCCCAGCAGTATATCAGCATATACTGTCAGCATATACATTGACTGTCACCGTTAATCACTGATGATTTAATGGGCAGAAAATAAGTCTCTCATTATTTAAACTTCTTTGATTGCTAAGGATGAGGTTGCATATATTTCTCAAACACTTATCTACTTCTATGACTGATCTATGTCTATCACAGACATATTAATTTGCCTGTTCTGTCTATGCCCCTTCTCAGATAACGTAAAGCCCTATTTTTATAACACTGACAGCTATTTGGACAAGGAGTGGATACCTGATCCAAGTGAAACAATTCATGGCTTGCCAATCAGAGTCTTCAGAATTTGAGCTAAGTGATGCATTGACCTTATAAAACACATGCAGAAAGAAGAGCTACCTATGCAGGCCCAGGAGAGAGTGGGCAGTCTCTGTTCCTGCCTTTCCAGGACCATTCCTGTGTATACTACTTTTCTTGTCCTTGGATGACTAGGAGACTACCTGTTATACCTTTACGTAAAGTAAGATAGCTAGAGTGGGCTGGACATGATGGTTCATGCCTATAATCCCAACACTTTGTGAGGCGGAGGCCAGGAGTAGCAAGACCCCATCTCTACCAAAAAATAAAAAAAAAGAGAGGAAAAGTGAGAGAGCTAGAATGGCTTCTGTTTCTTCTAAGCAAATGAGTCTGAAGAGACTGTCATTGACCCATCTGTGCTATCTTAGATACCTATTCTGATATCTAAGACTTTTTTTTTTCTTTGAGACAGAGTCTCACTCTGTCGCACAGGCTGGAGTGCAGCGGCACGATCTCAGCTCACTGCAAGCTCTGCCTCCCGGGTTCACGCCATTCTCCTGCCTCAGCCTCCCAAGTAGCTGGGACTACAGGCGTCCGCCACCACACCTGGCTAATTTTTTTGGTAGTTTTAGTAGAGATGGGGTTTCACCATGTAAGCCAGGATGGTCTCAATCTCCTGACCTCGTGATCCGCCCACCTCAGACTCCCAAAGTGTTGGGATTACAGGCGTGAGCCACCGCGCCCAGCCTAAGTCTTTATATATTGTGAATATTAACAGTGTCCTAACTGTTGCAAATATTTCCCCGCTTAGTTTTTTTAATTGTATGTATTTTGGGACATAGATACAGTCACAGTTACTGATCTTCTCCTTTTTATATCTTCTTTTTTGAAGGAGGACTCAGTCTTTATTTATTTATTTTTATTTATTTATTTATTTAGAGATGGAGTCTTGCTCTGTCGCCCAGGCTGGAGTGCAGTGGCGTGATCTCAGCTTACTGCAAGCTCCACCTCCCAGGTTCACGCCATTCTCCTGCCTCAGCCTCCTGAGTAGCTGGGATTACAGGCGCCCACCACGCCTGGCTGTATTTTTAGTAGAGACAGGGTTTCACCATGTTAGCCAGGATGGTCTCAATCTCCTGACCTCGTGATCTGCCCGCCTCGGCCTCCCAAAGTGCTGGGATTATAGGCGTGAGCCACTGCGCCTGGCTTATTTTTTTGTATTACTTTTTTTTTTGAGACGGAGTTTCATTCTTGTTGCCCAGGCTGGAGTGCAGTGACACGGTCTCGGCTCACTGCAACCTCTGCCTCCTGGGTTCAAGCGATTCTCCTGCCTCAGCGTCCCAAGTAGCTGAGACTACAGGCATGCGCCACCATGCCTGGCTAATTCTGTATTTTTAGTAGAGACGGGGTTTCACCATGTTGGTCAGGCTGGTCTCAAACTCCTGACCTCAGGTGATCCACCCACCTCGGCCTCCCAAAGTGCTGGGATTACAGGCATGAGCCACTGTGCCCGGCCTATTACGAATAATTCTACATGAACATTTGTGAACATGTTTTTGTGTGGACACGTGTCTTCATTTGATGTTCCCATCAGCAATGTATGAGGGTTCCAATTTCTCCACATCCTTTTCAACACTTGTTGGATGTCTTCTTTTTAAATCTCCCACTCCTGATCACTTGTCTTTTTGATTATAGCACCTGAATGGGTGTTAACTGGTTTCTCATTGTCGTTATGATTTGCATTTCCCTGATGATCATTTTTTCATGTGCTTATTGAACATTTGTATTTTTTTTTTTTTTTTTTTTGAGATGGAGTCTCGCTCTGCTGCCCAGGCTGAACTGCAGTGGTACAATCTCTGCTCACTGCAATCTCCCCTTCTCAGCTTCAAGCGATTCTCCTGCCTCAGCCTCCGGAGTAGCTGGGATTACAGGCCCCCACCACGCCTGGCTAATTTCTGTATTTTTAGTAGAGACAGGGTTTCACCATGTTGGTCAGGCTGGTCTCAAACTCCTGACCTCATGACTTGCTCTCCTCGGCCTCCCAAAGTGCTGGGATTACAGGCGTGAGCCATAGTGCCCGGCCGACATTTGCATATGTTCTTTGGAGAAATGTCTATTCAAATATTTTACCCATTAAAAAAATCGATTTATTCATCATTTATTGCTTTACTTGTAGGAATTCTTTTTTTTGAGACAGGGTGTTGCTCTGCTGCCGAGGCTGAAGTGCAGTGGCATGATCATGGTTCACAACAGCCTCTACCTCCTGGGCGTAAGCAATCCTCCCACCACAGCCTCTAGAGTAGTTGGGACCACAGCTACGCCTAGCTGCTTTTTAAAGATTTTTTTGTAGAGGTAGGGTCTTGCTATGTTGCCCAGACTGGCCTCAAACTCTTGGATTCAAGCAATTTTCACACCTCGGCCACCTAAGGTGTTGGGATTACAGACGTGAACCAAGGTGTTGGGATTACACACATGAGCCAGTGTGGCCAGCCAATTGTTTGAGTTGTAAGAATTATTTATATATTATGGATACTAGGCCCTTATCAGATACATGGTTTGCAAATATTTTCTCTCGTTCTATGGGTTGTGTTTTCACTTTATTTGTAGTCTTGTTTCTAGCACACAAATTTTAAATTTTGATCTAGTCTAACCTATTTTTCCTTTTGTTACTTATGCTTCTGGCATCATATCAAAGAAACCACTGCCTAATCTGAGTTCATGAAGAATTATAGCTCTTGTCTTCTAAGAGTTTTAAAGTTTTTAGTCTGACATTTAAGTCTATGATATATTTTGAGTTAATGTTTGTATATAGTGTGAAGTAGAGGTCTAACCTATTCTTTTGCGTGTTAATATCCAACCATCTGTTGTAAAGCCTGTATTTCCCCCATTGAATTATCTTGGCATCCTTGTCAAAAATTAATTGACCACAAACAGCACAGTTTATTTCTGGACACTCAAATGTAATTCCATTAATTTATATGTCTATCCTTATTCCACTGTTTTTGATTACTATACCTTTGTAGTAAATTTTGAAACTGTACAGTGTTTGTTCTTTTTTTCAACATTATTTTGGCTATTCTGAGTTTGTATTATTGGTCCGTTTTCTTTTGCTTATAACAGAATGCCTGACAGTGGGTTATATATAAAGAAACTGAATTTATCTCAAAAGTCCAAACTCTCATCTGTGAGCCTGTGAAATCTAAACAAGTTGTCTACTTCCAAGATCTTAGAATTGGCCTGTAATCCCAGCATTTTGGGAGGCTGAGGCGGGAGGATCGCTTGAATCCAGGAGTTTGAGACCAGCCTAGGCAACGCAGTAAGCCTCCATCTCTATAAAAGATTTAAAAATTAGCTGGCCATGGGCTGGGCGTGGTGGCTCACACCTGTAATCCCAGCATTTTGGGAGGCCGAGGTGGGCGGATCATGAAGTCAGGAGATGGAGACCATCCTGGCTAACACAGTGAAATCCCATCTCTACTAAAACTACAAAAAAAATTAACCGGATGTGGTGGCGGGCACCTGTAGTCCCAGCTACTAGGGAGGCTGAGGCAGGAGAATGGTGTGAACCCGGGAGGCGGAGCTTGCAGTGAGCCGAGATTGTGCCAACACACTCAAGCCTGGGCGACAGAGCAAGACTCCATCTCAAACAAACAAACAAACAAACAAAAAAACTAGCTGGCCATGGTGGTAAGTACCTGTGCTCTCAGCTACTCAGGAGGCTGAGGTGGGAGGACTGCTTGAGCCCAGGAATTTGAGGCCCCAGTGAACTGCACTTCAACCTGGGTGACAGAGACTCTGTCTTAAAACAAACAAACAAAAAACACACACATACACACATACAAAACAAAACACAAGATCTTAGAGTTGGAGAATAATCTTGTTTGACTCCATGTGGGGCCTCCTGGACACACTGTGGTGGAAGCCCAACCCGCAAGGCCTCAGATAGCCCCGTCTGTATGGGTGCAGAGTATAGGCCACATGGTTGCTCAAACTGGTTGGAATCCATTGCCTGAAGGTTTTCCAGGTGGGCAATGCATGCTGCCAGTGACCCCACAGTTCTGGGGACTCAGTGGCAGTCCCGCTCCCATGGCTCCACTACGCATTACCCTGGTTGGAGACTCTGTGGCAGCTCCAACCTTATGTTCCTGCTGGGCATTGCTACAGTAGGGGATCTCTGTGGTGGCTCTGGCTCTGCAACAAGTCTCTACCTGGGCTCCCAGGCTTTCAATGAGATCCTTTTAATGGGTAGAGGTTGCGAAGCCTCTACAGCTTTTACTTTCTGCGGGCCTGCAGAATTATCATCATGTGGATGCCACCAAGGTTTACGACTTGTACCTTCCTGAGCTGCTGCCTTCCTGGGCTGAGGCATGAGCCACACCTGGGGCCATGTGAGATATGGCTGCTCCAGCTGGAGGGGCTGAGATGAGGGAAGCAGCTTTCCCGAGTTGGCACAGGGCAGCTGTGTCCCAGGCCTCCTCCACTCCCAAACAATTCTGTCCTCCTAGGGCTCTGGGCCTCTAAAGGGAGGGGCTGCCTCAAAGATCTCTGAAGTGCCTTTAGGGCCTTTTCCTCGTTGTTTTGACTATTAGCACCTGGCTCCCTTTTAGGCATAAAGTGGTGGCTCCTCTGCATCCTTGGTTCCACTCCTGAAAACTCTTTTTCATTCTCTACCACATGGCAAGGCTGTGAATTTTCCAAATGTTTCTGCTCTGTTTCCCTTTTCTGTAGCAGTTCACTGTAAACAGTTAGATGTAACCATGCAGTAGCCTGAGCACTTTGCTGCTTAGAAATTTCTTCTGCCAGCCGGGCGTGGTGGCTCAAGCCTGTAATCCCAGCACTTTGGGAGGCCGAGACGGGCGGATCACGAGGTCAGGAGATCGAGACCATCCTGGCTAACACGGTGAAACCCCGTCTCTACTAAAAAAAATACAAAAAACTAGCCGGGCGTAGTGGCGGGCGCCTGTAGTCCCAGCTACTCGGGAGGCTGAGGCGGGAGAATGGTGTGAACCCGGGAGGCGGAGCTTGCAGTGAGCTGAGATCCGGCCACTGCACTCCAGCCTGGGTGACAGAGCGAGACTCCGTCTCAAAAAAAAAAATAAAAAATAAAAAAAAAAATAAGAAATTTCTTCTGCCAGATACCAGAATTCATCATTCTCAAGTTTGGCCTACAACAAAGCCCTTGGACATGGACACCGTCCAGCCAAGTTCTTTGCCAATATATAACAAGGATGGCCTCTACTTCCATTTCCAATACCTCGCTCATCAGTTCCATGTGAAACCTTATCAGAATGGCCTTTACTGTCCATATTTGTATCACTATTCTGGTTGTAACCATTTAACCAATCTCTAAGGAGTTATAAACTCTTCCTAGTCTTCTTGTGTTCTAAGCCTTCACTAGAATCTTGGCTTTTTGTAGCCTGCTCCTCCAAATTCTTCCAGCCTCTGCTTATTACCCAGTTCCAAAGCTGCTTCCACGTTTTCAGGTATTCATTATCAGAAACAGCCACACTTCTCAGTACCAATTTTCTTTTTCTTTTTTTCTTTTTTTAAGAGCCAGGGTCTTGCTCTGTCACCCACCCAGGCTGGAGTGCAGTGGCGTGATCATGGCCTCCACCTTCTAGGCTAAAGTGATCCTCCTACCTCGGCCTCCCAAGTAGCTGAGACTACAGGTGCATGCCACCATGCCTGGCTTTTTTGTTTTTTTGTAGAGATGGGTGTCTATGTTGCCCAAGCTGGTCTCGAACTCCTGGGTTCAAGTGATCCTCCCACACCTTGGCCTCCCAAAGTGCTGAGATTATAAGCATGAGCCACTGTGCCCTGCCTCTTAAGTCTATTTTCTGTTGCTTATGGCAGAATACCTGAAACTGGGTAATTTATAAAGAAAAGGAATTTATTTCTTACAGTTATGGAATCTAAGAAGTCCAAGGTTGGGGGGCTTCTTGCATCTAGTGATAGCCTTCTTGCTGGTCATATGGTAAGGGGGCCGATCATGCTTATGTGCTATATGAGGTCTCTCTTCTTATAAAGCCACCAGTTCGCCTCCCATGATAACCCATTAATCCACTAACCCATTAATCCATGAATGGATTAGCCCATTTGTGAGAGTAAAGCCCTAACGATTAAATCACATCTTAAAGGCCCTACCACTCAATACTGCCACACTGTGGATAAAGTTTCAATATGAGTTTTGGAGGGGACATTCAACCACAGCAGGGTCCCTTGTATTTACGTTTTTTTTTTGAGACAGAGTTTCTGTCGCCCAGGCTGGAGTGCAGTGGTGTGATCTCGGCCTCCTGGGTTGAAGCGATTCTCCCGCCTCAGCCTCCTGAGTAGCTGAGATTACAGGCATGCACCACCACACCCAGCTAATCTTTGTATTTTTAGTAGAGACGGGGTTTCACCATGTTGACCAGGATGATCTCGATCTCTTGACCTCGTGATCCGCCTGCCTCGGCCTCCCAAAGTGCTGGGATTACAGGAGTGAGCCACCGTGCCCAGCCTGTATTTACATATTAATTTTAGCATTAGTTTGTTCATTTCTGCAAAGAAGAAAGCTGGGAATTTGGATTCCATCGCATATGTAGATAAATTTGGGTAGTATTGCCATCTTAACAATATTTTATCTTCTTTTTTTCTAGTCAGAAATCAATAAGAAGGATTTTATCTTATCCATGAACATGGGGTATCTTTCTGTTTACTTAAACCTTTCATAATTTCTTTTAACAGTGTTTTGTAGTTTTCAGTTTGCCTATATCTCAGGCAACTGAGGTATTTTGCCTTTCCTGTCACCAAGATTGTTAACTGTCTCTGACAATACTCTGGGCTTAAGGCTTGTATATTCTCATTTAAAAAAATCCTTTCCTAAAAGAAATAAAACAACCAAAAAAAAATCCCTTTCCTATCTCAAGGTCAGTAAATAATTGCTTAGCTTTTATTCTGCCTTTTATCTTTTTTCACATTTATCTTTATAATTAATCCATCTGGAATGTATGTGAGGCATGGCTCTAAATGGATGTTTTCTCCCCAAATACAAATCCAATTCTCTAAATAATTATTTAAAAAATGCATCTCTTCCTAATTGATTTGTGATGCTTCCTTTAGCATATTTTAAGTTCTAATGTGTCAAGGGTCTTATTCAGTATTATCTGCCCTAAAACAACGAGCTGTCAATTTTTGTGACAATATTACATTATTTTGGTAAGAGTTTATAATATACTTCGGTATGTAATACGGCCAAAACATCTCTTTTTTTCTTTTTCCAATAACAGTCCTGCTGCAGGACCAAGATATAGCTTATTATTATTTTTTGTTACATTTTCTAAGCTACTCTTGTTCATTTGCCTTTCCTGATGGACTTTAGAATTATTCTGTCAAGTGAATGAATACTAGTTCTTATATATCTTTATTCTTGATGTATCAGGATGGCATATGGTTAATCCAAATATCTTGTTATAGCTGAGAGTGAATCCACTGCTTCTTAAAATATTTGCTTCTCAAGAGAGACTCCTCAACTTTACCCATAAACCAAGACGAGAAACTTTGTCCAATTTCACGTTCCATCTCTGGAAAACTGTTGATATTTGAATGAATTGTTGCTAGAAATGATAAAGCCTTGATGCATGCCTCTCCCATTCAGCAGGGCTGCACCTCACCTCCAGAAGCCTGACAGAGTTCTTCAGTGTCCCTCCCTCATAAGTGATGACTATTGTATGTGCAAAGGTTCTGCCCTTCTCAAACTGTATCAACCTTTCCTAGAAGACTCAATTTCACTAGGCCATCTAGGAATCTTTTACCTATTATAGTTCGTGTAAGAAATTGAGGAGTATAGGCTCCTAGCACTCAGTTAGGCTATAGTTCAATGTTCCCACCTGGTGTTTACTTGATATTGCTTGACACTGCAGTATTAAGGATAAGTTAACTTTCATTTAAAATTTAAATTTCCAACCAGACTTTATGCTAATCGTTAAAACTGCATTTTTTTCCTACCATTTTGTCTTCTTAAAAACACAGGAGGCCGGGTGCGGTGGCTCACGCCTGTAATCCCAAAACTTTGAGAGGCCAAGGCGGGCAGATCACCTGAGGTCAGGAGTTCAAGACCAGCCTGGTCAACATGGCGAAACCACGTCTTTACTAAAAATACAGAAATTACCCCAGGTGTGGTGGCGGGCACCTGTAATCCCAGCTACTTGGGATGCTGAGGCAGGAGAATCGCTTGAACCTGGGAGGCAGAAGTTGCAGTGAGCTGAGATTGTGCCACTGCACTCCAGCCTGGGCAACCGAGCGAGACTCTGTCTTGGGGGGAGGGGGGGAAAGAAAAAACCCCTCCCAAGATTAAACCAGGAAGAAGTTGAATCCCTGAACAGACCAATAACAAGTTCTGAAAGTGAGGCAGTAATTAATAGCCTACTAACCAAAAAAAGTCCAGGACCAGACGGGATTCACAGCCAGCCGAATTCTACCAGATGTACGAAGAGGAGCTGGTACCATTCCTTCTGAAATTATTCCAAACAACAGAAAAAGAGGGAATCCTCCCTAACTCATTTTATGAGGCCAGCATCATCCTGATGCCAAAACCTGGCAGAGACACAACAAAAAAAGAAAATTTCAGGCCAATATCCCTGATGATCATCGATGCAAAAATCCTCATAAAATACTGGC
Source organism: Macaca thibetana thibetana (assembly GCF_024542745.1). NCBI lineage: Eukaryota > Metazoa > Chordata > Mammalia > Primates > Cercopithecidae > Macaca > Macaca thibetana. The sequence continues at coordinate 53,529,607 of NC_065598.1, forward strand.
AAACCAAATCCAGTAGCACATCAAAAAGCTTATCCACCACGATCAAGTCAGCTTCATTCCTGGGATGCAAGGCTGGTTCAACATATACAAATCAACAAACAAAATCCATCACATAAGCAGAACCAATGACAAAAACCACATGATTATCTCAATAGATGCAGAAAAGGCCTTCAACAAAATTCAACAGCCCTTCATGCTAAAAACTCTCAATAAACTAGGTATTGATGGGACGTATCTCAAAATAATAAGAGCTATTTATGACAAACCAACAGCCAATATCACACTGAATGGGCAAAAACTGGAAACATTCCCTTTGAAAACTGGCACGAGACAGGGATGCCCTCTCTCACCACTCCTGTTCAACATAGTGTTGGAAGTTCTGGCTAGGGCAATCAGGCAAGAGAAAGAAAAAAAGGGTATTCAATTAGGAAAAGAGGAAGTCAAATTGTCCCTGTTTGCAGATGACATGACTGTATATTTAGAAAACCCCATCATCTCAGCCCAAAATATCCTTAAGCTGATAAGCAACTTCAGTAAAGTCTCAGGATACAAAATCAATGTGCAAAAATCACAAACATTCCTATACACCAGTAACAGACAAACAGAGAGCCAAGTCATGAGTGAACTTGCATTCACAATAGCTTCAAAGAGAATAAAATACCTAGGAATCCAACTTACAAGGGATGTGAGAGGACTCCCTTCAAGGAGAAACTAGAACCACTGCTCAGTGGACCTCTTCAAGGAGAACTAGAAACCACTGCTCAGTGAAATAAAAGAGGACACAAACAAATGAAAAAACATTCCATGGCCATGGATAGGAAGAATCAATATTGTGAAAATGGCCATACTGCCCAAGGTAATTTATAGATTCAATGCCATCCCCATCAAGCTACCATTGACTTTCTTCACAGAATTGGAAAAAACTACTTTAAAGTTCATATGGAACCAAAAAGGAGCCCACATAGCCAAGACAATTCTAAGCAAAAAGAACAAAGCTGGAGGCAAACGCTACCTGACTTCAAACTATACTACAAGGCTACAGTAATAACCAGAACAGCATGGTACTGGTACCAAAACAGATGTATAGACCAATGGAACCGAACAGAGGCCTCAGAAATAACACCACACATCTACAACCATCTGATCTTTGGCAAACCTGACAAAAACCAGCAATGGGGATAGGATTCCCTATTTAATAAATAGTGTTGGGAAAACTGGCTAGCCATATGCAGAAAGCTGAAACTGGATCCCTTCCTTACACTTTATGCAAAAATTAACTCAAGATATATTAGAGACTTAAACATAAGACCAAAACCATAAAAACCCAAGAAGAAAACCTAGGCAATACCATTCAGGACACAGACATGGGCAAAGACATCATGACTAAAACACTGAAAGCAATGGCAACAAAGGCCAAAATTGACAAATGGGATCTAATTAAACTAAAGAGCTTCTGCACAGCAAAAGAAACTATCATCAGAATGAACAGGCAACCTACAGAATGAGAGAAAAATTTTGCAATCTACTCATCTGACAAAGGGCTAATACCCAGAATCTACAAAGAACTTAAACAAATTTATAAGAAAAAAACAACCCCATCAAAAAATGGGTGAAGGATATGAACAGACACTTCTTAAAAGAAGACATTTATCCAAGAATGATGGTTTCCAGCTGCATCCATGTCCCTACAAAGGACACAAACTCATCCTTTTTTATGGCTGCATAAAAAAGTCTGTCGGCCGGGCGCGGTGGCTCAAGCCTGTAATCCCAGCACTTTGGGAGGCCGAGACGGGCGGATCACGAGGTCAGGAGATCAAGACCATCCTGGCTAACATGGTGAAACCCCGTCTCTACTAAAAAAAAAAAAAAAAAAAAAAAAACTAGCCGGGCGAGGTGGCGGGCGCCTGTAGTCCCAGCTACTTGGGAGGCTGAGGCAGGAGAATGGCGTAAACCCGGGAGGCGGAGCTTGCAGTGAGCTGAGATCCGGCCACTGCGCTCCAGCCTGGGCGACAGAGCGAGACTCCGTCTCAAAAAAAAAAAAAAAAAAAAAAAAAAAAAAAAATCCAGTCTGTCACTGATGGACGTTTGGGCTGATTCCAAGTCTTTGCTATTGTGAATAGTGCCGCAATAAACATACGTGTGCATGTGTCTTTATAGCAGCATGATTTATAATCCTTTGGGTATATACCCAGTAATCACTTGGACTCGGGAAGGGGAACATCACACACCGGGGCCTATCATGGGGAGGGGGGAGGGATTGCATTGGGAGTTATACCTGATGTAAATGACGAGTTGATGGGTGCTGACAAGTTGATGGGTGCAGCACACCAACATGGCACACGTATACATATGTAACAAACCTGCACGTTATGCACATGTACCCTAGAACTTAAAGTATAATAATAATAATAAATAAAAAAAAAAGAAGACATTTATCCAGCCAACAAATATGAAAAAAAGCTCCTCATTAGTGGTCATTAAAGAAATCAAATCAAAACCACAATGAGATACCATCTCACGCCAGTTAGAATGGTGATCATTAAAAAGTCAGAAAATAACAGATGCTGGAGGCCGGGCGCGGTGGCTCAAGCCTGTAATCCCAGCACTTTGGGAGGCCGAGACGGGCAGATCATGAGGTCAGGAGATCGAGACCATCCTGGCTAACATGGTAAAACCCTGTCTCTACTAAAAAATACAAAAAACTAGCCGGGCAAGGTGGTGGGCGCCTGTAGTCCCAGCTACTCGGGAGCCTGAGGCAGGAGAATGGCGTAAACCTGGGAGGCAGAGCTTGCAGTGAACTGAGATCCGGCCACTGCACTCCAGCCTGGGCGACAGAGCGAGACTCGTCTCAAAAAACAAAACAAAACAAAATAAAACAAAACAAAACAAAATAAAACAAAACAACAGATGCTGGAGAGCATGTGCAGAAATAGGAATGCTTTTATGCTGTTGGTGGGAGTGTAAATTAGTTCAACCATTGTGGAAGACAGTGTGGCGATTCCTCAAGGATCTACAACTAGAAATACCACTTGACCCAGTAATCCCATTACTGGATATATACCTAAAGGATTATAAATCATTCTACTATAAAGAGACAGGCACATGTATGTTTACTGCAGCACTGTTCACAATAGCAAAGACTTGGAACCAACCCAAATGCCCATTAATGATAGACTGGATAAAGACAATGTGGCACATATACACCATGGAATACTATGCAGCCATAAAAAAGGAGGAGTTCATGTCCTTTGTACGGACATGAATGAAGCTGGAAACCATCATTCTCAGCAAACTAACACAAGAACAGAAAACCAAACACTGCATGTTCTCACTCGTAAGTGGGAGTTCAACAACGAGAACACATGGACCCAGGGAGGGGAACATCACACACTGGGGCCTGTTGGAGAGTAGGGGGCTGGGGGAGGGATAGCATTAGGAGAAATACCTAATATAGGTGACAGGTTGATGGGTACAGCAAACCACCACGGCACATGTATACCTGTGTAACAAACCTGCACATTCTGCACATGTACCCCAGAACTTAAAGTACAATAAAAAAATGTAAAAAAAAGAAAGAAAAGAAAAAACACAGGAATTGGGAGTTAGAGACTTGGTGACCTTCTCACTACTCCTTACTAGCTATGTAACCTTTGCAAATCACTGAGTCTGAGATAAACAACACTTACTTTTTCAGCACTATTATGAAGATTGGAAGCACTGTACACAAAGGGCTGACTTAGCACACTGCCAGGTACATATATGTACTCACACTACCTCTTCTTTAGGGTTTTATAAACATTGGGTTATTAATTTTCTTTAGTTTCCCAATTTTTAAATTTATTTTTAATTTTTTGGGTACATAGTAGGTGTTTATATTTATGGGATATGAGATATTTTGGTATAGGAATGCAATGTGTAATAATTGTATCATGGAGAATGGGGTGTCCATCCCCTCAAGCATTTATCATTTGTGTTACAAACAACGCATTTATACTCTTTTATTTCTTTCAAAATGTACAATTAACTTATTATTGACTATAGTCCTCCTGTTGTGCTGTCAAATACTAGGTCTCATTCATTCTTTCTAACTATTGGGTTATTAATTTTACAGGATAATTTCACCCTATACTAATGACTCCAGATATTGCCTCTTCTTTTGGGGTCTTTTAAAAAAGTAATATTTGTATCTTTTTCTCTACATTTAGGCAGCAGGCTACCTACTGCTGTCACTGGGGCTGGAGCTAAGAGTAGATCATACTCCCTGTCTCACTTCCTGTGCTGCTTTTGACCTGTTGTACACTGGAAAATCAGATAATCAAACTGTAAGAAATGCGTCTAAATTAAGAATAAGTAGGTTAGGCCGGGTGCGGTGGCTCACGCCTGTAATCCCAGGACTTTGGGAGGCCAAGGCGGGCAGATCACCTGAGGTCAGGAATTCGAGACCAGCCTGGCCAACATGGTGAAACCCCATCTCTACTAAAAATACAAAAACTAGCTGGGCAAGGTGGCAGGCTCAAAAAAAAGAAAGAATAAGTAGGTTAAATAGGAGGCTAAGGGACTCTCTCCAGTGGGCATATATACAGAACCTATTAGAACAGTCTTTTTTTTCTTTTTTTTTTTTTTGACAGTGTCTCACTCTGTTGCCAGGCTGGAGTGCAGTGACACTATCTCGGCTCACTGCAACCTCCGAAACCCGGGTTCAAGCGATCCTCCCAATTCAGCCTCCTGAGTAGCAGAGACTACAGGTGCATGCCACCACGCCCAGCTAAGCTTTTAAAAATTTTTTCTGTAGAAATGGGGTTTTGCCATGTTGCCCAGGCTGGTCTCAAACTCCTGAGCTCGAGCGATCCACCTGCCTAGGCCTCACAAAGTGCTGGGATTACAGGCATGAGCCACCAAGCCCAGCTAGAACACAGTCTTTATAATGGCTATTATAGGCCAGGCATGGTGGCTCACGCCTATAATCCCAGCACTTTGGGAGGCCAAGGTGGGTGGATCACCTGAGGTCAGGAGTTCGAGACCAGCCTGACCAACATGGTGACCAACATGGTAAAATCCCGTCTCTATTGAAAATACAAAAGTAGCTGGGTGTGGCGGCACATGCCTGTAATCCCAGCTACTTGGGAGGCTGAGGCAGAGAATCACTTGAACCCAGGAGGTGGATGTTGTGGTGAGCCAAAATCGCACCATCGCGCTCCAGCCTGGGCAACAAGAGCAAAACTCCGTCTCAAAATAATAATAATAATAATAATAATAATAGTAATAATAATGGTTATTATAGCTGTTCATAAGCTATTTTTAATTGTTTTTATGTTCCTGGATCTATTCCATATAATGTAGAGAACTAAATAAATGGGAAAATGAGCTACTATATGTATTTTGTTTGTTTTGGTTTTTTTTGTTGTTTTTTTTTTTCCTCGAGACGGAGTTTTGCTCTGTCGCCCAGTCTGGAGTACAGTGGTGCAATCTTGGCTCACTGCAACCTCTGCCTCCCAGATTCAAGCGATTCTCATGCCTCAGCCTCCCAAATAGCTGGGACTAGATAGAGGTGCGTACCACCATGCCCGGCTAATTTTTGTATTTTTAGTAGCAACGGGTTTTCGCCATGTTAGCCAGGCTGGTCTCGAACTCCTGACCTCAGGTGATCCACTTGCCTCAGCCTCACAAAGTGCTGGGATTCCGGGCATGAGCCACCGCGCTGGCCTACTATATATTTTAGAAAGAAGATAAATGAAATGTACAATTCCAGAGTTAATATGGGACAATGTAGGGCTGTGGCCCAGGAACATATTAGGAAGTAGGAAGAGTAAATCTTTATCATTATTCTTTAATAAACAATTTTTTTTTGAGACAGAGTCTCATTTTGTCGCCCAGGCTGGAGTGCAATGGCGCAATCATGGCTCACTGCAGCCTCTGCCTCCTGGGTTCAAGTGATTCTCCTGCCTCAGCCCCCTGAGTAGCTGGGATTACAGGCGTGTGCCACTACTGCCCGGCTAATTTTTGTATTTTTAGTAGAGATAGGGTTTCACCATGTTGGCCAGGTTGGTGTTGAACTCCTTGACCTAAAATGATCCACCCGCCTCAGCCTCCCAAAGTGCTAGGATTACAAGTGTGAGCCACGGTGCTCGGCCTCATTATTCTCATTGGGAAAACTTTGTAAGTCACTAATCTTAATGTTAAGGTGGTTAGGAAATTAGCATATATTGGGGATCTAGTATGTGGTAGGGTCCCTGAATGCATTATCTCAATGTTCAAACTGCTCTGAGAAGTAAAATTATATCCATTTATGGTGAGGAAAGAGATGCTTGGAAAGGCTAAAGTGACATATCCAAGCTGAAAAATGCCAGAACCAGCATTCAAACTAAGGTCTGCCCATTTTGAAAGCTAAGTGCTCTGCAGTTCTCTGGTGACTTGTAGGGCTTGACCTCCCCTTTGCACAAAAACTTACTTTTTTTTAACAATGAGAAAGTGTAACAGAAACTAGAATATCACACATAATCACAGCGATATCTATCAAGTACCTAGGAATTAATTTAAAATGTAGGAGATCTTAATGGAAAAAAATTAACTCTACTAAGACAAAGGAAGAAACCTGGATAAATGGGAGAGGTAAACTATTATCTTTGGATAGGAGGACTTAACATTATAAAGATGTCAAAGCTCCCCAAATTAATCTATAAATTCAATTCAATGACAAAAAAAAAATCCCAACAACATTTTGGTGGAAACTAGACTGATTAAAAATTATATATGGAAGAGTAAGGGCTCCTAAGGTGCAAGGATAGCTAGTATAATTCTCAAAAAAGAAAAGCAAAGAGTGGAGATTTGTTCTGCCTGATATTAAGGCAAATTGCAAACCCTTAATAACTGAAACAATGTGATATTGATGAGGACTCTAATGGGCAATGAAACAAAATAGAATCCATGAATGAACTTATACAGATATAAAAACGTGGTACATAATGGCCAGGCATGGTAGCTCACGCCTGTAATCCCAGCACTTTGGGAGGCAGAGGTGGGTGGATCACTTGAGGTCAGGAGTTCAAGACCAGCCTGGCCAACATGGTGAAACCCTGTCTCTACAAAAATACAAAATTAGCTGGGTGTGGTGGTGCGTGGCTGTAATTCCAGCTACTTGGGAGGCTGAGGCAGGAGAATCGCTTGAACCTGGGAGGTGGAGTTTGCAGTGAGCCGAGATGACGCCACTGCACTCCAGCCTGGGCAACAGAGCGAGACTGTCTAAATAAAAAACCAAACATGGTACATAAGAAAGGTTGGGGAAAGAAAGGATCATTCAATACATCAAGCTGGGAAACTGGCATATTATGCAGAGTAAACAAAGTTAGATCCTTTCTCACAGCATGTACAAAATAAGTATCTACTGTATTAAGGGCCTGATATGGAAGACAACATTATAAAAGTATAAGAAAACATAGAAAAATCTCTTTTTTTTTTTCCTTTCTGAGACGGAGTCTCGCTCTGTCGCCCAGGCTGGAGTGCAGTGGCGCGATCTCGGCTGCCTCCCAGATTCACGCCATTCTCCTGCCTCAGCCTCCCGAGTAGCTGGGACTACAGGCGTCTGCCAACACGCCTGGCTAATTTTTTTTTTTGTATTTTTAGTAGAGACGAGGTTTCACCGTGTTAGCCAGGATGGTCTCAATCTCCTGACCTCGTGATTTGGCCTCCCTAAGTGCTGGGATTACAGGCGTGAGCCACCGCACTTGGCCAGAAAAATAATCTTTATGACTTAGGGGTAGGGGAGAATTTATTAAATAAGACACCAAAACACACATCATAAAGGTACAAAATCATGGGCTGGACAGAACCAAAATAAATACTTCTCAGTGAAGGGAGAAGTATACTGATGTCTGCAATTTACTTGGAAATGCAGTAAAAAAGATGGAAAAATCAATGCCTAGAGACGAATAAATGGACAGTTATATGAAGTAAAGCAAAATGATAAATATTAATTATAGAATCTAGGTGGCAGTTATGAGTGTTCACTGTACTATTATTCTAATTTTTCTATATATATGAAATTATAATGGTTGGCAAAAATTTGCCCACTTTCTGGCTGGGCATGGTGGCTCATGTCTGTAATCCTAGCACTTTGGGAGGCCAAAATGGGAGGATTGCTTGAGCCCAGGAGTTTAAGACTAGTCTGGGCAACATAGTGGGAGCCTGTCTCTAAAAAAAAAAAAAAAAAAAACTTTAAAAAATTATCTGGGCATGGCCAGGTGCAGTGGCTCATGCCTGTAGTCACAGCACTTTGGGAGGCTGAGGCGGGCGGATCACTTGAGGTCAGGAGTTCGACACCAGCCTGGCCAACATGGAGAAACCCCATCTCTACTAAAAATACAAAAATTAGCCAGGCGTGGTGGTGGGCCCCTGTAATCCCAGCTACTCGGGAGGCTGAGGCAGGAGAATCACTTGAACCCAGGAGGCGGAGGTTGCAGCGAGCTGAGATTGAGCCACTGCACTCCAGACTGGGCTATAGAGCGAGACTCCGTCTCTAAATAAATAAATAAATAAATAAATAAGCAAGCAAGCAAGCTGGGCATGATGGCATGTGCTATAGTCCCAGCTACTTAGAAGACTGAGCAAGTGAGCAGGAGGATCACTTGAGCTCAGGATGTTGAGTCTGCAATGAGCCGTGACTGTGCCACTCAACTCCAGCCTTGGTGACAGAGCAAGATCCTGTCTCCAAGAAAAGTAACTTGCCCACTTTTACCACTCCTATTCAACATAGTACTGGAAGTCCCAGCCAAAGCAATCAGGAAAGAGAAAAAAATATAAGACATCCAAATTGGAAAAGAGAAAGAGAAAGTGAAATTATTCCTGTTTGCTGATGATATCATCTTATATCTAGAAAACCCTAAAGAATCCTCCAAAAGACTCCTAGATTTGATAAATGAACCCAGTAAAGTGTCAGGATACAAAATCAATGTACAAAAAACAGTAGCATTTCTATATACCAGTAACGATCAAGCTGAGAACCAAATCAAGAAGTCAATCCCATTTACAATAGCTACAAAAAAACTCCACCTAGGAATATATTTAACCAAGGAGGTAAAGGATCTCTACGAGGAAAACTACAAAACACAGATGAAAGAAATTATATATGACATAAAGAAATGGATAAACAATTCATACCCATAGATCAGAAGACTCAATATTGTGAAAATAACCATACTGTCCAAAGTAATCTACAGATTAAATGTAATTCCTATCAAAATACCAACATAATTTTTCACAGAATTAGAGAAAACAATCCTAAAATTCATATGGAGTCAAAAAAGAGCTTAAGTAGCCAAAACAATACTAAACAAAAAGAACAAAGCCGGAGGCATCACATTACCTGACTTCAAACTACACTACAAGGCTGCAGTAACTAAGACAGCATGGTACTGGTATAAAAATAGACACACAGATCAATGGAACAGAATAGAGAACTCAGAAATAAAGCCACATACCTACAGCCAATTGATCTTCAATGAAGTTGACAAAACACATACTGGGGAAAGAACACCTTTTTAATGGTACTGAGATAGCTGGTTAGCTACATGCAGAAGAATGAAACTGGGCCCCTATTTCTCACCACATATGAAAATCAATTCAAGATGGGCTGGGTGTGGTGGCTTATGCCTGTAATCCCAGTACTTTGGGAGGCTGAGGTGGGTAGATCACCTGAGGTCAGGAGTTCGAGACTGGCCTGGACAACACAATGAAACCCTGTCTCTACTAAAAATACAAAACTTAGCAGGGCGGGGTAGTACACACCTGTAATTCCAGCTACTGGAGAGGCTGAGGCAGGAGAATCGCTTGAACCCGAGAGGCAGAGGTTGTAGTGAGCCAAGACTGTGCCACTGCACTCCAGCCTAGGCAACAGAGTGAGACTCCACTCAAAAAAAAAAAAAAAAAAAAAAAAAAGCTGGGTGCAGTGGCTCATGCCTGTAATCCCGGAACTTTGGGAGGCTGAGACAGGCGGATCACCTGAGGTCAGGAGTTTGAGACCAGCCTGACCAACATGGAGAAACCCCATCTCTACTAAAAATACAAAATTAGGGCTGGGCGCGGTGGCTCACCTGAGGTCAAGAGTTCAAGACCAGCCTGGTCAACATGGTAAAACCCCATCTCTACTAAAATAAAAAATTAGCCGGGTGTGGTAGCGTGCACCTGTAATCCCAGTTACTCGGAAGGCTGAGGCAGGAGAACTGCTTGAGCCTGGGAGGCTGAGGTTGCAGTGAGCCAAGATCACGCCACTGTACTCCAGCCTGGGCAACACAGCTATACTCCATCTCAAAAAAAATAAAATAAAATAAATAAATAAATAAAAACCTCAAAAGCAAATGCAACAAAACCAAAAATAGACAAATGGGCATAAAGGAAAAAGCTCCTGCACAGCAAAAGAAATAACAGAGTAAACAAACAACCTGCAGAATGAAAGAAAGTATTTGCAAAATATGCATCCAACAACCACAACAAAAATGCTTGCACCTGTATGTTTATTGCAGTACTATTTGCAATAGCAAAGGTATGGGATCAACCTAAATGTTCATCAATGAATGAATGATTAAAGAAAGTGATACACACACACACACACTGGAGTACTATTCAACCATCAAAAAGAATGAAATCATGTCTTTTGCAGCAACATGGATGGAACTAGAGGCCATTGTCTTAAGTGAAATAACTCAGAAAGTCAAGTACCACATGCTCTCACTTGTAAGTGGGAGGTAAATAATGTGTGCACATGGACACAGACAGTGGAATAATACACATTGGGGACTCAGAAGGGTGGGAAGGGGGTGAGGGATTGAAAATTACTTAATGGGTACAATGTATACTATTTGAGTGACGGCTACGTGAAAAGCCCAGGCTTCACCACTATACAATATATCCATGTGACAAAAGGACACCTGTACCCCTTAAATCTATGAAAATAAAGTTTTGTTTTTGTTTTTGTTTTGAGACAGAGTCTCGCTCTGTCACCCAGACTAGAGTGCCGTGGCACAATCTCGGCTCACTGCAACCTCTGCCTCCAGGGTTCAAGTGATCCTTCCTCCTCCCAAGTAGCTGGGACCACAGGCGTGCAGCACCACACCCAGCTAATTTTTGTATTTTTAGTAGAGACGGGGTTTTGCCATGTTGGCCAGGCTGGTCTTTAACTCCTGGCCTCAAGTGATCCACCCACCTCTGCCTCCCAAAGTGCTGGGGTTACAGGTGTGAGCCACCGCACCCGGCCTAATTTTGTTTGTTTTTTTGAGACAGAGTCTCACTCTGTTGCCCAGGCTGGAGTGCAGCGGCACAATGTCTGATCACTGCAACCTCTGTCTGCTGGGTTCAAGCGATTCTCCTGCCTCAGCCTCCCACATAGCTGGGATTACAAGCACCTGCCACCATGTCTGGCTAATTTTGTATTTTTTTTTCTTTTTCTTTGCATAGATGGGGTTTCACCATGCTGTCCAGGCTGGTCTTGAACTCCTGGCCTCAAGTGATCTGCCCACCTTGGCCTCCCAAAGTGCTAGGATTACAGGTGTGAGCCACCACGCTCAGCCAAGTTAAATTTTTAAAAGGCTTGTAAAAACGAAATACTTCTGGTAAACAAAGAACACTATATATAAAGTTTAAACAAATTGTGACTGACTGGAAAAGATACTTGATACACAAGCATAGACACATGCATGCACACTGAAATATAGAAAAAATATTTGCTACATGTGTACCTGAGAGTATACACAAACATATCTGACAAAGAACTTCTGTAATCAGCAAAATAAGACAAGTAACCTAATAAAAAATTTGCAAGACAAATAAAGAAGTACTTCAGAGAATGAGAAAACTCAAATGGCTAATAAGTATAAAAACAGAAGATCAACCTCCTCTGTAGTCAAATGCAAATTAAAATTAAAGATACTACTTGAAAATACTAGATTGGCAAAAATTAAGAAGTTTTATGATATTAGTACTGGCAATAATATGAGGAAATGAAACACGTATTGTTCACAGGAATATAAATTGGTGCAGCTATAATCTAGAGCAATTTGGCAGTATTTAGTGAAAAAGCTACATGCATATTTTACAGGATCCAGAAATTCTACTTCTCAGTATATACTTTAAACTGACTCAGGAATACAAAGAGGCATAGACATCTATGAAGAAATCCCTTGCAGCACTATTTGTAATAATAACCAAAGAACTGGAAACAATTATCTATCAATCAATAAATAAAATGCTGTGATATTAGTATTTGATAGAACACAACCCAACAGTGAAGAGGAATTATTAATATATGAATACGGACAGACCTCAAAAATAATATTGAGTGAAAAAAAGAAACAGGCTGGGCGGGGTGTCTCATGCCTGTAATCCCAGCACTTTGGGAGGCCAAGGTGGACGGATCACCTAAGGTCAGGAGTTCGAGATCAGCCTGGCCAACATGGTGAAACCCCATCTCTACTAAAAATACAAAATTAGCCAGGCATGGTGGCACATGCCTGCAATTCCAGCTACTTGGGAGGCTGAGGCAGGAGAATCACTTGAACCTAGGAGGTGGAGATTGCAGTGAGCGAAGATTGTGCCATTGCACTCCAGCCTGGGTAACAAGAGTGAAACTCCGTCTCAATAAAAAAGGGAAAAAAAAAGAAACAATGAGATGTACAGCACAATATAATTCATGCCATAAAAGGAAAAAATTTTACCCATAGAAAACACCATAGACTGTGCATGAATATATGTATGTCTAAATAAATATATGGAAGATGGCTTGGAAGGACACACATCAAATACCCAAGAGTAGATGACTATGGGTGAATAAAAGAAGGAAACTGGATCAGGGACGAGGACTGAACAAGACAAAAACTAAACTATAATCAAATATAAAAGAGGAGTCATGCATGGACTGATATGACCAAGGATCATAAACTGAGGAGGCTGTCTGAACAATCATTTTCGGTGTTTCTGGAGCATAAGCCAAACACAAAATAAAAATTTCCTCACCTTGAAATACCATAAAAGCAGATGCTTAAAGGAAATATTTAAAAAGTAAAAGAGAAAGAACTGGCCGCCTGCCTGTCAAGTAGCTTACCGGAGTACACAACACATGAGCAGCAGATGGGTGGGGACATTAGCTGGATTGAGCATACTGGGAGTGTCTGACTTCATACAGGCCAGGAAGGCTCGCATCCTTCTGTTCTTGTCTTCAACTGCTTTGCCTAGCCAGAGCTTCTTGAGGTTTGGGCAAGTCCATTCCCGAAATGTCAGTGCAGACACCAGCTCAGGGGTTTGAGGTGACTTCCCTTTATAGGCAGACCACTCTTTAAGGATCACTGAAGGAACTGGAAAACAGAAATTGAGGAAAAAGAGGCTCTAGAGAATCTCTTAGCATTTCTACAGCTAGCCACAGGACATTGACAGGCTCCATCGCATTTCAACTCCTAATTTTCTGTCACAATAATTTTTATTTTTAGCAGCAGGAATAGTACATGTTTATGAAGTGCTTGATATGCAAGTACTTTATATATATTATCTCATTTACTCCTCACAAAAATCCTGAGTGGGAACTATTATGATACATTATCACAAAACAAAATGCTCATTTTGCAGATAAAGAAATCAAGGGGCCGGGGGTGGTGGTTTACACGTTTAATCCCAGCAATTTGGGAGGCTGAGGCAGGAGGATCGCTTGAGCCCAGGAGTATAAGACCAGCCTGGGCAAGATGGAGAGATCCCACCTCCACAGAAAGTTTAAAAATTAGCTGGGTGTGGTGGCACGTGCCTGTAGTTCCAGCTACTTGGGAGGCTGAGGCAGGAGTATCCCTTGAGCCTAGGAGTTTGAGGCAGCAGTGAGCTATGATCTTCCCACTGCACTCCAGCCTGGGTGACAGAGTGAAATCCTGTCTCTAAAAATAAAATAAAATAAAATAAAAAGGCCAGGCGTGGTGGCTCATGCCTGTAATCCCAGCATTTTGGGAGGCTGAGGTGGGCAGATCACTTGAGGTCAGGAGTTCAAGACCAGCCTGGCCAATATGGTGAAACCTCGTCTCTACAAAAACAAAACAAAACAAAAAAACCAAAAAACAAAATTAGCCAGGCATAGTGGCGGGTGCCTGTAATCCCAGCTACTCTGGAGGCAGAGGCAGGAGAATCGCTTGAACCTGGGAGGCGGAGATTGCAGTAAGCCAAGATCAAGTCACCACACTGCAGCCTGGGCGACAGAGCGAGACTTTGTCTGAAAAAAAAAAAAAAAAGTAACTTGGAGAAATAAATCAAGGTCCAATGTCACACATTTCTTAGTTACTCTGAATCTTATTTTTTCAGTAGATGCACGAGGCTAGGCAAGGAAAGAAGCACAAAGAAGAATTATGTAAATATCTGGCTTTATAATACACAATGAGATACCCCAAAAGACATTAAGATATTTCACAAAATTCTTGAAAAAATCAACATCTTTCAGATTTACAAAGGCAGGCTGGGCGCAGTGGCTCACGGCTGTAATCCCAGTACCTTGGGAGGCTGAGGTGGGCAGATCACCTGAGGTCAGGAGTTCAAGACCAGCCTGACCAACATGGAGAAACCCCGTCTCTACTAAAAATACAAAATTAGCTGGGCGTGGTGGCGCATGCTTGTAATCCCAGCTACTCGGGAGGCTGAGGCAGGAGAATCACTTGAACTTGGGAGGCGGAGATTGCAGTGAGCCGAGATCGTGCCATTGCACTCCAGCCTGGGCAACAAGAGCAAAACTCCATCTCAAAAGAAAAAAAAAAAGATTTACAAAGGCATAACAGAGCAGGAAAACGTGGCTTCTATATATTTCTACTCCACCTCAGATTCCTCAGCTATGGCCTCCCTCTTCTATTTGAGATGTCAAGCATCTATTCAGCCACCCAAGCAAGAGACTTGGAAATCATTCCAAAGCCTTCTTTCTTTTCCATGTCCTACACATCTGGTTATTAACAAAGTCTTGCTGATTCTACCTCCTTATAATCCCTTCTAACTGTCCTGTTTTCTCTTTCACAGCAGCAGTTCAAATATTATCTTTGACCTGACAAGAGTCTCAAGACTGTTTCTACCTTTATCCTGTTTGGTCTCCCTCACACCCATGCTCCACAACCACTAGAATGTTCTTATTTAAACAAATTTTTTAGTTTGAAATAATTATAGATTCACAGGAAGTTGCAAAGATAGTAGAGAGAGGTCCTGTGTACCCTTCGCCCAGTTTCTCCAATGGTGCTATCTCTTAAATAATTATAATACAACGTCAAAGCCAGGAAAGTGACATTGGTACAATGTAAGTGTGTAGTTCTATGTTGTATGGATTTGTGTAACCACCACCGCAATCAAGATACAGAACAAACCCATAACCACGAAGATTTTCATTGTGCCAACCCTTTACAGTCACAAACAATGACTTCCAGCACCATCCCTAACTTACGGAAACCACTAATCTATTGTCCATCTACAATTTTTTCATTTTGAGGACATCATATAAGTGGAATTATATAGTATACGACCTTTTGAAACTGGCATTGGCCGGGCGTGGTGGCTCACACCTGTAATCGCAGCACTTTGGGAGGCTGAGGCAGGCGGATCACCTGAGGTTGGGAGTTTGAGACCAGCCCGATCGACATGGAGAAACCCTGTCTCTACTAAAACTACAAAATTAGCTGGGTGTGGTGGCACATGCCTGTAATCCCAGCTACTCGGGAGGCTGAGGCAGGAGAATCACTTGAACCCAGGAGGCGGAGGTTGCAATGAGCCAAGATTGCACCATTGGACTCCAGCTTGGGCAACAAAAGTGAAATTCCATCTTAAAAAAAAAAAAGAACCTGGCATTTTCACTCAGCATGTGCCCTTAAGATCCATCCATGTTGTTGCATGTATCAATAGTTCATTCTGTTTTTTTTACTGAGTAGTATTCCATGGCATGGATGTACCACAGTTTAATCATTCACCCACTGAAGCATATCTGGGTTGCTTCCAGTTTGGGGGTTATAATGCTGTCTTGTGAATATGTTCCTGCATGAAAATAAGTCTTCAATATAAATGCCCAAGAGTGTAAGTGCTGAGTTGTATAAGTCTATTTTTAGTTTTGAAAGAAAATGACAAATTATTTTCCAGAATGGCAGTACCATTTTACATTCCTGCCAGCATTTATGAGTGATCCAGCTTCTCTGCATCCTCTCCGGGATATGGTGTTATCACTATTATTCACCTTTGCCGTTTTGGTAAGTATGTAGTGATATTTCATTGTGGTTTTAATTTGTATTTTTCTAATGGCTGCTATGTTGAACATCTTTTCATGTCTTTGCCATATGTATATCTTCTTCAGTGAAATGTCTGTGCATGTCTTTTGCCAATTTTCTAATTCAATTGTTTTTGTTATGTTCAGTTTTGAGAGTTCTTTATATATTTTAGATACTAGTATAGATATGTGGTACTTGTTCAACTATGGATGTCCAGTTGATCTAACACCATTTATATAAAAAACAAACAACAACAACAACAACAAAAAACTATCCTTCCTCCAATGAAGTGCTTTTGCAGCTTTGTCAAAAATCAGTTTGCTGGCCAGGCATGATGGCTCACACCTGTAATCCCAGTTGAGGCTGAGGCAGAATTGCTTGAGCCTGGGAGGCAGAGGTTGCAGTGAGCGGAGATCGTGCCACTGTGCTCCAGCCTGGGCAATAGAGCGAGACTCTGTCTCAAAAAAAAAAAAAAAAAAAAAAAGCAGTACTCATATGGGACTATTTCTGGATGCCCTGTTGTATTCCATTGATCTATGTGTCAATACCTCTGCCTATAATCTTTTTTTTTTTTTTTTTTTTTTTTTTTTTTTTTTTTTTTTAAGACAGGGTCTCACTCTGACACCCAGACTACAGTGCAGTGGAGTGATCTCAGCTCACTGCAACCTCTACCCACCAGGCTCAAGTGATCCTCTCACCTCAGCCTCCTGAGGAGCTGGGACCACAGGTAATACACCACCACACCTGGCTATACATATTTTTTGTATTTTTAGTAGAGATGGGGTCTCTCCATGTTGCCCAGGCTGGTCTCGAATTCCTGAGCTCAAGGGATCCACCCACCTTGGCCTCCCAAAGTGCTGGGATTACAAGCGTGAGCCACCATGCCTGGCCTACAATCTTAATTACTGTAGCTACCTAGTAAGTCTTACAATCAGGTTCAGCAATTGCTTTCAACTTATTCTTCCTTTTCAAAAATCATTTTAGCTAGTTTAATTCCTTTGTCTTTCCACATAAACATTAGAGTCATCTTGTCTATATTTACAAAGAATCTTGCTGGGATTTGGATAGGAATTGCATCACACCTGTGTTATCAATTTGGGGAGAACTGACATCTTTACTATGTTGAGTTTTCTAATCCATGAACATCTGTATCTCCCCATTTATTTAGATCTTTGATTTCTTTCATCAGCATTTTGTGACTTTCAGCATACAGACTTTGAACACCTTTTGTTAAATTTTTAACTATTTCATTTTCTTTGGAAGGACTGTAAATGGTCTTGTACTTTGTTTCAGTTCCACATATTCATTGTTAGTATATATAGAAAGGTAATCAATTTTTATATATTTATCTTGTATCCTGCAACCTTAACAAATTCACTTATTAGTTCCAAGAGTTTTGTTGTAGATTCCTTGTGATTTTCTACATAGACTGACTATATACCACCTGCAATTACAGTTTTATTTCTTCCTTACTGATGTCTATGTCTTCTATTTCATTTTCTTGCCTTACTGGTCTGGCTAAAACTTCTAGTACTATGTTGAAGAGCAGTGGAAAGAGTAGACATTCTAGCCTTCTTCCTGATTTTAGAAGAAAAACATCTTTCACCATTAAGTACAGTTGATCCTTGAACACAAGTTTGAGCTACACAGGTCCACTTATGCAGAAATTTTTTTCAACCAAACACTGACAGAAAACACAGAATTCACATGATGCCAAACCCACGTATATAGGGGGCCAACTTTTCATATACACAGGTTCTGCAGGGCCTACCTACTGTGGGACTTGATTATGAGTGAATTTTAGTATATGTGGGGGTCCTGGAACCAATCCCCCATGTATGGCAAGGAATGACTCTATGTTAGCTGTAGGTTCTTTGTAGATATTCTTTATCTTGAGGAAGTTCCCCTCTGTTCTTAGTTTCCTGATAGTTCTTATCATGAATGAGTGTTGAATTTTGTCAAATGCTTTTTCTGCATCCATTGATATAATCACATGATTTTTCTTCTTTAGCCTGTTTATTTAGTGGATTATATTTATAGATTTTTCAAATATTGAACAAGTCTTAAAACAATGGAATAAATCCTACTTGGCCTTGGCCAGGGCATGTAATTCATTCTATATATAGCTGAATTCCCCTGGCTGATATTTCATTAAGAATTTTTGCATCCATATTGTCTTAGTCAATTTGGGCTGCTATAACAAAGTACCACAGACTAGGAGGCTTATAAACAACAGAAATTGATTTCTTACAATTGTGGAGGCTGGGAAGTCTAAGATCAAGGTATTGGCAGAGACATTTGGTGAGAACCTGCTTCCTGGTTTGCAGATGGCTGTCTTCTCATTGTATCCTCATATAGTGGAGAGTAGAAAGAGCTATCTGGGGTTCCTTTTATAAGGGCACTAATCTCATTCATGAAGGTTCCATACTCATGACCTAATTACCTCCCAAAGGCCCCATCTCCTAATAGCATCACATTGGGGGTTAGGATTTCAACATATGAATTGCGGGGGACAGGAACACTCAATCCATAACATATATTGACGAAGGATACTGGTCTGAAGTGTTGTTTTTATGTACTCCCTTTTCTTTTTAAGAGATGAGATGGCCAGGCGCAGTGGCTCACGCCTGCAATCCCAGCACTTTGGGAGGCCGAGGCAGGCGGATCATGAGGTCGGGAGATCGAGACCATCCTGGCTAACACGGTAAAACCCCGTCTCTACTAAAAATACAAAAAATTAGCCAGGCGTGGTGGCGGGTGCCTGTAGTCCCAGCTACTCAGGAGGCTGAGGCAGGAGAATGGTGTGAACCTGGGAGGTGGAGCTTGCAGTGAGCCGAGATCATTCCATTGCACTCCAGCCAGCAAGACTCCGTCTCAAAAAAAAAAGAGATCTTACTCTGTTACCCAGGCTGGAGTGCAATGGAGTGATCACAGCCCACTGCAGCCTCAAACTCCTGGATACAAGCAATCCTCTGGCCTCAGCCTGTGAAACAGCTGGGACTACAGGTATGCACCATGCTCAGCAATATTAAATAATTTTTTTTTTTTTTTTAGTGATGGAGTCTCACTATGTTGCCCAGGCTGGTCTCAAACCCCTGGCCTCAAGCATCTTCCCGCTTGGGCCTCCCTAGGTATTGAGATTACAGACGTGAGCCACCATGCCTGGCCCAGGTATCTTTTTTGATATAATGATTTATTTCCCTTTGAATGTATAACCAGTAGTGCGATTGCTAGATCGAATGGTAGTTCATTTTTTAGTTCTTTGGGAAAACTTTGTATTACTTTCTATAAAGGTTGTACTAATTTACATTCCTACCAACAGTATAGAAACATCCCCTTTTCTCTGCATTCTTGCCAACATCTGTTGGTTTTAGACTTGGTTCACTGCATCCTCCACCACCCAGGTTCATGCGATTCTCATGCCTCAGCCCCACTCCCCTTCTCGCCACCCTCCACCCCCTCGAGAAGCTAGGATTACAAGTGTGTGCCGCCATGCCCAGCTAATTTATTGTGTTTTTAGTAGAGACGGGTTTCGTCATGTTGGCCAGGCTGGTCTCAAACTCCTGGCCTCATGTGATCTGCCCGCCTCAGCCTCCCAAAGTGCTTGGATTACAGGCATGAGCCACTGCACCCAGCTCATTGTGTTTTAAAAGCCTTTCTCTGATAGCTAGTGATGCTGAGTATTTTTTCATATATTTGTTGGCCACTTGTATGTCTTCTTTTGTAAAATGTCTGTTCTTGTCCTTTGCCTACTTTTTAATGGGGTTATTCGCTTTTTTCTTGTTGAGTTCCTTGTAGATTCTGAATATTAGCCCTTTGTCCAATGCATAGCTTGCAAATATTTTTCCCATTCTGTAGGCTATTTACTCTGTTGATTGTTTCTTTTGATATGCAAAAGTCAAACATGTTTATAACTGTTTATCAAAGCATTTTTATGGTGGTTGTTGTGAAATCCTTGTCAGATAATCAAACTTCTATCATCTCTATGTTCATTTTCTTTTCTTGAGGTCTGAATTTGATATCTTTCTGGTCCTAGGTATGATGAGAAATTTTCCACTGAAAACGACATTTTGGGTATTATTTTAAAAGACTCTGGATCTTACTTAAACCTTGTGTATCAGTAGGCCTTTTCTGACCCTACTATGGTGGGTGAAGGGGGATACTGTGTCATTATTGACAGGTGAAAGTGGAAGTCCTGGCTCCCCACTTGACCTTGACCCTCCCTAGCAGGAGCAGGTAGGGGCACCTCATTACAGCCTGGGTAAGTATGGAAGTCTAGGTTCTTCATTTGGCCTTTGCTGGGAGGGCTGGAGGTAGACCAGTTTTCCTGTGGTATTTGGGTGGAGTACAGAGATTATTATTTTAAAATCTTTGTGTTGTTAGGTTGTTCCTTTCTGGTCCTTTGGCCAGAGAAAGTAGGTTTTGTGGGAGGCTTATACTGGTCTGCAGCTGTTGACATTTATGGGCTGCCAGTTTGTCCCACACCCAGTCTGGAATATGTGAGGCAAAAAAAAATTCAGGGAACTCACCACTGCACCACTGTGTCATTCCTTGGGCCCCAAGATTTCTACTTTCTAGTGTCTTGTGCTTGTTTTATGAATAATGTCCTGGGCTTTTAGTTGTACTTAGCATGAGGACTAAGGAAAAGTACATCTGATCAACTCTATCTTCCCAGAAACAGAGAAATGTTCTTTTGAACACACTAATTTGACTATGGCACTGTGTAGCTTAAAATACTTCAGTGTCTCCAACTACCTACAGGTTCAAATCCCAAAACAAAAAAATCACGGAAGAGAGACTGTTAGATACACCTCTATGTTCCCAAAGCCCAGTATGGTTCTTTCTTTTTGTATGTGAGACAGGGTCTCCTGTCACCCAGGCTGGAGTGCAGTGGCACGATCACAGCTCACTGCAGCCTCAACCTCCCAGGGTCAAGCAATCCTCCCACCTCAGCCCTACAAGTAGCTGGGACTAGAGGCACATGCCACCATGCCCAGCTAATTTTTTTTTTTTTTTTTTTCTGAGATGGAGTTTCACTCTTGTTGCCCAGGCTGGAGTGCAATGGCACGATCTCAGCTCACCACAATCTCCGCCTCCTGAGTTCAAGCGATTCTCCTGCCTCAGCCTCCCGAGTAGCTAGGATTACAGGCATGCGCCACCACGCCTGGCTAATTTTGTATTTTTGGTAGAAAGGGGGTTTCTCCATGTTGGTCAGGCTGGTCTCAAACTCCCGACCTCAGGAAATCCACTCGCCTCGGCCTCCCAAAGTGCTGGGATTACAGGCATGAGCCACTGCACCTGGCCTGTTTTTTTTTTTTCTTTTTTTCTTTTTTTTTTTTTTGAGACAGGGTCTCACTCTGTCACCCAGGCTGGAGTACAGTAACGTGATCAGGGCTCACTGCAGTCTTGACCTCCCAGACTCAATCAATTCTCCCATCTCAGCCCCCCAAGTAGCTGGGACTACACGTGTACACAACCATGCCTAATTTTTTAGATTTTTAGTAGAGGCGGAGTTTCTCCATGGTGCCCAGGCTGGTCTTGAACTCCTGGACTCAAGTGATCTATTCGCCTCGGCCCCACAAAGTACTGCGATTACAGGCATGAGGCACAGCGCCCGACATTTTTTCTAGTGATGGAGTCTTGCCATGTTGCCCAGGCTGGTCTTGAATTCCTGAGCTTAAGTGATCTGCCTGCCTTGGCCTCCCAAAGTGCTGGGATTACAGGTATTTATAAGTAGTAGTCACTCTAAATGTTTGATAATTGCAGAATTGGGGCTTAAGTTAATGTGTTCCCAGTATCAGTATGCATTTTGTTGAATGTTACATTTTCTTAAAGACTACTGCATAGCCAAAGGTACCCAATGTGCCTGAACAGACATATCTGCTCTGTGTCAAGTGCTGAGAGAATTGTCATAGCTAGAACTACACTTACCTTCCACAGGTAGCCGCCGTCGCATGGCCAAGCGTTCCATTTTCCTCTGTGTCTCTGCCAGACTAAAAAGAACTCCATATACATATTGACGAGCTGACCGGAATAAGAGAGCAGCTGGAGGCAGCTCCATGTTACACTCATCCTCAATACATACGGGAATCTTAATTTCACCCTAACAAGAGAACATTCCAGGGAAAAGGAAAAAATGAGTTACCTCAAGGTTTAGAACTGAGCTGAGAAGAACCAATAATAAACTGTAGCCTCTGTGGCCTATCCACTAAATTTTTTATTTGTATTTAGACAGAGTTTCATACTAAAAAGAAGCTGTAACAAGCTTAGCTGATTGCAGCTAACTTATAAGCTATATTTCATTTTGAAAGTTTCAACGGACCGGCACGGTGGCTCAAGCCTGTAATCCCAGCACTTTGAGAGGCTGAGGTGGGCGGATCACCTGAGGTCAGGAGTTCAAGACCAGGTGAAATCCCGTTTCTACTACAAATACAAAAAGTTAGTCAGGCATGGTGGCGGGCACCTGTAGTCCCAGCTACTCAGGAGGCTGAGGCAGGAGAATCGCTTGAACCTGGGAGGCAGAGGTTGCAGTGAGCCAATATCGTGCCACTGCACTCCAGCTTGGGCAACAGAGCGAGACTCTGTCTCAAAAAATAAAATAAAATAAAGTCTCAACAATGACTATAGCTAACGAATGGGGAAAGTCCACGTTAGGCATTTTGCTGGAGGATGGATATGTAAAAGACCGGAGGAGGGGAACAGCTTTGCAGAAGTAGAAAAAGAAATAAGGAAAAGGGCATAAAGCCTCTTGGACTGTGTTCATCCCTAGAACCAGATTCCACCAACTTGGTGCATTATCTACTTCAAAATCTCACAATTACACTTATCTATTAGGGGCCTCATTTACCACATAGTCCCAACTCCTGCTAGTCTGGCCTCACCTAAGGCCTTAGTGTGATGAGGGGCCCACTGCATATGGCCTTCTTTTTCTAACTTCATATACCAATGATCAGAATGTTCTCTGGTAACACACAGTCCTAGGAAGTAGGAAGTACAGTGTTAAGAGCAGGGAGGTAGGTGCTGATGTGCTGCCTCACCTTAGTGAGGACATGGTAGATATATGGGTACATGAGACCCCGCCGGTGTCTGTGTTCAGCAACTCGCAAGACTTCTGGAGCTACTGGAGGTAAGGGTGGAATGGTGATATCCATGTGGTTCCTCGTAGACATAGACAGCAGAGATGGGATGTGGGGCTCACCATCACCTAGGCTCGCTTCTGAAACTCCAGTATCAACAGGCTGTGCCCAGGACCCTCTGTCACGATTGGGATTTCCCCACTCAGGCTGGTGCTGAAATGCTTCTGTGATATGACTAAAAAATTTAGAAAGACAGTGTCAAACAAAAAAAGGGAGATTGATAAAGATATTCCTACTTAAGATGCCTGTTCTGGACCCAAGGGGTCTCACAAACCCTTTGGAGGCCAGGACACTGGGTTAGCACTGGACTGGTACTTTTCCTCTCAATGGCCATTACTGACTTCCTAGCTTCTTTCATCTGACACCAACCAAAGTGATCAAAAGTCATGGTAATCACTCTGGACCCTTTATACCTTGTAAGAGGCCATGTTTAGAGTTTGCTTATGTTTTAAGAAAATAATCACAATTACAACCTCAAAGCAGCTCTGTTTCCCAGGAATAATCTGCTTAGAGGAATAATCTGCCAACAAATGGGCTAGCACAAATCCCACTGTTTTAATCCTCAGAACCCTGTCTTAGTTACTAAGCAATGTAATTGCTTACTCAACGATTCCACTATTTCCACTCTATAAATGCTTTTCTTTTTTTGACATTTAATCTACCCTCCTCACAAATTAAGAAATGACAGCCACAATACCCATACGAAGGCGTCCTTAACTAGCTACTATGCTGCCTTTTACCTTAGTTGCCTGGGTGTTTGAAAATTATCATCTGCACAGGGCCAAATAAGCATGAAGTGGGCAAGCATAGAAAACGTTTTCCTGCTTTGCTTTCCTAAGAGCAAAACACTACAGAGGAAAGCCAGGAATTACACTTCCCCACACCCTCCACCCATCTAACAAGCAAAATAACATAGATGCCTCAGAAATCTATTTCCTTAGGTGTCTACAGAGATACTTACTCAGAGCTAGCTCCATTTGGCTCATCACCATCAGAGGAAGAGGAGTGGGAAGAGTCTGGTCCCAAAGGAGGTGAGGCTTTAGAAGGCAGGTAATTGGGAAACTGGGATGCAGAAGAGTCATAGGAGACAGCCCAATTGGCAAAGGGGTTGGTCTGCAGCATGGGATCCTCAGAAAAAGCATGGGATTCCCCCAAAGCATGGGAGGAGAAGAGAAGAGATGAGCTGGGTCCCACTGGGAATGGTGGTGGATATTTCACTTTCTGGGGCACTTGGTGAGAAAACTAAACGATAAAACAGACAGAAAAGCTATTTAACATTTTATAATGCTCCAAGATGGCTCCCTCAGAAGTTGTGACACAGTGGATGATGCCAGTAGTGGAGACTGTTGAGATACAAAGTACCTACTTAATAATGAGAAATGATTCTAACAGTGATGTATGAACAGAATCCTCCACAGGCAGGACAATGAACAGTTGAAGTCTCCTAGAACTATTCTCTGATATTAGCTAATTTATTTTCACAATGACTAGTGGTTACTGATTTGGATGCTTTCTTTGCATAGTGTTCCAGCCGTAAGTTGAGAAGGTAATGTAGTATACATAGCCTTGACAGTGTAATAACTCTGAATCACCCTAACTCCTCAGATTATAAAAATCAGGAAGCAACCTGAGTCTAATGCTATCAAATGGTCTCAGGTTTCTCAAAGGATGCTTACCATTGGCTTTCCAGGAGAAATGGTGCCCACTTGATTTTGTGGAAGGGGATTTCCAAGCCTATTATTCCGAAAACCTGAAGCCAAGAGAAAGAGCTATACTTCAGTCAATCCTAATAATTTTACCGTGTTATATTCTGCTCACCCCATATCACCTGAAAAAGTGTTATTAATAAATAAGTTACAATTTATTGAACAGCTACTATGTGCCATGCTGGGAACCTTACATAAATTATTTCATCTAATAAGAATCTTATAAAGTAGGTATCATGAGCCACATTTCATACAAATGTGACTTGCCAAGGTTCACTTGCTGGTAATTAGCAGAAGCGGAATTCCAACTCAGGCCAGACCCCAAAGACAGGGCTATTTTACATGTACCAGGCCAGAATGGGGGTTGGCATCAGAAGAAGCCCAAGCTAAGGAAATGGCATTGCACCCCATCTGTAAATTTGAGAAAGCAGGGCTTTTTTTTTTTTGAGGTGGAATTTCACTCTTGTTGTCCATGCTGGAGTGCAATGGCACGATCTCGGCTCACTGCAACCTCTGCCTCCCGGGTTCAAGCGATTCTCCTGCCTCAGCTTCCTGAGTAGGTAGGATTACAGGCGCCTGCCATGATACCCAGTTAATTTTTTGTATTTTTCATAGAGATGGGATTTCACCATGTTGGCCAGGCTGGTTGTGAACTCCTGACCTCAGGTGATCCACCTGCCTCGGCTTCCCAAAATGCTGGGATTACAGGCGTGAGCCACTGCACCTGGCCAGGGCCCTTCTTATGTTACGTCTCTTACGACATAGAAATCAAAAGGAGAAAGCCTACCAAAAAGGGATGACGAATGACTTGTAGGAGAATACAACACGAACGAGTGATTCAACTCTGGTCCTGGAGTTCGTGAGGGACCAATTCAGTTTCCCCTATGAACAGAGCAGCTTCAGGTCAGATGGAAGCCTTACCTAGAAAGGAGGGACCCACTGGCAGTGAAGAGAGTTTGGTAGTGACGGAATAGTACTCAACTGCTTTCTTGAATCGCTCTATTTTATCTTCTGTCCTGGACTGGATGTTGGAACATCAGATTTTCAGAAGAAAAAACAACATAAGAGTGTTTTTTTAATACAATTTATAATTTGGGAATCAAAATAATTATCAGAAATCAAATATTTAAAGAAACCTAAGACAGCAAATTTTCACTTTGCAGAAAGATTAGGCAGGGAGAAAGCATTATGAAACATAAAATATGGAATACTTAAAGCTTACTTATATTTTGTGCTATTCTAAAATGATTACACGATCATTACAAAAAAATACAATGGGATAAGGGGGAAAAAATCACATAGTACCACCATCCAAATATATTTTGGTGTCTTTCCTTACAGTACGTTTTATTATTTTACTACTACTATTATTATTATTATTATTATTATTATTTGAGACTGAGTCTGTCACTCAGTTCAGTGGTGCGATCTTGGCTCACTACAACCTCCACCTCCTGGGTTGAAGCAATTCTCCTGCCTCACCCTCCCGAGTAGCTGGGATTACAGGTGTGTGCCACCACGCCCAGCTAACTTTTGTATTTTTAGTAGAGGCAAGGTTTCACCATGATGGCCAGGCTGGTCTCGAACTCCTGACCTCAGGTGATCCACCCGCCTCGGCCTCCCAAAGTGCTGGGATTACAGGCGTATGCCACCGTGCCCAGCCAATTTTTTTATTTTTGCTCAGGCTGGTTTCAAACTCCTAGCCTCAAACAATCCTCCCGCCTCAGCTTCCCAAAGTGCTGGGATAATAGGCATGAACCACTGTGCCTGGCTTACAGTATTATTTTATATACTTTGTTTTGTTGATGTAGAGCTGGTCTATTTTAATATACATATTTTTCTATAGTTGACAGTATGCTTTATGTACAATTTTGTATCTTGCTTTTATTATAATACTCTAATGTAAGTAATTTTGAATGGCTGCATATTTTGTCATTATGAATGTGTCATAAATTATGTAACCTCTTCCCTAATAAACAACACTTAGGTAATTTTTCACATTTGGCTTTTATAAGTTATACAGCAAAGAGTATATATTGTCTATATAAATTTTTTTCTGGATTTCAGATTATGCTCTTAAGAAAATAGCCTAAAAATGAAATTATTGGTTCAAAAGGTATGAACATTAAAACCAAAGGCACTTAAACATACATAAAACCACAATATGACACCACTACATATCCACCAAAATGGCTAAAATAAAAGACTATCAATATCAAGCACTGGCAAGGATATGAAGTAACTGAACTCCAGTACATTGATGGTGGGAGTGTACATTGGTACAGTTTGGAAAACAATTTGGCAGTTTCTTATAAAATTAAATTACACTTTCCATATGATACAGCAATCCCACTTCTTCTAAGTATTTACCCAAGAGAAATGAGTACATATATCCACCGAAAGACATGAACAAGAATGTTAACAACTACTTTATTCATAATAGCCCCAAACTGGAAACAACTCAAATATATATCAATGGAAGAATAAACAAATTGTGGTATATTCATACAATGGATTACTATACAGTAATAAAAAAGAACAAAGTATTGATATACACGATAATATGTGTAAGTCTCAAAGATATTATACTGAGTGAAGAAGGGAGACATAAAAGAGTACACATAAACTGGGCCCGGTGGCTCACACCTGTAATCCCAGCACTTTGGGAGACTGAGGCAGGCAGATCACTTCTGCTCAGCAATTCAGACCAGCCTGAGTAACACGGTAAAATCCTGTCTCTGCAAAAAATACAAAAATTAGCTGGGTGTGGTGGCGTGTGCCTGCAGTCCCAGGCACTCAGGGGGCTGAAATGGGAGGATCGCTTGAGTCTGGGAGGTCAAGGCTGCAGTGAGCCGAAATTGTGCCACTGCACTCCAGCCTGGGCAACAGAGTGAGACCCTGCCTCAAAAAAAAAAAAAAAAAAAAAAAAAGAGTACATATGAAGTTCAGGTAAAGGAGGGCCAGGCGCAGTGGCTCACACCTGTAATCTTGGCACTTTGGGAGGCCAACGTGGGGCTCACCTGAGGCCAGGAGTTCGAGACCAGCCCGGCCAACATAGTGAAACCCTGTCTCTACTAAAAATACAAAAATTAGCTGGGCGTAGTGGCGCAGGCCTGTAGTCCCAGCTACTCGGGAGGCTGAGGCAAAAGAATCACTTGAACTCAGGACGTTGCAGTCAGCTGAGATCATGCCACTGCACTCCAGCCTAGGCAACAGAGCGAGACTGTCTCAACAAACAAAAAGTTCAGGTAAAGGCAAAACTAATCTATGGCAACAGAAGTAAAAATCAATGTTTATCTCTGGAGGGAAAGGGCTAAGAAGGGGCTTTTTCATTTATCAAGCCTTTTCCAAAGTTATTTAAAAGTCTCCTTGAATATAATTTTAAGACCATCATAATATTTCATCAAATTTCAGAATGGAAGATACTAAAGTCATTTTCGGTTTCTAATTATACATAACACTCTCACATAGGCATATTTTTATGTAGATCTTCTGGGTTATTTCATAGGGCAAATTTTTAGAAGTGTAGTTACTAGGTCAAAGGGTGTGATCATTTTCACAAACTCTTGACACATGATACTAAATCTCTTTCCAAAACAGATGTCTCGAGTTATACTACCATCATCATCAACGTATGAGAGTGTCCCACCATACAGCCCTAGTGTTGAGTATTCTCTACAAGTAAAAAACTGTAAAACATGTATAATGTTATCTCTCATAGATTGTGATTTTTTTTTGCTTTTATTTATTTATTTGAGACAGAGTCTCGCTCTGTGCCCAGGCTGGAGTGCAGTGGTGCAATCTCGGCTCACTGCAAGCTCCGCCTCCCGGGTTCACACGCCATTCTCCTGCCTCAGCCTCCCAAGTAGCTGGGACTATGTGCCCACCACCACGCCTGGCTAATTTTTTTTTGTATTTTTAGTAGAGACGGGGTTTCACTGTGTTAGCCAGGACGGTCTCAATCTCCTGACCTCGTGATCCTCTCGTCTCGGTCTCCCAAAGTGCTAGGATTACACGCATGAGCCACCTCGCCCAGCCCCTGCTTTTATTTTTAAAATTATTTATTTATATTTTGAGACAGGGTCTCCTCTGTTGCCCAGGCTGGAGTACAGTGGTGTGATCATAGCTCACTGCAGCCTTGAACTCCTGGGCTCAAGTGATCTTCTAACCTCAGCCTCCTGAGTAGCTGGACTACAGGTGTGTGCCACCACACCTGGCTAGATTGTGATTGTTAACACTCCAGGATCTATACAGCATTCTAGGCCTCTTTATTTGCAGCATGCATGTACATAAACACAAGAGTTGAGGTCTTCAGGTCCTCCAGCCTAACTTAAAAACCAAATGGCTCTCCTTTTTCCAAAAAGCTGAATTTTATATAACTATTTGAAAGACGGGTTCCCGGCCAGGCACGGTGGCTCATACCCGTATTCCCAGCACTTTGGGAGGCCGAGGCAGGCGGATCACTTGAGATAAGGAATTCGAGACAAGCCCTGGCCAACATGGTGAAATCCCGTCTCTACTAAAAATACAAAAAAATTAGCCAGGTATGGTGGCATGCACCTATAGTCCCAGCTACTTAGGAGACTGAGGCATGAAAACTCCTTGAACCCAGATAGCGGAGGTTGCAGTGAGCTGAGATCACACCACTGCACTCCAGCCTGGGCGACAGAACGAGATTCGGTCTCAAGAAAATAAAAAAAAGAAAGGGTTCTGGGGGCGGGAGTGAGAGATGCCAAGTCTAAAGAATGTTTGCAAATCACTGACTCGGAGAATGATATCTATGTGGTTGAATAACATTCCATTGTAGGAATGTTCCATTATTTATTTATTATTAATATTCTATTATTTATTTATTATCCCCTATTATGTTTAATAACACATAATTGAAAACAATCTTCTAAAAAACACAAACCATACTTAGAGTCCCCCTCAATATCTCTACCTCTGCATCCACTCCCCTCTCCAGAGGTGAATAATGTTACCAATTTGGTAGATGTTCTTTCATAAATGTGATGTGTTTATATACACATATATATGGACACCAATATGGCTTTGCTTCTTCCATAAGTGAAACTGTATCATATTTTTCATCTTGCTTTTTGCACTTAATAACATGTCTTATATACTACTCAATGTCAATACATAAAGATCTGTGACCTTATCCCCCGAAATACTGAATTACATGTACTTCCCTTAATGTACCACTATGCCCTGTGCCCTGACAGGCAAACACTTACTCTTCCTTCAAGGGGTATCACTGCCATGAAACCTTTCCAGACTATCCTCTCCTCCTCTGTGTTTTCTCCTTACTATACTCACTTATTTGCTTCTGACTCCCCATTTAACTTCAAGTTCTGTGAGGATATAGAATAGTTTCCTCACATTTATATCCTAGTGCCTACCACAGGGCCTTGCACATAAGAGAACTTTTTCAGTATTTGCTCTACGATGATATGTAATCAAGTCCTACCCATTTTTTTTTTTTTTTTTTTTGAGACAGAGTTTCACTCTTGTCACCCAGGTTGGAGTGCAATGGCATGATCTCGGCTCACTGCAACCTTTGCCTCCTGAGTTCACGCAATTCTTCTGCCTCAGCCTCCCAAGTAGCTGGGATTACAGGCACACGCCACCACGCCTGGCTAATTTTTGTGTTTTTTAGTAGAGATGGGGTTTCACCATGTTGGCCAGGCTGGTCTCGAACTCCTGACCTCAGGTGATCCTCCTGCATTGGCCTCCCAAAGTGCTGGGATTACAGGCGTGAGCCACTACACCCGGCAAGTCCTACACTTTCTTTTAGAGATCCACAGAGGCACAAGTGGCAACGCAGAACCCCTCACCTTGACATTATTACCTAACAGTTCTTATACGTTTGTTTAGGAGAGCTCTCCTCATAATTCTGTGGCTATCAAAAATGATTTGGTGAAGATTACACAGCAACAATGACAAATGGTTTAAGATACATTATTAAGTGAATAAAAGTTAAATTTCTTTTACACAGAGATAGCTACCTTATCAAAACATACATATAAAGAAGACTAGAGTGGAATTAGGACTGACATCTCTATTTTCCAATTTTTGGGGTCTTTTTAGTTAAAAGGGGGATCCTTATAATTAAGAATAATCATTATCCAAATTCTAAAATTTATGAGGCTGTAAGCTAAAAATATTCACCACTTACATAGCATCCCTACTAACATCTCTCCCTACCAAATCGATCAAGTTCTTTGTGGGTCAGTCCCCTCCTAACCGTCTGATGCAAACAGTTGAAAGGATAATGCAAATCAAAGTAAATGAGGAAATCTGTCATAAGGGTCAGGATTCTCTAACATCGAAGAAAATGATGGAGGACTGCTTACCTCATGCTAGAAGCCACAGACAAATGAGGATCTGGTACAGTTACAACAGCGCAAGAGAGAATTACAAAAGATAATGGCAAGAAAGGCATTTGAAAAGAGAATGATTTCAATAGCAAAAGAATGTAATCCCTTGGGAAAAATAAAGCCTGAGTATACTTAAAAAAAAAAAAAGCCCTCTTTATGATTGTGCTAGCAAGTTATATGTGAAGTAACAGATGTTAGATTGTACTATCACAATTTTTCTTTTTTTTTGAGATGGAATCTCACTCTGTCACCCAGGCTGGAGTGCAATGGTGCGACCTTAGCTCGCTGCAACATCTGCCTCTCGGGTTCAAGGGATTCTCCTGACTCAGCCTCCTGAGTAGCTGGGACTAAAGGCACCTGGCTAATTTTTGTATTTTTGGTAGAGATGGGGTTTCACTATGTTGGCCAGGCTAGTGTCAAACTCCTGACCTCAAGTGATCCGCCCACCTTAGCCTCCCAAAGTGCTGGGATTACAGGCATGAACCACCGCACCCTGCCCTATCACAAAATTTTGTTGGAAAAATTATGCCCCCAAACCAAATACTTGATTTTACTCTTTATTCATTTAAAAAAAATTCACAGAGGTTTCAGTGCTGGATAAAATGAAATAAGCACACTTCACTTGTTACCACTAAAGGTAATTCTAAAACCCAAGGATAGCTATTTGAGGACTCTAAAAAATAACTAGTACTAGGCACATTAGGGAAGAAAACCAGGATTCAAAGTACCACTGAACTAATAATGAGTTCAGCATTGATTTTTCTTCTAGTATTCCCTAGAGTGGTCACAATGTAGCTTAAAATCCACAAGTGTCCATAGATGTGGACAGGGAGAGCTCCAGGAGAAACCAGTTTTGTTCTGGCCTGAGGAGTAAGAGAGGTGACTCCAAAAACTCAGAGAGTGTATAGAAATCCCCCACTTTTCTTCCTTTTCCTTTTTTCTGTTCTCTTATATGCCAGCCAAAAGCAAACTTTTAGTGGCAGCAGTGGCAATAGGAAAATAGCAGGAAACTGAAACTGTGAATGATGGGAACCTTCCTCTCCAATCAGAGGAGCAGTGGTCTCAGGAGGGTAGGGTGAGTCCCCAATACTTTTTTTCTCTCTGTGTCCTCCTACTGCTTGGCCCTAGCCTTGGGCACAGTCACAAAAAGTGCATAGCGGAGTTGGGCAATTAAAGCCCTGGCTCTAGCTCATGACTGTAATCCCAGCACTTTGGGAGGCCAAGGCCGGCAGATCGCTTGGCCCAGGACTTCGAGACCAGCTTGGCCAACATGGCAACTCCATCTCTACTAAAAATACAAAAATTAGCTAGGCTTGGTGGTGTATGCCAGTGCCCAATGACTCTGGAGGCTGAGGCGGGAGAACTGCCTGCCAGCAGGAGTTTTGGCCTGTAGTGTGCTATGACTATAGGATGTCCACACTAAGCTCGGCATCAATATGGTGACCTCCTGGAAGCGAGGGACCACCAGGTTGCCTAAGGAGGGATAAACCAGACCGGGTCGGAAACAGAGCAAGTCAAAACTCCCGTGCTGATCAGTAGTGGGATTGCGTCTGTGAAAAGACACTGCATTCCGCCTGAGCAACACAGCGAGACCCCATCTCTTAAAAATAAAAAAGAAACAAAGAAAACCCTGACTTTAGGGCAGAAGAACTGAAAAGGGGGTGGTCCAATAAACCAGAAGTACTGAAGAGATCACAGAGAGGGAGCAGCTCAAGAAGTAACCCTAAAGAAAGGTGTTTATGAACACTTGTGCTCACTCATGAGCTGCACATGCATAGATCTGATGATACTAAACAGCAGCCCACAGACTCTGAGATCTGAATTAAGAGATAGACCATGGCCCAAGTCTCAGACTGGCCACTAGGTGGTATACACACAGGATGGATCCAAATAAGTCCCGACATTGAAACTACAGGTCACAGAAAAACGGTGAAAACTGGTGGCCTAAACCTAAATGTCTCCTAAAAACTAAACTACAGGTTGAATATTCCTGATCTGAAAACCTGAAATCAGAAGTGCTCCAAAATCCAAAACTTTCCAAACACCAACATGATGCTCAAAAGAAATGCCCAATGGAGTATTTTGGACTTCAGATTTGGGGATTAGGAATGTTCAACCAGTAAGGACAAGGCAAATATTCCAAAATTTCAAAAATCCAAAATCCAAAACACCTTTGGCCCCAAGCATTTTGGATAAGGGATACTGAACGTGTATCAATACTCCCCATAATACTGAAACAAGAGCAAGAGCCTCAGAAAATAATAATCAAAATGTCCAAGATATGATCCAAAAATACTTGATATGGGCAGAACCAGCAAAAATTTAATGTTTTATGCAAAAAAACAATCAACAGATGCCAGTGCCTAGATGATATTTATGTTGAAATTATCTGATGAAGACTTTAAATAAGCTATTATAAAAATGGTTGAAAGTGGCCGGGCGCGGTGGCCCACGCCTGTAATCCCAGCACCTTGGGAGGCCAAGGCAGGCGGATCATGAGGTCAGGAGATCAAGACCATCCTGGCTAACATGGTGAAACCCCGTCTCTACTAAAAACACAAAAAATTAGCCAGGCATGGTGGCGGGCGCCTGTAGTTCCAGTTACTCAGGAGGCTGAGGCAGGAGAATGGCGTGAACCCAGGAGGCAGAGGTTACAGTGAGCCGAGATCACACCACTGCACTCCATCCTGGGTGACAGAGCGAGACTGTCTCAAAAAAAAAAAAAAAAAAAGATTGAACGTAATCATAATACTTTTGAAACAATGAGGTACAAAGTCTTAGCAGGCCACCGGTGGCTGATGCCTTTGGGAGGCTGAGGCAGGTGGATCACTTGAGGTCAGGAGTTTGAGACCAGCTTGGTCAACATAACACAACCCCGTCTCTACTAAAAACACAAAATAAATAAATAAATAAGTCGGGCATGATGGCACAAACGTGTAGTCCCAGCTACTTGGCAGGCTGAGGCATAAGAATCGCTTGAACCCAGGAGGCAGAGGTTGAAGTGACTCCAGATCACGCCACTGCACTCCAGCCTGGGCAACATGGTGAGACAGGAAATGGAAATTTTAGAATTTCCATTGCAAATGGCTCACACCTATAATCTCAGCAGTTTGGGAGGCCATGGCAGGAGGAGTGCTTGAGGCCAGGAGTTTGAGACCAGCCTGGGCAACATAGTGAGACTCAGTAACTACAAAAAAAATTTTTTTTAATAGAGCTTAAAAATACAATAACCAGCAGGGCGCGGTGGCTCACGCCTGTAATCCCAGCACTTTGGGAGGCCAAGGCAGGCAGATCATCTGAGGTTGAGTTCGAAACCAGCCTGACCAACATGGAGAAACCCTGTCTCTACTAAAAATACAAAATTAGCTGGGTGCGGTGGCGCATGCCTGTAATCCCAGCTACTCAGGAAGGCTGAAGCATGAGAACTGCTTGAACCTGAAAGGCCGGGGTTGTGGTCAGTCGAGATTGCACCACTGCACTCCAGCCTGGGCAACAAGAAAGAAACTCGGTCTCAAAAAAAATAAATAAATAAAAATAACCAAACTGAAAAAAAAATCTGTGGATCAACTCTTCAGCGAATGGAGATGACAGAGGAGTAACACAGCAAAGCTGACGACTGATTAATAGAAATTATCCAGGGAGAAAGATAATTAACAAAAAAAGAACAGTCTCAGGGATACATGGGATAATACCAAAAGGCCTAACAATGGTGTCATTGAAGTCATATAAGGAAAGGAGAAATATGTAGAACAGAAAATCAATTTTAAGAAATAATAGGGCTGGGCGTGGTGGCTCACGCCAGCAATCTCAGGACTTTGGGAGGCCAAGGCGGGCAGATCACGAGGTCAGGAGTTCGAGACCAGCCTGACCAACATGGTGAAACTCCATCACTACTAAAAATACAAAAATTAGCTGGGCGTGGTGGTGCACACCTATAGTCTCAGCTATTCAGGAAGCTGAGGCAGGAGAATTGCATGAATCCAGGAGGCAGAGGTTGCAGTGAACTGAGATTGCACCATTGCACTCCAGCCTGGCTGACAGAGAGAGACTCTGTCTCAAAAAAAAAAAAAAAAAAGGAAAGAAAGAAAGAAAGAAAGAAAAGAAATAGTAGCGGCTGGGCGTGGTGGCTCATGCCTGTAATCCCAGCACTTTGGGAAGCTGAGGCGGGTGGATCACCTGAGGTCAGGAGTTTGAGACCAGCCTGGCAAATGTGGTGATACCCCATCTCTACTAAAAATACAAAAAAGTAGCCAGGCGTGGTGGCGGACACCTGTAATCCCAGCTACTCAGGAGGCTGAGGCAGAAGAATCACTTGAACCCGGGAGGCGGAGGTTGCAGTGAGCCGAAATCACACCACTGTACTCCAGCCTGGGCAACAAGAGTAAAACTCCGTCTCAAAAAAAAAAAAAAAAAAAAAAAAAAAGAAAAAAAAGAAAAGAAAAGAAAAGAAAAAAAGAAAGAAAGAATAGCTGGCCAGGCGCAGTGCCTCACTCCTGTAATCCCAGCACTTTGGGAGGCCGAGGCAGGTGGATCACTTAAGACCAGCATGGCCAACAAGGTGAAACCCTGTCTCCACCAAAAATACAAAAATTAGCCAGGCGTGGTGGCAGGTGCCTGTAGTCCCAGCTACTTGGGAGGCTGAGGCAGGAGAATCCCTTGAACCCGAGAGGCAGGGGTTGCAGTGAGCTGAGATTGTGTCACGGCACTCCAGCTTGGGTGACAGAGTGAGACTCTGTATCAAAAAAAAAAAAAAAAAAAAAAAGAAACAGTAGCTAAAAACTCCCCAAATTTAGTGAATGACAAACAGAGATGCAAGAAGCTCTAAACAGGATAAATTCAAAGAAATCCATGCCAAACACATCAGTGGCAAATTCTACCAAACAATTAAAGAAGAAATAACACCAATTCTACAAAATCTCTCCCAATAATAGAAGAAGAAAGAACTCTTGCCAACTCATTTCATTAACTCCGGCATTACCTTGATAATAAAACCAGACTAAGAACAGCACAAAAAAATTATAAATCAATATCCCTCATGAAAATAAATGCAAAAATACTCAACAAAATACCAGCAATTCAAATCCAGCAAGACATAAACGGACTAATATACTACAATCACATCCTGGGAATATAAGGATGGTTGAATATTCAAAAATCAATCTAAAATATTAATGGACTAAAGAAGAAATACAACATGATCCTATCAATATATGTGGAAAAATGCAATTGGCAAAATACACCATCCATTCATTATAAAAACAGTCAGGAAACTAGGAACAGAAGATAACTTTCTCAACCTAATAACATGCACAAAAACTACAGCTAATATCCTATTTAATGAAGACTGAATGCTTTCTCTAAAGATCAGGAACAAGATAAGAATATATATTCTTAGCATTTGTATTAATATCATTTGGAAATCCTAGACAGTGCAGTAAGTCAAGAAGAAAAAGGCATGCAGATGGGAAAATAAAATAAAACGGTCATTATCCACAGACAATATGATCACCTACACAGAAAATCCCAAGAAATCTACCAAAAAACTCCTAGAAGTAATAAGTGAGTTTAGAAGAGTCATAGAATACAAGGGCAACATTCAAAAATCAATTGCACTTCTATATATTAGCAATGAACAATTAGAAATTAAAAAACCAAAATATCCTTTATAATAGGTGTCACAAATATGAAATAAGTATAAACATTTTTTATATGTACAGAAGTTGTATGCTAAAAACTATAAAACTTTCAGTTGATGAAAAAAATCAAAGAAGACCTAAATAAATAGGCAAATAATATTCATGGATTCAAAGGCTCACCAAATTCATCTATATATTTAATGCGGTTCCAACAAAAATCACAGCAGGATTTCTTTTTTGTAGATATATAGACAAGATTATTCTAAAATGTACATGGAAAGGGAGGAGGTTCCAAGATGGCCAAATAGGAACAGCTCCAGTCTACAGCTGCCAGCATCAGCGACACAGAAGATGGGTGATTTCTGCATTTCAAACTGAGGTACTGGGTTCATCTCACTGGGGTTTGTCAGACAATGGGTGCAGCCCACGGAGCAGGGTTGGGCATCACCTCACCTGGGAAGTGCAAGGGGTCAGGGGATTCCCTTTCCAAGCCAAGGGAAGCCATGACAGACGGTACCTGGAAAATCGGGACATTCCCACCCTAATACTGTGCTTTTCCTATGGTCTTAGCAAATGGCACACCAGGAGATTATATCCCATACCTGGCTCAGAGGGTCCTACGCCCATGGAGCCTTGCTCACTGCTAGCACAGCAGTCTGAGATCGAACTGCAAGGCAGCAGCGAGGCTGGGGGAGGAGTGTCCGCCATTGCTGAGGCTTGAGTAGGTAAACAAAGTTGCCTGGAAGCTCGAACTGGGTGGAGCCCACCGCAGCTCAAGGAGGCCTGCCTGCCTCTGTAGACTCCAACTCTGGGGGCAGGGCATAGCTGAACAAAAGGCAGCAGACACTTCTGAAGACTGATATGTCCCTGTCTGACAGCTTTGAAGAGAGTAGTGGTTCTCCCAGTACGGAGTTTGAGATCTGAGAACGGGCAGACTGCCTCCTCAAGTGGGTCCCTGACCCCCAAGTAGCCGAACTGGGAGGGAGACACCTCCCAGTAGGGGCCAACCAACACCTCATACAGCCGGGTGCCCCTCTGAGACAAACCTTCCAAAGGAAGGATCAGGCAGCAACATTTGCCGTTCTGCAATATTTGCTGTTCTGCAGCCTCCGCTGGTGATATCCAGGCAAACAGGGTCTGGAGTGGACCTCCAGCAAACTCCAACAGATCTGCAGCTGAGGGTCCTGACTGTTAGAAGGAAAACTAACAAACAGAAAGGACATCCACACCAACACCCCATCTGTACATCACCATCATCAAAGATCAAAGGTAGATAAAACCACAAAGATGGGGAGAAACCAGAGCAGAAAAGCTGAAAATTCTAAAAATCAGAGCGCCCCTACTCCTCCAAAGGAACGCAGCTCCTCGCCAGCAACGGAACAAAGCTGGACAGAGAATGACTTTGACGAGTTGAGAGTAGAAGGCTTCAGACGATCGGTAATAACAAACTTCTCCAAGCTAAAGGAGGATGTTCGAACCCATTGCAAAGAAGCTAAAAACCTTGAAAAAAGATTAGACGAACAGCTAATTAGAATAAGCAGCATAGAGAAGACCTTAAATGACCTGATGGAGCTGAAAACCATGGCACAAGAACCACGTGACACATGCACAAGCTTCAGCAGCCGATTCGATCAAGTGGAAGAAAGGGTATCAGTGATTGAAGATCAAATGAATGAAATGAAGCGAGAAGACAAGTTTCGAGAAAAAGAGTGAAAATAAATGAACAAAGCCTCCAAGAAATATGGGACTATGTGAAAAGACCAAATCTACGTCTGATTGGTGTACCTGAAAGTGACGGGGAGAATAGAACCAAGTTGGAAAACACTCTTCAGGATATTACCCAGGAGAACTTCCCCAACTTAGCAAGGTAGGCCAACATTCAAATTCAGGAAATACAGAGAACGCCACAAAGATACTCCTCAAGAAGAGCAACTCCAAGATACATAATTGTCAGATACACCAAAGTTGAAATGAAGGAAAAAATATTAAGGGCAGCCAGAGAGAAAGGTCAGGTTACCCACAAAGGGAAGCCCATCAGACTAAGAGTGGATCTCTCAGCAGAAACCCTACAAGCCAGAAGAGAGTGGGGGCCAATATTCAACATTCTTAAAGAAAAGAATTTTCAACCTGGAATTTCACATCCAGCCAAACTAAGCTTCACAAGCGAAGGAGAAACAAGATCCTTCACAGACAAGCAAATGCTGAGAGATTTTGTCACCACCAGGCCTGCCTTACAAGAGCTCATGAAGGAAGCACTAAACATGGAAAGGAATAACCAGTACCAGCCACTGCAAAAACATGCATGCCAACTTGTAGAGACTATCAATGCTAGGAAGAAACTGCATCAACTGATGAGCAAAATAACCAGCTAACATCATAATGACAGGATCGAATTCACACATAACAATATTAACCTTAAATGTAAATGGGCTAAATGCTCCAGTTGAAAGACACAGACTGGCAAACTGGATAAAGAATTAAGACTCATCAGTGTGCTGTACTCAGGAGACCCATCTCACGTGCAGACACACACATAGGCTTAAAAAAAAAAAGGGATGGAGGAAGATCTACCAAGAAAATGGAAAACAAAAAAAGCAGGAGTTACAATCCTAGTCTCTGATAAAACAGATTTTAAACTAACAAAGATCAAAAGAGACAAAGAAGACCATTACATAATGGTAAAGGGATCAAATCAACAAGAAGAGCTAACTATCCTAAATATATATGCACCCAATACAGGAGCACCCAGATTCATAAAGCAAGTACTTAGAGACCTATAAAGAGACTTAGACTCCCACACAATAATAATGGGAGATTTTAATACCCCACTGTCAACATTAGACAGATCAATGAGACAGAAAGTTAACAAGGACATCCAGGAATTGAACTCAGCTCTGCACTAAGCGGACCTAACAGACATCTACAGAACTCTCCACCCCAAAACAACAGAATATACATTCTTCTCAGAACCACATCACACTTATTCTAAAACTGACCACATAGTTGGAAGTAAAGCACTCCTCAGCAAATGTAAAAGAACAGAAATTATAACAAACTGTCTCTCAGACCACAGTGCAATCAAACTAGAACTCAGGATTAAGAACGTCACTCAAAACCGCTCAACTACATGGAAACTGAACAACCTGCTCCTGAATGACTACTGGGTACATAATGAAATGAAGGCAGAACTAAAGATGTTCTTTGAAACCAATGAGAACAAAGACACAACACACCAGAATCGCTGAGACACACTTAGAGCAGTGTGTAGAGGGAAATTTATAGCACTAAATGCCCACAAGAGAAAGCTGGAAAGATCTAAAACTGACACCCTAACATCACACTTTAAAAAGCTAGAGAAGCAAGAGCAAACAAATTCAAAAGCTAGCAGAAGGCAAGAAATAACTAAGATGAGAGCAGAACTGAAGGAGATAAAGACACAAAAAAACCCTTCAAAAAAATCAATGAATCCAGGAGCTGGTTTTTTAAAAAGATCAACAAAATTGATAGACCGCTAGCAAGACTAATAAAGAAGAAAAGAGAGAAGAATCAAATAGACGCAATAAAAAATGATAAAGGAAATATTATCATTGATCCCACAGAAATGCAAACTACCGTCAGAGAATACTATAAACACCTCTATGCAAATAAACTAGAAAATCTAGAAGAAATGGATAAATTCCTGGACACTTACATCCTCCCAAGACTAAGCCAGGAAGAAGTTGAATCCCTGAATAGACCAATAGCAGGCTCTGAAATTGAGGCAATAATTAATACCCTACCAACCAAAAAAAGTCCAGGACCAGATGGATTCACAGCCGAATTCTACCAGAGGTAAAAAGAGGAGCTGGTACCATTCATTCTGAAACTATTCCAATCAACAGAAAAAGAGGGAATCCTTCCTAACTCATTTTATGAGGCCAGCATCATCCTGATACCAAAGCCTGGCAGGGACACAACAAAAAAAGAGAATTTTAGACCAACATCCCTGATGAACATTGATGCAAAAAATCCTAAATAAAATACTAGCAAACCGAATCTAGCAGCACATCAAAAAGCTTATCCACCACGATCAAGTTGGCTTCATCCCTGGGATGCAAGGCTGGTTCAACATACACAAATCAATAAACGTAAGCCAGCATATAAACAGAACCAAAGACGAAAACCACATGATTATCTCAATAGATGCAGAAAAGGCCTTCAACAAAATTCAACAGCCCTTCATGCTAAAAACTCTCAATAAACTAGGTATTGATGGGACGTATCTCAAAATAATAAGAGCTATTTATGACAAACCCACAGCCAATATCACACTGAATGGGCAAAAACTGGAAGCATTCCCTTTGAAAACTGGCACAAGAGAAGGATGCCCTCTCTCACCACTCCTATTCAACACAGTGTTGGAAATTCTGGCCAGCGCAATCAGGCAGGAGAAAGAAATAATGGGTATTCAATTAGGAAAAGAGGAAGTCAAATTGTCCCTGTTTGCAGATGACATGATTGTACGTTTAGAAAACCCCATCGTCTCAGACCAAAATCTCCTTAAGCTGATAAGCAACTTCAGCAAAGTCTCAGGATACAAAATCAATGTGCAAAAATCACAAGCATTCCTATACACCAATAACAGACAAACAGACAGCCAAATCATGAGTGAACTCCCATTCACAATTGCTTCAAAGAGAATAAAATACCTAGGAATCCAATTTACAACGGATGTGAAGGACCTCTTCAAGGAGAACTACAAACCACTGCTCAATGAAATAAAAGAGGACACAAACAAATGGAAGAACATACCATGCTCATGGATAGGAAGACTCAATATTGTGAAAATGGCCATATTGCCCAAGGTAATTTATAGAGTCAGTGTCATCCCCATCAAACTACCAATGACTTTCTTCACAGAATTGGAAAAAACTACTTTAAAGTTCGTAAGTAATCAAAAAAGAGCCCGCATTGCCAAGACAATCCTAAGCCAAAAGATCAAAGCTGGAGGCATCACGCTACCTGGCTTCAAACTATACTACAAGGCTACAGTAACCAAAAGAGCATGGTACTGGTACCAAAACGAAGTTATAGACCAATGGAACAGAACAGAGCCCTCAGAATTAATAGAACACATCTACAACTATCTGATCTTTGACAAATCTGACAAAAACAAGAAATGGGGAAAGGATTCCCTATTTAATAAATGGTGCTGGGAAAATTGGCTAGCCATAAATAGAAAGCTGAAACTGGATCCATTCCTTACACTTTATACAAAAATTAATTCAAGATGGACTAAAGATTTAAATGTTAGACCTAAAACCATAAAAACCTAGATGAAAACCTAGGCAATACCATTCAGGACATAGGCATAGACAAGGTCTTCATGACTAAAACACCAAAAGCAATGGCAACAAAAGCCAAAATTGATAAATGGGATCTAATTAAACTAAAGAGCTTCTGCACAGCAAAAGAAACTACCATCAGAGTGAACAGGCAACCTACAGAATGGGAGAAAAGTTTTACAATCTACCCATCTGACAAAGGGCTAATATCCGGAATCTACAAAGAACTTAAACAAATTTACAAGAAAAAAATCAACCCCATCAAAAAGTGGGCAAAGGATATGAACAAACACTTCTCAAAAGAAGACATTTATGCAGCCAACAGACACATGAAAAAATGCTCATCATCACTGGCCATCAGAGAAATGCAAATCAAAACTACAATGAGATACCATCTCACACCAGTTCGAATGGCAATCATTAAAAAGTCAGGAAACAACAGGTGCTGGAGAGGATGTCGAGAAAGAGGAACACTTTTACACTGTTGGTGGGACTGGAAACTAGTTCAACCATTGCGGAAGACAGTGTGACAACTCCTCAAGGATCTAGAACTAGAAATACCATTTGACCCAGCCATCCCATTACTGGGGATATACCCAAAGGATTATAAGTCATGCTGCTATAAAGACACATGCACACGTATGTTTATTGCAGCACTATTCACAATAGCAAAGACTTGGAACCAACCCAAATGTCCATCAATGACAGACTGGATTAAGAAAATGTGGCACACATACACCATGGAAATACTATGCAGCCATAAAAAAGGATGAGTTCGTGTCCTTTGTAGGGACATGAATGAAGCTGGAAACCATCGTTCTGAGTAAACTACTGCAAGGACAGAAAACCAAACACCACATGTTCTCACTCGTAGGTGGGAATTGAACAATGAGAACACTTGGACACAGGGTGGGGAACATCACACACTGGGGCCTGTCATGGGGTGGGGGGACAGGGGAGGGATAGCATTAGGAGAAATACCTAATGTAAATGATGAGTTAACAGGTGCAGCACACGAACATGGCACATGCATACATATGCAACAAACCTGCACGTTGTGCACATGTACCCTAGAACTTAAATTATAATAAAAAAAGTAATTAAAAAAATAAAATTTATATGGAAAGACAAAGGAACAAGTATAGATAACACTGAAAAATAATAAAAGTTGGCTGGGTGCAGTGGCTCATGCCTGTAATCCCATATTTTGGGAGGCCAAAGCACGAGGATTGCTTGAGCCCAGGAGTTTGAGACCAGTTTGGGTAACATAGTGAGACCTTATCTCTACAAAAAATTTAAAAATTAGCCAGGCATGGTGGCACACACCTGTGGTTCCAGCTACTTGGGAGGCTGAAGCAGCAGGATCACTTGAGTCCAGGAGGTTGAGGCTACAGTGAGCCATGTTTGTGCCACTGCACTCCAGCCTGGGCAACAGAATGAAACTCTGTCTCCAAATGAATGAATGAATGAATTAATGAATATGGTGGAATCACTAACCAATTTTAAGACTTATTATAAAGTTACAGTAATCAAGATAGTGTATTACTGGTAAAAGGATAGACACATAGATCAACTGAACAGAACAGAGTCCAGAAATAGACCAACACAAACATGGTCAACTGATATTTAACAAAAGTGCAAAGGCAATTCCATGGGGAAAAGATAGTCTTTTCAACAAACTGTGCTGAAACAATTTGACATCCACATGAAAAACACAACCTCTCATATTTTATACAGAAATGAACTAAATATGGATGATTTGTTCTAAAA
Organism: Macaca thibetana thibetana; assembly: GCF_024542745.1. Classification (NCBI taxonomy): domain Eukaryota; kingdom Metazoa; phylum Chordata; class Mammalia; order Primates; family Cercopithecidae; genus Macaca; species Macaca thibetana. The sequence goes on from NC_065598.1 coordinate 53,573,803, forward strand.
TGTGAAGTATAGAACTATGTAATTAACAAAGAAAAGCATGCCGGGCGTGGTGGCTCATTCCTGTACTCCCAGCAATTTGGGAGACCTAGGCGGATGGATCACCTGAGGTCAGGAGTTCAAGACCAGCCTGGCCAACAAGGTGAAACCCCAGCTCTACTAAAAATACAAAAGATCAGCCAGGTGTGGGGGCGCGTGCTTGTAATCCCAGCTACTCCGGAGGCTGAGGCATGATAATTGCTTGAACCCAGGAGGTGGAGGTTGCAGTGAGCCAAGATAGTGTCACTGCACTCCAGCTTGGGTGACAGAGTGAGACTCCATCTCAAATAAATAAATAAATAAGAAAGAAAAACAGAAAGTAGAAGTGAGGTGATGAAGGGAACATCATTATTTGGAAAGCCTCACATTAAGACGCACACATTGTGCTGCTGCTACAGCTCTAATACCTGCCACTTTCAGAAGTCAATGTGTGGCAAATGTCGCTACCCTCCCAAGCATAAAATAAAGTATAACTAGAGTGCCAAGGCTAAAAGACAAAATACCACCAGGAGTGGTATAATTAGGTAGCTAAAAATTGCATACCATGAATTCAGGCACGTACTCTGTGAAGGAATAACACCTATACCCAAAGGGGCAGCTGTAGCAGCATCCAGTTCATTTTAAGAATTTCAATGATTGGTCACGCAATAAATGTTTTGCTTTTTCTCTTTTTGAGATGAAGTTTCACTCTTGTTGCCCAGGCTGGAGTACAATGGTGTAATCTCGGCTCACTGTAACCTCCACCTCCCGGATTCAAGCGATTCTCCTGCCTCAGCCTCCCGAGTAGCTGGGATTACAGGCACACGCCACCATGCCCAGATAATTTTTTGTATTTTTAGTAGAGCTGGGGTTTCACCATGTTGGCCAGGCTGGTCTCGAACTCCTGACCTTAAGGTGATCCACCCACCTCAGCCTCCCAAAGTGCTGGGATTACAGGTGTGAGCCACTGCACCTGGCCAATGTTCTTCTTTTTCAAAAATATTTTTAAAAAAGAAAACAGAAGAAAATAGTCATGCCTGCAGTTGGGCAAAGAGTTCTTAGACATCACACCAAAAGCATGGCCCATAAAAGATAAACGCTAATGAAAATTGTAAAACTTTGCTCTGCAAAAGATGCTGTTAAAAGAAAAGACAACTGGCCGGGCGCAGTGGCTCAAGCCTGTAATCCCAGCACTTTGGGAGGCCGAGACGGGCGGATCACGAGGTCAGGAGATCGAGACCATCCTGGCTAACACGGTGAAACCCCGTCTCTACTAAAAAATACAAAAAAAAAAAAAACTAGCCGGGCGCGGTGGCGGGCGCCTGTAGTCCCAGCTACTCGGGAGGCTGAGGCAGGAGAATGGCGTGAACCCGGGAGGCGGAGCTTGCAGTGAGCTGAGATCCGGCCACTGCACTCCAGCCTGGGTGACAGAGCAAGACTCCGTCTCAAAAAAAAAAAAAAAAAGAAAAGACAACTACAGACTGGGGGAAAATATTTGCAAACCAGGTATCTGTCAAAGCACTCATACGCATTATAAAGAACTCTCAAAACACAACAGTAAGTAAATGAACAAACCAATTTAAAAAAACAGGCAAAAGACTGTTCATGAACAAACCATTTGCCAAAGAGGATATATGCATGAAGTATGCTCCGGACAAAAATGTTGGCCAGGCGCGGTGGCTCACACCTGTAATCCCAGCACTTTGGGAGGCTGAGGTGGGCAGCTTGCTTGAGCTCAGGAGTTTGAGAACAGCCTAGGCAACACAGCGAAACCCTGTCTCTACGAAAAGTACAAAAATTAGCCAGGCATGATGGTGTGCGCCTGTAGTCCCAGCTACTTGGGAGGCTGAGGCGGGAAGACTGCTCAAGCCCGGGAGGCGGAGGCTGCAGGGTGCCGAGATCATGCCACTACACAGCAGCCTGGGCAATAAAGTGAGACTGTGTCTCAAAAAGAAAAAAATGTTCATCATTAGTCACTTGGGAAACATAAATTAAAACTATGACGAGCTACCACTACACACCTATTAAAACAGTTATAAAAAACACTGACAATCTGTTGTATAACATGGTGGCTACAGTTAATAACAAGATATTATATTTTTGGAAATTACTAAAAAAGTAGATTTTAAGTGTTCTCACCACAACAAAATGAAAAGCATTTGAGGTAATGTATATGTTAATTAACTTGATTTAGCCATTCTACGACGTATACATATTTCAAAACATGTTGTATGCAATAAATATATATAATTTTCATTTGTCAGTAAAAAAAAATAAATGGAAAAAAACCTGACAATACCAAATGCTGGTAAGGAATGGAACAGCTACTTTGGCAAGGTCTTATAAATTTAAGCATACACTTACCACATGACCCTGAAACTCCACTTGTAGGTATTTACACCAGGGAAATAAAAACTTATGTTCATACAAAAACCTGTACACAAATGTTTATAGCAGCTCTATTCATAACACCATAAAGTGAAATCAATCTAAATATTCTTTAAGGGGTGAATAGATAAACAAACTGGCATATCCATACAATGGCTATTATTCAGCAATAAAAAGGAATGAATTATTGATACAGGTAACATGCAACAACTTAGAAGAATCTCAAAGGTATTATGTTGAATTAAAGAAGCCATTCTCAAAATATCACGTACTGGGCTGGGCGTGGTAGCTCACGCCTATAATCCCAGCACTTTGGGAGGCCAAGACAGGTGGATCACCTGAAGTCAGGAGTTCAAGACCAGCCTGGCCAATATGGTGAAAACCCCTCTCTACTAAAAATATAAAAAATTATCCAGGTGTGGTGGTGGGCGCCTGCAATTCCAGCTACTCTGGAGGCTGAGGCAGGAGAATCGCTTAAGCCAGGGAGGCGGAGGTTGCAGTGAGCCGAGATCACACCATTGCACTCCAGCCTGGGCAACAAGAGCGAGGCATCATGTCAAAAAAAAAAAAAAAATCACATACTGTATGATTCATGTGATATTCTTTAGAAGACGGAACCATAGTACCAGAAGATGAACTGGTGGTTGCCAGGGGTAAAAGGTAGGTTTGGGTGTTATTACAAAGGGATAGCATGTTTTTTGGTGTAGTACAACTGTTCTGTATTCTTATTGTGATGATGGTCATATAAATCAATACATGTGTTAAAATTCACAAGTCGGCTTGACTGTATGTTAATTTTAAAAATAAATGAGAAATTCAAATTGAAAATATAAATCAAATTGTTAAAAATTAACTTATTTTCATAATTTTAAATTTCATTTTGTAGAATAAAATCCCAGTTGAGCTCTTTTTCCACTATTAACAATGAAATTTTCATTCTTGTTTTATGTAGACTCACTTTAAGTAGTCTTTTTTCTTTGCCCATTATCTTCCATTGAGCAAGAACTCCTTTATGTTAAGATACACAGATGCTCCTTGATTTATGATGGGGTTATGTCCCAATAAACCCATCACAAGTTGAAAATATAGGTCGACAATCCATTTAATACACCTAGCCTACTGAACATCATAGCTTAGCCTAGCCCACCTTAAATGTGCTCAGAATACCTTACATTAGCATACAGCTGGGCAAAATCATCTAACACAAAGGCTATTTTATAATAAAGTATTGAATATCTCATGTAATGTACTGAATACTATACTGAAAGTGAAAAACAGAATGGGTATATGGGTACTCAAAGTACAGTTTCTACTGAAAGCATATTGCTTTTGCACTACTGGAAAGCAGAAAAATGTTAAGTTGAACCAACATTAAGTGAGGGATGCGTACATTTTTAAAAATTTACTTTCAAATTTTTTGGGGGGAAAGACAAAGTCTTGCTATGTTGCTCAGGCTAGTCTCAAACTCCTAAGCTCAAGTAATCTTCCTGCCTTGGCTTCCCAAAGTGCTGGTATTACAGGTGTGAGCCACCATGTGTACACTGAAACAAAAAAAAGACTAGAAGGACATATGTCAGAGTGGTAACTATAGCAAGCTGTTTATGGGTAATGAGATTTTATGTGATTTGTTTTCATTTTCTAAATTTTCTAGAATGGGCTTGTATTACTTTACTGATTTATTTTTTTTAAGATGAAGCTTCACTCTGTCACCCAGGTTGGAGTGCAGCAGCGCAATCTCGGCTCACTGCAACCTCCGCCTACCAGGTTCAATCAATTCTTCTGCCTCACCACATCCAGCTAATTTTTTGTATTTCTAGTAGAGATGGGATTTCACCATGTTGGCCAGGCTGGTCTTGAACTTCTGACCTCAAGTGATCCACTCACCTTGGCCTCCCAAAATGCTGGGAGTACAGGCGTGAGCCACTGTGCCCGGACTAGAATAGGCTTATATTACTTTAATCATCAGTAGAAAAAAAGGTAAAGGACACCTCAATCCAGGCTGTGTAATGTTTTTTAAAGGAAATTTTGGAGCTCTGGTTTGTAAGCATGGAGAAGACAAGCAGCTAGGAAAACTTAGGTGTCACAGAAAAGATCAGGGATCTGTTGGTGTTGCTGAAGAAGGTAAGAAAATTGAGGACTCTTAGGAAGGGGAATGCTAACTTACCTGAGACTGTTTGAAAACATCCTTCCCAACTACATCCAGGTTTGAGGGATCTTTGATGGAACTGACATACTCAGAAACAGCCTTGATCACCACATCACAGGGAGGAAGAACCAGCTGATGAGCTCGAACCTAGAAAAGGCAAGATAAGCAAGGGACGCTGACATCAAAGATGGATCACTAAGAAAAAGGGTGAAGTTGAGGGGGGATATGGAATCCAAATTTGGTAAATCCACAGAGAGACAATTAAAATATTTTCTTTAAAAATAGTTTCACCCCTTCATTCTCAGTACAGAACATTTGGAAAACATGGAAAAGTATAAAGCAATAAAAACATATCATCTATCTTCCTACAGAGATAACTACTGTATATGACACTCACAATTAATCAGGCTTCCTTTCATGAGACATTTTGGCTTTTTTGCTATTAAATATAATATTATAATGAGTTGACAACATTTGGATTCTGATTTGAACTAATCACAAAAAGCCATTTTAAGACAATCAGGAAAATTTGAAAATGGACTGGATATTAAGATGATACCAAGAAATTAGCATTAATTTTTGTCAGGAGTAATAATGGCATTATGCTTATGTAAGAAATCACCCAAGTATTTTAGAGATGTGTACTGAAGAATGTGAAAGGGATTTGCTTTAAAAAAACATTAGCAACTACAAGAAAACCCAGAAAATGTGGCAAAATATTGGTAACTGTTGGATCTGGAAGATGTTATAATGGTGATTTACTATATATTATTTTTCCTGTTTTTGTGATGCCTAAACTTTTTTTTCTTTTTGTTTTTTTTTTGAGACAGAATCTCACTCTGTCATCCAGGCTGGGGTGTACTGGTGCAATCTCGGTTCAATGCAACCTCTGCCTCCTGGGTTGAAGCGATTCTCCTGCCTCAGCCTCCCGAGTAGCTGGGATTACAGGCACACACCACCACTGGATTTGCTCATAAAATATTCCCACTCTGAGATTATACAAAATTTCCCTCGTGGTGCCGTCTATTATTATTATTACTATTATTTTGTTTTTGAGATGGAGTCTTGCTGTCGCCCAGGCTGAAGTGAAGTAGGGATTGTCTAGAAAACAATTATGTGCACACATGTGCAGTTCTTGAGTTCAAGTAATTCTCCTGCCTCAGCCTCCCGAGCAGCTGGGATTACAGGCACCTGCCACCATGCCCGGCTAATTTTTGTATTTTTAGTAGAGACAGGGTTTCACCATGTTGGCCAGACTGTTCTTGAACTCCTGACTTCAAGTGACCTGCCTGCCACGGCCTCCCAGAGTGCTGGGATTACAGGCATGAGCCACTGCACCTGGCCCTTAACACATTTTTAAAGAAGAAGTTTTTAATGCTTTCATAAATTATAGGTATGACGTCTTGCCCACTTTCCAATGATTTAATTACAAGCTTCCTCAAACTGTAATTACTGAGGCAGAGGGTATAAATTTCCTAAAGGTTTCTGAATTTTTATAAATTGTTTTGCCAAAAGGCTTTATTATTCATTCCTTAAATATTTACTGCCTATGTGCCAGGCACTGTCCTAGGCACCAGGGAAACAGCAGTGAACAAGACAGACAAAAATCTCTGCCCTCACGGGAGCTTAAATTCTAGTGTAGATGTGTTGGGATAGGGTGAGGGGAGTTAAACAAACTAAATAAGTAAAATGTACAGCGTAGGCTGGGCGCGGTGGCTCACGCCTGTAATCCAGGCACTTTGGGAGGCTGAGGCTGGCGGATCATCTGAGGTCCAGAGTTCGAGACCAGCCTGGCCAACATGGTGAAACCCCATCTCTACTAAAAATACAAAAATTAACCGGTTGTGTACTAGATGTAGAGTACTAGATGTAGATAAGTGCTGTGGAGAGAAGAGTAGAGAAGAAGCTAGGGAATGCAAGTATGTATGTGCATACATGTGCACATAATTGTTTTCTAGACAATCCCTACTGCAGAAGTGTGTGCATATAATTTTTTATAGGGTGATCAAGAAAAGCCTCACTGAGAACAAAATTTTAGAAAACCTTCAGGAGTGAAGAAATAGCTATGAGGGGAAAAGTATTCCAAGTGGAGAGAATGATAAGTGCAAAGGTTCTAAGAGCAAAAGAAAGAAAGAAATCAGAGATATGAGAGGGGGCCAGACAGTAAAGGGCTTTGTAGGCCAGACCATGGTAAGGATTGGGAGAGTGACATGAAAAGCTATTGGAGAATTTTTTTTTTGAGACAGAGTCTTGCTCTGCCACCCAGGAGGAAGTACAGTGGCATGATCTTGGCTCACTGCAACCTCTGCCTCCTAGGTTCAAACAATTCTCCTGCCTCAGCCTCCCAAGTAGCTAAGGTCACAGGCACGCAACACCAGGCCCAGCTAATTTTTTTTTTTTTTTTTTTGAGACGGAGTCTCGCTGTCGCTTGGAGTACAGTGGCATGATCTCAGCTCACTGCAACTTCCACCTCCTGGGTTCAAGCGACTTTTATGCCTCAGCCTCCTGAGTAGCTGGGATTACAGATGCGCACCACCACACCCAGGTAATTTTTGTATTTTTAGTAGAGATCAGATTTCACCATGTTGGTTGGGCTGGTCTCGAACTCCTGACTTCACGATCTGCCCGCCTTGGCCTCCCAAAGTGCTAGGATTACAGGCGTGAGCCACCACGCCGGCCATTTCTTAAGTTTTTAGTAGAGATGGGGTTTCACCACGTTGGCCAGGCTGGTCTCGAACTCCAGACCTCAAGTGATCCGTCTGCCTCAGTCTCCCAAAGTGCTGGGATTACAGGTGTTAGCCACAGTGCCCTGCCAAGGATTTTGAATGGAGAAGTGACAGGATCTCATTTTTTTTTTTAAAGGGTCGCTCTCCTGTTATATTGAGAATAAAATGGAGGTAAGGGGAAGAGTGTAAGTAGAAGACCAATAGTTAATAAGCTATTATAATAATCCAGGCAAGAAATAATGGTGCCTTGGTCAGGGCAGCAGCAGTGCAAATGGTAAGAAGTAGGTATATTTTGAAGGAAGAGCTGATGGTATTTGCTGACAAATGAGATGTGGGGTATGGGAGAGAGAGGGGGAAGTCAGGATGACCCCCAAGGATTTTAACCTGAGAAAACGGAAGGATGGGCTGAGTACAGTGGCTCACGCCTGTAATCCAGCACTTTGGGAGGCCAAGGTGGGCAGATCACTTGAGCTCAGGAGTTTGAGACCAGCCTGGCCAACATGATGAAACCCTGTCTATACTAAAAATACAAAAATTAGTTGGATGTGGTGGCGCCCGCCTGTAGTCCCAGCTACTCAGGAGGCTGAGGCAGGAGAATCACCTGAATCCAGGAGGTGGAGATTGCAGTGAGCTAAGATTGTGCCACTGCACTCCAGCCTGGGCAATAAAGCGAGACTCCATCTCAAAAAAAAAAAAAGGAAAGAAAGAAAATGGAAGGAGGAAGCTGCCTTTAACAAAAATGAGGAAGGCTGTGGGAGAAACATGTTTAGGGAGAAGATCAGGAATTTTCACTTGAACATATAACTTTGAGATGCCTATTGGATATGTAAATGAAAATACTGAATTGGCAGTTAGATATTAGAATCTGGAGTTCAAGGGAGAGGTCAGAGCTGAAGACATAAAACTTAGGAGTCATCAATAGGCCGACGGTATTTAAAATCATAAGACTATATGAGATCAATCGTATGTGGAGACAGAAAAGAGAAGGGGCCGGGCATGGTGGCTCACGGCTATAATCCCAACACTTTGGGAGGCTGAGGTGGGAAGATCGCTTGAGCACAGGAGTTTAAGACCAGCCTGGGCAACATGGTGAGATCACGTCTCTACAAAATATACAAAAAAAATTAGCCAGCCATGATGGCATGTGCCTGTAGTCCCAGCTACTCAAGAGGCTGCTGTAGGAGGACCAATTGAGTCTGGGAGTTTGAGGCTGTAGTGAGTCTTGATCGCCCCACTGCACTCCAGCCTGGGCAACAGAATGAGACCCTGTCTCAAAAACAAACAAACAAACAAACAAAACAAACCAGAAAAGAAAAGAGAAGGGAACCAGGATGGAACTCTGGGCTATTCCACCTTTAACAAGTGGAAAAGACAAGGAAGCAGCAACAGAGACTGGGAAGCGGCAGTCAGTGAGGTAGGAAGGAAATAAGAAGAGAGTAGTGTCCTTAATGCCAAGTGAAAAAAGTGTTCTATGGAAGAATGGGTAAGCATCTGTGTCAAATGCTGCTGACTGGTCAAGTAAAATGAAAACCGACAGCTGGCCCTGGGTTTATTAACTGAGAAGTTATATTGGTGACCCTGTCGAGAGCAATTTCAGCAAATCAACTGAAAAGCAAACAGGGGAAGGGAACAGTAAGAAACTCACGTGTAGACAAGTCTTTAGAGGAGTTTTCTATAAGGAGAAATATAGAGCAGTAGCTTGGGTGGGGAGAGTGAGATCGAGAGGCTTTTTTTAAAAAAATAAAGTTGTATTTTTAAACTTCATAGATGCATGCTTATACAATTTGGAAAGAGCCAATGAAAAGAGGAAACTTGATGATGCAGGAGAAAAAGGGCGAGAACTGTTGAACTGATGCTCTTAAGTTGGCCAAAGGAGATGGGAGCTGTGCCCGATAGTCCCAGCTATCAGGAGGTTTAGGCAGAAGGATTGATCACTTGAGCTATGATTGTGCCACTGCACTCCAGCCTGGGCAGCATAGCAAGACCCTGTCTCTTAAAAAATTTTTTTTAAATAAATAGAGATGGGACCTAGTATAAGTAGAGGGACTGGCCTTAGATAGGAACATGGACAGGTCATGCACAATTAATAGGAGGCAGGCAGAATATGTGGCCACAGAGGGGATAACACCTTCCTGTAGGTGAGGTGAAGAAGGGGGTAAGAACTCGTCGAAGTTTTCTTCCCATTGCTTCCATTTTCTCAGTAAAATAGGAAGTAAGGTCATGAACTGAGAGTAAGCAAATGAGGAGAAATATCAGAGGCTTGAAGACAGAGAAGGTATGAAACAGTCATCTAGGAGAATGAAAGAACGAGGGAAATAGAATACAGATACCTGAAGTGTATGCAGGTATCAGTCTCACAACAGTCCTTTTTTTTTTTTTTTTTTGAGTCAGAGTCTCATTCTGTCACCCAGGCTAGAGTGCAGTGGCGTGATCTCAGCTCGCTGCAACCTCCGCCTCCCGGGTTCAAGCGATTCTCCTGCCTCAGCCTCCCAAGTAGCTGGGACTACAGGCATGTACCACCACACCTGGCTAATTTTTGATTACAGGCATGAGCCACCATGCCCTGGCTGCAACAGTCTTGATAATAGTGGGTAAACTAATTTTTCAATATTTGTTCAACTGTTAAGTTAAAAAAAAAAAATTCACACTGGCCAAGCGCGGTGACTCATGCCTGTAATCCCAGCACTTTGGGAGGCTGAGGCGGGAAGATCACTTGAGGCCAGGAGTTCGAGACCAGCCTGGCCAACATAGTGAAACCCTGTCTCTATTAAAAATACAAAAATTAGCTGGGCATGGTGGTGCACGCCTGTAATCTCAGCTACTCGGGAGGCTGAGGCAGGAGAACTGCCTGAATCTGGGAGGTGGAGGTTGCAGTGAGCTGAGATTGCAACACTGCACTCCGGTCTGGGTGACAGAGTGAGACTTTGTCTCAAAAAAAAAAAAAAAAAAAAGCCAGGTATGGTTTCATATGTCTGTAATCCCAGCTACTTGGGTGGCTGAGGCATGAGAAACGCTTGAACCCAGGAAGTGGAGGTTGCAGTGAGCTGGCTGAGATTGTGCCACTGCATTCCAACCTGGACGACAGAGTGAGACTCTGTCTCAAAAAAGAAAAAGAAAAATCACACTGATCATTTAATTTACATGTCTGATCAATAGTGAGGTTGAACATCTAGTCGTTGTATTTTCTCTCTTGTGAATTTTCTGCTTCTGTCCTTTGTTCATTATTTCATTATTGGGTTATCAGTATATTTCTTTATAGATTTGTATGAATTCTTGAGATATTAAGGGTATTGATCATAACCAATTTTTTTCTGTCTTTTTTTTTTTAGATGCAGTCTCGTTTTGTTGCCCAGGCTGGAGTGTAGTGGCACGATCTTGGCTCACTGTAATCTCCGCCTCCTGGGTTCAAGCGATTCTCCTGCCTCAGCCTCCTGAGTAGCTGGGGTTATAGGCGCCTGCCACTATGCTCGGCTAGTTTTTGTATTTTTAGTAGAGACGGGGTTTCACCATGTTGGCCAGGCTGGTCTTGAACTCTTGAGCTCAGGTGATCTGCCTGCCTCGGCCTCCCAAAGTGCTGGGATTACAGGCGTGAGCCACCACACCTGGACATAACCAATATTTTTTTCTTTAGTATGTATGTGAAATATTTTAAATCTAATATAAGATAATTATTCCATCAAAACACCAATCAAAACCTCATATCCCCTAATCTGTATAGGCAAGAAATAGGAAACATTACCTTAAGTGATGCAAGAGGATGTTCTGGTCCCAAGAGGCTCCAGTGAAAAGCAGCCAGGTCCTCATCTGGGAGGATGTGGTTACCTACAAAGTACATTTGTCATTTATTGACTGTACAAATGTTTTCTTAGAACCTCCAGGTCATGAAAGGGGTCCTGGGAGAGAAAATGATCAAATAATTCACATAGGTCTATATTCTTAATGTAATACTTACAGTAGCTCTGTGTTGATCACTTAATATGTTTCATGTGTATTATATGTATCATCTTTATAATGACTATGTATGGCAATATCATTTCCATTTTACAGATAAGGAAACTGAGGTTCAGATAAGTTTGGTGACTTGGCCCAATGTGGTCTGGCCAATAGGTACACACAACAAGATAAAAAGCTAGGAATGTAACTCCAAAGCCCATGCTATTACTTATACCCTAAGTCATGTTGCCTTCTATAATAGCAGCCACCAATTACTAACTGCCTAATGAGTGCTGGGCATTTTGTATACCTTATTTCATTTCACTTTACCAATAACACCATGAGGTATTATTATCTGCATTTCACAGATGAGGAAACTGAAACCAGGGAGATGTCACTTTGGTGATTTGCCAATGGCCTAATTCCAAAACTTGTGCTGACTCTATTATATTATCCAAACTCATGTCCTTTGGAATTATAGAGTAAAGGTCATGCCTGAGACAGAATATTAACCTTCATGTGCTAAGTACTTGAATAACCAATTCAAAACATAATCAACTCTCTGCAATTTACTTTGAAACACATCTTTAAGAGATATATTTGGGCCAGGCGCGGTGGCTCAAGCCTGTAATCCCAGCACTTTGGGAGGCCGAGGCGGGTGGATCACGAGGTCAGGAGATCGAGACTATCCTGGCTAACATGGCGAAACCCCGTCTCTACTAAAAATACAAAAAACTAGCCGGGCGTGGTGGCGGGCGCCTGTAGTCTCAGCTACTTGGGAGGCTGAGGCGGGAGAATGGCGTGAACCCGGGAGGCGGAGCTTGCAGTGAGCCGAGATCACGCCACTGCACTCCAGCCTGGGAGACACAGCGAGACTCTGTCTCAAAAAAAAAAAAAAAAAAAAAAAAAAAGAGATATATTGGGCCAGGTACAGTGTCTCACGCCTGTAATCCCAGCACTTTGGGAGGCTGAGGCAGGTGGATTGCTTGAGGTCAGGAGTTCAAGACCAGCCTGACCAATGTGGTGAAACCCTGTCTCTACTAAAAATATAAAAATTAGCTGGGCATGGTGGCGGGTGCCTGTAGTCCCAGCTATTCAGGAAGTTGAGGCAGGAGAATCTCTTGAACCTGGGAGGTGGAGACTGCAGTGAGCCGAGATCGTGCCACTGCACTCCAGCCTGGGCGACAGAGCGAGACTCTGTCTCAAAAATAAATAAATAAATAAATAAAATAAAATAAGAGATAGATTGATAGATGGGTAAAGGAATGGATAGATATATGATAAGGCAATTATAGTAAAATGTTAATGGCAGAATACAGGTGGTGGATATAGAGTTTTTACTGCAAAGCCCTTTTTCAATTTTGCTGTGTATTTGGAAATTTTCATAAAAAATATTAGCACAAAAGAAACAAAGAGAAAAACATAATCAATAATTTGTTTTTCTGATCTAAATTGAGACACTAGGCAAGTAATGTTAATGCTCTGTGTGGGGAACCAAAGTTGTTTAGGGCTAATAAAACATTTGGCTGGAGAATACTCTGCATAAAAGAGTTATAAAATGTGGCAAAACAAGAAGGTTTACAGGAATCTAAATAATGTTCTGGAATAACCTGTAGCAACCCACAAAACAAACATGCTGAGTTTTAGTGTGCTCTATCAAGAAGCCCAAAAACCATGCTGAGTTCTCCCCAGCAGTGGTTAGTGTGAAGACTTTAAGAAGACAAATCTAATGATGACAGGCTAAATCACTCTAGTCCTCATCTCTTAACACCAGAAGAGGAAACTACCAATCACTGCAGTCTTTTCTTTGGATGACCTACCTAGCAGTGCAGCAAATATGGGGAAATTCATCCTCTTCAGGCCCAGCTGCTTGGCTACTTCTTGCATCAGGAACTGGTTGGTAGTGAGGTTCTTCCCATTCCAGCTCAGTTTCAGAGCATGGGAACTGTAGTAAGAGGGAATATTGTAGAGAGCATACTCGGAGTCATGGGCAAGAAGGCCATGAAAGCCATTTTCCCTGAAAAACGCCACCACTTCCAAATGGTGGTCTTCAAGGCTCTGAAAGACCTAGGAGGGAAGAAGAGAACGTGTCATGCCACAGAAGCTGATTTGTATTGTTAGAAGGTCAGGAGGTTTAGTAACTAAATTTTATAGTTTGGTGAAATTTGAGATTGTATGTGACAGAAGAGAATATTCTTTTAACATTTTTTACTTTTTTTTTTTAAATACAGAGATGAGATCTCACTATGCTACCCAGGCTGGTCTCGAATTCCTAAGCTTAAGTGATCCTCCTGCCTTGGCCTCCCAAAGTGCTAGGATTACAGGCGTGAGCCACTGCGCCCAACCAGAACAGAATACTCTTAAAAAACAAAACAAAAATGCTCTCCCAGTCTACAACTTGATTATTACTGTAAACACAGACAGCGTTATACATGTGTTCATTCCCCCAGTTTTTTTTCACTCCTTTCATGAAACTTGCCCTGAGGCTCTTCAAAATTAGAATACTGAAATTAACAAGGTATATATTACTTAAGTTTTTACCTCAAACAATAACATTAGAGACTTCTGTTAGATAATAAAGCTATTATTTATTGCTCAGCATCTATATGCTGTACATATTTTATATATATTATCTCGTCATTAACCTTAGGTAGGTACATATGGATGAAAAACTTAAGACGTAGAAATATACATAGAAATCTAAGTTTATCTAACTGTTTTTAAAAAGTCCTTGCTTTTTTTTCTTAGTAGCACCCTAAATCGCAGGGCACCTAAATAGTTGCACTTCCAACGGTGAGAAGTCAGAAACTTCACCCCATTTTAGAAATGGGGAAACTAAGGCTACGAGAGATTGACTGCCCCCAAAGTTGCAGAATGAGTGAGTGGTAGGCAGGATTCAAATCCAGGCTGATCTGACTCTGGAATGCATACTTTCTGTTGTACCGTGCTTCTTCCTGGAGATCATTATTTTTTATGTAATAGAGGTAAACTGTTAAGTACTCTTCCTGTACATGCCTCTATTGCTGTACTTGAAGTATACTGAAATTATCTGTATACCGGCTCCACCAGATTAAGTTCCTTGACCATATAGAGAATTTACCTCTGTATTCCTGGCTCCCACATAAGACCTGGTACACAGTAGTAATAATAATGGCTAACAGATACTGAATATGTACTATGTGCATTAATTCATTTAATACTTACAACAACCTTGTGAGGGCATACCTATTATTATTATCCCCATTTTATACATTATTAGCCCCAAGGTCATATGACGAGGAGGAGCAAAGCCCAGATTTTGGCTCTAGAGCCTGTGGACCTTGATGGTTTTTTTCAACTCAACTAATCTATTTTTCATTTAAGTTGGAATGGTAATTTTCTGGAGTTTAACAGGAGTTTCAACGCATTAAACTTTTGCTAGATTATGGAAAAGGAGTCTAGTTACAGTTGCTAGTCATGTCACATACAAGGGGAGAGACACCAGTAAGCAGATAGTGAAGCAAGGTCGATATTCATTTGATATCCAGGCAAAGGAGCCAAAAAGTATTGTAACATATTTATGCCTAGAGATATGAGTAACTCCAGATGTGTCAGGGTAGGAGTAAAGTTTTATGCTGTCCCCTGGTAATAGTTTCTTCCAGCACACCACTCATACAAGTCATTGGTTGAGCATCCATTGACCTTGTACCAGGCACAGTTACTAAGTGTGATATTTTCTCTCTCATCATCACAACCACACCATGCAGGTATTAGAAGCCCCATTTTACAGATGAGGAAACTGAGGCTCAGAAAAGTAAGATGCCATACTCAGAGCTATCAAGTTGGGAAACAGCAACCTGGGTCACACTGACATCAAATTTTCTTGGTGTCACCAAAGACCCTTTCTACTACAACACTTAATCTTTAGCTGGTCTGAAGCCGATTATACCACCATTCAAGTGATTTCAACTCCAGAAAGCCAAGGACTAGTGATTTTTAATCAATTTGGTAGCTCTTAAAACACTAGGAATGTACATCACAACCACCTGGAGATCTTTTTCAAAATATACAAACCTGAGCTTCACCTCAGATCTGCTGGAATTATTTATTTCTTGTTTTTGTTTTTTTTTTTTTGGAAACAGTCTTACTCTGTCACCCAGACTGGAGTGCAGTGGCCTGATCTCGGCTCACTGCAACCTCCGTGTCCCGGGTTCAAGCAATTCTCCTGCCTCAGCCTCCTGAGTAGCTGGGACTACGGGTGCATGCCACCACACCCGGCTAATTTTTGTATTTTTAGTAGAGATGGGGTTTCACCATGTTGGCCAGGCTGGTCTCAAACTCCTGACCTCAGGTGATCCGCCGGCCTCGGCCTCCC
Source organism: Macaca thibetana thibetana (assembly GCF_024542745.1). Taxonomy (NCBI): domain Eukaryota; kingdom Metazoa; phylum Chordata; class Mammalia; order Primates; family Cercopithecidae; genus Macaca; species Macaca thibetana. The sequence goes on from NC_065598.1 coordinate 53,589,365, forward strand.
AAAGTGCTGGGATTACAGGCGTGAGCCACTGTACCCAGCCTGGAACAATGTCTTGAGTGTGATCCAAACACCTATATTTCAAAACAGTTTTCAGTAGGTTCTCATGCACACCCCCAATTAAGAATCACTGAACTAATCCAATCATTCATTTTATCACATAGGCAACTGAGGCCTAGAGAGGATAAATGACTTGACCTAGCTAATTGCAGCTGAACCAAGATTAGAACAAAAGTTTCATGATTCCAGGTATAGGACTTCTTTTACTAAATATTCTGGAGTAGGTAATGGAAAACAATAGAATAAGAACCTCATGAATCTCTCAATTCCGCAATACCCCTCTCCTAACAGGCTAATTTTCTAACTACCCACTTCCAAGACTACTCCTGCTTCCCTGCCTTTGCTCACTTGGTTTCCCTGCCTAGAATGCCTTATTGCCTCTCTTTCCCAATGTTCTGAATACTTTCCATAGGCCTGCCACCTCTTGGACAAATTATTTTTAATTCCCTTCCTCTTCACTCTTATAGCACAGAGATGGATGACACAGTCACAGAACTAATTTGACAATACCATCATCTTCAAGTTTTAAGGTCACAGGTTCTATCTTACTCTTTTATCTCCATGGTCCTAACCATGTCCTTCCAACTAGAAAGGACAGAGAACAGGAGTTGATTGGTACAGAATAGTAAAGAAAGGCCTAGTGAGATTGTTAAAAAGAAAAACAGCTCTGGCAAATCAGAGGGCACTATCATCTCAGCATTTAACTTCTACAGCAGATGTAGTGAAATCACTAGATTGCAAGCTATCCACAGCTCAAGTAGCAAAGTAGTATTAGGTATCGATTAAGTACCTACTATGTACCAGGCACTGTTCCAAACCCACCTCACGTCCACTAACCTTGCAATAACGTCAGGAGGCATTATTATCTTCATTTTAAAGACAAACGATCAATGAGGGTCAGAGGTTAGAGAACTTGACCAAAGTCACATAGCTAAAAAGTGAAGCTAGCCAATAAGCATGTGACAAACTGCTCAACATTATTAGTCATTACAGAAATGCCCATCAAAACCAAAATGAGACACCAGTTAGCACCCACTAGGATGGCTATAATCAAAAAATGGAAAATAATGAGTGTTGGCAAGGATGCAGAGGAACTGGAATCCTTGTAAATTGCTAGTGGGAATGAAAAATGGTGCAGTTGCTTTGGAAAATGGTCTCAGAGATCCTGAAATGGTTAAACATAGTTATCACATGATCCAACGATTCCACTCCTAAGTATATACCCAAGAGAACTGAAAAGTTATGTTCACACAAAAACTTGTACATGAAAGTTCACAGCAGGCTTATTCATAATAGCCCAAAAGTGGAGATAACCCAAATGTCTATCAACTGATGAATGGATAAACAAAATGTGGTATATACATAAAAGGAAATATTATTTGGCGATAAAAAGGAATGAAGTAGGGATTTATGCTACAACATCAATGAACTTTGAAACCAGAATGCTAACGTGAAACAAGCCAGACACAAAAAGTCATATATTGTATGACTTCTTTCATATGAGATGCCCAGAATAGGCAAATCCAAAGAGATGGAAGAATAAATTAGTAGTTGCCAGGGATTGTGGGGATGGGGAATAAGACTAGTACGTACTGGGTTACCCTTTGAGATTATAAAAATCTTCTGGATAGTGGTGATAGCTGCACAACACTATGAATATACTAAAGACCATTAAATTATACACTTCAAAACGTTGAATTTTATGGTATATGAGTTATACCTTGATTTTTAAAAAGTGGAGCTAGGATTCAAATTCAGTTCTGTTCACAAATCCCAAGCTCCCCTAAAGCTTTAAGAACTTTAAGAACTTTTTATTATGGAAAATTTTAAACATACAAAGGTAATGAACCCCCATGAAAGCATTACCCACTTTCAATTGTTATCAATGTTAAGTCATTCTTGTTTCATTTACCTTGCCCCTCTCCTTTTTATGGTGTGTGTGTGTGTGTGTGTATATATATATTTTTTTGAGATAGAGTCTTGCTTTGTTGCCCAGGCTGGAGTGCAGTGGCATGATCTCAGCTCACCGCAACCTTTGCCTCCCAGGTTTAAGTGATCCTCCTGCCTTAGCCCCCCTAGTAGCTGGATTACAGGCACATGCCACCACACCTGGCTAATTTTTGTATTTTTTTGTAGAGACAGGGTTTCACCATGTTGGCCAGGCTGGTCTCGAACTCCTGGCCTCAGGTGATCCACCCTCCTCAGCCTCCCAAAGTGCTGGGATTAGAAGTGTGAGCCACCACGCCTGGCCTTTCTATGGTATTTTAATATTTTTTGTTGGGATTAAAAACCACATAAAATTTACCATCTTGACTATTTTTAAGCGTACAGTTCAGCTGTGTTATGGATTTTCACATTGTTATATAACGTATCTCCAGAATATTTTCATCTTGCAAATCTGAAATTCTATACCCATTAAGTAACAGCTCCCTTTTCTCCCTCCTCCTAGCTCTTGGTAACCACAATTCTATTTTCTGTTTCTATAAATTTGACTACTTTAGACACCTCACATAAGCGGAATCATATGGAATTTGTTCTTTTGTGACTGGCTTATTTCACTTAGCATAATGTTCTCAAGTGTTCATCCATATTGTAGCATGTAACAGGATTTCTTTCCTTTTTAAGGCTGAATAATATTCTATTGTATGCTATACATTTTGTTTATCCATTCATCCATCAATAGACATTTGGGTTGCTTCCAACTCTTGGCTACTGTGAATAGTACTGCTATGAACATGGGTGTGCAAATATCTCTTAGAGATCCTGCTTTCAATTGTTTTAGATATATACTCAGAAGTGGAATTGCTGAATTATATGGTAGTTTTATTTTTAATATTTTAAGGAACCTCCATACTGTTTTCCACAGCAGCTGCAGCATTTTACAATCCCACCAACAGTACATAAGGGTTCCAATTTATCCACATCCTTGTCAACACTTATTTTCTGTGTGTTTTTTTAACAGTAGCCATCCTAATGAGTGTGAGGTAATATCTCATTGTGGTTTTGATTTGCATTTCTCGGAGGATTAGTGATGTTGAATATCTTTTCATAAGCTATTGACCATTCCTGGCATATCTTAAGGCAAATTCCAGACATCAAATCACTTCACCCATAAATACTTCATTATTTAACTCTCACAGTTAAAGTAACGAATAGTACCATTATTACACCCAACAAAATTAACAATTTCTTAATATCATAATATCCAGTCCCTATTCTACTTTCTGTGATTGTCCCCAAAATGTCTTTTGATGGTTGCTTTGTTCAAATCAGGATTCAAATAGAATTCACATGCTGTATTTGGTTGATATGGCTTCTAAGGATCTTAACATATAGCAGTTCCCCTTCCCTTTATTTATATGCCACTTATTTGTTCTTAAAAAACTCAGTTTTTAGATTAGAAAAGTAATAAAGATTATTTAACAAACGGTGTTCGGATAACTGAAGAGTCATTTGAGGAGAAAAACATGGATCCATACTTCACACTTTAACTAGGATAACCATAAAAATAATAGGCCAGGCACGGTGGCTCATGCCTGTAATCCCAGCACTTTGGGAGACCAAGGCGGGCAAATCACTTGAGGTCAGGAGTTCGAGACCAGCCTGGCCAACATGGTGAAATCCCGTCTCTACTAAAAATACAAAATTTAGCCAGGTATCGTGGCTGGTGCCTGTAATCCCAGCTACTCGGGGGGCTAAGGCAGGAGAATTGCTTGATCTCAGGAGGTAGAGGTTGCAGTGAGCCAAGACCGCACCACTGCACTCCAGCTTGGGTGACAGAGCAAGACTCCGTCTCAAAAAAAATAGTAATAATAAAAATAAAAATAATAATAAAAGACATGAGGGAAATTTTGTATAATCTCAGAGTGGGGATAGTTTATGAGCAAATCCAGTAACACCCCCAGAAAACGGTCAATACTCTTGACTATATGAATATCAAACATTTCCACAGTAAGAATGTATAAATGACTGATGAATAAGAAAAAAAAAATCAAACATTTCTGCTTGGGAAAAACCAATGTAAGTAAGCTCAACAGACAAATGACAATCTGCAAAAAAATGCGCAACTTACAGTGCAGAAGACTAATTTCCTTAATAGAGAAGGGAAAAAAACCTAACAATCTAAGAGAACATTTCACAAAAAAGGAAACAAATAGATTTTAAGCATATAAAAAGATGATCAAACTCACTTGTGATAAGAGAAATAAAAATTAAAATAATACTGAAACATGATGTTTCACCTACAAGATTAGCAAAAAATGTACTGGTGAAGGAAACAGGCACTTGCAAACATTCCTGGTAGGGGTATAAATGGTAGAATCTCTAGGGAGAGCGATTTGGCAAGACCTTTCAAAATTACAAACGTGCATACCCTTTGCCCCAGCAATTCTCCTTTCAGGGATTTACCTTTTAGATATGTAAAGCACTTGGAACAACAATGCAAGTGCCTAAGTATGAGCAACTTCTCTGCAAACACAAAATATTTACTGCAGCATTATTTGTAATAGGTGAAGACTGGAAACAACCTAATTAATTGCCCATCAATAAGGGACTAGTTAAGTAAATCATAATGTATACATACAATGGAATAGTGCAAAACCATAAAAAATGACAAAACTCTATCTATACACATAGAAAAATCACCAAGATATGGTAAATGGTAAATGCAAGGTACAGAACATTATACTATGCTGTTTTTAAAAGGTATTTTTTGTGTAGAATATGTATATATGTAAAATGTGCATATATATATAAAATGTGTAACTATATATATTTGCTTTTATAGCCATAGTATCTCTGAAAGAATACACAATGAACTGATAATATTGGTCCCCTCCAGGGAGGAGAACCTAGTGACTGGGAAAGGGGTTGAATATTTTTTATCACATACCCTTTTGTATCTTTTGAATTTTTGTACCATGAATTGTAAGTTAATCAAAATATAAAATTGCAACTGAATAAAAGCTGAACATATTCAGGGAAAAAAAATCAAACAATATGGCAGTATGTAGAATGAAAAGTAATAGTCCTTTTACTCTCATTCCTTGGAAGTAATCGCTGTTCTAAGCCCCTCCCCTGAAGTCTGATTCAGTAGGTCTAGGGTCAGGCTGGAAATCTGTTTTTAACAAGAACCCCAGATGATTTCATGATGAAGCAAGTTTAAGAAACACTTACCTAGTCAGATCACACAACATGGCAATTTATTCCCAGCAAAATACAATCTGCATTCAATCCTGACAGGGCAAAGAGCCAACAATGACCGTCAGAATAGTGAGCACTGTGGCTCAATTTACACATTTATCATCACTGGTACCACCTGTACGCGCCTGGCCCAAATTGGTCCAGTTTAGTCGTTAACCTTGCAATTTTCCAGGAGAGTAAAATGATTTAGGAGAGATTCAACTATAACATACCCAAACAACTGATCAGAAAAAACAGCACATTTGAGTTTTAAAGAAAGCGAGAGTTGAGATTCTGAATGACCATCTATAGCTTTTAATTGCTGGTTCACCGTTCAGTTCAGTGAATAGAGGTTGAGGGCCTACTAAGTGCCATGATGCAGACAGCACAAAGCAAGACACCTAACGTGTGAGAAGTTATGGAGCACAGGGTACCATGGGAACACAGAGTAAAGGCACCTCAACAGTCAGCGGGGTGATGGTTTTTGAGAGGAAGTGACACCTGTTTACAGAACTCAGGGGAGGCCGGGTGTGGTGGCTCATGCCTGTAATCCCAGCACTTTGGCAGACCAAGGCAGGTGGAACACAAGGTCAGGAGTTCGAAACCAGCCCGGCCAATATGGTGAAACTCCGTCTCTATTTAAAAAAAAAAAAAAAAAAAAATTAGCCGGGTGTGGTGGCGGGTGCCTGTAGTAACAGCTACTCAGGAGGCTAAGGCAGGAAGATCATTTGAACCCGGGAGGTGGAGGTTGCAATGAGCCAAGACCGCGCCACTGCACTCCAGCCTGGACGACAGAGCGAGACTCTGTCTCAAACAAACAAACAGAAACGAAAACCTCAGGGGAAAACAGCTGAGAAGACATGTCTCATTTCCAACCACAGGTAGTCTAAAGAAGTGGCTTTCAAACTGTGCTTCCCCAAACCAGAATCTTCATAGGTGGAGACTGGACCAAATAACCAGAGAGAATTAGTGTTCCTACTTTTTTAAATTTTTATTTTTTGAAGGTATCATTTTGTCACCAAGGCTGGAATGCAGTGGCAGGATCACGGCTCACTGCAGCCTCAACCTCCCGAGTTCAAGCAACCCTGCCACTGCAGCCTCCCAAATAGCTGGGACTACAGGTGTGTATCACCATGCCTGGTTAATTTTTGATTTTGTGTAGAGACAGATCTTGCTATGTTGCCCAGGCTGGTCTCAAACTCCTGGACACAAGCAGTCTTCTTACCTTAGCCTCCCAAAGTGCTGAGATTACAGGCATGAGCCACCGCACCTGACCTGGTGTTCCTACTTTCTCTTCAACCTGAGCTCATAGTCCCCATTTTATGTATTACATACTGTGGCTTTTTCAGAAACATTGGAAGAGTATTTGATATTAAAAACAACCAGAAGTATTAATCACTAGAATGTAAGCTTCAAGAAGGCTGAGATTTTAAAAATGTTTTGTTCACTGCTGTTATCTCCAGTACATAGACCACTCGCACAGAGTAGGCAACCAATGAACTGTTTCAACTTGCAACCAATATGTACTGAGCTAGGCACTGATATATGCCAGGCACCAATCTAGTTATGGAAACACAGCAGTAACAAGAGCCAAGAGTCTTTGACCTCATTGAGCTAACTGCAGTGATTAATATTTCAAGATTGACACTGGGCTAGGCATATTTCATTTATCCTTCTAACTCTGTGAAATGGGTATTAGATCATTCATCCCCCTCCCTCTCCTTTACTTAAACAGAGAAAACAGAAGCTTGGAAAACTTAAGTAACTTGCTCCAAATCACACAGCTAGCAATATGGTAGTACTTGGATTTGAAGCAATTAGGTCTGACTTTAAAATAATGCTCTTTCAGGGCTAGGCATAGTGGCTCATGCCTGTAATCCCAGCACTTTAGGAGGTGGAGGGAGAGGCAGGAAGATCGCCTGAGCCAAGGATTCCAGCCTGGGCAACACAGTGAGAGCCCATCTCTACCAAATATTGTTTAAAAAATTAGCCAGGCATGATGGCACATGCCTGTGGTCCCAGCTACTCAGGCTAAGGTGGGAAGATCGCTTGAGCCCAGAAAGTTGAGGCTGCAGTGAGCCGAGATCATGCGCCGCACACCAGTCTGAGCAACAGAGTGAGATCCTGTCTCTAAAAAACAATGGTCTTTCCATTAAGTACACTGTTTCTCAAATAAAGGAAACTGGAAAAGTGGGCATAAAGTAATCTGAGATCAACTCACAAGTAACACAATAAACACAAGGGCATAAAAAAATAACTAGACTGTAAGCCCATTAGTGGCAGAATTATGTTAGCACTCTGCCTGGACCATAAAAAGAGTATAATAAATGCTTGTTAAAGTTAACTTCAAACTAGAGGCAATACTGCTTTCTGACCTCTGCAGTACTTGACTTCCTCCAGCTTGTCCCATATTCCCTCAAGCCCCTCTACCATGCTAAATATACCAAACTAGTGACTGACTCAGGCAGAGTTCTGTGGTCTATCTTCTCTACCTGTTCTCACCAAGGCAAAAAGAATTCAAAGACAGTAAGGAATTATCACCTTATAAGAAGATTCGAGGGCGGGATGGATTATGTGTAAGTCTGGTTAAGCAACAGAAATACAGATGACTTACATTTCAACTGGAAGGCCACTGTGCCTTGAACTCTAACTACTAAATAATTACAGACTGAAACTACTGTTGATGCAAATATGCATCACTACATTGTGGAGTTCAACAACCAACCATTAAGAGACCAGACTGATAATCACAAAGCTAAAGAATAACGTATTGAAAGAATAGCAGCAATTAGGAACCAGTTACTTCAAGGAAACATTGATAAGGTGGCCTTCCCTCTCAACTGTAAGAATTTCAATTATCTACATGCACATAATTGGTAGTCTTGGCCATGAAATATGGCAGTCAAGCTAGAGGTAGTAGAATACCGATCCAGTGTTCAGTACACACTATTAAGGTCCTAATTTTAATTTGCGAATACCCAATTTTAGTACTCTTTTTTCTTTTCTGAGATGGAGTTTTGCTCTTGTTGCCCAGGCTGGAGTGCAATGACGTGGTCTCAACTCACTGCAACCTCCACCTCCAGGTTGAAGCAATCCTCCTGTCTCAGCCTCCCAAAGTAGCTGGGATTACAGGTGCCCACCACCACAACCTCCTAATTTTTGTATTTCTAGTAGAGAGAGTTTCACCATGTTGGCCAGGCTGGTCTCGAACTCCTGACCTCAGGTGATCCATCCACCTCGGCCTCCCCAAGTGCTAGGATTACAGGCGTGAGCTACTGCGCCCGGCCCAATTTTAGTACTCTTAGGCTGCCAGAAGCCAGCCCATTTCTGCAGATGAAGCCTTCTGTCACATTTAAGAACAAAAGGGAAAACTTGGATTTTTAAAAAACCTGTTGTGTGTCAACCACGGGCTGGAAACTGTACTTTGATGCTAACTTTTGTTATCAGTGTATACAGCAAGAACTTTGGCATCCAGTGAAACTATGATCAAAGTTTGTGGGGACAAGTCACTTAGCTTCTTCATCTGTAAAATGGAGATTTATCTAATTCCTACCCAATTCTAAGACTTACAATTTATAATAGCTGGCACAGACTGAAAAAGTAGTTATGAAAGTCTGTTTTGCAGAGATGAAGTCTGTGGTATGCACTGCCTGAAGGTCCTCAGAAATAATTTGAGACTAGTAGATACCAGAATAGGCACTTGTTTAGCCCAAAGCAAATCTTCACAACTGAAAAGTCAGAGGTCTCATGAAAAGTATCCTTAGGAGTAAGAGAGCGAGAATCCAAGGGAACCTCTGGGTTACCTCAGAAAGGAGGACAGGAACTGCACAGAGGACAATGATCACAATAAATTTCTAAGAGTCTTTGAACTAGGGGCTGTAAATGCTTACAGGGATGGGCAGCTAACATGAATGAAGGGGCTGAGTAAAGAAAAATTAACTTCCAGAAATGTAATTTTTGGCTAGGCATGGTGGGTAATCCCAGCACTTTGGGAGGCTGAGGCAGGAGGATTGCTTGAGGCCAGGAGTTTGAGATCAGCCTGGGCAACCTAGCAAGACCGTCTCTAAAACAAACAAACAAAACAAAACCTTAAAAATTAGCTGGGTTTGGGTGGCACATGCCAGTAGTCCTAGCTACTGGGGAGGCAGAGGTGGAAGGATTGTTTTGAGCCCAGGAGTTCAAGGTTATAGTGAGCCATGTTCACACCACTGCCCTCCAACCTGGGCAACAGAGCAAGACCCTGTGTTTAAAAATAAAAAACACACACAGAGAAATGTATTTTTATTTAAGCTGTGGGTGTTTATACATGCAAAATACTGGAGTTTACGTTTTACATTAAAGACATAAGTGAAAAACTAGAAAATTTATCATTACACTTTTTTTTTTTTTTGTAGTTTATTCTCCTTTGACTTGGAACTGGAGGCCTGACACATTTATGTGCCAAGAGGTCAACGTTAGGTCTTATATTTTTGTGTTACAACATGCAGTACAGAATTCAGCCTTGAATGCTTTCACTTCAAGTGACTAATTTGATCCTATTTCATAACGGAAAACAGCTGTTTAGAAATGTAGGCATTTCCAAACACAGAAGTTTGGCACAGTGTTTTTTATGTTTCAGTAACTACTTCCAAAGTATTTGTAGAATTCGGCATTTCAATGACATCATGCTTCATTTTCAGCACCACGGCACAGTAATTCAGAATCTCCATTGTAGCTCTTCTTTCATACTCTAAACACTGAGAAAGGCTAATTGAACAATATTAGTTCATTTTCATCAAATATGTCAGAGAACCTTTTCTGGAATTCAACAGACAACTTCACAACTGTGGGAATGTAATTCAGGCCATCACTTTCAATTCTTGGAAACCAATTTCAGCAAAGAAAAGTCAGCCAGTTTATCTCTTGCCAAATGAGTTTCTCAAAGGCATAATTTTGCTAGGAACAAGCAAGTACAACCATACATTTGTGAAGGTATTTATGAACAATGCTGTTTTTATTCAGTGTCTAGATGAGTTGTAAAATCAACCAAACAAGCCAAATATTTTATTTCACTCTCTGCGGGTGTGGTGGATGCCAAGTCATTTTTTTCAGTATCTTGAGTACCATGCTTCAACTAAGCCAATCAACCTCCGTGTAATAGGGCAGATTTCCATAACATGCACCCAATAATTCACCAAGCAAAGTATTCAGTTGTGGAGCAAACCACCATGTTAATTACTAGTTCCTGATCTGACTGATTCATTTCTAAGCTTTTAGCAGAAAGAGCTTTAAGTTTAGGTCCCCGGAAAGTGTTTCTGCTTCAAATTGTTTCTTGGGTCCAACAGTTCTAAACACTATTGCAGAAGCACCACCTGTAGTCATACTTACTAATTTCGACCAATTGATATTAAAAATCTGAAGACTTTTCTCATCACACAAAATCCAGGTATTTCCAGATGTACCTGTGATGAGTCCAAGAGTCAGGTTACATCAAATTCTTAACACATGAATCATACTTAAGTGCAGTGGCTCTCGAACTTTAGCATGATCAGAATCAGCTGGAGGGCTTGTTGAAACAGATCCATAAGCTCCCCCACCTTTCCCACCAGTTTCTGATTCTGTAGGTCCAAAGGGGTAAGGGACTGAGAATGTGTATTTCCAACATGTTTCCAGATGGTACAGTGCTGTTGGTCTGGGACCATACTTTGAGAACCACTGGCTAGGAATACAGCTAACTGTACAGCTATGTGGATGTAGTTTTTAATCTGTTGTAACCAACTGCTATGTAAATCTCCAAAAATAATTTAACTTTTTGACTAAATCTGTCCCAAGAATGTTTAGCCATCAATGTCTGACATCCTGAGCCAAAGTATTTCCTACCTTTGCAAATGCTTGTTTATAACATAATTTCTGTTGTACTTGACAAACACTTTTATAAAACTACTGTATAAAAAAGGCTTTCAAGTCCTGGCAGTTTTTTCATTTAATACATAATTGCCTTCTGTGGCATCACTTATTTTATCTGTATCTAGAAATATAGCCTGTTGAAATTCCAAGTACATTTTTAAGTTCTTTTCATTTCAGCACTCATCCTTTTTGTATGATTTTTTCTTTTTTTTTTTTTTTTGAGATGGAGTTTCACTCTTGTTGCCCAGGCTGGAGTGCAATGGTGCGATCTTGGCTCACTGCAACCTCCACCTCCCAGGTTCAAGTGATTCTCCTGCCTCAGCCTCTCGAGTAGCTGGGATTACAGGCATGCGCCACCATGCCCGGCTAATTTCATATTTTTAGTAGAGACAGGGTTTCTCCATGTTGGTCAGGCTGGTTTCGAACTCCCGACCTCAGGTGATCCACCTGCCTTGGCCTCCCAAAGTGCTGGGATTACAGGCGTGAGCCACCGCACCCGGCCGTACACTGACATTTCTTACAGTGGTTTACTTTCAAATGGTATCTATCTTAAATTGTAGTCTTTCAACAGACACATTTTATTTAGATGGATATGAAAATTCATCAATTCCACAAAGAAATAGGCTCTCTCCTGTTCAAACACGTGAACTTCTTCCATAAAAAAGATTGTTTTCACTTTGCACAGATGTGGGTATGAGAAATATTTCGTGTTCATCAAAAATATTATTTAAAAAGAACAAGCACAACAATCAATGGTGTTTCAGTTATCTATTTCTGTGTAACAAATTAGCCCCCAAACTTAGTGGCTTAAAACAACATTTATTATCTCATAGTATCTGTAGGCATGGCTTAGCTGGGTCCTCTGGCTCAAGGTCTCCTACAGGCTTCAATCAAGGTGCCAGCCAGGGCTGCAGTCATCTCAAGGCTCGCCTGGGGAAAGATCCGCTTCCAAGCTCACTCACGTACGTGGCTGTTGGCAGCAATTCAGTTCCTTGCGGGCTGTAGTTGGACTGAGGGCCTCAGTTCCTCACTGAGTGTTGGTTGGAGGCTTCCCTCAGTTTCTTTTCCTGTGGGTCTCTCCATAGGGCAGCTCACAACATGGCAGCTTGCTTCATCAGAGTGATCAAGCAAGAAGAGCCAGAGAGAAAGAGAGAGAGAGTGCAAACAAGATGGAAGTCACAGTTTTTTATAACCTAATCTTGGAAGTGACATCCCATCACTTTTGTTGTAGTCTGCTCATCAGAAGCAAGTCACTAGGTCCAGCCCACAAACTGGGGGGATGGGAGGAGATTACAAAAGGGTGTGAATACCAGGAGGTGGGAATCATTGGGAGCCATTGTAGAAGATGTCTACCATGAATGACAAGTGGCACTTCGTCATTGTGGCAGGGAGACACCATGGAGCTGTAGAGACCAATAAATGAAGACCATGTGGTTCACCAAAAGGGGTTAAGCAGTATTGCCAGAGGATCTGATATTTCAGTAGCTGGAAAGAGACTTTTTTGCAACATTTCTCTATTTTTAAAAGTTGGCAACAAATTCGAACTTGTTAAAAAATAATGCAAGTTAAACGACAGCAGGAAATGATAATCATTCAATTCATACAACTAGATGATGCCTTAATATTCAGTCCAAGTGCATTATTTGATTTCAGATCCTGGTGAACACTATTGATCAATGAAAATAAATGAAGTTCTTTCAAAAAGAAAAGGAAAAAAATATGTGGGCCAATGCAAAAATACATGAATGGGCCACATAAGGCCTATGGGCTGCCAGTTTGCCATCCTTGCCATAACCTTTGTAATTTCCTCATGTGATACAGATGAACGGGCAAGGGTTTTGCTTCTGGTATGCAAATCCTGGTTTCTGCCACTTCTATTGGTTATGTCCCTGGGCCTAATGACAAGGGCCAGAGAAAGGATCCTGGGGACTTATATCATAAGTACTTTCTTCCTTGTTTCCTCTACAGAGGAAGGGTAGGGTACCATGCTTTGTACCCCTGACTTCAACACTCCTTATCTCACTTCCCTACTTCATTTTCTCCACAGCATTTCCTATGTCACAAAACATATTTTGCCTATTTATCTTGTTTGTTGTCTATCTTCTTCATTAGAATATGTTTCATGAGGTCAGAAATCTGTTTTATTCACTGCTGTATCCTCATAATCTTGAACTTTGCCTGGCACACAGGAGTCCAATAAACATAGTCTGAGTAAATTAATTCTATTGTTCATAGTACTTAGAATAGTGTCTGGCACAGAACAGGTGCTCAAAAATATTAACTGAACTGAAAAGCATTGTCCTGATAAGAAAAATGGGGTAAAATTGGGCTAGATAATGGTGGGGAGATCATGAAGGCATGCCATTGCATGTCATGCTAAGCTTAAAGCATGAGAGTGAGGTGATCAATGTCCAACCTACTAGGTGCACAAGATATTTTGTATTTTTTTTTTTTTTATACAGGGTCTTAACTCTGTCACCCAGGCTGCAGTGCCGTGGTGCGATCTCAGCTCAGTGCAACCTCAACCTCTCAGGCTCAAGCGATCCTCCTGCCTCAGCCTCCTGAGTAGCTGAGACTACAGGTGTGCACCACCATGCCCTGCTACAAGATATTTTAGTCAATATAATAGCAGCTGGCATTTATATGGCATTTACTACGTGCCATATAATGTTCTAAGCATATTACTTAAATCATTTAACACTCACAACAAAATTTGTGATATAGGTATTATTGTTAAACTGAGGCACAGAGTAAGTAACTTGCCTAAGCTTACATAATGAGTACTTAGAGGAATAGGGATCTAAACCCAGGCAGTCTGGCTCCAAGGCCTGTGTTGTCAGCCATTATGCTACACAAACTAAATATAGGAAAAAATGTTCTGGAAAAAGTTATTAAAATATAACTATAAAAATGCAATTACACTGTTCTGAGATATGTTAAAGATGAAGGATTTTGGTGTCAAATATCTTTAGGTCCAAATCTTGGTCCAACCATGTTCTAGCAGTGCAACCTTGGGCCAGTGACTACACTGAGCCTGTTTTTTTTGTTTTTTTTTTTTTTGCTATAAAAAGTAGAGATTTAGGCCGGGCGTGGTGGCTCATGCCTGTAATCCCAGCACTTTGGGTGGCTGATGCAGGCGGATCACCTGAGGTCAGGAGTTTGAAACCAGTCTGGCCAACATGGTGAAACTCCGTCTCTACTAAAAATAGAAAAATTAGTTGGGTGTGGTGGCATGCGCCTGCAGTCCCAGCTACTTGGGAGGCTGAGGCAGAATTGCTTGAACCCAGGAGGTGGAGGTTGTAGTGAGCCAAGATCACGCCACTGTACTCCAATCTGGGCCACAGAGCAAGACTCTGCCTCAAAAAACAAAAAACAAAACAAAACAAAAAACAAAATAAAAACAAAAGAGAGAGATTGATTTAATCTGTCATAGGAGTAGAGGAAAAAATAGAGATTAATACCTCTCCTGTTGGGTGGTTGTGAGAATTAAATGAATATTGGTGCGGTACCTCGCCCATGTGGTAGCTATTATTACTACCATCAAAAGGGAATATATTCTATAAGTGCATTGCTAAGCAGCTACAAAACTTCTGAGTAACAGGAGTTCGGCAATTCAGTTTGCAATCTGAGTTTATTTAGATGGAATTAATATATAACATTGTATAGCACTGATTCTAAATTCTTCTTTATCTGACCTGTAAAGCCCTCTACAGTGATTCAATCAGTAAAGGTAAACCAACCAATCTCTCTCTCTCTCTCACAGCAAACATTATTTTATGTATGTCAAGTCCTAGAGCAAATCTCCGCCCTCTTGAAACTCATTTAAAAGAGAATTAAGCGATATGAAAATACTATGAAAGAGAAAAAAACATGAGAGAGGTAAGAACAGAGTACTCTGGTAGTAAAGGGAAGGCTTAATTTACCACAGCTGACAGAGGCTGGCTAGGAAAGATTCTATAACGATAACTTTTGAGCAGGAATAAGGGGGAATTTGCTATGCAAAGGTCAAGATAAACATAAGAAAAATACTATGAGAGAGGACACGGTATGTCTAGGAAACTAAGAAAATACAGAATGGTTGGAACAGGGGTGGCCAGAGGTGAGCACCAGGTAAGTCTGGAGGGAGTTTGGGATCAGATTGTGAAGGGCACTGTCTGCCATGCTCAGAAGTTTGGACTCGGTAGGGTAGGCAAATACACCTTTGTGCATATAACAGAGTCAGCTTCTGTTTTCAGAATGGTGTCTCTGGCAGCAATATGGCAGATGGAGTCCAGAGAGTGTTATGGTAAAGGAACAAGTTGACACTGTCTTCCTGGTTCAGATAAGAAATTTTGGCAGCCTGAACTAAAGCAACGGCGGTGGAAACAGACAGAAGTAGCTGGACTCAGGAGACATTTCTAACGTAGAATTCAAAGGATCCAATGACCAAGTAAATGTGGGAAGTGACAGGAGAGTGAAGAATTGAGGACTCCACGGCTTCTGGCTTGAAAGTGATGAAAGACACCATTCATAGAAATAGAGAGTACCAGAAGTGGAACAAGTTTTGGGGAAACATTATAATGAGTTCCATTTTGGGTAGTTTTTAGTTTAAGTGACCTAAAAGACATCAAGTAGTAGAGAGCTGAAAAGATGTGTTGAAAGCTCATGAGAGAGGTCGAGGGTAGAGACAGAGCAACAGGAATCATCAGAATTTAATTAATACTTAAAGCCACCATAATGGATGAGATTGCTCAGGAAACAAAAGTAGAATATGACCAGGACAGAAGCCTTGAAGGCACCAACATTTAAAGAAGCAGGCAGAAGAGGAATAAGGAAAAAAGAAGAAAGAACTAGAGGGTTACAAGGAGAATCAGAAGTGAGTTGAACTGTGAAATCCAAGGAAGATAGTTCCAGAATAGGATGGCTTGATATTAATGATCTTACAGAGGACCAAGAAAGGCTAAGAATGGAAATGTGTGCAGCAGCTTCAGAGTGGTGACATCAGATATAAAGTAGCACTAGGCTAGGAAATGGGAATTAATACAATCTGCTTCTTTAAGAATAATGGTGAATAGGGAAGAAAGGAGATAAAGATAATGGCTCGAAGGAATTAGAAAATAAAGGGGAAGTTTTTGTTTTTCAAAGATTATTTGTGCATGCTGTAAGTGAAAGAAACCAGAGAGGCAGAGACTGAAACTGTAGAAAGGACAGGGATTACTACTTTTGAATTCCTATAACATCACTGTATGATTCACTTACTTGGCACTTAGCTTACACATTTGCCTTGTATTGGCAGTATTGTACATTTAGCAATGCTGGCACAAACTAAGTGCTCAAAAAATCTACTTATGATTGTTTGTCTTCATGTATCTATACATATTATCTAGCCAGTAACAGTGTACAATCATACACAAGAATGTACAAAATGAAGGAAACAGGATGGTGGGATTGTGTAAACTTTGAGCAATATAAACCCAGAACAGTAATTTTTATCCACCACTTACTAGTACTTAGAACAAAGAAAAATTATTTTACCTCTTGGTTATCTCAGTTACTCAACTGTAAAATGGGGGAGAATACCATACACCTTGCAAGCTCTTGAGGATTAAATGAGATATTTTTAAAGCTTTTAATATACAACTTGTTGCCTAAGAAGTAATTATTATTTTGATTATTTTCCAACCACTAGAGCATCTAGAAAAGTCATCGACTTTTCAGAATGTCTATGACTAATGGTAAGTAAACAATCAGGAGGCATAGCAGCCATTGCTTTATCGTATTCTAGAGAACCAAAGCACAAAATGATACCTGTTCTCAAAGTCTGGTTATTCATATACCACCAACATGATTTCTGCCATATCCAAGTACTACAACTTAATATCTTTCTTTAAATCAACTCATTTTATGTAATCATAATCATTCTAAAAAAGTATAGCTGCGAAATGGTGAGTTTGATGTGCTGATCATTTTTTTTCTAATTACACAGTAACCATTAAAACAAAGCATTCATTCCCTTAATCACCCTAAATTATCTCCTGAATCACAATCTAAAACTGCTTTAGGTTGCTCTACTTCTGAGACCCTTAGGAAGCAATCAGGCAAGCAATTTGTGGGTTTACTTAATTTTCCTTCTACTGATTATCATTTACAAAGGTTTGCAGAGCATATAAATGAAACCAACCAAATCAAAAAATTCATCCCAACAATATACACTGGATCTTTTCATGGTAAGTCCGAAGTTGTCTAAAGCTAAACAGACAACCCAGCAACTTATCTATTATTTAATCCTTCCACCTCTACTTTCTGTATCACAAATGAAAATGAGACTGGGAATAAAGGTCCATCTTGTGGTCTAGCCCGAAGAACAAAACCAAAGAGGGGAGAGATACAGTAGTGGGTTTTGTTCTGAGGCACTGACATTTAGTCAAAAGAAATAGTAGGCATGCAAATCATCCAAGTGAAAAATTCCCACCTTCAAGACAGTAGAACACTCCTCTGAAAAGGGAAACCACAATCGGTTATTAATACCTTTCAAGTCTGTGCTACAATCCAGGGAGTTCTTCATCACTCCAATAAAAACAAAAACCAGGAGAGAACTTCACTCATTGATAACATCGACAGACACTTTAGATATGCAATTTTAGAGCTGGTCTTAAATCCATTATACTAAGAGCCACACTACACTCTTAAAAAGTCACTTCTACAATCCATTCTCTTAGGATCACTGATCTATTCATTATGGAAAAAAACAAGGTACTCTGCACCCAAAGTACACAGGGCATTATGGAGCATACAAAAAGATCAGAGTTTGTTTATAATCTAGCACAGGGAATAAGATTTATACATTCCCCAAGAGTGCTTCTAAGGACTAGAGAGAACTGCTGGGAATTTTTCCCCAACATTTTTATTATGAAAAACTTCAAACATATGGCAAAGTTGAAATAATTTTACAGTGAACATCTGAATACCCACGACTGAGATTCTACTATTTTTACCATACCTTATTTATCACATATCTATCTATTCAATCCATCTTTTTTATTAACTGCTGGGATTTTGAAAATGAGACTGTGTGGTGAAGTACGACAAAAATACACTAAGGGCTGCTTCTCAAAAGATTTTGACTGATGGGGTATATAAACAAAAAAAAACTTTGGAAACCACAAACCCATACTCAGTGTTCAACCCTCCTGCCAACCTCCAATCAAAATCTATTCAGAGCTCATAACTGGCTATTCGGGTCTCCACACCCTTGTCCACTATCTGAACTCTCTTCAGTCCTCTTCATGGCTTAGCACCAATCCGTGAAGCCTTCCCCAACTTTCACTCCCTTAATCAAAATTAACCATGCCCCCTATAGGGGCCACATTTTTCATCATTTGCAATTAGCCCACAGTATCTGCAATTTATTATCTCTTTCACTAAACCTTGCCCTCCTTGAGGACAGGGTCCCCTTATTTACCTCTCAGTCCTCAGCAAGCAGCTAGTACTTAGCCTACAGCAAGCGCTCTAATAAAAGAGTGAGTTAATGACCTGAACCGTCTTTAACCAGGAGCCAAGGAAGAGTTTAGCTGAGTGGGGAAATGATCTAATCACAGTGGCACTTTAGAAAGATTCATTTTATAGCAGCACTGTTGTTTAGAGTATGAGCTTTGGAGGAAGACCACATAGGCACAAATCTCAGCCCTGCCACTTATCTCTTGGTGACTTTGGGCAAGTTTCTAAGCCCGTGCCTCAGTTTCCTCATTTAGAAAACAGGGATAATACTGCTTCACAGGTTATTGCGAGGATGATGAGGTAATTTTTTTAAAAGAAGCGCATAGGCCGGGCGCGGTGGCTCAAGCCTGTAATCCCAGCACTTTGGGAGGCCGAGACGGGCGGATCATGAGGTCAGGAGATGGAGACCATCCTGGCTAACACAGTGAAACCCCGTCTCTACTAAAAATACAAAAAATTAGCCGGGCGTGGTGGCGGCGCCTGTAGTCCCAGCTACTCGGGAGGCTGAGGCAGGAGAATGGCGGGAACCCGGGAGGCGGAGCTTGCAGTGAGCTGAGATCCGGCCACTGCACTCCAGCCTGGGCGACAGAGCGAGACTCCGCCTCAAAAAAAAAAAAAAAAAAAAAAAAAAAAAAAAAAAAAAAAAAAAAGAAGCGCATAGAGCGGCACCTAACACATAGTAAATATTCCATCAATGTGGTCACTATTGCCAGCAATCAGGTTAATAACGAGGTTAAAAATTCCTTACAAGCCTGGGTGGTAGCAGTGAAAACAAAGTGGAAAGAATGGCCATGAATAAAGAATCTACCTTAAAATGTTCAGTCAGAAGAGCAAGCAAATGTGTGCCTTTTTTTTTTAACCTTGTATGAGATAGCTCACGTTTGGATGTGTTTAAACTAAAACAACTATAATCTAGGCACTCTAGGCACAGATTTGATGCTGAGAACGAGTCTAGCATGACTGAACTCTAGACACAACCTTTATAACCACTGCAAGCTTCTCTGTTTAGGTCTTTTAAAAAGTCTCTGAGCTAAAACTTGTTTCCTTCTCATTACTCCAGCAGACACCACTTCTTAAGTGATTCCCACAATCCCCTGTTCTGTCTAACTGTAAGGACAACCCCCAGGAACCTTGGTTGGGGAAATAGGTTTGCGGTTTCGTTCTACCCAACCCTGTACTACTTTTCTTTTTCTTCTTCCTGCCCACCTCCTTTACTTCCCCAGCCTTGCTATTCTCTACACGTAGGAACTTGAAACCTAAGAGTATGGGAAAGCAACAGAGCAGCAGCAGTGGTGCCAAGAACTGGGGATGCTGCCAAGCTGTTCCCCAGGCCCCATATGCAGTGACCCAACTACATGCAGATTGGACGTAACTGCCTATGGGGCCTTGCACACTTGATACTCCTTTTTGCTTCTGCTCATTTTCTTCCTCCCACTTAAAGCAACCTCCTCCCAAGCTTGTGACTCATTCAAATCCAATCCATCTTTGAAGACCCAGGTGAGGTCCGACTTCTTCAGGGAAGCCTCCCCTGACCACTTTAGTCCAAAGATATCCCACCAACCCCACATACAGAAAACAGGAACTGTACTTACTGTCTGGACCATAAGGCATAATCACACATTGCTATAATTAAATGTTTCATGTGTATACATTTAACTTTCCAAGGGTATGAGCAGTGTCTCACATGTCTTTAAAACTCTTACACTCAGTGCGTTAATATTTGTTGAACAGTGAGTGAATCAGTGGGTTTTTGTTTATGTGTTTAGGCTAAGGCAGGAGGAAGAAGATGCATGTTGAAATGAGAAAGGCTGAATGGACAGATGGGTAAAAAAGCAGCAGTGGGTGAAGACGGAAAAACAATGTAGAAGAAAGGTATTCAGTTCACACCTGCTTAAGTGATTTACTGCGAGGTTGGAAAGAGATACAGGAGAGAGATGTCAACTGGAAAAAGCAGGGTAAAGGCATTTCAGTTTGAGGCAGAAGACAGCAGGAGAAAGGTGAGGCTACAAAAGAAATTCTGACTAGATTCTGCTGAAACCTAGTGGTAGGCCAATTGGATAAGGGAACCTAAAGGGAGCTACTGGGATGACATGAGTAGAGATATGGCCATGTAGGTGAGTGAATCCGTAGGGGGTAGTATGAAGGGGGGAGGTAAATGGACAAAATGGTAGAGGGTAGTTAGGCAGGTAGGTTAGCTGTTGGGCGGGTAGGTGGGTGGGTAGATGGGAGGCAGGGTAGTGGGTAAGTGGGTAGGTGGTTAGGTATTTAGTTGGGAGGGAATAGGTGTGGGGCTTATTATTTAAGATCCGGCCCCTCCCTCACCTTGACCCGGAAGCGGATGAGTGCTAGCCTCACGCAGTGGCTCAGGCAGGCCGGTGGCAGGAACCAGGCCCGCGGTGGAGGGGTGCCCTTGTTGCCCACGTGTCCCACGATCAGTTGCGCTGTCTGCCGCTCGGCCTGGCACCGACGGCCCCACTCGGCCAGCCGGTCCTTGCCCAGGCCCCCCGGGAACATGACCACGAGCTCCAGGCCGTCGCCGCCAGGATAGGCACAAGCCTGGCACAGCGCTGACAAGTAGCCCAGCATGGCGTTCCATTGGCCGCCACACACCCAATCCGTCTGGTAGCCGCCATAAAGCCGCGGCAGCGCCGAGCCGGCGTCCACCAGCACCCGGGCCCCGGGCAGCGGAGGGGGCGGCGGCGGCAGCGGAGGGTGCAACCCGGGCTGCGCCTGGCCATGATGGTGGAAGTGGTGAGCGGGGTGATGGTGCCGAGTCGGCCCCGCGCCCCCGGAGTAGGCACCCAAGGCAGCGGGCGGAAGCGGCGGTTGCAGAGGCGCGGAGCCCCTGGCGGCGCGTGGAGCCCCGGGCGCTAGGGCGGCAGTCGGCGGCAGCTGGCGGTGCAAGTGCTGCTGCTGCTGCTGGCGCGAGACCGTGCGCGCGAGTTTGAGGAGGTCCACGGGCACCACGGCCCCGGGACAGCGCTTCTCCAGGAACTCTTGGAAGCCCTGGACACCCATGCTTCGTCGGTGGGCAGACGAGACAGCGGCTGCGCGAGCAGGCTAGGCGACGATCTGGGCGCGAAGCTGGGGGCGGGCGCGTGCGCACTCCGCGGGGGGCAAAGGGGGGCGGGAAAAGGATTCCCGAGGGGAGGGGTGAGGAAGCGAGGGAATGAGGGCGGGGAGAGGAGGAAACCACAAATTGGATTTGGGTAGAGAGAAGGGGAGAGGCGGACCGGACCCGGGAGAGGCTGGGAGGATAAAAGCGAGGATGGGCTTTAGTCACTTCTCTTTTTTCTCCTTTCCGGTCGCTCTTCTTCGCGCTTTAGAAAGGGTGAAGCCTCTTTCTTCCACCTCCGGGAGCCATGTTGCCTCGTCTTCTCGGTGGTACACGCTTTCTAGCTGGAGGAAGGGGAGCGAGGAGGGGCGGGGCGGGGAGAGGGGCATCTTGGTAGTTGTAGTCTTCTCTATGGCCTTGGGATGTAGTCGAGGAACCAGAATACCACCCTTCTCAGCCCTTGTGCTCACAGGGTCTCAAGAAGCGGGGCGTGATGATGAGTGTTTAGGAGTTGCACTCCAGCTCCTTGCATCCCACTGAGCTGCTTAGGTTATTTACTGCTTTTTCCTGGAAAAAGAGTTTTGGGGGAAGGATTGATGCATCATGGGAATGGAAGTTAGAGTGGATTGACTGAACTCAGCTAAAGTGAGCTAAAACTCCCCGGGAGGGAGGATTTTCCCCTTAGTGGAAAGATGATATGTAAAAGAGCTGTTGGTCCCAATTAAGAAAGACGTAACTGGTCGGGCGCGGTGGCTCACGCCTGTAATCCCTCCGAGGCGGTTGGATCACGAGGTCAGGAAATGGAGACCATAGTGGCCAACATGGTGAAACCCCGTCTCTACTAAAAATAAAAAATTAGCCGGTGTGGTGGCGCGTGCCTGTAATCCCAGCTACTCGGGAGGCTGAGGCAGGAGAATAGCTTGAACCTGGGAGGTGGAGGTTGCAGTGAGCCAAGATCACGTCACTGTACTCCAGCCTGGTGACAGAGCCAGACTGCATCTCAAAAAAAATAAAGAAAAAGAAAAACTTACATTATTTACTTGCCTAAGGCAATGCAGAGACAAAATAAAATCGAATATCCTTGCCCTAAGCATCTCTTTGGGCAGGGAGATAATTACCAACACAAATTACATTACAAGTTGTCCCTTTTTGGTACTCCCAGATCTATGTCCTATGGTTAGGGCCTTTGGTTTCCAAACTTCATTGTGTTTTAGTCTGTCGGGAGCTTTTCTAAATAGCTGCAAGGGCTCTAATTTCAGGTATATAGAGTCATAATCTTTTGAAAAATGTATTTTCAACATACTGAGATGAAACAGATGCAGTGCCTGTCTTCTTTCTGGCTTTTAGGGCCGGCCCACTCTTTCAGCAGGAATAGAGCAGAAAACAAGATCTGAAGTGAGTAGTAGCCAGATCTGGCTTGGAACTTACTGGAAGGTAGGAGATAATGGCAGGCAGAGTTAGAATGCAGAAGTGCAGAACCCAAGAGTTATCAGGATAAATGAAATAGGGGAATACTCTATTAGGATGCAAAAGCAAAAAAGCTTCAAGCTACATAAAAGAAATTCTAAAATAGTGGAGATGGAACAAGCCAGATTGTCAAAGAATAAGTAGATGGCAAGGCAGTGTACATAGTTAACTCTTGAAAGCAAGCAGTGAAAGGAGAGAGCAGTGGCTTGAAGGGATGAAGGATGGAAGGAATGGAGGTTTTTTAGTATAATGGACACCTGTGGGACTGTCTGCCCAGGCCCTCTTTTCCGGGAATTGACCCTCCCCTTCCCGCATTTATAGGGTTATGACAAAAACTGCCATGTTCCTATAACCATAGCTTATTGGGTCAGAGGTGGGCACCTAATCCAACCTGGGGCAATCAAAATCTCATTTTGTAGAAATTTGGAATTGGACCAGATATATCAGCTTTTCTCTAAGTGTAAAGCTTGGAAGCTGTCAACTAATTTTCCCACCAGAGGGACAGAAGTGAAAGATGCTGGTCTGCAGAAAGAGAGAAAAAATACAGACTTTCCGAGAAGAGCAGAGGTGAGAAATAGAGTCTGCATTGTGTTCAAGTCCCAGGTTCCAGATAATGCAGTAGTGTGATTACAGCTCACTGCAGCCTCGGCTTTATTTTTGGTAGAGACCCTAAAATGTGGAACAGATAAGATCAGAGACCTCTGCATCAGTTGATGGGAAGGAAGTTGGTATTCTGTGTTATTTGGCAGTGAAGCATTTGCTTATTGCTCTTGGGACTCAAAACAGCAGCCCCTTTGCTTGTATCAAGAGATCTGCATTTGCTGAGGGTCAGATATTCATTGGCCTTGCTGAATTACAGCAGAATCTCAATCTTGCCTCAAAGGTTTCACCAGTTAGGAAACTGGCATCAAGGCAATTGGAATGAAGTTATCTATATCTGCCTCCTAAGTAGTACTCCTTGTTCTCCAGCTCTCCTAAATGTGACGAATAGAAGCCACAACAGGATGATCCAGGCTATTCCCTTTAGCATATCTGAAGCTTCAAAGAGCCTAACTTGGCAAGATTCTTGGCACTTGTTTTTAGCATTCTGAGTCTCCTCAAATGAAACCAGCAGGCAGTCCAATAAGGTTTTAAAGAAGCTCTATCACTAGAAAATCAAATCTGTGAATAGGGGCCATAATTGATCAGCCAGAGCAGTGATTCTCTTTTTTTTTTTTTTTTGAGATGGAGTCTCACTCTGTCACCTAGGCTGGAGTACAGTGGCGTGATCTCAGCTCACCGCAACCTACACCTCCCAGGTTCAAGCAATCAAGCGATTCTTCTGCCTCAGCCTCCCGAGTAGCTGGGACTACAGGCATGCGCCAGCACACCTGGCTAATTTTTGTATTTTTAGTACAGACGGGGTTTCACCATGTTGGCCAGGGTGGTCTTGAACTCCTGGCCTCAAGTAATCTGCCCACCTTGGCCTCCCAAAGCGCTGGGATTACAGGCATGAGCCACCGTGCCCGACCAGAGCAGTGATTCTCAAAAGTATGTCTCTGGAGCAAGCACATCAGCATCACCTGCAAACTATTAGAAATGTACATTTTCAGGCTTCACCTCAGACCTCCAGGATCAGAAACTCTGAGTGTGGGGCCAGAAATCTGTGGTTTAAGTAACATTAGTTAAAGCAGTGAAGACAGATTTTATTCAGTAACTACTGACAGAAGAGGAAAGAGCTGAGCTTCATTCTGATTTGCACAGAGGTTACTGGGCATTTTAGAGGGAAAATGAGGGAGTAGGGAGGGAAAGCAAGCAGGGACTCAGTAGAGTCATGGAAGTGAAAAATTACAGAGGGTTTGTCGGTGTAAATGTGATTAGGCCAGCTGTGTCTGCTACCTGGCAAATACTGAAGTTAGATTTTTATCCTCCCAGGGGCTGGGAGACAGAGGCCCTACCCTACATTTCAAAGGACTGGCTTCTAGGCCCTTGAGAAACAGACACTCTGTAGTTTGTAGGAAATACATAAACATCTCAAAGGAACAGAGGAAGGATTTACAATTCTAAGCCCCTTTTTACTAAATGCCCTAAGAAAGGGAAGCAGGCCAGGTTTGGTGGCCCATGCCTGTAATCCCAGCACGTTGGGAGGCCCAGGCAGGTGGATCACCTGAGGTCAGGAGTTGGAGACCAGCCAGGCCAACATGGTGAAACCCCTTCTCTATTAAAAATACAAAAAAGTTAGCTGGGCATGGTGGCACAAACTTGTAATCCCAGCTACTGGGCAGGCTGAAGCAGGTGAATTGCTTGAACCCAGGAGGTGGAGGTTGCAGTGAGCTGAGATTGTACCACTGTACTCCAGCCTGGGTGACGGAGAGAGACTCCATCTCAAAAAATAAATAAAAATAAAAATAAATAAATAAATAAATAAAATAAAGAGAAGCTGAGGCCTATCCTCAGGTGTGGACTAGAAAAAACTGAAAGTTTTTCCTGACAGGGAATTCAAAAGTGAGCTAGGGCTGGGTACAGTGGCTCATGCCTGTTAATCCCACGCTTTGGGAGGCTGAGGCGGGCAGATCACTCGAGGTCAGAGTTCGAGATCAGCCTGGCCAACATGGCGAAACCCCATCTCTACTCAAAACACAAAAATTAGCCGGGCCTGGTGGCGCACGCCTGTAATCCCAGCTACTTGGGAGGCTGAGGCACGAGAATCACTTGAGCCTGGGAGGTGGAGGTTGCAGTGAGCTGAGATTGTGCCTCTGCACTGCAGCCTGCCCAGTAGAGTGAGACTCCGTCTCAAAAAACAAAGCAAAAAGTGAGCTGGGTCTTCTCAGGGATTCAATCTTAGACTGTCAGAAACCATGCTAATGTTTGGTGAAGTCTCAGTGCAGGGGTTTGAATTGAGTGTACCTGCTGAGTTTTTGCAGGTCTTACTTAATAGCCCTTTAGGTGAACTCTTGAGTTTGAGAATCACTGCTTTTCTAGAACATACTCTTAGCCCCATGTCCAGACTGGTTAAGCAAAGAGGTACATCAGTAAATTGGTTGCCATTTTTTATATGCCTGTAATTTCTTTTATTCCAATCCAGGTGGAAATGGACCTGGTGGCTGATAATGGTGTGACCCCTCCTTTCCTAAATAGGCTTTTTTTTTTAGATGAAGTCTCGTTCTGTTGCCAGGCTGGAGTGCAGTGGCACGATCTTGGCTCACTGCAACCTCCGCCTTCTGGGTTCAAGTGATTCTCCTGCCTCATCTTCCCTAGTAGCTGGGACTACAGGCATGTGGCACCACACCCAGCTAATTTTTGTATTTTTAGTAGAGACGGAGTTTCACCACGTTGGCCAGGATGGCCTCAGTCTCTTGGCCTCCCAGAATGCTGGGATTACAGGCGTGAGCCACTGTGCCTGGCCTAATGGACTTTTTTGTCGCCCAAGCTGGAGTGCAGTGGTGGGATCTGGGCTCACTGCAACCTCCGCCTCTCAGGCTTAAGCAATTCTTGTGCCTCAGCCTCCCCAGTAGCTGGGATTACAGGTACACGCCACCATGCCTGGCTAATTTTTGTAGTTTTAGTAGAGATGGTGTTTCACCATGTTGGCCAAGCTGGTCTCTAACTGTTGGCCTCAAGTGATCTGCCCGCCTTTGCCTCCCAAAGTGCTGGCATCATAGGCGTGAGCTACCGTGCTGGCCCCTAAAAGGGCATTCTGACTGTGGTTATCTAATTATTTCTCTACTCTTGCATATTAGATCTATTGGTGGCAATTAAGTTTATCAGAGGTTGTGAGATCAAGAGCAAGAGCAGCCGTATTTAGATTGTCACCAAACTAGAGGAGGAAAGAATATGTCCTTGCCATACCATTGCTTCTGAATGCAGTAGTTGAATAAGACCAGCAGTTGTACATGGCTAATGTTAGGTGCTAGCATTTTGGGAATTGTAGGTATGGGGAAAATAGCATGTTTATAGGACAGCCAAGAGGAGGTTTATAGGTCAATATTTATTAGACTGTCTCTGCAGCACCCCTTTTCTACCACCTTATCTACCTTATCCTCATGGTTGCAGCAGGAGCCATCCTTTAGGGACGTTCCCAGAGAATTTGACTGAGCTGGAGGAGAAGACGTGAAAAATCCTGGCTGTACTCAGACACCTGGTTCATTTGTTCCTAAGGCCCACCTGTATTATCCCTGGGTTCTATGAGGCAACCCTATCTTTATAAATTCCCATTTTTGCTTAAACTTGTTCAAATTGTGTTTGTACTACTTAAACACAAGATTCCTACCATAAATAGTACAGGAGAAACTATACAGGACGGAAGTCATAGAATAGTATTTCAGAATGTGTGCTTTGGAGCCAAGAACTGGTTTCCCATACCAGTTCAACTTGTTATTAGCTGTATAGTTTTAACAAGTTGCTTAGCCTCTTGTACCCTTCCTGTATCTGTGAAGTGGGGGCTCATTAATTTATTCAACAGATTTATTTAATACCTACTACATGCCAGGAATAAAGCTGGGCACTGGAAGAAAACAGTTTTAAAGACAGTCAAGGAGCACAGAAAGGTGATAACTAATGATCACTTAGGAGCTTGTGAAAATTAAATGACATTGTAGAGCACTAGCATAATAACTGGCACAATAAGCACCTAATAAATGTTAACTCTTATGAAGGGTGGGGAGAAGCATAAAGAGGTTATATGGAGAGTTCACATCAAACTCAATCTTATGTTACCATTCCACCGAAGTAGGAACTAGCTGTTCAGTTTCCGAAAGAGGTCCACTTAGGTTTCCCTATTGCCCAAATCCTTGGGGCCTCTTTGAGAGGCTATGAGGTCATAGAGTTATAGAAAATAATTCATCAGAAGGTCTAATGAGGTTGCCATATTGCTTGTGTTACTTGAATCAGCAACTGGCTGATAGTAGGGAAGTCATTTATTTGATTAGTAAACAATGACAGTGGTTCTCAACCCAAGTCACTTATCAGTGTCACCTGGGAAGCTTTTTAAGATGATGGTGATTCTAGAGATGGGGCCCAGACACTAAATTTAAAAATTTTATTTTTAATTGTAAAATACACATAAAATTTACCATCATAACCATTTTTAAGTATATGGTTCAGTAATATTAAGTATATTCATATTGTTGTGCAACTAAAACATTTTTAAAAATAGTTCCCAAGGTGATTCTAATATGCAGTCAGGGTTGAGAACCACTGAGCTTGAATGGAGAATGTTTATAAATACTGGTTAAATTCCTAAGCCTACTTCCTCATTTGTAACATGCATGTGAGCTAGTCCTTTCCAATTCCAAAATCTTATGATAGTCTTTTCTCCACCTAGCCCAAGGTCTTGCTCCTATCTAGACCATCATTTATGCTATACTTCACTCCTGTCTTGAGCTCCTGTTACAATATCCATCTTCTCCCTACTCCCCAACTACTTCACCTCTTTCTAAACTCTAGTCACAGATGTAATTCTGTTATGTCATTCTGTGTGTGTGTGACGGAGTCTCACTCTGTTGCCAGGCTGGAGTGCAGTGGTGCGATCTTGGTTCACTGCAACCTCCACCTCCCGGGTTCAAGCGATTCTCCTGCCTCAGCCTCCTGAGTAGCTGGGACTGCAGGCGTGTGCCACCATGTCTGGCTAATTTTTGTATTTTTAGCAGAGACAGGGTTTCACCATGTTGGCCAGGATGGTCTCGATCTCTTGACCTTGTGATCCGCCCACCTCAGGTCCGAAAAGTGCTGGGATTACAGGTGTGAGCCACTGCGCCTGGCCTATTATCTCACTCTTACCAAGTGGTGCTCATTAATGATGGCATATTTTAAAAGGGTGTATGCTGGTCTTATTCCCTGACTTAAACACTCTCACCTCTACACCTCACTTTATTATATCATCTTGCCCCTTTTGGGCCAACACCCAATTTGTCCCACCAACAGACTTATGTTGACCCACGGAACGAGTTCAGTTTTTTTGTCACCTCTGTTTTGTCCTCATTTAAAATAATGATCTGTAAGGTCCCTTGTGTAAGTTATTTGAGCAAACCTACTATGTATCAGGCACAGTGATAAGCCCTTTATGTGCTTTTTCATTCAACCTCAAAACAACCTCATTGAGGGAATTATCCTTTTTACAGGTAAGGAAATTGAAGCTAAAAAGTTAAGCAATTTTCCCAAGTCCATAAGATAGAATACAACTACAGGTCTGCTTGACTCCAAAAGGTATCTGTATTAACTATAATCAGAATCAGGGCCCATTTCCAAACCAGTTTAATTTCCCAAGTGCAAGTTTACTATGAAAGTCACCAGTGATATGTAACAATAAGTGCAATTAGTAAATTAGAGACAGTGTTGGTTGCCTTAACACGTCTCATTTAATACTCATAACCACTTCATTTTACAAGTGAGGAAATATAAGTTTGAGAGGTCTGTGAATAAAAAAAAAAAACACATGCTTATTCCACATGTACCTTGTTGCCTCCCTTTAGGGATCACCTAATATAGAATGACTCACAGCCATTGGGTCAGCAAATCAAGATAACATATATTTAAAAACACTTTTAAAATACTCATCTAATCTTGAATATTTCTGATAGGCCTATTACTCTTCATCCAGGGTTGTTTGCATAAGCATATGTATGTCCTTCTCCCTAAGTTACCAGATGAGCAAGTGATCTGACCCAGTCTGAGTTTCTCAAGTCAGAGTGACGAATGATAAGTGTGGAAGGGAGATTTCCAAATATGTGTTGTTCTAAAGGTGGACCATACACATTATCAACATGAAAGGAAATACTCCTTAATAAGTTTGTGCATAGGGAACACTTTGAATCCTTGCTTGGGCCATAAAAACCTCCTTCTGAAACTATGAAATAAGCACTGGATACAACTTCATGAAAGACATTGTAAAAAGTGTTCATACGGGCTGGGGGCAGTGGCTCATGCCTGTAATCCCAGCACTTTGGAAGGCCGAGATGGGAGGATTGCTTGAGCCTAGGAGATCAAGACCAGCCTGGGCAACATGCTGAAAACCCATCTCTATGAAAAATACAAAAATTAGCCGGGTGTGGTGGCGCGTGCCTGTGCTCCCAGCTACTTGGGGAACTGAGGTGGGAGGATCATTTGAACCCAGGATGTTGAGGCTGCAGTGAGCCATAATTGTGCCACTGCACTCTAGCCTGGGTGACAGAATGAGACTTTGTCTCAAAAAAAAAAAAAAAAAAAAAAAAAAAAAAAAGACCAGTGGGCCGGGCAAGGTGGCTCACGCCTGTAATCCCAGCACTTTGGAAGGCCAAGGCGGGTAGATCACGAGGTCAGGAGTTCAAGACCAGCCTGGCCAATATGGTGACATCCCATCTCTACTAAAAATACAAAAATTAGTCGGGCATGGTGGTGGCGCACGCCTGTAGTCCTAGCTACTTGGGAGGCTGAGGCAGAAGAATCGCTGGAATCCGGGAGGTAGAGGATGCAGTAAGCTGAGACTGCACCATTGCACTCCAGCCTGGGCGACAGAGAGATTCCGTCTAAAAAAAAAAAAAAAAAGTGTGTACATACAAATCCTATTAGATAAGGGCCTACTCTAAATGTATCTGAATTATTATGCATGTAGTACACCTGAGAATCAGTGTGGCCTAGGGTTTTTCCCATGAGCTGTGCAGATAGACAGACCTGGGTTTGGATCCAGGCTTCACCACTGACTAAGTATGTGGCCCTAGCAAATTCTTTAATCTCTCTGATCCTCAAATTTGCATTGTAAGTGGAAATAGTAACAGACCTATCTTATAGGATTTTGTGTGAATTAAAAATATCGCAGGTAAAAGCCTAGCTAACACAGTATGTGTTCAGTAAATAAGAGCGACTGTTACAATTATGGCTCAAGTACAAGTGTGAAAATGAAGTCCAACCCAATTTGTTGGAACTGTAAATCAAGAGGTAACACGCAGCTTGGTTAGTTTTTTTAGGCCAGCATAGTTTACAGGACTAAATGTTCTAAATCTGCTAAATTACATTTGGTAAATGAAGAACCAGTTTTAGCCAGATGATTGCAGTGACTATGGCAGCATTTTAATAAGATAACATACTCATTTTAACACAGCCTTTATTTTCTGTTTCAAAACAGAATTTCCAGGAAACAAAACAAAATACTTACAATGGCTGGGTACAAATGAAATAAAAATCACAGTTTCAAAGAACCAAAATCAGACAGTTGCTGAAAGGCAGATCACTTGGTTTACCCAAAAAAAAGGTTAATGTCAAAAAGGATTAAAATTAAGTTTAACAACATTCTATATAATGCTACATTCCCCAATTAAGAAAGGAGAGTTCACATATACAACTAAATGTTAAGTGTGGAGAAGAGGGTGAAATTCTGCATACTTCATAGTAAATTATGCTGAAAGTTTATTAATTGCATAAACTTCCTGAGTGGCTCCCATGCTGCACTAGGTCTACATGCTTAATATATGAAACAAATTATAGCTTTAGGTGATTGAGCATGACAGACCTTGAACAACTGCACTTTCCAGTTAGTCACTGTATCTGCTGAGGGTATGTTCTGGACCACAAACCTCAATCTCAAATCTTGAGTTATAGTGGAAAAGAAATTCAACTTAAAAAAAAACTAGAGGATGACAAGCACGCATTTAGGAGTTTAGTTTACAATGGCACATTTTTTTCTCAGAACCCAGTTTCTCTCTTCCCTTCTTGCTTGACTTTTAGCCTTGTTTGAATTTTTTTAATTAAAAGAAAACCTTCCAGAATAGGAGCTGTTGGTTTGTACACTTGTCTAGCTATCTTAGTTGAAAATAACTTTAGTGTAACCTAGTTACTATCCCAGGCTCCTTCATATATTGGCTGTCAGGGTTCCTGACCAATGTTTGTGTTCATCTTTCACATACAAAGACTATTTCCAGGGTGACCTGAAGGCATTTGGCTCCATAAAAATTTCATACTAATTTCAATTCAAAGGATTTTATCAAGTTTGAGTGTTACTATCTTACAATCTGCATTTTAAAAAATTTCAATCTTAGAAATTATACCTATCAAATCAAAGGCCTTTTCTACACACCACCCCCCTTTTCTGATTCCTCTTCTAAACAAAGGGAGGGGTGGAACAAGTCCTTGATAAACTACAGATTCCAAAAACAATCTATTCTAGAAAATGGCCTGCATACTACCTCAAATAGTTCAAGTTTTTCTGACCCAAACAAGATAAAATAACTGAATCCCAAAATGATGGCAAATATACCTCAGGAATGTACTTATGCATAATGACTGAAATACAGTATTTACCAATATTAAATATGCTGTAGTGTTACACAGTAAACATGTGAAACAAGGAACATCTGGTTACAAACATTTGCTGAGTTTTCAAGGAAAAAAAAAAGGAATGCATCATTTTCACTCAGAAAAGACAGCAAAGAAGGAAGTCAATGCTTCCATAAACTTTAGAGATTGGATAAAGTTATATAAAACCCTTACTATCAACTACATTTCAACTAAATGCATTTGGCCGTTTTAAGGTAACCAAATATCACTGCAAATACCTAGCACTGTGCTAATATATGTTGAATGATAGGCCATTGCTGAAGGATTTGTCAAATATTTCACTGTGGTAGTTAAAGCAATTTCAACCCATTGCCCTTTAGGCACACAGACGAGAAATGCATCTCTAATAAAAAATGCAAAGTTATAGGCACTGGATTGTCTAATTCAGGTACTTTCTTACCATTTGTTTATTTTATAACTAACTCCTACACCTAAGTCCTATATTGCCACCAATTTCAATTATTATTCTGCTCTCCACCCCCAAATCCCCAAAGCATATTTCACAGAAGCACATGGCTGTCCACTTAAACACAGATTGGTGGCAGAGTGATGATCCCTCTCATCTCAAACTGTTGGCTAGCACTGGGAAAAAGAGGCAGACCAGATTTATAATCTGAAAGAATACTGAGAATCAAGGCAAAAAAGCAAGTTTCACAGGCAGTGTTTACTTGTGCACCCAAAACAGCACTGAAAACGAGGTAGTTAAACAAAATTAATTGGACTAGAATTAAATCTGGGGTTCTAAAATGATACATCCCATCAAACTGTACATAACACTCCACGCTCAATCAAAAAATCACAGCAGAAAAGTGCCTTTTAAACTTTCACAGATAATTTTGCAGTCAAACCATTAGAATTCATGCTTGATATAAAACTGGCAAGGAAGGGATGAAAAACAGAATGAATATTTGTTATATTACAGCAAATTACCTTAAATAGTGATTCAAGACTGCTACAAATATACATAGGGTTATTTTCATTAGATTTACACCAATACTGGTTTCATATTCTTATGATGTTACACCCAACTTCACAGACATAGCAGCAGGTACTTCATGATGAAATGCTCACATTGCCACATATGGAGATACAGTACTATTCATCAGACTTGCACTTTGAGAAGTAAACATGGTGGCTGGACATACAGACTATCCTCTGAATAAACTTTACAAGCAGGATGGTTAAGTACAACCATTTTCTCCTCTACAAGAAGGAAAATGAAAAGGAAAGGTTTGTATGTTTTTTGGAAAGGAAGGCCCTTTTTATATAGTAGGCTCTTTGTTAAGAAGGGAATTTCTGAGCTTTATCTCAAGTTAATTATTTCTGGGGCAGAAAAGTATCTCAGACAAGGATGAAAATAGCACTATTACATCATTTAGCAAAATTATGACATAATGCAAAACCCCTGGATAGAAAACTAGCCAGTATTTACAGTCAAAATGACTATAATCTGAACCAAACATGTAAGTCATGGGAAAAAATAATTTTAATAAAACCCCACAGTGATGAGAATAACATTGTTTTCTCCACTTCTGCACAAGCTCACTTTTTTTTCTGTATTTTTAAATGTACACGTTATACATAACATATATGATAACCCAGTTACTGCAGTCAGCATGGAGACAGCAGTACACTATTCACCATCTTCAAACTTTGGAAGACTACTTTTCTTTCCAGCAAAAACCTGAAAAGATTGTAAATATTACAAGGCACTGCAAGAGTCTGCAGGCAAACAAGAATGATGAATTATATGTGGAATACAGGTGGTGGCCAAAGGCAGAACATATGATGTAGAGCAGTCATTAATTCATGTAATTGTACATGTCAGCCATGGAGCTTTTTTCATCCTGGGGTACACTGTTTAAAATGATTGTGACTAGAGAAGAAGGGGTCCTAAAATCTGCAGTATTTTCACTTTATAGGTGGTATGTCTCAGTGTAATTACACAAAGCCAACTTTTTATAATGAAACACAAGCAGTTTTAAAGAATTAGGGATTTTAGGAGCACTGTTTTTATACATATGGAAAACAGTGCAATGCAAGCATTTGCATTACACAAATGTCCTAAAATCACTTCAAATTGCAAACCAATACTATACAAGAAATTTGAAGAATCTGTACTTAACATTTGGAAAGACTCATACAAAACAGAGCATGTTCTATGAAAAGAAACAGTGGATCTTATCAACAGCAATTCTCAAAATGCTGCCCTAGATGCCTCAAATTATAGTGACAGAATCTTCTTGATAATGGATGTGATCCTCAGGTAAGCAACATAAGACACTTTTTTTTTTTTTTTTGGAAAAGAGGTACTGAATGTCACAAAGTAGACTGTGCAAAAAAAAAAAAAAAAAAAAGTACACCCATTAAGTTTTCCTCATTACCTGGCAAGCCCATGGGGTACAATTTTTAGAAGAATACGGAGGAAAATCTGTTAACAGTAATGTTGGGTAACAATTTGGAATGTTTACTAGTAGACAGAACTCCTAATTAGGTAAATGTGTATTTAGAAACGACCTCGAAGCTTCAGAGTGGAAGGTAAGTAATTTGAACATGAATACTTAGTTGGTAAATACCATTTTAAGAATTCTATTTGGGTTTCACAGACTGAGCATTAGGTAACCCTGTGACTAGCCTTTAACATTATTATAGTTAACCTTCTTAAAAACCAAAGGTGTACATTTTGACATTGCCTCCCCTCCTCCTAAAACTGGATAAAACCCAGTAAAGTGCAACTTGACAGTGATCTCTCTCAGATTCTAAAGAGGCTGCCAAACTCATTTAAGATCTAAAATCATCTAAGATACTATAGATACTAAAAAGAAATTCTAACATCTAAAAATGGTAATTAAAAAAAGAGCTAAGGACAACTTAAATAGTATCCTTCTAGGGTCTACTATCTCACTGCAGGACAGTGTATATCCCACATCTCTGAGAACCCTGTAAAGCCAGTGTTTCATATATAAGTCTCAAAACCTACTGTGTCAAGTAAATTTCACTTCAGAAGAATGGACTGAGGTGTAGCTTTAATCCCCCTTGTTAGGAATACAAGGATTCCCCCCAAATGAGATTCATATCAGCTGCAATATATGCTTTGCAAAAGAATGCAAGCCAAACCAATACCTCTCAGATGTTCAAAACCAATGTGTAGTATGCATGTGAGAAACAAGGAGACAGCTGCTTTGAATTATTACTGAAATCCTAAAACAACAGCAGTGTCTGCAGAATCAAGGAACTGTTACAGTTCTGTTTTTTTCCTTTCCCTCTGTCTCATCCAAAACAAGGCTTCATCCTACTGCTGTGATGACGGGAAATCAAATTTAAAAAGGGCTCATGTTCTGTATTGGTTGACAAAATTGTAATTTTTTGGGGGGCCAAGGAGGGCGGATCACAAGGTTAGGAGTTCGAGACCAGTCTGGCCAACATAGTGAAACCTCATCTCTACTGAAAATACAAAAATTAGCCAGGCATGGTGGCTGGCGCCTGTAGTCTCAGCTACTCAGGAGGCTGAGGCAGGAGAATCACTTGAACCCAGGAGGCAGAGGTTGCAGCAGTGAGCCGAGATCACACCACTGCACTCCAGCCTGGGCGACAGAGAGAGTCCATTTAAAAAAAAAAAAAAAAAAAGTTACTCTAATTTTATACACCAAAATGTTTCCTGCAGCAAGTTACCCTGCCTTCTGTGAAAGGTAAACCTAAGACAAACATGTGAAGATCCCATAAGACTCTGGCTGATGGAGGGTCTCAGTTCATCCACATTTGGGAAGAATCAATCTAAATAATTTTTAAACATTTTTAAAGAAAAGTATCCAGCTGCAGATAGCAGCAGTAAAAAAAAAGGTGGGGCTGGGGAGCTTCTCAACAATTCATGGAAAGTGTCCTGGAAATGGTAATGCTCAAGCTGAGCTTATTAAAGCATTCTGAACAGTATTTTTAAAAAATCAAGTATCAAAGAGGATAGAATTTGAAGTGAAAAAACATTTCTGTGTGCAGTGTTCTATGTGCAAACTGCACATTTCTACAGAATGATGAGCTGTATCAAATACCACACTGGAACAAAAAATATATAGTCTAAAGTAAACTCAAATGAGGGAAAATATGACAGAACCCAAGAAGAAGAAACTTTAATATCTTAGGTGTCCTGAAAATAATTCTGAAAAAACCTCCCTTATCATAATCTACTCTGATTCATTTAGGACCAGGAGGGATTGTGGCAGGATTCTGCACTGATGAAGTTGGAAATGCCTGCATATTCCCTGGCTGGAATGGTCCCCCAGATTGGGTGGGAATTACTACAGACTGTTGTGTTGTTCCTGAAATTCCTACCCACTGTACTGGATACCCCGCCCCACCCACAGCATTATACTGACAAACATGAGGCATTCCATATGATGATAATGGCCCAGGAAATGAAGGGAGTGAGAGTCCTTGTGGCAAGGAAGTTGGGACAGCTCCACGGATTTGGGACAGAGAAGAAATCCATGTTGATGTGTAGCCCATAGTAGATGGAGTGTTCTAACAAAAACAAAAATAAAAACAAAAGATCAGTTTATTTGGTATATGCTTTTATCAGTCTATATTCCTTCCTATTCTTTTTTTTCCTATTGCTGCTGCACAAATTAATATTCCTTCCTAGTCTTTTTGGCATACTATTCCTATTATTACTATCAGGGACTACCATTTTTGGAGTACCTTTCCGTGTGCTAACCATAATTATGTACCTTAATTAATGCCATCTTCCCTGCCTTACATTTTTATAGTTATTTCCATGCATATGTACATAGAAAGATATTTGACATGATGTTTATCTGAAGTTAATGAAAATTATTTCTGGGTGGTGGGATTTGAAGGTGATATTTTAAAATTTGTACTTTTCTGCACTGATTAAATTATATAATGAACATTATTAGTTTACAGATAACCTGATTTTTTAAAGAAGACAAATTGGAGAGGTTATACATTTTCTCTTGGATATTTCAAAGGCATCTCAGAAACAAATGCGTGGAAATCAAATGTGTGATCTTTCCCTACCAAAGCACACTGCTCACATTCCCCATCTCGGTGATTGGTACACTAGCATAGTATCTAGTTATGTGAGCCAGAAACCTAGCCTTCATACCTCCCCTTCACCATACATCCATTCCATCACCAAATCTTGTCCATTTAATCTCTTAAGCATTTTTTGGAATCTGTTCACTTCTTTTCAACTCAACTTTTCCCATTTTCCAGACCAGTTAAGACTAACTCTTAACTGGTCTGCCAACATCTACCCTTACCTCCAATAAATAATCCTTTTCTCTTGCTTGAGTCAGAGTCATTTTTTCAAAAAACAAGTCTGATCATGTCAACCCTAGGGCTTAAATGGCTATTCATCTTTCTTAAAATACAGACAGCTGGGCGCGGTGGCTCACGCCTGTAATCCCAGCACTTTGGGAGGCCAAGGCGGGTGGATCACCTGAGGTCAGGAGTTCGAGACCAGCCTGGCCAACATGATGAAACCCTGTCTCTACTAAAAACTCAAAAATTAGCCGGGTATGGTGGTGAGCGCCTGTAATCCCGGCTACTCAGGAGGCTGAGGCAGGAGAATTGTTGAACCTGGGAGGCGTAGGTTGCAGTGAGTGGAGATCGCACCATTGCACTCCAGCCTGGGCAACAAGAGTGAAACTCCATCTCAAAAAAATAAAAACAAACAAACTAACTAACAAAAAATACAAAGTTCCTTATCATTACACTTTTAAGACTCCATCTACCTTAGATCCATTGTGCACTAACTCCTCTTTGCTAACTAACTTCACTTCAGCCAAACTGGCCTACTTTCAATCCCTTCATGCTCCTTTCCTCATACAGGGCTTTTGCATATGTGATCCTTTCCACATGGAATCATTATTCCCTCCTCTTTTCACCTAGTTAACACCTATTCATCCTCCAGATCTCTGCTTAATCATCACTTGCTCAGTGAAGCTTTCCTTGACTTTCCTTTAAGAGGTCAAATTTCCCTTATTGTAGCCTATATCTTTCTTTTGTAGTTATTACAGTTGCAATTTTATATTTGTATATGCAATTCTGTTATGTCTAACTAACTGTCTTAGCAGAGCATAAATTCCATGAGGGTAGGGATCACACTTGTTTTTACTCACCAAACCCACGTCTAGCGGAGGGCTTGGTACGTAACTGTTAAGCAAACAAGTATTTCTAAGTAAGGATACAGAGCAGTAAAATGTCAGAGCATTAGTGAGATGGGCTTGCCACACAAAAGATATAACCAACTGAACCTACAAATATAAAAACAGTTACTATATATAGGGTACCTACTATGTAGCACCTATAAAGGTATAGCTTCATAGGTGTTATCTCATTTAATCCTCATACCAATCCTGTAAGGCAGGTATTCTGTTTGAAAGACATGAAAACTGAGGCAGAGATAGATCAAATGACTTTTCTAAAGTCACACAACTAGTAAGTGACTGAGCTGACATTAGAACCCAAGTCTGTTAAATGACCTTCACTACTTTTATTCACACACCATTTTCTACTCACCCTTCCTCCAAACATCCTCCATTATACTCCAGTAAACAGCCCTCCAACTAGTCAACAAAAGCCTCCATTCACACAGTACTCAGAGGTTCTCTCACTGGCAGTACAAATGCATTTATGTCTTGAAATTTGCCTCTAAAGGCTTCCAATTTTCACAATGGTGATGCTATCTGTGTGTAAATTGGTGCCACAAGTAAGATAAATATACAGAGCTCCCAAGGAGATATACTGCTCACTAATTTGGGAAATCGAGGATTTTGAAAATTTCTATTCAATATTAACAATAAATGCATTATTCCTTTAACAAACTATATGACGATATATGTATAAAAATACATGTACACAAATATAACACACAGAGATAAATCTCTTTCAATTAAAGGGGTTAAAATTCTAAGCCCTGATTCCATTTTAATAGGTTTACTCATTTTGAAAAAAAAAAGTCACTTACTTTAAAAATACAAAAACACAGAAATGTACGAGGTAAAATAAGGCCTAAATTCCACCATCCAGCATATTTTTCATGGCTTTTCATATTTATGCATATCTAATGTATATAATTTTGCATAAATTATATTATACTATGTATGCTGTTCTCTAAGCCTGACTTCTTCCTACTCCAGAATGCACTGTGGGCATCTTTCTTCATTTCATTGCATGTACACCTGACTAAGGGCACATGCAATAACTAGGCATCTTTTCTTTAAAACACCTCCTATAATATTCTAGCTTAAAGAACTTTAAAATTCTTTTTCATAATGAACAAATAACTTATCAGATCTAAGAATATTGATGTGAAACATAGGAAAACTTTTCCTTAAAACCCAAACTCTTCTTGGAACACTGTACTTAATTAACCTTCATTCCAGATGCTTTCTTCTTTGATCCTTGCTGGATTTTTTTTTTTTTTTTAAACAGAACAGTCTAAAACAAGGGTCAGCGAACCACAGCCTACCACGTCTTTTTGTAAATAAGGTTTTAGTGGAACAAAGTCATGCCCATTTGGTTATATATTCTCTATGGCTGCTTTTGCACTGTAACAGAGTTGAGTAGTTGTAATAGTATAGCTTGAAAAGCCTAAAATATTAACTAACTGGCTCCTTCCCCCCAAAAGTTTACTGACTCATGGTCTAAAATATAATTTGCTCAAAGACATAATGAATCTAAAAAACGATAAAAGTCTCTATGTTATCAAGTCATACCACCCTCTCATAGTGACTGTAACTATAGGCCTAAGTGCATCAATTTTTATGGTTTTAGTTCTTGTAAATAAAGTAAATCGGGTATAAACAACTTACTTCATATACTTTGTTCCAGTTTTCTGTCTCTAGTTTGTGTTGACTTTGTTTAAGTTGGTTTAAACTTGGCTTAATAAGAGAATTTCCTACTGCTTCCTTTGTCCAGTCATCCACCAGCTTGTGTAAGTCATCTGTGAACATCCCTTTTTTACTGGCTGGAGACTGTTGGCATGATGCTGCATTACTCTCCACACACAGTGGATCTATAAGGAAAAAAAAAAACAAAAAACAAAAAACAGGGAAACCATGAAAAGGAATTAAAATGGATAATCAGATAGCTCTTTGGCCAACAATGCCGTTAACAGAACCACACATGGGGTGCAATTAGGGTGAACACACACTCTAGTTTACCTGAGACATCCTGGTTTAAAGCTGTTGTCCTGGAGTAATTGCTAACAGTACACCCTTTCACTCTCAAAAGTTTCTTCTTGGCTGGGCGCAGTGGCTCACGCCTGTAATCTCAACACTTTGGGAGGCTGAGGCGGGTGGATCACGAGGTCAGGAGTTCAAGACCAGCCTGGCCAACATGGTGAAACCTCATCTCTACTAAAAATACAAAAATTAGCCAGGCGTGGTGGTGGGCGCCTGTAATCCCAGCTATTCGGGAGGCTGAGGCAGAATAGCTTGAACCTGGGAGGCGGAGGTTGCAGTGAGCTGAGATCATGCCATTGCACTCCAGCCTGGGACAGAGTGAGACTCCGTCTAAAAAAAAAAAAAAAAAAAAAAAAAAAAAAAACCACACACACACACAAAAACAAAAAGAAAGTTTCCTCTTGTTTGGACAGCAAATTATATGGTTACCTTAGGTATAAATCAAGTGTCGGCCGGGCGCGGTGGCTCAAGCCTGTAATCCCAGCACTTTGGGAGGCCGAGACGGGTGGATCACGAGGTCAGGAGATCGAGACCATCCTGGCTAACACGGTGAAACCCCGTCTCTACTAAAAAAAAAAAAATACAAAAAACTAGCCGGGCGAGGTGGCGGGCGCCTGTAGTCCCAGCTACTCAGGAGGCTGAGGCAGGAGAATGGCGTGAACCCGGGAGGCGGAGCTTGCAGTGAGCTGAGATCCGGCCACTGCACTCCAGCCTGGGCGACAGAGCGAGACTCCGTCTCAAAAAAAAAAAAAAAAATAAAAATAAAAAAATAAATCAAGTGTAATAAATAGTACTCATAAAAATTAGTATAAACTCTAATCTTTTCATCAGCTCCCTCAGATAGATACTTAGAAGAGTTAACAAAGAATCACAGAATGTTAAAAACAAAAAAAAAGGTCTAGTGCAAGCCACTTTTATAATGGGAAAACAAGGCCCAGAATAAGTAAATTGACATGCCCAAGTTCTTGCAACTAATTACCAGCAGAGACAGGCCTGGAACTCTAAAGCCTAGACAAAGACACTCTATCTTTTCAATATACCATACTGACTTTCAAGAAGCTTCAGAAAACTAGAATCTTATTTTATTTTTTACCGATATTTCTGTCTAGGATTTAAAAAGATGAATGTGTATCCAGAATAGCAGAAATGAAGGCACAGATGGTTTGATGAACCTCATGAGTTGTGGAGCATAAGATGTTCAAATAAATGAAAGAAATCAATTATAGAGAATTCCATAAGTATACTTTCCTAATCTGAACATCACACTAAGTCTTTACATCATAATTGAGTACTATTACTCATGCTTACGATATCATTCTCATAGAAAATATTCAGAGAGTTCCAATTCCTCTGACTGAATTATAAGCCAAAAACTTAACAGAGTGGGTCTAAAATTAATTTTAGGAAATACAGTTGTGAATTTAAGCATAATAACAGTTCCAGGGATTTAACAAGCATGTGAAGATGTCTTACACATTTGTTATGGTACTTCTTTTAATCACAAAAAAATACAAAAAAAAAATTGCAAGAGGTAATGTAAGAAGCTTCCATATTAATACTTTTTGAAACTTATAACAGGCCTGTGATATACACAAGTATCACTCTGTTTTATAGACGGAGAAACTGGGACCCAGAAGATTAACAACTGGAGTTACATGCTGGGGCTAGAATCCAGATATCCTGACTGTCAGGTCAGTGGGCTTTACGTTGTACTCCATCATAAATGCCAACTGCCGAGGTGGGTGGATCACCTGAGGTCAGGGGTTCGAGACCAGGCTGGCCAACATGATGAAACCCCATCTCTACTAAAAATACAAAAATTAGCTGGGTGTGGGGGTGCGCCTGTAATCCCAGCTACTCGGGAGGCTGAGGCAGGAGAATTGCTTGAACCCAGGAGGCGGAGGTTGCAGTGTGCCAAGATCACACCATTGTATTCCAGCCTGGGCAACAGAGCAAGACTCTGTCTCAAAAAATAATAATACAATAAAATAAATGCCAACTGATATAATAAAGTAGGAAATGGAAGAAGATATTTCTTAAAAAGGGAAACATGACAATCTCAATGATTGCATATGCATAGTCTGTGATTTTCTATGAACTCTGTGCTACTGAAAATTTAGATTCAAAGGTGATTTTTTGTTTGTTTGTTTTAGACAGAGTCTTGCTTTGTCACCCAAGCTGGAGTGCAGTGGCGCGATCCTGGCTCACTGCAACCTCTGCCTCCTGGGTTCAAGCGATTCTCACACCTCAGCCTCCCGAGTAGCTGGAATCAAGGCATGCGCTACCACGCCCGGCTAATTTTTGTATTTTTGGTAGAGATGGGTTTCACCATGTTGGCCAGGCTGGTCTCAATCCTCTGACCTCAAGTGATCTCCCTGCCTCTGCCTCCCAAAGTGCTGGGATTACAGGTGTGAGTCACTGCTCCCAGCCTTAAATATTAAAGGGAAACACAATAATGTTGTATAAGAAGAGTTTAATGAATTAATCAGAACATTCACATATACAAGAGTTTTATAACAACATTTACTAATGTGGGGCAACCATGATATATCAAAATGACATACCAACTTGTTGGAATCCCAATTTTTCTAGGACATAAAATCCTGAGACCCAAAAGTCAGTCTATAATAAAAGCATCATTTCTTCTTGTTATTCCTTTGCACACTCAACTAATTCTCTGCTTATTCCAGCGAGGGAGCAAAGAGCACAACAAAGTTGGGGAAGACTCTGGAGCTGAAGCTTTTATAGACTGTGTTCTCAACCTAGAAGAATGTCAGCAGGTGGGATTAAAAAGAGAAGATAGCCAGAAACAGGAACATATCAATGCCCACAGTTTTGCCTATACATCTTCTCTTAGAAATATTTTTGCGCCCAATCCCTTCAGCTTCTAAAACATTTGTTGCAGAGAGATTAGGTCTAAATGTCATTAATTTAAGAAAATTTCTGGGGCTGGCACAGTGGCTCATGCCTGTAATCCAATCATTTTGGGAGGCCAAGGTGGGTGGATCACCTGAGGTCAGGAGTTTGAGAGCAGCTTGGCCAACATGGTGAAACCCTGTCTCTACCAAAAATACAAAATTAGGCGGCCACGGTAGTGGGTGCCTGTAATCCCAGCTACTCAGGAGGCTGAGGCAGGAGAATTGCTTGAACCTGGGTGGCGGAGGTTGCAGTGAGCTGAGATCATGCTATTGCACTCCAGCCTGGGGGACAGAGTGAGATTCCATCTCAAAAAAAAAAAAAAAAAAAAAAAAAAAAAGAACATTTCTGGGTGGGAGGGAGAAAAAGAACATTTCTCCAGTAAGGGAAATACAATGTTAGGACTCTTCTTGTGTATAACTCTGGTCTAACAAGTTATCTTAAATACTCAATTGGCAGTAAGTTAAGGCTGCTGCACTAGTGGCACAATAGCCAACAAGTGGAGGAAAAAATAATTAACAAACCGAAGCAAGTATTTAAATGAAACAGGGGCTAGGGCAACAACCACTGCACTCCAGCCTGGGCGACAAAGCGAGACTGTGTCTCTTAAGCAGGCAATAGAAAGAACAACTACACACACACACAAAGTTATCAAGAACAATGTGCCATATGAAAAGGAAAAAAATGCTATTTGAATGTTATTCAGTATCTAACTATGGTTTACATAAGGCAGGATCATTTATTTATTGATTTCATCTAAAAGTTATTCATATCATAATATAAAAGACCACTTAATTCAAAGCTCACAAGCCAGAAAGTACCCAATCAATGCATATTAAAATAAGTACTATGCAAACGTGGTTTATGATAGGTAGTAATAACATATTAACTTTAAACGTGCTCTTTAATATTCATTTCTTATTGATGAAAAGAATAAAACCAGAGTTCAGTCCTTGATGTTCTTTTTTGTTCTTTCCCCCAAGGTGATGCCTATATTCAGACAGTTTCAGTGATCACTCCACTGCATTATTTCTATCTCTTATCCTATCCCTTGATTTCTCTCTTCAATCACAATCTCACAACCAACTCCCAAATGTATTTTTCTACTTGGATGTTAATAAATTATTCAATTCAGGCCAGGCACAGTGACTCACACCTGTAATCCTAGCACTTTAGGAGGCTGACACAGGAGGATTGCTTGAGGCCAGGAGTTCAAGACCAGCCTGGGCAACATAGGAGGATCTCATCTCAAAGAAAAATTGCTGAGCATGGTGG
Source organism: Macaca thibetana thibetana (assembly GCF_024542745.1). Taxonomy (NCBI): domain Eukaryota; kingdom Metazoa; phylum Chordata; class Mammalia; order Primates; family Cercopithecidae; genus Macaca; species Macaca thibetana. The sequence continues at coordinate 53,634,167 of NC_065598.1, forward strand.
CACACACCAGTAGTCCCAGCTACTTGGGAGGTTAAGGTGGGAGGCTTGATTGAGCCCAAGAGTGCAGGGTTACAGTGACCTATGATCACGCTACTACATTCCAACCTGGGTGACAGTGAGACCCTGTCTCAAAAAAAAATTAAATTAAAAAATAAATAAATAATTCAAGTCAATACACCTGGGGTCAAACCTATCACAATCCTGACATGACAATTGGCTTAAATGTCATACTTCTGTTAAAGATACTGAATTTTTTTCCAAACCACTCAAACTCATATCCTTTGGATCTCCCCACCAATACACACATATCCAGTCCATCGCTACGTCATGAAATACCTCCTATACAATGTCTTTTGTCCACTTTCATTTCTACCATTCTATAAGCTCTTAATTATTTCATGCATAGACTACTATGATTGCAATGATCTAAATGGACTCACTCCTTGGCTCTAGCCAATATATTCTTCAAACTACCACCAGATTAATATGAATGAAGGCTGGGCACGGTGACTCACGCCTGTAATCCCAGCACTTTGGGAGGCCGAGGTGGGGGGATCACATGAGGTCAGGAGTTCGATACCAGCCTGACCAACATGGTTAAACCCTGTCTCTACTAAAAATACAAAAATTAGCTGGGCATGGTGGCACGCACCTGTAATCCCAGCTACTTGGGAGGCTGAGGCAGGAGAATCACTTGAACCTATGAGGTGGAGGTTGCAGTGAGCCAAGATCGCACCACTGCACTCCAGCCTGGGCAACAGAGCAAGACCATGTCTCAAAACAGTAAATAAGTAAAAAATAATATGAGTGAAATGCTGTTTTCAGCTAAAATGCTGCTTAAAAAAAAAAAAAAAAAAAAGCTTCCACAGTTCTTTACTGCTAACACCACCAGGATTCCCACTTGTTTAGGTGGCAAAGACCTGGGAAATCATGGTTGTCCTTGCAGAACAAGTACATTATTTTATTTATTATCCTTAAACTAACATGTATCACTTATTAAGCTTAAATATATAATTGTTTTAGATCAGATTATCTTACACTAAACACTAACATAAACATGCTGTAGCAGCTGCCAAATTTTTTTTTTTTTTGAGACAGAGTCTTGCTCTGTCACCCAGGCTGGGGTGCAGTGGTGCGATCTCTGCTCACTGCAAGCTCCGCCTCCCGGGTTCTCGCCATTCTCCTGCCTCAGCCTCCCGAGTAGCTGGGACTACAGGCGCTTGCCACCACGACTGGCTAATTTTTTGTATTTTTGGTAGAGATGGGGTTTCACTGTGTTAGCCAGGATGGTCTCGATATCCTGACCTCATGATCCACCCTCCTCGGCCTCCCAAAGTGCTGGAATTATAGGTGTGAGCCACCGCGCCCGGCCCAAATTTTTTTAAGTATAGAAGGAAAACTTTTTACTGTAAATCCTCCATTTCACCCAACTATTTGAAAGTTATATGTCTTTCTCGCAAATCTTGCATTTTTACCATTTACATGCCTTAATATCATGAAATTGTATCTACTGACAATACTCTTTCCACTTCCCTTAATTTCAATTCTGCCCATTTATCCTTCTTTTTTTTTTCTTCTTTTTTTTGGTGAGATGGAGTTTTGCTCTTGTTGCCCAGCCTAGAGTGCAATGGCACAATCTCGGCTCACTGCAACCTCTGCCTCCCAGGTTCAGGCAATTCTCCTGCCTCAGCCTCCCGAGTAGCTGGGATTGCAAGTGTGCACCACAACACCCGGCTATTTTTTGCATTTTTATGAGAGATGGGGTATCACCATGTTGGTCGGGCTGGTCTCAAACTCCTGACCTCAGGTGATCCACCCGCCCCAGCTTCCCAAAGTGCTGGGATTACAGGCCTGAGCCACCGCACCTGGCCAGCCCATTTATCCTTTGAGACCAACTCAAATCCCATCTTCTGCATGAAGTATTCTCAGACCACTATCATCATTCATTCGCCTCAACCCACTACAGGTACAATTTATGGTTTTGGGAAGCAATGCAGTATAATAGTTAAGAGCCAAGGCTTTGAAGTCAGACAGATTTGGATTCTCTCACCTATTAACTGAGACCCAAAAGAAGTTACTTAACCTCACTAACCTCAGTCTCTTCACCTAAAAAAGACAAACATTAATATTTATCTACCTTACAGAGATGTTCTGAGGATTAAGATAATATATGTAATATATACTTTTTTTTTTTGAGATGGAGTCTGGCTCTGTCGCCCAGGCTGGAGTGCAGTGGTGTGACCTCGGCTCACTGCAAGCTCCACCTCCCGGGTTCACGCCATTCTCCTGCCTCAGCCTCACAAGTAGCTGGGACTACAGGTGCCCGCCACCACGCCTGGCTAATTTTTTTATTTTTAGTAGAGACGGAGTTTCACTGTGTTAGCCAGGATGGTCTCCATCTCCTGACCTCGTGATCCACCCGCCTTGGCCTCCCAAAGTGCTAGTATTACAGGTGTGCGCCACCACGTCTGGCCCAATATATACGTTTTTAGACAGGGTCTGGCTCTGTCACACTCCTGGACTCAAGCAGTCCTCCCACCTCAGCCTCTTGAGTAGCTGTGATTACAGGCGTGTGCCACCATGCCCAACTAATTTTTGTATTTTTTGTAGAGATGGGATTTCGACATATTGCCCAGGCTGGTCTCAAACTCCTGAGCTCAAGTGATCTGCCTGCCTTGGCTTCCCAAAGTGCTGGGAGTACAGGCATGAGCCACATGCCCAGCCTAATACATGCAATATTTTTATTATGTCTTGGGATCTCCCAGACCACCCACACATTCCGTGATTCACCAGGTCTCCAGGGACTCAGATTCATAGCTAAGGTTTATTACAGTGAAAGATACACATTATGGTCAGCAAAGGGAAAAGACAGGAGTCTAGAGAAATTCATGATCAGACTTCCATATGTTCTCTCCCTATCCTTTCTACAGCAACAAAAAAAATACAGCAACAGGTGTACACATTTCTACCCAGGAAAGCCCATTAGAGACTTAGTGACCACAGTTTTCACTGGGGCCTGGTCTCAGAGGCACATACCAAAATTCCAGACTCTGAGGAGGAAAACATGTGTTCAGCATAAATCACATTATTTGTACCAACAAACCAGGCAAAGTGAACTACTTACCGGTTAGGGAACAGAGGGAAACCAAGTTTCCACATACCAGCCAAGGGCCAATCTTGCCGGCAGGCCTCTCTAAAGATAGCAGTCTCATGTCTGTTATGTTGGCTCTATTCTGTACAGTTTACCATAATGCTCATATTATAAGTTAACTACACAAATACATTGTAGATACCATTACATTGCAATACCATAATTAGTCAGGCATGTTGGCATGCACCTGTAGTCCCAGCTACTCAGGAGCTGAGGCAAGAGAATCACTCGAACCTGGGAGGCAGAAGTTGCAGTGGGCCGAGACCACACCACTGCACCCCAGCCTGGGTGACAGAGTGAGACTCTGTCTAAAAAAAAATAATAAATAAACATTGCAAAACCATGTATCAACTCATGTTTCCAACAAAACATGTATAATTGTGGGCAGGGAAGGATATATACATGTTAAGCAGTGCCTTTTTTTTTTTTTTTTTTTTTTTTTTGAGACGGAGTCTTGCTCCGTCACCCAGGTTGGAGTGCAGTGGCGTGAACTCAGCTCACTGCAACTTCCGCCTCCTGGATTTAAGCTATTCTCCTGTCTGAGCCTCCCGAGTAGGTGGCATTACAGGTGCCTGCCACCACGCCTGGCTAATTTTTGTATTTTTGGTAGAGACAGGGTTTTGCCATGATGGCCAGGCTGGTTTCGAACTCCTGACCTCAGGTGATCTGCTCACTTCAGCCTCCCCAAGTATAGGGATTACAAGCATGAGCCACTGCACCTGGCCAAGCACTGCTTCTTAAAATGGGTTCCCTGGTAAAATGGTTTTGGGAGATTTTGTATATTATTTCCTTTCTTGGACATTCTCAGTTCATATTAGCACATTAAAGGACCTAAGAAATTCTACAGTGGAGAGACTGGTATTTATATTACTTAATAACACATTTCGCATTTGACCATGTAACACCTATTAACTCCCTGCTGACAACTTATGAAATGCTGTGCTAAGGCCAACAAATGTGTTCACCAATCTTGGCCAAATGGGAAAAGATGAAATGTCAGCAAGTTTTGAAAGAGCACTATTAGAGCTAGAAATATGAAATCACCTGTTCCTTTGAGAGGCAATAAAGTAACAAAACTACTGGAAGGTACGTGTGGAGCACCCTGTCTTTGTGAACTTGGCCTCTATGAGTTATAAAAAGAAAGAGAAAATGAAGATAATTTAGTTCCTACTTAAGAAGACATGACCATTTTTATACTAAATCTGGTTCGAGGGCCTGGCACAGTGGCTCACACCTGTAATCCCAATGACTCTGGAGGCAGAGGCAGGAGGACTGCTTGAGGTCAGGAGTTTGAAATCAGCCTGGGCAACATAGCAAGACCCCATCTCTAAAAAAATATTTAAAAAAAGATTAGCCAGGCACAGTGGTACACGCCTATAGCCCTAGCTACTTGGAAGGCTGAGGCAGGAGGACTGCTTGGGCCCAAGAGTTTGAGGTTACAGTGAGCTATGACTGAGCCACTGTACTCTAGCCTGGGTGACAAAGCAAGACCCTGTCTCTAAAAAATAAACACATAAATAACAAAGCCTGGTTTGGAAACCATCTAAATATTTTAATAAACAAGTTAATTTAACAGAAGTACAATAATCACATACTCTCCTTCCTGCCTACTAAAAAAGATAATTTCTGGCTTCCAGCATGACAGAGTGAGGATGTTAAGAAACCTCCCTCAAAAGCAATCCTAAAATTGGACAAAATTCAAAAACAACCATTTTAGTACTCCAGAATTTGTCCTAAGGAATACAACAAAATCAGAAGCATTTATTCGTGAAAACTACTGAACTTTTCAGGTAAGAACTGTGCAATCCGTGGTGTTTTTGCATAAGGCTGTTCCCATCACCCCCACCCAGTTCTGTTGCCCAGCAATTCTACTGAAGTGGGGCATTCTGAGAAAACAATAAGTTTGGCTGCTGTTGCTGCTACCATAGGGGATTCACTTGATTTGGAACTTTCGAAGCAGGTACTCCATTAGCCTGAGCTTAACAGGGAGATCTGAGAAGTGAGATAGCCATGGGGACTTGATAAATTCTCCACGTCAGGCTGAGCGTGGTGTCTCACACCTATAATCCCAGCACTTTGGGAGGCCAAGGCAGGTGGATCACCTGAGGTCAGGAGTTTGAGACCAGCCTGGCCAACATAGTGAAACCTTGTCTCTACTAAAAATAGTAAAATTAGCCAGGTGTGGTGATGCACACCTGTAATCCCAGCTACTCGGGAGGCTGAGGTGGGAGGATCGCTTGAACCTGGGAGGCAGAGGTTGCAGTGAGTTGAGATCACGCCACTGCAATACAGCCCGGGGAACAGAACTAGACTCTGTCTCAAAAAAAAAAAAAAAAAAAAAAAAAAAAAAAAAAAAAAAAAAAAACTCCACACATCTCAGGCTGACTGGATGGTTCTCTAACCATAATGATTTTAAAGTACAAAAATAAGAGATAATGAGTGGTGGCACACACCTGTAATCCCAGCACTTTGGAAGGCTGAGGCGGGAGGATCACAAGGTCAGGAGATCAAGACAAGCCTGGCCAATATGGTGAAACATCGTCTCTACTAAAAATACAAAAATTAGCCAGGCGTGGTGGCGGGTGCCTGTAGTCCCAGCTACTCGGGAGGCTGATGCAAGAGAATTGCTTGATCCTGGAAGGCGGAGGTAGCAGTGACCCAAGACTGCTCCACTGCACTCCAGCCTGGGCAACAGGGCGAGACTCCCCATCTCAAAAACAACAACAACAACAACAAAACAAAAAGAGAGAGATAATGAGAAAAATCTTCAAACTCTTCAAAATTAAACAACACACTACCAATAATCCATGGATCAAAGAGGAAGTCTCAAGGGAAATTAGAAAACATTTAGAACTTAAAAAAAAAAAAGAAAATATACGGCCGGGCGCGGTGGCTTACGCCTGTAATCCCAGCACTTTGGGAGGCCGAGGCCGGTGGATCATGAGGTCAGGAGATGGAGACCATCCTGGCTAACACAGTGAAACCCCATCTCTACTAAAAATACAAAAAATTAGCTGGGTGTGGTGGCAAGTGCCTGTAGTCCCACCTACTCAGGAGGCTGAGGCAGGAGAATTACGTGAAACCGGGAGGCGGAGCTTACAGTGAGTGGAGATTGCGCCACTACACTCCAGCCTGTGGGACAGAGCCAGACTCCGTCTTAGCAACAGCAACAACAGCAACAACAGAAAATATAATATATCAAAACCTAGGGAATACTGGAGTACAAAAAATAAACTTCAATGTATGCAAAGGTAAAAAAAAAAAAAAATCATTTAGGAGGTCATGAGATCCCAGGATAGAATGTATTTGTCAAAATGCACAGAAAAGGCACAAAGAATGAACCTTAATATATGCAAATTTAAAAAGTAATTTAGGGGGTCAGGGAATCCCAGAAGGGAATGTAGAATATGACAAAAGCATCTAACTATATTGAAAATGTATGAAGCAACCTCATATAAGGGGGTAGAAGAACAGATGCTGAACTATATAACTTTGGAAATGAGTGGCACATGTAATACTGAAGGCAAAAGAAACTGTACATAAGCATTGTATTCTGCTTGATGAAAGTGTTTCCCACTAGGGTTTGGGTTAAAATTCTGAAACTACAATACTTGTTTACTGGAATTAAACAAGTAAATGGCTGGAGGATGGTGGGAGCCAGGTTTCTCACTTCTGGAGTGGGAGGTTACAGATAAGCAAATAGATAAGTCGATAAGGGCAGAATGATCCATGTGGCAATGGAGTAGAGTTGGAGACATCAATATGAATGCAAATTTACCTTAATATAGATACGGATGATTACCTATAGAAATATTCATAGGTAGGGGTGTGTGTGTATATATATATATTAGTATACATATGTATAGTTCTTTATCAGCTAAGAGGGCCTAGAAGCAATGATACCTCAAGCACTCAAATCTTGGTTTCTTTTTTGTTAAAAAGGGTCTCACTCCGTCACCCAGGATGGAGTGCAGTGTTGCAATCACTGTTCACTGCAGCCTCGACCTCCCAGGATTAAGCAATCCTCCTACCTCAGCCTCCTGTGTAGCTGGGACTACAGGCATGCGCTACCATGACTGGCTAATGTTTTAAAAAATTTTCTGTAGATATGAGGTGTCACTGTGTTGCCAGGGGCGGTCTTGAAATCCTGGCCTCAAGTAATCCTGCTGCCTCGGCCTCCCAAATGATTTTAAAGGACAAAAATAAGAGATAATGAGCAGTGGCTCACACCTGTAATCCCAGCACTTTGGGAGGCTGAGGTGGGCGGATCACAAGGTCAGAAGATCAAGACCAGCCTGGTCAACATGGTGAAACCGAGTCTCTACTAAAAATACAAAAAATTAGCTGGGCGTAGTGGCGGGGGCCTGTAATCTCTGCTACTCGGGAGGCTGAGGCAGGAGAATCTCTTGAAACCGGGAGGCGGAGGTTGCAGTGAGCCGAGATGGTGCCACTGCACTCCAGCCAGGGCGACAGAGTGAGACTCCGTCTCAAAAAAAAAAGAAAAAAAAAAGAAACTAGGGGAAAAAAATGATCAAAATAAACACAAGGCATGTAGAAGGCAGAAAATAATAAAGAGCAGAAATCCATACAATTTAAAATCGGAAAACAATAGAGAAAAAAATCAATAAAAGCAAATACTGGATCTTTTGTAAAGATAAAACTGATAAACTATTAAGAATCACAAAGAAAAAAAGAAGACAAATTAAATATCAGGAATGAAAGGTAATATCATTCCCCAGATATTAAACATAATGTTCATATTATCTGTAAACACAAAAATTCAACAGCATAGACAAAATGGAACAAGTCCCCCCCAAAACCACAAACTACTGAAACTCACCCAACATGAAATATGTAATCTAAATAATCCTATAACTACTATTGAAGAGTGTGATTTTTTTTGGGGATGGAGTCTCACTCTGTCACCCAGGCTGAAGGGCAGTGGCGCGATCTCAGCTCACTGCCACCTCTACCTCCTGGGTTCAAGCGCTTCTCCTGTCTCAGCCTCTCTGGTAGCTGGGATTACAGGCGCGTGCCACCGCTACCACGCCTGGCTAATTTTTGTATTTTTAGTAGACATGGGGTTTTGCCATGTTGGCCAGGCTGGTCTCAAACTCCTGACCTCAGATGATCCTCCCGCCTTGGCCTCCCAAAGTGCTGGGATTACAGGCATGAGCCACCACGCCTGACCAAAAGTTTGAAAAGTTTGTAGTTAAAAACCTCCCAAAAAAGAAATCTCTGAGCCCAGATGGTTTCATTGGAAAAATTTCCCAGATATTTAAAGAAGAAATAATACCAACTCAAGACAAACTCTTCAGAAAATAGAAAAGGAAGGAGAAGATGGACTTCTAAAAATGCAGAATAAGGGCCTGGGGAAACTTTCTTGCCTTCAAAAACAATAAAAATATAGGCAAAACAGCTAGAACCAACCACCCCTGACAATTATCCAAAGCCATAGAACAAAACTAAAAACCTCTATGAAAGATAAACTGTGGAAACTACTGGCATCTGTGACATTTTGACTTGGGGCAATTCTCATTCCCCCTTGCTCCCCAGCTCAGGGTTGTGGTAGCCAACAAACAGCAGCACTGCACACCATGGAGCAATCAGACCTCTTTTTGAGCTCCCTTAAAAACACCATTTCCAGTGCACAGTCAATATTTTGCAGCACCCTGGAAAGATTTCTATTTCCCAAGTGTGGTGGATATTTGATTTCACTCAAAGCTCTGCTCACCTGGCAGTGGAAGAGCATAGTGGAATAGAGAGTAGGGGGCTACCTGCAAGGCATTACTGAGACTATGGAAAGTGCAGGTAACAACTCAGCTGCCTAAGGCTGAGATTTCAGTTGGGGCAAATAAGAACCTAGACTAGAATTAAAAGGGAATTCTGGGAGAACTAGATGACCATAAGAAACTTTGAAAACCTCTAACATATTCTTGGGAATATAAAAGTCTGACATGCCCACAAAAGACCTAAGAAAGGAGAAGGTGCCAATCACTCACTTCTGGTTGACCTTGAGTTCCTAGGCAAGCATGAAGTAAATCAAAGGTTGTCTTGTCTTGTAAACTGTCTGAAGTTTGATCTCTTTTTTTTTTTTTTTTTTGAGACGGAGTCTCGCTCTGTCGCCCAGGCTGGAGTGCAGTGGCCGGATCTCAGCTCACTGCAAGCTCCGCCTCCCGGGTTCACGCCATTCTCCTGCCTCAGCCTCCCGAGTAGCTGGGACTACAGGCGCTCACCACCTCGCCCGGCTATTTTTTTGTATTTTTTTAGTAGAGACGGGGTTTCACCGTGTTAGCCAGGATGGTCTCGATCTCCTGACCTCGTGATCCACCCGTCTCGGCCTCCCAAAGTGCTGGGATTACAGGCTTGAGCCACCGCGCCCGGCCTGAAGTTTGATCTCTTAACAGAGATCCCTTTGGAAAAGATATCCAGGCAAGGCACTTAGTGAATTCTTCTGACCAATCATGGCTCATCACTAAACGGTACTGGCTCAGATGTGAACCTTGGGAAACCAGGCTTAAAAATTAAAAAATAAATAAATAAAAACAATTCCAACAGGGAGGCCAGGTGTATTGGCTCATGCCTGTAATCCCAGAACTTTAGGAGGCTGAGGTAAGAGTATTGCTTGAGGCCAGGAGTTTGAGACCAGCCTGGACAACAGAGCAAGACCCCATCTTTACAAAAATTTAAAAAATTAGCCATGTGGGCCCGGGCACGGTGGCTCACACCTGTAATCCCAGCACCTTGGGAGGCTGAGCCGGGTGGATCACGAGGTCAGGAGATCGAGACCATCCTGGCTAACACGGTGAAACCCCATCTCTACTAAAAATACAAAAAATTAGCCAGGCGTGGTGGCAGGCGCCTGTAGTCCCAGCTACTGGGGAGGTTGAGGCAGGAGAATGTCATGAACCCAGGAGGCAGAGCTTGCATTGAGCCAAGATCGCGCCACTGCACTCCAGCCTGGGTGACAGAGCGAGAGTCCATCTCAAAAAATAAATAAAATAAAATAAAATAAAATAAAATAAAATAAAATAAAATAAAATTAGCCATGTGGGCCAGGCGCGGTGGCTCACGCCTGTAATCCCAGCACTTTGGGGCAGGTGGATCATGAGGTCAGGAGATCAAGACTATCCTGGCCAACATGGTAAAACCCTGGCTCCACTAATATACAAAGAAAATTAGACGGGCGTGGTGGTGCGTGCCTGTGATCTCAACTACTCATAAGGCTGAGGCGGGGAATCACTTGACCCCGGAGGCGGAGGTTGCAGTGAGCCGAGATCGCACCACTGCACTCCAGCCTGGTGACAGAGCAAGCCTCGGTCTCTCTCTTTTTTTTTTTTTTTTTTTGAGACAGAGTCTCGTTCTGTCGCCCTGGCTGGAGTGCAGTGGCCGGATCTCAGCTCACTGCAAGCTCCGCCTCCCGGGTTTTACGCCATTCTCCTGCCTCAGCCTCCCGAGTAGCTGGGACTACAGGCGCCCGCCACCTCGCCCGGCTAGTTTTTTGTATTTTTTAGTAGAGACGGGGTTTCACCGTGTTAGCCAGGATGGTCTCGATTTCCTGACCTCGTGATCCGCCCATCTCGGCCTCCCAAAGTGCTGAGATTACAGGCTTGAGCCACCGCGCCAGGCCGGCTTGGTCTCTTAAAAAACAAAAACAAAAACAAAAACAAAAACACACACAAAAAAACAAAATTGCCATGTGTTGTGGCATGCACCTATAGTCCCAGGTACTAGGGAAGCTGAGGTGGGAAGATTGCTTGAGCCCAGGAGTTTGAGGCTGCAGTGAACTAGATCCTGCCACTATACTCCAGCCTGGGCAACAGAGCAAGACTATGTCTCTTTGAAAAAGAAAATCTAGCAGGGAATTCAATGGCCATACACTGCAGGGAATGTAAAATTTGTCCAGGAAAATCACTAAATAGCAACAAGAAAAACAACAACAACCCTTGAGGGGTAGAAGAATCTGATACTAGAGTTCTTTAATATATGATTTAAAATGTCCAGTTTGCACCACAAAATTAAGAGACACCAAAGAAACAGGAAAGTATGACACACATGCAGGAAAAAGGGGGACCCAACAAAAACATCCTGGAGGGGGCCTATATTTTGGATTTAGTAGGCAAAGCTTTTATATCAGCTATTATAAATACAGCTGACCCTTGAACAAAACAGGTTTGAACTGTGCAGGTCCACTTATATGTGGATTGTTTTCAACCAAATATGGATAGAAAATACAGTATTCTGGGAAGTGAAACCTGCATATATGGAGGGCTGACATTTTGTATATATGTGCATTCCTCAGGGCCACCTGTGGAACTTGACTGTGTGGATTTTACCATACGCAGGAGTCCTGGGACCGATCTCCACATATACCAAGGGACAAACCGTATATTCAAACTTAAGGAAACTATGCCTAAAAAAATTAAAGTGTGACAACAATATCTCACACCAAATAGAGATGGAAGTTGTTTTTAAAAAGCAAATTCTAGAGCTTAAAAGTACAGTATCTGAAGTGAAAAATTAAATAGAGGGTTCCATTAAGAGATTTTAGTGGGAAAAAGAAATAATCAACCAACAAGAAAACAGGTTAATAAATCCACTTTGAAGAACAGAAAGAAAAAAGAATTAAAAAAAAAAAAAAGGTCGGGCGCCGTGGCTCACGCCTGTAATCCCAGCACTTTGGGAGGCCGAGGCGGGCGGATCACAAGGTTAGGAGATCGAGACCATGGTGAAACCCCGTCTCTACTAAAAATACAAAAAATTAGCCGGGCGCGGTTGCGGGCGCCTGTAGTCCCAGCTACTAGGGAGGCTGAGCCAGGAGAATGGCCGGAACCCGGGAGGCGGAGCTTGCAGCAAGCCGAGATCGCGCCACTGCACTCCAGCCTGGGCGACAGAGCGAGACTCTGTCTCAAAAAAAAAAAAAAAAAAGAGGCCGGGAGTGGTGGGTACGCCTGTAATTCCAGCACTGTGGGAGGCCAAGGCAGGAAAATCACTTGAGGTTAGGAGTTCAAGATCAGCCTGGCCAACATGGTGAAACCCCGCCTCTATTAAAAATACAAAAATTAGCTGGGTGTGGTGGTGCTTGTCTGTAATCCCAGCTACTTGGGGGGCTGAGGCACGAGAATTGCTTGAACCTGGGAAGTGGAGGTTGCAGTGAGCCAAGATCACACGACTGCACTCTAGCCTGGGTGACAAAGCAAGACTCTGTCTCATAAATGAATAAATAAATAGATAAAATAAAAAATTTAAAAATTTAAAAAAGTGAAAGAGCCTCACAGACCTGTTGGACACCATCAAGCATGATAAATATGCATAATAGGAGTTCCAAAAATAGAAAAGAAAGGGTCAGAAAAAATATCAGAATAAATAATAACTCTAAATTTCCAAAACTGAATGACAAATATTAATTTACACATTCAAGAAGCTCAGTGAACTATAACTAAAGTAAATTTAATGAGATCCTTACCTAGACACTCATAATCAAATTGATGAAAATCAAAAACAAAAAGAAAATCTTTAAAGAAGACAAAAAATAGACTTGTCATGTATAAGGGACCTCATTAAAATTAAGAGCTGACTTCTCATCGGAAACCATATAGGCCAAAAGACAATGAGATGACATTGTCAAAGTGTTGAAAGAGTAAGACTATCAAAGAAGAATTCACCTAAATCTTTCAAAAATGAAGGAGACCCGGCCAGGCACAGTGGCTCACACCTGTAATCCCAGTACTTTGGGAGGCTGAAGCAGGCAGATCACTTGAGGTCAGAAGTTCGAGACCAGCCTGGCCAACATGGTGGCACCACGTTTCTACTAAAAATAGAAAAATTAGCCAAGCATAGTGGTGGGAGCCTGTAATCCCAGCTACTCGGGAGGCTGAGGCAGGAGAATCACTTGAACCTGGGAGGCAGAGGTTGCAGTGAGCTGAGATCGCACCACTGCACTCCAGCCTGGGCAACAAAACAAGACTCCATCTCCAAAAAAAAAAAAAGGAGATCCACATAACACTGTGCTATAAACTCCTTGAAAAGGTTGACCTTCTCATAGTAATAGATATCATGCTTTACTTTGCATGTAGTTGGAGATTGTTATGTTTTAAGAAAGTGAGTAACAGTTTTCTATAGGTGAATTTTAATCTATAGAAAAAGAAATGTGTCTTGTGAAAAGTATGTAATACAGTTCAGGGCACCAAACTGTGCACTGTCTTTTGGGAGCCAACTGTTCAGTTGTGAGTGTTCAAAGGTGGACAAAAGCTAGTCTATATACCAGGGGAGAAGTGGATAAGGTAAATATGACTGAGATTTGGAAATAACCAGTTATAACAGTAAAGTAGCCATGCCTCTAGATTTACTCTCTTGTTTACCTATTCTTTATCTCAGAGACCTAATGTTAAGTATCAAAAGCAAAATATTTGTTGTGAAAAAGATTTGAAATAATGGAAGATGACTAATGCTTGGGAACATGCAAAAGGAACTTTATGCTTTCAATGCTCATTCTAATAACTAGTTCTTCTTGATGACTGGAATACAAAGAATACTAAAAAATCTGAATTTAAATCGAACCAAGCATTTTTAGAATAAGACCTTTCCTGAATAATCCCAGCACTTTGGGAGGCCAATGTGGGCAGATCACTTGAGCTCAGAAGCTGTAGATCAGCCTGGGCAACATAAGGAGACTCCATCTCTATTAAAAAAAAAAAATCAGCTGGGCATGGTAGTGTGCACCTGTAGTCCCAGCTACTTGGGAGGCTGAGGTGGGAGGATCACTTGAGCCCGGGAGGTCGAGGCTGCAGTAAGCTGTGATGGCGCCATTGCACTTCAGCCTGAGGGACAGAGAGAGACCCTGTCTCAAACACAAAACAAAAAAGATTGGAATGGAATCGTTATTATTTTACATTATTCCCCAAAACCCTAGAAAGTCTAAATCCAAATGGTTCTGATTTCTTTTACAAGAATGATTTTGTCTTTTCAAATTTTTAGGTGTCTTATTGCATAAGATAAAACTTTATTAATAGACTTATTAAGCAAAATAATTTTTTTCAATTTTGTACTTTTCAGTATTTTTTCTATCAACTTTATGGCAGAAAAGGAAGCATCTATTTTCTTAAAGAGAAGAGTTTTAAATAGCTAGCTATTTTAGCGTTCCTATTAAAATAGGATTCTACTTGTTATATTTAGTTAAAGAAATTTAACCTGGGCCAGAACAGAAGGTGTTAAGAATACCAGATGTTTCTGTGAGCTGGAAGCTGTCACAGCAGTGACACACTTGAATTGGAAATCACCAAAATTTCCTTCTTATTTTCTAGTCACCAAACAAAACACAGGCATGCTTTTTCATACCTTATGTTTTGTAAGTTGAATTGTACCAGGCCCTTTAACAGCCTTTGATCCAAGTTAAGCTAGTCCTTTATGTCCTTGTTTTTTAAAAACAAATTCCATAAATGGAAAAAAAATAAAAATAGAAACACTTCTAATAAAAAACTGAAAATTCATTGCTAGCTGACCTAACTTACAAGAAATATTAAAGTGAGTCCTTCAGGATGAAATAAAAGAATGCTAGTTACTCAAATCCACATGAAAAAAATAAAGCACACTGCTGAAGAGAACTACATAGGTAAATATAATATTCAGTATAAATGTACTTTGTGTTTATAACTCTTTACTTTTCCTATCTGATTTCAAAGTCAACTGCATAAAGCAATAACTATAAAATTGTGTCAATGAGCTTATAACATGTAAAGATGTGTATAACAATAATAGTACAAAGAAGTGAGGGAATGTGTGTGTGTATGTATCACACACATATATATTAGAGAAATGTTTTGTGTACCATTGAAGTTAATTTAGTATTAAACTGAACTAGAGGCCGGGCGAGGTGGCTCACGCCTGTAATCCAGCATTTTGGGAGGCTGAAGCGGGCGGATCACCTGAGGTTAGGAGTTTGAGACCAGTCTGGCCAACATGGTGAAACCCCATCTCTACTAAAAATACAAAAAAAAATGAGCCGGGCGTGGTGACACATTCCTGCAATCCCGGCTGCTCAGGAAGCTGAGGCAGGATAATCGCTTGAACCCAGAGGCGGAGGTTGCAGTGAGCTGAGATTGCGCCACTGAACTCCAGCCTGGGCGACAGAGCAAAACCCCATCTTAAAAAAACCAACCAACCAACCAACCAAACAAACAAACAAAAAAACATGACCAGGTGCGGTGGCTCACGCCTATAATCCCAACACTTTGGGAGGCTGAGGCGGGTGGATCACCTGAGGTCAGGAGTTCAAGACCAGCCTGGCTAACATGGTGAAACCCTGTCTCTATTAAAAATACAAAAATTAGCTGAGCGTTGTGGCAGGTACCTGTAATCCCAGCTACTCAGGAGGCTGAGGCAGGAGAATCCCTTGAACTTGGGAGGTGGAGGTTGCAGTGAGCCAAGGTTGCACCATTGCACACCAGCCTGGGTGACAAGAGCAAAACTTCGTCCCAAAACAAACAAACAAAAAACACAGAACAAAACTGAACTAGATTGCTTTTAAATTAAGAAGCTCATTGTGGCTACCACAAGAAAATAACTGAAAAATATAAGAAAAGAATAATATAGGGCCAGGTACTTTGGCTCACACCTGTAATACCAGCAATTTGGGAGGCTGGGTAGGAGGATTGCTTAAGCCCAGGTGCTGGAGGCCAGCCTGGACAATACAATGAGAGCCTGTACTGGAAAAAAAAAAAAATTTGTTTTTTAATTAGCTGGGCATGGTGCCATGCCCCTGTGGTCCCGGCTACTCAGAAGGCTGATGTGGGAGGATAACTTGACCCTGGGAGGTTAAGGTTACAGTGAGCTGTGACTGCACCACTGCACTCCAGCCTGGGTGACAGGGCGAGACCCTGTCTCAAAAAAGAAGAAAAATGAAAAGTATAGTATAATAGGCCGGTCATGGTGGCTCATGCCTATAATTCGAGCACTCTGGGAGGCTGAGGTGGGCGGATCACCTGAAGTCAGGAGTTTGAGGCCAAACTGGCCAATGTGGCAAAACCCCGTCTCTACTAAAAATACAAAAATTAGCCGGGTATGGTGGTACGCACCTGTAGTCCCAGCTACTTGGGAGGCTGAGCAGAAGAATCGCTTGAACCTGGGAGGTGGAGGTTGCAGTGAACAGAGACTGCACCACTGCACTCTAGTCTGGGTGACAGAGTGAGACTCCATCTCAAAAACAAAAACAAAAAAAGGATAGTATAATAATAATAATTTTATATATATATACACATATATATATAAAGACACAATAGAATTTAAATGCTACATTGGAAAATATCTATTTAACATAAAAGAAGGCAGGAATACGGAGAGTCAGAGGATGAGGAAAAAAAGAAAAAAATCAAAGATGTATAGAAAACAAAGATAACAAAATGATAGGCATAAATCCTACCTTACATTAAATGGAAATGATTTAAATGCCCCAATCAAAAGACAGAGATTGAAGGAATAAAAAACATGATTTAAAGACAGAATTCTGATTTAAAGACAGAAATGCATTCAAAGTAAAAGAATATAAAAAGATATGGCATGCAAGCAGTAACCAAAAGAAAGCTGGATTGGTTGTACTAATATCAGAAATAATCTCTCCTCTAGCCATTCAAAATGCCAAAAGGAATGAAGGCTAAGTGGAAGAAGATGGCCTCCTCTCCTGCTATTGTGAGGAAGCAGAAGGCCAAGAAGGTGATGAATCCCGTTTGAGAAAAGGCCTAAGAATTTTGGCACTGGACAGGACATTCAGCCCTAAAGGGACCTCACCCACTTTGTCAAATGGCCCTGCTATATCAGGTTGCAGCAGCAAGGAGCTATCTATCTTCTGTAAGCGGCTGAAAGTGCCTCCTCCAAATAACCAGTTTACCTAGGCCTTGGACTGCCAAACAGCTACACAACTGCTTAAGCTGACCTATAAGGACAGACCAGAGACAAAGAAGATCATTGGCCCAGACTGAGAAGAAAGTTGCCAGAGGGATGTCTCCACTAAGAGGCCTTTGAGCAGGGATTAAGGCTGTCACCACCTTGGTGGAGAACAAGAAAGCTCAGCTGGTGGTAACTGCACATGACAATGGATCTCATAGAGCTAGCTGTCTTCCTGCCTGCCCTGCATCATAAAATACAAAGGGAAGACAAGACTGGGTTGTATAGTCCACAGGAAGACTTGCACCACTGTTGCGTTCACACAGATTAACGTGGCAGACAAAGGAGCTTTGGCTAAGCTGGTGGAAGTCATCAGAACCAATGACAATGACAGACAGGATGAGATCCACTGTCACTAGGGAGGCAATATCCTGGGTCCAAAATCTCTGGCTCTCATTGCCAAGCTGGAAAAGGCAAAGGCTTAAGAACTTCCCATGGGCTGGGCACGGCGGGATTACATGCCTGTAATCCCAGCTACTAGGGAGGCTAAGGCAGGAGAATCACTTGAACCTGGGAGGCGGAGGTTGCGGTGAGCCGAGATCGTGTCATTGCACTCCAGCCTGGGCAACAAGAGCAAAAAAAAAAAAAAAAAAAAAAACCTTCCCATTAAGCTGGGTTAAATGTAGACTGTTGAGTTTTCTGGACAAATAATAATAATTCTCCTTCAGCCAAAGAAAATGAAATATAAATTAAGACATAACAATTATAAACATATGTGTAACTGCATTCCAAAATACACAAAGCAAAACTGACAGAATTGAGGAGAGAAATTCAACAATGGTTGGAGACTTTTTTTTTTTTTTGAGACAGAGTCTCAGCTCTGTCGTCCAGGCTGGAGTGCAGTGGCAAGATCTCGGCTCACTGCAAACTCCACCTCCTGGGTTCACACCATTCTCCTGCTTCAGCCTCCTGAGCAGCTGGGACTACAGGCACCTGCCACCACACCCGGCTGATTTTTTGTATTGTTAGTATAGATGGGGTTTTACCATGTTAGCCAGGAGGGTCTTGATCTCCTGACCTTGTGATCTGCCCACCTCGGCCTCCCAAAGTGCTGGGATTACAGGCGTGAGCCACCACGCCCTGCCAGTTGGAGACTTCTACGACTCACTTTTAATAACTGATAGAACTAGGCAGATGATCAACAGAGAAATAGAAGACTTGAACAGCCCTCTAAACCAACGAGGCCTAACAGACATATATGGAACATTCTACCCAACAACAGCAGAATACATACTTTTCTTAAGCATACATGAGTTCAAGACCAGCCTGGGCAACATAAGAAGACATTGTCTCTAAAACAAATAAAAAAAAAAAAAAAAAATAGCAGGACATGGTGGCATGTGTCTATAGTCCCAGCTACTTGGGGAGTCTGAGGCAGAAATATCACTTGAGTGAGACCAGGAGGTTGAGGCTGCAGTGAACCATGATCATGCCACTACACTCAACCCTGGACAACAGAGTGAGACCTTGTCTCAAAATAATAAATTATTATAATATAATTTATATAATATATATTATATAATATATAATATAAAAATATATAATTTATATATAATATATAATATAAAAAATATAAATTATTATAAAATAATAAATTATAATAGAATAATAAATTATTATAATAAAATAATAATAATAAAGAAGCATAAGACCTGTACACTAAAAACTAAAGATGATTGCTGAAAGAAATTTAAAGACAACCTGGCTGGGTGTGCTGGCTCACGACTGTAATCTCAGCACTTTGGGAGGCTGAGGCGGGTGGATCACATGAGGCCAGGAGTTCAAGACCAGCCTGGCCAATGTGGCAAAACCCTGTCTCTACTAAAAATAGAAAAACTAGCCAGGTGTGGTAGTGCACATCTGTAATCCCAGCTTGCAGTAAGCTGAGATCATGCCACTGCACTCCAGTCTGGGCGACAGAGAGAGACTCTGTTTCAGAAAGAAAAGAAAAGAAAGGAAAAGAAAGGAAAAGAAAAGAAAAGAGAAAAGAAAGATATTTAAAGACAATCTAAATAAACAGAAATATATCCCATGTTCACGGATTGGAAGACAACATTTTAAAGATAACAACACTCCCCAAATTGATATATAGATTCAATACCCTATCTAAATTCCAACTGTTTTTTTCCCAGAAATTGACAAGCTGATTCTAAAATTTATATGAAAATTCAAATTACCCAGAATAGTCAAAACAATCATGAAAGAGAACAAATTTAGAGAACTCAATTTACACTTTCAAAACACATGATAAGCTATAGGAATCAAGACAGTATGGGATTGGCGTAAGGACAGACACAGAAATCAATGGAATAGAATTAAGATTACAGAAATAGGCCGGGCACAGTGGCTCACGCCTGTAATCCCAGCACTTTGGGAGGCCGAGGTGGGCGGATCACCTGAGGTCAGGATTTTGAGACCAGCCTGGCCAACATGGTGAAACCCCATCTCTACTAAAAATAAAAAATTAGTGGGGTGTGGTGGCATGCGCCTGTATTCCCAGCTACTTAGGAGGCTGAGGCAGGAGAATCGCTTGAACCCAGGAGGCGGAGGTTGCAGTGAGCCAAGACAGCACAACTGCACTCGAGCCTGGGCAACACAGTGAGACTCTATCTCAAAACAAAACAAAACAAACAAAAAAGAAATTATAGAAATAATTCATGACCTTAAATTAGGCAATAAGTTTTTTTCTTTTTTCTCTTTCTTTTCAATTATTATAGAGTCAATGGTGAGCCAATGGAATTTTAGATATGACAGTAAAAGCACAAGCAACAAAAGAAAAGAAACAGATTAGATTTTAAAACTGTTAAAAACTTTTTGTGCTTCAAAAGACACTATCAAGAAAGTGAAAAGACAATCCAAGAATAGGAGATAATATTTGCAAAATCGTATCCAGTAAGGCTCTAGTCCCTGGAACATATAAACACTCACAACTCAACAATTTCTCTACATTCTCTCCAACACTTGTTCCTGTCTTAAAACAATTTTTTTTTTTTTTTGCCTCATATGTCCTATGTCCTTGGGGATTGCCTTTTTAAATTTCAGCCATTTTAAGTGGGTATAAAGTTACATCTCATTGTGCCTTTGATTTACATTTCCTTAATAACTAATGTTATGGAACATCTTTTCATGTATTTATCAGTCATTCATATATCTCCTTTAGAAAAATGCCTATTTGAATCTTTTGCCCATTTTAAAATTGGATTTTTGAATCTTTTATTGTTGAGTTGTTGAACCCTCATGCCCTGCTGGTGGGACTGTAAAATGGTGCAGCTATTTTGGAAAAATAGTCTGGTAATTCCTCAAAAGATTAAACATAGAGTTCCCATGTCATCCAGCAATTCCACTCCTACATATCTATCCAAGAGAAATGAAAACGTTATGTCCACATAAACATTTGAACACAACTGTTCATAGCAGCATTATTCATAATAGCAAAAAAAAAAAAATAGAAAACAACACAAATGTCTAACCACTGATGAATGAATAAAATGTGGCATATCCATACAATGGAGTATTATTTGGCAACAAAAAGAAATGAAGTACCAATACATGTTACAACACGGTTAAACTTTGTAAATACTATGCTAAGTGAAAAAAGTCACAAAAGACCACATAATGTATGATTCCATTTACATGAACTGTCCAGAGTAGGCAAATCTTATTTTATTTTATTTATTTTATTTATTTTATTTTTTTGAGACAGGTCTTGCTCTGTTGCCCAGGCTGGAGTGTAATGGCGTGAACATGGATCACTGCAGCCTTAGCCTCTTAGGCTCAAGTAGTCCTCCTGTCTCAGCCTTCTGAGTAGCTGGGACTACGGGCGTGCGCCACCATGCCTGGCTAATTTTTTTATAGAGACAGGGTCTCACTTAGTTGCCTAGGCTGGTCTCAAACTCCTGGGCTCAAGCAATCCTCCTGCCTTGGCCTCCCAAAAAAGAGCAGGCAAATCTATAGAGACAAAAAATACTTTAGTGATTGATGAGGCTGGAGAATGGGGGAAGAGGGAATAAATGGGGGAGCTACTACTCATAGAAAAGGGGTTTCTTTTTGAGGTGATGAAAGTGTTCTAATGGATAAACATACATTTTAGTATTATGCAGCAATAAAAAATGAAGTACTGATACATGTTATAAAATGTTTGACCCCCAAAAACATTATAAGTATAAGAAGCCAGTCACAAAACCACATATCGTGTAACTGTATTGATACGAAATGTTTCAGCATAGGCAAATCTATAGAAACAGAAAGCAGATTTGTGGTTGCCTGGGGCCTGTGGTTGGGGGTTTGGGGTAGTGGAGCTACAATGAGGGATGACTATGAATATGTACATGTTTCTTTGTGGAATGTTGAAAATATTCCAAAATCAAATTGTGATAATAGCTGCACAAGTCTGTAAATTGTATAAGTTTAATGAGTGAACATTATGATATGTGAAATATCTCAATAAAACTGTAATTTTTTAAAAAAATTAAAATTAAGAAGCAACAGAAATACTTACTTTCCAACTCATTTATAAGGCAGGTTTTCCCTGATATCAAACCAGAAAAAGATAAGATCAAAATTTTCAAAATATAAAAAAAGATGAAAATTGTAAACCAATATACTTATTGAACTTAAATTAATAAAAGGCATCTACAAAAACTTACAGTTAACATTGTAATTTATGGCAAAAGACAGAAGGCTTTCTCCTTGGAAGAACAAGGCAAGGATGTCCAATATAAAGTTTTAGCTAGTACAATAAGAAGAAGAAATAAAAGGCATAAAGATTGAAAAGGGAGAAACAAAAAAGTCTGTATTCGCAGAGGACATAATTGCTCACTCATAAAATCCCAAATAATTTATAAGAAAACTTCTAGAACAAATATGTTTAGCAAAATCTTCAGATGTAAGGTCGATATACAAAAATTAATCATATTTCTCTACCAATATATGATTGAAAACTCTGTAGAAATAAAAGAAATCCTTAGGTATAAATAAAACAAAACACATATAGGATCTGTAAGCCGAAAACTATAAAAAGCAGATAAAACATATCTAAGAAGACCTGGAGAAATAAACTGTACACCAAAGCCCCATGACATGCAATGTGCCTATATAACAAACCTGCATATGTACCCCTCAGCCTAAAATAAGAGTTAAAAAAAGACAAAAAAAGGAGAGATATCCTACATTTATTGATTGGAAGACTCAGCACAGTAAAAGTGTCAATTCTCCCCAAATTGATATATAGATTTAACATAATTCCAATCAAAATCACAACAGGATTTGTTTAGATTTAGTCAAGTTGATTCTAAAATTTATAAGAAAAGGAAGAGGAAGTAGAGTAGCTAAAACAGTTTTGAAAAAAACAAAGTTTCAGGAAACATAATATCTAATTTTGACAATAATAATTTTAAAAGTTGCTATAAAACTACAATAATCAAAATAGTGTGGTATTGGTGAAAGGACAGACATATAGATTAACTGGAACAGAATAAAGAGTGCAGAAAAAGATTGACACATATATGGCTAATTGATTTTTCAAAAAGGTACAAAAGCTATTCAATGGAGAAAGGACGGTCTCTTCCACAAATGGTAATGTAATAATTGAATATCAGTATGCAAAAAAGAACCTCACCCAAAACCTCACACCTTATACAAAAAGTAATTCCAAATGTGTCATAAATCTAAATGTAAACATAAAACTATTAAACTTTTAGGAGAAAACACAGAGGAAAATCTTTGTGACCTGTGTTTAGCCAGAGTTCTTAAATATTACACCAAAATCACAAGTTTTAAAAAATTTGATAAAGTATACTTTATTAAAATCATAAACTTTTGCTCTGCCAATGATACTGTTAAGAGAATGAAAAGAGGCCGGGCGCGGTGGCTCATGCCTGTAATCCCAGCACTTTGGGAGGCCGAGGTGGGTGGATTACGAGGTCAGGAGATCAAGACCATCCTGGCTAACGCAGTGAAACCCCCTCTCTACTAAAAACACAAAAAATTAGCCGGACATAGTGGCGGGCACCTGTAGTCCCAGCTACTTGGGAGGCTGAGGCAGGAGAACGGCGTGAACCTGGGAGGCGGAGCTTACAGTGAGCCGAGATTGCACCACTGCACTCCAGCCTGGAAAACAGAGAAAGACTTTGTCTCCAAAGAAAAAAAAAAAGAATGAAAAGACAAGCTACAGACTCGAATAATATATTTGTAAATCATATGTCCTACAAAGGATTTTTATCAAAAATATAGAAAAAAACTCTCAAAAATCAACCGTATGAAAACTAACAACCTAATTTTCTAAAATGACAAAAATTGTTGCCTCTGGGATAAACTGAGTGAAGGGTACACAGGTACATAGGATTCCTCTGTATTATTTAACTGCATGTAAATCGACAATTATCTCAATGAAAATTTCAATTAAAAATAAAACAGGATACAAAAAAATAGCAACAGACTTGAACAAACAGTTTACCACAGAACACAAATAAGTACAAGAAAAAAATGCTCAACATCACTAACCATTAGGGGAATGAAAATTATAATAAAATAACCACTTTATATCACCAAATACCTATTCGATTGGCTAAAAAAAAGAATACTAGTAACACCAAGTGCTGAAGAACATCAGAAAAACTGGAAGTCTCGCACATTGCTGACAAAATGTAAAATGATACAGCTGCTTGGGAAAATGGTTTGTTTTTTAAAAATGTAAAATATGCATACCATATGATGCAGCAATCTCATTTCTGGGTATTTCATCCAAGTGATCTGAAAACTTATGTTCACCCAGAAAGCTGTATGTGACTATTTACGGGAGCTTTATTTGTAAAACCCCAAACTACAAACAACCCAAATGTCCTCCAACTGGTGAATGGATAAACAAACTGTGGTACATCCATTATAACACAAAATAAGTTGCGGAATCCCAAAGACAGTCTCCAGAGACATGTTTTTACCATGAGATCGTACTTCTCTGGCCATGCTTACTTAGAAACAGGTGGACACCTGACTGTAGAACAGCCCAACTATAGGCCAGGCAATGGCTCTGACCCATTTCTTCGCATGAAAAAGATGAGCAGGGACAGTCAAATTTTCTGTCCCTGGAATCTAACAAAGGTCAGTTAAATAAGGACCTGAAAGTGAAAGAATGCTTTGGGATCACGAGTAACCAATGTTATCTAACAACCAGTTTTGGGAAAGCAGAAATTATGCATAAAATGAAGCCATTTGGGAATGCAACAGAATAAAATAAAGTATAGCTATTAGTGATACTGTATCAGACTGAAGGTTCATGTACTTCTGCTATTAAATCCCCAGAGCTGCCTTCAATCTAAGTTTACCCTTTAATTCTGTCTTTACAAGATCATCCAAGTACAGTTCCTGTTCTTGGGTTCTGTATTAGTTGTCTATTGTTGTTGTAACTAATTGCCAAAAACTTAGTGGCTTCAAACAACACAAATTGATTGATCTTATAGTTCTCTAGGTTACAAGCCTAACATGGTCCTCACTGGCCTAAAATCAAGGTGTTGCCAGGGCTGTGTTCCTTCTGAAGGCTAAAGCAGAGGTCTGTTCCCTGGCCTTTCCAGCTTCCAGAAGTTGCCTCCATTCCTTGGTCTGTGGCACTCTTCCTCCATCTTCAAAGCCAGCAATGTTGCACCTTTCTGACACTGTTTCCCTTTTCTCTGACTCTTCTGTGTTTCTTCTCTTCTACTTTTAAAGATCCTAGTGATTACACTGGACCTACCTGGATAATCCAGGATAATCTCCCTATCTTAGAGTCAGCAGATTAGCAACTTTAATCCCACCTGCAAGCTTAATTCTCGAGACTTTGCCATATATCCTACCATGGTCACAAGTTTCAGGGATTTGCACATGGACGTTTTGTGGGGGAATTATTTTGCCTACGACAAGTTCTGCTGGGATTTCACTTATGTCCTTACAATACACCCTTAACCCCCACCTTGACTATGCACATATAACCAAAGAGGCCTGACCTGATTAACAACTTCTTTATTAGTTAAGTAGAGACTGATGCTCTTACTTTTCAAAGTCAAAGAAGTATATTTTACTAATATTCTTATAACTAATAAATGAAGATCTCTTCAGATAAGAGCATGAGTATAGATACATGTATACATTTCTTTTTTTGACACGGAGTTTCATTCTTGTTGCACAGGCTAGAGTGCAATGGCATGATCTCGGCTCACTGCAACCTCTATCTCCCAGGTTCAAGCGATTCTCCTGTCTCAGCCTCCCAAGTAGCTGGGATTATAGGAACAAGCCACCACGCCCAGCTAATTTTGTATTTTTAGTAGAGATGGGGTTTCACCATGTTGGTCAGGCTAGTCTCGAACTCCTGACCTCAGGTGATCCACTTGCCTGAGCCTCCCAAAGTGCTGGGATTACAGTCCCAAAGTGCTGGGATTACAGGTGTGAGCCACCGCGCCTGGCCAGAGAAAATATATATATATATGTATTTTAGATGGGGTTTCGCACTTGTCACCCAGGCTGGAGTGCAATGGCGCAATCTCGGCTCACTGCAACCTCCGCTTCCTGGGTTCAAGCAATTCTCCCGCTTCAGCCTCCTGAGTAGTTGGGATTACAGGCGCCTATCACCACACCCAGCTAATTTTTGTATTTTAGGTAGAGATGGGGTTTCGCCATGTTAGCTAGGCTGGTCTTGAACTCCTGACCTCAGGCGATAGGCCCACCTCAGCCTCCCAAAGTGTGAGGATTACAGGCGTGCGCCACTGTGCCCGGCCAAGTGTATTTTTAAGATTATCTTGTTACCAACAAACTCTCCAACAAACTCTAAATGCTAGACCAGAAGTTCCCACTGACTGATAACATTTCAAAAATTACTGTGGGGATTGGCATTGGGCTTCCAGCTGCTGGTTTTCCAAATAAAAGCATGAAGCACACTCAGCTTCTCTCTACAGTCTATCAATTATCCTAATCATTATTACATAAAAGGATATTTAACACCAAAAACAGAAAATAATCTCAGAATAATGTGTACTTCTTTAAATTATTTTAGCCTAATTAAAAATAAATTGTATTATAATCATTTTTCTCATTTTGCTAATCTTGGACTAGATTTTTAAAAAATTACTTTTATGACCGATTTACCTGTAGCAACTATGCCATTGTCCACATGTGTCAAGGACTGGGGGCGGCTTCGAAGTTTGCTTTTGAAAGATCTTGGTCGACGTGGTGATGCAGGTGGCAAAGGAATCTCAGTAGATTGGGTTTTGCTATCTTTAATTGACCGAAGGCGTTCATAGAGCTCCTGCAGCTCCTTATTCTGCTGGGTTTGAAGATTTACCACCTCCTGAATGTGTCTGAATGAAAATCATGCAAAAAGCATTTTAATGGCACTGGCTCCATAAAGATGAGCCAAGAAACTCTACACCAGTATAAGTAAAGTTTAACAAGGAATTTAGATTAAGAATGGGGAAATAGAGACTGGGCACAATGGCTTACGTCCATAATCCCAGCACTTTGGGGAGCCAAGGCAGGAGTATTGTTTGAGGCTAGAAATTCAAGACAAGCCTGGGTAACGTAGGGAGACTCTATCTCTCTTAAAAAAAAAAAAAAAAAAAAAAAAAATTAGCTGGGCATGGTGGTGCATGCCTGTAGTCCCAGTTACTCAAAAGGCTGAGGTGGGAGGATCACTTGAGCCCAGGAATTCAAGGCTGCAGTGAGCCAAGATCACACCACTGCACTCCAGACTGGGTGACAGAGACCCTGTCAAAGAGGAAGGAAGGAAGGGAGGGAGGGAGGAAAGAATGGGGGAAACACAGAGTATTTTCACAATTTCCAGAGGGGAAGCGGGAAATGCCTTCCTAAGCATAACATTAAACTATAAGAATCACTCATGAAGAAAAAGATGAACAAATTTCTAAAACTGAAATACAGTGAAAGTCAGTAAAACAAAATGTAAAGTCAAATAGTATTAATAATATTAACATTTTTGCCAGACGCAGTGGCTCACGCCTGTGGGAGGCTAAGGCAGGAGGATCGCTTGAGCCCAGGAGTTTGATACCAGCCTAGACAACATAGTGAGACCCTATCTCTCTGAAAAAAAAAAAAAAAAAAAAAAATCAGCCAGGTATGGTGGCATGTGCCTGTAGTACAAGCATCTTGGGATGCTGAGGCAGGTAGATCTCTTGAGCCAAAGGTAGAGGCTTCAGTGAGCCATGACAGCACCACTGCACTCCAGCCTGGGCGACAGAGCAAGACCTCGTCTTAATAATAATAATTGTAATAGTAATAAAAGAAAGAATAAATAAAAATCGGTGAAGAAACCATAATGCTAAAAGAACACTGAAGGCAGAATAAATTATTATTTTTTGTTTGTTTGTTTGTTTTTTTTTTTTTGAGACGGAGTCTCGCTCTGTCGCCCAGGCTGGAGTGCAGTGGCGCGATCTCGGCTCACTGCAAGCTCCGCCTCCCGGGTTCACGCCATTCTCCTGCCTCAGCCTCCCGAGTAGCTGGGACTACAGGCGCCCACAACCACGCCCGGCTAATTTTTTGTATTTTTAGTAGAGACGGGGTTTCACCGTGGTCTCGATCTCCTGACCTTGTGATCCGCCCGCCTCGGCCTCCCAAAGTGCTGGGATTACAGGCGTGAGCCACCGCGCCCGGCCAGAATAAATTATTTTTTAAGATCCCTTCTAGGCCAGGCGTGGTGTCTCATGCCTGTAATCCCAGCACTCTGGGAGGCTGAGACAGGAGGATGGCCTGAGGCTAGAAGTCTGAGACCAGCCTGGGCAACACAGGGAGACCTCATCTCTACAAAAAAATTTAAATATTAGCTGGATGTGTTACATGTCTGTAGGCCCAGACACTTGGGAGGCTGAGGTGGGAGGATGGTTTGAGCCCAGGAGGTAGAGGCTGCAATGATCCGCAACTGCACCACTGCACTCCAGCCTGGGCAACACAGCAAGACTCTGTCTCAAAATAAAAGATCCTTTCCAGGTCTTGTGTTATATGAGGTTATGAGAATTCATGTCTCACATTCAAAATTAAGCACATATTCACAACCAGCCAGTTACAAAAAACTAGCCAGCTACAAAAGCTACCAGTCATTTGACAATGGTTTAAAAGAACCATTAAAAACAGCAATAGAAGGCCGGGCACAATGGCTCATGCCTGTAATCCCAGCACTTTGGGAGGCCGAGGCAGGCGGGTCACGAGACCAGGAGATTAAGACCATCCTGGCTAACACGGTGAAACCCCATCTCTACTAAAAATACAAAAAATTAGCTGGGCATGGTGGCGGGCGCCTGTAGTCCCAGCTACTCAGGAGGCTGAGGCAGGAGAATGGCATGAACCCAGGAGGCAGAGCTTGCAGTGAGCTGAGATCGCGCCACTGCACTCCAGCCAGGGCGACAGAGCAAAACTCCGTCTCAAAAAACCAAAAAAAACAAAAAACAAACAGAAAAACAAACAAACAAAAAACCAGCAGTAGAATACTTACATCACAAATATGAAACTGCTTTAATAACTTTTATTATAAAAAGTATCAGTGTACATATACTGTATACTACTTAATATATAAGTTGACATATACATAATGTAATGTCAAGCCTGTATATATATTTTAAAGTGGAATATCAGCCTTCTGGTGATGAATATTTAAAGTATATATTCACAATTTTCTTGCAAGCTCAAGTCAAAAACACTGAAACAAGTTAGAGAGAATATATTATAATTATCTATCACTGGAATGACAGTTTTGGGTTTTTTTCCTCCTCGAGGCAAGGCCTTAGAAACTAAGAAATTTCCAAGGATTTTAACCTGCTTTAATTCTTGAAGCACTCAAACACAGCATCCAAATGGAGCATTATTCAAGCTTGTAAGAACTTGACTAAAATCCAGATTTTTATTTTATTTTTTGAGATGGAGTCTCGCTCTGTCACCCAGGCTAGAGTGCAGTGGTGTGATCTCAGCTCACTGCAACCTCCGCCTCCAAGATTCAAGTAGTTCTCCCTGCCTCAGCCTCCTGAGTCGCTGGGATTACAGGCGCCACCACGTCCGGCTAATTTTTGTATTTTTAGTAGAGACGGGGTTTTGCCATGTTGGCTAGGCTGGTCTCAAACTCCTGACCTCAGGTGATCCACCCACGTCGGCCTCCTAAAGTGCTGGGATTACAGACATGAGCCACTGCGCCCAGCCAAATCCAGCTTTTTACATGCCTATATTTTTAGTCCTCCCTGGTTCTCTCTGCTTTACAAATTAAGTTCCAGAACAGTGCAGGAATTCTCTAAAGCATAAGATACATTAAAAAATTGCTAGAGTTGGTTTCAACTTTTCAAAGTAATGGCATGGGGTCATCAATAGGAGGCTAGTAATTAACTTATGAGTATATGCATATACTGGAATACTTTGAAACAGTCAAAAATATAATGATACAGGTATATATCCAAGATACCATGAAATGGTAAAGAAAACCAAGATATAAGAACAGTCTTGCAGTGTAAGTTACTATTTGGGGGAACAAAGAATGAAATATGCATATTTGTTTGTACGGTTATAGACTAACTGGATATACAAGAAACAGGTAATATTTATTGTGTGTAAGGAGAGAACCTGGGTAGTTCAGCTGCAGTGCTAGGAGGGAGACTACTGGTTACCCTTTTGTACCTTTTGAATTTTGAACCATGTGGATAGAATTAGAATTCAGCAACTTAATATGAATTTCTTTTTTTTCTTTCTTTTTTTTTTTTTTAGACAAAGTCTTGCTCTGTTACCCAGGCTGGAGTGCAGTGGTGCACAATCTGGGCTCACTGCAACCTCCACCTCCCAGGCTCAAGCAATTCTCCTGCCTCAGCCTCCCAAGTAGCTGGGAGTACAGGCATCTGCTACTATGCCTGGCTAATTTTTGTATGGTTTTTTTTTTTTTTTAAGTAGAGACAAGGTTTCAAAATGTTGGCCAGGCCAGTCTCGAACTCCTGACCTCAGGTGATCCACCTGCCTCTGCCTCCTAAAGTGCTGAGATTACAGGCATGAGCCACCATGCCCAGCTGGCTTGAATTTCTTTTTTTAAAATGACCTATTTTATAAAACTAAATACAAAACAGCATTCTATTGACAAAATATATTATCATAATCTCACTAGTGAAGGTTGATTACCTCAGTCACCAAATAATAAGCTTGATCTTGAAAGTATCTTACCTTTTCCTAAAGAAGATGAACCACTATCTCTGATTATAATAAATCAGCTGTTTACTTATCAAATGTGAAATTATATAAGAATAGTTGTAAAATCTAAAACCAAAAGTCCTTAAGAATAAGGACTGTAAAAGTTAACAAAAGGAGTAATTAAATCATATTGGTAAATAAGCAACTGTAATAGTCTTGAGACTATGAAAACATTTTATATATAAGAACTTTTTCTCATTCATAAATGTTTAGCATTAGCATTCTTTGTAGTTTTCAATCATTAAAATGTCAACAATCCTAAATTAGTTACCAATCAAATACTAAGTTCTATAAAATCCAGGGCAACCAGATTTGTGACAAAAGAGAAACAGTCCTTACTTTTCTCGTAATCTTTGAAGCTCCACCTTCAAGTCCTCATCCTCTATTTCTGATTCATCATCACTGCTCATTGGGGAAGATGGCGAATAGAAGAGTGAACTCTGTGTTTGAGCATAAGCTTGTTCTTCATGGTGTGGTAAGCACTGATCACTCTCTGGACCAGTCTTTGCCACTGACTTTCCACTGCCAGCAAGACTGGCTGAAAATTCACTATCAGAGCTAGGCTGTTTCCCAGCAGTCAATATCTCTCTCTCTTTAAGCAACAGTTCAGATCCAGACTGCATGCTACTTCCTGTGGCTGAAGTTTCTTCCAATTCCTTTTCTGGGGTCACTGAAGATACATCAGTCTCACAAGCTGCACTGAAAGATAAGAAGTTGTCACCTTGTTTGGGAACTCCTTTATTTTCTTTACAGGTTTCCTGAAGAGCTTGTAACTTCTCAGAAGAAAACGAAGTTTTGGGATTTTGTGTGGCAGGTTCTATTTCTACCAACTGAGACTTTGCTGCTTCAATAAAGGCTTCTTCACTAGAATGGTTTGTCTCACTGAACACTGATATGTGTTCTACTCCAAAAGATGTCACTTTTGCTGACTGCTGAGGAATTGTAATCACCTGAGATATAAAAATGTAAAAGTGGTTAGCATAGCACAGACAAGTAGATGGTCTGCTGTGATGTATATGTATTGATACTAGCAAAACTTAAAAATTTAATCTATATCCTCAAATTCACTCTTTCAAACAGGCCCCTTGGGTAAAGAGAGTGAGCATCATATTGCTCAAATAAAATTCCACAATTAGAGTTGCTGAGATTCTAAAAGACGTGAAATTACATTTATAAAAGAGGACCCACCCACCCGCCAAAAAAAAAAAAAAAAAAGAAAAAAAAAAAACTATTTCTGTGCTCTCTACCAGCTACTATCCATTTCTGTAGACTCATCTTTACTGATGGTTTCAAAAGGTGAGGGGATGCATGGAAGGTGAACAAATTAAATATGACAATGATCTACATTTAAAGTAAGTATCATCAGCCGGGCATGGTGGCTCACGCCTATAATCTCAGTACTTTGGGAGGCTGAGGCGGGTGGATCACCTGAGGTCAGGAGTTCAAGACCAGCCTGGCTAACAAGGTGAAACCCCGTTTCTAATAAAAATACAAAAAATTAGCCAGGCGTGGTGGCGTGCACTTGTAATCCCAGCTACTCGGGAGGCTGAGGCAGTAGAATCGCTTGAACCAAGGAGACGGAGGTTGCAGTGAGCTAAGATCATGCCATTGCACTCCAACTTGGGCAACAAGAGTGAAACTCCATCTCAGTAAACAAAAAAACAAAAAACAAAAATGGAAGTATCATCTACAGACCAAGATCTCCAGTGGCTGTTATGTTTTATAATGCCCTTGTAGATAAGGATTCAATCAAAGACACAAACCTGGAACCGACCCCGCTGAAATGATCCACTCATCGCTTTACATCTATTCAAAGCCCTAGTATCAGCTGTAGACTCCCGTGTCAGAGGAATGGGATCAGGAGCAATTGCTGATCTCATCTCTTCTGTTTCCACTGCAAGTTTTGCCAAATTGTAAGTAGAAAAGAGAAAATTGTTTGTTAAGACTAAATTTGTTTACATTACCAAAAATGAAGAAAAGTAGAAAAAGCTTAACTCCTGCTAGACAATTAAAAGGTGTTAATGTAATAAGCAACATCGTATAAGTCCCTAAGTCTAAATCAGACATTGCAAGATTTATCCCAAGACTTAGTATCTATATGAAATGAATAACTGGAAAACCAAATTAGTTACAAAAGGAAAAAATAAAACGGCAATGACATTAATGGGACATGTCACATACATGGGCTACGTGGAAAAAGTGGCAAGATTTGTATATGAACAACAAAAAAATAAGTAAATGAAAAGTGATGTTACCTAGTCTATGTCCCTGACTGTAAGCACACTACCTTGACGGACTTTTGATCTCTTGAAAAAGCTGGTTGACTGCCGTAGCCTGTATGCCCAGCTTTTTAATTTGCGAGTCCAGGATTTCTTGCTAATAGGATTTTTGAGACTAGGACAAGTAAAGCTTAGGCCAAAATATCCACCTCCTGTCTGCAGATGAATGGCTCCACCGCTTGACACAGCAGCAGGATAGGCCTCTGGATCCCCTGGAAGTGAAGCATCTGAGGACATCTCCTAATGGAGACAAGACAAAACAAAACAAAACAAAACAAAACAAAACAAAACAACCGAGAAAAACCAAAGTGGTAATAATTTAGGTAAGGTGAAGCTTTTTTTAAAAAAAATAACACCGGAATTTCTTGTACAGACTGATCTTTAACCCAAAATAGGGTATTATGTATTAGTTGCATTAATAGTAGCATATTAGACTGAACCCAAGGTACTCCATTTACAAAAATTAAGCCTTCTTGTTTCTTTAAAAATATTATTTAGACTTTAGTAAATAAAAGAGAATATTAATCTTCTACCCCAGAATATTTTTCATCATTATACAAACTTTGAAAACTGAAAATCAAATTAAAATTTCCTTCATATGTGCCAGTTTACTAAAAAGGTTACTAAAACTCCAAGCTATTACCATGAAATTTTTCATTTATGCCTATATTATTTAAGAGACTCAGTTAAAGATGCTTGAAACACACAAACAGAGAAAAACAAGATATCGAGGCACTTAGATTTACAGAGAAGTATGAGGAAATCAAGTTTATTACTTTATGAAAGCATACGGAAATTTATAAAGGACATCAAAATTACTTCAAAATCATGCTCTAAAAATTCTTGTTAACATCAGGCTATCCTGGCTACAAAATCACTCCCCTCTTCTTGTCCTCCTACTCCCCCACCAAAAAGGGCCCCAGATAGAACTGTTGTATCTAAATGAGTGCTTTAAAGATAAATCCTCTATAATAATTAATATGAAAAGTTAGCACAGACAACCACAAATACTTTGGGAAACATGAGAAGGGTCACTACTAATCTAGAAGATTAAAAAAATATATAAAAGCACAAAGAATGGGATTTAGCATTTGCCTGAAGGAAGACAGCCTACTGGCAGGAAGTATGATGTGTTGGGTAAGCATTATTAATACTTAGGGCAGGGCCGGGTGCAGTGGCTTATGCCTGTAATGCCAGCATTTTGGGAGGCTGAGGCAGGCAGATAACCTGAGGTCAGGAGTTCGAGACCAGCCTGGCCAACATGGTAAAACCCCGTCTCTACTAAATATACAAAATTAGCCTGTCGTGGTGGTGCGTGCCTGTAATCCCAGCTACTTGGGAGGCTGAGGCAGGAGAATCGCTAGAACCCAGAGGCAGAGGTTGCAATGAGCCAAGATCGCACCACTGCACTCCAGCCTGGGCAACAAGAACGAAACTCTTGTCTCAAAACAAAAAAACAAAAACAAACTTACGGCTGGTCAGGGCATAAATTGTAAGCAATCAGTTTTTATTTTCTGCAGTCTCATTTTAAACTAGTAACAATAAGTTTCATGATGAGAAAAAAATTAGTATTACAATTTAGAAAATGTTACATTGGTCCCACTGAAATTACAGAAAAGAATTTTAATATGTAGTAACCGGATCAAGATGGCAAATTAAATATTTGTTCTAGCCTTCCTTATCAATCCAAATTTACAGACACGACAGGAAAATAGACATAGACACATGCATACATGACTGAGAGAGGAAAAAGCAGACCATGACATATGTAGGAATTGTTTCAAAATGCTGCAAACTTGGGTGGCTGATACGGGCAGCAGGAGAGAACCCTGGCCAACCAAAAAGATGAGTAGTAGGCTAGAATGCTTACAAAACTCTATCAGACCTACCTTCTGTCTCTTTCAACATTATCTCTTAATGTTCTCCTGTTTGCTGGCCTTCTTTTGGTTCCCTGAACAGTTCTCTATCTATGACTATCACCACCACATACAAGTCCTTCCCTGACTACCATATATAGTTTCAGTATCCCATTTTCTTCTACTAGATGTGAGCTCCACAAAAACAGAGGTTTTGACTTATTCACTGCTAAAGAGATATTCACTGAATGGAAGAATGAACTGATTGGGAATAACAAAGAAGGAACAGGCAGGCAGTTCTGTCCCCACCTCCACACCAAGCAAAGGGCAGCAGAGGCACGTGCCCCCAAATAAGAGTAGTAAGAGGAAAAGGTTTGTGGCCAAGAGAGAGGTCAACAACGTAGGGAGGAGACAACATCCAGGAAGAAAGGTAAGCCCTCCTACCTTTGGAGACTAGCTACTGGGCCACCCTCCAGGCAGCATTAGAGATAAGTTACAAAATACAGTGCCAGGGAGGATGTCCCATACCTTTCCCACAATTACTGAAGGAAGGTTACAGTAATTACATAAAACACAGACAGATGAACAAGGAATCTCATGAGTGAAAAAGACGAGAACACAACTAAGAATCACTAAACACCAAGGGAAAACTAACATTATAAGAAAATACTAAACTTGGCAAACAGGATAGCCAAGGAAATAGCATTAATAACATAGAATAAGACTAATATATTCAGAGAGATGTGTGAATATACTACATCTATAAAGAAAGGAATGAACTACAGTTACTAGAAATTAAAACAATATAATACTTGACACAAAAAATAGCTGAATAGGTGATGCAACAGCTTAAAAATTGAGAAATTATGCCAGTACAAAAAGCAAAAGGACAAACAAATGGAAAGCATGAGAAGTTTATAGATAAGAGCTGGGCATGGTGGCGTATGCCTATAATCCCAGCCCTTTGGAGGCTGAGGCGGGTGGATCATCTGAGGTCAGGAGTTCCAGACCAGCCTGGTCAACATGGTGAAACCTCATCTCTACTAAAAATATGAAAATTAGCTGGGCGTGGTGGTGAGCGCCTATAATCCCAGCTACCTGGGAGGCTGAGGCAGGAGAATTGCTTGAACCTGGGAAGTGGAAGCGGAGGTTGCAGTGAGCTGAAATCATCCCATTGCACTCCAACCTGGGTGACACAGTAAGACTCTGTCTCAAAAAAGAAAAAAAAAAGTTTGTATATAAAAAAAATAGGAAATGAAAAAATAAAACTATCTCTATTCACAGTTGACATGATCTTATATATAGAAAATCCAAAAAAATCCACCAAAAGTTATTGGAGCTAATAAACAAACTCAGTAAAGTTGGAGGATACATCAACACATAAAAATCAGTTGTATTTTTATATACTAGCAATGAAGAATCCAAAACAGAAATTAAGAAAACAATTCCATTTCTAATAACAGTAAGAAAATACTTAGGAATATATTTAACCAAGGAGTGACAGTCTTATACACTGAAAACTACAAAACATTAATGAAAGAAATTCAAGAATACTGAAATAAATAGAAAGTTCATGAATAGGAAGACTTAATCTGTCAACAGTCCACAAAGTGACCTACAGATTCAATGCAATCCCTATCAAAACCCCAATGGCCTTTTTCACAGGAATAGAAAAGCTTATACTAAAATTTCTATGGAATCACAGGGGACCCTGAATAGCCAAAAAATATTTAAAAAGAACAAAATTGGAGGACTCGCATTTCCTGATTTCCAAATATACTATAAAACTACAGTAATCAAAACACTGTCCTTTTGCTACTGGCATAAGCATAGATATTGGGATTGACAAATAGAATTAAGAGTCCAGAAATAAATCCATACATCTATAGTCAATTGATATTTACAAGACTGCCAAGACCATTCAATGGGGGAAAGAATAGTTTCTTCACCAAATGGTGCTGAACAACTGGATATCCAAATGCAAAAGAATGAAGCTGGACCCTTGTCTCGTACATATACAAAAATTAACTCAACATATATCAAATACCTAATTATAAGAGCTAACAAAGCAATACAAGAAAAAGTAGATAATCAGACTTCAACAAAATAAAAAACTTTTGTGCATTAAAGGATACTATCAAGAGAGTGAAAAGACAACCCTACAGAATGGGAGAAAATATTCACAAATAAAATATTTAATAAAGACATAGCATCCAGAATATATAAAGATTTTTTTATTTTATTTTATAGAGATTGGGATCTCACTATGTTGACCAGGCTGGTCTTCAGCTCCTGGCCTCAAGCGATCTTACTGCCTTGGCTTCCCTGTTTTGGGATTACAGGCTTGAGCCACCACGCCCAGCCACACATATAAAGAATTCTTACAATTCAACAACACAAACAACAAACCAATTAAAAAATAGGCAAAGGACTCAAATAGACATTTCTCCTAAGAAGATATACAGATGGCCAACAAGCACATGAAAAGATTCTCAACACCACTAGCTATTAAGCAAATGCAAATCAAGACCACAATAAGAATACCACTTTATACTCACCAAGATGGCTATGAACAAAAAATTGGAAAACAAGTGTTGGTAAGCATGTAGACAAATTGGAACCCTCACATTCTGCTGGTGGGAATGTAAAATGGTGTGGCTACTTTAGAAAAGAGTTTGGTGGTTCTTCAAAAAGTTAAATGTAGAATTACCATATGCCCCAGAGAACTGAAAACAGGAACTCATATGAATACTTTATATGAATGTTCATAGCAGCACTATTCACAACAGCCAAAAGGTAGAAACAACCTAATGTCCATCAACCAATGAATGGATAAACAAAGTGCAGTATAGCCATAAAATGGAATATGAACCTTGAAACATTATGCTAAGTGAAAGAAACCAGACACAAAGGCCATATACTGTATGGTTCCATTTATATGAAATATCTAGCATAAGCAAATCTATACTGACAGAAAGCAGATTTGTGGTTGCAAGGGGCAAGGGGGAAGGGAGAATGAATAATGACTGCTTAATGGGTATGAAGTTTCTTTTGTTGGGGTGATGAAAAAGTTCTGGAACTAGATAACGGTGATGGATACACAACCTTGTGAATATATTTAATGTCACTGGATCGAACACTGTAAAATAGTTAAAATTCTAAGAAATCACAAGACAAGTTTCCATATTTATAGAGCACAAAGAATATGAAATAAGATGAATAAACAATAAGGAGAATATACCAAAGGCATCCAGTAGCCCTTTAAGTAGGTACTATTATCTTGATTTTACAGATGAGGAAATTAAGGCTGGGTAAAGGGTGTAGATAATTTGCCTAGTATTACATAGTAAATGGCAAAGCAAGATTTTGAAACTGGTTTGTGGGGTTCAAAAGCTGTTTTCTTTCTAACGCTGTGTTTCAATAAGAATGTTTTCATTTTAAAAAATATCACAAGTAATACATTGTGAAAGGCAAACAAAAACTCAGGACCCTAATTCACTATGCCAAAAAGAAAAAAGTTAAGCTGAAATCTGAGTCATGCAAGAAACTGCATTTCATTTTGTTCCTAAGCAAACAGCTACAAATAAAAGGTTAAATATCTCCAGAGGTAGCTACCCTATGTTCACCTTATCTTATGTAAAGTGCTGATTTACTGAGCAAAATTGTGAGATGAATACATAATTGATTATTCTCCTACCTGCTCCTTTTCTCTTGCAACATGTGGATTACCATAACCTCCCTCTTTCCCCTCCAGCTTGCTTTTCCCCTTTAAATATTGAAGCCCTCAAAATCATCTTTGGAGAAAGGCACAGACTATAGACTGTATCTGTGATTCCATGTTTTCTCTCTTCTAGACATGTCCCTAACCTTGGCAAAATAAAATTCTAAATTGATTGAGATCTGCCTTAGATACTTTTTGGTTTATAACATGAATGACTGTTTTCTGTAAAAGATCTAAGCCATTAGATAAAACAAAAATCTCTGTAACAATCCTCCTTCCCAGTCCCCCCGGAAGACATCCACTAATATCAATTTATCTTTTCAGAACTTTTTTGTAAATTTATGTACATATATATGTGTGTGTGTGTGTTCCTTTTTAAAAATACAGGCCAGGTGTGGTGGCTTATACCTGTAATCCCACTGTTTTGTGAGACCAAGGCAGGAGCATCGCTTGAGGCCAGGAGTTCAAAACCAGCCTGGGCAACATTGCAAGCCCACGTCTCTACAAAAAGTTTAAAAATGAGCCAAGCATGGTAGCATGCACTTGTAGTCCCAGCTACTTGGCAGGCTGAGGCAAGGGGATCACCTAAACTCAGGAGGTTGAGGTTACAGTGCGCCACGATCATGCCACTGCACTCCAGCCTGGCTAACAGAGACCCTGTCTCAAAAACACACACACACATACACATACATACAAACACACACACAGACACACACACATACACACACCTCATCATCCTGTCTGAATTATTCTGCATATATTTTTCCTGATGATTTTTCCTGGAGATATGTCCATGATAAAATAAAGATGATAAGAGCTAACATATATTTATAGGTCTACTTCATGCTTTTAAATTGCTTCATAGTATCAATGTCCCTCAATTTCTATTTATAAATATTTAAACTTGTTTGTGAATCCTTTCCTGTTACAAATAAACAAACAATGTTACACTGAACATTCTTATACATGTTCCTTTGTTCATATGTGCAAATGCTTCTCTCAGGTAGAATTTGACACTGACATAGCTCAGTCACAGGAATGTACACATTTCTAACTTTCACAGTGCTAAACTGCCCTCCAAGTAGGCTGTACTGATTTTATTCCTACCAACATAAAATGAAAATTACCGCGCCTGGCCATCAATTTCTTTAATATTTGCTAGTCTAATTAGCAAAAACTATTTTTCTGTAAAGTTTTGCCTTTCTCTCATTACTAAGAAAGTTGAAAATCTTTTCACATGTTTAGCAGGCATTTCCACTTCTGTGAAATGCACGTTCACATGCTTTGGCTATTCTTCCACTGAGTTGTCTGATCTTTTCTCAATGATTTGTAAGCATTCTTTATATATTTTAGAGTTAATATTTTGTCAGTTTTCTGAGAAAAAAGCTTGGAAGAAAAATACATGCAAAAATAGGTTGCTATGAAAATGGAGCCAAGAATAAGAACGATTTAAAAAATCCAATTCATGACTGCCAAATGAAAAATTAACTGGATACAGCTGAATACCAAGAGAGTGATCTGAAATTTAAAAAGAAAAAAAAAAACTGAAGACATATCTGAGAACATAAGGTTTTAAAAAATGAAATTAAAAGTGAGAGCAAGCTGTTAAGAAACATGGGGAATAATCCAAGAGGCCATATATCTCCTACGATTTCCAAATGGAAATAAGCAAGACAATGAAGGGGAAGAAAAATAAGAAATGAAAATAAAGTTACTGGAGCTGAAAAAAGACACACATCTTCAAATTCAAAACATCCACAAAAGTGATATACAAAATGAATGGAAAAGCAATATACCAAGATAGAGTCTGATAATCAGAACTCTAAGATAGTTTCCTAAAAGCAACTAGACCTGTGCTAACTGAATACAGCAGCCACTAATCACATGTGGCTGTCTAAATTTAAATTAATTAAATCAAATTAAATTAAAAATTCAGGCCCTCAGTTGCACTAGCCACATTTCAAGTGCTCAATAGTCATATCTGGTTAGTGGTTACTGTATTGGATAGTGCAGATACAGAACATTTCCACATTGTAAAAAGTACTAGAGCATTGCAGTGGTCTAGAGTAAAAACAGGTTACCTACAAGTGAATGATAAACAACTGAAATCACTCTCATCAGCAAGGCTAATAAAAGACAATAAAACAATGTATTCTCAATTGAGAAGAAAAAATTCTGATCCTACCATCTGTACTTAGTCAATCAAGTGTGAAGCAATATAAAGACATTTTTAGACAGGCAAAAGAATACCAAATAGGATCTCCATGCAATATATTTGAAAATATTACTCATAGAAGTATTTTAGGGGAAAAAAGGATTCCACAACACCAGAAACAGTGGCAGCTAAGTATGATCCAGATATAGCAACAGACACTTGAAACAAATAAAAGAATCCATTTGACCTTGACACTTGGGAGAGTCTCCTTCAAGCAACAAAGTTTAAATGACAGAAATAACAGTTCATTTCTTAAGATTCACATCACATTATGTGATATTTATTTATTATTTAAAATAATTTAAAAATTTAAAAGATATTTAAATTATATCAGTGGAATATTATGCAGTTGTTTCAAAAAGTTGAGTAAGATGGAACTATGTGTACTGACATGGATACCCATAAATGAAAAAAATGCAGACTAGCATATATGTAAATATATGTATATAAATATTAACATGTATCTATATATCTATATAAAGATACAATATATCATATATAAAAAGTATATCTTTATAAATATTTGTATATTAATTAAAATCATGTCTGGAAAGATTTGCTAACAGCTGTGTCTATAGGTTTGGGGATGGGGTGGATTTTACTTGTACATAGTACATATATACTATGTACAAGTATATATTATTACTTATATAATAACAAAAATGACAAAAAGATAATGATAAAGATTTAGAAAGATGTCCATGATCTACTGTAAAATGAAAAAATTAAGTTGCAGACCAGTATGTATACAGCACAGTATTTTTATGAATAAAATGTTATATGTATGTAAATAGATCTGTATAAGCTTAAGAAAAGTCAAGAAGGATAAGCACCGAATTATTAGTGGTTACTTCTGTAATTTGAAGGGGCAGAAAAGGAAAATTAAAGTTCCCACATTATATAACTCAAAAAATAAGTCAGGTCAGGCACAGTGTCTCACGCCTGTAATCCCAGCACTTTGGAGGCCAAGGCGGGTGGATCACGAGGTCAAGAGTTTGAGACCCGCCTGGCCAACATGGTGAAATCCCGTCTCTACTAATACAATTAGCCAGGCATGGTGGCACGTGTCTGTAATCCCAGCTACTCAGGAGGCTGAGGCAGGAGAATTGCTTGAACCCGGGAGGCAGACCGAGATCGTGCCACTGCACTCCAGCCTAGGAGACAGAGCAAGACTCCGTCTAGGGTTGGAAAAAAAAAAAAAAAAAAAAAAAAAAAAGTCATGGTATTAATGATGATTTTACTTTCTTTTCTTTTTTTGTCAAATTAAATCCCCCCAAACATGATTAAATTAAAAACCGTAACTTTTTTTTTTTTAAGAAGGAAACTGATAACAGGCATTTTAAGTGAAAATCTAAAAGTTCTTCCTACCCACTAAAACAATCCATGAGTCAGTTTTCATTCTGTCATTAATACAAATATAGACACTGCTTGCAGGTTCTTAGCTAATTCACCAGAGGGCTCTCTTACCAAAGATAGTTTGTTATCTCTACTG
The DNA here is from genome assembly GCF_024542745.1 of Macaca thibetana thibetana. Taxonomy (NCBI): domain Eukaryota; kingdom Metazoa; phylum Chordata; class Mammalia; order Primates; family Cercopithecidae; genus Macaca; species Macaca thibetana. Next base: position 53,676,007 of record NC_065598.1, read on the forward strand.
AGAGGTTCTGAACACTGCAGCCTAAGTCATGGCCTTCTTAAATACCTGTGACCTCAGAATCTTGTGACATAGACCATTTCATTTCAAAGGACAGAATTTTAGAAGAGAAGGCATTTCTTTAAAACAATAAGGAATTGGTTAGAAAGAACGATACTTACATGTAAACACAATTCGCTGGGTACAGAAGTTATCACATTCAGGTCCCTTTTGAACACTGATATATTAGTAGGCTGACTTGCAGCCACATTAGACAGAAGCTTAGAGCCTGTCTGTTGGAAATTAGGGGATTGTACAGGGCTATCTTGAATTCCACAGTGACTGATGGCTATGACTTCTGTCACTGGACAGGAGAGGGTATCTTCAGCAGAGGAAGAAAATGGAGAGTCTATGCTTTGGGTATCCTTCTGACTCTCGGGATAGATGCTAGAGATGCTGTGCTCCTGATAGAGCAAGTTTCTTAATTTTTCATCCAGAGTTTTAATTCGGTTGTCTGCAAACTCCAGTTTTGGAGGTCTTTCTCCATCTGATTCCAGGACAGTAGTGGGTTGAAGGGTAGGTGGTTCAAGGCCAGGGGTCTGAGTGGGAATGACTGTCTTTGGAGAACTTGCTTCAGTGTTCACTGTAGTTTCTCCTTCTTGGGAAATACACTCTGCATCCATAGCTGGCTGCTGTACTGATAAGGTTTGAGGCTTTTGATCAAATGCCAGAGTTGTAAGAGAGTTACCAGCAGTCTGAGTTGATTCGCCAGGATGGGACATAAGTGCATCAGCCTGACTGGCAGTTTGGTGACATGGATACACAGGTATGAATATGCTTGCTTGTTTGGTGAGTCCCTCACATTCAGCTCGAACTGCATGAACTGAAGTAGTAGAGTAACTGCAACTATTAGTAACTGGTGCCATTATCTGCCTGTTATCTTCCACTTGATAAAGTATAGCTGGCTGCTTGGTTTCTACGCTAGCACATTCAGAAATCTTACCATCAACCACATCCTTGTGTTCTGATTTGGAGGTGAAAAGTGCACGGTGGCATGGATTATTTTCTATAGTGAGCAGTGTGTCCCGTGGTATCTCCTTATTACTTGTGTTTTTTGGACCTGGAACAATAATAAAGAATGGCTAAGCATGTACTGATAAGTACAAAGCATAGACTAGTGCCCTAAGTCAAAAGGAACAGGAGGAGAAAGAGGCAAATGAGAACCTGTGTGAAAGTACTCTTGTAAATAAGACTCAAAACACACAGAATTCAACCTGGCAAGGAAAATAATATTTTCCTTTTTTCTCATAAATATTAAATAGGAAATGGCTTAAGTTGTATCCTAATATTAATGTCTTCAAAAAAGCTTATGAAAATTCTCATAAGCATAAAATTCCCATGGAAACCAGTTAAAGATATCATATGTATTTTGCATCCCATCCTTTGAGTCTGGACAAAGTGGCAGAGAAGAAAAGCTTACTAGGAAGTGGATATAGGCCAGGAACCGAAGACATGGAATGCTGAAGAGAAGGAGGAGACTGAGTCTCACGGTTTCTTATCGTCTGATTGATACAGAATCGCCACCGACCAACCGGGGATGACTGAGGAGCAGATTCATCTGCAGAAATAATTAGCAAAAAATAATATGCTAAGCGATTTTCAATTTATTTACCTTATTGACTGAAGAAGCCAGGTTAAATAAACAATTTGCCTTGTATCTCCATTTCTAATAGTACTAGAATATATGTAATTGATAAGACCAGCCCTCTCAATACTGACAAAAAGTCTGAAGTACTAAGCACACAATATCTTTAGAGAAGGATTTTAGATTCTACTGAAACAAATATTGCATCAATAGTAATTAGAAACAGGGTACTCTTTGAAAAAACTGACAGCACTTTTCCCATTAAAACCTGTATCTCCTATTCTGTATCCTAATTATGATAGTGCTTACATAAATCTATATATGTATTAAAATTTACAGAAGTGTACACCAAAAGAAAAAGGAGTCAGTTTTACTGTATGACATTTTAGAAAATGAAGTAAAATAAACCCCTACATCTTAACTGCTACTTTGTAAACGTACTCAAATAAGTAATTCTCTTTTAAACTTTACCCAACTTTGTTAGTCAGAAACCTACTCAGATCTTGGCTAACCAGAAAAATAAGATATAGGAGGACTCTGCATCATAACACAGTCAAACTAAATTTCAGGATAATGGTATCTGCTTCTATTACTCCCACACCACCTTTTGCTTCTTTATGTTCCTGTAATTTCTTCAGGGGTGCTCATTTGTCTATGGCTCTTATCCCCCTCCCAGACACTCTTTAATATACCTGAGAAGAATGGAAAGATAAAGTCATCAGAAAAGAAAACAGAAGACCCTAGTTTTCGTTTCTGGAGGTTTATCTGGCATCTGATTTACTAAAAGTTATCAGTGACCAGAGCAAGTAGAAGCACATCATTCATCGTTAGTAGAATAAAATCAAGATATGAATGACTATTGAAACATGAGGCAAACTTAGAAAATGATGACTTTTGTTAAAAAGTTTCTATCCATCTCAAATCAGAAAAAAATAACTTACTACTTAAGTTTCAAACAGTTATGCCATTTAAGGTCATCAGTACTGTGACTGCTTTTCTGGTAACATTACCACCCAACAACTCAAAAATAAATCAATCAGATAAAGAACCAACACTTGAGGAAAAGTCAGGGGATGGATTATTACCTCTCGGCCTTTCAAGGTGTGAGAAAACCTATACTAATAAGTTACCAAATTAATTTATTGGCTAACATCTTTCCCAATGAAGGTGTGTTAAAAGTTTTCAAATGTCTTGCTTCAAAAACCAAATGGTAAATTTTACTAAATATACTTACTGCTGGTTTGAGTAGATGTAGAATTTATCTGTACTTGTTCAGATGACCCTGTCTGAATTAAAAATGAATAGATAAATTAAAATGTTCCTGATTCATATCTGAGAAGATCTGTTTGCTAAACAATTGTTCTCACCTGGCTACTGTTGGAGTCCACAGTAATAGAATCAACTCCAATGGCTCTTTCTGTGGCAGAGTGGACATGAAGGATCTCCTGGGCTTGACCTACAATAGCTCTCAATTCTTCTACAAACTTTTCTTTCTCACTTTCCAGCACAAAGTTATCTTCAACCTGCCCAAAAGTAAAAGTAAGTCTATTCATGAGAGTGAATGTAGTTTATTCAAAGTTATAATATTATATAAATAGTGACTACCACATAAAGAAAGAAAATTGGGCCAGGCACAGTGGCTAATGCCTGTAATCCCACTTTGGGAGACCGAAGCGGGCAGATCACGTGAGGTCGGGAGTTCGAGACCAGCCTGACCAACATGGAGAAACCCTGTCTCTATTACAAATACAAAATTAGCCAGGTACGGTGGCTCATGCCTGTAATTCCAGCACTTTGGGAGGCTGAGGCGGGTGGATCACCTGAAGTCAGGAGTTCGAGACCAGCCTGACCAACATGGTGAAACCCTGTTTCTACTAAAAATACAAAATTAACCGGGTGGGGTGGCGGGTGCCTGTAATCCCGGCTACTTGGGAGGCTGAGGCAGGATAATTGCTTGAGCCCGGGAGGCGGAGGTTACGGTGAGCTGACATCGCGCCATTGCACTACAGCCGGGGCAACAAGAGCAAAACTCAGTCTCAAAAAAAAAAAAAAAGAAAAAAAAAGAAAAAAAAAAGAAAAAGAAAAAAAAAAGAAGAAAATTAAAATTAAGTATCTAAATCCAAGTATAACAATAGAATTCACAAAGACCAGCAACAAATGCCAAAGAATACATTAAATAATTCTATTTGAGACTACCAACATTTCTCAGATTGGCACTACCTACCAGAGAAGGAACCAGCATTTAAAAAAATATGTCATTCTATAAATTGGTTATTTGAAGAATATAACTGAGGCAATGTTTAAAACTAAGATGTCCAAACCCAAAAGCTTTTAAATCACAAACCACAAATGAAACATCTTCAAAGAAAATAAAGAATAGCTTGGAAGGCTGGGCACGGTGGCTCATGCCTATAATCCCAGCACTTTGGGAGGCCAAGATGGGCGGATCACGAGCTCAGGAGATCGAGACCATCCTGGCTAACACGGTGAAACCCCGTCTCTACTAAAAAGAATACAAAACTAGCCGGGCGAGGTGGCGGGCACCTGTAGTCCCAGCTACTCGGGAGGCTGAGGCAGGAGAATGGCGTGAACCCGGGAGGCGGACCTTGCAGTGAGCCCAGATCACGCCACTGCACTCCAGCCTGGGCGACAGAGCGAGACTCCGTCTCAAAAAAAAAAAAAAAAAAAAAAAATACAAAAATTAGCCAGGTGTGGTGGCATGCGCCTGTAATCCCAGCTACTTGGGAGGCTGAGACAGGAGAATCGCTTGATCCCAGGAGGCGGAGGTTGCAGTGAGCCAATATCATGCCATTGCACTCCAGCCTGGGCAACAGAGGGAGACTCTGTCTCAAAAAAAAAAAAAAAACAAAAACCAAAAATAGCTCGGAAGACCACTAATTAGGTTAAACATTCCTGAAAAGAATGAAAGAAGAGACAGTTCAGAAAATATTACGTTAAACAAGAACAGAACTGATGAAATAATTGACTTTTAAAATGTTTAATTCTGCTTGGCTAGAAATGCATATACAAAGAAAGCTGACAGAAACAAAAAGCATTATATGAACTCTTCCTGCCATTCTAGCCCTATCCCCATCACAAAAGGGGAAGATGCAAAAGTAACCTAGAAAATAATATAAAATAAATAAAATGAAGGGGGAAGAAATACTAACTTAAGCCTAAAAATTCAAAGAAAATATTAAAAACTAAATGAGGCCGGGCGCGGTGGCTCAAGCCTGTAATCCCAGCACTCTGGGAGGCCGAGACGGGTGGATCACGAGGTCAGGAGATCGAGACTATCCTGGCTAACACGGTGAAACCCCGTCTCTACTAAAAAAAATACAAAAAACTAGCCGGGCGATGTGGCGGACGCCTGTAGTCCCAGCTACTCGGGAGGCTGAGGCAGGAGAATGGCGTGAACCCGGGAGGCGGAGCTTGCAGTGAGCTGAGATCCGGCCACTGCACTCCAGCCTGGGCGGCAGAGCGAGACTCCGTCTCAAAAAAAAAAAAAAAAAAACAAAACTAAATGAAACAATTACATACAAGATGATAGATCAGTGGCTAACACATTAGAATTACAAGGGGAGGCCAACCTGGCTAATACTGTGAAACCCCGTCTCTACTAAAAATACAAAAAATTAGCCAGGTGTGGTGGCGGGCACCAGTAGTCCCAGCTACTTGGGAGGCTGAAGAAGGAGAATGGCGTGAACCTGGGAGGCGGAGCCTGCAGTGAGCCGAGATTGCACCACTGCACTCCAGACTGGGAGAGACAGCGAGACCCCATTTCAAAAAAAAAAAAAAAAAGAATTACAAGGGGAGGGATACCCCATTTACCTTTACATCATTCTTACACATTGTATACCTACATCAAAATATCTCATATACCTCATAAATATATAAACTTTCTATGTACCCACAAAAATTTTTAAAAAAACAGAAAAAAAAAAAAAGAATTACCTGGGAGTTTAGCTTTTTCAAAGCCTGTTATCAAAAATAAAGATAATGGGGGGGTGGGGGCGGAGCAAGATGGCCAAACAGGATCAGCTCCAGTCTCCAGCTCCCAGCGCGAGCGACACGGAAGACAGGTGATTTCTGCATTATCAACTGAGGTACTAGGTTCATCTCACTGGGGAGTGCCGGACAGTCGGTGCTGGTCAGCTGTTGCAGCCCGACCAGCGAGAGCTGAAGCAGGGCGAGGCGTCGCGTCACCTGGGAAGCGCAAAGGGGAAGGGAATCCCTTTTCCTAGCCAGGGGAACAGAGACACACAACACCTGGAAAATTGGGTAACTCCCACCCCAATACTGCGCTTTAAGCAAACGGGCACACCAGAAGATTATATCCTACACCTGGCCGGGAGGGTCCCACGCCCACGGAACCTTCCTCATTGCTAGCCCAGCAGTCTGCGATCTAACCGCAAGGCAGCAGTGAGGCTGGGGGAGGGGCGCCCGCCATTGCTGAAGCTTAAGTAGGTAAACAAAGCCCTGGGAAGATCGAACTGGGTGGAGCTCAAGGAGGCCTGCCAGTCTCTGTAGACTCCACCTCTGGGGACAGGGCACAGCTAAACAACAACAACAACAACAACAAAAAGCAGCAGAAACCTCTGCAGACGCAAGCAACTCTGTCTGACAGCTTTGAAGATAGCAGTGGATCTCCCAACACGGAGGTTGAGATCTGAGAACGGACAGACTGCCTGCTCAAGTGGGTCCCTGACCCCTGAGTAGCCTAACTGGGAGACATCCTACACTAGGGGCAGTCTGACACCCCACACCTCACAGGGTGGAGTACACCCCTGAGAGGAAGCTTCCAAAGCAAGAATCAGACAGGTACACTCGCTGTTCAGCAGTATTCTATCTTCTGCAGCCTCTGCTGCTGACACCCAGGCAAACAGGGTCTGGAGTGGACCTCAAGCAATCTCCAACAGACCTACAGCTGAGAGTCCTGACTGTTAGAAGGAAAACTAACAAACAGGAAGGACACCCACACCAAAACCCCATCAGTACATCACCATCATCAAAGACCAGAGGCAGATAAAACCACAAAGATGGGGAAAAAGCAGGGCAGAAAAGCTGGAAATTCAAAAAATAAGAGCGCATCTTCCCCCTCCAAAGGAACGCAGCTCATCGCCAGCAACGGATCAAAGCTGGACGGAGAATGACTTTGACGAGATGAGAGAAGAAGGCTTCAGTCCATCAAACTTCTCAGAGCTAAAGGAGGAATTATGTACCCAGCGCAAAGAAACTAAAAAGCTTGAAAAAAGAGTGGAAGAACTGATAACCAGAATAATTAATGCAGAGAAGGCCACAAATGAACGGGCAGAGACGAAAACCATGACACGAGAAATACGTGACAAATGCACAAGCTTCAGTAACCGACTCGATCAACTGGAAGAAAGAGTATCAGCGATTGAGGATCAAATGAATGAAGTGAAGCGAGAAGAGAAATCTAAAGAAAAAAGAAGAAAAAGAAATGAACAAAGCCTGCAAGAAGTATGGGATTATGTAAAAAGACCAAATCTACGTCTGATTGGGGTGCCTGAAAGTGAGGGGGAAAATGGAACCAAGTTGGAAAACACTCTTCAGGATATCATCCAGGAGAACTTCCCCAAACTAGTAGGGCAGGCCAACATTCAAATCCAGGAAATACAGAGAATGCCACAAAGATACTCCTCGAGAAGAGCAACTCCAAGACACATAATTGCCAGATTCACCAAAGTTGAAATGAAGGAAAAAATCTTAAGGGCAACCAGAGAGAAAGGTCAGGTTACCCACAAAGGGAAGCCCATCAGACTAACAGCAGATCTCTCGGCAGAAACTCTCCAAGCCAGAAGAGAGTGGGGGCCAATATTCAACATTCTTAAAGAAAAGAATTTTCAACCCAGAATTTCATATCCAGCCAAACTAAGTTTCATAAGTGAAGGAGAAATAAAATCCTTTACAGATAAGCAAATGCTTAGAGATTTTGTCACCACTAGGCCTGCCTTACAAGAGACCCTGAAGGAAGCACTAAACATGGAAAGGAACAACCGGTACCAGCCATTGCAAAAACATGCCAAAATGTAATGACCATCGAGGCTAGGAAGAAACTGCATCAACTAACGAGCAAAATAACCAGTTAATATTATAATGGCAGGATCAAGTTCATACATAACAATATTAACCTTAAATGTAAATGGACTAAATGCTCCAATTAAAAGACACAGACTGGCAAACTGGATAAAGAGTCAAGATCCATCAGTCTGCTATATTCAGGAGACCCATCTCACATGCAGAGACATACATAGGCTCAAAATAAAGGGATGGAGGAAGATCTACCAAGCAAATGGAGAACAAAAAAAAGCAGGGGTTGCAATACTAGTCTCTGATAAAACAGACTTTAAACCATCAAAGATCAAAAGAGACAAAGAAGGCCATTACATAATGGTAAAGGGATCAATTCAACAGGAAGAGCTAACTATCCTAAATATATATGCGCCCAATACAGGAGCACCCAGATTCATCAAGCAAGTCCTTAGAGACTTACAAAGAGACTTAGACTCCCATACAATACTAATGGGAGACTTCAACACCCCACTGTCAACATTAGACAGATCAACGAGACAGAAAGTTAACAAGGATATCCAGGAATTGAACTCATCTCTGCAGCAAGCAGACCTAATAGACATCTACAGAACTCTCCACCCCAAATCAACAGAATATACATTCTTCTCAGCACCACATCACACTTATTCCAAAATTGACCACATAATTGGAAGTAAAGCACTCCTCAGCAAATGTACAAGAACAGAAATTATAACAAACTGTCTCTCAGACCACAGTGCAATCAAACTAGAACTCAGGATTAAGAAACTCAATCAAAACCGCTCAACTACATGGAAACTGAATAACCTGCTCCTGAATGACTACTGGGTACACAACGAAATGAAGGCAGAAATAAAGATGTTCTTTGAAACCAATGAGAACAAAGATACAACATACCAGAATCTCTGGGACACATTTAAAGCAGTGTGTACAGGGAAATTTATAGCACTAAATGCCCACAAGAGAAAGCTGGAAAGATCTAAAACTGACACTCTAACATCACAATTAAAAGAACTAGAGAAGCAAGAGCAAACACATTCAAAAGCTAGCAGAAGGCAAGAAATAACTAAGATCAGAGCAGAACTGAAGGAGATAGAGACACAAAAAACCCTCCAAAAAATCAATGAATCCAGGAGTTGGTTTTTTGAAAAGATCAACAAAATTGATAGACCACTAGCAAGACTAATAAAGAAGAAAAGAGAGAAGAATCAAATAGACGCAATAAAAAATGATAAAGGGGATATCACCACCGACCCCACAGAAATATAAACTACCATCAGAGAATACTATAAACACCTCTACGCAAATAAACTAGAAAATCTAGAAGAAATGGATAATTTCCTGGACACTTACACTCTCCCAAGACTAAACCAGGAAGAAGCTGAATCCCTGAATAGACCAATAGCAGGCTCTGAAATTGAGGCAATAATTAATAACCTACCAACCAAAAAAAGTCCAGGACCAGATGGATTCACAGCTGAATTCTACCAGAGGTACAAGGAGGAGCTGGTACCATTCCTTCTGAAACTATTCCAATCAATAGAAAAAGAGGGAATCCTCCCTAACTCATTTTATGAGGCCAACATCATCCTGATACCAAAGCCTGGCAGAGACACAACAAAAAAAGAGAATTTTAGACCAATATCCCTGATGAACATCAATGCAAAAATCCTCAATAAAATACTGGCAAACTGGATCCAGCAGCACATCAAAAAGCTTATCCACCATGATCAAGTGGGCTTCATCCCTGGGATGCAAGGCTGGTTCAACATACGCAAATCAATAAACGTAATCCAGCATATAAACAGAACCAAAGACAAGAACCATATGATTATCTCAATAGATGCAGAAAAGGCCTTTGACAAAATTCAACAGCCCTTCATGCTAAAAACGCTCAATAAATTCGGTATTGATGGAATGTATCTCAAAATCATAAGAACTATTTATGACAAACCCACAGCCAATATCACACTGAATGGGCAAAAACTGGAAGCATTCCCTTTGAAAACTGGCACAAGAGAGGGATGCCCTCTCTCACCACTCCTATTCAACATAGTGTTGGAAGTTCTGGCTAGGGCAATCAGGCAAGAGAAAGAAATCAAGGGTATTCAGTTAGGAAAAGAAGAAGTCAAATTGTCCCTGTTTGCAGATGACATGATTGTATATTTAGAAAACCCCATTGTCTTAGCCCAAAATCTCCTTAAGCTGATAAGCAACTTCAGCAAAGTCTCAGGATACAAAATTAATGTGCAAAAATCACAAGCATTCTTATACACCAGTAACAGACAGACAGAGAGCCAAATCAGGAATGAACTTCCATTCACAATTGCTTCAAAGAGAATAAAATACCTAGGAATCCAACTTACAAGGGATGTCAAGGACCTCTTCAAGGAGAACTACAAACCACTGCTCAGTGAAATAAAAGAGGACACAAACAAATGGAAGAACATACCATGCTCATGGATAGGAAGAATCAATATCGTAAAAATGGCCATACTGCCCAAGGTTATTTATAGATTCAATGCCATCCCCATCAAGCTACCAATGAGTTTCTTCACAGAATTGGAAAAAACTGCTTTAAAGTTCATATGGAACCAAAAAAGAGCCGGCATCTCCAAGACAATCCTAAGTCAAAAGAACAAAGCTGGAGGCATCACACTACCTGACTTCAAACTATACTACAAGGCTACAGTAACCAAAACAGCATGGTACTGGTACCAAAACAGAGATATAGACCAATGGAATAGAACAGAGTCCTCAGAAATAATACCACACATCTACAGCCATCTGATCTTTGATAAACCTGAGAGAAACAAGAAATGGGGAAAGGATTCCCTATTTAATAAATGGTGCTGGGAAAATTGGCTAGCCATAAGTAGAAAGCTGAAACTGGATCCTTTCCTTACTCCTTATACGAAAATTAATTCAAGATGGATTAGAGACTTAAATGTTAGACCTAATCCCATAAAAACCCTAGAAGAAAACCTAGGTAATACCATTCAGGACATAAGCATGGGCAAAGACTTCATGTCTAAAACACCAAAAGCAACGGCAACAAAAGCCAAAATTGAAAAATGGGACCTAATTAAACTAAAGAGCTTCTGCACAGCAAAAGAAACTACCATCAAAGTGAACAGGCAACCTACAGAATGGGAGAAAAGTTTTGCAATCTACTCATCTGACAAAGGGCTAATATCCAGAACCTACAAAGAACTCAAACAAATTTACAAGAAAAAAACAAACCACCCCATCAAAAAGTGGGCAAAGGATATGAACAGACATTTCTCAAAAGAGGACATTCATACAGCCAACAGACACATGAAAAAATGCTCATCATCACTGGCCATCAGAGAAATGCAAATCAAAACCACAATGAGATACCATCTCACACCAGTTAGAATGCCAATCATTAAAAAGTCAGGAAACAACAGGTGCTGGAGAGGATGTGGAGAAAGAGGAACACTTTTACACTGTTGGTGGGATTGTAAACTAGTTCAACCATTATGGAAAACAGTATGGCGATTCCTCAAGGATCTAGAACTAGAAGTACCATATGACCCAGCCATCCCATTACTGGGTATATACCCAAAGGATTATAAATCATGCTGCTTTAAAGACACATGCACACGTATGTTTATTGCGGCACTATTCACAATAGCAAAGACTTGGAATCAACCCAAATGTCCATCAGTGACAGACTGGATTAAGAAAATGTGGCACATATACACCATGGAATACTATGCAGCCATAAAAAAGGATGAGTTTGTGTCCTTTGTAGGGACATGGATGCAGCTGGAAACCATCATTCTCAGCAAAGTATCACAAGAACAGAAAACCAAACACCACATGTTCTCACTCATAGGTGGGAACTGAACAATGAGATCACTTGGACTCGGGAAGGGGAACATTACACACCATGGCCTATCATGGGGAGGGGGGAGGGGGGAGGGACTGCATTGGGAGTTATACCTGATGTAAATGATGAGTTGATGGGTGCTGACGAGTTGATGGGTGCAGCACACCAACATGGCACAAGTATACATATGTAACAAACCTGCACATTATGCACATGTACCCTAGAACTTAAAGTATAATTAAAAAACAAAAAGATAATAAAAGATAACTTTTTTTTGGGACAGGGTCTTGCTCTGCTGCCCAGGCTGGAATGCAGTGACATGATCATAGCTCACTACAGCCTCAATCCCCTGGGCTCAAGCAATCCTCCCCACTCAGCCTCCCAAAGTGCTGGGATTACAAGTGTGACCACCACATCTGGCATTTTTAAATTTTTTGTAAAGACAAGGTCTCACTCACTACATTGCCTAGGCTGTTCTTGAACTCCTGGGCTCAAGTGATCCTCTTGCCTAGGCCTCCCAAAGTGCTGGGATTACAGGCATGAGCCACTGTGCCCAGCAAAAAATAAACTGAAAAAAAAAAAAAAATTACCTGGGGAGCTTTACAAACTATTGATGCTTGGGCCTCACCTGCAAATATTCTGATTTAATCAAGGGACCAGGCAATACAATTGTTTTTAAAAAGCTTGTCAAGTGATTTTCACATGCACTCAGAGATAAGAACCATTTATCTATATTATCTCTAAATGAAACCTCCGCATATTTTCCAGATAAATATACTGAAACCGGAGGAGATGCAGTGATTTACACTTGATGATAACCCAATTTAGATCTGTACAAACTTTTAAAATTAATCGTACTCTTTAAAAAATGATGGCTCAAAATAAATGGAGACAGAATTATAGGGGAAAAAAGACAGAATGCTGAAGGGAAGATAATTTAGTCTTACTATACTTACCATATAGTCTGCAATATCCTCTGGCACATCACCATCAACATCAAACTTGAAGGTGACCATCTTGTTGTTGTGTGTCTCCAGCTGACACTCTACCATGTTATCTCCAGAGGTTGATACCTGAGTACAAACATTTCACTGGTTTAAGAGTCAGTCACTGTCTTTTCTTTGCAAATTGTGCAGGGAACATCTACACTAGTTCACATACAATATATGTGGAAAATGGCTTAAATAGTTCAGAATCTAAAAAGACTATGTTTTCCCTTGGTGGAATACCATCTAAACAGCCATTCTATGACCAATCTAACAGGTTCAAGTTACTCAGTAAAAAATAAGTTATAAATGTGATCCTGTGGTAAAGAAAACAATACAACTTTTATAAGAAAGCAAAAAAAAGTTATAAGTCACTAGAGCTATCTGCAATGCAAAGATTTAAATTTAATAATTCATTTCCAAAATTCTCTTAATCTATAAATTGACTAAGCAAAAGAAGAGGCACTGCGAATGGAAATGTAAACTGGATCAATCTTTATGGACAGCAATCTAGCAACATATATCTTGAAATTTTAAAAATCTTCATATTTTGACCCATGAGTCCGACTCCTATGGATCTAATAAGGAAACAATCAGGAATAGATACAAAGATGTATGTTCAAGGATTTTGTTGCAAAGATATACAGACAGCCAAAAAGAGTAAAAGACAGCAAGTTAGAAAAAGGACAGACTGGGAAAAAGATGGAAAGAAAGAACATAAACCAAGAACATAGGGAATGATTACGTTATTTCTCTGTATAAGCAGCTATTTAATATAGCCATTTAAAATGTCATGTTATCGAAAAATTAATGATACAGAAAAGCATACATGATATATTAGGTTTTTAAAAATACAGGATATAAAATTATATATAGGTTGAAGCAGTCAACTGAAATGTACATCATGTTGGTTAGAGATATGGGCTTTAAAGTCTGATTTAGGTTCAGATCTGACATTATCACTTGCTAGTTGAGTGATCTTAGGCAAATTACTTTGCTCCTCTGATTTTTTTTGTTTTTTTTTCAGATGGAGTTTTGTTCTTGTTGTCCAGGCTGGAGTGCAATGGCACCATCTCAGTTCACCACAACATCCTGTCTCAGCCTCCCGAGTAGCTGGGATTACAGGCATGCACCACCATGCCCAGCTAATTTTTGTATTTTTAATAGAGATGGGATTTTATCATATTGGTCAGGCTGGTCTCAAACTCCTGGCCTCAGATGATCCACCGGCCTCGGCCTCCCAAAGTGCTGGGATTACAGGAGTGAGCCACTGTGCCCGGCCCACTCCTCTGATCTTTAGTATCTTCATTTGTAAAGATGAGTATACACTACGACCTATCATACAGGGTTATTGAAGGATTAAATGATAAAATGCATGGATAACATTTAGGGTGCCTACCACAAAAGAACTCAGTAGATTTTTGCTGCGATTACTAGTGCTATTACAACCTTAATAATGTAAAACACTACATGTACATACAGGAAAAAGAGAGAAAAACAAACTAAAACATTAATAGGAGCTATCTCTGAATGGTGGTTACAAGTGGATTTTATTTTCTTTCTTATATTTCCTAAGTTTAACAATGAACACATAATACTCGTATTGGAAAGTCTGTAACGGAGAGAAGGTTAGTTTAGAGAGGGTTTCACAATATTCTACAACTCACTTCTGTAGCACTGCCCCTCTCTGACCCTCCAGACCTCTATATGTACTCTTAACCAAACCATATTTACAAACTGACCTGAAGGACGGTAAGCTGAAATTTAGTCCCCTTCTCTGGTCGGGGACAGGAAGCTCTTCTCTGTTTGATCCGATCCTGTTTGCCATTTCCACTTGGGTTATCAGGGCTACTGATGTTTTCCTTCATAGTTGCCACATCTTGATTCAAGCTAGCAATATTTTTAAAAAAGTAACTCATTCCAGTCTTGACAGTAAAATTCTAAGAAAAACTCCCAATTATAAAACCATAAATAATGAGTTTAAGAAAAATTAATAAATACTACAATCTTTTTAAAAGTTATGACTGCACAACTCTGTGAATATACTAAAAGCCATTAAATTACGCACTTTAAATGGTGTATGATTTATATTTCAATAAAGCTTTTTCAAAAAGCTGAAAAATTAAGATCACACTGTATTTATTTAGCAAACATCTCAGTGATGAGAATGAAAGAAAAACACTGCCAGTGATAGACCTCTGTGAAACCTTTTATCATGGGGTGCTCTTGATCGGTTTTATCTTGTTTGTTTAGGGGTTACTTTATTTATATCTTCAAATAAAACTTCTAAAACCAAAACAAATTATCACTCAAAATATACCTGTTTATGTAATGAACTCAACAGGGTAGACCAGGTATGGGAGACAAGAATAGTGTTCTGCAGGAGGCAGAACAAGAAATGAAAATGAATGATATAAAAAGAGCTCAACATTATTCATTCTAATTAGTTACATTTTACAGGTCTACATCAATATTATTATGAAAGGGGAGGCTACCTTTTAGTTTATCTGTGTCAAAGGCATTTTTCAGGTTTTTCTTTAAACTCAAACATATTTCAATAAAAAAATTTCAATAAACACATTTGGAATTTAAATTACAAGCTCTAAGTTTCAGATATCTTTTTGAAACAGGTATCTTTCAAATTAATTTAAGCAAGTTATTTCTCCTAAAAACAACTCATGAAGCATCTATATATAAATGTACAAGAAGAGATAAAAATAACTCCTAAATTTTTTATGTCCATATGACAAAGAATTTGCATAAATGTAAGTAGTGGAAGAAGATACATTAATACTGCCCTTAAGAGATTTTTAAATACACAGAGAAATGGCAGTAACAAGTAATCAGAGGATAAAAGGAATATAATTTTAGCCAATGGGCTATATCATTCACATTCCAAAGTTACTTAACACACCAGTTTAGGGTTTGGGACAAGATGGCAGAAACTCAACTTTCCCTGCTCCTCCCCTCTAAGTACAGCTAAAAGTTCTAGAAATAATGTAGTGGACAATGACAGGAGGGCACAGAAGAGTGAAAAGATGAAAGTGGACTGGCTAGGGACCCCCAGGACTTGAGGAATATCATAGCAACTTGGTATCTTCCAATTACCCACCCAGTGAATAAAGGCAGTACAGGCAGTGTCTCCCAATTCCCAGTCCAGAGGCAAAGGCAGCCCAAGCCCAGTGTCTCCTGATCCCCAACCCAGCAACAGAAGCGGACTTAAGTAGGCCCTGTCCTTCCCCAGTGGCACTGGTAGGGGCCCCACCAGTAAGTAGAGCATAGCCTGTAGAGCAGACCTGGGGGAGCAGGCCTAGGGAAGCACTCTCCACCTCTTGGCCCAGCAGTGGGGGCCAGGGGGTCCAGGTGAACAAAACAAACCAGAATAGCAGCACTGTAAGGATTTTGAAAACTAAATTGTCATCAGAATCATGGCCCACAAAAGCAGGCCAGAACCTATGCATCTAAACAAGAGTGATTGCTTGCTAACATAGAAAATTTCAATAGGCCGGGCATGGTGGCTCATGCCTATAATCCCAACACTTTGAGAGGCTGAGGTGGGCAGATCACCTGAGGTCAGG
Source organism: Macaca thibetana thibetana (assembly GCF_024542745.1). Taxonomy (NCBI): domain Eukaryota; kingdom Metazoa; phylum Chordata; class Mammalia; order Primates; family Cercopithecidae; genus Macaca; species Macaca thibetana. The sequence continues at coordinate 53,692,123 of NC_065598.1, forward strand.
AGTTTGAGACCAGCCTGGCCAACATGGCGAAACCCTGTCTCTACTAAAGTAAGTTAGCTGGGCATGGTGGCATGTGCCTGTAATCCCAGCTACTCAGGAGGCTGAGGTAGGAGAATCGCTTGAACCCGGGAGGCGGAGGCTGCAGTGAGCCAAGATCACTCCACTGCATTCCAGTCTGGGCAACAGAGTAAGACTCCATCTCAAAAAAAAAAAAAAAAAAAAGACTTAAATAGGATCTACAGTCACCTGACATAATATCCAAATGCCCAGGAGACAAATGAAAATAAACTCCTTTGTCATACCCCAAAAACTAGAAAAATTACAACTTGAATGCAAAAAGGTAATCAACAGATGCCAACACCAAGATGAGTCAGTTATTGAAATCATCTAATAAGAATACGATGGGCCGGGCGCGGTGGCTCAAGCCTGTAATCCCAGCACTTTGGGAGGCCGAGACGGGTGGATCACGAGGTCAGGAGATCGAGACTATCCTGGCTAACATGGTGAAACCCCGTCTCTACTAAAAATACAAAAAACTAGCCGGGCGTGGTGGCGGGCGCCTGTAGTCTCAGCTACTTGGGAGGCTGAGGCGGGAGAATGGCGTGAACCCGGGAGGCGGAGCTTGCTGTGAGCCGAGATCACGCCACTGCACTCCAGCCTGGGAGACACAGCGAGACTCCATCTCAAAAAAAAAAAAAAAAAAGAATACGATGAGGCCAGGCACTGTGGCGCACGCCTATAATCCCAGCACTCGGGAGGCCGAGGCGGGTAGATCATTTGAGGTCAGGAGTTCGAGACCAGCCTGGCCAACATGGTGAAACCCCATATCTACTAAAAATACAAAAATTAGCCAGGCGTGGTGGTGGGAGACTGTAATCCCAGCTACTTGGGAGGCTGAGGCACAAGAATCACTGGAACCCAGGAGGTGGAGGTTGCAGTGAGCCGAAATCTTGCCACTGCACTCCAGCCTGGGCAATAGAGTGAGACTCCATCTCAAAAAAAAAAAAAAAAAAAAAAAAAAAAGAATAAGATGAATCAGATATTGGAATTATCTAACAAGAATTTTATTTATTTATTTATTTAGAGTCTCACTTTGTCACCCGGGTTGGAGTACAGTGGTGTAATGTTAGCTCACTGCAACCTCTGCCTCCTGGATTCAAGCAATCCCCCAGCCCCAGCCTCCCAAGTAGCTGGGATTACAGGCATGCACCACCATACCTGGCTAAATTTTGTATTTTTAGTAGAGACAGGGTTTCACCATGTTGGCTGGGCTGGTCTTGAACTCCTGACCTCAAGTGATCTGCCTGTCTTGGCCTCCCAAAGTGCTAGGATTACAGGTGTGAGCCATTGTACCCGGACTCTGACAAGAATTTTAAAGCAGCTATCATCAAAATGCTTCAATAAGCAATCACGAATAATCTTGAGGCAAATGAAAAAACCAAAATCTTATAAAAGAAATAGAAGATTTTAAGAAGAACCACATAGAAAGTATAGCACCAAACAATCACAGAAAAAAAAAAAAAAACCTCACTAAATAGGCATAATAGTAGAATGAATAGGACAAAGGAAACAATCAATGAACTTGAAGATAGAACAATAAAAACTATCCAATCAATATTTTATACAGAAAAATACTAGTTTTCAAGTACTAAATAATAATACAATTAAATATCTAGTTGTAATTTATTTCTTTAGATTAGCTAGAATTCTACTCTAAACTCTATTGTTTCTTCCTTCCTTAACCCTTTACCAGCTTTTCCTAGAACAGAAGGGTATAAATAAACACAATAAGAAAATGAACAATTAATTTCACAATCCATATGATCCCTACTAACATAAAAAAGCAAAACACAAATCTAGTAATATTTTTATTAAACATCTTTATTAAACATTCACACAAGTACAAGAATACAGAAGCTTCTCTAGTCAGGATGCACTAAGCACCTAATGAGTACACAAACTTCAGCATATCCTCATTGTTCTCATGGTACTAATTTGAAGATACTTACCTTCGAACTAAATCTGGTTTTAGAAGAGCTGCTTGTTCAACTCCAACTGGTTGGGATACAGGCTGTAAACAGTACAGACAAAAAACTTGCTATGATTTAACAGTAAAATTCAAGCTAAATATACAATTTGTTACTATTCAGAAAACATGATAGTTTTGGTTACCTTGCAAACCTGGTAGAATATCTATGTTATTGGATGTCTGCATCAATCCTATTATTAACATTATTACCAAAGATAAATAAAATTTAACAATACACCAAGTACATCTTATAAATGAAGATTTTTCATTTGAAAAAGTTAGCGCTGTTATATGTACTTTTGTTTGAGTTATTTTTCAATGGAAGACACTACCACTGAGCTTCCAGTCCTAGTTGTAAAACTACTACTTAAGAGAAGAGTTACTACCACTCTACAAGAAGATAAATCAATGACTCAGGCATTAACTTAATGTGTAGTCTGTCTGTCTCACATCTCTTTTCTCTAGATGATTTCAACTATCCCTTCAAGGAATTAGTATTCAGCAGCTGCAACATTGGCTTCCAGGAGAAAAGTGTTTAAGCTCTTAATAGGACAAACACCAATTCTACTGGAAAATAATTTTACATTTACCTAATCCATCCTCTACGCACTGCCACTAGTGATAGCAGAGTGATCTTAGAATGCAAATCTAACAAAATTGATAATTTCCTTACCCAGTTTATACCCTATATGATGGCTCCTTATCTTCTGTAAGATTAAGGTCCTTCAGATGGCAAATAATGTTCTCAATGAACTGGCCTGTACCTGATTATCCAGCCTTATCTCTCTGTTTGAAGCCACACTAAACTGTAGCTCCTCTGTATAAATTAGGCTCTTCTGCATACTGTGACTCTACTTATATTCCTCCACTTCCCTAAACTATTTCAAACTATTTCATCATTCTAATTAACCCATACTGAGAAATTTTTTCCTGGATAAATTAGACTAGCTTCTAATTATAGATTAGATAATTAGCTCTTTAACATAATCACTGTTTAAACACTGAGAGCAAATATTTCAGCAAATAGTTTTTTTTGTATACTTAAGATTCAACAAAATGTATGTGATTTAACTAATGTTTGTATAGTCCCAGTAAGGTGGAACAGTAACATGGCATCCTAATGCATAAATCCAGAGACAAGTGTATGTACTAAGCAAAGAGAAACAAAACATAGTTATTATATAACAATATGGAATCATATTTTATAATCACTTGCAATTATTAATGGGGTTATTAATGCTACTTTGTGCTAGTGCTCAGAATCATGGCTAATGTTTGGTTTATCCGCCATCATATCTGATAGCTACAAGTCAAGCTCTGTCATAATATTTCTAAGGGTTTCAAAATTAATATTTACAAATAGGTGCTGGGCCATTTTTGCAGATGTCTTTCAAATTTAATGAAATGTTTCATTTTTACTTTCATTTGTTTGTTTTATGTTTTGAGATGGAGGCTCGCTCTGTCACCCAGGCTGGAGTGCAGTGGTGTGATCTCAGCTCACTGCAACCTCCACCTCCTAGGTTCAAGCGATTCTCCTGTCTGAGCCGCCAAGTAGCTGGGACTACAGGTGCGTACCACCACACCTGTATTTTTTTTTTTTCTTGTATTTTTAGTAGAGATGGGGTTTCACCATGTTGGCCAGGCTGGTCTCGAACTCCTGACTTCAAGTGATCCACCTGCCTTGGTCTCCCAAAGTGCTGGGATTACAACCGTGAGCCACCACGCCTGCCCCATTTTTACTTTTGTTTAAAACTGCAGTCAGTCCTTTTTATCTGTGGATTCCGCATCCGTGGATTCCCCATCCATGGATTCAGCCAATCTTGGATTGAAAATGTAATATTCTGGCTGGGCATGGTGGCTCACACCTGTAATCCCAGCACTTTGGGAGGCCAAGACAAGAGGACTGCTTGAGCCCAGGAGTTTGAAGTTACAGCGACCTATGATTACACCACTGTAGCCCAGCCTGGGCAACAGAGCAAGACCCTGTCTTAAAAAAAGAAAAAGAAAAAGACAAGACAGTATTTTCAGGATTCAGAACCCTTGGATATGGAGGGCTGACTTCATGTGTGTGATTCCACAGGGCCAACTGTAGGGCTTAGCATCCTTGGATTTTGGTATCCAAGAAAAGTCCTGGAACCAATCCCCTACAGATACCAAGGGACGATTGTACTGTAGTGTTGCATATTGATATAATGGTGACCTACCCTAAGATTATCAGATTTGAGGCTTGGTAAGTCTGTTTGTACAAAGTTGAATTTATTTTTTTCTTATTACCAAAGCAAGATGAATATAGATAAGCTTGTTTAACACCTTGGTGTATATTCTTTGAGACCATTTTCTGTACACACACACACACACACACACACACACACATGTTTTTAATGTAATCATAATGTATGTACTCTTTTATAATCTTCTTTTTACTTAAAACATCTTAAGTGTTTAAGCACATGTTAAGGGCTACATAATATCCTTTAGTATAAACATACCATTATTTATTTAATGGCGCAAGTAAGGGAGACAAACATCTAATTTTTTTGCTATTTGCAACTGTATTTCATATTGTGAGGAACATTCTTGTAGCCAAATCTTTGTATGCATTCTTAATTATTTCTTTGGAAGCCTTTCTAAAAATGGAATTGCTAGACATTTTTAAGGCTTGATATATATTGCCAAATTGCTCTTCAGAAAGGTCTAACCAGTTTACAGTCCTACTAGATGTTTGTGAAAGTATCCATTTTCCTCTACATTTGGTATTTGCTATCCTATAAAAATGTTTAATTATTAAATGTATATAACATTATAAAATGTAGGAAAATGGGAAAAATCACCTAGAATGCTGTTTTCCTAACATGGCTGTGATTATAATATTTGCTATAATATTATAGGCTTTTTTCATGTGTATAAATGGTTACAATTATACAGTTTTTTTCTGCTTTTTAAAATGTATTAAGTATTTTTCCTTACCTTTATTGGCCTGCATTATTCCAGTTTTTAATAGGCACATGATAGGACAATAAGTATTCATATTTATCTAACTCCTCCCCTATTCCTAGATAACTAACTTACTGCCAGTTTTTATTACATATACATAAAAATACAGTAAAAATACAGAGATAGCTACCATAGCTAACATTCACTATGAAACAAGCATCGTAGTATGTGCTTTTTGCTTCCTTTTTATTTTCTTCAGATTAATTTCTAGGATTGGCAATATCAGATCATGAACATTTTTATGGCACAGTTTTTCTTCCTATGTCACCCTTTCCTTTCTTTTTTTTTTTTTTTTTTTTTTTTTTTTTGAGACGGAGTCTCGCTCTGCCGCCCAGGCTGGAGTGCAGTGGCCGGATCTCAGCTCACTGCAAGCTCCGCCTCCCGGGTTCACGCCATTCTCCTGCCTCAGCCTCCCGAGTAGTTGGGACTACAGGCGCCCGCCACCGCGCCCGGCTAGTTTTTTGTATTTTTTAGTAGAGACGGGGTTTCACCGTGTTAGCCAGGATGGTCTCGATCTCCTGACCTCGTGATCCGCCCGTCTCGGCCTCCCAAAGTGCTGGGATTACAGGCTTGAGCCACCGCGCCCGGCCTACCCTTTCCTTTCTTATTTCTACCTTCACACATTTATTGGAAACCTAGTGTGTAGCAGGCACTGTGCTAAGAGGCAGTGAGAATACAAAATGAATCTGATGGAGCCTTGGAGTCAAATATTAAACATATATAATAAAGAGTGGGCTGGGCACAATGGCTCACATTGGAAGGCTGCACTTTGGGAGGCTAAGGCGAGTGGATCACCTGAGGTCAGAAGTTTGAGACCAGCCTGACCAATATGGAGAAATCCCATCTCTACTAAAAATACAAAAATTAGCCGGGCGTGGTGGTATGCACCTGTAGTCCCAGCTACTCAGGAGGCTGAGGCAGGAGAACTGCTTGAACCTGGGAGGTGGAGGTTCCAGTGAGCCGAGATTGTACCATCGTACTCTAGCCTGGGTGACAAGAGCGAAACTCTGTCTCAAAAAAAAAAAAAAAAAAAAAAAAAAAAAACGAAAAGAAAAGAAAAAAAAAAAAAAAAAGTAGATACAGCTACTTCTGCTGGGGCAGGAGCAGGGAATCAATCTTGTTATATTCTTGAGGCTCCCCTAACTGGTTCTGAGGTCTTATGTAACGCCAAACCTTGGGAAGGTGTTGAGGAGGATCCTTCTCCTTTACTTGCTCCACCACACCTTTCCTCCTCCCATTGGTGGTTCTCAGCCCCAGAAGGGGAGATGGAAAGACCAAAGAGATAAAAAGCTAAGACCACGTACAACATCCCAGAGATTCTTACTCAGTTATTATGGAGTGAAGGAGACCAGTAAAACTGGGATATACTTTTAAACATTTCATAAATTGCTTTATTGTATTATTGATGTTACAAAGCATATCTCTCTCCCCTGAAGTACTTTTAACAACCACTATTTGTTGAGCACTTATTACATGCCAGATGCTTCTCATATTTTATATCACCTAATCCTAATAAGCCTGCAATACAGGCATTTTTTATAACATTATAAAAATTTTCCAACACATAGAAAAGTGGAATTGTTCTGTGAAAAACTATATATCCAACACCACTCATAGTCTATGGGATTTTACTATAGGTACATTATCCCATATATTTCAAAGTAGGTTGCAAACGCAAGATAGGCATTTTAAAACTTTTACAACCATTTAAAAGCATTTCACACCAAAAAGAACCAAAGCTGGGTGAGATTAAATAACTTTCCTCAAGTCACACAGTGAGTTCAAAGAGCCAGAGTTGAAATCCAGGTGTAACCAAAGACACAAATTGACTCAAGCCTATGTGTATGCTGTATATACCTGGTTAACAGTGGAATTTTTGCTTATTTAATTAAAGAAAATTATCACTGTGCATGATGCCCACTTCCATATTTTTATATTTATATAGAATTCTTCATCTATAAAGACGTTGTCTTACATAAGCCCAATCGTTGGTGAAGGCAAGATTCTAAACATTTTTTTTTTTTTTTTTTGAGACAGGGTCTCACTCTGTTGCCCAGGCTGGAGTATAGCCTCAACCTCCCAGGCTCAAAGTGATTCTTCCACTTCAGCCTCCTGAGCAGCTGAGACTTACAGGCACATGCCACCACACCTGGCTAATTTTTTTTAAAAAATTTGGGCCAGGTGTGGCGGCTCATGCCTATAATCCCAGCACTTTGGGAGGCTGAGGCAGGCGGATCACCTGAGGTCAGGAGTTGGAGACCAGCCTTCAACAGGTGAAGCCCTGTCTGTACTAAAAATACAAAAATTAGCCAGATGTGGTGGCGCATGCCTGTAATCCCAGTTACTCGGGAGGCGGAGGCATGGGAATTGCTTGAACCCAGGAGGTGGAGGTTGCAGTGAGCCATGATTGTGCCACTGCACTCCAGCCTGGGTGACAGAGTGAGACTGTCTCAAAAAAAAAAATTTTTTTTTTTTTGTAGAGATGGGGGTCTCAGTGTGTTGCCCAGGCTGGTCTCGAACTCCTGGGCCCAAGTTATCCTCCTGCCTTGACCTTCCAGAGTGATGGGATTACAGGTACGAGCCACCGTGCCAGGCCTGAACAATGAAATTTACCCTAAGTTAAAAAACTGAACCAAAAGCACAATTCCTGGGATAAAACTCACATAATGACATTCAGGCTATTACACAGGCCAAAATGATGAAAACATACCAGCACTACAAAGACTGACACATAAAAGAGTGACAGGAACTATGAGAGATGAAAGTGATAGGAATTAGGAAGAAGTTCCATTAACTGTAAGGCAGACAGAACTGAATTGAGGGGAGCCTAACTTCATGAAAGCAGACTTAAATTCCAAACTTATTCTAATACTGCCCCCTGTTAAGTGATCAAAGGTCTGTAAGAACTAGCAAACTGATCAGGCACTGGTATTGCCTCAGCCCCACAAAGCTTTCTACAGATATTTGGAAAAAGTAACTAACATTTTTTTTTTTTTAATGGCAAGAATAAGAATGCACACTGGAGAAGAAAAGGAGAAGACAGACTGAGCCATTTTGCAGTCTGGAAGATAGAGACCTTATAAGTAAAGTCAAATGAGCAAGGATACAGACAGGAAACATTTTGCCAGCCCTGCATGTTGGAGATCATAGTCTTTAATGTATTTTATTATTTCAGAACATTGGATAATTCATTATGGGAGTAAAAAAAGTAAACCACACTTCAGTACAGACGAACCAGAATAAACCAACGCTCACTAATATACAGAAAGTGTGCATCTCCTTGCCCTCAAGCTATAGGCCTATGAAAGGGTTTAATCATCATTCAAGAGAAGAATTAGGCAGGGTGTGGTGGCTCATGCTTGTAATGCCAGCACTTTGGGAGGCCGAGGCAGGCGAATCATTTGAGGTGAGGAGTTCAAGACTAGCCTAGCCAATATGGTAAAACCCCATCTCTAGTGAAAGTACAAAAATTAGCCGGGTGTGGTGGCATGTGCCTATAATTCCAGCTACTTGGGAGGCTAAGGCAGGAGAATCGCTTGAACCTGGGAGGCAGAGGTTGCGGTGAGCTGAGATTGCACAACTGCACTCCAGCCTGGGTGACAGAGCGAGACTGTCTGAAAAAAAAGAGGAAAACGGAAGTCAAATAAAATCTACATGAGGTCAGAGAGTTGTGCAGGGGAGTCCAGATCCTGCAGGGCTTTATAGGCCATTAGTACATTATTGTGGCTTTTACTGTGAGAGAGATGAGCAATGAGAGGTTTTGGGTCTCTGAGACATGTTGTGACCTGCATTTTAAAATTATCACTGCTTCCTACAATAAGAAAAAGGTTATAAAAGAACAAAAGCAAAAGCAAGAACAATTAGGAGACTACTACAATTATTCAAGTAAGAGATAAGGCTGGGCACAGTGGCTCACGCCAGTAATCCCAACACTTTGGAAGGCCAAGGCAGGCAGATCACTTGAGGTGAGGAGTTCGAGATCAGCCTGGCCAACATGGTGAAACCTGGTCTCTACCAAAAATACAAAAATTAGCCAGATGTGGTGGCGGGTGCCTGTACTCCCAGCTACCTGGGAGGCAGAGGCTGCAGTGAGCTGAGATCGTGCCACTGCACTCCAGCCTGGACAAGACAGCAAAAAAAAAAAAAAAAAAAGAGGTGAATTAGACCAGCACGACAATGGTGAAGGTGTTGAGAAGTCAGGATGCAGATATATGTTAAAGTAAGAGTCAAATCAAATATACACAATGGAGCACTATGCAGCAATAAACAAGAATGAGATATTGTCATGGATGGAACTGGAGGTCATTATATGAAGTGAACAATAAGCCAGGCACAGAAAGACGAACTTGGCATGTTCTCACTTATGCGTGGGAGCTAAAAATTATAACAATTGAACTCATGGAGATAGAAAGTAGAAGGATGGTTACCAGAGGCTGGGAAGGGTAGTGGGGAGAGTCAGGAGGGGAGTGGGGAAGGTTAATGGGTACAAAAATTAATTAGAAAAGCTGAATAAGATCTAGTATTTAATAGCACAAGTCAACTATAGTCGATAATTTAATTGTACATTTAAAAATAATTAAAAGTATAATTAGATTGTAACACAAAGGATAAATGCTTGAGGTGATAGATACCCCATTTACCTTGATGTGATTATTATGCATTGTATGCCTGTATCAAAGTATCTCTTTTTATTCTTTTGAGACAAGGTCTTGCTCTGTCAGCCAGGCTGAAGTGCAGTAACGTGATTAAGACTCACTGCAGCCTTGATCTCTCAGGCTCAAGCAATACTCCCATTCAGCCTCCTGAGTCGCTGAGACTACAGGCATGGGCCACCATGCCCAGCTAACTTTTTATACATATATTTACTTTAAGTTTTTAAGTTCTGGGATACATGTGCCGAACATGCAGGTTTGTTACATAGGTATACATGTGCCATGGTGGTTTGCTGCACCTATCAACCTGTCATCTAGGTTTTAAGCTCCACATGCATTAGGTATTTGTCCTAATGCTCTCCCTCCCCTTTCCCCACATCCCCCGACAGGTCCCAGTGTATGATGTCCCCTCCCTGTGTCCGTGTGTTCTCACTGTTCAACTCCCACTTATGAGTGAGAACATGCAGTGTTTGGTTTTCTGTTCCTGTGTTAGTTTGCTAAGGATGATGGTTTCCAGCTTCATACATGTGGGTATCTACTCAAAGGATTATAAATCATTCTACTGTGAAGACACATGCACACGTATGTTTACTGCAGCACTATTTACAATACCAAAGACTTGGAACCAACCCAAATGCCCATCAATGATAGACTGGATAAAGAAAATGTGGCACGTATACACCATGGAATACTATGAAGCCATAGAAAAGAATTTTTTATTTTTTATAGAGACAGGATTTCGCCATGTTGCCTTGGCTGATCTCAAACTTCTCGGCTTAAGTGATCCTCCTGCCTCGGCCTCTCAAAGTGCCGGGATTACAGGGGAGAGCCACCATCCCCAAGCCTAAAATATCTCATGTACCCCATAAATATATGCACCTGCTATTTACCCACAAAAATTTGTAAAACGAGTCAAAAGACATGCTGATAGTTTGAAGTAAAATATGAGAGAAAGCAAAGAATAAAAGATGACCAGAGCTGACCGAGTGTGGTGGCTCACACCTATAATCCCAGCACTTTGGGAGGTCGAGGTCGGGGGATCACTTGAAGTCAGGAGTTCGAGACCAGCCTGGCCAACATGGTGAAACCCCATCTCTACTAAAAGTACAAAAATTAGGCGGGCATGGTGGTGTGCACCTGTAAGTGCCTGTAATCCCAGCTACTTGGGAGGCTTAGGCAAGAGAATCACTTGAACCCGGGAGGTGGAGGTTGCAGTGAGCCAAGACAGCAACACTGCACTCCAGCCTGGGGGACAGAGCGAGACTCTCTCAACAAACAAACAAAAAAACATAGCCGTATGGCTTGAGTAAGGGAAGACAGAGTTGCTATTTGTTGAGATGGGGATGACAGTGAAAAGAGCCGGCTTGGGGTGGTGACAAGTGCAAATATAAGTGTTCGATTTCGGATATATTTAATTTCAAACATCATTATACAACCAAGTGGAGATCTTGCGTGTACACTTGAGATACATGGCAAAAAATATTATAAATTCTCTCCTAGAACACAAAGTCAAAAGCAAAGTCACCTAAGGTATGTGAATGCGCGCGTGTGCATGCACACGCACACACACACACGCACAATTTCCTAGTCTGTCTGCTGAGAACTCTAGAAGCAATAACTCCCCAGTAGCAGCAAACACACCCAATACTCAGGCTTTTTTCTAAATTACATTACCCACTAAAAGGAATCAGGGGGAGCCTGAGGCGAGGGTATTGCTTGAGCCCAGGAGTTGATGACCAGCCTGGGCAACTGAGCGAGACCTCGCCTCTACAAAAAATAAAAACTAAAAAAATTAACTGGGCATGGTGGCACATGCATATAGTCCCAGCTATTTGGGAGGCTGAGATGGGAGGATTGTTTGAGCCTAGGAGCCAGGTTGAGGCTGCAGTGAGCCATGATCTTGCTACTGGCACTCCACCTTGAGTGACAGAGCAAGACCCTGCCTCAGAAAAACCTTTTTAAATGTAAATAAATAAATTAATTAAAGGAATCAGAGCTCCATGGAGAAATAGCTGGATTCCAGGGTAGGAGCAGGGAACAGACAAAATGAGCCTGTAATATCTGTCTTGCTGTGGTTAGAAAATAAGGAAGTATTCAAAGAATGATGAGAAAATGTCAAAAGGACACAAATGCTACCATGAATGGGTATTTTAACCATCTAAATAAATAATAGTAGTATTATATTATAACCTAGTAAATAAAATAAGGTCCCCATGAGTTCATACAAACATAAATAAATAAATAAATAAATAAATAAATAAGGGAGAACGGCCAGCTAATAAATATGAAGAGGAATGATGGAGCTAGCAAATCATAAATGGATGCTAAAACTACTGAGTGAAAGGGATATTTACATAGCTTCAAAATATCTCCCCACAAATAACTCATAAACTATAAGGGAGGAAACAATAACCTCACAGCAGAGAAGCTTGGCAGGCCCCACTTGAACCAAGTAATAAAAGTTAACTTCACCAATATTGGGACAAACTGGCATTACTTCTATTATGATGCACTGATAAGAAGACAACATCATTTACACAGTATTCCTGTCAAGAATGCATTATCTGAATATAATCATGAGGAAACTTCAAACAAACCCAAACTAAGAGACATCCTATAAAAAAAAACTGGCCTCTGCATTGCAATAATGTCAAGAAAGACAGAGAAAGGTTGAAGAATCGCTCAAAATTAAAACAGACTAAATACAAAAAAGATTTGAATAGGCACTTCACCAAAGAAGGTATCTGAATCTCTAATAATTATACAAAAAAAAACGCTCAACATCATTATTTATCAGGAAAATGCAAGTTAAAAACCACAATACATAACCACATCAAACCCATCAGAACAGCTAAAATTTAGACGACTGACAACAGATAAGGATGCAGAGTAACTGGAAGTCTCATACATTGCCAGCGGGAACGTATTTTGGTACAACAGCTTTGGAAAACTGTCTGGCAATGTAAGGTATGTCTAAAACTACCCTTATTCTGTGACCTAACAATCCCATTCCTAAGTATATACACAAGAGAAATGAATTCATATATTCACCAAAAAATATACAGGAAAGCTCACAGCAGCTTTATCCATAAAAGCCAAAAACTGGAACCAATCCTAATGTACATGGATAGAAGAATGGATAACTGAATCATGGTATATTCTACAATGGAACAACTACCAGCAATGAAACAAACTACTGATATATGCAACAATGTAGATGAATCTCGGTGAACTTTCTAGGGGGCTGGAAGTGTTCTGTATCTTCATTTGCATTTCATGAAGGTATACATATGTGAACACTTATCAAACTGCACATTTAGGATACCTTAATTAATGTATATAGCTTGTTAAAAAAAATTTGAAAAATAGCTGGTATGATTCAATCCTGATAAAATACCAGACGTTTTTCATGCATACACAGCATGGAAAACATCTAGAAAAACTACAAAAGTTTTGTTTTTGAGAGGTAGGAGCATAGGTAACTTTAACTTTCTTTATACATTTCTGTACTTTAAAAAGTATTTATGAGAAGGAAAGTTATTTTTAAAAAGCTCCTTTTGTGTGTGTGTGTGAGATGGAGTTTCACTCTTCTTGCCCAGGCTGGAGTGCAACAGCGTGATCTTCGCTCACCGCAACCTCCGCCTCCCAAATCGATTCTCCTGCCTCAGCCTCCTGAGTAGCTAGGACTACAGGCATGTGCCACCACACCCAGCTAATTTTGTCTTTTTAGTAGAGATGGGGTTTCTCCATATTGGTCATGCTGGTCTTGAACTCCCGACCTCAGCTGATCCACCCACCTTGACCTCCCAAAGTGCTGGGATTACAGGCATGAGCCACTGCGCCCAGCCTAAAAAGCTATTTTCATGTGAGGAAATAAAAGATCCATACCAAGACATATAAAAGATGTATGCCATACCCAAAGAATTCTGAAAATTAACAAAATATATACACCAAACTTTTTACTTATAAAGATAAAGAATACCACCTATAAGCACTTAGGAGGAAAAGGGAACAAAAAAAATCAGACAGGCCTAGGCTTCTCTTCTGAAGCATCAGCTAGAAGAAGACAAAAGAACAAAATATGTAGATGGGAAAAAAAGATTGTAAACTGATTTTTTTTTAATGTCCAACAAGTTATTGTTCATGTGTGAATATAAATGAAAGGTCAGTTTCGGGTATCCAAAGAATCAGAAATTTCAAACCCAAGTAACTTTGAAAAATTACACAAAGCCATTCTTCAAACTACATAGGCACTTAGCAAAATTTAAAAATCAAGAATAGAGAATATGTGGTATAAAAACTGGTGATCTATACTAAAACCAATAGTTAATATTAAGTCCAAATTGTTAGAATTACAGCTTCAAAATTGAATGTACACATATAAATCGAGAATATAACATGTATAATATGATAAAATTATTTTAAAAAGCTTTCATAATTGCTATCCTCCCAAAACAATAGTTTGCCTTTTTCTTAAATACCTTACCATGGTAATCCACAAATAATCAGTTTTTTAGCTCATTCAACCAACCTCCCAAATTGAAAAGTTCAACTGTGCTGCTATTTACAAAGCTGGCTCCTTCCTGGAAAAATGAGATCAATCTGAAAGGTTCTCCCCACTTCAACATCTTCAGTATTCTAACTGATTTACATTACAAAAGGGAGAGGGCTGAATAATGTCACTGGAAATCAATCCAAATGACTAATGTCCTTATTATTACCAGTTTCAATAATATGAATAGATACAAAGCAATACATGCCTTTTGGGAACACTTTTTGACAATGTTCAGCAAACACACCCACTGTTTAAACCGATTTCCCTTCAATTAGAATAAAGCAATTTCACATAAATACAATACTGTGCTAAATAGTGTTTTTACAGAAATAGTCTGATTCCTTGGAAACTAGAATCTCTCTCTAGAAAAATCAGTTACAACTTTCTCAATTTTTACACAAATATTTCCATGTAATGGAATTAACTACTTTACAAAGTTACAGTGAAGATTAAATGAAATTACACTGCTTGATAAGTTTCACTCCATTAGAATGCCTCAGACTCAGCTACCCGGGAGGCTGAGGCAGGAGGATCATTTGAGCCCAGGAGTTCAAGGCTGCAGTAAGCTATGACAGTGCCACTGCACTAGGTGACAGAGTGAAATCATATCTCAAAAAAAAAAAAAAAAAAAAAAGATGAAAAAAGAGGGTGGGAGGAAGGGAAGGAGGGAGGAAGGAAGTAACGAAGGCAGCTAGCTAGTCTCAGAAACTGGTTACATAATAAAATGGTCTTTACCAGAATACACGTGTGGAGCGTTTTAATAATATTCACTTACAGTAGGCCCATGGATATTTCCGAACAAATCAAACATAGAGAATCTTTTGCCAATTAATGTCAGTGTTACACATATCAACAGAGTCCATTCTTCATATAGTTTCTGTACTGTTTTGTAAGCACTGAAAGAATAGAAATGTCACCAGAAACAAAGCCAATTTCTTAAAACCACTGATAACCACAGTAACCATCTTTATGGGTCTAAAACATACCATGGCTAGAATTAAAATAAAGACATTACCTTCACTGATTAAGAAACTGGAATTAACAAAGAAAATGATTCCATTGGCTAAGCTATGAAATAGTAGTAAAATAGAAAATGCTAATAAGAACCAGAATTTCTAGAGTAATCTTACAAATACACAACTCAGCTATGCTAATATGCAGATTTAGCCATGAAAACAAGTAATACATAACATTTCAATGACTCCTGATGCATTCAAAGTCTGAAATCTGGCCAATCCAGTCAGTACTTATGAAAACAATATCAACAAAAATCTGAATGAAACCCCTGCTTCTAGTTGTCAATGCTAGATATTTGCAACAACAAAATCACTAAGTTATTTTCCCTTTTGATGTCAATCCACATTATTCATGTAGATAAGAGAAATTCTGCGACTGAATCAATATGGCAACAGTGAACATATACATCTGTCTTACCAACTACTTAATACTCTAGAAAGCAACAGAAACGATTACTTTAAAAACTAGAATTGGCCAGGTACGGTGGCTCACGCCTGTAATCCTAGCACTTTGGGAGGCCAAGGCGGGTAGATCACTTCAGGTCAGCAGTTTGAGACCACCCTGGCCAACATGATGAAACCCTGTCTCTACTAAAAGTACAAAAATTAGCCGGGAATTGCTTGAACTCAGAAGGCGGAGGTTGCAGTGAGCCAAGATCGTGCCACTGCACTCCAGACTGGGCAACAGAGCAAGACTCCCATCTCAAAGCAAAAAACAAAAACAAAAACAAAAACTAGAATACAGTCACAACATCCCAGAAAAACTAAAAAGAATGCCATCCACAGACCATAAACGGTAAAGAACCTTCCAAAAGAACAGAAACCAATAGATCACATCCATGGGTAACAAAATATATGGAAACCAAAGCTTCAAACACACACATATAGGAGAAAACTACTGCAAAGTTAGGAGTGATTTGGGGAAGCTCTAAAACTACTCAATGGACACCAGAGATTGCCTGGCTTTGGGGAATTCATCTGGGAGATTAAATGATATGGTGAATTAAGAGCAGCTAGGTAGGCTAGGCAATCCTATCCTCTCCTAACCTCTCATTATGCTGAATAGTGAGCAGCAAGGAAATTTGCCCAAAAACTCAAGGTAGAGCCTGAGAGGAAGAACAAATCTATAGGTAACAAACTACTAAGAAAACGTGTTCCCAACACAACTCTTCCCTCCTCTACAATAACTGGCAGCAAGGCAGGCTACTGTAAGTAAACAAATCAGACAGGTGAACAGGATCCTTAAATATGACTGAACAAAAAGCCAAGAATCACCAAATCCTTGAGAAACACTAAAACTTAGGAAAAAAAGAAGCACCAAACTCAAGAAAGAGATTAACTCTTTAGAATAATTAACTTCAAGAGGATCCTTAATGCTGCCTGGCAATCTCACTACATTTCCCTTGTTCATTCATTCTACTACCATTCTTCTATATAACTATTTAATACTTTTGCTTCCATCATTAAACTTCTAATACACAATCCCTCCCCTAACTTCATTCTCAGCTGATGACATTGCTTCCATTTCACTGAGAAAATAAAAAAGGCAACAAAAAGAGAATTTCCATAACATCTACCCACCTAAATAGCATTTAGGGCCATAATCTCTATCTTCACACTTATTATTATGGACAACTGTACTCCTATGCTAAGGCCAACCCCTCTATTTAGAAACTAAATGTTATCTCCTCTCACCTTCTCAAGGACATCACTATGATAATTTTTTCTTTCCTATTTCAAGAAATTTTCCCTCATTCCTAAATCATTCTTCCTATAAATGAGATTATTTCTCCATGAAAACAAACCCTCTCAACCAGAGCTCACTGGAAATGATTGATTACAAAGTTGAGGCAAGGAAGAATAGGATAGGTCTGGAACATCTTATTGTGTACAGATAAGTTCAAAGAATGATGGGAGCTGATGGTGGCTGATGCCTATAATCCCAACACTTTGGGAGGCTGATGCAGGAGGACTGCTTGACACCAGGAGTTTGAGACCAGCCTGGGCAATATAGCAAGACTCCATATCTATGAGAAAACAACAACAACAAAAGGCCGGGCATGGTGGTGCACACCTAGAGTCCCAGCTACTTGTGAGGCTTAGGTAGGAGGATTGCTTGAGCTCAGGAGGTTGAGGCTACAGTAGACCATGACTGAGCCACTGCACTCCAGCCTGGGTGACAAAGCAAGACCCTGTCACCTAAAAAAAAAAAAAAAGGTCAGAAGGTCGGGCCCAGTGGCTCACGTCTGTAATCCCAGCACTTTGGGAGAACAAGGTGGGGAAGATCACCTTGAGGCCAGGAGTTTGAAACCAGCCTGGCCAACATGGCGAAACCCTGTCTCTACTAAAAATACAAAAAGTAGCCAGGCGTGGTGGCAGGCGGCTGTAATCCCAGCTACTTGGGAGGCTGAGACAGGAGACTCGCTTGAACCTGGGAGGGGGAGGTTGCAGTGAGCTGAGATTGCACCACTGAACTCCAGCCTGGGCAAGAGAGCAAGACTCTGGCTCAAAAAAAAAGTGGGAGTGGTAAACAGACATAAATGGAACTCAGATTTCAATATTTTACTAGAGGTGGTAAAATGTCGGTATCGGTAGGGTATAAGTTCGTGTGTGTGCGTGTGTGTGTGTGTGTGTGTGTGTATGGATACCTTAAAGCAACCACTAAGAAAACTGTACAGTATAATATACTCAAAACAGTATAAATAAAACAAGAAGTTCATGACCAGCCTGGGCAATATAGCGAGACCCCATCTCTCATTTAAAAAAAAAAAAAAAAGCAAAAGAAAACCAAGAAGGAATCCTAAAAACTTTCAAATAACCCACAGGTGGGTAAGAAAAGAGAAACACAAGAAGGAGAAACATAGAGAAGAAACAAAATGCAAATACTAACATGGTAGACTTAAGTCCTAGAATATAAAAAATGACTTTGAATGCTAAACAGTCTAAATATGCCAACTAAGAGACATTGGCAGAAGGGATAAAAAACACGGATAAACATTAACTATACACTTTCTACAAGAAACTCACTTCAAACACAGGATAGGCTGAAAGTAAAAGGATGGAAAAATATATCATGTTGACATTAAGCAATAAAAAGCAGCAGGGAGTATGTAATATCAGATAAAGTTGACTTCACATGAAAGAAAATTACAAGAAATGAAGAGGGATAAAATATAATGATAAAAAGATCAATCCACTAAAAAGACATAGCCATCCTAAACATGGATGCACCAAATAAGAGAGCTTCAAAACAGAAGTAAAAAAAAAAAAAAAAAAAAAAAAAAAAATGACCGTGTAGGCTGGGTGTGGTGGCTCACATCTATAATCCCAGCACTTTGGGAGGCTGAGGCGGGTGGATCACCTGAGGTCAGGAGTTCAAGACCAGCCTGGCCAACATGGTGAAAACTCGTCTCTACTAAAAACACAAAAATTAGCTGGGCATGGTGGTGCACGCCTGTAATCCCAGCTACTCAGGAGGCTGAGACACAAGAATCACTTGAACTCAGGAGGCGGAGGTTGCAGTGAGCCAAGACTGTGCCACTGCACTCCAGCCTGGGTGACTGAGCGAGACTCTGTCTCAAAAACAAACAAAAAAACCAAATTACTTCGTTAAAAGGAGAAACACATGTATCTACAATTATACTTAGAAACTTCAACACCTTACTTTCAGCAATTGATAATACCTCTAGATACAAAATTAGCAAAGACATAAAACTGAACTACAAATCAGTATCTGTCATGAACTTAAGATTCAAAAATCTTCAACAAAGTATTAGTAAAGTGAATCAAACAATGTATGCAAAGAATCATATGCCATGACCAAATGAGTTTATTCCAAGGACATAAGGCTGTTTCAATATTTGAAATCCATGTCATCCACTATATATCAACAAGTAAAAAAAAAACCAACAAAAAAAAAACCCCATATGATCATATCATTAACACAGAAGAAACATCTGAAAAAGGCAACATTTATTTTATTTATTTATTTATTTTTGAGATGGAGTCTCGCTCTGTCACCCAGGCTGGAGTACAGTGGCACGATCTCAGCTCACTACAACCTCCACCTCCTGGGTTCAAGCAATTCTCCCTGCCTCAACCTCCCGAGTGGCTGGGATTACAGGCACCCACTACCACGCCTGTCTAATTTTTGTATTTTAGTAGAGATAGGGTTTCGCCATGTTGGTGAGGCTGTTCTTGAACTCCTGATCTCAGGTGATCCACCTGTCTCAGCCTCCCAAAGTGCTGGGATTACAGGCGTGAGCCAACGCGCCCGGCCATGATTTTCTACATTTAAAAAAATTTCCAAGGATTCTACCAAAAACAAAAAAACAAAAAAATAAATCCTCCTAGGACAAATAAGTTCAACAAGGTCTTTGAATTCAAGATCAACACACACAATCACATTTCTATACTCAAACAAGGAACATGTGAAAACCGACATTAAAAACTACAATATTAGCCAGGTGCAGTGGCTCACACTTGTAATCCTAGTACTTTGGGAGGCTGAGGCAGGTGGATCGCTTGAGCCTGGGAATTCAACATCAGCCTGGGCGACATGGCGAAACCTCATCTCCACTAAAAGTACAAAAATTAGCCGGGCATGGTGGCACGCGCCTGTAGTCCCAGCTACTTTGGGAGGCTGTGGTGGGAGGATTGCTGGAGCCTGGGAAGTAGAGGCTGCAGTGAGCTGAGATCACACCACTGAACTCCAGCCTAGGTGACAGAGTGAGACTCTGCCTCGAACAAACAAACAAACAAAAAGCACAATTATTTATAACCCTTCAAAATTAAACCAAATACTTAGGCACAAACTTAGCAAAAGAGCCTTAGGGTTTGCATGCTGAAAATTACAAAATGCTGATGAAAGAAATCAAAGAAGACCTAAATAAATGAAGAGACATATCATGTTCCTGAACTTGAAGGCCCAACATAGTAAAGACGTCAATTTTCCCCAAATTCATATATAGGACTAATACAATTACTATCAAAATCCCAGCAAGGTTTTCTGTGGACATAGACTAGATTATTCTAAAATTTATATGGAAAAATAGAAATCCAGAAGAGCTATAAAAAAACAAACAAACAAAAAAAAACAACTTAAAACATAAATGAATTAAACAGAATAGAGAACCCAGAAGAAAAGACCCACACAAATATGCCAAACTGATTTTTGACAGAAATATAAAAGCAATTGAATGGAAGACAAGCAGTCTTTTCAATGATGCTACAGCAATTAAACATCTACAGGGAACCTCCCTCCCCCCAAAAAAACCCTGAATCTAAATCTCAAAACCATATACAAGATTAACATATTACCGTGTGAATGCCTCTAATTTAAAAAACATTAACATAGGCTGGGCATGGTGGTTCATGCCTGTAATCCCAGCACTCTGGGAGGCTAAGGCGGGTGGATCACCTGAGGTCAGGAGTTTGAGACCAGCCTGGCCAACATGGTGAAACCATGTCTCTACTAAAAATACAAAAATTAGCCAGCGGTGGTGGTGAGCGCTTGTAATCCTAGCTACTTGGGAGGCTGAGGCAGGAGAATCACTTGAACCTGGGAGGCAGAGGTTGCAGTGAGCCAAGATCGCGCCACAGCATTCTAGCCTGGGCGACAAGAGCGAAACTCCATCTCAAAAAATAAATAAATAAATAAAATAAAATAAATTAATTAATTAACATAGATCACACACTGAAATGAAAAATGTAAAAGTAGAAGAATATCTCCAGTTCTAAGGCTAGGCAAAGAATTCTCAGACTTCACACAAAAAGCACAATCCAAAACAAAAAAAAGAAAAGAAAAGAAAAAACTGGACCTCATCAAAATTTAAAACTTTTTCTCTTCGTAATTTCTTGGAAAAGGCATATGTTTATATAAGGCAAAATCTATAACATTGCATTGTGCAGCTTATAATGTATGTAGATGTAATATATATAACAATTATAACCAGCCTGGGTAACACAGGGAGACCCATCTCTATCCAGATAAAAAAAAGTAGCCAGGTATGGTGGTGCATGCCTATGGTCTCAACTACTTGGGAGGCTGAGGTGGGAGGATTGCCTGGACCTGGGAGGTCGAGGCTACAGTGAGCTGTGACTGAACCACTGTACTCCTGCCTGGGCTACAGAAGGACACCCTACCTCAACAAACAAATAAACAAAAATAATTATAGCTTAAAGCCTGCAGGAAATAAATAGTTGCATGGTCCTTACATTTTATGATATATTAAATCTATGTAAAAACTGTGAAGAATTTAGAATGTAAATTAAAATCCCTAGAGTAAACACACACATACAAATACTGAAAAGGGACACAAGAAACTTTTGGGTGTTCTGGAAATGTTCTGTATCTTGATTATGGCATATATCTGTCAACTCATTTAACTGTACACTATAAATACATGCAGTTTACTGTACATAAACTAAGCCTGAATAAAGTTCTTTAAAAGTAAAAAGACACACAGATAACATCATACTTAATGGGTGAAAGACTGAAAATTTTCTCACTAAGATTAGGAAAAGTACGATATTTGCTCTCAACTCCTACTCAACATTATACTAGAAGTTCCAGCAAGAACAATTTTTTAAAACACAAACATCTAGGCCGGGCGTGGTAGCTCACACCTGTAATCCCAGCACTTCCGGAGACCGAGGCGGGTGGATCAGGAGGTCAGAAGTTCAAGACCAGCCTGGCCAAGATGGTGAAACCCTGTCTCTCCTAAAAATACAAAAATTAGCTGGGCACAGTGGCAGGCAACTGTAATCCCAGCTACTCGGGAGGCTAAGGCAGGAGAATTGCTTGAACTCGGGGGGCGGAGATTGCAGAGAGCCAAGATTGCACCACTGCACTCCAGCCTGGGTGACAGAGTAAGACTATGTCTCAAAAAAAAAAAAAAAAAAATCTAAATTGGAAAGCAAAATTAAAACTATCTCTATTCCCAGATGACATGATCTTATTATAGAAATTCCTATAGAATCTACAAAAAAACTATTAGAGCTGATAAACAAATTCAGCAAAATTATAGGATATAAGAGCAACTCACAAAAATCAGTTGTATTTGTATGCCCTAGCAATTAACAATCCAAAATGGAAATTAAGAAAACAACTCCATTTATAATAACAACAAAAATAATAACTTAGGAAAAAACTTTACAAGGAATTGTAAAGACTTGTGGAACATTATGCAGCCATAAAAAAGAATGAAATCATGTCCTTTGCAGCAACAAGGATGTAGCTATCCTAGGCGAACTAACACAGACACAGAAAGCCAAATATCACATGTTCTCACATATAAGTGGGAGCTAAACACTGGGTACATGTGGACATAAAGATGAAAAGAGCAAACACTGGGGACTAATAGAGGGGAGAGAAAGGGATGGGGAAAAAAGCTGAAAAACTAACCATTGGGTATCATGCTCCACATCTGAGTAATGAGTTCAGTCATACCCCAGACCTCAGCATCATGCAATATACCTCTGTGACAATCCTGCACACGTACTCCCTGATTCTAAAATAAAAGTTGAAAAATAAAAAAAAAAAAAGATTTGCTTGCTGAGAACTACAAAATACTGCTGAAATTAAAAACTAACTATTTTTCCCCAGCTTTATTGAGGTATAATTGACAAATAAAAACTGTATATATTCAAGATGTACAATGTGATGATTTGCTATACATATACACTGTGAAATGATCACCACAATAAAATTAACATATCAACCACAACACAAAGTTACCCTTTGTACATGTATGTGTGGTGAGGATACTTAAGATCTCTTTTAAGGCTGGGCGCAGTGGCTCACGCCTGTAATCCCAGCACTTTGGTAGGCTGAAGTGGGCGGATCACTTGAGGCCAGGAGTTCGAGACCAGTCTGGACAACATGGCGAAACCCCGTCTCTACTAAAAATACAAAAATTAGCTGGGTATGGTGGCATACGCCTGTAGTCTCAGCTACCTGGGAGGCTCAGGCATGAGAATCACTTGAACCCAGGAGGCAGAGGTTGTATGAGCCGAGACTGCACCCCTGCACTCCAGCCTGAAGAACAGAGTGAGACACTGACTCAAAAAAAAAAAAA
Organism: Macaca thibetana thibetana; assembly: GCF_024542745.1. Lineage (NCBI taxonomy): Eukaryota > Metazoa > Chordata > Mammalia > Primates > Cercopithecidae > Macaca > Macaca thibetana. The sequence goes on from NC_065598.1 coordinate 53,715,447, forward strand.
AATTTTTTCAAGTAAACAATATGTTGCATCCCTAGAACTTATTCATCTTATAAGTAAAAGTTTACACCCTTTAACCAAGTCTCTCCATTTCTCCTACTTCTCAGACCTTGGCAACTACTGTTCTATTCTCTGCTTCTATGAGTTTGATATTTATAGATTCCACATATAAGTAAGATCATACAGTATCTTTATGTATCTGGCTTCACTTAGTATAATGTCCTCCTGGTTCATCCATGTTGTCACAAATAGCAGGATTTCCTTCTTTTTCAGTGGCTGATTTCCTGAATTTCCTTCTTGATATACATATATATACACATACATATACATGTATATGCACACACACCACATTTTTGTTATCCATTCATCTGTCAACACTTAAGCTGTTTCCATATCTTGGCTATTGTGAATAAAGCTGCAATGAACACGAGGGTGCAGGTATGCCAAGATACTGATTTCTTTTCGTTTGGATATATGCCCAGAAGTGGAATGGCTGGATTGTAAGGTAGGTTTTTGTTTTTTTTGTTTTGTTTTGTTTTGTTTTTTTAATTTTTTGAGGAACTTTCATACTGTTTTTGTTTGTTTTTGAGACAGGGTCTTGCTCTGCTGCCCAGGCTGGAGTGCAGTGGTGCAATCAGGGCTCACTGCAGCCTTGACCTCCTGGGTTCAAGGGATCCTTCTGCCTCAGCCTCCAGAGTAGCTGGGACTATGGGATACATGCCACCACACCTAGTTAATTTTTAAATATTTTTGTAGAAACAAGGAGGTCTCACTATGTTGTCCAGGTTGGTCTTGAACTCCTGGGCTAAAGTGATCCTCGTGCCTCAGCCTCCCAAAGCATTGGGATCACAGGTGTGAGTCACTGCACCTGGCCTCATACTGTTTTCCATAATGGCTACACCAATTTACATTCCCATCAACAGTGTACAAGGGTTCCCTTTTCTCCACACCTTTGCCAACACTTAAAGAACACCTAATTTAATGAAAGGGCATCCATGTTCTTGGACTCGAAGACTTCATATTATTAAGAGACAATACTACCCAAGCAATATACAAAGTTAACACAATGCCTATCAAAATCCCAGCTGGCTTTTTGGACCCAACTTGACAAGCTGATCCTAAAATTCATGTGGAAATGCAAAGGACTCAGAGGAACCAAAATAATCTTGAGAAAGGAAAACTAAGTTGGAAGACTCATATTTTTATGGTGAATTTATTGTCAACAAGGGTGCCAAGGCTATTCAATGGGCGAATAGTCTTTTGAATAAATGGCACTAGAAAAACTGGATGTCCACGTGGAAAGAATGAAATTGGACCCCTACCTCAAACTATATACAAAAATTAACTCAAAATGGATCAAAGACCCAAATTTAAGAGCTAAAATTTAAAACTCTTAGAAGAAAATATAGGAGAAAATCTTTATGACCTTGGATTAAGCAATAGTTTCTTAGATATGACACAAAAAGCACAAAGTAACCAAAGAAAACATTGAGAAATTGGACTTTATCAAATTTAAAAAAAAATTATGCCACAAAGGACACCATCAAGAATGTGAAAAGACAACGCACAGAATGGAAGAAAATATTTGTAAATCATACATCTGATAATGGTCTAAGTATCCAGAATATATAAAGAACTCATAACTCAACAATAAAAAGACAAAAAGATACCCAATTAAAAACTGGGTAAAAGGGTTAGGCGCAGTGGCTCATGCCTATAATCCTGGCACTTTGGGAGGCCAAGGTGGGAGGACTGCTTGAGACCAGGAGTTCAAAACCAGCCAGGGCAATATGGCGAGACCTCAACTCTACAAAAAATAAAATAATAAAACAAAAACTGAGCAAAGGATTTCAATAGCTATTTCTCCAAAGACAATAAAAGAAGATACATGAAGGACCTATATGCATATAAAAAGATGCTCAACAATATTAGTCTTCAGAAAAATGCAAATCAAAACCACAATGAGATACCACATCACACCCACCAGGATGTCTACAATAAAAAAGACAGATAACAAGTGTTGGTAGAGATGTGGAGAAAGGGAAGTCTTTTCAACAGATGAAGCTGTTAGGATATTCCTAGAGGAAAGAAAAAAGAACCTTGACCCCTTACTTCACAGCATTCATAAAAATTAATTCAAGATGAACCATGGACTTAAACATAAAACTATAAACCATATGAAAGTTTCCTTCTAACTTGGGTGTAGGCAAAGGTTTCATGGGCCACAGAAAGTGGTAACTACAATAGAAAAACTTTGATGAATCAGACTTCATCAAAATTAAATACTTTGTCTCATTAAATGAGACCATTACAAAAATGAATGGCAATATACAGACTGGAGAATATATTTATAAAACATGTATCTGAGAAGGGACTTGTATAATCCAGAATATATAAAGAATTTCTGTAAGTCCATAATAAAAAGGGCAAATAAAATGGGCAAATGACTTGAACAGGCACTTCACAAAGAAAGATATACAAAGGCCAACAAATACATGAAAAGGTACTCAACATCATAGTCATCAGGGAAATACCGATTAAAACCACGATGAGATGCCACTATACAGAAGCTAGAATAACTAAAATTAAAAATGCTGGTGAGGGTGTGGAGCTCTCATACATTGCTGGTGTTAGTGCAGCCAATTTGGAAAACTTCCAATTTCTTAAAAAGTCAAACACTTATTCTATGACCCTGCAATTCTACTTCTAGGTATAATTCAAGAGAAATGAAAACATGTTTACAAAAAAAAAAAACTTATATAGGGATGTTCGTTGCAGCTTTATTCACAGTAACCCAAAACTAGAAATCATTTAGCTGTTGGTGAATAGTAAAATAGATAAACAAATTTGGTATATTCATAAAATGGAATATTATCCTGCAGTTAAAAAAAAGAAAGAGCTGGCTGGGCGGATCACCTGAGGTCAGGAGTTCCAGACCAGCCTGACCAACGTGGAGAAACCCCGTCTCTACTAAAAATACAAAATTAGCTGGGCGTGGTGGTGCAAGACTGTAACCACAGCTACTCGGGAGGCTGAGGCAGGAGAATCACTTGAACCCGGGAGGCAGAGGTTGCGATGAGCCGAGATCGCGCCATTGCACTCCAGCCTGGGCAACAAGAGCGAAACTCCATCTCAAAAAAAAAAAAAAAAAAAAGAGCTACTGTTACATACACAACATGGATCAATCTCAAAAACATGTTGAATGACAGAAGCCTTACACAAGAATATATATTATATTGTTCCATTTATATGAAGGTCTAGAATGGGCTAAGCTAATCTATGGTGAAAAAATTAGCTAGGCATGGTGACTTACATCTGTAATTCCAGCACTTTGGGAAGCCAACGTGGGAAGACTCTATGAGCCTAGGAGTTCAAGACCAGCCTGGACAACATGGCAAGACCCCATCTCTACAGAAAAATTAAAAACTTAGCCAGGCGGAGTGGTGCACACCTGTGGTCCCAGCTACTCGGGAGGCTGAGGTGCAAGGATGGCTTGAACCAGGAGGTCAGGGCTGCAGTGAGCTGTGTTTGCACCACTACACTCCAGCCTTTGCAAAAGAGCAAGACCTTGTCTCAAAAAACAACAAGAAATAATCAACAGCGGTTGACTCTAATGGATGTGGAGAAGACTGACTGGGAAGGGGCATGAGGGAACTTTCTCTGGAGTAATGGCAGTATTCTCTATCAGGTGGGCAAGGCTTCAGGCCAAATCTGGCACATCACCTGTTTTTGTGAGCAAAGGTTTATTGGAACACAGTCGCGCCTATTTGTTTACATATTTATGGTTGTTTTCATGCATAGAACAGCAGAACTGAGTAGCTGCAACAGAGATTATATAGTCTGCAAAGCCTACAATATTTACTATCTAGACATTTACAGAAAAAGGCTGTCAACACCTCTTCTATGTCTTGATAACGGTTGGGGTTACACAGGTGTAAGCATTTGTCGAAACTCATGAATTATGATTTATGCATTTTACTGTATATACATTTAAACTAAAAATATAAATACTGAGTTCTAGTCAATGATACGTATTTATGGATGATGTATACTGATGTTAGCAACTTCCTTTAAACTTTGAAATGCACCAGAAAAATAAAATGGATTAATAAAGGGATAAAGGGATAAATAGGTATGTGATAGAGCAAATAGAGCAAAAGTTAACTGTATAATTTAGGTGTTAGGTGCGCCACTGCACTCCATCCTGGGCGAAAGAGTGAGACTCCATCTCAAAAAAATAAAACAAAACAAAACAAAAAACAATTAAGTTGTCTCTAGCTGGAGAAATAACAAGTAATTTTTCACTGCTACAATTTTTTCCAATATTCTGTATATTTCAAATTTTTCTTAGTAAGATGTCGGGGAAAACTTTTTAATTAGGTAAGGAAAGTATACAACACATGCAATCTGCCCACAGAATGAACATTAAAGTCCAAAATACTTTGTTAATTACATCTGTGTAGTGTAGGAAAACAAAAACAAAAACAAAAACAAAAAAGGAAGAAGAAAAAATGGTTTGTTAAACCCCTTAATCTAAAATCATAAATCCCAGAATAGCATGCCCCTGTCTGAAGAAACTTCAGCTGCAAAGATCTTTATTTATTCTCGCTCAGTCCTGTTAGGAGTCAGCACACACATACTGAAATCCATTATAAATTTATAATTTATTGATGAAGAGGAGATTTTATAAATAATGGGATTCCTAGGGTTGGTGTGAGGATGTACATGTAATGTCTTTGGAATAGTATTTGGCAATAAGAATCACTCAACAGTATTATCTCACAAAGGCAAATGCTTTATTATAAATGTAGAACAATAAGAGAACCATAGGTTCCAAACGTTTTAGGACTAAAGGATCTTGGAAAGCTACACTTGCCTCCTTGCTGTTTTCCAAACATGCCAGATAAACTTCTCCCTTAGGGCCTTTGCACCTGTTATTCCCTCTGTCTGAAATATACATTACTGACTCCCTCACTTCCTTCAAGTGTCTGCTCAAATGTTACCTTCTCAATGAGACCTACTCTGATGGCCATCTTCCTTAAAACTGCCACCCACTTTCCTCCTTTTCCTGCTCTACATTTTCCCCAAAGCACCTTGTACTATATAATTTCCTTTTTATAATGGTTATTGACAATCTTTCCCCATTAGACAACAAACCTCAATGACAGAAGGGGTTTTTGTATTTTATTCACTGTTATATCCTAAGTAGGTCCTCAAATTTTTTTTTTTAATTGTAGTCATCTGGTCTAATCCCTACACTTTACAGATGAGAACATTTAGAAAAGACCTGAATCAAGGTCACCCAGTAAGTAAGGAAAAGAGTCAGGAACACGGACTGTGATTTCCACTGAAGTGCTATATCTATTATAGTTGACTATCATCCTGACCCTTAAATATCACAGAAAAATCACAATCATCCTCATTTTCCCCCACAAGGATTTACCTTTGGAATTTCTTGGCCTTGTAAATGCTGCTGTGTGTGTAACATAGAAATGCTCTGAAAAGCAGTGGAAGCGTCTACCAGAATGCTAAGTGTCAGGAGATGAACTGAAGATTGCTGATTTGGAAGGGCTATCCCAGAGCTTTGACAGAGGGTCTGCTGTTGTAATTGTGGCTCTGATGACCCAGAAACAGGTGCTAAGCTGTAAGATGGCTACCACTGTGGCTGGTCAGCAGACTGCTGCTGGATGTATGCTGGCTGGTATTGTGCTAGGCTTTTCTGTAGGGGAAAAGTCTGACTGTTGTCTAGTGCCTGAAGTACTTGAGGCTGCTCTAAAGGCCGTATTATATATTGTTGTTCCAGGGCTGCCAGTTGCAACTGTTCTTGCAACGGATGTATAATCTGGACCATGTGTGTAATGGTGTTTGGAATACCTGGTTAACGGCTGAACTTGCTTAGGTGCCTGTGAATGAGGTACCTGCTGCTGGACAGCAGCATGTTGACTAAACAAAGATTGCTGTTGATTTATGGGGCCTTCCTGAGTAGACAACTGATGGGTTTCCTGTGCTTGTCTATGAGATGAATGAGTCATCTGCTGCTGCTGAACGAAAGCTAAGTGAGAAACCTGGCTTGGTGCTAGATGTGATTGGGAAAACTGCTGAGAAATGTGGGGGCTATATCTGTGCCTGTGAAGAGGCCTGCTGAATGAAGGACACCTGCTCAGGGTTTTGAAGCTGTCCTTCCACTGCCCTCTGAGATATAATGCTAGTTGACTGGGCCTGAGCTTTTAGCTCCTGGTGTCCAAAACTGACATCTGCTTGGGATGGAGTCGCTGAAAGCTGGATATTAAATAAAGGCTCAGTAGAACGTGTCCGTGTATCTAAGGTTGATATTAAATACATCCTTTGTTCCAATGTTGAAGAAGAACTACCTTGGGGTTGTGTTAAACAGGCTTGTTGCTCAAAAATCTGTGCTACAAATGGTGGTACAGAGTATAACTTCTGATCTGCAGAGTTTGTCTGTCATGTGTACTTGCTTGCTATCAGGAGGGCTTATTGTATATGCCTGCTGGGTTATGAAGATTGCATGTTCAGCTGTCTGGATAGTGTAAGCAGTTTGTCCTAAATAAGATACATGCTCAAGAGACAGTGCCTGATAAGCAGGCTGTTCCATAGGTTGCACAAGGTAAGCTGCCTGGATTACATATGCTGCCTGGTCTGGAAAAGGTGACTGAAGCGGAGGTTGCACTAGATAAGCAGGCTGCACGTGAGTCTTTGCCAAATATGAGGGCTGTACTGCAGCTGGGACTGGATAAGAAGTCTGCATAGAATAGGCTGGCTGTGATCTCGGTGGTTGTACAGTGTAAAGAGGATGCTCCAGGACTGGCAGTGAATAAACAGGCTGTTTATGTAGTGGAGCCTGAATTGAGTAAGTTGGCTGTGATGAGTAAGAAGTTTGTTCCTGGGGACATATCACAAAGGGCAGCTGCTCAGGAGTCTTCAATGGGAAGGATGAAAATTCTGCAGGTGGCCCTGGATAAGTGTGTTGAACAGAATAAGAAGGCTGTTCCAGGGACTGAATCACATTTTCAATACCACTCTTTGGCTGTTGCTGACTTGCAAGAGCTTCAGACTCTTGCAGAATATAATCCTGCTGAAAATTTTTCTGTAGAGATGCCAAAATCTTAGGTTGTAAAATTAATGACTGTAGCTGAATAGAGGCTTGGAAACAATGCTCCTTCAAACGCACAGTCTGGCTTTGTGGCATTGAAGAATCTGAAGTTAGAGACTTCCGATGGGTATGGCTGTGATACTGAATGTATCTTTTGGGAAGAATGCCCCCCAATGGAATTAGAAGGGAGCTGAGCTGTACCAGCAGCATTCTGTGCACTGCTCACATGTTGGACAGAAGAATGATTCAACAAAGCTTGAGGGTGATTAACCGGTAAGAAACTAGAAGTTTGGCAGCTGGTGCTTTGGTTAATGCCTAATTCCCACTTCTAGGATCACACTCAAGTTGAAGACCAACTGTTGGATGCTGGGAAGTAATCTGTGAAGCAGACAATATCTGAGGAGAAACTGCAGAAAGAATTGGTTGTGGCCGGGAATGGTGGCTCACACCTGTAATCCCAACATTTTGGGAGGCCCAGACGGGCAGATGTCTTGAGGCCAGGAGTTCAAGACCAGCCTGGCCAACATGACAAAACCCCATCTCTACTAAAAATACAAAAATTGGCTGGGCATGCTGGTATGCTCCTGTAGTCCCAGCTACTCGGGAGGCTGCGGTGGGAGAATTGCTTGAACCCAGGAGGCAGAGGTTGCAGTGAGCTGAGATCACACCACTTCACTCCAGCCTGGGTGACAGAGTGAGACTCTGTCTAAAAAAAAAAAGAAAGAAAGGATTGATTGTGGAACTCCACTAACTGACAAGTCTAAAGTCATAGATTGGGCTAAAGTTTTTCTATCTGCTCCAAAGGCCAGCTACAGGTACAAGGAGAATTCAAATTATAAATGCATATACTATGCCCATTTTAATGGGACTTTCCCAGACATACTGATAGAGAAAATAATGCTATGTTTCAAAAATTTCAGCAAATTATCAAAAAGGTGCTAGGTATAGCATTAGTCCTATAAAAATCTTAATACCATGAGTAAATGCTAGTTAACTGAATACACTAAGGGGTTGAGACCAGTCACAGCAGTATAACACTCATGGTTTCTTATTTATTGCATTTACTGTGTAACTCATTCAAACCCTGGCAGAGATTCTGAGTATCCGAATCTGACATCGTCACACACCTGACAGTGGAAGTCCCATGAGAAAGCTCAAAGGATTTCAGTATCATTCCTAAAATGAATATAGATACTCTCTCAGGAAGAAAGGAGAGAATTGGCAGAAATAAATACCGATTGGCTGCAATAATTCCTAGAATTTGGGTTACCATGCTCATAAAAAGACCCATATAATCAAAGTTATTGCTTATGTGGCTTCTATATATTAGGTGAAAAGGGCAGGCTACAAAAAATCGTTATGTATGTGATATACACGTATATATATAAACAAAGTTATACATGTGTACATAGAAAAAAAGATAAATCTAAAGGCTATACCTCAAACATAAACAATAAGTTGTCGGCCGGGCGCGGTGGCTCACGCCTGTAATCCCAGCACTTTGGGAGGCCGAGGCGGGCGGATCACGAGGTCAGGAGATCAAGACAATCCTGGCTAACACGGTGAAACCCTGTCTCTACTAAAAATACAAAAAATTAGCCGGGCATAGTGGCACGTGCCTGTAGTCCCAGCACTCGGGAGGCTGAGGCAGAAGAATCGCTTGAACCTGGGAGGCGGAGGTGGCAGTGAGCCGAGATCGCGCCACTGCACTCCATCCTGGGCGACAGAGTGAGACTCCATCTCAAAAAAACAAAACAAAACAAAACAAAAAAACAATGAGCTGTCTCTAGCTGGAGAAATAACAAGTAATTTTTCACTTTCTTTTTCATAACTTTATGGGCTTTATTTTAAAATAAGCAAATAACACATTGATAATTAAATTTTTGGAACACATTTTAAAATACACATACCTGTATGCTTATGTAAATTGAACCTAAGTTAAATTTAAACACCGATTCAACACACTTTGCATTATAGGATTAGAAAGAGGCAAATCAAACTCCCACATGAGCTCAATTACAAATAGGCACCATATCACTTATAAATACTAGTCAAATATCTGGCACCTTCAACTATATCAAATCAAATCTACCCCTAGCAGATTTTAAATGCATCTGGCATTTGTCAAGTACATGCATGCTTTCCCCTATAAGACTGGGCTCTTTGAGGGCAAGGATCATGTTTATTTTATTTCATATCCCCAGAAGGTGGTAATCATTAAAAGTCTGATGATGAACTGATAATATACTAATTTCTTAAAAGATGCACCAGCAGCTAGCTAAACCAGGCACTCTCTGTTAGCTAGTAGCTATCAGATCATCTCACTCCTAGAGAGGGAAGACAAATGCAAGGTACGGTAGGAAGTGAGGGGAGAAAATGGGGTAATGGCAAAGAAAAATGCAACCATGCATCCAGAATCCATAACCTAGGGAACCAGGATACAGTCTTAATATATAAACTCACACAAAGACTGTTAACTCATTGTCAGAAATGAATAATGCTGACTTTAAGAGTCTGAAAGACAAAAACACTTCTTATTTCTCCTACAGAAATAAACATGAACCAAAACAAGAGTTTAGATGAACATGCTAAAAATTATGAAAATCTATGAAATACTATTTCTAATTAACTGCAACATACATCCCTCTATGTTCAAATCAGGTTGGAAAAGTTTAATACAAAGAACAAATAATCATTAATAAGAGGAAGAGATCAGTCCTAAATAAATCTTTTGTTCACATATACTGACTTCTCTGTTTCTTCTCCAATTATACAAGCAGTATCTCAAGATTCTAGTTACACAATGTTAGGCACATTAAGAGGAATGTCTTGGGCCAGGTGCTGTGGCTCATGCCTGTAATCCTAGCACTTCAGGAGGCCAAGGCAGGCGGATCACCTGAGGTCGGGAGTTTGAGACCAGCCTGACCAACATGGAGAAACCCCGTTTCTACTAAAAATACAAAAAATTAGCTGGGCATGGTGGCTAATGCCTGTAATCCCAGCTACTTGGGAGGCTGAGGCAGGAGAATCGCTTGAACCTCGGAGCTGGAGGTTGCAGTGAGCCAAGATTGCACCATTGCACTCCAGCCTGGGCAGCAAGAGTGAAACTCCGTCACACACACACACAAAAAAAGAGGAATGTCTTGGGTGAAGGAAAGCATAAACAACTTTTAGCTTTTGGTGACCTTTCTCTAAACTATAATGAATTTATAAAAGAGAACCTTTGCCTGTCAGAAAATCTAGGCAGTATTAAATTTATTTAAATGAATACAGAACCTCTAAAATGTGTCTTACCTTTATCTGTGGGACCTTCTGAACAGTTAATGGGGAAACCTGGGGTTGTGAAACAACTGTTGGTCCAAGCACATGTACAGGTAAAACAGTGGACTGACCTTGTACCAAAGGCAAAATCTGCGGCTGAGTCAGCTTTGGCTGCTTCTGTAACTGTTAAAATAAGGGGAAAAAAAGATTAAAGATAAACTTTCCCATTTACAGTAAGTACACTGATTATATATTTAAATATAACAGTTCACCTCACCCCTGAAACTTGCTGGTAATGTCCTACTAGTTGCTGAGATGAATAAATTTGTCCTGGGACATTTATTTCAGCCTGCGGGATGTTAGAAACCATTTGAGAGCCCATCGTTTGATTTGAGGAATAGGCTACACTGGGCTGACTTGAAGTATCTGAATGTATAACTGATGCAGCTCCTGCCTCAGACAAATTGTCACCTATAACAAAGAAAATAAGTAACAAGTAGAAGGGAAAACTTGAAGCACAAAATGTCCAAATGGTATAGGTAATGGTGTTTCTTTAACAGCTTTTTTACTCTGAGAACCTGACATAGCTTCAAATAAAATATTTACACTACAGCATTAATCAAAAACCGGCATGTAAACTCTTATCAAGCAATGAAATGTTGACATTGTAGTATAACTAAAATTTTCTTAGTAAAGCAAACCTAAAAACAGAGAATCAGACAAAAATCAACTCCATTTGCTGGCCATGTCACATATATCCCTAACTAATCTACTCTTGACATAAGGATTTCAGTAAAATATGTCATATTCTCTTTCTCCTATAACCTAGAATACTGTCTTTGTAGAACAATAGGTTATTACTATGCAAATACTGTGTCCTTCTGGAAAAGAAAATGCATTACAGCAGAAAATTAAAGGAATTGTGTTAATGTTATACTTGAGGGTCCCTTCTAAAATACAAAGGATCTTAAAGACTAGAAAATTCCTTCTTGAGGAATAAATTTTATCTTTAGTTCTAAATTTTCTTTATTAAAAGATTTATGTGGCTGGGCGTGGTGGCTCATGCCTACAAACCCAACACTTTGGGAGGCTGAGGCGGGCAGATGGCTTGAGCCCAGGAGTTTGAGACCAGCCTGGCCAATATGGTGAAACCCCATCTCTACCAAAAGAAAATACAAAAATTAGCCAGGTGTAGTGGCATGCACTTGTAGTCCCAACTACTCAGGTGGCTGAGGTGGGAGGATCACTTGAGCCTGGGGAGGTTGAGGCTGCAGTGAGTCGTGATCGCACCACTGCACTCCAGCCTGGGTGACAGAGCAAGGCCCTGTCTCAAAAAAAAAAAAAAAAGATTTATGTTAGACCCTCAAAAATGACAATAAGGTTATTTATACCCCAAACTAAACCACATGATAGATTATAATCCTTCTGCAACTAGCACCTTAGAAGAATCACTTAACAGAACAGTTTCTTAATTTTAAAATAAGGAAACTAGCTGGCTTGTCTATTTTGGGGGTTTTCTGAAGGCTTGATAAAATGATAGATAACAGAATGCTCTGAAAAACACAGAAGTGCTATTTAAAGACAAGCAAATACACAAAAAAGAAAAGAAACAGAATGCGCCATTGACCACTGCCCTTCAAAATAAATAAAGATTAGGGAATATAATTGCACATGTGTTTGCTTTTACGAGCTGTAACTGTGTTACCTGCAACAGAGGAGCAGTGCTGCTGTGGTTTTCTTTGTAGAAGTTGTTGTCTAACATGTTGATCAACTTCAGTTTCTTCACATTCAGCCCCAGTTTGCTGAGTGGGAGCAGGGGGCAAAGTTGTATTCTGGGGCTGAGGGAATACATTCCCCATAGACTTGCACTGAGAATCCCTGCGTTCTTCCAAACAGCCAGCAGGCTTCTTCTCTCTTGTCTTCTTTATCGGTGTCACCCGGTCTCTAATGGATTTAGCAACAGCTTTGGAATCACTTTCATGGAAGAACCCAGACTTGACCTACAAACAAAACACAGTAAGCAAAAACTACTTCTTTAACATTTAAGATTTTAACTTTTTTTTTTTTTTTTGAGACAGAGTCTAGCTCTATTGCCCAGGCTGGAGTGCAGTGGCACGATCTCGGCTCACCACAACTTGAATCAGGTTCAAGTGATTCTCCTGCCTCGGCCTCCCAAGTAGCTGGGATTACAGGTGCCCGCCACCACGCCCAGCTAATTTTTTTGTATTTTTAGTAGAGACGGGGTTTCACTGTGTTGCCCAGGCTGGTCTTGAATTCCTGACCTCGTGATCCACCGCCTCAGCCTCCCAAAGTGCTAGGATTACAAGCATGAGCCACCACGCCTGGCCAATTTTAACTTTTTCTTTTTTTTTCACTAGCAGTTATTTTATGCCCCCAAATTCCAAATTAACAGTTAATCTGTTTCTATATTCTCTCTTAAACAAAGACATACATAAATGCCAGAGCCTCTAATTGGCATGAGAAATATCAATAGTATTACCAAGCATTGTTAAAATAAATTCAGGCTTTAAACAAAAACAAACAAAACTTGATGTTTCAGAATATGCAGTCTTATCACAGGTAATTTAGAACTGCCATTACGTTTTTTGAAGGATTAAAAAGGTTTTCTCATTCAGCAACATTAAGTGTCTACAATATGCGCAGTACTAGGCACCAGATACAGGTGACTAAGTTGGTCCTTTGTCCTGTATGAGCACACTATCGGGTGGTGTGAAATGGACATAACTTAACTTGAAATGAGCTGCTGTAAAAGTCTTTAAGTAGGAGCACATTGCATCTCTGGAGGTAATAGAGTAAGTGTTTTCACAGAAGAATTCTATTTTATTTGATTTGTTTCTGAGAGACAGGGTCTCACTCTGTTGCCCAGGCTAGAATGCAGTGGTACCATGATAGGTCAATGCAGCCTCAACCTCCCAGGCTCAAGTGATCCTCTCACCTCAGCCTCCCGAGTAGCTGGGATCACAGGCATGCACCACCACACCTGGCTAATTTTTAATTTTTTGTAGAGACGGGGTCTCCCTATATTGCTCGGGCTTTGGTCTCGAACTCCTGGGTTCAAGCAATCCTCTCACCTCGGCCTCCCCAAAATGCTGGGATGACAGGCATGAGCCACCGCATCCAGCCTGGAAGGTAAATTCTGACCTGAATTAAAGCCAAAAAAGGAACATGCACACTATTGACGGATGTGCAGAAGTTTAGAGTGGAGACCAACATTCTAGGCAGAGGCAAGTATGCTAACAGCAAAGTACTACGTCTTACTAGGCATTAGAGGAGAAAAGAAGAAAAGGTTCTGCCTTCTCATCTCAGAGGAACAAGGCTGAACAGTAGAGAAGATCATTTGAGGAGGTACCATGACATATCATTCTCAGTCCTGCAATCTGCTTTAAGATGCTCCCTCTTAATCCCCAAACCTGTGCATATATCACTCCCATCACTGTGTTTGCTATAATACATAGCACAATTGGCCTTAATCTAGGGAGATTATCTCAGTGAATCTTTTACCAGCTGCTGACACTAGAAGGATTCAATATGCCATTGCTGGCTTTGAAGATGGGGTGGAGACATGTGAAAGGACTGAAGAGTGGCTTCCAGGAGCTGAAAGTGGACCCAACCACTCCCATGTCCCCTGAAGACATGGAATTTAGGAAATTCAAAATTAAATACAGGAGTGAAGCAGAGAAGTGTAGGAAGGTGGTAATGGGAAATGCCAGGGTGATAGTTGTGTACCAGATGTCCAAAATAATCATTCCAGTTTAGAACAGTATGATCAGAAAGACATGTTAAAGGTTATCATTTCCAAGTTCCCACTGTCATTGCCCCATCCTTTTTAACCTGAGGTCAGAATGCCCAGGTGAGCCTCGGCTGGTTTTGAGTACATATTGCTGTGGCTCCTGCACACCCTCCTACCAGCACTGCAGCTGCCTGGAGCAGGTGTGGACATGCATTTCACCCCACAGAAGTTGCCTGCTGTGATCTATTGAGGGTGGGGGCTAGTCACAGAGAGATTGGAAGCAAAGAGTCAGAGTGGCCCACTTCCCATCAAACCATATGGTAACCAGACAACTAATTTCTGGTCTGCACAATAGCCCTGCCGGTGACCTGACTATGCTGAGGCATAGGTGTATTTTCCTGGCCTCATTTAGAACCTTACCCTCTCACTTCCCCAGAAGTAGCTCTTGTAAACTCTTAGGGAAACTGAAGCCACACTTGCTATGACTGAGAAATTCTCTTCAGCTTATCCTCTTCTGGGACTCTTCACCTAATTGTACCAATACTGCCCCTTCCCACCAGCTAGGTGCATGCTTGCCATTCAGTCTTCAAAACAAAACAATACATTACATAGGTAAACTATGATGAAAAACAAAGAAATGAGTAACACAAAACTCTGGGTAGAGGGCCGGGCACAGTGGCTCACACCTGTAATTCCAACACTTTGGGAAGCCAAGGGGAGAGGATCACTTAAGGTCAGGAGTTGGAGACTAGCCTGGCTAACATGGCTAACATGGTAAAACCACATCTCCGCTGGGAGTAGTGGCAGGCACCTGTAATCCCAGTAACTCGGGAGGCTGAGACAGGAGAACTGCTTGAACCTGGGAGGTGGAGGTCGCGGTGAGCCGAGATTGTGCCACCGCACTCCAACCTGGGCGACAGAGCGAGACTCCATTTCAAAACAAAACAAAAAAAAGTCTAGGTAGATATTACTCATGGTGATGAGGGAGGAAAATGCAAATGAGAGAGGCACTCAGATGGCTTTTAAGGTAATAGTAATGTTCTATTTCTTAATAAATGTAGAGCTTTATTATTCTTTACACTCTACATACAAATTTAATATACTGTGTCATAGTGATATAGTTCACAACCACATAACAATTTAAAGAAAAAAGGAGAAGGCCGGGCTCAGTGGCTCACGCCTGTAATCCCAGCACTTTGGGAGGCCGAGGCAGGTGGATCACAAGGTCAGGAGTTCAAGACCAGCCTGGCTAACATGGTGAAACCCTGTCTCTACTAAAAATACAAAAAATTAGCCGGGCGTGGTGGCGGGCGCCTGTAGTTCCAGCTACTTGGGAGGCTGATGCAGGAGAATGGCGTGAACTCAGGAGGCAGAGCTTGCAGTGAGCCGAGATCACGCCACTGCACTCCAGCCTGGGTGACAGAGTGAGACTCCATCTCACAAAAAAAAAAAAAAAAAAAAGGAGAAAATGAGAGGAAAGAAAGCAATGAAAAGGAGAAAGGAATGAACCCTGATAAAATAAGAGGTGAGGGGAATAGTGGTATGATTAACTTACCATTTCATATGCTACTTCCTCAGGTGTATCTGTTTCTAAATTGAAACTAAATTCAATAGCTTCATTGTCTTTGTGTTTGCCTTTCAATTTTTTAGGGTCTTCAACCCAGAGTCTTAAAGCCAGGGATGAATTTGAGCAATCATCTTCTTCTGCTAACTCCACCCTCAGTCCTGTATCCTCAGCAAAAAATGCATGGTTTAATAGGTCCCTGATAGACAACCTAATAAACGAAACACATATCTCATTATCAGTTCTTCCAATCATAGCAAGATGTAGACCCTTTAATTACTAAAAATTAATTGTATAAAAGCAAAAAACTTATTTGAAATTTTCTATCAATTTAATCATTAATCTGCCTTGTTATAAAAACCACATCTCTTTCTTTAACAGATCCTGTGGAAGCAAAAACAACAAAAAATCTTATATCCAACTTATTACCAGGGATGCAAAGAAATCCCAACTAACATGCATACGGAGTGACTTCAATTAAAAACGAATTATTGGCCGGGCGCGGTGGCTCACGTCTGTAATCCCAGCACTTTGGGAGGCCGAGGCGGGTGGATCATGAGGTCAGGAGTTTGAGACCATCCTGGCTAACATGGTGAAACCCCGTCTCTACTAAAATTACAAAAAATTAGCCGGGCGTGGTGGCATGCGCCTGTAGTCCCAGCTACTTGGGAAGCTGAGGCAGGAGAATGGCGTGAACCCGGGAGGCGGAGCGGAGCTTGCAGTGAGCCGAGATTGTGCCACTGCACTCCAGCCTGGGCGACAGAGCGAGACTCCGTCTCAAAAAAAAAAAAAAAACCGAATTATTAACCAGTAATACATCTAAATAACAAAGTTTAACATACACAAAATTATGCCTAGTGAGAATTGGAGAAGTAGCTTAGTACATGTTAGGCAAATTTCCCTAAGCCACTGGCTTAAGTTACTCAGACTCAAACAGTAGATTCTCAGCAAAGGGAACCAAAAACTCTTGCAGATTTATAAACTCTAAAGTACATTAAAAATTCAAACTCTTTTTACGAATGTTATAAATAGAAGTCACTGTCTCCATCAATAATCTAGTCAGTGTACTTTACAGAATGCCATGGGTGAAGCTAATGTGGTTCCGCAAAGTCCAGTGGTTTTCGTACTTAACTCTGGTTTTAGACCAGAGTATACATATAATGGATACAACCCTAGCCTAGTATTAGGGATTAACCATCTCTGAAGAGAAACAAAGGACATAGCTTCAAAAGATTTGTTTACAAGCTGGATAAGTTAATTTAGTTTTCTTTTACTAACTTTTAAAAAAGATACATAATATTTAAACTCTCTGTATTACAGGTCAGGGAGAGCTGAAACTGATATACTGCATAATGTCTACAGAGACCTCTTCCTATACTACTTAAAGAGAAAAAGTATATACACAGCATGATATCCTGTAAGTTGAGGATTTTCAACCCCCTACATTTTTAGTGACCAAGTGACAAATACTTAACTAAGACAGTGTCATAAATAGAACAAGCCATCATTCCATACAAAGTTGATTTTTTTAAAAAAAAGATAAAGCTGCTCAAATGAATTACTTTTAAGACTAACGCGAGATATGTGTGTGTGTGTGTGTGTGTGTGTGTGTGTGTGTGTGTGTTTGAGACGGAGTGCAGTCATGTGATCTTGACTCACTGCAACCTCTACTTCCCGGGTTCAAGCGATTTTCCTGCCTCAGCCTCCCAAGTAGCTGGGACTACAGATGTGTGCCACCACGCCCAGCTAATTTTTGTATTTTTTAGTAGAAACGTGGTTTCACCATGTTGGCCAGGATGGTCTCAATCTCTTGATTTTGTGATCCGCCCGCCTCAGCCTCAGGCGTGAGCCACTGTGCCCGTCCCTAAGACTAAAGTGAAATGTGTTTAAGGAGGCACAACCAAGTAAAGCCTCTGCCTCCCAATAAAAATTTTTACTGTTTTATAGTGAATTTTTACTGTAAAATTTTTATTATTTACAGTAACATTATTTTGGTTTATTAGTTTGCTTGTTTGCTTGCTTGTTTTGGGATGGCGTCTCACTCTGTTGCCCAGGCTGGAGTGCAGTCGCAACATCTCGGCTCACTGCAACCTCCACCTCCCAGGTTCAAGCAATTCTCCTGCCTCAGCCCCCAGAGTAGCTGGGATTATAGGCACCCACCACCACACCCAGCTAATTTTTGTATTTCTTGTAGAGCTGGGGTTTCATCATGTTGGCCAGGCTGGTCTCAAACTCCTGACCTCAAGTGATCTGTCCGCCTCAGCCTCCCAAAGTGCTGGTATTACAGGTGTGAGCCACCGCACCCAGCCTGTTTGTTTTTAAGACAGGGTCTTACTCTGTCATCCAGGCTAGAGTACAATCATAGTTCATTGTAGCCTCCAACTCCTGGGCTCAAGCAATCCTCCCACTTCAGCCTCCCCAGGGGCTGGGACTACAGGCGTGTGCCACTATGCCTGGCTAATTTTTTCATTTTAATATTTTGTAGAGACAAGGGTCTCATTTTGCTTCCCAGGCTGTTCTTGAACTCCTGGCCTCAAGTGATCCTCCTGCCTCAGCCTCCCAAAGCACTAGGATTACAGGGGTAAGCCACCACCCTCAGCCTATTATCCTTTTAGTCATCAAAATAATACTTGTTTTATGTAATTACTAACTTGGCTCAAGGTCACACAGGCTAAGTGTGAGTCCAGATTTGACTTTAAGTCTGATGATGAAGCCTCTGCTTTTTCCAATATACTAATATGCTATAAATCCTTTTCAATACTCCAATGCTCTTTGGTAATAGAACATATTTAAAGGCTGTACAAACAATAATCAGAATCCGAACTAAAATAGCTACTTCTATAGTGTTTTTAGCCTCATGTTTAAAAGCATGCCTAAGCTCTTATCTCAACAACAAAAAAACCAAACAAGCCAATTAAAAATGGGCAAAAGAGTTGAATAGATATTTCTGCAAAGATATACAAATGGTCAATAATCCCATGAAAATTTCTACTAAGGATATATCACCTTTACTAATAATCATCAATAACGAAGTAAAAATCAAAAGACAAACCTACCAATTTAAAGTCAGCAACTGTCCAAAGCTGAAACTAAAGGGTGGCAGGCCGGACGCAGTGGTTCACACCTGTAATGACAGCACTTTGGGAGGCTGAGACGGGTGGATCACTTGAGGCCAGGAGTTGGAGACCAGCCTGGCCAACACGGTAAAACCCCATCTCTACTAAAAATACAAAAATTAGCCAGGTGTGATGGCATGAGCCTGCAATCCCAGCTACTCAGGAGGCTGAGGCAGGAGAATCGCTAGAACCCGGGAGGCAGAGGTTGCAGTGGGTCAAGATCGTACCACTACACTTCAGCCTGGGTAACAGAGTGATACTCCGTCTCAAAATAATAATAATAATAATAAATTAAAAATAAAATAAGAAATAAAACCTAAAGGGAGGCAAAAGCTAAGAGTAATGGGAGTTGTCTATAAGGCAAATTGTGACACAAATAAATGTGGAATACAATTTCTTGAATACATATTTCTTCTATCCATATTAGCTTTATCATTACCGTGACACTAAGGATATAGAATCAAATTTTTAAAACTTTGTACACTCTCAACTGTTAGAAGCAAATTAACCCGTGGGGGCCTACTGACTGTTAAGCTGATGGCTGAAGGTGATGAAAGCTTGTCAAAGGCACACACACACACAAACACAACCCAAACGTCAGTTCAAGAAAAATTCAGCACATGATATCCAAGTCTAAAATGGTAAACAACATGCACTGACACAATTCAATCTAGAGTATGGTTTGGCTTCTACTCAAAAGTCAAACTCAGCATGACTGAAAGGTCAGAAAACGACCCAATGCAAGATAAGAGAAAAATGCATCTTTTAGTTATGTCATTTTGCTACAATTGCACCCACCTTTCAGATTTGTTTTGACGAATACATCCTTCAATGATTTCTTTGACTTCAGGATCAGTGACTTTATTGAAGCTGGCTGGTTTTATGCCCTAGGAGAAAAAAAATGGTTTCTAGTAACAAATGATGTAACTGAAAGCCCAAGTCAACATGACATTTATTAAACATTATTTTTATCACTAAACCATAGTCAAATTTTAAATGAAGTATTTGTAAATATATATGTATATATAGAGAGAGAGAGAACATAAGTTTAATAACCTTTTGGCAAGGATGTTGTCTACAAATAACAGTAAAAAAGTGTAAATAATCTAAACCTCTGACAACAGAGGCAAAGTTACACATATTATGTTATATATATACCATGTTTTTCAAATCTAGACCTGCAGGTATATATGACAATATACAGAAATTTAAAATGTTCTCAGAATAATTAATGACATGGAAATTATCATAATGTACTATTAAGTAGGGAAAAATAGGATCCCAAAATCTACATATAGTATAATCCCAATTAACAAAATATAATAAACAAGTTTATTATTATTATTTTTTTGAGATGGAGTCTCACTGTGTCACCCAGGATGGAGTGCAGCAGCGCGATCTTGGCTCACTGCAACTTCCCACCTCCCTGGTTCAAGCAATTCCCCTGTCTCAGCCTCCTGAGTAGCTGGGATTATAGGCGCACACAACCACGCCCGGCTAATTTTTCTGTATTTTTAGTAGAGATGGGGTTTCACCATGTTGGCCTGACTGGTCTTGAACTCCCGATGTCAGGCAATCCGCCTGCCTCAGCCTCCCAAAGTGCTGGGATTACAGGCGTAAGCCACCGCGCCCAGCCATAAACAAGTATTTTTTTGAAATCAGAAAATAATTAATGCTAGTTTTAAAAACTTTTGAAAATTCAAAATAAAGGCTTCTCTACATTCCAATTCTCTGTCTATATATATATATATATAATTGTTTGTTTGTTTTGTTTTTGAGACATATATTTTGTTTTGTTTTTGAGACAGAGTCTCACTCTGTCACCCAGGCTAGAGTGCAGTGGTACGATCTCAGCTCACTGCAACCACTGCCTCCTGGGTTCAAGCGATTCTCATGTTTCAGCCTCCCAAGTAGCTGGGATTACAGGCATGCGCCTCCATACCTGGCTAGTTTTTTTTTTTTTTAATAAAGATGTGGTTTTGCCATGCTGGCCAGGCTGGTCTCAAACTCCTGACCTCAGGTGATCCGCCCACCTCGGCCTTCCAAGGTACTGGGATTACAGGTGTGGGCCACTGTGCCCAGCCTACCTTGGCTTTTAATGTAATCTAATTGCAAATTTTTATAATTTAGTTTTATTTTCAATGGCTATGTTTAACAATTGGATTGCAGAATTTCTGAAAATGTAATAGCATTTGTGAGCTGGTATGAGCCAGCTCATGCACATCCTACCCTATGGACCTTGTTTGGATCCTGATTTGAACAAACCAACTGTAAAAAGGCATCATTTAGACAATTTTGAAAATTTGAGTATGGACTGGGTTTCAGATATTTGATATTAAGGAATTATTCATGAGTATTTTAGGGGGGACGATTACATGATTTTTTTTTTTTGGAGACAGAGTTTGCTGTCACCCAGGCTTGAGTATAGTGGCACGATCTCGGCTCACTATAGCCTTGACTTCCTGGGCTCAGGCAATCCTCTCACCTCAGCCACCTTAGTAGCTGGGACCACAGGTACACACCACCACACCCAGCTATTTTTTTTTTTTTTTTGTATTTTTGTGTAGAGATGGGGTTTCACCATGTTGCCCAGACTGGTCTTGAACTACTGGGCTCAAGCAATCTGCCCACCTGGGGCTCCCAAAGTACTAGGATTACAGGCATGAGCCACCATGCCTGAGCTACATGATTTTTTTTTTTTTTTTTAAAGGTTCTTATCTGTTAGAGATGTAAACTGGAAAATTCATGGGTGAAATGACATGATGCCTGAGATTTGCTTTAAAATATTCCAGGATACAATATGTATGGGGGCAGATAGCTGAAACAAGGTTGACAAAATGTTTGTTGTTGAAACTGGTGATGGTTACACGGGGCTTCATTATGCTATTCTACTTTCAAGTATGTTTGAAAATTTCTATAAGAGCTCAGAAAAAGAGATAAGGCTAGAATGTGTTTTTAGTTTTGGCCCATATTTTGGAAGGCCATAAATAGAAAAGAATTTTGTGTTAAGATTTTCTAAGTTACAGCTCCTGAACTGTTTTTACGTAGGAGCAGAGAAAGGCAATAATTTACCCAGAGCTGAGAAATGAATATACCAGTGGGAAGGTCAAAGAGGGCTTTTTCCATAGGTAGAATAACAGGTCAATTTTTTTTAATTTTTAAAATTTATTTATTTTTTAAAATTTATTTTTATTTTTAATTTTTTATTGTACTTTGAGTTGCTGTTTTAATACATCTATTTTTTGAATAGTGACTTTATTATTTTATATTAAAGTCATTAAAAATGCCATATCACAATTCAGATTTCCATCTGTCTTAAGCTTCTACATTTTAGGAACTAAATTAACTCCTAATTTCATCAGATTTATCTACCATGTAATATTGGGCTTTCTGATTCTGTGTCCTTTGAGGTAGCATGACAGGCATAGAAGTATATGTTAGATTGCCTCATTCCATAACAATTATTCTTTCCATTGTATCTTTCTGCTTCCAGCTTAATTTGGAATTTTCTATTAAATGACTCCAATGATCTTACTTGGGTTATTTTTTAAATCTAAAATGCTTAAATAAAAGATAATAGAATATAAAATAAGCAGATTCAGAAAGCCAATATGTTGGCTTTTTATAATATGTTTATTATGAAAACATTTTGAATTGTCTGGACTTCATTTATTTGTTATTGAATTCCTAGAACCTGATAATTAGCTTGAGGTACGTGCTCTCAGTATTTTATTATTGCTTAAGGATAAAAACAATACAGATTAATATATAGGTATATATGTTCATATATATACATATATACACATACATACACATATGTATCTACTGATTGCTCCTTGCTTCTAGCCATTCTAGAAGACTGAAATATATTGAATTGGGCTGGGTGCAGTGGCTCATGCCTATAATCCTAGCATTTTGGGAAGCTGAGGCAGGAGGACTGTTTGAGCCCAGGAATTCAAGACCAGACTGCGCAATACAGCAAGATCTTGTCTCTACAAAAAAAAAAAAAAAAAAAAAAAAAATTAGCCGAGTTTGGTGGCACGTGCCTGTAGTCCCAGCTACTCTGGAGGCTGAGGTGGGAAGATCACTTGAGCCTGGGAGGTTGAGGCTGCAGTGAGCTGTGATCATGCCACTGCACTTCAGCCTGGGTGACAGAGTGAGACCCTGTCTTTAAAAAAAAAAAAAAAGAAAGCAAAAAAAAGCCAAAGTAATAAAAACTGAAAACATCACTCCCTAACTATTTTACTACAGTTTACTATTATTTATGCGTTTGCGGTTATTTAGTTACTCTATCTGCATGGTAGAAATAAACATACAATGAGTGCAACAGTGCATCTCTTCCCAACTCTTCATTCAGTGAGGTCACACTGGTAACTTGAAATCAGCCATGGTGGGAGTACTTATACCACAAAAATCAGCAAATACTAGAAGTCAGCATTCTTTCTTTCTTCAGAGAATCAGGTGTTAAACATTTACCAGCTCACCACTACTCTTAATTAAGTCTCTTGTATTCTATAAAAGCCTCCCTTCCTGTTTCTTTTATAAAATGTATTTGTTGGAGAAACTAGGTCATTTGTCCTATAGAATGTCCCACATTCTGGATTATAGCCTTATTTCTTATTGTCTCCTTACACAAACTTCTAGAGTCAGACAGACTTGGGGTCAAAACCCACCATTATCAGTAGCTGCGGGAAGTTGGGCAAGGTACAACCTCTGATTCTCAGTTTCATCATCTGTAAACTGAGGATTGCACCTATCTCGTAGGGGATAAAGACTAAAGTATGTGGTGGCCAGGTGCAGTGGCTCACGCCTGTGATCCCAGAACTTTGGAGGCCAAGGTAGGCGGATCACGAGGTCAGGAGTTCAAGACCATCCTGGTCAACATGGTGAAACACTGTCTCTACTAAAGATACAAAAAATTAGCCAGGCGTGGTGGTGCGTGCCTGTAATCCCAGCTACTTGGGAGGCTGAGGCAGGAGAATCACTTGAACCCAGGAGATGGAGGATGCAGTGAGCCAAGATCGTGCCATTGCACTCCAGCCTAGGTGACAGGGTGAGATTCGGTCTCAAAAAATAAATAAATAAAGTATGTGGTAAACCACATGCATTAAAAAACAGTATCTCCTCACATCTGTTAGAATGACTATTATCAAAAAGATGAAAGATAAGTGTTGGCGAGGATGCAGAGAAAAAGGAACGCTTGTACGTTGTTGATGGGAATATAAATGGTACAGCTGTTACGGAAAATGGTATGGAATTTCCTCAAGAAAACTAAAAATAGAACCACCATAGCAATTCTACTTCTTGGTAGATACCCAAAGGAATTGAAATTAGTATGTCAAACAGATACATGCACGCCTATGTTCATTGCATCACTATACACAATAGCCAAGATATGGATGACCTAAATGTTCATCAGTGAATGAATAAAGAAAATATGGTATATATACACAATGGAATACGATTCAGCCTTAAAAAAGAAGAAAATTCTATCATTTGTGACAATGTGGATGAACCTAGAAGACATTATGTTAAGTGAAATAAAGCAGCACAGAAAGACAAATACAACATGATCTAATTTGCACATGGAACCTAAAAAAGATGAACTCATAGAAGAGTAGAATGATGGTTACCAGAGACTGGGAGTTGTGGGGGAGGAAATGGGGAGCTATCGGTCAAAAGGTGTAAGTTGCAGTTAGGAGGAGTAAGTTTTGAGATCTACTGTACAGCAGGGTAACTACAGTTGATAATAATAACAATATACTGTAAATTTCAAAATAACTTAGTAAATTTCAAATGTCTTACCACATAAAATAATAAGTGGGGTGACAGATATGTTAATTAGCCTGATTTAATCATTCCACATTTGTGTGTGTGTGTCTGTGTATCTCAAAACATCACATGGTACCCCTTAAATGTGTACAATAACAATTTGTCAACTAAAAATGATATTAATTTTGGCTGGGCACAGTGGCTCACACCTGTAATCCCAGCACTTTGGGAGGCTGAGGTGGGTAGTGGATCACAAGGTCAAGAGATAAAGACTATGCTGGCCAACATGGTGAAACCCTGTCTCAACTAAAAACACAAAATTAGCTGGGCATGGTGGTGCACGCCTGTAGTCCCAGCTACTTGGGAGGCTGAGGCAGGAGAATTGCTTGAACCGGGGAGGTGGAGGTTGCAGTGAGCCGAGATCCCGCCACTGCACTCCAGCCTGGTGACAGACTGTGTCTCCAAAAAAAAAAAAAAAAAAAAAAAAAGATATTAATTTTAAAAGAATTTTAAAAACTGGTACCTACTAATGTTAAGCTACCTAAAACAATCTTTCACAGCCCGTCTTGAGCTGCCCAACTGGATATGAAGTAGTCCTCTTTTGAATAAGCATAACACTTTGCTTCTACCTTCCTTATGTCCCTTACTATACTCTCATCCTCTTATTTTATAGTCATTTGGGAATTTATATTATTCCCTTATTTAAAATGTAAGCTCTTTGAGGGTAGCAAACACTTCTTACTCATCTTTGCATTCCTTACAATTTCTAACACAAAAATTTACTCATAGCAGGACTCAAATACTGTATCTATTGAACTATATTTTGAATGCCCTTTCATAAAAGGGCTTTTAGACCTAGAAGAAACTATGTAGTCAGTTTCTATTATTCAGCTTTGAAAAATCAGATCCATCTAACAGATAACTAAAAATTCCTTATGAACAAATATATATAGATGATATACCTGTACGTTTTCCCAAAGACACTAATACAAAGCATTTTATATGACTCCAATGAAGCATAGTCATATGGTATAAATCTAAGGCTTGTTGCATTACAATTGTTAATTTTAATACTGTTACCTAGAGCTAAACCAAAATTAGTTTTGAGTAAGTCAAACTTAACTAATTTCAACATGAAATGTGGCAACAGATAAAGTAAAAAGAAAAAAGTTATACCTACACTAGTTACTTTCCGGTATATTTGAGCTGCATTCTGACACTCAGAATAAGGATACTCCGACGTGGCCATTTCCAGCATACACATTCCAAAAGCATAAACATCTACAGATTCATCATAGTGTTCTTCATACATCTCTGGAGCCATAAACTCAGGAGTTCCTACAAAATAACACCACCACCACATTTTTTATGAAAGAGAAAAAAGTATCCACCAAGATCACATCCCCTTTCCCATAAGGATTATCTGTGTTAATTTCTACTCCCCCAAAGCAAATTTCTTTTCTTTTTTTTTTTTTGAGATGGAGTCTTGCTCTGTTGCCCAGGCTGGAGTACAGTGGTGCGATCTCAGCTCACTGCAACCTTTGCCTCCTGGGTTCAAGCAATTCTCCTGCCTTAGCCTCCCAGGTAGCTGGGATTGCAAGCGCCTGCCACCACGCCTGGCTAATTTTTGTATTTTTAGTAGAGACGGGGTTTCACCATGTTGGCCAGGCTGGTCTCGAACTCCTGACCTCGTTATCCACCCGCCTCAGGCTCCCAAAGTGCTGGGATTACAGGCGTGAGCCGCCGTGTCTGGCCGCAAATTTTTAAGTATACAATTTGTTGAATATTTGCTATATCTACATAAAGCACTGAAATAATGTATTTAATTTTCCATACTGATAGAGTATAATTTGTAATGCTCAAGATTAGGTAATGATTAATAAAATGTTTTTATTTCTATCCTTTTTACTTAAATTTTTCTGAATTAACTCAGTAAATTCTCTTACTTACGTCCTTAGAACCTTTCAATAATCCTAAATATAAATATAATCCCACAAAAAATACATTAGGATGTCTCTGAAATAAGCCAATATATAATAGGTATTTCAAAGCAAATTCAGTCTAAGCCCAGTGTTGGCAAACTTTTCTGTTAAGGGCCAGATAGTAAACTGTTTAGGCTTTGCAGTTTGTATGGTCTCTGTCACACAACTACTCAACTCTGTCACTTATAGGTGCAAAAGCAGCCCTAGACAATCTGTAAATGAGTGAGTGTGGCTGTGTTCTAATAAAATTTGATTTACAAAAACAGGCAGTGAGCCACATTCACCCCACTGGCCATAGCTGGCTGATCCCTTTTCTAGACCTATACAATTGAAAAATCTCTCTTTACCCAACCAGTAAACTTTAAAACATTAATCACCAATGACACTCTTAGCAAATGAGGTGCGCATTAAGGTGGCTAATCCTAGATCACCAATCTTCACAGATCCAGTGGGTCCCGTGATGAAAATATTGTCACACTTCAGATCCCGGTGAATAATAGGAGGAGTCCTAGTGTGCAAGAACTGCAACCCCTTTAAAATTTGCCTGCACCAGCTCCTTAAGACCTTTGGTTTCATGACTTTAAATCGTTTTAAGTACCTATACAAAGAAACAAAAGACCATGTGTAAACAAACATATCCAGCTTATTATATGAACACTATTAAGGTAAGTTACATAAGCAAACAACTTATGCACTATGATTCCCATCACTGAGTTGTTTTCTATTGTCTGTTATGGCAAAAAAAAAAGGTTTTTTTAATCTAATACTTCATTCTTAGATAAGACATCCTACCAAGCATAGCCTTTTTTTTTTTTTTTTTAAGATGAAGTCTCACTCTATCTCCCAGGCTGGAGGGCAGTGGTGCAATCTCAGCGCACTGCAGCCTGCGCCCCCCAGGTTCATGTGATTCTCATGCCTCAGCCTCCCAAGTAACTGGGACTACAGGCGTGCACCACCATGCTGAGCTCATTTTTGTATTTTAGCATAGACAGGGTTTCACCATGTGGGCCAGGCTGGTCTTGAACTCCTCACCTCAGGTGATCTGCCTGTCTCGGCCTCCCAAAGTGCTAGGATTACAGGCATCAGCCACCACGCCTAGCCAAGTGTAGCATTTTTACTTCAAACTAAGAATCATTCCACAGTGGCCTTTTGTAGAATGGCAGCACAATTTTAAAAAGAAAGTCCTTCTCTACTACCTAATAACTGCTTATATAAAGTCACTAGAGGGTTAAACTATGTAAAATTTTAGTATATACACAAATGTTAGGAAACAAAAAGTTTACACCATATTTAATACTTGCAAGTGATTAAACCACATTTAATATTTACAAGTCATTATTCACCAAATGAATAATTATGGTTAGAAATAAAAGACCATAATAGTCTATAATACTATAATATTATACTATACAATACTATATATTATACTATATATTATAATACTATAATAATATACTATAATACTATAATACCATAATAGTATCGCTCACTAGATATTTGAACTTGACGAAGCCCTTTCAACCTTCCACTATCTTCTACAAAATAAAATTATGGCCGGGCATGGTGCCTCACCTATAACCCTAGCACTTTGGGAGGCTGAGGTAGGCAGATTGCTTTAGCCCAGGAATTCGAGACCACCCTGGGCAACATGGCGAAATTCCATCTCTACAAAAATTATTTTTAAAAATTAGCCAGGCAAGTTGCCGCATGCTTGTGGTTCCAGCTACTCAGGAGGCTGAGATGGGAGGGTCACTTGAGCCCAAGGAGGTCGAAGCTGCAGTTAGCCATGATCATGCCACTGCACCACTCCAGTCTGGGTGACAGAATGAGACCCTGTCCCAAGAAATAATAAAATAAAATAAAATAAAATAATATTTTCTACAATGATTTTTAATTCTAAAATTCTATAATATCCCACAAATATTAACTTCTCAGTACTGTATGTTTTAACAAACTTCATTAACATCTCAATTTTTTAACCTAACTTAAAACAGTCACTAGATTTGAATCTACAAATTCTCTTTTTTTTTTTGAGACAGGATCTGGTTTTGTCAACCAGGCTGGAATACAGTGGCACGATCATGGCTCACTGCAACCTCCACCTCCCAGGCTCAAGCCATCCTCCAACCTCAGCCTCCTGAGTAGCTGGGACTACAGGTGTGTGCTGCCACATCTGGCTAATTTTTTTATTTTTTTGGTAGAGACAAGGTTTCACCATGTTGCCCAGGCTAGTCTTGAGATTCACCCTCCTCAGTCTCCCAAAGTGCTGGGATTACAGGTATAGCCACTGCGCCTGGCCAGATTCTAAAAATTCTTTGAGTAGTTTTATTTTATAAAAAGTGTTATGACTCCTAAAAATTATTTCCAAATAAAACTACATTGGCACTATCAGGGTCAACTTACGTCTTTAAGGTTCCAGATGTCATTAGTTCAGTCACTAATACAATACATTTCTTTCCTTTTAATATAGATTCCCAGGAATCATAAAATCGAACTATATTGGGGTGCTGGAGACCCTTCAGCATCTCTGCTTCTTCCTTGAATCTTTGCTGCTCAGCTTTGGTTAACTTTCGGTCCTGAAAAGGAATAACAAGTTCCAAAATAAAGTCATGAAAATTCTCATGCACATTTCTAATACCACTCAACTGAATGCTTTATTGCATTTATGCATGTATGTGTATATTTATTTATTTTTGCCTGTCAATGCTTTTCTCAAGACTTGTATCATCACAGATATCCTTTATTAGTTACTTTGACTCCTCCAACATGGCAATGCAGCTACTGTTATATTTCATAAGTACATTATAAACCCACCTGGGTAATAAATCAGTATCTTGAAAAATAGTATCTCAAAATGCATTGAGAAAAAGCAATAAAGCAGACAGGAAAGTTTCCCTAAGAAATCCCTGAGTTTCCATATCTAAAACATCTGTAATGTCAGAACAGGAACAACCAAAATGTTAAACATCTAGACATTTAATCTAATTAAATTTCTGAATTGCCAAAATAAAAGTGCTCTAGGTTTCCATAGAGAAATATTAGGTTATGAACCAGTGAAAGACATTCAAATAGGCATTGGACCTCTGATCTGCTACATTAACTGCTAGAAGTCAAAGGAGCAATTTTACAGAATTCTGAGGGAGAACTATGGCCCTAAAATTCTGATCCCAGACAAGCTATCCATCAAGTTTAAAAGGGAAAAAATCCTACATTTCTAGACAACAGGGACACAGACAGTACACCACCCCGTACACTGTCTCTGACCATATCACTCAAAGAACTTCAATAAAAATGTGGCCATAAAAAGTTAGAAAAGGAAGGCATGGGCTGGGCACGGTGGTTCACACCTATAATCCTAGCACTTTGGGAGGCCAAGGTGGGATAACCAGCCTGGCTAACACAGTGAGATCCCCGTCTCTACAAAATAATAATAATAATAATAAACAGATGGGTGTGGTGGTGCATGTTTGTAGTCCCCAACTACTTGAGAGGGTAAGGTGGGAGGATTGTTTGAACCTGGGAGGCAGAGGTTGCAGTGGGCCAAGATCATGCCACTGCACTCCAACCTTGGTGACGGAGTAAGCCCCTGTCTCAAAAAAATTGTATTACAAAAATAAAATGTTGGAAAAATTTTGTTATCAAAGTTGTACATGACATCATCTTCTAATTTGTTTTATTCTTTTTCATAGCATGCTATGTTTTATTTCTCATTCCTTTTTTTCTAGACAAAGTCTCACTCTGTCACCCAGGCTGGAATGCAGTGGTGCGATCTCAGCTTACTGCAACCTCTGCTTCCCAGGATCAAGTGATTCTCCTGCCTCAGCCTCTTGAGTAGCTGGGATTACAGGTGTCCACCACCAGGCCCGGCTAATTTTTGTATTTTTAGTAGAGATGGGGTTTCACCATGTTGACCAGTCTGGTCTTGAACTCTTGGACCTGAAGTGATCCCCCTGCATCGGCCTCCCAAAGTGCTGGGATTACAGGCATGAGCTATCACACCTGGCCTTCTCATTCCTTTCCTTGTGTTATTTCTCCCCTATTTTCTTCACCAGTTTCCTTAATCATTTTTCAGAAAGCCCAAAATAATAAAATATAGTTATCCTATTTTTATGTACGTAAATTTTAAATTAATTTCAGTTTTTCTGAATTCCCTCTTCCTTTCTTTTAATGTTATTTTCCTAACTTCATAGCATGAGTACTAAATTCCTTTAGTTATTATTCAATAATAATGAAGATATTTTAGGCTATAAATTTTCTAACAGGTATAACTTTTGCAGTGACCCACAGGTTTTGTTGTAATGTCTTCTCTTTTTTATTGCTTTCTAGTTTATAATCTCAGTTTTGATTTTCTCTGTGATTCAAAATTTATCTAGGAATGTGATTTCTGCTCTCTAATTAGTTAAGAATCTTTTGGTTATTTATTTCATTATTTATTTCCAATCTTATTGAGTAATGCAAGTACAAAATCTCTCTTCTTTAACTTAAGGTTTTCTGGGGGCCACATATAACAATGTATATTTCCTGTTTGAAAGATATAAAGTTCTATACATCCATCGAATAAAGTTTGTGGATTGTGGATTATATTATTCAACTCCTCTGTATTTTTTTATTTTTTTATTTTTTTGAGATGGAGTTCCGCTCTTGTTGCCCAGGCTGAAGTGCAATGGCGCAATCTTGGCTCACGACAACCTCTGTCTCCCAGGTCCAAGCTATTCTCCTGCCTCAGCCTCCCGAGTAGCTGGGATTACAGGCATGCGCCACCAGTCTGGCTAATTTTGTATTTTTAGTAGAGACGGGGTTTCTCCATGTTGGTCAGGCTGATCTTGAACTCCCGACCTCAGGTGATCCACCCGCCTCGGCCTCCCAAAGTGCTGGGATTACAGGCCTGAGCCACGGCGCCCAGCACAACTCCTCTGTATTTACTCACTTTTTGTGTACTAGATGTCTCCTATTCTGAAAGAAATGCACATGAAATTTCCCACTACAAATACATGTTTGTCTTTTTTGAAAATGCTATTAGAGGTTATTCAGCCAAAATATTTTTGGTGTCTACAAGTTTTTCATACAATTTCTTAAACTATAAAGTATATAATTTCATAATATCCTGTCTAATGTTTCAACCTTGTTTTTCTCCTTTTCTGATGTACATTAACATTGCCACTTTGGGGACAGGTGTGGTGGCTCACGCCTGTAATCCCAACACTTTGGGAGGCCGAGGCAGGCAGATCACCTGAGGTCAGGAGCTCGAGACCAGCCTTGCTGACATGGCGAAACCACATCTCTACTAAAAACACAAAAAATTAGGCGGGTGTGGTGGCACGTGTGTGTAATCCCAGCTACCCGGGAGGCTGAGACATAAGAATCGCTTGAGCCCAAGAGGCAGAGGTTGCAGTGAGCCAAGACCATGCCACTGCACTCCAGCCTGGGAGACAGAGTGAGACTCTGTCTCAAAAAAACAAAAACAAACAAAACAAAACAAAAAACATTGCCACTCTTGCTTTCTCTTTGCTTGTTTATATCTTTACCTTTTCTTTATCACTGCTTTAAGTATTATTTTAGTAAACAACACATGTGAGTTTTGTCTTTTAACTCCACCTGACAGTCTGAGTTTCTTAATAAGCAAATGCAAC
This sequence comes from Macaca thibetana thibetana, assembly GCF_024542745.1. Taxonomy (NCBI): domain Eukaryota; kingdom Metazoa; phylum Chordata; class Mammalia; order Primates; family Cercopithecidae; genus Macaca; species Macaca thibetana. The sequence goes on from NC_065598.1 coordinate 53,747,631, forward strand.
ATGTCCACATACTATACTTAATTTTACCAAATACTATACTTAATTTTACTCCTTCAATCTTATTTTATGTTATTTATTTATTTTACTTTATTGTTTTCTATTATTAACTAAGAGATGTATCAGGCCAGGCACAGTGGCTCACATTTGTAATCCCAACACTTTGGGAGGTCAAAGTGGGTGCATTGCTTAGGCTCAGGAGTTTAAGAGCAGCCTGAGCAACATGACGAAACCCTGTCTCTACAAAAAATACAAAAATTAGCCAGGCATTGTGGTGTATGTCTGTAGTCCCAGCTACTTAGGGGGCTGAGGCTGGAGGATCGCTTGAACCCGGGAGGTCGAGACTATAGTGAGCCATGTTTGCACCACACTGCACTCTAACCTGAGTGACGAAGTGAGACTCTATCTCAAAAAACAAAGAGGTACATAATATTTTTTCTTTTTTACTAGTGGATAGCCTCCCTTTCCACTCTATATCAAACATATTTATCTGTTATAAGAAATTAAGTAACTCATCTACTCGTTCTCCCTACTTCACCTAGCCCCCACTCACCAAAAATAATCTAAAATACTAATACTTCCCCCCCTTTCTATCATACCACATAGACAATACATGTAGAAGACTTAATCACTGGTCAGGCACGATGGCTTATGCCTGTAATCTCAGTACTTTGGGAGGCTGAGGCAGGTGAATTGTTCAAGCTCAGGAGTTCGAAATCATCCTGGGCAACATGGCAAAACCTCGTCTCTACTAAAAATAAAAAAAATTAGTCGAGCATGGTGGCACATCCCAATAGCTGTAGTCCTAGCTACTTGGGAGGCTGAGGTGGGAGGATCACTTGAGCCTGGGAGGTGGAGGTTGCAGTGAGTCAAGATTCCGCTACTGCACTCCAGCCTGGGCAACAGAGGAAGACCTTGTCTCAAAAAAAAAAAAAAAAAAAAAAAAAAAAACTTAATCACCCCTACACTGTCTACTCCTATATGATTGCCCCTCCCCCTCACAGACTTCTGTTCTAGCTGTAGAGTCTTTACTTAGCACTTTCATCAAATATTCCATTCATTCAATGTCAACATATGTTATTTTCACAGATCTAGCTTCATCTTTTTAACTATTACATAGTTTTCTGCACTATGGTCCATGAATATCTTTTTCACCCTGGGAGATGATATCTTAGCTGATTAGAGATTCTTGGATGATGTAGCCTTTTCCCCTTAATGGTCTACCATCTTTTAGCTTCTAGCATTGAAGATAAGAAGAAAGGTGCATGTAAGATTCTTTTTTCTTGGTTAGTCTAGTTATCTACCAGATTTTACCTAGATATCTACTTTTAGATACTACTACTTTTTGATTATCGAGACTACTAATTCAATCAGAAAAGTGATTCTTTTCCCCTCATATTCAATCCTCCTCTTCTGAGTCCTTGATTTACTCAGAGGGGCCCTGGGATACCTTATGTAGTCCCATGAGTGATGGAGCTATAGCAGTCTCTCCCCTGAGGGCTGCTCTGTAACAACTAACATCTTGTTAGACATCGAGGAAGTGTGTTTGCTCCTTATTTTCCTAGAATGCAAAAGCTAACTCTCTCTCCTACTCTGTAGATGATAAATGACCCCGTCTACCCTCTAGACCCTCAAGACTAAAAGACTGGTCAGGCCACTAGTCTTTTAGCTCTGCTCACACTTTTCAGGGGGCATAACTATACAAAGAGATCAGCAGATCTTCCCCTGTATTATAGGTGGAATGTTTGTGTCCTCTCTCCTCTGTCAAAATTTGTAAGTTAAAACCCCAACCCCCTATGTGACTGTATTTGGTGACAGGGCCTCATAAGGGTGGGTCCTTGATCCAATAGGATTAGTATTCTTATAAAAAGAGACAACAGAGGCGGGGCGCGGTGGCTCATGCCCGTAATCCCAGCACTTTGGAAGGCCGAGGTGGGTGGATCACCTGAGGTCAGGAGCTCACCAGCCTATCCAACATGGTGAAACCCCGCCTCTACTAAAAATATAAAGAAGTAGCCAGGCGTGGTGGCGGGCACCTGTAATCCCAGCTACTCTGGAGGCTGAGGCAGGAGAATCGCTTGAACCCAGGAGGCGGAGGCTGCAGTGAGCTGAGATTACGCCACCACACTCCAGCCTGGGCAATAGAGCGAGACTCCATTTCAAAAAAAAAAAAAAAAAAAAGACAAGGAGTCAAGAGAAAGCTCACTGCCAACTCTCCTCACCAAGCCAGGAAGAGAGCCCTCACCAGAAACCCACCAAGCTAGAACTTGATCTAGGACTTATAATCTCTACAACTTTGAGAAAAGATGCTCAATATCATTAGTTGTCAGGGTAATGCAAATCAAAACCACAGTAAAATACCACTTCACACCCATTAGGATGGCTACTATCTAAATAAATAAATATATAAATAATTAAGAAGTGTTGGCAAGGATATGGAGAAACCTTGCACATTGCTGGGGAATGTAAAATGGTATAGTCATTGTGGAAAGCAACATGATGGTTCCTCACCATATTAAACATAGAATTACCATACGCTGCAGCAATTCTACTTTTAGGTATTCTAGGTATATGCCCAAAAGAATTGAAAGCAGAGACACAAACAGACATTTGTAGAACCATGTTCATAGCAGCATTATTCACAACAGCCAAAACACAGAAACAACTCAAATGCCCACCAACACATGAATAAACAAAATATGGTATATGGTATATACATACAATGGAATACTGTTTAGCCTTAAAGAGAAAGGAAATTCTGATACATGCTACAAAACATGGCTGAATCTTTTTTTTTTCCCCCCGAGACGGAGTCTTAATCTGTCACCCAGTCTTGAGTGCAGAGGCACAATCTCAGCTCACTGCAACCTCCGCCTGCCTGGTTCAAGCAATTCTCCTGCCTCAGCCTCCTGAGTAGCTAGGATTACAGGCACATGTCACCATGCCTAGCTAATTTTTGTATTCTTAGTAGAGACAGGGTTTCACCATGTTGGCCAGGCTGGTCTCGAACTCTTGACCTTGTGATCCGCCCACCTCGGCTTCCCAAAGTGCTGGGATTACAGGCGTGAGCCACCGCACCCGGCCAACATGGATGAATCTTGAAAACGTTATGGTAAGTGAAATAAACGAGACAAGAAAGACAAACATTGCTTGATTCCACTTATATGAGGTACCTACAATAGGCAAATTCATAGAGACAAAAAGTAGAATAGTAGTTAACAGGAGCTAGGCAGAATGGGAAATGGGAAGTTAAATTGTTAAATTGTTTAATGAGTACAGAGTTTCTATTAGGAATGATAAAATACTGGAGATGGACACTGCTATGTACAATGATGTAAATATACTTAATGCCACTGAAAAATTGCACACTTAAAAATGGTTAAGATGGCTGGGCACAGTGGCTCACGCCTGTATTCCCAGCACTTTGGAGGCCAAGGCGGGTGGATAACTTGAGACCAGGAGTTCGAGACCAGCCTGGCCAACATGGTGAAACCCCATTCTCTACCAAAAATACAAAAATTAGTCGGATGTGGTGGCACGTGCCTGTGATCCCAGCAACTCGGGAGGCTGAGGCATGAGAATTGCTTGAACCCAGGAGGCAGGGGTTGCAGTGAGCTGATATCATGCCACTTCACTCCAGCCTGGACAACAGAGTGAGACTCTGTCTCAAACAAACAAACAAACAAAAAAAGATTAAGATGGTAACTCTTATGTTATATATTAGACATTTTGCCACAATAAAAACTATTTTTAGAAAGTTAAGGAAGTCAGCTGGGCACAGTGGTTCACATCTGTAAGTCTAGCACTTAGGGAGGCTAGGAAGGAGTTCAAGACCAGCTTGGGCAACAAAACAAGACCCCATCTCTACAAAATAGCCAGGCATGGAGGCATGCACCTGTAGTCCTAGCTACTTGGGAGGTTGAGGCAGGAGGATCACTTGAGCCCAGGCATTTGAGGCTGCAGTGAACTATGGTCACGCCACTGCACTCCAGCCTGGGCAAGACAGCAAGACCTTGTCTTGAAAAAAAAAAAATAAGGAACTCAGAGAACAAAAGCAAGGAAACAAGTAGAGTCTTTATGTTTTACTATCTGACCTGACTAATAAGTCTTTTCTTTTTTTTTTGAGATGGAGTCTTGCTCTGTCATCCAGGCTGGAGTGAGTGGTGCGATCTCGGCTCACTGCAACCTCCGCTTCCCTGGTTCAAGCAATTCTTGTGCCTCAGCCTCCCACAGTAGCTGGGATTACAGGTGCTCGCCATCACACCTGACTAATTTTTGTATTTTTAGTAGAGACGGGGTTTTGCCATGGTGGCCAGGCTGGTTTTGAACTCCTGACCTCAGGTGATCTGCCCACCTCGGCCTCCCAAAGTGCTGGGATTACAGGTGTGAGTCACTGCCCCCGGCCCAACATGACTAATACGTCTTAAATGCCCCTATAATTGGCTACAAGTCCTCTACTCATGATAGACAGCAGATCTACTCTGAAGTATAAAGAGTAATTCTTTTTTGAGACAGGGTGTCACTCTGTCACCTAGGCTGGAGTGCAGTGGCGCGATCTCAGCTCACTGCAACTTCCACCTCCCAGGTTCAAGCGATCCTCCCACCTCAGCCTACCGAGTAGCTGGGACTATAAGCACGTGCCACCACACCCAGCTGATTTTTGTATTTTTTGTAGAGATGGGATTTCGCCATGTTGCCCAGGTTGGTCTCAAACTCCTGACCTCAAGTGATCCACCTGCCTTAGCCTCCCAAAGTGCTAGGATTATAGGCATGAGTCACCGTACCTGGCCAGAATAATGAATACACTTTGATGCCTTCTGATTAAATTAGCAGAATGCCAAGTCTTTCATGTGCCAGACTAAACTACCCTACTTCATCCTTTGATTCTACAGATTGAAAGTAGTCAGCATTAGGAATAAACAACTTTACAAAATTACAACTGTTTTCCCAGATATACTGCTGGAGGTGAAATCTACTAAAAATGTAGAGCCACGATCTTCAAAACTCCACTTCAGATTTAGCAAGGGGAAAGTAAACCTGTTAAAGTAGCACCAAAATCCAGAGAGAAATACTTAGAGCTTTCAGCTACCACAGTAACATCCTTTAAACACACATACCCCTACGTGCATTGTTGTATTAATGACAACCACTTTGGTAGAGAAACTTTCACACATCATCAATAAGAATTCTTACACAAGAAAGGAATGATGAGCCACAAAAGACAAACTAGAGAACAGCACTAGCTAATGAAGGTGACATAGTCAAATGCCGGGAAAATTCTAGTCTATGAAAATGATCCCTAAATCTTGCTGTCTCAAGGTAAGGACACCAAGAAGAAAGCATCAAATATCAATTTTATATCAAATATCAGTGTTATAAATGTTCATTTACATGGCTGGTAAATAGGAGTCAAATACAAATTTATCAAATAGATTTCAACTACTCCAGACTACTTTAAAAAGAAATATTATCCTTTTATAAATGCTAACTAAACATTCAATCTATTATAACATATGGAATGCTAAAAATGTACACAATACCTTTCCTGAGACATGGCACAATACCAGTATGACCAACCTGCATATATATTTATTCAAGATAAGAAGCATTTCATTTCCAAAAAGTAAACTATGTCCTTATCAGCTATGTCTCTTAATGCAAACACCAACAATGCTCTACAGAACCAAGTCAGAGGCTACATGGATCTGTTTCTGCAAATGTGAAAGGAGAAATTATTAACAATGATACAAAATCTATACTACAAAATAACCTAATCAAGTAAGGATGAATATTACAAAGGCTTCAAAATGATGCTTAGCTTATAAAGCACTCTATCAATGAATTATTTTTTTCTTTTCAGAGAGACAGGGTCTCACTCTGTGTTGCCCAGGCTGGAGTGCAGTGGCACGATCATAGTTCACTGCAGCCCTGAACTCTTGGGTTCACATGATCCTCTTGCCTCACTCTCCAAATACCCAAGACACTACTGGGACATGCCACTATGCCTATGCTCAGCTTTTTTTTTTTTTCTTTTTGTGGAGATGAGGTCTTGCTATGTTGACCAGGCTGGTCTTGAATTCCTATCCTCAAGCTATTCTCCTGCCTCAGCTCGAACATTCTTGATAAACATGAGGTTGCTCAGTATTTTAACACTACCATTTATTGAACACTAAAATGTGTTACATTCTTTCCAAGTATTCTCTCTAATCATCAATGTTTTCTTTTCTTTTCTTTCTTTCTTTCTTTTTTTTTTTTTTTGAGATGGAGTCTTGCTCTGTGGCCCAGGCTGGAGTGCAATGGCATGATCTGGGCTCCCTGCAACCTCTACCTCTTGGGTTCAAGCAATTCTCCTGCTTCAGCCTTCTGAGTAGCTGGGATTACAGGAACGCGCCACCATGCCCCGCTAATTTTTGTATTTTTCGTAGAGCAGGAGGTTCGCCATGTTGGCCAGGCTGGTCTCTAATGCCTGACCTCACGTGATCCACCCACCTCGGCCTCCCACAGTGCTGGGATTACAGGCGTGAGCCACCGTGCCCAGTCAATGTTTTATTTCTTAAACTGGGCAGTAGGTACACAGTTTCCATTACGTTACTCTTTATTCTTTTTGGTACATCCAAAGTATTTATCATATTTTTCTTTAAAAGAAAAGTAAAAAATTAAGACTCCAGTTAAGCTATCTGGCTTACCCAAGGTAACTAACTGGCACAGGCAACACTGGAACCCCGTACGTTGAATTCTGAATCCGAAGCACTTTCTAGTTCACTACTCTGCCTCTCAGAAATGGCAGTCATAGCAATGAGTGCAGATATCTCATTCACAAACCACTTTCCATGGAGAGATGGTGTAGTACCCCAGAACTCATGCTAAGAAATAAACAGACACTGAGGATAATGATAATTTGTAAATGGTGACATCAACGTATCAATTAAGAAATCACGGTATAATAGTCATAATCTGGCAATATTACCATACTAAAACTTTGAGATAGCAATGGTATTAATACCTAAAGAAAAGTGCTTGGCTGGGTACGGTGGCTCACACTTGTAATCCCAACACTTTGGGAGGCTGAAGCAGGTGGATCATCTGAGGTCAGGAGTTCGAGACCAGCCTGGCCAACATGGCAAAATCCCATCTCTACTAAAAACACAAAAATTAGCTGGGCGTGGCGGCACATGCCTATAATCCCAGCTACTCGGGAGGCTGAGGCAGGAGATTTGCTTGACCTGGGAGGCAGAGGTTGCAGTGAGCCGAAATCACGCCACTGCACTCCAGCCTGAGTGACAGAGCAAGACTCCATCTCAACAAAAAACAAAAAGAAAAAAGAAAATTGCTCACAAATGGTAGTCAACGTAATAAATCAAAAGGCAATAAACCATGCACAGAACCAGGTTCACTTATCTTCCAGAACTGCTGATCAAAGATGTCCTCGTCCAATCAGAATGTGAGCATTCGGTTCATTTGGTCAGGCTCTTGCCTTAGCAGGAGGACATACAGGAACATCTAGATCCTTTGTTCCGACTCTATAAGCACCAAGCTAGCTTCTGATTATAATTTAGCTCCCCATGTATCTAGCCTAAAGACTACATAGAACATTTTACCTAACAACTATATTTCTCATTTTAAAATAATAAACTTGTGCCCTAGATTTAGGAGCTGGAGTGAACATAAGTCAGTCTTCCCAACCTCTGGACACTGACAAAAAGTGAAGGCCAGATACTGAACCATAACAATCTAATCATGAAACTATTCCTCAGGTGCCCTTCAATGACACCATTAACGGACATCCCTTGAGTTTCAGCAGTTCAAAGTTAAGAATCTTATTTTAAACAGGATCCATTTGAGAAATCATTTGTTCTAAAATGGTTAAAGACATAAAAGAATGATCTGCCCAAGTAACTAGTGAGTAGGAAATTATTCAATCATCTATGCAAATGTTTTATATATATACACATAATACACACACACACACACACACACACACACACACATATATCATTGATGGAATATAAATCCTGACTCTGCTCCATTGGAAAAATTGCTTAATATATCTAAATTTCAGTTCCACCATCTGAAAACTAATAATCCTTATCTCATATACCTATTCTAAGGATTAAATAAAATATTCAAATTAAGTACCAGTATAAATGTTCCATTAATGTTACTTTTGATAAATGGAAAATATATGATAGCTGCTATTACTAACTATATCAAATATCTCAACCATAAATTCTCCTATTGTTGGGTTTCCAAAAACTTAACAGGTATACTGGGGAGAAATCACATAAAACTAACAGGTAATGCCAATTAATAAATGCAGAAGGAATGTGAGGAAAAAAATCATTAGAACACTACAGTTATAATGATGACATGCAAGATACACCAATGGATGCTAAAATCAGCGGGCAAAAGTTTAAAAGAAAACAGTATATTTGCATAGTCTCAAAGATCTACCCCCAAGATATTTACTAATATACAACAGGAAAAATAGTAACTTTATAGTAGAGAAAGCCTGGCAGATATCACCTTAATCAAGTGATCAAGATTATTATCACCAGTAATACAAAACAACACCATGTACCCCCAGTTATGATGCACCGAGGATGGTGCATCACTTCTGTGGTATTCCTGCCAAAAATGCATAGTCTAAATCTAATCATGAGAAAACATAAGACAAAGTCAAATTAAAGGGCAATCTAAAAAACAACTAAGGGCCAAGCAAGGTGGCTCACACCTGTAATCCCAGCACTTTGGAAGGCCGAGGCAGGAGGACTGCTTGAGGCCAGGAGTTAGAGATCAGCCTGTTCAGCACAGCAAGACCCCATCTCTACCAAAAATAAAAATACAAGATATTAACATAAAGGGAGTCTGGGTGATGGGTATACAGGAACTTTCTATACTCTTTTTGCAACTCTTCTGTGAGTAGAAAATATATCGAAATAAAAAGTTTTTAAAAAAGAAAACTATGTAATAAAGGAATGATATCCCTGTTGCCCCCTACTCTCAACCCTACCATTTCCTTTAAACAAACTTATATTAAACAGCCCTTTCATCATTTCACTAACTACAATTTCTAAGCCTTCTTATAACTATAAACTCTTTCTACTGTAAGCTTTGTGAAAATGAGGCCTGTGTCTGCTTTTTATCCCCATTATGTACCTAGCATTTGGCATGTGTCTGGCACATTGCAGGTACTATTTATTTGTTGAATGAATGAACAAATGACAGCTACAGTCTATTGTATTCATTTCCTATTGCTACTGTAACAAACTACAACAAACATAGTGGCTTAAAACAGAAATGTATTATCCGCTAGTTGTAGGGATCAAGAAATCCAAATTGAGTCTCTCTAGACTAAAATCAAGGTATCAGGAGGGCTGCATTCCTTCTGAAGGCTCTAGAGAAGAATGTTTCCTTACCTTTTCCAGCTTCAGGAGACTGTCCACATTCGTTGGGTCATTGTCAGCAACTGCATCACTCCAGCCTCTGCTTCCATCGTCATATCTCCTCCTCTGACTATGGCCATTCTGCCTCCCTCTTATAAGGACCCTTGTGATTACACTGGGTCTACCCAGATAATCCAGGGTAGTCTTCCAATCCCCAGATCTTTAAGTTAATCTCATCTTCAAAGTTCTTTTTGTAATGTAAGATGACATATTCACAGGTTCCAGGAATTAGGACATGGACATCTTTGGGGGGCTATTTTCAGCTTACCACTTGTATCAATTTTTTAAATCTATCAAGCAAATAATTAGCTCAAAACAAACTCACTCAACTAACCGGGGAAATTAATGCTATTTCCCAGACAAAGGCTATCTCCTGCTACTCCCACCCTTTGTCATTTTGTAAAAGCATTTGCCTTTGGTTTGTATTTAATAAAGTCCATGACTAGTTTTTAAACAGAGATGAGAACACGTATATTTAAGCAAGCTCTATCCCTCCTCCCTTCAATGTAATCACGCTTTGTCCATGAGTGAATTCTACTTTTAGGGCTGGATCTGATGAAGAGAGTGGGAAATCAAACTGAATCAGACTATTTGGCATGTGCCTATAATGTAATGAAGTACTTTGTTACACGGCTAAAAGGGAATCCAGAAACATTTCCAAGAGGGTCATAAAAATATTTTGGGAGCAAAATTAAGTGTCCCAGCGCGAATACTGTAAACAACTATATTCAGGAACAGAAATTCTAGCATCTATTTTTTAAATTACTTTTTCCTTTATTGGAAATTCAACTCTTTTCATATCTAATTCTAATTTCACAATCAAATGTAATAGGGCTGATGTCTCAAAATATAGTTTTCCCCAAAGTATACTTAGATGATGAATGAAAATAAAATAGAAGTAAGTTCTTCCACAATTTTGATAGATGCTTCAGGTGTGGAAGTATGGATTTTTAAGCTGTTACTTCCACTGCATTGCTTTGAGTATATTCATTATTATAATGAAAGTATATTAGAATGCTCACTCAACATGTCAACCTGCTATACTCTATTGTGCCATTTTTTTCCTTTTGGTATTTCTTTTCAGTGTCATGTTTGGTTCGGTTCACAGACTATAGCTCAAGTTGTTAGATATCTAAGTGCTATTCAAAGGTCTGTTTACCCTCCAAAGTACACAATCACCTATCTGACCACAGAGTGAGGCTTATTACAAGCACACTCAAATACATTTTAGAAAAAGTCAATAAAACATATTTCAGATATCTATGATGTTTCTATATTTAGAAAAAAGTTCCACTGGCTGGGCGTTGTGGCTCACGCCTGTAATCCCAGCACTTTGGAAGGCCGAGACGGGTGGATCACCTGAAGTCAGAAGTTCAAGACTAGCCTGGCCAACATGGTGAAACCCAGTCTCTACTAAAAACACAAAAATCAGCTGGACACAGTAGCACATGCCTGTAATCCTAGCTACTCAGGAGGTTGAGGCAGGAGAATCGCTTGAACCCAGGAGGCGGAGGTTGCAGTGAGCCAAGATCATGCCATTGCACTCCAGCCTGGGCAACAGAGTGAGACTCCCTCTCAAAAAAAAAAAAAAAAAAAAGGAAATAGTTCCATTATATGAAGAAAACAAACAATAAATACACTGGTGTAAGTATTTTCCAACTCATCATAGAGCAAAAACTGGTTGTATTTCCATGTGTAAAAGCTAAGTGATGTTAATTTTCAAACTGTTAGTGGAGGAAGACACTATTACAAACTCCTGTGATTGATTCTTTCTGAGAGTTGCTAAACTGGTCTTTCAGTAACATGTGACCAAGTATTTCAACATCATAAACTAAAATACAGTCTTCTAAATAGCACTTATGACTGAGAGCCCTCACTCACAGTAATTTACTAATTTATCAAGTAAATTACCAAGTAATCTACCAAAGTTTTTACAAAGAACAATAGGTCAAAGTCTTTCCATTAATTTTTGTTTGTTTGATTTCTTATTTTTATTTTTGAGATGGAGTCTCGCTCTGTCGCCCAGGCTAGAGTGCAGTGGCGCAATCTCGGCTCACTGCAAACTCCACCTCCTGGGTTCACGCCATTCTCCTGCCTCAGCCTCCCGAGCAGGTGGGGTTATAGGCGCCCGCCACTACACCCGGCTAGTTTTTTGTATTTTTAGTAGAGATGGGATTTCACCGTGTTAGCCAGGATGGTCTTGATCTCCTGACCTCGTGATCCGCCTGCCTCGGCCTCCCAAAGTGCTGGTATTACAGGCGTGAGCCACCGCGCCAGGCCCCATTAATGTATTTTTTAAATCAAGTTATGGGGGCCAGGTACAGTGGCTCATGCCTGTAATCCTGGTGTTTTTGGAGGCCAAGGCAGGAGGATCACTTGAATCCAGGAGTTCAAGACTAGCCTGAGCAACATAGTAAAACGCCATCTCTACAAAAATTAAAGACTGGGTGCAGTGGCTCATGCCTGTAATTCCAGCACTTTGGGAGGCCAAGGCAGGAGAATCACTTGAGCCCAGGAGTTAGAGACCAGCCCGAGCTGAACATAGTGAGACCCTGCCTCTAAAAAAATAATAATAAAATTAAAATGAAAGAAATTATAGCTGGGTGCAGTGGCTCACACCCATAATCCCGTACTTTGAGAGGCTGAGGCAGGCAGATCACTTGAGGTCAGGAGTTTTAGACCAGCCTGGCCAACATGGTGAAACCCTGTCTCTACTAAAAATACAAAACTTAGGCCGGGTACAGTGGCTCACGCCTGTAATCCCAGCACTTTGGGAGGCCAAGGCAGGCAGATCACGAGCTCAGGAGATTGAGAACATCCTGGCTAATGCAGTGAAACCCCGTCTCTACTAAAAATACAAAAAATGAACTAGGTGTGGTGGCAGTTGCCTATAGTCCCGCTACTGGGGAGGCTGAGGCACGATAATCACTTGAACCCAGGAGGCAGAGGTTGCAGTGAGTCAAGATCGCACCACTGCACTCCAGCCTGATGACAGAACAAGACTCCGTCTCCCAAAAAAATTAGCTGGGCGTCGTGGTGTGCACCTGTAATCCCAGCTACTCGGGAGGCTGTGACAGGAGAATTGCTTGAACTCAGGAGGTGGAGGTTGCAGTGAGCCGAGACCATGCCACTAGGAAATCTGAGGGGGGAAGATTGCTAGAGCCTAGGAGTTTGAGGTTGCAGTGAGCTACGACATGCCATTGCATCCCAGCCTCGGCAACAGAGCAAGACCTTATCTCTTAAAAAAATCATGTTATATAAACCATAAAATATGAAAAACTTGAAGTGCAGGTGTTTATAGCCAAATCCTAAATCTGAGAGTTTGTTTTCAACATCCTCAAAGTCAAATATCAGCAGTAAAATTTATCACTCCCAGTTCTTTGCAGCACCATAAGGTCAATGTATTCTAAACAAATGGAGTGGGGCTGTTAAGAATTATTACACAATTTGCCTTTGCTTTGTTGGTGATAAAAAAGACAGAATTAGGTTGGGCATGGTGGCTCATGTCTATAATCTCAGCACTCTGAGAGGCAGAGACAGGAGGACCTCTAGAAGCCAGGAGTTCGAGACCAGCCTGGACAACATAATGAGACTGTCTCTACAAAAAGCAAACAAACAGAATTATTTCACAAGACTCAAATATCTACAATGGGGAAGAAGGGAATGCCATCAAGAGAAAAAGGTATTAAAACCTATTGTTGAGCTATAAATTTCAAATCAAACACGCAAAAATAAAATTTTAAAAAAAGAAATGTACCAGGTACAGTGGCTTGTGCCTGTAGTCCCAGCTACTTGGTTGGCCAAGGCAGGAGGATCACTTGAACCCAGGACTTGAAGACCAATCTGGGAGACAGAGTGAGACTCTGTCTCTAAAAATAAAAAGGCCAGGTGGTGGTGGTTCACGCCTGTAATCCCAGCACTTTGGGAGGCCAAGATGGGCGGATCACTTGAGGCCAGCCTGGGCAACATGGCAAAACTTCGTCTCTACAAAAAATACAAAAATTAGCCAGGCATGGTGACACTTATCTGTGGTCCCAGCTACTAGGGAGGCTGAGGTGGGAGAATCAATTAAGCTCACAAGGTCAAGGCTACAGTAAGCTGTGATCATACCACTACACTCCAGCCTGGGTGACAGAGTGAGAACCTGTCTCAAAAAATAAAAAAGAAAAAAAAAGAAAAGAATTACCTAACATTAGGGGAGAAAACTAAGTAAGAGGTAGTGTCAATGCTATAGTTTACACATTTTAATAATGTGAATAAATAGAACATATATCAAATTGATAAGACAAAAGTATGGACATATCAATTATATATACATATTATAAATACAATCTCACACACATATAAAAAAACGAATGAAAAAGAATCTAGAATAATTTAGACATTTAAACTGCTCACTGGGGTCTTTTTCTACAGAATTGTTTAATTATATAATAAATAAGACTATAGAAGAAGAATGAGAAATTGTACATTACGAACGGCATTGTACTCAGGAAGCAATTCAAAGATGATGCCCCTTATTCTCCTGGGATTATAAATAAGCTAGTTTTTCTTAATTTCAAACATGCAGGCTGGGCACGGTGGCTCATGCCTGTAATCCCAGCACTTTGGGAGGCTAAGGCATCTCTACAAAATATTTCAAAAATAATAAAAAAAAAATAGCTGGGGGTGGTGGCCTACGCCTGTAGTCCTGGCTATTCGGGAGGATCCTTTGAGCCCAGGCTTTCGAGGTTACAGTGAGCTATGATCACGCCACTGTACTCTAGCCTGGATAACAGAGCAAGACTTTGTCTTAAAAAAAAAAATGCAGAAGATGAAGTAATATCCAAAAACTGATTAAATAAGTCCACTAATTTTGACATTCCTTTTATAACAGAAAATTAAAATTGTTGTTCTCTGTGTAAATTAAAATGTACTTTATATATTTATTACATTTCCTCCACATTAGAGATTCTCAAATCTGGCTATGTATCCAATCACCTGGGGAACTTTTTTTTGAGACAGGGTCTCATTCTATCACCCAGGGTGGAGTGCAGTGGGGCACAATCACGACTCACTGCAGCCTCAAACTCTGGGGCTCAAGTGACTCTCTTGCCTCAACCTTCTGAGTAGCTAGGACTATAGGTGAGCACCACCATGCCCGGCACCTTGGGAACTTTTAAACAGTAAGTTCCTGGAGCCCATCGCCTAAAGATTCCAATTTGAGAAGTCTGGACTGGAAGCCAGAAATCAGAATACATAATATAATATAATATAAAGTTAATGTTAGTGTATTAAAGGAATGCCTACTGTGATTCAGCTAGCTGTTGGGTTTGGTCCCATATTTCAAGTGCTTTCCAAACTCTACTTAACTGTGCATACAAATTACTTGGAGGTGTTACTAAAAGTCAGATTCTGATTCAGAAGGTCTGGAATGAGGCCTGGGAATATGCAGTTCTGACAACCTCCCAGGTGATGTCCATGCTGCTGGTCCAGGGACCACACTTCGAGTAGTAAGACCTTATGAGATTTTTAAACCTTTCCACAGGTGAATGATAGAAGTCAGTATCCTACAGCCAGGTGCGGTGGCTCATGCCTGTAATCTCAGCACTTTGGAAGGCCAAGACGGGCAGGTCACCTGAGGTCAGGAGTTCAAGACCAGCCTGGCCAGTATGTTGAAACCTGCCTCTACTAAAAATATAAAAATTAGCCAGGCATGGTGGTGCATGCCTGTAATCTCAGCTACTTGGGAGGCTGAGGCAAGAGAATCACTTGAACGCAGGAGGCTGGAACCCAGGAGGTTGCAGTGAGCCGAAATTACACCACAGCACTCAAGCCTGGGCAACAGAGTAAGACTGTCTCAAAAAAAAAAAAAAAAAAAAAGAAGTCAGTATTCTAGGCAGTTTCTCCCACTGAAATATTTTCAAGTTTTACCTAAACATCCTTTAGCATAACTAGAGTATACAGCTTGCAGAATGATTGACTTATCTTTACTATGTACCCTACTACCAAGTGAATGAAAATTATTTCTCTCATTTACAGATGGTATCACGAAAAGTTGAGGGCTACTGATGTCAGAATGCAGAGATGAAGTTAAAATGTACATAACTTTCAATATTATACACAAGGATGTTCATCATAGCCATGGTTATAACAGTAAAATAGTAGAGAGAAAAACCTCGGCAGGCTACAGTGGCTCATGCCTATAATCCCAGCACTTTGAGAAGCCAAAGCAGAAGGAGCACTTGAGCCCAGTAGTGTGAGACCAGCTTGGGCAAAATAGTAAGACCTCATTTCTACAAAAAATAAAAACACAGCCAGGCGTGGTGGCTCACGCCTGTAATCCCAGCACTTTGGGAGGCCGAGGCGGGCAGATCACAAGGTCAGGAGTTCGAGACCAGCCTGGCCAATATGGTGAAACCCCCAACTCTACTAAAAATATAAAAATTAGCCAGGCGTGGTGGCGTGCACCTGTAGTCCCAGCTACTAGGGAGGCTGAGGCAGAATAATCGCTTGAACCTGGGAGGCAGAAGTTGCAGTGAGCCGAGATTGTGCCACTGCACTCTAGCCTGGGCAACAGAGCAAGACTCCGTCTAAAACAAACAAACAAACACACAAACAAAAAACACTATTAGCTGAGTGTGGTGGCACACATCTGTAGTCCCAGCTACTAGGGAGGCTGAGGTGGGAGGATTGCTTGAGCCCAGGAGGTTAAGGCTTCAGTGAGCCAAGACAACGTCACTGCATTCCAGCCTAGATGACAGTGTGAGATTAGATTACATCTCCCCCTGAAACAAAGGCCCTACATATCCAACAATAGGGGACTGCTTAAATAACCTAGAAGAACCTTATAATGAAATACTAAGCATCTATTTTTTAAAAATTATGTAGGCCAGGCAAAGTGGCTCACACCTGTAATCCCAGCACTGTGGAGGCCAAGGCAGGCAGATGGCTTGACCCCAGGAGTTTGAGACCAACTGGGGCAACATGGCAAAACCCCATCTCTACTAAAAATACAAAAACAAAATTAGTCAGGAGTGGTGGCACACACCTGTAGTCCCAGCTACTCGAGACGCTGAGGTGGGAGAACTGCTTCAGCCTGGGAGGCAGAGGTTACAATGAGCCGAGATCATGCCACTGCACTCCAGCCTGGGCAATAGAGTGAGACCCTGTCTCAAAAAATAAAATAAAATAAATTAATAAAATAAATAAAAAATTAAAAATGGGGGGGTGGTAGGAGGGAGAGCATCAGTAAGAACAGCTAATGGATGCTGGGCTAAAAACCTAGGTGATAGGATGATTTATGCAGCAAACCACCATGGCACATGTTTACCTATGTAACAAACTGGTACATTCTGCACATGTACCTCTGAACTTAAAATAAAATTTGGAAATCAAAAAATAAAATTTAAAAAGAAAAACATTATGTAAATATATACTAACAAAAATAAATAAATAAATATACACTTACAGATAATGAAAAGACATTCAAGATAAGTGAAAATAAAGATTATAAAATTTTATAGAAAGACATGTGTGTGCATATATATATATACCAAAAAGATGTATATACTAAAACGTTTAAAACATTGTACTCAAAGTACTGGAATTTTAGATGATTCTGATGCTTGCTTGCCTGCATTATCTAATATTTCTACTACAATGTATACCATATAAAATTCTTACAGGGTAAAAAGCAGGTGAGAAGAAAACCAAGCAAACTCCACACACGCACATACGTTTCAAGACCCACTGGAATGGATCTGACTGATAAGTAACTTGCTTTCCAAAGAGTGTTCAAGGTACTCCCTAAATTAGAAGCACTTAGAAAGTTTTTAAAAATTGCAGTCTTGCACCCCAATCCAGATTTATTGAATCAGAATTTGTACCAATGGGCCCTAGAGTTTGCATATGAAGCAAATACTGACTCTTATAAACAGTAAAGTTTGGAAATCATGGCATTAAATAAAAAGCTTCCTAGAAATGCAGAAACCTGGACTAAATTCCAACCTATCTGAACAGCAACCTACGGCAAATTCAGAATGAGTGAAATAATGGTGTTTCCATACATATACACTTACACTCACAGAGACCACTGGAATTTAATCAACAGAAACCTGTTCTTAGCAACTGGCTTTATTCCATCTTAATCTTAAGCATCCCATGTGATCAATAACCATTTCCCATGGGCTGACAGAGGTCACAAAGGTTTTCCTTATATTTGACCCACATCTGTCTAAAACTTCTCATTATAACCCCTTCTATGATGTTCTGTCCCTATTTAGTTCTTCATTAATTAAAAGTACTACATGAACATTTATTATGGAACCAAATATGTAGGCAATTCAATCATTCTCCTGTTGCTTTCATTTCTCCTTTCTAAATACATTCTAGTTGAATAACTTCAATAGATTCTGGTGATTATTTCTTTCAGTGATACTCTCTGAGGTAAACTCAAAGGCTTCATGAGCTTCTATCAGTGAAGGTCCTCAAAGAATCAAGTAAAACCTTTCCTGTTGTGAAAAATACCACATGAACCCCTAAGATTTTGATGAAAGAAAAAGAGAAAAGGTATATGCCACACTGAATGTATTTCCCTATCAAGTACTTAGTATAATAATCAACTCATAAGTCATATATTTATGAAAAGTTTTCAAAAGGAGACATTAAGAGTTTGGGGACTTTCCTAAAGCTAACAAATTAAAACAATTTTTCCAAAAGAAAGTCATGATAGGCTGGGAGCCATGACTCACGCCTGTAATCCCAACACTTCGGGAGGCCGAGGCGGGAGGACCACCTGAGGTCAGGAGTTCAAGACCAGCCTGCTCAACATGGTGAAACCCTGTCTCTACTAAAAAACCAAAAAATCAGTGGGGCATATTGGCACGCGCCTGTAAATCCCAGCTATTTGGGAGGCTGAGGCGGCGGAGGTTGCAGTGAGCTGAGATTGCGCCACTGCACTCCAGCCTGGGTGACAGATCAAGATTCCGCCTCAAAAAAAAAAAAAAAAAAAAAAAAGAAAAAAGAAAGAAAGCCATGATAGATTTTTTTCTTCCCCTTTAAAACAGAAAAGAAAACAACAGGAGGAAAAAAAAGTTTGGAGTGAGCTCCTAAGAGGACATAGGAAAGGACCATAATTTCTAGGATGTGGAGGACAAGCCCTTCATTTTATTTTAATCCATGATACATTTTAATCATGGATCACACAGAAGGCCAGGCCAGCTAAAACTTGAATTTATTATAACCAAGAAGATTATATACCTACCTGCAGCTCACACCAAGCAACCTCAACCCATGTTTCAGTGTCCAGTCCTTTATATACTGTTTTAAATGCTCCTCTTCCTAGTTCTATGTCAAATTTCAGGAATCTGCCACTAGGAGAAGTAGCTACAGCCTTCATTTCTGCTTCTTCTTCCATTTCCTTTTCATTTTTCTCCTTGAAACAATCTTTTGAGATTTCCGAGGTTGACTTTGAACACTGTTCATATTTAACTTCTTGCCCACCTCTCAGCACATTTGAAGGAAGTTTATCTACTCTTGGAATATTCGTTGCAGCCTTAATTCTCTCATCTTTGGGGGATGATTCGGCAACTTTGTCATCTTCCGTCATTTCAACACTCTTTCGGAAAAATCTCTTCCTTTCTACAGTTTCCCCAGAAGCAGAGAAGGTGCTGTTTTTCTCCTTTAGTCTAGCTTCTACTGTCAAAGTTGCAGCAACCTGGGGAACTCTGTTTTCAAATGAAATTCCATCAGGTTTCTCAGAATCTTCTGTGCTGGCTGGATCCCCTGAATCAGTGGCCATTGTAATTAAAGTTGGCACTAAAATTTTTCCTGTTTCTACTCTTCAGTCCAGTTACATCTCAGGTATCAGAATGGACTTCCTTTTGCGTGGTCATGTATTTCCATGGCAACCTGAAGGAGGGGAAAGGATATTTTAAAATCACCCTACAAAGGAAATCATTAAGGAGAAAACAAATCACCTGATTTTTTAATCCCTTTTTCCTTAATAAGAAGTTTATTCTTTTTTCTGTCCAATCTTAGGAACCAGCAGACTCTAGGGACTGTGTCTTATCTTGTTTACCATTAGTCCTCAGTGCCTAGCAGACTACTTAGTATATGGCTCAATCTGTCTTCATATTGCATGAATATTGGTTAGAAACCTAGTTCTCAGCTCCATCTGTCAATCCATCAAACTCAAAACGAGTACCCAAACCCTGAGTTCACTTAGCCACAATGTGACAAACACAATAAGTAAAACAACCACATGGTTTCTAGGTGGTTTTTGTCTAAAATTCTGGAATTCATCAATAGTAGTTTCTTTTACTGTACTAAAATATACATAGTCAAATTTACCATTTTAACCATTTTTAAGTATATAATTCAGTGGTGTTAAGTACATTCACAGTGTTCTGTAATCATCACTACTATCCACGCCCAGAGCTTTTTAATCATCCCAAATTGAAACTCTGTACCCATTAAACAATGATTCCCTATCAGCCCTCACCCACCCCTGGTAACTTCTATTCTACTTTCTGTCTCTATGAATTTGCTTATTCTAGGTAATTCATATAAATGGAATCAGACAACATTTGTCCTTTTGTGTCTGGCTTATTTCACTTAGTATAATATTTTCAAAGTCCACTGATGTTGTAGCGTGTATCAGAATTTCATTCCTTTTTAAGGCTGAATAATATTCCATCATATATTATAGACCACATTTTGTTCGTCCCATTCATTTGCCAATGGATTGGACTGTTTCCACCTTTTGACTATTGTGAATGTTGCTGCTATAAACATCCAACAGTAATTTGAAATAATGCAAATATTTATAAGCTTGCCTTCAGATTTTAACAGAAACTATTGTCAAATATTAATATACTATCCTAAAACAATAGCAAGAAAGACTCAAAACCATGTATTCTTTTAAATTAGCAATTCTACTTATAGGAACTTGCCTTAGAAAATAGTCAAGAATCCGTGCAAAGATTTAACTATAAAGATGTTCATTCTAGCACTTATGGAAAAAACTAAACATAAGCCTAATTGGTGTTTAATTAAGTATCTCAAAATGAGGTAAGCCACAGCATTAAAAATAACACTGTAGGCTGGGCGCGGTGGCTCACACCTGTAATCCCAGCACTTTGGGAGGCCCAGGCAGGCGGATCACTTGAGGTCAGGAGTTTGAGACCAAACCAGCCTGGTTTAGTGAAACCCTGACTCTACTAAAAACACAAAAAAAAATTAGCAGGGTGTGGTGGCGGGCGCCTGTAATCCCAGCTACTCAAGAGACTGAAGCAGGAGAATCACTCGAACCCGGAAGGCTGAGGTTGCGCCACTGCACTCCAGCCTGGGCGACAGAGACTCTGTCTCAAAAAACAAAACAACGACAACAAAACACTGTAGTCTTCAGTGAGATAAAAGATGTTCCCTATATATTATATGGTTAAATGTAAAAAGGAATACATACAAGCTTACAGAGGTAACTCTGAAATTATGGATTTTTCTTTCTGCTTTTTGGTATTTTCTAGAACTTTGCACAATAAACATGTGAAAATATGTGGGGTAAAGTTTTTCAAGTGAGTGGTCAAACCACCAATAAGAAAATGCTTCCCTTCTCACCACAATCACGCACCGCAAAGTTAAGCCTGTATACTTCTTACTATGTTAGGCACCTCGAAGGGCACAGTTTGTCACAAAGATTTGTTAAGAATTATGTCAAACCAAAAATGCACAGAAATATAAAATTTGAAAAACTGAAGGAAAAAAACCCTGAACTAAAATAAACAAAAAAATAAAATAAAAATAAACAAAATAGAGACAAATACTCCAAGTTGTTCTACACATTCAACTCACTTCATCAAAATTCCAACTGGTTTCTTTGTGGAAAACATCAAGCTAATCCTAAAATGCATATAGAATTTCAAGGGACCCATAATAATTAAAGCTTATACAATCTTGAAAAAGAACAAATTTGGAGGATCCATACTTTTTGATTCAAAAACCTACTACAAAGGTACAGTATTAAGACAGTATAGTCCTGGCATAAGAATAGATGTATAGATAAATGGAATAAAAATTGAGTTCAGAAATAAAGCCATATTATTTATGGTTAATTGATTTTCAACCAGAATGGCGGTGGGCAGTGGCTCACGCCTGCAATCCTAGCACTTTGGGAGGCCAAGGTGGGAGCTCAGGAGTTCGAGACCATCCTGGGCAACATGCTGAGACCCCGTCTCTATAAAATACAACACATTAGCCAGGCGTGATGGCAGGTGCCTGTAGTCCCAGCTACTCGGGAGGCTGAGGCAGAAGAATCACTTGAACCTGGGCAGTGAAGGCTGTGAATCACTTAAACCTGGGAGGTGGAGGTTGCAGTGAGCCGAGATCTCACCACTGCACTCCAGCCTAGGTGACAGAGTGAGACTCTGTCTCACCCCCGCCCCACCCTCCCCACCCCCCAAAAAAACCCACAAGGTTGCCAAGAAAATTCAATGGGGGAAAGAATAGTTTTTCCAACAAATGGTGCTGGGACAACTGGATATCCACATGCAAAAGAATGAAGTCAGATCCTTTAGTAAGTTTTTCTGGAAAAAAAAAAAAAGGCTGAGTTGAGTCTCAAAGAAAGATAATTAGCTGTTGTTTCCTGGCTTTTTAATGATTGCCATTGGAGAAATAGGAACACTTTTACACTGTTGGTGTGACTGTAAACTAGTTCAACCATTGTGGAAAACAATGTGGCGATTCCTCAAGGATCTAGAACTAGAAATACCATTTGACCCAGCCATCCCATTACTGGGGATATACCCAAAGGATTATAAGTCATGCTGCTATAAAGACACATGCACACGTATGTTTATTGCGGCACTATTCACAATAGCAAAGACTTGGAATCAACCCAAATGTCCATCAGTGACAGACTGGATTAAGAAAATGTGGCACATGGCCGGGCGCGGTGGCT
This sequence comes from Macaca thibetana thibetana, assembly GCF_024542745.1. NCBI lineage: Eukaryota > Metazoa > Chordata > Mammalia > Primates > Cercopithecidae > Macaca > Macaca thibetana. The sequence continues at coordinate 53,770,008 of NC_065598.1, forward strand.
CAAGCCTGTAATCCCAGCACTTTGGGAGGCCGAGACGGGCGGATCACAAGGTCAGGAGATCGAGACCATCCTGGCTAACACGGTGAAACCCCGTCTCTACTAAAAAAAAAATACAAAAACTAGCCGGGCGCGGTGGCGGACGCCTGTAGTCCCAGCTACTCGGGAGGCTGAGGCAGGAGAATGGCGTGAACCCGGGAGGCGGAGCTTGCAGTGAGCCGAGATCCGGCCACTGCACTCCAGTCTGGGCGACAAAGCGAGACTCTGTCTCAACAAAAAAAAAAAAAAAAAAAAAAAAAATGTGGCACATATACACCATGGAATACTATGCAGCCATAAAAAAGGATGAATTCGTGTCCTTTGTAGGGACATGGATGCAGTTGGAAACAGTCATTCTCAGCAAACTATCGCAAGAATAGAAAACCAAACACCGCATGTTCTCACTCATAGGTGGGAATTGAACAATGAGATCACTTGGACACAGGTAGGGGAACATCACACGTCGTGGCCTATTGTGGGGAGGGAGGATGGGGAGGGATAGCATTAGGAGATATACCTAATGTAAAAGATGAGCTAATGGGTGGAGCACACCAACATGCACATGTATACATATGTAACAAACCTGCACGTTGTGCACATGTACCCTAGAACTTAAAGTATAATAAAAAAAAGAAAGAAAGATAATTAGCTGATCCAGGCAGAGGGAAAATCACAAGCAAAGGCATTAAACAGTATGGAGTAAGTGTATGAGTGGTATCACGAGCAGTTGTTTACATGCATATTAGAAGAAGCAAGCAAATGAGGGCAGAGAGGCAGAGAGACACCAAGGACTTCTATGCCATACAATGTAAAACAAGGAGACCCATTAAAAAGCTACTGCAACAATCCAGAAGAGATGATGAGGTTTGAATGAAAATAGTGGCTGGAGGGATAGGTTCCAGACACATTAAGGAACTACTAAATGCAAGAAAATCTACTGTCTGAATGAATATGGCTGTGAGGGAAAAGAAAGAGTCTTATGGTGACTCACAGAAATTTGCCAGCCAGATGACATTACTAGGACATATCTATGTCAATACCAAAGCTAAGAATTGAACTCATGAAAGTCTCTATGAGGTTACACTGTCAAATCAATATACTTCCAAAGTCACTTAATAAGACTAGTGTTGCATGCAAGTAAAAAAAAGACAACTAGTTTAACTCTTTATTTTGAAATAATTTTTGACTTGGGAAAAAAAAAAACCTACAACAGCATAAAAAGAATCCAGTATTCACCGACGTTCCCCAAATGTTAAACATTTTAGGTGAGATTTTAAACCTCAAGAGCAAAACTCCACAAGTAACACAAAAAGACATCTAAGCAAGGAGCCAAAAATAGTTAAGTCAGATAATTTAAGTTGGAAAGCCTTCAAAATTTTTTACTACAGAACCTATTTTTCAAAAAATAAAATCTTTGGCTGGGTGCAGTGGCTCATGCCTGTAATCTCAGCACTTTGGGAGGCCGAGTCGGGTGGATCATGAAGTCAGGAGTTCCAAGACCAGCCTGGCCAAGATGGTGAAACCTCATCTCTACTAAAAATACAAAAATTAGCCGAGTGTGGTGGCGGGTGCCTGTAATCCCAGCTACTCAGAGGCTGAGGCAGAGAACTGCTTGAACCCAGGAGGCGGAGGATGCAGTGAGCCAAGATCACGCCACTGCACTCTAGCCTGGGCGACAGAGCAAGACTCGTCTCAAATAAATAAATAAATAAAATATTTGAGGCCAGGTGCAGTGGATTACGCCGGCAATCCCAGGTACTCAGGAGGCTGAGGCACAAGAATTTCTTGAACCCAGGAGGCAGAGGTTGTAGTGAGCCGAGATCACACCACTGTACTCCAGACTGGATGACAGAGTGAGACCTTGTCTCAAAAATAAATAAAATAAAATAAAATCTTTCGCCAGACACAGTAGTTCATGCATATAATCCCAGGAATTTGGGAGGCGAAGGAGGGAGGATCGCTTGAGCCCAGGAGTTTGAGACCAGCCTGGGCAACATGGCAAGACCCCATCTCTACAAAAAAAATTACAAAATTAGCTGGGTATGTTGGCATGTGCCTGTAGTCCAAACACCAGGAGGTTGAGGCAGGAGGATCCCTTGAGCCCAGGAGGACAAGATTGTAGTAAGACTGACAGAGCCACTGCACTCTAGCCTGGGTGACAGAGACCTTGTCTCAAAAACAAAAACAAAAACAAAACAAAACAAAACTTTGCCTTCAGGTCCATGATGTTGGGAAAATATTTTTTTAATTTAAAAACAACGGGCTGGGCTGGGCATGGTGGCTCACACCTATAATCCCAGCATTTTGGGAGGCCAGGGCAGGCCGATTACCTGAGGTCAGGAGTTCCAGACCAGCCTGGCCAACATGGCGAAACCCCATCTCTACTGAAAAATACAAAAATTAGCCAGGTGTGGTTGCTCATGCCTGTAATCCCAACTACTTGGGAGGCTGAAGCTCAAGAATCGCTTGAACCCAGAATGCAGAGGTTGCAGTGAGCCAAAATTACGTCATTGCATTCCAGCCTGGGCGACACAGCAAGAACCCGTCTCAAAAAAAAAAAAAAAAAAAACTTAGCCAGGCATGGTGGCATGCACCTGTAGTCTTAGCTACTGGGGAGGCTGAGGTGGGAGGATCACCTGAGCCTGGGAGGTTGAGGCTGCAGTGAGCCACTACGGTCCAACCTGGGTGACAGAGTGAGACCCTGTCTCAAAAAATTTAATTAATTAAAATAAAAAACAAAATAAAACCTTATTCAGACCCCTAATATAATAGAGGAGTGGCAAGTACTGGTGCTCTGGTATAATAATTCTAACACCTGGCTTCCCAAAGTATAGGATAAGAAGCAAGTAAGAGCTGGGTGCTGTGGCTCACACTTGTAAACCCAGCACTTTGGGAGGTCAAGGTGGGTGGATCACCTGAGGTCAGGAGTTCGAGACCAGCCTGACCAACATGGTGAAACCCCATTTATATTAAAAATGCAAAAATTATCCAGGTGTGGTGGTACGTGCTTATAATCCCAGCTGCTCGGAGGCTGAGGCATGAGAATAGCTTGAACCTGGGAGGCAGAGGCTGGCAGTGAGCCAAGACCATGCCACTACACTCCAGCCTGGGTGACAGAGAAAGACTCTGCCTCCAAAAAAAAAAAAAAAAAAAGCAAGTAAGAAGAATGAAGAAAGAAATCTTCCCTCAGTCTTAAAAACCAGTACCCTAAGACAAAAATGTGTCACTAGAGACAAGGAGGGGCATTTTACATGGATAAAAGAGTTAATTCATCAAGACAATATACCAAATACACATCTAACAACAGAGTCCCAAAATACATTTAATAAAAACGGACAAAATTGGAGAATAGATAATTCAATAATAGCAAAAGATTTCAATACCCCACTCTCAATAATGGAGAGAGTAACTAGACAGAAAACCAACAAGTATATGGAAAACTTGGTCAATACTATCAATCAACTTGACCTAAGTGACATCTACAGAACACTTCACCCAACAATAGCAAAATAGACATTCTTTTCAAGCACACATAGAACATTCTCTGAAAAAACAAAATCATATGCTATGCAATAAAACAAATCTCAACAAATTTAAAGAGATGGAAATCATACAAAGCACGCTCTCCTACCAAAAATGAATAAATTAGAAATGAACAACAGGGTAAGGATAGACATATAGGTCAACGGAACTGAGAGTCTAGAAGCCCTAACATTTACAGTCAATTGATTTTCAATATGGAGGTCAAGACCATTCAATGGGAAAAGAAGAGTTATTTCAACAAAACTTGCTAGCACAACTGCAATCCACATGCAAAAGAATGAAGCTGGAACCCGACCTCATACCATACACAGAAATTTAAAAGTGGATCATAGTCCTAAATACAAAAGCTAAAACTATAAAACTTTTAGAAGAAAACATTAGAGTAAATCTCAGTGACTCGGGTCAGACAATGAATTCCCAGCCACAACACTAGAACCACAAGCATAAAAGAGAAAATTAAGAAGCTGCGCCTCAGCTGGGCACGGTGGCTCACGCCTCTAATCCCAGCACTTTGGGAAGCCAAGGCAGGTGGATCACTTGAGGTCAGGAGTTTGAGACCAGCCTGGCCAACATGGTGAAACCCAATCACTACTAAAAATACAAAAATTAGCCGGGCATGGTGGCATGTGCCCATAATCCCAGCTACTCAGGAGGCTGAGGCACGAGAATCACTTGAACCTGGGAAGCAGAGGTTACAGTGAGCCAAGATCACGCCTCTGCACTCCAGCCTGGGCAACAGAGTAAGACTCGGTCTCAAAAAAAAAAAAAAAAAAAACCCAAAAAAACAGAGAAGCTTCACCTCATCAAAATTTTAAACTTTTGTGCTTCAAAGGATACCTTCAAGAAAGTGGTGAAGACAACCTACAGGGCAGAAGAAAGTATGTGCAAATCATATATGTGATAGGGGATGGTATCAAACTATATTAAGAACTCGATAATGGCCGGGCACAGTGGCTCACGCCTGTAATCCCAGCACTCTGGGAGGCCGAGGCGGGTGGATCATTTGAGATCAGGAGTTCAAGACCAGCCTGGCCAACATGGTGAAACCCCATCTCTACTAAAAATGTAAAAATTAGCCAGGCGTGGTAGTGGGTACCTATAATCTCAGCTACTCAGGAGGCTGAGGCAGGAGAATTGCTTGAACCCAGGGGGCAGAGGTTGCAGTGAGCCAAGATGGAGCCACTTCACTCCAGCCTGGGCAAAAGAGTGAAGCTCCATCTCAAAAAAAAAAAAAAAAAAAAAAAGAATATTACTGGGCAATAAAAACGAATGGTGTCAGGTGTGGTGGCACACACCTATAATCTCAGTTACCCAGGAGGCTGAGGTGGCAGGATCACTTGAGCCCAGAAGTTCAAGGCTGCAGTGCGCTATGATCACACCCATGAATAGCCACTGCCTGCTATCCTGCGTAACATAGCGAGGTCCCATCTCTAAAAAATTAAAAAAAAAAAAAAAAGAATGGAGTATTGATATACGCTACAACAAGGATGAACCATGAAGACATTATGCTAAGTGAAAGACGTCAGAGGAAAAGACTGCATACTATATGATTTCATTTATATGAAATGTCCAGAAAATACAAAGCTACAGAAACAGAAAATAGATTGGTGGGTGGGGCTGGGGCACAGGAACAGGATCGACTGCAAATAAACACAAGCAATCTTTCGGGGATGATGGTAATGAACTAAAATTGAGTTGTAATCAAGATTTTACAACTCTATAAATTTACTGAAAAGCATTGACTTTTATATTATATTTGTAAATTCTGTTATATAAATTGTATCTCAATAAAATATGATGTCCTGGCCGGGGCCAGTGGCTAACACTTGTACTCCCAGTACTTGGGCGGGGAGGGGGGCCGAGGCAGAAGGATAGCTTGAGCCCAAGAGTTTGAGACCAGCCTGGGCAGCAGAGGGAGACCCTGTCTCTACAAAAAATAAAATTTAAAAATATAAGCTGAGCATGGTGGTCTACGCCTATAGTTCCAGCTACTAGGGAGGCAGAGGTGGGAGGATCACTTGATCCCAGGAGGCTACAGTGAGCCATGATTGCAACAGTGCACTCCAGCCTGGGCGACAGAGAGAGATTCTGCCTCCAAAAAAAATTTTTTTAAATATGGCTGGGTGCGGTGGTACATGCCTATAATCCCAGAACTCTGGGAGGCCAAGGTGGGTGATCACCTGTGGTCAGGAGTTCCAGACCAGCATAGCCAACATGGTGAAACCCTGTCTCTACTAAAAATACAAAAAATTAGCCGGGCATGGTGGCGGGCACCTGTAATCCCAGCTACTCGGGAGGCTGAGGCAGGAGAAGCACTTGAACCCGGGAGGCAGAGGTTGCAGTGAGCCAAGATCGTGCCATTGCACTCCAGCCTGGGTGACAAGAGTGAAACTCTGTCTCAAAAAAAAAAAAAATTCTGAAAGTAAAACATTTTGATGAAAATCAAAACCATCACATTATCAAATATGCCTATTAAAAACTATACTACCCTCCCACCCCTCATTGTGTCCACTCTTATCTTTAGCCTGGCCTCCTGGGTTAAGAATCCCAGGAGGAAAGTAAAGGCCTGACAACAATAAGATGTAATAGCTGGTGACCTAAAGGTAAACAACAAGTAAGAAAAACTAGGCCAAGAACTTCACTAAGTATAACGTATCTGGGGCCATCATGGATTCAATGGCTTTTTTTTTTTTTTTTTTTAAGATAAGACCTCACTCTGTTACCCAGGATGGAGTGCAGCAGTGCAATCATGGCTCCCTGCAGCCTTGACCTCCCTAGGATCAAGTAATCCTCCCACCTCAGCCTCCCGAGTAGCTGGGACTACAGGCGTGAACCACCACACCTATCTAACTTGTTGTATTTTTTTGTAGAGACAAGGTTTTGCCACGTTGCACAGGCTAGTCTCAAACTCCTGGGCTCAAGCAATCTGCCCTCATCAGCCTCCCAAAGTGCTGGGATTATAGGCATGAGCCACCATGCCAGGCCTCAATAGCTTCTTGACTATAGTATATGTGGGGGCCATCGTGGATCTTGACCATAAAACAGTTTAAGAACATAGCTCAGCTGGGCGTGGTGGCTCATGCCTGTAATTCCAGCACTTTGGGAGGCCGAGCACTTGGATCACAAGGTCAGGAGTTCAAGACCAGCCTGGCCAAGATGATGAAACTCTGTCTTTACTAAAAATACAAAAATTAGCCGGGCATGGTGGCAGGAGCCTGTAATCCCAACTACTCGGGAGGCTGAGGCAGATAATTGCTTGAACCCAGGAGGTGGAGGTTGCAGAGAGCCAAGATCACACCACTGCACTCCAGCCTGGGCAACAGAGCAAGACTCCGTCTCAAACAAAACAAAACAAAACAAAACTCAGGCTTGTGCTCGCTTTGGCAGCACATATACTAAAATTGGAACGATACAGAGAAGATTAGCACGGCCCCTGCACAAGGATGACATGCAAATTCGTGAAGCGTTCCATATTTTTAAATCCCAATATCCATTTTTTCTTTTTTTTTAGACTCTGTCGCCTAGGCTTAATTGCAGTGGTGTGATCACAGTTCACTGCAGCCTTGACCTCCCAGGCTCAAGCGATCCTCCGACTTCAGCCTTTCAAGTAGCTGGGACTACAGGCACATGCCACCAGACTCAGCTAATTTTAAACGTTTTTTGCAGACATGAGGTCAAGCCATGTTGCCCCGGCTGGTCTCAAACTCCTGGGCTCAAGAGATTCTCCCTCCTTGGCCTCCCAAAGTGCTGGGATGACAGTCATGGGCCACCATGCCTGTCCCCAAAATCCATTTTTAAAGATAATTCCATTCCAGTTATCCAGCAACTTTGTAAATTAGACTAATTTAATTTAGCCTCGCAACTTAATAGAAACGACTTTGGGCTTCAACATAAAAATATAAGTATTTTCTCTGGCAAAGGTGGAAAAATTCACATTTTCCATGAAAAACTGAGGAAATAACATTAATTAAAACTGAATTCTGGGCGGGCGTGGTGGCTCACACCTGTATTCCCAGCACTTTGGGAGACTGAGGCAGGCGGATCACGAGGTCAGGAGGTCAAGACCATCCTGGCTAACACGATGAAACCCCGTCTCTACTAAAAATACAAAAAATTAGCCGGGCGTGGTGGCGGGCGCCTGTAGTCCCAGCTACTCTGGAGGCTGAAGCAAGAGAATGGCATGAACCCGGGAGGCAGAGCTTGCAGTGAGCCCAGATCGCGCCACTGCACTCCAGCCTGGGCCACAGACTGAGACTCCATCTCAAAAGAAAAAAAAAAAAAGCAAATTCCACTCCAAAGTCAGTATATTGACCATAGAAGATTCACATGTTCCTTTTGCAGTCTTTCAGCTTTGTGGTTCTGACCACAATCAATGATCACAAACATATGAATAACTCACTGCCTCACAGTAAAAAACTGAGTCTTGGTTCTCATAAACTAATATAAGACCTGACTGAACATAAAAATATTTGAGGCCGGGTGCGGTGGCTCATGCCTGTAATCCCAGCACTTTGGGAGGCCAAGGCGGGTGGATCACGAGGTCAGGAGATCGAGACCATCCTGGCTAACACAGTGAAATCCCGACTCTACTAAAAATACAAAAAATTAGCCGGGCGTGGTGGCGGGCGCCTGTAGTCCCAGCTACTCTGGAGGCTGAGGCAGGAGAATGGCGTGAACCCGGGAGGCAGAGCTTGCAGTGAGCCGAGATGGCACCACTGCACTCCAGCCTGGGGAACAAAGCGAGGCTCCGTCTCAAAAAAATATATATATATAAAAAATATATAAACAATATATAAATATATATAAATATAAAAATATATATATAAATAAATATATTTGAGGGGATTCTTCAAAATCCATTCAATTTGGAGGACGTTAAAATATAAGAGTATTTAAATATATTTATCTAGAGTTATTAAAACACACTCGGAATGAGCTATTACCAAAGTGAATTTATATTTCCCGGAGTTTTAAAAATATTATTTTGGCAATTATAGGTACTGATGAGAAGAAATTAGAACCACAAAGAGGCGAGTCTAGAAACAGCATTTTTCTTCTCTTATTTCCTATCCCAGATCCTTAGGAGTTGAACTACCTTCATATGAACAGAAACCCCATCTCTACTAAAAATACAAAAATAAAAATTAGCCGGGCATGGTGGCACACGCCTGTAGTCCCAGCTACTTGGGAGGCTGAGGCACAAGAATTGCTTGAGCCCAGGTGGCAGAGGTTGCAATGAGCCGAGATCACGCCACCACACTCCAGCCGGGGCGACAGAGTGAGACTCAGCATCAAAAAAAAAAAAAAAAAAAAAAAAAAAGAAAGAAAAGAAAAGAAAACAATGAGGGCTGAGCACCAAACCCAGATACGTGGCAATATAAAAATAGAGATCATCTCTTTCTTGAGGTTCAAAGAACTTTAGGTAGATGTTGGAACACAGATCGTCTTCTGTGCAAAATACTTCCAAGCCCTATAAATTCAGAAAGAAAAGAAAAAAATAAATAGCATTGTATTCATCTTGCAATCCCAATATAAGTATATAATTACAAAAACTTTCAGTTAAACCTTTGTTTTTTATTTTTATATCTTATATTCCTATTTTCAATATATAAATTTAACTCAGTGATATATATATACATATATGTGTGTGTATATATATGTACGTTGTGTTTATAAATGTTCTGGGAACAAGATAGTATCTCAGCTAAACTTTGTAAATCACCTTGGGTATTGAATATTTTCATTAATAATAGCTTTTGTGAACTTATTATTTTGAAATTCAAAATTAGCTGATCCACAAAAAAAAAAAAAAGAACACAAGCTCGGCTGGGAGCGGTGGCTCACGCCTGTAATAACCCCAACACCTGGGGAGACTGAGGCTGGCAGATTGCTTGAGCTCAGGAGTTCAAAACCAGCCTGGACAACATGGCAAAACCCTGCCTCTACAAAAAATAAAATATTAGCTGGTTGTGGTATTGTGCACCTGTAGTCCTCGCTACTTGAGAGGCTGAGGTAGGGATGATCACCTGAGCCCAGGGAGATTGAGGCTGCAGTGAGCTGTGATCACACCGCTGTACTCCAGCCTGGATCACAGAGTGAGACTCTGTCTCAGAAAAAAAAAAAAAAAAAGGAACACATGCTCTGAAGTGGGAGAAATCTGGAATCAAATATTGGTTCTGCCTTTCAACCTTTGGAAGAGATTTCGGGCAAATTATTTAACCTCAATAATTCTTGATTGCATCTGTGAAATCTCACAGGACCAATATGAAAATACACATATAAAATATTTAGCACAGTGCCAGGCACAACATAATAATCAATAAATGCAAGCTTTTATTTTCTACGTCTCAATAACCCCTAGGGACAGCACTGTATTAAAGTACTATTCAACAATACTCCAGAAAACATTAAATGATTTTCAGGAGACTCTACTTAGGAAGGCAGAAAACCATATATTTTCTAAAGTTTTTCAGTAATGAACCATGTTGGCATTGCCAAAGGGATATGCTCCAGTGACCAGGATAGTATCTCTTCTACATTCAGCAATGTAGAAACATGGCCTAGTGAGAAAGTTTACAAAAATCAGGCCTCAAACCTGGAATCTCTTACTAAGTTCACAGTTATATATAATTACCTACATGTAGCCATTTTTCCTTCATAAAATGATAAATACACTTATCTAAGCTCTAGGAATATATATAAAGACAACTGTGGCTGGGCACAGTGGCTCACGCCTGTAATCCCAGCACTTTGGGAGGCCAAGGTAAGTGGATCACCTGAGGTCAAGTGTTTGACACCAGCCTGACCAACATGGCGAAACCTCGTCTCTACTAAAAATACAAAAATTAGCTAGGCATGGTGGCACGTGCCTGTGATCCCAGCTACTGAGGAGGCTGAGGCATGAGAACTGCTTGAACCCTGGAGGCAGAGGTTACAGTAAGCCAAGATCGCGCCACTGCACTCCAGCCTGGGCAATAGAGCGAGACTCCATCTCAAAAAAAAAAAAAAAGCCAGGCATGTAGTATGTGCCTGTAGTCCCAGCTACTTGGGAGGCTGAAGTAGGAGGTTTGCTTAAGCCTGGGAGGTTGAGGCTGCAGTTAGTAGTGATTGTGCCACTACACTCCAGTCTGGGTGACTGAGACCCCGTCTCAAAAAAATAAAAGACATATATATACATATATAAAATACAATATATGTAATATATTTATATATATATACACACACACATATACATACATATAATACAATCATATGGCTCAAATATCAAATAAAGAAGTTTATAAAGGGCAGGCTTATTCCCAACTCTATCTCCCTTCCATTCAATTCCATTCGCCCCACCAACAGGTAACCACTCAACAGATTCTTGTGTATTCCTCCAGAATCTCTTCAGGCAAATTAACAAATATATGTTCTCTCCTTCCCTATCTACACAAAAAGTAACACAGTACACACCAAGCTCTTTTTATAGTCATAGTAACTTAAGATACATGTTTTTCCTTTTCAGTACATATAAGTTTCTCATTCTTATTTTGTAGTATTCAATTGTTTGCTATTATAAATAACATTGTAGATTTCATTGTACATATGTGTGTGTGTATGTGTGTGTATCCCTGAACTAGAATTGCTAGATCAAAGGAAATTTTTTTTTTTTTAAGACAGTCTCGCTCTGTCGCCCAGGCTGGAGTGCAGTGGTGCGATCTCAGCTTACTGCAACCTCCACCTTCCGGGTTCAAGCAATTCTCCTGCCTCGGCCTCCGTAGTAGCTGGGATTACAGGCGCACGCCACCATGCCCGGCTAATTTTTGTATTTTCAGTACAGACAAGGTTTCACCATGTTGGCCAGGCTGGTCTCGAACTCCTGGGCTCAGGTGATCTGCCCACCTCAGCCTCCCAAAGTGCTGGGATTACAGGTGTGAGCCACTGTGCCCTGTCAAGATCAAAGAAAATTTGCATATTTATTTTTTAAACTTTTATTTATTTAAGTATACTAATATATTCAGAATAACTTATGTAATACATGTGTATCTTTATATAATGCTGCCAAATTACCTTCCATGGGCAATGTACCAATTTAAACTCCTACCTCCAACGTGTGAGTGTCTCTTACCCCACAGTCTTGACAACAAAGAGTGTTATCAAACATTTTTATTTTTAACACTCTGATAAGTTTAAGCAAGGAATCTCAGTGTGGTTTCAATTAGCATTTATCCTACACACGAGGGCAAGCATCTTTCACATAAATAATCGTTAAAGTCAGGAATAAGCCAAGATTTCCTACTACCAACTGAGGAAATAAAACAAGACCTACAAATGTTAGAAAGTAGGAGACAAAACTCAAAACTTACAGACTACATGTTTATCTATCTAGAAAATCCAAGAAAATCAACTAAAAAACTATAACTAACAAGGAACTAACAAGAGCTCAGAAAACAGGCCAAAGACAAAATCAACATACAGAAATCTGCCATATATCTCAGTAATCATTACAAAATGTAATTTTAAAAAACGACTATCGACCAGGCGCAGTGGCTCATGCCTGTAATCCCAGCGCGCTGGGAGGCCCAGACGGGTGGATCACCTGAGGTCAGGAGTTCAAGGCCAGCCTGGCCAACATGGTGAAACCCCGTCTCTACTAAAAATACAAAAATTAGACAGGCGTGGTGCCGGTCGCCTGTAGTCCCAGCTACTGGGGAGGCTGAGGCAGGAGAATTGCGTGAACCCAGGAGGCGGAGCTTGCAATGAGCCGAGATTGTGCCACTGCACTCTGGCCTGGGTGACAGAGTGAGACTATGTCTCAAAAAAAAAAAAAAAAAAAAAGTAAGTACAAGTGGCCAATACATGTACGGTAAGGGGATTGCTCAAACTCATTAGTAAACACAGGGGTACAAACTCAAATGATTCAGTATCATTTTTCATCTATCAGGATGCAAAAAATAAATATCTGTTAAATTTGAGAATTGTATAAGAAATTTGGTATTCCATGCACTGTTGGCAGCTAAACTGGAATAGCCTTTTCATAGGGCAAATTCCGAGTACCTAGTGCATAACTGTCACCCAGCAATTCCAATCCTTAGTAGTATCGCTTGAGAAATATTCCTGCATGTGAACAAATATGTAGGTACAGGGCTTTTTAAAACTCAAACATTGTTTTAAATAGCAAAACAAACAAACAAACAAAATCAACCTGAAAAGAACTTAAATATCCATCTATAGGAGAATGGTGAAATAAACATGGTACATCCATACTGTGAAATAATAAGCATCTGTTTAAAAAATTCAAGATGGATATATATATACTGATATATAAAAATCTCCTACATATGTATACTATAAGGTGAGAAAAGTAAGTTGTAGTACAACACGTATATTACATCTACATACTATTTGTGTTTAAAAAAAAAACCACAAAACTGTATTTCTAAAGGTACTCACATATGGGTGAATGCATATAAAAAAGACTAGAAAGATATACTCTAAACTGATCCTACTAGTCAAAGCTAGAGAAGCACATAGGAAGAAATACTATGTATTAATCAAAAATAATGACGTGAACATATATATAAACACTGATACGAAAAGAGCCCTAAGTGACAATCTTTGGGAGAAAAATCATAAAATATATATCACATACTTGTTATTTGTATATGTACAAACATATGCATGTAAATACAGAGAAAAAAAGACTATATTCCACAACCAACTCTTTTTTTTTTTCTTTCATCCTTATTTTGGCAACCATGGAACCAACTCTTAACCAATGGTTATCTACGGGAGGGCAGGAAGTTTGGTTAAAAGGTGTTTTAATCTAATGCTGTATTACTTTAATTCTTTAAAGAAGAGTTGCCCATTAACAATCTGTACAAAAGAATCAGTTAAAAAGGCCAGGCGCGGTGGCTCATACCTGTAATCCCAACACTTTGGGAGGCTGAGGCAGGAGGATCGCTTGAGCTCAGGAGTTTGAGACCTGTTTGGGCAACATAGCAAAATCTCATCTCTATTTTTACAATAAAACAAAATACTGGCTGGATGCGGTGGCTCACACCTGTAATTCTAGCACTTTGGGAGGCCAAGGCGGGTGGATCATCTGAGGTCAGGAGTTCGAGACCAGCCTGGATAACATGGCAAAACCCCACCTCTACCAAAAATACAAAAACTAGCTGGGCGTGGTGGCATGCACCTGTAGTCCCAGCAACTCAGGAGGCTGAGGCACAAGAATTGCCTGAACCTGGGAGGCAGATGTTGCAATGAGCTGAGATCTCACCACTGCACTCCAGCCTGGGTGACAGAGTGAGACTGCGTCTCAAAAACAAAACAAAACAAAACAAAACAATAAAATAAAGCAGAAAGACAACTCACGGAATGGAAGAAACTGTTTGCAAATCACATATCTGATTAGGGTCTAGTATCTAGACTATATATTTTTTTAAAAATTCTTACAACTCAACAATAAAAAGACAACCAACCACATTTTTTAATGGGCAAAGAACTTAAATAGACATCTCTCCAAAGAAGAAATACAAATAGTCGGCCGGGCGCGGTGGCTCAAGCCTGTAATACCAGCACTTTGGGAGGCTGAGACGGGCGGATCACGAGGTCAGGAGATCGAGACCATCCTGGCTAACACAGTGAAACCCCGTCTCTACTAAAAATACAAAAACTTAGCCGGGCGAGGTGGCAGGCGCCTGTAGTCCCAGCTACTCGGGAGGCTGAGGCAGGAGAATGGCGTAAATCCGGGAGGCGGAGCTTGCAGTGAGCTGAGATCCGGCCACTGCACTCCAGCCTGGGTGACAGAGCGAGACTCCGTCTCAAAAAAAAAAAAAAAAAAAAAAAAAAGAAGAAATACAAATAGTCAACAAGCCATGAGAAGCTGCCCAATATCATTAGGGAAATACAATTCAAAACCACAATGAGATACCAGTTCATACCCATTATGATGGCTATTTAGAAAGAAAAATAAATAAAAATATTTTTTTAAAAAACAAGTAAAAAACAGAAAGCAACAAGTAAGTGTTGGTGAGGATGTGGAGAAATGGAACCCTCATACATGGCTGATGGCAATGATAATTGGTGCAACTGTTATGGAAAACAGTTTGGTGGTTTCTCAACAAGTTAAACATAGGGCCGGGGACAGTGGTTCATGCCTGTAACCCCAGTATTTTGAGAGGCTAAGGCAGGAGGATCACTTGAGTTCAGTTTATGACCAGCCTGGGCAACGTAGGGAGACCTTGTCTCTACCAAAAGTAAAAAATTAGCCTGGTGTGGGGCATGGTGGCACACACCTATAGTCCCAGCTACTCAGGAGGCTGAGGTGGGAGGACTGCCTCAGCCTGGGTGGTTGAAACTGCACTAAGCCATGATCATGCCACTGTACTCCAGCCTGGGTAACAGAGCCCTGTCTCAAAACAAAACATAACATAGGATTACATAAGACCTAGCAGTTGTGCTCCTAGGTATACCCAAAATAAATGAAAACAGGTATTCAAACAAAAACTTGTATGCAGATATTCATAGCAGCACTATTCATAAAAGCCAAAAGGTAGAAACATCCCAAATATCCATGAACTGATAAATGGATAAACAAAATATGATATATCTATAGAAAGGAATAATACTCAGCCATAAAAGGGAATAAAGTAATGCTACATGCCACAACACAGATGAATCTCAAAAACATGCTGAATGAAAGCCAGACACAAAAGGTCATATATTATATGATTCCATTTACGTGAAATATCCAGAATAGGCAAATATTAATGGTAACCTGGGACTTGGAGGAAGGGAGAATGGGGAGTGACTGCTTACTGGGTACAGAATTTCCTTTTGAGGTGGTATTAGCTGCACAACATCATGAAGTTACCTAATGCCACTGTACAACTGTACACTTTAAAATGGTTAAAATGGGGCCAGGCACAGTGGCTCATGCCTGTAATCCCAGCTCTTTGGGAAGTCAAGACAGGCAGATCACCTGAGGTGAGGAGTTGGAGACCAGCCTGACCAACATGGAGAAACCCTGTCTCTACTAAAAATACAAAAATTAGCCAGGCGTGGTGGTGCATATCTGTAATCCCAGCTATTTGGGAGGCTGAGGCAGGAGAATCACTTGAACACAGGAGGCAGAGGTTGCAGTGAGCCAAGATCATGCCACTGCACTCCAGCCTGGGTGACAGAGAGAGACTCCGTCTCAAAATAAATAAAATAAAATAAAATAAAACGGTTAAAATGGTAAATTTATGTTACATTAATTTTATCACAATTTTTTAAAGTTACTATGCTAACAGCCTGGCTAACATTGTGAAACCCTGTCTCTTCTAAAAATACAAAAATTAGCCAGGTGTAGTGGCAGGCACCTGTAATCCCAAATACTCAGGAGGCTGAGGCAGGAGAATCGTTTGAACTCTGGAGGCAGAGGTTGCAGTGAGCTGAGATGGCACTATTGCACTCCAGCCTGGGTGACGGAGACTCCGTCTCAAAAAGAAAAGTCACCATGCTAAAACACAGAAAACAATGTACTTCATTTCTTTCGGCCGGGCACAGGGGCTCACGCTTGTAATCCCAGCACTTTGGGAGGCCAAGGAAGGTGGATCACAAGGTCAAGAGTTCGAGACCAGCCTGGCCAATATGATGAAACCCCGTCTATACTAAAAATACAAAAATTAGCCAGGCGTGGTGGCATGCACCTATAATCCCAGCTCCTTGGGAGGCTGAGGCAGGAGAATAGCTTGAACCTGGGAGGCAGAGGTTGCAGTGAGCCGAGATCGCACCACTGCACTCCAGCCTGGGTGACAGAGCAAAACTGTCTCAAAAAAAAAAAAAAAAAAAAAAAAAGTTAATGAGAAAAATATATCCCTAAAAGGGCATTTAAGCTCATTTCTGCAGTGAGTCAATCTCAACATTTGCCAAACCAAATCTCATAACAAGCTCTATCAAAACAATTAAAAATTGTATCAATTCTACTTTTGAAGCTTTAAAATTTCTGAATGAATGTCTTATAGATGTTTTTTAGTCATCAAATGTCTCCTAACGGCATCATAAATGTTATGATCTCAAACAAAGATGGAAAAGACCCACTCGTTTGAAAGAATTCTGGCTTTTGGCCAAGAGACAAAATCAAGTATATCTGTAAATAGAGCTCGTCTACTTATATTGAGAGACTGAGAAAGGAGGCTCTTTTTTTTTCTTATACACAATTCCTTCACCACAAAAACATACACAAAAATTTAAGCCCTCCAGGAACAACAGTTAACTGTGGCCTGTCGGGGAGGCGGAAGGAGGGGAGAGTACTAGGGAAAAGAGCCAACTCATGCTGGGCTTAATACCTGGGTGATGGGTTGATAGGTGCAGCAAACCACCATGGCACACGTTTATCTATGTAACAAACCTGCACATCCTGCACATGTACCCCAGAACTTAAAAAATAATAAAATAATTATTTTTTTAAAAATCAGTTAAATATACTAATAAGTATTATTTAAAAATAAAAAAAAATTAAGCCCTCTGTTAATTATTTTTATTTCAATTATCTGACTAGAAATCTGATAGCGGCCGGGCGCGGTGACTCATGCCTGTAATCCCAGCACTCTGGGAGGCTGAAGTGGGCGGATCACTTGAGGTCAGGAGTTTGAGACCAGTCTGGCCAACATGGGGAAACCCCATCTCTACTAAAAATACAAAAATAAGCCAGGCATGGTGGCACGTGCCTGTAATCCCAGCTACTAGGGAGGCTGAGGCAGGAGAATTGCTTGAACCTGGGAGGCGGGGGTTGCAGTAAGCCAAGATCACGCTGCTGCACTCCAGCCTGGGTGACAGAGCGAGACTCTCTCTAAAAAATAATAATAATAACCATTATTTTCCTTACTTCTGTCTACTCTGGTTCTTTGCAGCCACTGGCTTTATCATTTACTGGCTCAGCAATGAACAATACAGTAAAAACAGAAACTCTATGGAAGAAAGTTAAGTCAACGCTACAGAAATCTAACTCTTAAAACTATAATTATATAAGCAAACGTAAACCTGTGATATGAAGATCAACAATGGTCTAGAAGTCAGAATTCCGGGGCCCACCAGTTACTAGGGCAAGTCTTGTTTTTCTGGGCTTCATTTCTCTTTCAGATAGAAGGAGAAAAATGCCTTTCCTACCTGCCTCCCAACCGAAGTGCCGTAATAAAATTATGTACAAGGTATGACAGAACTCTAAAGAGGGAGACCTAACCTAGCTTGGTGGAGTTTTTGAAAAGGAAGAAAGGGAAACCAGGAAAGGCTTTCAGGAATAGCTGGTGACAGATGTTAAGTTTTAAAAGCATGAGTTCAAATTCAAGAGAAGGGGGAGAGAAAGCATTCCAGGTAGAGGGGGACATCAGAAGCAAAGGCAGAAACACCATAAATCTGTTTGTTATTCCCCTTCTTAAACAATCAAGAGTTCCTAATTCACCCCAGCCTCAACCTAAGATTCCAGCCTTATCTCATTCCATTCTCCAAATATACCATGCTTACACTTTCAAGACCCAAAATGTGAATGCCCTTCACTCTAGAAACATCGAGTTCAAAAAACTGGGAGATCGCCTTGCCTGGTTGAGTTAGTGCAACATTTCCAGGCTTTTATAGTGCCTTTATACTTCTACTGTACTATTTAATACATTAAGTATTCATCTCAATCTGAGAGACTATGAACAGAAATGACCTTCTGTATTCGAACTGTGGGTAGCCTAAACAAGGATTACACTCTTTCCAATATCAAAGCAGAATAAAAGAAAAACAGCATGGGAATGTTCTCAAGTTTGCAACATTTCCAAGAAAACTAAATATATATCAGTAAAATTTGTAAAAAATAATCACAAAACATTAAAATCCATAACCATTAATCTTGACCCAGAACAGAATGAGACCAGGACAAGACATCCTTATCAGAAGATAAGTATTCACAGAACAAAATGTTCACGTAATCTGTTGTAATTTAAACTCACACCAAAAAGCGAATGCCAATTTTCAAACAAGATAAATTCGGAATGACCAAAAAAACATGTACAATTATTTTAGTTCAAAGTCAGCTTTAGTGGATTTTTTAAGACAGAGTCTCACTCTGTCGCCCAGGCTAGAGTGCAGTGGCACAATCTTGGCTAGCTGCAACCTCTGCCTCCCGGGTTCAACAGATTCTTCTGCCTCAGCCTCCCAAGTAGCTGGGATTACAGGCATGCTCCACCACGCCCGGCTAAGCTTTAGTGCATTTTTGCTATCCTTTAATGCAAGGTATCTTTCCCTTGAGCTGTCGAGTTTAAACAATTTTTAAACACATCAATCCAAAGGATAGAAACTCTAAAAGACACCTGCTGCTCTGTCACATACTAAGACCTCTTCAAAAGTTCTCTTGGTATTACAACTTACTATAGATGAAAAACAGACAACGATATCTCCAAAAATTGGATACAATCACTACTATGCAGAAGATTTTCACAACTCAAAGGCTGTTTTATTCATATAATTGTCTCAATCAACAGTAACTCTTAAGAAAAAATAGCCATACTACTCGCATCTGTTTTGAGGGTTCAGTCTCATTTTGACAAAGTCTCTCAACTCCCAAGATACGGAGATACACACGTGCAGGATTTCCACCCACACCTCATTATATAAATGTTTCACCACTCTTAACTAGTCAAACAAAACCTCTTTCAGTACAGTGAAGCCACCTCACCACTTTCATCCTCACCTATCATACCATCTCCTCCCCATCCCCAACCTGTCAGTCACACAACACACACTACCTTCCCAAATAACACCTCAGAATCTCCTTGAACCTAACACATTTACACAACAAGCCAGCAATATTCCTCACCCCATCCAGTCCCTCACACATTAGCTGAACCTCTTAATTAAATCTACTCTTTCCTTCATCCTATTCCCATCAATACAACTGAACTTCCCACACCCGAAGCGATCTTCCCTTTCAGTAGCTTCAATCTCACTTAAGTGATCACTCAGTCCTTTGTCAACCGTCTCCTGGTCCCCCTCCTGTATCCTCCTCACCTTCCCCGTCCCCTGGTCTTCCATCAGCTCCCAAAGTTGTCACCCCTCAACAACAACCAAAAAAAAAAAAAATCAAAAACAAAAAACAAAACAAAACAAAAACCGCACCTCAGCCTCAAACCTGCCCTTCCCCACTTTCCCCCTTTTCATTTTCCTCTCCGCCTATTCAGCGGTTTCGACAGCCCCTTAGCCCCGAGCCCGACCTCGTCCGGTACCGACTGGTGAACGCACTCACCCTGCCTCGGTCAAGCCGCCCCCCGCTAGGGCGCTTACTCCTAACAGACTCTTGGCCGCCGCTGCCTCCCTCCATTCATCCCTGGCCCATTCATCTCTCAGCCCGATCCCAGACACGCCCCCCGGCCTCCTCCCTCTCTCCTAGCGCCCCGGCCGGCCCGGGACCCTCACCAGATTAGAGGCTCTCGCAGAGGAGGAGACTCTGACTCTTTTCGCTTCTCCCTCGCCCTCTCTCGAGCCTCCTCTCGCCCCACGACGAGCCACACCGTAGAACAGAAACATACACACACACCGCCTCCTCCTCGATCGCCTCCTCCGATGCTTCTTACTCCTCTCCTCGATGTCTCGAGCTCCGCTCCGCGTCGTGTGCGCTTGCGCGCGCGAGCGTCTCCCCGCAAGCCCACCGGGCCAGCTACGGCCGGTAGGTAAAGAGCGGGCGGAGAGAGGGGAGCAGGGTACGAGCCCAAGCTCGCGCTCGGCCCGGAGCTGAGCAGACGCACGCGTACTCCAGCCAGGGAATTCGGACGGGTAGGAGAGAGGGGCGGAGGGGGGCGGGGAAGGGAGGGGAGAACAGCAGAGGGGGAGGGGCGGAGAAAGCCAACGGAGCAGCCCCAACTCGGAACCGCCTCTATCGCGGCGAGGTGCCGAGTGGCCAGCCAACGAGTGCGCGCGCACGCCTCCCGCCCCCTCGGCGCCGCGGGAGACAGGGATGCGCGTCGAGGAGAAAGGCTTCTCCCCCTTGCAAAGAGAAAACCTCTTAGAGGAAGCACGCGCGACACCTCCTGTGTGTTCCGAAGCCCTCTCGCTCTCTCAGCTGCTCTACCCTCTCCCCTCAGAGAAGAAGAAAAGTCCAAGCACACACTACTTCCTAGCCCCCCACTGCCCACCCTTGGGTCTTCGCGAGCCTCTGAATGCGGTAGCACCGCTGTTAGGAGGTGATACCCGCCGGCACCTTTTCGCCCGCCACCCCTAACTCCCTTTTTCCAACTCCCGGGCTTTCTCGCGAGACCCATACCTGCCGGCTTTGGGATTAGAAGTCGAAGCACAGATTTACAAATACTGGCCTCCCAGTTACGTTGCGGGGGCAACAGCCACGGCATGTTCCCCCCGACCCCCAGGACCGCAGTGCGCGCGCGGGGGGGCTGGGAAACGACCAAAGCAGGGATGAGAAAGGGAAGCTATGAAACTGATTTTTGACGGCATGTAACCGCTAGGCCTGGGCACGTGCCCTGCGCCTCGCAGGCCGGTGCGATGTACCCTGGGAATTGTAGTTTTTCTTCCCACCTATGGTCAGACTCCCACCCTCAGTTTTACTCAGGCCTCTGACCGGTAGGGGGATTACCGACGCCATTTTGCCCGGAACAATGGCCCTCGGCCCTGATGGTGGCAGGTGGGGGAGGGAGCAATGCTTTTAAGGGTTCGGTGAACCTCCCCGGCCCCTCGGTGCCATAGCAACCCCTTCAGAAACCTGGTCCCGCCCCCTCGCCGCCGCCAGGCTTCTAGACCGCGCGCATGCGGAAAGGCTGCCTCCAACTGAGACTGGCTCTCTCTGTCTCCCACCGGCCACCTCCTTGAAAAACTCACAGATCCTCTAGCTGGTAGTGAATGCTGCTTCCTTCGAGCTTTCGGTACATGTTAGCCTCGGCGCAGCGGCTTCAAACTGCTTCCTGTGCTATGCCAGGAGCAGTATAGAATTGTTTCTGTCATTCTCCCATGAATAATCCCGGCCCGACAGAGGAGGAAACTGAGGCTCAGGAGGGGAAATGGACATGAATTGCTCAAGTTAATACTATTTGTGGAGTTAGAACTTGAACCTAGGTGTGCTCTTTCCAGAGCCGAGACATTTTTCAATCTCCCGGGAGTCATCTGGTGGCGCAGCTAAAGGGCAGGGCATTCTTTTTGAATGCCCCTCAAGCTGGGAGGCTGTGTGGGAAATATCAGACTAATGCTTTCAGCCCTCCAGCCTCGGCCCTATCACTGAGTTATCCCCTCTCCACTACCTATTTTTCTTTTCTTGCCGTAGGCCTCAGAAATCTCAGTCTTTTTCAGCTCTTTAAAACAGCACAATCAATAAATTTAACTCAGGTTTCCAAAGTCCAAATAAAGTGTAATGGTTTGACTTTGTAAGGGGGGGGGCGGTGTTGAGTATAATGGTGGGAGGCCTTGTAGCCCTGTCTCTTGCCTCTGCCCCTTCCTTACTAATTTCAATATTGCCAGAACATGTAAGGAAACCGGACCATGCCCTTAATACATTTAAACTCCCATCTTTCCATTTTGACAATGAAGGGAGACGCTGAGGAAACAATAGGGCTATGGGGTCCAGCCACTAGACCGGTGGAGATCTTTCTTCCTGGCCGATTTGAAAGAGCAAGGTGTGGTTTCTCCAAATAGCTTCACCATTCTACCTTAAGGGTCTCTGAAGTCTCAATTAGCTGAAAAATGGATGGGGTCTCCCACGCTCCTTTCCTCACTGTCCCTGAAGATAGTCTCTTTTTCCTGTTGATTGGTTGACTAGTGTCAACCAAAAACAGAGGAAAGAGTAGCTGAACAACCACTAAGGGGCAGTTTCAAAGTTTCAAAGGTTACCAATTTATCCCAAGTCTTTGTAGGTCCTGACTCCCATGAGATGGCGACTAGAAACTTGTGGCCACCGTTTGTATTTCTCAGTGTCACCCTATTCCCACCACTACCACACACATCACCTTTATGAAAAGCAAGGCATCTAGCTCAGTTGTGACCTGCTCCTCTTCTCTTGTCTCTGAGCCTGATGATGTAGGTAATGAATAAATTCAATACTTGGAAATGTTAGCCCTTCAATCTGCTTAGATGTTAATTCTTTTGAGCAGTACCTCTTTGATAGTTGAATACTTGTTAAAAAAAAAAAACTATTGAGTAGAGTGACTTTTATGACCTTTAGAAATTTGAAAATCAAAGAAGTCAGCTCCCCATCCAAATACAGGTCCTTCTCAATTTAGACCTTTTATTGACATATGTGCTTTTCTATTTGGGACAATCTGGTCTGTAACTCAGCACAGATGCCACTGTAGGCAGAAAGGGGAGCGGGCAATTCTAGCTAATCACCAAGGTATGACAGGGAACATTCCTTTCCTACCTACTGGTTTCCACTGACTCTCAAGTGACGTTTGCAATGTTCCTACTCATCAAACAGAAATTTTGATTTATATTAACTATTTGTAATTTGGTTTTACATTGTTCCAGGAAAGCATCCTTTCAATAATCTAATTCATTTTTTTCTAGAGGCTCTGGTGCCAATAAATTACAAAAGATTTCACTGGAATCTTTTTTAAACCCCGGAATCCCACAAGAGTGGGGGTAGGAGGCTAGTTTTATGGTCCTACTATCTGTTGGTCTCTTTCCTACCACACAGGATGGTAACTTTTGCGGTCAACAAGATGGAGCTGAAATGAACCTCAAAGTTTGTAGTTAGCTGACTACTGCAACCATGGGTAGAGTTGTGACTGTTTCTGGAACTTAATTTCTGACCCCGTGACCTCTTTTTAACCAGGTTATTGGGGCGGGGAGGTAAACAATGTCCATCATTCTTGATGTTCATTTCCCTTAACCCAAGTGATGCCACAGTTTGGGGATCTTAGGTAGTGCCCAGGCATGAGTGTAAGTGTAAGTGGAGTAAGGATATCTGCCTCTAGTTATTTAGATCCTGGCAGTTTATGCTGAGCCCTCTGCCCACATGGGTCCTTTCCAGTGCTGTGGTCCTTTCCAATGTCTCTGCCACACTTGGGGCACAGAATTTTTCACGAAGTCCCAATAGGTATTGGGCCATCTACCTAGACATTCCACACAGCCCTTCCTCTCTTGAGTCTTCCCCATTATCTAGTTGTTGCTCCTGGGAAGCTGAGGCTAATCAATGCTGCTTGTGCTCTCACAGATATCTCTCTCTGCTCTTGTTGTCTCTTCCTCCCAAGGAGAGGGGAGTGAGGAAGAGAAGAATCATTTTTTAGGTTTGTGCAACTCTTTCTTCTAGTTTTCTGGTCCAGATACTTGGTCTCTGCCCCTACACCCTAATACCCCTTCCTTAAGGACTTATGTTTTGGGAACACAGAAACCAGAAAGAGTGACAGAGTATTTGTTTTCCTGCCTTGCCACCTCCCTCCCCTGAGGTACACCACAAAGCGATGTTATTTTGGGGGAAGGGACAGGTAGAGAAAAAGAAAAATACAGGAAAGAAAAAAAATCTATCTATATTATCTAAATAATACTGAGCCACATTCTCCCTCTATTAAATCTTAGCATCCCAGCAAGGGAAAGTGTACTTCTCATCCAGGTGCCTGTGTTCAAGGCAGTAATTCCCAGGGCTTGGATGTCTGGGTGATCTTTTCTCCAGGCAAGTCTTTCCACTAGGGGAATTTCTCACCAGGATCATCTTAGGGTTATTAATATCCTCCCAGAAGGTTCTCTTTCCTCCCAGAACAAGTTGGGTATCCCTTGAGTAAGGGCATACTCAGAAGTGAATAGCTATCTTTGTCTTAGTGACTGACTTAGAAACACTCCACATTTCAGGCTGGATAGTGCAATTTCTCCAGCCTTGCTATTAGTCTAGTCTCTTCTTCCTAGATGCAATCTTTCCACATGTGCCCAGAGCATATATCAGGGGGCAATCTTTTTTTTTTTTTTGAGACGGAGTCTTGCTCTGTCGTCCAGGCTGGCGTTCAGTGGCGCAATCTTGGCTCACTGCAACTTCCGCCTCCTGGGTTCAAGCGATTCTCCTGCCTCAGCCTCCAGAGTAGCTGGGATTACAGGCACGCGCCACCACCCCCGGCTAAGTTTTGTATTAGTGGAGACGGGGTTTCACCTTGTTGGTCAGGCTGGTCTCAAATTCCTGACGATCTCGAACTGAGGCTGGGATTACAGGCTTGAGCCACCGCGCTGAGCCATCAGGGGGCAATCTTAAGGTAAATGCCTTTGCCTTGACAACTGACTCTCAGAATGCCTACAGATGACTAAGCCCACATCACTTCTCCAAAACTTGCAAAGTGTCCAAGATCTTAACTCCTCTGCAAAATTCCCATGTGGCCAGACTACAGAGCCTGAGTTGGGGTTGCTGTAACAGCCCCTCCCTCTCCAGAATAAGATCAGTTCTTTAAGAAATGTACAATCTGACATAGTATATTCTTTTGAGAATCAGAAACTTCAGTCTGCTGGGCTAACTAACCAGGCTTCATTTGCTGACCTGCCTTTCTTCCTCTCTCCCTCTCTCCATTCCTTCTACGGACTCTCTGCATCTATTCCAATAGTCTGTAATAGTCTTTCAAAACAGTCTTGTCACAAATCCCTCATGTAGCAGGTATGAATTGTAGTCTACCCACTAAGGTGTATAATAATAATAATAGTAATAATAATAATGTCAGCTAATAATCCAATAGCATTTACTATGTGCTTTATACAAGCCCATTGAATCCTATGAGGTAAGTGCCATTATTAACATCAGTTTTCAAATTAGTAAACCAAGGCACAAAGAAATTAAATAACTTGCTCACAGTAACACAGCAAGTAAGTTTCAGAGCTAGAACTAAACCAGTTAGTTTAGTTCAGAGTCCATGCTCTTAAACATTTTTTGTTGCATCTTTCTTGTCTATGATTCCATTTAACTTTTGACTCCAATATCCCCGATTCCTTGGGGTTGGAAAATAACCTGTATTATTCTTGATGTTCCTCCATCTCAGGTTCAAGCCACGGTGCTAAGACCTGGGAACAGAGGTCCATTAAATCCTTAATCATAGCCAGGCACTGTGGCTCAAGCCTGTCATCTCAGCACTTTGAGAGGCTGAGGCAGGAGGATTGCTTGAGCTCGGGTGTTCAAGACCAGGCTGCGAAATGAAAAAAAAAAATTTTGGCTATGTGGCCACACAGGTTAGCAGTCAGAGGTTCATTGCCTTATCCCATAGTGTTCCTTTATGGTATGGCAGGCCCTTGTTACACTGGGTCCCTCCCAGTGGCTTGGGAATTTTTGTTAAAGTTGCCTAGAACAGCCTCTTTTCTCTCACGTTTTGCTGTCTACCCAGGGATGATGCCAGGAAGCAGGACACAGGTCCTTTCTACCTGGAACCCAAGGATCTCCCTGATAGCATTATATTATCCTCAGACCTAGCAGGTAGGAGGGGCTAGAATCTCTCTTTAGGGTGGATAAAATCATTCTCCCTTTATATTTTCTGGCCAAGACAATTTGACTACACACTAACCCTCTTCCCCTAAGGACTTGGGCTTTCGAAACACAAAAACAGAGATGGGCAAGTAAAATCTGCTCTTAGTCTCTTGCCATATCCCTTCCCCTAAAACAGTAAAACCTGGGTTGGGGTTGGGGAAGAGGGTGAGGAAGATAGAGAAATTAAAAGCAATAGGCTGGGCACAGTGGTTCATGCCTGTAATCCTAGCAGTTTGGGAGGCCGAGGCGGGTGGATTACCTGAGGTTGGGAGTTCAAGACCAGCCTGGCCACCATGGTGAAACCCCGTCTCTACTAAATATACAAAAAATTAGCCAGGTGCAGTGGCACGCGGATGCGTGGCTGTAATCCCAGCTACTCAGGAGGCTGAGGCAGGAGAATTGCTTGAACCCGGGAGGCGGAGGTTGCAGTAAGCCGAGATCGCACCACTGCACTCCAGCCTGGGCTACAGAGTGACACTTCGTCAAAAAATAAATAAAAATAATAACTACAGAAAATATAAATAAATCTCAATTTCAATTATGTGCAAAAAAGACAGCTTATTTAATAAATGGTGCTTTAAAAATTGGTTATCCAGCAAGAAGTAAGCAAAACTAGGTTCCTACCTTATACTATATACAAATTAAACTCCAGATGAGGCCAGGAACAGGAGTTCAAGACCAGCCTGGGTGACATACTGAGAACCCCATCTCTACAAAAAAAAAAAAAAAAAAAAAAATTAGCTGGTTGTGGTGGTGCTTGGGTGGCTGAGGTGGAAGGATTGCTTGAGCCCAGGAGGTCGAGACTGCAGTGAGCTGTATTCATGTCACTGCACTCCAGCTTGGGCAACAGAGAGGGGGGCTCTGTCTCAAAAAAAAAAAAAAAAAAAAAAAAATCCTGATGAATGTCCATTTTCCTGCATGCATCCATTACTGCTAGGAGTATGAATCACTATTATCTTTTTTTGTTGTTTGCAAAGTAATCTGGAAGAATCTAATAAAATTTAAAATCTATAGTATTAGTTCAGAATGGTTTGGGCTGCAAGCAACAGAAAATCTGACTAATAGTAGCTTAAACAAATAGAGGTTTGTTTTCTTTCTCACATAATAAGAAATCTAGAGGGACATTCTATGTCCCAATGCTAACATTGGATCAGCTGTTCAACAAGTTCATTGAGAACCTGGGCTTCACAAGACAATCCTAAGCAAAAAGAACAAAGCTGGAGACATCATGCTACCTGACTTCAAACTGTACTATAAGGTTGGCTGGGTGTGGTGGCTCACACCTGTAATCCCAGCACTTTGGGAGGCCCCGGGGCATGCGGATCACCTGAGGTCAAGAGTTCAAGACCAGCATGGCCAATGTAGTGAAACCTTGTCTCTACTAAAAATACAAAAATTAGTCAGGCATGGTGGTGCATGCCTGTGGTCCCAACTACTCAGGAGGCAGAGGCAGAAGAATTGCTTCTGGGAGGCAGAAGAATTGCTTGAGGGAGGCGGAGGTTGCAGTGAGCCAAGATCTCACCATTGTACTCCAGCCTGGGCAACAGAGCAAGGCTCTGCCTTAAAAAAAAAAAAAAATCTATACTACAAGGCTACAGTACTACAGTAACCAAAACAGACATATAGACCAATGGAGCAGAACAGAGACCTCAGAAATAACACCACACATCTACAACCATCTTCAACAAGCCTGACAAAAACAAGCAATAGGGAAAGGATCTCCTATTTAGTCAATGCTGCTGGGAAAACTAGCTAGCCATATGCAGAAAACTGAAACTGGACCCCTTCCTTACACTTTACACAAAAATTAACTCAAGATGGGTTAAAGACTTAAATGTAAAACCCAAAACCATAGAACCCCTAGAAGAAAACCTAGACAATACCATTCAGGACATAGGCATGGGCAAAGACTTCATGACAAAAATGCCAAAAGCAATTGCAACAAAAGCCAAAATTGACAAATGGGATCTAATTAAACTAAAGAGCTTCTGCACAGCAAAAGAAACCATTATGAGAATGAACAGGCAACCTATGGAATGGGAGAAAATGTTTGCAATCTACCCATCTGAGAAAAGGTCTAACATCCAGAATTTACAAGGCACATAAACACATTTACAAGAAAAGAACAAAAAACCTCATCAAAAAGTGGGCAAAGGATATGAATAGACACTTCTCAAAAGAAGACATTCACACAGCCAACAAACATATGAAAAAAACTCAACATCACTGATCATCAGAGAAATGCAAATCAAAACCACAATGAGATGCCATCTCACACCAGTCAGAATGGCAATTATTAACAAGTCAGGAAACAATAGATGCTGGTGAGGCTGTGGAGAAATAGGAATGTTTTTACACTGTTGGTGGGAATGTAAATTGATTCAACCATTGTGGAAGACAGTATGGCGATTCCTCAAGGATCTAGAACCAGAAATACCATTTGACCCAGCAATCCCATTACTGGGTATATACCCAAAGGAATATAAATCATTGTACCATAAAGACACATGCATACCCAAAGGAATATAAGTCATTGTACTGTAAAGACACATGCCCTCGTGTGTTTATTGCAGCACTATTTACAATAGCAAAGACATGGAACCAACCCAAATGCCTATCAGTGATAGACTGCATAAAGGAAATGTGGTACACACACACCATGGAATACTATGCAGCCATACAAAGGAATGAGATCATGTCCTTTGCAGGGACATGGATGAAGCTGGAAGCCATCATCCTCAGCAAACTAACACAGAAACAGAAAACCGAACACTGCATGTTCTCACTCATAAGTGGGAGTTGAACACTGAGAACACATGGACACAGAGAAGGGAACAACACACACCAGGGCCTGTTGCGGGGTAGGCAGTGAGGTGAGGGAACTTAGAGGACGGGTCAATAGGTGTGGCAAACCACCATGGCACACGTATACCTATGTAACAGACTTGCACGTTCTGCACATGTATCCCATTTTTTAAAATAAATAAATAAAAGAACCTAGGCTTCACCTCATACCTGTTAGAATGGCTATAATCAACAAAATGAAAGATAGCAAGTGTTGGAGAAGATGTAGACCAAACATCAAAACACCCCAAAAACACCACAACACATACCCCAAACCCTACAAAAACCCACCACAACAAACCAAACACACCACAACAGAAAAGGAACCCTTTGCACACTGTTAGTGGAAATGTAAATTAGTACAGACATTATGGAAAATGGTAGGGAGGTTTCTCAAAAAATTAAAAATAGGGCCAAGCA
The DNA here is from genome assembly GCF_024542745.1 of Macaca thibetana thibetana. Lineage (NCBI taxonomy): Eukaryota > Metazoa > Chordata > Mammalia > Primates > Cercopithecidae > Macaca > Macaca thibetana. Next base: position 53,799,283 of record NC_065598.1, read on the forward strand.
CAGTGGCTCATGCCTGTAATTCTAGCACTTTGGGAGGCCAAAGCAGGAAGACTGCTTGAGCCTAGGAGTACAAGACCAGCCTGGGCAACACAGCAAGACCCAATCTCTTATAGAGGCAAAAAAAAAATCTTTAAAAAATTAAAAGCAGGATTATTATATGATTCTGTAATCCCATTACCAAGTATATATCCAAAGAAAATGAAATCAGTGTATCAAAGAGATATCTGCATTCCCATGTTCATTGCAGCATTATTTACAATAGTCAAGACATGGAATCAATCTAAGTGCCCATCAGTGGATGAGTGGATAAAGAAAATGTAGTATATACACAATGGAATAGTATTCTTCCTTAAAAAAAACAGGAAACCCAGCCTGGTGTGGTGGCTCACGCCTGTAATCCCAGGACTTTGGGAGGCTGAGGCGGGAGGATCCCAGTTGCTCGGGTAACTGAGGCAGGAGAATCGCTTGAACCTGGTAGGCGGAGATTGCAGTGAGCTAAGATGGCACCACCGCACTCCAGCCTGGGTGACAGAGGGAGACTGTGTCAAAAAGGAAAAAAAAAGGGATATATAAAATTCAAAAGATACTGCCATATTACTAGAATCTCATTCAATCATTAATAGTCAGTCTAGTTCATCATATTGTATAAATATGTCTTCTAGGGTGAGCTCACTCAGGTTTGCAGGCTTCCATTCAATCTTGTTAGGTTCCAAAAGCAGGAGTGGTCTTGGCAAACATAACTGTTTCAGGCATCTGGGGTAAGTGAGCTAGGAGACAATGTCATCTCTTGTCCTTCAAAGTGCTAATGTATCTCTTTTTTGTTGTTGTTGGTCTTGTATGTGACAATCAAGGTGTCAAGGTGTTAATGTAGTATTGGATTTCCCTCATTATATAACCCATTTATTTATTCTTTTAGCCCCAGCTACTATTTATCTTTCTCTTCACTTATTCCCAAATTTTTCCACCTTTGTGTTTTTTCAGTTATTTTCTTTTTTCTTTCTTTCTTTTTTTTTGAGACAGAGTCTCTGTCACCCAGGCTGGAGTGCAGTGGCACGATCTTGGCCCACTGTAACCTCCGCCTCCCAAGTTCAAGCAATTCTCATGCCTCAGCCTCCCAAGTAGCTGGGATTATAGGCGTCTGCCACCACGCCCGGCTAATTTTTTTGTATTCTTAGTAGAAATGGGGTTTCACCATGTTGGCCAGGCTGGTCTCTAACTCCTAACCTCAGGTGACCTGCCCGCCTCAGCCTCCCAAAGTGCTGGGATTACAGGCGTGAGCCACCATGCCCAGCCCAGCTATTTTCTTTTTACTTAATTTTTTTTTTCTCGCTTCAGATCAACAACAGCTCATTTTTATTTATTTATTTTTGCATGACCATGGTTAATTGCAACCTCAAACTCCTGACCTCAAGTGATCCTCCTGCCTCAGCCTCCCAAAGTGCTGGGATTACAGGCATGAGCCACCATGCCTGGCCAAACATGAGGTTTCTTAGGAATCATCCCTACTTCTAGCATTTATAGTTGCAGACCTGGTCCTATGACCACTGCATCAAGGAGAGGAAATTTTTTTTTAAAGTTGAGGTGATATGCGGAAGAAAAAAAAAATATATAGTTGTTATACCACTGTACTCCTCCCTTGGCAAGAATTGCATCGTCATACTGGGATCCTTTCCCATCCCCTCTTCCCCGGATCTACCAGAAAAACAGAAGAATCTCTAGTGCGGACACTCCTTTAGTTCCATTCATGCTGAGTGTGAGCACACACTCATGAAAGGCGTGTAAGTCAGCCCCTCATGCCTTTATCCCTCTCCCTTTTAGATAACCAATCTTTCGATTGCCAGTTCTCCATCTCTATGAAATTATTTTTTCTTCTAGTGACTTTGTTTTTGACTCTATCAAACTACTACTCAGAGGAGGGTGTCTCTGTGCCCATTGTTGGGCATTATGGGCTGTACAGTGTTCCTTGGGCTGAAGAAATGATGGATGGCCATCGAAATCCATGCAATACCTTCTGTCCTGGTTCTTCCATAGCACTCTGGGCATTTGCATATTCTACCAAGTAAGCAAAGTCCAACCTATCAGGATCCATTTGTAGCCCTCCAGGGCTACCAGCATTAGTCTGACTTGTCAACTATGTTCAGGGCCTTTTCACCAGGGAATCTGCCACATAGTCATTGGCAGTCTCTGTCTCTTTTGTGGCATACAGAACAGTTCTTAATTGGCATTATGTGCCTGAGAGGGTGCAAAAGGAATATGTCTCAATTCAGCCCATTTCTGCATTGCTATAGAATCCTGATATCCAATCATTTCTTGACCCAGGTGTTCGCCTTAAATGAGCACATAAGGATAGCTGCTTGATGATTCTAATCACGTTCCAAAACAAAAGGGAGTTATTGTGATGGCCATTGACATGTTCTACTTTTTAAAATCTTGTTTAAATTTAATTTAATTAATTTATTTTTGTAGACAGAGTCTCATTCTGTCGCCCAGGCTGGAGTGCAGTGGTGCGATCTCGGCTCACTACAACCTCCGCCTCCCAGGCTCAAGTGATTTTCATGCCTCAGCCTCTCAAGTAGCTGGAACTACAGGCGCCCAGTACCCCGCCCGGCTAATTTTTGTATTTTTAGTAGAGATGGGGTTTCATCATGTTGGCCAGGCGGGTCTCAAACTCCTGACCTCAAGTGATCTGCCCGCCTCAGCCTCCCAAAGTGCTGGGATTACAGGCATGAGTCACCACGCCTGGCGACATGTTCTACTTTAATGCACCCCTCAAATTTCCACAGGGCTGTGCCCCATGTGGGCATCCCCTTAATAGGCCACATTTCCATTGCCCTCCTGCCCGAGTATATAACCAGGCCATTGGACACTGCCCAGGAGTGAGTAAAAATCCAAACACAGGGGCTTTTATCAATGTTCAATTCTTCCATCACTGCTAGGAAAATAGCATGCAATTCAGCCCACATACTGGTTTGTTTTTACCTTCTTCGATCGTGGCATCCTCCCAAATAGGATGTTGTCTGTTCACCTTGGAACTGTCATCCACAAACCCAGCAGCTCTTTGTCAGTCAGTTGGGAGCTGTATATAGGGCACTGAAGAATCCATCTGCTTCTTACACAGTTCCAGAGTCTTCCCTAGGGGAAAAGAGGCTCCCTGCTCCTGAGTGTCTCCTCCTTGCATTCCCCAGGTAGCATCATCCTGTGTAAGCCATTTCCATTTCATTATGGAACTCTTCTGGATATTGCCATCCCCGTTACAGTGTTTCTTTGACTTCACTTAAGACACCGTGGATATTTTAGGCTTCAAGATTTATGAGTGATACAGATGAAGAGATGCATAGGGTGAGGTATCAGAAGGGGCCCAGAACTTCCATGCCCTCTCCCTTTGCCACCTTCCATGAAACTCCAAGTGCCGAAGCTGTCTGGAAGCTCTCTGAATCTAGTCCGGCATGTTGCCTTTTTGTCCTTAGGCTTTTTACTTTTTATTTTTTAAAGTCCTTTTCAGGGTACTTGTCCCTAGGCTTTTTGCTTCATGCTTGCAAGATGGGCTGCTGAATCTGGAGATCATAACCGCATTCAAAGGCAGTAAAGTGGGTGAAGGTATGGCAGTGGCCAGGGAAGCAAGAGAGATGCCACTCTCCTGTTTTCAGGGAAAGCCCTTTTTTCCAGGTATCCCTCAAGAAACTGGCCGGGTGCCGTGGCTCATGCCTATAATCCCAGCACTTTGGGAGGCCAAGACAGGTGGATAACCTGAGGTCAGGAGTTTGAGGCCAGCCTAGCCAACATGGTGAAACCCCGTCTCTACTAAAAATACAAAAATTAGCCAGACATGGTGGCACATGCCTGTAGTCCCAGCTACTCAGGGGACTGAGACTGGAGAATCGCTTAAACCCCGGAAGTGGAGGTTGTAGTGAGCCAAGATCGTGCCACTGCACTCTAGCCTGGGCAACAGAGTAAGAGTCTGTCAAAAAAAAAAAAAAGACACTTACCTATATATCTCCTTTGCCATAACTGATGACATTAGGCCAGGGAGTAAGACCACCTTTCTCGAGATCAGGGTTCTCTGCCTAATACCTGAACAAAATTAGCATTCTGTTAGCAGGAAAGGAGGGTGAGAATGCCAGCTGATTAGACAACCACTGTGTCTGCTACATATATTTACCCTCTGACTGAGCTGTTCGGAGTAAGGAATAAAAGTACTAAGAGGCCAGGCGTGGTGGCTCATGCCTGTGATCGCAGCACCTTGGGAGGCCGAGGCGCACGGATCACCTGAGGTCAGGAGTTCGAGACCAGCCTAGCCAAATGGTGAAACCCCGTCTCCACTAGAAATACAAAAATTAGCTGGGCGTGGTGGTGCATGCCTGTAGTCCCAGCTACTCAGGAGGCTGAAGCAGGAGAATTGCTTAAACCCAGGAGGTGGAGGTTGACGTGAGCTGAGATCATGCCACTGCATTCCAGCCTGGGCAACAGAGCAAGACTCCGTCTCAAAAAACAATAATAATAAAACAAAATGAAAAATAAAAGTACCAAGAAACCTGCATGCCCATCAAGAGGGAAATGGTTGAATAAATTGTGGTACATCCACATTAAAGCATATAAAATACGCTTAAAATTTTTTTAAATAGGCCAGGTGCGGTGGCTCACGCCTGTAATCCCAGCACTTTGGGAGGCTGAGGCAGGCAGATCACGAGGTCAGGAGATCGAGACCATCTGGCTAACACAGTGAAACCCCGTCTCTACTAAAAATACAAAAAAATTAGTCGGGCGTGGTGGCGGGCACCTGTAGTCCCAGCTACTCAGGAAGCTGAGGCAGGAGAATGGCGTGAACCAGGGAAGTGGAGCTTGCAGTGAGCCGAGATGTTGCCACTGCACTCCAGCCTGGGCGACAGAGCAAGACTCCGTCTCAAAAAAAAAAATTTTTTTTAAATAATGAGTTATATTTATACCTGTTATACCTGTTGACCTGAGGAAAATTTTGAGAGTCCACAGAATAATTTAAATAATGGTTAACTCATGGTTTGCACATGTTACTTCTGTAGCAAAAATTTTACCTAGCCAAAATGGAAATGGCATAATGAAGTCTTTTACCATAATTTCTTTTTTTTTTTTTTTTTTTTTTTTTTTTTGAGATGGAGTCTCGCTGTGTCTCCCAGGCTGGAGTGCAGTGGCATGATCTCGGCTCACTGCAAGCTCCGCCTCCCGGGTTCACGCCATTCTCCTGCCTCAGCCTCCCAAGTAGCTGAGACTACAGGCGCCCGCCACCACGCCCGGCTAGTTTTTTGTATTTTTAGTAGAGACGGGGTTTCACCATGTTAGCCAGGATAGTCTCAATCTCCTGACCTCGTGATCCACCCGCCTCGGCCTCCCAAAGTGCTGGGATTACAGACTTGAGCCACCGCGCCCGGCCTACCATAATTTCTTGAGAGAAAATTGCTTTTGATTTGCACGGTTTTAAGCCATGCATGCCTTTTCAAGAATACATCCTTGCATATGCCAAGGAATACGTGTACATTACCTCGGTAAACTATTTCTGTCAAGAATGCTGGTTAATGAGCTTCATGTTAGGGGTATGTTTAAAAAAAAAAAAGAGTGCTGGTTAAGTAATATAGTTTTTAAAAAGTATTGAACTGAGAATCAGGAAACCTGGGCAAAATAATTATACTAATGCTGCTACTTATAAGAAAGAGAAGCACACAAGCTGGGCATGGTGGCTCACACCTGTAATCCCAGCCCTTTGGGAGGCTGAGGAAGGTGGATCACCTGAGGTCGGGAGCTCAAGACCAGCCTGACCAACATGGAGAAACCCCGTCTCTACCAAAAATACAAAAAAATTAGCTGGGTGTGGTGGCGCATTACTGTCATCCCAGCTACTCGGGAGGCTGAGGCAGGATAATCACTTGAACCTGGGAGGCAGAGGTTGCCATGAGCCGAGATTGTGGCATTGCACTCCAGCCTGGGCAACAAGAGCAAAACTCGGTGTCAAAAAAGAAAAAAAGAGAGAGAGAGAGAGAGAGAGAGAGAAAGGAAGGAAGGAAGGAAGGAAGAAGAAAGGAAGGAAGGAAGGAAGGAGGGAAGGAAGGAAGGAAGGAAGGAAAGAAAGAAAGAAAGAAAGAAAGAAAGAAAGAAAGAAAGAAAGAAAGAAAGAAAGAAAGAAAGAAAGAGAGAAGCACGCAATTACAGTTTATGCCTTTGGTGGACTTAGAATGCAGATAAAGAGATAAGGAACAAATAAGTGAATAATAAATCAAGAATGATCATAAGGTACTGAACATCTAATTATCACATGCATGTTGCTGACAGTAAGTGCTACAGGCACTCAGGAATTTATTCATTCATTCATAGGGTATTAGTGCATAAGCTAAGATGTTAGACCCAGGCAGGGTCTAACATCTTTGCATCCTCCTTTCTCAAAATTGGTGTCTAAAATTTATTTCTCATCTGGTTTCCCAGTTTTGGTGATCTACTGGCTTGTTATCATCTATATAATCTGTTCTATGCATTGAACTGTGGGCTCAGCCTTTCTCTTACCTGTCCCCCTCCTTCTCAGAGACCAGTCCTGAAATCTGTTCTGGAATTAGATGAGTTTGTGCTTCTTGCTGCCAGATCTCTATGATGTTGCTTACATAGATCTAAACCACACCATAAAAGCCGGGCACCGTGGCTCACACCTGTAATCCTGGCACTTTGGGAGACTGAGATGAGTGGATCACCTGAGGTCACAAGTTCGCCACCAGCCTGGCCAACACAGCGAAACCCTGTCTCCACTAAAAATAGAAAAATTAGCCGGGCCAGGCGTGGTGGCTCATGCCTATAATCCCAGCACTTTGGGAGGCCAGGGCAGGCAGATCACCTGAGGTCGGGAGTTCGAGACCAGCCTGACCAACATGGGGAAACCTTGTCTCTACTAAAAATACAAAATTAGCTGGATGTGGTGGCACATATCTGTAATCCCAGCTACTAGGGAGGCTGAGGCAGGAGAATCGCTTGAACCTGGGAGGTGGAGGTTGCAGTGAGTGGAGATTACACCATTGCACTCCAGCCTGAGCAACAAGAACGAAATTCCGTCTCAAAAAAAACAATTACCCAGACGTGGTGGCAAGCGCCTGTAATCCCAGCTACTCAGGAGGCTGAGGCAGGAGAATCGCTTCAACCCCGGAGGTGGAGGTTGCAGTGAGCCGAGATTGCGCCACTGCACTCCAGCCTGGGCAACAGGGTGAGACTTTGTCTCAAACAACAACAACAACAACAACTAAATAAATAAATAAACTACACCATAAGGCTTGAGTGCTGCTTTTTTTTTTTTTTTTTTTTTTTTTTTTTTTTTTTTTTTTTTTTTTTTTGAGATGGAGTCTCACCCTGTCGCCCAGGCTGGAGTGCAGTGGCACAATCTCAGCTCACTGCAACCTCTGCCTCCCGGGTTCAAACGATTCTCCTACCGTAGCCTCCCAACTAGCTAGGATTACAGGCACTCGTGACTGCGCCCGGCTAATTTTTGTATTTTTAGTAGAGACAGGGTTTCACCATGTTGGCCAGGCTGGTCTCAAACTCGTGACCTCGTGATCTGCTCGCCTGCGGCCTCCCAAAGTGCTGGGACTATAGGCGTGAGCCACCCTGCCCGGCCACAAGTGAAGTAGTTCTATGATTGGCCCTGCTTACCCTTGGAGAGAGTTTACAGGCCACAGTGCAGATAGGGGGAATCCTTTTTATTTTTATTTTGTAAGACAGGGTTTTGCTCTGTCACCCAGGCTGGAGTGCAGTGGCGAAATCATGGTTCACTGCAGCCTCAACTCAAGGCTTAAGCCTTAAGCCTGGGCTCAAGCAATCCTCCTGCCTCAGCCTCCTGAGTAGCTGAGATTACAAAAGTGTGTGCCACCATATCTGGCTTTTTTTTTTCTTTGCAGAGACAGGGTCTCCCAATGTTGCCCAGGCTGGTCTAGAACTCCTGGGTTCAAATGATCTTCCCACTTCCACCTCAGCCTCCCAAAGTGCTGGGATAACAGGCGTGAGACACCACACCTGGCCAAGGGGAAATCTTAATGGAGCTCCCTAAGTTGAGGAGATGGAGCTAAGGATTCAGAGAAGCCACAATTGCTAGAATTCATAAAGTAGAATACCAAAGAAGGAAGAACTGCATGGAAAGTAGAGAGCTGAACAGAGGAAGAGCTCCAAAGACCTGCACGGAGTCTCCAGCAGTGTACTGATCAGCACATGTGTATGAGGATCTTATCCAAGGCAGAGGAAAAAGATCCCTGAAAAAAAATTGATAAAAATTATTGGGGGTGATGCAGAGCTGGGATAATTATTATTTCCAAGAGTCAGAGTAGAAAAACCTTGTAATAACATGGGGCATCAGGAAAAGTACTCAGAGGAGGTATTGCTTCAGCAGTAAGGCAAAATTAGTCCTAAAGACTACTCTGGTCCATCTACAATGCTTGAAAACAAGGCTCAAATGGATAAATTGTTTTAAAGTACTTAATGGTATCCAAAAACAAGCTCAAAATAATTTAAAGGAATAAAAATAACTAAAAGCCAGAACCCAACATGGTAAAATTCATAATGTCTGGTGTCCAGTAAAAAATTATCAGGTCTGGCCGGGCGCGGTGGCTCACACCTGTAATCCCAGCACTTTGGGAGGCCGAGGTGGGCGGATCATGACGTCAGGAGATCGAGACCATCCTGGCTAACACAGGTGAAACCTCGACTCTACTAAAAATACAAAAAAAATTAGCTGGGCATGGTGGCGGGCGCCTGTAGTCCCAGCTACTGGGGAGGCTGAGGCAGGAGAATGGCGTGAACCCCGGAGGTGGAGCTTGCAGTGAGCCGAGATTGCGTCACTGCACTCCAGCCTGGGCGACAGAGCGAGACTCCGTCTCAAAAAAAAAAAAAAAAAAAAAAAAGATTATCAGGTCTGGAGCCGGGCGCGGTGGCTCACACCTGTAATCCCAGCACTTTAGGAGGTTGAGGCGGGTGGATCACAAGGTCAGGAGATCAAGACCATCCTGGCCAACATGGTGAAACTCCAACTCTACTAAAAATACAAAAAATTAGCCGGGCGTGGTGGCAGGCGCCTGTAATCCCAGCTACTCCGGAGGCTAAGGCAAGAGAATCGCTTGAACCCAGGATGCGGAGGTTGCAGTGAGCCGAGATCCTGCCACTGCACTCCAGCCTGGGCAACAGAGCAAGACTTTGTCTCAAAAAAAATAAAAAATAAAAAAAAAAGAACTCAAAGCCAATATAACTAGAGGGCAAAAAAAGTAAGAAAAATGATGTGAGAGTCTTTGAATGAATAAACATTTTTTTAAAAATTATCAAGTCTGGGTTGGGGTTTTATATATGTAGCAGAGCAGCTCTCTTGCGGTGAGCTGTTGAAAGTCAGCCCTTGACACCTTTAAAATATAATAATTGGCCAGGCGTGGTGGCTCAAGCCTGTAATCCCAGCACTTTGGGAGGCCGAGACGGGCGGATCACGAGGTCAGGAGATCCAGACCATCCTGGCTAACACGGTGAAACTCCGTCTCTACTAAAAAATACAAAAAAACTAGCCAAGCGAGGTGGCGGGCGCCTGTAGTCCCAGCTACTCAGGAGGCTGAGGCAGGAGAATGGCATAAACCCGGGAGGCAGAGCTTGCAGTGAACCGAGATCCAGCCACTGCACTCCAGCCTGGGTGACAGAGTGAGACTCTGTCTCAAAAAAAAAAAAATTAATTAATTAATTAATTAAAATAAAATAAAATATAATAATTAGGGCCAGGCGCAGTGGCTCACACCTGTAATCCCAGCACTTTGGGAGGCTGAGGCGGGCGGATCACAAGGTCAGAAGATCGAGACCATCCTGGCTAACATGGTGAAACCCTGTCTCTACTAAAAATACAAAAAGTTAGCCGGGCATGGTGGTGGGCGCCTGTAGTCCCAGCTACTCGGGAGGCTGAGGTGGGAGAATGGCGTGAACCCAGGAGGCAGAGCTTGCAGTGAGCCGAGATGGCGCCACTGTACTCCAGCCTGGGCTACAGAGCGAGACTCTGTCTCAAAAATAAGAGTAATAATAAAATAAAATATAATAATTAAATAAAAAGTATCAGGCAGCTGGGTGTGGTAGTGCATACCTATAATCTCAGCTACTCAGGAGGCTGAGATGGGAGGATTGCTTGAGCCAGGAATTCAAGACCAGCCTGGGCAACAGAATGAAACCCTGTCTCAAAAAACAACAAATTGGGGGGGCACAGTGTCTCATCCCTGTAATCCCAGCACTTTGGGAGGCCTAGGCAGGTGGATCACCTGAGGTCAGGAGTTTGAGACCAGTCAGACCAACATGATGAAACCCCGTCTCTACTAAAAATACAAAAAATTAGCCGGGTGTAGTGGCAGGTGCCTGTAATCCCAGCTACTTGGGAGGCTAAGGCAGGATAATCACTTGAACCTGGGAGGTGGAAGTTGCAGTGAGCTGATCGTGCCACTGTACTCCAGCCTGGGCAACAAGAGCAAAACTCTGTCTCAAAAAAAAAAAAAAAGATTATCAGGCATGCACAATAGCAGGAAAATGCAACCAATACTCCAGAAAAAACAATCAATATAAACAGACCAAGAAATGACACCTTAAAAAAAGTATTTAAATAGCTATTATAAATATATTTTACATGTTGAAAAAAGTAGAAGAGGAGTGAGGTGTTTTTTTGTTTTTGTTTTTGTTTTTGAGATGGAGTCTTACTCTATTGCCCAGGCTGGAGTGCAATGGCATGATCTCGGCTCACTGCAACCTCCACCTCCCAAGTTCAAGTGATCCTCCCATCTCAGCCTTCTGAGTAGCTGGGATTACAGGTGCCCACCACCACGCCCACCTAATTTTTCTATTTTTAGTAGAGACAGGGTTTCACCATATTGGCCAGGCTGGACTCAAACCCCTATTGTCAGGTGATCCGCCCGCCTCAGCCTCCCAAAGTGCTGGGACTACAGGTGTGAGCCACCATGTCCGGTCAAAGAGTGAGCATGTTAAAGGAGAAACATGGAATATATTTTTTAAAGACCCAAACTGAACTTCTAGAGATGAAAAATTAATTGTCTGAGATGAAAAATATACTGGGGAAATTAACAGAAAATTATATGTTGCAGTAAAAAAGATTGTGAACTTGAAGACCTAGTAATAGAAACTATTGAAAGTGAAACACCCAGAGAAGAAAGGCTGAAAAAAATAAACAGAGCATCAGTGAGCTGTGAGACAATTTCATGGGGCCTAATATACATGTTATTGGAGTCCCAGAAAGACAGAAGGGATCATAAAATTATTTAAAGAACTAATGGCTGAAATTTTTTCAAATTTGTTGAAAATTTTGCCTTGCTAAGTAAAAATTGCCTTGCTAAGAAAATTAAATTTATGTTCAAGTGCTATTTCTTTGCAGCACCAGGGAGCAAGCATTCTGTTTCTAAATAAACATTTTACATATAACAGCATGGCATAATCAAATTGCCTAAAATCAATGATAAAGAGAAAAATTTGAAAGCAGTTTGTGAAAAAAGACACTTTCTGTATAAAATAATAATAAGGATGATAGCAGACTTCTTGTTGGAAACAATAATATAACCTATTGGTTACAGAAGCTGCCTTCACAAGTAAGCCTTACACTTGCCAGCCACGGTGGCTCAGGCCTATAATCCCAGCATTTCGGGAGGGCTGAGGTGGGCTGATCACCTGAGGTCGAGAGTTCCAGACCAGCCTGGCTAACATGATGAAACCCTGCTCTACTAAAAATACAAAATTAGCCGGGTGTGGTGGCGTGTGCCTGTAATCCCAGCTACTCAGGAGGCTGAGGCAGGAGAATCACTTGAACCCGGGAGGCAGAGGTTGCAGTGAACTGAGATCGCACCACCGCACTCCAGCCTGGGCAACAGAGTGAGACTCTGTCTCAAAAAAAATAACAATAAATAAATAACTGTTATTTCTCCTATGGACCTCAGCAAATATTTGTTGGATATTTGGAAAATAATAAGGTTCATTTATTCCTTAAACTTATTAATTTTTCAACTTGATATGGGAACCTAGGATAGAGGGTTAGCCCTAGTCCCAATGCTTGAACTCACAGGAGCTCAGAAAAAGATGTGTGGTTTTGTAATGTTTAACAGATTTTGAAAATTTTTGGCCAGCAGTTCTTCAAACATTTTTGGTTTTAATGTTTAGAAGAAGGACTTGGTGATAATTATTCTCAAAGGATTGAGCAGGGACTCTTCATGCGGACTTTGAGGTGTCTTTTTCACTCTCTTGACAAATTTGTCCAAATGAAATTAAACACCAGCCTTCTTTTTTGTTTGATAGCATTGTGTGTAAGAAGCTCTGCCCCAATCAATAGCTCTGTGGAGCTGTGAACTCATCTTTGATTCTGGAAGCCTGTATATATCAGCAGCCTACTGATTCTCAGTCCAAAATGTAAACATTTTCTCCATTTCTTTCACCATTACATTGTACCTTTTTCTTGCTTTATTTTTTTGAGACAGAGTCTCACTCTGCCACCCAGGCTGGAGTGCAGTGGTGCGATCTCGGCTCACTGCAACCTCCACCTCCCAGGTTCAAGCAATTCTTGTGCCTCAGCCTCCTGAGTAGCTGGGATTATAGGTGTACACCACCATGCTGGGCTAATTTTTTTATTTTTTATTTTATTTTATTTTTTTGAGACGGAGTCTCACTTTGTCGCTCAGGCTGGAGTGCAGTGGGGCGATCTGGGCTCACTGCAAGCTCCACCTCCCAGGTTCCACGCCATTCTCCTGCCTCAGCCTCCTGAGTAGCTGGGACTAAGTGGAGGCAAACTTTGGAAGCTTGAACTTACTTGGGTTAGTAGGAAGAGTTCAACTTGGTTAGGTGCGGTGACTCATGCCTGTAATCCCAGCACTTTGGGAGGATGAAAAGGGAGGATCCTTTGAGCTCAGGATCTCAAGACCAGCCTGGGCAACATAGTGAGACCTAAATTGTTTTTTAAGAATTCAAGTTTTCCTTATTCCCATCTGCTGTCAAAATGGAGGTATTGTGATAGGGTTTGAGGACGCATAATTGAACCACTTTCTTGGCAGTAGAGCTTTATCAGGTAATAACTGAGAGGTAAAAAGCTGTTGCTATGGGGATCTCTATTTTGGCATATCTGTATTTTCTTTCTTTTTTTTCATGTCACCGATTTGAAGCTCATTGGCATATCTCTATTGGCAATCTTGGCCTTCCCCTTGCTTGGGCATCGTTCTCTAACTTGTTGGATTGTGCCTTTCCTCCTGTGCAGGTGGAGGAGTAGAAATGTCCACCTCTAGACCATCATTCTTCACTGAGCAGACTAAGTGGGAACTTCAAGGGAGTCCAAAAGATTGGAAGCCTGGAATTGAGGGGTGAGAGTAAGGCATGTTCTTCTCTAAGCCCTCTAAGCCAAGCTTTCTCAACCTCAATACTATTGATATTTTTGTTGTGGGGCTTCCCTGTGCATTACAGGGTGTTTAGCAGCATCTCTGGCCTCTACCAAGTAGATGCCAATAGCACCCCCTGCAACACACACACACACACACACACACACAGAGTTGTGACAACAGAAAATGCCTCCAAGCATTGCCAAATGTCCTCTGGGCATAGGAGAAAGGGGACAAAATCCCTTCTGGTTGAGAACCACTGCTCTAAGCCTTATGAAAAGGAGCTCTGTTATTTGGGTTTGGTTTTCTCTATGCCTCCTACCACCATAGTCTGGGTAGTACAATCAAGAGGGACAGAACCCAGGTTATGAGCCCAGAGGGAAGTACCAAGGAGCTCAATTGTCCAGTCTCTATTTTTTAAAATCTTTTTATTTATTTATTTATTTGAGTCTGAGTCTCTCTCTATTGCCCAGGCAATAGAGTACAGTGGTGCAATCTCAGCTCACTGCAACCTCCGCCTCCCAGGTTAAAGAGATTCTCCTGCCTCAGCCTCCTGAGTAGCTGGGATTACAGGTGTCCACCACCACGCCCAGCTGATTTTTGTATTTTCAGTAGAGATGGGATTTCACCGTGTTGGCCAGGCTGATCTCAAACTCCTGACCTCAAGTGACCTGCCTGCCTCAGCCTCCCAAAGTGCTGGGATTACAGATGTGAGCCACCGCACCCTGCTGGCCAGTCTCTAGTTTAGATCTTGAGCTGGAAAGATTCATTCTTTTTAGGCTCCCTGTGGTGCATATATGCTTTAGCTCCTCTTCCTGGGTTAAGATTTGAAGATCTTCCTGATCCTGCATTGCAATGTTTTTCCTCAACACAATTAATATTTATTGTAGCTCAACAGCCTGTTATAGGCACACATAATATGGTGATGCCAATACCTCTGCTTACTATCTGAAATATGATAGTGAATGTCTCTCAATATTTCGTGGAGGTTTGGTGGCTGGGCAAAGATCATGGAAAGGGGCCTAATGATCTCTTTTGTGCTTAGGGAGATATCTGCCAGTTTGTGGATGTTGCTATCTGACACATCTCAGGGTGGGGAAAACCAAGGCAACCCTCAGCTTTATCTCAGCAAGAGCTAGGCCTCTCCCCTTCCTAAGAACTTCCCAAGGCCAAACAAAACAGCAGTGGTGGAAGATAGCCCACACCATAGCAACAGAATTAGGAATTTAGGCCACCATCAGGCAACCAGATGAGAGATAAGATGCCTGGATACATTTGGAGCTTTCATTTTCTTTTCTTTTCTTTTCTTTCTTTCTTTCTTTCTTTCTTTCTTTCTTTCTTTCTTTCTTTCTTTCTTTCTTTCTTTCTTTCTTTCTTTCTTTCTTTCTCTCTTTCTTTCTTTTCTTTTCTTTTCTTTTCTGAGACAGAGTCTCACTCTGTCACTCAGGCTGGAGTGCAGTGGCACGATCTTGGTGCCATCTCGGCTCACTGCAACCTCCACCTCCCGAGTTCAAGCAATTCTCGTGCCTCAGCCTCCTGAGTAGCTGGGACTACATGTGTGCACCAGCACACCTGGCTAATTTTTGTATTTTTAGTAGAGACGGGGTTTCACCATGTTGCCCAGGCTAGTCTTGATCTCCTGGCCTCAAGTGATCCACCTGCCTCGGCCTCCCAAAGTGCTGGGATTACAGATGTGAGCACTGTGCCCGGCCTGGAGCTTTAATTTTTTCTTGGGAAGAAAAGATTAACTTGCTCATGGAAAAGACGATATTATTAAATGTTATTGGTTATGGATTGTGATAAGTCATTGTAGTTACTTGAGACACATTGTGAAATCCAGTATGTAGAGCTGGGTTAGATAGCAGCTCCATTGTTTTCAATTGCCCTCCCCTATATTCACTTCTCACAGAGCCTTCGCATAACCCCACTGAGTGGGTAACGGGCCTTCATTGTTACCTCATTCCCAGGCTACAGCTGAATGGACCAGGGTAGACACCCAACGTAAGCTGAGGAAATCATCTTCTCTTCCCTAAGAATTTGGAAGAGGACTCAGACACACTCCAGTTAGCTAGCTACAGGTACAGAACTGATAAGGATATAAAGTTGGAGTTTGGGGGACCATGTTTGGGCCACATGAACTGAATCAGCTAATAAGAAACCAAGTTTTCATCCAGTCTGTTTGATGTCTGTCTTCCCTACAAGATAGTAAGTTCAAAGAGCACAGGAATCATGTCTCTTTTGCACACCACCATAGTTCTAGAGTCTGGTACAATGCCTGATGCATATAGGCACTTAATAATATTAATTGAGTGAAATTTTGATCAGTGTCACCACTTAAGAATATAAATAATGGCTGTTTGTCTCCTTTTTCCTATTAATTGTTTAAGCATGCGTTGGCTTTTATTAATAGGAAGTTGTTTTCCTTTTGAGGCCTCTATTCCTCTTAACTTGGTAAAGAACTGTAGGTACTTATTCATTCCAGGATAATGAGTCTTATTTATAAACTCTATACAGAGTTTATAAAGTCTTGTGAGAAAGTCGTCATTCCACTAGCACTGCTGCTTTTCCTACAGGTCCTGCACAGTGCAAGGGTTTAGAATACCAAGGTTACAGCTCTTTAAGTTAATTCTTCATGCTCAGCTGTTGTTGATCCTCAAAATACACCACTGTACCTGCCAGGTTCTGTCCTGGTGCTTTAAACAGAAACATCCCAACCCCCCAAGAGCCCTTAGGCTCTAGTGTTGAGCTCAGATAATTAGCCCAGATTCTTGCTGCCTTCAAGGTAATCTTTTCTTTTCTTTTCTGCCTTCTTTTCTTTTCTTTTCTTTCTTTTTCTTTCTTTCTTTATTTTTCTCTCTTTCTTCTCTCTCTCTTTCTTTCAGACAGACTCTCACTCTGTCACCCAAGCTGGAGTGCAGTGGCACAGTCTTGGCTCACTGCAACCTCTGCCTCCTGGGTTCAAGCGATTCTCCTGCCTCAGCTTCCCTAGTAGCTGGGACTACTGGCTTGTGCTACCATGGCTGCCTAATTTTCGTATTTTTAGTAGAGATGGGGTTTTGCCATGTTTGCCAGGCTGGTCTCGAACTCCTGGCCTCAAGTGATCTGCCTGCCTCGGCCTCTCTCGCCACGCTGCGCCTCTTTCCTTCTTGTTTTTTTTGAGATGGAGTTTCACTATGTCCTCCCACCTCAGCCCTCGTCTTGCCTCTTTTCCTTCTTTCTTTTCTTTTTTTGAGATGGAGTTTCACTATGTCCTCCCACCTCGGCCTCCCAAAATGCTGGGATTACAGATGTGAGTAACTGCACTCGGCCTAAGGTAATTTCTTCTTTGAGACCACTAGTGTCCTTTATTGCCACCCCAACAGATTTTCAAAACTTTATGTCTTATGGAAGAAGAGATTGGATTCTTGGCCCCTTCCTTCTCAGAAATCCTCTTGCTTTCTTATGCAGATTCACCCACTCTCTCCCCAAGACTCTCCAGAACTCTGAAAATTGCTATACAAAGGAAAAAGGGCCAGGTAAGGTGGCTCATACCTGTAATCTCGACTACTCAGGAGGCTGAGGTGGAAGGATTGCTTGAACCCAGGAGGCAGAGGTTGCAGTGAGCCAACATCACGCCACTGCACTCCAGCCTGGGCAACAGAGCGAGACTCTGTCTCAAAAATAAAAAGAAAACAAAAGAAAAAATTACAGTTATTCCTTGCCTGAGAGTGCCTTCTTGCCTTCAATTTATATAACTAAGAGAACTAGCCAAATGATTTTTCTTTTATTTTTTCTTTTCTTTTCTTTTCTTTTTTTTTTTTTTTTTTTTTTTGAGACATACCTCTTTCAGGAATCTGCAGAGGTTATAGGCCAAGGATTTGGGTCATCTCATCTATCCCCTGAATTACCTAACAACATGTAAGGGCAAGAGAGAGGAGTATCCAGTTTGACCTCATCTTAACTTGATTACATCTGCAAAGGCCCTGTGTCCAAATAAGGTCACATTCACAGGTAAAGACAGAGAGGGGGTTAGGATTCCAACTTGTCTTTTTGCAGCGCACAATTCAACTCACAACAGAGGCCAACACTCACTAAACACCAGCATTTTGTCAAGGGTTATATCTCTTGCTGCTTTCAATGTTTGAGCTGCTAGAATTACGCCGTCTTCTGTATAGAAGTTCCACCTCCTCCACTTTTGTTCCCCTGTGCCTTATAGCGTCCCTTGTAAAATCAGCTCCTCATATTCTGCCTGAAACCTCTTTCTCTACAGGGTTCAGACACCAATCCACAAGGCTAATGAGGTGACAGACAATATCTAAAGCAGATCAGGCGTGGTGGCACGTGCCTGTGATCCCAGCTACTTGGAAGGCTGAGGCATGAGAACTGCTTGAACCCAGGAGGCAGAGGTTGCAGTGAGCCAACATCGTGCCACTGCACGTGGGTGACAGAGTGAGACCCTGTCTCAAAACAAAACAAAACAAAACAAAAACAACAAACTCTAAAGCAGAGTGGTCAAGAGTGTGAGCTCTGCTGTTAGACCTTTTGGATCTACTAGCATATACAATATTTGTTAAACTATTTAATCTTAAGCCTTAGACTCCTTATATTGAAAGTTGAGGCAGGGCGCAGTGGCTCACACCTGTAATCCCAGCACTTTGGGAGGCCGAGGTAGGCAGATCACCTGAGGTCAGGAGTTCGAGACCAGCCTGGCCAACATGGTGAAACCCCTGTCTCTACTAAAAATACAAAAATTACCCAGGCGTGGTGGTGGGCACCTGTAATCCCAGCTACTCGGGAGGCTGAGGCAGGAGAATGGCTTGAAACCGGGAGGCAGAGGTTGCAGTGAGCCAAGATCACACCACTGCACACACTGGCCTGGACAACAGAGTGAGACTCCATCTCAAAAAAAAAAAAAAAAAAAAAAAAAAAAAAAAAAAGCACAAATCTTAAGTGGTGATTGATTCAGTGAACTTGAATAAATGTACCTGAATTTACCAAACCCCTATCAAGACACAGAACATTAACATCAACCCAGAAAGTTATTTCACACCTCTTCTCAATCATCCATCCCTAGCCAGGCATGGTGGCTCATGCCTGTAATCCCACCACTTTGGGAGGCGAGGTGGGAGGATTGTTTGAGCCCAGGAGTTAGAGGCCAGGCTGAGAAACATAGTGAGACTTTGTCTCTACAATAATAATAATAATAATCATAATCATAATAATTGTTTTTTTAAAGACAGAGTCTAGCTCTGTTGCCCAGGCTGGAGTGCAGTGATGCAATCTCGGCTCACTGCAACCTCCATCTCCCAGGTTCAAGCAATTCTTGTGCCTCAGCCTCCCAAGTAACTGGGATTACAGGCGTACACCATCATGCCTGGCTAATTTTTGTATTTTTTTAATAGAGACGGGTTTCACTGTGTTGGCCAGGCTGGTCTTGAGTTCCTGACCTCAGGTGATCTGCCCGCCTCGGTTGCCCAGAGTGCTGGGATTACAGGCGTGAGTCACCATGCCTGGCCAAAAAAAAAAAAAAAAGAATTATTGGGGTATGGTGGAGTATGCCTGTAGTCCTAGCTACTCAAGAGGCTGAGGTGGGAGGCCTGCTTGATCTGAGGAGCTTGAGGCTGCAATGAGGTGTTTGTGCCACTGCACTACAACCTGGGTGACAGAGCAAAATTCTGTATCAAAAAAAGAAAAATTAT
This sequence comes from Macaca thibetana thibetana, assembly GCF_024542745.1. Taxonomy (NCBI): domain Eukaryota; kingdom Metazoa; phylum Chordata; class Mammalia; order Primates; family Cercopithecidae; genus Macaca; species Macaca thibetana. The sequence continues at coordinate 53,818,328 of NC_065598.1, forward strand.
CCAGCCTCCGCCTCCAGCCCCCAGACACTGTGGGCAACCACTATTCTGATTTTTTTCCCACAAGAAATTAGCAGTTTTGTCTGTTATAGAACTTCATATAAATCGAATCATATACTATGTATTATTTATTTAGTGTAAAACTTCTTGTTCTCAGTCATTTTTTTTTTTTTCTTTGAGACAGGGTCTTGCTCTGTCACCCAGGCTTGAAGTATAGTGGTGCGATCTTGGCTCACTGCAACCTCCATCTCCTGGGCTTGAGTGATCGTCCTGCCTCAGCCTCCCAAGTAGCTGGGCCTACAAATGCGCCTCATGACGCCTGGCTAATTTTTGTATTTTTTGTAGAGGCGAGGTTTCGTCGTGTCACCCAGGCTGGTCTCAAACCCCTGGACTCAAGCGAATCACCTACCTTGGCCTCCCAAAGTGCTGGGATTACAGGCGTGAGCCACTGTGTCTGGCCCATTCAACCTTTATACTATTGGATAGTATTTTGTTATATGAATATACCATAGTTTGTTTATCTGTTCTCATATTGATGGACATCTAAGCTGTTTCCAGTTTGGCGCTGTTATGAATAAAGCTGTGTGGTAGGCAACCTTCAAAGTGGCCCCAAATGATTCCCGCCCCCTGGTATGTATGGCCTTGTAGATCCACCCCTTCATGCCTTCAGATCAGCCCATAATCCCAGATGATGCCTTGATTGCAACCCCGAGACACCTTGAAGCACAGGTATTCAGCTCAGTCATGTCTGGATCCACAGAAACTGTGAGATAATATAAATATTTGTTGTTTTAAGCTGCTAAGTTTTGGGGTAATTTGTTATGTAGCCGTGGATAATACAACAGCTATGAACATTCTTATAAGTCTTTTTCTGGACATGTGTTTTAATTTATCTTGCCATGGATCTAATTTTACTAGGTATTGCTGAATTAATCTCCAGAATGGTTGTACCAATTTATACTCCCAACATTAACATCTGAGTTCCCTTTTCTTCACTTTCTCACAAATACTTGGTATTACCAGAGTTAATTAATTTTTTTTAAATTTTATTAATTTTTTTTTTTTTTTTGAGACGGAGTCTCGCTGTGTCTCCCAGGCTGGAGTGCAGTGGCGTGATCTCGGCTCACTGCAAGCTCCGCCTCCTGGGTTCACGCCATTCTCCCGCCTCAGCCTCCCAAGTAGCTGAGACTACAGGCGCCCGCCACCACGCCCGGCTAGTTTTTTGTATTTTTAGTAAAGACGGGGGTTTCACCATGTTAGCCAGGATAGTCTCGATCTCCTGACCTCGTGATCCGCCCGCCTCGGCCTCCCAAAGTGCTGGGATTACAGGCTTGAGCCACCGCGCCTGGCCTAATTTTATTAATTTTGACTGGGCTCAGTGGATCGCGTCTGTAATCCCAGAGCTTTGGGAGGCCAAGGCGGGTGGATCACTTGAGGCCAGGAGTTTGAGACCACCCAAGCCAACACAGGGAAACCCTGTATCCACCAAAAAATATGAAAATTAGCCAGGCATGGTAGCACGCGTCTGTAGTCCCAGCTACTCAGGAGGCTGAGGCAGGAGAATTGCTTGAACAGGGGAGGCGGAGGTTGCAGTGAGCCAAGATCGTGCCGCTGCGCTTCAGCCTGAGTGACAGAGTGAGACCCTGTCTCAAAAAAAAAAAAAAAAAAAAAAAAAAAAAAAAAAAATTAGGCTAGGCACAGTGGCTCATGCCTGTAATCCCAGCACTTTGGGAGGCCAAGGCGGGTGGATCATCTGAGGTCAGGAGTTTGAGACCAGCCTGACCAATATGGAGAAACCCCATCTCTACTAAAAATACAAAATTAGCTGGGTATGGTGGCGCATGCCTGTAATCCCAGCTACCCGGGAAGCTGAGGCAGGAGAATCGTTTGAACCTGGGAGGCAGAGGTTGCAGTGAGCCAAGATTGTGCCATTGCATTCCAGCCTGGGCAACGAGAGCGAAACTCTGTCTCAAAAAAAAAAAAAAATTAATTTTGCCAATATGATGGTTGTGAAATATTACCAATCAAATTGCTTTGAAGTGAGAATAAGTCCCATCTCCTTTACTCTGTGTCATTCTACTTTTAATTTTCCTGATTACTAGTAAGATTTACCATCTTTTCATATGTTTATTGGCTCTTTTGTGTTTCATTCTGTGTGCATTATCTGTTCATATAATTTTCCCACTCTTTTTAGACAGGGTCTTGGTCTGTTACCCAGGCTGGAGTGCAGTGACTCAATCTCAGCTCACTGCAGCCTTGGCCTTCTGGGCTTAAGTGATCCTCCCAACTCAGTCTCCCAAGTAGCTGGGACTACAGGCATATGCCACCATGCCTGGCTTTTTTTTTTTTTGAGACGGAGTCTCACACTGTCACCCAGTCTGAGAGTGCAGTGGCGTGATCTCCACTCACTGCAAGCTCCACCTCCTGGGTTCATGCCATTCTCCTGCCTCAGCCTCCTGAGTAGCTGGGATTACAGGCACCCACCAGCCATGCCTGCGGTGGCTCACGCCTGTAATCCCAGCACTTTGGGAGGCCGAGGCAGGTGCATCACGAGGTCAGGAGATCGAGACCATCCTGGCTAACATAGTGAAACCCTGTCTCTACTAAAAATACAAAAAATTAGCCGGGCGTGGTGGTGGGCACCTGTAGTTCCAGCTACTCCAGAGGCTGAGGCAGGAGAATGGCGTGAACCCGGGAGGTGGAGCTTGCAGTGAGTGGAGATCACTCCACTGCACTCCAGCCTGGGCAACAAAGCAAGACTCTGTCTCAAAAAAAAAGAAAAAAGAAAAAAAAAAAGAAAAACAACAACAGAGGCCTTAAGACAGACAAAGCAGACTCTTTATAGCAATAAGATACCAACATGACAGATAGCAGGCTCTAAAAGAAATCAGGCCAGGCGCGGTGGCTCAAGCCTGTAATCCCAGCACTTTGGGAGGCCGAGACGGGCGGATCACGAGGTCAGGAGATCGAGACCATCCTGGCTAACGCAGTGAAACCCCGTCTCTACTAAAAAATACAAAAAATAGCCGGGCGAGGTGGCGGGCGCCTGTAGTCCCAGCTACTCGGGAGGCTGAGGCAGGAGAATGGCGTGAACCCGGGAGGCGGAGCTTGCAGTGAGCTGAGATCCGGCCACTGCACTCCAGCCCGGGCGACAGCGCGAGACTCCCTCTCAAAAAAAAAAAAAAAAAAAAAAAAGAAATCAAAGTATTTCCCCACCAGTATATTTATTTGACATATTTTGAAATGGCATGGCCCTGCAAAGCTGCTTCTTGTGGGGACAATCTACATACTGTAGTGAATCCTCTACCCTTTCTAGATCTTCTCCTGCCCATCCAGGAGACAATTAACTAAGAGTATGGCACCTCTTTAAGTCTAATAAGAAACATTTATAGTCTATTATCTCTGAAGCCTGCTACCTGGAGGCTTCATCTGCATAATAAAAACCTTGGTCTCCATAACCCCTTATCATAACCCAGACACTCCCATCTATTGATTCCAGGTCTTTAGATAAACTCTTTCAAGGAATTGCCAATCAGGAAATCTTTGAATCCATCTATGACCTGGACCTTCGACTTGTCCTGCCTTTCTGGACCCAACCAATGTACATCTTACATGTATTGATTGATGTCTTATGTCTCCCTAAAATGTATAAAACCAAGTTGTGTAGCTCAACCACCTTGGGCACATGTTCTCAGGACCTCCTGAGGTTATATTATGGCATGTCCTTAACCTTAGCAAAATAAACGTCTAAATTGATTGTGACTTGTCTCAAATACTTTTTGGTTTATGCTATGTTGCCCAGGCTGGCAAACTCCTGGACTCAAGCAATCCTCCTGCCCAGACTCCCAAAGTGCTGGAATTACAGGCATGAACCACCATGCCCATCTTAATTTTTTAATAAAATTTTCCCCCATACAGCTATGATCCATCCACTCATCTATATCCTTCTGGCTATTAGAATATATCCTATATATATACTAAAAAATATATATATATATAAAATAATACATATATGTTAGAATATATCCTATAAGATCATGAACACAGATGTAAAAAAAGAAAAAAAAAAGATTATATCCAATAGAAACTTCACCAAGGCCGGGCACAGTGGCTCATGCCTGTAATCCCAAAATGGGAGGCCAAGGAGGGCAGATCACCTGAGGTCAGGAGTTTGAAACCAACCTGGCCAACATGGTGAAACCCCGTCTCTACTAAAAATACAAAAAAAGTAGCCAGGCTTGATGGCGCACGCCTGTAGTCCCAGCTACTTGGGAGGCCGAGGTAGGACAATCGCTTTAACCCGGGAGGCAGAGGTTGCAGTGACCTGAGATCGCACCACTGCACTCCAGCCTGGGTGACAGAGTGAGACTCCATCTCAAAAAAAATAAAAATAAACTTCACCAATTGTTAACTCTGGTTACTCCTGGATGTGGGATTTTGGGGTTCTTGTTGCTTTGTTTGTTCTTTGTTGATTGACTTTTCTATAAAAAGCATATTTGATTTTTTAAAAGCAATGAAGTCAGCATTTCCTGTTTAGTTGGAGGTGTGAATTGAGAATCTGGAGAATGAGAAAAGAAAGAAAAGAAAAAATTTATTTGCAATTTGCTTGGAGGAGGGTGGGATTGGGAATCAAGCGAAGTTTGGTAAGGAGACTGAAACCAATTGCTGTCTCTCACTTCCAGCTGATGTAGGGATGGAGCAAGTTTCCCAATGAGTGGCAGGCCGCCACATTTCATAAAAACCTACATATGTGGCCCGGCGCAGTGGCTCATGCCTGTATTCCCAGCATTTTGGGAGGCCGAGGCACGTGGATCACGAGGTCAGGAGCTTGGTAACAGCCGGATCAATGTGGTGAAACCCCGTCTCTACTAAAGATACAAAAATCAGCCGGGTATGGTGGTGCACGCCTGTAATCCTAGCTACTCAGGAGGCTGAGGCAGGAGAATCACTTGAACTCAGGATGCAGTGGTTGCATTAAGCCGAGATCATGCCACGGCACTCCAGCCTGGGCGACAGAGCAAGACTCTGTCTCAAAAAACAAACAAACAAACAAACAAAAAAACGAAAAAAACCTACATATGTGCTCAGAATTCCAGTTAACAACATGGATGAGTAGTGACCAATCCCCCAGAAGCCCTTCTCATCATGTGTCCTCCCAGTCACTGCTCATCTCAAAAGTAACCACTATCCTGACCAAAGCTTAATTTTCCCTCTTTTAGAATTTTATATGAACGGAATCATACAGTATGTACAGTATGTACTCTTATGTCTGGCTTTTTTTTTGAGACAGAATTTTGCTCTTGTTGCCCAGGCTGGAGTGCAATGGCATGATCTTGGTTCACCACAACCTCTGCCTCCCGGGTTCAAGCGATTCTCCTGCCTCAGCCTCTCTCGTAGCCGGGATTACAGGCATGTGCCACCACGCACAGCTAATTTTATATTTTTAGTAGAGATGGGGTTTCTCCATGTTGGTCAGGCTGGTCTTGAACTCCCGACCTCAGGTGATTTGCCCGCCTCGGCCTCCCAAAGTGCTGGGATTGCAGGCATGAGCCACTGCGCCTGGCCTGTCTGGCTTCTTTAACTCAACGTTGTGTTTGTAAGTCTTCCATGTTGTTGTGTGTTGAAATAGTTTGCTTCTCAGCCTTTTGGCTAAGATCAAGTGTAGAAATATGAAGCATTGGTTTTAAGTCGTTTTGATTGGATTATCTTCACTTTCATTTTTGTATTCTGGATACAGATCCTTCCTTGGATATATGTATTTGAAACATCTCCCTCTCTGTCTTGCCTTTTCACTCTCTTTTGTTAAATAGTGTATTTTGTTAAATAGCAGTTCTTTCTTTTAATTTATGAAGAAAGAAGGTTTAATTGGCTCACAGTTCTGTACACGGTACAGGAAGCACAACTGGGGAGGCCTCAGGAAACTTACTATCATGGTGGAAGGTGAAGAGGAAGGAGGTAGTGTGTGTGTGTGTGTGTTTTCTTTTTTTTTTGAGACGGAGTCTCGCTCTGTCGCCCAGGCTAGAGTGCAGTGGTGAGATCTCGGCTCACTGCAACCTCCACCTCCCGGGTTCACACCATTCTCCTGCCTCAGCCTCCTGAGTAGCTGGGACTACAGGCGCCCGCCACCACGCCCAGCTAATTTTTGTATTTTTAGTAGAGACCGGGTTTCATCGTGTTAGCCAGGATGGTCTTGATCTCCTGACCTCATGATCCGCCCGCCTCGGCCTCCCAAAGTGCTGGGATTACAGGCGTGAGCCACTGCACCCGGCCAAGGAAGGAGATATGTTTTACATGGCCAAAGCAGGAGGAAGAGCAGTTATTCATTTCAATCAAGTCCAATTTATCATTTGTTCCTTCAATGGTTAGCACTTTTTTTGTCCTGTTTAAAAAATCTTTGCCAATTTGCAGATAATATTTTTAAATATTAGGCTTTTCTCCTCCCTGTATTTTACCCTTTCTTTCTCCCTTTCTAGCAAATAGCAGGCTCTGTGTTTTATTACCTTCTAGGTAGTATGTGACCCAGCTGAAAGCAGATTAGCTTGCAGGATATTTGAGCTTTCTTTTCTTTTCTTTTTTTTTTTAATGACACAGAGTCTCGCTCTGGGAGGCTGGAGTGCAATGGCATGGTCTCGGCTCACTGCAACCTCCGCCTCCTAGGCTCAAGTGATTCTCCTGCCTCAGCCTCCCAAGTAACTGGGATTACAGGCACCTACCACCGTGCCTGGCTAATTTTTGTATTTTTATTAGAGACAGGGTTTCGCCATGTTGGCCAGGCTAGTCTTGAACTCCTGACCTCAAGTGATCCACCCACCTCGGCCTCCCAAAGTGCTGGGATTACAGGTGTGAGCCACTGTGCCCGGCCTGAGCTTTCTTTTTCTTTTCTTTTCTTTTTTTCTTTTTTTTTTTTTTTTGAGACAGGGTCTTGCTCTGTCTCCCAGGCTGGAGTACAGTGGTGCAATCTCGGCTCACCACAGCCTCTGCCTCCCGGGTTCCAGCAATTCTCTCCTGCGTCAGCCTCCTGGGTAGTTGGGATTATAGGCACACACCACCAGGCGTAGCTAATTTTTGTGTTTTTAGTAGAGACAGAGTTTCACCCTGTTGCCCAGGCTGGTCTCAAACTCCTGACCTCAGGTGAACCTCCCGCCTCGGCCTTCCAAAGTGCTGGGATTACAGGCATGAGCCACCGCGCCCAGCCCAATCTCTTTTCTAAAAGCCCAAGCACTTTAAGGAGAATTGGGTTTGAAGGAGAATGGGGCTCTCATCAGATTATAAAGAGATGTCCCTTGGGTTGCTGGGTGAAGGGGAGAAATGTCAGCTGGGGAACTGGACCTGACTTCTCACAGATTCTTAGTAAGGGCTCACAGAGGAATAGCTGCTTAATGAATGTGGGGACTAGGAATGCAAGGCCCGTGTTGACATGTATTGTAAGAAATTTCTGTGTCCCAAGCATGGCGCAGAAGCCACAGAGAGCCTACCAATCTAAAAATGCCAGTGAACAATGTACCTCAGTGATAACCTGTGAGGATAAACGATCCTCCTCAACACCTTTCCAAGGTTTGGCATTACATAAGACCCCAGAACCATTTAGGGAAGCCCCAAGAATTTAACGAAGATTGATTCCAGGCTCCTGCCCCAGCAGAAGTAGCTGTGTAAACTTCTTCTTCTTCTTTTTTTTTTTTTTTTTTTTTGAGATGGAGTCTCACTCTGTCACCTAGGCTAGAGTACAATGGTGCGATCTCAGCTTACTGCAACCTCCACCTCCTAGGTTCAAGCGATTCTCCTGCCTCAGCCTCCTTAGTAGCTGAAATCACAGGCGCCTGCCACCATGCCCAGCTAATTTTTGTATTTTTAGTAGAGACAGGGTTTCACTATGTTGGGCAGGCTGGTCTCGAACTCCTGACCTCAGGTGATCCGCCAGCCTCGGCCTCCCAAAGTGCTGAGATTACAGGCGTGAGCCACCGTGACCAGCCTGTATCTACTTCTTTATGTGGCAGTTTCTGGCTTTTGAGATTGAATTGAGAAAGGGGATCATTAAAAACTATTTAAAGATGTAATCATGGAACACGGATGGAAATGACTTGATGTGAAGTGCAGGTGAAAGTGTAATCTTCTTAATAAATTCCAGTTTCAGCCAGCATAGCTTCCTGAATGATCTAGGATTAAAATAATAACATGGTTTAAAATGGAAGGTTTTTTTTTTCCCCCTTGAATTGTATTCCTTTTCTTGATCCTCTTAGGAGCTCACCAAACTTTTCTTCCTTCTGTATTTTTCCTTTCCATTAAAACTAAATGAACTTTGATGCTTTCATTAGATCTAAAAAATGCTCTTAATTTTTATAATATGAAGTTTAAAATACTCGTAATTTTTTTTTTTTTTTTTTTTTTTTTTTTTTTTTATTTGAGACCGGGTCTCACTCTCTTGCCCAGGCTGGAGTGCAGTAGCATGAACACAGCTTACTGCAGCCTCGACCTTCCAGGTTCAAATGAACCTCAGACCACCTCAGCAGTCCCACCTCAGCCTCCTGAGTAGCTGGAACTAGAAGTGTGTACCACCAAGGCCAGCTAATTAAAAACTTTTTTTTTTTTTGAGACGGAGTGTCGCTTAGCTGCCCAGGCTGGAGTGCAGTGGTACGATCTTGGCTCACTGCAACCGCCGTCTCCCCGGCTCAAGTGATTCTCCCGTCTCAGCCTCCCGAGTAGCTGGGATTACAGGCACCCAACATCATGCCAGGCTAATTTCTGTATTTTAGTAGAGATGGGGTTTCACAATGTTGGACAGGCTGGTCTTGAACTCCTGACCTCAGGTGATCCACCTGCCTTGGCCTCCCGAAGTGCTAGGATTACAGGCATGAGCCACCTCGCCTGGCCTAAAACAATTTTTTCTTTATTTTTTAATTTATTTTTTTGAGATGGGGTCTCACTATGTTGCCTGGTCTATCTTGGAAAAAAAAAAAAAGAGAGACTGGTCTTGAACTCCCAAACTCAAGCAATCCTCCTCCCACCTAGGTGTCTGGAAGTGCTGGAATTACAGGTGTGAGCCACCATGGCTGGCCTGCTTTTTTTTTGAGATGGAGCCTCATTCTATCTCCCAGGCTGGAGTGCAGTGGCCTGATCTCGGCTCACTGCAAGCTCCGCCTCCCGGGTTCACTCCATTCTCCTGCCTCAGCCTCCCGAGTAGCTGGGACTACAAGCACCTGCCACCACGCCCGGCTAATTTTTTTGTATTTTTAGTAGAGACAGGGTTTCACCACGTTAGCCAGATCGTCTGGATTTCCTGACCTCGTGATCCGCCCGCCTCGGCCTCCCAAAGTGCTGGGATTACAGGCGTGAGCCACCATACCCGACCAACCTGGCCTACTTTTTAAAATGTTTAAAATAAAATAATATTTGACGTATATGAAAGAATATTTGTAATTCGTTATTTAAATTATAAAGCTTAATAATAAACACCCATTTTTTTTTTTTTTTTTTTTTTTTTGAGACGGAGTCTCGCTCTGTCGCCCAGACTGGAGTGCTGTGGCCCCATCTCGGCTCATTGCAAGCTCCGCCTCCTGGATTCACGCCATCCTACTGCCTCAGCCTCCTGAGTAGCTGGGACTACAGGTGCCCGCCACCACGCCCGGCTAATTTTTTTTTTTTTTTTTTTTTTTTTTTTTTTTTGTATTTTTAGTAGAGACGTGATCCGCCCGCCTCTGCCTCCCAAAGTGCTGGGATTACAGGCGTGAGCCACTGCGCCCATTTAAAAACTAGAAAATTACTATTAACTTGCATCTGTCTTTTTTTTTTTTTTTTTTTGAGATGAGGTCTCACTCTGTCGCCCAGGTTGGAGTGCAGTGGTGCGATCTCCACTCACTGTGGGTGGCACAGTGCTTAGACAAAATTATGAAGTGACCTTGATTTGTCTCATTTTTTTCATGGTCTCAGAATAAACTTGTTTGAGGTTGATATTCTGTGAGATTGTTTATGTCTAAATAGGAGAATAACATAGCCTACCTCTGAGTGTTAAGCCAGTTTCTGAATATCAGGGGCTGCTATTTTTTGTTTCTTTTTCAAAGTTTTGCCTTTATTTTTAAGTGATTAAGAAGCATGGAGTTGGATTTTTGAACGACATGATATAGTTAGTGTAAGGATGAAATCTGATTTCTCTCTTTTTTTTTTTTTCCAAGATAGAGTCTCGCTCCGTCATCCAGGCTGGAGTGCAGTGGCATGATCCTGGTTCACTACAACCTCCACCTCTCGGGTTCAAGCGATTCTCATGCCTCAGCCTCCCAAGTAGCTGGGATTACAGGCGCCCACCACCAAACCTGGCTAATTTTTGTATTTTTAGTGGAGACAGGGTTTCGCCGTGTTGGCCAGGCTAGTCTCAAACTCCTGACCTCAAGTGATCCACCCTTCTCGGCCTCCCAAAGTGCTGGGATTACAAGCTAATTTTTGTATTTTTAGTAGAGATGGGGTTTCACCATGTTGGCCAGGCTGGTCTTGAATTCCTTACCTCAGGTGAGGAATTTTATCTCTACTAAAAATACAAAAATTACCCAGGCATGGTGGTGCATGCCTATAATCCCAGCTACTAGCGGGGCTGAGGCAGGAGGATCGCTTGAACCTGGGAGGTGGAGGTTGCAGTGAGCCGAGATCGTGCCACTGCACTCCAGCCTGGGCAAAAGAGAAAGACTTCGTCTCAAAAAAAAAAAAAAAAAAAAAAAAAAAGAAAGAAAGATAAATGAAAACAGGAGAATGATTGAATTACCTAGATATCTGGTTCCATAATAAATGTTTACGTAGTATTTTTAATACTGAAGGACTAAATGGTGGGGAGGGAGGACAAAACATCATAGAAAGGGTTATAAGAATAGTTTTAGACAGATGTAGGTCAAATATAAAGAATCTGAATTTACTGTAAGTTGCCATTTAGATAGCTTGAAATTTAGTCTATGTTCTTAGATTTCTAAAAATCTTTCGTTTTTGACTTTTTTAAAAAATCATTTTATTTTTTAACTACTTTATTGAAGTGTAATTGACGCACAAAAAGCTATGCATATTTAATGTATACAATTTGATGAATTTGGAGGTAAGTATACACCTGTGAAGCCACTACTGCAATCTATGCCATAAACCTATCCGTCATCTCTAAAATCTTCCACTCACCCTCTTTATAATGTTTATTTATTTTTATGTATTTTATCTTGATTTTTAGTAAAGATGAGTTTTCACTGTGTTGCCCAGGCTGGTCTTGAATTCCTGAGCTCAAGTGATCCTCCTGCCTTGACTTCCCAAAGTGCTGGGATTATAGGCATGAGCCACTGTGCCCGGCCTGCTTTTTTGTTAAGTAAATTACCCATGATCATTCAGGGCGTCTGTGGTAGAAGTAGGACTAGAAGCCTGCCTCCAGGACCTCAATCCAGAGACCTATCTGAAAGGTAAAAATAAAATTCTAATCAGATTTACCTTTTTAAAAAGCACATATTAAGAGCCAGGCACTGGGCCGGGAGAAGTGGCTCATGCCTGCAATCCCAGCACTTTGGGAGGCTGAGGTGGGCGGATCACGAGGTCAGGAGTTCAAGACCAACCTGGCCAATATGGTGAAACCCTGTCTCTACTAAAAAATACAAAAATTAGCTGAGCATGGTGGTGCGTGCCTGAAGTCCCAGCTACTCAGGAGGCTGAGGCAGGAGAATCGCTTCAACCTGGGAGGCAGAGGTTGCAGTGAGCTGAGATCGCACCACTGCACTTCAGCCTGGGTGAAAGAGCAAGACTCTGACTCAAAAAAAAAAAAAAAAAAAAAAAAAAAAAAAAAAGAGCCAGGCACTGTTCTAAGTATGTCATACAGACTAATTTATGTATATCTCACAATAACCTATGTTGACTTTATAAATTAAGAAACTGGTGCACAGAGAGGGGAAGTTATTTTCCCAAGATCATACTACTAAGTACATACTTACAAGTACTAAGTCAGAACTAGAACCAGACAGTCTGACTCTGAAGTCTGTGCTCTCTTGCCAGGTGTGGTGGCTCACACCCTTAATCCCAGCACTTTGGGAGGCCAAGATGGGATGTTTGAGCCCAGGAGTTTGAGACCAGCCTGGCGAACATAGCCAGACCCCATCTCTACAAAAATTAGCCAGATGCGGTGGCGTGTGTCTGTAGTCGAAGCTACTCGGGAGGCTGAGGTGGGAGGATCACTTGAGCCTGGGAGGTTGAGGCTGCAGTGAGCTAGGATCACACCCCTGCACGGAACAAGACCCTGACTTAAAAAATAAAATAAAATAAATAAAATAAAGTCTGTACTCTCAATCTGTATGATATTCTACACTGCCACCCAAGAAGAAACAAAGATCTTGGCTAATATACACTAACATACCGTAGTTCCAGGTGGGGTTGTAGGATTGATGTCACATTCCTTTTTTTCCTCAGCTCATGCTAAGTAGATGTTGGCCCCCATCCCTTCACTGCAATTTTTCTTGGCAAATTCACCAGTGATCTCTAGGTTGCCAGCTACATTCACTGCTTCTTTATCCTCATTTTACTCAACAATTTACAAACATTCAGCAGAGTTGATTATTTCAGTCTTAGAATACTTTCTTCTCTTAGTCTACATGACACTGAAAGCTCATGGGGTTTGTCTTTTTTTTTTTTTTTTTTTTTTGAGACAGGGTCTTGCTCTGTTGCCCAGGCTGGAGTTTAGTGGTGTGATCTCGGCTCACTGCAACCTCCACCTCCTGGGTTCAAGCAATTCTCCCACCACAGACTCCCGAGTAGCTGGGACTACAGGCGTGCATACCACTATACCAGCTAATTTTTTGTATTTGTTGTAGAGATGGGGTTTTGCCATGCTGCTCAGGCTGGTCTCCAACTCCTAGGCTCAAGCAATCGGATCCTGCCTCAGCCTCCCAAAGTGCTGGGATTACAGGTATGAGCCACTGAGCCTGGCCTCATGGTGTTTGTCTTATCTCAACTGGCTGTTCCTTTACACCGTCTTATGCTGATTCTGGTTCCTTTAATCAGCCTCTGAACTTTGGAGTGTTTAGGGCTCAGTCCTTAAACATAAAATTTTCCAGGTAATCTCCTGCAATCCTAGGACTTTAACTACCATCTATATACTGATCACTCCCAAATAGGCACTCCTAGCTTTGACTGAATGCCACACGTGTGTCTGTGTGTATGTATGTGTATACATACATATACACACATACATATACACACACACATACATACATTTATACACACACATACATACATATACACACACACACACACATACACATATATACACACACACACACACATATATATCTCTCTCTCGGCTCACTGCAATCTCTGTTTCCCAGGTTCAAGCGATTCTTGTGTGGCTAATTTTTAAAAACTTTTAGTAGGGACAGGGTTTTGGCTTTTTTATTTGTTATTTTATTTTATTTTTGTTATTTTTATGTTATTTTATTTTATTTTTTTAAATTTTATTTTATTTTCTAATTTTTTGAGACAGAGTCTAGCACTTGTTGCCCAGGCTGGAGTGCAATGGCACGATCTCGGCTCACCGCGACCTCCGCCTCCCGGGTTCAAGCAATTTTCCTGAGTAGCTGGGATTACAGGTGCCCACTACCACGCCTGACTAATTTTTGTACTTTTAGTAGAGATGGGATTTCACCATGTTGACCAGGCTGGTCTCAAAGTCCTGACCTCAGGTGATCCGCCTGCCTTGGCCTCCCGAAGTGCTGGGATTATGGGTGTGAACCACCTCACACTTGTATGTTCAACTGCCTGCTGGAACTTTCCACTTGGATGTCTCATAGGCTTCCCTAATTTAGCATGTCTAAAATATAGTCCTGATCTTCCTACTACCACAAACCTATTCCTCCTTCAGTCTTACCCAACCAGGTTAATGGCAACTCCATCCTTTCAGTTGTTTGAACTAAAACCCTAAGAGTCATCCTTAATACTTCTCTGTCCTTTGGACTCAAGTCTGTTATTAAAGCCTCTTACCCTCATCTCCAAAATATATCCTAAGTCTGTCCGCTTCTCACCATCTACACTAAGAAATCTTGGGAATCACTACTAAGAAAAGCAAGAGGAGAAGGAACATTTGTACTTTCCCAAATCAAGAGAACAGCAAGAGCCTGGCAAGGTGGCTGATGCCTGTAATCCCTACACTTCGGGAGGCCGAGATGAGAGGATTGCTTAAGCCCAGGAGTTCGAGACCAGCTGGGCAATATGGCGACACTGTCTTTACAAAGAGTAAAATTAGCCAGGCGTGGTGGCATGTGACTGTAGTCCCAGCTACTTAGGAGGCTGAGGTGGGAGGATTGCTTGAGGCTGGGAGGTCGAGGCTACAGTGAGCCATGATCTTGCCACTGCACTCCAGCCTGGCGACAGAGTGAGACCCTGTATCAAAAAAAAAAAAAAAAAAATACAGCCAGGTGTGGTGGCTCACGCCTGTAATCCCAGCACTTTGGGAGGCCAGGCGGGTGGATCACAAGGTCAGAAGATCGAGACCATCTTGGCTAATATGGTGAAACCCCATCTCTACTAAAATACAAAACATTAGCTGGGCGTGGTGGCAGGCACCTGTAGTCCCAGCTACTCAGGAGGCTGAGGCAGGAGAATCACCTGAACCTGGGAGGCGGAGGTTGCAGTGAGACAAGATGGCACCACTGCACTCCAGCCTGGGTGACAGAGTGAGACTCTGTCTCCAAAAAATAAATAAAGAAAGAAATGAAACAGCACTCTTCCTGTACCCTTGGCAGATCAGACAGGGGGTTGGGAGGAAAAGTATCGCAGTACTTGTTACTATTAACCATTGAAGTCCACAGTGTGATAGACTCACAATTCACTTTTTCATCTACTTATTCAAAGTAAGATTTTAAAAACTCTTCAAGGCCAGGCACAGTGGCTCATGCCTGTAATCCCAACACTTTGGGAGGCCGAGGCAGGTGGATCACCTGAGGTTAGGAGTTCGAGACCAGCTTGGCCAACATGGTGAAACCCCGTCTCTACTAAAAATACAAAAACTAGCCAGGCATGGTGACGCGTGCCTGTAATCCCAGCTACTAGTGGGGCTGAGGCAGGAGGATCCCTTGAACCTGGGAGGCGGAGGTTGCAGTGAGCGATCATGCGACTGCACTCCAGACTGGGCAACAGAGCAAGACTCTGCCTCAAAAAAATTAAAAATTAAAAAAATAAAAATAAAAACTCCTCAAGGGCATACACACTCCTTGCCTTCCAAGGAGCTGGAGTGTGTGCTTATACCTTTGTATATTTGCACACATTGTTCTCTCACCTGCAATTCCCTCTTGTCTGTTTAGCCAACTCTTAACTCCTCCTCAAGTCTTAGTCCAGATCTACATTCCTCTGATAACTACTTATTAAATGGTACCTATAGACCAGGCTGTGGTCTGAGGTGTTAGGGAGATGAATGAGACTGTCCATTCTCAAGTAGCTTCACAGGCTGGTCTCAGAGAAAGAAATATAAAGGAACAGATGGTGCAAGAAGTTACAGGTGCTATGATAGAGGCCTCAATGGATTTCAACATGGAAATGTCTAGTTCTACCTGAGGGCATCAGATGAGTCTGGAAAAATAAATAGGTGTTCACCAGGTACAGAAAGAAGCAAGAGAAAAGATACAAAGGTGTGAAAGAAAAACAAAAACAACCTAGTGAATATAAGAATGTTGAGCTGGCTGGGCACAGTGGCTCACACCTGTAATCCCAGCATTTTGGGAGGCTGAGGCGGGCAGATCACGAGGTCAGGAGTTCGAGACCAGCCTGGCCAACATAGCAAAACCCTGCCTCTCCTAAAAATACAAAAATTAGCCGGGCATGGTGGCGCACACCTGTAGTCCCAGCTACTTGGGAGGCTGAGGCAAGAGAATCGCTTGAACCCAGGAGGCGGAGGTTGCAGTGAGCAGAGATTGCACCACTACACTCCAGCCTGGGCGACAGAGAGAGACTCAGTCTCAAAAAAAACAAAACAAAACAAAAACCCAGAATGTTGAGCCATTCAAAAGTGGTGGGGCATCAGGGTGGTAGTTTGGGTGGTTTATGAGATGAGGATGGTGAAATCCATAGTGGGTTAATCCCAAAGAAATGTGAATGCTGGGCTGAACAACTTGGGTATTTATCCTGTGGGAGAGGTAGAGTCATTGAAAGGTTTTGCATTTTTTTTTTCCAGTTTCATTCCACAGATGAAAATGGAAAGGTTTTTTTTTTTTTTTTTTTTTTTGAGATGGAGTCTCGCTCTGTCGCCCAGGCTGGAGTGCAGTGGCCGGATCTCAGCTCACTGCAAGCTCCGCCTCCCGGGTTCACGCCATTCTCCTGCCTCAGCCTCCCGAGTAGCTGGGAGTACAGGCGCCCGCCACCTCGCCCGGCTAGTTTTTTGTATTTTTTAGTAGAGACGGGGTTTCACCGTGTTAGCCAGGATGGTCTCGATCTCCTGACCTCGTGATCCGCCCGTCTCGGCCTCCCAAAGTGCTGGGATTACAGGCTTGAGCCACCGCGCCCGGCCGAAAATGGAAAGGTTTTAATCAGTGGAGTGACCTGGTAAATTTGCATGCTACAATAATTCAACTGTGTCAGTGATTTTTTGGAGCTGGCTTCTACCGACTCCCAAGAAAGACATTTGTTAGAATGTCAGGAATTTTGCAAGCTAACTGACATCATGTTAGTGGCTTGAAATTGGTCATAATGGGAATATTTACACCATGGAAATCAGCAAATGCTACAAATCAGGGTTTCTTTTTTTCTAGAGAGTTTATTAAACATTTACCAGGACACAGCTGGCAGTGGCCATTGTATCAGGTGGACTGGAAGAGGAAACTGGAGAGAGGCAAATGCTATAATCAAGGAGAGGTGGAAGTCATGCACCATGGCTGACACCCATAATCCCAGCACTTTGGGAGGCCAAAGTGGAAGGATCACTTGAGCCTAGAAATGCCTGTAGTCCCATCTACTTGGGAGGCTGAGGCAGGATGTTTGAGCCCAGGAGCTCAAGGCTGCAGTGAGCTGTGATTGCACCACTGCATTCCAGCCTCAGTGACAGAGTGAGACCCTATCTCTATTACAGTAAAAAAGGAAGTAAAAAGACAACCCACAGAGTGGGAGAAAATACTTTTAAATCACATATCTGATAAGGGACTAGCATCCAGAATATATAACAAACTCCTACAGCTCAACAGCAGAAAGATAAACAATCCAACTAAAAACAGGCCGGCACGGTAGTTCCTGCCTGTAATCCCAGCATTTTGGGAGGCTGAGGCAGGAGAATTGCTTGAGCCCAGGAGTTCAAGACCAGCCCAGGCAACATAATGAGACCTCATATCTACATTTTTTTTTAAAGCTGGGTGTGGTGGCATGCACCTGTGATCCCAACTACTCAGGAGGCTGAGGTGGGAAGATCACTTGAGTCCAGGAGGTTGAGGCTGCAGTCAGCTATGATTACACCACTGCACTCCAGTCTGGGCAACAGAGCAAGACCCTGTCTCAAATAATAATAATAATAATCATCATCATCATCATCATCATCCACCTAAAAATGGGCAACAGGTTCGAATAGACAGTTCTCCAAATAAGATATATAAATGGCCAATGAGCACATGAAAAAATGCTCAACATCATCAGTCATAGGGAAATGTAAATCAGAACCACAATGAAATATTACTTCCTACCTACTAGGATGACCATAAAAACAAACAAACAAACAAACAAAAACAGAAAGCAACAATTTTTGGTGATGATGTGGAGAAACTGGAACACTTGTACGTTGCTGGTGGGAATGTAAAATGGCGCAGCCACTGTGGAAAACAGTTTGGGTTCCTCAACAGGTTAAAAAGAATTATCATATGTCCCAGCAATTCCACTCCTAGGTACGTACCCAAAATAATTGAAAGTAAGTGTTGCGCATGAATATTCACAGCAGCACTATTCACAAATGCCAAAAGGTAGAAACATCTCAAATGTCTATGAACGGATGAATGGATAAACAAAATTTATGTCCATACAATAGAATATAATTCAGCCATAAAAGGGAATGAAGCACTGACACATGCTACAACATGGATGAACCTTGAAAACGTGTGACATGAAAGAAACCAGCCATGAAAGGCCACGTATTATATGATTCCATTTATATGAAATATCCAGAATAGGCAAACTCATAGAGACAGAAAGCATATTTCTGGTTTTAGCAGCTGAGGGGAGGAGGGAGTGGGGAGTGATTGCTTAATGGGCATGAGGTTTCTGTTTGAGGTGATGAACATGATAACGGTTGTACATAACATCACTGACCTGAATACTTTGAAATGATAAATTTTGTGTTATGTGTATTTTATCACAAAAAATGGAAAAAAAGAGACAGAAGTAAATAAAAGGGTCTTGCGGAAAACAGCTTAAAAACACTGATGTATGTACCACAGACTGTTCTAAGTCATTTGCAAGATTAAACTAATGGTATCGCTATAATAGCCTTATAAGGAAGGTGCTATTATTATTCCCTTGTGGTACCATGTCTAGGTTGATGATGAGACCACTAGCTAAGGAGTATGATTGTTTTAGCTTTCTTTCTTCCTTTTTTTTTTTGAGATGGAGGCTCACTCTGTCGCCCAGGCTGGAGTGCAGTGCAGTGTTGCGAGCTCAGCTCACTGCAACCTCTGCCTCCTGGAGTCAAGTGATTCTCCTGCCTCAGCCTCCCAAGTATCTGGGATTACAGGTGTGCACCACCATGCCCGGATAATTTTAGTATTTTTAGTAGAGATGGGGTTTTGCCATGTTGGCCAGGCTGGTCTCGAACTCTTGACCTCAAGTGATCTGCCCACCTCGGCCTCCCAAAATGCTGGGATTATAGGCATGAGCCACCGTACCCGGCCTAATTGTATTAGTTTTCTACTGCTGTGTAACAAACTACCATGAAGTTTGTGGCTTAAGACAACACACATTTATTGTCTGTTTCTGTGGGTCAAGGTTCTGGGCACAACTTAGCTGGATTCTCTAGAGTCTCATGAGGCTGCACTCCAGGTGCTGGCTCAAGGAAGAGGTCTCTAATCCCAGTCTTCTAAGGTGGAGTCATATATAATATAATGTTATGTTTTAAGTGACATCCCATCACCTTTGCCATATTATGTTACCTAATGAAAGCAGTGACAACCCATCAGCGTTTCCATGTTCTATTGGTGAGAAGCAAGTCTGCCTATATTCAAAAAGAAGTGATACAAAAGCACAGACGTCAGGAGGTGGGAATCTTTGGAGGTCATCCTTAGGGTCTGTCTGCCACAATGATTGAGTGAAACAATTTAATTCTGGGTCCCTGAGATTCAGGATTTTTTAAAAATTTCTTTTCTTTCTTTCTTTTCATTTTAAAAACATTTTCTGGCCGGGCATGGTGGTTCATGCCTGTAATCCCAGCACTTGGAAGGCCAAGGCAGGCAGATTGCTTGAGCTCAGGAGTTTAAGACCAGCCTTGGCAACAGGGAAAAAACCCCATCTCTACAAAAAATTCAAAAATTAGCTGGGTGTGGTGACATGAGGCTGTGGTCCCTCAGTTATGTGGGAGGCTGAGGTGGGGGGATGGCTTGAACCTGGGAGGCAGAGGTGGCAGTGAGCCAAGATTGCACCACTGCACTCCAGACTGAGTGACAGAGCCAGCCCCTATCTCAAAAAAGAAAAAAAAAATCTTTCATTTTTATTGTTTTTTAAGTGCTCTGCCCAAAGAGATTCAGGATTTTAAACAATTATTTTTTAATTTTTTTTTTTTTTAGACGGAGTCTTGCTCTATTGCCCAGGCTGGAGTGCAGTGGTGAGATCTCGGTTCACTGCAAGCTCCACCTCCCAGGTTGATGCCATTCTCCTGCCTCAGACTCCTGAGTAGTTGGGACCACAGGCGCCTGCCACCACACCCGGCTAATTTTTGTGTTTTTAGTAGAGACGGGGTTTCACCGTGTTAGCCAGGATGGTCTCGATCTCCTGATTTCGTGATCCGCCTGCCTCGGCCTCCCAAAGTGCCGGGATTACAGATGTGAGCCACCGTGCCCAGCCAGGATTTTAAACAAATCTAAAGGTTTTTTTTTTTTTTTTTGAGATGGAGTCTCACTCTGTCGCCCAGGCTGGAGTGTAGTGGCACAATCTTGACTCACTGTAACCTCTGCTTCCCGGGTTCAAGCGATTCTCCTGCCTCAGCCTCCCGAGTAGACACGGAGTTTCACCGTGTTAGCCAGGATGGTCTCGAACTCCTGACCCCATGATTCGCCCGCCTCGGCCTCCCAAAGTGCTAGGATTACAGGCATGAGCCACTGCGACTGGCCTAAATGATTTTTTAAATGAAAGAGCTTTAAAGAAAAATCCCCCCAGAAGAGATTCATCTTCAACTTGGTAGCAGATGAACTCTATAGCCTTCCTGCTTCCCACAAAGGACATAAACATTACTTAACCTTACATTGTATTAGGTATTTAAGTAAAAAAATAAATAAAAGTAAATATTACTTGACCAGCTTTAACACTCAATGTGGCTTTGGCTTTGCATTTCCTGCAGAGATGGCCATACCAGCCAATACCTTTAAGCATCCCCCTTCTACTTCCTCATGGAAATTGTCAAGTCGTTGCTTCAGACTGAGGCTCCCAGTTCATCGCCTAAAAACATGACAGTTGTTCTTTTTGGGGCTATCCAATTTCATACTTTCCACTGTGTGTAGTCTTGGCAAGAGGGGAATTCCTAACACCTGCTTCCCGCTGCTGGCTCCCATTACAAAAGCTGAAGGGGCCAGATCTTTTATTTACCTGATCCCTGGTATAGACATGGTATGGGCACTTGACCCAAATTTGGCTCACTCTTAGGACTTTGATGCAATGATGGAAGAAATTTTGGAAGTAAGACTGTTCCCTGCAATTTCAATGGTATCACAAACACTTTTTCCTTCCCATTCCTACAGATAAAGAATCAAAAGAACTTGTGCTCTGGGCTCTATTGTGGGACTCATAGAACCTAGGATATCCTAAGTCTGTTCCCTAAGTATCAGCTTTATTCCCCAGTGTGTGTGAGTTTATTGTAGGGGACCCCCTAGCTGAGGTTGCACTTCTGGTTATCAGAGAAAAGTCATAGATTCATTCATTCAACAAAAACTTCTTCAGTACCTGCTTTGGGTCAGGCACTGTTCTAGATACTGTGACACAATACTCTACAAGACAGACATATTCTTGGCTCTCATGAGCTTACATTTCACTGGGCAAGACAGATAATAAATAAACACACTCAGAGAGTAATAAGTTATATGAAGAAAATAAAACATGACAAAGTAATAGAGTGGTACATTGTGGGTGGAGTGGGGAACACAGCATTAAATAAAGAAGTTGGGGAAGGCCTATTTAAAGAGATGACATTTGAGCTGAGACCTGAAGCATAAGGCATCAGTGCTGTGGATATCTGGAGGAAAATAATTCCAGGCAAAAGGAAAAGCAAGTATAAAAACCCTAGATGGGATGAGTTTAATATGTTTAAGAAACAGAAACAAGGCCGGTGTGACTGGGATAGGAAGTCGTATTGGAGAGATTGCTTAACGATGGGAACACATTAAAGAAAAAAGAAAAGTTCAGAGAGTTATTGGGAGGCCAGATCATGTGTGATCTTACAGACTACTATAAGGACTTTCATTTCTTTTCTTTTCTTTTGAAATGGAGTCTCACTCTGTCATCCAGGCTGGAGTGCAGTGGTGCAATCTCAGCTCACTGCAACCTCTGCCTCCCAGGTTCAAGCAATTCTCTTGCCTCAGCCTCCTGAGTAGCTGGGATTACAGGCGCCCACCACCACGCCTTGCTAATTTTTTTTTTTTTTTGTATTTTTAATAGAGACAGGGTTTCGCCATGTTGGCCAGGCGGGTTTCAAACTCCTGACTTCAGGTGATCTGCTTGCCTCCACCTCCCAAAGTGTTGGGATGACAGGCATGAACCACTGAGTCTGGCCAGGACTTTGATTTTGACTCTGAGTGAGGTGGGAGCCATAGGAGGATTTTTAACAGGGGAGGGATTTGATCGACTTTGCTTTACACAGGACACCTTTGGTTGCCTACTAAACTATAGGGGGCAAAGGTGGAAGCGGGAGCAGGGTTGCTTTAAGTGCTGTTTGTCTATCATTGTGTGACTTTGAAAAGGTGCTTCCTCTGGGTGGACATAGCCCCATGGTACTTGGCTTGGAAAGAAGGGCCCTTGTTGCCAGGGGCAGTGGCTCACACCTGTAATCCCAGCACTTTGGGATGCCAAGGTGGGCGGATCACGAGGCCAGGAGTTCAAGACCAGCCTGACCAACATGGTGAAACCCCGTCTCTACTAAAAATACAAAAAAAAAAAAAAAAAAAAAATTAGCTGGGCCTGGTGGCATGCACCTATAATCCCAGCTACTTGGGAGGCTGAGGCAGGAGAATCGCTTGAACCAGGGAGTCAGAGGTTGTGGTGAGCCGAGATCGCGCCACTGCACTCCAGCCTGGTGACAGAGCAAGATTCTGTCTCAAAAAAAAAAAAAAAAAAAAAAAAGGGCCCTTGTCTAAAGAGAAAGATACCTCTTCCTCCTGCAGATGTAGCCCCACACCGAGGTTCATGGCTTGGCACCAGAGTGCAGACTGGATTTCAGCCCCTACTGGGGCCCTTAACCAGATATGCACAAACCACAGAACTATCTACAGCCTTGATCACAGAGACTGGTAGAAGGCTGTTGTGGCAATGCAGACGAGAGATGATGGCTTGGATCAGGGTGGTAGCGGGGTGGAGGGAGGCAAATGCACAAGGGAAATGCGGAGAATATACTTAGCCCTGGGGCTCAGTCCTAGCCCTGGGAAAATGGAGTGTTATTGCTTCTCTGAGAACAGCTGTAACGTCCACCAAACATGTGGGCTCAGACTCATTCTGGCCCTAAGCAATTCACCCAAGGGAGAAGTTGGGGTGGCTACTCTGGGAATTGTGGAGAGGGTTTCTCTTCTCCTGGAAAGATGCTATAGCCCCCAGGAAGCTTTGGCTCCCAGGAAGGTTGGCAGCCAATAGGCTGAGCTCTCAAGGGAGTCTGGGAGCAGTTGTGCTTCTGTGTAAATTGTGCAATATGAGGATATTAATTTGTCGTAATGATCGAATATATGTTCCAAGCAGCTAGATTGGGCTTGGCAGTTAGTGGACACACAGAATTCTTCAGCCCTAGCCCAAGTTCCTCCGTGGACTCACTGAGGAATCTTAGACAAATTGTTTCCTTTCTGAGACATAGTTTCTTCATTTGTACCATATGAGTAATATTCCCTGCAGATAAAAGGTTTTTGGATCAAATGGAATGAAACCGTGGATGTGAGGGAAACTGTTGGAAAGCTGGCCATATAATTGCGGGTATGGTGATGTTGCAGTGCCTTTCTCTCCTAACTGTCCCCTTAGTCCAGTTCTCATCCTTTTTGCCCGGACTTCTAGAAGAGCTCCCAGCTTGTTGCTCTGCCTTTGGTCTCCTTGTTGCCTGACCTAGTCTTCCTGAACCTTAAATTTCCTGAAAAAAAAATTTTTTTTGGTGTTTTGTGTGTGTGTGTGTTTGAGACTGAGTCTCGCTTTGTTGCCCAGGCTGGAGTGCAGTGGCGCAATCTCGGCTCACTGCAACCTCCGCCTCCCGGTTCAAGCGATTCTCCTGCCTCAGCCTCCTGAGTAGCTGGGACTACAGGCATGTACCACCACCATGTCCAGCTAATTTCTGTGTTTTTTTTTTGTTTGTTTGTTTTTGAGACGGAGTCTTGCTCTGTCGCCCAGGCTGGAGTGCAGTGGCGCGACTCCGCTCACTGCAAGCTCGGCCTCCCGGGTTCACGCCATTCTCCCGCCTCCAGCCTACCCAGTAGCTGGGACTACAGGTGCCCGCCACCATGCCCGGCTAATTTTTGTGTTTTTAGTAGAGACAGGGTTTCACCGTGTTAACCAGGATGGTCTCAATCTCCTGACCTAGTGATCCGCCCGCCTCGGACTCTCAAAGTGCTGGGATTACAAGTGTGAGCCACCACGCCCGGCCTCCTGAAGTTTTAAATACGTTCTTCTCTTGCTCAAAACCTGCATGGCTCCCCCAGAGCCCCCCAGAATTTTTTTTTTTTTTTTTTTGAGACAGAGTCTCGCTCTGTCACCCAGGCTCTGGAGTGCAATGGCCTGATCTCAGCTCACTGCAACCTCCACCTCCCGGGTTGAAGCGATTCTCCTGTCTCAGCCTCCCAAGTAGTTGAGACTACAGGTGTGTGCCACCACGCCCGGCTGATTTTTGTATTTTTAGTAGAGAGGGGGTTTCGCCATATTGGCCAGGCTGGTCTCGAACTCCTGACCTCAGGTGATCCAACCGCCTCAGCCTCCTAAAGTGCTGGGATTACAGACGTGAGCCACCGCGCCCGGCCGAGCCCCCCGGATTTATAGGAGGAGGCAACAGCTAGGTGCATTGCAAGGATGTGGACAGAACAGAAAAGATGTTGTCCTAAGAAAGTTCATTTGGGTGGTACTCAAACCACTGTGATCCTTCCCCAGCAGGGTTAGAGGAGACTGTTCCATCCACTTTTCTTTCCCCTTTCTTTTCTTCTTTTTTCTTCTGTCTCTCCTTCCCTTTGTTTTTCTCTAACCTTTCCTCCTTCCTCGCCTCCCTCTGTGCTGTCCCCTTTCTCTCTCTGTGTGATGCAGATTACTGCTTTGCTGTCTCTCTTCTCCCTCCCTTTGATGGGTTGGTTTTTGGTTCTGCCTGCTCCTCTCCTCTCTTGTCCCCTTGCCCCCCCTGCCCTGCCTCCAGTGCCCTATGGTTCCGTGTCCTCCTCATTCCCACTGTACCTTTCCTCCCCGACCCCACGTTTAAGGATGAGCAACCTCTCAGAGTCTGGAAGTCCCGCAGCTGTTCTGAGATGCTGGGGCCTCCCACCACTGGGGCCGGAAAAAGGCCGACCCTCTGGAGGGACCGAGAGGGAGGGGTAGCAGGAAAAAGGGGCGTTACACTTGCAGCTTTCTTTTTGGCCATTCATTTTGGAGGGGAAAAGTGAAACAAAGGAATTTAAAACTTCCTCTTTTGTCCTGCCCCAGATGCAACTAATGATGGTCTAAGAGCTTGGTTTGACTTTCTAGGAATGAAAACTGTTCTAAGAAACCGCATCTTTTAAACACTTGGTTTGCTGTGGACCACAGCATCTGATAAGACAATGAAAACAGAAAAGCTTTTAAAGCCAATTTAACCCACACACAAATGTGATTCTAATGAAGAGTCAATAGTCTGGTGGATCATTTTTCCTGCAACTCCTTGGAGAAGCTTAAAGAGGCTTTCAATCAGCGGGGTAGGTGGTGAATAAAATGTTCTTTTTGAAATGAATAAAGTTGATTTAAAGATGAAGATTAAGTAAATAATAGCCAAGGTGGCACTTGGTCTTGGAAAACATTCTAAGGTGGTTCTTCGCTGGCTGCTAGTTAGGAAACACTGGTCTAATGAAATCAATATGTAATGTGAGGGGGGCAAATGCCTGCACAGATTCATCAGAACTATAAACACATCTGAAGGAAGGATAGTTCCACAAACAAGTGTGGCCAGCCTTGATTTTTCAAATTATTTTTTATTTTTGGTGGAGATGGTGTCTCGCTATGTTGCACAGGGTGGTCTGGAACGCCTAGACTCAAGTCAGTCTTCTACTTTGGCTTCTCAAAGTGCTGGGATTACAGGCATGAGCCTCTGCTCCCAGCTGTGCCCAGCCTTGAAAAGGAGAGACACTGAATCAGTAGAGTGTGGGTAGGCCTATCCAGGCGAAAGGGATTTGATAACATTGCTTGTTGATTGTTGTTTGCCCAGATTCACTTCTCCCTCTTCCTAACCGTACCGTGGTTGCCTTTGTAGAATTCTTTCTGACCCCACTGTAGCAGGCCTTGTAAGTTACTCCCTTCTTCTAAGCTGTCAGCATCCTGCTTTGGTTCCAGTGCCCACCCTTCCCCTGTGGGATTCAGGACTAAGTCCTAATTGATTTAAACCAGTAGTTCTCCAAGTATGATCTGGGAATCCTTGGGGATCTACAAGACTTTTTCAGACTGTGAATTCAAAACTCTTTTCATGACATTGTTTGTCTTGAATTTTCACTCTCATTCTTTCACAAGTATATGGAGTTTTTCAGAGGTTACATGACATATGATGTCATCACTCTGACATTAATAGAATGTGTGCTTTTATTCACAATAGCAAAGACATGGAATCAACCTGTGTGCCCATCAACAGTGGATTGGATTAAAAAAATGCGGTACATATACACCATGGAATACTACACAGCCATAAAAAAGAATGAAATCATATCCTTTGCAGCAATATGAATGCAACTGAAGGACACTGTCCTAAGCTAATTAATACAGGAACAGAAAAACAAATACCACACGTTCCCAGTTATAAATGGGAGCTAAATGATGGATATTCATGGACATAAAGATGGCAACAATAGACACTGGGGACTACTAGAGGGGGGAGGGAGGGGGCAAGGGTTGAAAAACTAACTATGGGATGCTATGCTCAGTACCTGGGTGACAGGATCAATCATATCCCAAATCTCAGCATCACTAAATATGCCCAGGTAAGGAACCTGCACATGTACTCCCTGAATTTTTATTTGTTTGAGCTAGGGTCTTGCTCTGTCACCCAGGCTGGAATAAAGTGGTGCAATGACAGCTCACTGCAGCCTTGATCTCCCAGGGCCCAAGCAATCCTCCTACCTCAGTCTCCCAAGTAGCTGGGACTACAGGCACACACCACCATGCCTGGCTATTTTTAAATAATTTTTTTGTAGAGATAGGGTCTCACTATGTTGCCTAGGCTGGTCTCAAACTCCTGGTCCCACATGATCTTCCTGCCTCAGCCTCCAAAACTGTGGGATTACAGACATGAGCTGTTGTGCTTGGCCTAAATTTCTCATTCTTAGTTTATTACAATATAAAAACTGGCAGCTATCACTCACACACACAAAAGCTCTTTTAGGTCCTCAATAATTTTTAAGAGTATAAAGATGTCCTAAAGCCAAGAAGTTTGAGAATTATTGGCTTAAGCAAATTATGGGGGTCCCATTCCTGTGGGGGAATGTGACACTGTCCTGACTCATGAGACAGAAATAGGTTCCTCTGGGGGATGGTGTTCTGGGAAATGTGTCCTTGATGTTAAAAAGAAACACACAGGGCCAGGCACAGTGGCTCATGCCTGTAATCCCAGCACTTTGGGAGGCTGAGGCAGGCAGATCACTTGAACTCAGGATTTCAAGACCAGCCTGGGCAACATGGTGAAACCCCATCTTTACAAAAAATAGAAAAAATAGCTGGGCATAGTGGCATGTGCCTGTAGTCCCAGCTACTCGAGAGACTGAGGCAGGAGGATTCCTTGAGCCCAGGAGATTGAGACTGCAGTGAGCCGAGATTGTGCCACTGGACTCCAGCTTGGGGCGACAGAGTCAGACCCTGTCTCAAAAAAAAAAAAAAAAAAAAAAAAAAAGGAAAACCCTGAGTAGGCAAGAGGCAAGATCTTACCTCTTCTCTTCCTGGTGTGTTGAGAGGAGCAGGCATACAACCTAAGGTTAGCCAACCAGATGCTATCTTTGAATCGTGAGCAAAGGATACAAGGATGGAGGGAAAGGTGTTAAGTTGTTCACTCTTCCCTCTTTCCTTCTTTCTTTCTTTTCTTTCTTTCTTTCTTTCTTTTTCTTCCTTTCTCTTTCTTTCTTTTCCTTCTTCCTTTCCCTCCTTCCCTCCTTCTCTCTCTCTTTCTTTCTTTCCTTCCTCTCTCTCTTTCTTTCTTTCTTTCTTTCTTTCTTTCTTTCTTTCTCTCTTTCTTTCTTTCTTCTCTCTCTCTCTCTTTCTTTCTTCTCTCTCTCTCTCTTTCACAGGGTCTTGCTCTGTCACCCGGGCTGGAGTGAAGTGGCATGATCTCAGCTCACTGCAGCCTCGATTTCCCGGGCTCAGGTGATCCTCCCACTCAGCCTCCCAAGTAGCTAAGATTACAGGCACACGCCACCACACCCAGCTGATTTTTAAAATTTTTTGTAGAGATGGGGTCTCACTATGTTGCCTAAGCTGGTCTTGAACTCCTGGGCTCAAGTGATCCACCCACTTCGGCTTCCCAATAGTGCTGGGATTACAGGTGTGAGCCACCGTGCCACGTCCAAATTGTTCATTCTTTATTCCTGCAGCTCCCTTTATTTCCTCCCCAGTCTGAAGCCTGCTCCTCCAGCCACACATGGGTTCTACAAGCACTTAATAGCCATCCAATAATTCTCTAGCCAGAGTTGATTTCTGCTGTTCACAACCAACAACCTTAATGGAGATGCAGGGTCAGAAACAGGAATATTCCAATCACCACTGTTTCATTTTGTTTCATCAAGCAAATAGCACTCAAGACTCTCCATCTTGGTTGGGCATGGTGGCTCATGCCTGTAATACCAACACTTTGGGAGGCTGAGGTGGGAGGATTGCTTGAGCTTGGGGGTTTGAGGCTACAGTGAGCTATGAGCTCTCTCTTGGCTCTGTTCCTCTACTCAACCAGGGAGCCACTCCATAATTAATTTAATGGCATATTCTTTGTGGAGTAATCAAGTGTACAGTTTGCTTGTGTGGCCCAGCTCTGAGTTGAATCAGCTCTGTGTGTTCTTCAGAGTCAGGTTTCTGGATCCACGGGCTGAGGCTCACAGGCTCTGGATTGTAGAATGTGAGGAGCTTGCACCAGCAATAAGTAGGTCATCTATTCAGACAGTCAGCAAATGTTTACTGAGTATCTAACTGTTCTAACAGAATATAGCAGTAAACAAAATAGACACAGTCCCTGTCTTTGTGGAACTGACATTCTAGTTGGAGATATAAACATTAAATAATCAATTGTACAAGTATTTAACTGCAATAAATGCTAGGAAGAAAAAGTACAGGATACCATGAGAATGTACAGTTGGGCCACAAGCTGGTCTTTAGTGTCAGGAAAGGTTTGCCCTGAGAAAGGGACATTTGACATTAGGCAAAAGGGTGGGAGGAACATTTGAGGCAGAAAGAACATCTTATCAAGGTCCAGAGGTGAACAGTACGCCCAGGGGAACAGATTGTTCCCTGATTGTTGGGGAACAAAGTGAGGGGGAGGAAGCCAAATGAGGCTAGAGAGGTGGCAAGGGCCAGAAGTGGCTGTGTAGGCCAGGCTTCTTTAAAACTTTTTAAAATTGTGATAAAATACACATAATATAAAAGCTACCATTTTAACAATTTTTTCTGTAAATTTTTTTATAGAAGCATAGATTCAAATTGTCCTGAATATATACTCCCCCGCTTAACCATTTTTAAGTGTACAGTTTAATGGCATTAAGTGCATTCACATTGTTGTGCAACCATCTCCAGAACTATCTTCCTCTTATAAAACTGAAATTTTGTGCCCATTAAACAACTCCCCATTCTTCCCTCCCCCTAGTCCCTCGTAACCACCATTCTACTTTCTATCTCTATGATTTTGATTATTCTACGTACCTCATATATGTGGAATATGCAGTCTTTGACTTTTATTTTGTTTTTTTTTTAAGAGATGAAGTCTCTATGTTGCCCAGGCCCGTCTCGAACTCCTGGCCTCAAGGGATCCTCCCGCCTTGGCTTCCCAAAATACTGGTATTACAAGCATGAACCACCCTGCTTGACTTAGTCTTTCTCTTTTTGTTACTGGCTTATTTCATTTACCATGACGTCCTCAAAGTTCGCTCATGTTGTAGCACGTGTTAAAATTTCCTTTGGGCCACTCTTTTATTTCTTTTTTAAAATTTTTTTTTATTTGAGACAGAGTATTACTCTGTTGCCCAGACTGCAGTGCAGTGGTGTGATCATGGCTCACTGCAGCATCCACCTCCCGGGCTCAAGCGATCCTCCCACCTCAGCCTCCCGAGTAACTGGAACTACAGGCAGAAGCCACCACACTCAGCTAATGTTTGCATTTTTTTTTTGTAGAGACAGGGTTTTGCCATGTTGCCCAGGCTGGTCTCCAACTCTTGACCTCAAGCTATCCTCCCACCTCAGTCTCCCAAAATGCTGGGATTACAGGCATGAGCCACTGGGACTGGTGGGCCAGCCCTTCCTAAACTGTAATGTTGTCGCTTCCTCAGACCTACCCTGATTAACAAGGTGGTAGGCCATGCTAAGAATCTCAGGATGAGATTTTGAAATCTTAATCTTTGTGCTGTCCTTTTCTGCCTTACCTTTCCTGGTTCTTCAATCAGGAAACAAGGGCATCCATGTTTGTACTCATTTCCTAGGGCTGTCATAAAAAGAAGTACACAATTCTGGGGCAGGAGTGGGCATTAAAAAAAAGGTATCACAAACTGGGTGGCTTAAAACAATAGAAATTTAGGCCTGGCACAGTGGCTCACGCCTGTAATCCCAGCACTTTGGAGGCCAAGGTGGGCGGATCACCTGAGGTCGGGAGTTCGAGACCAGCCTGACCAACATGGAGAAACCCTGTCTCTGCTAAAAACACAAAAAAATTAGCTGGGCGTGGTGGCACATGCCTGTAATCCCAGCCACTCAGGAGGCCTAGGCAGGAGAATGGCTTGAACCTGGGAGGCAGAGGTTGCAGTGAGCTGAGACCACGCTATTGCACTCCAGAGCCTGGGCAACAAGAGCGAAACTCCATCTAAAAAAAATAATAATAATAACAATTAAAAAAACAAACAAACAAACAAACAAAAACCCAGAAATGTATTCCCCATAGTTCAGAAAACCAGAAGTCCAAAATCAAGGTGTTGGCAGAGTTTGTGACTTGAGGAGGCTCTGAGGGAGAGTCTGCTCCATACCTTTTTCCCAGCTTCTGGTGGTTTCCAGCAATCCTTGGCTTCTACATGCATTACTCCAATCATTGCCTCCATCTTCACATGGCCATCTCCCTGTGTGTCTTTTTTCTTTTATCTTTTTTTTCTTTTTCTTTTTGAGATGGAGTCTTGCTCTGTCATTCAGGCTGGAGTGCAGTGGCGTAATCTCGGCTCACTGCAACCTCTGCCTCCTGGGTTCAAGCCATTCTTCTGCCTCAGGCTCCTGAGTAAGTGGGGTTATAGGTGCGTGCCACCACACCCCGCTAATTTTGTATTTTTTAGTAGAAATGGGGTTTCACCCTGTTGGCCAGGCTGGTCTCAAACTCCTGACCTCAAGTGATCCGCCTCGGCCTCCCAAAGTGCTGGGATTACAGGCAAGAACGACCGTGCCCTGCCTGTTTTCTTGTATCTTGTCCAAAATTTACTCTTTTTTTTCTTTCTCAGTCCAGGGCAAAGCTGAACAAAATCCACTCTTCTTACAAGGACACCGATCATTGGATTTATGACTCACCCTAATCCAATGTGACCTCATCTTAACTTGAATACATATTTCCGAATGAGGTCAAATTCACAGGTTCTGGGTAGACACACATTTGGAGGGGTCACTATTCAACACAATAGTACACTGTTGCTTCTACAACAAGGATTGTTTTTTTTTTTTTTTTTTTTTTTTTTTTTTTTTTGAGACGGAGTCTCGCTCTGTCGCCCAGGCTGGAGTGCAGTGGCCGGATCTCAGCTCACTGCAAGCTCCGCCTCCCGGGTTTACACCATTCTCCTGCCTCAGCCTCCCGAGTAGCTGGGACCACAGCCGCCCGCCACCTCGCCCAGCTAGTTTTTTTTTTTTTTTTTTTTTTTTTTTTTTTTTTTTTTTTTAGTAGAGACGGGGTTTCACCGTGTTCGCCAGGATGGTCTCGATCTCCTGACCTCGTGATCCGCCCGTCTCGGCCTCCCAAAGTGCTGGGATTACAGGCTTGAGCCACCGCGCCCGGCCAACAAGGATTGTTAGAAAAGGAACGTAAGAGAAAGATGTAGATAATGTTCAGCTTTTGTTTTGTTTTGCTTCTAACTTAGGCTTTTGAACAAAAGTTGTTGCACAAAACGTACTTTGTGCAAAAGAGAAATCCTGGCCGGGCACAGTGGCTCACACCTGTAATCCCAGCACTTTGGGAGGCCAAGGCAGGCAGATCATTTGAGCTCAGGGGTTCGAGATCAGCCTGGCCAACATGGTGAAACCCCATCTCTACTACAGATAGAAAAATTAGTAGGGCACGGTGGCCACCGCGCCCAGCCCAGTTACATATTTTCTAATTCTCTGAATTAAATGAAAACTGGCTTGAGCCTTCAGAGGCCAGTGTAGCAATAAGTTTAGTACCACTTTCTGCCCGGGTGAGGTGGCTCACGCCTGTAATCCCAGCACTTTGGGAGGCCGAGGCAGGCGGATCACGAGGTCAGGAGATCAAGACCATCCTGGCTAACACGGTGAAACTCCGTCTCTACTAAAAATACAAAAAACATTAGCCGGACATGGTGGCAGGCACCTGTAGTCCCAGCTACTCGGGAGGCTGAGGCGGGAGAATGGCGTGAACCGGAAGGCGAAGATTGCGTCACTGCACTCCAGCCTGGGCGACAGAGTGAGACTCCGTCTTAAAAAAAAAAAAAAGTTTAGTACCACTTTCTTTGGCTCTTCTCTTCCTCTGGTTTATCCAGGAATTTACACAATCTGCAAAGGAGGTCGCCTTGATGTCTAACCCTCAGCGCTGCACGGGGAGGTGGGGTCAGGGGTTGGTGGTGGTGGGTGGGGGGTGGGGTAAGGCTGCCACTGCCATGCCTGCCATTTTGCCCCATTGCCACAAAATGTCGCTATTGAACACCAGTCCGCTTCTATCTGGTACTGCTGGTCTACCACAGAGCAAAGCTTTGCTGACCCCCACCTTCCAGTACAGATCAGTGAGGTCCTTCACAGGTTCCCCAAGAAAGTGAAGTTCAGGGGTTTAAAACGGAAGGCCTCTAAATCTTTGGGATGAATGACCCTGAGTGACCAGTCTTTCTGGGCATACACTCAGCTCTTCTCAGAGATCTCACTGTCTCAAAGGCACTAGGTTCAGATTAAGGCAATTGTTTGCCCATCATAGAACATCCCTCTTTCCATTCCCTAGGGATTCATCAAACAAAACAAAAGCAGACTTAACATCTCTGTGAGGGTTAATCTACATGAAGGCCCTGGTTCTCAGAAATGGAACGAATGCGTGGAGACACGGGCATCATTGTGGATGAGGCCAGCAGCTGAGAATTTCAGGAACTGTTGAGCTCCTATTTCTCCCAGGCAAGGTAACAGAACACTCAAGGAGTTTCCAACTGGGGCCTTATTGGGTATGAAGCAGATTACATAGTGGAGGAAACAAAAATCTGGGTGCGCTTTGCTTGGCCCCACTGTTCTCATAATAGGTGCTCCCAGGCTGGCCAACGTGTTATCCAAATGGCTTTGTCTCCAAGGCTCCAAAAATTTTCTGATAGCAAATAGTATATTATGTCCACTCAAACTTTGGTTTACAATGGGCTTATTATTCCATATCACATAGTAATTTATTTTTTTATTTTTGGCCAGGCATGGTGGCCTACACCTGTAAATCCCAGCACTTTGGGAGGCCAAGGCAGGTGGATCACTTGAGGTCAGGAGTTTGAGACCAGCCTGGCCAACATGGTGAAACCCCATCTCTACTAAAAATACAAAAATTAGCCGGGTGTGGTGGTGGGCACCTGTAATCCCAGATACTTGGGAGGCTGAGGCAGGAGAATCACTTGAACCCAGGAGATGGAGGTTGCAGTGAGTCGAGATTGTGCCACTGCACTCTAGCCTGGTTGACAGAGCGAGACTCCATCTTGTAGCAGGACGAGCCGCAGACAAAACTCCTCAGACACCGAGTTAAAGAAGGAAGGGGTTGGCCGGGCGCGGTGGCTCAAGCCTGTAATCCCAGCACTTTGGGAGGCCGAGACGGGCGGATCACAAGGTCAGGAGATCGAGACCATCCTGGCTAACCCGGTGAAACCCCATCTCTACTAAAAAATACAAAAAACTAGCCGGGCGAGGTGGCGGGCGCCTGTAGTCCCAGCTACTCCGGAGGCTGAGGCAGGAGAATGGCGTGAACCCGGGAGGCGGAGCTTGCAGTGAGCTGAGATCCGGCCACTGCACTCCAGCCTGGGCGACAGAGCGAGACTCCGTCTCAAAAAAAAAAAAAAAAAAAAAAAAAAAAAAGAAGGAAGGGGTTTATTCGGCCGGGGGCATCAGCAAGACTCCTGTCTCAAGAGCCAAGCTCCCCGAGTGAGCAATTTCTGTCCCTTTTAAGGGTTCACAACTCTAAGGGGGTGCGCGTGAGAGGGTCATGATCGATTGAGCAAGCAGGGGGTAGGTGACTGGGGGCTGCATGCACCAGTAATTAGATCGGAACAAAATAAGTTAGGGATTTTCACAGTGCTTTTCTATACAATGTCTGTAATCTATAGATAACATAACCCATTAGGTCAGGGGTCGATCTTTAACTACCAGGCCCAGGGTGTGGCGCTGGGCTGTCTGCTTGTGGATTTCATTTCTGCCTTTTAGTTTTTACTTTTTCTTTCTTTGGAGGCAGAAATTGGGCATAAGACAATATGAGGAGTGGTCTCCTCCCTTAATCTCAAAAAATTATTATTATTATTTATTTTTTTTGAGACGGAGTTTTGCTCTTATTGCCCAGGTTGGAGTGCAATGGCACGATCTTGGCTCACCACAATCTCTGCCTCCTGGGTTCAACCGATTCTCCTGCCTCAGCCTCCTGAGTAGCTGGGATTACAGGCATGCGCCACCACGCCTGGCTAATTTTTTGTATTTTTAGTAGAGACGGGGTTTCTCCATGTTGGCCAGGCTGGTCTCAAACTCCTGACCTCAAGTGATCTTCCTGCCTCGACTTCCCAAGGTGCTGGGATTACAAGCGTGAGCCACCACGCCTGGCCAAAAAAATTATTTTTTATGTTTATTTTTTGGAGACAGGGTCTTGCTCTGTCACCCAGTTGGACTGCAGTACCACAATCATGGCTCACTGCAGCCTTGACACCCACCCACGCCCAAAGCTCAAGTGATCCTCCCACCTCAGCCTCTCAGGCAGCTGAGATTATAAGCACATGTCACCAGGCCTGGCTAATTTTATATATAGAGAGCGATATTTCTATCTATCTATCTATCTATCTATCTATCTATCTATCTATCTATCTTTTTTTTTTTTTTTTTTTTTTTAGAGATGGAGTCTCGCCATGTTGCTTAGGCCTCTTCTCAAACTCCTGAGCTCAAGTGATCCGCTCACCGCGGCCTCCCGAAGTGCTGGAATTACAAGGGTGAGCTGCCATTTGCCATTTCCGGCCCACATAGTAATTTAATACATCCACTCATAGCAAAACTTGAACCTGTAACACTTCATTAATTAGAATTCAGCATGTTATTCTGGGAAGCTTCCCTCCAAATCATTCCGGCAAGCTTAGCAGAAGTCCAGCCCAGCCTCATCTCCATATTTGTAACTGTGGGGTTTAGTCAGGATTCTTTGTTTGCAAGTAACAGAAAATGGCCCTGTCTACCTTAAGGAAGAAGGGAATTATTTCAAGGCTACAAGGAGAACTCACAAGATTAAAAGGAAGGTTGGACAGACAGAAGCCATTCAACTACCAAGGGAACTTGATAATAGTGAGACTTATTAATGAGTTTTCCCAGACACCACTCCTGAAATGAATGAATGGACTTTTTTTTTTTTATTATTTCAGATGGAGTCTCGCTCTGTCGCCAGGCTGGAGTGCAGTGGCACCATCTCAGCTCACTGCAACCTCTGCCTCCTGGGTTCAAGCAATTCTCCTGCCTCAGCCTCCCGAGTAGCTGCGACTACAGGCATGCACCACCACCCCTGGCTATTTCTTTTATTTATTTATTTTTAGTAGAGGCGGGGTTTCACCATGTTGGCCAGGATGATCTCGATCTCCTGACCTCCTGATCCGCCCGCCTCAGCCTCCCAAAGTGCTGTGATTACAGGCGTGAGCCTGTAAAAGGCAGGTCCCATCACCTTTTAACTAACTGCCCCTCAGTCCCCTCATGTCCTCACTTCCCTCCTTACCCAGTATGGTAGGCAGAATTATCTGATGACCCCCATAGTATCTCTACCCCGTTATTATGCCCTGTATAATCCCCCTTCCCTTGAAGGGGGTGGGCATTGTGACTTGCTTCTAACCGATAGAATATGGCCAGGATGATAGGATTTCACTCCTCTGATTTGCCCTGCCCCTACCTCTCTCTCTGTCTCTCTCTAGATACAGCTATGGCTCCATCTTGCTAGCATGCAAAGAACTCAAACTGATGGCCTTGAAGAGCGAGAAGCTGCTATGCTATTGTGTACTACCTATGGAGATGGCCACATGGCAGGCGGCTCCTAGGGTCTGAGGGCCTTAGTTCTACAACCACGAAGAGCTAAATTCTGCCAACAACCATGTGAGTTTGAAAGAGGACCCAAACCTCATATGACGCTGTAGTCCTGGACAACATCTTGATTGCAGCCTGTGTGACCCTGAACAGAGAATTCAGTTAAGCTGTGCACGGATTTCTAACCCATGGAAACTGGGAGACAATATGTGTGTTTTTTTTACAGCTGTTAAATTTGTGGTAATTGGTTATGTGGCAATAGAAAACTAATACACTCAGCTTAGATTTCATTATTCATCATTATAATCACTCTCTTGCAAACATCCTTACTATTCTAGCCCTTGTGGCCAACAGATGCTAAAGTGACCTCCAGTAATCCCCACCACCTGGTGCTTATGTCCTATGTAATCTTATCTTCTGGAGTGTCAGCAGAACCTGTGACTTGTTTCTAGCCTTCTAGAATATGGCAGGCCAGGTGCAGTGGCTCATACCTGTAATCCCAGCGCTTTGGGAGGCTGAGGTGGGAGGATCTTTTGAGCCCAGGAGTTTAACACCAGCCTGGAAAACATAGCAAGACTCTGTTTTTACAAAATAAATAAATAAATAAAAAACAATAGAATATGGCAAAGGTGATGGGATGTCAGTTTGCTGAGACTCCATCTTGGTATACTGGAGTTACAGAGACTCTCTTTTGTCAGCTTTGAAAAAATAAGCTGCCAAGTTATCAGAGGGCCATGTGGCAAGAAACTCATTACTTGCTGTTGAGAGCAAACTCTGGATGAAAGCTAGCAAGAAAATGAGGACCTCGGTCCTATAGCTTCAAGATTAATTCTTCTTTGATATGATACAGGAGATATTAAAGAAACAAAAGATGAATTATTCCAACAGTCTGAGGGAGCTTGGAAGCAGATATTTTCCCTAGTTAAGCCTCTGATGAGACTGTAGCCCCAGTTGACACCCACGATGCAGCCTAGTTAGACCCTGAAAAAGAGGACCCAGATAATTTGTTCTCTGACTCTTGACACACAGAAACTGTGAGGTAACACATGTGTGTTGTTTTATGTCTCTAACTTTGTGGTAACTTGTTACACAGCATAGAAAACAAACACAGCCCATCTGTCTCATCTTTATACTCATCTGGCCAAACACAACCCAGGTTACTCTCTACCTCTACAAGAGAGCAGCTGAATGCTGTTAGAGAAAACGAAACAAACAAACAAACAAACAAAAAACCAACACAAGCCAATGATTTCCACTATAAAGTATTGATTGCAGACCTCAAATAAGTATTAGTACCCAGGACTCATAGCAATCCTGCTATGATCACCTCTCCACTCTCAGAGATAACTATTTTTTTTTTTTTTTTTTTGAGACAGGGTCCTGCTCTGTTGCCCAGGCTGGAGTGCAGTGGTGCAATCTCAGCTCACTGCAACCTCTGCCTCCTGGGTTGAGGTGATTCTCCTGCCTCAGTCTCCCAAGTAGCTGGGACTACAGGTGTGCACCACCACGCCTGACTAATTTTTCTATTTTCAGTTGAGATGGGGTTTCACCATGTTGATCATGGCTGGTCTCGAGTTCCTGACCTCAGGTGATCTGCCCACCTTGGCTTCCCAAAGTGCTGGGATTACAGGCGTGAGCCACCGCACCCGGCCAGGTATAACTATTTCATACCTCCTCCTCTCCTCCCAAACTGTGCTCATCCCAGGCTCTGTCCTCACTTTCAGTTGATGGCCTCACAACACCCTTCATTAAGAAGGTAGAGCTGGGCTGGACACGGTGGCTTACGCCTGTAATCCCAGTACTTTGGTTAGGCCAAGGCGGGAGTATCACGAGGTCAGGAGTTCGAGACCACTCTGGCCAAAAAAGTGAAACCCCATCTCTATTAAAAATACCAAAAATTAGCCGGGTGTGGTGGTGTGCGCCTATAATCCCAGTTATTCAGGAGACTGAGGCAGGGGAATCGCTTGAACCCAGGAGACGGAGATTGCAGTGAGCCGAGATTGCCCTATTGCACTCCAGCCCAGGCGACAGTCCGAGACTCCGTCTCAAAAAAAAAAAAGAAGGTAGAGTTGGGCACAGTGACACACACCTGTGGTCCTAGCTACTTGGGAGGCTAAGGTGAGCTTGTGAGGATCACTTAAGCCCAGGAGTTCGAGCTTACAGTGAGCTATGATGGTGCCACTGAACTCTAGCCTGGGTGACAAAGTGAGACCCTGTCTCAAAAAAAAAAAAAAAAAAGAAGGTAGGTAGACACAACATTCAAATGGGAATTTCCTTCTCTCACCATGAAATCTACAATCCTCTCTGCACCCAACCTCCTCTTCTTCTGACTTCTCACATGGAGGAACTGTCCCTCCTAATATTAAAGACCAGTCCCTCTATTTTGGCATTTGGCACCTCTCATCTACCCAAAATCTTTGCTCCTTAGGTGACTCTCATGTCTCCTGCATCACCAGTTTCTCCTCTTTGAGCCCATTCTCATCATCACATGCATGTGCTCTATTATGTATCATCTCTTTTTTTTTGGAGATGGAGTTTTGCTCTTGTTGCCTAGGCTGGAGTGCAATGGTGCGGTCTTGGCTCACTGCAACCTCCACCTCCTGGATTCAAGCGATTCTTCTGCCTCAGCCTCCCAAGATGGGATTATAGGCACCTGCCAACACGCCCGGCTAATTTTTGTATTTTTAGTAGAGATGGGATTTCACCATGTTGGCCAGGCTTGTCTCGAACTTCTGACCTCAGGTGATCCACCCCCCGCCTTGGCCTCCCAAAGTGCTGGGATTACAGGTGTGAGCCACCGGGCCTGGTCGATATACCATCTTTAAGAGCTCCCTTGAATACCATGAGCTCTTCCTACTACTGCCTATTTCTCTGCTCCTCTCATGCAAACCTTCTCCAGATGTAAGCTACATATTACTCTCTCCACTTCATCTCCCACTCTTCAACCAACTGCAGCCTAGCTTCATACCACTCCATAGAACCTATTCTTGTCAAAGTCACCAAAGATGTCATGTCAAATCCAACAGACAGGTTTTTGTTTTTTTTTTTCCTCATCCTACTTGTCCTTTCAGTAGCATCTGGCAATCAAAAATCCCTCCTAGAAACACGTGTTTCTTCTCAGTCTCCTTTGCTGACATCTAAATGTTGAAGTTCTCTGAGCTTGTAGAACGAACTGCCTCCTTATCATCTATCTCCACTGGATTATCTCACAAGCACCTCAAATTGAACATGTCTAAAACAGAAATCTTGATATTCTTCCCCAAGTTCTTCCCTCCTCTCACCTTCTCCCATCTGTATAACCAGTAGTTACTGAACTAGAAAACTGAGAATCATCTCTTCTATCACCTCCTTTACACTCAACTTATTATAGAGTGCTATTGGTTCTACCTCTAAAATTTATCCTGAATTTGTCCATATCTCTCTGTCTCCACTATCTCTAATCTACACCAAACCACCATTGTCTCTTGTTTGAACTTTTTTTTTTTTTTTTTGAGATGGAGTCTCGCTCTGTTGCCCAGGCTGGAGTGCAGTGGCGCAATCTCGGCTCACTGCAACCTCTGCCTCCCAGGTTCAAGCGATTCTCCTGCCTCAGGCTCCTGAGTAGCTGGGATTACAGGTGTGCACCACTACTCCTGGCTAATTTTTTTTTTTTTTTGTATTTTTAGTAGAGATGGGGTTTCACCATTTTGGCCAGGCTGGTTTCAAACTCCTGACCTCAGGTGATCCACCCGCCTCAGCCTCCCGAAGTGCTGTGATTATGGGCATGAGTCACTGTGCCTGGCTTGTTTCAACTATTATAGTAGCTTCCCAGTGGTCTCTCTGCTTCTACTTACGCCCTTCTATAATTCCTTCTCCATATAATAGCCAAAGTGATCTTTCAAAAATAAAAGTCAGATGTCTTCATTCCCTGGCATAGAATATTTTCCATTGTATTTAAAATAAAATTCAAACTTCTTGCCTGCCTGTGGCATTCGCCTCATCTCCTGTAGCTCTTTCCCTCTCATACTAAGCACTATCACCCTGGCCTTTGTGTTTGCTCTTTCCTTTTCTTGGAACCTTCTTTCTCTGGCTCTACATCTGAGCACACCTTAAATGTTTTTGTTTGTTTGTTTGTTTTGAGATGGACTCTTGTTCTGTCACCCAGGCTGGAGTGCAGTGGCTTGATCCTGGCTCACTGCAACCTCTGCCTCCCAGGTTCAAGTGATTCTCCCGCCTCAGCCTTCCCAGTAGCTGAGATTACAGGCACAGGCCACCATGCCTGGCTAATTTTTGTATTTTTAGTAGAGATGGGGTTTCACCATGTCGGCTAGGTTGGTCTCAAACTCCTGACCTCATACGATCCACCCACCTTGGCCTCCCAAAGTGTTGGGATTACAGGCGTGAGCCACTGCGCCTGGCCTACCTTAAATGTTACATCCTCAGAAGTGCCTTCCCTGACCACCCTCCCTCCACCTTTATCCTCACTCAAATATAAGTCCTATGGAAGCAGAGCCTTTGTCTGTCTTATTGGCTCCCCAGTGCTTAGCACATAGTCAGCATTCAATCAATATTTAAAGAATGAGTGAATAAATTAGGCAGTTTCTCTGAGGATCTGAGTACAACATATCTAGGTGTAAAGATGGAGTCTGGTGGTGTAAAAGGTAAAATGCAGTGGACAATTGAGATTATTTTATTCAGGCTATTGCAATAGGGAGACCATACACTATTGAGAAGCATCTCAAAGAAAAGGAAGGGGACTGGAATTTTATGGAGGCAAGTAGACAAGGGTTGACAATCTAGGAGTCTTTTGGGGCAATGAGGAAGGATAAAGACCGGTCTTTTCTGAGTCATTGAGGAAAGGTGAAGGTGACTCTTATCTTGGCCTATGTGGGAGTAGAGAGGTCCTCTGTGGTGAGCCCTTTCTGGAGAGCAAAAGGGTGGGGGATTTTTCTTATTTTTTTCTTATTTTATTTTATTTTTATTTTTTGAGACAGAGTCTCACTCTGTCACCCAAGCTGGAGTGCAGTGGCATGATCTTGGCTCACTGCAGCCTCCACCTCTCTGGTTCAAGTGATTCTCCTGCCTCAGCCTTTCGAGTAGCTAGGACTGCAGGTGCATGCCACCAGGCCCAGCTAATTTTTTCTATTTTTAGTAGAGATGGGGTTTCACCATGTTGGCCAGGCTGATCTCGAACCTCAAGTGATCGCCTGCCTCAGCCTCCCAAAGTGTTGGGATTACAGGCGTCAGCCACCATGCCCAACCTATTTTTTATTTTTATTAATCATTTATCTTTGTTTTGTTTTGTTTTGTTTTGTTTTCAGATACAGACCTATAGAAGGGTTGGGGAATTTTTTGACCATGGCTGATTTCCAGGAATACAGGGTTCAGATAAGTTTCAACATTGTCAGTGGTTATCTCAGTTTCCCGATAGGGGCTTCTTCTAGAGATTTCAACCTGGGGTATCAGTTTGGGGGCCTATTCTAGGCACTCACTCTGGAGGCCTATACTTGGGTTCAATCTGAGCAACCTGAGTGACCACTAAGGGCTGTTATTGTAGATCAGTTAGTCTGAGGTCCTAGCCTGAAGGACTCAATTTGTGACTTCAGTTTGGCAGATCAGTTTCAGAGAACTCTACCTGGGAATTTTAGTCTGTAGAACTCAGTTTGGAGGCTCTGACTGCGAGGGGTACTCTATCTGCTAGGCACAGTCAAGGGGCTCATTCTGGATATGACAGGTTGGTGCTCCATCCAAGGTTCATTCTAAGGTTGGTAGTATGACTTTCTTCTGCAGAGCTCAGAGTATTGCTTTAGTATGGGGATCTGAAACTTAATTCTGCAAACTGAGTCTGTTATACTCAGCTTGGGGAGCTTCTTCAGGGAACTCTGGGGAAATCATTTTAGGGGTTTGGTCTAGAAACTGTTTGGGCCACCTGCTTTTTGGTATTCTGTTCAGAGGCTCAGGCACTGGTATACCTGAGATCAATCTCATTGTATTAGTCAATCAGGAGCTCTGTCTAGATCACTCACTGTTGGATGCTCAGCATAGGCATTCAGACTTTTTTGTTTTGTTTTGTTTTGAGACGGAGTCTCGCTCTGTCGCCCAGGCTGGAGTGCAGTGGAACGATCTTGGCTCACAGCAACCCCCGCCTCCCAGGTTCAAGTGATTCTCCCGCCTCAGCCTCTTAAGTAGCTGGGATTACAGGTGCACACTACCACGCCTGGCTAATTTTTGTATTTTTAGTAGAGACGGGGTTTCACCATGCTGGCCAGGCTGGCTTGAACTCCGGACCACAAATGATCTGCCCGCCTCGGCCTCCCAAAGTGCTGGGATTACAGGCGTGAGCCACCGCGCCCAGCGGCACTCAAACTCCTCAGAGAAGTCTGGGAGTTCCGAGTGAGTTCTGAGTGAGCTCAGGCATTGACTCACTCAAGAGGGCTCAGCTGGCATCAGATGTGATGGCACATAACAAAGAGACAACAAATAATGATGGCTTAAACAAGATAGAAACCTCTATTTTTCTATTTTTCTTTTCTTTTCTCTTTTTTTTTTGTTTGAGACAGAGTTTCACTCTGTTTCGATCATTGCTCTCTGCAGCCTAGACCTCCTGGGCTCAAGCAATCCTCCCACCTCAGCCTCCAGAGTAGCTGGGACTATAACCATGTGCCATGCCAGTAAATTAGTCATATCTGCTTATTATTTTTATTTTTATTTTTTGTAGAGACAGGGTCTCCCTGTTGCCCAGGCTGGTCTCAAACTCCTGGGCTCAAGTGATCCTCCCACCTTGGCCTCCCAGAGTGCTGGGATTACAGGTGTGAGCCATCGAATCTGGCTCAAACCTTTTATTTCTCTTATGTCCAAGCAGTCCTGGCCGGGCGTGGTGGCTCACACCTGTAATCCCAGCACTTTGGCAGGCCAAGGCGGGGGTGGATCACAAGGTCAAGAGATTGAGACCATCTTGGCTAATATGGTGAAACCCCGTCTCTACTACAAATACAAAAATTAGCCGGGTGTGGTGGCATGTGCCTGTAATATCAGCTACTTAGGAGGCTGAGGCAGGAGAATCACTTGAACCCAGGAGGTGGAGGTTGCAGTGAGCCCGGATTACGCCACTGCACTCCAGCCTGGCAACAGAGTGAGACTCTGTCTCGGGAAAAAAAAAAAAAAAAAAAAAGCAGTCCTAACAAACTGCTCCTTTCTTCCATTAAAAAGAATTTTTTTTCAGATAGGGTCTCACTCTGTTGCCCAGGCTGGAGTGCAGTGGCAAGATCACGACTCACTGCAGCCTCGAACTCCCTGACTCAAGCACTCCTTCCACCTCAGCCTCCCAAGTGTAGCTGGGACTATAGGAGTGCGCCACCATGCCCAGCTAATTTTTTGATTTTCTGTAGACAGGGTCCCACCACGTTGCCCAGGCTGGTTTTGAACTCCTGGGCTCAAGCAATTATCCAGGATTCTTTGAGCCAAAGTTGCCAAAGTATCCCTGCTACACTCAGTTATTGGTAGTTTTTGGCACTCAGCTGATGATGGCAAGCAATGTCTGCGCAAATACGGGGGTGGATTTCAGTACAGCAGCTGGGGCCCTTGATTAATTTCATTCCCTGTAGCTTAAGGTCTGTGAGATGAAATCTCATGGCTACCATAGGTGCATACCAGCGGTTCTCTCTGAGGATTCCGTCTAGGGCTCCTTTTGGGCTTTTTTTTTTTTTTTTTTTTTTTTTTGAGATGGAGTCTCACTCTGTCACCCAGGCTGGAGTGCAGTGGCACGATCTCGGCTCACTGCAACCTCTGCCTCCCGGGTTCAAGCGATTCTCCTGCCTCAGCCTGCCGAGTAGCTGGGACTACATGCAAGCGCCACCACGTCTGGATAATGTTTTCACTTTTTTTTTTTTTTTTTTTTTTTAAGACAGAGTCTCGCTGTGTCGCCCAGGCTGGAGTGCAGTGGCGTGACCTCAACTCACTGCAACCTCTGCCTCCCAGGTTCAAGCAATTCTCCTGCCTCAGCCTCCCAAGTAGCTGGAACTACAGGCGCCTGCCACCACGCCTGGCTAAGTTTTGTATTTTTAGTAGAGATGGGTTTTCACCATGTTGGCCAGGCTGGTCTCGAAC
Source organism: Macaca thibetana thibetana (assembly GCF_024542745.1). Lineage (NCBI taxonomy): Eukaryota > Metazoa > Chordata > Mammalia > Primates > Cercopithecidae > Macaca > Macaca thibetana. Next base: position 53,862,623 of record NC_065598.1, read on the forward strand.
TCCTGACCTCAAGTGATCTGCCCGCCTCGGCCTCGCAAAGTGCTCGGATTACAGGCATGAGCCACTGCGCCCGACCTTGGGCATGTTATTTCCAGGTTCAGACATTAGGTTTTCAGTCTGAGGGAAGCTGTTTCAGAACATGGGCTCAGTCTACACTTTCAGCGGGGAGCACGAGTTTGTGGCTTTAGTATGTGATGGGTCCTTCTGGGAACTCACCCTGGGCCCACTTGCAGGATATCAGTCCCAGTCCCCATACTCCTTCAAGGAGCTAAGTTTGGGGACTCAGTCCCATGGCTCTACCTAGAGGCTCATTATGGGCATTATGGGGACATGACTTTAAGGTTGAGGGTTTGCATGTTGATGGTTCACTCTTTTTTTTTTTTTTTTTTGAGACAGGGATCTGGCTCTGTCACCCATGCTGGAGTGCAGTGCTGCCACCTCTGCTCACTGCAACCTCCGCCTCCTGGGGTCAAGCTGATCCTCCAACCTCAGCCTCCAGGGTAGCTTGGAGACCGCAGGCATGTCCCACCATGTCCTGCTAATTTTTGTATTTTTTTCAGAGACAGGGTTTTGCCATGTTGCCCAGGCTCGTCTCAAACTCCTGGACTCAAGGAATCTGCCCAGATGGTTCGCTCTTGAGACACTCATTCTAGTGTTTCAGTTGGGAGAAGATTTGATATGGGAGCCTGATATTTTGTCTGACATATGACTAAGCCTCTCACTGAGTAAGTGCCAGTTTCAGAGCTCAGTCTGCTCAGGTACTAGAAGCCCAGTCTGGAGATTTTAGCCTGAGGTCAAGCCTAGGAGATATGGATGTGATGGCCTCACCTAGGGATGTCTGTCTGGTGGGCTCTGTCTTGGGATCCCAGGCTTGGTCCTAATCTGAAATTTTCTTTTCTTTTCTTTTTTGAGACAAAGTCTCACTCTGTTGCCCAAGCTAGAGTGCAGTGGTGTGATCTCGGCTTACTGCAACCTCCACCTCCCGGGTTCAAGAGATTCTCCTGCCTCAGCCTCCTGAGTAGCTGGAACTACAGGCACGCACCACCACGCCCGGCTAATTTTTGTATTTTTAGTAGAGACAGGGTTTCACTATGTTGGCCAGGCTGGTCTTGAACTCCTGACCCCGTGATCTACCCACCTTGGCCTCCCAAAGTGCTGGGATTACAGGCGTGAGCCACTGCACCCGGCTGAAATTTTCTATCTGGAAGCATCCTCTGCACATTCAATGTGGTGGTTCAACCTGCATTTTAATCTTGTAGCTCAGCCTGAGGTGTCATACTGAGAGCTGAGTTTGGGATACACGGACTTATAAAGCATTATGCATAGAATTTTGGGGTGTCTGTATCTTTCTTCCCTCCCTCCCTCCCTTCCTTCCTTATTTTTTATTTTTTAATTTTTATGGATTCTCACTCTGTTGCCCAGGCTGGAGTGCAGTGGTGCCATGTCAGCTCACTGCAACCTCTGCCTCCGAGTTCAAGAAATTCCCCTGCTTCAGCCTCCTGAGTAGAGTAGCTGGGACTACAGCTGTGCACCACCATGCCCGGCTAATTTCTGTATTTTTAGTAGAGACAGAGTTTCAGCATTTTAGTCAGGCTGGTCTCGCACTCCTGACCTCAGGTGATCGCCTGCCTTGGCCTCCTGAAGTGCTGGGAGTACAGGCGTGAGCCACCGTACCTGGCCTGATTGCAATTTTAAAATTGGGAAACAAATATGCAATTTGGAATGGTGTTTTTGTAATATTTTGATAACTGTATTTTACCATACTTGACTTCCTTTGTGAACCTATATTTTATTGTATGCATTTAGAAACATTATTCTGGGCTAGGCTCATGCCTGTATTCCCAGCACTTTCGGAGGCTGAGGGAGGATTACTTAAGCCCAGGAGTTTGAGACCAGCCTGAGCAACATAGTAAGAACCTGGTCTCTGCAAAAGAATTTTTTTTTTTTTTTTTTGGAGACGGAATCTGGCTCTGTGGCCCAGGCTGGAGTGCAGTGGCACGATCTCGGCTCACTGAAACCTCCACCTCCCGAGTTCAAGCGATTCTCCTGCCTCAGAAATTTTAAAATAAAATAAAAACATTCTGTGAAGAGTTATATTGACTTTACCAGATTGCCAATGGGAGTTCAAGTCACAAAAAAGGTGAAGACGTTTGGTACTTAGGATACTCGGCCTTGGACTTCAGTCTCAAAGCTAAATCTCAGGGTTCATTCAGAGGCCTTGGTTTGTTACAACCCGGAGAGGGACTCCAAGTGTGGGGATATCTAGCAGGCCTATTCTCTCTGTGTATGTTTGAGGCCTCAGACTGTGGGAACTTGAACTGAGGTTTTCAATATCTTCATTTGGGCCTCTCTGAACTCAATCTATGTTGCTGACTCTACAAAAATTGAGTCTCTGGAGCTACTGAGGAGGCTATGCCCCTGAGGTTCTCAGTCTGGAACTACTCTAATTATCATCACATACCATGTTGCTTCCTGCCTCTGTGTATTTGCACACATTTTTTCCCCTGCACAGAAGGCTCTTTCCTCCTTTCAGTAACACCTTCCACCCCCATACACACACACTCCCCATCACCCAGCAAAATTCTCCTCAAACTTTAAAAATCAGCACATGTGTCATCTCCTCCGAGAGGCCTGCCACAACCCCCAAGGCTGGGTCAGGGACCCTCTGCTGAACTCCCATGAGTCCCTGTGCTCCTTTCTCCCTGGGCATTGCACAGAGATAGATTTATTGTAGAACTAATCAGTCTTAAGCCTCAGGGCCCCACACTTGCACAGGCCACTTCCAGGTCTTTGGTTATTGAGCCTGGTCTATTTAAAGAGCGTTTAAGAGTTGTCACTGCGCAAGAGAAGTTAAAATAACCTGAAATCTTACAGCTCACATGTAAAAGAAACTAGAAATTTTCCCAAGTTTGACAAAAAGCTTAAAATGTACATTACTAATAATGAGTTGTGAAATTGAAACTTTTCTAAAATACCAATAATAAAAAATTTTACCCAACTGAATTGAAATCAATTGAATTCTTTGTGTTCTCTCTAGAAAATATAAAATACTTGTCATATGAAGAGTTCTATAAACTCTTTGATATCAAAAAATGTAGAAAAATTAGTAGAGAGGTGAATCAGGTAATTAATAAGAGTATTTTATTTTGGCCGGGCATGGTGGCTCACGCCTGTAATCCCAGCACTTTGGGATGCTGAGGCAGGCGGCTCACCTGAGGTCAGGAGTTTGAGAACAACCTAGCCAACATGGTGAAACCTTGCCTCTACAAAACAAAAACAAAATAACATTTTATTTTTCTGGGTTAGAAGATGTTTGTGACATTTGTCAGTTTTTAAAAATTTGTAATTTGTAAATTAGATTTCTAATTTTAAGGAAATACTTTCATCAATAAATCAACAAATAAGTAAAGTGTGCAATTCAATGGCTTTTAGTATAGTTTCTTCTGATTTGCTCCTTGGCTTTCTCCTTAGCTTTCTCACTGTGTGTTCACATAGTTGTCCCAGTGTATACACCTCTCTGGTGTCCCTCTTTGCCTGTATCCTCATCTCCTCTTATTATTATATTTTGTTGTTTTTTTGTTTTTGAGACGGGGCTTGTTCTGTCGTTCATGCTGGAGTGCAGTGGTACAATCATGGCTCACGGCAGCCTCAATCTCCTGGACTCAAGTGATCCTCCCTCCTCAGCCTCCTGAGAAACTGGGACTATAGCCATCATACCCAGCTAATTTAAAAAATTTTTTTTTTGTAGAGATGGGGGTCTTGCTTCGTTGCACAGGATGGTCTTGAACTCCTGGCCTCAAGCAATCTGAGCCATTGCACCGAGTTCTAATCTCCCTTTCTTTATAAGGACATCAGTCATAATGGATTAGGGTCCACCCATACAACCTCATTTTACCTTAATTACCTTTTTAAAGGCTCTATCTCCCAATACGGTCACATTCTGAGGTACTGGGGATTAGGGTTTCTACATATGAATCTGGGGGGTGGTGGACACAATTTAGCTCATAACAGCAACCATTACCTCATCTAATTTTTAGAACACTTTCAACACCCCCAAAAGTAGCCCTGAAGCCATTCAGAAGTCACACTCTATTCTTTCCCCATCCAAGCCCTGGGCAACCATTCATCTGTTTTCTGTCTCTATAGATTTACCTATTCTGTATATTTCATATAAATGGTATCATACAATATGTGGTCTTTTTTGACTGGTCGGTAATTATACGTCCTCTTTCATTCCTGATTTCAGTAATTTGAGTCTTCTTTCTTTTATTTCTTCCTCAGTCTAGCTAAAGGTTTGTAAATTTTGTTGATCTTTTCAAATAACTGACTTGGCCAGGTGCAGTTGCTCACGCCTGTAATCCCAGGATTTTGAGAGGCGAGGCAGGTGGATCGCTTGAAACCAGGAGTTCAAGACCAGCCTGGGCAACAAAGTGAGACACCTCCTCCCAACACACACACACACACACACACACACACACACACACACACACACACACACACACACTACCCAGGCAGGGTGGCCTATTCCTGTAGTCCCAGCTAATCAGGAGGCGGAGGCAGGAGGGTCCTTTGAGCCCAGGAGTTTGAGGCTGCAGTGAGCAATGTTTGTGCCATTGCATTCCAGCCTGGGCAACAAAAAAAGACTTCATCTCTAAAAAACAATAACCACCCAGGTCCGGTGACTCACGCCTCTAATCCAAACACTTGGGAAGGCTGAGGTGGGCAGATCACTTGAGGTCAGGAGTTCGAGACCAGCCTGGTCAACATGGTGTAACCCTGTCTCTACTAAAAATACAAAAATTTTTAGTAGAGGGGCATGGTGGCATGTGCCTGTAATCCCAGCGACTCTGGAGGTTGAGGCAGGAGACTCTTTTGAACGTGGGGGAGGTTGTAGTGAGCTGAGATTGCACCACTGCACTTCAGCCTGGGTGACAGTGCCAGACTCCATCTAAAAACAAACAAACAAACAAACAAAAACAACAACTGACTTTTGCTTTCACTGTTTTTTCTTTTCTCTATTGTTTTTCAATTCTCTATTTCATTTATTTCTGTTCTAATATTTATTATCTCCTTTCTTATGCTTGCCTTGGGATTACTTTGCTCTTCTTTTTCTGGTTTCGTGAAGTGGGAGCATAGGTTATTAATTTGATATCATTCTTTCATTTTTATTTTTTTGAGGCAGGGTCTTGCTCTGTCCCCCATGCTGGAGTGCAGTGGCACAATCACGGCTCACTGCAGGCTTGAACTCCCAGGCTCACCATCCTCTCACCTCAGCCTCCTGAGTGGCTGGTACTACACGCATATGCCACAATGCTCATCTAATTTTGTTTGTTTGTTTGAGACAGAGTCTCACTGTGTCACCCAGGCTGGAGTGCAGTGGAGTGATCTCAGCTCACTACAACCTCTGCCTCCCGGGTTCAAGCGATTCTCGTGCTTCAGCCTCCCAAGTAGCTGGGATTGCAGGTGTGTGTCACCATGCCCGGCTAACTTTTGCATTTTTAGTAGAGACAGGGTTTGTCCATATTGGCCATGCTGGTCTCAAACTCCTGACCTCAGGTGATCTGCCCGCGCAAAGTGCGGGAATTATAGGTGTGAGCCACCATGCCTGGCCTAGTTTTCAAATTTATTTATTTATTTATTTATTTATTTAGAGACAGAGCCTCACTCTGTCTCCCAGGCTGCAGTGCAACAGCACCATCTCAGCTCACTGCAACCTCCACCTCCCAGGTTCAAGCCATTCTCCTGCCTCAGCCTCCCAAGTAGCTGGGATTACAGGTGCTTGCCACCATGCCCGGCTAATTGTTGTATTTTTAGTAGAGATGGGGTTTCACCATGTTGGCCAGGCTGGTCTCAAACTCCTGACCTCAAGTGATCTGCCTGCCTCGGCCTCCCAAAGTGCTGTGATTACAAGCGTGAGCCACCACACTTGGCCTAATTTTTAAAATTGTTTTTAGAGATGGGGGTCTCACTATGTTGCCCATGCTGGTCTCGAACTCCTGAGCTCAAGTCATCCTCCCACATTAACCTCCCAAAGTGCTGGGATTACAGGCATGAGCCACCATGTCCGGCTCTTCTTTTTAAATATGCATGTTTACAACTAAAGATTTCCCTCTAAGTGTTGCTTTAGCTGCATCTCATGCATTTTGTTTTCATTCATTTAAAAGTGTTTTCTAATTTTCTTTGTGATTTTTTTTCTTTGACCCATTTGTTGCTTAGCAGTGTGTTAATTTCCACATGTTTGTGAATTTTGTAAGTTTATTTTTACTGATTTTTAACTTCTTTCCATTGTGGTCAGACAACATACTTTGTATGTTCAATCCTGTTAAATCTATTGAGGCCTATTGTATGGCCTAGTGTATGATCTGTTCTGGAGAATGTTCTTGTGCACTTCAGAAAAACGTACAGTTATCCCTGGGTATCTGTGGGAGACTGGTTCCACGACCTCCGGAGAACACCAAAATTCATGGATGCTCAAGTCTCTGATATAAAATGACATAGTATTTGCGTATAACCTATGAATATCCTACTGTGTGCTTTAAATTATTTCCAGGTGTGACTCACGTCTATAAATAATCCCAGCAATTTGGGAGGCCTAGGCAAGTGGTTAAGCCCAGGAGTTCGAGACCAGCCTGGGCAACATGGCGAAACCTGTCTCTACTAAAAACACAAAAATTAGCCGGGAGTGGTGGTGGGCACCTGTAATCTCAGATACTCCGGAGGCTGAGGCACGAGAATTGCTTGAAACCGGGAGGTGGAGGTTGCAGTCAGCCGAGATGGCGCCACTGCACTCCAGCCTGGGCCACGGAGTGACACTCAGTCTCAAAAATAAATAAATAAATAAAAATAAATAAATAAATAAATAATTTCCAGGTTACTTATAATGCCTAATAAAGTGTAAATGCTATGTATATAGTTGTTATACTCTATTGTTTAGGGGAATAATATCAAGAAAAAAGTATGTACATGTTCAGTGCAGATGCATTTTTTTTCCTGAATATTTTCCATCTGAGGTTGGTTGAATTCACGGATGTGGACTGCCCCCCATAGGGAGAGCTAATTGTATTTTACTGTTGTTTGTCGCAGTATTCTATGCAGATGTTAAGATGCTTTTTTTAAATGCAGAGTTTTAAGGCTATACTCACTGAGTCCTCTGCCCCAGGGCCTAGAATCTGTATCTGTAATAAGTTCCCCACATATTTCCTCCGCAGTACCCACGGATCCGGAAACCATGGCCCCACACGTCCTTCAGGTCTGGTGTCCTTTGATTGAAGTGAGTGACTCTGGTGGTGTCATTGATCGCTCTGACAGATTTTTCTTTTGCTCTAGTCTTGCTGCCAGGTCTGCGGAAAAGAGAATCCTGTGTTCTCAGGCTCGGCTTGCGTCTCATTCTGCCTGGGCCGAGCTACGGAGGGATTGGGCCGCCGGGACGTCACGTGGACCGGGGCCGGATAATGGCGGGCGCTGCAGAAGATGCGCGAGCTCTTTTCCGGGCTGGGGTCTGCGCGGCCCTGGAGGCCTGGCCGGCCTTGCAGGTCAGTGGGACCAGGGCAAGGTCAAGGTTGGGGCCAGGGCAAGGTCAAGGTTAGGGCCAGGGGCAGAACAGGAGTTGGTTGGGCTAGGTGCCTGAGGCTTGGCTAGGCGGCGTAAGAGGAGTTGGCTGGGCGGCGTAAGCGGCCTCCAGGCAACTCCAAGTCTGCTCCCAAGTTGACGTGATGGGCTTGGACCTGTGTTTACAGATCGCTGTGGAGAATGGCTTCGGGGGTGTGCACAGCCAGGAGAAGGCCAAGTGGCTGGGGGGTGCAGTGGAGGATTACTTCATGCGCAATGGTGAGTGAATGTGAGGCGCTGCGACCCGCCTGTGTGGGGGTGTGGAGAGGAGCCCCATCCCGCAGAGCCTGCATTTCCTCTCGAGCAGTTGTGGATTGGTACCTAAAGGCGAGGTGGAATGAATTCAGTTTTTGGAGTCAGAATCCTGGATTCCAGTGCTTTACGGGCTGTGCCACTGACTCGTGGGATTACTCTGGACAAGGCAATTTACCTCCCTGAGACTCCGTTTCCTTGTTCCTAAAATGCGTATAAAAGTATCCACCACAGCGCTGTACAGTAGAAATATTATGCTAGTCACATGTAATTTAAATTTTTTAGTAGCCACTTTAATAAAGCAAAAAGCAGATGAAACCAATATTGTATACGAAATATTTCAACATGTAATCAGTATAAAACATTGAGATATCTTACATTTTTTAGTATTGTTTTCAAAATCTGGTATTTTACAGTTTTAGCACATTTCGATTTGGCCTAGCCATATTTCAAGCCCTCAGTAACCACCTGTGGCTGTTTGGACAGCAAAGATCTTCACTGTAGGCTTGTCTTGAGGGATATACAAGAACAAGAGGCCCAGTAGAGGGCCTGTTGCATAGTATGGTTTTAAAAAAAGCCTTCATTCAATTTCTAGCTTTGGAGATGACATTAGGCACAGTCATCTCTCTCAAGAAAGTATACTATCCAGTGAGGATCCACACACGTAAATAGTTACAACATTGATAGATTTTCTGATAAAGAGGAGCTCAGTGTGCATGGGGTAACAGGCTGGGGAGACAGGTTCTCAGTGGAGGTGGTGAATTGGGCTGGATCTTAATGAGAAGGAGTTAACTAGGTGGGGGAAGCAGAGAGACAGCAATACTCAAGTTCTGTGGCATGAGGGTATAATGTGTTATATTTGGAAAGTAGCAGGGAGCTCAGTATTGGAGTATGGGTGTGTGTGCATGGGGGTGGGTGGAGGAGTGGTAGAGAATGAAGCTGGGGTATGGGAAGCCCCCCTGAAAAGCATAAGACATGGAAGCCCTTATGTGCCTTTGATTTTATCATTTAGGCCAGTGTTTGCCAAAATTCAGGCTAACTAGTCCTGTTAGATGTTCAGTGAAGAAGCTTCTCCAGTCACGTTATGTAAGAAAAACTCTTTTCTTCTGCTCCCACTGAAAAGTCTCAACACTCATGAACATATTAAAGGCTTGGGTAAGAATAAGAACCACTAAAAAACCTGTTTGCTTTTGTTTCTCATTAGCTTTCTATGGATAGTGTCCCTTAAGACCCAGCAGAACAGATATTTCTCAAAGGCAAACTATGAAACACTGCAGTAGGTGGTAAAAATTCGTGGGCAGGTTCTAAGGTGAGAAATAGGGTGGGATTTGCTGGCTAGAAAGTTCAGGAAGTAATCAGTATGAAGCATAGCCTGGAGAGGGAAAGACTAATGAGAATGCTGTTTTTGTCTGGACACTGATGAGGCCTGAAGTAGGACAGTGGCAACAGGCATGGAAAAGAAGGGGTGGAATAGGGCCTTGGAGATTGGTTGGCTGTAGACAGGGAGGGAAAAAGAGGCAAGTTCCTGGTTTGAGTTGATGGGTGGATTAGGTGTCTTTTCACGGAGTAGAGGAACCCTGGAGGATGCGAAGCAGGTTCAAAGAGTGAGGTGATGAGTCTGGCTTTGGATATGGAGGATTTGCGGCATCTGTGAAATGTTCAGTCACAGAGTAGTCTCAGTTGGAGATAAATTTGGGGGATATTAAGTTTGAGTGGTAGGCAAAACCAAGAGTGTGGATGAGCTCTCCCAGGGAAAGCACATAGAGGGGAGAGGGCTAGGAGCTTTGTGGAAGACTTTCTTGAGATACTCTCTAATTCAGAAAAAGTAGAGCATAGGCCCATAGGTAACTGAAGCCCAGAGAGGAAGGTGGCTCGGTCAGAGTCACACAGTAGGATGTCAGTGTCAAGGCTATGGTGATTTCATCATTGGAATTACTATGTCCATTTCTTCTTAACTATCCCATTGGTCTGTGGCTTCTTTTTATCAGTGGAACCACAGTTGTGAAGGTTCTCTACACTTCAAAAACTTCAGCTTTTACATGACACAAATTAACATGGATTATGGATCTTCACTGTGCTAGGCATTGTGTTGGATGGTTCCTCCTAACAGACCTTTGAGGAGGCCACCATTAGCCCCACTTTACAGATGAGAAAACTGAGGCTCAGAAAGAAGTAGCTTGCTCAAGGTCTCATAGAGGGAAGGCTAGTTAGAATAGGCCAGATGAAAGAGGGTGAGTGTAGGGCTAGGAGTTGTGGAAAGAGGCCTTGGTAGGAAGAGATTGGAAATGAGGTATTAATATTTAGTGGTTCTTTAAAAACTTATGTTAAAACCCGGAATGCAGAACACTTTAGCAGATAAAAGGCAGGATGGAAGAGATTGGAAATGAGGTATTAATATTTAGTGGTTCTTAAAAAATTATGTTAAAACCCGGAATGCAGAACACTTTAGCAGATAAAAGGCAGGATGGAAGAGATTGGAAATGAGGTATTAATATTTAGTGGTTCTTAAAAAATTATGTTAAAACCTGGAATGCAGAACACTTTAGCAGATAAAAGGCTTACTGTGCCTTTACCCACCCAAGTTGCAGATCCACCAAGTAGATATTGAAGAGCAGTGGGCAGGGGTGATGAAGTTGGCTGGTCTTTGACTCAAGGGCCCTGTCCTTTTCTACTTAGCTGACTTGGAGCTAGATGAGGTGGAAGACTTCCTTGGAGAGCTGTTGACCAATGAGTTTGATACAGTCGTGGAAGATGGGAGTCTGCCCCAGGTGAGCTTACCATGGGCACAACTGCAGTCTCCCTACCTGCAGTCTTTCTTCTCCCCAACTGTCTGTTTTGGGCCAAAACTCTTGACTGTGACTCTCTGTTGCCTAGAGGAACAAGTGTGGCCTTTCCAAACCCTGCCTTCTTTTATTTCTTTCTATACATCATTCCCATCCAGGCCTGTTCCTCACCTCCATCCCAAGGGCAGGCCAGGCCAGGCCAGTCCAGATCCATTTTGGCTCCCCAATAAGATTACCTGCCCTTTTACATCTTCTTTCTTTCAAAGCCCAGTTCTAGAGCCTTCCCTGCTAGTTAGGCCCTCTTTTGCTGCTTTAGGCCCTCATGTCATGCGTTAGGCCCTCATTTGAGCCCTTCATATGTGGTTGCTTCATTGGTTAATTCCTTGGGGAGGAAAGAGCCCTGTTCTCTTCTGGAAATATCCAACCTACTCCCGACTGTTGCTTCAAAATGGGCTGTTTGTATAGTAGATTCTCTGGAAAATCCAAACTGGTTGAATATTTTCTTGGTAGGTGAGCCAGCAACTGCAGACCATGTTCCACCACTTCCAGAGGGGTGACGGGGCTGCTCTGAGGGAGATGGCCTCTCGCATCACTCAAAGAAAATGCAAGGTCACAGCCACTGCACTTAAGACAGCTAAAGAGACTGATGAGGATGAAGATGATGTGGACAGTGTGGAAGAGATGGAGGTGAAGTGGGTGCCCCCTGGGTTGGGGATGCAGATGTTTTCAATTTTCTGGGAGAGCAGCTAGATTCACAGGGAAGTGATAAGGGGATGGTGGTGGTTGGTGATAGTAGTGGTATCCAAAGAGGGCAGGGAAGTTTCCTAAAGTTACACAGCCAATCCTGGAAAAACTGGAGCAGAGCCTGGGTCTCCAGTGGCCAGTGTATTCAGCTCTCTTTTAAATCTCCCCTCCAGGTCACAGCTACGAATGATGGGGCTGCTACAGATGGGGTCTGCTCCCAGCCTGAACCCTCTGATCCAGACGCTCAGACTATTAAGGAAGAGGATATAGTGGAAGATGGCTGGACCATTGTCCGGAGAAAAAAATGAGTGGGCATGGTTGGAAATGGCTTTGGGCCCTTATTTGCTAGTTCTGAGAGTTGTCTGTAGGGTTTTTTTTTTTTTTTGAGGATTGTAGACCTGTGGACTGGTTACCCCATCTCTACCCTCTCCCCTGTTCCCCTGTCTAGCTCCCTCCAGGGCAAGGAAACCCTAGGGTCCTTGGTCTTGGGGGTGGGGGGACCTTGTCCAGCACATTCCCTTGGGCCTTTAGTTAACATCTGAGTGACGAAGCCGGGTTCCCCAGTACAGTGTCTTTTGGGTGCAGTCATTGTGAGGAAGGGGATGAGTGAGTGTGGGTGTGGCTGGAGGAGGATCTAGATGCCAGTGGACGGTGGGCAGGTGGATTTGGGGAGGACAGGACCAGCAGCAGCAGCAGTACTCAGTGATAGGGGGCTGGCTGGGTCAGGAATGTGAGATGAACATGCAAGTGGAAGGGAGAATAGGTGAAGATGTGAACGAAAGTAGCTCTGGAGCCTTTCCCTTACCCCACCCCCCACACACGCAACAACTCTGTACCCCTGCCCAGAACTTGGAACCTCCCAGGAATGCTGCCTTCCTGCAGCCCAGCCTCCAGCCCTGGGTTCCCTCAGGAATTCGAAGACCTTGGCTAGGTGGTGAGCTTGGAAGGGCTGGGCTTTGCTTTCTGTCTCCTGTAACCTCTTTCCTTACTCCTTATCCCATCCCATTTGAGTTCAGGAGTGAGGCTTAAGATCTTAATAAATAATACCTTACTGCTTAACCTGTGGCTTGACCTGTGAGGAGTAGCCTTCAAATCCACCTTCTGGGAGCTGAGCTTCAGAGTTTACAAGGGAGCGGTTTTCTGAGCCCACCCTAGCAGCCTGGTACTTCGGACAACCAAACAGATGGACGAACGGAGCACAGCAGTGCTATGAAAGTTACTGTAAGCCTGAAATAAACTGTATTTTTCTTTAAAAAAAAAAACAAAAAAACAAAAAAAACGAGTATCCATTGTCTTCCCCCCGTTCCCCTGTCCTGCCCGGTGGCCCTGCCATGGGTCTGGACGATAAAATACTGGGTAGCCTTGGGGCCGGGTCGAAGCTGTAAGCCATGGGAGAGGCAGGAGAGGTCTAGTTGCCACCCCACGTGGAGTTGTACGTGTGAAGACACTGGCTGAGGAGGCAGGGGTGGGTCGGGGCCCCAGGGTCAGTGGCAGAGCTGGCAGTTGAATCCAGGTCTCCTACCTCTGGTGCTTTGTGGGGAATTGGGTGGAGGCAGGATCTGTGCTAGGGTATTGAGGGATGAGGGAGAAAAACGACCTAATTCAGGTGGGTCTAGCAATGGCTCCCACCCTCTCTGGGGACAGGGATTAATAAAAATTAACATCACTGTAGGAATATATTTTTTAAAAGCCCACGTTTTGTGAAAAGATGAATTAAAAAACCCAAGACCCAGCATTCGGGATTGAAAGTGCCCGTGATGGGAGTTCAAGTATTGACTGAGCTGGGAGGGAAGGGGCTAGAGCCCCCAATCAGACATGGGCAGCTAGAGTGTGGGGTGGGGGCTCCCAGTTTGCCCCAAACCCTCTAGGTCTTGTCTCGGGTCTGGGGGGATTCGGGGGGTTCAGCAGTGGCTCCTAAAGCAGCCACCGGTGCCTCCTCCATCTCCCTGTCCTCAGACAGTGTGGGCCCCGGGCAGAACGTGTCCCCTCGGCCCGCCCGGCCAAGCACAGCCATCCAGCGTCGCTGTAGTTCCTCTGTCTCAGGGCTGAAGTACCAGCTGAGGTGGCTCTGGGTAATCTTGAAGACATGCCTTCTGTCAGGCCGCTCCCCTGCCTCGGGTGGTCCCACCTCGAAGCCAATGAGGGGCAGGCTGCGCTGGGCTTTCACATCCTGCGGGGAGGAGGGACAGAGCTGGGGCCACCTTGGGGCTAGACCTTTCCCCCTGCCCCAGCTTCTAACTGGTTTTGCATATGCTCTTGTCTTCTTCCCCTACTCAGGAACCTTCCGTGGCTCCAGTGTTATCAACAGGAACATGTCAGAACTGGGGCTAAAATGCAGGCTGGTTTAAATACCTGTCTCCCCCCGCCCCTGCCTCTTCCCACAAAACTGCTGGGCTAATCTCTTTAGCATACCAAATAATGTTTTCAGGCCTTTGTCTATGCTATTGCCTCTATCTGCATACTTTTTATTTTATTTTTTTGAGACTCTTGCCCTGTTGCACAGGCTGGAGTGCAGTGGCATGAACTTGGCTTACTGCAACCTCCACCTCCCGGGTTCAAGCAATTCTCCTGCCTCAGTTTCCTGAGTAGCTGGGACTACAGGTACACGTCACCATGCCAGGCTAATTTTTGTATTTTTAGTACAGAAGGGATTTCACCATGTTGGCCAGGCTGTTCTTGAACTCCTGATCTCAGGTGATCCACCTGCCTCGGCCTCTCACAGTGCTGGGATTATAGGCGTGAGCCACCGTGCTTGGCCCCATCTGCATACTCTTACCCACTCCAAATTGGACCTAGCAGTTCCCCATCTCTACTCCTTCCAGGAAGCCAGGCCCACAACTCAACCTGGTTTTCCCTACATACCACAACCACTCTTTGTCTCTAGCCAGTCATTGTCTCTCAAGGGTTGGGGTTCTGATTTCCTCTTAGAGATAGTCTCACCTTATCTTCCAAAGCCAAGGAGAGGTCAATGACTGGAGGTAAGGGGGTACCCTGGCTTTGCCAGGTGGCTGAAAGGACCCAAAGGAGTAGGATGCATACCTGAGGGGCTCCGTAGATATACAGCACCAAAGGTTCATTTTCAGGGACCACGAACCATGCCTTGTGCCATCCTTTGCCACCCTTCTCCATGTAGTGCAGGAAGCTGCAGATGACACTGTTCTCCGCAGCCACCGAGGCCTGTTTCTGTGGCCAGAGACACAGGACATCGATGTTGACAGAAGGCCTAGCCTGGCTCCTCCTGGCTTTAATGCCTCCTCAGTGTAGGGACTGCTATTCCCATCTCAGATGAAGACGCTCAAGCTCAGGTGGCAGGAGTGATTTGTCCAGTGCCACCCAGTGAATCAGCTAGAGCTAAGATTCAAAGCTAGGTTTGTCTGCCTCATTTGGGCAACGGCTGCTGCCTCTACTGGCCAGTGGAAGGAGTGTGTAGATCTCAGTCAGGCATTCATTCCTCAAGCCATTCACACATTTAGGCCTCATGTTTTCTTCTGTCTTTCATCACTCATCCATTTTCTACACTCAGTGAGAGGTAATCTAGCATTGTGGTTTTAAGGGGGTATGTGGGTGGTTAATGAAGTCTGGCTTAGAATCCCAGCTCTAGATGAAAATGTATTGACTTGGAAGGAGAGCAAAGAGGGCCGATGTGAGAATTAAATGAATTAATATATGCAAAGTGCTTAGAATAGTTGCTGGCACAGGGTAAGTACTCTTTTAAGTGTTAAATAAATACCTAGATTTATTTTTTAAAAACCTCCAAAATGTGTGTTTGTGCATATATGCCTAGAAAGATAGGATAAGCCCTAACAGTGGTTAACTTTTGGGTAGAAGGGATATGGTATTTTATTATTTTTTGTTTATATTGTTTTACTTACCCTACACTTTGTAGTAACAGAAGACAATTTTTAATTTTTTTTTTTTTTTTTTTTTTTGAGACGGAGTTTCGCTCTTGTTGCCCAGGCTGGAGTACAATGGCGCGATCTTGGCTCACTGCAACCTCCGCTTCCCAGGTTCAAGCAATTCGCCTGCCTCAGCCTTCCCGAGTAGCTGGGATTACAGGCATGTGCCACCTTGCCTGGCTAGTTTTGTGTTTTTAGTAGAGACGGGGTTTCTCCATGTTGGTCAGGCTGGTCCTGAACTCCCAACCTCAGATGATCCGCCTGCCTCAGCCTCCCAAAGTTCTGGGATTACAGGCATGAGCCACCACGCCCGGCCAATTTTTTAATTAAAAAAAAAAAATCCAGTGCTGCCACTTATTTGCTGTGTAATTTGGGCAAATGACCCCTCTGGGCCTCAGTTTCCTCGTTTGTAAAAGAGAACAATAGCATGAGCAGATTAGTTACTGTGGGGATTAAATGTCTAAGTACTTAAAGATGACTGTCTTTCATTCGCTCTTGTCCTCATTTTACTCACTCCAAGCCTGGGTCCCTTGATCACTACTGTTTCCCAGCTACTCGGACCTCCTCAGTCTCACTGGGTAGAGTTGGAGCCCATTTGCCCACTGTGGGAGACTTAGTCAGGGGCCTGGCTCTTACCTCCAGGATGGACCTCCGGCGCTGGGGTGTGTGCTGGCTGCAGGCTGGACTGCTCCCAGGCACCCCGTGCAAGGCCACATAGCAATCAGTGCACACACGGTTGGAGCGGTTGTTGTCATAGACGAGGCGGGCCCGGAACTCGGAGCACTTCCCACAAACCACCTGGGGTGGCAAGTGGGCAAGAGCAGCCTGATTCCAGCGGGTCTTCCCTTCAGCATACCAACTCCCACAGCAGACTTGCGGCCTCCCACCACTTGGAGGGTACCCACTCTGCAGTGGGCCTTTGGGCTGCCAGGCTGTCCCCTCCCTAGCTCTGCCCCTGCCTCCCAACACTCACATGCCCGCAGGCCTTGCAGTGGTGCCTGCGTTTGGTGATAGAATTGAAGGGCTCCTGGCAGCGCATGCACATGGTGACTTCCTTTTCCCGGATGGGCGTAGGTGCCCGCTTCCCAAGATCCACGTTCTGTGGGGAGGGCCAGGTCTCAGGTCAGAGACAGCTACTCCCCAACCCAGTCCAGCCAGCCCTTGTTCCTCCTCCAAGGCTTGGATTATCATGGGGTGGGGATGGGCTGGGGGTAGGGGGAGCAGCCACATTCAGAAGACCTGCCTTTAAGTCCTGGCTCTGCTCCTAGCTACTGTGCTACTGAAGACAAGTCATTTCTATTATACTTTCTGGGCCTCAGTTTCCCCAATGATTTCTCTGTGGCCCTACCAATGGAAGACTGCTTCTGAGGTCATGCATTGCCTCTCTGGTCATTACCCTCTGGGAAGGGGAGAGGATCATCTAAAGGTCAGGTGGGGATTTGAAAGTCTGGAAGGGGTCCCAGTACAGGGGAAAGAGGGCGGGGACTCTTACTGGAGAGTTGGGCGGGGTGTCTTCATCTTCCCTGTTTGTTGAGTTCAACAGTTTGAAGGTCTCCAGCGTCTGTTCATGCTTCAGGAGGGTGGAGTTGATGGCCTGGGGAGGAGGTTTAAGAAATGAGAAGTCAGATCACCCCACAAACCACCCATTTCTACCTTCACCTCACCTTCCTGTACCCTAGCCTGAACTTAGAATAGCTGGGTTTCAGACCCAGCTCTGTCGCTGGTAGGTGGATGACTGAACAAATCCCCTCCCAAATCCAGGTCTCAGTGTTACAAGTGTAAAATGGGGGAGGGGGAGTGGTGGCTGAAAAACCTCAGGTGGCTTTCTTGGCCACCTTCTGGGCTTAAGATTTTACAGAGCTTGACACCCTCACCTTACACACCCTCAGAGAAATCAGCTTCCTAAAAGAAGAGTTTGTGAGTTTCTGCTCAACCTCTGCACCTCAGTTTGCTTATCTGTAAAATGGGGATAGTAAAGTTTGTTGAAAGGTGTCTGGGACCATTCTGGTTAGATGTGAGTTTTGAGGGAGAATCCATCAACCCCTAGGAGATTGTTAATACTCTTCTAGCCCCCTACCACAGAACCTTGGATGTTACCTGGACCCAGTCTTTCTTCTCCTCCTCAGTCCTTGGGGTGGGGAATAAAAAAGAAAGATGTTTGGTTAGGCAGGCCCACAAAAAGCAATTGGAGTGGAAGAGCAGGTGTTTTGGAGTCAGAAAGACCTGGGTTTGACCCTCCTCTTCTTCACCTATTATTTATATGACCTTGGGCAAGTCACATAATCTGCCTGGGTTTATTTATTCAACGATTATTAATACTTTCCAGACCCTGTGCTAAGAACTTGAGCTTCAGAGAGGACCCTGCCCTCAAGAAGCTCATGGTCCAGTAGAGGAAATAGGGACAATACAGGGAGATGATGGTGAAAATAAGGCCAAGGAGCCCAGAGGAGGGGACATGTCCCAGTCTGAAGTTTGGGTGAGGACTTTTCAAGTAGGTGCTAGGCCTCAGGTAGAGGGGTAAGGGTGAAATGTATGGGAGAGAATATAGAACATAAAAGAAACCATGTCAATAATTATCAGTTGGCCAGGTGTGGGTGGCTCACGCCTGTAATCCCAGCACTTTGGGAGGTCAAGGCGGGTGGATCACTTGAGGTCAGGAGTTGGAGACCAGCCTGGCGAAATTCTGTCTCTACTAAAAATACAGAAATTAGCTGGGCATGATGGCTCATGCCTGTAGTCCCAGCTACTCAGGGGGCTGAGGCATGAGAATCGCTTGAGCCCAGGAGGTGGAGGTTGCAGTGAGCGGAGATCGTCCCACTGCACTCCAGCCTGGGCGACAGAGTGAGACTCTGTCTCAAAAAAGAAAAAAATATTCTCTGTTGCTGGGATGTCAAGTTTGAGAAAAGAGGGTAGTTTTTTTTTTCATTTGTAAAATGGAGATAATGATTATCACTCTCTGGGTTCTGAGCAGTAACTGAGGTAACGTGTACAGTGCTCAGCACAATGTCTGGCACACTCGATGCTCAATCAGTGTGAGTTCTCCTTCCCTTTGTCTTCCTTCCCTGACTCTTCTATCTGCTCTGCACTGCACTGCACTGCAATCACCTTATTCTGATTGTATTCTTTTTTTTTTTTTTTTGAGACAGAGTCTCGCTCTGTCACTCAGGCTGGAGTGCAGTGGCATGATCTCGGCTCACTGCAACCTCAGCCTTCCAGATTCAAGCCATTCTCCAGCCTCAGCCTCCCAAGTAGCTGGGATTACAGGTGTGCGCCACCACGCCTGGCTAATTTTTGTATTTTCAGTAGAGACGGGGTTTTGCCATGTTCACCAGGCTTGTCTTGAAACTCCTGACCTCAGGTGATCCTCTCTCCTCAGCCTCCCAAAGTGTAGGGATTACAGGCATGAGCTACCGCGCCTGCCCTATTCTGATCGTATTCTTTTAAAAAATTATTTTATTGGCCAGGTGCGGTGGCTTACGCCTGTAATCCCAGCACTTTGGGAGGCCGAGGCAGGTGGATCACCTGAGGTCAGCCTAGCCAACATGGCATGGCAAAACCCCGTCTCTACTGAAAATACAAAAATTGGCCGGGTGTGGTGGCGAGAGCCTATAATCCCAGCTACTTGGGAGGCTGAGGCAGGAGAATCACTTGAACCTGGGAGGCGGAGCTTGCAGTGAGCCAAGATGGCGCTACTGCTGCCACTCCAGCCTGGGCAACAAGAGAGAAACTGTGACTCAAATAAAAAATTATTTTATTTATCTATATTTTCTAATTTATAATTGCTTAGAAGTGAACAAGTGTTGCTTTTTATTTTTAAGAGCCACAATAGGCCGGGAGTGGTGGCTCATACCTGTTGTCTCAGCACTTTGGGAGGCTGAAGCGGGAGGATCGCTTGAGGCCAGGAGTTCAAGACCAGCCTGGGCAACATAGTGAGACCTCATCTCTACAAAAAATACAAAAATTAGCTGGGCATGGTGGCATATGCTTGTATTCCCAGCTACTTGGGAGGCTGAGGCAGGAGGATCACTTGAACCCAGGAGTCTCTTGAGGCTGCAGGGAGCCATGATCATGCTACTGCACTCTAGGCTGGATGACAGGGAGAGACCCCTATCTCAAAAAAAAAAAAAACTACAGTAGTGTTTTTTTTGGCTGTTCATGCTGAAGTGTATAGGGTCCTGATATTTGTAATTTACTTTAAAATGGTTCAGCAAAAGACATTTAATGTCAATAGTTGTTGACTCTTAAATAAGTGGTTGTACACCCTGATCACCCTGATACACACATTAAAATCACCTGGGGACCAGGTGTGGCGGCTCATGCCTGTAATCCCAGCACTTTGGGAGGCCGAGCCGGGCAGATCACGAGGTCAGGAGTTCGAGACCAGCCTGGCCAACATGGCGAAACCCCGTCTCTACTGCAAATACAAAAAGTAGCTGGGTGCAGTGGCATGCACCTGTAGTCCCAGCTACTCAGGAGGCTAAGGCAGGAGAATTGCTTGAACCCAGGAGGCGGAGGTTGCAGTGAGCCGAGATCGCACCACTGCACTCTGGCCTGGGCGACAGAGCGAGACTCCGTCTCAAAAATAAATAAAAATTAAAAACTAAAATAAAATCAACTGGGGAGCTTTTAGAGCTCTCCATGTTCAGGCTATCCCCCAAGCCCATTAAATTAGAATCTCTGCAGATGGGTCCCAGGCATCCGTAATTTTTAAAAGCTCCCCAGCTGATTCCAATGGTTGCCAAAGTTGAGAAGCAGCTGTCTAAGTTGTGGGCATCTGGGTGCTTGTACTTATATTTTTCTGGATATTTGAAAATTTACATTAAATTTCTGTTTTCTTTTAAGGGCAGTAAAAGTGACTGCAAAGCAAAGCAAACCCTCCATGCCTTCCTGCGGCCACTAGGAGGAAATCCTACACTGCTTGGCTGCCCCTTCTGGACCCAGTGTCCCACTGCAGCCCCTTTCCTCTCTGAAGATGATGAGTCCCTGTCACGTGGCTTGTCACTCCCCTGGATGTGCAGGGCATGTGCTTTGCTCTCACTTTCCCTGCTGCAGGCCTCCTTGAGGCTCTCAATCTCCCCAAGCTTCAAGACTCACTTCATCCCCCAGGAGGACACCCTCTATCTCACATTCATCTCTCTCTCCCACCTCCTCACAGTCACAGCCAGTCATTTCTCACTTTCTCACAGCCTGTCAGAAGCAGGCCATCTACTGACATGAATCCATCCTCTGACCCTCACCATGACCCTGATACCCTTTCACCTGGGCCCTCAGAAGGCAGCATAGACACTGGTTAGGAACGTGGACTCCAGGGCTGGATGACCTGAGCTCCAGTCTCAGCTCTGCTCCTTTCTTGCTCTGGGATCTTGGGCAAGTACATAAATATTCTTTTTCTTTCTTTCTTCTTTCTTTCTTTTTTTTTTAAGAGGCGAGGTCTCGTTATGTTGCCCAGGCTGGTCTCGAACTCCTGGCCTCAAGTGATCCTCCTACCTGGGCCTCCCAAAGTGCTGGGATTACAGGTGTGAGCCAGTGTGCCCTGCATGCAGAACTGTCCTACAGCTAAGTTTCCCCATTTGTAAAGTAGATTTATGGTAACAGTAGCTACTTCTAGGGCTCTTGTAAGCTTTTGACTAATCAACTTAGACTTAAAATTTTAAGTTAACATTCACTCAAAACAGTACCTGGCAAAAAGCTAAGTCTTCAGGAAATATGAGCTATGATTATAATCATCCAAGTAGAAAATGGATATGAAAGGCCCCTCTGTTAAATGGCTGGCCATTATCCCATGCTATTATTTTAAAATGTTTGTTATAAAAAACTTCAAGCATACAAAAAAGTAAACAGGATAGCACAAGTACAATACATATCTATATACCCACTATAGAGATGCAAATTTTTTTTATATTTTGCCATATTTACTTCATATATATGTACATACAGTCACACGTCACTTAACCACGGGGATGTGTTCTGAGAAAGGTGTCATTAGACCATTTCATTGTTGTGCGAATATCAGAGAGTGTACTGACACTAGTACACTAGATGGTCTAGCCTATGACACACCTAGGCTATAAGGTACAGCCTATGGCTCTTAGGCTACAAACCTGTAAAGCATGTTACAGTTGTACTGAATATTGTAGCAATTTGTAGCACACTAATTATTTGGGTATGTAAACGTATCTAAACCTAGAAAAGGTATAGTAAAGCCAGGCGCAGTGACTCATGCCTGTAATCTCAGCACTTTGAGAGGCCACGGCAGGCAGATCACTCGAGATCAGGAGTTTGAGACCAGCCTGGACAATATGGCAAAACCCTATCTCTACTAAAAATACAAAAATTAGATGGGCGTGGTGGCGTGCACCTGTAATCCCACTTACTCAGGAGCCTGAGGCAGGAGAATTGCCTGAACCTGGGAGGCGGAGGTTGCAGTGAGCTGAGATCACGCCACCGCACTCCTGGGTGACAGAGTGAGACTCTGTCTCAAAAAAAGAAAAGAAAAGGTATAGTAAAATACGGTACTTTAATCTTATGGGGTCACTGTGTATATATGCTCTGTCATTGACCAAAATGTTGTTATACAGTGCATGACTGTGTATGTGTATGTATGTATATGTGTGCAAATGTGTATGTATGGTTACATATGTATTTTTTGGGTGCTGAACCACTTTTAAGTAATTAACAGACATTGTGATACTAAGCCCTCAGCATGCACTGCTGCAAAACAAGGCCATTCTCCTGCATAACCACCATACCATTATCACACCTAAGACAGCAATAATTTCTCAATATCTAATGTTCGCTTTACATCCAAATTTTCTCTTATTGTCCCACAAATGTCTTTTAGGGCTCTTTATCCCAAACCAGTCTTCTGTCATGGACCAAGTACTGCATTTGATTGTTATGTCTCTTAGATCTCTGAATCTACAATAAACTGTTTGTGGTGGTATTATTCATGTTGGGTTTCGCATCCCATTCTTCTCTCTCCTCTAACAAAATCCACCAGAAGAAATTCTTGCTTTAATTAGGGAGAGCTTATTCATTTTCCAAACGGTTCCCCCGGCAGGAGTGCCACATTTCCCCACATCGTGAAGTACTCACCCTGAATCTAAATGGCGTCTAACCCTTAGGGATCACCCCCACCGCTGAAGAGCAAGCCTGCATCTTTGGGGAAAGGTGCCCATCCTGTCTCTGGAACAATCTCTGGGCCTGGAATGCCTCAGCATAGCTGAAGAAAAGGGAGGTAGGCGCTGGAGGAAAGGCATAGGCAAGGACAAGTACCTGGCCTGGAGCTCCAGGGAGCGCTGCTTTCCTGACACCAGGAAGGTTCGAGGCAGATTGAGGTTGGAGCTCTCCTTTAGCTGAATGGAGGGAGAAAGGGGCGTGGTGAGGCCACTGAACTCCACAGGGCCCTAGCCCTCTGCACACATACACACACAGACTCGGGGTCAAAGCCAGTATCTTTGTTCCTCCCAACACCAATGCCCCACTCTAGGTTCCCATTTCCCACCTCCTGGATGCTCACCTCCATGCCATCTACATCAATGCGTGCCCGCACGCTAAACTTCTGGCCAAGGAGCCGCAGCCTGGGCACGCAGTAAAGGAGGCGGTCGTTGAACTAGGAAGGAAAAAGTTTGGGATGTATGTGCGGAGGGCCTAGTGGGGATGTGGCCCAGCTCCTTGCCCTGAAGCTTTACTGCTGAGGACTGTAGGCAATAGATGGAGAAAAGACAGCCCAAATTGGGCACAGGGGTCACAAGGAAAGAGCCTAGGCGTGGAAGACACTCCCTAGTGGGGAACCTTGGGCAAGTCACTTCTCTGCAAGGCTTAGTTACTTCATCTGTAAAATGGAGAAAAAAAAATCCTAGCTAGGTAGTGAAAATACAGTTCATTACTAGAGGAGAGAATGGCTAGCAGGAGGTATAGTCTTTGTTTTTCTTTTTTTTCCTCTTTCAGGAATGAAAGGAGGTAGTCTTGAGTGAGTACCAGGTCACTGTGTGTGTGTGTGTGTGTGTGTGTGTGTGTGTGTGTGTGTTGGGAGGGGCATGACCCACCCACAATTCCATGCCTGGCACTTACTAGTATGAGGTATCGGTCTTGAGTGGTCCCATTCTTTGCTGACAGCTTAAGGATGTGGCCTTCTTTTATGAGCTCTTTGGTGGGGCTGACAATGTCCTCCTCGCCCCCTAACAGCTCATATACTTTCAGCAGCTTATGCATTCGCTCCTGGCAGAAGACAGGGAACAAAAGGCACGGTTGGGGTGCCAGCCTCCTGTCAGATGCTCACAAGTCATGACACCCCCACCCCAGGATGGAGACACCACAGGTGGGTGGCCAAGGAAGGGCAGGGGCTAGAAGGGCCACTCACCATTTTGCGGATGGCAGCATTCGAGTGCTCTGCTGCTGTGGCTATCAGCTCCAGAGACTCTACAGGCATAGAGAGGTGAGGTCAGATGGGGGACTAGCAGAGAGGAGCCTTTCCGGGGCTCCTTTTTTTTTTTTCTTTTGAGAGGGAGTCTCGCTCTGTTGCCCAGGCTGGATTGCAGCGGCATGATCTCGGCTTACCACAACCTCTGCCTCCCAGGTTCAAGCGATTCTCCTGCCTCAGCCTCCCAAGTAGCTGGGACTACAGGCGTGTGCCACCACGCCAGCTAATTTTTTATTTTTAGTAGAGATGGGGTTTCACTATGTTGGCCAGGCTGGTCTCAAACTCCTGACCTTGTGATCTACCCACCTCAGCCTCCCAAAGTGCTGGGATGACAGGCGTGAACCACCGCACCCGGCCTCGGGGTTTCTTTCCTCCCTGAACACCTCCTCCTGGCTTGATCACACCCTCCCATCTCAGAAAGCTTCACTCTCAAAGAGGTCCACAGCAACATCATTTAAAATCAGATGTCCAATGTCACAATGCCAGAATCACAATAGATGGAATAGTTGGCAGCCAATAAAAAAATGCAAGCTTGCCAAGATTATTATTACCATTAATAATAACAATAAGAGTTACATATGTAACCAGAAGGAAGCATACCCATGTTGTCTCTGGACGGTGGGACTATGGGTGGTTTTTATTATCTTCTTTAGTTTTTCTGTATTTTCCATATTTTTGACAAAGAACATGTATTACTTTTATAATCAGAAAAAGCCATATAAAGAAACAATGAGATGATCCTGTTCTTTGTCTCAATGATTCTGATTCTGGGTATCTGTGCTAGGAAAATACACATTCTATACACAAACACACTTTCATCATACTGGTATTTACAACAGTTCCAAGTGGGAAACAAAAATGTCTATCTGTAGGGGAGCACACCCACCTGTACCTCTTCCCTGCCAAAAAAAAAAAGAAAGAAAGAAAGAAAGAAAAGAGGCCGTGCCTCTTCCCTGCCAAAACAAATGGCCACCTGTAGGGGTTCAGTTAAATACATTATGCTGTCTTCATATAATGGAATATTAAACAACCTTTACAAATGATCCTCATGTAGGGCTTTAAATAATCTGGGAAATGCTCAGGGTGTTTTAAGAAAAGGATACAAACATGTTTATATAGAATGATCTCACTTTTACAAGTATACATGTCTAAAAAACACCAGGAAGAATTTATGTCACAATGTTCATTGTGCTTATTCTCTGGGGGCTCAGATCACAGGTGATTTTTTCCCTACTTCATCTTTTTCTGTAATTTCCATATTTCCTACAGTGACCAGGTACTGTCAGAAAAAAAAAAAAAAAAGCTGAAATAAGTCCCTGTACATCTCCACCCACTAATAAATCCCACCCATGCTTAAGGCCTGGCCACAGTCTCCATGTACCCCGTTGGGATCTCCCCACTCAGATCAGCCTGTGCTGGAGGAGCAGAGGTGCTTCTGAAGAAGGTCCATATGGCTGGCCAACCAAGTCTTGTTTTCCTAAGAGGCTCTCTCTTCATGACCAAGTTTTGGTGCTCAAGGAGATCTATGGCCCCAGTCCCAGCTCAGGCGTCCACATGCCTTTCAGGGGCCGGGCTCTAATCTCCAACCCTTCTTCCGAAATCCTGGCTGCCAGAAGGAACTTTCTCACACCGTTTACTGCCACTCCTCTGCTCAAATCTGTCAGTGGCTCCCCTGTGCCTGCAGGGTAAAGACCTAGCCCTTTAGCCCAACACTCAAAGCCCTTGGTGAGGCCGGGCGCGGTGGCTTACGCCTGTAATCCCAATACTTTAGGAGGCCAAGGGGGACAGATCACCTGACTTCAAGACCAGCCTAGCCAACATGGCAAAACCCCGTCTCTACTAAAATTACAAAAATTCGCCAGGGATGGTGGCATGTGCCCGTAATCCCAGCTACTCGGGAGGCTGAGGCAGGACAATCACTTGAACCCTGGAGGTGGAGCTTGCAGTGAGCTGAGATCATGCCACTGCACTCCAGCTTGGGCGACAGAGCGAGACTCCGTCTCAAAAAAAAAAAAAGAGAAAGACTCAAAGCCCTTGGTGATGTGGCTTCTGCTGACCACTCCAGCTTCCTGCACCTCCCTAAACATGTCCCGTCTTACTTCATCTGGCCAACGGTCACTCTGTCTTCTGGATCCAGCTCACCTCCTCCAGTGAGCCTGCCCAGAGTTGCCGGGCTGGGTTAGGACCCTGTCCGGGTTCTCACATTCTCCTTTGCTCCCTTCTGTCCCACTAGTCACAGTGCTCATCGTGTATTTATACATCTGCATCCATATTCCTCAGTAGACTAGGAGCTCCCTAGGACAGGGCCAAGGTCCCAATGCCCTCTCCAGGCAGATGCTTTGGATAAATTAGCTCCTTCAACCCTCACAACAACCCTGTAACATAGGTGATTGTGCCCCATTTATCTAATGAGGAAATCAAGACTCAGGGAGAAGGTGGCCACCCTAGGTTGCCTACCTGGGTGGCAGAGTTGGCATCAGAGCTGGGAATGATCTCCCAGCTGCCTCTTTTCCTACACATCCTACATCTCCCCCACCCCAGGGCAGGGGGCAGGCTGAGTGGTAGAGGTAGGAGGTACCCAGGGAAGGGGATAGGAAGAAGACTCTGGCAAGTTGTGGGCACACAAGCTCAGGCCTGTGTAGGCTGATGGGCTCTGACTGGAGGCTTTGTTACAACGAGCTCTGCCTGGAGATGTCTCATGTGGAGTATAGACCGGCATTTCCAAGGATCCAGGGTGTACAGTCCTTATCTGGGGCCTCAGTGTGGGGATTTCAGCCTAGAATTTCACTTAGGGGTTCAGGCTAGGGACTGCAATCTGGGGGGCCTGATGTAGGGGCTTGGTTTGGAAGCTTTAGTGGGGCCTGGTCTGGGCTTGGCAGTCTAGGATCTTGGTTTGGAGTTTAGTCTTGGGCCCATTGTAGGCAACAGAGGCCAGGAGTTCCAGATGGCCTGGTCTAGGGTCCAGGCTCTAGAGTGCAGTCTGGAAAGTAGAAAGTGGGCAAGTCAGTTTGGGGAACCAGACATATGATTCTGTGAGGCTCAGCCTGGGGAATTTAGTCTGAGGGGTAAAAAATTGGGAGCTCAGCTTAGGATCTTGGGCTGAGAATCTTAGTGTGCATATCTCAGGTGGGCTCTCATTCAGAGATTCTCATTCTGAACAGCTCAGAAAACCAGACCGGGAAGTTGTTTCTGGGGACAAAGTTTCATCTCTGGACTTGATGTGGGGAGTGCAATCTGGGAGGCTCCATTAGGGAAGCTCAGATGGCCAAGCTCAAGCTCTGAGGTTCATGCTGGGGCCTGAGATAGGGTTGGGATTGATACAAAACAGGAAACTCAATTTCTTCAACTCAGGCTGCTCTGCCTATGGAGTAGCCATTCTTTATTTCTTTACTTCTTAATAAACTTGCTTTCACTTAAAAAAATAATAATAATAAAAGGCCGGGCACGGTGGCTCACGCCTGTAATCCCAGCACTTTGGGAGGCCGAGGTGGGCAGATCATGAGGTCAGGAGATTGAGAATATGCCGGCCAACATGGTGAAACCCCATCTCTACTAAAACACAAAACTTAGTCAGGCGTGGTGGTGCGCGCCTGTAGTCCCAGCTACTCGGGAGGCTGAGGCAGGGGAATTGCTTGAACCCAGGAGGCGGAGATAGAAGTGAGCCGAGATTGTGCCATTGCACTCCAGCCTGGCAAAAGAGAGAGACTCAGTCTCAAAAAAAATAAAAATAAAAATAGGCTGGGTGTGGTGGCACATGCCTGTAATCGCAGCACTTTGGGAGACCAAGGCGGGCAGATCATGAGGTCAAGAGATCAAGACCATCCTGGCCAACATGGTGAAACCCTGTCTCTACCCAAAATACAAAATTTAGCCAGGTGTGGTGGTGGGCGCCTGTAATCCCAGCTACTTGGGAGGCTGAGGCAGGAGAATTGCTTGAACTTGGGAGGCGGAGGTTGCAGTGAGCCAAGATTCCACCACTGCACTCCAGCCTGGGTGACAGAGGGAGACTCCCTCTTAAATAAATAAATAAATAATAAAAAATAAATTTCTCATATTCAACCTGGGGCCAATTTTAGAGGGATGGGCATTAGCTAGCACATTTAGTAATAAAAGCAGCTAACATTTATTGAGCCTTTACCATGTACCAGGCATTGTGCTAGGAGCTTTACCCAGGTTATCTCATTACTTCTCAAAACAACCATATGAGGTAGGTATCATTGTCATCCCCATTCTACATGTGAGAAAACTTAGGCTGAGAGGCTGAGCAGCTTGCCCAAGGATACACAGTTGAGAAAATGGACTCTATCTGGAGCCCACTCTAGGTCGTTTTCATTGGTGGCTCACTTTGGGTCTAGTGCAGGGAGCTTATTTGGAGAATTTTCACCTGGGGATGTTGTGCTGGGGATCCAGTGTGAAAATAAAATTGCAGAACTGAGTCCTGGGAGCTCAATGTGGACCTGGGACTAGGCACTTAGCCTGAGTGGCTTAATTTGGGGGACAGTCTCATAATCTAGGGCATTAGTCCTGGAGCTCATCATGGGACTCTCCATCTGGTAAATGAAAAATAGGGGTCGTTGGCCGGGCATGGTGGCTCATGCCTGTAATTCCAGCACTTTTGGAGGCCGAGGCAGGTGGATCACGAGGTCAGGAGTTCGAGACCAGCTTGGCCAAGATGGTGAAACCCCGTCTCTACTAAAAATACAAAAATTAGCCGGGTGCAGTGGCGGGTGCCTGTAATCCCAGCTACTCGGGAGGCTGAGGCTGCAGAATCGCTAGAACCAGAAAGGCGGAGGTTGCAGTGAGCCGAGATCACGCCACTGCACTCTAGCCTGGGCAATGGAGCAAGACTCTGTCTCATAAAAAAAAAAAAAAAAGAAAAAGAAAAGAAAAGAAAAAGAAAAAAGAAAAATAGGGGTCATCAGTCTAGGGGACTTGGGCTGGGGAGAACACAGCCTGGAATCTCTGTCTGGAGCTCAGTCTGGGCTGCTGAATTTCAGGGTTCCCCCTGGGGAACTCAAGGAATCCAGTCTGGGGGCACAGTGGGGCTTCAGTCTATAGGACAGACCTGGAGAGTCAGTCTTTTAAGTTCAGGCTGAAAGTTTCAGTCTGAGGGATACGAAATAGGAGAATTAATCTAGGGTGCTCAGTTGGCAATACTTGTCTATAGAATGGTGGCCAAGGAGATCAGACTGGGAAGCTCTTTTGGGGACCTCAGGCTGAAGGCTCTCACTGGGACCCCACTCTCAGGACGCAGGGTGGGAAGAGTATTCCAGGTGGGAAGAGGCCCAGTCTGGGGATCTTAGTTTGAGAAACCAGTGTTGGGATCTATAACTGGGACCTCAGACTGGGCTTAGTATGAAGGTTCAGTTTGGAGATGTCAGTCCATGGGGCCCATCCCAGGGAATCAGTCTGGAAGGCCCTTTCTAGAAGTTCAGGCTGGCACATCAGTGAGGGCTCTTTTTCAGCAGGAGGAATGAGGTACTTACTTATGCTGCAGATATCTGCTTGTAGAGCTTAGCTATTAAACTTTCTAGAGGCCTAGTTCTTTCTAGGGGTCCAGGCTTGGTAGTGAAGTGCCCCATCTGGCGGGGTGGAGGAGGCTTAGTATGGGAAGCGGACACAGCAGTGGACACAACTGTCCACTCCCCATTCTTTTTTTTTTTTTTTTTTTGAGATGGGAGTCTTACTCTGTGGCCCAGGTTGGAGTGCAGTGGCACGATCTTGGCTCACTGCAGCCTCGGCCTCCCAGGTTCCAGCGATTCTCCTGCCTCAGCCTCCAGGGTAGCTGGGATTATAGGCACGGCCACCACACCTGGCTAATTTTTGTATTTCTAGTAGAGACGGGGTTTCACCATCTTGGCCAAACGCCAGACCTCCTTTTTATTCAGGCTGGTCTCAAACTCAACTCCAGACCTCAGGTGATCTACCTGCCTCGGCCTCCCAAATTGCTAGGATTACAGGTGTGAGCCACCACACCCGGCCTCAACCCCCATTCTTATGGCTTTTAGGACCCCACACTTTCTTTGTTTTCTTCCTACCTTTAGGGCTCCTCCTTTTTTTTTTTTTTTTTTTTTTTGAGATAGGGTCTCACTCTGTCACCCAGGCTGGAGTGCGGTGGCGCCACCTCGGTTCACTGCAACTTCTGCCTCCCGGGTTCAAGTGGTTCTATTGCCTCAGCCTCCTGACTAGCTGGGATTACAGGCGTGCACCACCATACCTGGCTAATTTTTGTATTTTCAGTAGAGACGGGGTTTCACCATGTTGGCCAGGCTGGTCTCAAACTCCTGACTTCGTGATCCACCTGCCTCGGCCTCCAAAAGTGCTGGGATTACAGGTGTGAGCCACCGCACCCAGCCTAGGACCGCTCCTTCTAAGTCTCCTTTGCTGATTCCACTTCCCTGAGGTTTGTCCTTGGCCCTCTTTCCCCTCCTTTTACACTTACTCCCTTTGGTGATCTCGGCCAGCCCTATGGCTTTGGAATACTATCTATGTGCAAATGACATCCAAATCTCTCCCTGGAATTCTAGATTCATCTAACTGCCTGACTAGCAGCTCACTTTGAACATGTCCAAAAACAGACTCCTAAGATCATCTTAGAAACCATCACCACCAGCCAAAAACCTACGAGTCATTCCTGACTCTTTCTCTCAAGCCCTGCATCCACTCCACCCTAGTCCTCTCAGTGCTGCTTCTGAAAAGAATATATCCTGAATCCAACCATTTCTCACAGATTCTACTGCTACTGTCCTCATCCAAGCCAACTTTTCTCACTTGGATTATTGCAAAAGCCTTCTAACTGATCTCTCAGCTCTCTCTCTTGCTCCCCAAGTGATCAACATCGAAACCTTCCCATGGCTACCCACCACACTCAGAATAAAATCCATCTCCTTATCTTGGCCTTCAGTCTTTGCTCCTCTCTCCAACCCCATTTCTACCATTCTACTCTCACTTGTCACGTTCAGAGATATGCAACCTGTCCAGCACCCCACCTCCTCTAATATCTCCCCTTGCCTTGGACACTATACTTGCTGTTGCCTCTGCCTGGAACATGCTCCACTCCAACAGGCATGTGCTTACCTTCTTTTTATTCAGGTTTTGACTCACTGTCTTCTAGTCAGACAGGCCACCCAATCTCAAGTAGGCTCTCCAGCCACTGTCATGCCACCCTCTTCTAACTCTCAGAATTACACTCAGCACCTATCTAATATTCTACTGTGTATTTAGTTACTTATTTATTTATTCTTGAGATGGAGTCTCACTCTATCACCCAGGCTGGAGTGCAGTGGCTCAATCACAGCTCAATGCAACCTCTGCCTCCCGAGTTCGAGTGATTCTCCTGCACTGGCATCCCGAGTAGCTGGAATTACAGGCACCCACCACCACGTCCAGCTATCTTTTTTTTTTTTTTTTTTTTTTTTTTTGAGATGAAGTCTTGCTCTGTTGCCCAGGCTGTAGTGTAGTGACGCAATCTCGGCTCACTGCAACCTCCGCCTCCTGGGTTCAAGCAATTCTCCTGCCTCAGCCTCCCGAATAGCTGGGACTACAGGTGCCCGCCACCACGCCCAGCTAATGTTTGTATTTTTAGTAGAGACAGGGTTTCACCATGTTGGCCAGGCTGGTCTCAAACTCCTGACCTCAGGCGATCCCCTGGTCTCGGCCTCCCAAAGTGCTGGGATTACAGGCATGAGCCACTGCGCCTGGCCTCTACTGTGTGTTTATTATTTTTGTTTACTGTGTCTCTTGCTGACTAGAATATATGCTCCCTGAGATCAAGGACCTTGTCTGTTTTGTTCACCTCTATATCCCCAGTACCTAGAACAATGCACAAAAACATGGAGGTGCTCAGTAAGTAGCTGTTAAGTGAATGAATGAATGAATGAAAATAACAATCTGGGGAAGAGAAAGTGGGGTAGGCTGTGGGGAGCTCTATCTGGGGTATGGGGTTCAGGCTGATACTGGAGGGATCGGGATAGAAGACTTTTCTAGTGGTTCAATGTGTAAGGATTCAGTCTGGGGAGGAGGTATCTCAGCCTAGAGATCCAAATTTGAGAGGTGGAAAATTTGGGGTCCAGTCTAGGGTGCTCAATTTGGAGGTTCTTTTGGGAGGTTCATTCTGGGTAGTGGCTGATGGACATGGAGGAAAGCTCTAAATCTGGAGGATGGAAAATTGATGAGCCAGGGCTCTCTCTGGGTTGCTCAGCTGTGGAGATTCTGTGATGTGGGTTTGGCCTGAGAGGTCAGTCTGGCCTCTCAGCGTGGTGGCTCAGTCCCTGAAGTTTCAGGCTCAGTTTCCTTTCTCATTTGGTACAACTTCATTTGGGGGTGAGTCTAGGGGTCAGCCTTGGGGTCTCAATCTAGGAAATGGATGAGTTCCTTTAGGGGATCATAATAGGCATGCTCCTCAAACTCTGGGCTTCCAGTTGGGAAGTTCAGGTTGGGGGTCTCCTTCTGAATGTTCTCTTCAGGTATTCGGGCAGGGGTCTCAACTTGGAGGGCCCTGCCTGAATACCCAAAGAGAACATTCAGAAGGAGGATCTCATCCTGGGGTCTCACTTCAGAACCTCAATGTGGGCCTTTCAGTTTGGAGATCCTCCTCTGGGATCTCAATCATGAGGCAATGGAAGGCTGACCCTGTGAATTAAGTCTTGGGGTCCTGCCTCAGAGGTCTGGCCTAGAGTTATTAGTGTGGAGGAGTAGGAAGGGGCCTGGGTGCACACACTCACTTTGGGCATCCTTGCTGTCCGGGGAGCCATGGGGCAGCTTTAACAGATAGTCCTTGAGAAGAAGCTCATAGCGGGGGATGCGCTGCACAGGCTCCAGCATGTGGTGCTGCAATGTCAGGTTGCCACAGGCTTCCTCCTTCTGTGACAGGCAGAAGCAGAGGGGCTCAGATCTGGCTGCAGATCCCCCACCACGTCCCTGCAGACCTCTCCTCCCCCAGTCTGCTCCCTCCAGCTTGACCACTTACCTGCACCTCATGGATGATGACTTTAAACTGGGTGGAACGCTCTGTCCAGGTGTTGACCAGCTCCACAGCCCGGTCAAAGTTCTTCACATACTCACCATACATCTTGAGGAAGGGGGCCAGTTTCTGCAGGATGTCTCCAATGCGTGGGTAGCGGTCCCTGCGGTGGAATTAGGGGCTGATGTGGTCCTGCTGCTCTTTGCCCCTCAGAATCTTCCCCCACAGGTCTCCAGATACCTTTCATCTCAGTCTTAGAAACCTACTTCTCAGCTAGTCTGCTCCTTCAGAAATACTGCTTACATTACAGGCCAATGAGGCCAAGAGGCTCGGCTTGACTTCAGACCACAGCCTGGGATGCCACCTGCCTCAATTCTGCCCTGCCCGAGTGCTGGTTGGAGTACCCACCCTGAGACCTT
Organism: Macaca thibetana thibetana; assembly: GCF_024542745.1. Classification (NCBI taxonomy): domain Eukaryota; kingdom Metazoa; phylum Chordata; class Mammalia; order Primates; family Cercopithecidae; genus Macaca; species Macaca thibetana. The sequence continues at coordinate 53,895,709 of NC_065598.1, forward strand.
ACTGCCAGGACCACTTCATATACTGATTATCAATTGTGTGCTGGGTGATGCTGGGGACACAGAAATGAGTCACACCCATTTGAGCCCTGAGAGGGTCACCATCTGGTAGGTAAGACAAAGAGACCAGGCCTGGTCTTACTCCTCATTGGTCAGTCTGGTGCAGGAGCAAAGCAAACCAGACCTGGTCCCAGCCCTCAGGGTTCACAGACTCGTGGGGAAATATAGGAACCAGGCTTCATGCTGGCCCTCTGTGGTCACAGTCTGGTGAGGGGGACACACTTGACTCTGTAGGTGTGGAGAATCTGTAGGTATGGGGAATGTGGACATGATTTCAAGCAGGGAGAGACACGGTCTGACTGTTGTTTAGAAAGACCATTCTGGCAAATTGTGTGGACTCTAAAGGCTGGATTGGAAGAAGGCCTGGAGCCTGGGAGGCTGCCTGTAAACCTTGCCCTTCTACCTGAGGACTCAGCTTAGGCATCACCTTCTCCCTGAATCCTTCTGTAATCTCCAAGCTAGGCTTGGTCCAGTTGTCTGGATTCCCACAGCCTCCCATTCTCTGCTCTATCATAGCACTGTAAAAATAAAAAAGGCTCACGTCCATTGAGCACTTATTGTATACACCTGGTACTGTTTTTTGTTTGTTTGTTTGTTTGTTTGCTTTTTGTTTTTTTTTTTTGAGACGGAGTCTTGCTCTGTCGCTCAGGCTGGAGTGCAGTGGCATGATCTCAGCTCACTGCAAGCTCCACCTCCCAGGTTCACACCATTCTCCTGCCTCAGCCTCCCCAGTAGCTGGGACTACAGGGGCCCACCACCACACCTGGCTAATTTTTTGTATTTTTAGTAGAGACTGGGTTTCACCGTGTTAGCCAGGATGGCCTCGATCTCCTGACCTCGTGATCCGCCCGCCTCGGCCTCCCAAAGTGCTGGGATTACGGGCGTGAGCCACCATGCCTGGCCTATACTGGTACTGTTCTAAGCTCTTTTATGTATTAAGTTATTTAATCCTTAAAACAACCCTACAAGGTAGGCCATTATTATTTTCCCCCATTTTATAGATGAGGAAACTGAGGCACAGCAACTTAAGAAACTTGCTCAAAGTTACCAATTGGCACAGCTGGAATTTGAACTCAGCCAATTTGGCTCCTAACCTAATACTCCTGCAGGCTATGCTATTCTGTTGTAATTTTCTGAGTTCTGGTCTGTGTTCCACATCAGACTGGGAGGTCCTGGAAGGCAGAGCTTGGGCCTGATTCTTTTTTCTTTTTCTTTTTTTTTTTTTTTTTAAGAGTCTAGCTCTATCACCTAGGCTGGAGTGCAATGGTGCAATTTTGGGTCACCACACCTCTGCCTCCGGGTTCAAGTGATTCTTGTGCCTCAGCCTCCCGAGTAGCTGGGACTACAGGCACGTGCCATCAGGCCAGGGTAATTTTTAATATTTTTAGTAGAGACAGGGTTTTGCCATGTTGGCCAGGCTGTTCTCAAACTCCTGACCTCAGGTGATTCACCTGCCTCAGCTTCCCAAAGTGCTGGGATGGCACCGTGCCCGGCTCTGATTCTTTTTTCAAAAGTCACTAAGAGGAAGAGCAAGTAGCAATGAAGTCTTGTGTACACCTCTGGGTCTGGGCTCGGCAGGCAGGTGGACAGGGGAGTGGGCAGTCTAGGTCTAGGGCCCCTCACCATTCCTCCATGCGCTTCTCTAGCTCAGGCAGCAGGAACTGCTGGTGGAAGCAATAGATGGAGCAGATGTTAGAGAAGATGCCGTGGACAACGTCGGCCGGGAAGGAACTGCGGTTCCGAGCTTCTTCCAGCAGCCGGGCACAGAACACCTGTGGGGCAGGGCAGAAGCACTCAGCCCAGCTGGGCCTGGGGCTTGGCTGGTGAAGGGGCAGCTTATGGGTGAGGGCAGTATTTGTGGGGAGGCTTGTGGAGCTCTGGAATCAGCATTGGTTTTGAGACTGAGGAGACAGGGAATGGGGTTAGGGTTATATATTGGGGAGATGGATTTCAGGTTATTCCAGCAGTCCCTGGCTTTGGCCCCCACATTTGTGCTTGATCCTGGCAGAGCAAGTATTCTGGCTGAGATCTAACTCAAGTGCGAGGGTGCCTTCTGAAGAAATGTTAGGCTGCCCAGGCACAGAAAGGGGTCCCTGCTGCCAAGAGTTAGGCTTTGGAACAATTAGAAGTCAGGATCAAGGTTAGGCTTAGAATGAGATTCGGGTCAGAGAGAAAGTTGGAATTAGATCCGTTTACTTAATGAATATTTTTGAGTGTCTGTTGTGTGCGAGGCACTGTCACAGAGGGTAAGATAGAGCAGTGAACAAAGATAAAAATCTCTACTCTCAGGGATTCTAGTGGATTTGGGATCTGGAATAGGGCTAGGGTTAGAATGAAGTTCACAGCTAGGGATAAATTCAGGATCTGGGTCTGAGTCAGTACTAGTGTCAGGTCGCAGTCAGGGCTGGTATACCTGCCCAGCATTAGGAGTGAGGGTTGGTATCACGATCAAGCTTGGGGCATAATCAGAGTTGGCTTCATGGACAAGTTGACTTCAAGGTCAGAGAGGAGTCTTACCGCCTCTAAATTCTGGCCACAATGGTGGGATTGAACTCAGGCCCTATCACTTCCTCCTTGAAATGCACCTACAAGGTCCTGGGGCCCTGGTACCCGCAAGGGGTCACTCACCTGATCCAGGAGATGGAGCCTGGAAACGTAGGCCTTCTCAGTTTGCAGGAGCTCATTGGCAATGTGAAACACCTTTTGCTGCACAGTCAACTGGAAAGGAGAAACAGTAACCCCCGATCCATCATCCTCTACCCTAACCCTCATCCAAGCCCCCAGAATTCTTAAAACAGTTCCCATGCCACTCTAAGCCTAATACCACCCTAAGATAACCTTGACCCCCATCTCCAGATCTGTAAGTCCTTCAGCTTCATCCCTGACTCCCCAGTCTACCATAAGGCCTACCCCTCCATTCTGATGACATGCACTCCCTCACTCAACAACTCATTCACCTGCTCTCTCTATTCTGACTCAGCAGAGTGTAGTGGTTAAGCATTTTTGGGATGGTAAGTCAGACTTCCTGGGTTCAAATCCTAAGCTCTGCCATTCACTAGCTTGCATAACTTCTTTAACAGCTCTGTATTTAGGACGCCTCATCCATAAATACAGATAATAATAGGATCTATTTAACGTAGAGGCTGGCGAGAAACAAAAACAAAATAATAATAGGACCGAAGTCTATTGATAATGTATAAATAAAACACAGCAGACTACAGATTAAACGGCGTATAAATGTTAATTAATCATTTATTCACCTATTCAGTACACTATCAGCAAGGGCTTGCTGAGTACCTGGGGTGTGAGAAAAGCACAAAAGTATAAGAACGTATAAAACTCATTGCCTGTTGGCCCAGTTTCCTATTCGTTAGATATATTTGTTGACTACCTGCCATGCTGGCAGTCCCTGGCTTTGGCCCCCACACTTGAGCTTGGTCCTAGCAGAGCAAGTATTCTGGCTGAGATCTAACTCAAGTGCAAGGGTGCCTTCTGAAGAAATGTTAGGCTGCCCAGGCACAGAAAGGGGTCCCTGCTGCCAAGAGCCTTCATCTGCACAGCCTCAGGCCCCTGCAGGGCTCTAGCTCTTGCGCCCCTCCTCCAGCTGTGGAGAAGTCTCTATGGATGTAAGAGACTTTCCATTTTACAAATAAGGAAACTGAGGCTTATGGTAGGGGAGCGGAGGGGGAAAAGACTTGCCCAGTGTCACAGAGCTTGGAAACAAGGTCTTATTTCGAGAAATACTGAGCTAGGGGAAGAATCAAGCATAAAAGGCTCCCAGGTTCTCCACATGGTCCTGCCTCTCAGTGAACACAGGTCAGTACCTCCACAGACTCCTGTCTCTCCATCAGGGGCACTGGGATTTCTCTGTCCTTCTCTTCCTCCTCCTCCTCGTCGTCCTCCTCCTCCAGGTCACTGTCAACCTCTTGGGAGCCAGGCCGGTGGGGGTCGGCCAAGGCAACAGGCACACTAGCCAGGGCAGTGGGCCCAGGGCAGAGGCTGTGGCTGGGGGGCCCGTCATCACTGACGAAGCAGGTCTCCTCGCTGTTGGATGGCGAGCTGATGCTATCAATGCCGCTGTCCCGGTTGGGCACCTTCTCGCCGTCCCGGGGCCCAGGAGCCAGCAGGAACAGGCAGCGAGAGGCCTCGCCCTCTGGGAGCTGGGGCACTGGTTGCTGCGAGGGTGGCTGTGGCAACATGGCTGGCTCTGGGGGACCTGGGCTGGGGCCAGGGGCTGGCCTATCCGAGGCGACAATCACAGGCTCTCTGAGGTGGGTGGTGGACACACATGGAGGCAGGGTATGAGCTTGACTGAGAGGCCTCTCCTGACTATCCTTTCCTGTCCCAGGCTCCCCCTTTCCCCTAGAGGGTGCCCTAGGGACCAGACTCACCTTTCAAACTTCTCAATCAGTGAGGATACTGCTGCAGAACTGGGGCTGGCCTCTGCTCTGGGGGCCAGGCCTTTGGCCACTCGGGGGTCGGCAGGCAGTGGGCGTGATGGTGGAGGGGGGATGGGCTCCAGTGGGGGTGGCATCCGGGGCATCTGCAGGTAGCTGGGCTTTGGGGGCACTGGAGAGATGAATAGGGAAGAGAGAAGGGAGACATCAGTGAGCTGGATTTGAGCCTGGCTAACATGGTGAAATCCCATCTCTACTAAAAATACAAAAATTAGCTGGACGTGGTGGCACGTGCCTGTAGTCCCAGCTACTTGGGAGGCTGAGGCAGGAGAATTGCTTGAACTCAGGAGGCAGAGGTTGCAGTGAGCCAAGATCATGCCACTGCACTCCAGCCTGGATAACAGAGTGAGATTCTGTCTCAAAAAAAAAAAAAAAAAAAGCTGGATTTGGAGGTGGCTGGCTGTCATGGCCAGGCCACTACCCCCTCCACAAACCACAATCTGCACCTTTGCCTGCGGTAGACACAAAGGGGCTGAGGTGAGATCACAGTATGCACACATTAGCCTCAGGCCACAGCCCTCTGTGCACTAGGTAGGTAGCACTGCCCCCGGAGCACGGTGCCTCCCCATCCTTCTAACAAACCCTCTTCTCTGCCACTGGCTAACTTCTCCCTTCCTCTGACCCCTCCCCTGGGCCACTTCTCTGCTCTTTTCCGGGACCACTTACCCTGTGGCTTTGGGCCCGGTGCCCGCTTCAGTGGTGAAGGACGCTGGCTAGGGGTTTCGGTGGGGGGGCCTGGGTCTGAGCGAAGCCTCTGGGGACCTTCTGGATGAGGCTCTAGGCTCTGGCCAGGGTCAAGGGACAAACTTTTAACCAGGATCCGGTTTCCCTGGTGCAGCCCTGCAGGAAGAGAGAAAATGGGTGTGAAGTAACTGACTTTAACCCAAAGGGGAATGGGGTTAAAGTTAAGACTGGCATGTCTTAGCAGCTATCTGGGGTATTGGGTTTCTCTGAGCCCCTTTCCTGGCCACAGTGTTTTTCTGGGAAGCCCCTATCCTAGCCCTCAGATGGAGAGCCAGACCCAGGGCTGGGGCTGGCTGTTTTCATCAACAGATAAGAATTCTTTGTGACTAGTGCATTGATTCCATGTATGTCAGCAGGCAGTATTACTAGTGAGTTTAACCAGGCTGGGGGGTGGCTGTGAGCACCCTGAACTTTATATATGCATTTGCGGCCTTTGTTTATACAGCCACATAGGTATGCTGAGTATAAACCATTCTTCAACGTTTTTGTTAAGGTTCTGACAATATCTAGACTTTCTTGTTTACAATTTTGTGCAGCTAAGTATGCTTAAAAATGATGAAATTGTGTTTCATGAGCAAGTTTTGCTTCTTGAAATCCCAACTTCTGGCTGGGCACAGTGGCTCATGCCTGTAATCCCAGCACTTTGGGAAGCCAAGAAAGGAGGATTGCTTGAGCTCAGGAATTCGAGATGAGTTTGGGCAACAAAATGAGACTCTGTCTCTACAAAAAATATAGAAGTTAGCTGGGCATGGTGGTGTGCACCTGTATTCCCAGCTACTTGGGAGGCTGAGGTGGGAGGATCGGTTGAGCCTGGGAGGTGGAAGTTCCAGGGAGCTGAGATCACCCCACCGCACTCCAGCCTGGGCAAAAGAGCAAGATGCCGTCTCAAGAAAAAAAAAAAAAAAAAGAAGAAGAAAAATGAACACAAAATCCCAACTTCTCAGCAATCTGTATTACCCTCCTCAACTTCCACATCTACACAGACCCACACGCATCTTCCACCCCTGCCACACACACACGTGCAGCATCCAGAGGTCAGGTCACAGAAATAACTTTAAATCAAGCAGCCAGTTCGGAAAAAGGGGAGGCCTTTTTGTACTGTCCCTCTGCCCTCACTGTATGTCCCCTAAAGCCACCTCTATCTTTGGCTCTAGAGGAGATGATGGTCATGCTTAGGAGAGAGGATTTGGTCTGGGAGGCAGTGAGGGATCCCCCACCCCAAAGAAAGGAATGTGGGGCTCATGTGATCCTGGCTGGGCAGGGGGCTGTGGGAGTGCCTCAAATGATAGAGAGGTCAGGTGGGGCCAGAGAGGAGTGGGAAAGGCCTTGGATGCTAGGCTGACATCCATCCTGTAGCAGAAGGGAGCCACAAAAACCCCTTGCAGAGGGAGAGATGGAGGCAAACAGGTGTGAGGACAAGAGAGTAGTAGTCAAGAGCTCCCGGAGGTACCACCATCACATGGTGTAGGTTATGCTGTACCACAGCCACATGGCCTCCCACTCAGTGCCACAGAGGGTCTGTTAGCCTATATCACACACAGTCTCATAAATGACTAGACACAAATGGGCCCACTCAGTCACAGAAACACTTGATGTTATTTACACCATCTCACCCAACTGTAGGTGATCGCCCTCCTGAAAGCCTAGTTACACACAGTCACAAAGACCTGCGGTCACAACCTCACATACGATCACACAGCCTCGCGGTATCACACACACCTGCAAACATGGTCATGCAATCACAAAGACACACAGTCACACAATGGCAATTCTACCATCTCACACACAGCCTCATATAACCGCCCAGCCACATACAATCATATACCCAGCTAGACATTCTTCAAACATGGTTTCACTGAGTCACAAAGATGTACATTGTCATTTACACTGTGTCTCACAATTGCAGGGCCATGGAGTGTCATACACACCATAATGTCACACCTGCAAACATGGTTACACACAAACACTATAGGCACACAGAGTCAATTATACCATGTCAGACACAATCACATACAGTGGCAAAACAGCATAAAGTCACATGATACCACACACTCAGAATCACAAACTCACAATCAGACATGTGGCATACAGGTGGCCCTCCATATCCATTGGTTTTGCATCCTCGGCCTCTGCATGGAGGCTGATTGATCAAAAATGTTTGGGAAAAAAAACAAAAAATAGCAATACAACAATAAAAAGTATATAAATAAAACCCAATACAGTATAGCAACTATTTACATGGCATTTACATTGTATTAGATATTCTAAGTAATCTGGCGATGATTTAAAGTATACAGGAAGGGTCAGGTGCGGTGGCTCACACCTGTAATCCCAGCACTTTGGGAGGCCGAGGCGGGTGGTTCACAAGGTCAGGAGTTCAAGACCAGCCTGACCAACATGGCAAAACTCTGTCTCTACAAAAATACAAAAATTAGCTGGGCGTGGTGGTAGGTGCCTGTAATCCCAGCTACTCGGGAGGCTGAGGCAGGAGAATTGCTAGAACCAGGGAGGTGGAGGTTGCAGTGAGCCGAGATCACGCCACTGCACTCCAGCCTGGGTGATAGAGACTCCATCTCAAAAAAAAAAAAAAAAAAGTATACAGGAAGATACACATAGTTTAGATGCAAATAACATGCCATTTTATATAAGGGACTTGAGTGTTGGTGACTTTGGTATCTTCAGGCCGTCCTGGAACCAATTCCCCATGGAGATCAAGGGACAAATGTCATTTACTATGTCATACTCATCTAACAAACACATCCACAGTGTCCCTGGGTCTTAGCCTTAAGCCCAGGAATATACACACCTGTGGGACACTTGCCACCTCCTAAACAGTCACTATGTCACATGCAAACTGTTGTGAAAACACACACACACACACACACACACAAAGACCTCTGCACCCTCCCCTTCCAGGGTCACACAGGCAGAAAGAGTCACAGGGGATTTTAGGTCTCCCAGTCCCGGAGGGAAGAAATAGCCCAACCCACAGGGTTCCAGCAGCTTCCCTAGGCCCCTGACCTCACCCCTGGCTACATCCCAGTCAGGTCCACCCCAGGGGACTCAGATCAGGGTCCTTTCCCAGCACTGAGGGAACAGGGTGCCCCAGGCCCCAGGCCGAGCGCCCCTCCCCAACTCTGTACCTTGCTTTGGGTGTCGTTCCTCACTTCCTTCCCCACCTAAGCTGGCAGGGCCTGGCCAGAATGGAGGAGGCGCTCCTCTCCGCTCAGCTGTGCCGCTTACCCTGCCCTGCTCAGCACATCCTGGCCTGGTCTTGCCCTGCCCTCCCCCTAGGCATGGGGGTGAGGAAGATGAATCACCTGGAGGGTGGCACAGGCGGAGACGTGGTTAGAGAGACACATGGCCAGAGCAAGGGAGAGAGATAGAGAGAAGCTGACAGGGCCAGAGATGCAGTGAGTAAAGCCAGGTACCCTGCCATGCAGAGACCCCTCCTCAGACATATACACATAGGTGCCAGGGTCCCTGGTGGCCCCTGTCTGCCTCCTTGGGCCTGGGGGAGCCCACTTATCTCCACACCTCAATGCAGGCAGGCCTCTCTGGGCAAGCCCTCCTACCCTATCTGTAGCAAAGCAGCAGGGCCTCTGGATAAGGCTGCTCTCCTCCTGCTCCAATGCTGGTCCTCGGGATGGAGTGACCATACATGCCACTCTCCATGGCCCTGCCCTAGCCCACCCACTGCTCCCTCCTCACCCATCTCACCTGAGAGCCCACAGAAAGGCCTGCCTCTCCATTCTCTCTGCCTCCTTGCAGGCAGCCCTGCAGGAAGAGGAGGCCAAATGAAATGCAAAGATTCCCTGGAGTCCCAGGTGAGAGGAACAGAGATTATCAGCCCAGTTTCTAGTAAGGAGATAGGGTCAGAGAGAGAGGCAGTGACTTGCCCAAGGTCGCAGAGCAAGTCAATGAATGGCACACTTTCTGGCAGACTGGTCATGGACTGGATTCCTTCTTATTAACCCCACTCTCCAAGGGGAAGCTGGAAAAGAGGGGAACCAGGAGGGGCAGGGTGGACCCAAGGGCTTCAGAAAGTCACAAACTGCAGTGTAGCTAGTAAGAGGGACACCCCTCAACCCTGTCCACAGGGAATTGAACAGGGGTCCAGTTTAGGAGCCTAGGCCTGACCAAGAACCAGGCTAGGTTTCACCGAGCGGGGGAAGGTTCAAGATCCCTCCCTCTTGTTTCAGAACTCCCTCTCCCTTGTCTCTCTGCCTACATTTCCCTGTCTGCTGTTTTCCCTCAGTGGCCTCCTTGGCTCCAAGTCTTGCTCCCTCCAGGTGGCTGAATGAACTTTCTTACAGTCCAGCTCAGATCATGCCACTTACCTGCACAAGAACCTTCTGTAACTCCCCACTGTCCATGGGAAAATAGAAACTTCTCAGCTAGGCCGGGCGCGGTGGCTCACGCCTTTATTCCAATACTTTGGGAGGCTGAGGTGGGTGGATCACCTGAGGTTGGGAGTTTGAGACCAGCCTGACCAACATGGAGAAACCCGATCTCTACTAAAAATACAAAATTAGCTGGGCATGGTGGCGCATGCCTGTAATACCAGCTACTCGGGAGGCTGAGGCAGGAGAATCGCTTGAACCTGGGAGGCAGAGATTGCGGTGAGCTAAGATTGTACCATTGCACTCCAGCCTGGGCAACAAGAGTGAAACTCTGCCTCAAAAAAAAAAAAAAAAAAAAAAAAGAAACTTCTCAGCTAGCCCTCAGTGGCCCCTCATGACCATGCTGAACTCTATGGCTTTCCTTGGCTGAGTTTGGTCTCCAGAATATTTTTGAACCTAGCAGACCCTGTGCTTGGGGATGAGAAAATCCCATCCCTGCCCTTGGGGAGCTCCCAGGGTAGGCCCCCCTCCTCCTTCCTAGAAACCACAGCCCTTCCCACTGCCCCATCCTGTCCCTACCCAGCAAGGTCCTGGATTCATTTTCTCCAGCCCTTTTTTTTTTTCTTTTTTGGATACAGGGTATCTCTCTGTTGCTTAGGGTTAAGCACGGTAGTGTGATCAGGTCACTGTAACCTCAAATTCCTGGGCTCAAGTGATCCTCCCATCTCAGCAGCCCAAGTAGCTGGGACTCCAGGTACTCACCACCATGCCTGGCTATTTTTTTTTTTTTGGTAGAGATAGGGACCTTCTTTGTTGCCCAGGCTGGTCTCAAACTCCTAGCTTCAAGAGATCCTCTTGCCTCTGCCTCCAAAAGTGCTGAGATTACAGGCATGAGCCAGTATGTGCCCGATTCCTGCCTATTTTTCTTGTGGTTGATAATCCACATTATCACACCTACACCCACACCTCCACACCTGACAAGATCCTCCACCAGCACTGCCCCTTCCATAAATGGATTTACAATTCCCCAGTGCCCAGTAGAGCAGAGATCACCAAAGAGCCCCCCTCACACACATTTGGTCACACCACCAAATCTTTTTTATTTTTTACTTTTGAGGTGAGGTCTTACTATGTTGCCCAGGCTGGTCTTGAATTCCTGGGCTCAAGCAATCCTCCTGTCTCAGCCTCCCAAGTAGCTGGGACTACAGGTGTGTACCACCACACCCAGCGACCACCAAATCTGGTAATACTTTGTGGAAATGTATCCAGCCACACACCAACTGGGCACATCCCTCAAAGACCCAGAGAGAGAACCACAGAGCTACTTGTGTCTGTGCACCGTGCTTGGCACAACTGCACACACACAACCACCACTGCCACTTGGACATCTCTTGTCACCTACGGAAAGCATACTCTAGGTACCCCAGGAGTGCCACTGCACTGTGCCAGCTCTGCTATGGGGATGGGGGTGGGGTGTGCACCCTTCCTGCCCCACTCTCAAACCCCTGCCCCCCAGGCATTCATCAGGCCAGAAGGGCAATCTTGACTCTTACCCTCAGGGAGTTCCCAATCTCAAAGACAAAAGACTCTAACTCAGGAAAAGTAAGGAGGGTCAGCCTGTGGGGACTGGGGAAGCTCAGGGGAGGGGAACGGATAGGGTGGCCAAACTACAGGACACTCACTCAGTTAATTTTTTTGTTTTGTTTTGAGACGGAGTTTCGCTCTTGTTACCCAGGCTGGAGTGCAATGGCGCGATCTCGGCTCACTGTAACCTCCGACTCCGGGGTTCAAGCGATTCTCCTGCCTCAGCTTCCCCAATAGCTGGGATTACAGATGCCTGCCACCACACCCAGTTAATTTTTGTATTTTTGTAGAGATGGGGTTTCACCATGTTGGCCAGGCTGGTCTCGATCTCCTGACCTCAGGTGATCCACCTGCCTCAGCCTACCAAGGTGCTGTGATTATAGGTGTAAGCCACCACACCTGCTCACTCAGTTAAATTTGAATTTCAGATAAACAAGGAATGTTTTAGTATAATATGTCTCATGAATACTTATACTAAAAATTTCTCAAGCTATACTTAAAAAATGACTTGTTGGGGTGGGCGTGGTGGCTCATGCCCGTAATCCCAGCACTTTAGGAGGCCGAGGCGGGTAGATCACGAGGTCAGAAGTTCAAGACCAGCCTGGCCAACATGGCGAAACCCCGTCTCTACTAAAAATACAAAAATTAGCTGGACGTGGTGGCAGGTGCCTGTAATCCCAGCTACTCGGGAGGCTGAGGCAGGAGAATGGCTTGAACCCGGGAGGCGGAGGCTGCAGTGAGCCGAGATCATGCCACTGCACTCCAGCCTGGGCAACAGAGTGACACCCTGTCTAAAAACAAAAAAAAAAATGACTTATTGTATATCTGAAATTCAAATCTAATTGTATTAAATAGTTTTTGAAGGCTAATTCTGGCAACCCTAGTCAGGGAAAGCTTCCAAATGAATGTGGCAGAGCCAGGCCTTCAAGACAGCACCTGGTAGCCAGAGTTCCCCCAGACTCTTGTCCACTTAAGCCTCAAGCAGGCTAGGGACTCTACCCAATTTTTTCTGCAATGGGCATCTGAATGCTCACGACAGTGCCGTTATTTCAGGGATGGCCTTGAATCTGGTCTTTTTTTTTTTTAAGTCACTAATTTAAAAAGCCATGATACTTGACTATTCCCAACAAGGGTGGTGTCATCATGATCACTGACTGGACTGCATGGATTGAACTGCTGCAGCACTTGTATTAGGAACAGCTGGCTTAGGACTTGCACAGACCTCAGTTTAGATTCCAACACTACCTTTTACTAGCTGTGTGGCCCTGGGCAAGTCTCCCCATCTACCTGAGCCTCAGTTTCTTTATCTGGAAAAAAGGACTATAATAGCAGTTCCTTGGTTTGGGGGAGCCTATGGGACAACGAAGGGAAAGAGCACAGTGACCCACCCTGCCACACACACACACAGAGCGATATGGGTTAAACTTGAAAACCAACAGAATCACACATCATAAAGCCACAAAACTACACACATAGATACATAAGCCCACGGGCTGTAGGCTGCAACCCAACGTAAAACTGTGGATACACTGAGAAACACAAGCAAACTCAGCCAGAGGGACACAGAACCCAGCTCCGCTCACCAGGACAGCTCTGCAGATCAGGGCAGGATTCCTATGAGAGGTGGTAGGGCAGTGAAGACGATGGTGCCCTGTCCTCCCCATTCAAATTCAATTCAAAATACAAACCAGAAAAAAAATTGTAAAATAAGTGTCAAGAAGTGTAGCTGAGGTTTGAATTTTCCCATGACAACTTATTGTTGTTGAAATAGGAAAATCCTTCCAAAAATTGTTTCTGGTTGCTGCATGCCCCTGCGTGGCAGGTGTCCTGAGCACATGCTTCTGGGTTTACTGGCAGATAAAGTCCAGCATCTAGCTAAGTTTGAGGACAAGGGCTCCTTTTGCCCATTCCCACTGGAACTGGACCCTGCATCTCCCTCAGCCCTTCCTGGGAATTTCAGCTGCCAACTTTCCCCCTCCTTAGCTAATAGCAACCCCTCTTGCTTCTCCCAGCTACTGTAGCCTTGGCTTACTCTCAAGACAGCTATTAGGGCCCCTGACTGGACCCTGGTCATTAACTCCCTGGTGTCCTGGGGCAAGTGGTTTCAAAGCTCTGGGCCCCAATTTCCCCATTTGGGGCCCAGAGCTATGAAAGATCGCTCTGCAGAGATGCTAAAATGGGGAGAAATGTGTTCTGCTTGTTGTGAACAATCGGCAACGAGATCCTAGGGTAAGCAGAAGCCGGCCCCTAGCACACAGGCCTCCTGACAGCCCAGGCAAACTTCTCCCTACAGCCCTCAAATCTCTTCCTTTCCAGGCTGAGAGGTAGGCTCCAGGGACAGCTGGAATTCCTGGGGGTGGGGTGGGGAAAGGGAACAGAGGGAGTGGAGAACAGCAGAAAGGAAAGTGCCTTTTGGGAAGCCAATTCTGTGGGGCGAAGGGGCATCTCTCTGCTTGACAAAAAAAAAAAAAAAAAAAAAAAAAAAAAAACAAGAAAACAGCCATAACTGCCCCACCTCTTCCCAACTGCCCCTTGAATGTGAGCTGCAGGCCAGCTGCCCCACTCCACCTTCAAGGCCAGACTGCACCCAGACCTTGCCTGACCTAGCAGATGTTGTCTCTGAAAGTTCAAACTCAAAGCTCGGTCAAGTGTGAAATGTGCAGAAGGAGCTGTTTACAGGAACCCTGTAGGTAGCTCAGGGGTTCCTTCTCTGAAGTCCACTGTTCTTCTGAACATAAGGACTCTGCAGAAAAATGGAGGCACTTTCTATAGCGTGAAGACACTTTCAAGAAGTGGGGGCCATTCTGGCAAGTCAGGAGCTTCCTAACTCTTTCGAGTTTCCTAAAGAGCATTCTATCCTTCAAAATCGAGACACTTTCTGTGAAATGGAGGTCTCTTTAATAAACAGAAGGCCCTTCTGTAAAGGGAGGAAGTTTTTCCAAAAACAGGAGCCTTCTTCAAAGTGGAGGGACATTCTGTAAAGTGACAAGAGTTCTCTAAAGGCCCTTTTGTAAAATGGATGGCCTGTTTGTAACCGAAGAATTCTTAAGGATCATGACAAAACAGAAGACTGTTAAATAGGGGAACTCCTTTTTGTAAAGTGGGGCCCCTTCTTTAAAGAGAAAGATGTTTGTGTAAAGTGCGGACCCTAGTATAAACTGAGGAACTTTCTGTAGAGTGGGACAGTCTAAGGCCATAGGGAATGGTGGGGACTGGGTTAAAATGGAAAGCACATGCCTAACCTGAAGTAGAAACAGCAGCTTCTCCCCTCCACGCAGGTGTCACCTTGCAGTAATGCGGCCCTGTATTGTCAGGTCTTCCAATATTTCAAGGGAATTCAGAAATCCAGATTTTTCTTCTTCTTCTTCTTCTTTTTTTTTAGACAGAGTCTCACTCTGTCACCCAGGTTGGAGTACAGTGGCGTGATCTCAGCTCAGTGCTACCTCTGTCTCCTGGGTTCAAGCGATTCTCCAGCCTCAGCCTCCCGAGTAGTTGGGATTACAGGTGCACGCCACTACATCTGCCTGATTTTTGTATTTTTAGTAGAGATGGGGTTTCACCACATTGGCTAGGCTGGTCTTGAACTCCTGACCTCGGGTGATTCACCTACCTTGGCCTCCCAAAGTGCTGGGATTACAGGCATGAACCACTGTGGCCGGCCGGGAAATCCAGGTTTTTCATGTGAAATCTCTTAATTTTAAAAACTGTGGGCAGGCCAAATGAAACTTGTGAGTCAAATTTAACTTGTGGGCCATCACGTTGCACTGTCTGAGTTAGCTGATCCTGAAGGCTCATTCTACCCCTGCTGTTTATGCCTTGCCCTATCTCCCATGCTCTTGCCCTTGAGTAGAAGCCTTGCAGGTCCCATCTCCCATTCCCTGGAAGGGCCCAGTCTCCTCTGCGTCTGAGCAGGCTCAGGGAGCTGGCCCATGCATTACTTGTCAGAAGTTCCCCGAATTGGAATCTGCCTTTTGTTCTGTCTGACCCGGTTTACCTTCTGCCCTGTGCAGGATGCCTAAAGAAGAGAGAGCAGGAGATTGTAAGAACATGCAGAAATCTCTGGAACTCAAGCTGTTCACTTTTTAGCAGAGGATATAAGATATGAGGATTCAACTGCTGAACACCTACTCTGGGCCAGGTGGTGTGTTGATGCTCTCGTATGGCATCCTCCTAATGATCCGGTGAGCTATTACCCATTTTACAGATGAGGAAACTGACGCACAGAGAGGCAAAATAATTTGCCTGAGGACAGCTAAAAGTGGTTGAGCTGGGACCAGATCCCAAGTGTGTCTGTGTCCAGAGTCACAGAGCACATCTTCAGTGACTGCTGAGTTGGGAAAGAAATCACATTTGGAGCGGGGAGAAGAGAAGACTTCCTAAAGGAGGTGGTTTTTAGTTGCACCATCCAGGCTGGGGTGTGTTTTTTTAGGTATAGATGGACTGAGAATGGTTCTGCAGACAAGGGAAGAAGAGTGGGCAAAAGTGTGGATACTGGGTGGGGAGGTAGGAGTGAAGCATATATTTGGAGCACGTAATGTCCTGGGTTTGCAAGAAGGCTCCACAGCAGGAAGAAGGATTAGGAAAGGCCAAAAGATAAAAGCAAGCAGACACCCCCTTCCCTACACCACAACCACCACCATACACCTATAGGGGGCATGCAGAGACAGACGCAGGCACGGGAACAGACACAGGTATAGAAACAGACAGACACATCCACAAGATCTAAGGAGACCCACATGCAGAAACATCTAGAAACTCCCATATGCTTAGTGCCAAGGTGACGTACAACCAGGCACAGAGGAGCACGTAACACATACAGACCCAGAGACACACATGGATCTATATACAAACACACAGATGGCCATACAGAAACAAGAACATTAAGACACACACACAAAATAGATCCACGGGGACAAAGAAGGCCAGGCACATGCACGCGCGCGCGCGCGCGCACACACACACACACAGAAACCAAGCAGCCACATGAGAGCATAAGCAGCCCATCCCTCTTCCAGTTGCTTGATTACTGTGAGGGCCCAGCCACCTCCTCCCTGCTTCTCTAGACTAGAGGCCAGAGGATAGGGGGCGGTAGCTCCACCCCCCACTCCTCCCCCCCGGCCCCTCTCCCCGGGAGGAGCTGGGGACTTCAGAGGACAGGAAGGGAAGGGAGTGGAGCTGCAGCTGGGAGCACTGGGAGCAGTAATTACCCGATGCTGGGGCTGCCACGCTGGCTGAGATTCCCCTTCCCGTGAGGCAAAGCCGCTAGGGGGATGGTCCCTCTGACCCTTGCCTCAACCCCAGGGACCCCAACACCCACCCATCTCCCTTCCCATTCACCAGAGGCCTGACCAAATCTGAGAGTTGGAGACACAGACGGATCATGAGGGGAAAAGACAGATGATAAGAGAAAGACACTGGGACAAACATAAGGAGGGAGAGGACAGGAAAACCACAGAGACCCAGAGATGGACATAGAGGGAGATGGACAAAAGGGACAAGTCAGAAGAGAGACAAAAGACAGAAAGGTCCACACAGGGCATGGCAGTCAGCGAGGGATACAGGCCCAGGCAGAGGGGCAGGGACAAAAAGGGCAGGCCAGGGCCATCTGTTGAACGTGGTGACAATGTGCCATGCCAAGGGCTGTGGGATGGATCTGTGGCATTGAATCCTTACAACAACACGAGAAGGTGGGAATGACAACCCCATTTTCCAGTTGAGAAAACCGAGGCTCAGAGGGGTGAGGTGACTTGCCCAAGGTCACATGACACTTCAGAAAGTGGCAGACCTGGGTGTGGGGGGCTCTCTCTGCTGCCGGCCCCTGCCAGAGACAGGGAGGCCCAAACAGAGATCCCTGAGGGAATTCTCCAGACAGAGAAGCAGTCAGCGAGCCTGGGAGATGCTCCCTAAGAGATGCGGTGAAAGCGACCCCAGCCTTCCCTGCCCCTCCCGCACCCGTGCGGTGTCTACACCTGGAATGCATTAGGTAGGGGGGCCCCGGCCTAGGGGAGCAGGGAAGGAGCCGGAGGGGAAGCAGGGAAGGCAAAGGCGAAGGCAAAGGCAGTGGTGTGGGCGGTGGCGGCCCAGGCCTAGCAGGCCCCCGGCGGGCCGGAAGGGCTTCTATGCCAGCTGCAGCTCCCAGAGGCCAGCCCTACCAGTCCCGCCTTTCCCGCTTTCCACAGGCGTCTTCCCTCCGCGATTTAACCCTTTCCCTGCAGGGGCCATGGGGAAGCGCCAAGGAGGGCTCTTCCCTCTTAGTCTCAGCTACATAATTGTGCCCCTCACCCACCTGCCCTTACTCTGGGACCCAGATAGGCATGTCTGATGCCAACTGGGTGCTGTCACCTAGATGTCCTGTCTTCAGGCTCCTCAGCCTCAGCACATTGCGAACGACACTCCTACCCCAGCCCTGGTCTGCTTCTCCTCCTGCCTTCCCCATCGCAGGAAGGACAACTCCATCCGCCCAGCTGCCCAAGTCCTAGGCTTCTCCCTCTTCCTCAACCCACATGTCCAGCCAGGCCCCGAGTCCTTTAGATGCACTGTCCTCAGTTGCTCTAAAATCCCTATGCTTCATTCCCCATCCAGCCCCCTAACTGGTTTCCCTCCCATCTTCCGGGCCTCTACGAGGCATTCTCTACACCACTGCCAGCTTTTGGAAAACACAGTCCCCTGCAATCCCTTCAGCCTTGTGAAGGGCTCCCTTTGCCTTCGGGGGTGAAACTCCTGAGCACTGGGACAAGGAAGGCCTAGCTCAGGAACATTTCCCCGCCCAACGCCCCACGCTCCAGCCACAATGGCCGTTTGTCTGTTCCTCGAAAGTGCTCTCTTCCGCCTAGGGCTTTGGCACGTGTTGTTCCCATGACCCGAACTGCTAGTCTGCTTCTCCCTACCTCTGGACTCCTATTTATCCTTCAGGTCTCAACTCAAATTTATCTTCTTTGCCCTGTCCGCCCACTCCCCCCATCCTCATGTGTTCTTGCAGCATCTGCACTTGGAATTGCTTGTAGTGTGTCTTTTCCTGCTAGATATCAGCTCCACCAGGACAGGGATAGTGACTGTCTTGTTGCCTACCTGGCACCTAGCACAGGGCCTAGCACATAGTAGGCACTCAACAGGTACATGTTAAA
This sequence comes from Macaca thibetana thibetana, assembly GCF_024542745.1. NCBI lineage: Eukaryota > Metazoa > Chordata > Mammalia > Primates > Cercopithecidae > Macaca > Macaca thibetana. Next base: position 53,914,018 of record NC_065598.1, read on the forward strand.
GAAAGAAATGCCCCCCTTGCTCCCCTCGTTCACTTTCCCTTCCCCTGTCACCTGTTTGCTCACCAAGTATTATTTACTGATACCACAATGACCAGGTCTGGGATATTACAAATAGGGAAACTAAGACCCTGAGAGGGGAAGGGAGGCCTGGAGGAACGGTGAACCAATAGCAGAGCCAGGAGTGCTGAGGCTCCCTCGGCTACTGCCCTGCAGCCTTGTCTCTGGAGCTGTGTGTGCTTTCAGACACTGTTTGGAGGTGTCACACCTTCCAGGTCCAAGGAACTGGGCACCAGAGCCCAGAGAGGCTGGACTCATTGCTCCAAAGATGTTTGCTCTCTCCAGATGAGGGAACTGAACTCTGTGGTGCTAGCCAATGGCAGACTGCATTTCCTGCCCTCATTCCAGACAGGTCCTAGCCCCACCCAGCCAGCGTCTGGCCAGCTCCACATCTGCCTAAGGCATTTAGCTAACTGGCCCCCAGAAGGCCATGGCTTGGGTTTGTCTGGGGCATTGTTAGCTGCCACTCCACTCTCCCTTGAGGAAGCAGGCAGCCTCACCTGGGCCCTCCCCCAGGGACAGAGGGGCCTGAAACGGCCAAGAGCGGAGTGCCAACCATCTGCAATTTGGAAGCTTCTATTCTTTTAGTCTTGTCTGGAGAAGTCCTTTTCCCAGCTACCCAGAGTCTTTACATTTTGTTGTGTTTGTTTGGAAGGCCCTAGTGGACTAGGAACCAAATCTGGTTATTTCCCCAGACTCTCCCTTGGAATCTCAAACTACTGCTCTCCAAAACTCGCCGGCAGACCCCACTACCTCCTCCTGTCCCAAGCCCTCTCTTCTCCTTTCCATAAGCAAACCCCCTCACTGCCCTCTCAGGATGCCCACAACAGAGAGAACACCGAGGGAAACCACACAAATTTACTTTACCCATGTTTGATTTGCTTTTCAGAAGTATTCCTCCCTCAATACTTTGCAATAGCCAGCTACCCTGGGTACATGAAATGGGTCTCAGTTTCATGCAAATATGCTTATTATTTTTTGAGACAGAGTCTCACTTTGTCACCCAGTCTGGAGTGCAGTGGCACAATCATACTCCACTACAGCCTCAAACTCCTGGGCACAAGTGATCCTTCCACCTCAGCCTCTCGAGTAGCTGTGACTACAGGCATACACCACCATGCCCTGCTAATTTAAAAACATTTTTTGTAGAGATGGGGTCTCACTATGTAGCTCAGGCTGGTCATGAACTCCTGCCCTCAAGCAATCCTGCCCCATTGGCCTCCGAAAGTGGTGGGATTACAGGTGTGAGGCACCATGCCTGGCCTCAAATACGCTTTTTTTTTTTTTTGAGACGGAGTCCCGCTCTGTCGCCAGGCTGGAGTGCAGTGGCAAGATCTCGGCTCACTGCAACCTCCGCCTCCCAGGTTCAAGCAATTCTCCTGCCTCAGTCTCCTGAGTAGCTGGGACTACAGGTGTGTGCCACCACGCCCAGCTAATTTTTGTATTTTTAGTAGAGACGGGGTTTCACCATGTTGCCAGGATGGTCTCAATCTCTTGACCTCATGATCCACCCACCTCGGCCTTCCAAAGTGCTGGGATTACATGCGTGAGCCATCGTGCCCGGCAAGTTTTTATTTTATTTTATATTTTATTTTTTGTGAGACAGAGTCTCGGTCTGTCACCCAGGCTGGAGTGCAGTGGCACAATCTTGACTCACTGCAACCTCTGCCTCCTGGGTTCAAGCAATTCTCCTGCCTCAGCCTCCTGAGTAGCTGGGATTACAGGCGTGTGCCACCATACCTGGATGATTTTTTTTTTTCTTTGAGACGGAGTCTCACTCTGTCGCCAGGCTGGAGTGCAGTGGCACGATCTCGGCTCACGGCAACCTCCGCATCCCAGGTTAAAGTGAGTCTCCTGCCTCAGCCTCCCGAGTAGCTGGGACTACAGGCACGTGCCAACACACCCAGCTAATTTTTGTATTTTTAGTAGAAACAGGGTTTCACTATGTTGGCCAGGATGGTCTCAACCTCTTGACCTTGTGATCCACCCACCTCGGCCTCCTAAAGTGCTGGGATTACAGGTGTGAGCCACCACGCCTGGCTGATTTCTGTATTTTTAGTAGAGAAAACATTATGCCATGTTGGCCAGGCTGGTTTCAAACTCCTGGCCTCAAGTGATCCACCCGCCTCAGCCTCCCAAAGTGCTAGGATTACTGGCGTGAGTCACCGTGCCTGGTCGATTTTATTTTTTAAGACATAGTCTTGGCCGGGCACAGTGGCTCATGCCTGTAATCCCAGCACTTTGGGAGGCCAAGGTGGGTGGATCACAAGGTCAGGAGTTCAAGACCAGCCTGGCCAACATGGTGAAACCCTGTCTCTACTAAAAATACAAAAATTAGCTGGGCATGGTGGCTTGTGCCTGTAATCACAGCTACTGGGGAGGCTGACGCAGGAGAATTGCTTGAACGGGGACCCGGGAGGTGGAGGTTGCAGTGAGATGAGACTGCCACTGCACTCCAGCCTGAGCGACAGAGCAAGACTCTGTCTCAAAAACAACACAACACAAAACAAAACAAAGAAAACAACAACAACAAAAAACACAGTCTTGCTCTGTCACCCAGGCTGGAGTGCAGTCGGGTGATCTCGGCTCACTGCAACCTCTGCCTCCCGGGGTCAAGTGATTCTCGTGCCTCAGCCTCCCGAGTAGCTGAGATTACAGGTGTGAGCCACCGTGCCCAGCCCTCAAATATGCTTTAAAAACGGCTGGGTCTCAGCTTCATGAAAATATACTTTAAAAACTGCTTTCCCCCGAAAAAAGGCATTTCTATGGCAAAGTTCCAGCAGGTACTGAATAATTCATCTGAGTGTCACCCTGCCAACCTTACTGTCTGTCTTCAAGGATGGGACTGGCTCCCAGATCTATACATGGTATGCGTTGGTGGTGAAAACTCCCAAACATCACTGGCCCAGGCCTCTTTCCTGAGCTTTCCAATCTTACATCCAAACGTCTGCTTGCGAGATGACACAAACAAATGGGAAAACATTCCATGCTCATGGACTGGAAAAATCAATATCGCTCAAATGGCCATACTGCCCAAAGCAATTTACAGATTCAATGCTATTCCTATCAAACTACCAATGACATTCTTCACAGAATTTTAAAAAACTATTTAAAAATTAATATAGAAACAAGTGTCCAAATAGCCAAGGCAATCCGAAATAAAGAGAACAAAGCCAGTTGGGCATGGTGGCTCAAGCTTGTAATCCCAGCACTTTGGGGGGCCGAGGCGGGCGGATTACCTGAGGTCAGGAGTTCGAGACCAGTCTGGCCAACATGGAGAGACCACGTCTCTACTAAAAATACAAAAATTAGCCAGGCATGGTGGTGGGCACCTGTAATCCCAGCTACTCAGGAGGCTGAGGCAGGAGAATCACTTGAGTCCCGGAGGCAGAGGTTGCAGTGAGCTGAGATCATGCCACTGCACTCCAGCCTAGGTGACAGAGTGACACTCCATCTAAAAACAAAAACAAAACAAAAAACCCACGGTGGCTCACACCTGTAATCCCCAGCACTTTGCGAGGCCGAGGCAGGCAGATCACGAGGTCAGGAGTTCAAGACCAGCCTGGCCAACGTGGCGAAATCCTGTCTCTACTAAAAATACAAAAATTAGCTGGGCGTGGTGGTGTATGCCTGTAATCCCAGCTACTTGGGAGGCTGAGGCAGGAGAATTGCTTGAACTGGGACCAGGGAGGAGGAGGTTGCAGTGAGCTGAGATCATGCCACTGCACTTCAGCCTGGGTTACGGGGTGAGACTCAGCCTCAAAAAGAACAAAAAAAGAAAAAAAAAAAAAAAAAAGGCCGGGCGCGGTGGCTCACGCCTGTAATCCCAGCACTTTGGGAGGCCAAGGCAGGTGGATCACGAGGTCAGGAGATTGAGACCACCCTGGCTAACACGGTGAAACCCCATTTCTACTAAAAATACAAAAAATTAGCTGGGCGTGGTGGTGGGCACCTGTAGTCCCAGCTACTCCGGAGGCTGAGGCAGGAGAATGGCGTGAACCCGGGAGGCGGAGCTTGTAGTGAGCTGAGATCGCGCCACTGCACTCCTGCCTGGGCGACAGAGCGAGACTCTGTCTCAACAGCAACAACAAAACAACAACAACAACAACAACAACAAACAAAACCAGAGGCATCACACTACCGACTTTATATTTACAGGGCTACAGTAACCAAAACAGCATGGTACTGGACAAAAACAGATACACAGACCAACAGAACAGAATAGAGAGCCCAGAAATAAGGCCACACACCTACAACCATCTAACCTTTGACAGAATTGACAAAAGCAGCAATGGGGAAAGGACTCCCTGGTCAATAAATGGTGCTGGGATAACTGGCTAGCCACATGCAGAAGACTGAAACTAGATCTCTTCCTTACACCATATACTAAAATCAACTCAAGATGGATTAAAGACTTAAATGTAAAACCTAAAACTATAAAAACCCTGGAAGACAACCTAGGAAATACCATTTTGGATATAGGACCTGGCAAATATTTCATAATGAAGGCACTAAAAGCAATTGCAACAAAAACAAAAATTGACAAATGGGACCTGATTAAATGAAAGAGCTTCTGCACAGCAAAAGAAGCTATCAACAGAGTAAACAACCTACAGAAATGGGAGAAAATATTTGCAAACTATGCATCTGACAAAGGTCCAATATCCAGAATCTGTAAGGAACTTAAATCAACAAGCAATAAACAAACAACCCCATTAAAAAGTGGGCAAAGGACATGAACAGATACATTTCAAAAGAACACATACATGTGGCCAATAAGCATATGAAAAAAATGTTCAACATCGCCCGGGCGTGGTGGCTCACACCTATAATCCTAGCACTTTGGGAGGCCGAGGCAGTTGGATCACCTGAGGTCAGGAGTTCTGGACCAGCCTAGCCAACATGGCGAAACCCCGTCTCTACTAAAAATACAAAAATTAGCTGGGTGTGGTGCCAAGCACCTGTAATCTTGCTACTTGGGAGGCTGAGGTGGGAGAATTGCTTCAACCTGGGAGGCGGAGGTTGAAGTGAGCTGAGACAGAGCCACTGCACTCCAGCCTGGGTGACAGAGAAAAAAAAAGAAAAGAAAAAATGCTCAACATCACTAATCATTAGAGAAATGCAAATCAAAACTGCAATGAGATACCATTTCACACCAGTCGGAATGGCTATTACTAAAAAGTCAAAAAATAACACGCCAGGTTGCAGAGAAAAGGAAATGCTTATACAATGCTGGTGGGAATGTAAATTAGTTCAGTCATTATGGAAAGCAGTTTGGTGATTTCTCAAATAACTCAAGCAGAATTACCATTCAACTCAGTAATCTCACTATTGAGTATATACTCAAAGGAGTATAAATTGTTCTACCATAAAGACACATGCATATGTATGTTCATCACAGTGCTATTCACAATAGCAAAGACATGGAATTAACCCAAATGCCCATCAATAGTGGACTGGATAAAGAAAATGTGTTATGTATACACCATGGAATACTATGCAGCCATAAAAAAGAATGAGATCATGTCCTTTGTAGGAACACAGATGGAGTTAGAGGCCATTATCCTTAGCAAACTAAGGCAGGAACAGAAAACCAAATACCGCATGTTCTCACTTATAAATGGGAGCTAAACATTGAGTACATATGGACACAAAGAAACAAAAAGCAGACACTGGGGCCTATTTGAGGGTGGAGGGAGGGAGGAGGGTAAGGACTGAAAAACTACCTATCAGGTACTATGCTTATTACCTGGGTGGTGAAATAATCTGTATACCAAATCCCCCTGACATGCAGTTTACCCATATAACAAACTTGCACATGTACCCCTGAACCTAAAATAAAAGTTTAAAAAAAGATTATGGTAAATCCATACAATGGCATATTATTACGCAGTCATTAAAATGTTCAAAAAAAGTTCATGAAGAGTTTTTAATGATGTTGGAAAAATACATTAAATGAAAAAGCATGATATAAAATTGAACATATAATATGATTTCAATTATGTAAAATACACACCAATATGTAGAAAAAGATCTAGCAGAAAACAGACCACAATATTAAAAGTGATCATCCTGGGTAGTAAAAAACAAAAATGAACCAAACCCACAAATGCCTGCTGGCCATCTTCACCTGCATGTACCCGCAGGCGTTTCGAATTCAACTTGTCTCAAACACAATTTACTATCTTCCCTCAAACCTCCTCCCTCTCTTGTATATAGATGGCCCCACCAACATCCACCAGGTCACTGCAGTTGGTTTCAGAAAACAACATGGAGCAATCTGGACTTTGCCTTCTGTCTCAGCCTCTACATCCAAGCTACTACCAAGGCCTGTCCATGCTAGCATCTAAATATCTCTCAGATCTTACCCTCCTTACCTGCCATCGCTCTAACCCAAGCTACTATCACCTCTCTCTGGGAAGACTGCAACACTCACCTGCCTGTCTCCCTGCTTCCACTCTTGCACCCCTTCCATCCATTCTCCCTATGCAGCTAGGGAGAGCTTCCAAACACCCCCATCTGAGCACATCATTCCCGTTAATAAACCCTTTGATGGTTTCTCTTCGTCCTCAGAAGAAAGTTCCTTCTCAGCCTTGTCACTCCACTCCTCCCAATACTAGCCCTATTCCCCAGTGCCCCATGTCTCGCTGCCTTTGCTCCCACTAAACCTCTTACCTGAATTGTCCTCCATGTTCTTCTCTAGCTCTACAACCCTTTCTTGACACCCCTCTAGAGCCCTTTCTTAGGGCCAGACCCTGCACTGGGCACTGATGATGCCAGGGTTTCCTCTGCCTAGAGTCCCAGAATGGCAACTGCCTTCCAATTTGAACTGCCAAATGGCAGCCATTCACGAGAGCTGAGAATAAGGGGTAAACTGAGGCAGCCAGTGTTTGTGTGTATGAGGGCGAGAGGTTGACTCTCCCTTTGTGTTTAATCCTGTGCCTCCGTTTGGGGTTAGGAGTGAGTTAACAGAAGCCCACATGGGTCCCTGGGGGAAAGGGCCTTAGAGGGGTAGGCCGATGTATTCTCCTGGCCCTAATGATGCTGACTCACTGTAGGACCATGGCTAAAAAAAATCACCACCTCTCTGAGCCTCCACTGCCCCATCTGGAAAACGGACTTAACTAGTGGTTCCCACTCTAAGCTGTGCATCACAATCACCTAAGGAGCTTTTGAAAATAGATTCCTTGGTTGTCAACCCCAAGATTCTGGAGCGCTGAGGTGGAGTGTGGAATCACATTTCTTTTTAAGGTCAACAAGAGATTCTGATGCTCACTCAGTTCGGGAAACCCAGAATGAGACAGTATCTAGGGTCTTTTCTAACTCCAATTTTTACTCTTGGAGACTCTGAAGATGCCTCAGGATCCAAATGAGAGTCAGCCCCTCCTCTTGCCCCCCTCAACTGGCTCAGTTTCCCCCATTACCCACAAAACGGCTCTAACATCAGGTACAACTCCTTTGACTTAGCTAGGGTCAGACACCAATATCCCCACAATCCCCGCATCTGGAAGGACATTCTAGGCCTCAACCCTGAGGAATAGAGCCGCCATCTCTGCAAACCCCTGCAAGCAAACCACTTTCTGACTCTCTCAAACCCCTCTCTGGCATTTCACTGGGTTTTCCCAGTGACCCTTCGGTTTAATCAACCTGCAAAATCGGCATAATAACAACTGTCCCTTTCCCCACCAAGAAGCAGACAGGATCACTAAAAGAGAAAGCACTTTGAAGCAATTCAAGGCTGTTCACATGGATAAGATACAATTATTATTTTTAAAAGCCTCCCCCCACCCCCAGGATGAGCCACTGAGCCCTGAAGATGGTGATTCAATAAAGGTCTCAGCAGTGTTAGGGAGGAAGTCAGCAGGCACACGGAAATCTTAACATGTGGACCAGAATGTTTCAACCCTTTAATTGAAGTTCAGGAAACTCTCTCTCTCTCTGGTGCACACACACCCTACAACCACTAACCCTGCCCTCTTAGGGCCAATTATAGGCGAGTCCTGTGGAGAGAGAAGTCAAGTCACTTGTGCCTACCCCTGGGCCAGCTGGGCAGTGGGGGAGGCGGGCCTCTCACAACCCATGCTGCAGTGAATCACATGGCCCGGCGCCCACCTAGTCAGGGCCTGAGTAATTCCTCCGCCTCTTCTTCAGAAGGTTTTTCTCTTATTTTTTAACTCAATTTTATTTATTTTTAAACTCCTGGTTGCTGAGGATTTATACCATGCTGCAGGCTTTACAACCATTAACTCATAGACTCCTCATTGCATTCTCTAGATGAAGAAACTGAGGTTCAGAGAAGGGAAGTCACTCATTCAGGGTCACAAAGTGAGTTAGTTAGAATAGGAGGCCAGGTCCTTCCCTGACACTTGCCTTATTCGCAATCCCCATCTTGAATTAAAAAAAAAAAAAAAAAGACACCCACTATGCAATTACAGAGGCAGGGACTTCGTTGGGGAAAAGGATCCTGGGAACTCTGTGTTGCCTTTTTGGGGAGGAGGAGAGTGGTTTAGGAAGGGTATTATGATTTGTAATTTGAATGAATTGGTGGATTGGGAAGGCATACTCAGAATCATCACCATGTATTGATTACAGAGGCCAGAGACTAGGGGTCCAGACATTGCCCAGCTACTGACTTTCAGATCAAGAGTATCCAGAGGGCAGGAATTTGGTGTCCTTTTTTTTTTTTTTTTTTTTTTTGAGACGGAGTCTCGCTCTGTCTCCCAGGCTGGAGTGCAGTGGCACGATTTTGGCTCACTGCAAGCTCCGCCTCCCGGGTTCACACCATTCTCCTGCCTCAGTCTCCCGAGTAGCCGGGACTACAGGCGTCCACCACCACTCCCGGCTAATTTTTTTGTATTTTAGTAGAGAGGGGTTTCACCATGTTAGCCAGGATGATCTTGAACTCCTGACCTCGTGATCCACCCGCCTTGGCCTTCCAAAGTGCTGGGATTACAGGCATGAGCCACCGCGCCCGGCCTGGTGTCCTTCTTTTAGGCAGTAGTTACTGCGGGGCCTACTATATGCTTCTTTAGTATCTGTTTAGGCATTTATTTAATGAGGATTTATTGAGCAACTACCGTGTGTTAGGCACTGTGCTAGTTGCTGGGGATACAACAGTGAGCAAAAGAGATATAGTCGCCTTGCGCCCATGGAGCTCACATTCTAGTGAAGGAAGACAGGCAATAAACGAGTACACACATACAATGAGATAATTTCAGATTGTACTAAGCGCAAGGATGGAAGCACACTCACAGTCTCTGATGGAGGCTCACAAGTGGCCCTACCTAAAGTGGTCAGGGATGGTCTCTTGGAAGAGGTGACATTTGACCTGAGACATGCAAGACGAGGAGCAAGCCAGGTAGAGAGGGCTAGGGGAAGAGCTTCCAGCCAGAAGGAAAAGCCAATGCAAAGTCCTGGGGTGGGAGTGCTTGTGGCCTGTTTTGGCATCTGAAAAAAGGCACTGACTTTACACAGTGTCAAGGGGAGTTTGGAAAGCCAGCAGAAGTAACATGCAGGCCAGGGCGTTAAGGGCCTGTTGCCAGTTGGTTATCTTCAGCCCACACGGAAGGAGCCCCCTGAAATCTCCCATAGGTTCCATGCCTAGCCCAAGGTCATGACGGCAGCAAAAGGTACATCCTGCCCATGCCTTATACTTCACTACTGCTACCTGGTGCAAGGCCATGGTCCCAGAGATCTGTGGAACCTGAGGTGTGAACCCGGGAGCCCCCAAAGGCTTAATAACTCCTTCAGTCCCAGTGGAAGGCAGGGCAGATGTGCTGTGCTCTTCTTCTGTGGCTCCTGGGCTCAGGCCCATATGAGAATGTCCCCATATGGGGGAGGTCCTGCTGGGCTCCTCAGACACTTAGGCCTGTGTAGCACAAAGGCAGTGGTCTGTGGCCTCAGCCTGACCTAGAGCTGCTCCACCTTTTCAAACCCAAGAAACCATCCTGATTTCACATCACAACCAACCTCGTGGCCCTGCAGCTCTCCAGCTCCTGCTACAACTGGCTTCTGCCTCTGTTGGCTTTTCTGCTGTCTCCCTACCTATCAGCCCCTCCAACCTTCTCCTCTAGCCTGACTCCCAAGGCCCACCTCTTCCACCTTTCTCTCTCATCAGCACCGTCTACTCCTTCCTTCCCTTGCTCTCCCGCCACACACACCTGGCAAAATCCCAACCTTGGATCAATCCACCATCCTTCTTTTTTTTTTCTGCTCATACTCCAGGGCTGCTGAATAGTACAGGAGAAAATCACATAAGCAGAAGGCTTGGCATTACTTTCATGGTCTCCAGCCTCAGTTTGGGGAAGCAGAAAGACCACAGACTTTGGACACAAATAGATCTGGTTCAAATCCTGGCTCCCTACTAGCTGTGTGACCTTGGGCAAGTAGCTTAACTTCTCTGAGCTTCAGTTTCCTTCCCTACAAAATGGGACTAATAGTATCTACTTCATGAGGGTTCCTGCAGCTGAAATGAAAATCTACGTAAAGCACCCAGTCCAGTGCCTGGTACAATGTAGGCGCTTGGCAAATGGAAGACTCCTTTTTTTTCTTCTGTTCTCCAAACTAAACCCTGGTTTCCCCAACCAAATATCCGCTGCTGCCTTGCAATCCTCCCTCTTTTTCTCGCGAGTGCTCCCTCTCCCATTAGCCTCGGCAGACAGACAAGAAGGGGGTTGGAGTGGTTGAGGGGCACAAGGGACAGAGAGAGGAGATGGGGACAGAGGTTGAAAGGACTGGACACAAGGCCAAGGGGCGTGGGGAGGGGGAGAGGGTTGAGGGGACCCAAAGGGTCGAGGTAAGGGAGCCTGTCCCGAGGTGGGGCTTAGAGGACTCGAGAACAAGAACCCGCTTCCAGTACCAGGCCCGTGGCCCGGGCTCCCATGCTCTCTCGGTCACTCACTCACCAGGCCGAGGCTGCGAGCCCTCCAGGTGGTAAGAGAAGCGTAGGGCCCGGTGGTGCTGTGGACTGGGACCGCAGGGCAAGACCCGGTGGCCTGGAGCAGCACCCAGGCTGGTGTCCGAGGGTCCGACAAACTGGGGATCCAGTGGGCCGCCAAGAGCCGAACCTGAGCCCCTGAGCGCCAGCAGTCCGGGTTCTGAGGCTCCAGGGTCCGAGTCGGCACAGGCCGGCGGAGCGGCGCCCGGCGGGTTCGCGGCCGGGTGTTCGGGCTCCGAAGGCCCGGCGCCCCCCGGGGCTCGGTGGCCATGCATGGTCCGGGCCTGGGCGCGGGGCCCGAGCTCCCCGCTTGGCTCCAGCTCCTGGGGCGGAGGCGCGGGCGGAGGAGGCCCGGCGCCCGGCGGAGCAGCGGCCTCAGGATCGGGGGGCGGGGCTGCGGGCTCAGCCCCACTGCGGAGACTCAAGCCCCCAGCCCGGGCCCGGGCCAGCAGCCGTGGCAGCGGTGGCAGTAGCAGCAGCAGCCGCGGCCACCGCCGCTGCCGTGCCAGGCATCGCCGGCCCCGGCCCCGGCCCCGTGCGGGGAGTGGGCTCGACGGGGCCGGGGGCCCGCTGGGGAGCGCTGTCTATGCGGCTGCGGTTGGGCGAGGGTTGAAGGGCTACGCTCGGCGGGGACTCTCTCGTAGACTGCGAGCCACTTCCGTGGCCCCGGGGCGAGAAGTCGGTTGGATCCAAGTGCGGGGTCTCTTCTTTCTCCCCGAATGGGAATAGATCTGGGCTCTCCTGGCTGGTTGGAAAGCGTTCTTCCTCCCGCCGCAGCCGAGGCCGGGGGCGGAGGAGAGGGGAGGGGAGAAGAGGGGAGGGAAGAGAACGGCGGTGGCCGGGGGCGCGCGTGTGCGCCGCGCTTAGGCTGCGGGGCTCGCCTTCAGCCAGTCGTCCCAGACGATGCTCCAGCCCCTGGGGCAGGAGAACGGCCTGGGCCGGGCTCCAGTGTCCTCCCCAGCCTCGGCCTGGGGCTCGGCGGCGGCGGGCGGGAAGGAGCCCTGGGAAAGGGGGTGGGGAGGCGGGAGCCTCGCAGAGGCTGCCGCAGCCACAGCGGCGCTGGGACCCAGTTACCGGGGCCCCGCCCCCTCGCCCGGGATTTGCGCCTGACCACGCCCCCTTGCTCGGGGCCGCCTCACTTCTCGCTGCTACCGCTCTCAAGGCCCTCCTGCCCCTTAAAAAATTCCCCCTCAGCCTGCTTTCCCCACAGGCAAGTCTCCGGGCTCAACCCCCCTTCCCCCATATCTGCCCTTCCATCCCATCTCAGGTCTTCTCCCCTCTGCTTGCCTTTCACTCTCTTTTCCAAAAGCCTTTCCGCATGTTCCCGAGTGTTCCTAGGGCTGAGCTCATAGAGGACCTGTCTCTGATTCTCCTTCACTGTGCTCAGACCAGATATCATGGTCCCTTACTTAGTCACTTTCTTAAATACCCTCAGTTCCCTGATTTGTCGCATCCGTCTGGCAACATCCCAATCTTGAATCAGTCCAACTGTCCGCCTTTGCCATGCCTGCGCCCAGGCAGCTAAACATTGCTGGAGAAAACTATTCAACTTCACAGATTTGTGCCACTATAAACCCATGGTTCCCAGCTTCTACCAGGCCCTCAGTTTTGACCCACAACCCTACTAGTCAGCTCTCCCTCCCGTTCTCCACAGTGGCCATTTCAGACCTCCTTTCCCCTCAAACCCCCAACTTCTCCATCTGCTCTGTAACCCTCAGCAAATAACCTGACCTACTGCAGAGAGTAAACAGAAGCCACCGTAGAGGAAGCTCTTGACTTTTTGCTACGAAGCCTAGGAATTTGTCCTTGCTCCTTCCCAACAGCATCTAAACATACTCAGGCCTGTTCCATCTAAAAACAAATAAACAATTACCAAGAATTCTCCCTCTCCAACCACCTCCTTCTCTTCTCTTCCACAAACTTCTCAAAAGAGTTGCCTACACCCAACTGTCTTCATTTTCCCACCTCCTACTTATCTTTCAACCCACTCCAATCTGCCTCCACTACTTGCTTGAAACGGCTCTCTCTCATCAGGGTCTGCCATGAAGAATCTCACTAAATCCCATAGAATCTTTTTTTTTCTTTTTCTTTTTTTTTTTTTTTTTGAGACAGAGTCTCACTCTGTCGCCCAGGCTGGAATGCAGTGGCACGATCTCGGCTCACTACAATCTCCGCCTCCTGGGTTCAAGCGATTCTCCTGCCTCAGCCTCCCGAGTCGCTGGGATTACAGGCGTCCGCCACTACGCCCAGCTAATTTTTTGTATTTTTAGTAGAGACGAGGTTTCACCATATTGGCCAGGCTTGTCTCGAACTCCTAACTTTGTGATTCGCCCGCCCTATTACAGGCGTGAGCCACCGCGCCCAGCCCCCATAGAATCTTTTCAGAGGTTATCCTACTTGGTTTCTTGATAGCATTTGGCACTGTTGACCACTCCCTCCTCCTTAAACCACTTCCATGACACTGCACTTTCCTTGTTTTTCTTCCGCTTCCTTAGTAATTCTTTTTTTACTTTCCAGGCTTCTCTTTGTCCAAAGCTTTATGCTGGTGCTCTTTAGGGCTTTGGTCTGAGCTCTCTCATCCTCTCTCTATATATGCTTTTTTTTTTTCTTTTTTTCTTTCTGAGACAGAGTCTTGCTCTGTCGCCCAGGCTGGAGTGCAGTGGTGCAATCTAGGCTCACTGCAACTTCCGCCTCTTGGGTTCAAGCTATTCCTCCTGCCTCAGCCTCCCAAGTAGCTGGCATTACAGGCACGCACCACCACACCCGAATAACTTTTGTATTTTTAGTAGAGACGGGGTTTTGCCATGTTGGCCAGGCAGGTCTCCAACTACCGACCTCAAGTGATCCACTTGAGCAAACAGCAGCCTCGGATTAGAGGCCACTCTTTTCTTTATCTAATTTGCTCCCATGGCTTCAATGATCATATCTTTGCTGATGACTCCCAAATTGATACCTCAAAACCAGATATTTCTCCTGACCCATGCATTCAACTGGTTATTAGGCAGCTCTACCTGAATATCCCAGAGACACCTAAAACCTCAGCTTCTTCCCAACTCAAGGCATCCTCCTTCCAACCTGTTTGTCCTTCTTTGTGTCTTACCTTAGTGAATGACACCAGTCAGAGCAGAAACCTGGGTTACACCCCTAATTCTTTTCTCTCCTACATCCCCCATTCAGTCACCAAGTCCCATCATTTTGACCTCCTACCAGATCTATTTATGTAATCTCTACATTTCTGCTGCCACTACCCTGATTTAGACCAGAACCATTTCTAACTTGCAATACTGTCACAGCCTCCCTATTTCAGTCTTGTTCTCTGGATTCTATTTTCTACACTATAGGCAGTGTATATCTTTTGAAAACATAAATAAGGCCAGGTGCAGTGGCTCACGCCTGTAATCCCAGCACTTTGGGAGGCCGAGGTGGGCGGATCACTTTAGGTCAGGAGTTCGAGATCAGCCTGGCCAAGATGGTGAAACCCTACCTCTACTAAAAATACAAAAATTAGCCAGGCGTGGGGGCGGATGCCTGTAATCCCAGCTACTCAGGAAGCTGAGGCAGAGAATTGCTTGAACCCGGGAGGCGGTGGTTGTAGTGAGCGAAGATGGTGCCGCTGCACTCCAGCCTGGGCGACAGAGCAAGACGTGTCTCGAAAATAATAATAATAATAAATATAAATTAATTAAATAAATGTTAAATCAAATTATATCACTCCCATGTTTAGGACCCTTCAGTTAGGGTCTCTACTGGCTCAAAAGGAAACCCACCTTCCTTAACAGGAAAGGTTACGCTGGACCCTTCATGATCTGTGCCCCTGCCAGCCTTTCCATGCTGAAATTCTTTTTTTTTTTTTTTTTTTTTTTTGAGACTGAGTCTGGCTCTGTCGCCCAGGCTAGAGTGCAGTGGCCGGATCTCAGCTCACTGCAAGCTCCGCCTCCCGGGTTCACGCCATTCTCCTGCCTCAGCCTCCGGAGTAGCTGGGACTACAGGCGCCCGCCACCTCGCCCGGCTAGTTTTTTGTATTTTTAAAGTAGAGACGGGGTTTCACCGTGTTAGCCAGGATGGTCTTGATCTCCTGACCTTGTGATCCGCCCGTCTCAGCCTCCCAAAGTGCTGGGATTACAGGCTTGAGCCACCGTGCCCGGCTCCATGCTGAAATTCTTAAACTATTCCTTAGTCTCTCAAGCCTCCAAGTTTTTGCATACGCTGTTCTCCCTGAGTGAAACTTTCTCCACATCTCCCCAATTCCACTTCATTTGTTCTTCAGATCTCAGGTCATTCAACGAATATCTTTTGAACACAAACTATGGGCCAGGCACCATGTGATGCACTAGCTATGCAGCAGTGAATAAGACAGACATGAACAAGATAATGGTGAAAAAACTGTCCTCAGAGTTCACTGGCTGGTACTGGAGAGGATGTGAAATAAACACATAATTACAACACATAAACACACATAATTACGAATTGTGATAAGGTTATAAAGGGACAGAACAGGGTGATAGGAAAGAGAATAAAGGGTAAGTGTGTGGAGGGGGAGTGATTTAGCCTGAGGGGTCAGGCAAGGGCCGCTATTTAAGCTGACCCCTGAAGGAGTGGGAGTTGGCAGATGAGGAATAGAGACAAAAGTGCTCCAGGCAAAAGATACAGCAAGTGGGAAGGCCCTGGGGGGAAGATAAATGGCCTATTTAGGAGCTACAGAAGGCTAATATAGCTAAAGCACAGTGTTTGGAAGGCAAGAGGGGTGGGATATGAGATCCAAAAGGTAGGCAGGAGCTAGATTATGCAGGGCTTTTCAGGCCACGTTAAGAATAATGGGTTTTATTCTACAAGCAATGAAAAGGTATTGAAGCAGTGCTTTCAAATGTGGGTCAAACTGGAGAAGGTACTGAAATCTATTTAAGAATAGAAAATATAAGAATGGGCTGGGCGTGGTGGCTCACGCCTGTAATCCCAGCACTTTGGGAGGTCGAGGTGGGTGGATCACCTGAGGTCAGGAGTTTGAGGCCAGCCTGACCAATATGGTGAAATCCCGTCTACTAAAAAAACAAAAATTAGCCGGGTGTGGTGGAGCGTGCCTGTAATCCCAGCTACTAGGGTGGCTGAGGCAGGAGAATGGCTTGAACCCAGGAGACGGAGGTTGCAGTGAGGCGAGATCGCGCTACTGCACTCCAGCCTGGGCTACTCTGTCTCACATACACACACACACAAAATTAATTAATTAATAAAAAGAGTATATCATAGGATCATGTAGGAAGGATAAGTATGTTTCATGAAATGCTTCAGTTTGTATCATATGTGAACTGGATCCGGAGGAAATAGTATCTCTTTTGCAGATACCTCACATCCCCAAAATGCTGAAATACACATTGAAAGGTTTTAAGCTTGAGGTTCACAGGGTATATTTAACATTTTACGAAGATGACTTTGGTTGCTCTAGATTGAATTGCAGGTGGACAAGATTAGAACCTACTGCAGCCAGAGATGATGGTGAGCTGACTAAGGAGGTGGCAGTGGAGATAGAGAGAGGCAGACCGATTTGAGAGATATTTAGAATTGAGAAGGCTTGGTGTGAAGGCTTGGGAGAGGGAGGGGGAAAAGAGAATCAAGGATGACTCCAAGGGATCCGGTGATGGTAGGCCAGTCACTCATTGAGATGAAGAAGACAGAAAGAGGAACAGATTTTCAGGGGAAGATCAAGAGTTCAGTTTGGGATATGCTAAGCTGGACATGCCCTTGAGATATCCAAGTGGATAAGTCAAGTAGATAGTGGTATACACATCCCAGGGGAGAAGTCTGTTTCAGATATAAGTGAGAGTTGTCAGCATAAAGATGGCGTAAAAGCCAACAGTAGAAAAAATCACCCTGAAACAGTAAAGACTGAGAAAGGAATAGGATCCATGACTGAGCTTTGAGGAACTTCAACTTTACAGGTTGAGTGAAGGAGCAGAAGTTGGCAGAGACTGAAAAAGAAGTAAAGAGCTCTGGGAGCGGTGGCTCACGCCTGTAATCCTAGCACTTTGGGAGGCCGAGGCAGGCGGGTCACAAGGTCAGGAGATCGAGACCATCCTGGCTAACACGGTGAAACCCTGTCTCAACTAAAAATACAAAAAATTAGCTGGGCATGGTGGTGGGTGCCTGTAGTCCTAGCTACTCAGGAGGCTGAGGCAGGAGAATGGCGTGAATGCAGGAGGCGGAGCTTGCAGTGAGCCGAGATGGCACCACTGCAGTCCAGCCTGGGCGACAGAGCGAGACTCCGTCTCAAAAAAATCTTAGGCCAGGCGCGGTGGCTCAAGCCTGTAATCCCAGCACTTTGGGAGGCCGAAATGGGCGGATCACGAGGTCAGGAGATCGAGACCATCCTGGCTAACATGGTGAAACCCCGTCTCTACTAAAAAAAAATACAAAAAACTAGCCGGGCGAGGTGGCGGGCGCCTGTAGTCCCAGCTACTCGGGAGGCTGAGGCGGGAGAATGGCGTAAACCCGGGAGGCGGAGCTTGCAGTGAGCCGAGATGGCACCACTGCAGTCCATCCTGGGCGACAGAGCGAGACTCCGTCTCAAAGAAAAAAAAAAAAAAACTTAAAAACAACAACAACAAAAAGAGGCAGGGATATAACCAGGAGTGTGTCAAGGATGTTCCAAGAGTGCTGAGAAGTTGAGGATTTAAAAGGGTCCATTGGTTATGGCAACATTGATATCATTCATGACCTTGATAATAGTGGTTTTGGAGGAGTGGTGGGGGTGAACACCAGAATGGATGAAGAGTGAATGGATACCATTGGTGGGAGTGTAAATTGATACAACCATTCTAGAAAAACTTGGGCATTTTCGTAAAGCTGAATGATGCACATACTCTGTGACCTGGCAATTCTAGGTATATACCCCAGAGCAGCAGTTCTCACAGTGTGATCTGGGGATCCTGTGGAGGAGGGTAGTGGGGAAAACCAAAACCATAATATAGTAAGATGTTACTTGCTTTTTTACTCTCATTCTCTCAAGAATGTAGAGTGGAGTTTTCCAGAGGCTACATGACATGTGATATCACAACAGATTGAATGCAGCGGCAGATATGAGAATCCAGCTGTCTTCTATTAAGCCATAAAGAGATTTACAAAAATGTAAAACAATGCCACTCCTCACTAAATTCTTTTTGTGTTGAAAAATAGTCATTTTTCATAAAAATATATTGTGTTAATATAATTGGTTTGTTATTTTAATGTATTTAAACTTTTTCAGCTTTAATTTCGAATACAGCAAATATCAATTGATATAAACCACATAAATCAAACCCCTTTGGGGTCTGCAATGCTTTTTAAGAATATAAAGGGGTCCTGAGACCAAAAAGTTTGAGAACTGCTCCTTAAAGCAACATGTATGTGTATTGGGAGTCATGTACAAGAATGTTTACGAGTCTGTTTGTAACAGCAAGAAACTGGAAACAAGAGTATAGGATAAATACACTCATACTTTTTTTTTTTTGAGATGGAGTTTCACTCTTGCTGCCCAGGCTGGAGTGCAAGGGCGCGATCTTGGCTCACTGCTACCTCCGCCTCCCGGGTTCAAGCATTTCTCTGCCTCAGCCTCCCGAGTAGATGGGATTACAGGCATCTGCCACCACGCCTGGCTAACTTTTTTTATTTTTAGTAGAGATGGGGTTTCAACATGTTGGTCAGGCTGGTCTCCAACTCCTGACCTCAGGTGATCCACCCGCCTCTGCCTCTCAAAGTGCTGGGATCATAGGCATGAGCCACCGCGCCCAGCCCACTCATTTACACAACAGAATACTATAAGGAAATTTTAAAAATGAATGAATTGTAGCTACATGTATCCACATGGATGAGACTCAGGAGACCTAATACTGATTTTAAAAAGTCACAGCCGGGCGCGGTGGCTCAAGCCTGTAATCCCAGCACTTTGCGAGGCTGAGACGGGCGGATCACAAGGTCAGGAGATCGAGACCATCCTGGCTAACACGGTGAAACCCCGTCTCTACTAAAAAATACAAAAAACTAGCCGGGTGAGGTGGCGGGCGCCTGTGGTCCCAGCTACTCCGGAGGCTGAGGCAGGAGAATGGCCTAAACCCGGGAGGCGGAGCTTGCAGTGAGCTGAGATCCGGCCACTGCACTCCAGCCTGGGCGACAGAGCCAGACTCAGTCTCAAAAAAAATAAAATAAAATAAAATAAAATAAATAAAAAATAAAAAGTCACAGAAGAATATGTTTATACAAAGCTGAAAACCATGCTGAATTAAACAGTATGTGGATGCAGTCATATATTACAAAACGAGAAAAGCAAGGAGTGAAAAATGAAAAATTCAGGACAGCAGTTACCTGTCACAGAGGTGAAGGAGATGTGACTGGGGAGAGTCATACAAGGAGTTTTGTCATTAGTAAATGATCTCTTATTGAAGCTAGGTGATAGGGACACAGATTTTTAAAATTGTTAATTCAAACTGTACAGATACGTATATTATAAAATTTATAATGTATATCATGAAAAACAAATATATTAATAATTAATTAATTTTTAAAAACACGACTAATTGCCTAGAGGGCTGGAGGGAGTGTAGATTGTTATAGGATCCTCACTGAGGTTAGAGGGAACACTTCCTCCCACCCCAGTGAAGTGGGGTTATGTGTGTATGCAGTTCCCTTGAGAAACATGGCTGTGAAGGGAAATAGATCCTAGGGAGATAGCATGATCATAGGAAGAGGGTCAAATAATGATTTTTTTTTAAGATGAGAGATGCTGGACTATGTTTGCTTCTGGGAATGATCCAGTAGAGAGAGAGAGAGAGAGAGAGGGAGAGAGAGAGAGAGAGAAAGGCACTAACACAAGGGAAATGAAAGGTTGGTACCGAGCCTCAGAGGGTTCCTGGACCCTTAATTGTAACACGAAGGAATGAGAAAAAGACAAATGCAAATACAGGTAACTTTACAGATTGAGTGGAGGGCAGATAAAGGCCCTGCAAAAAATTCTCGATGGCTTCTATTTTGTCACTGATGCATGAAGTAAGGTCATTTGCCATAGAGATAATAGAGGGCCAGGCGCGATGGCTAATGCCTGTAATCCCAGCACTTTGGGAGGCTGAGGCGGGAGAATGGCTGAGCCCAGGAGTTGGAGACTAACCTGGGCAACATAGTGAGACCTGTCTCTACAAAAAATTAAAAAATTAGCCAGGCATGGTGGTGCCTGCCTATAATTCCAGCTACTTGGGAGGCTGAGGTAAGAGGATCCCTTGAGCGCAGGAGGTTGAGGCTGCAGTGAGCCATGATTGTGCCACTGCACTGCAGCCTGGGTGACAGAGCAAGATCCAGTCTCAAAAAAAAAAGAAAAAATTAGTCTTTCTTATTAGCATGATTGATAGAAATTTGTTTTTTACTATTGACAGTTTAGCAAACTTTCTTTTTTTTTTTTTTTTTTTTTTTGAGACGGAGTCTCGCTGTGTCGCCCAGGCTGGAGTGCAGTGGCCGGATCTCAGCTCACTGCAAGCTCTGCCTCCCGGGTTTTTACGCCATTCTCCTGCCTCAGCCTCCCGAGTAGCCGGGACTACAGGCGCCCGCCACCTCGCCCGGCTAGTTTTTTGTATTTTTTAGTAGAGACGGGGTTTCACCGCGTTAGCCAGGATGGTCTCGAACTCCTGACCTCGTGATCCGCCCGTCTCGGCCTCCCAAAGTGCTGGGATTACAGGCTTGAGCCACCGCGCCCGGCCGCAAACTTTCATACTATGATAATATTTTATATATGTTTAGGACTGCTATCAAATTTGGGAAAACCCTTGTCTAGTTTCTTTCATAAATGAGTTATAAGATTTCAGGGCATTTTAATTTTTTTGTAGAATGACAAATCTCCAGTACTGTGATTGTTCACTGTTCTTTAAACAGGGCCTTGGAAGAGACCTATGCAAAGGAGGGGCCCTGAAGCTTAAGCTTCATTGACTTCTATGTAAATCTACTTCTGGCCTCTTTAAATTACCTCCTCCTCCAGGAAGCTTTCTCTGATTTTCCCAGGCTGTTTTTCCCACAGGCCTTTTTTTTTTTTTTTTTTTTTTTTTTTTTTTGAGACAGAGTCTCGCTCTGTCGCCCAGGCTGGAGTGCAGTGGCGCGATCTTGGCTCACTGCAACCTCCGCCCCCCAGGTTCATGCCATTCTCCTGCCTCAGCCTCCTGAGTAGCTGGGACTACAGGCGCCCGCCACTGCGCCCGGCTAATTTTTTTTGTATTTTTAGTAGAGACGGGGTTTCACTGTGTTAGCCAGGATGGTCTCGATCTCCTGACCTTGTGATCCGCCCGTCTCGGCCTCCCAAAGTGCTGGGATTACAGGCGTGAGCCACCGCGCCCGGCCGTCCCACAGGACTTTATTTCTGCCGTTTCCCCAGTTTTTCTGAGCTTTCCCAGTCTCTCTAAGCTAGGTAGGTCTGCCTCCTCTACTAGAAGGAGGGAGCT
Source organism: Macaca thibetana thibetana (assembly GCF_024542745.1). NCBI lineage: Eukaryota > Metazoa > Chordata > Mammalia > Primates > Cercopithecidae > Macaca > Macaca thibetana. Next base: position 53,935,456 of record NC_065598.1, read on the forward strand.
CCAGAGGACAAGGAGTCAGGACACACTTACCCTAGAGACCGCAGTCTTCCATTAGTCTGTCAGCAAACCTTCAATTGAAGCAGTATGGCATGGTAGTCAAACATGTAGTCCTTGGAAGCAGGCAGACTGGAATTTGGCTTTTTATATCTTCAGTGCATGGAAAAGGATTCATCCCAATCCTTGGTTCATGATATACTCTCACCATTGGTTTGAGCTGGAGCTTCACTCACTCTTAGCTCCTCTGTGTGATGTTGGGCAAGTTGTTCATTGTTTGGAGTCTCAGTTTCCCCATGTGTAAACAGTGGATGATAATAACACCTTCTACATCAGAGCTGTGAGGTTCTGATGACATAATCCATGAAAAGGCATGCACAGGACATGGTGCCTAATGTTTAATAAATGGAGCTCTCCATGTGACTGGCACTCTATCATGAGTGTAGGATACAGTAAGGAATAACAAAGGCCTGGGCCTTGCCTTCCTGAACTCATAGTCTAGTGGGCCCCATACGGCCCAGTGCTCGCCCTGATATAGCCAAGAGACTTGCGAATGATTGTCGGATCAGAAAGGTTTAATCCTTTTGTCTCTATTTCTCTCTCTCTCTTTTTTTTTTTTTTTTGAGACAGAGTCTCACTCTGTCGCCCAGGCTGGAATGCAATGGCACAGTCTCAGCTCACTGCAACCTCTGCCTCCTGGGTTCAAACAGTTCTCCTGCCTCAGCCTCCTGAGTAGCTGGGATTACAGGTGCCCACCGCCACACCCGGCTAATTTTTGTATTTTTAGTAGAGACTAAAATTGTATTTCACCATGTTGGCCAAGCTGGTCTTGAACTCCTGACCTCAGGTGATCCACCCGCCTCTGCCTTCCAAAGTGCTGGGATTACAGGCATGAGTCACCGTGCTCGGCCACTATTTCTTTCGTGTTTTTGTCTCTCTTCCTCCCAGTTAGCCATCACTGTCACCCTCTCTCAGACATCCACTCTCTCTGTCTCTATTTTGCTTTTTCTTGTCTGTTTACAATTGTCTGGCTGTTTCTTTTTCCTGTCTCTCCTATTCTCTATCTCAAACTCTCTCCCCTCTCACTCTTTTTCTCTCATTCTATTAGTTATGTTGCCGGCTACCCTGCCATCCTGTCTGAGTCTAACTCAGGATCCTCATCTTGGTCCATGTCTCTGTCCTTATATATATGACCACATTGTTCTCCCTCATCTGTTTTTTTTTTTCTGAGACGGAGTCTCACTCTGTCACCCAGGCTGGAGTGTGGTGGTGTGATCTCAGCTCACTGCAACCTCTGCCTCCCAGGTTCAAGTGATTTTCCTGCCTCAGCCTCCTGAGTAGCTGGGATCACAGGCATGCACCACCACACCCAGCTAATTTTTGTACTTTTAGTAGAGATGAGGTTTCACCATGTTGGCCAGGCTGGTGTCGAACTCCTGACCTCAAGTGATCTGCCTGCCTCAGCCTCCAAAAGTGCTGGGATTACAGGCGTGAGGCACCGCACCCTGCCTGTTTCTAAATTTCTATGCATTCCAGAATTTCTGTACTTTCTGTTTTCCTTTCAATTTCCATCGGTTCCTTGGCCTCTTTTATGTCTTTCCAGAAGTCTCCATCACTCTGTCCCAATTTATCCTACCTCTGGCTGTCTCTCTCAGTCCTCATTTCTTTGTGTTGCTGCATTCATCTGTCTCTGCTCCCTGCTACCACTGTCTTTCTCTATTCTTACCTTTCTGTTCCGATCTCTGTATCTCTGTCTTCATTTTTTCCCTCTTAACATTTACATTCTTGTTTCTGTCTTTCCCTCTCTCACACACACCCCTATGTTGGTCTTCTTGCCTCCTTCTCCCTGATTCTCTCTCACCACTCTATATCCAATTTTTACCTCTATTTCTCTGTCACCATCTCTCTTGTTGGGCTGTTTTCCTCATGTGTCTGACTCTTGTCCCCATTTCTCTGTCGCTAGGTGTGCTTCATCTGCTATCTTGTCCCCAGCTCCATGTCCTTCTGTCTCTACCTGTGTCACTGACAAAGTAGTCAAGAGTATGGTCTCTGGTATCTGACTATTTGGATTCCAGTCCTAGATGTGCCATTGACTTGCTGTGCCTCATTGTCCTCATCTGTAAAATAGGGCTGATAATAGTACCTGTGCTTCACAGCGTTACTGTGAGGATTAAATGAGTTAATACATGTATACCTCTTAGAAGATGTTTCAGACAGAACAAATGCTCAAAGATGTAGACTGACATCATTGACATTTTCCTCCCCATTGTCACCACCATCTCTGTTTCCATCTTTGTTTATCTAATCCTAGTCATTTCCCCTCCATCTACCTGGCTATTACTATTGCTTTGTTTTTCTCTCTGCCCACAATTGTTTTGTTTGTAATTAATTTTATTTATTTATATATATATTTATTTATTTAGAGACGGAACCTCATTCTGTTGCCCAGGCTGGAAGTGCAGTGGTGCGAGCTTGGTTCATTGCAACCTCTGCCTCCTGGGTTCAAGTGATTCCCCTGCCTCAGCCTCCTGGGTAGCTGGGATTACAGACGCACACCACTACGCCAGGCTAATTTTTTTTTTTACTTTTAGTAGAGATGGGGTTTCACCATGTTGGCCAGGCTGGTCTCGAACTCCTGACCTCAGGCGATTTGTCCGCCTCAGCCTCCCAAAGTGCTGAGATTACAGGCATGAGCGAAAGCACCCAGCCTAATTAATTTTATTTTAAAACAATTTTTAATTGAGGCATAACACATGTACATATTTTGGGGATACATATGATTTTTCTTTTTGAGATGGAGTTTCGCTCTGTCCCCCAGGCTGGAGTGCAGTGGTGTGTTCTCCACTCACTGCAACCTCTGCCTCCCAGGTTCAAGCGATTCGCATGCCTCAGCCTCCAGAGCAGCTGGGATTACAAGCGTGTCACCATGTCTGGCTAATTATTTTTTTTTTTTTTGAGAGTCTTGCTCTGTCACCCAGGCTGCAGTATAGTGGCACAATCTTGGCTCACTGAAACTTCTGCCTCCCTGGTTTAAGCGATTCTACTGCCTCAGCCTCCCAAGATGCTGGGATTACAGGTGACTGCCACCATGCCCAGTGAATTTTTGTATTTTTAGTAGAGACAGGGTTTTACCATGTTGGCCAGGCTAGTCTCAAACTCCTGACCTCGGTGATCCACTTGCCTCGGCTCCCAAAGTGCAAGGATTACAGGCGTGAGCCATTGCACCCAGCCTAATTTTTTAATTGTTAGTAGAGATGGTGTTTCACCATGTTGGGCAGGCTGGTCTTGAACTCCTGACCTCAGGTGATCCATCCACCTCAGTCTCCCAAAGTGCTGGGATTACAGGTGTGAGCCACCGTGCCTGGCTGGGGTACATATGATTTTTAACATTGTTTATTATTATTATCTTTTCAGATGGGGTCTCACTCTTTTGCCCAGGCTGGAGTGCAGTGGTGTGATCTTGGCTCCTAAAGCCTCTACCTCTTAGGCTCAAGCCTTCCTCCCACCTCAGTCTACCGAGTAGCTGGGACTATAGGTAGGCACCACCATGTGGGGCTAATTTTTTGTTATTTATTGTGGAGATGGGGTCTTGCTATGTTGCCCTGGCTGGACTCCAGTAACCTACCCACCTTGGCTTCGACCTTCCAAAGTAGTGGGATTACAGGCATGAGCCACTGTGCCCATCCACGTATGATATTTTAATACATTTATATAATTTGTAAAAATCAAATCAGTGTGATTGGGATATCCATCACCTTAAATATTTGTCTTTATGCTAGAAACATTTGAATTATTCTCTTCTAGCTATTTTGAAATGTGTAATAGGTTACTGTAAACTATAGTCACCCTACTGATCTATCGAACACTAGGTCTTATTTCTTCTATCAAATAGTATATTTACCCATTAATCTCTCCCTCATTTTTAATGTAGCTGCTTCTCTGACCCCAATCTCTGTCTCTGTCCCCATCTCTTTATCTCTCTCCCTACATTCCTGCCTCATTTCAGTCAGTCCCTCGTTCTCCACTTTGCTCACTCCATCTTTCTGTATATCTATCTCCATCCTTCTGTTTCTTCATATTTATATAAAGAAATATTTGAGACAAGGTCTTACTCTGTTGCTCAGGTGGGAGTGCAGTGGCACAATCTTGACTGACTGCAGCCTCAACCTGTCAGACTCAAGCAATCTTCCTACATCAACCTCACAAGTAGCTGGGGCTACAGGCATGTGCCACCACACCCAGCTAATTTTTTCTTTATTTTTTTAGAGACAAGGTCTCATTATGTTGTCCAGGCTGGTCTTGAACTCCTGGGATCAAGTGATCTTCCCGCCTTGGCCTCCCAAAGTGCTGGGATTACAGGCGTGAGCCACTGCACCTGGCTTATTTTTTTAATTTTTAATTTTTTATTTTTTTTTATTTTTAGAAATGTGGTCTCATTATGTTGCCAGCTTGGTCTCAAACTCTGGGCTCAAGCGATCCTCCCACCTCAGCCTTCAGCTTCCCAAAGTGCTGGGATTACAAGTGTGAGTTACAGCACCCAGCCTCCTTTTTTTTTTTTTTTTTTTTTTTTTTTACACAAGGTCTAACTTTGTCACCCAGGCTGGAGTGCAGTGGCGTGGTCGTGGCTCACTGCAGCCTCGACCTCCTGGGCTCAAGTGATCCTCCTGCCTCAGCCCCCTAAGTAGCTGGGACTACAGGTACACACAAACATGCCCAGCTAATTTTTTGTATTTTGTAGAAATGGGGTTTCACCATATTGCTGAGGCTAGTCTCGAACTCCTGGGTTCAAGTGATCTGCTCACCTTGGCTTCCCAAAATGTTGGGATTACAGGCATGAGCCACTGCACCTGGCCCTCCTTCTGTTTCTTTATCTCAATTTTTTACTGTCTGTTCTCACCCTTCAAACCCCATTTCTTGGTCTCTGTCTTTCTGTCCCTATATCTATCTTTATTTATTTACTTAATCTTATGCTGTTTCTTTGTCCCCATCTCCTTGTGTTTTCCTCTGGTTGCTCTGGACAATTTAGATTGGAATTGTTCTGGTAGATAATGTGGAGCTATGAAAGGGTTCAAGAGGAAGAAGTAGGTCTGGCAAGAGGTGAGTGGCAGGGTGTGGAATTTCATGGGTCTGCCAAATCTTCCTGAAAGACGTGGCCTCTGAGGTCAAGGTTAGCATAAACCCCCTCAACTCAGTCTCTTGAAAGACAAAGAATGCTGCATTTATTGGGAGGACCAGGAAGGGGTACTTCTCTGAGTGAAATTCCATCCGGAAGCTGGAATCCAGAGCATTTCCTGTTGTAATGTTTCTTCCAGACTTGGAGAGTCTGAACTTACCACGTAGCATGTGCACTCCATGCATATGCTTCTATAGCGAAAGACAGAGATGCGTACAGAATCCTCCACCCTTACAGACCCAGATGTGTGCAGAGACACAGAGACACACATAGAATCACAGACTCTCACAGATGCAGATACTCAGAGACACGGAAAAGCACACAGAATGAATCACCCGCTAACAGAGATGCAGATGTACATAGGGACATCGAATGAGAGACCCACGGAATTACCCCCTCTCAGCTCAGGGACCTCTGTGAACAGATACAGAAGAATAGCTACATGGAGGATAATTTAACCAATTTTCTTTTGAAAAATTGTTCTTGCCGGGCGCGGTGGCTCACTCCTGCAATCCCAGCACTTTGAGAGGCAGGGGTGGGCAGAGCACCCAAAGTCAGGAGTTCGAGACCAGACTGGCCAACATGGTGAAACCCTGTCTCTACGAAAAATAGAAAATTAGCCGGACGTGGTGGCGCATGCCTGTAATCCCACCTATTAGGGAGGCTGAGGCAGGAGAATCTCTTGAACCCGGGAGGTGGAGGTTGCAGTGAGCCAAGATAGCGCCATTGCACTCCAGCCTGGGCAACAAGAGCAAAACTCTGTCTCAAAAAAAAAAAAAAAAAAAATTGTTCTCTTTCAGTCTTATATTTTCATATAAACAGAAGCACAGTAGAGCATCATGTATAAACATACACATTCCTAGAAGTATGCACAATCACATACAGTCACAAATATCCAAAGTCACAGAGAATCCCATTCCTTTGCTGGAAGTGCAAAGGTAGGCAAACTCCCTCCGTTCCCCAAATGACAGGCACGCTGCTCCTCTGCTGCCCTCCTCTCTGTGAAGCCACCATCAGGCACTCAAGTCAGAAACCAGACCATTAGGAACTAGACGGGCTGGGCATGGTGTTTCATGCCTGTAATCCTAGCACTTTGGCAGGCCGAGGAGGTGGGGGGAATCACTTAAGGTCAGGAGTTCAAGACTAGCCTGGCCAACACCGTGAAATCCCGTCTCTACTAAAAATACAAAAATTAGCTGGCGTGGTGGTACATGCCTGTAGTCCCAGCTACTTGGGAGGCTGAGGCAGGAGAATCGCTTGAACCCGGGAGGCGGAGGTTGCAGTGAGCCGAGATTGCGCCACTGCACTCCAGCCTGGGTGAGAGAGCGAGACTATGTCTGAGAAAAAAAAAGAAAGAGAGAAATGTAAAATAAGAAAAATGGTATCTGAAGAAATAGAGAATTTGAATAGACCACTAAGTATTAATGAAATTAAAATTGGCCGGGCATGGTGGCTCACACCTCTAATCACAGCATTTTGGGAGGCCGAGGCAGGTGGATCACCTCAGGTCAGGAGTTCGCCTGGCCAATATGACGAAACCCCATCTTTACTAAAATTACAGAAAATTACCTGGGCGTGGTGGTGCTTGCCCGTAGTCTGAGACACTTCAGAGGCTGAATTGCTTGAACCCGGGAGGTGGAGGCTGCAGTGAGCCGAGATTGCACCATTGCACTCCAGTCTCTGTGACAGAGCTAGACTCCCTTTAAAAAAAAAAAAAGAAAAGAAAAGAAAAGAAATTAAAATGGTAGTCAAGGACGTCCCCCCAAATTCAGGCCCAAATGGTTTACAGGTGTATTGTGCCAGATTCTCAAGAGAACCATTAATTCTCTTCTTGCAGAAATTATTCCAGAAAATAGAAAAGGAGAGAAAGCTTCCTGGCTCACTTTATTAGTCTACTACAATCTTGAAATCTTGATTCTAAAACCCGATAAGGACAACAGAAGAAAATAAAATTTTAGGCTCATTTCACTTATAAATATAGATGCCCAATTTTTTTTTTTTTCCCCCGATACGGAGCCTCGCTGTGTTGCCCAGACTGGAGTGCAGTGGCGCCATCTTGGCTCACTGCAAGCTCCGCCTCCCGGGTTCACGCCATTCTCCTGCCTCAGCCTCCCCGCCAGCTGGGACTACAGGCGCCCACCACCACGCCTGGCTAATTTTTATATTTTTAGTAGAGACGAGGTTGCACCCTGTTAGCCAGGATGGTCTCGATCTCCTGACCTTCTGATCCGCCCACCTTGGCCTCCCGAAGTGATGGGATTACAGGCATGAGCCACCATGCCCAGCTAGAGGCACAACTCTTAACTGCCTGGGCAACATGGTGAAACCCCACCTCTACAGAAAAAATAATAACAAGGTCAGGCACAGCGTCTCACGCCTGTAATCCCAGAATTTTGGGAGGCTGAGGCGGGCAGATCACTTGAGGTCAGGAGTTTGAGACCAGTCTGGACAACATGGTGAAACCCCATCCCTACTAAAAATATGAAAATTAGCCAGGTGTGGTAGTGGGCACTTGTAATCCCAGCTACTCGGGAGGCTGAAGCAGGAGAATCGCTTGAACCTGGGAAGCAAAGGTTGCATTGAGTTGAGATTGCGCCACTGCACTCCAGCCTGGGCAATGGAGCAAGACTCTGTCTTAAAATAATAATAATAAAATTAGCCAGGCATGGTGGTGTGTGTCTACAGTCCCAGCTACTCAGGAGGCTGAGGTGGGAGGATCATTTGAGCCCAGGAGGTCAAGGCTGCAGTGAGCCGAGGTGATGCCACTGTACTCCAACCTGGGAGACAGAGTGAGACCCTGTCTCAAAAAACAAAACAAAACCAAAAACAAACAAAAAAGAAAATACAGGCCAGGCGCAGTGGCTAATGCCTGTAATCTCAGCACTTTGGGAGGCTGAAGCAGGAGGATCACTTAAGCCCATGAGTTCAAGAGCAGCCTGGGCAACAAAGTGAGATGCTGTCTCTACAAAAAAAAAAAAAAAGGCCGGGCGCGGTGGCTCAAGCCTGTAATCCCAGCACTTTGGGAGGCCGAGACGGGCGGATGACGAGGTCAGGAGATCGAGACCATCCTGGCTAACACAGTGAAACCCCGTCTCTACTAAAAAATACAAAAAACTAGCCGGGCGAGGTGGCGGGCGCCTGTAGTCCCAGCTACTCGGGAGGCTGAGGCAGGAGAATGGCGTAGACCCGGGAGGCGGAGCTTGCAGTGAGCTGAGATCCGGCCACTGCACTCCAGCCTGGGCGACAGAGCGAGACTCCGTCTCCAAAAAAAAAAAAAACACACACACACAAAAAATCAGCCGGGCGTGGTGGCATGTCCCTGTAGTCCCAGCTACTCCAGAGGCTGAAGTGGGAAGATTCCTTGAGCCCAGGAGGTCAAGGCTGCAGTGAGTTGAGGTGATGCCACTGTACTCCGACCTGGGAGACAGAGTGAGACCCTTTCTCAAAAAACAAAACAAAACAAAAACAAAAACAAACAAAAGAAAGAAAATAGAGGCCAGGTGCAGTGGCTCACACCTGTAATCCCAGCACTTTGGGATGCTGAAGCAGGAGGATCACTTGAGCCCATGAGTTCAAGAGCAGCCTGGGCAACAAAGTGAGACTCTGTCTCCACAGAAAAAACAAAAAAACCGAAAAATTAGCTGGGCCCCTGTAGTCCCAGCTACTCCAGAGGCTGAAGTGGGAAGATTCCTTGAGCCCAGGAGGTCAAGGTTGCAGTGAGTTGTGATCATGCCACTGCACTCTAGCCTGGGTGAAACCTTGTCTCAAAAAAATAAAAAAGAAAAAGGTAAGCCGGGCGCGGTGGCTCACGCCTGTAATCCCAGCACTTTGGGAGGCCAAGACAGGCAGATCACGAGGTCAGGAGATCGAGACCATCCTGGCTAACACGGTGAAACCCCGTCTCTACTAAAAAAAATACAAAAAAACTAGCTGGGCGTGGTGGCGGGCGCCTGTAGTCCCAGCTACTCGGGAGGCTGAGGCAGGAGAATGGTGTAAACCCGGGAGGCAGAGCTTGCAGTGAGCTGAGATCCGGCCACTGCACTCCAGCCTGGGGGACAGAGCGAGACTCCGTCTCAAAAAAAAAAAAAAAAAAAAATTAAAAGGTAATTTTAAAAAGATACTTAAAATGAATCAGCAGACCAAAATACAAGCTCTTCTAAATGTCAGGATAATTACAAAAACAAGCAAACAAAACAGACTATATAGTGAAATGCTTTTAATATATAAACATATAGAAAGACATTAAAATAATATGACAGGCCGAGTACGGTGGCTCACGCCTGTAATCCCAGCACTTTGGGAGGCTGAGGTGGGCAGATCACGAGGTCAGGAGTTTGAGACCAGCCTGGCCAACGTGGTGCAACCCTATCTCTATTAAAAATACAAAAATTAGCGAGCTGTGGTGGCAGGCACCTGTAATCCCAGTTACTCGGGAGGCTGAGGCAGGAGAATTGCTTGAACCAGGGAGGCGGAGGTTGCAGTGAGCCAAGATCGTGCCACTGCACTCCAGCCTGTGTGAAAGAGCAAGACTCTGTCTCAAAAAATAAAATAAAATAAATAAATAAAATAAAATAATATGGCAATACTACCATTAAACATCTTTCATATATAGGAATACAAATTGTCTTAGCTCAAGTGTTTAAGGAAAAATATGTTTCTATTGGATCACTGAGCAAAACTCAACTACTATATTCAAGACAGTCAACTAAAACAAACTGACTCAGAAAGGCTAAAAATACAAGAAAGGGCAAAGGCATACCAATAAAAGGCAAATAAAAAAAGCAAAAATGTTGCATCTTAATTTCCCATAAGTTAGGAACTCATAACGGAAAGCACTGACAAGGTCATGAGAAACAAGGGAAGACTGGGAAACTGTCACAGATTGGAGGAGATATGGTGACTAAATGCAATGTCACATCTGAATTGAAGCCTAGGATAGACAAAGGATATCTAGTGGAAAACTAGTGAAATATGAATAAAGTTTGGATTTTAGTTAATAGTAACATAACAATGTTAATCTCTCAGCTCAGACGAATGTAGTCATACAAGATGTTAACATGAGGGGCAACTAGGTAATGGGTGTATGGAAACCCTATACTATCTTTGCAACCCTTCTGTAAATCCAAAATTAATCAAAAATAAAGTTTATTACAAAGAAGCATTAATTGAGACAAAAAGGGCCACTGATATGGTTTGGCTGTGTCCCCACCCAAATCTCAACTTAAATTGTATCTCCCAGAATAGCCATGTGTTGTGGCTAGGACCCAGGGGGAGGTAATTGAATCAAGGGGGCCGGTAGTTCCAGTGCTATTCTTGTGATAGTGAATAAGTCTCACGAGATCTGATGGGTTTATCAGGGGTTTCCACTTTTCCTTCTTCCTCATTTTCTCTTGCCGCCACCATGTAAGAAGTGCCTTTTGCCTCCTGCCATGATTCTGAGGCCTCCCCAGCCATGTGCAACTGTAAGTCCAATTAAATCTCTTTTTCTTCCCAGTCTCAGGTATGTCTTTATCAGCAGCGTGAAAATGGACTAATACAGACACAATTCACAATGAAGATATAAAGTGACTAATATTTTTGTACCACATGAAATAGCAATTTTCACAAAGCTGAAATAATTAGATACATGGAGAAATAGATTATAAATTGAAACACACTAAGAACAGGAGAAATTAAACTTACCTTTCTCATTCCAGAACAGAGCAAAGGATCAAAAAACCTAGTAAGAACCATAAAACCTAAACAGCAAACTCAATATTAGGACAAGAAGAAAATCTCAATAAATTCCAAAAAGTAAAACTAATATAGACAATGTTCTCTGATCACAACTGGATAAAACTAGAGATCAGTGTAAAATAGATCTGAATACGTGAAAACTCTCAAACAACTCTTGGGTCAAGGGGAAACTCGAGCTGGTTTCAGTGGCTCATGCCTGTAGTCCCAGCACTTTGGGAGGCTGAGATGGGGGGATCACTTGAGGCCAGGAGTTTGAGACCAGCCTGGGTAACACAGTGGGATCCCTGTCTCTATAAAAAATAAAAAAGTAGCTGGGTGTCACGATGCATGCCTGTAGTCCCAGCTACTTGGGAAGTTGAGGTAGGAGGATCCCTTGAACCCAGGAGTTTGAGGCTGCAATGAGCTACGACTGCACCACTGCACTCTAGCTAGGGCAATAGAACAAGACCCTGTCTCAAAACAAACAAATCAACAAACAAAAAACAAACCAAAATTGCTGAATTTCTAGACAATAATGGCAATAAAAACATTCCATACCAGAATCTATGGATACAGCTAAAGCAGTGGTCAGCGGAAAGTTCATAGCCTTAAAATACTTACATTACAAACAAAAAAGCTAAATGAATAAGCATCAGATTGAAAAAGTTAGAGAAAGACAAAACAAATACAGGGAAGCAGAAGGAATGAATTAACAAAAATAAAAGTTAAAATAAAGGAGTTAGAAAATAGATAACAGTAGGACCAATAAATGAGTGGGTTGATTCTGTAAAAAAGAATTATATAAGCTATTAGATAACATAATCAGGAAAAGAAAAGGAGAAAGCACAAATATACAAAACAAATGAAAAGTTGCACATAACCAGAGTAAGAAGACATTTTAAATATCACAAAATAGAACTCTATAGAAATCATTTAAAGAACTGGAAGAAATGGATAATGTCCTAGGAAAATAAAATTTACCAAACTGACCCTAAAAGAAAAGTCCATGTAGATCAATTTTCTTTTCTTTTTTTTTCTGAGATGGCATTTCGCTCTTGTTGCCCAGGCTGGAGTGCAATGGCACGATCTCGGCTCACAGCAAACTCTGCCTCCCGGATTCAAGCGATTCTCCTGCCTCAGCTTCCCGAGCAGCTGGGATTACAGGCATGCGCCACCACGCCTGGATAATTTTCTATTTTTCATAGAGACGGGGTTTCTCCATGTTGCTCAGGCTGGTCTCGAACTCCCAACCTCAGGTGATCCGCCCGCCTCAGCCTCCCAAAGTTTTGGGATTACAGGCGTGAGCCACCGTGCCTGGCCTTGTAGATCAATTTTCACAGAAATAGAGAAAGCTATAAAGAGCTCCCCAATTCCTCAAAGCACCAGATAGACCAAGATCCTTTCACAAGGGGAAGTCTTTTCACACTGAAAAGCAGATAATTCAAATACTATTCTTATTTTCCTGAGCCCAAGGAAGGAACACTTTAACAATGTTTGTATCAAGTGAATAATAACACTGATACCAAGATCTGACAAAGATTCCACAAGAAAAACAAAACCATATAGACTAATTCTCACTTATGAATATCGACACAATATCCTAAATATTTACAAATAGAATCCATGACTGTGTGGGTTTTATTGCAGGAATGCAAGAATTGTTCAACATTAGGAAATCCATTAATATAATCTAACCTATTATTAGATCTAAGTAAAAAAATCCTATCATTTTATTCAGAGATACCAAAGAGTTGTTTGACAAAACTCAACACCCATTCTTTTATTTTTCTTCTCCTTCAGTAACTTTGGTATCAATACCCATTCTTTATAAAAACATTCAATAAAAGAGGAATATGTGGTTCCTTCCCTGATATATTTTTTATCTCATTCTCTATAGATAGATAGATCCCCCAAATCCAGCATTTCACTTAACCAGGAAATACCACCAATATTTATATGCTAAAATCAGATACCAACTAAGGGTACCTACTCTCTCCACTACAATTTAGCATTGTATTGGAGGTTGTCTGGGCACTGTGGCTCACACCTGTAGTCCTAGCACTTTGGTAGGCCAAGGCGGGTGGACTGCTTGACGCCAGGAGTTTGAGACCAGCCTGGCCAACATGGTAAAACTCCATCTCTACTAAAGTTACAAAAATTAGCTGGGTGTGGTAGTGCACACCTGTAATCCCAGCTACTCAGGAGGCTGGGGCATGAGAATCACTTGAGCCGGGGAAGCAGAGGTTGCAGTGAGCCAAGATCGTGCCACTGCCCTGTAGCCTGGGTGAGAGAGAGAGACTCTGTCTTAAAAACAAAAAACAAAAAAATTTGTATTGGAGGTAGTAATCATTACGATTAGAAAAGAGAAATAAATTAAGTATACAATTGAAATGGAAGAAGTAAAGCTATCACCATATATAGATGATCAGATTGTATAGCCACAAAACCCAAACACACCAATAGAGAAACTACTACAAACAAGAGAATTCTGTAAGGTAGCAGGATATAAAATTAGTATATAGAAATCATTCAGTTAGAAGATATGTGGAAGAGAAGGCTCCATTTATTAGAGCAACAAAAAAGATAAAATACCTACAAACAACCTTAACAAGAAATGTCTAAAACTTTAATGAGAAACATTCGTAACACTCTGAAGGAACTAATGGAAAGGCATGCCATGTTCTCAGATGGGAAGACTTAAAATCATAAAGATGTCAAATTAATTTATAAATTTAGTATAAGCCCATTATCATTTTTTGGCTGGGCATGGTGGCTCATGCCTGTAATTCCAGCACTTTGGGAGGCCGAGGTGGGCAGATCACCAGGTAAGGAGTTCGAGACCAGCCTAGCCAATATGGTGAAACCCCGTGTGTACTAAAAATACAAAAATTAGCCGGGCATGGTGGTGGGCACCTGTAATCCCAGCTATTTGGGAGGCTGAGACAGAAGAATCGCTTGATGCTGGCAGGCAGAGGTTGCAGCAAGCCGAGATCGCGCTACTGCACTCCAGCCTGGGCGACAGAGTGAAACTCTGTTTCAAAAAAAAGCATTATCATTTTTTTTCTTTTTCTGAAACTAGACAAGCTGATTCTAAGTTCATATGGAAAAATAACAAGCAAGCATAGCCAGCATATCTCAGAAAAGAAAGAACGATGATGGGGGAATACTGCCACAATAATGCTCTGTTGTAAACCAGTGAATAATTATGTACCAAAACCTAGACAGAGTCTATGGGTCAGCTGGGAGGCTCTATGATCTGGACTAGGCTGTGTTAATCTCAGCTGGGTTAGCTTATGTGTCTGCACCCAGTTGGTGGCTTGGCTGGAGGATGGTGGGCTGCTATAGGACACATTGGCTGGGATGACCAAGCTCATTTCTACTTGTCTCTCACATCTCTTTAGGAGGCTAATCTGAGTATGTTCTCACAGCTGTGACAGGGGTCTAAGAGAGGAAGCAGAATATGCAAGAGCTTTTTCAAGTCTCTGCTTATATCAAGTTTGTTACTATCCCATTGATTAAAGCAAGTTGTATGGCCAAACTCAAGAGTCAGTGTGGAAAGGCACTACCTTTACCAAAGTTAGATAAAGAGACACATGAAAAATTGGGGTCATTAATGTAATCTATCACAAAACTATGACTCAGTATCTAGAATCCATGAAAGAAAACGTAAATTTATTTATATAAATATAAAATTTGCAGCTGGGCGTGGTGGCTCACACCTGCACATTCCAGCACTTTGGGAGGCTGAGGTGGGCAGATCACCTGAGGTCAGGAGTTCAAGACCAGCCTGGCCAACATGACGAAACTTCGTCTCTACTAAAAATACAGAGGCCAGATGTGGTGGCTCACGCCTGTAACCCCTGCACTTTGGGAGGCAGAGGCGGGCGGATTGCCTGAGGTCAGGAGTTCCAGACCAGCCTGGCCAATATAGTGAAGCTCCGTCTCTACTAAAAATATAAAAAATTAGCCGGGCATGGTGGCAGGCATCTGTAATCCCAGCTACTAGGGAGGCTGAGGCAGGAGAATCGCTTGAACCCGGGAGGCGGAGGTTGCAGTGAGCGGAGACCATGCCACTGCACTCCGGCCTGGGCAAGAGAGCAAGACTCCATCTCAGAAAAAAAAAAAAAAAAAAAAAAACCAAGAAATTAGCTGGGCGTGGTGGCAGGCGCCTGTAATCCCAGCTACTCGAGAGGCTGAGGCAGGATAATCACTAGAACCCAAGAGGCAGAGGTTGCAGTGAGCTGAGATTGCACCACTGCACTCCAGCCTGGGCGACAGAGCGAGACTCCATGTCAAAAAAATAAAAAATAAAAAATAAATAAATAAAAATAAAATAAAATAAAATAAAATTTGCTTTGGAAAAAAGTCCATTAGCAAAGTCTGAAGAATGATGAACTGGGAAAAAAATTGACAGCTGAGATCACTGACAAAGGTCTATCTCTCTATTTATTTAACTTTTTTTTTTTGAGACGGAGTCTTGCTCTGTCACCCAGGCTGGAGTGCAGTGGCGCGATCTCGGCTCACTGCAAGCTCCGCCTCCCGGGTTCATGCCATTCTCCTGCCTCAGCCTCCTGAGTAGCTGGGACTACAGGCGCCTGCCACCACGCCTGGCTAATTTTTTGTATTTTTAGTAGAGACGGGGTTTCACCATGTTAGCCAGGATGGTCTCGATCTCCTGACCTCGTGATCTGCCTGCCTCGGCCTCCCAAAGTGCTGGGATTACAGGCATGAGCCACTGCGCCCGGCCTATTTATTTAATTTTTAAAATTTTTATTTAAAGGAGTAGAGTTTATGATCTCTCTAATTATATAACAAAGTTCTAGAAATGAATGAAAGGCCAGAGACCAAACAGAAAAAGGGGACAGAGAATATAAATAGATAATTAATAGAAAAACACATAAAAAGTCCCTTAAACCCATGAAAAAATTATCATCACTCACAATAAATGAAAATCAAAACTACACTGAGATACCATTTTTTTTTCTTTTTTTCCCTTTTTTTTTTTTTGAGATGGTGTTTTATTCTTGTTTCCCAGGGTGGAGTGTAGTGGCTCTATCTCGGCTCACTGCAACTTCCACCTCCTGGTTCAAGCAATTCTCCTGCCTCAGCCTCCCAAGTAGCTGAGATTACAGGCGTTTGCCACCATGCCCAGCTAATTTTGTATTTTTAGTAGAGACGGGGTTTTGCCATGTTGGCCAGGCTGGACTTGAACTCCTGACCTCAGGTGATCTGCCCACCTCGGCCTCCCAAAGTGCAGGGATTCCAGGCGTGAGCCACTGTACCTGGTCTGAGATACCATTTCTATTCTATCACATTGTCAAAAATCCAAAAGTCTCACAATACACTCTGTTGCTTGTGAGGCTGTGGTGAAACAGATACAATCACATTTGGCTGGTAGAAATGCAAAATGATACAACACCTGTGGAGGGCAATTTTGGCAATATCCCCAAAGTTACAAATGTAATTCTTGGAATTTATCCTACAGAAATATCTGCATATGTATGAACTATCTATCCTTTGTGGCACAGTCATTAAATAAATGTGCACATAATGTATATTCACATTACCTAACACTTTGAGGTAGTAGTCCTATGTGCTTTCATACAGTGGCTTTCTACTTACCAGAAACTCTCTAATGCTCTGATAGGGAAAGACCACCAGGATGTATTATTTAACTAATTAATTAATTTATTTATTTTGAGACGGATTCTAGCTCTGTCACCCAGGCTAGAGTGCAGTGGCGCAAACTCGGCTCACTGCAACCTCTGTCTACTGCATTAAAGCGATTCTCCTGCCTCAGCCTCCCGAGTAGCTGGGATTACAGGCATGTGCTACTATGCCCAGCTAATTTTTGTATTTTTAGTGGAGTCTGGGTTTCACCATGTTGGCCAGGCTGGTCTCGAACTCTTGACCTCAGGTGATCCGCCCACCTTGGCCTCCCAAAGTGCTGAAATTACAGGCGTCAGCCACTGCATCTGGCCCCCAGGATGTATTACTAAGTGAAAAAAGCAATATGTATAACAACATACATAGTATGGCACCTTCTGTATAAGGTGGAAAGTGGAATAGGCTATATATTTATATTTGTTTGCATCTGTATAAAGAAACACTAGAAGACAAAATAAACTAACAAAACTGATACCTGTGCGGGTGCAGGGGAACTGGGTGGACTAGATGGGGATAAGAAATCTCAAACTATAATTTTTAAATAGTTTCGATATTCAAAATGTGTGTTTTATCTATTACAAATGACATATTCAGGCTGGGCGCGGTGGCTCATGCCTGTAACTCCAGCACTTTGGAAGGCTGAGGAGGGTGGATCACTTGAGGCCTGGAGTTCAAAACCAGATTGGCCAACATGGCGAAACCCATCTCTACTAAAAATACAAAAATCAGCTGTGCATGGTGGCACACAGCTGTAATTCCAGCTACTCGGGAGGCTGAGGCAGGAGAATCACTTCACCCCAGGAGGCAGAGGCTGCAGTGAGCCGACATCGCCCCACTGCACTCCAGCCTGTGTGACAGAGCCAGACTTGATCTAAAAAAAAAAAGTTCACAAAGTAACAAAACTCTAAAGCAATTAGAAATTTAAGAAATATACGATTCTTTTTTTAAACTTATTTGTTAATGTATTTTAATGCATAAGTAATGCCTGAATCCATCTGGAGGATTTTTTTGTGTGTGTTTTTTTGAGATGAATTCTTGCTCTGTTGCCCACGCTGAAGTACAATGACGCCATCTTGGCTCACTGCAACCTCCACCTCCTGGGTTCAAGTGATCCTCCTGCCTCAGCCTTCTGAGTAGCTGGGATTACAGGCACCTGCCACCACGCCCAGGTAATTTTTGTATTTTTAGTAGAGATAGGGTTTCACTATGTTGGTTAGGCTGATCTTGAACTCCTGACCTCAGATGATCCCCCCCCGCCTCTGCCTTCCAAAGTGCTGGGATTATAGGCATGAGCTACCGCACCCAGCCCTGGAGTATTTTATAGCAAATTCCAGACCTGAGGTAATCTCACACATAAAAGCCATGTTTCTCTAACACACTTTTTTTTTTTTTAAAGCATAATTACAATAATGTTGACATACCCAACATTTTGTGTGTGTGTGTGTGTGTGAGACATAGTCTAGCTCTGTCGCCCAGGCTTGAGTGCAGTGGTACGATCTGGGCTCACTGCAACCTCCGCCTCCCGGGTTCAAGCAACTCTCCTGCCTAACCCTCAGGAGTAGCTGGGATTACAGGTGTGCACCACCATGACTGGCTAATTTTTGGATTTATTTATTTATTTTTTTTTTGAGACGCAGTCTAGCTCCGTGGCCCAGGCTGGAGTGCAGTGGAAAGATCTTAGCTCACTGTAAGCTCCACACCCCAACCCCCCACGGTTCACGCCATTCTCCTGCCTCAGCCTCCCGAGTAGCTGGGACTACAGGCGCCCGCCACCACGCCCGGCTAATTTTTTTGTATTTTTAGTAGAGACAGGGTTTCACCATGTTAGCCAGGATGGTCTCGATCTCCTGACCTCGTGATCCACCTGCCTTGGCCTCCCAAAGTGCTGGGATTACAGGCGTGAGTCACCGCGCCCGGCCTAACTTTTGTATTTTTAGTAGAGATGGGATTTCACCATATTGGCCAGGCTGGTTTCAAACTCCTGACCTCAGGTGATCCACCCGCCTCAGCATCCCAAAGTGCTGGGATTACAGGTGTGAGCCACCTGTGCCTGGCCTAACATACCCAACATATTTAACATTTATTCCTGAATATCATCTAACACCCAGTCCATGTTCTACTGTCCTTCATTATCTCAAAAACACCTTTTTCAGCCTGGCCAACATGGTGAAACCCTGTCTCTACTAAAAATGCAAAAATTAGCTGGGCATGGTGGTGCGCCCCTGTAATCCCAGCTACTCCGGAGGCTGAGGTGGGAGAATCCCTTGAACCCGGGAGGTGGAGGCTGCAGTGAGCTGAGATCTTGCCACTGCACTTCAGCCTGGGTGACAGAACAAGACCCCATCTCAAAAAAAAAAATATTTTTATACTTCGTTGGAATCTGGTTGTTAACAAGACCCACATATTGCATTTGTTTGCTTTATCTCTGAAATTTCCTTTCCTTTTTAATCTTTTTTTTTTTTTTTTTTTTTTTTTTTTTTGAGATGAGGTCTCGCTCTGTCCCTCAGGCTGGAGAGCAGTGGTGCGATCTCAGCTCACTGCAAACTCCACCTTCTGGGTTCAAGTGATTCTCCTGCCTCAGCCTCCCCAGTAGCTGGAATTACAGGCATGTGCCATGATGCCCGGCTAATTTTTGTATTTTTAGTAGAGATGGGGTTTCACCATGTTGGCCAGGCTGGTCGTGAACTCCTGACCTCGTGATCTGCCCGCCTTGGCCTCCCAAAGTGCAGGGATTACACCACACCCAGCCTTATTTTCTTTTTAGTCTGTAATTTTCCCTTTTTTCTTCCTTCCACTTATTTGTTGAATATACTGGCTCATTTTCCTGTAAAATTTCCCAAGTTCTTGCTTTGGTGTATTGTTTCTCCTGGTATCATTTAACATGTTTCTCTTCCTATATTCCCTGAATTTTTGGTAAATGAAATAGAGATGCTTGATTAAATTGTTTCTTTTTTCCTTCTTGTTTAAAAGTATACTTCATGAATAGTACTGTATACTTCTTATTGCACAACGTAAGAAGGCGCATATATCTTGTTTTCTGTCTTTGATGATAAGTTTGATGAGTAGGGTCAGATGGTATCAGCCTAATTCCTCTCTTATAATTCCCCAAATGTTTTTCACCTAATGGTTTTAGTAGCTATATTTTTTCTTAAATCCATTATCTCATTAGGGTTTGAATTGTAACACTGCTATTTCTCTTGCATTTATAAGTTGTGAGTCTTCCATAAAGAAGCTCTTTCCATAATTATCTATTTGTTTTTTTTTTTTTTTTTTTTTTTTTTTTTTTTTTTTTTTTTTTGAGACGGAGTCTCACGCTGTTGCCCAGGCTGGAGTGCAGTGGCGCGATCTCGGCTCACTGCAAGCTCCGCCTCCTGGGTTCACGCCATTCTCCTGCCTCAGCCTCCTGGGTAGCTAGGACTACAGGCGCCCACCACCGCGCCCGGCTAATTTTTTGTATTTTTAGTAGAGACGGGGTTTCACTGTGGTCTCGATCTCCTGACCTTGTGATCCGCCCGCCTCAGCCTCCCAAAGTGCTGGGATTACAGGCTTGAGCCACCGCGCCCGGCCATAATTATCTATTTGATTAACCTGCAATATGATTCATGTGGGAAGGCAGGAATAATGCCAGATTTTTTCCATTTGTTGATTAATTATCAGCAGAATAAGCTGATGTCTTAGCAACATCCAAGGTAACCAATTCATTTTTATTTATTTATTTATTTTTGAGACAGTCTCGCTGTGTCACCCAGGCTGGAGTGCAGTAGCGCAATCGGCTCACTGCAACTTCCGCATCCCGGGTTCAAGCGATTCTCCTGCCTCAGCCTCCCAAGTAGCTGGGACTACAGGCGCCCACCACCATGCCCAGCTAATTTTTGTATTTTAGTAGAGATGGAGTTTCACTATGTTGGCCAGGCTGGTCTTGAACTTCTGACCTCGTGATCCACCCACCTCGGCCTCCAAAAATGCTGGGATTACAAGCGTGAGCCACTGTGCCTGACCTCATTTTAATTTTTTTTTTTTTTTTTTTTTTTTTTTTTTTTTGAGACGTTGTCTCGCTCTGTCGCCCAGGCTGGAGTGCAGTGGCCAGATCTCAGCTCACTGCAAGCTCCGTCTCCCGGGTTTACGCCATTCTCCTGCCTCAGCCTCCCGAGTAGCTGGGACTACAGGCGCCCGCCACCTCTCCCGGCTAGTTTTTTTGTATTTTTTTTAGTAGAGACGGGGTTTCACTGTGTTAGCCGGGATGGTCTCGATCTCCTGACCTTGTGATCTGCCTGTCTCGGCCTCCCAAAGTGCTGGGATTACAGGCTTGAGCCACCGCGCCCGGCCAGTTTTTTTTTTTTTTTCTGAGACAGAGTCTCGCTCTGTCACCCAGGCTGGAGTGCAGTGACCGGATCTCAGCTCTCTGCAAGCTCCGCCTCCTGGGTTCACGCCATTCTCCTGTCTCAGCCTCCCGAGTAGCTGGGACTACAGGCGCCTGCCACCCCGCCTGGCTAATTTTTTTGCATTTTTAGTAGAGATGGGGTTTCACCGTGTTAGCCAGGATGGTCTCGATCTCCTGACCTTGTGATCAGCCCGCCTCAGCCTCCCAAAGTGCTGGGATTACAGGTGTGAACCACCGTGCCCGGCTCATTTTAATTTTTTTAAATATACAATTCTTAAGAGAAAACTTTAAATTCTAACAAAGAACACAGATAGAAGAAGATGAACTGAAGAAATGAGGGTATATTCCATGTTGTTGGATGGAATGAGTAATTATTACAATGATGGCAGTTCCTCCAAATTAATCTATAAATTTAGTGTGATCCCAATCAAAATTCCGGTTGGATTTTTGAAGACCTTGATAGACTCATTTTAAAATTTATGTGGCAATAGATCTAAGATACCTAAAAAGAAGACTAAAGAGGAGGAAATGCTCCATGTGATATTTAGATACATTACAAAATACTAAAACCAAGGTGGTATTAGCCCAAGGACAGAAAAAGACATATGTGTATATGCATAATAACGTATGATAATGATGGCATGGCAAATCAATGGGAAAAGGAGGAATTGTTCAGTATTTGATGGTGGGAAATCTGGCTCACCATGTGGAGAATAATAAAACTGCGTCCCCAAGTTATTACCACATATGAGGGTGGAATCTAGATGGATTAAAACCTATTCCACCTATTAGACTAGCAAAAATTAGCAAGCTTGGCCAGCTGCAGTGACTCACGCCAGTAATCCCAGCACTTTGGGAGTCTGAGGTGGGTGGACTGCTTGAGGTCAGGAGTTTGAGACCAGCCTGGCCAACATGGTGAAACCCCATCTCTACTAAAATACAAAAATTAGCAGGGCATGGTGGCGGGCGCCTATAATCCCAGCTACTAGGGAGGCTGAGGCAGCAGAATTGCTTGAACCTGGGAGGTGGAAGTAGCAGTGAGCCAAGATCGCACTACTGCATTAAGACTGTCTTAATATGTGTGCTGCCGAGGAGAGCACAAGAGAGATTCTGTCTTTAAAAAAAAAAAAAAAGATAGCAAGCTAGAAAATGTCAAGTGTGAGTGAAGATGTGGGGATACAGAAATCCTCACACATGGTGAAAGTGTGAACTGGTACTGCCATCCCAGAGAACCATCTAGAAGTACTGGTGTTCTTAGTCACACTAAGTATATGCACACTTTAGAATGCAATCATGTGGCTCTTGAGTGTATGTTCCAAAAGAAATCCTCACACAGATCAATAAGGGAATATGTACAAAGATGTTCACTGAAGTATTATTGAAGAGCTGGAGGCAATCTATGCAGGGAAGGTGCAGTATGATTACCATGAGCAGATAGAAGCAATGGAGTAGGTTAGGTTGGGTGCAGTGGCTCACGCCTGTAATCCCAACACTTTGGGAAGCCAAGGTGGGTGGATCACCTGAGGCCAGGAGTTGAAGACCAGCCTGGCCAATATGGCAAAACCCCATCTCTACTAAAAATACACAGGCAAGGTGGTGGGCGCCTGTAATTCCAGCTACTTGGGAGGCTGAGGCAGGAACCTGGGGGGCAGAAGTTGCAGTAAGCCCAGATAGCGCTACTGCACTCCAGCCTGGGCAACAGAGTGAGACTCCGTGTCAAAAAAAAAAAAAAAAAAAAGAAGCAATAGATTAGATGTATACACAGCAATATGGACAGGCCTTAGAAACACTAGGCTGAATGAAAAACAGAATGAGTTTTTTTTTTTTTTTTTTTTTTTTGAGACAGAGTCTCATTCCATCGCCCAGGCTGGAGTGCAGTGGTGTGATCTCAGCTCACTGCAACCTCTGCCTCCCAGGTTCAAGTGATTCTTGTGCCTCAGCCTCCCCGGTAGCTGGGATTACAGGTGTGCGCCACCACACCGGGCTAATTTTTGCATTTTTAGTAGAGACGGGGTTTTGCCATGTTGGCCAGGCTGGTCTTGAACTCCTGGCCTCAAGCAATCCGCCTGCTTCGGCCTCCCAAAGTGCTGGGATTACAGGCATGAGCCACCACACCTGGCCAGAATGAGATATTTATGTAAAAGAAAAACAACAAGTACAAAGTATGCTCAATAGTGAGACAATCTGATATCATGTGCCTCTTGAGGTGATGATACAAAACAAAATAAAGAATATCCCCTATGTACTGTTCTTGCTAAAAATATTTATTCTGAATCTATTCATATGAAAAGAACAAATGAATACAGAATATGGGACATATTACAAGACAATTGGTCTGGACTCTTCAAAAACATAAATGTCATTTGAAACACAAAAAATATAGGGGTATTATTTTAGATTAAAAGAGGTTAAAGGGATATAACAACAAAATGTAACACATAAATGTCAGGTGTGCGGCTCATGCCTGTAATCCCTGAACTTTGGGAGGCCAAGGTGGATGGATCACTTAAGGTCAGGAGTTTGAGACCAGCCTGGCCAACGTGTAGAAACCGTGTCTCTACTAAAAATACAAAAATTAGCCGGGCATGATGGCAGACGCCTGTAGTCCCAGCTACTCAGGAGGTGGAGGCAGGAGAATTGCTTGAACCCAGGAGGTAGAGGTTGCAGTGAGCCGAGATCACACCACTGCACTACAGCCTGGGCAACAGAGCGAGACTCCATCTCAAAAAAAAAAAAAAAAAAAAAAAAAGAAATGTAATACATAAAACTTGATTAGATCCTGGGATCAAAAAATGAAAGCTGCATTTTGGGGATAACTGGGGGGAAATGTGAATATGGGCTATACGTGATGGCATTACTGAGTTATAGTTAAATCTTCTTAGGTGTGATAATGGTATTGTGGTTATGTAGGATGATATTTGGTGAAGTATAAGGGTATATGGCTTTCATTATACCACTCTTTCAACTGTTCTGAATTTGGAAACAATATAGAATAAACATTTGGCTGGGTGCAGTGATTCACACCCATAATCTCATCACTTCAGGAAGCAGAGGCAAGCAGATTGCTTGAGCCCTAGGAGTTCGAGACCAGTAAAAAAATCTTTTTTTTTCATGCTTAAAAGCCTTTTTATTTTTATTTATTTTTTATTTTATTTTATTTTTTTACAGGTAAAAATGTATCTTTTTAATCCCCTGTAGTGTCTCATTCTCTCACCTTAGAAACAATAATTATCATGAATTTAGAGTGTACTCTTCTGATTCAGTTTTTTTTTTTTATTATACTTTAAGTTCTACTTTAAGTTCTAGGGTACATGTGCACAACGTGCGGGTTTGCTACATATGTATACATGTGCCATGTTGGCGTGCTGCACCCATTAACTCGTCAAAAAAATCTTTTTTTTTTTGAGAGAAGTCTCACGCTTGTCCCCCAGGTTTGAGTGCAATGGCTTGATCTCGGCTCACTGCAACCTCTGCCTCCCAGGTTCAAACGATTCTCCTGCCTCTGCCTCCCAAGTAGCTGGGATTAAGGCACCTGCCACCATGCCCAGCTAATTTTTTGTATTTTTTTTTTTTTAGTAGAGATGGGGTTTCACTATGTTGGCCAGACCGGTCTCAAACTCCTGACCTCAGGTGATCTGCCTGTCTCGGCCTCCCAAAGTGCTGGGATTACAGGTGTGAGTCACTGTGCCCGGCTGAGACCAATAAAAACATCTTTAAAAATTAGCTGGGCAGGCCGGGTGCGGTGGCTCAAGCCTGTAATCCCAGCACCTTGGGAGGCCGACATGGGTGGATCACGAGGTTAGGAGATCGAGACTATCCTGGCTAACACGGTGAAACCCCGTCTCTACTAAAAAATACAAAAAAACTAGCCGGGCGAGGTGGTGAGCGCCTGTAGTCCCAGCTACTTGGGAGGCTGAGGCAGCGGAATGGCGTAAACCCAGGAGGCAGAGCTTGCAGTGAGCTGAGATCGGGCCATGCACTCCAGCCTGGGCAACAGAGCCAGACTCTGTCTCAAAAAAAAAAAAAAAAAAAAAAAAAAAAAAAAATTAGCTGGGCATGGTGATGTGCGCCTGTAGTCCCCCAGCTACTCGGGAGGGTGAGGTGGGAGGATCCCTTGACCCCAGGAGGCGGAGGTTGCAGTGAGTGGAGGTCATGCCACTGAACGCCAGCCTGGGGGACAGAGCAAGACGCTGGCTTTAAAAAAAAAAAAAGAAAAGAAAAGAAAAGAAAAAAAAGGAGGAAATACACACAAAGCAATAATACATATTTTGCAAGAATGCATATATGCAAAAATACGCATAAAACACCTTAGAATGGCTGCCTATAGGAGGGAAATGAAAATGGGAAGTAGAGATGAAAGAGATTTTAAAAAATAACACAATCTCTCACTAAAGTAATAAATATTCATCAAATACATGGAAAACACAGAAAAGTACAAGGAAGAAAATTAAATTCACTGATAATGTCACTTTGACTTGTTAGAAATGCAAATCCTCGGCCCTAAACCAGACTTACTGAATCAAAACTCTGGGCATGAGGCCCAGTAATTGGTGTTCTAACAAGCCTTCCCAGTGATTCTGATGCTGGGGAAAGTTAGAGAACCACTAATCTAGATTTAACTATTATTAACATTTTGTTTCAGATCCTTGTAGTCTTTTTAAAAATATGAAATATTGGCCGGGCGCGGTGGCTCAAGCCTGTAATCCCAGCACTTTGGGAGGCCGAGACGGGCGGATCACGAGGTCAGGAGATCGAGACCATCCTGGCTAACACAATGAAACCCCGTCTCTACTAAAAATACAAAAAAAAAAAAATTAGCCGGGCGAGGTGGCGGGCGCCTGTAGTCCCAGCTACTCGGGAGGCTGAGGCAGGAGAATGGCGTAAACCCGGGAGGCGGAGCTTGCAGTGAGCCGAGATAGCGCCACTGCACTCCAGCCTGGGCGACAGAGCGAGACTCCGTCTCAAAAAAAAAAAAAAAAAAAAAAAATATATATATATATATATATATGAAATATTTCAGACATACAAATAAGTATAGAGAATATAACAAAAACCCACGTACCTACCACTTAGCTTAGAAAGCAAAATATTAGACAAACAGTTGAAGTTCCCTGTGTATCTCTCTCTCATTCTGTTCTTTTGTTTTCTTCCCCAGAGGTAATCAGTATTCTGGATTTGGTATTTCTCCTTAAAAATTATTGTTGGCTGGGGGCGGTGGCTCACACCTGTAATCCCAGCACCTTGGGAGGCCAAGATGTGGTTGGATCACTTGAGCTCAGGAATTTGAGATTAGCCTGGGCAACATGGCGAAACCTTGTCTCTACAAAAAATACAAAAATTAGCCAGGTGTGGTGGTACATGCCTGTAGTCCCAGGTACTTGGGAGGCTGAGGTGGGAGGATGGCTTGAGTCAGGGAGGTGGAGGCTGCAGTGAGAGGAAATCAAGCCAATACTGCAGCCTGGACGACAGAGCAAGACCTTGTCTCAAAAAAAAAAAAAATTGTTTATATATCTATTTAATCTATAAGCAACATTGTTTGCTGTTTTCTAGATTTTAGAACTTTATATAAATGGTTTCATACTTTATGTATCCTTCTGCAATTTGTATTTTATCTCAGTATTGTGTTTTTGAAATTTAGCCGGGTCAATGCATGCAACAAGATTAATTCTTTCTCATTGTAGTATTCTGCATAATATTCTGTCATATGGCTATACCATAATTTACTTATTCATTCTCCTGTTGGTGGAATTTTGGGTTGTTCACATTTTTTTCTCTATTACAAACAGTTCTGCAATGAACATTCTTCCACATACTCATTGAGCAAATGTATAAGAATTTCTCTAGGAGTTAAAGTTTAGGGGTGATCTCCATCTATCTACCTATTATTCAATCATCTCCAATACTAGAATTGCTGGGTCCCAGGGTCATCTTCAGCTATTCTGGATACTTCCTAATTGTTTTCCAAAGTCGTAATAGTTTCCACAAAATTTCATTGTATTTTTTCCCTTATATCTTGTGCATTTGGGATTTTGTTTAAAAAGTCCTTCCCCAGTCAACAAGTCACAAAGATATTCT
Organism: Macaca thibetana thibetana; assembly: GCF_024542745.1. Taxonomy (NCBI): domain Eukaryota; kingdom Metazoa; phylum Chordata; class Mammalia; order Primates; family Cercopithecidae; genus Macaca; species Macaca thibetana. Next base: position 53,962,461 of record NC_065598.1, read on the forward strand.
CCTGCATATATTAACTTCATAGTTTTACCTTTCACATTCACTGTCTACCCTCTTAGGTGGAAAAATAGGGATCCAGTTTTATATTTCTTTTCATGGAGAGCCAAATTTCCCAATGCCATCTACTAAACAGCCCATTTCCCATTGGTTTGTGGTGCAGGCCTGTAAACTCACCCATTTAACAAACATTTGTTGAAGCCTGCCTCGTACCAGTTTTGTGTTGGGTGTTGTTGAAGGCTTGAAGATACACGGCCCCTGCTCTCAGGGAGTTCACCCTCTTCTGGAGACACAGCCACATAAAAAACTACAATATTGTGGTAAGTGCTAGCTTAGCTATACAGGTAAGGTGCTCTGGGTTTCTGACTTATCTGGGAAAGTCAGGGAAGGTTTCAACGAAGTGACAAGTTAGGTCTTAGAGAAACAGAAAAAAAATTGCAAATGCAGGGGGAAAGGTGCAAGTGATCAGGGCTGGTTTGGGGTCCAGAGGAATTTCAGGTGTCTCTAGGATGAGAGGTTAGAAGCCCTCCAACGAAGTAGAGAGATAGTGAGTCCTGTTTATGGGTAAAGGGACAGAAGAAGTCATTTTCAGCCCATCTGTGCTTGAAGTGGAGAAACAAACCCACCCTCGGAGGCACAAAGTCCCACCTACTCTGTGCCCCACCCCAGGGTTTAGGCTTGAGGAAGAGGAGGGGCTGGAATTAAACCATCAGGAAGAAAACATTTTCAGACTAATATTTACTGTTTTGTGGGGGCAGACTTCACTTCCCAGCCAGCTCCTTGAGATGGCTTCAGAAATCCCTACTTGCCCCACTCCAGAGATATAAATTCATTCCCTTCTGTAGAAGCTGCTCCGGGATTGAGGGAAGGATGGAGTAGGAGGGGAAGAAGGCAAAAGAGTGGGAGAGGCTTCTAGTTCTGGCTTCTGCTCCAGCTCGGGTTGGGTCTGACCATAGATCTGAACGTATGCAGAGAGAGCTGGGAGTGCTCAGGGATTGTCTGGGGCCCAAGGACCCGGGAAGGTGGCTGGGAACAGCTAACCAATTCACTTCAGGTGGGGAATACTCGGCCAGCCATGTGACCTAGGCGGCCATTTTCTCACACCCTGCTGTCGCCATCTTCCATGCAGACAAAGACACCATCCCCCACCCTTATGTGATTCGGGCGTGGTGACTGCCTGGTTACTGAGATTTGGAAGCACGCATATTTAACCCCAGACAAATGCCCGCAGACAACATTTTGGCTTGCAAGTAGGGTATGTAGCCGCACCAGTCGACCCGCCGCTTCTTCCCGGTCACTTGGCCGTCCTCCTTTGCCCTCCTCGGCTCTTTCCTTACCTACGGGGCAGCCAGGAGGCGGGGCCAGCGTGGTCGCGAGGAAGGGACGGGCGGGCGCGAGCTGTCAGTCAGAAGCCCCGTCCCCTCGCGGAGAACGCACAGTGGGTGGAGTCGGGCGCCGCCGGCCTGGGATCCGGAAGTCGGAGCCTAGCTGCGCGAGAGCATCTGCTCGCCCAACCGACTTGTCGTGTTGCCCTCGCTTCTCAGATCTCCGCCGGAAGTGTAGGTAAGAAACTACTCTCCTCTTTTCTCACCTAGACGGCCGGGCAGTTAGGATCGTGTATTGGATGTGAAACCAGAGATGCCCGCCAGCCTGGAATAGAGAGGTAAACAGCCGGATCCTTTCCAGGGTAGAAGGACCCGGAAGAGGGGCAGGGTTCGCGGCACACGTGGAGACGCGCCTAATTGCCTTTTCGCGGAGTGGAGTTTGCCGGGAGAGGGGCATTGCCCCATCCCACCTAGAAAGGTGTAGACCCGGGACACACGGTGTAGAGAGGGACAAACTTCACTTGTGTGGTGAAGCGTTGATCGTCCTCAAGATAGTGAGGCTGCATTCTGCATTCACCCTGTATAGACAGGAGTCGACCCACCGAAGGAATGGGGGACATCCACCCCAACCGTGTAGAGACATCTCCCTCAACCTAGCTGAGCATCGCAGACTTCTCCCGACTTAAGGCATTTCCTTGGCTTGACTCTAGACAGCCGCCTCGAGGCACCTCCTCAGGACAGACAGACGCTTTGGTATATCTGCCCCCATACCAGTATAGAGGAGCTTAGAAACATTTAATATACAGAGGGAGGGCACCTCCTCCCCATTCGCGTAGACCTAGAGCGCTCAGTGTCTCTCCCCAACTCACCCGTTCCCAAAGTGGTTGCAGATACAGGCCTCATCCTATAGACAACTAAGCCGATTGCCCCCTCCTCCTAGGTTAGATTGAGTCCCCATTGTGGAGAATCAGACCTGATCCCTACTTCCGTAGCCCCCGTTTTACCGAATGTGTAATTTTTCGAAGCACCCACACAGAAACAGACCTTAATCCATGAAGAGACAGGTCTGCCCCTTGAGGGGCCATGGGGGTAGAGGGGCTCAGATGTGTTCCTCTCCTTTTGAGGTAGACACAGATCATCCCCCTACCTCCCCTACCTCCCCCAAAGATTTAGCATCACTAAATGTAGCAAGGGAGATACCCCACAGGAGCAGATATGCAGGTCTCCCTCCCTGTAATGTTGAGAGGGAGTGACATCGTTGATTACCCGGCAGTGCAGTGCCTACGGTCTCTCCCCTTTACCCAAGGTAGTGGAGCTCAGATCTGTTTCTCTCCACCCAGGGTAGAATCACAGACGCCCCCACCCCCAAGTATTAGGGCTGATCTACTAATTTATAGCTGCATTGCCTGCCCCTTCCACACACCACCCATGCAGAGAACCAGAGCCCCTGTTTCTTTCAGTGTTAGTGTGCTGCTGACTTCAACCAGCATAAAAGATGAAAGTTGTCACAGTCCACCTCCCATAGAAGGGTCCAGAATAGCTCACTGCAGGTAAGGTGCAGACCTGCTTATTCAAAGCTGCATAGTTGTGGAATCAGGCATATCGATCCCGCACCTCAGCCCTCTCCAGGGTAAAGAGACGCAGGACCTATCCCCACAATCTAGAGATAAACAGATCTGTGGTTCTTTTCCCATGCAGCAGAGATGCACACAGCCACTTTGTGGGTTTCCCCAGTTTCTCTGCACCCCAGAGTAGGGGGACAGATGGCAATCCCCCCAACCCAAATCACTGAGGTATAGACCCCAGGCATATGCAGGCACAGATTTTTACCCCCTCCTCCAAGATTTTGTACTTATCTCAGTCCATATAGACACTCAGGTAAGAATCCCTGTTCTCAGGCCCCTTTTCCCCAAGGTAGACTCCTGGGCTCTATTTACGCCCTTCCCCACCACCTCTCCCAGGGCAGATGAGGTATAGAATCCCCTACTTGGGAAAAGAGGCACTATTATCACCCCATATAGAAGTAGACCATCCTTGCGTGCCCCTTTCCCCTCAGTGTGGAGGTGTTTAGCACTAGTCTTCTACCTAGAATATAACACTATAGTGTGGAGGAATAAGAACCAAAGACCTCATCTGATGCTTTGAGCCACTGACTCCACCCGGGATGAGGTTGAGACCTATTCCTCCCTTTGGGTAGTATGACACTTCCTTCTCTGTGTGGACTCAGCCATATGAGGCTCTAGCTTCAGCTTCTCCCAGTTTTCCTAATTATTACGGCTTCCTCATAATGTTCTTTAACATTTTACCTTTAGGGGACTTAGGAGGGGGCTTGTGGCATTGTAGTTCCCAGCTGTCTTCAAATTGCTTCTTCGTCCATTCTTACAGGAGGAGAACAAGCAGATTTGAACCTATCTGCTTTCAAGCTGGTCATCGCGATGAAACTTAGACACAGTGAGTTTCCTTTACCACCCCTCCCAATCCTGTGCTTTTAATGAATATTCATAGAATTTCACAGCAACTTTTCGTTGTTTTGGTTTTGTTTTGAGATGGAGTCTTGCTCTGTCACCCAGGCTGGAGTGCAGTGGTGCAATCTCAGTGCACTGTAACCTCCACCTCCAGGGTTCAAGCATTTCCTGCCTCAGACTACCGAGTAGCTGGGATTATAGATGTGTGCCACCATGCCAGGCTACTTTTTGTATTTTTAGTAGAGACGGAGTTTCACCATGTTGGCCAGGCTGGTCTCGAACTCCTGACCGCAAGTGATCTGCCCCTGTTGGCCTCCCAAAGTGCTGGGATTACAGGCGTGAGCCACTGCACCCGGCCTTCACAGCAACTTCTAAAAACTGCTGAATATGTTTCAGATCACTCGGTCTGGGTCTTTTTCATATGGTATCATTGCTGTCTTCCTGACTTCCTTGTCAGAGAATGTTTCCCTTATGCCCCATTCTCAATTTATAGATGAGGAAACTGAGGCTTAGCAAGGTTAAGTAATTTGATCTGAGGTGAATTGCAATAAATGACATATCACACTGCCTATAACCCCAACATGTCCTAACATTTTTCTCTATCAGTTGGTACCATAAGTTGTACTAGTGGTTAAGAGCGTGCTTGTAATCCCAGCTGCTTGGGAGGCTGAGGCAGAGGAGAATTGCTTGAGCCTGGGAAGCAGAGGTTGTGGTGAGCCAAGATCATGCCACTGCACTCCAGTATGGGCAACAGACTGAGACGCTATCTCAACAAAAAAAAAAAAGAAAAAACAAAACAAAAAAAGAAAAGAAAATGATAACATTTGGATAGTACACTGGCACTGGGTGGGCTGGATGAGGATTGTGCAACCCAGTGGCTCTGTTTTATGTGTGAGTGCTGGCCCTGCCAGTGGACAGCCTGGTGGGAAAAAACTTAATACATTTTTTATATAATCATAAAAATGTCATCAAGAATCATACTGTTAATACCAAAAGCAAATAATCATACTTTTTTTTTAAATTTTAATTTGCATGTTTTTTGGAGATGGAGTCTTGCTTTGTCACCCAGGCCGGAGAGCTGTGGTGCCATCTCGGCTCACTGCAACCTTCACCTCCTGGGCTCAAGCGATTCTCCTGCCTCAGCCTCTGGAGTAGCTGGGATTACAGGTGCCTGCCACTGCACCTGGCTAATTTTTGTATTTTTAGTAGAGACGAGGTTTCGCCCTGTTGGCCAGGTTGGTCTCGAACTCCTGACCTCAAGTGATCCGCCTGCCTTGGCCTCCCAAAGTGCTGGAATTGCAGGCGTGAACCACTATGCCCGACCAAATAATCATATTTATAAGTAACACAAGAAAGGTGGTAATTATACTTTATTTAGGAACATCTAATACTAGATGATAAAAATATTGATAGTGATGGAAAAGACAAAAATTACCTGGTTAAATAAAGTAGGCTATATGCATACTTAAGAATTCTGGCTGTTTAAAAAATAAAGAAGTATTGTATAGAAAGATTATATGTAAAAACTGTATTGTGTGGAAAGACTATTAGATGGAAAGATGTTCAGATTTGCTAACTGAAAGAAGTTGGCCCACAGGACTACAGTATGCTATCTTTTATGGAAGAAAATGGGAGGAAATAAGAATATATATTGGTATTTACATAAAGAAAATGATGCACAATAAACTAATAAAGTGCTTTCTTGTGGCAGTGAGGGGACTGCAATGGATAGGGACAAGCATGGGAGGGAGACCTCTCAAAATAACACCTTTTTATTTTGGAATCATATGACTATTACCTGTTAAAAATAAAAAATAATTCTACACATCTACATTAGTGAGGAAAATGGTGAAAATTGAATAGAAAAACTTCCTATGTGCACACAAAACCAAGACCTTCACTGGTAAGGTGCAATTAATGATCAGACTAACTGGGATGATTGCTGGGAAAGATGGGGGGAGGTACCGTGTGGTACAGCTGTCTGCACTCTGGGCTGGGGATATCTTGGACCCAAATGATGATGATCAAGTCTGGGAATGTTTTTGAGGAGTGCTGAAGAGTGTTCAAATGCAGTTTTAACTGTTGTGCATTCTTTTAAATTTTTTATTTTTTTTGAGACAGAGTCTCGCTCTGTCTGCCCGGGCTGGAGTACAGTGGTGTGATCTCAGCTCACTGCAACCTCTGCCTCCTGGGCTCAAGCGATTTTCCAGCCTTAGCCACCCGAGTAGCTGGGATTATAGGTGCCTGCCACCACACTTGTCTAATTTTTAAATTTTTAGTAGAGATGGGATTTCATCATGTTGGCCAGACTGGTTTTGAAGTCCTGACCTCAGGTGATTCTCCCGCCTTGCCTCCCAAAGTGCTGGGATTACAGGCATGAGCCACTGCGACCAGCCTATTTTTTATTTTTTATTTTTACATTAAAAAAAATTTTTTTTTGAGATGAAGTTTTGCTCTGTACCCCAGGCTGGACTGCAGTGGCAGGATCGTGGCTCACTGCAAGATCTTGGCTCACTGCAACCTCCGCCTCCCGGTTCAAGCAGTTCTCCTGCCTCAGCCTCCCGAGTAGCTGGGATTATAGGCGCCTGCCACCACACCCAGCTAATTTTTATATTTTTAGTAGAGACAGGATTTCACCATGTTGGCCAGGCTGGTCTTGAACTTGTGGCCTCAAGTGATCTGCCCGCCTTGGCCTCCCAAAGTGCTGTGTTTATACGTGTGAGCCACCATGCCTGGCCTATTTTTTATTTTTTTGAGATGGAGTCTCGCTCTGTTGCCCGGGCTGGAGTACAATGGCATGGTCTCGGCTCACTGCAACCTCTGCCTCCTGGTCTCAAGCGATTCTTCTGCCTCAGCCTCCTGAGTAGCTGGGATTACAGGTGCGTACCACCACGCCCGGCTATTTTTTTTGTATTTTCAGTAGAGACAGGGTTTCGCCATGTTGGCTAGGCTGGTCTCCAACTCTTGACCTCAAGGGATCCACCTGCCTCAGCCTCCCAAAGTGCTGGGATTACAGGCGTGAGCTACGGCGCCTGGCCACTGTTCATGTTTGAGTAGTTATTTTTTAAGTGGGGAGTGTTCTACCACTTAAAAAGTTTACAACTGGCAGGGCAAGATGGCTCACGCCTGTAATCCCAGCACTTTGGGAGGCCAAGACGGGCAGATCACGAGGTCAGGAGTTCGAGACCAGTCTGGCCAACATAGTGAAACCCCATCTCTACTAAAAATAAAAAAAATTAGCCGAGTGTGGTAGTGTGTGCCTGTAATCCCAGCTACTTGGGAGGCTGAGGCAGGAGAATCACGTGAACCCGGGAGGTGAAGGTTGTAGTAAGCTGAGATCGCGCCATTGCACTCCAGCCTGGGTGACAGTGCGAGACTTCGTCTCAAAAAAAAAAAAAAAAAAAGTTTACAACTATTGGTGTTGGTGGCACAGGTGTATAATCCATGGAACTTGCCTACCTGCCTGCCTTGTCTGCCTGCTGGTTGGTTACCAAACACTGATAAACATGTCATAGTAGGACAATGGAGGGGCAAAGGAATTGCGGCTTTGTGCAGAAGTGCGATTGTAATAGACTGTGGGATGCTAGCTGGTTAGGAAGGGAAGAAGGATGGCTGACAAATAAGGAACTGAGTAGAATGTTCAGGTCTCCAAGAGGTTGTACAAATGGGCTTGAAGATAGGACAGAGGGGTGTCTGAGACTGCTTTCAGAAGTCCAAGCAGTTACAGGTCGTTCCCCCATAGGTGTAACCATAGGAATGGGTGGGTGAGTGGCTATGATTGAGTGGAGATCCTTGGAGGTGAAGATGTCAAGGAAGTGGGAAATCTAGATTGTTGGAAGGGTTGTCTGGTGATCTCCAAAGTCACCCAGGTTGTTGGTGGCAGGAGTTGGGTCGAAAGAAAAGCAATGAACCAGGTGCTTCAATAGATGAGGAAAAGTAAGTCATAGATGACAGGCATAGCAGCCTAGTTGGGGCCTCAAAAAGAGCAGGGTTTTTATCCTATCCCTCTCCACACATTTTTTGAGATGGAGTCTCACTCTGTCACCCAGGCTGGAGTGTAGTGGCGCTGTCATAGCTCATTGCAGCCTCAACCTCCTGGGCTCAAGCGATCCTCCTGCCTCAGCCTTCTGAGTAGCTGGGACTACAGGCATTTGCCACTATGCCCCACTAATTTTTTTTTTTTTCTTGAGACAGAGTCTGGCTCTGCCGCCCAGGCTGGAGTGCAGTGGCCGGATCTCAGCTCACTGCAAGCTCCGCCTCCCGGGTTCACGCCATTCTCCTGCCTCAGCCTCCCGAGTAGTTGGGACTACAGGCGCCCGCCACCGCGCCCGGCTAGTTTTTTGTATTTTTTAGCAGAGACGGGGTTTCACCGTGTTAGCCAGGATGGTCTCGATCTCCTGACCTCGTGATCCGCCCGTCTCGGCCTCCCAAAGTGCTGGGATTACAGGCTTGAGCCACCGCGCCCGGCCTAATTTTTTTTTTTTTTCAGTAGAGATGAGGGTCTTTCTGTGTTGTCCAGGCTGGTCTTGAACTACTGAGCTCAAACAGTCCTCCCACCTTGGCTTCCCAAACTGCTGGGATTACAGGTGTGAGCTACCACACCTGGTTTTTTTTTTGTTTTGTTTTGTTTTGTTTTTTTCTTTTTAACAAGAGGGAAAAATAGTCTCAGCTTGGCACTGGTGAGTCTGGAGGACTACGTTCTCTACCTACTGACCCCAGGATAAACACGTGCCAGTGAAAACAACCACCACCTTTTGAGAGGCCTGCAAGTGAAGCATTGTCCTTGGGAGAGCCAAGTCTCAAGGCAGGAGCTTGGGGAATTGATCCCAGGGAGAGGTTGTTAGGGGAGTGTTGATCACCCAGGTGGGAGTTTCAGAGAATGTTGTGGGGAGTTTGATGCTACGGCAGAGGAAGGATGAGAGGAATGAAGTCAGTGGGTGTACAGGGACATCTGTGGGTGACAGTATGGGAGGTATGGGATTAACGAATACAGAGATCTGCTTTTGAGTACTGATAAATTGGTGATTTTAGGCCTAGATGATGTTGGTGGATGCATTGAGGCTCAGAGAGGTTTTAAAAAATTCTTCAAGGTCATATAGCTAGGTAGTTGTTGAGCCAGAGTAAGAATATCTGCTGGTTATAAAATGGTAGCTGTTTTCTCTCTGGAGTTGTTGAAAAATCTATGAGCAGAGGCTCCTGAGTGCTGGGAGGGATGACTGACTGTACCCCCTTCTCCTTTTTCCCTCCCCGCTTCTCTTCTCCCCTCTGAAGCACATTCTTTTTCTCTCCAAGTGGTGTATTTTCTTTCATTGTGTGCTTGTATCCATTGCAGGCACTCAGTTTCCAGGGAAGTTAGGCTGATGGAAATTGTTGAGTAAAATGTCCAGACCTGGTTCATTCCAAACCTCACATTTTTGTTGTTGTTGTTGTTGCAACATGAGTACTTCAGAAGAAAGGAGACTGGAGGTCTGTTTTGTGTTTATTTATACTGTTTATTTAAATTTGACCCATTCACATTTGTTATGAGACGTTTATGTCTGGTCAGATTTCTACTGTCTTATTTTTTATTTATTTATTTTTTTGAGACGCAGTCTCGCCCTGTCACCCAGGCTGGAGTGCAATGGTGTGATCTCAGCTCACTGCAACCTCCGCCTCCTGGGTTCAAGCGATTCTCCTGCCTCAGCCTCCTGAGTAGCTGGGATTACAGGTGCCTGCCACCATACCCAGTTACTTTTTGTATTTTTAGTGCAGACAGGGTTTCACCATGTTGGCCAGGCTGGTCTCGAACTCCTGATCTCGTGATGCGCCCACCTTAGCCTTCCAAAGTGCTGGGATTACAGGTGTGAGCCACCATGCACGGCCCTGTACCATCTTATTTTATATTTATTGTTTATTTTGTTTCCTCTTATTCCCTTATTTATGCTTTGCTAACTTGATGAAGTTTTTAAACAATTCTCCATCGGTAATTAAAGTTATGTTGGTAATTGTATTCATATTTATATCAAACATAATTAATTCTGTATTTCTCTATCACTTTACCAAAGTTAAATAATGACTATTTTGTAACTTACCCTTTCAAAATGAAACCTTTAGCATGCTTTCATGCTTTTGCTTTTCCAACCCCCATTACTTGATTTCTGGATTTTGTTGAAATCATTTGATATTTCAGTTCTGAACTATTTCCTTATGATATGCTTCTTGGATTTTAAGAATCCTTTTTTTTGTTTGTTTGTTTTTTTGAGACAGGGTCTCACTCTGTCGGCCAGGCTAGAGTGTAGTGGTGTGATCATGGCTCACTGCAACCTCTGCCTCCTGGGCTCAAGTGATCTTCCTGCCTCATCCTCCTGAGTACCTGGGACAACAGGCATGTGCCATCACACCTGGCTAATTTTTTTTTGTGACAGAGTCTTGGTCTGTCGCCCAAGCTGGAGTGCAGTGGTGTGATCTTGGCTCACCACAACCTCCACCTCCTGGGTTCACTCAATTCTCCTGCCTCAGCCTCTTGAGTAGCTGGGATTACAGGCGTGTGCCAACACACCCAGCTAATTTTTGTATTTTTAGTAGAGACAAGGTTTCACCACATTGGGCAGGCTGGTCTCAAACTCCTGACCTCAAGTGATCCATCCACCTTGGTCTCCCAAAGTGCTGGGATTACAGGCGCGAGTCACCGCACCTGGCCCCCAGCTGATTTTTGCATTTTTTTGTAGAGATGGGGTTTCACCATGTTGCCCAGGCTGGTCTTGAACTACTGAGCTTAAATGATCCACTTACCTCGGCCTCCCAAAGTGCTGGGATTATAGGCGTGAGCCGCTGCGGCTGGCCCTTAGAATCCTTTCTTTTTTTTTTTTTTTTTTTTTTTTTTTTTTTTTTTTTTTTTGAGACGGAGTCTCGCTGTGTCGCCCAGGCTGGAGTGCAGTGGCGGGATCTCAGCTCACTGCAAGCTCTGCCTCCCGGGTTTTTACGCCATTCTCCTGCCTCAGCCTCCCGAGTAGCTGGGACTACAGGCGCCCGCCACCTCGCCCGGCTAGTTTTTTGTATTTTTTAGTAGAGACGGGGTTTCACCGTGTTAGCCAGGATGGTCTCGAACTCCTGACCTTGTGATCCGCCCGTCTCGGCCTCCCAAAGAATCCTTTCTTAATATATCTTCCAGTTCTTAGCCACATGAGAGCTTGCTTGTTTACATTCAGTGATTTTCTTTTCTTTCTTTCTTTTTTTTTTTTTTTTTGAGATGGAGTCTCACTGTGCTGTCCAGACTGGAGTGCAGTGACACCATCTCGGCTCATTGCAGCCTCCACCTCCCGGATTCAAGAGATTCTCCTGCCTCGGTCTCCTGAGTAGCTGGGATTACAGTTGTGTGCCATCACGCCTGGCTAATTTTTGTATTTTTAGTAGAGATGGGTTTCACCATGTTGGCCAGACTGGTCTTGAACTTCTGAGCTCAAGTGATCTACCCACCTTGGCCTCCCGAAGTGCAGGGATTGTAGCTGTGAGCCATCACTCCTGGCCTCAGTGATAAGTTTGAGTAGATTTCCTGCCCACCACTATTTGTTTCCTTTTGCTTGGGATCTTTATTCTGATTTAATTTTTATTTTGCCAGTAGTTTTATCCAAAAGGAAACACAGGGCCAGGCGTGGTGGCTCATGCCTGTAATCCGAGCACTTTGGGAGGCTGAGGCGAGCCAATGACTTGAGGCCGGGAGTTTGAGACCAGCCTGGCCAACATGGCAAAACCCCATCTTTTGTAAAAATACAAAAATTAGCCAGGCACAGTGGTGCACACCTGTAATCCCAGCTACTCTGGAGGCTGAGGCAGGAGATTTCCTTGAACCCAGGGAGGTGGAGGTTGTAGTGAGCTGAGGTGGCACCACTGCACTCCAGCCTGGGTGACAGAGCAAGACTCTGTCTCAAAAAAAAAAAAAAAAAAGAAAGAAAAGAAGAAAAGACAGGTGGTAATCTTTGCTCACCTGAAAATGTCTTTTTGTTACCTTCACATAGTAAGTGTGATCTATTGGTTAGAATTTTCTCTCTTTATCTTTGGAGTTCAGAAATTTCATCAGGATATGTTCAGGGTATGTCTTTTTGGTTGTTAATCTTTTTTTTTCTTTTCTTTTTTTTTTTTTTTTTTTTTGAGGCAGGGTCTCTGTTGTCCAGGCTGGAGTGCAGTGGTGCCATCGTAGCTCACTGTAACTTTGAACTCCTGGGATCAACCAGTCCTCCTGCCTCAGCTTCTTGAGAGCTAGGTGCGCGCCGCCATACTGGGCTAATTAAAAATTTTTTTTTGTATAGACGAGGTCTCACTATGTTGCCTGGATTAGTCTCAAACTCCTGGTGTCAAGCGATCCTCCCACTTCAGCCTCCCAAAATGCTGGGATGACAGGGTGAGCCATGGCGCCCAGCCTTGGTTGTTAATCTTGTTGCTACCTGTTTCTGTCCAATCTGAAACCTCAAGCCTATGTTCAACTTAAGGAACTTTCATCTGTTATTTCAGAAAATTATTGCTTCTCCATTTGTACCCTTTTCTCTTTCAGGAACTCCTGTTGTTTAGATTTTAGCTTTCTTGGCTCTATTGTCCATTTTTTCTTTTATATTTTTGCTCATCATTTCCATTTCTTTGAATTTTTGCTCTAAGTAAGCTCCCTCCTTTGGTCTTCTAGCTTATTAATTTGATTGTTAGTGATGTCTTTTTTGTTTTTCACTATTTCTATTGAATTTTTTTTAAGAGACAGAGTCTCACTATGTTGCCTAGGCTGTTCTCGAACTCCTAGGGTCAAGTGATCCTCTTGCCTCAGCCTCCCAGCTAGCAACAGGCAGGTGCCAATGTGCCCAGCTTCCGTTTTGACTGTTAGAGCAGTCTGTTTTTGTGTATTTTTTTTTGAGAAATGGAGTCTTGCTATGTTGCCCAGGCTGGATTAGAACTCCTGGGCTCAAGGGATCCTCCTACCTTAACCTCCCATGTAGCTGGGACTACAGGCATGTGCCACTGCACCTGGCTTTTGAATTTTTATTCAGTGTCAAGTTTTGGGAAATCTTTTTTTCTCACACAGTTCCTTTGAAGTATCTTCTTGATTCTCCTTAAGAATTTGCAGTAGCTCGAGACTAGCCTGGCTAACATGGCAAAACCCCGTCTCTACTAAAAATATAAAAATTCGTATTTTTGTATATGAATTTGGGAGGCTGAGGCAGGAGAGTCGCTTGAACCTGGGAGACAGAGGTTGCAGTGAGCCCAGATCATACCACTGCACTCCATCCTGGGCAATAGAGCAAGGGTCGGTCTCAAAAAAAAAAAAGAATTTGCAGTAGAATTTAAGTTCTGTTTCCTACATTAACTCTGCAGTGGGAGTCAACTGATGTGATTGTGGAGCCTGTTCTCTGTGTGGTATTCTTGAGCTGCTCATATAATATATTTGTTTGTATATATCCTGACCTTCTAGAAACTCCTGTCTCTGTAGGAATTCCTTGAGCCCCTGTGAAGGTGGTAAGAATTAAAGGGAGCCATTCTTTCTAACAGGCCAACTGTGAACGGGATGAGAGATGGGACTTCTTATTGAAGAAGGGGAGAGGCCTCATAAGTTCCTGGGCTTTGCTAAGTCATGATTGGAGAAGTGGTAGATCTCTCCTTTTTGTATCTGAGGGAGGCGGCAGCATTTTGGCTGAGTGGGTGAAGTCCCTTTGGAGGCAATGGCCTGAGCAGGGTCAGCAGGAAGGGACAGTTGTTTCCCTACATACTGAGGGCATCTGCCTGGGCTTAGTGGGCTGGGACTCCTTAGATTACCTTCTCATGCTGCCAACTCCCTCACCTCAGCCTGGCACTTAAAAAAACTCCCTCACCTCAGCCTGGCACTTGTTGAGTTGCCCCCAGTAGGAAGCTCTGGGGGAAAGAGGAGTCACAAGCACACATTCAGGTTACTCTCTGTACAGAATTCGTCTCAGAATTATTTGAGTTTGCAATGAAATAATGTTGCAAACATTATATCCAGTACTTCCTCCAATACTATTGCTGCCATCCGCATCTCTTGTCTTGTGCTGGATCTAGACAGACATGGTATCTGAGGCTTCCTAGCTAGGTTCCCAGTGTGGCCTGGCCTTGATTCGGGTGTCAACAAATATCGAGTAGGTAGATGACGGCTCTTTTCTTTCTTTTTTTTCTTTTGTAGAAAATAAAAAGCCAAGTGAAGGTTCCAAGGGCCACAGGAAGATAAGTTGGCCCTGCCCTCAGGTAAGGCATGCCTGTTGTTGATGGGAAGGTCAAGAGCAGGTTGCTTGTCCCGGGAGAGGCCCACTAAACCCAGTAAATATTGGGTGACTCTGGACAGAGTGCCACATTGGAGTCAGTGGATCTGGCTTTCCCTCCCTTTCTGGGTGGCCACAGCAGAGAATCAGCAGCATTTTTCCCAAGCCATATGCAGCTTCGTGCTTGATTTACCTTGGTAGGGATTATCATTATCCCCATGTTTTAGTTGAGAAAACTGTCAGTGAGAAAGTTCCTAGGTTCAAGGTAACACAACTGGGATTTGAGACTGTCTGATTCTCAAGTCCCTGTTTCTTATGGAGAAGAGGGAGGCCAAAACATCATCTTTGGTTCCTGGATCTCCTGGTCCTGCTGGGAAAGGTGTGGGTAAGTAAGGCTTGGGAAAGAGCAAGGAGAAGAAGGTATAGGCCAGAGAATGCTTGGGTTCTCACAGTTTAGCGTGGGTGAAGCTCTCAAACTTTAACCAGTCCTCTAGAATCACCTGGAGGATGGGGGAAAACATCGATTGCTGGGCCCCACCTCAGAGTTTCTGATTCAGTAGGTCTGGCATGGCATCCGATGATTTGTATTTCTAGCAAGCTCCCAGGTGCTGCTGCTACTGCTGGTCTGAGGACCACTCTTTTGAGAGTCACGTGTCTGGAAAGGTTTTCCCTGGGCCTTGGGAAACCTTCCCAGCTGCCCTTCCCCTCTGAGAGGTCTCTGGTCAGTCCCTGCCTGGCTATGGGAGAGAGGAGCTCTACCAGCCAGACAGGCAGATCTTTGGGGATGGAACCCTTTTTGCCTACCTCTCCTTTCTTTGTCCCCACAACTACACTTCTCTGAGAAGCTTTAACTCCTGCTGCTCACCTTGGGAGTGGGAGGATGAGAGGATTGAGAGATAGAAGGGGCATTTATGAGGGGATATTGTCTTCCTTCTAGGGCTTCTTGCTGCCTTTTTGAGGTGATTTCCATGGGTTCATTACCTCTGTTTTTTTTTTCTCTTATGTGGTGGCCAGACTGCAAAGCAAAATGGGAAGAAAGCAACCTCCAAAGTGCCCTCTGTACCTCATTTTGTTCACCCCAATGATCATGCCAATCGAGAGACTGAATTAAAGAAGAAGAGGGTAAGCTTTTTGCCTTGGTGGGGAGAGAGAGGGCCTGCCTTGAATGCCAGGTCTGCAGAAGTGTTGAATGGAAGGGCAAAGGCAAGAGTTGTTAGGGTTGTTGAGCCTATTTGTGGAAGCCAGGAGAGAGGGAGGTTACCATGATACTGGATTTATGTCTCCATTTGCTCACCACCCAGTCCATTGCTGTCCGGCTTATGTTTCCACTGCTCTGCTGACACTAACCCTGCTGGCCTCATCAGCGCCTTCCCTGACATCACATTCATGGATAGTGTTCTTCCCTCATCTTATAAGAATGCTCAGCATTTGAGGCCATGCTTTCTTTGAAGCACGTGGACTTTCTTGTCATCTCACTCTCCTGGATGTCTTTCTTCTTCTTTGACTAGCCACTGACAGTCTCTTTTGCCACTTTTTCCTCTTTCTTATCCTTTTTTTTTTGAGACAGAGTTTCACTTTGTTGCCCCGGCTGGAGTGCAATGGTGTGATCTCGGCTCACTGCAACCTTTACCACCCGGGTTCAAGCGATTCTCCTGCCTCAGCCTCCTGAGTAGCTGGGATTACTGGTGCACACCACTGCGCCCGGCTAATTTTGTATTTTTAGTAGAGATGGGGTTTCACCATGTTGGTCAGGCTGGTCTTGAACTCCTGACCTCAGGTAATCCACCTGCCTTGGCCTCCCAAAGTGCTGAGATTACAGGCGTGAGCCACCCTGCCCGGCCTTCTTCCTTATCTTTAAATGATGAAGCGTCCCAAGACCTTGACTTCTTTCCATCTCTGGTCTTAAGTGGTTCCACCTGCCTAGTATACATTCTCTCTCTGCTTTTTATACTCTCTTTTTATTTTTCTCTGCCACTCTTCCCTTCATCTCTCTTTTTCTTCTTCTCAAACCCTCATTTCCTGCTGTCATATCTTCCCTCTCCCTGGACCCTGCTCCTCCCACCTCTGCCATGTCGTGCCATTTCCTCTGTCTGTCACCCATCCCTCCCTTAGGCTGCAGACCCAGTCAGCTCCAGTCCCAGTGTGTGTTCACTTGTTAGGTTGAGGAGATGAGGGAGAAGCAACAAGCTGCCCGGGAGCATGAAAGACAAAAACGCAGGACCATCGAGAGCTACTGTCAGGATGTCCTAAGACGCCAGGAGGAGTTTGAGCGTAAGGTACGAGTGCAGTCCTTGCCCCTGGGTAGGTTTGCTCAAAGCATCTTTTGCCGTTTTTCTGTGAAAGGGAAGAAGGAAGGGTGTGAAGTTGTTGGAGGGGAACAAGGGAATCAGTGTAGAGACGATGGAAAACCGTGGGGATGGTCAAAGGGAGGAAGGGAGGGATAGAGGGAGATAAAGGGCCATTTTGAGCCTTACCTGTGACTGGACACCCCTGGAGAGCTCCTCTCTCCCAAGGTTGAGCCTAAAGACTGGGGCTGGTGGTGGGATCGGGGGCCGGGAGAGTTACATGTGACCAGGGGACGGGGTTGGGGCAGAGGGAGCGAGAGTATGAGGAGAGGATTGAGAGACAGAGAGGAGCATATGTGAGGGAATGTTGTCTTCCTTCTGGGGCTTCTTGCTGCCTTTTTGGCAGATGTTCTTGTCTCACACACAGAATACACACTTGCCAGCTCATACTCCCTTTTCTGACATGCAGTGTGTATGCCTCCCCCATCCTATGTCCCTCATAGATTGTTTTTTTCACACCTCCCTCTTCCATCCCTCCCTTTCACACCCATGTGCACACTCAGGTCTCCACCTGGTGCTTGAGCACAGGCATACACATAGGCACACACATGAACCATGGGGTTCTGTCCATTTTTCTTCCAGTTCCCAGCTTTATTGGTTAGTCAAAGCTACTTTTTAGTGGCCTGAGACTCCCATGATTTTTTTTAAAATTATTATTTTACTTTAAGTTCTAGGGTACATGTGCACAATGTGCAGGTTTGTTACATATGTGTCCATGTGCCATGTTAGTGTGCTGTACCCATTAACTCGTCATTCAGGTATATCTCCTAATGCTATCCCTCCCCCCTCCCCCCACCCCATGACAGGCTCTGGTGTGTGATGTTCCCCTTCCTGTGTCCGAGTGTTCTCATTGTTCAATTCCCACCTATGAGTGAGAACATGCGGTGTTTGGTTTTCTGTCCTTGCGATAGTTTGCTGAGAATGATGGTTTCCAGCTTCATCCATGTCCCTACAAAGGACATGAACTCACCCTTTTTTATGGCTGCATAGTATTCCATGGTGTATATGTGCCACATTTTCTTAATCCAGTCTATCATTGATGGACATTTGGGTTGGTTCCAAGTCTTTGCTATTGTGAATAGTGCTGCAGTAAACATAGGTGTGCCTGTGTCTTTATAGTAACATTATTTATAATCCTTTGGATATATACCCAGTAATGGGATGGCTGGGTCAAATGGTATTTCTAGTTCTAGATCCTTGAGGAATCGTCACACTGTCTTCCACAATGGTTGAACTAGTTTACAGTCCCACCAACAGTGTAAAAGTGTTCCTATTTCTCCACATCCTCTCCAGCACCTGTTGTTTCCTGACTTTTTAATGATCGCCATTCTAACTGATGTGAGATGGTATCTCATTGCGGTTTTGATTTGCATTTCTCTGATGGCCAGGACTCACATGATTTTTTAAGCCTCCTATAGTTTCCAAAGCCCTGCTTCTCTTTCTCTCTCTCTCCCCCTCCTCCCCTGGACCATTCTCTTTTTTTTCTCCTTTAGGAGGAAGTTTTGCAGGAATTAAATATGTTTCCTCAGCTGGATGACGAGGCCACAAGGAAGGCTTATTACAAGGAGTTCCGTAAGGTACAGGGTTCCATTTCTTCAGGCTTTCGGGGGAGGGTTCCAGTCCAGCCTCATTTCCTCTCCATTTCTGTTTTTTCCTGACTGAGATGGAGACTTTTTGTTTCACGGGACTGCGTCACTGCTACCCTATCCTTTCCCTGCCCTTATCCCCTGGTCCTCTGCCCTGCAGGTGGTGGAATACTCTGATGTGATTCTGGAAGTCCTGGATGCCAGAGACCCATTAGGCTGCCGCTGCTTCCAAATGGAGGAGGCTGTCCTGCGAGCACAAGGCAACAAGAAGCTGGTCCTGGTCTTGAACAAGATTGGTGGGTGTTAGGCAGGATTGGGTGTGACAGGGAAGGTGGGCAGGTCATCTTTAACGTCTAGCTTGGACCAGACACTGAACCCAGCAACTCAGTGATACTCATAATAGTCATTTAAAGTAGAAATTTTTGTTCTGATTTTCAAAGCCTGTATCACAGAGTATAGTACAAGTTAGGTATGGAGTCCAAGCCTGTCTGCCTTTCAGTCTCCTATTCTTGCCATTTTGAGCCTTCTCTGTGATTGGACAACCTTGGAGAGTTCCTCCTCCCTCATACTGGAACTCACAGACTGGGGCAGAGGAGCACATGGGCTCAGGAGTCACTCAGGTCTGGGGCTCGGCCCCTCACCTGTCCTGATTCTTTTCTCTGAGACACTGAATAAGTCATGCCACCTCCAAGAGCTCCCGTTTCTCTAGCTGTAAGATGGGCCATGAGTATCCCAACCTCACAGAGAAGTAATGATAAAATGCTTGGTACATGGTGGTCAGTACTTCACACATGATAGCCATTCTTGTTAGGGTTATCTTTGACATTTGGCCCAACCTAGAATGACCCAGAGAGGGGATAGGAAACAATATTTAGGAGGCCTCTGATGCTCCTGACGCTGTTTTGGAAAGAGAACGTTTGGGACCAGAAAGCTAGTTTGTCCATTCCCTGAGGGAACAGAGGCCCCCTCAGGGAGGGTTAACGCAACCCATAGACCAGACTGTTCTTTCTAACTCCAACCTGCGGACTGGATGGGAATGACAGGGCCATTCGAGAGACCTGTTGATGGTAGGTGGGCCTAGCTTTGGGTATGGGTGGAGGTGTCTTTGGAGGGAACCATGGAGGTGTTGTTCTGCTTACCAGCCCCGTCTGTTCCTATATTTACCCCAGACCTGGTCCCCAAGGAGGTTGTGGAGAAATGGCTGGATTACCTTCGCAATGAGTTGCCAACTGTGGCTTTCAAGGCCAGTACCCAGCATCAGGTCAAAAACCTGGTAAGCCTGGGGCTAGGGTCATCTAGCCGCTTTCAGGGTAGTTTGGGGCCAGAGTTGGGGGGAGTTGTGACTTGGACTGGAACCTCCAGCCCTTTAGTATTAGAACTGGGCCTTCAACTTTGAGCTTTTTGCTCCACCAAGAGACTTTTTTTTCTTTTTGTTTTTTTTGAGACGGAGTTTCACTTTTGTTGCCCAGGTTGGAGTGCAATGGCGCGATCTCGGCTCACTGCAACCTCCACCTCCTGGGTTCAAATGACTCTCCTGCCTCAGCCTCCCAAGTAGCTGGGATTATAAGCACGCGTCACCATGCCTTGCTAATTTTTGTATTTTTAGTAGAGATGGGGTTTCACCATGTTGACCAGGCTTGTCTTGAACTCCTGACTTCAGGTGATCCACCTGCCTTGGCCTCCCAATGTGCTGGGATTACAGGCATGAGCCACCATGCCTGGCTGGTGACTTCTTTTTTTTTTTTTGTTTTTTTTGTTTTTTTTTGTTTTTTGAGACGGAGTCTCGCTCTGTCGCCCAGGCTGGAGTGCAGTGGCGTGATCTCGGCTCACTGCAAGCTCCGCCTCCTGGGTTTACGCCATTCTCCTGCCTCAGCCTCCTGAGTAGCTGGGACTACAGGCGCCCGCCACCGCACCCGGCTAATTTTTTGTATTTTTAGTAGAGACGGGGTTTCACCGTGGTCTCGATCTCCTGACCTTGTGATCCGCCCGCCTCGGCCTCCCAAAGTGCTGGGATTACAGGCGTGAGCCACCGCGCCCGGCCGGTGACTTCTTAATATTAGTTTCACTTCACTTCTTCCTATATTATCACTCTTCAGGAAACATTTCTTTTTTTTCAGTTGTAAGGATAAAACATAATGTCTATGGAGAATTTGTAAAATACAGTTAACTACTTGTTTATTTATTTATTTATTTATTTGAGACAGAGTCTCACTCTGTCACCTGGGCTGGAGTGCAATGGCGTGATCTTGGCTCACCGCAACCGCTGCCCCCACCAGGTTCAAGCAATTCTTCTGCCTCAGCCTCCTGAGTAGCTGGGACTATAGGCGCGTGCCACCATGCCCGGCTAATTTTTGTATTTTTTGTAGAGATGGGGTTTCGTCATGTTGGCCAGGCTGGGCTCAAGCTCCTGACCTCAGGTGATCCACCCACCTTGGCCTCCCAAAGTGCTGGGATTACAGGCCACTGCTCCCAGTCTAACTTTATTTTTTATTTTTTGAGACAAAGTCTCACTTTGTCACCCAGGCTGGAGTGCAGTGGCACTATCTCGGCCCACTGCAATCTCTGCTTCCTGGGTTCAAGTGATTCTTGTGCCTCAGCCTCCAGAGTAGCTAGGATTGTGGCTAAGTTTTGTATTTTTTTTTTTTTTAGTAGAGATGGGGTTTCACCATGTTGGCCAGGCTGGTCTCGAACTCCTGACCTCAGGTGATCCACCAGCCTTGGCCTCCCAACATGCTAGGATTATAGGTGTGAGCCACTGTGCACAACCAACTACTTGTTAACTTTAAAAAATACATGTACCTCCAGTCATTTTTCTCTTTGGAACAAATCACAGTTCTTCCCAATTATATCATTAATAGAGAAATATGTATTCATTGTAAAATATTAATACAGAAACTGATTGCTTCTGGGAGAGAAATTGGATACTAAGGGACATTTTTTTCAATTTTGCATTGGATGTTAAACTTATTAAAAAATAAAGTAGAAAAAATAAAATTAACTACAGATAAAGCTTAAATACCTTTTCACCAGTCTCCCTAATTCTAGTCTCTTTATTCATGCCCAGAGGTAACCACCATTGACAGTTTGGTATGTATTCTTCCAGACTTTATTTTAGATACAGGGTCTCAATTGGTCATCCAGGCCTCAGTGCAGTGGTGTGATGATAGCTCATTGAAGTCTCAAACTCCTAGGCTCAAGACATCCTCCTGCCTCAGCCTCCTGAGTACCTTGGACTATAGGTGCATGCCTCCATGCCAGGCTAATTTTTATCTTTTATATTTTTGTAGAGATGGGGGTCTTGCTTTGTTGACCACTCTGGTCTCAAACTCCTGGCCTCAAGTGACCCTCCCATCTCAGCCTTCCAAAGTGTGGAGATTACAGGCATAAGCCACTGCACTCGGCCTTCTTCCAAACGTTATTCTGTGCTTTGGATATACATAGAAGTGTATATATAAAGAGGGAATACTGTTTGGAGGTATTATGTATATCATTCTGTGGCTTAGTTTTTTTTCTCTTGGACATCTTTCTATAGACATGTGCCTTTTTGATGCTGAATACAATTAGTTTCCAGTTTTTTATCGTTATAACCTGGGCTTCTGCAAATACCCTTGCATGTGTCTCCTTGGCACATGGGCAGGTGTGTGTTTGTAGGTGAGGTAGAGAAAGGGAGTGGCTGGGTCATAGCCTTTCTGCATTTTACCTTTACCTATACACTGATGAATCGCCCTGCATGATGGCTGTACCAATTTATACTCCCACCAGTGGGGTAGATGAATGCGTGAGAGGGCCTCTTTTCCTGCACCCTTGGCAACATTTGATAGCATTAAACTGTTAAACTTTTCAGAAACATGATACCTTATTTACATTTTCTTGGCCTTTTTAAAATTTTCACTTTAATTTTTTTTGAGATGGAGTTTCGCTCTTGTTGCCCAGGCCGGAGTGGGATGGCACGATCTCGGCTCACTGCAACTTCTGCCTCCCAGGTTCAAGCAATTCTCTTCCCTCAGCCTCCCAAGTAGCTGGGATGACAGGCATGCGCCACCACGCTTGGCTAATTTTGTATTTTTAGTAGAGACAGGGTTTCACCATGTTGGTCAGGCTGATCTTGAACTCCTGACCTCAAGTGATCCACGCTTCAGCTTCCCAAAGTGCTGGGATTACAGATGTGAGCCACCATGCCCAGCTTCTTGGCCTTTTTGATGGCAAAAATAGAAGCTGCCTTTTCTTTTCTTTCTTTTTTTTTTTCTTTTTTCTTTTTTGAGGTGACGTCTCACTATCGCCCAGGCTGGTGTGCACTGGTGCAGTCTTGGGTCACTGCAAACCTCTGCCTCCTGGGTTCAAGCGATTTTCCTGCCTCAGCCTCCCAAGTAGCTGGGATTACAGGCGCATGCCACCATGCCCAGCTAATTTTTGTATTTTTAGAGACGTGGTGTTGCCATGTTGGCCAGGCTGGTCTTAAACTTGTGACCTCAAGTGATCCGTCTGCCTTGGCCTCCCAAAGTGCTGGATTACAGGCATGAGCCATAGCACCCGGCCAGAAGTCACTTTTTCTTTTTTTTTTTTTTTTTTTGAGACGGAGTCTCGCTCTGTCGCCCAGGCTGAAGTGCAGTGGCCGGATCTCGGCTCACTACAAGCTCCGCCTCCTGGGTTTACACCATTCTCCTGCCTCAGCCTCCCGAGTAGCTGGGACTACAGGCGCCCGCCACCTCGCCCGGCTAGTTTTTTGTACTTTTTAGTAGAGACGGGGTTTCACCGTGTTAGCCAGGATGGTCTCGATCTCCTGACCTCGTGATCCGCCCGTCTCGGCCTCCCAAAGTGCTGGGATTACAGGCTTGAGCCACCGCGCCCGGCCCAGAAGTCACTTTTTCTAACAGCTGTATTTCATTTGTATTCCACTTTTAGGATATAGCTTTTTAACCTCTTTCTTATTGGTGGATATATAGGCTAGTTCCAATTTTGTGATATTGGAAACAATTCTGTGGCTGGGCGCGGTGCCTCACGCCTGTAATCCCAGCACTTTGGGAGGCCAAGGTGGGCAGATTGCTTGATGCCAGGAGTTTGAGACCAGCCTGACCAACATGGCGAAACCCTGTCTCTACTAAAAATACAAAAATTAGCCGGGTGTGGTGGTGCGTGCCTGTAGTCCCAGCTACTCGGGAGGTTGAGGCATGAGAATCGTTTGAACCCAGGAGGTGGACGTTGCAGTGAGCCAAGATTGTGCCACCACACTCCTGCCTGGGTGACAGAGTAAGACTCTGTCTCAAAGAAAAAAAGTAAGGGAAGAGGAGGGAGGAAATTCTGGGCAGAGGAGGTGGCATCAGGAGTAAAGAGGTGGCATCAGGAGTAAAGGTTGGGATGGCCTTGTCATGTGTGAGGAATTGAGGGAGGGTAGGCTGTGGGCCAGGCTCCCGCTCATCCCTGCGTAGGCAGGGAGGGTGGGCATCCCTGTTGTGCACACAAGGCCTGGAGAAGGGAAGCAGGCTTTGCTGGACATAGGCCTGTGAGAAGTAGACCTGGAGCTCAAACCTGCCCTATCTAGAGCCAGGATGCCATCCGGCCACTGCCAAGGGAGGCAAGTGACATGTGTCCAGGCAGAGGCAGGGGCAGAGAAGACTGGAGACACAAAGACAGTGGAGGGGAATGGGGAAGTGACACGTGTTCAAGATCTGTGTGAGAAGCCTTCAGTTTCAGGCTGAGGAGCTCAGTGATCATAGGGAGGCCCTGAAAGTTAAATCTGGGCTCAGACCTCATCTACCACCTGATGTCTCTTTAATATTCATTTTTTTTTCCAGAATCGTTGCAGCGTACCAGTAGATCAGGCCTCTGAGTCACTGCTGAAAAGCAAAGCCTGCTTTGGAGCTGAAAACCTCATGAGGGTTCTGGGGAACTATTGCCGCCTTGGTGAAGTGCGCACCCACATTCGTGTGGGTGTTGTGGGTAAGACCTGCTGGGTGGTCATGGGGCCCAGGCTTCTTTCTTGGGCGGACACTTCACTGGGGGAAAGGATCCTGGGAGCTTCGTTGTCTTTTAGGGGAAGAGAGGAGTGGTTCAGGAAGGGTTTCATGACTTGTAACTTGGATGGGTGGGCATCACTGTGTATTGAATATTAGATCCATGGAGCAAATGCAGGGTGCCAGGCTTGGAGTTGGCACTATCTCATCCTATCAGAGCTGTGGGAGGGTGGGGTGACCATCTACCTTTTACAGATGAGAATTCTGAGTGAGGCCCAGAGAAGGACAAAGGGACTTTTGTTGCCCAGCCTTGTGCAAGACAAGGCAGAGCTGAGGATCAAACCTAGGCCTTTCTGGAACACAGGTTCCTGAGGGAGGAATGATGGGAATGGAGTAGGGAAATTGAGAGAGGCAGAGATAGATGACCAGAGAGAGAATGTGAAGCCACGTGAGAAAGACATTGGAGAGAGAGCTAGACACTGAGAGGGTATAGGTATGCATACCGGGATAGATACAGAAGAAGACACAGAGAACGCACTGGGAAGCCAGATGGCAGGGTTGGTGGGGAATGGAAAGAGGAGACGAATTTACATGATGGAGGCATGCAAAGAGGGAGATACAATCAGAAACACCAAAAGGGACATAGAGACAGACATGCATACAGAGATCTGCTGAGGGAGACATAGGAAGGGCAGAGATAACCCATGTATGTAGAGAGGCAGATGTATTCCTAAAGAAAGAATGAGAGAGACAAACACACTACAGGGATAGAGACAGATTCAGAGAGAGAGATACATGGAAGCAGACTGGACAAGGCTGTAGATACAGAGGAACACATACACATAGCTCTTACACATACAGATCCACAAACACATACACAGACCCACGCTACAGACCCAGAGATCCAGAGGAGGCACATCTAGAGAGACAGAGCCAGAGTCAAAATGCATGCAGACCAAGCCCTTCCCCCACACACCCACCCCAGTGCTGCTCCCTCAATGCACATAGAACCACAAGGAGGGCCGGATGTGGCAGCTCATTCATGCCTGTAGCCCCAGCACTTTGGGAGGCTGAGGTGCACAGATCACTTGAGGTCAGGAGTCTGAGACCAGCATGGCCAACATGGCAAAACCCCACGTCTACTAAAAACACAAAAATTAGCTGGGTGTGGTGGCGGGCATCTGTAATCTCAGGTACTCAGGAGGCCGAGGCAGGAGAATAGCTTGAATCTGGGAGGTGGAGGTTACAATGAGTTGAGATCATGCCACTGTTGAGATCCAGCCTGGGCAACAGAACGAGACTCTGTCTCAAAGAAAAGACACACATAGGCCGGGCGCGGTGGCTCAAGCCTGTAATCCCAGCACTTTGGGAGGCCGAGGCGGACGGATCACAAGGTCGGGAGATCGAGACCACAGTGAAACCCCGTCTCTACTAAAAATACAAAAAATTAGCCGGGCGCGGTGGCGGGCGCCTGTAGTCCCAGCTACTCAGGAGGCTGAGGCAGGAGAATGGCGGGAACCCGGGAGGCAGAGCTTGCAGTGAGCCGAGATCGCGCCACTGCACTCCAGCCTGGGCAACAGCGTGAGACTCTGTCTCAAAAAAAAAAAAAAAAAAGAAAAGACACACATGTGCCCACATACACTTTGACCCTTGAACATAATCACGTACCCAGAGTCACAGAGGGACACAAATACACAGACATGTCACGATGAGGGAGATATGTGTACCTGTACAGAGAGAAATAGAGACATACAGAGAGGAGGTTAAGGAGGCGCAGACAGGGAGAGAGTAGAAGAGACACCGTGAGACACATACAGAGAGGCACCCACGAAGTGACCAGCCCACAGAGATAAGGAGCGTGGACAGAGGCTGAGAGGAGTTGGCATGGAGGGAATTATAAATAGAGGCAGAATTGGTGGGGTGGAGAGAATCAGAAAAGAACAATGGCCAGAATGAGAGACAGACAAATTGGCAGAGAGAGAGGTACTTCGATACAGAGGCACAGAGAGAAACAAAGATAAGATGGAGAAAGAGACTGAGTGGGAGAGACAGGAAAAGGAAAAAGTGGTGATACTGAGAATGGGAATGACAGAGAGAGAGAGAGAGAGAGAGAGAGAGATGCAGAGACTTCCATGCATGGCGATATTTAGAATGAGAATGACCTAGAGAGAGGGAGGGGGGAGAGAGGTGTGCAGAGGCTTCATGCACGAGAGGTATACTTAGACATATACTTTTTTTTTCTTTAGGCAATCAGCTTTCTCGGGTTGAAACAAGTATATGCTTGAGACAATAGTACACACATGTAAATTGAGCACATACAGAAAGAGAACGGTGAGAATGAGGCCCAGTGAGGGGAAACACAAAGACATCCACAGGCTGAGAATGGCTGACAGATGCCCAAACAGCAAAATACATACCTCAGGTAGACAGCTGCACAGAGAGACTGGCATCTGGAGATGACCTCCATCCCCATCCATGGAATGATACACCCAGACAGGTTGTTCTCTGTTTCTTAGACATTTCTTGATGTCCACCTTCTGTTGGATTGTGCCACTGAGGCCTTGCATTGAGGACCTCTGCCTGGCTGATTGTGGGTGGGAGGTTGGTGTCACATCTAGAGAGAGGGACATACCTATCTAGCATGCTCACAAATGGAGGGGAGAGGTAGAAAGGCCCTATAGGGGCTTTGTCAGGGCCCGGGGTGGGAAGGGAGGAGGCCAGGCTCAATTTTTTGGTTTCCCCATGGCCTGGTTACTGCCCCTGGCTGGGCCTCCCTCACACAGGCTGGCCTAAGTGTTCCTGAGGGCCTCTTCTGCCCTGAGCCATCTGCTGCTACTTTGTAGGTCTTCCCAATGTTGGGAAGAGCAGCCTAATCAATAGCCTGAAGCGCAGCCGCGCATGCAGCGTGGGAGCTGTTCCTGGAATTACCAAGTAAGCACCTGCCTGCTCCCCTACTCCACAATTCCTTGACCCTACCATTTCCCCCCAACTCCCATGCCTTCAGCCCCTGTCCCTTTCCTTATCGTGGACCATCCCCTGATGCTTTCCCCAGGCATAGGAGTCTCATAGCCCTCATTTTCCTGACACATCCTAGGTGTAGGCAGGTCCCCAGATGGGTGGTTCGGGTTAGCGCCTTGAAGCTTCTGAATAACCATGCAAGATTGGGCTACTAATGGGAGCTCTGTTGACTGGATGAAGCAGCTGAGGCTTGGAGAGTCAAGCTTGCCCAAGGGTCCTGCAGCTCAGTCCCCAGTGGCAGATGCTAGATTAGAATTAGCCTCAAGTCTGTAGAGCCCCAGTCACCCCTCCTCCAGCTCTACATCTCTCCACCTTCATCTCTAATAACACCTTCCCCTCACTCCTTTACACCCCCACATCCCAGACCCACCTTCGTGATTGGGGCCTGTACGACGCCAGCCACATCCGGTCTTTCTTCTTCCCTGCCCCCAGATTCATGCAGGAGGTCTACCTGGACAAGTTCATCCGGCTGCTGGATGCTCCAGGCATTGTCCCAGGGCCCAACTCAGAGGTGGGCACCATCTTGCGTAACTGCGTCCACGTGCAGAAGCTGGCAGACCCTGTGACCCCAGTGGAGACCATCCTGCAGCGCTGCAACCTGGAGGAGGTCTGCAGCAGAGCCCTGGCCGATGCCCTGCCCTACTCCAAGGGCCCTTCATTCTTCCTCATGACTTCTCTCCTTCCTCCCGTCACCAGATTTCCAACTATTATGGCGTCTCTGGGTTCCAGACCACTGAGCACTTTCTTACGGCAGTGGCCCACCGTTTGGGGAAGAAGAAGAAGGGAGGCTTATACAGTCAGGAACAGGCGGCCAAAGCTGTCCTAGCTGACTGGGTGAGGTGAGGAGGAGGTTAGGGGTAAGGGTGAGGCCCACTGGGAGCCTGGCTCCACAAAGGCTCATCTGTGCTCATTGCCGTTGGGGCAGCTTGACTTCCTGGGTCTTGGGGCAGAGGATGGCCAAGGTGCCAGGTCATGTCCTGCTCAAGACTTTATGCCCAGTGATTATCCAGCAACTCAACTCCTTCTTGTTCAGAAGCCACTGTCTGGGTTTTCTTGTTCCCTTGCTGTTTCTGGCCTACAAACTCATCGTCTCTTGGATTGTCATTGGTTCTCTCAGTGACAGCACCACTAATCTCCCCTATTTCCCAATGCAGCGGGAAGATTAGCTTCTATATACCACCACCACCCACTCACACTCTGCCCACCCATCTCAGTGCTGAGATTGTTAAGGAAATGACCGAGGTCTTTGATATCGAGGATACTGAGCAGGCCAATGAAGACACCATGGAATGTAAGTGTGGGCAGGGTGGGTCCACTTGGTCTTGCACTAGTGGGGCCACGCAGACCTGACAGCAAATCCCATGTTTGACCTCCCGCTTCCTTGGCCCTACTTGGGCTTTGGGCAAGTTGCTTAAGCAGCTCGAGGCCTAATTTCTTTTCCTGCAAGGTGGGGAATTCTAACCTGGCCCTGGCAGGGAGGGTGGGGGGTGGGGGGAGGGTGGTTGTGAGCTTTTGGTAAATACGAAAGAAGGTACCTGGTGCCCACTGAGGTGCTCTGGAAATGTGAGGCTCCATTCCTGTCTCTTGGGACCTGGAATGGACTGAGATGTTCTCTCAAAAACTCTCTAATGTTGCCTTAGGCTTTTTCACAACCATTTCAGGTCCATTTCTAGATTTTCCTTCTTACTCCCATTGGTGAATAAGGTACCCAAGTCACAGAAAGCTGATATTTGCCAAAGGATATCAGCAGAGGTGCCTTTGACCCGGTTCTCCTGCCCTGTTGAAGACTCTTCCAGCTCAGAGGAGCTGGGTGTCCAAAAGTATAGACTGCCTGGATTCAAATCCGAGCTTTGTTTCCTTTTTACTGTGTGATGCTAAACAAATTACTTCACTTCTTTGTCTCAATGATGTTATCTGTAAAATGGAGACAATAAGTCCACCCGATAAGGTAGTTATGAGGATTTATTTAATATGTAAAAGACATTTAGAACAACAGTGCCTGGCATTTAGTAAATAGATGCTCAGTAAATGTTAGTTTTTATTAAGATGCTTATTTGCTGGGGAGCAGAGATGTGACTCTCAGAAACTCCTGAGAATGTTTGCTCTCCTCAGATACTACTCTCTGCAGCCCTGGCTTGTGGCTCCCTGCTTCATTCTCTACACTGCCTAAGGAAGGTATCCAGTGCCCTCTGGGCTTGTCTGTAGACATTATGGGGTAGTTGAGGAAGCCTTGGCTAGCCTGGCTTCTAGATACTCTATTTTTTTCTCTTGAGGTCCAGTAGTTTTCCTTCTCTGGGTCTTTTAGTGTCCTTGTATTACACACAAGGTTAAGAGGACTTGCCTGCTTTCTAGTTTTCCCATGTGGCTTTGGGCAGGTCATCCCCCTGTCTGAATTTGTTTCTTCTTCTTCTTCTTCTTTTTTTTTTTTTTTTTTTTTTTTTTTGAGGCAGAGTCTTGCTTTGTTGCCCAGGCTGGAGTGCAGTGGTATGATCTGGGCTTACTGCAATCTCTGCCTCCTGGGACCAAGTGATTCTTGTGCCTCAGCCGCCTGAGTAGCTGGGACTAGAGGTGTGCACCACCATGCCTGGCTAATTTTTTTATTTTTAGTAGAGATGGGGTTTTGCCATGTTGGCCAGGCTGGTCTCGAACTCCTGGCTTCAAGCAATCCACCTGCCTTGGCCTCCCAAAGTGCTGGGATTACAGGCATGAGCCACTGCACCTGGCCTTAGTTTCCTCCCCTGTTAAGTAGGGCAGTTGAGAAGGGTTTGAGCTTATGTTCTTATGATGATGCTTGACCCTGGCTGGATGTGAGGGCAAGAGGTGCTCCATCACTGAGAATGCATTTTGGCAAAAGATTGAGGTCTGAGAAATTGAGAAGACAGTGAGGAACAGGTTAGTGGTGAGCGTTTTCTGGAGGAGGTGGCCCTAGTGCTGGATCTTGAAGGGTGAGTAGGGATTAGAAGGCCAAGTGTAGGGAATAGGGGCAAAATTATACAAGCAGGCATAAGGGTAGTGGGGCACAGGGCAGTGGGCACATCTGAGGGTTGCAGTAGAGGCCAGCTCCAGGCAAGGGACCAGAGAGAGGAGGAGAAAGTCTGGTCCTGGGGAGGGAATCCCAGTGCCTGCCATTTACAGAGCAGCATCTTGGGCCAGAGCATTACAGACATCTGCCATGTCTCACAGCAGCCCAGTGTGAAGAGGGCTTGTGGAATTCCCATTTTCCAAATGAGAAAGCTGAAGCTCTGAGTCCAGCTCCCAGCAAGTGAATGTCCTACTGCAAAACCCATGCGTTTAATTCTTAGTCATGTGGCCTCTCAGCAGGAGTGAAAAGTTCCTGCACCTAACTTCCCTGGGAAGCATCTGTGTATCCTTTTCACTGAGGCCTGACCAGGGGGGCTGGCTACAGAGGGTAGCCAGGGCCCTGACAGTGGTGTTGGTTGTGTTAAAGGCTTGGCCGCTGGAGAATCTGATGAGCTGTTGGGTGACACGGACCCACTTGAAATGGAGATCAAGTTGCTCCATTCTCCGATGACGAAAATAGCAGATGCCATTGAAAATAAAACCACCGTGTATAAGGTACCTGTCATCTTTGTTCATGGCAACCCTCTTCTCTCCCCAGGGCTCTGGGAAGTGGTCAGTCCCTTTTACCTGCCTTTCGTGTGGTGAGATGTGGGTGGTTCACTTGCTGCCTGTGGGCTTCTGGATGCCTGGCCTAGTGCATCCTTTATCAAGCAATGACAGGTCCAGGAAGCAGGCATGCTCTCTAAGGCAGCTTTCCCAGCCCTGGTTCTAGCCCATAGAATAGGTATCACTGTCTAGCCACCCAGTTGTCCAACTTGCAAATGACTCTTTCTTCTCCCTAACTAGTACCAGGATTTTTTTTTTTTTTTTTTCTTTTGAGACAGAGTCTCACTCTGTCACCCAGACTGCAGTGCAGTGCCGTGATCTCGGCTCATTGCAACCTCCTCCTCCCAGGTTCACGTGATTCTCCTGCCTGAGCCTCCCAATTAGCTGGGATTACAGGCATGTGCCACGATGCCCGGCTAATTTTTGTATTTTTAGTAGAGACAGGGTTTTGCTATGTTGGCCAGGCTGGTCTCGAACCTCTGACCTCGGGTGATCTGCCTGCCTTGGCCTTCCAAAGTGCTAGGATTGCAGGCATGAGCCACCACGCCTGGCCTGGGATCTTATACTCTGTCAGTCACCAAGACCTATGTCTTCTCCCTCCTAAATCTTTTGACAAGCTTTTCATCCTTTTCATCCGTACCATTCCTGTAACCCTAAACTAAACTTCCAGCCCTCATTTACTTGGACATATGTCCCAAGGTTGGTTGGTTGGTTGGTTGGTTGGTTGGTTTCTTTTTCTTTCTTTCTTTTCTTTTCCTTTCTTTTCTTTTCTTTTCTTTTCTTTTCTTTTCTTTTCTTCTTTTCTTTCTTTTCTTTCTTTTTTTTTTTTTTGAGACGGAGACTCGCTCTGCCGCCTAGGCTGAAGTGCAGTGCCGTGATCTTAGCTCACTGCAACCTCCACCTCCTGGGTTCAAGCAATTCTTCTGCCTCAGCCTCCCGAGCAGCTGGGACTACAGGTGCCCGCCACCATGTCTGGCTAATTTTTTTTTTTTTTTGTAGAGATGGGGTTTCACTATGTTGGCCAGGCTGGTCTTGAACTCCTGACCTCAGGTGATCCACCTGCCTTGGACTCCCAAAGTGCTGGGATTACAGGCATGAGCCACTGCACCTGGTCGTGTCCCATGATTTCTAATGGCCCAATCTGACCATGTCACCTCCCCTGCTTAAACTCATTTCATGGCTCCCCAACACCTACACGATCAAGTCCATATGCCTGTGACCTGCTGTTCAAGATCTGCAGGGCATGATGTGATGACTCCTAGAGGTTTTTTCAGCCTCGTCTTCTGCCAGTCCATCCCCCATCTCTGCCCTTGAGGAGTTCATATTTTAGTGGGTTTCAGACACAGACATCCGCACTGTGATGGAGACTCATAGGGTGTGGATAGGGGTCGAGGTTGGGACAGCATGGATCCAAGGACCCTAACCTGTACTACCTGTGGGTCAAGGAAGTCTTGCTCAAGTATTAGTCCATTTTCATACTGCTGTAAAGAACTGCCCGAGACTGGGTCCTTTATAAAGGAAAGAGGTTTAATTGACTCAGTTCAGCACAGCTGGGGAGGCCTCAGGAAACTTACAACCATGGCAGAAGGTGAAGGGGAAGCAAGGCATCTTCTTTACAAGGTGGCAGGAAGGAGAATGAACACAGGAGGAACTACCAAACACATAAAACCATCAGGTCTCATGAGAACCCACTATCACGATAAGAGCGTGGGGGAAACCACCCCCATGATTCAATTACCTCCAGTTAGTCTCTGCCTTGACACGTAGGGATTATGGGAATTATGGGGTTTACAATTCAAGATTAGATTTTTGGGTGGGGACACAGCCAAACCCTATCAAGTCATGTCTTGAAAGCTGAGGAGTTCTCTGGGCAAGGGTGGTCAGCAGCATGTGGTCCAGGACCCAGCTATGTCGACCAGGCTGGTCTCGAACTCCTGACCCCAAGTGATCTGCCCTCCTTGGCCTCCCAAAGTGTTTGGATTACAGGTGTGACCCACTGCGCCTGGCCAGAGACAGACACCATTTTTGGTACTCAGGTGTGCTCTATGTTTTTCTAGTGTTCAGTCAGGAATGACCCCTCCCCATCAGTAGTATGTTGAACACCACTATCATCCCTAACCTCAGTCACTCATCCTTCATGTTTCTAATGAGCAGTTACCATACTCTGATTAGTGGTATAGATTGCTGTACCTTCTTTAGCCTGGTTGTTTCCTGAAGATGGAACTGAGGCTGGGCGTGGTGGCTCATGCCTGTAATCCCAGCACTTTGGGAAGCCAAGGCGGGTGGATCACCTGAGGTCAGGAGTTCGAGGCCAGCCTGGCCAACATGGTGAAACTCCATCTCTACTAAAAATAAAATTAGCCAGGTGTGGTGATGCGCACCTATAATCCCAGCTACTCGGGAGGCTGAGGCAGGAGGATTGCTTGAACCCAGGAGGCATAGGCTACAGTGAGCCAAGATCATGCCACTGCACTCCAGCCTGGGCGACAGAGTGAAACTCTGTCTCAAAAAAAACAAAAAAAAGAAAGATGGAACGGAGTCACTCATTTCTCTGTCCCCAGCAGTGCCCCACACAGAGCTGGACACAAAGTAGGTCTCAAAAAAAAAATTTTTTTTTTAAGACAGGGTCTTGCTGTGGCACTCGGGCTGGAGTGCAGTGGTGTGATCTTGGCTCACTGCAACCTTGAACTCCTGGGCTCAAGCAATCCCCCCACTTCAGCCTCCCAAGTGCCTGGGATTACAGATGCAAGCCACCATGCCCAGCTAATTTTATTTTTATTTTTGAGACAGGGTCTTGCTCTGTTGCCCAGGCTGGAGTGCAGTGGTGCAGTCTTGGCTCACTGCAACCTGCACCTCCTGGGTTCAAGTGATTCTCCTGCCTTAGCCTCCCAAGTAGCTGGGATTATAGGCACTCCCCACCATACCTGGCTAATTTTTGTATTTTCAGTAGAGAAAGGGTTTCACCATGTTGGCCAGGCTGGTCTAGAACTCCTGACCTCAAGTGATCTGCCTGCCTCAGCCTCCCAAAGTGCTAGGATTACAGGCTTGAGCCACCGCACCCAGCCTCCCAGCTAATTTTTAACAGAATTATTTGTAGAGACGAGGGTCTCATTTTGATGCTTAGGCTGGTCTCAAACTCCTGGGCTCAAGTGATCCTCCTGCCTTGGCCTCCCAAAGTGCTAGGATTACAGGCCTAATCCTAGTGAACCACTGTGCCCACCAGAATTTTTTTTTTTTTTTTTTTTTTTTTTTTTTTTTGAGACAGAGTCTGTTACCAGGCTGGAGTGCAGTGGTGCGATCTTGGCTCACTGCAACCTCCGCCACCCAGGTTCAAGCGATTCTCTTGCCTCAGCCTCCCAAGTAGCTGGGACTACAGGTGCGTGCCACCACGCCCAGCTAATTTTTGTATTTTTAGTAGAGACGGGGTTTCATCATGTTGGCCAGGATGGTCTCGATCTCTTGACTTCGTGATCTGCCTGTCTCGGCCTCCCAAAGTGCTGAGATTATAGGCATGAGCCACTGCGCCCGGCCTACCTTTTCGTTTTATTCTTGTAAAGGCCATGCAAACTACCCCTTATCCATCTCCTGTTTGACAGATGAGGAAACTGAGGCTGAGAGTTAACTAAGCACTTGCTGGAGTGTGGTGGGGCCAGAATTGGAGCCTAGTTCCACATGGCTCCAGGCTCCTGTTCTTACCCAAGCCTGTGTCCCTACCTTTTCTGCAGAAGTCTTTGGAGATTCTCTGGGGGTCAAGACCTCATCGTTATGTTTTCTGTCTCTCCCTAGATTGGAGATCTCACTGGGTATTGCACCAATCCGAACCATCATCAGATGGGGTGGGCTAAACGCAATGTGGACCACTGCCCTAAGAGCAACAATATGGTGGATGTCTGCTCAGTGGACCGCCGCCCAGTGCTGCAGAGGATCATGGAGACGGACCCGCTGCAACAGGGCCAGGCTCTGGCATCTGCCCTGAAAAATAAGAAGAAGATGCAGAAACGTGCAGGTGGGAGCCCCTGACCACCCCTGTGCTCTAAAGAGGGCCCACGTGGGATCTGTTTTTGGTTTTTTCTGGCTTACTGCAGCCTCTGTCCCTGGGTTCAAGCGATTCTCCTGCCTCAGCTTCCTGAGTAGCTGGGATTACAGGCACCAGCCACCATGTCTGGCTCATTTTTGTATTTTTAGTAGAGATGCTGTTTTGCCATGTTGGCGAGGCTGGTCTGGAACTCCGGACCTCAGGTGATCCACCTGCCTCGGCCTTCCAAAGTGCTAGGATTACAGACGTGAGCCACCGCATGTGGCCCCACCTGGGATCTTGATTGGGGCTCCTGAATGAGTATCTCTCTGTGTCCAGCCCCAGTCTAGGGTTGGGGGCAGGGATGAGCTAGGAGGCTCAACTACCAGCCACAGTGGTTCTCAAACTTCAGCTCACATCAGGATTCCCTGGAGGGTTTGTTAAAATGCAGATTTCTGGGCCCCTCCCTCATAGTTTCTAATTGAGTAGGTCTTATGTGGGGCCTTTTAGAATTTGTATTTCTAACAGGTTCCCAGCTGATGCTATTTCTCTGGGGATCACATTGGGAGAACCACTGGCCTGCCTAGTCTGTGTTTCAAATAACCATCATTTATTTATCAGGTACTCTCTATTTGTTAGGTAGCTTGCAGGCTATATATAATTTTTACTTTATCAATAGGCACTACACTCAAAATCCTACAGGTACAAGAGGATATACAGTAAAATCTCTCCCACCCCTTAGTCATCCAGACTGCCCCCTCGTCAGCCAGTTAGTTTCTTGTGTCTTTCCCGAGATAGACACACAAGCAAATATCTATATATTCTTTGTTCTCTTTTTCCACACAAATGCCAATCTAGTGGACACATGGTTTTGCCCTATCATTTTTCCACTCAGTATATCTTAGGGATATGTCTACATTAATACACAAAAGAACTTCTTCCCCTTGTTTTAATGGTGGTACATTGTGTAGCTGGCCCATTTGGGTTTCCATGCTGTACTTATTTTCACTAACTCATTGCAAAAGTCTTACCCTTATTTGATAAGTGAGAAAACTGAAATCCAGAGACATTAAGTGACGCACTGAAGGTAAGACAACTAGTAGTTGATAGAGCCAAAATACAGGCTTCGGGTTGATTGACCACATCAGCCCTATTCTTCGAACTAGATTGTGTTCTGTAACCAAACATACACAATCAGACATTCACTCTTGGCCTGGCTCCACACTGAGTCCTGGGAATTCAGATGAATTGCCCTGGAACTCCTAGTCTTATTAGGGAGTGGGGAGGAGAGAAGAAAACAGACCTTGGCAGCATGAGCACATAGTAATCATACTGAAGACCCAGCAAGCCCAGTGAGGGAACCTAACCCAGCCTGGGAATGGTGGTTGGATAGGGGTGATCAGAGAAGGCCTCCTGGAGGAGGTGAAGTCTGGGGGGCATCCTGAGAAACAACAGGGTATGTCTGGGGGATAGGAGGTGTGCGTGGTGAACATTCAGGCTTAGAGCCCCTACGGCCATGTTGCCTTTTGCTGTGAGAGCCTTGTTTTGAGGGTAATGGTAGAGCGCTAAGTTTAACACAGTAAAGGAAAATTATTGCTTTGGTATTTGGACAAAAATACTTGGAGCCCAGTGAGTCTGAAACCCTGAGATAGAAGCTATGTTGGGATGATCATTTCACAGATAGAAAAATGTATCGTCTACCTGTGAAGCTGAGCAGTGGCTTCCAGCACTCACCAGTTTTGTGGTAGTGTTTGGGGGTAAGTGAGCCAGTTCAGGAGCTTGGTGCAGACCAAGGTAGATGTAGGCCAGCGTCAGCAGGCCTCCTGGTGGCAAGCGAGCCACCAAAATACTGCCTATATTTCTCCATTTGCAGATAAAATCGCCAGCAAGCTGTCTGATTCCATGATGTCTGCTCTCGACCTCTCTGGCAATGCTGATGATGGTGTTGGTGACTAATCGACTGATCTCACTTCCCTTCCGCTCCAAGCACCAGTTCCAGTGGTACGGGGGAATACCAGTGAAATAGTTTGGTTCTCCCTGAAGCATCTGCATATTGAAAGAACGCTTTCCCAACTATGTGTCTTTTCCCTTTCCTCCAGTAAAACAGTCCCGGCTAGGTGCCGTGGCTCACGCCTGTAATCCCAGCACTTTGGGAGGCAGAAGTGGGTGGATCACCTGAGGTCAGGAGTTCGAGACCAGCCTGGCCAACGTGGTGAAACCCCATCTCTCCTAAAAGTACAAAAAAAATTAGCCAGGCGTAGTGGCAGGCGCCTGTAATCCCAGCTACTTGGGAGGCTGAGGCAGGAGAATTCGCCTGAACCTGGGAGGCGGAGGTTGCAGTGAGCCTAGACGGCACCATTGCACTCCAGCCTGGGCAACAACACGAAAATCCATCTCAAAAAAAAAAAAAAAAAAAAAGTCCCAAGGGACTGCAGCTGCCAAATCCTATATCCTCTATTTAACCCCTACTCTGTTTTAGAAGAGAAATAAAAGAAGTATCAGCAGAGCTCAGGCGCTAACATCTGTGGAGGGCTGACCTCCTACAACACTCTGTCTACAAAACTCTCTTAGATAGGTGAATATGCCACTAGAGGTTGGGCTGCTGGTAGACCTGGGGGTCCCTGCGGGAGGGTGAGGGTTTCTTTACCACCCCACAGGAGATTTCAGTGGCAAGGCATGCCTGCCGTGGGCTTTGGGCCATGCATCTTCCAAGTCCATAGGTCTTCACCTGGGTGGCAGTGAGAGAAAGTAGAAAGTAACGAGCCTCCTGTGTCTCTGGAAGGTTCTAGGGATAGGGTAGAGGGAAGAAAAGAACAAACAAGCCTGGCTTGTGCTGAAGTGTGGTAGGCACTACCCTGTTTGTGTGAAGAGAAAACAAAGCACCTGTTAGTAGGGAGGCTTTGGGGGAAGCCCCGTCTTGGGGGCATTTCTGGGCAGATTGTGAATTGGAGGAATCTCTTTAACTGAAGTATGCTGGCTGGACCCTGCCCTTGTGTGACCATGTCTCCTATTGCACTAGCATTTGAATTCCATGGCTCAAGAGGGTTCTTTTTTTTTTTGAGTCAGAGTCTCGCTCTGTCACCCAGGCTGGAGTGCAGTGGCCGGATCTCAGCTCACTGCAAGCTCCGCCTCCTGGGTTTATGCCATTCTCCTGCCTCAGCCTCCTCAGTAGCTGGGACTACAGGTGCCCGCCACCTCGCCCGGCTAGTTTTTTGTATTTTTTAGTAGAGACGGGGTTTCACCGTGTTAGCCAGGATGGTCTCGATCTCCTGACCTCGTGATCCGCCCATCTCGGCCTCCCAAAGTGCTGGGATTACAGGCTTGAGCCACCGCGCCTGGCCTCAAGAGGGTTCTAGTACCATTTATTCACAGACTGTATCCTCGAGAGAGCTGCTATATATGGGAGTGTACTAGCCAATTCCTTTTCCAGTGTCTGTAAGTCACCTCATTAAAGTATAATTAGCTACCTCCTCTGGGAGATCCCACCCCATCAGACAAGGGCAGTGAGCCCAAGCAGTGCCAGAGGCCCTCAGAAGGGGATTAGGGTAGATGATTGCAGCTGAAACACAATCTTCTTTCTTTGCCAGGGTATTTTGGGGGTTTTGCCAATGACTTCAGTTCCCAGCAAATTACTTGAGTTGACACATTTGAAGTGGGTGGGCATAGCATTACTGCAGTCTTGGATGTCTACCCCAAACTTCCACACCATCCTTCGACCCACAGCTGCACCTTTATTTAATTATTTTGCTCTGTTGCCCAGGCTGGAGTGCAATGGCGTGATCTCAGCTCACTGCAACCTCTGCCTCCCGAGTTCAAGTGATCCTCCTGCCTTAGCCTCCCGTGTAGCTGGGATTACAGGTGCCTGCCACCACGCCTGGCTAATTTTTGTATTTTTAGTTAGAGACAATGTTTCACCATGTTGGCCAGGCTGGTCTCGAACTCTTGATCTCTAGTGATCCACTTGCTTCGGCCTCCCAAAGTGCTGGGATTACAGGCGTGAGCCACTGCACCCAGCCCCACAGCTGCATCTTAAACCTTGCCTTTGCCTCTGCCTTTCAATCTGGTACCTCCTAATTTACATCCTAAGAATGGAACCATGTGACAAAGACTGGACCGCCATTGGCTGCGGGCTGTTCAGGCAGGGAAGTACAGACCACTCTTTTATTCAGGGGCAACCAAAGGAGAGAATTACGTACTTGTTGAGTACAAACTGCACCAAGCCCTGGAGACCCATTACCACTTTTAACCCTCAATACAGCTCTGCTAGTAAGGGATACGTCTCCCCATATGAAAAAAAGAAGTAATCTCAGAATGTTGGCCGAGCATGGTGGCTCACACTTATAATCCCAGTTATGCAGGAGGCTGAGGCAGGAGAATCACTTGAACTCAGGAGATGGAGGTTGCAGTGAGTCAACATCACATCACTGCATTCCAGCCTAGGGGACAGAGTGAGACTTTGTCTCGAAAAAAGAAAAAGTTGACAGGATGGCCAGACCCAAGTGCGCATATTAAGTGGTGGTGCTAGGACTGGAACCTAAGCATGATTAAAACCCTATGCAGGCACTTTCCTCTATATTGTACTCCCTCCTTAACAAAGGAAGATTGATTAAGCCCCTACTTTGTGCCAGTCTCTGTTACCAAGTCCGTTAAATGCATTTTTTTCTTTTTTGGTTTAAAAAACTCTTTAGTTTCTTAAACTACTAGTTTTTAGTGTCTTGCTAAAACTACACTCAGTCCTCTTGAATAGGCTACAACTTATTTCACACGATCTCACTGAACTCTCCTGGTATGTATAGTGTTATAATGAAAAATTGCCTACCAGGACAGCTAAGTCTATTTTGCAACCATACAGCGTTTCGTAATTTAGCATTTAAAATACAGACAGTCCCTGACTTTTGGTGGTTTGATGTGGGATTTTTGGTGGAAAAGCAGTATACATTCAGAATGCACCTCTACTTATGATGGGGCTACTTCCTGGTAAACCCATTGTAATTTTCAAATTACGGGTTTATCAGGAGGTGGCGCCATCAGTAATGGAGAAGTGCTGGGAGGTAAATATTAGAAATGGAAGTATCTAAATGAGTAAGGAACAGCATGGGAGCATAATTTGGCCAAAATCAAAACTAAAGTAGTCATGTCGGTAAGAATTTGGGACTGCAGGCGAGGTACAATGGCTCTCAACTGTAATCCCAGCACTTTGGGAGGCCAAGGCAGGCAGATCACTTGAGGTCAGGAGTTCAAGACCAGCCTAAACAATATGGCGAAACCTCATCTCTATCAAAAAAATACAAAAATTAGCTGGGCATGGTGTCTCATTCCTGTAGTCCCAGCTACCTGCGGGGCTGAGGCCGGAGGATCTCTTGAGCCCAGGAGGTTGACGCTGCATTGAGCTGAGATTGTGCCACTGCACTCCAACGTGGGCAACAGTGAGACTGTCTCAGGGAAAAAAAAAAAAGAAAAATAAAAAAAGACGTTGGGACTGCAGTTTCTCTACCTACAGCATATCTCAAAGGTTTTTTAATCTTAACTTTTTACCTTCATTTTTCAAAACAATTAGGGTACAATTTACATATAGTAAAGTTCACTCGCTCTTTATAGTTTTAGTTATGTGAGTTTGTACAAACATATACAGGAGTGAACCACCACCACAATCGAAATATAGTTGCATCACCCCCCCAAAACTCTCCAGGCCCTTTCGTAGTCAACTCCTACCCCCAACTCTCAGATTCTGCCAACCACTGATTTGTTTTCTGCCCCTATAGTTTTGCTTTAGCATGACTGTCATATCAATAGAATCATACAATGAGTAGGCTTATTTTATGCCTTCAGGTTTTAAAAATTATAAACATTTACATTACAGTAAAATTCACTCTGGTGTACAGTTCTATAAAGCTCTGATAAATGTGTAGAATTGTGTAACTGCCAATGCAGTCAAGGTACAGAACAGTCCTCTTAGCCTCTCCCTACCAAATTCATGCCTGCTACTTTGTAGTTTTTCAAAACTAGTCCCCTACACCCAAACCCTGGCAGTCACTGTTTTTTTTCTTCGTTCTTTTTTTTTTTACTTTTGAGACGGAGTCTAGCTCTGTTGTCCAGGCTGGAGTGCAGTGGCGTGATCCCGGCTCATTGCAACCTCCGCCTCCAGGGTTCAGATGGTTCTCCTCCCTCAGCCTCTGGAGTAGCTGGGATTACAGGCACCTGCCACCACGCCTGACTAATTTTTGTTTTTTTTTTTTTTGTTTGTTTTTTTTTTTTTGAGACGGAGTCTCACACTGTTGCCCAGGCTGGAGTGCAGTGGCGCGATCTCGGCTCACTGCAAGCTCCGCCTCCCGGGTTCCCGCCATTCTCCTGCCTCAGCCTCCTGAGTAGCTGGGACTACAGGCGCCCGCCACCGCGCCCGGCTAATTTTTTGTATTTTTAGTAGAGACGGGGTTTCACTGTGGTCTCGATCTCCTGACCTTGTGATCCGCCCGCCTCGGCCTCCCAAAGTGCTGGGATTACAGGCTTGAGCCACCGCGCCCGGCCTTTTTTGTTTTTTTTAAGATGGAGTCTCACTTTGTTGCCCAGGCTGGAGTGCAGTGGCGCGATCTGGGCTCACTGCAAGCTCCGCCTCCCAGGTTCACGCCATTCTCCTGCCTCAGCCTCCTGAGTAGCTGGGACTACAGGTGCCCGCCACCATGCCCAGCTAATTTTTTTGTATTTTTAGTAGAGACAGGGTTTCACCGTGGTCTCGATCTCCTGACCTCATGATCTGCCTGCCTCGGCCTCCCAAAGTGCTGGGATTACAGGTGTGAGCCACCACGTGCGGCCAATTTTTGTAATTTTAGTAGAGATGGCCTCACTGTGTTGGCCAGGCTGGTCTCAAACTCCTGACCTTATGATACACCTGCCTTGGCCTACCAAAGTGCTGGGATTACAAGAGTGAGCCACTGCGCCTGGCCTTTTTCTTTGTTCTTATATTTTTGTCTTTTTTATTTTTTTGAGAAAGAGTCTCACTCTTTCACTGAGGCTGGAGTGCAGTGGCGTGATCTTGGCTCACTGCAACCTCTACCTCCCGGGTTCGAGCGATTCTCCTGCCTTAGCCTCCCGAGTAGTAGGGACTACAGGTGCCCACCACCATGCTGGGCTAATTTTTGTATTTTTAGTAGAGGTGGGGTTTCGCCACATTGGCCAGGCTGGTTTTGAACTTCTGACCTCAAATGATCCACCCACCTCGGCTTCCCAAAGTGCTGGGATTATAGGTGTGAGCCACCGTGTCCGGCCATATATTTTTGTCTTTTGAAGAATGTTATATAACTGAAATTATATGGTATGTAGCATTTTGAGAGTGACTTCGTTTGCTATGAGTAATGCATTTGAGATTCATCCATGTTCCTCAGTATATTAATAGTTCTTATTTCTGAGTCACTCCATTGTGTAGATTTACTACTGTTTTTTCCCAGTTGAAGAATGTTTAGGATCTTTGCAGTTTTGGACAATTACAAGTAAAGCTGCTATAAACATTCGTATGCAACTTTTTGTGTTTTCATTTATCTATAGTAAATACCTAGAGTTGGATTGCTGGGATATATGGTAAGCATATGTTTGACATTTTAAGAAACTTCTAAACTGTTTTTCAAAGTGGCTCTACTATTTCACGTTCCCATCAGTATGAAAGTTTCAGTTCCCACATCCTCTCCAGTACTTGGGGGTATCAATTTTTTTTTAAATTTTTTAATTTTTAAATTATTTTTTATAACATTTAAATAGAGATGGGGTCTCACTGTGTTGACCAGGATGGTCTCAAACTGCTGGCCTCAAATGATCCTCCCATCTCGGTCTCCCAAAGTGCTAGGATTACAGGTGTGAGCCACCATGCCCGGCCAGGTTTTTTGACATTAGGTATGTAGTGGTATTTCATCGTTTTTATTTCTAATGATTTGAGCATATTTTATATGCTTATATGCTATCTACATATCTTCTTTGGCAGGGTGTTCACATCTCTTGCATATTTTGGGTTGTTTTATTATTTTTGAATTTTGAGGATTTTATGCTGGATACAGGGTGTTTTTTTTTTTTTTTTTTTTAAGAAACAGTCCACCCAGGTTGGAGTTACAGGTTGGTGCAATCTCGGCTCACTGCAACCTCCGCCTCCTGGGTTCAAGCAATTCTCATGCCTCAGTCTCCTGAGTAGCTGGAATTACAGGTGCACGCCACCATGCCTGGCTAACTTTTGTATTTTTACTAGAGACGAGGTTTCACCATGTTGGCCAGGCTGGTCTTGAACTCCTGACCTCAAGTGATCCACCCACCTTAGCCTCCCAAAGTTCTGGGATTACAGGCATGAGCCACTGTGCCTGGCCAGTATCTTGTCTTCTCATTCTGTGGACAGTGTCTTTTTTTCATTATGGGAAAGCTTTATTGACACATTTGTTTTTATTTTTAAAAGTTAAGGTAAAACATACAGAACATAAACGTTACCATCTGATATGGTTTGACTGTGTCCACACCCAAATATCGAATTGTAGCTCCCATAATCCCCACACATATGTACCACATTTTCTTTATCCAGTTTGTTGTTGATAGACATTTAGGTCTATTCCATGTCTTTGGTATTGTGAATAGTGCTGCAGTGAACATATGTGTGCATGTGTCTTTATGGCAGAATGATTTATATCGTGCATAACCAAAACTGTACTTATTAAGCAATAACCTCCCAACCCCTTCTCCCCACAACCTCTGGCGGCTGCCATGCTACTTTCTGTCTCTGAATTTGAATACCCTGGTAGTCATATAGTGGAATCATTAATATTTATCTTTTTGTGACTGGCTTATTTCACTTTGCATAATGTATTCAAGGTTAATATATGTTGTAGCCTGTGTCAGAATTTCTTTTCTTTTTAATGCTGAGTATTATTCTATTGTATGTATATACCACATTTTATTTATCCGTTCATTCACTGATGGATATGTGCATTGCTTCCACCTTTTGGCTATTGTGAAAAATGCTGTTATGAAGATGGGTATGGAGATCTCTCCCCTTTTTTTGAGACAGGGTCTCACTCTGTCACCCAGGCTGGGGTGCAGTGGTATGATCATAGCTCACTGTAGCCTTGACACCTGGGCTCAAGCGAACCTCCCACCTCAGCCTCCTGAGTAGCTGGGACCACAGGCATGTGCCACCATGGCTGGCAGATTTATCAATTTGTTCTTCTATGGATAATGCTTTTTGTGTTACATCAGAGGAGTCTTTGCTTAACATGAGATCACAAAGGTTTTCTCCCATGTTTCCTCCTAAAAGTTACAGTTTTAGGTTTTACATTTAGGTCTGTGATCCATTTTAAGTCAATTTTTGTATATGGTGCAAGGTATGAATCTATGCTTTTTAAAAAAATACGGTTACC
Organism: Macaca thibetana thibetana; assembly: GCF_024542745.1. Taxonomy (NCBI): domain Eukaryota; kingdom Metazoa; phylum Chordata; class Mammalia; order Primates; family Cercopithecidae; genus Macaca; species Macaca thibetana. Next base: position 54,006,399 of record NC_065598.1, read on the forward strand.
CAATTTTTCTAGCAGCGTGTGCTAAAACTTTGCTAAAGTCACTTAGTTCTAGTAGCTTTTTTTTTTTTGCAGATTTCACCAGACTTTCTACATAGATAATCATATCTTCTGTGAATAAACATGGTTTTATTTCTTCATTTCTAATATTTATGTCTGCATTTTTTTTTTTTTGGTCTTATTTTAGTCGCTGGGACTTCCAGTACTACATTGAGTAAGAGTGGTGGCTGGGTGCAGTGGCTCATGCCTGTAATCCCAGCACTTTGGGAGGCTGAGATGGGCTGATCACCTGAGGTCGGGAGTTTGAGACCAGTCTGACCAACATGGAGAAACCCTGTCTCTACTAAAAATATAAAATTAGCCGGGTGTGGTGGCACGTGCCTGTAATCCTGGCAACTCAGGAGGCTGAGGCAGGAGAATCACTTGAACCCGGGAGGCAGAGGGTGCAGTGAGCCGAGATCGCGCCATTGTACTCTAGCCTGGGCAACAAGAGCAAAACTCCATCTCAAAAAAAAAAAAAAAAAAAGGAATGGTGAGCACAGGCATCCCTGTCTTGTTTCTGACTTTGGGGGAAAGTATTCTTTCTGCCTTTAACCATTAAGTATGTTAGATTTTTGTATTGCCCTTTACTAGTATGAGGTGCTAAGGGTTTTGTTTTAGGAATGGATGTTAGATTTTCTTAAATGTTTTTATGCATCTATTGAGATGATTACATGGTTTTTCTTTTGTGGTTTGTTTTTAATGTAGTTTTAATAAATTATATTGATTGATTTTCTTACGATAAACCAATCCTACATTCTTGTGATAAACCCCACTTTGTCATGATGTATTCTTTTTTTTTTTTTTCTTTTTTGTGAGATGGAGTCTCACTCTGTCACCCAGGCTGGAGTGCGGTGGCGTGATCTTGGCTCACTGCAACCTCTGCCTCCTGGGTTCAAGTGATTCTCCTGTCTCAGCCTCCCGAGTAGCTGGGACTACAGGTGAGTGTCACCACACCCGGCTAATTTTGTATTTTTAGTAGAGACGGGGTTTCACCATGTTGGCCAGGCTGGTCTCAAACTCCTGACCTTGTGATCCACCCGCCTTGGGCTCCCAAAGTGTTGGGATTACAGGCGTGAGCCATTGCGCCTGGCCTATTCTTTTAATATATTGTTGGAAGCTATATTAGTTTCTATTGCTGGTGTAAAAAATTAGCACAGACTTCATGGCTTAAAACAACACAAATCTATTATACTACACTTCTAGAGGTGAGAGGTCCCAAATGCGTTTCACTGGGCCAAAATCGTTGTTGTCAGAGTTACACTCTCTCCAGAGACTCTAGGGGAGAATCCATTTCCTTGCCTTTTTCAGCTTCTAGAGGCTGCTTAGATTCCTAGAATAATGGCTTCTTTCCTCATCTTCAAAATAACAATGTAGTATCCTTTTTTTTTTTTTTTTTTTTTTTTGAGACGGAGTTGCCCAGGCTGGAGTGCAGTGGTGCGATCTCCGCTCACTGCAACCTCTGCCTCCTGGGTTCTAGCAATTCTCCTGCCTCAGCCTCCCAAGTAGCTGGGATTAAAGGCATGCGCCACTATGCCCAGCTAATTTTTTGTATTTTTGGTAGAGACGGGGTTTCACCATGTTGGCCAGGCTGGTCTCGAACTCCTGACCTCGTGATCTGCCTGCCTCAGCCTCCCAAAGTGCTGGGATTATAGGCATGAGCCACCATGCCCGGCCAACAGTGTAGTATCTTTTCTCTTTTCTGAACCTCTCTTCCAATCCTTATATCTTCTCTGACTTTGATCTTCTGCCTCTCACTTATAAGGACTCTCGTGATTACTTTGGATGTGTTGGGATCATCTAGGATAATCTCCACATCTCAATATCCTTAAGTTAATCACATCTGGAAAGTTCCTTTAACCATGTAAAGTAACATATTCAAAAGTTTTGGAGATTAGGACCTGTAGATCTTTGAGGATGGGAGGCATTATTCAGCCTACTGCAGATTTAATTTGATAAATTTTTGCTTAGAATTTTTGCATCTACATAAGGATATTGGTCTGAAGTTTTCTTTTGTTTAATGTCTTTATTTTTGGTATCGGGGTAATGCTGACCTCATAGAATGGGTTGAGAAGTGTTTCCTGTTTTTGGAAGGGTCTGTGTACAATTGGTATCGTTTCTTAAATTTTAGAATTTACCAGTAAGTTTTATTTGTGGGAAGGTTTAAGACTACAGTTTCAATTTTTAAAATATATATAGGGCTATTCATATTATATTTCTTCTTGTGTGAGGATTGGTAATTAGTATTTTAAAGAAAGTTCTTCATTTCATGTAATTTGTCAAATTAATTTTTGTAAGGTTGTTAATATCCTCTTATCATTTCGTATAAATTGTTGAAATGATTCTAAAATTGATAAGGAAATGCATAGTAGTCAGAATGTAGTCAAAGCAACTCTGAGAAAGGAACCAAGTTGGAAGACTAACACAATATGATACTACTTTTGTCATTCCTGATATTAATAGTTTGTGACTTTTTCCCCTTGATCATCTGGCTCAAGATTTATCAATTGTATTGATCATCTCAAAGAACCACATTTTGGTTTAATTGATTTTCTCTATTTTCTGTTTTCTAATTCATTGGTTTCTACTTTATCTTTATTGTTTCCTTTTGCTTATTATCCAAAAAAGTTTGTGATTTTTGTGTTACTTAGAACTGTGTTATTTAAATTCCACATATTTGGACATTTCCCAGAGATCTTTCTGCTATTGACTTCTAATTTAATTACATTATGGTAAAGGAATGTACTTTATATGACTTCAATATGTTAAAATATATCAAAACTTGTTTCATGGCCCAGAATATGGTCTGTATTGGTAATATGTTTCATGTGCACTTGAGAAGAATAAGTTTTGCTGTTGTTGAGTACAGTCTTCTATAAATGTCAACCAAGTTAAGTTGGTTGATAGTGTTGTTCATGTCCACTATATCCAGGCTGACTTTATGCCTACTTGTTCTATCAATTATTAAGACAGGACTATTGGAGTCCCCAATGATAATTACGGGTTTGTCTGTTATTTCTTGTAGTTCTATCAGTTTTTATTTAATTGATTTTGAACCTTTCATGCTAAGTGCATAGACCTTTAGGATTGTCATGTCCTCTTCATTAACGGACCCCACCATCATTATGAAATGAACTTCCTTATATTCTTTGTTCTGAAATGCATTTTGTCTAATATAAATATAGCTACTGCAACTTTTTTGGACTAGTTTATGGTATATCTTTTTCATCCTTTTACTTTTTATGTATTTGTGTGTTTATGTTTAAAGTGCATTTATCATAGGCAGCATATAGTTGGTTCTTGCTTTTTTATCCAATTTGACAGTCTCTGCCTTTTAATTGATGTTTGGATCCATTTACTTTTAATGTTATTATCAGTATGGCTAGGTTTGAGTCTATCATCTTGCTATTTGTTTTGTATTTGTTCCATGTATGCTTTGTTCCCTTTTCTCCCTTTTTCTGCCTTCTTTTGGATTACTGTTTTTTTTTTTTTTTTTTAATGATTCCATTCTTTTTTCTTCCTTGATTTATTAGCTATACCTCATTGTTTTATTATCTTAGTAGTTGCTTTAGAGTTTATAGTATAAATGTTTAACTTCCTCCTCCTGGCTTTCATGCTAGTGTCATAAATTTTACCTACAGATTTTATAAACCTTATAATACATTGTTGTTATTTTTGTTTATACTTTAAGTCCTCTTTAAATAGATTTAAATAATAGAAAATAATTATATGCTCACATAGTTACCATTTCTGGTACTCTTCATTCCTCTGTGTGGCTCCAGACTTCTATAAGGTATCATTTTCTTTCTGCCTGAAGAACTTTCTTTAACATTTTTTGCATTGTGAGTCTATTGGGCAGTTAATTAATTCAGCTTTTGTATGTCTGAATGTATTTTTTTTTTTTTGCTGCTATCTTTGAAAGGTATTTTTGCTACATATAGAATTTAAGTTGTTAGGTTTTGTCTTTCAGTACCTCAAAAGCATTGTTTCATGGTTTTCTCAATTATGTTGTTTCTAAGATGTCATTCTATTTTTTTTTTTTTTTTTTTTTTTTTGTGACAGAGTCTTGCTCTGTTGCCAGTCTGGAGTGCAGTGGTGCGATCTCAGCTCACTGCAAGCTCCACCTCCCTGGTTCACGCCATTCTCCTGCCTCAGCCTCCCGAGTAGCTGGGACTGTAGGCGCCTGCCACCATGCCTGGCTAATGTTTTTGTATTTTTTAGTAGAGACAGGGTTTCACTGTGTTAGCCAGGATGGTCTTGATCTCCTGACCTGTGATCCGCCCGCCTCAGCCTCCCAAAGTGCTGGGATTACAGGCGTGAGCCACTGCGCCTGGCCATTTCTTTTTTTTTTTCTTTTTTTGAGACAGGGTCTTGTTATGTTACTCAAGCTGTTATCAAATTCCTAGGCTCAAGCAATCCTCCCACCTCAGCCTCCTGAGCAGCTGAGATTATAGGCATGCACTGCTGCACCTGGCTTGAGACATCTGATGTCATCCTAATTTGTTTCTTCTATAGATAATGTGTTTTTTAATCTTTATTACTTTTGAGCAATGTAATTATAATATACCTTGGTGGGCTTTTTTCTTTTATGTTTTTCTGCTTGGAATTTATTGAACTTCTTGGATATTTAGGTTTATAGATTTCATCAAATTTGGAAAGTTTTTGGCCATTAATTTATCAAATATTTTTTCCTCTTCACCTGCTTTCCTCCTTCAGGGACTCCAGTTACCTATTTGAAGCTGCCTGAAGTTGTCCCATGGATCATTGATGTTCTTTGGATTTTCTGGATTTTTTTTCTCTCTGTGTTTTATTTTGGGTAGTTTCGATTTTATGCCTTCAAGTTTACAAATCTTTTCTTCTGCATTGTCTAGTGTGCTGTTTATCCCTCCAGTGTATTTCTTCAACTCAGACATTATAGTTTTCATCTCTAGAAATTAAATTTGGGTTTTTAAAAATATTTTTTATTTCCCTGTTTACCTGTTTGAACATATGGGGTATAGATAACAAATGTTTAATGTACTTCTCTGCTAATTCTAACATCTTTGGAAGTTCTCAGTCAGCTTTGTTTGATTACTCTCATTATGGGTCATATTTTTCTGCCTTTTTTTTTTTTTGCATAACCAGTAATCTTTGATTTGATGTCAGGCCCTGTGACTTTCACCTTTTTCATTGCTTGCATATTTTTGTATTCTTATGAACTTTTGAGCTTTGTTCTTTGATGCAGTTAAGTTATTCCGAAACAGTTTGATCCTTCTGGGTCATGCTTTTATAATTTGGTAAGCAGGTTCAGAGCATAAATTTTTCCAGTTTGGCTGGTAGTAACAGCTACTTTGTGAGCACCAGTTATTGTTTTCTCTTTTCTGATAGTTCTTTTGCCAGCCTTTGTTAGTTTACTCACATGTATAATAGTACTCGGATAAATACTTGAGGGAAGCCTCTGCTTATCATTAACATTTTTTCTCTGTGTAGTCCTGTTATCTCAGGGACTCATTTTTTTTTTTTTTTAAACTCATACTGCATTGATCTTCTTGAACTTTGAGATTCATCTCCTAAACTCAGTAAGTCTACCAGACTCTGTTTCAGCTCCCTTTGCATGTGCCATGGACGGGAAACTCTTTCAAGCAGTTGAGTAGGGCAATCATAGGGCTCACCTTATTTGTATTCTATATCCCAGGGATCAGTGTCCTTTGTTGCCTAATGTCCACTTCTTGATAACCATTGTTTCATGTATTTTGTCTAGATTTTTTTTGGTTCTTTCAGATGGGAGGACAAAACAGTCCGTTACCTCATCTTGTACTTCTCTTATTAAATTTATTCCTATGTATTTTCTTTCTTTGAGTTATAGTAAATAGAATTTAATTTTGTATTATTTATTGCTAATATATAATTAATCTTGTTTCCTTAACATTAGTGAACTTGTTTATTAGTCTTAGTAGTTTTTAAACATAGATTACTTAGGATTTTCTACATATAGGATCATATCTGTGAATAAAATGGTTTTACATCTTCCTTTACAATCGATGTGCTTTTCATTTCTTTTTCTCAACTTGCTACACTGACTAGGACAATGTTGTGTAGAAGGGGTGAAAGCAGACACCCTTGACTTATTTCCAACCTTAGGAGGAAAATACCCAGTCTCTCACTGTTAAAGATGATGTCTATTGTAGGTTTTGTAGATGCCCTTTATCAGGCTGAGGAAGTTCCATTTTATTTCTAGTTTTTGAGAAATTTTTTTATCATGATTGAGTGTTGCATTTGTTACATGCTTTTTCTGCATTTATCGAGATGATTATGTAGGTTTTGTTTTTATTCCACCAATATAGCATGTTGCATTAATTGATCTTTGAATGTTAAACCAACCTTATATGTTCGTGGAGCAAATACCATTTGGACATAGTGTATAATACATTTCATATGCCACTGGATTCATTTTGCTACTACTCTCTTGAGAATTTTTATGTCTATTCAAAAGGTATATTTGTCTATAGTTTTCTTGTGATGTCTATGTCTGTTTTTGGTATCAGAATAATGCTAGCCTTATAGAATAAGTTGGGAAGTGTTACTTTCTTTTGTTTTTTGGAAGAATTTTTGAAAGATTGTTATTGTTTATTCTTTAAATGTTTGTTACAATTCACCAGCAAAGCAGGCTGGGCTTGGGCTTTTCTTTGAGGCCAGATTTGTGATTCCGTGTCTTGTTAAATTTCTATTAGATTTTCTATTTATTGTATTTCTTCCTGAGTTAGTTTTGGCAATTTGTGTTGAATGTATTCATATTTCTCAAGTTATTTAATTGGATGGCATAAAATTGTTCACAGAATTTGCTTATAATTTTTTAAACTTTTTTTCAGTAAGGTCAGTAGTGATGTCTTTTCTTTGATTCAGATTTGGTAATTTGTATTGTCTTTCTTTGTTTCTTGGTTAGTTTACCTAAAGTTTTGTCAAATTTGTTGATCTTTTTGAAGAATCAGCTTTTGGTTTCATTGACTTTCTCTATTGTTATTCTGTTTTCTATTTTGTAGATTCCTGCTCTAATTTTCGTTATTTCCTTCATTTGGTTTGCTTTGGGTTCAGTGTGTTCTGTTTCTCATTTACTAAAGTACAAGTTAATGTTATTGATGGGAGATCTTTCTTCTCTTGTAAAATAGATGAGTTTGTTCTGTTTTATTCAGCTCAATATGTTTTAAATTTTCCTTATGATTTCTTTTGTCCATTGGCATGTTGTTTAATTCCAAATATTTGTGGAATTTCCAAATTTCCTTCTGTTGTTGATTTATAATTTATCATTTTAAGTTTTTTTTTTTTTTTTGAGACGGAGTCTCGCTCTGCCGCCCAGGCTGGAGTGCAGTGGCCGGATCTCAGCTCACTGCAAGCCCCACCTCCTGGGTTTACGCCATTCTCCTGCCTCAGCCTCCCCAGTAGCTGGGACTACAGGCGCCCGCCACCTTGCCCGGCTAGTTTTTTGTATTTTTTTAGTAGAGACGGGGTTTCACCATGTTAGCCAGGATGGTCTCGATCTCCCGACCTCGTGATCCGCCCGTCTCGGCCTCCCAAAGTGCTGGGATTACAGGCTTGAGCCACCGCGCCCGGCCCATTTTAAGTTTTTAGATGAATGCACCTTCTATGATTTCAAATCCTTTAAAATATATTAATATGGCTGGGTGCAGTGGCTCACACCTGTAATCCCAGCACTTTGGGAGGCAGAGGCGGAGGCGGGTAGATCACCTGGGGTCGGGAGTTCAAGGCCATCCTGGCTAACACTGTGAAACCCTGTCTCTACTAAAAATACAAAGAATTAGCTGGGCGTGGTGGCGGGCGCCTGTAGTCCCAGCTACTCCGGAGGCTAAGGCAGGAGAATGGCGTGAACCCGGTAGGCGGAGGTTGCAGTGAGCCGAGATCTCGCCACTGCACTCCAGCCTGGACGACAGAGCAAGACTCCATCTCGCCGGGCGCGGTGGCTCAAGCCTGTAATCCCAGCACTTTGGAAGGCCGAGACGGGCGGATCACGAGGTCAGGAGATCGAGACCATCCTGGCTAACATGGTGAAACCCCGTCTCTACTAAAAAATACAAAAAACTAGCCGGGCGAGGTGGCGGGCGCCTGTAGTCCCAGCTACTCCGGAGGCTGAGGCAGGAGAATGGCGTGAACCCAGGAGGCGGAGCTTGCAGTGAGCTGAGATCCGGCCACTGCACTCCAGCCTGGGCGGCAGAGCGAGACTCCGTCTCAAAAAAAAAAAAAAAAAAAGACTCCATCTCAAAAAACAAAAACAAAAATAAACAACAAAAAAATTAGCTGGGCGTGGTGGCACATGCCTGTAATCCCAGCTACTTGGGAGGCTGAGGCAGCAGAATTTCTTGAACCCAGCGTTGGAGGTTGTGGTGAGCCAAGATCGCGCCATTGTACTCCAGCCTGGGCAACAAGAGTGAAACTCCATCTCAAAAAAAAAAAAAAAAGTATTAATACTTATTCTGTGGCATTGAATATTATCTATCTTGGAGAATGTTCCATATGCATTTAAGGAAAATGTATATTCTGGAGTGTTCTAAGGATGATATTAAGATCAAGTGGGTTGATAGTGTTCAGATTTTCTGTATCTTTGCTGGTATTTCTACCTTTTGTTCTAGCTATTATTGAACATCTGTTTGAAGCTTCCGTATTATTGTTCAGTTGTCTATTTCTCCTTTCAATTCTGTCAGTTTTCTTCATTTATTTTGGAAAATCTGTTAGATGGGTTTACAGTTTTTATATGTTCATAACAAATTGACCCTTTTATTATTATAAAATCATTGTCTTAGTCCTTAGTAACTTTTTTTGCTTTTGAAGTCTATTTTGTTTCACGTTAGTAAAACCATTTAAAGCCTCTTCTTAGAATGGTATATCTTTTACTGTCCTTTTACTTTTAACCCATTTTTTATCTTTGAATACAAAGTGTGTCCCTTGTAGACTGCATATAGCTTGAACTTGCTTGTCACAGTCTGTGCCTTTTTATTGGAATATTTAACTTATTTATATTTTATTTTATTTTTTGAGATGTACTCTTGCTCTGTTGACCAGGCTGGAGTCCAGTGACAGGATCTTGGCTCATGGCAACCTCTGCCTCCTGGGTTCTAGCAATTCTCCTGAGTAGATGGGATTTCAGGCACCCACCACCATGCCCGGCTAATTTTTGTGTTTTCGTAGAGACAGGGTTTTACCGTGTTGGCCAGGCTGGTCTTGAACTCCTGACCTTAAGTGATCCACGTGCCTCGGCCTCCCAAGGTGCTGGGATTACAGGCATGAGCCACTGTGCCCAGCCTTACTTATATTTTATATATTGTTCATATAGTTGAATTTATGTATGCCATTAAATTATTTGTTTCTGTATATCTCATGTGTTTTGTGTTTCTCTACCCCTTTTTAAATCCTGCCTTCTTTTTTGTTGTGGTAAAAAATACATAAAGAAAAATTTACCATTTTAACCATTTTTAGGAGAACAGTTCTGTGAAATTAAGTTCATTCACATTGTTGTGAACCATCAGTGCATCTATCTCCAGAACTTTTTCATCTTTACCAAATGAAACTCTCTACTCTCTAAACACCAGCTCCCCATTCTCCTTTCCCTCCAGTCCCTGGTAACCACCCTTTTGCTTTCTGTCTTTAAAAATTTGACTATTCTAGGAATCCCAAATAAATGGAATCATATAATATTTCTGTCCTTGCGACTGGCTTATTTCACTTAGCATAACGTTTTCAAGGTTCATCCATGTTGTAACAGTTCACAATTTCCTTCCATTTAAGACTGAATCATACTCCATTGTATGTGTACCACCTTTTTCCACCCCAGCTTTTGAAGTGTAATTGACAAGTAAAATTTGCATATATTCAAAGTGTACAGTGTGGTGCTTTGATATGCATATCCATTGTGAAATGATTATCACAATCCTGCTAATAACATCATTATCTCACATAGTAACTTTTTTTTGTTTGGTGAGAATACTCAAGATCTCTTATAACAAATTTCAAATATACAATCCATTATTATTAACTATAGTCATCATGCTGTACCATAGATCTCCAGAAATTATTCATATTATAACTGCAAATTTGTACCTTTTGACCAACATCTTCCCATTTCCCTCACCACCTCCAGCCTCTGATAACCACCTTTCTACTGTTTCCAAGAGTTTAACTTTTTAAGATTTCACTTAGAAGTGAGATCATGCAGTATTTGTCTTTCTGTGTCTAAACTGTTTTACTTAGCATAATGTCCTCCAGGTTTACCTATGTTGTCACAGATGGCAGAATTTCCTTTTTTTTTTTGACAAAGTCTCACTCCCGTTGCCCAGGCTGGAGTGCAGTGGCATGATCTTGGCTCCCTGCAGCCTCAAATTCCCCAGGCTCAGGTGGTCTTCTCATCTCAGCCTCCCAAGTAGCTGGGACTACAGGCACGCGCCACAATGCCTGGCTAATTTTTTATACTTTTAGTAGATACAGGGTTTTGCCATGTTGCCCAGGCAGGTCTCAAACTCCTGGGCTCAAGCGATCTGCCTGCCTTGGCCTCCCAAAGTGCTGGGATTACACATGTGAGCCACCGCACCTGGCTCTTTGTGGTAGTATTATCGTGTATTACTTTTACATATGCTATAAAGACACACCAGATTGGTACTAGTTTTTCTTTAGTCAATTAGCTATTAGAACAAATAGAAAAATAAAATTTATATTTACTTTCATTCCATTTTTGGCATTTGTCATTTTTGTGTGTGTGTATTCGAATTTCTGTCTGAAATATTGCTTCTGCTGGAAAAACTTCCTTTTACATCTCTTGTAATGAAATTCTGCTGGGATTTTTAGTTTTCGTCTGATTTATTTCTCATTTATTTTTACTTTTAATTATCATATAGTAACATTTACTCTTTTTGTAGATATTTAACCAACACTACAGTTAGGATAAATTAAAAAATTTTCATCATTCCCAATAATTCCTTGTGCTATTCTTTTTAAGTCAAATCTTTGGCCATGTATAATGTGATCTTTTAACTAACTCTAATAGTTTTGCCATTTTCAGAATGTCGTACACATGGAATCATAAAATGTGTAGGCTTTTGTTTAGCTCCTTTCGCTTAGTATAATACATTTAAGATTCATCCATTTTGTTGCATGTATCATTTTCTTCTTTTTATTGCTGATTAGTCTTCCATTGTATGGCTATACTAGAGTTCATTCGTCAATTCAAGTACTTTCCCATTCTTAGCAGTTATGAATAAAGCTGCTATCAATATTTGCAAGCACATGTTTGTGTGAACCTAAGTTTATTCCATTTGGTAAGAACCTAGAATTTGGATTTCTGGGTAGTATATATTCTATGTTACTGGAAACTGCAAAAATGAATGGGAGTTCCAGTTTGTCTGCATCTTCACCAGCACTAACTAGTGTTAATGTTTTCTTTTAACTTTACCCATTTTAATAGTTCTGTAATAGTATCTTATTGTGGTTTGAATATGCATTTCTCTCATGACTAATGATGTTTGGCTTTTCATGTTCTTATTTGACATTCATACATATTCTATAAACAAGCATTTGTTTAAATATTTGGCTTGTTTTTAAAAAGTGTGTTGTTTTGTTATTATTTAGTTTTGTGAATTATTTATATATTCTACATATATGTCCTTTGTCCTATATGTGATTTGCATATATATTCTATAAGTCCGTGGCTTGCTTTTTTATTCTGTTAACCATGTCTTTCACTGAGCAAAGGTTTTAAATTTTGTTGAACTTTATCTTTTTTTTAATATGAATTGTGTTTTTGGTGTTCTATCTTAGAAATCTTTGCTTTACCTGAAGTCACAATTATATTCTCCTGTGTTTTTTATAAAGTTCTATAATGTTATATTTAAAAGTTAAGTCTATTACCATTTTGATTTCTCGTATAAATTGTTGAGGTTTTAAAATTAATTTAGTTTAAGTTTTTGAGACGGTGTCTTGCTCTGCCGCCCAGGCTGGAGTGCAGTGGCACAATCGACCTCCGGGGCTCAAGCCGTCCTCCTACCTCAGCCTCCCAAGTAGCTGGGACTACAGGCATGCACAACCGTACTTGGCTAATTAATTTTAATTTTAATTTTAACTTTTGTGGAGATGAAGTCTTGCTATGTGGCACAGGCTGGTCTTGATCTTGAACTCTTGGGCTCAAGACATCCTCCTGCCTTGGCCTCCCAAAGTGCTGGGATTAGAGGCATGAGCCTCCACACCCAGCTAAATGGTGAGATTTAGGTTAAAGGTTTTTATTTTAAAATGTGTTTGTTTACAATCCCAGTTTTTTCAGCACAATTTTAAAAAAGACTACCCTTTCTCCGTTGAATTGCCTTTTCACTTTTCTCAGAAATCAATTTATGTGGGTCTGTTTCTGAAATCTCCGTTGTATCATTGTTCTATGCATCTATCCTTTCATCAATACCACACTATACTTTTAGTAAGTCATGATATCAAATAGTGTGAATTCTTCGACTTTGTTATTTTGATGCAAAATTGTTTTGGCTATTCTATTTTGTTGTATTTCCACATACATTTTAGAATCAGCTTGAGGATATCTACAAAGAATCTTGCTGGAATTTTTATTGAGATTGTGTTGAAACTCTAAACCAAATTGGGGAGAACTGACATCTTAACAACAAGGAGTCTTTTAACCCATAAACATGTATCTCTCCCTTTATTTTTAATTACATTAAATTAATTAATTATTTTTGAGACAGAGTCTCACTCTTTCACCCAGGCTGGAATGCAGTGGTGCATTCTCAGCTCACTGCAACTCTGCCTTCCAGGTTCAAGTGACTCTTGTGCCTCGGCCTCCTGAGTAGCTGTGATAGCCTGCCACCATGCCTGGTTAATTTTTATATTTTTAGTAGAGACAGGGTTTCACCATATTGGCCAGGCTGGTCTCGAACTCCTGGCTTCAAGTGATCTGCCCGCCTTGGCCTCCCAAAGTGCTGGGATTACAGGCTTGAGCCACCGCGCCTGGCCTCCATTTTTAGCAACAATGTACAAGGGTTCTTTTTTCACCGATCTTCACCAACACTTGTTATCTTTTGTCTTTTTGATAATTGATAGCATTTTGTTGAGAAATTTTGCATCTATGTTCATTGAGGATATTGCCTTGCAATTTTCTTCTCTTGTAGTGTCCTTATCTGGCTTTTTATTGGGGTAATTGTGGCCTCATAAAATCAATTTTAAGTATTTTTCCTTCTTAATTTTTTTTAGAAGATTTTGAGAAAGGTTGGTGTTCTTTTTAAATACTTGGTATAGTTCACTGGTGAAACCATATGACCCTCGTCTTTTCTTTGTTGGGATATTTTTAGATTACTGATTCAGTCTTCTTACTAATTATAGGTCTGGTCAGATTTTCAGCTTCTTCATAATCCGGTATACTAGGTTTATGTTTCTAGAAATGTATCCATTTCTTCTAGGTTATCCAATTTGTTGGCATGTAATTGTTCATAGTAATCTCTTACAATCTTTTATATATATGCAGTACCAGTTGTAATATCTCCTCTTTCATTTCTGATCTTATTTAAGTCTTCATGTTTTTTCTTAGTCTAGCTAAAGGTTTATCAATTTTGCTTATGTTTTAAAAAACTCTTAATTTTGTTGATTGTTTCTATTGTTTTTCTAACATTTGTTCCATTTTTATCTCTACTTTAATCTTTGTTATTTTCTTCCTTCTACTAACTTTGGCCTCAGTTTCTTCTTTTTCTAGTTCCTCGAGGTGTAAAGTTAGATTGTTTATTTGAGATCTTTGTTTTTTGTCAGTGTAGGTATTTATTGCTATAAACTTTCTTTTTAGAACTGCTTGTGATGCATGCCATACATTTTGGCATGTTGTATTTTCATTTTTGTTTCTTTCAAGATTTTTTTTTGGGTAAGGGGCTTCAAGATGGCTGATTAGAGGCATCTCCTACTACCCTTCTCCACTAAGTAGAACCAAAATAGTGAGTAGATAATCACACTTCAAATAGATCATCCAAGAGAGAATATTGGAATTTGACAGAAAAGTGACAGAAAACACCTAAAGCTAGGAAGGAGAAGGAAATGAAGCATCCTGTTGGACCAAGATCACCTTGGATCTGGGGGAGACTCTCCAATGCAGTAAAAGGATAAGTGAGAAACTCCAGCAGTCTACATTCCCACCATGGACTCCTAAAATCCTAGCTATGGGAGAGCCCCTTGACCCTTATGGGCCCTGAGACTAACATAGGGAGCTCCCTGGAAACTTCATGAAGGTTATTGCTCCAGAGGAAGCACTCATGCGGGGTTCCAAAAGCCCCTGAGTCCTAAGCAGAAGCAGCAGCAGCACAGTACCATTTTAAGAGCCCAGCCCACAGTGGACTGCATCCTACTCTGTAACCAGGGCTGAGGCAGCAATCCTGCACCCGCTGTAGAGTGGTGCCTATGTATTCTCATATGCCCCAAGGACAAATTCCCCTTCCGGCAACCTCCATGGCTGCAAATTGCTGTGGGCCAAGACACAAGTAAAGTCAATACCCCCCAGGCCATTCCTGGTACTTGAGCAAGCTATCTGGAGGTCAAGAGTCAGCCTGCCTGGACCCGCTAACACTAGTGGCAGCATATGCTCCCATGGGGCCCAAGGACAGGCATGCTCAGCCCACCACTGCTACCATGAAATGTTCTGTAAATGTTTGTTAGGTATATTTGTTACAAAGTGCAGTTTAAATCCAATATTTCTTTGTTCGTTTTTCTCTGGATGATCTGTCCAAGGCTAAGAATATGGCATTGTATTTTCCTCCTATTTATTGTATTGGAGTCTATTCCTCACTTTATGCCTAATAATATTTGCTTTATATATTTGGGAGTTCCAGTGTTGTCTTTTGGGTTTGAATAGAAATTTCATTAAACCTGTGTATTAATTTGAGATAATTACCTTTTTAAAAAACTATAATAGGCCCTCTGAAACTTGAATATAGCTCCACTAATTTAGGTCTTCTTTGATTTCATTCTTCAGTGTTTCATAGTTTTCAGAATATAATTCCTATACATGTTTTGTGAGATTTACATCTGAGTGTCAAGTTTGGGAACAATTGTAATATGGTTTTTTTTTGTTTTTTTTTTTTTGAGACGGAGTCTCACTCTGTCACCCAGGCTGGAGTGCAGTGGCACGATCTCAGCTCACTGCAACCTCTGCCTCCTGGGTCAAGTGATTCTCCTGCCTTAGCCTCCCGAGTAACTGGGATTACAAGCACCTATCATGTCCGGTTAATTTTTGTATTTTTAGTAGAGATGGGGTTTTACCATGTTGGCTGGGCTGGTCTCAAACTCCTGACCGCAGGTGATCTTCCTGCCTCAGCCTCCCAAAGTGCTAGGATTACAGGCATGAGCCACCGTGCCCGGCCAGGGTTGTACTGAAAAATTTGTTTCCACTTGGTCTTTCAGTCTTTTACCATTTTTTGTAATGTTAGTTTTATGTTCGTTTTTAGATGCTCTTTGTCAAATTAAGAAAATATCCATCTATTGCTATTTTTTCTGAGAGCTTAAAAATTCTCATTCGTAGGTATTCAATTTTATCAAGTGCTTTTCTGCATCAATTGATATGATTATATGATTTTTCTTGTTTAGTCTGTTGATGTGGTGGATTCCACTGATGGATTACAAATATGGAACCAGGCCGGGTGTGGTGGCTCACGCCTGTAATCTCAGCACTTTGGGAAGCTGAGGCGGGTAGATCACTTGAGGTCAGGAGTTCGAGACCAGCCTCGCCAATGTGGTGAAACCCTGTCTCTACTAAAAATACAAAAATTAGCCAGGTGTGGTGGCACACGCCTATAATCCTAGCTACTTAGGAGGCTGAGGCAGGAGGATCATTTGAACCTGGAAGGTGGAGGTTGCAGTGAGCCAAGATCGTGCCACTGCACTCCAGCCTGGGTGGCTCAAAAAAAATAAAAAATAAAAAAACGTGGAACCAGCCATATTGGCAATGCTTTAACTTTATTCCTCAAATTTTATTATGCTTTATTTTATTTTTTATTCAATTGAATTATTTTGATCCTTTTAAAATACTTCCTTCAAAATCCTTTTAAAATACTTTAAAATGACCCACGTATCATTTTCAGAATGGGTTGTTTAGTTTCCAAGTGTTTGAAGATATTCTTGTTATTTTTTGACACTGATTTTTTTCTTTTTTTAATGTAAAAAATTTTTGTGGGTACATAGTAGGTATATATATTTATGGAATACATGAGATGTTTTGATACAGACATGCA
Source organism: Macaca thibetana thibetana (assembly GCF_024542745.1). Classification (NCBI taxonomy): domain Eukaryota; kingdom Metazoa; phylum Chordata; class Mammalia; order Primates; family Cercopithecidae; genus Macaca; species Macaca thibetana. Next base: position 54,022,676 of record NC_065598.1, read on the forward strand.
ATGTGAAATAAACACATCATGGAGAATGAGGTAGTCATCCCCTCAAGCATTTGTCCTTTGAGTTACAAACAATCCAATTATACTCTTTAAAATGTACAATTAAGTTATTATTGACTAGAGTCACCCTATAGACGGAAAAATAGTCTATTATTGACTATAGTCACCCTATAAATAGTTAGATGGAAAAATAGTCTAACTATCATTGACTATAGTCCCCCTATAAGTAGTTAGATGGAAAAATAGTCTATTTTTTTTTTGTCCCATTAACCATCCCTACTTCCCCTCCCAATCCCCCATTACCCTTCCCAGCTTCTGGTAACCATCCTACTCTATGTCCATGAGTTCAATTCTTTTGGTGTTTAGATCCTGCATATAAGTGAGAGCATGTGATGTTTGTCTTTTTGTGCCTGGCTTATTTCATTTAACATAATGATCTGTAGTTCCAGCCATGTTGCAGATGACTGTATCTCATTCTTTTTTATGACTGAATAGTACTTCATTGTGTATGTGTACCACATTTTCTTTATCCATTAATCTGTATAGACACTTAGGTTGCTTCCAAATCTTAGCTATTGTACACAGTGCTCCAACAAACATAAGAGTGCAGATATCTCTTCCTTATACTGATTTCCTTTCTTTTTTGTGTATATACCCAGCAGTAGGATTGCTGGATCATAGGTTGGCTCTATTTTTAGTTTTTTGAGGAACTTCCAAACTGTTCTCCATAGTGGTTGTACTAATTTATATTCCCACCAACAGTGTGCTAGGGTTCCATTTTCTCCACATCTTTGCCAGCATTTGTCATTGCCTGTCTTTTGGTTACAAGCCATTTTGACTAGGGTGAGATGATATCTCACTGTAGTTTTGATTTGCATTTCTTTGATGATGAATGATGTTGAGCATCTTTTCATATACTTGTTTGCCATGTATATATCTTCTTTTGAGAATCTATTCAAATATTTTGCCCAATTTTGATCAAATTTTTAGTTTTTTTCCTGCATCAATTGATATGATTATATGATTTTTCTTGTTTAGTCTGTTGACCTGGTGGGTTCCATTGATGAAAGAGTTGTTTGAACTCTTTATATATTGTGATTATTTAATCTCTTGTCAGATGGGTAGTTTACAAATATTTTCTCCCATTCTGTGAATTGTCTCTTTGTTGATCATTTCCCTTGCTGTGCAGAAGCTTTTTAACTTGATATGATCCTATTAATCCATTTTTGCTTTGGTTACCTGTACTTATTGGGTATTATTCACGGAAATTTTTACCAGACCAATGTGCTTGAGATTTTCCCCAATGTTTTATTGTAGTTTCATAGTTTGAGGGCTTAGATTTATTTATTTATTTATTTATTCATTCATTCATTCATTCATTCAGACGGAGCCTTTCTCTGTTGCCCAGGCTGGAGTGCAGTGGCACGATTTCGGCTCGCTGCAACTTCTGTCTCCTGGGTTCAAACGATTATCTTGCCTCAGTCTGCCGAGTAACTGGGACTACAGATGCACACCACCACAGCTGGCAGATTTTTGTATTTTTAGTAGTGACGGGGTTTCACCACGTTAGCCAGACTGGTCTTGAACTCCTGACCTCAGGTAATCCACCTGCCTCTGCCCCCACAAAGTGCTGGAATTACAAGCGTGAGCCACCATCCCCAGCCTGAGGTCTTAGATTTAGAATTTAATGTATTTTGATTCGATTTTTGTATATGGTGAGAGATTGGGGTTCAGTTTCATTCTTCTTCATATGGATATACAGTTTTCCCAGCACCATTTATTGAAGAGACTGTCTTCCCCCCAGTGTATGTTTTTGGCACCTTTGTCAAACGAGTTCACTTAGGCGGGCACAGTGGCTTGCTCCTGTAATTCCAACACTTTGGGAGCCCAAGGCTGGCAGATCACTTGAGGTCAGGAGTTCAAGACCAGCTTGGCCAACATGGCAAAACCCCATCTCTACTAAAAATACAAAAATTAGCCTGGTGTGGTGGCAGGCGCCTGTAGTCCTAGCTACTCAGGAGGCTAAGGCAGGAGAATCGCTTGGACCCGGGAGGTGGAGGTTGCAGTGAGCCCAGATCACACCACTGCACTCACTCCAGCCTGGGTGACAGAGTGAGACTTTGTCTCAAAAAAAAAAAAAAAAAAAAAAAAGAAAAAAAAATGAGTTCACTGTAGGTGTGTAGATTTGTTTCTGGGTTCTCTACTCTGTTCCTTTTGTTTATGTGTGTGTTTTTATTCCAGTACCATGCTGTTTTGGTTACTAAAGCTCTGTAGTATAGTTTGAAGTTAGGAAATGGGATTCCTTCAATTTTGTGTTTATTTTGCTAAGGATAGCATTAGCTATTCTGTGTCTTCTGTGGTTCTATATAAATATAGGGACTTTTTTTTCTATTTCTGTGAAGAATGTCATTGGTATTTTGATAGAGATTGCATTGAATCTGTAGATTGCTTAAGGTAATATGGACATTTTAATAACATTGAATCTTCCAATCCATGAACGTGGAATATTTTTCAATTTTTGGTGTCCTCTTCAATTTCCTTTAAAGTGTTTTATAGTTTCCATTATAGATATCTTTCACTTCTTTGGTTAATTCCTAGGTATTTAATTTTATTTGTGTCTATTGTAGATGAGATTACTTTTTTTCATTTCTTTTTCACATTGTTCACTGTTGTCATATAAAAATGCTACTGATTTTTGTATGTTGATTTTGAAACCTGCTACTTTTCTGAATTTAGCAGTTCTAATTGAGTTTTCTTGTGGAATCTTTAGGTTTTTCCAACTATAAGAGCATATCTCCTACAATGAAGAATAATTTGTTGTCTTCCTTTTCAATTACAATGCCCTTGATTTCTTTCTCTTGTTTGATTGCTCTAGCTAAGACCTCCAGTTGAATAACGGTGATGGAAGTGGGTATGCTTGCTATGTTCCAGATCTTGCAGGAAAGGCTTTCAGTTTTTCCCCATTCAGTATGATACTAGCTGTGGGTCTTTTATATATGGTTTTTATTATGTTGAGGTATGTTCCTTCTCTACCCAATTTTGTAGAGTTTTTATCATGAAAAAATATTGAATTTTGGCTGGGCGCGGTGGCTCATGCCTGTAATCCTAGCACTTTGGGAGACTGAGGCAAGTGAATCGCTCGAGCCCAGAAGTTGGAGACCAGCCTGGGCCACATGGCAAAACCCTGTCTCTACAAAAATTACAAAAATTAGACAGGCATGTGGCAGGTGCCTGTAGTCCCAACTACTTGGGAGGTTGAGGTGGGAGGATCACTTGAGCCCAGGAGGTTGAGGCTGTGATGATTCGTGATCATGCCACTGAACTCCCGGCTGGGTGACACAGTGAAACCCTGTCTCAAAAAAAAAAAAAAAAAAAAAGATGTTGAATTTTATCAAATGCTTTCTAAACATCGACTGAAATGATTATGTGGTTTTGTTCTTCATGCTGTTGATATGATGTACCAGAGTAGTTGATTTGCATATGTTGAACCATCCTTGTGTCCCTCAGATGAGTGTCACTTGGTCATGATGAATGATCTTTTTAGTGCGTCGTTCAATTTGGTTTGTTAGTATGTTGAGGATTTTTGCATCAATATTCATCAGTGCTATTGTCCTATAGTGTTTTTTTCTTTTTTTGATGTGTTTTTGTCTGGTTTTGAGATCAGGGTAATACTAGCCTAATAGAAAGAGTTTGGAAATATTTTCTTCTCTTATTTTTTGGAATAGTTTGAGTAGTATTGGTATTGGTTTTTCTTTAAATGTTTGGTAGAATTCAGCAGTGAAGCCTTCAGGTTCTGGGCTTTTCTTTGCTGGGAGACTTTTTATCACAGCTTCCATCTTGTTACTTGTTATTGGTCTGTTCAAGTTTTGGATTTCTTGTTTCAATTTTGGTAGGTTGTATGTGTCTATGAATTAATAATTTCTTTTAGATTTTCTGGTTTATTCACATATAGTTGTGCATAGTAGTCACTAATGATCCTTTGAATTTCTATGGTATCAGTTGTAATATCTCCTTTTTCATCTCTGCTTTTATTTATTTGGGTCTTTTTTTTTCTTAGTCTAGCTAAAGGTTTGTCAATTTTTATCTTTTCCCAACTTTTTGTTTCATTGACTTTTATATTGTTTTCTTCATTTCATATTTATTTATTTTTGCTCTGGTCCTTATTTCTTTTCTTCTACTAATTTTGTGTTTGGTTTTCTCTTGCTTTTCTAGTTATTTAAGATGCATCGTTAAGTTGTTTAAGTTTTTCTTTTTTCATGTAAGCACTTATAGCTATAAACTTCCCCTCTTAGTACTGCTTTTGCTCTATCCCAAAGGTTTTGGTATGTTGTGTTTCCATTATCTTTTGTTTCAAGAAATTCATCAGTTTTCTTCTTAATTTCCTCATTTACCCGTGGTCATTCAGGAGCATATTGTTTAATTTTCATGTGTTTATATAGGTTACAAAATTCCCCTTTTTATTGATTTCTAGTTTTATTCCATTGTGGTCAGAGAAGATTCTTGATATTATTTCAATTTTTTGAATGTTTTAAGACTTGTTTTTTGACCTAACATAACATATGGTCTGTCCTTGAGAAAGATCCATGTGTTGAGGAAAAGAATGTGTACTCTGCAGTCACTGGATGAAATGTTCCATATATATCTATTAGGTCCGTTTATTCTATACTGTGGATTGAGTCTGATTTTTTTGCTTGATTTTTCTCTCTGCAAGATTTGTCCAATGCTAAAAGTGGGATGTTGAAATCTACAGCTATTGTTGTATTGGAGTCGATCTGTCTTTTTTAGCTCTGATAGTATTTGCTTTATATATCTGAATGCTCCAGTGTTGAGTGCATATGTATTTAAATTTTTTTTTTTTTTTTTGAGACGGAGTCTCGCTCTGTCGCCCAGGCTGGAGTGCAGTGGCCAGATCTCGGCTCACTGCAATCTCTGCCTCCAGGGTTTACGCCATTCTCCTGCCTCAGACTCCCGAGTAGCTGGGACTACAGGCGCCCGCCACCTCGCCCAGCTAGTTTTTTTTTGTATTTTTTAGTAGAGACGGGGTTTCACCATGTTAGCCAGGATGGTCTCGATCTCCTGACCTTGTGATCCGCCCGTCTCCGCCTCCCAAAGTGCTGGGATTACAGGCTTGAGCCACCGCGCCCGGCCCTGACTGTGTATTTTCAAATAGCCTGTTCTCAAACTTACTAATTATTTTTTCTGCTTGATCAATTCTGCTATGACTGTGATGCATTCTTCAATATGCCATTTGAATTTTTCAACTAGAATTTCCGCTTAATTTTTAAAATTATGTCAATCTCTTTGTTAAATTTATCTAATAGAATTCTGAATTCCTTTTCTGTGTTGTATTGAGTTTGAGTTTCCTCAAAAGAGCTGTTTCAAATTCTCTTATCCGAAGGGTCCCATATCCAGCATTGGTGCCCGGTGCCTTATTTAGTTCATCTGGTAAGCTAAATGATCTAATGAACCCTGGTGATTTATTCAGTTCATTTGGTGAGGTCATGTTTTCCTGGATGGCCTTCATACTTGTATATGTTCATCTGTGTCTGGACATTGAAGAGTTAGGCATTTATTGTAGTCTTCACAGTCTGGGCTTGTTTGTACCCATCTTTCTTGGAAAGGCTTTCCAGATATTTAAAAGAAGTTAGGTGTGATCTAAGTTGTATCTGCTTTAAAAGGCACCCAAGTGCAGTAACGCTGTGTTTCCTGCAAACTCATAAAGGTAGCAGCTTGATGGCCTTGAACAATATTCAGAGGAATTCTCTGGATTAGTAGGCAGAGAGTCTTGTTCTCTTCCCCCTACTTTCTCCTAAACAGACAAAATCTCCCTCTGTTCTGAACCACCTAGAGCTGGGGGAAAAGTGATACAAGCACCCCTGTAGCCACCACCACTGGGACTGTGCTGTGTCAGACTTGAGGCTAGTAGAGTACTGGGTCTCACCCAAGGTTTACTGTAAACACTGTCTGGCTACTGCCAATGTTCGATTAAGGCCCTGGGGGCTCTATAATCAGTAGGTGGCAAAGCCACCCAGGCTTGTGACCTTCTCTTTAGGGTAGTGAGTTACCCCAGGCCCTGGGCAGGTCCATTGTTGCCACTGGGGAGCCAGGGACTAGAGTCAAAAATCTTAGAGGTCTACCTGGTTGACTTCTAAGATTTGAGCTGGCACTCAAACCATGAGACACAGTCCTTCTACAAGACACAGTCCTTCCCACTCTTTTCTCTCCTTTCCAAATACAGAGTAGCCTCATCCCATAGCCACTGTCACCATAGGCCCATGGAAAGCCAGGATACTGCCAGACTACTGCCTATGTTCCCTTATGGCCCAAGGTCTCTTAAGTCAGTTTGTGGTAAATGCTTCCTGGCCTGGGACTCACCCTGCCCTCCCCTCTGGCAAAGGGCAGGTCCAGAAATGCCATCCAAGAGTCATATCCTGGAATTGAAGACCCCAAGAGTCTGCTTGGTACTCTACCTCCCTGCGGTGGAGCTGGTATCTAAGGTGCAAGACAAAGTCCCCTTTACTTTTCCCTCCATTTTTCTCAAGAGGATCCTTGCCCCATAGCCACCACAGCTGGTAATGTGCTGACTCTCAACTGAAGCCAGCAAGTCTCAGAGTCTCACCCAAGGCCACTGACATAGTATCTGGGTATCATTGCTGGTTATTCAGGGCCTAAGGGCTCTTCCGTTAGCAGGTGGTTAATGGTGCCAGGACTGGGTCCTTCAAGGCAGTGGCTTCCTTTCTGGCCCAGAGTGTGTCTAGAATTGTTGTCTGCGAGCTAGGGCCTGGAAAGGGGGCCTCACAACTCTGACTTATGCCCTATCTTGTGTGGCTGATGTGGTTTCCAAGATGCAAAGTAAAGTCCTCCCCACTCTTCTGTCTCCTCTCCTCAAATGGAAGGAAGGCATCTTTTTGGGGGTTGTAAGCTGTGCAGCCTGGGGTGAGGGGAGGGGTGATACCAGCACTCCCTTAGCCACCCAGGCTGGCATCTTAGTAGGTCATGTGCCCCCTGCCCCGTATCCGTGGCCTTGGGCCCAGTTCAGCACTTGGACTTGCCTAGGTGTTGCAGTCCTTGTGGCCTAGACTGCCTTTCAAGTTTATTTGTGGCCCCAGAGCACTTTAGCCCATGGCGGCTAGGCTTACAGGGACTCAGATTCTGACTCCAGGGATCATTGATTCCCCTCTGACTAGGGCTGGTTTAAATGCCACCTCTATGGGTGGGCATCATCTGAGTTTGGTCTGGTTTTGCTTTCTGCTATAATAGAGTAGCATTGAGTTCAATGCTTCACAGTTGCTGCAATCTCCGCTTTCTGCACCCCGCTGCCACTGCTGGGGGGATGGTGGAGGGGTGGTGTTGCTGCTTCAGGACTGGTTTTGCTATCTTTTCAGTTCCTGTTTCAGCGATATGAAATTAAAACCAGGTACTGTAAGTGCTTACCTGATGTTTTGTTCTTATGAAAGTATTTCGTTGTGTGTAGTTAGTTGTTAAATTGGTGTTCTTGTAGGGGGGACAATTGGTGGAGCCTTTTATTCTACCATCTTGCCCCACCCCCTTACTATAATTATTGCTATATTAGGTCATAAGTTCATCACTTAGTTTCTGTTTATTTCCTCTGTTTTCTTTTTGTCTGCCTTCCTCTGTCAACAAATTCTCTTAGTTTTCCTTTATCTGAAACCGATTTTCTCTGAAGAGGAGTATTTAGGAAAGCACAAAGTCAAGAGGAGTGACATAAACAAGGGTCACTTGAGGTATTTGAAGCCTCCGGCACCAATAGCTTCAGCACACATAAAAAAACCCAACTCCTAACCAGACTAACAAATTGTTATGCTAAAGGTATTTTACTTTAGCTTGTATAACTTGATACCATCTATTTGTCTTTTAACAAAAAAAATTAGAAGGCACATCAAAAAGCAAGCAAAAGCAGTCTCAAAGGACCAAGCAAGTATCAGAACCAAGCTCAGATGTGATACAGATATTGGAATTTCAGACAGGACCTTAAAATATCTATGATTAATATATTGAGGGCTATAATGGAAAAATTAGAAAACATGAAATAATAGATTGGTAATATAAGTAGAGACATATAAATTCTTCCAAGGGATGAAAATGAAATGCTAAGAATCTAACAGAAATGAAGAATATTTTAGATAGATAGGCTCATCAGTAAATTTATTATGGCTGGGTTATTGAACTCAGTGAGTTTGAAGAGATGTCAATAGGTAATTCTAATATAAATTGCAAGATGTAAAAGGATTTTAAAAACTCAGAACATTCAATTACTGTAGACTACTTCAAAAAGATGTAGCATGAACATAATTGGAATATGAGGAGAAGAAAGAGAATGGAGCAGAATAAATATTTGATATAACGATGGCTGAGAAATTTCCAAAGTTAATGACAGGCACCAAACCAGAGACCCGTAATTCTCGGAGAATAGCAAGCAGAATAAATACCAAAACTTAACCAAGGATGTGTCATATTCAAACTGAAGGAAACTAAATACAAGGAGGAAATCTCAAACCAGAGGGTAATAAAAATCGTTTCTATAGGGAACAAGAATAAAAATTAAAGCAGACTTCTTGTCAGAAATAATGCAGGCAAGAGGAGTATGGAGTGAAATATTTAAAGTACTGAGATTCAAAACTCACCAACCTAAAATTTTATATCCAGTGAAATTATCCTCCCAAAGTGAAGAAGATATACTTTCTCAGAGACAGAGAAGTATAGAAATTTATCAGCAGCAGACATACCCTTCAAGAAATGTTAAAATATTTTCTTTAGGGAGAATGAAAAGGATATAAATCTGAATCTTGGGTCTACATATACAGGAAATTATCTTTATCTATCTATCTATCTATCTATCTATCTATCTATCTATCTATCTATCTATCTGTCTATCTATGAGAAATCTGTGTGTTATAATCATTTTCCCACTATAGCTAAGTTTGGTTTCTCTTTTGCTGCTTTCAAGACTTTGCCTTTGGTTTCAGCAGTTTGACTATGATAAGTTTGGGGTTCTTGTGAATTCTTTAATTTGTAAATGTCTTTGTTTCCAAATTTGGGAAATATATATCCATTATTTCTGAGTCCTTTTTTTTAAAAGCTCTCTCTTCATTCTCTTGTCCTTTCAGGAGTCTGATGACATTAATGTTATATATTATTGTCTCTTGCTATAGTTCTACAGGTTGCTGAGGCTCTCTTCATTTTTCTGAGTCTATTTTCTTTCTGTTTCTCTGATTGGATAATTTCCACTGTTCAATATTTGAGTTCCCTGATTCTTTCCTCTGTTGCCTCCATTTTTTCCGTTGGGACCATTCATTGAATTTTAAAATTTTGGTTAATGTATTTTTCTATTCTAAAATTTCCATTTTCTTCTTCTTCATATCTTCTGTTTATTTGTAGAGGCTTTATATTTCTTTGATGAGACTTTCTATTTTTTCATTTGTTTTAAGCACATTCATAATTGCTTGTTGAAGCAATTTTATGATGGCTAATTTAAAATCTTTCTCAGATAGTTAAAAAAATCTCTGTCATTTTGGTGTTAGCATCTAATGGTTGTCTTTTGCATTCAGTTTGAATTATTTCTGTTGATGAGTAATTTTTTTATTAAAATCTGGACATTTTGGGAATTATGAGACTCTAGATTTTATTCCAATCTGCTTTTTTTTTTTTTTTTGAGGCAGAGTTTTGCCCTTGTTGCCCAGGCTGGAGTGCAATGGTGTGATCTCCGCTCACCGCAACCTCCACATCCCGGGTTCAAGCGATTCTCCTGCCTCAGCCTCTCTAGTAGCTGGGATTACAGGCATGTGCCACCACGCCCAGCTAATTTTGTATTTTTAGTAGAGACAGGGTTTCTCCATGTTGGTCAGGCTGGTCTCGAACTCCCGACCTCAGGTGATCTGCCCGCCTTGGCCTCCCAAAGTGCTTGGATTACAGGCGTGAGCCACTGTGCCCAGCCCCAGTCTGCTTTATCTGGGTTCCTGTGACACTGCTCTGCTGGGTGAAGTGAGTGGGGATGCACTGCTTCATTACTGCCAGGTGTGAGTAGAAGTCTAGGTTCTCCACTTGGCCTTCGTTGACATGGAGGGAACTTCTGTCTACCTACTTATGCTTTCACTTATACCTCTCTAGTGGGAGACGCTGGAGTTCCTTGTTATTGCTACTCACATGTAAAATGGTACAGCCACTTTAGAAAATAGTCTGGCAGTTCTTCAAAAAGAGGTACCATAAGTCCCAGCAACACCACCACTAGGTATAAGCCCAAGAAAAATAAAAACATATGTCCAGACAATAATTTGTATACCAATGTTCGTAGCAGCATTATTCATTGTAGCTAAAAAGTGAAATAATTTAGTCTGTCAACTGATGAATGGACAAACCAAATGTGGTATATCCATACAATGGAATATTATTCAGCAATAATAGGAAATGATGTATTGATCATGCTACAACATGGATAAACCTTGAAACATTAAGCTAAGTGAAAGAAGGCAGTCACAGAGGACTAAATATTATATGATTCCATTCATATGAAATGCCCAGGAGAGGTAAATATATAGGGACATAAAATAGATTCATAGCTGTCTAGAACTGGGGGGTGAGTTGGGGACATATGAGAAATGACTGCTAATCGGTATGGAGTTTCTTTTGGGGCTAATGAAAATGCTTTAAAATTGATTGTGATGGTGATTGCACAATCCTGTAAATATACTAAAAGCCATTGATGTGTTTACTTTAAATGGGTGAATTACATGCTATGTGATTTATATTTCAATAAGGGTTTACAAATAAGAAAACCCAGAGAACTTTTTTTTTTTTTTTTTTTTTTGAGACGGAGTCTGGCTCTGTCTCCCGGGCTGGAGTTCAGTGGCCGGATCTCAGCTCACTGCAAGCTCCGCCTCCCGGGTTTATGCCATTCTCCTGCCTCAGCCTCCCGAGTAGCTGGGACTACAGGCGCCCGCCGCCTCGCCCGGCTAGTTTTTTGTATTTTTTAGTAGAGACGGGGTTTCACCGTGTTCGCCAGGATGGTCTCGATCTCCTGACCTCGTGATCCGCCCGTCTCGGCCTCCCAAAGTGCTGGGATTACAGGCTTGAGCCACCGCGCCCGGCCACCCAGAGAACTTAACACATTGTATTTCCTCAGGTTCCAACATCTCTAGCCAGTATGCTCTTTTCTCTCCACCTTTCAGAGCCTTCTTATCTTTGTTTTATATATAGTATCTAGGGTTTTTAGTGGGATAGAGAAAATTGCATTTAATTCATCTTGTCCTGTTAGCAGAAGTCATTTGTTTTCAAAATTATCTTTTAACTTTTAAAATTAGCTTATTATAAATTTTTTGTTTATTGTCCTATAAACTTTAATGCGTATGTAGATTGGTTAACAGATATATGTTAATCCTGGTTACCACAACCAGGTTACAGAACAGTACGATTAACCCCAAAACTGCTGTGTGCTCTTTCTTTGTAGTCATGCCCTTTCCTCATTTCTAAATTCTGACAACCACTGGTCTGCTTTCTGTTACTATGTAAATGGAATTATAAAAGGAGTAAGTGATTTTTGAGAATAACTTCGTTTATTCAGTATAGTGCCTTTGAGATTCATTGAAGTTGGTTTGTGTATCAATTATTGGTTTTTTCTTCTGGATTAGTATTCCATTATATGGATATACATACCACAGGTTGTCTATACATTCAGTCATTAAAGGATATTGGGTTGTTTCCATTTTTGGTGATTATGAATGGACTTCTTAAAAACATTTGTGTACAGGCTTTTTATGTACATAGTTTTAATTTCTCTAGGGTAAATACTTGGTATGGGATTTCTGGGTCATATGTTAATTATATGTTTAAGTTTATAAGGAACTGCCAAACTATGTCCCAGAGCAGTTCTGCCATTTTGCATATCTGCCAGCAAGGTTTGAGAATTCTGGTTCTCCTGCATCCTCACCAGCACTCGACATTGTTATATTTTAAACTTTTAGGTATTGTCATAGTATATGTCAGTAGTTATTGTACTTTTAGCTTTTATTTCCATAATGGCTAATTATGGTGAATATCTTTTCATGTGCTTATTTGCCACCCTGTAGCCTTTGTGGTCAAGTATCTGCTTGGGTCTTTTGCCCATATTTAAACTGGATTATTTGTTTTCTTATTATTGATTTTTGTGGATTCTGGCTACATGTTTTTTGTTGAATATGTGATTTGCAAATATTATTTCTCACTTGGTAGTTAATCTTTTCCTTCTTTCAGCAGTGAGTTTCTAAAAGCAAAGGTTTTACAATTTGAGGAATTCCAGTTTATCAATTACATCTTATTTAGATTGTGCCTTTGTGTTTAATAACTGTTTGCTTATGCCCATGCCATAAAGATTTTCTTCCATGTCTTCTTTTTTTTTTTTTTGGAAATGGAGTCTCACTCACTCTGTAGCCCAGGCTGGAGTGAAGTAAAGCTATCTTGGCTCACTGCAACTTCCACCTCCTGTGTTCAAGTGATTCTCTTGCCTCAGCCTCTCAAGGAGCTGGGATTATAGGCACATGCCACCATGTCCAGGTAATTTTTTGTTTGTTTGTTTTGTCTTCTTGGTTTGTTTGTTTTCTGAGACGGAGTTTTGCTCTTGTTGTCCAGGCTGGAGTGCAATGGCGTGATTTCAGCTCACTGCAACCTCCATTTCCCAGGTTCAAGCGATTCTCCTGCTTCAGCCTCTCTAGTAGCTGGGATTACAGGCATGCAACACCATGCCTGGCTAATTTTGTATTTTTAGTAGAGGTGGGGTTTCACCATGTTGGTCAGGCTGGTATCGAACTCCTGACCTCAGGTGATCCACCTGCCTGGGCCTCCCGAAGTGTTGGGATTACAGGCGTGAGCATTTTTGTATTTTTTGTAAAGTTGAGGTTTCACCATGTTGGCCAGGCTGGTCTTGAACTGTTGACCTTAAGTGACCTGCTGCCTCGGCCTCCCAAAGTGCTGGGATTCCAGGCATGAGCCAGTGCATCCGGCTCGTAGATACTCTTTATCAAGTTGAAGAAATCCCCTTCTATTCCTATTTGCTGAGTGCTTTTTTTTTTTTTTTTTTTTTTTTTAAGATGGAGCCTCGCTCTGTCACCCAGGCTGGAGTGCAGTGGCACGATCTCAGCTCACTGCAACCTCTGCCTCCCCGGTTCAAACGATTCTCCTGCCTTAGCCTCCCAAGTAGCTGGGATCAAAGGCACCAGCCACCATGCCCGGCTAATTTTTGTACTTTTTAGTATAGACGGGGTTTCATCTCTACTTTGGCCAGGCTGGTCTCGAACTCCTGACCTCAAGTGATCCGCCCTCCTTGGCCTCCCAAAGTGCTGGGATTAAAGGCATGCGCCACCACGCCCAGCCTTGAGTGTGTTTTTTTTTTTTTTAAGTCATGAATGGGTGTTGAACTTTTTTAGTTGATTTTCTGCATCAATTGATATGATAATTTGGTTTTTTTGATGTAATCTGTTTTGTATGGTGCATTATGTTTTTTATTGAACCAGTTCTACATTCCCAGGACATACCTCATTGCTTGTGAAGTTTTATTCTGTATATATATTACTGAATGTAATTAAGGAGAGATAGGAGAATTGCTGGAACGATGTGTTGATTAAGTAAAAGGGGGTGGGATCAGGTGTTCAAGTAGAAAGGTTGGCCTTAGGAGCAGCAACCTGTAATCCACAGTAATAGGATTGGCACGTGTGTGAGTAGGTGGGCAAATACGGTGGGAGACTGTGGGAGTTTTCTTCTGATAGCTTCTATTTTTGATATGTTAACCATTCTAACCTGAGCGTAGGAAAGGTAGAAGAGGATGCCAAGAGCGCCATATCTAGGAAGGTTTAACACAACGACTGGGGGCTCCACCTTTCTCCAGTGAGCCTTAGTGAACCACTGAATATTCTGGAGTAGAGGAGTGAGATATGAATAAAATTCAGACTTGATTTGGTAGATAGGATGGATAAGAGGGGGAAAGGTGGCAGGTGGACAGTAACCTAGGTTGGGAATGATAGGACCTAAACTAGGCTGCAAATATAGAGACAAGGAGTTTTTATTGGCAGAGCTAGAATTGAATGGAGTTGGCAGCTATATGCCTGAGGTAGCAAAGAGAATACGCTTTATTCATTCATTCATTCACTTATTTATTTACTTTTTCAAGAAATATTAAGGGATTGACAGTGGTGCATTGGGGATTAGGGCCTGAGTGAAAGCTGCAGAGTGGGCTGGCAGCTTGGCAGGCTTTGTGACCCAAGCAAAGAAAATAACAGTGAGTGGTGGCCCTGGAGCATTGGGTCCTGACTGAGGGAGGAAGCAAAGCAGGGTGGCAGCCCACTTGGCTCAGGAGATTGATTATATACAAAGGGGTAGAATAAACAGAAAAATGTTTTGAGGATAATAAAATCCAGGTTTCTCATTATCAGAGAAGGGAGTTAAAAATATGGAAAGGGTCAAAACTAGAATTAATCCTGGTATATAATATAGGAATTGGAAACTGAATTCATGGTTTTCTATATATAGAAATATAGATATAAACTAAATATAAATATGAAGATATGTGTGTATACAGAATACATGCATATCTATATCTATAAATGATTTATCTACCTACCTACCTACCTACCTACATATCATCTTTCTATTTTCTAGCTCTATCTGGAAGGAGTCTGGGAGCAGCAACACCCTAGTAGTAATGAACATCTCTAGTGCCCAGATCTTGACTTCTCAATAACATTCTCCACTAAAAGGAACCAAGGATCATTGGAGAAATGGCTCATTCTAAGGCTAGTGCTGGGAAAAATACAAGATGAGCCTTGTGGTGGACAGACTCACAAACTCTAAAGCACCTCCTCCATGTATTTTTAGTAGAGACAGGGTTTCACCGTGTTAGCCAGGATGGTCTCGATCTCCTGACCTCGTGATCTGCCTGCCTCAGCCTCCCGAAGTGCTGGGACTACAGGCATGAGCCACCGCGCCTGACCTGGGTTTTACTTTTTAGTGGGAGGAAATGAACACTAAATAAATCATTATACTGTACTGCAGGTAAGAAAAAATATTTTAAAAATCATTATATCAAGTCAGTTGGGAATAAGTGCAATGATTAAGAATAAACCAGAGGAAGTGCATAAGAGAGTGACTCCAGGACCTAGCTATGTGATTGGTAGGTGTTCTATTTCAATTAGGCTTGTCAGCAAAGGTCTCTTTGAAAGGTAATGTTTGAGTGGAGACCTAAAGGATAAAGATTCAGTTATGCAAAGGTCTGGGGAAAGAGCACTCCAGGCATAGGAAACCAGCAAGTTCAAAGGACCTGAGGTGGGAGTGAGCTTGGCATTTTTAGGAGTCCCCCCTGGGATTATGAAGGTAGTTTAACATTGACTCCAACATTAAAAAAGACAAAACAAAACAAAACAAAACAGAAAAACAGGTGAGAATTTAAAGCTATATAGTATGAACAGCAGAACTCTGAAATTTGACTTCTGGATTCAAATCCAGTTTCTGCTACCAGCTATGTGACTCTGCGATAATGCCTTAACCTTTCTCAATCTTGGTGCTGTACTGGATAACTGTGCTGATCTTAGAAATATTTCTTATGAGGCACTCGGATTCCTGCCTTTCATTCCTAACATTTTTAAGGGGAACCTTCGTGTTGGGGTGAATGAAATTATCTTGGGTGATGAGAGATGCTACTTCCATAATTTATTAGGGCCTATTCTTTCACTTATTTATTATTATCCCCTCAATGTGCTATTCCTTTTTGTCTTTGCTTGTGTTCTTCTCTTTAACTGCAATGCCTCCTCTGCTCCTGATCACCTCCCCAAATCCTTTAATGATCAACTCTTGATACTATATCTAATGATACTATACTTCCCTTAGGACATGTTTCTGGGCCAGTGGATTCTATACCAATACCTTTTGGACTTGCACTCACACTTTGTTTTACATCCTGATTTTTGGTGGAAAATTTCTATGTAGGAGGGGCTGATCATTGGCATTCTGGGTGAATTGGTTCTTGAAAGTACATTTGCACAGCACTTTACCAGAAATTGAGAAAACAAATTTTCTAAATCAAATAATTTCAGGTGGGCTTCCATTTTGGGCAGCAGGATAACCTGAATGACCTTCCTGATTTAAACAACTAAAATTTAATAGAATGTAAAAGTTTAAAATGCCCTATTGAACTACCATTGATTAAGAAGCAGATAAATCCTCAAAACAAGGTAGAGTATGGCCGGGCGCGGTGGCTCATGCCTGTAATCCCAGCGCTTTGGGAGGCTGAGACGGGCGGATCACGAGGTCAGGAGATCGAGACCATCCTGGCTAACACGGTGAAACCCCGTCTCTACTAAAAAATACAAAAAACTATCCGGGCGAGGTGGCGGGGGCCTGTAGTCCCAGCTACTCGGGAGGCTGAGGCAGGAGAATGGCGTGAACCCGGGAGGCGGAGCTTGCAGTGAGCTGAGATCCGGCCACTGCACTCCAGCCTGGGCGACAGAGCGAGACTCCGTCTCAAAAACAAAAAAAAAAAAACAAAAAAAAATCAAGGTAGAGTATATGCGTACAATGAGATTCTACTGAGAATTAAAGAGGACAAATGATGGAAACACGCTACAACATGGATGAACCTCACAAACCTAGTGCGAAGTGAAAGAAGGCAGGCACAGATGAGTATATACTATTTGATTCCACTTCAATGAACTTCAAGAACAGGTAAAAGTAACCTATGGTGTTAGAAGTCAAGATAGTGTCTACACTTAGGGAGCAGGACTGGGAAGGGGCATGAGGGAAACTTCTGAGAGAAATGTTCCGTCTCTCTCTTTTTTTTAAGAGACTGAGTCTCACCCTGCAGACTGGAATGCAGTGGTGAGATCATAACTCACTGTAACCTCAAACCCCTGGGCTCTAGCAACACCCCCACCTCAGCCTCCCAAGTAGCTGGGACTACAAGTGTGTGCCACTATGCCAGGCCATTCTTTTTTTTGAGGCAGGGTCTCAGTCTGTCAACCAGGATGGAATGTAGTGGTGTGCTCTTGGCTCACTGTAGTCTCTGTCTCCCGGGCTCAAGCGATCCTCCCACTTCAACCTCCTAAGTAGCTGGGACTACAGGTGCATGCCACCACGCCTGGCCAGTTTTTATAGAGATGGGTTTCGCTATGTTGCCCAGGCTGGTCTTGAACTCCTGGCCTCAAGTGATCCTCTCACCTCCGCCTCCCAAAGTGCTGGGATTATAAGCATAAGTCACCATGCCTGACTGTTCTATATATCTTGTTCTGAGTGATGAAGATATCTATCTCTCTCTCTCTCTCTCTCTCTCTCTCTCTCTATCTTAGAGTTTTAAAACTCTATTTATCTATCTTAGTATATTTGCAAATTCATGCAGCTGTTATTTGTGCTTGGAGCCTACCCAGTGTTGGAAATCTAATAGGAGAACCCCTGAGCAGAAAAAAGATGAAATTTCTAAAGACTGTACCTTAGTGTAAGGGTAAAGGAGAAATAAACCCTGCCAAGCAGAAGGGCAGAAAGGAAAATTACTCATTTTGACTTTGTTGCTGAATTGAAAGAAAAAATTTCCCTGTTGTAGCAATGGGCACACCTAGGACCCAGATCTTGGATTTTAAGTATTACTTCCGACTAAAAAAGACTCACAATGCCTTGGAGTAATAGCTGATTCCAGGGCTGGACCAGGGAAATTATAAGGAAATGTCCTCCAGATGATAGGTGCATGTCACAAGGACATAGGAGTCACCTTGAAGGAGTTTGCATTGGCCAGATCTGAAGCAATTTGATCATCATAATAAATAACAATGTTAACAGATTATAACCATTGAATAAAATAGGGATCTATGAGTCTGTTCCAATAAATAAATAAATAAATGCAAGGCACATGTAGCTGGTGGCTACCTTATTGGATGGCACAGCTCTAGAGAATCTGTCACATATTTACATGAGGAATCATGTACAAAAATGCCTATTGTGACATCGTTTGTAATAGCAGAAAATTAGAAGCAATATAAAAGTACATCAGAAGTAGAATGAATGAATAAATAAAATTGTGGTTTGTTTAGACAATGAAGCACATACAGCAGTGAAATGAATAATTTATTGTTACATGGGCCAGCATGGATGAAGCTCAGAAACATAATGTTAACTGAAAAAGCAAGTCCTAAAAGAAAACATAAAATAATCTTTTATATAAAATTCAAAAACAGGCAAAAGATATTATATAAGGATACAAACATAGCTAACAAATTAAATAGAAACAAGAAACTACAAAATTTAGGGTAGTGGTTGTTTTTGTATAGAGGGAGTGCTGTGTGTATTGGGAAGGGCTTCTAAGGTAATAAAATATTGAGTACCTGGGTAGTCATGTATTTCTTTTTTCTTTTTTTTTTGCCTGATACTATCCACATGGAGATACATGTCATTATTTTTTAACTGCATTTATATATGACACTTTAAGTTTTTAAATTAAATTTTTTTTTTTTTTTTTTTTTTTTTTGTTGAGACGGAGTCTTGCTCTGTCGCCCAGGCTGGAGTGCAGTGGCTGGATCTCAGCTCACTGCAAGCTCCACCTCCTGGGTCTACGCCATTCTCCTGCCTCAGCCTCCCGAGTAGCTGGGACTACAGGCGCCTGCCACCTCGCCCGGCTAGTTTTTTGTATTTTTTTGGTAGAGATGGGGTTTCACCATGTTAGCCAGGCTGGTCTCGATCTCCTGACCTCGTGATCTGCCCGTCTCGGCCTCCCAAAGTGCTAGGATTACAGGCTTGAGCCACCGCGCCCGGCCCTAAAATTTTTTATTGAGATGAAATTCACATAACCATAAACTAACAATTTTATTTATTATTTTTTATTTTTCTGTAAGTTATTGTATTTGGTTACATGAGTAAGTTCTTTAGTGGTGATTTGTGAGATTCTGGTGCACCCTTCACCCAAGTAGTATACTCTGCAACATATTTGTAGTCTTTTATCCCTTGCCCCCCCCCCACTCTTTTCCCCAAGTCCCCAAACTCCATTGTATCATTCTTATGCCTTTGCATCCTCACAGCTTATCTCCCACATATCAGTGAGAACGTATGATACTTGGTTTTCCATTCCTGAGTTACTTCACTTAGAATAATAGTTTCCAGTCTCATCCAGGTCACTGCAAATACTGTTAATTCATTCCTTTTTATGGCTGCATAGTATTCCATCCTATACACATATACCACAATTTCTTTATCCACTCGTTTATTGATGGGTATTTGGGTTGGTTCCATGATTTTGCAATTGTGGATTTTGCTGCTATAAACGTGTGTGCAAGTATCTTTTGAATAATGACTTCTGTTCCTCTGGGTAGATACCCAGTAGTGGGATTGCTGGATCAAATGGTAGTTCTGCTTTTAGTTCTTTAAGGAATCTCCACACTGTTTTTCATAGTGGCTGTACTAGTTTACATTCCCACCAGCAGTGTAGAAGTGTTCCCTGTTCACTGCATCCACACCAATATCTACTGTTTTTTGATATTTTGATTATGGCCATTCTTGCAGGAGTAAGGCAGTATCTCATTGTGGTTTTGATTTGCATTTCCCTGATCATTAGTGATGTTGAGCATTTTTTTCATGTATTTCTTGGCCATTTGTGTATCTTCTTTTGAGAATTGTCTACTCATGTCCTTAGCCCATGTTTTGGTGGGATTATTTGTTTTTTTCTTACTGATTTGAGTTTTGTAGATTCTGGATATTAGTCCTTTGTCAGATGTATACATTGTATAAATTTTCTCCCACTCTGTGAGTTGTCTGTTTACTCTGCTGAGTTTTCCTTTTGCCTTGCAAAGCTCTTTAGTTAAATTAGGTCCCAACTATTCATCTCTGTTTGTATTGCATTTGCTTTTGGATTCTTGGTCATGAAATCCTTGCCTAAGCCAATATCTAGAAGGGTTTTTCCAATGTTATCTTCTAGAATTTTTATAGTTTCAGGTCTTAGGTTTAAGTCCTTCTTGAGTTGATTTTTATATAAGGTGAGAGATGAGGATCCAGTTTCATTCTCCTACATGTGGCTAGCCAATTATCCCAGCATGATTTGTTGAATAGGCTGTCCTTTACCTGCTTTATGTTTTTGTTTGCTTTGTTGAAGATCAGTTGGCTATAAGTATTTGGGTTTATTTCTGGTTCTCTATTCTGTTCCATTCGTCTATGTGCCTATTTTTATACCAGTACCACACTGTTTTGTTGACTATGGCCTTATAGTATAGTTTAAAATCAGGTAGTGCGATGCCTCCACAATTGTTCTTTTTGCCTAGTCTTGCTTTGGCTATGTGGGCTCTTTTTTGTTTCCATATCAATTTTAGCATTGTTTTTCTAATTCTGTGTGGAACGATGGTGGTATTTTGATGGGATTGTGTTGAATTTGTAGATTGCTTTTGGCAGTATGGTCATTTTCACAATATTGATTCTACCCATCCATGAGCATGGGATGTGTATCCATTTGTTTGTGCATTCTGTGATTTCTTTCAGCAGTGTTTTGTAGTTTTCCTTGTAGAGATCTTTCACATCCTTGGTTAGGTATATTCCTAAGTATTTTATTTTATTTCTGCAGCTATTGTAAAAGGGGTTAAGTTCTTGATTTGATTCTCTGCTTGGTTGCTGTTGGTATATAGCAGAGCTATTGATTTGTGTACATTAATTTTATATCTAGAAACTTGGCTGAATTTTTTTTTATCAGTTCTAGGAGCTTTCTGGAGGAGTCCTTAGGATTTTCAAGGTAAACAATCATATTGTCAGCAAACAGTGACAGTTTGACTTCCTTTTTAGCAATTTGGATGCCTTTTATTTCTTTTTCTTGCCTGACTGCTCTGGCTAGGGCTTCCAGCACTATCTTGAAGAGGAGTGGTGACAGTGGGTGTCCTTGTCTTTTTCCAGTTCTCAGAGGGAATGCTTTCAACTTTTCCCCATTCAGTATTATGTTGGCTGTGGGTTTGTCATAGACGGCTTTTATTACACTAAGGTATGTCCCTTGTATGCCGATTTTGCTGAGAGTTTTAATCAAAGTGATGCTGGATTTTGTTGAATGCTTTTTTCTGCATCTATTGAGGTGATCATGTGATTTTTGTTTTTAATTCTGTTTATGTGGTGTATCACATTTATTGACTTGCATATGTTAAACCACCTCTGCATCCCTGGTATGAAACCCACTTGATCATGCTGGATTATCTTTTTGATATGTTGTTGGATTCTGTTAGCTAGTAGTTTGTTAAGGATTTTAGCAACCATGTTCATCAAGGATATTGATCTGTAATTTTCTTTTTTGGTTATATCCTTTCCTGGTTTTGGTATTAGGGTGATGCTGGCTTCACAGAATGAATTAGGGAGAGTTCCTTCTTTCTCTATCTTGTGGAATAGTGTCAAAAGGATTGGTACCCCTTCTTTGAATGTCTGGTAGAATTCTGCTGTGAATCTGTCTGGTCTTGAACTTTTTTTTTTGTTGGTAATTTTTAAATTACCATTTCAACCTCGCTGCTTGTTATTGGTCTGTTCAGGGTATCTAATTTTTCCTGATTTAAGCTAGGAGGGTTATATTTTTCCAGGAATTTATCCACCTCTTCTAGGTTTTCTACTTTATTTGCATAAAGATGTTCATAGTACCCTTGAATGATCTTTTGTATTTCAGTGGTGTCAGTTGTAATATCTCCTGTTTGGTTTCTTAGTGAGGTTATTTGGGTTTTCTCTCTTCTTTTCCTGATTAATCTTGCTAATGATCTATCAGTTTTATTTATCTTTTCAAATAACCAGATTTTTGTTTTACTTACCTTTTGTATTTTTGTTTGTTTGTTTGTTTCAATTTCATTTAGTTCTGCTCCGATCTTGGTAATTTCCTTTCTTCTCTTGGGTTTGGGTTTGGCTTATTCTTGTTTCTCTAGTTCCTTGAGATGTGAACTTAGAATGTCAGTTTGTGCTCTTTCAGTCTTTTTGATGTAGGCACTTAGGGCTATGAACTTTCCTCTTAGCACTGCCTTTACTGTATCCCCGAGGTTTTGATAGGTTGTGTCATTATTCTCTCAGTTCAAAGAATTTTTAAATTTGCATCTTGATTTCATTTTTGACCCAATGCTCATTCAGGAGCAGATTATTTAATTTTTATTTATTTGCATGGTTCTGAAGGTTCCTTTTGGAGTTGGTTTCCAGTTTCATTCCACTGTGGTCTGAGAGAGTGCTTGATACAATTCTGAAGGTTCCTTTTGGAGTTGATTTCCAGTCTTATTCCACTATGGCCTGAGCGAGTGCTTGATATAATTTCAATTTTCTTAAATTTATTGAGGCTCATTTTATGGCCTATCATATGGTCTATCTTGGAGAAAGTTCCATGTGCTGTTGAATAGAATGTGTATTCTGTGGTTGTTGGATGAAATGTTCTGTATATATTTGTTAAGTCAATTTGTTCCAAGGTGTAGTTTAAATCCATTGTTTCTTTGTTTACTTTTCTGTCTTGATGACCTGTCTAGTGCTGTCAGTGGAGTACTGAAGTCCCCCATTATTATTGTGTTGCTGTCTATCTCATTTCTTAGGTCTATTAGTGATTGTTTTATAAATTTGGGAGCTCCAGTGTTAGGTGCATATATGTTTAGGATTGTGAAATTTTCCTGTTGGACAAGGCTGTTACCATTATATAATGTCCCTCTTTGTCTCTTCTGGCTGCTGTTGCTTTAAAATTTGTTTTATCTGATATAAGAATAGCTACCCCTGCTTGCTTTTGGTGTCCATTTGCATGAAATGCCTTTTTCCACCTCTTTACTTTTATGTTAGTCCTTATGTGTTAGGTGGGTCTCCTGAAGGCAGCAGATGGTTGGTGAGTTCTTACCCATTCTGCATCTTTTAAGTGGAGAATTTAGGCCATTTACATTCAATGTTAGTATTGAAATGTGAGGTACTGTTACTTTCATCATGCTTTTTGTTGCCCATGTACTTTGATTTTTTTGTTTTTTGTTTTTGCTTTTTTACATGTAGTTTTGTTTTATAGGTCCTGTGTTATTTATGCTTTAAAGAGGTTCTGTTTTGATGTGTTTCCAGGATTTGTTTCAAGATTTAGAGCTCTTTTTAGCAATGCCTGTAGTGGTGGCTTGGTAATGGTGAATTCTCTCAGCATTTGTTTGTCTGAAAATTACTGTATCTTTCCTTCATATATGATACTTAGTTTTGCTGGATACAAAATTCTTGACTGATAATTGTTTTGTTTGAGGAGGCTGAAGATTGGGCCCCAATCCCTTCTGGATTGTAGGGTTTCTGCTCTGCTGTTAATCTGGTAAGTTTTCCATTATAGGTTACCTGGTGCTTTTGTCTTGCAGCTCTTAAAATTCCTTCTTTCGTCTTAACTTTGGATAACCTTATGACAATGTGCCTAGGTGAAGATCTTTTTGCGATGAATTTTCCAGGTATTCTTTGTGCTTCTTGTATTTGGATGTCGAAGTCTCTAGCAAGGCTGGGGAAGTTTTTCTTGATTATTCCATTGAATATGTTTTCCAAGCTTTTACAGTTCTCTCCTTTCTCAGGAACACCGATTATTCTTAAATGTGTTTGTTTAACATAATCCCAGACTTCTTGGAGACTTTGTCCATAATATTCTTTTTTCTTTGTCTTTGTTGGATCAGGTTAGTTCGAAGACCTTGTCTTCGAGCTCTGAATTTCTTTCTTCTACTTGTCCAATTCTATTGCTGAGACTTTCCCAGAGCATTTTGCATTTCTAAAATTGTGTCCAAAGTTTCCTGAATTTTTGACTGTTTTGTGTTTAAGCTATCTATTTTCTTGAATATTTCTTTCTTCAATTCTTGTATCATTTTTTTGGATTTCCTTGCATTGGGCTTCGTCTTTCTCTGGTCCCTCCCTGATTAGCTTAATAACTAACCTCCTGAATTCTTTTTCAGATAAATCAGGGACGACTTCTTGGTTTGGATCCATTGCTGGTGAACTAGTGTGATTTTTTGGGGGGTGTTGAAGCGCCTTGTTGTGTCATATTACCAGGGTTGGTTTTCTGGTTCCTTCTCATTTGGGTAGGCTCTGTCAGAGGGAAGGTCTAGGGCTGAAGGGATGTTGCCTTGATGTAGTAGTCTCCCCCTTTTCCTATGGATGTGGCTTCCTGTGAGTCGAAATGCAGTGATTGTTGTCTGTCTTCTGGGTCTAGCTACCCAGCGAGT
This sequence comes from Macaca thibetana thibetana, assembly GCF_024542745.1. Classification (NCBI taxonomy): domain Eukaryota; kingdom Metazoa; phylum Chordata; class Mammalia; order Primates; family Cercopithecidae; genus Macaca; species Macaca thibetana. The sequence continues at coordinate 54,046,828 of NC_065598.1, forward strand.
CTACCTGGCTCCCGGATGGTACTGGGGGTTGTCCGCAGAGTCATATCATGTGAACCTGAACCATCTGTGGGTCTCTCAGCTGTGTATACCAGCGCCTGTTCCTGTGGAGGTGGAGGGGGGAAGGGTGGGGGGTGTGCAATAGACTCTGTGAGGGTTCTTAGCTTTGTTGGTTTAATGCTTTTTTTTTTGTGCTGGTTGACCTCCTGTCAGGAGGTGGTGGTTTCCAGAAAGCATCAGCTGTAGGAATATAGAAAGGGACAGGCGGTGGGCGGGGCCCTAAAACTCCCAAGATTATATGACCTTTGTCTACCACTACCAGGTTGGATAGGGAAGGACCATCAGGTAGGGATGGGGCTAGGTGTGTCTGAGCTCAGACTCTCCTTGGGTGGGTCTTGTTGTGGGTCTGTGGGGGATGCTGTGGGGGATGGGGGTGAGATTCCCAGGTCACTGGAGTTGTATACCTAGGAGAATTATGGCTGCCTCTGCTGAGTCATGCAGGTTGTCAGGGAAGTGAGGGAAGGCCGGCAGTCACAGCTCTCACCAAACTCCCATGCAAACGAAGGGCCTGTCTCATTCCCACCGTGCCCCTACAACAACCCCAAGTCTGTTTCCAGGCGGAGGACATGACAGGCTTGAAAACTTGCCCTGGGCTACTCACCTTCCGGCTGTGGGGCTTGGTTCTTCCCTTGCTTGTGGAGTCTGCACATCGGATTTGTGCCCTCCCCTGAGTTCTGATCAGGAGGCTTCTTGCCCGTTCAAATTGTTACAAAGTTCGTCTAGAGATTTCCTTCTCCCTGTGGAGCTTTACCACCTGCTCCTCTGGTCACCCTCCCGATGGATCCCTGTGGTGCCAGGCAGGAATAGCCTGTGAGGGGACGCAGCCAACTCCCCGGGCCTTTTTGCTGCTGCTTCTACCCCTATATTTCACTCGGCTCTCTAAATTGACTCAGCTCCAGGTAAAGTCAGAAACTTGTCCTTCAAAGAGACCTTCAGCTTCTTCAGTGGGAGTGTGTGTTTGGGAGAGGAGGGTCTCCCTTTCCCACTTCTGCAGTTGGGGCACTCACAGTATTTGTGGTATCTCCCGGGTCCTCCAGGTGCAGTCTGCTTCCTTCAGAGGGTCTGTGGGTCCTCTTGGGATTGCTGGTTTGTTCTTGCAGTTGATCTGGAACTGAAATTTACAACGCGAGCTTCCACAAGCTGCTCTGTCCAGAGCTGCAATCTAATCCTGCCTTCCGTCCGCCATCATTGCCAAACACCTGAAACTAGTTTAAAGTGTCCTCTTCAGTGGCATTACTGTGCAACTACTGCATCTATCCAGTTTTACAACATTCTCATCACCCCAAACGAAAACCCTATTTCCATCAAGAAATCGATTCCCATTCCCCACTTCCCCAGCATCTGGAAACTACCAATCTACATTCTTATTCTATGCATTTATCTGTTCTGAATACCTCATATTAAATAGAATCATTAAATATGTGACCTTTTGTGTCTAGCTTCTTTCACCTAGCATAATGATTTTGTGGCTCATCCATGTTGTAGCATGTATCAATTTTTCATTCCGTTTCACGGCTGAATAATATTTCATTGTAAGTATATACCACAATTTGTTTCTCCATCTGTTGATGGACATTTGGGCTGTTTCCACTTTTTGGCTATTGTGAATAGTGTTGCTATGAACATACAGGTACATGTATTTGAGTACTAGTTTTCATTTCTTTTGGGTAAATACGTAGGAGTGGAATTGCTGGGTCATATGGCAACTCCATGTTTAACTTTTAGAGTAACTGTCAAACTGTTTTTCACACCACCTTATATGTATACTTTACAATAAAAAATATTTTTAAAAGCCCAATAAAAGGCTGGAGATGTTAATGGAGTTAACTGGAGACAGTCTTCCCCTTTATCTCTACTAATTATTTCCACCTCTGCTTTTCATCTAGTCTGTGCATTTTCTTTACCTTCGAAAACAGATGAAGGGAATTTTCCCAGAAGCCAGTACTCTGTTGCCCAGGCTGCAGTGCAGTGGCACGATCTTAGCTCACTGCAATCTCTGCCTCCCGGGTTCAAGCGATTCTCCTGCCTCAGCCTCCCGAGTAACTGGGATTACAGGCACCCACTACCACGCAGAAGCCAGTACTTCTGAATCCCAGGAGAAGGCTGTGTCAACAGCTTTTCTGAAACCTGGGAAATATAACTGAAAAAGTAAAATATTTCCAGTAAGCATTTGTTATGTGCCAGGCAGTCTGTTAGCTGTTTCACAGATGTTATCACTTCGAAACTTCTCAACTCTCCTGTGATTTTAATATTATCATGGCTTCAGTTTGTCTCTCTTGTGGTATCTAGCACAGGGCTGGAGGAACTCATTGAATGATATGGCTGGGTAGGCAAGAGGTGGTGAATAAGAGGTTCAGTGTCCTCTGGGCACAGTGAGAAGGCCTGGCAAGGGCAGTGCCCGCCAATGGCGCCACAAGCAGGCTACAGAAAGGGTTCTCCTTCAAACTGATATTCTTTAAATATTTGTTCAGCGTTTATTTGGCAGGAGAAAGGAAAAACCGATTTTTTTAAAAAATAAAAATTGCATACCTTTCTGGATGTTCAAAATAAGGAACATATTATATGCACCAAACTTAGCGTAATATTTTAACTTATTTGGAATTGCCTTTCATTTCACGGTTTTTCCATTGCTTGTAATTGGAGTGCGTTAGTCACTCACACTAAGGGGAAAAGTAACTAACTGCCCATGGATAGAGACAGGAAGTCTTGTTTAAATATATTTGAAAAGTCTTTCAGCAAAATTATTTCTACTTTTAAGTAGTTTTTGTTCCCACTTTAGTTTTTTTTCCCTTGAACCTAGCAACTCCTTAACAGGCACATTAGAATATTTTTATTTTGATAATAAACTAGATGACTTGTTGTAGACAGCCTTACACTTTATATTATTAAGTTTTAGGCTTTGAGAGTAAGGCTACTGCTGACCCTGGCTCCTTCTCCCCACGTCAGCTGGATAGTGTTAGCCTCAGGGCCTGGTAGGTATGAGTGTGCACAATTGCAAAAATATTCCATAAATAGCATGAGCTTGTAAGTGGTTTGTTACTATTACGTTTATTTCCATGTCAGTTAACTTCAGTAGAGAGGATGGGACCAATTTTTGCTTCACCAGTTAGTTGAGAAGTTTCTTATAGAAATCTGAGTTAATTAGCATAGATTTAATCCCTTGATATTGTTTCCTTTTGTGTAGTGGGAAGCAACTGGCTAACTGGTCCACTACTTAAACTGGCTTGTTATTTGTGTGGGAAAAGGAAAAGGTCATTCTTAACCAAGAAGGAGGCTGTTCTTGAGATTTCAAGTCCATGTGCCAAGAATCTGGGGAAAGAAAACTTCTGCACTTGTGCCTGGATCCCATCCTCTTCTGTTTCTTTAGCTACTTCACCAATTATCCCTTTCTTTTCAGAAGTTTCAACCTACCTTCTATTAGCATTGGAAGATGTTCAATATTTTTCCATTGGAAAAAGGAAACCCACATCCCTTTGGCTACTTCCCCATAACCCTTCTCCTTTACACAAAACAATTTCTTGAATGAGTTGTCCACACTTGTGCTTCCTCACCTTTTACCCACTCATCAACCCACTGTGATTTGACTTTTCCCTCTGCCCCTCTACTATAATTGCATCTACCACATCAACCATGTATCTCTCACTTGTTAAATTCAGTGGCTTTTAATTGTGTTTTTTCTTTCCTTAATTTGTCACCACATTTATCTCTGTTGACAATTTCCCCCCCTAGAAATTTACTCTGGCTTTCAGAAACTTCTCTGGTTGCTGGGGTGTGAATGTGTACTCCCTTCCCCCAAATTCATAGGTTGAAACCTAACCTCCAAGGTGGTGGAATTAAGAGGTAGAGCCTTTGGGAGGTGATTAAATCTTGAGGAGACCTCATAAATGGGATTAGTACCTTTATGAAAGAGGCCTGAGGGATATTGTTTGCCCCTTCCACTGTGTGAGAACACAGCTAGAAATCACCATCTATGGGGAATGAGCCCTCACCAGACACTGAAATTGCCAGCACTTGGATCTTGGACTTCTACACCTTCGGAGCTGTAAGAAATATATTTCTGTTATTTACAAGCTATCCAGTTTATGGTGTTTTGTTGTAGCAGCCCAAACAGACTAAGACACTGATTCTCCCACTATTCCAATGGGTCTCTTTCAGTCTTCTTCACGGGCCTTTCTCAGTCTCTTTTATATATTCTTTTCCTTCCTATTCTCTAAATTTGAGTACTTTAAAAAAAATTTAGCTCTCAGTTAAAAAAAAATCTCATTTATTTCCCTGGCTTTCCCATGCTGGAGAGGTCACATATAGGAACTGGCTTCAGTTAGCATCTGTATGCTGATGGCTCCTAGATCTCTACCTCTTGCTCATTCCTCCCTCTTGAGCTCTAGACATTTATATTTGAAGACCTCCTGATTATCTGCCCCTGGCAGTCTTGCAAGTATCTGAAACTCAACATGTATTAAACTCTACTTATCATCTTCATCCCCCTAGTCCTTCTAAACCTGCTCCTCCTCCTGGCTTTCCCAAGTCAGCAAATAACCCCTCTGTCTGCTCAGTTATCCAAACAGAAACTTGAGCATCAGCCTAGAGTCAGCCCTTTCCTTTGAAGTCTTATTCTGTCTTTTCAACAGATTCATGTTCTAGGGGATATGGTGATCTTGCCTCTTGTCATTTTCCCTACAGTAAGATTGGTCTTCTTGGAGTCTAGTTCTGATCACATGACTTCTGTGCTCAAAAATAAGCACTAGATCACAATAGAAAAATGGATAAAGATTCCCAGAAGAAAAATGGATAAAGATTCCCAGAAGAAACACAAACGAACTGGGCTGAGCATGGTGGCTCATGCCTGTAACCCCAGTGCTTTGAGAGGCTGAGGCAGGAGGAGTTGGAGCCCAGGAGTTGGAGACCAGGCTGGGCAACATAGTGAGACACCATCTCTACAAAAAAATTAAAAACAATTGCCAACCATGGTGGCATACACCTGTCATCCCATGTACTTGGGAGGCTGAGGCAGGAGGATCCCTTGAGCCCAGGAGTTCAAGTCTGTAGTGAGCTATGATTGTGCCGTTGCACTCCAGGCTGGGTGGCAGAGTGAGACCCTGTTAAAAAACCCACAAATGGCCAGTAAGTATCTAAGAAGGGGCTCAATCTCACTTATAATTACAATAAAAATTAAAGCACCATGATACCAGTTTTCACTTCCCAGATTTGCTAAAACCTAGGGTTAATGAGGGGAAATGGCCACCCATACACAGACGGTGGGAGTGTAAACTGGCGGAACCTTTTGGAGGCGATTTGGCAGCATGTATCAAAATTTTAAGCATGTCTACCCTTTGATGCACTTTTAGATTTTATTCTACAGTAACACACAAGTATATATATATATATATATACACAAAGACATTTATTACATTATTGTTCACAATAAGGAATTGGAAACAATCTAAATATCTATCAACAATGAAATTATTAAATAAGTAATGGTATATACAGTATATACATAAAAATTACTAAGCTGTCTCTAAAAAGAATCAAATATCTGTTTAATACAACATGGAAAGATGATGACAATTTATTAAGCAAAAAGAAAGTTTCACAGCAGTGTGTTAATCTCATTTCTGTAAAAATTATTTTTTGTATATACATAAAAACTTTTGGAAATATAGGTACAAACATTAACTGTGGGAGTAGGAGTTACAGAAGTAGGGAGGAAAGGGGCTTATACATTCTGTTCTACACAATTCTTCTTTTTTATTTTTTTTAAAAGGTCTCACTATATTGCTCAGGCTGGTCTTGAACTCCTGGGCTCAAGCAATCCTCTTGCCTCGGCCTTCCAAAATGCTGGGATTGCGGGTGTGAGCCACTGTGCCCAGCCTGTTTTACACGCTTCTATACCCTCGATTGAGGATGTTTTGTTTCCCGAGGTAGAAATATTTTATGGGGATGGGGTTAGGCGGGAAACAGGTCTAGGGATGTGGATGTTACCTGGTGCCAATTATAATCTGGGAAGTCCACAGAAAGACTGAGGCAACCATTAGCATTGCTAGAGGATGATGCAGATTATAGTGAACCAGGCACTGGTACAAAGAAGTTAGATTTTTTGGGGTGCTGTTCACTAGCAGAAACATTAAGGCCCCAGGTTTTTTCTACCTTTTCACTTGGCTGTTTGAAATGTGTCTGCCTGTTTTATTTATTTATTTGTTTTTATTTTTTATGGGTACATAGTAGGTGTATATAATAATGGGGTACATAAAATTTGCTGATACAGGCATGCAATGTGTAATAATCACATCATGGAAAATGGGTCATTCAAGCATTTATCCTTTGTGTTACAAACTAGAGTATAGAGTATACTATACTATATAGTATAGAGTATAGTATACTAGAGTATAATCCAATTATACTCTAGTTATTTTAAAATATGCAATTAAATTATTATTGACTTTAGTCACCCTGGTGTGCTATCAAATACTGGATCTTATTCATTCTTTCTATTTTTATTTTGTACCCATTAACCACCCCAACTTCTCTCTCACCACCCCCCTACCTCCATTACCCTTTCCAGCTTCTGGTAACCATCCTTCTACTCTCTATCTTCATGGGTTCAATTGTTTTAATTTTTAGCTCCCACAAATAAGTAAGAACGTGCAATGTTTGTCTTTCTGTGCCTGACTTATTTCACTTAACATAATGGCCTCCAGTTCCATTCATGTTGTTGCAAATGGACTGGTTCTCGTTCTTTTTTATGGCCAAATAGTACTCCGTTGTGTATATGTACCACATTTTCTTTATCCATTCATCTGTTGATGGGCACTTAGGCTGCTTCCAAATCTTAGCTATTATGAATAGTGCTGCAACAGACATGGGAGTGCAATATCTCTTCCTTATAATGATTTCCTTTCTTTTGAGTATATGCCCAGCAGTGGGATTGCTGGATCATATGGTAGCTCTATTTTTAGTTTTTATTTTTATTTTTATTTTTTATTTTTTTTTGAGGCGGAGTCTCGCTCTGTAGCCCGGGCTGGAGTGCAGTGGCCGGATCTCAGCTCACTGCAAGCTCCGCCTCCCGGGTTTACGCCATTCTCCTGCCTCAGCCTCCCGAGTAGCTGGGACTATAGGCGCCCGCCACCTCGCCCGGCTAGTTTTTTGTATTTTTTAGTAGAGACGGGGTTTCACGGTGTTCGCCAGGATGGTCTCGATCTCCTGACCTCGTGATCCACCCGTCTCGGCCTCCCAAAGTGCTGGGATTACAGGCTTGAGCCACCGCGCCCGGCCTATTTTTAGTTTTTAAAGGAACTTCCAATCTGTTCTCCATAGTGGTTGTACTAATTTACATTCCCACTAATAGCCTTTGAGGTTCCCTTTTCTCCATATCCTCTCCCGCATTTGTTATTGCCTGTCTTTTGGTTAAAAGCCTGTCTGCCTTTTTTGTAGGTGAGCTTCCTCATGGTTTCACAATGGCTGTCACAGCTCCAGACAACACATGAAGAAAGCTGTGTCCAAAGTAAAAAGTAGACCTTCCTTTTTCTATGTTTCTTTTAAAGATCAAGAAAAACTTTTCTGGGAGAAAAACTTTATTAGTCCTGGCAGGAAACAGATCTCTACACAATGACAGGTTATCTTTTTCATAAATGGCTGCAGCAATCTCACTTATCCCACATACTTTAATACAGTGAGACCTTACCATTCCCCCATTAAAAGGTGAAGTCAAGTTCTCCTCTCTTTGAATATGAGTGGGCTTGTGAATTTATCAGTCATTAGCATATAGCAGAAATGATGGCTGTGTGACCCTTTAGGCTAAGTCATATAAAATGATGCATCTTTTGCCTGATTAATTGGAACTGTCACACTTGTAGCCCTGACCTGCCATGTAAGAAGTCCAACTGAGACAGTCATGCTGTAGAGACCAAATGTAGAAACTCTGGTCAGCAGCTCAGTTGAGCTCTTAGCTGATAAGCAGTATCAACTATAAGCCATTTGAGTGAGCCTTCTTGAACATCCAGTACAGTTAAGTTTTCAGATGACTGCAGCCCAAGCTGACATCTAACTACAACTGCCAGAAAGACCCAAAGAGAACATTTTCCAGCTGAGCCCTTCCTGAATTCCTGACTCAAAAATTGTGAGCAAAATAAAATGGTTGTTTTAAGCCACTAAGTTTTGGGATATTTTGTTACACATCACTAGTAATAGGAACACACAGCCTGAGCAACATGGTGAAATCCCATCTGTGCAAAAATTACGAAAATGAGCTGGGCATGATGGCCTGCACCCATAGTCCCAGCTAGTTGGAAGGCTGAGGAGGGAGAATTGCTTGAACCCAGGAGGTTGAGGCTGCAGTGAGTTGTGCTCATGCCACTGCACTCCAGCCTGGGCAACAGAGAGAGGGCCTCTCTCAATAAAAATAAATAAAAAATTGTAGGAAAATAATCTTTGGATTTCCATCCACATCTCAGTTTTCATCACATGCACACCAGTTATCTTCCTTTGTGTAAAATGACAGGAACCATGTAAAAAATTCTTGCATTCTTGTCTGGTTCCTTTTTCAGCAGTTTCTCTTGTGGCACACATAAACGTTTCTACTTCAATTGCCTAATATAATTTCAACTTACAAAGCGCACAAGATTTTTATTCCACCTTACTTTTAGAGTGCTTATCATATTTGACAGAGTGGCACCCTGTCTCTTAAAAGAATTATACCCATTTTAATAGGTATGTAGTGATTTGGTTTGGATTTGCATTTCTCTAATGACTAATAATGTTGAGCATTTTTTCACGTGCTTATTGTTTATTTGTTGAGAAATATCTATTTAAGTCCTTTTCTCCTTTTAAAATTGGGTTGTCTTTTTGTTGTTGAGTTGCCTTTTTGTTGTTGAGTTGCAGGAGTGTTTCTTTTTTTGTTTTTTTGGTTTTTTTTTGAGATGGAGTCTCACTCTGTCGCCCAGGCTGGAGTGCACTGGCATGATCTCGGCACACTGCAACCTCTGCCTCCCGGGTTCAAGCGATTCTCCTGCATCAGCCTCCTGAGTAACTGGGACTACAGGCACGTGCCATCACGCCCAGCTAATTTTTGTATTTTTAGTAGAGACGGAGTTTCACTACGTTGGCCAGGCTGTTCTCGAACTCCTGATCCCAGGTGATCCGCCCGCCTTGGCCTCCTAGAGTGCTGGGAGTATAGGCATAAGCCACTGCACCCGGCCAAGTTGCATGAGTTTTTAAATATGAATATTAAACACTTATCAGATACATAATTTACAAATATTTTCTTCCATTCTGTAGGTTGTCTTTTCACTTTCTTGATAATGCCCTTTCATGCATGAAATTTTTAAACTTTGATGAAATCCAATTTATTTTTTCTTTTGTTGCTGTTGCATCTGTTTTGGTATCATATCCTACAATCCATTGCCAAGTCCAGTGTTACGAAGATTTACCCATATGTGTTTTCCTAAGGGTTTTATAGTTTTAACTCTTACGTTTAGGTCATTGATCCATTTTGAGTTAATTTTTGTATATGATGTGAGGTAGCAGGTCTGACTTCATTCTTTTGCATGTGGAAATTCAGTTGTTCCAGCACCATTTGTTGAAGAAACTGTTCTTATCCTATTTAATGGACTTGGCACCTTTGTCAGCAATCAATTGGTCATAGGTGTATGGGTTTGTTTTTGAACTCTCAATTCTATTCCAGTGGTCTATATGTCTATCTTTATACTAGTACCACACTGTTTGGATCACTTTAGTAGTAAGTTTTGAAATCAGGAAGTATGAGTCCTCCAATGTTGTTGTTCTTTTTCAAGGTCATTTTGACTATTAAGGGCTCTTTGCAGTTCCATATGAATTTGAAGATTGGCTTTTCCATTTCTGCAAAAGAAAGGGTGTTGAAATATGTTTTTTTTCCCTTTGAGATGGAGTCTCACTCTGTCACCCAGGCTGGACTGCAGTGGCATGATCTTGGCTCACTACAAACTCCTGTTTCTGGGTTCAAGTGATTCTCCTGCCTCAGCCTCCTGAGTAGCTGGGATTACAGGCACGTGCCACTACACCCGGTTAATTTTTGTATTTTTAGTAGAGATGGGGTTTCACCATGTTGGTCAAGCTGGTCTCGAATTCCTGACCTTGTGATCCACCTGCCTCGGCCTCCCAAAGTGCTGAGATTACAGGTGTGCACCACCGCACCCAGCCAGGTGTTGAAATTTTGTTAGGAATTGTTTTATTATCTGTACATCCTTTTGGATAGTATTGATGTATTAACAATATTAAATCTTCCGACCCATTAACATGGAACCTGTCTTCATTTTTTTCAGGAATGCTTTATAGTTTTCAGTGTATAAGCCTTTCACATTTTGGGCCAAATTTATTATTGGTTATTTTATTCTTTTAGATGGTATTGTAAATTGAATTATTTTCTTAATTTCCATTTTGGATTGTTCATTGCAGGTACATAGAAATACAACTAATTTTTTGTAAATCTTATACTCTGTAACTGCTGAATTTGTTTATATACTCTGGTAGCTTTCTTGTGGATTCTTTGGGATTTTTTTTTTTTCCCTTGAGACAGGGTCTCACTCTGTCACCCTGGCTGGACTGCAGTGGCATGAGCTCAGCTCACTGCACCTCGACCTCTCGGGCTCAAGTGATCTTCCTGCCTCAGCCCTATGAGTTGCTGGGATCACAGGCGTGTGCCACCATGCCTGACTAATTTTTGTATTTTTTGGAGAGGTGGGGTTTTGTCCAGGCTGTTCTCAAACTCCTGGGCTCAAGCAATTCACCCGCCTTGGCCTCCCAAAGTGCTGGGATTATTATCCTGGCTGGGTGCAGGCATAAGACACTGCATCCAGACAGGATATTCTATACAGGGGATCATGTCATCTGTGAATAGAGATAGTTTTACATCTTCCTTTCTGTATTAGTTTGCTAGGGCTGCTATAACAAACTACCATAGGCTGGGTGGCTTAAACAACAGACATTTATTTTCTCACAATTCTTGAGGCTTGAAGTCTGAGATCAAAAAGTTAGCAGGAATGATTTCTTTTTTTCTTTTTTCTTTTCTTTTTTTTTTTTTGAGACAGAGTCTCGCTCTTTTGTCCAGGTTGGAGTGCAATGGCGTGATTTCGGCTCACTGCAACCTCCGTCTCCCTGGTTCGAGCAATTCTCCTTCCTCAGCCTCTCAAGTAGCTGGGATTACAGGCACCCTCTACACCTGGCTAATTTTTTGGGTATTTTTAGTAGAGATGGGGTTTTACCATGTTAGTCAGGCTGGTCTCGAACTCCTGACCTCCGGTGATCCACCCGCCTCGGCCTCCCAAAGTGCTGGGATTACAGGTGTGAGCCACTGCGCCCGGCAGGAATTATTTCTTCTGAGGCTTCTCTCTTTGGCTTGTAGATGTTTCTCTGTGTGTCTTTACATGGTCTGTTTTCTGTGTATATCTGTGTTCTAATCTCTTTTCATAAGAGCTTTGGCTTTGATATCATGCCATAATGAAAGTAATTCTCTACCATTAGATATTTTGGTTATTTCCAATTTTCCCCTATTATAAGTAAGGCTATAGTAAATACACCAGTCATATTGAGTTAGAGCCCGTCTTAGCTCATTTTAACTTAATTACCTCTTTAATGACCCTATCTACAAATTCAGCTACATTCTAAGGTACTGGGGTTTGGGACCTCAACATATGCATTTTGGGGGGACAAAACTGAGCCCATAACACTTTCCAATTTGGATGCCTTTATTTCTTTTTTTTTCTTTTTTTTTTTTTTCTGGAGACGGAGTCTCACTCTGTCGCCCAGGCTGGAGTGCAGTGGCCGGATCTCGGCTCACTGCAAGCTCCGTCTCCTGGGTTCACGCCATTCTCCTGCCTCAGCCTCCCGAGTAGCTGGGACTACAGGTGCCCGCCACCTCGCCCGGCTAGTTTTTTGTATTTTTTAGTAGAGACGGGGTTTCACTGTGTTAGCCAGGATGGTCTCGATCTCCTGACCTCGTGATCTGCCCGTCTCGGCCTCCCAAAGTGCTGGGATTACAGGCTTGAGCCACCGCGCCCGGCCTGGATGCCTTTATTTCTTGTTCTTGTCAGATTGCTCTGACTAGAACTTCAGTACAACATTGAACAGCAGTGGTGAGAGAGGGCATTCTTGTCTTGTTCCTTATTTTAGGAAGAAAGCTTTCAGTCTCTCACCATTGAGTCAGTCTGATGTCAGCTCTGGGATTTTTGTTTGTTTGTTTGTTTGTTTGTTTTTTAAATAAATGCCATTTATCATGTCGAGGAAGTTCTCTTCTATCCCTACTTTTCTGAGAGTTTTTATCGTGATAGGGTGTTGAATTTTGTCAAAGAGCTTTTCTGTATCACTTGGGGTGATCATATGCGTTTCTTTAACTTTGTTCTATTAATGTAGTGTATTATATTGTTTGATTTTCTTATGTTCAACCTCCCTTGCATTCCTGGGATAAATTCCACTTGGATATGGTGTATAGTTCTTTTAATATGATGTTGGATTCAGTTTGGTAATATTTTGTTGAGTACTTTTGCATATATATTTGTAAGGGATTTTGGTCTGTAATATTCTTGGTTTTTTGGGCACAGCAGTATTTATTATAGCCTTATTTATAATAGGGGAAAATTGGAAATAACCAAAATATCTAATGGTAGAGAACTATTTTAATTATGGCATGACATGAAAGCCAAAAGTCATAGTTAAGAATATGGATAGATTTGATTATATTACAACATTTTAAACCACTGTATCAAAATTTTTGGACAATGACAAAGCAGAAAAAGTTTTTATAACATGACAATATATGCATATATACATATATGTTTCAACACAATATATTTTTCGTTTTATTTTTAGTTGACAGGTAATAATTATACATATTTATGGGATACAGACTGATATTATGATACGTGTATACAATGTATAATGATGAAATCAGGGTGATTAACATATTCATCCCCTTAAAATAAATGTGTGTTGTAAACATTCAACATAGTCTCTTCTGGCTTTCTGAAAATGTACAATAAATTGTAGTTTAACCATATTAATTCTACAGTGCTGCGGAATGATAGAACTCATTCCTCATATCTAGCTGTAATTTCGTATCCGTTAACCAAACCCTCCCCAGCCTCCCCTCCCGCTCCCAGTCTCTAATACTCACAATTCTGCTCTCTACTTCCATGGACTCAGATTTTTTTAACTCTCACATGTGAATGAAAATATGCAGTATTTATCTTTCTATGCCTGACTTATTTCACTTGATATGATATGCTGTAGGCTTGCCCATGTTGCCACAAATGACAGGATTTCATTCTTTTTAAGGTTGAGTAGTATTCTATTGTGTGTATATACCATGCTTTCTTTATCCATTCATCCACTGATAGAAACTTAAGTTGATTCCATCTTGACTATTGTGAATAGTGCTGCAATAAACATAGGGGTGCAGGTATCTTTTTGATAAGCTGATATTGTTTCCTTTGGATAAATAATGTGGAGTTACTGAATCATATGGTAGTTATATTTTTAGTTTTTTGAGAAATCTCCACATGGTTTTTTATAATGTCTGCACTAATTATACTTCCACCAACAGCGTATAAGTGTTCCCCTCTCTCCACGTCCTCGCCAACATTTGTTATTTTTGTCTTTTTGAAAATAGCCATTCTGAGGTGATATGATATCTCATTGTGGTTTTGATTTGCATTTACCTGATGATTAGTGATGTTGAGCAATTTTTCATATGTTTGTTGCCATTTGTATGTCTTCTTTTGAGAAATATCTATTTAGTTCTTTTGCCCACTTTTGAATTGGATTATTTGATTTTTTTTTTGCTTTTGAGTTGATTTCCTTGTATATTCTGAATTTTCATCCCTTGTTGGATGAATAGTTTACAAATATTTTCTCCTATTCTACAGACTGTCTCTTCACTCTGTTGGTTGATGTGCAGAAACTTTTCAATTTTTTTTTTTTTTTTTTTTTTTGAGACAGTGTCTCACTCTGTTGCCCAGGCTGGAGTGTAGTGGCGTGATCTCGGCTCACTGCAACCTCTGCCTCCCAGGTTCAAGCGATTCTCCTGCCTCAGCCTCCTGAGTAGCTGGGAGTACAGGCGTACGCCACCATGCCCAGCTAATTTTTGTATTTTTAGTAGAGACGGGGTTTCACCATGTTGGCCAGGCTGATCTCGAACTCCTGACCTTGTGATCTGCCTGCTTCAGCCTCCCAAAGTGCTGGGATTACAGGCATGAGCCAGCGTGCCTGGCCAACTTTTCAATTTAATATTGTTCCATTTGTCTGTTTTTGTTGCCTGTGCTTTTGAAGTCTTAGCCATAAAATCTTTGTCTAGACCAATGTCATGAAGTGTTTCCCCTATGTTTACTTCTAGTACTTTTATAGTTTTGGGTATTATGTTTGAGTCTTTGATCCATTTGGATTTATTTTTGTATATGGCAAGAGATGGGGGTCTAGTTTCATTGTGCTGCATATGAATATCCAGTTTTTCCAGCACCATTTATTGAAGAGGGTGTCCTTTTCCCAATATATGTTCTTGATACCTTTGTTAAAAATCTGTTGACTGTAAATATGTGGTAATATTTCTGGGTTCTCTATTCTGTTCCATTAGTCTGTATGTCTGTTTTTATACCCATCACCATGCTGTTTTCATTACTATAGCTTTGTAATATAATTTAAAGTCAGGTAGTATGATGCCTCCAGCTTTGTTCTTTTTGCTCAGGATTGCTTTATTTGTGGACTTTCATGCTTCCATATGAATTTTAGGATTTTTTTTTTTTAATTCTGTGAAGAATGTCATTGGTGCTTTGATAGGGATTGCATTGAATCTGTAGATTGCTTTGAGCAGTATGGTCACTTTTACCATAGTAATTCTTCTGATCCATGAGCATGAGGTGTTTTTCCGTTTGTTTGTGTCCTTTTCAATTTCATTCATCAGTGTTATGTAGTTTTTCTTGTAGAGCTCTTTTATCTCTTTAGTTAAATTTATTCCTAGGTATTTAATTTTTCTGTAGCGGTTGTAAATGGGATTGCTTTCTTGATTTCTTTTTCACATTGCTTGTTATTGGTGTATAGAAAAGCTACTGATTTTTATATGTTGATTTTGTATCCTGCAACTTTATGGAATTAGTTTATCAGTTCTGGGAGTTTTTTGGTGGAGTCTTTAGGGGTTTCTAAATATGAGGTCATGTCGTCTGCAAAGAGGGACAATTTGATTTTCTCTTTTCTCATTTGGATGTCTTTTATTTTTTTTGCCTGATTGCTATGGCTGGGACTTCTAGTACTATGTTGAATAAGAGTGGTGAAAGTGGGTATTCTTGTCTTGTTCAGTTCTTAGAGGAAAGGCCTTCAGCTTTCTTCCATTCAGTATGATGTTGGCTGTGGGTTTGTTGTATATGGCCTTTATTATGTTGAAGTATGTTACTTTTATTCTTAATTTGTTGTGAGTTTTTATCATGAAGGAATGTTGAATTTTATCAAATGCTTTTTCTGCATCTATTGAGATAATCACATGGTTTTTGTCCTTTCTGTTTATGTGATATATCATGTTTATTGATTTGCATTCATTTAACCATCCTTATATCCCTGTGATAAAGCCCACTTGATCATGGTGAAGTATTTTTTTGATGTGTTGCTTGATTTGGTTTGCTAGTATTTTTTGATATTTCTATCTGTGTTTATCAGTGATATTGCACTGTAGTTTTCTTTTGTGTGTATGTGTCTTTCTGGTTTTGGTATCAGGGTAATGCTGGCCTTGTACAATGAGTTAGGGAGAATTTCCTCCACTTCAGATTTTTGGAATAGCTTGAGAATAATTGTTGTTAATTCTTCTTTATAAGTTTGGTATAAATCAGCAATAAAGCCATTTGGTCCTGGACTTTTCTTTGTTGGGAGACTTTGATTACTGATTCAATCTTGTTACTTGTTATTGTTCTGTTCAAGTTTTCTATTTTTTCCTGCTTCCCTTTTGATAGGTTATATGTGTCCAGGAATATATCCATTTTTTCTAGGTTTTCCAATTTGTTAGCATATAGTTGTTTTTTATAGCATCTAATAATCTTTTGTATTTTTTTTTTTTTTTTTTTGAGATGGAATCTCACCCAGGCTGGAGTGCAGTGGCATGACCTTGGCTCACTGCAACCTCCGCCTACTGGGTTCAAGTGGTTCTCCTGCTTCAGCCTCCCAAGTAGCTGGGACTACAGGTGTGTACCACCATGCCCGGCTAATTTTTGTACTTTTAGTAGAGACAGGGTTCACCATGTTGGCCAGGCTGGTCTTGAACTTCTGACCTCAAGTGATCCGTCCGCTTCGGCCTCCCAAAATGCTGGGATTACAGGTGTGAGCCACTGCGCTCAGCAGAAATTAAATTCCTCATGTATTTCTGAAGTATCAGTTGTAATGTTTCCTTTTTCTTTTCTGACTTTATTTATTTGGGTCTTCTCTCTTTTTTTTCAGTCTAACTAAAAAAAAGTGATTTATCAATTTTGTTTATCTTTTCAAAAAACCAACTTTTTATTTTGTTGATCCTTTGTAGTTTTTTTTTTTTTTAAGCCTCTATTTTGTGAAGTCCTGTTCTGATCTTTATTATTTCTTTCCTTCCACTAATTATGGTTTTGGTCTGTTTTTACTTTTCTAGTTCCTTGAAATGCATCATTAGATTGTTTACTTGAAATTTATTTTTTTGATGTAGGCATTGATTGCTGTCAAGTTTTTTCTTAGCAGTGTTTTGCTCTATCCCATAAGTTTGATATATTGCATTTCTATTTTCTATTTTCATTTGTTTCAAGATATTTAAAAACTTTTCGTCTTAATTTATTCATTAACTCAATGATTGTTTATTAGCATGTTATTTGTTTCATGTATTTTACTGTTTCCAAAATTCCTCTTATTATCTTTATTATTATTTTTATTTCAATAGTTTTTGGGGAACAGGTGGTGTTACAGGTGGTGTTTGGTTACATGGATAAGTTCTTTAGTGGTGATTTCTAAGATTCTGGTGCATACATCACCCGAGCAGTGTACACTGTACCCAATGTGTAGTCTTTTATGCCTCACACCCCTCCCTCCCATCCCCCCAAGTCCCTGAAGTTCATTGTATCATTCTTATGTCTTCATGTCGTCATAGCTTAGCTCCCAATTTTAAGTGAGAACATATGATGTTTGGTTTTCCATTCCTGAGTTACTTCACTTAGAATAATGGTCTCCAGCTCAATCCAGGTTGCTGCAAATGCCATTAATTTGTTCCTTTTTATGGCTGAGTAGTATTCCGTGGTGTGTGTGTGTGTGTGTGTGTGTGTGTGTGTTATATGTGTATATATATACATATACATACACACACACATATATATATATAACATTTTCTTTATTTACTTGTTGATTGACGGGCATTTGGGCTGGTTTCATATTTTTTCAATTGTGAATTGTGCTGATACAAACATGCATGTGCAAGTGTCTTTTCATAGAGTGACTTCTTTTCCTCTGGGTCAGATTGCTGGATCAAATGGTAGATCTACTTTTAGTTCTTTATGGAATCTCGGCACTGTTTTCCATGGTTGTTGTACTAGTTTACTTTCCTACCAACCGTGTAAAAGTGTTGCCTTTTCAACACGTCCGTGCCAACATCTATGACTTTTTGATTTTTTAATTATGGTCATTCTTGCAGGAGTAAAGTGGTATTGCATTGTGGTTTTGATTTGCATTTTCCTGATAGTTAGTGATGTTGAGCATTTTTTCATATATTTGTTTGCCATTGGTATATCTTCTTTTGAGAATTGTCTACTCCTGTCCTTAGCCCACTTTTTGGTGGGATTATTTATCAGGTTTTTTTTTCTGCTGATTTGTTTGAATTCCTTGTAGATTTTGGATATTAGTTCTTTGTCAGAAGCATAGTTTGCAGGTATTTTCTCCCACTTTGTGGGTTGTCTCTTTACTCTTTTGGTTATATCTTTTGCTGTGCAGAAGTTTTTTAGTTTAATTAAGTTTCATCTTTGTTTTTGTTGCATTTGCTTTTGGGTTCTTGGTCATTAACTCTTTGCTCTTTGTTTAGAAGAGTTTTTCTGATGTTATCTTGTACAATTTTTATGGTTTCAGGTCTTAGATTTAAGTCTTTGATCCATCTTGAGGTGATTTTTCTATAAGGTGACAGATGATGATCCCGTTTCATTCTCCTCCTACATGTGGCTTTCCAGTTATCATAGCACCATTTGTTGAATAGGCTGTCCTTTCCCTACTTTATGTTTTTGTTTGCTTTGTCAAAGGTCAGTTGGCTGTAAGTGTTTGGCTTTATTTCTGGGTTCTCTATTCTGTTCCATTGGTCTATGTGCCTATTTTTATACCACTACCATGCTGTTTTGATGACTATAGCCTTGTAGTATAGTTTGAAGTCAGGTAATGTGATGCCTCCAGATTTGTTCTTTTTGCTTAGTCTTTCTTTGGCTATGTGGGCTCTTTTTCAGTTCCATATGAATTTTAGGATTGTTTTTTCTAGTTCTGTGAAGAATGATGATGGTATTTTGATGGGAATTGCATTGAATTTGTAGATTGCTTTTGGCAGTATGGTCATTTTCACAATATTGATTCTACTCACTCATGGGCATGGGATTTCATTTGTTTGTGTCATCTATGATTTCTTTCAGCAGTGTTTTGTAGTTTTCCTTGTAGAGGTCATTCACCTCTTCTGTTAGGTATATTCCTGAGTATGATTACAGGCGTCCATCCCCACTCCTGGCTAATTTTTATATTTTTAATAGAGATGGGGTTTCACCATGTTAGCCAGGCTGGTCTATAACTCCTGACCTCAGGCGATCCACCCGCCTCAGCCTCCTAAAGTGCTGGGATTACAGGCATGAGCCACCTCTCCTAGCCTAATTTCAATTTTCTTAAACGTATTGAGACTTGTTTTGTGGCCTATCATATGGTCTATCTTGCAGAATGTTTCATGTGCTGATGAATTGAATGTGTATTCTAAAGTTGTTGGGTAGAATGTTCTGTAAATATCTGTTAACTCCATTTGTTCGAGGGTATAGTTAAAGTACACTTTTTCTTTGTTGACTTTCTGTCTTGATGACCTGTCTAGTGCTGTCAGTGGAGTATCAAAGTCCCTCACTATTACTGTGTTGCTGTCTATCTCATTTCTTAGGTCTAGTAGTAATTGTTTTATAAATTTAGGAGCACTTATATATAAAAGTGCATATATATTTGGGATTGTGATATTTTCCTGTTGGACTAGTCCCTTTATCATTATGTCATGTCCCTCTTTGTCTTTTTTAACTGTTTTTGCTTTAAAGTCTGTTTTGTCTGATATAAGAATAGCTACTCATGCTCGCTTTTGGTGTTCTTTTGCATGGAATGTCTTTTTCCAATCCTTCACCTTAAGTTTATGTGAATCCTTATGTGTTAGGTGAGTCTCTTGAAGACAGCAGGTACTTGATTGGTGAATTCTTATCCATTTGCCATTCTGTATCTTTTAAGTGGAACATCTAGGCCTTTTACATTCAGTATTAGTATTGATATGTGGGGTACTATTCTATTCATCATGCTGTTGTTGCCTGAATATCTTGTTTGTTTTTCCATTGTGTTATTGTTTTATAGGCCCTGTGAGATTTATGCTTTAAGGAGGTTCTGTTTGGTTTCAAGATTTGGAACTCCTTATAGCAGTTCTTGCAGTGCTTGCTTAGTAGTGGCAAATTCTCTCAGCATCTGTTTGTCTGAAAATGATATTTGCTTTCCTTCATTTATGAAGCTTAGTTTCACTGGATACAAAATTTTTGGCTGATAATCATTTTGTTTACGGAGGCTAAAAATAGGACCTCAGTCCCTTCTAGCTTGTAGGGTTTCTGCTGAAAAATCTGCTGTTAATCTGATAAGTTTTCTTTTATTGGTTACCCGATGCTTTTGCCTCACAGCTTTTTTTTTTTTTTTTTGAGTCAGAGTCTCGCTCTGTCGCCCAGGCTGGAGTGCAGTGGCGCCATCTCGGCTCACTGCAAGCTCCACCTTCTGGGTTCACGCCATTCTCCTGCCTGAACCTCCCTAGTAGCTGGGACTACAGGCACCCACCACCATGCCTGGCTAATTTAAAAAAAAATATTTTTAGTAGAGATGGGGTTTCACTGTATTAGACAGGATTGCCTCGATCTCCTGACCTTGTGATCCACCCACCTCAGCCTCCCAAAGTGCTGGGATTACAGGTGTGAGCCACTGTGCCTGGCCGCCTCACAGCTCTTAAGATTCTTTCCTTCATCTTGACTTTAGATAACCTGATGACTGTGTATCTAGATGATGATCTTTCTGTGATAAATTTCCCAGGTGTTCTTTGAGCCTCTTGTATTTGGATGTCTAGATTTCTAGCAAGGCCAGGGAAGTTTTCCTTAATTATTCCCTGAAATAAGTTTTCCAAATTTTAGATTTCTTTTCTTCCTCAGGAACGCCAATTATTCTTAGTTTGTTTTTTTTAACGTAATTTCAAACTTTTTGGAGGCTTTGTTCATTTTTGGATTATTTTTTTCTTTATCTTTGTTGGATTGGGTTAATTCAAAAGTCTTTGAGCTGTAAAGTTCTTTCTTCTACTTGTTTGATTCTATTGTTGAAACTTTTCAGTGTATTCTTCATTTCATCAAATGTGTCTTTCATTTCCAGAAGTTGTGATTTGTTTTTTATTTTTCCTACCTATTTCTCTGGAGATTTTCCATCCATATCCTGTATTATGTTTTTAATTTCTTTAAATCGGTTTTCACTTTTCTCTGGTGCCTCCTTAAGTAGCTTAATAAGCAACCTTCTGAATTATTTTTCTGGCAATTCAGAGATTTTTTCTTGGTTTTGATCCATTGCTGGTGAGCTAGTGCGATCTTTTGGGTGTGTTATAGAACCTTGTTTTGTCATATTACCAGAAATGTTTTTCTGGTTTCTTCTCATTTTGGTAGACTATGTCAGAGGGAAGATTGGTGACTCAAGGGCTGCTGTTCAAATTCTTTAGTCCCATGGGGTGGTCCCTTGATGGGGTGCTCTCCCCCTTCTCCTAAGGATGGGGCTTCCTGAGAGTGAGAGTGCAGTGATTGTTATTGCTCTTCTTCTACTGGGCTCTGGGCTGGTACTCGGGAGTGTCTGCAGAGTCCTGTGATGTGATCCATCTTTGGGTCTCTTAGCCATGAATACCAGCACCTGCTGCAGTGGAGGTAGCAGGGTAGTGAAGTGGTTGTAGTTTTGTTTAGTGTGATGTTTTTCTTAAATCCTGTTTCTGCTAGCCATGAAGTTGTCACATGGGCAGATTCTGGACCTCTGGTTAGTCAGAATGTTACAGGCAGTGGAATTAGCTATTGTTTTCTCCTTCCTTGGAGCAGGGTGTTGTGGGAAGTCAGGGACCCTGAACAGAGGGACCGGCTGAAGCCATGGCAGAAGAACATAAATTGTGAAGATTTCATGGGCATTTGTTAGTTCCCCAAATTAATACTTTTATAATTTCTTATGCCTGTCTTTACTGCAATCTCTGAACATAAATTGTGAAGATTTCATGGACACTTATCACTTCCCCAATCAATACCCTTGTGATTTCCTATGCCTGTCTTTACTTTGATCTCTTAATCCCATCATCTTCGTAAGCTGAGGAGGATGTATGTCACCTCAGGACCCTGTGATGATTGTGTTAACTGTACAAATTATAGAGCATGTGTTTTTGAACAATATGAAATCTGGGCACCTTGAAAAAAGAACAGGATGACAGCAGTGTTCAGGGGACAAGGGAGATAACTTTAAACTCTGCCTGCCGGTGAGCCAGGCTGAACAGAGCCATATTTCTCTTCTTTCAAAAGCAAATAGGAAAAATATTGCTGAATTCTTTTTCTCAGCAAGGAACATCCCTGAGAAAGAGAATGTGCCCCTGAGGGTAGGCCTCTAAAATGGCCACTTTGGGGGCAGCTGTCTTTTTTGGTCGAAGACAAAGGGATGAAATAAGCCCTGGTCTCCCGTAGTGCTCCCAGGCTTATTAGGACGAGGAAATTTCTGCCTAATAAATTTTGGTCAGACCGGTTGTCTGCTCTCAAACCCTGTCTCCAGATAAGACATTATCAATGACAATGCGTGCCCAAAACTTCATTAGCAATTTTAATTTTCCCCGTCCTGTGGTCCTGTGATCTTGTCCTGCCTCCATTTGCTTTGTGATATTTTATTACCTTGTGAAGCATGTGATCTCTGTGACCCACACCCTATTCGTACACTCCCTCCCCTTTTGAAAATCGCTAATAAAAACTTGCCAGTTTTACAGCTCAGGGAGCATCACAGAACCTGCTGACATGTGATGTCTCCCCCGGACACCCAGCTTTAAAATTTCTCTCTTTTGTACTCTTTACCTTTATTTCTCAGACCAGCCGATGCTTAGGAAAATAGAAAAGAACCCACGTTGAATATCGGGGGTGGGATTCACCCGATAGC
Organism: Macaca thibetana thibetana; assembly: GCF_024542745.1. NCBI lineage: Eukaryota > Metazoa > Chordata > Mammalia > Primates > Cercopithecidae > Macaca > Macaca thibetana. Next base: position 54,069,292 of record NC_065598.1, read on the forward strand.
AGGGTTGTTCTGTTATGAGTTGCTGTAATGACTTGAGTTGACTGGCCTACAGCCAGGAGATGGTGCTTTCAAGAGAGCATCAGCTGTGGTAGTATAGGGAGATACAAGCTTGCATTAAGGTCACCTGGATAAGTATTCAGGTTTCTCAGGTGATGGGCAGGGCCATAGAACACCCATGAGTTTTATGTCTTTTGTCTTCAGCTACCAGGGCTTGTAGAGAAAGACCATCAGGTGGGGGCAGGGTTAGGCATGTCTGAGCTCAGACTGTCTTTGGGGGGTGGACTTGCTGTGGCTAAAGAGAGGGATGGCAGGGGTGGTTCTCAGGCCAATGGAGTTATGTTCCAAGCGGGGGATTATGGCTGCCCTGCCTCTGCTCCTTCATACAGGCTGCCAGGGAAGTGGGAGAAAAGCCAGCAGTGACAGGCCTCGCCCAACTCCCACACAGCCAGCAAGGCCAGTCTCAGTCCCGCCATGCTCCCCCAACAGCCAACAGAGCTGAATTTATATCCAGGTCTCTGGTGTGCAGGGCTGAGATCTTGCCTCTGGCTTCAAGGCTGAGAAAGCAAGCAGGATTTTCAGGCCTCACTCCTTCCTGCCTTCTGCAGCTGGATAGATAATTCTTGGCTAACAGTTTTTTTCTTTCAGCATTTAAAGTATGTCATCTTAGTGTGTTTTGGCCTTCGTGATTTCTGGTGTGAAATCAACTGTCAGTTGTATCAAGGATCGTATGTAATGAGTCACTTCTTTCACTGCTTTCAAGATTCTCTTTGTCTTTGTATTTTAAGTTTGACTCTAATGTGTCTCAGTGTGTGCCTCTTTGAGAGTATGCTGCTTGGAGTTCATACAGCTTCTTGGATTTGTAGATCCTTATTTTCCTTCACATTTGGGAAATCCTTGGCCATTATTTCTTCAAATATTATTTTGTTCTCTCTTTCTTAGACTCAAATAATATGTATGTGGGTTAGCTTATGGTGTCCTATGGGTCCCTTAAGCTCTGTTCACTTTTATTAATTCTTTTTCCTTTTTTTTTTTTTGAGACAGAGTTTTGCTCTTGTTACCTGGGCCTCCCAAGTAGCTGGGATTACAGGCATGCACCACCATGCCCGGCTAATTTTGTATTTGTTTTTGTTTTTTTGAGATGGAGTCTTGCTCTGTTGCCAGGCTGGAGTGCAGTGGTGCGATCTTGGCTCATTGCAACCTCCGCCTCCTGGGTTCAAGCAAGTCTCCTGCCTCAGCCTCCCGAGTAGCTGGGAGTACAGGTGCATGCCACCAAGCCTGGCTAATTTTTTTTTGCATTTTTAGTAGAGATGGGGTTTCACCATGTTACCCAGGATGGCCTCGATCTCCTGACCTTGTGATCTGCCTGCCTTAGCCTCCCAAAGTGCTGGGATTACAGGTGTGAACCACTGTGCCCAGCTCTTTTTTTTGAGATGGAGTCTCGCTCTGTCACGCAGGCTGCAGTGCAGTGGCATGATCTCGGCTCACTACAACCTCTGCCTCCTGGGGGTTCAAGTGATTCTCCTGCCTCAGCCTCCTGAGTAGCTGGGATTATAGGTGCCCACCACCATGCCCAGTTAATTTTTGTAGTTTTAGTAGAGAGAGGGTTTTGCCATGTTGGCCAGGCTGGTCTTGAACTCCTGACCTCAGGTGATCCACCCTACTCGGCCTCCCAAAGTGCTGGGATTACAGGCATCAGCCACTGTGCCTGGCCAATTCTTTTTCTTTTCTACTCCTCAGACTTGATAATTTCGATTATCCTATCCTTAAGTTCACTGATTCTTTATTGTGCCTTCTTAGATCTGCTGTTCAATACCTCTAGTCAATTTTTCATTTCAATCATTGTACTTTTCAGCTCCAAAATTTCTGTTTGGTTCTTTTTTATGCTTTCTGTCTTTTAAATTGACATTCTAATTTTGCTCATACATCATATTCCTAATTTCCTTTAGTTATTTGTTCATGTTTTCCTTTAGTTCTGTGAGCATATTTAAGTCAATTGTTTTAAAGTGTTTGTCTATTAAATTTGATGCCCGGACTTCTTCAGGAATAGTTTCTGTCAATTTAGTTTGTTTCTGTAAATGGGCCATAATTTCCTATTTCTTTGTATGTTTTGTGATGTTTTTTGTTGAAAACTATATGTTTGAATATCACAAAATGTTAATGGGGTACATTAAATTCTCCTTTTTCCTCTGAGTTCGCTGTTTATTTAATTTATGTGAAGGCTGTAGTAGTCCATTTGTTTAGTGACTTTCCCAAAGTACTTTTAGGAAGACTTTTTTTGTGTGTGTAATCATTGATATTTCTGTTTTTCAGTTTGTACTCAGCTAGTGTTTTGATAGGATTTCCTTGAATGTCAAGAACTAAAAAAAAAAAAAAAAAAATTAAAATTCAAAAAAATCAAACAAACAAAAAATTACCTCCCCCACTCATATTTGCAGAATCATTTTGTTCTAAGACATTTGTTTTCAACACCTAACTAGGCTTGCACTAAGCATAGGACTCAGCCCGTGGTGAAATGTTAGAGTTTTCACATGTTGTTTTTCTGAGGATGTGTCTTGTGTGGAGCCTGCACATGGCTTTCTAAATCCCCCTATATACGTGGCTTCTTTTGAATGTCCTAATTTCCCAAATAAACTCTCCCCAGCTCTTGCTGTCAGTCCTTAGGTGGTCTATTTTGTTTTGATCATAATCTTTTCCCCTGAGTATCTGCATGTTGCTCATTTTTTCTTGCATTGATTTTGAGCTTGCCATTTTCTAGCCTCAGTTCTGAGTGAAGTGAAACACAGATGAATACCTTATGTCAGTCTTTTAGCCCCAAGGCAGGTTAGAACATACGTACACAACAATTTGCAAATAAGGTCTGCTCTGTTTCCTCCAGAATCAGGGACAAGTTTCCCATATGAGAATGTAGACTTTCCTATTCAAGACCGTGACTGCACTGGAGAGGGGGTGCGGCAAGAGCAAGTAAAAATGCCATAAAACTTTCTTACCATTTTGAAATTGCCTTTATCTTTCTTTTTTTTAACTTTTATTTTAGGTTCAGAGAGTACATATGCAAATTTGTTACATGGGTAAGTTGCATGTCACTGAGGTTTGGTGTACAAATGATCCCATCACCCAGGTAGTGAGCATAGCATACAATAGGTAGTTTTTCAACCCTGGCCCCCTCCTGCTCCCACCTCTAATAGTCCCCAGTGTCTATTGTTCCCATCTTTATGTCCATGTGCACTCAATGTTTAGCTCCCACTTATAAGTGAGATGTGGTATTTGGTTCCCTGTTCCTGTGTTAATTTGCTTAGGATGATGACCTCAAGCTGCATTCATATTGTTGCAAAAGACATGATTTCATTCTTTTTTATGGCTGCATAGTATTCCACAGTGTATATGTATCACATTTCCTTTATCTAATCCACTGTTGATGGGCATCTAGGTTGATTTTGTATCTTTGCTATTGTGAATAGCACTGTGATGAACATACACATGCATGTGTCTTTTTAGTAGAATGGTTTATTTTCCTTTGGGTATATGGGATTTCCAGTAATGGGATTTCTCAGTCAAATGGTAGCTCTGTTTTAAGTTCTTTGAGAAATCAAACTGCTTTCCACAGTGGCTGAACTAATTTACATTCCCACTGTAAGTGTATAAGTGTTCCCTTTTCTCTGCAACCTCACTGGCATCTGTTCTCGCCTTTTTCTTTATTCAGCATTTGCTCGGTTGCTATAAACCTTTCATCGTTTTTCAGAGTTTTGAGAAAGTTGGTTCTGTCAGTTTCTGCTTGATTATCAGTTTCGGTAGGGGAACAAGAGCGTGGAGCTGCCTACTTCACCATTTTGCCAATGTACTACTGCCTCCATCATTTTCTATTGCCTTCTTTCCTTATTTTTTTCATTGTACATATTATGACCCAGAAATTAAATTCTGAATTTATTTCTTGACTTTGTTATTGTCTCTTTCTCTCAGTAGAATGTTGGCTCCAGGAGTACAGGGACTGCATCTGTCTTATTTACCCTTATGTACTGCTAGAAGTGTCAGGCTGTGTGTGTGTATATACACATATGTATTTTGCAGTTTGTATGTATATACACACATATACACACATGTGCACACGTGTGCATGCACACACACACACACATATATCTCACTATCTACTTTTGAATGAATGTTATGCCAGTAGTTCCCAATACTGGTCTGTCATCTTCTGCAAGGGCCTGATATAGTTTTTGCCAATCTGCAGTAAAATGAAGATAAAAAGGACACTGTAGTGTATATTTGATTTAAAGGCCTTTGCTTTATCTTATTTACTTGCTAATTTGTGCAAAACTGCAAAAGATATGTATAAATCAGGGAAATGTAAATACTTGGATATTTTATAATATTAGGAAATTATTATTAAATTTTTAGATATTCTGTGGTATTATGGTTATTATTATAAAAGAGTTCTTATATTTTAAACACATGAACTCAAATATTTATGGAGAAAATGGTGTCTAGAATTTGCTTCAAAGTAATCTGGGATACGATGTGTGTTGGGGTTAGAGATGTAAGACGCTTGGCCAGGAATTGATAATTGAGAAGCTGGGTGAGAGGTACTTGGGGGTTCATTTACTCTTTTTTCTACTTTTGCATATGTTAAAAATTTTCATATTAAAGATAAATTTAAAAGTTTGTCCTTTACTTGGGGATTATGTGTAATTGTCTTTTCTTAAAATGATGGTGATAGAAGGCAGTAGTTTGTTTTTAGTGTCCTTCTTCTGCAATATTTTATCCATCCCTCGCAATTTTTTGAAATATTGTTTGGGCTGTGAAGTCCTAAACTCTTGGGACTGTGAACTTGTGGGACTGGGTCTGATCACATGAGGCCACAAACATTTACTGACAAGATCCTGGGTGCCAGACCCTGTTCTGGACTAAAAATATACAGCGAATTAGACACAGTCCACACTCCTGAGAATTGCTGTAGAAAATGAGATAAGAAATGTAAAATCCTTCACACAGTGCCTGATACAGTGTAAGTGCTCAATAAATGTTAAGTGTCCTCATCACCACCCCCACTACTATCATCATCACCTTCGATATTTTTCCATGTCAGTTTATATATAGCCCATTAAATTAATTAATTAATTGAGATAGTCTGGCTGTGTCGCCCAGGCTGGAGTGCAGTGGCACGATCTCGGCTCACTGCAACCTCTGCCTCCCGGGTTCAAGTGATTCTCCTGCTTCAGTCTCCCGAGTGTCTGGGATTACAGGCACGTGCCACCACGCCTGGCTAATTTTTTGTATTTTTAGTAGAGACGGGGTTTCACCATGTTGGCCAGGCTGGTCTCAAACTTCTGACCTCAGGTGATCCACCCACCTCGGCCTCTCGAAGTATTGGCATTACAGGCGTCAGCCACCACGCCTGGCCTATATATAGCCCATTTTAAACTGATAAGTCATTATCATTATCAGCCATCTCCTGCCCCCACTGATACTTTCAGTTTTTCATTATTGCCAACAAATCAGCACGGCTTACACTTGTTCATAAGGCTCCTTGCAGTTTTTTGTCCCCTAGATCTAAGGTTCTTAAAGTGTGATCTTGAACCAGTTTGCCCCAGCATACCCTGGAAGTTGTTAGAAACACAAGTTCTTAATCTCTGATAGTAGACAGGCCACAACAATCTGTGTTTTAACAAGCCCTGTAGGTGATCCGGATACACTTCTCTAGGAGTCTTGGATGTATATATATGGAAATGGGATTGCTGAGCTGATAGGATATATACAATTAAAATAATGTTTTTTTAAATAAAATAGGGAGGATCTCACTGTGTTGCCCATGCTGGCCTCAAACTCATGGACTCAAGCGATCCACCCACCTTGGCCTCCCAAAGTGCTGGGATTACAGGCGTTACATTTGAAAAAATTAAGTCAAAGAGCTCTCCAAACCAGGCACAAACTTCTACTCATATATTAAGGTCTCACTGTGAGTAGGGTTGCTAAGCCTGCTGAAATAACCCTTTCTCTTCCGGTACCCACTTTCACCGACGTGCCCCACCCGCCCGACTCGATTGCATCAGCCTCCCGTCAGCCCCGCCCCAGTGTACTTGCACTCGCAAGCGCTGCTGGGTATCTTGGGACTAGACGCACACGGGGCGGGGCTTCGAGTCTCGCTCTTGGAGCGGGGAGGCCAAAGGAGTCGGAAAGGGGCGTTATCTATTTCGGAAGTGAGTGGGACAATGGCGACCAAGCGGTCGTGAGCCTTGAGCTTTGCAACTTTTCTTGGCTCCCATTTCCTCCTAAAGCCACGAGTTTACCAGCGTCTCTTACAAGTAGTGTGTCGCCACTTTAAATAAACCATTAGGGAAGGAAAAGGGCGAACCCCGGAGCCCACCTGCGGCAGGGGTGCGCCAATTGGCCAGTGGTGAGGGCGCATGCGAACCACTGACAATGACGTAATCTTGCCGCTCACAGCGGAAGTGAGACTTTGGGGGAGGGAGGAGCTCCGGTGCGAGTAAAAGCGTCGGATTTGTCCAGGCCTGGGCTGAGACGCCTGCTAGGGGATGGAGGGCCCCAGGAGGGAGAGGGAGGAGTCTTGGACTCTCTCAGAGACAGAGGCTGGGGCTGGCCACCGAGAGTGGAAGCCGCTGTCCAGAGGTTAGAGCCACCCAAGAGCGGGTAGTCGAGTGGCCGCCAGGGGGTGACCGTGCCTGCGTACGTCCACAAGTGGGCCCATAAAGACTGGCCCGTATATTTTTGAAACTATTTATTTTTATATCTGTTTCTTCTTCTGCCCTGACATCCCAGAGAAAGAGTTGTGGGTGATTCACCTAGTGAAGGGCCAGGTACAAAGAAGACACATTTTTAAGGCGGTTGATTGACGGAGGGAAAAGACTGAAAAAACGAAAACAACAAACCAAAAAACCCCAAACCCAGAGATACCCATATATGACATAAAGTTAAGGCCTTTTTAAAAATTAGTAATAGAAATTTTAAATGTCCATCAGCAGAGCTTCAGGCCATGAAGTTTTTAGGTTGTTGCAGTCAGAGTGTACACATAACCCTGTATCCTTAGTTATAGCATAATAATTTTTCTCTGTTGCTGTAGAATCTCCACAGCCATCATCTCTCAGCAATGGTGGTAGAATGTTCCATCAGACAGCTGTGCCACAATTCACTTAACTCTTGTTGGATATTAAAACTACTTTCTAGTGTTTGACCATCAAAAAATATCTCTGCAAGGAATAATTTTGTGCTTAGAGCTTTTCCTGTGGGAGTAGGGGTGGGTGGATATTGATTTAGGAGCAGAATTACCGGGAAAATGTCATAAACATGCTTTAGGCTCTTGTTGACCCGCTTTCCTGAAAGGGATCATACCCATTGACATCAGAGGCCAAATCCGAAATCAAACCTGGTGGACTCCGGGTCTTGCCTGTCTCCAGGCTGGTTTTAATTTCCGTATCCTGCAGCAATGCTCAAGTTTATTATTAGTTCTGACCTTTGGGGCAAGGCAAACACACACCAAAGTTTCGGGGACAACTTTAGCAACTGCAACAGCTGACATTGTGAGCGGGTGCAGCTCAGGTTTCAAGCTTGAGCAACTGGGTTGGATGAACTTGCCTCACTGAGACAGGGAATCTGAGAAGAGGAACAGGTTTGGGAGGGAGCAGATGAGATCAGTTTTAAATATGTTTAGTTCGAGGTGCCTTTGGGACATCTAAAGGAAGGTATCCAGGAGACAGGCATACATATGGATAAACAACAGTTTTTGCCCTTCTCTGAACTCCCAGAGCTCCCTATCTGTGGATTTCTCATGGCTCAGGTTGCCTTTTACCTTTTACTACCCTTAGAGCTCCTTGAGGCCAGGATAAGGGCCTCATTCATTTGTGCATCCTTCCTCCCAGTGCCCGGTACAGTGCTTTATACCTAGAAGGCCATAAAATTCTGTCCTGTATAATGAAATTTCATTGATTTCTTAATTGGATGATTCCTGCAGTAGGGGTTCTGATCTGGGTGAAAAAGTTTGGGAAGCTTGAGAGTTCTGGGAAGGCTTCCTGTAAGAGGTGACATAATGTTACTGTGAATGATTATGACTATTTGTTGAACACCTACCATATTCCAGTCACTCTGCTGCACACATGCATCAGAGATGCCACTTCTTGCTGGCCATCTTTACATCCCCTTCTGGGAGAATTGGCTCTACTTACAGTTCCTACCAAATGATCAAGCAAGGACTAACTATGTATTACATCCACCCTTGCCTTAGGATACAGCATCTGATCCGTGGCCAGCCCACAGCCTGTGAGTTATATGGCCCAGCTTTAGAAGATGAGGTGGGCCAATCAGATTGCTCTCTTGGGAATGTGAAATAGGAGATCCAGAGGAGAGTTGTCAGTTAGTTGTCAGTAGCTGAGCTGACAGGTCCAGTAGACCAGGATGCTGGGTGGGTGGGTGCGGCATTATGAATCAGGTCAAGTGCCTGTTAAAATCCTGGGGGAACAGTTCAAAGTGGTTGGCTGAATGAGGAAGCTGGGGCAGGTGTACAGAGAGAAGCAGACATGTAGTGCAGATGAATTATATTAATGGTAAAGCTCCAGAGCAGAGGGTCCATGCCTCATCCAGAAATTTCCTGCAGCTCCAGGCTTAATAAGCTTTAGCTGTACTTCACTTCCTGCTCTTGGATTTCCGATTCGTGATCTAGCTTCACTGGGTTTCTGTTCCTTGCATCCAAAAGAGTCTTAACAAAAACAGCCTTTTAAATAGGTTTAATTTAATTTGCACTTCGGCCCTCTGAGGTGAGTATACTTTTCCTCATTTTACAAGTGAAGAAACTGAAGTTTAGTGAGATTAACTTGACTAAGGTGACACAGCCAGTGATGGAGCTGGTCTGTCAGATGCTCTTAATCTTTTTTTTTTTAAAGCATTAATATGTTATTTTTATTTTTAAAAATGACCACAAGCTTGTCATATAAAAAAAACAAAAGCAATCAATACAGACATAATCTGATCTGAACATCAATCAGCTGCTTTGACTCTTCCTTTCATTTACTTCCTTTCAATTTAAAGGAATGTAGCTCCAGCTACATTGGCCTCTGTTTCCGGAACACGCCAAGGTTGTTCTCACCTTTGGTCCTTTGCACTGAGTGTTCCTTCTCTTTATTTAAAAAAAAATTTTTTTTCTTCGCCAGCTTTAAACAGAGGGTCCCTTCTCTTTATAATGCTTTTCCCCTTGCTTTTCCAGTGGCTGGCTCCTTCTTGTCATTGTCTTCACTTAATTGTCACTTCTTCAGAGAGGCCTTTGCCAAACCACGCAGTATGAAATAGCCCACACAACTCTTTGCCCCACTGCTTTCTGTCATATAACTCCTTTTTATTCCCTGCATAGCCCTTGTCACTGTTTGAAATTGCGTTGCTCATTTATGTAATTGTTTATTGTCTGCGTCCTCTTTAAAAATGAGAACAGAAGCCTTATCTGTATCCTGAGGATCTAAAACAGTGCTGCTGTATAAGTTCAGTCAATATTTGTGGAATGTTTGAATGTATAAACTAAAAACAAAGTTCTTATCCAATGCTTTTCTCTCCTAATACCAATCTGCAGAGACAGTAACTTTTAACAGTTTTGTCTACATCTTCCCATTTTCCATGCATATACAAACAAGCATGTATCTCTCTGCATAAAGATAAATATGAATATATGCTTTTGTTTACACCAATGAAAGTTCTATAATTGCCTTTTTCACATAACACTTAACATCTTTCTGTACCAATACATATACATCTACCTTATTAAAAACAAAACAAAATAAATTCATATTATTGCAGTGTATGGAGTTACCAGAATTTATTTAATTGGATGTCTTTTAGTGGTTATTTTTTTCTAATTTTTTGTTTTTATGTGATGTAATATTGAAGTAAATATTCTTATTATATATGTATTTGCACAAATGTTCCCCACACCCATTTGTTGTCTTTTGGCTTTGCTTGTGGTATATGCAAAGATAAACTTTGTTTAAGCTTATATGATTAGGTTTACCCATCATTCCCTTTATGGTTTTTGGATTTTGTTTTCTTTTTAAATAATTTAATTTTAAGTTTTATGGGTACACAATTTAATTTTTATGGATTGTACATGCCTATGGGTTACATGTGATATTTTTATACCTGTTTATGATGTGTAATGATCCAGTCAGGGTAATTGGGATAACCATCACCTCAAACAATAATCATTTCTTTGTGTTGGGAATATTCCAAATCTACTCTTTTAGCTATTTTGAAATATACAATAAATTATTGTTAACTATATTCACCCTATAGTGCCACCAAACACAAGATCTTATTCCTACTATCTAACTGTATTTTTGTACCTGTTAACGAACCCCTCCTTATCCCCACCTCTCCACTACCCTTGCTAGCCTCTGGTAATCATCCTACTACTCTCTACCTCCACAAGATCAGTGTTTTCTTAACTCCCACATATGAGTGAGAACATGTGCTATTTGTTTTCTGTGCCTGGCTTATTTCACTTAACATAATGTCATCCATGTTGTTATAAATGTCAGGATTTCACTCTTTTTGTATGGCTGAATAATATTCAATTATGTATATATACCACATTTTCTTTATCAATTCATCCGTTGATGGACACTTAGGTTGATTCTATATTTTGACTATATTGAATAGTGCTACAATAAATACGGGAGTGCAGATATCTCTCCAATATACTGATTTCCTTTCTTTTGGATGTATACCTAGCACTGGGATTGCTGGATAATATGGCAGTTCTATTTTTATTTTTTTGAGAAATCTCCATACTGTTTTCCACAGTGGCTGTACTACTTTCCATTCCCACTAACAGTATACAAACATTCTCCTTTCTCAGCATCCTTGCCAGCGTCCATTATTTTTTTGTCCTTTTGATAAAAGCCATTTTAACTGCAGTGATAACTTTACCCACTCCAAAATTATATATTAAAAATGATTCATCCATGTTGTCTGCTAGTACTTTTATGGTTTCAGTTTTACAGTTAAATCTTTGATCTATCTGGAATTTATTTTGGGGTAGGATTTAGGACAGGGATCTAGCTTCTTTTCCTTTCAAATGCTAAGTCTGCTGTCTCCGTACCATCTATTGACTAGTAATTATTGACTTATTGAATTGAAATGTCACCTTTATCACATACGGAGTTTTCGTATGTGCTTTTGTTTATTTCTGCACTCTCTTTTATTCTATTGATCTGAATGTCTATGCCTGTACCAGTGCCATCTCGTTGTAATTAATGTAACTTCAAAATATATTTTCATATCTGGTTGGGCAAAGCCTCTTTTGTCTTCTTTTTCAGAAAATTTCTGCCTGTTTTCACATATTTATTCTCCAGGTGAACCTTAGCACACATTGTGAAAGTAAAAATAATATAAAATTGCCTATTGACATTTTGACCGAGGTTATATTGAATTTATAGGTTAATTTAGAGAAAATCATTGTCTTTCATAGTATTGAATCTTCCCATTGGAGAGTAAGGTATGGCTTTCTAGTTATTCAAGTTTTCTTTGTTAGTAGAATTTTAAAGTTTTATTTTTATGTGTTTTATATGTTCCTTGTTAGGTTTATTCCTATTTTAGTTGCTATTGTGAAGGGGATATTTTTCCCTTATCTTTTTGAACTGGTTGTGGGAAAGCAATTACTAGTACGTCACTAAATCCTATTATTGTTTCTAATAGGTTTTCCATAAATTTCCTCAGGCTTTCAAGTTATACAGCTATGTCAACAACAAATAGAGATTATTTTGCTCCTATAATAGCTCTCCCAAATTTGTGCCTCATTTAATTCTCTTGTCTAATTGTGTTATGTATTGCCTTCAGAATAGTAATAGTGGTGATAATGGGGCTTGCACCTTTTCTCTGACTTTAATGGAGAGTCTCAGATTTCATTATTCAGCATGATACTGGTTTTTGGTTAGAAATACAGAGTATAAAAATTATGTCAAATAAGTATCCATTCCTAGATAACTAAATCAGAAATACATCTTGAATTTTGTTAAATTGATTTTTTGGGAATCTATTGAGATGACCATGTGAGTTTTCTCATTTGGCCTATTAGTACAATGAATGATGTGTATTTCCTTTTTTCTTTTTTTTTTGTGTATTTCCTAATATTGAATAACTCTTGCACTCTTCTTGCACTCTTAGAATGGACCCCACAGTTTTTACTTCTTCAATTTACTGCTGAATTCTATTTGTTAATATTTTATTTATTTTACATCAATATGTATAAGTGAGATTTGTCTGTGGCTTTCTTACATGTGAACTTTGTTCGGAGTCCACGCATATCCTGAACTGTTTTATGTAGTCCCTGACCATTCAAGGACTGAAGATGTGCCTATATTAAGGGAGGATTCCACTGAATGCCAACCATCCATCCCTTCCATGTTTCTTTGCTGCATATTACGGTTTCTGAGAGATTTTATATACTCCTTAGGTATCTATGGGAATAAACATCATTAATTGTAAATGTGGAGATGCTAGCGCAGATTGTTTAATCCAAGTAGGCTATTTAAACAAACTGCAATGGAATTTACTGAGAAATGATAAATGATGGCTATTCTATTATTTTATGTTTATTCTTTAAAAACCAATATGATTTATAAGGGTAATTAAGTATTACTTTATATTAAGTAATTAATATAGTATTAAAGACACTTAATAAAAAAATCAGCCTCCATCCTATCATTCCACATACCCTATTCTTCCTTCCATGTCAACAAATGCAGTTCTAGCTATTTCCCCTCATACTATGTCCATATTTCTATATAATGTGCATATATTGCTATTTATTTATTTTAAAATAATAGACTTCATATTTTAGAGCAGTTTAAGGTTTACAGAAAAAATGAATGGTGGCCAAGCATGGTGGCTCACGTCTGTAATTTCAGCACTTTGAGAGGCTGAGGCAGGCGGATCACTTGAGGTCAGGAGTTCGAGACCAGCCTGGCCAACATCGAGAAACCCCGTCTCTACTAAAAATACAAAAAGCCGGGCATGGTGGCACGCGCCTGTAGTCCCAGCCACTCGGGAGACTGAGACAGGAGAATCGCTTGAACCTGGGAGGCGGAGGTTACAGTGAGCTGAGATCACTGCACTCCAGCCTGGGTGACAGAGAGACTCCATCTCAAAAAAAAAAAAAAGAATGGAAAGTACAGAGAGTTCCTATATGACCCCTCTCCCCACTCCCCTCTGCCCACCAATTTCCCCTATGATTAATATGTTGCTTTAGACATTTAGGTAAAAATATTTTAGATATTATTTTAAAATATATTTAAAAATATTTAGATATTTAGATCAAAATGGTATATTTTTTATAATTATGAGCCATTATTGATACATTATTATTAGCTAAATTCCATAACTTACATTAGGGTTCATTCTTTGTGTTGTATATTCTATGAGTTTTGACAAATGTATAATGACATGTATCCACTGTTATAGTGTCAGAGAAAATAGTTTCACTGTCCTACAATCCCTTGTGATTTGCCTATTCATCCTTCTCTCCCTCCTCCAGAAATGCTGGCAACCACTGATCGTTTTACTGCCTGGAAAGAGGGAAGTTTTTGCTTTTCCCAAAGTGTCATATAGTTGGAATCACACAGCCTTTTCACATTGGCTATTTTCACTTAGCAATATATATTTAAGGCTTGTCCATGTCGTTTTGTGGTTTGGGAGCTTATTTCTTTTTATTGATGAATAACATGCCATTCTATGAATGTACCAGAATTTATCCACTCATCTATTGAAGGACATCATGATTGCTTCCAAGTTTTGGTAATTCTGACTAAAGCTGCTGTAAGCATTTCTGTGCAGTTTTTGTATAAACATAAATCTCAATTCATTTGGGTAAATAGCAAGGAGTGCAATTACTGGATCATATGGTAAGAGTATGTTTAGTTTTGTAAGAAAATGCCAAACTGTCTTCCACAGTGACTACACCATTTTGCTTTCCCACCAGCAATGAATGAGAGCTCCTGTTGCTCCACATCCTCGCTAGCATTTGGTGTTTTTGGTATTTTGAATTTTGGCTATTCTAATAGGTGTGTAGTGGTATCTCTTTTTTTTTTTTTTTTTTTTTTTTTTTGAGAAGGAGTCTGGCTCTGTTGCCCAGGCTGGAGTGCAGTGGTTCCATCTCTCCTCACTGCAACCTCCGCCTCCTGGGTTCAAGTGATTCTCCTGCCTCAGCCTCCCGAGTAGCTGGGACTACAGGCACCCACCACCATGCCTGGCTAATTTTTGTATTTTTAGTAGAAACAGGGTTTCGCCATGTTGGCAAGGGTGGTCTTGAACTCCTGGCCTCAAGTGATCCACCTGCCTCTGCCTCCCAAAGTGCTGGGATTACAGGCGTGAGCGACCGCACCCGGCCTTGTTGTTTCAGTTTGCATTTCTCTGATGACGTATGATGTTGAGCATTTTTTCATATGCTTGTTTGCCATCTGTGTATCTTTCTTGGTGAGTCATCTCTTCAGATCTTTTGTCCCAATTTTAATTGCTTCCTTTTTTTTACAGCTGAGTTTTAAGAGTTCTTTGTATGTTTTGGATGTAAGTCCTTTATTAGAAGTATTTTACAAATAGTTTTTCCTAGTCTGTGGCTTTTGTTTCATTTTCTTTACAGTGTTTTTCCTGTATTTATGGTTGAGTATATGTTATTGATTTTGAAAAATTCTCAATCATTATTACCTCAAAGCTTTATTTTGTTTCTTTCTCTGTTTGCCTTTTGGTATTCCCATTATGCATATGTTACCCTTTTTGTAATTGTCCCACAGTTCTCGGATATTTTGTTTCATTTTTCTAATTCCTTTTTCTCTTCATATTTCCATCTTGGAAATTTCTATTGGCATATCTTCAAGCTCACTGATTCTTTCCTTGGCTAGGTCCAGTCTATTGATGTGCCCATCAAAGGAATTCTTTATTTCTCTTATGGTGTTTTTGATTTCTAGCATTTCCTTTTGATTCTTTTTTCCTAGAGTTTCCATCTGCCTGCTTACTTCAGCTATCCATTTTTGCATATTGTCCACTTTTTCCATTAGAGCCCTTAGCATATTAACAGTAGTTAATCTAAAGTCGTGATCTGATGATTTCAAAATATCTGCCATATCTAAGTCAGGTTCTGATGCTCACTCTGTCCCTTCAAACTGTGTTTTATTTTTTAGTACGCCTTATAATTTTTTGTTTAAAGCTAAACATGATGCAATGGGTAAAAGTAACTTGATACTGGTTCCAGTGGTAGGCTTCTGCTCCGGTAAGCTGTGATTTTCTGTATTTGCTTATAGCTCCAATTTTTGGAGTAGCAGTTTGCCCTGTGACCTCAATTCCTTGATAGACCTAAGAAGAGTTGTTTAGTTTCAGCTTGTTCAGATTTTTTCTTGTTGTGAGGACAGAGGCAACAACTTCCAAGCTCCTTCCATGTTGGACTAAGGTTCTTATTTGTTATTTGTTAGCATCGTTTATTTTAGAAACAGCTTTATTGAAGTATTATTTACATACATTTAACTGCACACATTTAAAGTGTGCAGTTTCATCAGTTTTAATATATATATCATAAGACAATCACTATATTTAAGATAAAGAACATAATTATGCTGGGCGCAATGGCTCACACCTGTAATCCCAGCACTTTGGAGGCTGAGGGGGATGGATCACCTGAGGTCAGGAGTTTGACACAAGCCTGGCCAATGTGGTGAAACCCCGTCTCTACAAAAAATACAAAAATTAGCCAGGCATGGTGGCAGGCGCTGTAGTCCCAGCTACTTGGGAGGGTGAGGCATAAAAATCACTTGAACCCAGGCGGTGGAGGTTGCAGTGAGCTGAGATTGTGCCACTGCACTCCCGCCTGCGCGACAGAGCCAGATTTCATCTAAAAAAAAAAAAAGATGAAGAACATAATTATTATTTCTCAAAATTTCTTATTTCCCTTTGTAAATCTTTCCTTTTGCTCTACTACACTTTCCCAAGGTTTATTAATTTGTTTTCTGTTACAATAGACTAGTTTGCATTTTCTAGAGTTTTATAATCTGGCTTTTTCATTCAGCATAAATATTTTGAGATTAATTGAGTTTGTTGTGTGTATAAATAATTCATTTCCACATGTTACTGAATAGTGTTCCATTGTATGACCATATCAAAATTTGTTTACCCATTCACTTGTTGATTGATATTTAGGTTGTTTCTAGCTTTGGGTTATTACAAACACAGCTGTTATGAACAAGTAGACATTTGGTGGACATTTTGTGGACATTTGGTTATTTCTCTTGAATAAATTCCAAGGAGTAGAATGGCTTGTTTATATGGTAGGTGTATGTTTCATTTTTAAAGAAATTATAATTCTTAGGTATAAATAGAACATTCTCCGAGATAGAGTATATGTTTGTCACAAGATGGGTCTTAATAACTTTAAGAAGATTGTTATCATACCATGTATCTTTTCTGACAATAGTGGAAGGAAATTACAACTAAGTAGCCGTGGGAAATCTGGAAAATTCACAAATATGTGGAAATTAAACAGCACACTTTTAAAAAACCAATGGGTCAAAGAAGAAATCCAAATTAAAAAATATCTTGAAACAAACAAAAATACAACATACCAAAGCTTATAGGATGCAGCAAAACCTATACTAAGAGGTAAGTTTATAGTGGTAGATGCCTATATTAAAAAAGAAGAAAGGAAGAGGGACAGTACAAGATGGCAGAATAGGAGGCTCCACCAATAGTTCCCCATACAAGGACACCGATTTGACAATTATCTATGCAAACAAAGTACTTTCATAAGAACCAAAAATGAGGTGAGTACTCACAGTACCCGGTTTTAACATCACATCACTGAAAGAGGCATGGAAGAGAGTAGGAAAGAGTCTTGAATTGCTGCTGCCACTTATCCCCCACCCCCTGGCAGCTGGTGCATGGCATGAAGAGAGAATCTGAGCACTTGGGAGAGGGTCAGTGCCACAATTGTGAGACATTGCATGGAACTCAGTGCTGCCCTTTCACAGCAGAAAGCAAAACCAGGCTGCACTCAGCTGATGCCCACCCACAGAGGGAGTATTTAAACCAGTCCTAGCCAGAGGAGAATTGCCCATCCCAGCAGTCAGAACTTGAGTTCTGGCAAGCCTCACCACTACATGCTAAAGTGCTCTGGGGCTCCAAATAAACTTGTAAGACAATTCTAGGCCACAAACATTGCAACTCCTAGGTGAGTCCTAGGGCTGAACTGAGTTCAGAGCCAGTGGACGATGGGGAGCAGGCATGTGACCTACTGGAGACACCAACTGGGCAGCTAAGAAAGTACTTGAATCCCCTCTATCCCAACCCTAGACTCCACAGCTCCTGGCTCCAAAAGAGACCCCTTTCCAGGCTGTAGCTCCCAACCTAAATTTCTAGACACACCCTGGGCCAGAAAGGAACCCGCTACCTTGAAGGGAAGGACCCAGTTCTGTAAGGACCCATCACTTGCTGACTAAAGAGCCCTTGGACCCTGAATAACCAGCAGCGATACCCAGGTAGTATGCTGTGGGCCTTGGGTGGTACTCAGAGAGACTTGCTAGCTTCAGGTGAAACTCAGCACATTTCCAGCTGTGGGGCTATGGAGAGAGACTCCTTATGCTTGAGAAAAGCAAAGGAAAAAGGAAAAGGGACGTTGTCTTGGACCTTAGGTACCAGCTCAGCCACGGGGGTGCAAAGCACCAGGCAGGCTTTTGGCATCCTTGATTCCTGGCCTTGGCTCTTAAATTCCTTAATTCTTGGCTCAGGACCTACCCTCTACCAGAAAGGAGCCCACTACCCTGAAGGGTGAGTCTCAGGCTAGGCAGTATTCACCACAAGTTGACTGAAGAGCCCTTGGGCTTTAAGGGAACATTGTCAGTAGTCTGGCAATACTCTCTGTGGGCCTGTAGGGGTGGTGGTGATGGGGTGAGGCTCCTCTGTCTGTGGAAACAGGAAGGAAGACTGGGAAGGATAGCATCTCATGGTTTTAGTGCTAGCTCAGCTACCATACAATAGAGTACCAGGTAGACTTCTAAGGTTGACTCTAGTCTCTGACTCCTGGATGGCACCCCTGGACCTGTCCTGGGCCTGAGGGAGCTCATCACCCTTAAGGGAAGGACACAGGCCTGGCTGTATTTTCTACCTGCAGATTGTAGAGCCTCAAGGCCTAGAGCGAACATAGGTGGTAGCCAGTTAGTGGTTACAGCGGGCCTTGGGCAAGACTCAGTGCTGTGCTGGCTTCATGTATGGCCAGTACAGTCCCAGTGGTGGTGGCTACAGGGGTGCTTGTGTCACCCCACCCTCAGCTCCAGGCGGCCTAGAACAGAGAGAGAGAGAGAGAGATTCTGTTTGGGAGAAAGTAGGAAATGACAAAAAGAGTCTCTTCCTGATAATCCAGAGAATTCTTCCAGATCTTAAACAAGATCACCAAGGCAGTATCTCTTTGAGTCAGCAAGAACCACAGTGATATTGAGCTTGGGGTGTCCCCTAATACAGATAGAGCTTAGATCACAAAACCCAAGTTCCTTTGGATACCTGGAAAGCTTTCCCAAGAAGGAATGGTACAAACAAGCCTAGACTGAAAACTACAATAAATACCTAACTCTTAAAATCCTAGACACAGATGAACATCTGTAAACGTCATCAAGACCATCCAGGAAAACATGACCTTGTCAAATGAACTAAATAAATCACCAGGGTTTATTAGTTCATTGAGTTCACCAAGTGAACTAATAAGTCACCAGGCAGTAATCCTGAAGAGATGGAGATATGTGACTTTTCAGATGGAGAATTCAAAATAGCTATTTTGATGAAACTAAAAGAAATTTGAGATAACACAGAGAAGGAATTCAGAATTCTATTAGATAAATTTAACAAACAGACTGAGATAAGAAGAATCAAGCAGAAATTCTGGAGTTGAAAAATGCAAGTGATATGCTGAAGAATGCATCAGAGTCCTTTAATAACAGAATTGTTCAAGCAGAAGAATTAGTGAGCTTGAGGACAGGCTATTTGAAAATACAGTCAGAGGAGACAAAAGCTAAGAGAATAAAAAACAATGAAGTACACCTACAAGATCTAGAAAATAGTCTTAAAAGGGCAAATCTAGAAGTTACTGGCTGTAAAGAGGAAGTAGAGAAAGAGATAGAGGTAGAAAGTTTATTCAGAGGGATAATAAAATCCCAAAGGCTGGGCGTGGTGGCTCATGCCTGTAATCCCAGCACTTTGGGAAGCTGAGATGGGCAGATCACATGAGGCCAGGAGTTCAAGACCAGCCTGCCCAACATGGTGAAACCCTGTCTCTACTAAAAATAGAAAAATTAGCCGAGCATGGTGGTGGACGCCTGTAATCCCAGCTACTTGGGAGGCTAAGGCAGGAGAATCACTTGAACCCAGGAGGCGGAGATTGCAGTGAACCTAGATCATGCCACTGCACTCCAGTCTGGGCAATAGAGCGAGGCTCCATCTCAGAAAAAACAAAACAAAACAAACAACAACAAACAAAAGCAAAATGCAACAAGGGATAATAACAGAGAACTCCCCAAATCTAGAGAAATATATTAATATCCAAGTTCAAGAAGGTTATAGAATACCAAGCAGATTTAACCCAAAGAAAACTACTTCAAGGCATTTAATAACCAAACTCCCAAAGGTCAAGGATAAAGAATGGAACCTAAAAGCAGCAAGAGAAGAGAAACAAATAACAGACAATGAGTCTTCAATATGTCTGGCAGCAGACTTTTCAGTGGAAACCTTAAAGGCCAAGAGAGAGTGGCATAACATATTTAAAATGCTGAAGGAAAAATCTTTTACCCTAGTATAGTGTATCCAATGAAAATATCCTTCATAAGTGAAGGAGAAATATAGACTTTCCCAGACAAAGAAAAGCTGAGGAATTGTATCACCACCAGACCTGTTCCACAAGACATGCTAAATGGAGTACTTCAATCAGAAAGAAAAGAACATTAATGAACAATATCATCTGAAGGTACAAAACTTCCTGATTATAGTAAGTACACAGAAAAACACCAACTATTATAACACGGTAACTGTGGTGTGTAAACTATTCTTACCTTAAGTAGAAAGACTAAATGATAAAGCAATAAAAAAAACTAGAACAACTTTTCAAGACATAGACAGTACAATATAATATAAACAGAAACAACGAAAGGTTCTAAAGTAGGGGGATGAAGTTAAGGGTTAGAGTTTTTAGTTTTCTTTTTGCTTATTTGTTTATGCAAACAATGTTAAGTTGTTATCAGCTTAAAGTAATGGGTTATAAGATAGTATTTACAAGCCTCATGGTAATCTCAAATAAAAAAACATACAATGGATACATAAAAAATAAAAAGCAAGAAACTAAATTATATTGCTGGAGAAAATCACCTTCACTAAAAGAAAGACAGGAAGGAAGAAAAGAAGGAGAACACCACAAAACAACCAGGAAACAAATAACAAAATGACAGGAGTAAGTCCTTACTTATCAATAATAACATAGAATGGAAATGGACTAACCCCCCAATCAAAAGGCATAGAATGGCTGAAAGGATAAAAAAAAAGTCTCAACAATATGATTGCCTGCAAGAAACACACTTCACCGATAAAGATACACATAGGGTGGGGCATGGTGGCTCACACCTGTAATCCCAGCACTTTGGAAGGCCAAGGTGGGCGGATCATGAGGTTGGGAGATTGAGACCAGCCTGGCCAACATGGTGAAACCCTGTCTCTACTAAAAATACAAAAAATCAGCCGGGCATGGTGGCACGTGCCTGTAGTCCCAGCTACTCGGGAGGCTGAGGCAGGAGAATTGCTTGAACCCAGGAGGCAGAGGTTGCAGTGAGCCAAGATCGCACCACTGCACTCCAGCCTGGGTGACAGAGGGAGACTCGGTCTAAAAAAAAAAATACACATAGACTGAAAATAAAGGGATGGGAAAAGATATTCCATGCCATTGGAAACCAAAAAAGAGCAGGGATAGCTGTACTTATATCAGAGAAAACAGATTTCAAGATAAAAACCATAAGAAGAGACAAAAAAGTCACTATATAAAGGGGTCAATTCAGTAAGAGGATATAATAATTGTAAACATATATGCACCCAATACTAGTGCACCCAGATTTATATAGCAAATGTTACTAGAGATAAAAAGAGAGATAGACTCCATACAATAATGCCTGGAGACTTCAACACCCCACTTTCAGCATTGGACAGATCTTCCAGACAGAAAATCAACATAGAAATGTTGGCTTTTGTCTATACTATAGAACAAATGGACCTAATAGACACAGAGCATTTCATTCAGTGGCTGCAGAGTACACATTCTTTTCCTCAGCACATTGATCATTCTTAAGGATGGACCATATGTTAAGTCAAAAAACAAGTCTTAAAACATTCAAAAAAAGTGAAATAATATCAAGCATCTTCTGTTACCACAATGGAATAAAACTAGAAATCAACAAGAAGAGGATTTTTGGAAACTATAAAAACACATTGAAAATAAACAATATGCTCCTGAATGATCAGTGAGTCAATGAAACAATTATGGAGAAAACGGATAAATTTCTTGAAATGAGATAATGGAAACACAACATACTCAATCTTTGGAATACAGCAAAAGCAGTACTAAGAGGGAAGTTTATAGCTATAAGTGCCTACATCAAAAAAGAAGAAAAGCTTTAAAAACAACGTAGTAATGCATCTTAAAGAACTAGAAAAGCAAGGGCAAACCAAATCCAAAATTTGTAGAAGAAAAGAAATAAAAATCAGAGCAGAAATGAGTGAATATGAAATTAAGAAAACAATACAAAATTAAATGAAAAAAAGTTGACATTTTGAAACCAAAACTGACAAATTATAGCCAGACTAACTAAGAAAAAAAGAGAGAAGACCCAAATAAATAAAATCATAGATGAAAAAAGAGATATTACAACTGATACTGCAGAAATTCAATAATCATTCATGGTTGCTATGAGCAACTATATGTGAATAAAACTGGAAAATCTAGAAGAAATTGATTAATTCCTAGACACATACAAACTACCAAAATTGAAACAAGAAGAAATCCAAAAGCTGAACAGACTAATAATAAATAACAAGATGAAAGCCTTAATAAAACATCTCCAATCAAGGAAAAGCCCAGAACCTGATGGATTGACTGCTCAATTCTACCAAACATTTAAAGAAGAACGAATACCAATCCTATTCAAACTATTCCAAAAAAACAGAGGAGGAGTGACTACTTCCAAACTCAGTCTACGAGGCCAGTGTTAACCTGATCCCCAAACCAGACAAAAGCAAATAAAACAAAAACTATAGGCCAATATCACTAATGAATATTGATACAAAAATCCTCAACAAAATATGAGCAAACCAAATTCTACAACACATTATAAAGAACATTCATTAAGAACAAGTGAGATTTACCCGAGGGATGTAAGGATAATCCAACATATTCAAATTAATTAATGTGATACATCATATCAACAGAGGGACGAAACCACGTGTTCATTTCAATCGATGCTAAAAAAGCATTTGATAAATGAATAAAGAAAATGTGGTATATACATACAATGGAATACCATTCCATCGTTTCTCTTACTGCTTTCAAAATGTTCTCTTTTTCTCCATCTTTTCAACATTTTTGATATGTATCTGGGTATGGATGTCTAGTTAATCCTACTTGGATTTTGTAGAGCTTCTTGTGTTCGTAGATTAATGCTTTTCATCAAATTTGGAAAATTTTTAGCCTCTATTTATTGTATTTTTTTCCTGCTCCTTTTTATCTTTTCTCTCCTTCTTGCACTCTTGTTGTGCATACATTGGTGTGTTTGATGATGTCCATATTTCTTTGAAGCTCTGTTCATTTTTCTTCATAGTGTTTTCTTTCTTTTTTTTGAGATGGAATCTTGCTCTGTCGCTCAGGCTAGAGTGTAGTGGTGTGATCTCGGCTCACTGCAACCTCCGCCTCCTGGATTCAAGCGATTCTCTTGTCTCAGCCTTCTGAATAGCTCGGACTACAGGTGCCTGCCACCATGCCCAGCTAATTTTTGTGTATTTTTAGTAGAGTTGGGGTTTCGCCGTGTTGGCCAGACTGGTCTCGAACTCCTGACCTCAGGCGATCCGCCTGCTACAGCCTCCCAAAGCGCTGGGATTACAGGTGTGAGCCACCATGCCTGGCCTATACGGCCTTTTAATATGTATTACATATATAACCTCTTTATATATATAGCATATATACTATATTTTATATATATATATCATTGAGATAGTATAAACTATATATATAAAAAAAATAAAATGCCTGCTATATACACTAAATATATTTTATATACATATATATAAAGTACAAAACAAACCAGGCATTTTATAATTTTGTATATATAAGTATTATATATAAAGTATATTTATATAAAGTATAAAATAAACCAGTCATGGTGGCTCATGTGTATAACCTAATTCTTTGGTCGGCTGAGGTGGGATGATCACTTGAGGCCAGGAGTTCAAGATCAGCCTGGACAACACAGGGAGACCCTGTCTCTACAACAAATAAATAAATAAAATTAGTTGAGCATGGCAATGTGCACTTGTAATCTTACCTACTCAGGAGGCTGAGGTGGGAGGATTGCTTGAGCTGAGAAATTCGAGGCTGCAATAAGCTGTGATCTCTGCACTCCAGCCTGGGTGACAAAGGAAGACCCCGAGTCTAATATATATATGTGTGTGTGTGTAGTTTGTATAGTTACCTGTGTAGTTACCTTTACTGGTGGTCTTTCTTTTTCTTTTTCTTTTTTTTCTTAGATGAGGTCTCACTATGTTGACCAGACTGGTCTCGAACTCCTGAGCTCAAGCTATTCTCCCACCTCGGTCTCCCAAAATGCTGGGATTACAGGTGTGAGCCACCATACCCAGCTGGTCTTTATTTCTTTATATAGATTTGAATTGCTGTTTAGTATCCTTTTATTTCAGCCTGATGAACTTCCTTCAGTATTCTTTGCAGTGTAGGTGTGCTACCAACAAATTCTCTCAGTTTTTGTTTATCCTGTAATATCTTAATTTCTGCTTCACTTTTTAAAAATAATTTCAACTTTTATTTTAGATTCCAGGGGTATATGTGCAGCTTTGTCACATGGGTATATTGCGTGATACTGAGGTTTGGGATTCGAATGATCCTGTGACCCAAATCGTGAGTATAGTACACAACAGTTAGTTTTTCAACCCTTGCCCCCTCCCCTGTGTCTATTGTTGCCATTTTAATGTCCATTAGTACCCAATATTTAGTTCCGTCTTATGTGAGGACATGCAGTATTTTGTTTTCTGTTCCTGTGTTAATTTGCATTGGATAATTGCCTCCAGAGGCATTCATGATGCTGCAAAGAATGTGATTTCGTTCTTCTGTATGACTGTGTAGTATTCCATGGTGTATATGTGCCATGTTTTCTTTTTCCGATCCATTGTTAATGGGCATCTAGATTGATTCCAGGTCTTTGCTATTGTGAATAGTGCTGTGATGAACATACAAATGCATGTGTTTTTGCCAGAATGATTTATTTTCTTTTGGATATATACCTAGTAATGGGATTGCTGGGTTGAATGGTAGTTCTTTTTTAAGTTCTTTGAGAAATCTTCAAACTACTTTCCACAGTGGCTGAACTAATTTACATTCCCACCAACAGTATATAAGCATTCCCTTTTCTCTGCAGCCTCACCGATATCTGCTGGCTTTTTACTTTTTAGCCATTCTAACTTGTGTGAGATAGTATCTCGTGGTTTTGATTTGCATTTCTCTAATAATTAGTGATGTTGAGCATTTTTCATGTGTTTGTTGACTGCTTGTATGTCTTCTTTTGAGAAATATCTGTTCATGTCTTTTGCCCACTACTTATTTATTTATTTATTTGAGATGGAATCTTGCTCTGTCGCCCAGGCTGGAGTGCAGTAGTGCGATCTTGGCTCACTGCAACCTCTGCCTCCCAGGTTCAAGTGATTCTCCTGTCTCAGCTTCCCAAGTAGCTGAGATTACAGGTGTGTGCCACCATGCCTGGCTAATTTTTTGTATTTTTAGTAGAGGTGGAGTTTTGCCATGTTGACCAGGCTGGTCTCGAACTCCTGACCTCAAGTGATCCACCCACCTTGGCCTCCCAAAGTGTTGGGATTACAGGCGTGAGCCATTGTGCCTGGCCTTGCCCAGTTTTTAATGGAGTTATTTGTTTTGCTTGTTGAATTGTTTAAATTCCTTGTAGATTCTGGATATTAGACCTTTGTTGGATGCATAGTTTGTGAATAATTTCTCCCATTCTGTAGGTTGTCTGTTTACTCTGTTGATAGTTTCTTTTGCTGTGTGGAAGCTCTCTGGTTTAACTAGATCCCACTTGTCAATTTATATTTTTGTTGCAATTGCTTTTGAAGACTTAGTCATAAATTCTTTCCCAAGGCTGATGTCCAGAAAGGTATTTCCCAGGTTTTCTTCTAGGACTTTTATACTTTGAGGTCTTACATTTAAGTCTTTAATCTATCTTGAGTTAATTTTTGTATATATTGAAAGGTGGGGTCCAGTTTCATTCTTCTGCATATAGCTAGCCAGTTATCCCAGCACCAAGTAGTGAATAGGGTGTTGTTTCCCCATTGGTTATTTTTGTTGACTTTATTGAAGATCAGATGGCTGTAGGTTTGTGGCTTTATTTCTGAGATCTCTATTCTGTTCCATTGGTCTTTATGTCTATTTTTATACCATTACCATGCTGTTTTGGTTACTGTGGCCTTATAGTTTGAAGTTGGGTAATGTGATGCCTCTGGCTTTATTCTTTATGCTTAGGATGGCTTTGTCTATTTGGGCCCTTTTTTGGGTTGGATATGAATTTTAGAATAGTTTTTTCCTAATTCTGTGAAAAATGATATTGGTAGTTTGATAGGAATAGCATTGAATCTGTAGATTGCTTTGGGCAGTATGGCCATTTTAATGATATTTATTCTCCCAATCAATGAACATGGAATTGTTCTCCATTTGTTTGTGTCATCTATGATTTCTTTTAGCTGTGCTTTGTAGACCTTGTAGAGGTCTTTTTTGTCCTGGTTACACATATTCCTGGTATTTTACTTTTTTGTGACTATTGTAAATGGGATTATGTTCCTGATTTGGCTCTCAGCTTGAATGTTATTGGTGTATAGAAATGCTACTGATTTTTGTACATTGATTTTGTATCCTGAAACTTTACTCAAGTTATTTATTAGTTCTAGAAGCCTTTTGGTGGAGTCTTTAGGGTTTTCTAGCTATATAATTATATCATCAGCAAAGAGAGATGGTTTGACTTCTTTTTTCCTTATTTGGATGCCTTTTATTTCTTTCTCTTGCCTGATTGCTCTGGCAAGGACTTCTAGTACTATACGGAAAAGGAGCAGTGAGAGTGGACATCCTTGTCTTGTTTCAGTTCTCAACAGGAATGCTTCCAGCCTTTGTTCATTCAGCATGATGTTGGCTGTGAGTTTGTCATAGATGGTTCTTGTTATTTTAAGGTATGTTCTTTCAATGCCTAGTTTGTTGATCTCCTTCAGTTTTTAAAGATAGTTTGGGTGGATATGGAAATCTTGTTGGACAGTCTTTTGCTTTCAGCAATTTGAATATGTCATTTCAGTTCCTCAAGCTTCCATAGTTTCTGATGAGAAATCAGCTGTTAATCTTATTCAGGATCCTTTGTTCATGATGAGTTGCTTCTCTCTTGCTACTTTTAAGATGCTCTCTTTCTCTTTGACTTTGTAAAGTTTGACTATTTTGTGAATTTTGTGAAGCTTCTTGAATGTGTTGATTGATGTTTTTCATCAAATTTGGGAAATTTTCAGCTATGATTTCTTCAAATATTCCTTCTGCCCCTTCATCTTTCTGGAAATCTCATATATTGCTGGTAAGAATGCAAATGTTTGTATCTTGATGGTGTCCCACATTTCTCTGAGACTGTGTTTGTTTTTGTTCACTTTTTTCCTGTTCATTTCAGTTGACCCATCATCAAGTTTACTTTTTTTTTTTTTTTTTTTTTACTTTTTTTCCAGTTGAAATATGCTGTTGAGCTTGTCTAGTGAATTTTAAAATTTGATTATTCTATTTTTCAACTCTAGAATTTCTATTTGGTCCTTTAAAAATTCTCTTTATTGATATATTTTCCTTTCTACTTGTTCTCTTTCCTTTTGTTCTTTAGATGTAATTTTCTTTAGTTCTTTGAACATACTTATAAAAGCTGTTTAAAAATCTTTAGTAATTTTAAGTGCAAGCGTCCTCAAAGTCAACTTCTATTGACTTTACCTTTTCCTATGTGTGAGCCATACTTTCTTGTTTCTTTGCATGTCTCATAATTGTTTGAACAAACTTTGACATTTCAAATAATAAAGTGACAGTTCTGTAAATCAGATTTTCCTCCCTCCTATTTCCAGGGTTTTTTGTTGTTATTTGTTGTTGTTGATGGTTATGTTGCAGTTTGTCTGTTTAATGACTTTCCTGAACTAATTCTGTAAAGTTTGTGTTCTTTGTCATGTGTGGCCACTGAAATCTCTGCTCAGATAGCTTAATGGTCAGGTAATGACCTACCAGAGATTTTCTTAAATTCATTACATCACTAAGTCTCCTAGACCTTGCCAAGGAGCTCTGTTTGAGTGTTGGGAATATCTTTAACACTCCAACGGGCACTTTACAACACTGCCTTAGCCTTCACTTTTTGATTACACAGAATCTCCACTTACACCAGATGTGAAAGATTAGAGATTTCTCAGGTCTTTCCTGGACATTCATGCAGCCCTGCACATGCACATAGCCTTTTAGATTCCCAGAAATATGTTGGAGCTTCTCAAAGCCTTCCATGGACATCTCGTTTCCCAAGTTTTCCTTTTAAGTTTTTCAGTAAGCTTGTTTGTCCCAACTGTGATTCTCCACCTCAGACAACTATGATGTTTAATAATTGCAGCTGATTGTTTTCTACAAACACACTGAGGAAAAGGCTGTACACATGAAGAAAGGTCTGAGTCAGGTCAAATAAGAGAGAGTCTTGTAATTGGGGTTTCCAGATAATGTCCCAACAGGTTGAATAGTGACAATACACTTAAGATGGGGCTTTGGGGAGCAGAAAAATCTATATTTCTCATCAAATGGCTACTAAGCTGTTGAATTTCATGGCTACAATGATTGGGAGGCTGTTGGTTTTCAAGGCTACCGTGGAGCTGGAGAAAGGTGATGAGAATAGGGCAAGTTAGAAAGTCACACAGCTCAATGTTCTTACCAAGATTCTGTTATTTTCTTAAATAAATGCTCCTCGAATTGTTGGCATGCCTTTCTTTTTATTTATTTATTTATTATTATTATTATACTTTAAGTTCTAGGGTACATGTGCATATGGCACATATACACCATGGAATACTATGCAGCCATAAAAAAGGATGAGTTTGTGTCCTTTGTAGGGACATGGATGCAGCTGGAAACCATCATTCTTGCCATGCCTTTCTAAAAAAAAAATTTTCCAGAGTTAAGAAAAAGTTGCTTTTGATAATTTTTGGAAGAGTTTTTGTTGCTTTTATGGTGAGCAGATTTTTGGAAGTCCTGATTCTGTCATTCTATTGTTTATTTCATCCTACCACTTCCTTTCATTATATTTGTATGTTTTATATTTTCCCTATTTTAACTTTTAACTTGCCTCTGATGTTATATTTCAAGTCAGTTTCTTGTAATCAGCAGATATTTGTGTTATTTTCCTCCGTTTTTTCAATGTCTGACATTTAATTTGTGTACTTAGACCATTTTTCTTTTGTTTTTAATATACTTTAGTTTTTTTTTTAATAGACTTTATTTGTTAGAGGAGTTTTAGGTTCACAGCAAAACTAAGTGGAAGAGATTTCCCACCTACTCTCTGTCCCCACACTTGCCTATCTTCTCCCATTATCAATATCCTCTTCCAGAGTGGTACAATTTTTATAACTGATGCACCTACATTGGCACATTATTATCATCCAAAGTCCATAGCTTACATTAAGATTCACTCTTGGCATTGTACATTCTGTGAGTTTTGACACATATGTAATGACACATATCCAACACTATAGTGTCATACAAAATACTTCCACTGCCCTAAAAATTCTCTGTGTCCTGTATATTTATCGTTCCCTTTCCCCCAAATCATGGTAGCCACTTATCTTTTTACTGTATTCATAACTTTGCCTTTTTCAGAATGTCATATAGTTGGAATCATATATAGCCTTTTCTGATTGTCTTCTTTTAGGTTTTCGTATCTTTTTATGGCTTGAAAACTTATTTCCTTTTAGTGCTGAATAACATTCCAATGTCTGGATTTACTATAGTTTAATTATCCATTCACTTACTGAAGGACATCTTGGTTGTTTCCAAGTTTTGGCAATTATGAATAAAGCTGTTTTATTATTTTTTAAAACAATGTCTCACTCTGTCACCTAGTAGGCTGGAGTGCAGTGGCACTATCTTGGCTCACAGCAACCTCTGCCTCCTGGGCTCAAGCGATTCTCCTGCCTCAGCTTCCGAGTAGCTGGGACCACAGGCACGCACCACCATACCTGACTAATTTTTGTATTTTTTGTAGAGATGAGATTTTGCCATGTTGCCCAGGCTGGTCTTGAACTCCTGGGCTCAAGTGATCCACCTGCCTTGGCCTCCCAAAGTGCTAAGATTACAAGCATGAGCCACTCCACCTGGCCTTAAAACTGTTTTTTTGTTTTTTTTTTGTTTTTGTTTTTTTTTTTTGTTTTTAAATGTGTGTGTGTGTGTGTGTGTGTGTGTGTAGACATAAGATTTTGACTCATTTGTGTAAATACCAAGGAACACAACTGCTGGATCATATGGGGTGTTTAGTTTTGGAAGAAACTGCCAAACTGTCTTCTACAGTGACTGTACCATTTTGTATTTCCACCAACAATAAATGAGAATTTTGTTGCTCCACGTCCTCACCAGCATGTTGTCAGTGTTCTGGATTTTGGTCATTCTAATAGGTGTATAGTGGTATCTCATTATTGTTTTAGTTTGTAGTTCCCTAATGACATATGATGTTGAGCTTCTTTGCATATGCTTATTTACCATCTGCGTATCTTTTCTGGTGAGTTGTCTGTTCTTTCATTCAATTTGTAATCAAGTTGTTTATTTTCTTATAGTTGAATTTTAAAGAGTTCATTGTATATTTAGGATAACAGTCTTATCAGATGTGTCTTTTGCAAATATTTTCTCCCAGTCTGTGGCTTGTCTTTTCATTCTCTTGACAGTTTCTTTCACTGAGCAGAACTTTTAAATTTTAATAAATACTAGCTTATCAATTATGTTTTTCATGTATTATGCCTTTGATATTTATGTATAAGTATTTGTTTTAATACTTGTTCTCAATTCTTTTTGTTATATGCCTAGGAATGGAATTGCTTGGTCAGGTGATAACATGTTTAACTTTTTTGTGCAACTGCCGGACTTTTTCAAAGTGGTTGCACCATTTTACATTTCCACTAGCCATGTATGAGGGTTGCAGTTTCTCCTTATCCTTACCCATACTAGTTAATGTTCCTCCTTTTTGTTATAGCCATCCTAGTAATGTAAACTGATATCTCTTTATGGTTTTTATTTGTATTTCCCAGATGTCTTAATGATATTGAGTGTCTTTTCATATGGCTGTAGCCATTTGGATATCTTTTTGTATCTTTTTTGATGAAATGTCTATTCAAATTCTTTGCCCATTTTTAAATTGGGTGCTATGTCTTCATTGTTAAGGTATGTGCTTTATATATTCTGTGCACAAATTCCTTGTTATATGTATAATATGCAAATATTTTCTCCCATTCTGTGTATTATCTTTTCACTTTCTTGATGGTATCCTTTGAATCACAAACATTTTAAGTTTTTATGAAGTCCAAGCAATTTATCTCACTTTTGTCATTTTTGCTTTTGATGTCATATCTAAGAAAACATTTCCTAGTTCAAAGTCGTGAAGATTCTTGCACAGATTTTCTTCTGGGAGTTTTGGCTCTTGCATTTAGGTCTTTGATCCATTTTGAATTAAGTTTTAAAGGCGGTGAGGTAGAGATACATCTTCATTTTTAAATGTGGATCTCCAATTCCTCCAGCACCATTTGTTGGAAAGACTATTTTTTCCTATTGAGTTGTCTTGGCATCCTTGTTGAAAACCAATTGATCGCAAACATGTAAGTTAATTTCTGGACTCTCAACTTTTATTCCATTGATCTATATGCCTGCTATTATGCCTGTACTACATTGTCTTGATTACTGTAGCTGTTTAGTAAGTTTTAAAATTGCGAAGTGTGAGTCTTCCAACTTTGGTCTTCTTTTTCAAGGTTGTCTTGGTTATTCTGTGTTCCTTGTATTTTCACATGAATTTTAGAATTAGCTTTGGCAATTCCAGCTGGGGTTTTGGATATGTATTTCAATGAATCTGTATTAGTTTGGGGAGTATATTTATATTTCTTGATTTATCAATTTTAGACTTTATCCATAATAACTAAGAGCTTGTATATCCCACCCTTCCCATTATTTCCTGTCCTCCCATCCTTCCAAAAATGTTGTATCTTAATTTTTCATCAAGTCAATAACTTGTGTTTACGTTACTGTAAATATGTAAATACTGTTTACTGTTGAGTTATGTAGTGCACTGTGAATAATCCTCCTTTCTTGTAGGACTTTTCGTTTTCCCTATCACTTATGATTGCCTCATTTTTTTCTTTTTTTTTCTCTTTTTTTATTATTATTATACTTTAAGTTCTAGGGTACATGTGCATAACGTGCAGTTTTGTTACATATGTATACTTGTGCCATGTTGGTGTGCTGCACCCATCAACTCGTCATCACCCATCAACTCGTCATTTACATCAGGTATAACTCCCAATGCAATCCCTCCCCCCTCCCCACTCCCCATGATAGGCCCCGGTGTATGATGTCCCCTTTCCCGAGTCCAAGTGATCTCATTGTTCAGTTCCCACCTATGAGTGAGAACATGCGGTGTTTGGTTTTCTGTTCTTGTGATAGTTTGATGAGAATGATGGTTTCCAGCTGCATCCATGTCCCTACAAAAGACACAAACTCATCCTTTTTTATGTGGCTGCATAGTATTCTATGGTGTATATGTGCCACATTTTCTTAATCCAGTCTGTCACTGATGGACATTTGGGTTGATTCCAAGTCTTTGCTATTGTGAATAGTGCCGCAATAAACATACATGTGCATGTGTATAGCAGCATGATTTATAATCCTTTGGGTATATACCCAGTAATGGGATGGCTGGGTCATATGGTACATCTAGTTCTAGATCCTTGAGGAATCACCATACTGTTTTCCACAATGGTTGAACTAGTTTACAATCCCGCCAACAGTGTAAAAGTGTTCCTATTTCTCCACATCCTCTCCAGCACCTGTTGTTTCCTGACTTTTTAATGATCACCATTCTAACTGGTGTGAGATGGTATCTCATTGTGGTTTTGATTTGCATTTCTCTGATGGCCAGTGATGATGAGCATTTTTTCATGTGTCTGTTGGCTGTATGAATGTCTTCTTTTGAGAACTGTCTGTTCATATCCTTTGCCCACTTTTTGATGGGATTGTTTGTTTTTTTTCTTGTAAATTTGTTTGAGTTCTTTGTAGGTTCTGGATATTAGCCCTTTGTCAGATAAGTAGATTGCAAAACTTTTCTCCTATTCTGTAGGTTGCCTGTTCACTCTGATGGTAGTTTCTTTTGCTGTGCAGAAGCTCTTTAGTTTAATTAGGTCCCATTTGTCAATTTTGGCTTTTGTTGCCATTGCTTTTGGTGTTTTAGACATGAAGTCCTTGCCCATGCCTATGTCCTGAATGGTATTACCTAGGTTTTCTTCTAGGGTTTTTATGGTATTAGGTCTAACATTTAAGTCTCTAATCCATCTTGAATTAATTTTTGTATAAGGAGTAAGGAAAGGATCCAGTTTCAGCTTACTACTTATGGCTAGCCAATTTTCCCAACACCATTTATTAAATAGGGAATCCTTTCCCCATTTCTTGTTTTTCCCAGGTTTGTCAAAGATCAGATGGCTGTAGATGTGTGGTATTATTTCTGAGGACTCTGTTCTATTCCATTGGTCTATATCTCTGTTTTGGTACCAGTACCATGCTGTTTTGGTTACTGTAGCCTTGTAGTATAGTTTGAAGTCAGGTTGCGTGATGCCTCCAGCTTTGTTCTTTTGGCTTAGGATTGTCTTGGCAATGCGGGCTCTTTTTTGATTCCATATGAACTTTCAAGTAGTTTTTTCCAATTCTGTGAAGAATTTCTTTTACCTAGTAAGTTTTCTCTACCTATTCTTAAATGTTACTCCAAATGCTCCAAAATTTATGCCACATGTCTATTAATATTTTTAAATGCTCAAACACATCAGTTAATTTTTCTTGAGCGCCCACTCCCACAGTCATCTCTCCTCCTGCTACAGTTGGTTGTTCACTGTTATTTTGGGATCTGTCTTCATTACACTTCCTTATTGAGTCCCTTCTTTCCTGCACCCAATTTCTTCCTCCTTTTTGCTTTATGCCTTCATTTTCATGAAGCACATGATTCAGTAGCTTCATAAGAAGGAGTATATGTTAGGCAGAATAAGGCCCCCCCCCCAAATTGTCCATGTCCTAATCCCAGGAACCTGTATGTTTCCTTACACTGCAAAAGAGACTTTGTAGATGTGTTCAAGCTAAGCATCTTGAGATGGGGTGATTATTCTGAATCATCTATGTGGGCCCAATGTAGTCACAAGGAAGCAGGAGGTCAGAAACGAGAAAAGATGTTATACTATTGGCTTTGAGGATGAAGGAAGAGGACATGAACCAAAGAATGCAGGCAGCCTCTAGAAACTGGAAAAGGCAAGTAAACAGATTCTCCCCTAGTGCCTCTGGAAGCAACACAGTCTTGCTGCCCCATTTTAGGCTTCTGACCTCTAGAACTATAAGATAATAAATTTGTATTGTTTTGAGACACCACGTTTGTGATAATTTGTTGCAGTAGCAATAGAAAATAATATAGATCACATGGAAAATAAATGATCTGAGACCTTACCAGAATACAAATGTATTGTTTCTATACTCTCATGGGATTGACACTTTGAATTCTGGGTTGGAAATTATGTTTCCCTTAGAATCGTGAAGATACTGCTGCATAATCTTTTTGTTTCCAGTGTTGTTTTGGAAAATTGTATGGAATTCTAATTTATGATATTTTGTTTGTGACCTGAATCTTTTAGGGTCTTCTCTTTAACTCTGTTGTTCAAAAATGTCATCATGATATAACCTGATTTCAGTGTTTTAAAATTTATTGTTCTGGGATCTTGTTATTTCAGTCTGGAGATACATGTCCTTTAGTTCTGGGAAATTTTTTTGTATTCTTTTCTAGTATTTTCCTTTCTTTCATTATTTTGGTTCTCCTTTTCTGGAAGTTTATTAGTTAATTGATGCATTTCCTAAATATATGATCTTATTACTATTTTCCACTTACTACTTTTGTTATACTTTCTGAAATGTTTCCTTTTATTGAATATTTTATGTTGGTAATTCTACTTTTAGTTCCCCATAGCTCCTTTAAAGTGTATCTAGTATACCTTAAATATACACAGTACAATTTATTTTTTTTTAATAAAGTGTTTTCAGATCTAGTTTTAAAAGCTCAATGTCTTTTCTTGTCTCTATGAGGATATTTATTAAAATTTTAGAAAGTTTTCTTCTGCTCCCTGAATTTCCTGTTTCGTCTGGCTTTATTTTTATTTATTTATTTATTTATTTATTTATTTATTTATTTATTTATTTTTGAGACACAGTCTTGCTCTGTTGCCCAGACTGGAGTGCAGTGGCATGATCTCAGCTCACTGCAACCTCTGCCTCCCGGGTTCAAGCAATTCTCTTGCCTCAGCCTCCTGAGTAGCTGGGATTACAGGCATGAGCCACTATGCCCGGCTAATTTTTGTACTTTTAGTAGAGACATGGTTTCACCCCATGTTGGCCATGCTGGTCTTGAACTCTTGACCGATTGGGCTCCCAAAGTTTTACAGGCATGAGCCACCGCTCCTGGCCTACTTTTCTGTTTGTCTGTATTTGTCTGTCTGTAATATTAGGAGAGCCTCAACATGTCACTGTTACAAGGAGATGCACTGAAAAGCTGACCGTAATTTCTTTGTGAGTTGTGGAGAATTGTCAACTATTGGGTTTATTCAGAGGATGCTATGTCAAAAAGATAGTTTTGCACTAAGGTAGTACTCAAATCTGTATGTGGAGGATTTTTTTTTTTTTTCCTCTGAGGTCTTTAATCTCACCAGACTAAAATCTTCTAGACTCTTACTTCAGCCATTTAAACCAGGCTTTGGAATTCTGGAAGCAGGCAAATGGGAGGAGGCTGTGATCCCACTGTTCCAGATGCTGGCTTTGATTTTATCCTTTTGTTTGCAGCTCTGTGTTTCACTCCAATCTATACTGTGCTTGATGTCCCCATGTCCAAAACCTCTCAGCTTCTATTTCTTCTGAGAATAAATCTCAGGAATGTTGTGGAGTGGGGAAATAGTATTTATTAATTTACATGTTGGGGGGACAGGATTCGAGTGTCCAATTGCTATGTATACAGATTTTCAACCAATTTTCTTTGTTTTCAGGCCCGCACTCCATTTCCACTTTCCAAAGTGCTTTGTGCCACCAACTCTTAATTCTTCCTCAGTTCTATGGGAGCAGAATGACTTGTTTCTTGGTGGCATTCAAATTTTTCCTTCCTTTCCTCTGCTAAGTTAATTATTGCTTATCAATCTGCTTTTCATCTCTCCAGAACTTGCTGAAATCTCATCTATTATTGTTTTATTTCCCACTCCCTTTACCCCCATGGGCTTTTTTTCCCCCCTTTATTATCATTTAGTAGAGTTTGGGATTATGTTAAAGTTGCCTGTGGATTGATATTTAGCCATATTAAAAACACATAAATGTAATGTAACTATGAAATTGTGACTGGCACAAACTATGCTCTGGCACCTATCTGGATTGTGGTCACATCAATGAATAATCATTTTTTTTTTTTTCCGAGACAGAGTCTCTCTCTGTTGCCCAGGCTGGAGTGCAGTGGTGGGATCTCAACTCACTGCAAGCTCCGCCTCCTGGGTTCACACCATTCTCCTGCCTCAGCCTCCCCAGTAGCTGGGACTACAGGCGCCGCCACCACGCCTGGCTAATTTTTGTGTTTTAAGTAGAGATGGAGTTTCACCTTGTTAGCCAGGATGGTCTCGATCTCCTGACCTCGTGATCGGCCCGCCTCGGCCTCCCAAAGTGCTGGGATTACAGGCGTGAGCCACTGTGCCCGGCCAAATAATCATTTTCAAAGAGGTTTAGTTGTCTTAGCTGATGTGATGGACTCAAGGCTCTTTTTGCAGAGTTCCTGTTTCTGTTGACTACAATCATTTATTTTAATGTTAAAGTTGTTTACTACTTGATTATTGGAAGATATCTCTAGACTAAAATCATTGACATAATAGAAAGAAACCTTTTAATCTTATTTTTTAAAAGTAATACATGCACATAGTAACAAAAATGTCAAATAGCACAAAAGTGTATTCACTGAAAAATAAGTCTCCTTCACTCTCCAGTCCCCCAGCTACCCACTTCCTTTCCTTAGAGGCAATTACTGTTACCAGTTTCTTGCATTCTTTCAGATATATTATAGGCATATTCAAGCATATATACCTTTCACTGTCACAGAAATGGCAATGTTCTATGTGTACTGACATGCATCTTGCTTTTTTCACTTAACAGTATATCTTGGTGATCTTCCATTTCGATGCACATAGGATCTTACCTTTTTTCTTCTGGTGGTTTTATAGTATTCTGTTGTATTAATACACTGCAATTTATTTAACCAGTTTCTTATTGATGGACATTTAGGTTGTTTCCAACATTTTCTACTACAAATATTGCTTCAGTGAATTTCTTCACCTTTTGTACATGTTTGAGTGTATTTGTGACATAAATTCCTATAAGTACAATTGTTGGTTCAAAGAATATGTAGCTTTTATTTTATTTTATTTTATTTTAGACAGAGTCTCGCTCTGTCACCCAGGCTGGAGTGCAGTGGTGCGATCTCCGCTCACTGCAACCTCAGCGTCTCCCGGATTCAAGCAATTTTCCTGCCTCAGCCTCCCGAGTAGCTGGGATTACAGGCACCCACAACCACGTGCAGCTAATTTTTGTATTTTTTGTAGAGTTGGGGTTTTACCATGTTGGCCAGGCAGGTCTCAAATTCCTGACCTCAAGTGATCCACCCACCTTGGCCTCCCAAAGCGCTGGGATTATAGGCATGAGCCACCGCGCCTATCCAACATATAACTTTAAAATTTGTCTTTGTCTTTTTGAAATGTCCCAGAGATATTTGTGAGAGCATCCTTGCTTTGTGACAATAAGATGTTTGTAGGAACATTTTGCTTTTTTTTGTCCTCTGCTCAAGGAACCCTGATTCCGTTTGGCAGAAAAAAGTAGATCTGGGGGGTTTGGGGGGGAGGTTTAGATTTTTCTACATGACTACTGTTGGTAGGGAGAGGCAATCTGAATGATTTAAGTAACAAAGTGAAAACTTTTTAAGGGTGCAAGTTCATGTTGATGTTTCCAGTTTAACTTCAAGTCCTTTCTTTCTTACTATTATGAGAAATTTAAATAATTTGTTCTCTTTTTCTTTTTCATTTGTGCTGCCATCTTTAATGCTCTTTTATTTATATTCTTCTACTAACTCAAATATATTATGCTGCATATTGTCATACCAAACCATGTGTTTAAATTATAATACTGTTCTGAGCTTGAGAAATATCTATTTCTTTTCTGCTCCCTGACAAAATAGATTTCAAAGCATACAAGTTTAGATGATCCTTTATGAGCACACCATCCGAACACAGAACTGGCTGTCTGGAAAGAAATTTGAACCTCCTGCCCATGGAGCCTCAGGGAATTCTGAGGGTATAGGGCACTCAGCATCAAAATAGAGTCCCCATGCACTTAATGGAAGTTAATGGAAAGGACAGCTAAGCAAACACTGGCTTGTGAGGTTTTAACTAAAACCTTCCTCCAGCTTTTCTTTCCCACATGCCAAAACAGTCTTGGCTTTTTTCCTTTGAGCCTTACTACTTCAACTTGTTTTTTCTTTTTTCATATTTTTCTTCGCTGATGCTGCTGCTCATTTATTTGTTATAGGCAGTTTGAGCACTGAACTTCAATTTTTCATAGGACCTTGACTTCTTTGTTGGCTTGAATGGCTTCAAGATTGTCCTATTTTAAAGCCATCTAAGACAGTAAAAAAATCCCAGAAAATACATTGTCAAGAATTGTGAGCCTGCTGCCATGGCCAGTCCAGTTTCCAGAGCAAGAGCACTCAGCGGACCATGAGGAGGTCAATCACGATGGGCAGGTGCTGCCAGGTGCTGGCTATGAGTTTGACATATGCTTCCCATCAGTGCAGAAGAGAGCAATCTGGAATCTCTGGACACTGTGCATGCTATTGACCCAATGTGGTGGCCTGCAGTGAGGGCTTGGTGCCTCACTGAATGGCACTATGGGGATCTGACCAGCTTCCATAAAGCAGAAACTGCTGGCAAGAATGGTGAGGCCTAGGTAAAGATGTGGATATGCCCTTATGATGTCTCACCACCTTCGATGGAGCCCTACCACCACTTCTATAGCAGCATTAGTAAGGATTGCGGGTATACAGACCTCACTGGAGATCAACTACCCTTTTGTGAGAGTCTGGAGGATACTATTGCCAGAGCTCTGGCCTTTTGGAATAAAGATATAGTTCCCCAGATAAAGAAGAGGAATTGGATATTGATTGAAGCCCATGACAACAGTCTTATAGGCATTATCAAGCATCTGGAGGGTGTCTCTGAAGTAGCTCTCATGGAGCTGAACCTGCTTACTGGTATTCCCATTGCCTATGAATTGGCCAAGAACTTGAACCCCATCAAGTCCATGCAGTTCTTAGGGGATGAAGAGACTATGTGTAAAGCCATGAAAGCTGTGGCTGCCCAGGGCAAGGCCAAGAAGTGAAGACCTTCAGGCAGACTACTGTCCCCAGAAACACCCTCCCTGCCCATCCCTTCTTCTGCCCCTCCTTCCTGCACATGTCACATGGATCACATCTGTAGGCATCTGAAGTTGTAGATGCAGATGGGGACCGATGGCTCCCATTTTCATTTCAGCCATTTGTCTCCTGCACCCACTCTCTTCATACAATCCAGTCAGGATAGCACCTCTGGGGCATGGGGCTCAGTCCAAGCCCAGGGAAAGCTCCCCTTATCCAAGAGGGTTGAGAGGTAGTGATTCGGGTTTTAACCAGGGCTTTGTGTGCAAAGGACCTGATTTAGTAAGGGATAGGGAGAAACCATGCTAAGGCCTGGCTGATGAGGAGAAGCAAGAGAGCCTGTTTGCCGTCAGTAGGCAATCTTGTGTTCTTCTGTAGTCAGGCCACTTACAGGGGTACTCTAGTCATTCCAGTGGAAGATGAATGTAACCTGCATGGTGATGTAAAATAAAAAAGCCCCCAAACCAAACAAAAATAAAACACCCCATTTCCTTCCTGACCCCAGAGGAGCTGGCTCCACTTGAAGATTGAGATCAATCCTGAATTAAATTTCTATTGCATTTACTTTTACAAAAAAATGTATAGAAATAATATGAAACAAAAACCCTCCTGGGGTTTCTAGTGGTGGCTGAAATAGTCCCACATGTGGTCATCAGAAAATAAGCCATTCCTCACACCAATATTAGATAATCTCCTTGACCTGTAAGGGATAGGAGTGCATCCTGCTGTGTATTTTAGAATTCCTCCCTGATATGGTTTGAATTTGTGTCCCTGTCCAAATCTCATGTGGAATTGTAAATCCCAATGTTGTAGGAGGGGCCTGGTGGGAGGTAATTAAATCATGGGGGCAGATTTCCCCCTTGCTGTTCTCATGATAGTAAGTGAGTTCTCACAAGACCTGGTTGTTTAAAAGTGTATGACACCTTCCCCTTTGCCCTCTTCCTCCTTCTCCAGCCGTGTAAGATGTGCCTACTTCCACCTTCACCTTCTGCCATGATTGTAAGTTTCCAGAGACCTTCCCAGCCATGCTTCCTGTACAGCTGCAGAATCATGAGTCAATTAAACCTCTTTTCTTTATAAATTACCCAGTCTCAGGTAGTTCTTTATAGAAATTTGAGAACAGACTAATACACCCCCCACCACCTTGTTTTGAGGCAGTGAAATGCTTCTTGATCATGTTCCAGTGTGTTTTTCATGGCCTGATTTCTTTTCTTTCTTTCTTTTTTATTTCAATTGTTTTTTGGGTACAGGCATTTTTTGGTTACATGGATAAGTTCTTTAGTGGTGATTTCTGAGACTTTAGTACACCTGTTACCCGAGCAGTGTACACTGTACCCTATATGTAGTCTTGCAACCTTCCCCTCTGAGTCGCCAAAGTCCATTATGTCATTCTTATGCCTTTTCATTGCCTGATTTCTGAATCATGTTCTAGTTGCTTGGCCCTGCCACATGGGCCCAGTACTCATTTTGGGCATAAATATACTAAATATTTTTTTCCAGATCAGTATAATAAAGGAGTGATGTACAATTACAAAATTGTGAAGAAAATGTGCCAAATAATAATTTTAAAATCTACTTACTAACCTCATGTGGCTCAATTCAATAACGTCCCATAATTTTCACAATACTGGGTGTGCTTCATGAAGACCAATTCGCAAAAGACAAAAGCACAATTGAATTATCCACATTACAGTTACAATTTTACATTCTTAATATGCCCAGGTAACTCTTGACAACATTTCAAATAAACTTCAGTCATATTTGGCATATACTGAGGCTGGCATTTTTTTCCCACATGAAAGCAAATGGAAAAATGATAAAATTACAATTATAGAGAACCTCAGCCATTCCAGGTTTGGTGCAAATATCCATATTTTTGCTAAATATTCTAGAACTGTATCCCCAGCTTTGCATTGTGGATAGATGTAGACATTATTATTTGTTTACCATAGGGATAAAACCTATAGTTACTTTTGAAGAATTAAAGCCAACCCCCAAAGATTTATGCACCTAACAAGGTTTTTTTTTTTTTTCATACTTTATTGGTTTTGTCTAAAGAAAAGGTTTTTAGTATGAAAATTTCCAGTTGTCTATGTATAAATGTACATCTTTAAGAATCACTTAATAAAGGATATTTACCAAAGATATGGGAACTATGTAGCCCTATTCTCAGCACAGAAGCAGTGACTTCTAGTAAAGATTTAAAATGGGCTCAGATGAGAGGAGGAAAAAACTCAGAACCCTAGCCTTGGAAAAGAACTTTTAAAAGCCCCAACTCTGAGCATGTTATCACTTATGGATCTTTCTCTTTTATCTGCTGTTGAAGTATTATGAGTTTCAGTCCAGCAAGGTCATATCTTTCTTCAAAAGAAAAATCAATGCCCCAAATATGAAAATTACACAACTTGTTGACACACTACTAGCTCCCATCCCAGTATGGCCAAATCTTTCTCTGAAAAAAAAAAAAAAAACTAAAATACAAAATTCCACAACTTTATTTCTGATAACACTTTAGTTTAATTGTCACACAATTAATCAACTTCAATAACTTAGGTATTTCTGGATCATAGCATAACTAGTAGGGCTTATAACTTTGTAACTTTCCATGCATAGAACCCTTCTAGGTTAAGCACACATATTTCTTTTTTTTTTTTTTTTTTTTTTTTTTTTTTTTTTTTGAGACGGAGTCTCGCTCTGTCACCCAGGCTGGAGTGCAGTGGCGTGATCTCGGCTCACTGCAAGCTCTGCCTCCCGGGTTCACGCCATTCTCCTGCCTCAGCCTCCCGAGTAGCTGGGACTACAGGCGCCCGCCACCATGCCCGGCTAATTTTTTTTTTTGTATTTTTAGTAGAGACGGGGTTTCACCATGTTAGCCAGGATGGTCTCGATCTCCTGACCTTGTGATCCGCCCACCTCGGCTTCCCAAAGTGCTGGGATTACAGGCGTGAGCCACCGTGCCCAGCAAGCACACATATTTCAAAAAGAAGATTCAAAAAAACAGTTTCTGAAATAATATTAGGAGTGGGAAATAAATAAGGGGCATCCAAATAGGAAGAGAGGAAGTCAAACTACCCCTGTTTGTAGATGATATGATTCTATATCTAGAAAACCCCATAGTCTCAGCCCAAAGGATCCTTAAGCTGATAAATAACTTAAGCAAATTATCGGGATACAAAATCAATGTGCAAAAATCACTAGCACTGCTATACAACAACAACACTCAAGCTGAAAGTCAAATCAGGACCACAATCCCATTCACAATTACCACACACACAAAGTAAAATACCTATGAATACAGATAATCAAGGAAGTGAAAGATCTCTACAAGCAGAACTGCAAAACGCTGCTCAGAGAAATCAGAGATGATACAAACAAATGGAAAAACATTCCATGCTCATGGATAGGAAGAATCAACATCATTACAGTGGCCATACTGCCCAAAGCAATTTATAGATTCAACACTATTTCTATTAAACTACCTACGACATTCATTACAGAAGTAGAAGTATTTTAAAATTTATGAGGAACCAAAAAGGAGCCCGAATAGGCAAGGCAATCCTAAGAAAAAGAACAAAGCTGGAGGCATCATGCTATCTGACTTCAAACTATACTACAGAGCTATGGTAACCAAAACAGCATGGTACTAGTACAAAAACAGGCACAAAGTCGAATGGAACAGAATAAAGAACCCAGAAATAAGGCCACACAACTACAACTATTGGATCTTTGACAAAGCTGACAAAAACAAGCAATGGGGAAAAGACTCCCTACTCAATAAATGATGCTGGGATAACTGGCTAGCCACATGTAGAAGATTGAAACCAGACCCCAGACCCCTTCCTTACACCATATACAAAAATTAACTCAAGATGGATTAAAAACTTAAATGTAAAACCCAAAATTATAAAAAACCCTGGAAGGCAACCTAGGCAATGCAATTCTGGAATAGGAACAAGCAAAGATTTCATGACAAAGACACCAAAAGCAATTGCAACAAAAGCAAAAATGGACAAATGGGATCTAATTAAACTAAAGAGCTTCTGCACAGCAAAAGAAACTATTAACATAGTGAACAGATAACTTACAGAATGGGAGAAAAATTTTTCAAGCTACGCGTCTGAGAAAGGTCTAATATTCAGCATCCATAAGGAACTTAAACAAATGTACCAGGTAAAAAACTCAAACAACCCAATTAAAAAGTGGGCAAAGGACATGAAAAGACACTTTTAAAAAGAGGATATGCATGTGGCCAACAA
Source organism: Macaca thibetana thibetana (assembly GCF_024542745.1). NCBI lineage: Eukaryota > Metazoa > Chordata > Mammalia > Primates > Cercopithecidae > Macaca > Macaca thibetana. The sequence continues at coordinate 54,112,625 of NC_065598.1, forward strand.
TCATATGAAAAAAAGCTTAACATTACTGATTATTAGAGAAATGCAAATCAAAACCACAATGAGATACTGTCTCATACAAGTCAGAATGGCTATTATTAAAAAGTCAAAAAATAACATGCTGGTGAGGTTGCAGAGAAAAAATAATGCTTATACACTGTCTTTAACCATTGTGGAAGACAGTGTGGCCATTCCTCAAAGATCTAAAAACAGAAATGCCATTCGACCTGCAATCCCATTACTGGATATGGAATCAACCTAAATGGCTATCAATGATAGACTGGATAAAGAAAATGTGGTACATATACACCATGGAATACTATGTAGCCATAAAAAAGAACAATATTTTGTCCTTTGTGGGAACATGGATAGAGCTGGAGGCCATTATCCTTAGCAGACTAACACAGGAACAGAAAACCAAATACCACATGGTCTCAATTATGAATGGAAGCTAAATGATGAGAACACATGGACACATCGAGGGGAACAACACACACTGGGGCCTACTGGAAGAGGGAGGGTGGAAGGAGGGGAAGGATAAGGAAAAATAAGTAATGGGTACTAGGCTTCATATCTGTGTGATGAAATAATCTGTAAAACAAACCTCCATGACACGTTTACCTATATAACAAACCTGCACATGTACCCTTGAACTTAAAAGTTAAATTAAAAAAGGATGAAAATGTTGTGTTCTCAGTTAAATATTATTAATTGTTTGCTTAAGAGATGCCTTTCCAAGCAAAGGATTAATGTAGATACTTTGAAGCCTATGAACACTATTCTTTTAACCCAATTAATTAGTTTCAATTGCTTTTGTACATGGCACAAACTCAATGTCAGAACCTGTTATATTTACTCTTATACTTAGAAGACCTAGATACTTGCTAGCAAGCAGATAAAAATTAAGAACACACTTTAAAAACAGGGTTACTCTCAATAAAATAATGTTTATAATGATTTCTAGTACTTAGAAATAGTCACAGTTTAAGAACCTCGTTGCTTCTTTAAAGAAGGGTCAGAAGAGCTGGAACATCATTTATTGTTTATCCTCATCACTTCCCCTTACAGTTCTCTATAGTTATTTTGTTTTAATATATGTAGTTCTCCTTGCTTTGTGGGCCCTATGTCATCAACAAATGTCAGAGATTTTCTCCACTTTTCCTTGAGAGTTTCCTTGTAACAGGCCAACTCATTTCCCCCTTATCCTCAACACTTCATCCTTGGAACTAAATTCCTAAGGGTATCTTAAAAATATATTTTTTTAAATTTCCATAGGTTTTGGGGGAACAGGTGATATTTGGTTACATGAGTAAGTTCTTTAATGGTGATTTGTGAAATTTTGGTGCACCCATCACTGAGCAGTATACACTGAACCCAAATTGTAGTCTTTTATCCTTCACCCCTCTCTCACCCTTTCCCCTGAGTCCCCAAAGTCCATTGTATAATTCTTATGTCTTTGCATCCTCATAGCTTAGCTCCCACTTATGAGTGAGAACATACAATATTTGGTTTTCCATTCCTGAGCTACTTCACTTTCTTAATCTGTCATTGATGGGCATTTGGGTTGGTTCCATGTCTTTGCTATTGTAAATAGTGCTGCAATAAACATATGTGTGCATGTATCTTTATAATAGAATGATTTATATTCCTTTGGGTATATACCCAGTAATGGGATTGCTGAGTCAAATGGTATTTCTGGTTCTAGATCTTTGAGGAATCACCACGTTGTCTTCCACAATGGTTGAACTAATTTACATTCCCACCAACAGTGTAAAAGCATCCCTATTTATCCACAGCCTTGCCAGCATCTGTTGTTTCTTGACTTTTTAATAATCTCTATTCTGACTGGCATGAAATGGTATCTCATTGTGGTTTTGATTTGCATTTCTCTAATGTCAGTGATATTGAGCTGTTTTTCATGTTTGTTGGGCTGCATGTATGTCTTTTGAAAAGTGTCTGTTCATGTCCTTTGCCCACTTTTTAATGGGGTTGTTTTTTCCTTATACATTTGTTTAAGTTCCTTGTAAATTCTGGATAGTAGACATTTGTCAGATGGGTAGATTGCAAAAATTTTCTCCCATTCTGTAGGTTGCCTGTTTGCTCTGATGATACTTTTGTTTTGCTGTGCAGAAGCTCTTTAGTTTAATTAGATCCCATTTGTAAATCTTAGCTTTTGTTGCAATTGCTCTTGGTGGTTTCATCATAAAATCTTTGCCTAAGTTTTCTAGGGTTTTGGGTTTTACATTTAAGCTTTTAATCCATCTTGAGTTAATTTTTGTATAAGGTGTAAATAAGAGGTCCAGTTTCAGTTTTCTGCATATGGCTAGCCAGTTACTCCAGCACCATTTATTAAATAGGGAATTCTTTCCCCATTGCTTGTTTTTGTCAGGTTTGTCGAAGATCAGATGGTTATAGATGTGTGGTGTTATTTCTTAGGTCTCTGTTCTGTTCCACTGGTCTATATGTCTGCTTTGGTACCAGTACCATGCTGTTTTGGTTACTGTAGCCTTGTAGTATAGTTCAAAGTCAGGTAGCGTGATGCTTCCAGCTTTGTTAATTTTGCTTAAGATTGTCTTGGCTATACAGACTGTATTCAAGAGACCCATCTAACGTGCAGAGACACACATAGGCTCAAAATAAAGGGATGGAGAAAAATTTACCAAGCAAATGGAAAGCAGAAAAATCAGGAGTTGCAATCCTAGTCTCTGACAAAACAGACTTTAAACCAACAAAGATTTTAAAAAATACAAAGAAAGGTATTACATAATGGTAAAGGGATCAATGCAACAAGAAAAGCTAACTATCCTAAATATATATGCACACAATACAGGAGCACCCAGATTCATAAAGTTCTTGGAGACCTACAAAGATACCTAGACTCCTACACAATAATAGTGGGAGATTTTAACATGCCACTGTCAATATTAGACAGATCAGTGAGACAGAAAAGTTAACAAGGATATTCAGGACTTGAACTCAGCTCTGGCTCAAGTGAACCTAATAGATATCTACAGAACTCTCCACCTCAAGACAACAGAATATATATTATTCTCAGCGCCACATGGCACTTACTCTAAAGTCAACCACATAATTGGAAGTAAAACACTCCTCAGCAAATGCAAAAGAATGAAGATCATAACAAACAATCTCTCAAACCACAGTGCAATTAAATTAGAACTCAAGATTAGGATACTCACTCAAAACCACACAACTACATGAAAATTGAACAACCTGTTCCTGAATGACTCCTGGGTAAATAATGAAATTAAGACAGAAATCAAGAAGTTATTTGAAACCAATGAGAACAAAGACACAACATATCAGAATCTCTGGGATGCAGCTAAAGCAGTGTTAAGAGAGAAATTCATAGCACCAAATGCCCACATTGGAAAGCTAGAAAGACCTCAAATCGACACCCTGATATCACAGTTAAAATAACTAGAGAAGCAAGAGGAAACAAATCCAAAAGCTAGCAGGAGACAAGAAATAACTAAGATCAGAGAGGAACTGAAGGAAATAGAACACGAAAGACCCTTAAAAAAATCAATGAATCCAGGAGCTGTTTTTTCGAAAAAATTGATAAAATAGGGAGACCACTAGCTAGATTAACAAAGGAGAAAAGAGAGAAGAATCAAATAGATGCAACAAAAAATGATAAAAGGGATATCACCACTGACCCCACAGAAATACAAACTACCATTAGAGAATACTATAAACACCTCTATGCAAATAAACTAGAAAATCTAGAAGAAGTAGATAAATTCCTGGACACATACACCCACACCTTCCCAAGACTAAACCATGAAGTCAAATCCCTGAATAGACCAATAACAAGTTCTGGAATTGAGGCAGTAACAAATAGCCTACCAACCAAAAAAAAGCCCAGGACCAGATGGATTCACCACTGAATTGTACCAGAGGTACAAGGAGGAGCTGGTACCATTCCTTTTGAAATATTTCCAAACAATCGATAAGGAGGGACTTCTCCCTAAGTCATTTTAAGAGGCCAGTATCATCCTGATACCAAAACCTGGCAGAGACACAACAAAAATGAAATCTTCAGGCCAATATCCCTGATTAACCTCAATGCAAAAATCCTCAATAAAATACTGGCAAACTGAATCCAGTAGCACATAAAAAAGCTTATCGGCCGGGCGCAGTGGCTCAAGCCTGTAATCCCAGCACTTTGGGAGGCCGAGACGGGCGGATCACGAGGTCGGGAGATCGAGACCATCCTGGCTAACACGGTGAGACCCCGTCTCTACTAAAAATACAAAAAACTAGCCGGGCGAGGTGGTGGGCGCCTGTAGTCCCAGCTACTCGGGAGGCTGAGGCAGGAGAATGGCGTAAACCCGGGAGGCGGAGCTTGCAGTGAGCTGAGATCCGGCCACTGCACTCCAGCCTGGGCGACAGAGCGAGACTCCGTCTCAAAAAAAAAAAAAAAAAAAAAAAAAAAAGCTTATCCACCACGATCAAGTCAGCTTCATCCTGGGATGCAAGGCTGGTTCAGCGTATGCAAATCAATAAACATAATTCACCACATAAACAGAACCAACGACAAAAACCACGTGATTATCTCAATAGATGAAGAAAAGGCCTTTTGTAAAATTCAACATCCCTTCATGTTAAAAACTCTCAATAAACTAGGTGTTGATGGAACATATCTCAAAACAATAAGAGCTATTTGTGATAAACCCACAGCCAATACTGAATAGTCAATAGCTGGAAGCATTTCCTTTGAAAACTGGCACAAGGATGCCCTCTCTCACCACTCCTACTCAACATAGTATTGGAAGTTCTGGCCGGGGCAATCAGGCAAGAGAAATAAATACACTGTATTCAAATAGGAAGAGAGGAAGTCAAATCCTTAAACTGACAAGCAACTTCAGCAAAGTCTCTGGATACAAAATAAATGTGCAGAAATCACAAGCATTTCTATACACCAATAATAGACAAGCAGAGAGCCAAATCATGAGTGAACGTCCATTCACAATTGCTATGAAGAGAATAAAATACTTAGGAATACAGCTAACTAGGGACACGAAGGATCTTGTCAAGGAAAACTACAAACCACTGTTCAAGGAAATAAAAGAGGACACAAACAAATGGAAAAGCATTCCATTCTCATGGATAGGAAGAATCAGTGTCATGAAAATGGCCATACTGCCCAAAGTAATTTATATATTCAATGCTATTTCCATCAAACTACCATTGACATTCTTCACAGAATTAGAAAAATCTACTTTAAAATTCAACAGAATCACTCACTCTTTTCATTCCTCTTCGTGAGTGCTGCAGACTGCAGCTGCTTCCAGTTGGCGTCTTGGCCCCTCTGAAAAACATTTTTTCAGTATTAACCTGGTATTTTGCAGCTTCACTAAACTCACATCTTAGTTTTAGTTGTTCTTTTATAAAGTGCATCGAATTTTCTGTGTAGATGATTGCATCATTTGCTAATACATTTTAAATTCTTTTTAATCTGGATGCCTTTTATTTCTTTTTCTTGCCCGATTGCACTTGCTACCACCTTCAATACAATGTTGGAAAGAAGTAGTGAAAGTAAACATCCCTGTATTGGTCCTGATGTTGGCTGCAGATTTTTCGAAGACGTACTTTATCAGTTTGAGAAAATTCCTTTCTATTCTTATTTTTCTGTGAGTTTTTAAAAAACAGAAATGAATGTTTGATTTTATCAAATGCTTTTACAGTATTTATTAGTATAACCATGTGATTTTTCTCAGTTTGTTAATATGGGGAATGCCAGTGTTTGATTTTTTTTTTCATAGCGCCTCCCTGCATATGCAAGTTTTTCTACTCTCATGACATTTACTATTACCTCCAAGCCATTAAATTCCATCTTTAAGTCTTGTACTGGAAAAGCATTAAATAAAGAGTTTAAATGTGTGGAGATAGAGAACATTTTATATCAGTGGAATGATTTTAGTTTCAATCCCTTATAGGGAATCCATTCTGTTTATACAAACTTTTTTCCTAAACTACTCCTCATGACAAACCATTGATAAAAGGCAGATTGCTGATGCTTCCTTTACCTCTTTTCAAAAATAATTCATGTGCAGAGGTTTTTGATGAGCTCCCAATTTTTGGCTTATTTATTTTAATTAACTAAAGTCCATTGTTTACATTAGAGTTCACTATTTGTATTGTACATTCTATGGGTTTGAGCAAACATATAATGTCATATAGCCAACATTAAGTATCATACAGAATAATTTTACTGTTCTAAAAATTCCCTGTGCTTCACCTATTCATCTCTCTTCCCTGAACTCTTGGCAACCACTGATCTTTTAGTTTCTATAGTTGTGTTTTTTACAGAATGTCATATGGTTGGAATCATATAGTAGGTAGTCTTTTCAGATTGGTTTCCTTCACTTAGCAGTATCTATTGAAGGTTCCTCCATATCTTTTCATGACTTCAAAGATTACCTCTTTTTAGTGCTAAATAATATTCTATTGTCTGGATTTACCACAGCTTATTTATCCTTTCATCTACTGAGGGGCATCTTGACTGCTTCCAAGTATCGACAATTATAAATATAGCTGCTATAAATATTTGTGTGCAGGTTTTTGTGTGGACCTGAATTTTCAACCCATTCGGCTAAATCCAAGGAGCACAGTTCCTGAATCATATGGTAAAAGTTTGTTTAATTTTGGAAGAAACTGCCAAGCTGTCTTCCAATGTGGCCGTACCATTTTGCAGTCCCACAAGCAACGAATCAGAGTCCTTGTTGTTCCACATCCTTGCCAGCATTTGATAGTGTTAGTGTTTTGTATTTTGGTCATTCTAATAGGGGTATAATGGTATCTCATTGTTGTTTTAATTTGTAATTCCCTAATGACCTATGATATTGAGCATATTTGCATAAGCTTATTTGCCATGTGTATATCTTTGTTGGTGAGATATATGTTCATGTCTTTTGCCCATTGTTAAAGTAGGGTTACTCATTTACTTATAGTTGAGCTTTAAGTGTTCTTTGCATATTTTGGATAACAGTCTCTTTTACAAGTATTTTCTCCCAGTTTGTGACTTGTCATTTCATTCTCTTGACAATGTCTTCCACAGAGCAGAATTTTTTAATTTTTATGAAGTCAAGCTTATCAGTTATTTCTTTTATGTATTATACCTCTGATTTTGTACTGGAAAGGTCATCCCCATACCCAATGTCACCTAGATTTTCTCCTATGTTATCTTCTAGGAGTTTTGCATTTGCATTTTACTTTCAGGTTTATGATTTATTTTGAGATTTTTTTTGGTGAAAGATGTAAGGTTTACATCTATATTTGTGGGGTTTTTTTTTTGCGTATATGGGTGTCCAGTTGTTCCAGCACTATTTGTTTAAAAGGCCCTTTTTGCTCCACTCTATTGCCTTTGCTTCATTGTTAAAGATCAGTTGACTATATGTGGGTCTATTTCTGGGCTTTCCATTATATTCCATGAATCTATTTGTCTATTTTTTCATCATTACCACACAGTCTTGATTACTATAGCTTTATAGTAAGTCTTGAAGTCTAGTGGCGTGAGTACTCCAGCTTTGTTCTCCTTTAATACTATGCTAGCTATTTTGGATCTTTCACCTCACCATATAATTTTTAGAATAAGGTTAGTAATAACCATAAAATAAAATGCTGAGATTTTCATTAGGACTGCTTTGTACCTATGGAACTATTTGAGAAGAACTGACATCTTCACAATATTGAGTCTTCCTACCAAAGAGCATGGAATATTTCTTCATTTATTCAGTTTTTCTTTTATTTCTTTCATCAGGGTTTAGACGTCTTTCTTTTTTTTTTTTTTTTTCTTTCTTTCTTTCTTTCTTTCTTTCTTTCTTTCTTTCTTTCTTTCCTTTTCTTTTCTTTTTCTTTTCTTTCTTTCTTTTTTTTTTTTTTTTTGGATTCTTACTCTGTCATCCAGGCTGGCGTGCAGTGGCGTGATCCAGGCTCACTGAAACCTCTGCCTCCTGGCTTCAAGTATTCTTGTACCTTAGCAATCCAAGTAGCTGAGACTAGAGGTGTGTGTCACCATGCCTGGCTAATTTTGTATTTTTAGTAGAGACAGGGTTTCACCATGTTGGCCAGGCTGGTCTTGAACTCCTGAACTCAAGTGATCCACCCACATCTGCCTCCCAAAATGCTGGAATTACAGGCATGAACCACCATGCCTGGCCATGGATTTTGCAGTTTTTCTTATACAGATCTTGTACAGATTTTGTTAGATTTATACCTGTGTTTCATTCTTTTGGGTACCAATGTAAATGATGGTGTGTTTTAAATTTCCAGTTCAACTTGTTCATTGTCGGTATATAGGAAAATGATTGAATTTTATATATTAAGTCTATATCCTGCAACCTTGTTGTAATCACTTATTAGTTCCAGGAGACTGCTTTTTTTTGTATCACAGAAAATATTTATTTTATATTTATTGAAACAGCACTTTGAGTTAAACAGATTTTTATCACATCAATCTTGTGCATATGTAAAGAAAATGTATGAAATAAATTGGTTAAGTCATAATTATAACTTCATATTCTGAGTCCAACTCTTCTTACTCACTTTTCATTGATGTCTCACAGTCATTGATGTCTATATTTTTTCACACAATGTCTCCCCCGGTGTTGTCAAGAGTACTGGTTATGCAGCACTTTTTGACAGAGTACTCCAACAGTGTCTTCTGTTTAATGGCAGTGGGGAGCTTTGGACAAAACGATGTTTGATGCCTTAATAATAGTACTGCTAAACACTACTGTCACACCAGCCTCTTGTTGCTATGAATTTTGTTTCATCAGTTCCCAGGATTTTGACAATTTCTAGTTCCAGGAGATTGTTTAATGAGTCTTTTGGATTTTCAACATAGACAATCACATCATCAGTGAAGATAGACAGCTTTAGTTCTTCCTTCCCAATATGTATGCCTTTTATTTTCTTTCCTTATCTTATTGCCTCAACAATACTGATTTCCAGCATAATATTGAAAAGGAGTGGTGAAAAGGGACATCCTTGCCTTTTTACTGATCCTAGTGGGAAAGCTTCTAGTTTCTCACCCTTAAGCATAATGTTAGCTGTAGGCTTTTTGTAGATGTTCTTTATCAAATTAAGGGAGTTTCCCTCTATTCCTAGTTTGCTGAGAGTTTTTTGAAAAAACTCATGAATGGGGCTGAGTTTGGTGGCTCATGCCTGTAATCCAAGCACTTTGGGAGGCTGAGGTGGAGGTGGACGGATCCCCTGAGGTCAAGAGTTTGAAACTAGCCAGGCCAACATGATGAAACCCCATCTCTACTAAAAATACAAAAAAATTATCCGGGTGTGGTGGCGGGTGCCTGTAGTCCCAGCTACTCGGGAGGCTGAGGCAGGAGAATGGCGTGAACCCGGGAGGCAGAGCTTGCAGTGAGCCGAGATTGTGCCACTGCACTCCAGCCTGGGCGACAGAGCGAGACTCCGTCTCAAAAAAACAAAAAAAAACAAAAAAAACAAAAATTAGCCGGGCATGGTGGTGCACACCTGTAGTCTCAGCTACTTGGGAGGCTGAGGTAAGAGAATCACTTGCACCCGGGATGTGGACGTTGCAGTAAGACGAGATCATGCTAACTGCACTCCAGCCTGGGTGGCAGAGCAAGATTGTCTCAAAAACAAACAAACAAACAAACAAACAACAACAACAACAAAAAAACCTCATGAATGAGTGTTGGTTTTGTCAAATGCTTTTTCTGCATCTATTGATATGATCATATGATTTTCTTCTTTAACTTGTTGATGTGATGAGTTACAAAAACTGATTTTCAAATGTCAAACCAGCCTTGCATATGTGGGATAAATCCCACTTGGTCATGATGTATAATTCTTTTTATACATTGTTGGATTCAATTTGTTAATATTTTGTTGAGGGTTTCTGTATCTATGTTCATAAGATAAAACTGATACGAGATGTTGGTCTGTAGGGTTTTTTTTCTTCTATGTCATTGTCTGGTTTTTGGTGTTAGGGTAATACTGACCTTACAATGAGTTAGAAGGTAGTCCCTCTGCATCTGTCTTCAGGAATAGATTGTAAGGAAATGCTGTAATTTTTTCACCATTATTTGGCAAAATGCACCAGTGAACCCATCTGTGTACTTTCTGTTTTAAAAAGTTATTACTTTTTTATTCAATTTCTTTAATAGATGTAGGTCTATGCCAATTGCCTGTTTCTTCTTGTGTGAGTTTTGGTAGATGTGTCTTTCAGGAAATTGGTCCATTTTATCTAGGCTACCAAATTTGTGGATGTAGAGTTGCTCATAATATTTCTTTTGTTATCCTTTTAATGTCCATGGTGTCTGTAGGGATGTTCCCTCTTTCATTTCTGGTATTAGTGATTTGTGTCTTCTTTCTTTTTTTCTTAACCTAGCTAGAGACTTATTTTATTTGTTCAAAACGCCAGCTTTTGGTTTTGTTGATTTTCTTTATTGATTTTCTGTTTTCAATTCCATTGGTTTTGCTCTAATTTTTAATTATTTATTATCTTCTTTTACTTTGGATTTAATTTACTCTTCCTTTTCTAGTTTCCTAAGGTTGAAACTGAGATTATTGATCTTGATCTTCTTTTCTAAAATATGCATTTAATGTTAATAAGTTTCCCTGTAGGTACTGCTTTTGCTGCACCCCACAGATTTTTATATGTGGTACTTTCATTTTCATTTAGTTCAAAATACTTTTTATATCTATCTTGGAATTTTTTCTTTGACCTATGTATTATTTAGAACTAGGTCATTTAATCTCTTAAGTATTTGGGGGTTTTCCAGCTATCTTTCCTTATTTATTTCCAGATTAATTCCATTGTGGTCTGTGAGCAGATATTATATGATTTCTATTCTTTTAAATTTGTCACGATGTATTTTATGGCTCAGAATGTGGTCTGTCTTGAAGAATGTTCCATGTGAACTCGGGAAGAATGTATCCACTGTTGCTGGATGAAACTTGATAGATGTCAGTCATGCTCAGCTTAATTAATGGTGCTGTTGAGTTTAACTCCATCCTTACTGACTTTTTATCTGCTGAGTTTGTCCATTTCTGATGAGTGTTGAAGTCTCCAACTATAACAGTGGAGTCATTTATTTCTCTTGCAGTTCTATCAGTTTTTCCTCATATATTTTGATGCTCTGTTATTAAGTGCATACATATTAAGGATTGTGTTATGTCTCTTTGAAGAAATGACCTCTTTATTATATGTAATATTCCCCCTTATCCCTGATAGTTTTTCTTTCTCTGAAGTCTTTTCTGTCTGAAATTAGTATAGCTATTCCAGTTTTCTTTGGATTAGTGTTAGCATGGTATATCTTTCTCCATCCCTTTTAAAAAATCTATTAAGTCGGTTTCTCTAATACAGGAACAGAAAGCCAAATACCACATGTTCTCACTTATAAGTAGGAGCTAAATCATGAGAACACATGCATTCCAAGAGAGGAACCACAGACACTGGGGCCTATCAGAGGGTGAAGGGTGGGAGGAGGGAGAGGATCAGAAATAACAACTACTGAGTGCTAGACTTAGTACCTGGGTGATGAAATAATCAGTATAACCAGCCCCCATGACATGAGTTTACCTATATAAAAAATCTGGACATGTACCTCTGAACCTAGAATAAAAATTAAAAAAATAAAATGGGTTTCTTGTATACAGCATATAGTTGGGCCTTATTTTCTGATCCGTGCTTAATATCTCTTTTATTGATATATTTAGACTGTTGATGTTTAAAGTAATTATTGATATATTTGTATTAATATCTACACTTTTTAAAACTATTTTCTATTTGTTGCTTTTGCTCTTTGTTCCTATTGTTGTCTTCTACTCTTTTTCTGCCTTTTGCACTACTAATTGAGCATTTGATGATTCTATTTTCTCAACTTTCTTAGTATATCAGCTATACCATTTGTTTCTTGCCTTTTCAAGTGGTTGCCTTAGACTTTGCAATATGCATTTAAAACTAATCCAGGTCCATTTTCAGATAACATTATACCACTTCACAGGTAGTGCAAATACCTTCTAATGAAATAAAATAAAAATGCTATTCCTCCCTCCCATTCTTTGTGTCAGTACTGTCATTCATTTCACTTATACATATGCATGCCCACACACACATACACCCACCCCCACACACAAGCATACATAATCAAATAAAGATGCTCCTTGACTTATGATGGGGTCATGTTTTGAGTGTATTGAATGTATATCACTTTCATGTTATCATAAAATTGAAAATCATAAATGAGACCATCTAAGTTGGGGACCATCTGTACATTGTTACAATTATTATTTGAACAAACTGTTTTATTAGTTAAATCAATTAAGAATAAAAAAGTTTTTATTTTAGCTTTACTTATTCCCTCTCCAGTTCTCCTCCTTTTTTAAAATGCTGATCTGAGTTTCTGACCTAGATCATTTTTTTTTTTTGTCTCCGAAGAATATCTCTTAAGATTTCTTGCAAGGCAGGTCTACTGGCAACAAATGTCTTTCATATCTTTTTGTCTGAGAAGTTCTTTACGTTTGAAGGATAATTTCACAGGGTAAAGAATTCTAGGTGGTTGTTTTATCCTCTCAACACTTTAAACATTTCACTCTACTCTCTTCTTGCTTGCATGGCTTCTGAGAGGTCAGATATAACTCTTAACTTTTCTACAAGTAATATTTTTTTTCTGGCATTTTCTTTATTTTTGATTTTCTCCGGTTTGAATATGATATACCTGAGTGTAGTTTTTTATCCTGCTTGGTGTTCTCTGAGCTTCCCGGACCTGTGGTTTGGTGTCTCATATTAATTTTGGGGAAATTTTCCATCATTATGGTTTCAAATATTTATTGAGTCACTTTCTCTCTTGTCCTTCTGGCATACTTATTAATGTGTATGTTACACTTTTTGTAGTTGTCTCACAGTTCCTGGATATTCTGTTCTTTTTAAAGTCTTTTTTCTCTTTGCTTTTTCATTTTGGAAGTTTCCATTTATATATCCTAAAGCTCAGAATTTTTTTCCTCAGCCATGTCCAGTCTACTAATGAGCCCATCAAAGACATTTTTTATTTCTGCTATAGTTTTTTTTTTATTTTTAGCTTTTTAAAATTCTTTTTTAGAATTTCCTTTTCTGTACTTGCATTGCTCATCTATTCCTGCATGCTTTGTACTATACCCATTAGAGCCCTTAGCATCGGTAATAGGGTTCTTCAGAGAAGCAACCAATAGGAGATACACACACACACACGTGCACACGCGTGCTTTATTATAAGAAAGTGGCTCATGTGATTATGGAGGCTAGTCCAGTCGAGTTTCTGGAGGTAAAACTCACAAAAGTATAGAATCCTCTCTGTACCTGGGCCCCTCTCAGGTTTTTTACTTCAAACTTGTCTATGTTGAACTTTAGCAATTAGTCAGTTAAAATTCAGGTTTTTCTACCCCTGTATTGGTTCCCGTGGAGGTTTCAGCTCATGGTTTTCTGCTTTGGTAAGTTGTGGTTCTTCGTCCTTGCCTGTCTGTCACTCCAATTTTTGGGAAAATGATTTGCTGTCTAACTTAACTTCTCTGAAAGATCTAAGATGAGTTGGTGATTTTTCCATTTGTTCAGCTGTTTACTTTTTGTTAGGATGGAGTGACAACTTCCATGCTAGGCTGGCTCTTTTATTATTGTTATTATTCTTTCATCAATCCTGCATTTCCAAACATCTTATTGCTTTGAGACATGTTCTTGTTGACCAAATCATATTCATCCAATCCCCCCCAAATCAATATATTTTTGCTTCTGCCAGTGAAACATAATGTATGAAACATTCTCAAAATGCTTGATTACACAGAATCTCTTACAAGTACTTGTTCTGAATCTGACAGTTTCTTCTTATTTTAATATATTTCCATCCTTAGCAATGCTACCCAAGAAATCTGATTTTTACTAAACTTATTTAAGTGGCTTCATTATCTCCAAATCAGTGGTTAGAGGAAGAGCCTGTGTGGCCTTCAGGTACGGATAACTCTGTGCCCCCAAAAAGGATACTCAAACTTTACCATGATGACGAATGAGCAGAGTGAATTGATACCTAGGAGACTCTGGGGATAGAGCTAGAAGGAGCCTGATACTAGTGGGAAATTCGGTTCCTTCGAGATCATGTGTTTTACCTTAAAAATTTATTTAAGTTTTGTATTCTCCTTCATGCTATATCAGTGTTATTATCATGTAAACATAATATTTTTAATGCCTCTTAATGCATAATCCTGTGATCTATCCCAAGCATGTGTACCAGAAGGTACAAACACTTTATATCAGTAAGAATATAACTATGACTACATTTGACAAAGACTCAAAACAATAGAAACTTAAACAAGACAGAAATCGAATTCTCTGTCATGTAGAAGTTCCAAGCTGATATGGCAGGTTGGCTCTGTGAAGTCTATCTGGGGCTCAGGTTTCCTCTGTCTTGTTACTCTACAATCCTTAGGCAATTGACTACATGCAAATGGTCCATAAGATTAGGGATCAGTGCAGAGGCTATTGTATTGATACAAATGATGTTAGCTTGGATTAGCCCAGTGAAGGTAAAGATGGAGAAACCTGAATAGATTCAACAGATGTTTAAGAGAAAAATAGACATAACTTACTGGTGATTGGTTATGAGGGGTGATGAGGTGAGAGACAGAAAGTTACCAAGGATGTGTTCTACCTGGTAAGAGTAGATGGTGATGATTGTCATAGAGACAGGGAAAGCTGGAAGAGGAACAGAGTTAAGGAAAAAGATCATGAGTTTGATTTTGAATATGTTGAGATAATACTGATTAGTCATTAAGAACATGGGTTCTGTAAAGACAAAAAGCATATGATTATTTCAAAAGATGCAGAAAAGGCTTTTGATAAAATTCAACATCCATTCATGGTAAAAACTCTCAATAAACTGGGTATTAAAGGAACATACCTCAAAAGAATAAGAGCCATATATGACAAACTCACAGCCAATATCATATTGAATAGGCAAAAGCTGGAAGCATTCCCCTTGAAAACTGGCACAAGACAAAGATGCCCTCTCTCGCCACTCCTATTCAACATAGTATTGGAAGTTCTGGTGAGGGCAGTTGGGCAAGAGAAAGAAATAAAGGGTATGCAAATAGGAAGAGAGACAGTCAAACTATCCCTGTTTGCAGATGTTTATGGCTTTTATTTTCTAATCCCAATTCCAGAAAACCCCATCATCTCAGCTCAAATACTTCTTAAGCTGATAAGCAACTTCGGCAAAATCTCAGGATACAAAATCAATGTGCAAAAATCGCTGGCATTCCTATACATCAACAACAGTCAAGCAGAGAGCCAAATCATGGATGAACTCCCATTAACAATTGCCACAAAAAAAAAATACTGAGGAATACACCTAACAAGGGAAGTGAAGGACCTCTTCAAGGAGAACTATGAACCACTGCTCAAAGAAATCAGAGATGACACAAACAAATGGAAAAACATCCCATGCTCATGGATAGGAAGAATCAATATCCTGAGGATGTCCATATTGCCCAAAGCAATTTACATATTCAATGCTATTTGCATTAAACTACCATTGACATTCTTCACAGAACTAGAAAAAACTATTTTAAAATTCATACAGAACCAAAAAGATCCTGAATAGCCAAGGCAATCTTAAGCAAAAAGAGCAAAGCTGGAGGCATCATGCTGCCCAACTTCAAAGTAGACTGCAGGGTTACAGTAACCAAAACAGCATGGTACTGGTACAATAACAGGTATGTTGACCAATGTAACAGAATAGAGAACCCAGAAACAAGACAGCACACCTACAACTATCATATCTTTGACAAACCTGAAAAAAACAAGCAATGAGGAAAGGATTCTCTATTTCATAAATGGTGCTGGGATAACTGGCTAGCCATATGCAGAAAATTGAAACTGAATCCCTTCCTTATACCGTATACAAAAGTTAACTCAAGATGGATTAAAGACTTAAATGTAAAACCCAAAACTATAAAAATCCTAGAAGAAAACCTAAGCAATACCATTCAGGACATAGGCACGGGCAAAGATTTTATGACAAAAACATCAAAAGCAATCACAACAAAAGCAAAAGTTGATAATTGGGATCTAATTAAACCAAAGTGCTTCTGCACAGTGAAAGAAACTATCAACAGAGTAAATAAACAGACAACCTGCAGAATGGGAGAAAATTTTTGCGAACTATGCATCTGATAAAGGTCTAATATCCAGCATCTATAAGGAACTTAAACAAGTATACAAGAAAAAACAACCCCATTAAAAAGTGGGCAAAGGACATGAAAAGACACATCTCAAAAGAAGGCATACATGTGGCTAACAATCATATAAAAAAGCTCGACATCACTGATCATTAGAAAAATTCAAATCAAAAACCACAATGAGATGCCATCTCACACCAGTCAGAATGGCTATTAAAAAGTTAAAAAATAACGTGCTGGTGAGGTTGTGGAGAAAACGGAATGCCTTTACACTGTTAGGAGTGTAAACTAGTTTAATTATTGTGGAAGACAGTGTGGTGATTCCTCAAAGACCTAGAGACAGAAATACCATTTGATCCAGGAGTCATATTACTGGGTATATGCCCAAAGGACTATAAATCATTCTATTATAAAGACACACGCACATGTATGTTCATTGTAGTACTATTTGCAATAGCTAAGACATGGAATCAACCTAAATGTCCATCAATAATAGACTGAATACAGAAAATATAGTACATATACACCATGGGATACTATGTAGCCCATAAAAGGAGTGAGATCATGTTTTTGCAGGGACATGGATGGAGCTGGAGACCATTAGCAAACTAACATAGGAAGAGAAAACCAAATATGGCATGTTCCCACTTATAAGTGGGAGTTAAATGATGAGAACACATGAACACATAGAAGGGAGCAATGCACACTGGGGCCTACCAGAGGGTGGAGGGTGGGAGGAGGGAGAGGATCTGGAAAAATAACTAGTGGATGCTAGGCCTAAAACCTAGGTGATGAAATAATCTGTATAACAAACCCCCAATGACACAGGTTTGCCTTTGTAACAAACCTGCACATCCTGCACATGTACCCCTCAACTTAAAATAAAACTTAAACAAAACAAAACAAAACATGGGTTCTTGAGTCAGATTGGCTTGGATTGAATCTTGGTTCCACAAATTACTACATGCATAATCTAGAGGTGAGTTGTTAACCCTCTCTGTACCTGAGCTTTATCTGCAAAACGCAGCTAATACTGCTTTATGTGATTTCCCTGAGGATTAAATAACTTAGTATATGTAAAGTGCTTAGAGTAGCACTAGGGACAGAGTAAATTTTTAATAATGAGTAGCTATGATGTCAAATCTGAAATACGTTTGAGAATTTAGTAGAGTTATCAAGTAGGCAGTTGGATATATGGGAATTCAGAGTGGCCACCAGGGTTGGGCAGAGTTAAAAGAGTTATAAGTGGGCAGAGTTAAAAGAGTTAACATAGCAGGTCTGACAACAATCCTTTGAAAGGCCGTATTGCAAGGTTGGCCCTTGGCTGACATCTGAAAACTTGGATTTCAGCAGTCTTTTCACCATTCCTAGGACTGATAAGAGTGGCTCACTGTGCCTAAATTGTTTGTATAAACAGTGTGGTTTTATGCTGAATACTTGTTTTCCTCATGGGAGTCTGGAATTTTGGTACATGCTAAGCAGAGGATATCTACATGACCCATCTTCAATAAAAACCCTGGTCACTGAGTCTCTAAGGAGCATCCTTGGCAGACAAGATTTCACATGTATTGTCACATTTTGTTGCTGGAGGAAATAAGCGTGTCCTGTATGGCACCACTGGGAAAGGAATCTTAGAAGCTTGTACCTGATTTCCTCCAGAGAGCACTCTGTATGTCTTTTCCCTGTGCTGATTTTGTTTGTATCCTTTCACTGTAACAAATTGTAGCCACAAGTATGACTATATGCTGAGTCCTGTGATTCCTCCCAGTGAGTCAAACTTAAGATTTTAAATTTTGTCTTCGGATCTTGTTACACTATAATATGTATAAGTCTAGAAAATGTTAGCAATACATTTTTATGGAGCCTTTGATTAATATTTAGTCCCATTACAAACTTAATTAAACTCCTTAGCCCCATTTTACCAATGAAGAAATTGAGGATCAGAGAGGTTAGGTTCCTTGCTCAAGGTCCCAAGGTTCTAGGTCTGCCTGATTCCTCAGCCCCACACTCTTTCCATTAAACCACATTCTTTCATAATAATGTTGTATATTTTATTTCACAGGCTCCACCTTCTTTTCTTGTGGCTCTACTTGCCCCTATTTTCTTAAAATCTGCAAAATAATGTTTAGACTGTCATTAGGAGACAAGTTCCATGGAAAGATTACTTGAAGTCTCTTGATATTTTTCTCCCCACGGGGGAACTCTGCAGGTGAATCTCTGCCCAGTTGAGAGAGGTACATGGCTTGGAGGCAGGCCTTTCACTTCCTCTTTCCTAGTAAACATCAGTTTCTGGGGAGCTACTGTCTCTTAGAAATAGATCCCACTTAAAGGGCCAGAACAGTAGGGGTAGCCCCAGCTTAAAAACCCTTCAGGCTATGAAAGATCCTATCTTCCTTGAAGCTGTCATTTTCCAAGCTGCCTGTCCTTATAGCATCGTAAAGAGCCAGACGACAGGAACCCAGTCCTGTTGGTGTCAGTACAGATCCTCTGAGATCTGATTCCGTGCTCTGACTTAGTACTTCACAAGGATGTTCTGCCTTGCTGAGCGCTGGATTGTCCTACTGTGAATCATGTTGGGACAGGGTGGCTGTGTAAACAGAAATGACATCTACAGCTCAGCATCTGTAAAACGAGTGAAATGTTGCCATGATAAGTGGTAAGAGACTGGCTTTGGAGTGGGACAGAACTGAGTGTATATTCCAAGCTCTACCTCCTACTAGATCAATAACCAAACCACCATCAGCTGTGTCTACATCTGTACAAGGTCAAAACCTACCTCTCAGGATCTTTGTGGGATGACATATGTAAAGAGTCCAGCACCAGTTAGAGATTTGATCAAGGCTATGATTGAAATCATCTGTCCACGTGTTTCCCCCTCAATATTATGAACTAGCTGCTCAAGGGCAGGGACTCTGCATCATCTGTGTCGCCCATACATCCTGAATACCACCCAGAACATAACAGATGTCAGTAAATGCTTGTGAAGCAAAGCTAAACCAGGCCTGTCTCTTTTTAAAATTTTTGTGGGTACACAGTAGGTGTATATATTTATGGGTTACATGATAAATTTTGATAGAGTCATGCAATGCATAATAATCACATCAGGGTAAATAGGGTATCCATCTACTCAAGCATTTATTATCCTTTGTGTTACAAACAATTCAATTTCATTCTTTTAGTTATTTTAAAATGTACACTTAAATTATTTTTTATTATAGTCACCCTGTTGTGTTATCAAACACCAGATCTTATTCATTCTTTCTATTTTGTACCCATTAACCATCCCCACTTTTCCACCACCCCCAACTACCTGCTCCCAGCCTCTAGTAATTATCCTTCTAGTCTCTATCTCCATGAGTTCAATTACTTTAATTTTTAACTCTCACAATTAAGTAAGAACACGTGAAGTTGGGCCTGTCTCTTCATCTGAAAAGTGAGGGGTTTCAACTTGCGGGTTCTTTGTAACTCTGACATTCTGTGTTTCTATGTTTTCCTTTTTTTTTTCTTTCTTTTTTTTTTTTTTCTTTTTTTTTTTTCTTTTTTTTTTTCTTTTCTTTTTTTTTTTAGAAACTGATGATGTGTCTATGTTGATATCAACCTCCTTTACACAGAAGTTAAATTGGCTACACTGTGACAATTTTCATGATTTTTTTTATAGTGTGTCTTTGAGCTGCATATGACTAAGGCTGGGGGAGATACGGTTTCTTACTCTCCACCAGATTGGATGACACAGAAACAGAAGTTTCACACACGATAGCCTTGGTACCATAGTAATATGATTATCCATAAAAAACAGCATTCACTCTTTTATGAAAACACAGCATGCACAAAAAATGTTTATACTCTTTGCAAAATATTATGTAATATTTGTTGAATCCTATCACAATGAGTCTTTTACCTCAGATAATTTGAAAACCATTGACTTATAAGAGCTCAGCACTACAGATAGTAAGAAGTGTCTCTCCCTGTCAAGCCATGAACTTTAGCAGATTAGTGGCGATAAAAATTCACACATTTATGTGTAGTCGAGGTGAAACCTGATGGAGATAAATTTCTTAGTTCTGGATACTACTGTGGCTCACACCACATCATCAATCCACAGATATTTCTGAAAAATCTCCAGTAGAAGTTTGTAAATATCCCTTGCCCAGCACAGGATCCTCCTCCCTGCCCCTCAGTCCTGGAGCTAGTCTTCCATACAAACCTGGCCCTGAAGTGTTCTTCACATGCATCAGGACAGCCTCTAGTCATATCAAGGGCCCTTTACTTCTTTTCTGCTCATATCTATGACTATCCCAGTCACACCCAGAGACACACACTCTTTGTTCAGGACCGTTACATACCAAAGCCCTTACTTCACCCAGTACACATAAGGACAACACTTAACCTGACCCTGCTTGACACAACCTGCCACTCCTCACATATTTAAGCAGAAACCCCTACCCATACCCCAGGGTCCTCTTCATTACTTTCAAGCTTCTAGTCAGCCAAGCTCTGGCTGAGGTCCTTTTCTGCCTCACAGGCAGAACAGACACAAATATAGTAACCTGAGTCCACATCAAGATACATTCCATTCCTAAAAGCCCACCTAGAATCTTCCATGCTCAGGCCAGCGTCCTTCCCAACATATAGGCAACTACATAGTAAGACTTAAAGCATCAGAAGCAAGAGTCTTTCTAGTCTATACAGACAGTTATCTATTCAGTGTTGACTATGCCAGTTCTCTTCCCTGGAATACCTCTCTCGCTAGTTCTCTTAACACAAGACCTTTCTCTTCTCTAGCTCCAAATCCATGTATCCAACTGCAACTGCCTGCTACACATCTCTGCTTGAATGTCCCACAGACATCTTTAATTTGGTAGGAGTATAACAACTCATCTTCACTCAAACTTGCTTCTCTTTGACTCTGTTCTTTATGCCCTCTTGCCAGTGCATAGAGTCAACATCATTCTCACCCCTCCCCAGACTAGTGTCTTCTCAGCCTTCATCACACTAGAGTTTACTCATTACTTCACGCAAATCTTTCCACATATCTCTGCTCCAACCTGAGTAATTCCTTTCAATTCAAGTAGACTCCTCACTGCCTTAAAGTTGAGACTACTACATTAGTAACAGTAGGCTTATTGTAACCCTAATTGATTTTCATAATTCCATGATAGTGTTAGAAAGGATTCCTTAGAGCTACATTTATACCAATGTTTGTCAAATGTGTATGTGTTGTAAAATGGCTTCTACACTGATCACATCTAATTTATTTTGTTCTTTTGTTAATTGAACATTCTTTAATGAGAAAACACACTAGATGTTAGCATTGTGAACCAGTATACTGAACATGGACTGGCATAAAGTTAACAACTCTGATAATTTTTCTTCAAATTTCATTTGTTGAAGTATTATGTACTTCATGCATAATGAAGATGTATGAAGTGCATAATACCATCTTTCACAGCATAATTTGTTTTTCCATTTTTCAGGATTAAAGGGCATGTGTTAATCAACAATTTTTTAAAATGTTGTCCATTGATAAAAATAGCATTATCATCAATTTTTATTCCCTTCCTCAAGACTGCATATGATGACTCCACTTGTTCCTGTGCTGGAAGAGTATTTGGTAATATCCATGTAAAAGAATCAGATTCTTCAGGGGATGAAATTAATCTCAAAAGATAGTCATGGCAAGTACTATAATAATTATCCCCTTCAAGTCATATTTTTTCCTATTTATAGATAACATTATCCCTTTCAAGAATAACCTTGAAACATAAATGGAAAAGTTTTTGATTAATTTGATTAATTTTTATTTAATGAAATCAAATCCCTTAAGCAATGTATTACTTCAATAACACTATCTGCTCTTCTTTCAATTTGCAATTCTATTGTTATAGAGATATTGACAACTATGAACACAAAGTAAGTTGGCATCAAGAATTTGGGGGAGGGCTCTTCTTCAAAATTAAAGTATGGTTTAAGGGCTTCAAATAAACTGAAGATTTTCTCAACTGTATTTGTAAAAGAGAGCCAACAGATTTTTGAGTGCATGAGAGTTGAAGAATACTGGATGCCAATAATTTCTTTTTAATTAAAAAAAAAATCATGGCCAGGTGCAGAGGCTCATGCCTGTAATCCCAGCACTTTGGGAGGCTGAGGCAGGCGGATCCCTTGAGCCCAGGAGTTGGAGACTAGCCTGGGCAACTTGATGAAACCCCATCTCTACAAAAAATACAAAACTTAGCTGAGCGCAGTGGCATGCACCTGTAGTCCCAGCTTCTCAGGAGGCTGAGGTGGGAAGATCGCTTGAGCCTGGGAGGTCTAGGCTGCAGGGAGCCAAGATTGCACCACTGCTCTCCAGCACGGGCGACAGAACAAGACCCTGTCTAAAAATAAAATAAAATAAAATAAAATATAATAAAAAAAATTAAAATCTTGTACTTGCTAAATTTGAACAGTGTAAATGCCAAAGTAAGAGAAGAATTTCATGACAATTACTTCAATGTTAACAGAAAGGACATCAGATGCTAGTAGAGTGTCATTATGCAAAATATGGGCAGGATGTCTTCCCTAGAATCATGCAGGCTTTTTTCCAACCTTGAATAAATATAGTCTGCACCTTTATGCAAACATCCACTAAAGTTTGTATCATTTCCACCAAAAGTGGAACATTTTTCTCATTAACTCCTAACTCAATAAGAGAGTCTCTGCAAAAATTTGCCCTTGTTTCTGAAGTTTGATCTGGAAGGAATTATACTCACAAGACTTTACCCCAAGAAAAATATTGCATAAGCAAAGGGAAAGGCTTTTATTCTGTATTGAGAACAGGTGCTTCAGTAGCTTTGCTGTAAGAATGATGAGACATTGAGATCTTGATCATCTCTGTAATATTAAATGGAGTTATTACATTTTAGATTATTGCAGTAGATTTCATCTTGGCACTTGAAAATTTGCTTTTAATTTTGGAATCAGAAAATTTGAACACACTGGTAGCAGTATGTTCAAATTGTCATTTGAGATGCAAGATTGATGATAATAAACAGAGTAGAAGACCATTACAGCTTCTGCTTTATTTTTTCACCTGATTTTTTCTTAACAAATGTCTGCTATTTCATTATTTTCTTTGGTACCAGTTCACGAAATCATACATCTTGTGCTTAGCTGTTATATGCTGGTTTATATCTGATTTTCTACCATTTTTGATATTGAATGAACAATTGTATACTAAACCAAGATCTTCAAAATGACTTTTCCCTCATTTAACAAATGTACACTCTTAAATATATCATGGAATTTAAGCTTGTGTTTTGCCATTTTGAGATTCAAATATACACAAATTTTAAAAATAGATAAAGCAACCACTATAATAATTGAAAAGTAGGTCTGTCACTAGGAAGTTGTAACTTATAACCAACTGTATATAGAGGTTGGGCTGTTGAATGGGATGTGAACTTGTGAACCAACAATAAATTGAACTCGATATCTGATGCAAAAAAGATTAACTTCCTGTATGCCTACAACAGATCATAAGTCACAGTCTTCCAGAACAAAGCCAGAGCTTTCGGAACATTATGGGAAGCCTGGAGTTTATGGACTGACTAGCATTGATAAGCAGGAGTGTGGAGGGCCTGACAGACTTTCGGTGCATTGCTGTGCTCACTGGACTAAAGCTGCTGTCAAGGAGTGGCTTTTAGAACATGGCAGCTGGATCGAGTGCTCAATGATTGGCTGATGTCTGGAAGTGTGGGGCTGTCTCAGATTGGCTGACTTTGGGGGGTTATCACTGATTGACTGAGTTGTAGGACTGGGCATTTCTGATAGACTTTCAGAAGTTTGGGGCTGTCATTGATTTGCTCTCAGAACTGCAGTTACTGAAGTGAGGCTATCACTTGCTGATTGACTGACTTTTAGTGTACACACACACACACACACACACACACACACACACACACACAGAGTTATCACTAATTAATACTGTTCACAGCTTAAGACTTTGGCCGAAGAAGCCAGGCGCGGTGGCTCACGCCTGTAATCCCAGCACTTTGGGAGGCCGAGGCGGGTGGATCACGAGGTCAGGAGATCGAGACCATCCTGGCTAATACGGTGAAACCCCGTCTCTACTAAAAATACAAAAAATTAGCCAGGCGTGGTGGTGGGCACCTGTAGTCCCAGCTTCTTGGGAGGCTGAGGCAGGAGAATGGCGTGAACCTGGGAGGCGGAGCTTGCAGTGAGCCGAGATCATGCCACTGCACTCCAGCCTGGGTGACAGAGCAAGACTCTGTCTAAAAAAAAAAAAAAAAAAAAAAAGACTTTGGCCAAAGAACAGTCTTTTCCTTTCTTGAATATGACAAATAATACTTTTAGGCCAGGTGCGGTGGCTCACGCCTGTAATCGCAGAACTTTGGGAGGCCGAGGTGGGAGGATCACTTGAGCCAGGAGTTCAAGACCAGCCCGGTCAACATGGTGCAACCCCGTATCTACTAAAAATGCAAAATTAGCCGGGCGAGGTGGCACATGCCTGTAATCCCAGCTACTCGGGGGCTGAGACACGAGAATCACTGGAACCCAGGAGGCAGGGGTTGCAGTGAGCCAAGATTGCACCACTGCACTCCAGCTCGGGCGGCAGAGCGAAACTCCATCAAAAAAAAATTTTAAAAGTACTTTTAATTCTTTCACTCCTTTTGGTCTTCCTTCAGCCAAACCTGCAGAAAGACCATATGGGACTGTCTGAACAATTTATAGATTGTCTTTATTTGGAGAGGTAGGATTTTTTTTTTTTTTTTTTTTTTTTTACATTGCAAAAAGTAGTATTACCCTTTAAACAATTTAAGAGCCAATTACTGTGGCTGAAAAGTAACTCCAACTACCAAGTTTTTAGTAATTTATTTATAAAAAAACTGAATCTGGCACATTTAGAAGATCTTGATAGTCAATACAGCATGCAGAATAGAATCACTGAATGCAGGATATGTATTTAAAGTCCTCTGTCTGCAGCCCTGCCAAGTTCTCCAACGTCTCTCTGGGTCCAGGAGGCTGTGGCCTGGCCTTATCTCAGCAAGGTCATCTGCTTCATGCCTATGAACTTTACAGCTGCCACAGAAATTTCCTGTGCATCTTTCAAGACCCACTCCGTGGCTCCTCCTTTCCCAAGCCATGGCTATAAATTTTAAGACCTCCCTCAGAGGGTGTTTGGAGAGGAAGAGGTCAGGGCCCTGAGAATGTGGATGTTTAAGGAGGAAACAAGCAAACAAGAATGCCAGCAAGGAGCCTGAGAAGGAGCTGCCAAAGAAGTAAAAGAAAGGCAGGAGCAAAGGTTGTTCTGGCAAGCAGAGGAAGACAGGGTTTCAAGGGAGGAGCTGGATAGGTGGTCCTATGTCCATGAACAAACATCAGGGGTCATGATTCACCCAAACTGAGGGCAGAATGCCCTGAGGTGTGTTTTTTAGGGTGAAGAGGGTTGGGGCTGCAGCTTCCTCGGAGTTTGAAGGAGTAAGAATATGGCTGAGGCTGGTGGTTGAGACAACAAGGGCAAATGAGGTTACCCAGGGGAATAGTGCAGAGTGGGGAGAGCAGAGAAGAAAAAGAAGCTCTGGCATGGCCCTGAGGAACTTCAGTGGTGGGATTGGGCAGAGGTGAGGGGCTGGGGAGAGAATGCTGGGGGGAGAAGAAGGGGGAGAAAAAGGGATGGGAGAAGAAAGAAGGAGAGAGAATGAGAGAAAAAGGAAAAGCGTGGAATGAGAGGGTCCCTCAGGAAGAAAGAATTAATGGGTATGAGACCAAGGAGCCCTTACTACCTGTCCTGGAGTAGATTGAGCAGAGGAATCAGGGAGAGGCTGCTGGCAGTGGGATGAAGATGTTATAGGACCAACAGGCTCATATGCCCAATGCACAGTAACTAACCAATTACACTAAGACAGCAAAAATGCAGCAAAAAAGAATGTAATCATCACAGGGCACCACATCAAGCAAGGAGATGGGAGGAGAACCTCAAATCCATCTCCCCAAGGAGTTCCGGGCTGGAGTTATTTATTAAGGGGATCGTGGAAGATGAGGGGTTGTTTTTGTCAGGGTAAGGGGGATGAAATCGTCAGGAAATGGAAACTGCATACTTTGGTGAGTCAGCTTTTCATGGAGTCGTTCAAGTCAGCTGGCGTCAGTGGGGTCCTTCAGACCAGCTGAAATAGTAGTTTCTTCAGTATGCAGAACATGAAGGAATATCTCAAAGGGAAAACAACATTTCACAATGTTCAAATTGTTATCTGTAGAGCAGTTAAGAGGAACTGTAATCATGTAACAGGGTCTACATGATTCTAAGACAGTAGGCACAAACAACTATGTGGAAGCAGGCCAGAGAGTAAGTTGACTTGATTAAAGCTGAATATGCTGCAAGCTTGGCTTATTTTACTTTTTCCCCTCCCTTCTTCCCTAATTTTATGACGTTTATAGGGGAGGTTTCAAGGGTTGAAGCAGAGATGAGATGAATCCAATCTCCAGAGCGTACATCTCTCCTGTGGGAAATTTGGCTATGCTCTGGGTTGAGATTGGGTGAGGGTAATATGCTGGCAAGGTATGCATAGTCCAGGAACAGGTATTTGGTTTATGCAAACAGCATGGTGCAGTTTTGGAACCGATGGGGAAGGAGCCAGAAAGGTAGAGCCAAAATTGCAGAAAGACACAGAGAGAAATTGAAAAAGCAACAGAGATGTAGAGTGATATAAATATTTAGAAAGATGGAAAATAATGACCCTGAGAATAAGGAGATAATGAAGGGACAGAAAATAAAGATACAGAGAATGAAGATAACGATAGCGAAAAATAGGGAGAAGGCCCTGTCTGCGTTGTTTGGCTGCTTCAGGGAAGGGGGCAGGGGAGACTGAGTGGAGGGTAAGCGGGTGTCAAAAGAGCTTATGAAGGGATGTGCCCTGGGCTCTACACTGGACAAAGGCAAAGCTGTAACGTACATATATTATTATTTTGTTTTTCTTCTTGTTGCCTTTGTAACTATGAATTCTATGCCTTTTTTCCTTAATTTTTCATCTAATTAATTTATGTTGTAATCTTTAGCATTCTGTCCTGCTTTCTCATGTTTAACTGTTTTCTTTTTCTTTTCTTTTCTTTTTTCCTTTTTTTTTTTTTTGAGATGGAGTCTTGCTCTGTCGCCCAGACTGGAGTGCAGTGGTGTGATCTCGGCTCACTGCAACCTCCACCTCCCGGGTTCAAGCAGTTCTCCTGCCTCAGCCTCTCGAGTAGCTGGGATTACAGGCATGCACCACCACGCCCAGCTAATTTTTTTGTATTTTTAGTAGAGACAGGGTTTCACCATATTGGCCAGGCTGGTCTTGAACTCCTGACCTCGTGATCCACCCACCTCGGCCTCCCCAAGTGCTGGGATTACAGGCGTGAGCCACCGCGCCCAGCGGTTTAACTGTTTTCTAACTTATTGATTTAAAAGCATAATTCATTTATGTTTGTTTCATCGCTGGGAATCAGTATCTACATAAGATGAAGATATTAGAGGTTTTTTTTTTTTTTTAACCTATCACTTTCTGACAGTCATTCTTTTGCTGTTACATTTTCAATGCTGATAACATTTCTATTCTGTTCTGTAAATATAACTAGGTCTACCAGGCCTTGTATACGGATTGATTCTAAAGCTGAAAACCAGTGCACATCATTTACATTATTGGCAAAATGAATCAACAGAGACTGAGAACATTACCAGGATATCTGACAGCCTATATGATGCTCTTGTGTACCTAAGAGAAAGGTGACCCATTTTAGACAGATGAATATGGAAAAAGCCTCCTTTTTGGATGACTGCAGCCCTGTGTGGGTGACACTTGACAAGTAGAGCATAGCCTGGATTTCAGCCCCAACTTGTACTTTTGACTCTGCAACTTTGTGCCCTGCACAAATTTCACAACCCTATAACAAACTTGACCTGGGGCCACCCTGAATGTTTCCCCCTCAGGTCAGCTGGTGCTCAGACACAGGTTGACTCTGAAACTGAGCTCTCTGTATTCAATCCGGAATGACCTACACCAACCTGGTCTAGGGCCTGAGACTGAGTATCTCAAGGCAAAGAGTAAGGGTAATAGCTGGAGTTGCCAAAATTAGAAAACAAAAGGCAAAGTGAAAAGGCAATCTTCAACCCTTGAAACCTCCCCTATAAACGTCATAAAACTAGGGAAGAAGGGAGGGGAAAAAGTAAAATAAACCAAGCTTGCAGCATATTCAGCTTTAATCAAGTCAACTTACTCTCTGGCCTGCTTCCACATAGTTGTTTGTGCCTACTGTCTTGGTGTCCTGGTGTCCTGTAATTTCTATTTCACTGTGGTGAAAAAATAAAAATTGTGTTTCATCTATGGTGGACTGTCATCCTTAATTTTAAGGGCAGACCCTTAAAACAGTGTGAACATAGTACCAACCTCATTGTGGTTTTGTAAGGGTTAAGTAAGATATGTAAAGCACTATTGACTGGCAATGAGTGCTCAGTAAATGTCAGCAAATTAGCGGGAGTTAGACAAGTATAGTGAGTGAGAAGTTTAGTGGAAAAGGAAAGGACAGAGGATGGGGGATGGGGCTGCTTGGCAGGATGTTGGGAAGCCAAGAAGTCTTCAGTAAGTACTTGCTGGTGTCTGACTGATTAGGACGGGAGCTTGCAAGGCAATGTGGAGTGGTCCCAAAAGCTCAGACCCTGGAGACAAGGGATCAGAAACATTGGCTGTGACTTTTTGGACAAATCACTCTTCCCTCTCTCTGGGCCACAAGTTCTTTATCTACCACAGGCAATGTCAATCCTGCCAGCCATAAATAGCTCCCTGGGCAGTGGCAAGAAGGAAATGTATGAGAGAACACTTTGGAAAACCAAATGCATTTTCTTTAACAGTATATTGATCATCTAGGAGTTACACTAAGTCTATTAGGCACACAGCCTTCGAACTGGGGGATAGTTACTCCTGGTGGCACACAAAGAGATTATATAGGAACATGTCATTTTAAGGGAATCAATTTCCAGATCCTCAGCTTCAATATTTACTCTTTTCTAAAACCGACCTGCCCAAGTACCCATTCTCCCTCACCACCTCTACTTTTACAATCCTTTCTGTTTACAAAAGAAAGGCAAGCCTCATACTACCCTAGAGCACTAGTCACAGAGTGTCAAAAACCTCCAGGCATCTAACAAAGGGGAAATTCCAAATACTGGTTCTGTTGTTAAGAAAGTGAGTGATTGTTTTACTGGGAAATAAATCCTTTTGTGAACCAGATGCTTTCTAATTCTTTGCTTTCAACATAATGGGTAAGAAGAATGTAATGGAGTTGGCAGCTGGTAAATCATTAAGAATAATTTTGATGATGAATCGTACGTGATTTTTAGCATGTAATTCATAAGGAGTTCAAAGAACTGAGTGACTTTGTTATAACAAAACGTTCATTCATTCTTATCTACTTATTTATTTCCCAGTGCTTAAATCTATATAAATGAAAAACAGGAAGAGCAGTGTCTCTTAATGCTGTCTCATTTGAACGGTAAATTATATTGATCTGTGGATACATCAGCCAATTTTAGAAGCTCCATTGATCTCATTAGGGGATATGTTTCCAATAAAATTTTACCTTCTGTGTTTTTCAAATATGTAATTTATGTTTTTTATCAATTGCATACTAATAATTATAACTCAATCTTGAAGAAAACTTTAATACTTAGATCCTTATAGCTCTGAGAGATAAAAATGTTTAATTTCAGTCTATA
This sequence comes from Macaca thibetana thibetana, assembly GCF_024542745.1. Classification (NCBI taxonomy): domain Eukaryota; kingdom Metazoa; phylum Chordata; class Mammalia; order Primates; family Cercopithecidae; genus Macaca; species Macaca thibetana. The sequence continues at coordinate 54,142,572 of NC_065598.1, forward strand.
TATAGATTTTTATTGCGAGAAGTATGACAAGGTAATCAAGAAAAGATGCCAGTTTCTCAAACAACATACAAATGGCAAACAGGTATATGAAAAGGTGCTCAACATAATTGATTATCAGAGAAGTAAAAATCAAAACTACAATGAAATATCATCTCACTCCAGTTAAAATGACTTTTATCCAAAAGACAGGCAATCACAAATGCTGGTGAGGGTGTGGAGAAAAGGGAACCCTTGTACATTGTTGGTGGGAATGTAAATTAGTACAACCACTATGGAAAACAGTTTGGAGGTTCCTTGAAAAATAAAAATAGAGCCACTGATCCAGCAATCCACTGCGAGGTATGTACCCAAAAGAAAGGAAAAAGAATACCAAAAAAGTATCAAAAAGGTACCTACACTCTCATATTTATTGCAGCACTATTCCCAATAGCCAAGATTTGAAAGCAACCTAAGTGTCCATCAATAGATAAGTGGATAAAAAAATGTGGTACATATACACAGTGGAGTACTACTCAGCCATAAAAAGAATGAGATCCTGTCATTTGCAACAACATGGATGGAACTGGGGTCATTAAATAATCCAGGCACAGAAAGGCAAACATCACATGTCCTCACTTATTTGTGGGAGCTGAAAATTAAAACAACTGAATTCATGGAGTTAGAGAGTAGAATGGTTACCAGAGGATGGTAAGGGTAATTGTGGGGTGATGGGGACATGGAGATGGCTAATGGACACACAAAAAATAGAATGATTAAGATGATTAAGATCTAATGTTTGATAGTGCAACAGGTTGACTGTAGTAAGAAATAATTTAATTGTACATTTAAAAATAACTAAAGGAGTATAATTGAATTGTCTGTAACACAAGGGATAAATGCTTGAGGTGACAGGCACCCATTTACCCTGATGTGATTATTACATTACATACCTGTATCAAAATATCTCATATGCCCCATAAATATATGTACCTACTGTGTGCCCACAAAAATTAAAAATTTAAAAAGAAATGATGTCAAATATAAAAAATTCATTAAGACAAAATTCTTTGGAGAAATGAAAAGTAAATCAAGTTCAAAATTTCTGATAGTCACATGACTATGCTATTTAGATTCCATTGGGTAGATTTGGAAGAATGATGCTTACAGTGAGCTGAAAGTGACATCTTTTGAAACTAATTAAACATAATGAAAAATTTCAGGTGTCAATTTTAAAATGTGCAAAGTCATACACAGTTTTTCAAAATCATTTTGGAGCATATGTAAGCAAAATGTCAGCAGGGCATCATGCTTGCCTGAGGCCTATGAGTCTCTTAAAAGTTAGAGCCAGGACCACACTAAAATCTATATAGAGGATCCTAGGCTGTCTTGCTTTTGGAAACCTCCACCCCACAACTTTTCAAACAAATTAAAATGCTTTCACATCTCTCATTAAATATAAGCTTCTTGCTGCGAAACATTGGAAGGGGATTGTTATAACTTTGCTTTTTGAAAATACTTGCCTACAAGTACCTCATTCAACTTACAAGTGGCTAAGATTTCGTAGCAATACAAAATGCTGCTTGCTTGGGAACTTTTGTGATGTGAGAAAATTTAATCTACAAATAGTTTTCAAATGTAATGGATACTCCGAATTTTATTAATTCTAAAGTAAACAATAAAACTGACCTAATATTACATTTGAAAACATTTGGTTTCACATTTACTACTTTTGACTTTCCAGTTTTCTTTTTCTTTCTTTTTTTTTTTTTTTTTTTTTTTTTTTTTGTGTGTGTGTGAGACGGAGTCTTGCTCTGTAGCCCGGGCTGGAGTGCAGTGGCCGGATCTCAGCTCACTGCAAGCTCCGCCTCCCGGGTTTAGGCCATTCTCCTGCCTCAGCCTCCGGAGTAGCTGGGACTACAGGCGCCCGCCACCTCGCCCGGCTAGTCTTTTGTATTTTTAGTAGAGACGGGGTTTCACGGTGTTAGCCAGGATGGTCTCGATCTCCTGACCTCGTGATCCGCCCGTCTCGGCCTCCCAAAGTGCTGGGATTACAGGCTTGAGCCACCGCGCCCGGCCCCAGTTTTCTTTTTCATATGTTGGAGTGAGCACATTTATTTTTAGGTCTCAAACACTTTCAGATCCCTTTGAAGAGCTCAAGCAGCCCTTGGCATGATGTTTGTCATTCCCAGTGGGCCAGTTGGCTTGGGTAGGAAGTGGGTCCAATCAGCATCTGCAACTGTAGTGCCTAGTAGAGTGGCTGGCATGGATGGGTGACTAAGGTTTGTTGGATCAAAGAAGGAAACGAATGTTCCAAGAGATCACAAAAATGTTGGGAAAAAAGAATAACAGCATATTGGGGAAAAGGCTGAATTGTGAATTTGTTTCTCTGAATTTAGCAGTTATTAAACTCTCTGTAAGTTCTATCAGAATTTGTTTTCTCACATCTGGTTGGTGTAAGCATGATAAAAAAGTCAGGCTGTACATCAAACTATTAAAAAAAGTGTATAATATTGTTTATCAGGTTTAATTGGGTTCAACTTTATCTGCTGGGAGCTTCTCATGGAGTACTTTTGTTATGCAAGTGTTACTTATTGTGCAAGCAATTGTCTGAGGAATAGTGTGTGAAGAGTCCTGAGCATGTGATGCATGTGGGCATTTTGTTTAACTAAAGAAGAGTTTGGATATATCATCAATATTTGTGATGAACAGAAATAACTTTGTTATATTGAGACATATTCCTGGTAAACAACTTTATGCTATCTAGGGCAGATTTAATTTCTTAAGCTAGCCTATTTGGCTCTTTCCTCTAATTTCCACTGGAAATTGGATGCATTCAGCATTTTATCCAGTAAGCAGATGACAGGATGGAGAATTGCCAAGTGGTAGAATTTCAGGCTTGATCCAACAACCCTAGAAGATCCTCGCTTGTTCTCTGTTGACAGTGATTATATTCAAAAGGAGTTTCTGTAGTGGATTTATCAATTGGCCTGACTAGAGAAAAGAACATAAGGTATGGGAACTAACTGCCACAAATAGGGAACATCTGTATAAATTCAAGATGAAGAGTCAATTTTAACGCAGACAAAAGTCCAGACAATGAAGACTTCCTAGAGATAACTGTTCAAACTTGTCCTTGATCAGATACACTCTGCTCTGCCAAGAACACAACTGATATATCATAGTTATTCCCAAAAGCATAGATCTTAGCAGGCAATACAAGTTTTACCTTCTATAATTATATTGATATGTTGTTTGCATTCTGTGAAAAATGATACTTAATGCTAATTAAAAAATGTACATGTTTCTGTTATCAACTCAATAAAGTACAGCTTTATGAGCCATTGGGTCAAAATCCGAACTTCTTGGATGAAAACGAAGACATTGGATGAAAATTGCATTGGTTCTGCTATTCTAAATGTACTAGATACCAATAAATTGATTAAAATAGATAAGTTCAGGAGCCATGAAAATGTAGATGCATGGGCTCAAAAATATATCAACAACCTTAAACATTTGATACCAGGAAAGTTGTAGTATGTGGAATAATATTAACCAGATAATATTAACTAGGATCATTGGAATATTAACTAGAATCATTGGAAACAAGTGACTGAAAGTTGGCATTTAAATGGAAATGCTTTTCAAGCTTCAGGTTGTGCTACATAATCCATGAGCTTATATTGATAACATAGGCTGACAGCGAGCTTTAGAGCTAAGATTTTCAGGACTCAGATGAACAGAATTGGAAAATGGAAACCACTGTAACATACTAGTGTTTCTTAGCTTTGCACTGAGGTCTTCTTCTCTCGCCTCAACCATATAATAGGGAATAATTTAAGACCATTCTGACACAAATCAATTTGGGTAATGGCACTACATGATGTAAGTCTGACCTCATTAATGGACTTAGATTGGGAGGGCAGAGGAATGCAAGATGACTAGAGCATGGCATCAAATGAACCAACCAATAGATTGATCCTCCACCTCTGAGGAATATTTAGAGATTTGTAACTGTACAAAGAGAAATAAGAGAAATGCATCCCAGTATAAAATGAGCTTGTTTGTATTAACAGCTTTTAAGGACAAGCTTCAGATGTTTGTTCACTGAAAAGTGTATATTGAAAAGTGGAGGTAAAGCTGTTTGGCTTGCAGCATATGAGATGCCACCAAGGAAGGAGCATAACATTTCTGATATGCAGCATTTTTTTTTTTATTATACTTCAAGTTCTAGGGTACATGTGCATAACGTGCAGGTTTGTTACATATGTATACTTGTGCCATGTTGGTGTGCTGCACCCATCAACTCGTCAGCACCCATCAACTCGTCATTTACATCAGGTATAACTCCCAGTGCAATCCCTCCCCCCTCCCCCCTCCCCATGATAGGCCCCGGTGTGTGATGTTCCCCTTCCCGAGTCCAAGTGATCTCATTGTTCAGTTCCCCCCTATGAGTGAGAACATGCGGTGTTTGGTTTTCTGTTCTTGTGATAGTTTGATGAGAATGATGGTTTCCAGCTGCATCCATGTCCCTACAAAGGACACAAACTGATCCTTTTTTATGGCTGCATAGTATTCCATGGTGTATATGTGCCACATTTTCTTAATCCAGTCTGTCACTGATGGACATTTGGGTTGATTCCAAGTCTTTGCTATTGTGAATAGTGCCGCAATAAACATACGTGTGCATGTGTCTTTATAGCAGCATGATTTATAATCCTTTAAAAACAAACAACCCCATCAAAAAGTGGGCAAAGGATATGAACAGACATTTCTCAAAAGAAGACATTCATACAGCCAACAGACACATGAAAAAATGCTCATCATCACTGGCCATCAGAGAAATGCAAATCAAAACCACAATGAGATACCATCTCACACCAGTTAGAATGGCGATCATTCAAAAGTCAGGAAACAACAGGTGCTGGAGAGGATGTGGAGAAATAGGAACACTTTTACACTGTTGGTGGGATTGTAAACTAGTTCAACCATTATGGAAAACAGTATGGCGATTCCTCAAGGATCTAGAACTAGATGTACCATATGACCCAGCCATCCCATTACTGGGTATATACCCAAAGGATATGCAGCTTTTTAATAGCTGAAAGGCAGTTAGCAAAAAGGAGTTGTGTCAAATAGGGCTCTAAGATAAATGTAAAATAAAGAAGAGTTCAATAAAAACTTATGTGCTTTGCGTTGTACATAAGTATGTGAGACCTGAATGTGAGTATGAATTATTAGTCATGAAATAGTGATCTGTAAACCAACATCTTCTGAAATCTGTTTTATTTAGCAATTACGTGACAGTGTCCTGGTTGATGCTAGCCTATCAGGGGTCAATAGGAGACAAAAGGGCTCACCACTACTCCCACTAAGGATTAAGCTCAAAGCCAGATGGGTCAAGTGTTTGTGGGAGCTTGTGCTGACCTGTAAATGAAGAAAGACCTACCATGAAACTAGTTTGAGAAAATGAAACGTTCCTGGTAAAGATAGAGGAAAAAGAAATGCTGCCTTGTTGAGAAGATGAAGCTTCCAAGAGTAGCAAATTCTTTTATCTCCTTGTTCATGTTTTTCCTTTGTTCAATAAAATATTTCAAGCATTCAAAAGCACAGGGAATAATGCTACACTCCCCACTCAGATTTGTCAAATCTTGGAATTTTGCCTAATTTGATTCAGATATCTTTCTTTTTAGGAAATAAAATATTACAGATACAGTTAAAATCTCTGTGTACTCCTCCCAATCCTTTTCCTCTCTTCTCTTTCTCTCTGTCCAGTGGTCACCACTATTCTGAATTTGTTGTTTGTTATTTCCTTGGAAGTTCTTATACTTTTGCTACATATTAACCTATTCATTGACAACATAGAATATTGTTTTATAGGTTTTATAATTAAGTATAAATAGTATCATAGTAAATATATCACTCTGTAACTTGCTTATAAACAAGATTATACTTTTGAGGATTTTTGCCTTTTTAATATAAATGTAGGGAGTACAAGTGCAGTTTTTTGAGTATATTGTGTAGTGGTGAAGTCTGGGCTTTTAGTGTACCTATCAGCTGAATAATGTACATTGTACCCATTAAGTAATTTCTCATCATCCACTCCCTTCTACCCACCGGCCCTTCTGAGTCTCCAATGTCTATTATTCCACTCTCTATGTCCATATGTACACATTATTTAGTTCTCATATATGAGTAAGAACATGCGGCATTTGATTTTCTGTGTCTGCATTATTTTACTTATGATAATGGCCTCCAGTTCTATCCAAGTTGCTGCAAAAGATATAACTTCAGCCAGGCGCGGTGACTCACGCCTGTAATCCCTGCACTTTGGGAGGCCGAGGTGGGCGGATCACGAGGTCAGGAGATCAAGACCATGTAGACCCAGCTACTCGGGAGGCTGAGACAGGAGAATGGCTTGAACCCGGGAGGTGGAGCTTGCAGTGAGCTGAGATCATGCCACTGCACTCCAGCCTGGGCGACAGAGTTAGACACCATCTCAAAAAAAAAAAAAAATGTGTGTGTATATATATGTATATATAATATATATACACGTATATATATTATATATACATATATATAAAATTTCATGCTTTTTACGGCTGAATAGTATTCCATGGTGTATATATGTCACATTTTCTTTATCCAACCATCCATTGATGGACATTTCGGTTGATTCCATATCTTTGCTTGTTGATTCCATAGTGCTGCTATGAACATACATAAGTGCAGGTATGTTTTTGATATAATGATTTATTTTCCTTTGGGTAGATATCCAGTAGTAGAATTGCTGGATCGAATGGTAGCTCTATTTTTAGTTGCTTGAGAAATCTCCATACTGTTTTCCATAGAGGATGTACTACTTTATATCTCTACCAAAAGTGGATAAGCATTCCCTTTTCTTCACATCCTCGCCAACGTCTGTTATTTTTTGTCTTTTAAATCATAGCCATTCTGACTTGTGTGAGATGATATCCCATTGTGGCTTTAATTTGCATTTCCCTGATGATTAGTGATGCTGATTTTTTCATATGCTTGTTGGCCATTTGTATGTCTTCTTTTGGAAAATGTCTGTTCCTGTCATTTGCAAATTTTTAATGGGGTTATTTGGCGTTTTTTGTTGTTATTGGGTTGTTTGAGTTCTGTGTAGATTCTGGATATGAGTCCTTTGTCCTATGCATAGGTTGCAAATATTTTCTCTCATTCTGCAGGTTGTCTGTTCACTCTGTTGATTATTTCTTTTGCTGTGCAGAAGCTTTTTAGTTTAATTAAGTCCTATTTACTTATTTTTGGTTTTATTGCATTTGCTTTTGAGTTCTTAGTTATGAATTCTTTTTTTTAATTTTTATCTATTTATTTATTTATTAATTATTATTATACTTTAAGTTCTAGGGTACATGTGCATAACGTGCAGGTTTGTTACATATGTATACTTGTGCCATATTGGTGTGCTGCACCCATCAACTCGTCAGCACCCATCAACTCGTCATTTACATCAGGTATAACTCCCAATGCAATCCCTCCCCCCTCCCCCCTCCCCATGATAGGCCCCGGTGTGTGATGTTCCCCTTCCCGAGTCCAAGTGATCTCATTGTTCAGTTCCCCCCTATGAGTGAGAACATGCGGTGTTTGGTTTTCTGTTCTTGTGATAGTTTGATGAGAATGATAGTTTCCAGCTGCATCCATGTCCCTACAAAGGACACAAACTGATCCTTTTTTATGGCTGCATAGTATTCCATGGTGTATATGTGCCACATTTTCTTAATCCAGTCTGTCACTGATGGACATTTGGGTTGATTCCAAGTCTTTGCTATTGTGAATAGTGCCGCAATGAACTTACGTGTGCATGTGTCTTTATAGCAGCATGATTTATAATCCTTTGGGTATATACCCAGTAATGGGATGGCTGGGTCATATGGTACTTCTAGTTCTAGATCCTTGAGGAATCGCCATACTGTCTTCCACAATGGTTGAACTAGTTTACAATCCCACCAACAGTGTAAAAGTGTTCCTATTTCTCCACATCCTCTCCAGCACCTGTTGTTTCCTGACTTTTTAATGATCACCATTCTAACTGGTGTGAGATGGTGTCTCATTGTGGTTTTGATTTGCATTTCTCTGATGGCCAGTGATGATGAGCATTTTTTCATGTGTCTGTTGGCTGTGTGAATGTCTTCTTTTGAGAAATGTCTGTTCATATCCTTTGCCCACTTTTTGATGGGGTTGTTTGTTTTTTTCTTGTAAATTTGTTTGAGTTCTTTGTAGGTTCTGGATATTAGCCCTTTGTCAGATGAGTAGATGCCTAGACCAACATCCAGAAGAGTTTTTCCTAGGTTTTCTTCTAGTATTTTTACAGTTACAGGTCTTACATTTAAGTCTTTAATCCATCTTGAGTTAATTGTTCTATGTGGTGAGATATAGGGGCCCAATTTTCTCCTTCTGCATATGACAAGCCAATTTTCCAAGGACCATTTATGGAATAGGATGTCCTTTCCACAGCATATATTTTTGTCAACTTTGTAAAAGATCAGTTGGCTGTACATATGCAGCTTTATTTCTGGGTTCTATATTCTGTTCCATTGATCAGTGTGCCTATTTTTATACCAATACCATACTGTTTTAGTTACCATAGTTTTGTAATATAATTTGAAGTCAGGTAATGTGATGCCTCCAGTTTTGTTCTTTTTGCTTAGAATTGTTTTGGCTATTTGGGCTTTTTGGTTCCATATGAATTTTAGGGTTGTTCTTTCTAATTATGTAAAAAAATGGCATTAGTATTTTGATAGGGAAAATCATTAAAATGTATTAGTATTTTGATAGGGAAAATGGAATTCTCCATTCCTTGCATTCAATCTATAGATTGCTTTGGCAGTAGGGTCATTTTAATGATTTTCATTCTTCCAATCCTTGAGCATGGGGTGTTTTTCCATTTGTTTGTGTCATCTATAATTTTGTTTTATCTATAACAGTGCCTGTAGCCTTCATTTGTTATTTTTCACTGCTGTTTACTGAATGCATGGATCACATTCTATTTGTTAATGCCCTGGCTTATTTAGGTTGTTTTCAATTTTCCCCGTATCAATTATTGCTGTACTGAGCATTCCTTTACCTTTCCACCTGTATATATGAGCAAGGGTTTCTTTAGAAAATGTACTTCAGAGTGGTATTGCATGAAGAAACATTTTGATGAGCATGAAAGATGTCAGGATGTGTCACCCACTGCACTCCAGCCTGGGTGACAGAGCGAGATTCCATCTCAAAAACAAAACAAAACAAAACAAAACACATTTATTGAGCACCTAATATGCCTAGCTGCTGTCTAGGCACCGGGAATATGACAGTTAATGGGATTCAGTCCTGATGTCAGTGCTTCTCAATGTCAATGTGCATATGAATCACCTAGGAATTTTGTTAAAATGCAGACTTTTAATTCATCAGGTCTGGGTGGGATCTGAGATTCTGCATTTCTTAAAAGTTCCCAGGTATGCCGATGTTGCTGGTCTAGGGACCTCACTTTGAATAGCAAGGGATTGGAGGATGCCTGGATGAGTGTTTATGATACATGATGAAGAACAGGTAGCATTTGGATGTGGCACCATCTGTGTAACTGTGTGGCATCTGACAAGGTCTGTATATGTGGCATTTAAGTGATCATTGGTGACAACCAGATAAGGGAGAAATGACATGACATTTGATTAAGCACGACTAAGTCTGAATGAATGTGTGTGATGTCTAAGTAAGTGTGAGTAATATGTAAGAATGTGTGTGTGTGACATCTGAAGGAGTGTGTGTAAGATCAGAGTGTATGAAATCTGAGTGAATGCATGATGCTTGAGTAACTGCAAATCTTGTGAATAAATGCAAATAATTTATTGGAGTCAATAGCACTATAGGTTGATCCAATGCACTATTTATAATTTATATTAAGTCTCCCTTTTATAGCTGAGAATCATTTTCCAAGTTTTTGCATCCAGAGGCATCATCTACAACTTCCTTTCCTTTTCTCTTGGCCTTGGATATAGCCTATCATTTCTTTCCCAGTTGTTCTGTTTCTGGAGTGGGGATAACGAGAATATTCAGTTACTTGTTGAGGTCCCTTCCAACTTAGGTACCAGGGAAAGCAAGCTCCAAATATATTAATTAATCCATTCCTTGAGCTGCCCCACCCCATCCCCCATGTCAGAGTCATGAATCATAGAGTATCTTCTGGGTATTCAGCAGTCATGCAGTTGCATTTCCCTCTCTTGCTCCAGGGGCTCCTCAAGGAAGTTGAACGGCATCAGAGGTTAGAAGGGTAGCAGATGGTGTAGTAAGATGAGCCCAGGTCCCAGGTAGGGTATAGCCCAGTGGGAGTAACAACTCAAAACCTCTGCCAGGTCCTGTAGGTTAACAGACCCCATCAAGATCAATAACAGAGCTTCCAATCTTTTTTTAGGGGCAGACAGGAGGAAAGACCAATTGACAACATCATCAGTCCAGCATCACAAGACTGGAAAAGACTTTGGAATTTATGTGAAACCAACTGCCTACCCAAAGAAGGACTGCCTTCCACTCCTCCCGCAAGGTTCCAGTCAAGGAATAATCCATACTTCTATATAGCTCCGTGGATGGAAACCATCATTCCAGGGGTCAGGGCCTTAGGCTGACACGGAGTTGGCTTCCAGATTTGTGTTTGGTTAGATCCAGTAATACAGACTGCCAACTGAGAACTCCCATCTATGATTTTTCCTGATTGATCTGTCTTCTTTGAGCTTTAAAGTCCTTATCCTGTCATCCACAAAACCACCTGATTCCCTTGAAAACTCTTCTCTGCCATCACAGCCTGCCCCTGTTCAGAACCATTTAGTGGTGACTCATTGCTGACAGAGTAATATCCGCATTCTTTAACCTGGCATTCATGCAAGGGCATAGCAAAGGGAGAACATAGGTCCATGGATGCAAGTTTACAAAAGTGCCACAAAGATGCCAGCCAATAATTTATTTCAACATTGCATTGAGTAATTATCTATAGATTTGCTGAACATCAGGTGTATGAATGCACTCTTGTTTTGCTATGCATTTATTCAATTCTGAGCTATTCTGGCACCAGTGTAAGGAGAGAGGGCACAAACACATTACATTGAGCTTAGGCACCATCTGTGTTCACCAATCTTTTCAGACTCACTCCTTCCAATTTCCTTCCCTTTTAGCTGGGTTGTATGTAGGTAGAAGTGCTGTGAGGGAAAAGCTACCTCCACATTCTGCTGCAGTGGAAGAGGGAAAGTGTGAGGTGGAATGGGGCTATTCCTTTTATCTGGGTCATTTTTTTCTCAGATAATTGAGCGATTCCCCTCCTTAGCTCCTTTCTTTCCTAGAGTGAGTGACTGCCCTGGTTTGCCTAGAACCAAGGGATTTCCCAGGGCATGAGATTTTCAGTGCCAAAACCAAGACAGTGCTGGGAAAACCAGATGGTTGATCACTCTAGTTGCTCAATTGTCTACTTAATGGAGGGCTTCTCCTGAACAGCCACTCTATCTAAAATAATGCACACTCCTTTCCCCACAATCTCTTTTGTTTTACCTTACTTTATTTTTCCGTTTCAGCTCTGTTTGTTTGCTTATTTTCAGTCTCCCTGGCTGCAATGTAAGCTCTATGAAGGTGGAATTTTTTTCTGTCTTGTCACTAATATATCCCTAACACATAGAACAGTACCTGATACATAACAAGCAATCGATACCTACTGTTGCCTGACATTCGTCCAGTTTGCTTCTAGAAAGCTTGAGACATTGTTGTTTTTTAAAAAATTGCTGAACTCCAAGGCTTGGAGGACTTACTACCTGTCATGGCTACTGGCGATCACTTACTCTGCCAGGTGTCCTGTTAACAGGGTTTGACCTGTCATTTAAATGTAAATACGGCTTAGGTTCCACTCTGTAATTTTGAGCTGTTTATCCTGGCAATCCGACCTCCTTAATACCTCTTGTATTCCTCTCTTCTTTAAATCCCATTGTCCTTGTTCCAGATTAGGCCTTAATACCTCTAAAGCATTGCCTGTTAAAACAGATCAAACTCATCATGCTCCAATTTGGTTCTAGCTTCAGGGTTTTTGCTTTAGTTATTTATTCCCTCTTGCTTAGAACATTCTGTCCCCAGATCTAGTTGTGGGTGGGCCCATTGTTTCATTCGGGTCTCAACTGAAATATCACCTCCTCAGGGAGGCTTTCCCTGACTTACCAATCCAAAGAAGCCCCAGCAGTCACTCTTCTTTTACCCTATTTCATTTTCTCCATAACATCTATTGCTTTCTGAAATTAATTATCTTTATTTTTCTTATGTGGTTATTTACTGTTCTCCCTGCCACTAGCTTCATAAGCACAGGACTTTTGTTTGTCTGGTTCACTATTCTAACCCCAGAGGCTAGCACAATGCACAGAACATACTAGGAGCTTCCAGGCTAGTCCCCTCCAATCCACCTACAGCAGCCTCCAAAGAGCTGTTCCTAATCTGCAAATCCGATGTCAATCTTCCACCTAAAATCTTTACAGGCTCTCTTACTGTCCCTGGGATAAAGTCAAAGCTTCTCAGTCCAGTGTACAAGGCTCTCTAGGAACTGTGGGTATGGACAGTCCACAGCTTGTTTTTGACTTCCCTTCCCCTCTCCCCAACTTGAACCCTCTAATTCAGACGTACTAAAATGCATACAGTTCTTGGATCCTCCAGGCTTTTGAAAGCCCACATACTTTCATTCATGTTGTTTCCATTGCCTGGGATACCATTCCTTTGCCTTGGCACTGAGAAAACCCCTACTCCTTCCTGACTGTAGAGAACCGTGTGGTTTATGAACAGCAATCTAGTTGGCAGGAGGAGTGTGTTAAGACTTTCTTATAGTTGTATATGTACACCAAAGCCACTAGATTTACTCATCTGGGATATTACTGACTTGAAAATTCAGCCAAGTCTTCTTAGGATGACTTTTAAGAAGTAGCTATATTGAGGTATAATTTACATGCCATAAAATTCACGTTATACATGTACAATGCAAAAATTTTAGTAAATTTATAGGGTTGTATAATTATTACTGCAATCCAGTTTCAGAACATTTGCATCACCTCCAAAAATTCCCTCCTGTCTGTTTACATTTAATCTGAACTCCCACCTCCAGCTCAAGGCAATGATTGATCTGATTTTCATCTCTATAAATTTGCCCTTTCTCTGAATTTTGTATAAATCATATAATATGTAATCTTTTGTGTGTATCAGTACTTTATTTATTTTATTGATGAATAGTATTTCCTTTTTATAATTTCAACTTTTATTTTAGATTCAGTGGGTACAGGTGTAGGCTTGTCACATGGGTGTATTGTATGATCCTGAGGTTTAGGATGTGAATGATCCAATCACTCAGGTAATGAGTATAATACCCAATAGTCAGTTTTTCAACCTTTACCCCTCTCCCTCCCTCCCAGTGTCTATTGCTGCTATCTTTATGCCCACGAATACCTAATGTTTAGCTCTCACTTATAAGTGAGAATATGTGGTATTTGGTTTTCTGTTCCTTTTTAAATTCACTTAGGATGATGGCCTCCAGCTCCATCCATGTTGCTGCAAAGGACATGATTTTATTCTTTTTTATGGCTGCATAGTATTCCATGGTATATATGTACCACATTTTCTTTTTCCAATCCACGATTGATGAACACCTAGGTTGATTCCATGTTTTTGCTATTGTGAATAGAGCTGCAGTGAACATATGAGTGCATATGTCTGTTTTGTAGGATGATTTATTTTCTTTTGGATTTATACCCAGTAACAGAATTGCTGGGTCTAAAGGTAACTCTGTTTTAAGTTCTTTGAGAAATCTCCAAACTGCTTTCCGCATTGGCTGAACTAATTTACATTCCCACCAACAGTGTGTAAGTGTTCCTTTTTTGCCACAGCCTCAACAGCATCTGTTATTTTTTAACTTTTTCGTAATAGCCATTCTGATTGCTGTGAGATGGTATCTCATTGTGTTTTCATTTGCATTTCACTGATTATTAGTGATAATGAGTATTTATTTATTTATTTTATTATTATACTTTAAGTTCTAGGGTACATGTGCACAATATGCAGGTTTGTTACGTAGGTATGCATGTGCCATGTTGGTTTGCTGCACCCATTAACTCGTCTTTTACATTAGGTATTTCTCCTAATGTTATCAATCCCCCAGCCCCCACCCCACAACGGGCCCTGGTGTGTGATGTTCCCCTTCCTGTGTCCATGTGTTCTCATTGTTCAACTCCCACTTATGAGTGAGAACATGTGGTGTTTGGTTTTCTGTCCTTGTGATATTTTGCTGAGAATGATGGTTTCCAGCTTCATCCATGTCCCTGCAAAGGACATGAAGATGATGAGTATTTTTTCATACGTTTGTTGGCTACTTGGTTGCCTTCTTTTGAGAAGTGTCTTTTCATGTCCTTTGCCCATTTTTTAATGGGGTTATTTGTTTTTTGCTTGGTGATTTGTTTACATTCCTTATAGATTCTGGATATTCAACCTTTGTTGGATGCATAGTTTGTGAATATTTCCCCCCGATTCTGTAGGTTGTCTGTTTACTCTGTTGCTGTGCAGAAGCTCTTCAATTTAATTAGAACGCACTTGTCAATTTTTGGTTTTGTTGCAATTGCTTTTGGGACCTTAGGCAAAAATTCCTTGCCAAGCTTGAGGTCAAGAAGGGTATTTCTTAGGTTTTCTTCTAGGATTTTCACAGTTTGAGGCCTTATATTTCAGTCTTTAATCCATCTTGACTTAATTTTTGTATATGGTGAAAAGTAGGAGTCCACTTTTATTCTCCTGCATATGGCTAGCCACTGAATAGCATTTCATTGTATGTATATATCACATTTTGTTAATCCATTCATTTGTCAGTGAACAGTTTGGTTACTTTCATCTTTTGGCTATTGTGAATAATGCTGCTGTGAACATGGCTGTCAAATATCTTTCCAAGAACCTGCTTTAGCTTCTTTTCAGTATATCAAGCAGTGGAATTGCTGTACTGGGCAAGGATTTTTTGAGTAAGATCTCAAGCAATGAAAGCAAAAAATAGACAATGGACAGATGTGATTACATCAAGCTGAAAAGCTTCTGCACAGCTAAGGAAACAATGAATAAAGGGAAGAGACAACCTGCAGAATGAGAGAAAGTATTTGCAAACTATGCCTCTGACAAGGAGTTAATATCCAGAATATATAAGAAACTCATTTCAATAGCACAAAAACCAAATAATCAAATTTAAAGTGGTCAAACATAGACCAATGGAACAGAATAGAGAACGCAGAAATAAGACCTCACACCTCACACCTACAACTATCTGATATTTGACAAACTTGACAAAAACAAGCTAGGGGAAAGGATTCCCTATTCAATAAATGGTGCTGGGATAACTGGCTAGCCATATGCAGAAAATTGAAACTGGACCGCTTCCTTATACCATATACAAAATTTAACTCAAGATGAATTAAAGACTTAAATGTAAAACCCAAAACTATAAAAAGCCTAGAAGAAAACCTAGGCAATACCATTCAGGACATAGGCACAGGCAAAGATTTCATGACGAAGATGCCAAAAGAAATTGCAACAAAAGCAAAAATTGACAAATGGGATCTAATTAAAATAAAGAGCTTCTGCACAGCAAAATAAACTATCAATATAGTAAACAGACAACCTACAGAATGGGAGTAAATTTTTGCAATCTACCCATTTGACAAATGTCTAGTATCCAGAATTTACAAGGAACTTGAACAAATTTACAAGAAAAAGCAAACAACCCCATTATATAGTGGGCAAAGGACATGAACCAACACTTTTCAAAAGAAGACATACATGCAGCCAACAATTATATGGAAAAAAAAAAGCTCAACATCACTGATCATTAGAGAAACAAATCAAAACCACAATGAGATACCATCTCACACCAATCAGAATGGCTACTATTAAAAAGTCCAAAAACAATAGATGCTTGCAAGTTTGCAGAGAAAAAGGAACGCTTATACACTGTTGGTGAGTATGTAAATTAGCTCAACCACTATGGAAGACAGTGTGGCCATTCCTCAAAGACCTAAAAACAGAAATACCACTTGATCCAGCAATCCCGTTACTGGGTATATACCCAAAGGAATATAGATTTTTCTGTTATAAAGACACATGCATATGTATGTCACTGCAGCACTTTTTACAATAGCAAAGATGTGGAATCAACCTAAATGCCCATCAGTGATAGACTGGATAAAGAAAATGTGGTACATATATACCATTGAATACTATTCAGCCATAAAAAAGAATGAGATTATGTAATTTGTAGGGACATGGATGAAGCTGGAGGTCATTATCCTTAGCAAACCAATGTAGGAACAGAAAACCAAATACAGCATGTTCTCACTTATGAGTGGGAGTTAAATGATAACTCATGAACACAAAGAAGATGACAACAGACACTGGGGTCTACTTGAGGGTGGGAGGAGATAGAGGAGCAGAAAATAACTGTTAGGTACTAAGCTTAGTACCTGGGTGATAAAATAATCTGTAAAACACACCTCCAGGACACACATTTACTTATGTAACAAACCTGCACATGTACCATTGAACTTAAAAGTTAAATAAAAAATGGTCAAAATACCTGAATATACATTTCTCTAAAGAAAACATGCAAATCATCAAGAGCTATGTGGAAAATGTTTAACATCCGTAATCATCAGGGAAATGCAAATCAAAACCACAATGAGATACTACCTTACCCTCATTAGAATGGTTATTATCAAAAAGACAAAAAGTAATGAATGCTGGTGAGGATGCAGAGAAAAGGGAACTCTTACACGCTGTTGGTAGGAATGTAAATGTGTACAACCATTATGGAAAACAGTATGTAGGTTTCTCAAAAAATTAAAAATAGAACCACCATTTGACCCAGCAGTCCCATTATGGGTGTGTATCCAAAGGAAATGAAATCAGTATTTCAGAGACATTTGTACTCCCATGTTTATTGCAGCACTATTCGCAATAGCCAAGATAAGAAATCAACCCAAATCCCCATCTAGAAGTGAATGGATAAAATATCACACACACACACTCTCTCTCTCTCTCTCTCTCTCTCACACACACACACACACACACACACACAATGGAATACTATTAAGCCATAAAGCAGAATGAAATCCTGTCACGTGCAGCAACATGGATGAGCCTGGAGGACACTATGGTAAGTGAAATAAGCCAGGCATGGGAAGACAAACACTGCATGATTCCACTCATGTGAAACCTAAAACAGCTGATTTCATAGAAGTAGAGAGTAGACTAGTGATTACCAAAGGCTGGGAAGTGTAGAGAGCGGGGCCGGGAGAAGTTGGTCAATGGGTACAAATTTACAGTTAGACAGGAAGAATAAGTTCTGGTGTTCTATAACACAGTAGGGTGACTATAGCAAATAACAATGTAGTATGTATTTCAAGATAGCTGGAAGAGAAGATTTTGAATGTTCTCACCACAAAGAAATGATATATGTTCAAAGTCATGGATATAGTAATTACCCCAATAATTACTCCCATTTGATCATTATACAATGTATACATGCATTGAAACATCACACTGTATGCCAGAATATGTACAATTATTACGTGTCAATTATACATGTAAAAACTAATTAGATAAAGCAAAGTTCAGACTGTTTCCAAAGCTGCTCCAGGTTTTAATTTCTCTTTTGAGTCACCTAGGCACATGCACACAGCCTCAGGACAGGGCAGGAGGCTTGTGACCTCTCAGGTTCCACCCAGGAATATGCTTGTCCCAACCATGACTACAACCTCAGGATAGTAAAGCCTGAATTGTTAGGTTCTCACCCACTTGCCCACTGTCAAGCAGTCACTTCCACTGACAATGATGCTCATCATGGGCATTGTCTACTGCTCCAAGTCGAGTGAGCTCCCATTGACAGTGGTAGGGAAACTGCAGGTGCTCATTGCCTGTACCACCCTTGCAGAACTTCTTCACTTGTCTAGCTAAGGGATGGGGATAGGAGCAACCCAAGGTCAGAATGCCATAGATTCTCACTGTTCTTGTTCCAAGTTCAGCAGTTTTTAAAGTATAAACACTTCTTAGATTGTCGTATGCCTTTGGGCTCTGAAAAAGTTGTGTTTTATCAATTTTGTCTAGCTTTATAGTTACTTTTTTTGGTAGCAAGATTTGCTGATCTCCCTATTTAGCCATAGCAGGAAATTTCTCAGGATTATTTTAGTCACACTACATAAAATTGAGAAACTGCAGTTATTTATGTTGAAGAATTTAATTAATTATCATTCAATTTATATGGGATGGATGAGCAGTTGATGGAGCTTATACTGGGAAAGGCTAATATTCCACAAAGCCACCCCTAAGCCCCTATATTACCTGGTATACACACAAATCTCTCTTTTTTGTTTTCTATTGTCTGTTTATATCCATCTCCTCTCAGGTCTTGGAATGTCTCAGGCCTAGGGACGAGGTCTGAGTGCTCTCTGGTTCCCAAACTTCTCCAGCAATAACCTAGCACAGAGAATTTTTTCTGTAAATGTTAAGATGAATGAATCCACCAACTGGGGAAGAGACCCACTGGAGGTGTGACCCACTGACATTACCCCCACAGTGTGGATTATCCCCAACATGACTCAGCTAGACAGGGTGAATAACAGCCTTGAAGAAGGACTTGGCAAGTTTCTCTGCCACTAACTTACTGTGAGATCCCAGGCAAAGTCTTTTCCCTCTCTAGGCCTCAGCTACTGCATCTGAGAAAGGAGAGTATTGGAGTGGAGAGTCTTTAAGGTACCTCCTACCTCTGCTTGTCTGTAAGGAATAATAATAACATTAAATACCATTTATGTATTGGAACTTGAGTTGGGTACTATGAATATGTATATGTGCATATAAATACATATATTTCATC
Source organism: Macaca thibetana thibetana (assembly GCF_024542745.1). Lineage (NCBI taxonomy): Eukaryota > Metazoa > Chordata > Mammalia > Primates > Cercopithecidae > Macaca > Macaca thibetana. Next base: position 54,161,476 of record NC_065598.1, read on the forward strand.
CTTAAAACCCTGCAAAATAGGACTGATTCTCTCCATTTTACAAAGCAGAGACAGACTTAGCGGGGAGAGCTGACTGAGTCACACAGCAGGGGAGAAGGAAATGATGTGTGCCCACACCTACTCAAGTTGATGACAGTAGAGGAGACTGGACACTCTGTTCTGTACCATCAGTCTTTTGTACCATATATCTGTTTGCTCTTAGCCCTAGTGGTCCTTGAGCTGTAGCCCTGGAACCCTGGAGGCACAGGTTTAACCATCTCCTATGCATCCTAAGAATTTTCTGGGTCTAATGTGAACAGACAGTTAGTGACTACGTAGGGACCAGATAAGAAAGAAGAGGATTAAGGGTAGAGACTGAATGCAATGCTCTCTTCCTCTTCTCTTGCTTTTTGAAGTCTATCCATCTCTGAAGGTCCAGAAGCTTCACTTCCTCTGGAATCCCTCCCAATATTAAAACTTGTTCCAGAGGATTTGGTGCTATTTTCCTAAGCATTCCTATGTGGGTGAAGCACTCACTCCAATCAGCCTTGAAGGAGAACAGGGAGGAGGACATCTCTCTTGTAATCTCCACATTTTTCTCCTAGTGTTGCCAGTTTACCATACTTGGGAAATGCTTATTGAGCAACTGGTCGCAGAGTATGTGGTTCCACTGTAGAAGCCCTGGATAGAGTGATACTAAGGCCAGATATAGTGGGTATTTTACTTCTATTTTTGGTCACCAATTCTTTTCTTGTGCTTGGTAATACACTATCTTATGAGGTAGAGCCTATCTGCCACCAGAGAAGCTGAAAAAGCCACCTACTCACTACTCAAACTTCTTTGAAAGTAGGGCTTCGGCACATGACCAGACTCCACCAGTTACATTAATATATCCCTTGGAATCAGGAGTTGATGCTGAAGGAAGGAGGGAATGCATGGAATCTATTCTGGTGATGGGTGAATGCAGCTGAAGATGGGACAATCTGGTTTCCAGAGGCAATGGAAGTGTCCAGTCCACCACTACAAATGGTGGCATCCAGTTTCCAGTGGTGTTGTGAACAGTGTTTCCTCTTGGAAACTTCTGAGGTGAGATTTTGGGCATCATTCCTGGCTATGTTGCTTCTGTACCTGGTTCTCCAGCTCTTTCAGACTCTGTGAACTATCTAATACCTGTTTTGCAAATTCCTTTCTACTTAAATCAGTCAGAGCTTATTTCTATTGCTTATAACCAAGAACTGACACATTGGGGATTCTAGTCCTGGTTCTGCCATTGACTTGTTCTGTCCTCCAAATTAAATCGTGCACACTTTCTTTGCCTTTTTTTTTTTTTTTTTTTTTTTTTTTTGAGACGGAGTCTCGCTCTGCTGCCCAGGCTGGAGTGCAGTGGCCGGATTTCAGCTCACTGCAAGCTCCGCCTCCCAGGTTCACACCATTCTCCGGCCTCAGCCTGCCGAGTAGCTGGGACTACAGGCACCCGCCACCACGCCTGGCTAACTTTTTTTTGTATTTTTAGGAGAGACGGGGTTTCACAGTGTTAGCCAGGATGGTCTCGATCTCCTGACCTCATGATCCGCCCACCTCAACCTCCCAAAGTGCTGGGATTACAGGCGTGAGCCACCGCGCCCGGCCGGCCTCATTTTTATCGTCTGTTCACAATGGCGTTGCCAAATTGCAGATTCCACCTGACTTACATAAAGGCGAAGGGGATGTGATTGTTTTGACATCTATCATTGATTGTTGTGAAGAAACAGCTACATGAGGATCTGTCAGAGTTCATCACTGTGTTGTCATTTTGTGCCATGGCTTCTAGGAAGGTCAAGATTTTTGGCTGCATTGCAATAGCTTTATCTTGACTTGATCTTCTGGTACAAGTGCTACTCCATTATTATTGGGTACTTATTCCTTTGAACTGGTTTACAGTGTTTATTATAGTGAAACCATTTATTCTAATGTAGTGACATGCTTGGTGGTCTATCCAGCATCAATTTTACCCCTCATCCAATATACAGCAGCTATGCAGTTAGGTGGGGTTGACATAACCCTTACATCCAAGAATGGGCCCATATTTGTCCTAAGCCAGTTAGCACAAACTCATATCCTAGGACACAATGATTGGTTTTGAAATGGACATGCACCCAAATTAGAGTGAACATCAACTTTTCTTCAGTGGTTGTTGCTAATGGTAGTCACCCTGTGATCAGGAGTGTCAAGCTTAATATAGAGTGGCCTTGTGGAAGGGAGAATGGAGAGATGGAAAGAAGCTGGATCCTTGATGACATGATTAAGCAGCTGGACTTGTTTAGCATTCATCTGAAGCCCACTGTACTTCTGGATTCCTTTTCAGTTACACAAGCTGATACATTCTCGTTACTAAAGCAATTTGAATTGGATTTTCTGTTACTTGCAATCAAAAGCATCCTAACAAAAAGATCTATAAAATCTCAAGATGTTTGGAGAAAGAGGTGAGATTAATTAATGAATAAATGTTTTGGGAGGCCCACAGACATCTTACACTAATATATGTTCCCTACCAAAGCTTGCTTCTCCTGTGTTCCTCCATCTTAGGAAATGGCTCCAACATTCACTCAGCTGCCCAAGCCAGAAATAAACATGGAAGTCATGCTAGACTCCTTTCTCTCCCTTACCTCTAATCAAATCAGTTATCATAACATCTGCTTTTTACCTCTTTGTTATCTCTGCAGTCTGCCCTCATCTCTCCAATTCATTGCCACTGTTCTAGTCCTAATACCATGGTTCACAAGAACCTCCGTGATCTGGCTCCTGCTCCCCTCACATCTCATCCTCCTCTCCTGCCCTTGAATTCTCTACTCTCGCTATGCTGAACTGTTTCCTGCACAAAATTTGGCAGTTTTATTTATTCCCTTGTAGCAGGTCAGCTCTGTGAGTGAAGGAACCATGTCCAGGTGTTCCCTTCTGAATTCCCAGCATGCAACAAAAGTGCTTGGTACATGCTAGGAGCTCAACAATGTTAGTAGAATTAATGAATGAATAAAAGAATGAATCTTTCAGCCCTTGCTCAAGATAACCCCTATGTCTGAGACGCTCTTCTCTGATGCTGTCTCCTCTTTGACTAATTCTTTGTCCTTTTAGACTAGGCTTGGATATTACCCTCTCTGGAAAGCCTGCCCTCTAACTCCCAGGCTGGATTCCTTGACTATCTGGGGCTCCTACAGATCCCTGTGCTCACTTTTGTGCTAGCACTGGTCACATTGTATTGTCATTGCTTCAACATCTGTATCACCATGTAGGTGCGGTTTTCCTGGAAGTCAGAAGCTAGGTCACATTATCTGTTTTATTCCTAGGGCCCAGCATAAGGGCAGGCACAGAGAGCCTGTGGTGAAAGTTTATTGAATGAAAGGTGTACATGTGAGTCAAGAATGGAGGCTTTGTGTTGATTCATTCCTAACCACTGACTCCTCAGCAAAGCCCAGCCTTCTCCCTTATCTTTTCTTCTTCAAGTCTAGTTCCAAATACATCCGCTTCTTGCCTCAGGCTTTACTGGTTCTACTGGAACTGGAAGAAAGCTCACATTCTCATCGATACTCCCTCCTTCCACTTCACTTGTTTCTCCCTGTCATCCGTCTTCCTCTTCAGCCAGCACTCTCCTCACACAGAACACTCTCATGCCCTCCTGTTTCAGGACTCAGGATGAGACCCCTTTCTTCCCTATTCTCTCCTTTTCTCCTCTTTGATAATGGTAGAGCACTCTGGTTCTGTCAGGCTTGGCATCAAGAGTATTTCAGATTCTTTGTGTTCCACTGTCTGTGCACCCTACTGTCTGTATGTCCCATTGTTTGTGTATCCCAGTGTCTTTGTGTTCCAATGTCTGAGTATCACAATGTTTGAGTATATCCCAGTGACTGTGTGTCCAAGTGTCAGCATGTTTCTGCTTCTGTGCATCCTAGTGTCTTTGTGTTCTAGCGTCTCAGTGTCCCAGTGACTGTATGATCTAGCTTTTCTCTATGCCAAAGTGTCTATGTGTCTTAGGGTCAGGTTAGTGTCTGTATATTTACCTCTATGTGTAGGTGGCAATGTCTCTGTGCCCCAGTGTCTGTGATGTCCCAGTGACTGTACTGGACAGTGTTCCGGTGTCTCAACGTCTGTGTATATATCTCAGTGTCTTTGTTTTTCCAGTTTCAGTATGTCCCAGTGACTGTGCATCTCAGTGTCTGTTTCTGAGTGTTTGTGTATTGTAGGGTCTGGGTGTGTTTCAATAACTGTTTGTCCCAGTCTGTGTGTTCCAGTGTTTGCATATCTCAGTGTCTGTGTGCCCCAGTGTTTGTGTGTGTTACAGTGTCTGTGTGTGTCTGTTAACTATGTGTGGTGAGGTTTGTATGTTCCAGTCAATACGTTCCGTTGTCTGTATCTCCTAATGCCTGTTTCCCAGAGTCTGTACATCCAATTTTCTGTATGTGACAGTGTTGTTATTTCCCAGTGACTGCATGTCCACGTGTCTGAGTGTCTTGGTGTCTGTGCAAGTCCAAGTGTGTGTGTCTGTGTGTGTGAGTTTCCGTGTCCCAGAGCCTGTGTGCCCTAGTGTCTGTATGCCCCATTATTTGTGCATCCCAATGCCCGTGTTTCCTAGTGTTTGTGTGTCACAGAGTCTGTGAATGTCCCTATGTTGGTGTGTCCCAATGCCTGTGGAACCCATGTGTGTGCACCATTATCTGTGTGTCCCAGAGCCTGTATATCCCAGTACCTGTGTCCTAGTGTCTGAGTGTCTCAGTGACTATAGATCCCCATGTCTCTGTATATTCCAGTGCCTATCTGTCTTAAGGGCTATGTATGTGTCTCAGTGTCTGTGTATACCAATTTCTCTTTATGTAGATGAGTGCACTAGAGTTTGTGTGCCCCCAGCATCTGTGTGTCATAGTGGCAGCATTTGGGCTGTGGATCTGAGTTTCAGTGTTTCTGTATACCTCAGCATCTGTATCTTAGTCTGTGTGTCCTAGTGTCTGTATGTCCCAATGTCTGTGTATTCCCATGTTTGTAACTTCCAGTGTCTATGTGTTCTGGAATCTGTGCATGTCCCGATGACTGTTCCAGTTAGTGCCTGTGTCAATATCTGTACGTCCCATGTTTGTGTGCCCTACTATCTGTGTGTCTCTGGGTCTTTGTATCTCAGTGTCTATATATCCTAGCATCTTTGTGCCCAAGAGTGTGTATATCTTTTTTTTTTTTTTTTGAGATGGGGTCTCACTCTGTCCCCCAGGCTGGAGTGCAATGGCATGATCTAGGCTCACGGCAACCTCCACCTCCCAGGTTCCAGCAATTCTCTTGCCTCCTGAGTAGTTAGGATTACATGCATGCACCACCACTCCTGGCTAATTTTTGTATTTTCAGTAGAGATGGGGTTTTGCCACGTTGGCCAGGCTGGTCTCTAACTCCTGACCTCAGGTGATCCACCTGCCTCAGCTTCCCAAAGCACTGGGATTACAGGCATGAGCCACTGCACCTGGCCTGCATATCTTTATATGTATATATGACAGTGTCTTTATGTTTCAGAATCTATATGCTTCCCAATGAATGTATATCCCTGTGCTTGCATTTCTTGGTGTGTGTGTCAAAGTGTCTGTGTTCCTTAGATTACATGTGTCCCAGTGCCTGTGCATGTACCTCAGTGTATGTATGGCCCAGTGTCTACATGTTCCACTGGCTGTGAGTCACAGTGTCTGTGTATTTCTCAGAGACCATTTGTGCCTGCATCTGTGTGTCCCAGTGCCTATGTGTCTCTGAGCTTGTGTATGTCACAGTATCTGTATTTTTCATTATCAGTGTGCCCCAGTGTCAGCATGTTGCAACTGAAGTCTCAGCTTCAGTTTCTGTATGTCTCCATCTCTGCATCTTAGTGTCTGTGTGTCTCCATATCTGTGTATTCCAGTATCTGTGTGTCCCAAGGTCTATGTGTACCAGATGTATATCTCCCAATGTTGATTTAACTCCATGTCCCAGTGTCTGTGTATGTCTCAGTGTCAATGTTGCTAAGTGTCTGTGTCCCAGTGCCTCTATATATCAGTGTCGGTGTACCCCAGTGTCTGTGTCTTAGGTGTCTCTCTCATGTCCCAGTGTCTGTGTTTCTGGGTCTGTGTATGTTTCAGTGCCTGTGTGTTTCTGGGTCTGTGTATGTTTCAGTGTCTGTGTTTCTGGGTCTGTGTATGTTTCAGTGCCTGTGTGTTTCTGGGTCTGTGTATGTTTCAGTGTCTGTGTTTCTGGGTCTGTGTATGTTTCAGTGTCTGTGTTTCTGGGTCTGTGTATGTTTCAGTATCTGTGTTTCTCAGTGTCAGTGTGTCCCACTGTCTGTGCATTCTAGCGGCAGCATGTTGCATTGTTTCTAGTTTCAGTAATTCTGTGTGCTTCACTGTTTGTATGCCTGTGTCACTGATACTGTGTACCAGTATCAGTGGTACATGTGTGTACCTGTGTCTATGTCCAACTGTCTGTATGTCTCAGTGTCTGTGTATCCAGTAATTTTGACCCCAGCATCTGTATGTCTCAGTGTCTGGAATGCCAATGTCTGTGTATCTCAGCATCTGTGTATGTCCCAGTATCTGTGTTTCTTAGATTTTGTATGTGTCCCATTTCCTGTTTACTTTTATTTCAATAGATCCCAGTGCTTGTGTGTTTCAGTGAGTGGGTGTTCCAGAGTAAGCATGTGTCTGTATTTTCAGTGTTTTTGTGTGTCTTGCTGCCTGTACCCCAGTTTCTGTATGTTTGTTTCTGCATATCCCCAGTGTCTATATGTCCCAGTGTTTGTGTCTCCAGTGTCTATGTATTCTAGTGACTGTGTATTACAGCGTTTGAATATTTTCCAGTGTCTGTATGTCTTAGTTTCTTAGTACTCCAGTATTTGCATGTTCCAGTATCCATGTGCTGCAATGTCTGTACGTGTCCGTCTACGTGTCTCAGTGTCTGCACATCCCAGTGACTGTCTCAGTGTTGGTGCACCAGTGTCTTTTTCTCCCACTGTCCGAGTGTCCCAATGACTGCATACTCCAGTGTTTCTGTACATTCAAGTCTCCATGTGTCTCAGTGTCTATATACCCAAGCACCTATATGTTCCAATGTTTATGTATCCCATTGTCTGTATACCCTGATGTCTATCAGTTCTAGCTCTGTCTTTGTCCCTGACTGTGCACCAGTGTCTGTGTGTCTCAGTGTCTATGAGTCCCAGTGTCTATGTTTCCCAATGTCTGTGTGTCCCAGTATCTGCTCTCAGTGCCCATGTGTCGCAGTGTCTGTGTGTCCCAGCATCTATGAGTCTCAGTGTATGTGTCCAGTGTCTGTGTGTCCCAGTGTCTATGGGTCTCAGTGCCTGTGTGTCACAATGTCTATATATTTCCTAGTGTCTGCAGATCACAGCCTCTCTGTATTCTAATACCTGGGTGTCCCAGTATGTTTATGTCCTAATGACTGTATGTTTCAGTGTCTGTGGGTCTTGATGTCTGTGTCTGCCCCAGTATTTATGTTCCTCAGTGTCTGTATGTCCCAGTGTTTGTATACCTTAGTGACCATTGCATGTTGCATTGTGTTTCTTAGTATCAGTGTTTCTGTGTTCCTCTGTATTTGTATCCCAGTGTCTGCGTCAGAATGTATGTTTGCCCCAGTATCTGTATAGCACATTTCTATGTAGTCCCAAGTGTGCATGCATAACTGTTTGCATATGCCTCAATGACTGTACGTCCCAGTTTCTGTGTGCCCCAGTGCCAGTGTACCTCACTGTATGTATATCCCAGTATTTGCTTGTTCCACTCTTTGTGAGCCCCAGTGTCTGTGTATCTCAGTGTTTTTTTTCATGCCCTTCTCACTGTGGGACTCAGTTTCTGTGTGTCTCTGCGTCAGCATGTAGTTGTGTCTCTGAGTTCCAGTTTTTGTGTGCTTCAGTCTCTGTACCTCAGTTTCTGGCATCCCAGTGGCATGTGTGTCTCAGGTTCTGTATATTCCTCTGTCTGTGTATCGCAGTGTCTGTGTATACCTGTACCTGTGTACTAGTGTATGGTCCAACTATCTTTGTATGTCAGTGTCCCTGTGTGTTCTGACATGTGTTCTAATGTCTATGTGTGTTAAATATTAGTGCATGCCAGTGCCTCTATGTGTTTTAGTGGGTGTCTATGTTTTCCAATGGCTGTATGCATCTTTTTTTTTTCTGAGACAGAGTCTCGCTCTTGTTGCCCAGGCTGGAGTGCAATGTCACGATCTAGGCTCACTGCAACCTCCGCCTCCTGGGTTCAAGCGATTCTCCTGCCTCAGCCTCCTGAGTAGTTGGGATTACGGGCGCCTGCCACCATGCCCAGCTAATTTTTATATATATTTTTTAGTAGATACGGGGTTTCGCCATGTTGGCCAGGCTGGTCTTGAAATCCTGACCTCAGGTGATCTGCCCTCCTTGGCCTCCCAAAATGCTGGGATTACAGGCGTGAGTCACTGTGCCCAGCCGGCTGTATGCATCTTAATATCTGTATGGCAAGTGTCTGGCAGTGTTCCAATGTTTACATATTCTAGTTTCCCAGGGTCTATGTGTCCCAGTGTTTCTGTGTTCTGGTGTCTTCTGTTTCTTCTGTATATCATTGTCCAGTACCTGCATGTCCTTTGTTCTTTGTAAATCTGTGAGTTCCCGTGTCCCATTCCTTATGCATTCCTATGTTATACATTCTATTAATCTCTGTGTTTCAGGGTCTGTACATCCTCATTTCTGGATGTCCCTGGGTCTCTGTAGTCCCTTGATTTTGCCATTTTCTCTGCACGTCCCTGACCTCTATGTTTTCATGTATGTGCATCCTTGTCCTTGAACGTACTTGAGTTTTTGTATATCCTGAGCCTCTGTTCTAGTGTCTGTGTCTCCTTGTCTCTGTGTGCTTGTGAATCTCTGTCTCAGTATCTGGGAATCCAATGAGCCCCTGTATTCAAATGTTTGTGCACCCTTTCTCTGTATATCATTGAATTTTTGTGTCTTCCTGATTCTTTACATGTCTCTGAATCTTTGCACATCCCTGAGTCTGCATATCCCTGAACCTTTACATGTCCCTGAGTCTTTGCATCTGATCCAGTGTCTGTCTGTGTCTGGATGTCCATGAAGCTCTGTGTTCCAGTTTGTGTGTTTCTGTCTCTAGGCATCGCCAAGTCTTTGCATGCCCCTGAATCTCTGCACTCTATTGTGTATCCATGAGTCTCTGTATTCTTTAATTTTTAATTTTTTGTGGGTACATTGTAGGTGTATGTATTTATCAGGTACATGAAATATTTCGATACAGGCATGCAATGTGAAATAAACACATCATGGAGAGTGAGGTATTCAACCTCTCAAGCATTTATCCTTTGAGTTACAAACGATCTAATTGTACTCTTAATTATTATATAATGCACAATTAAGTTATTATTGACTATAGTCACCCTATTGTGCTATCAAATAGTAGGTCTTATTCAGGCTCTCTAACTATTTTTGGTACCCATTAACCATTCCCACTTACCCCCAAACCCCCCACTACCCTTCCCAACTTCTGGTAACCATCCTTCTACTCTCTATCTCCAAGGTTAATTGTTTTAATTTTTAGCGCCCACAGATAATTGAGAACATGTGATGTTTGTCTTTCTGTGCCTGGCTTATTTCACTTAACACAATGACCTCCAGTTTCATCCACGTTATTGCAAATGACAGGATCTCATTCTTTTTAATGGCTGAATCATATTTCATTGTGTATATGCACAACATTTTCTTTATCCATTCATCTATTGATGGACACTTAGCTTCCAAATCTTAGCTACTGAGAATATATTGCTGCAACAAACATGGGAGTGCAGATATCTCTTTGATGTACTGATTTCTTTCTTTTTTTTTATACTTTAAGTTCCAGGGTACATGTGCACAACGTGCAGGTTTGTTACATATGTATACGTGTGCCATGTTGGTGTGCTGCACCCATTAATTCGTCATTTACATTAGGTATATCTGCTAATGCTATCCCTCCCCTCCACCTTCCCCACAATAGGACCCAGTGTGTGATGATCCCCTTCCTGTGTCCAAGTGATCTCATTGTTCAATTCCCACCTATGAGTGGGAATATGTGGTATTTGGTTTTCTGTTCTTGAGATAGTTTGCTGAGAATGATGGTTTCCAGCTGCATCCATGTCCCTACAAAGGACACAAACTCATCCTTTTTTATGGCTGCATAGTATTCCATGGTGTATATGTGCCACATTTTCTTAATCCAGTCTGTCACTGATGGACATTTGGGTTGATTCCAAGTCTTTGCTATTGTGAATAGTGCTGCAATAAACATACGTGTGCAGCTGTTTTTATAGCAGCATGACTTATAATCATTTGGGTATATTCCCAGTAGTGGGATGGCTGGGTCATATGGTACTTCTAGTTCTAGATCCATGAGGAATCGCCATATTGTTTTCCATAATGGTTGAACTAGTTTCCAGTCCCACCAACAGTGTAAAAGTGTTTCTATTTCTCCACATCCTCTCCAGCACCTGTTGTTTCCTGATTTTTTAATGATTGCCATTCTAACTGGTGTGAGATGGTGTCTCATTGTGGTTTTAATTTGCATTTCTCTGATGGCAAGTGATGATGAGCATTTTTTCATGTGTCTGTTGGCTGTATGCATGTCTTCTTTTGAGAATTGTCTGTTCATATCCTTTGCCCACTTTTTGATGAGGTTGTTTGTTTTTTTCTTGTAAATTTGTTTGAGTTCTTTGTAGGTTCTGGATATTAGCCCTTTGTCAGATGAGTAGATTGCAAAAATTTTCTCCCATTCTGTAGGTTGCCTGTTCACTCTGATGGTGGTTTCCTTTGCTGTGCAGAAGCTCTTTAGCTTAATTAGGTCCCATTTGTCAATTTTGGCTTTTGTTGCTGTTGCGTTTGGTGTTTTAGACATGAAGTCCTTGCCCATGCCTATGTCCTGAATGGTATTACCTAGGTTTTCTTCTAGGGTTTTTATGGTTTTAGGTCTAACATTTAAGTCTCTAATCCATCTTGAATTAATTTTCATATAAGGAGTAAGGAAAGGATCCAGTTTCAGCTTTCTGCTTATGGCTAGCCAATTTTCCCAGCACCGTTTATTAAATAGGGAATCCTTTCCCCATTTCTTGTTTTTGTCAGGTTTGTCAAAGATCAGATGGCTGTAGATGTGTGGTATTATTTCTGAGGGCTCGGTTCTGTTCCATTGGTGTATATCTCTGTTTTGGTACCAGTACCATGCTGTTTTGGTTACTGTAGCTTTGTAGTATAGTTTGAAGTCAGGTAGCATGATGCCTCCAGCCTTGTTCTTTTGACTTAGGATGGTCTTGGGAATGCAGGGTCTTTTTTGGTTCCATATGAGCTTTTTTTTTTTTTTAATTTATTTATTATTATTATACTTTAAGTTGTAGGGTACATGTGCATAACGTGCAGGTTTGTTACATATGTATACTTGTGCCTTGTTGGTGTGCTGCACCCATCAACTCGTCATTTACATCAGGTATAACTCCCAATGCAATCCCTCCCCCCTCCCCCTCCCCATGATAGGCCCCGGTGTGTGATGTTCCCCTTCCCGAGTCCAAGTGATCTCATTGTTCAGTTCCCACCTATGAGTGAGAACATGCGGTGTTTGGTTTTCTGTTCTTGTGATAGTTTGCTAAGAATGATGGTTTCCAGCTGCATCCATGTCCCTACAAAGGACACAAACTGATCCTTTTTTATGGCTGCATAGTATTCCATGGTGTATATGTGCCACATTTTCTTAATCCAGTCTGTCACTGATGGACATTTGGGTTGATTCCAAGTCTTTGCTATTGTGAATAGTGCTGCAATAAACATACGTGTGCATGTGTATTTATAGCAGCATAATTTATAATCCTTTGGGTATATACCCAGTAATGGGATGGCTGGGTCATATGGTACATCTAGTTCTAGATCCTTGAGGAATCGCCATACTGTTTTCCATAATGGTTGAACTAGTTTACAATCCCACCAACAGTGTAAAAGTGTTTCTATTTCTCCACATCCTCTCCAGCACCTGTTGTTTCCTGACATTTGAATGATCGCCATTCTAACTGGTGTGAGATGATATCTCATTGTGGTTTTGATTTGCATTTCTCTGATGGCCAGTGATGATGAGCATTTTTTCATGTGTCTGTTGGCTGTATGAATGTCTTCTTTTGAGAAATGTCTGTTCATATCCTTTGCCCACTTTTTGATGAGGTTGTTTGTTTTTTTCTTGTAAATTTGTTTGAGTTCTTTGTAGGTTCTGGATATTAGCCCTTTGTCAGATGAGTAGATTGCAAAAATGTTCTCCCATTCTGTAGGTTGCCTGTTCACTCTGATGGTAGTTTCTTTTGCTGTGCAGAAGCTCTTTAGTTTAATGAGATCCCATTTGTCAATTTTGGCTTTTGCTGCCGTTGCTTTTGGTGTTTTAGACATGAAGTCCTTGCCCATGCCTATGTCCTGAATGGTACTACCTAGGTTTTCCTCTAGGATTTTTATGGTATTAGGTCTAACATTTAAGTCTCTAATCCATCTTGAATTAATTTTCGTATAAGGAGTAAGGAAAGGATCCAGTTTCAGCTTTCTACTTATGGCTAGCCAATTTTCCCAGCACCATTTATTAAATAGGGAATCCTTTCCCCATTTCTTGTTTCTCTCAGGTTTGTCAAAGATCAGATGCTGTAGATGTGTGGTATTATTTCTGAGGACTCTGTTCTGTTCCATTGGTCTATATCTCTGTTTTGGTACCAGTACCATGCTGTTTTGGTTACTGTAGCCTTTTAGTATAGTTTGAAGTCAGGTAGCGTGATGCCTCCAGCTTTGTTCTTTTGACTTAGGATTGTCTTGGAGATGCGGGCCCTTTTTTGGTTCCATATGAACTTTAAAGTAGTTTTTTCCAATTCTGTGAAGAAACTCATTGGTAGCTTGATGGGGATGGCATTGAATCTATAAATTACCTTGGGCAGTATGGCCATTTTCACGATATTGATTCTTCCTATCCATGAGCATGGTATGTTCTTCCATTTGTTTGTGTCCTCTTTGATTTCACTGAGCAGTGGTTTGTAGTTCTCCTTGAAGAGGTCCTTTACATCCCTTGTAAGTTGGATTCCTAGGTATTTTATTCTCTTTGAAGCAATTGTGAATGGACGTTCATTCCTGATTTGGCTCTCTGTTTGTCTGTTACTGGTGTATAAGAATGCTTGTGATTTTTGCACATTAATTTTGTATCCTGAGACTTTGCTGAAGTTGCTTATCAGCTTAAGGAGATTTTGGGCTGAGACAATGGGGTTTTCTAAATATACAATCATGTCATCTGCAAACAGGGACAATTTGACTTCTTCTTTTCCTAACTGAATACCCTTGATTTCTTTCTCTTGCCTAATTGCCCTAGCCAGAACTTCCAACACTATGTTGAATAGGAGTGGTGAGAGAGGGCATCCCTGTCTTGTGCCAGTTTTCAAAGGGAATTTTTCCAGTTTTTGCCCATTCAGGATGATATTGGCTGTGGGTTTGTCATAAATAGCTCTTATGATTTGGAGGTACGTTCCATCAATACCGAATTTATTGAGCGTTTTTAGCATGAAGGGCTGTTGAATTTTGTCAAAAGCCTTTTCTGCATCTATTGAGATAATCATGTGGTTCTTGTCTTTGGTTCTGTTTATATGCTGGATTATGTTTATTGATTTGCAAATGTTGAACCAGCCTTGCATCCCAGGGATGAAGCCCACTTGATCATGGTGGATAAGCTTATTGATGTGTTGCTGAATCCGGTTTGCCAGTATTTTATTGAGGATTTTTGCATCGATGTTCATCAGGGATATTGGTCTAAAATTCTATTTTTGTTGTGTCTCTGCCAGGCTTTGGTATCAGGATGATGTTGGCCTCATAAAATGAGTTAGGGAGGATTCCCTCTTTTTCTATTGATTGGAATAGTTTCAGAAGGAATGGTACCAACTCCTCCTTGTACCTCTGGTAGAATTCAGCTGTGAATCCGTCTGGTCCTGGACTTTTTTTGGTTGGTAGGCTATTAATTATTGCCTCAATTTCAGAGCCTGCTTTTGGTCTATTCAGGGATTCAACTTCTTCCTGGTTTAGTCTTGGAAGAGTGTAAGTGTCCAGGAAATTATCCATTTCTTCTAGATTTTCCAGTTTATTTGCGTAGAGGTGTTTATAGTATTCTCTGATGGTAGTTTGTATTTCTGTGGGGTCGGTGGTGATATCCCCTTTATCATTTTTAATTGCGTTGATTTGATTCTTCTCTCTTTTCTTCTTTATTAGTCTTGCTAGTGGTCTGTCAATTTTGTTGATCTTTTCAAAAAACCAACTCCTGGATTCATTGATTTTTTGGAGGGTTTTTTGTGTCTCTATCTCCTTCAGTTCTGCTCTGATCTTAGTTATTTCTTGCCTTCTGCTAGCTTTCGAATGTGTTTGCTCTTGCTTCTCTAGTTCTTTTAATTGCGATGTTAGAGTGTCAATTTTAGATCTTTCCTGCTTTCTCTTGTGGGCATTTAGTGCTATAAATTTCCCTCTACACACTGCTTTAAATGTGTCCCAGAGATTCTGGTATGTTGTATCTTTGTTCTCATTGGTTTCAAAGAACATCTTTATTTCTGTCTTCATTTCGTTATGTACCCAGTAGTCATTCAGGAGCAGGTTGTTCAGTTTCCATGTAGTTGAGCGGTTTTGATTGAGTTTCTTAGTCCTGAGTTCTAGTTTGATTGCACTGTGGTCTGAGAGACAGTTTGTTATAATTTCTGTTCTTGTACATTTGCTGAGGAGTGCTTTACTTCCAATTACGTGGTCAATTTTGGAATAAGTGTGATGTGGTGCTGAGAAGAATGTATATTCTGTTGATTTGGGGTGGAGAGTTCTATAAATGTCTGTTAGGTCCGCTTGGTGCAGAGATGAGTTCAATTCCTGGATATCCTTGTTAACTTTCTGTCTCGTTGATCTGTCTAATGTTGACAGTGGAGTGTTGAAGTCTCCCATTATTATTGTATGGAGGTCTAAGTCTCTTTGTAAGTCTCGAAGGACATGCTTTATGAATCTGGGTGCTCCTGTATTGGGTGCATATATATTTAGGATAGTTAGCTCTTCCTGTTGAATTGATCCCTTTCCCATTATGTAATGGCCTTCTTTGTCTCTTTTGATCTTTGATGGTTTAAAGTCTGTTTTATCAGAGACTAGGATTGCAACCCCTGCTTTTCTTTGTTTTTCATTTTCTTTGTAGATCTTCCCCCACCCTTTATTTTGAGCGTATGTGTGTCTCTGCATGTGAGATGAGTCTCCTGAATACAGCAAACTGGTGAGTCTTTACTCTGTATCCAATTTGCCAGTCTGTGTCTTTTAGTTGGACCATTTAGACCATTTACATTTAAGGTTAATATTGTTATGTGTGAACTTGATCCTGTCATTATGATAATAACTGGTTATTTTGTTCGTTAGTTGATGCAGTTTCTTCCTAGCATTGATGGACTTTACATTTTGACATGTTTTTGCAATGGCTGGTACCTGTTGTTCCTTTCCATGTTTAGTGCTTCCTTCAGGATCTCTTGTAGGGCAAGCGTGGTAATGACAAAATCTCTAAGCATTTGCTTGTCTGTAAAGGATTTTATATCTCTTTCACTTATGAAGCCTAGTTTGGCTGGATATGAAATTCTGGGTTTAAAATTCTTTTCTTTAAGAATGTTGAATATTGGCCCCCACTCTCTTCTGGCTTGTAGAGTTTCTGCCGAGAGATCTGCTGTTAGTCTGATGGGCTTCCCTTTGTGGGTAACCCGACCTTTCTCTCTGGCTGCCCTGAAGATTTTTTCCTTCATTTCAACTTTGGTGAATCTGACAATTATGTGTCTTGGAGTTGCTCTTCTTGAGGAGTATCTTTGTGGCATTCTCTGTATTTCCTGAATTTGAATGTTGGCCTGCCTTACTAGGTTGGGGAAGTTCTCCTGGATGATATCCTGCAGAGTGTTTTCCAACTTGTTTCCATTTTCCCCATCACTTTCAGGCACCCCAATCAGACGTAGGTTTGGACTTTTCACATAATCCCATACTTCTTGCAGGCTTTGTTCATTTCTTTTTACCATTTTTTTCTCTACACTTCTCTTCTAGCTTCATTTCATTCATTTGATCTTCAATGGCTGATACTCTTTCTTCCAGTTGATCGAGTCGGTTACTGAAGCTTGTGCATTTGTTACATAGTTCTCAGGTTATGGTTTTCATCTCTCTCAGTTCTTTTAAGGTCTTCAGTGCATTGATTATTCTAGTTATCCAGTCATCCATTTTTTTTTTGGAAGATTTTTAGTTTCTTTGTGCTCGTTACGTAGTTCCTCCTTTAGCTCTGAGAAGTTTGATGGACTGAAGCCTTCTTCTCTCAACTTGTCAAAGTCATTCTGCATCCAGCTTTGTTCCATTGCTGGCGATGAGCTGTGTTCCTTTGGAGGGGAGATGCACTCTTATTTTTTAAATTTCCAGCTTTTCTGCCCTGCTTTTCCCCCATCTTTGTGGTTTTATCTGCCTTTGGTCTTTGATGATGGTGACGTACTGATGGAGTGTTGGTGTGGGTGTCCTTCCTGTTTGTTAGTTTTCCTTCTAACAGTCAGGACCCTCAGCTGTAGGTCTGTTGGAGTTTGCTTGAGGTCCACTCCAGACCCTGTTTCCCTGGGTATCAGCAGCGGAGGCTGCAGAAGATAGAATATTGCTGAACAGTGAGTGTTGCTGTCTGATTCTTGCTCTGGAAGCTTCATCTCAGGGGTGTACTCCACCGTGTGAGGTGTGAGGTGTCGATCTACACCTAGCGGGGGATGTCTCCCATTTAGGCTACTCAGGGGTCAGGGACCCACTTGAGCAGGCAGTCTGTCTGTTCTCAGATCTCAACCTCCATGCTGGGAGATCGACTCTTCTGTTCAAAGCTGTCTGACAGGGGCATTTACCTCTGCCGAGGTTTCTGCTGCTTTTTGTTTAGCTATGCCCCGTCCCCAGAGGAGGAGTCTATAGAGGCAGGTTGGCCTCCTTGAGCTGTGGTGGACTCCACCCAATTCGAGTTTCCCGGTGGCTTTGTTTAGCTACTTAAGCCTCAGCAATGGCAGGCACCACTCCCGCAGCGTCACTGCTGCCTTGCAGTTAGATCTCAGAATGCTGTGCTAGCAATGAGGGAGGCTCTGTGGGCATGGCACCCTCTGGGCTAGGTGTGGGATATAATCTCCTGGTGTGCTGTTTGGTAAGACCCTTGGTAAAGCGCAGTATTAGGGTGGGAGTTACCCGATTTTCCAGGTGTTGTGTTTCTCAATTTCCTTTGGCTAGGAAAAGGTATTCTCTTCCCCCTTGCGCTTCCCAGGTGAGGTGATGCCTCACCCTGCTTCAGCTCTCGCTGGTTGGGCTGCACCTGTGGACTAGCACCAACTGTCTGACATGCCCCAGTGAGATGAACCCGGTACCTCAGTTGAAAATGCAGAAATCACCCATCTTCTGTGTCACTCATGCTGGGAGCTGGAGGGTGGAGCTGTTCCTATTCATCCATCTTGGATGCACCCCTGATGTACTGATTTCTTTTCCTTTGGGTATATACCCAACAGTGGGATTGCTGGATCATAAGGTAGCTATATATTTATTTTTTTGAGGAATCTCAAAACTGTTCCCCATAGTAGTTGTACTAATTTACATTCCTACCAACAGGGTATGAGGGTTCCCTTTTCTCTACATCCACATCAGCACGTGTTATTGCCTGTCTTTTGGATAAAAGCCATATTAACTGGAGTGAGATGATATCATATTGAAGTATTGTAGTTTTGATTTGCATTTCTTTGATGATCAGTGATGTTGAGCACCTTTTCATATGTCTATTAGTCATTTGTATGTCTTCTTTTGAGAAATGTCTATTCAAATCTTTTGTCCTTTTAGACTGGATTATTAGATTTTTTTCCTATAGAGTTGTTTCAGCTCTGTATACATTCTGGTTATTAATGCCTTGTCAGATATGTAGTTTGCAAATATTTTGTCCCATTCTGTGGGTTGTCTCTTCACTTTGCTGATTGTGCCTTTTGCTGTGCAGAAGCTTTTAAACTTAATTCGATCCCAGTTGTCCATTTTTGCTTTGGTTGCCTGTGCTTGTGGGATATTGCTCAAGAAATTTTTGACCAGACCAATGCCTTGAAGATTTTCCCCAAATTTTTTTGTAGTAGTTTCATAGTGTGAGGTCTTTGATTTAAGTCTTTAGTCCATTGTGATTCGATTTTTATATGTGGTGAGAGATAGAGGTCTAGTTTTATTCTTCTGCATATGGGTATCCAGTTTTCCCAGCACCACTTATTGAAGAGACTCTCCTTTCCCAATGTATGTTCTTGGCACCTTTGTTGAAAAGGAGTTCACTGTAGTTGTGTGAATTAGTTTCTGGGTTCTCTGTTCTGTTCCATTGGTCTATATGTATGTTTTATGTGAGTGCCATGATGTTTTGGTTACTATACCCTTGTAGTATAATTAGAAGTCAGGTAATGCGATTCCTCCAGTTTTGTTCTTCTGGCTTAGGATAGCTTTGGCTTTTCTGGGTCTTTTGTGGTTCCATACAAATTTTAGAATTTTTTTTCCTATTTCTGTGAAGAATGTCATTGAGATTTTGATAGGGATTGCATTAAATCTGTAGATTGCTTTGAGTAGTATGGACATTTAAAAAATATAGAGCCTTCCAATCCATTAACATAGAATATCTTTCCATTTTTAAATAACTTCTTCAATATCTTACATCAGTGTTTTATAGTTTTCATTGCAGAGATCTTTCACTTCTTTAGTTAACTTAATTCCTGGGTATTTTATTTGTAGCTACTGTAAATGGAATTACTATCCTAATTTCTTTTTCAGATTGTTTATAATTGCCATATAAAAATGCTACTAATTTTTGTGTGTTGGCTTTGTATTCTGAAAATTTACAGAATTTATCATTTCTAATACTTTTCTTGTGGAGACTTTAGGTTTCTCCAAATATAAAATCCTATCTTCTGCAAACAACGGTAATTTCACTTCTTCCTTTCCCATTTGGATACGTTTTATTTCTCTCTCCTGTCTAATTGCTCTAGCTGGGACTTCCAATACTACATTGTGTAACAGTGGTGAAAGTGGGCATGCTTGTTGTGTTCCATAGTTTAGAGGAAAGGTTTTCAGTTTTTCCCCATTTAGTATGATACTAGCTGTGGGTCTGCCATATATGGCTTTTATTATGTTGAAGTATGTTCCTTCTATAACCAATTTTTGGTGGGTTTTTATCATGAAGGAATGTTGAATTTTATCAAGTACTTTTTCAACATCAATTGAAATGATCATATGGTTTTGTCCTTCATTTGGTTGATAATAGTGTATAAAATTGATTGATTTGCATACATTGAACCACACTTGCATCCCTGGGATAAATCCTACTTGGTGATGATGATCTTTTCAATGTGTTGCTGAATTCAGTTTACTATTTTTTTTGTTTTTGAGACAGAGTCTTGCTCTGTTGCCCAGGCTGGAGTGCGGTGGCACAATCGCAGCTCACTGCAAGCTCTGCCTCCCAGGTTCACACCATTCTCCTGCCTCAGCCTCCTGAGTAGCTGGGACTACAGGCGCCCACCACCATGACTGGCTAATTTTTTGTATTTTTAGTAGAGATGGGGTTTCACTGTGTTAGCCAGGATGGTCTTGATCTACTGACCTTGTGATGCACCTGCCTTGGCCTTCCAAAGTGCAAGATTATAGGTGTGAGCCACTGCACCTGGCAGTTTACTAATATTTTACTGAGGATTTTTGCATCCATGCTCATCAGAGTTGTTGGCCTATAGTATTCTTTTCTTTTCTTTTTTTGATGTGTCTTTGTCTGGTTTTGATATCAGGGCAATACTGGCCTCGTAGAATGAGTTTGGAAGTATTCCCTCCTTCTCTATTTTTTTGGAATAATTTGAGTAGGATTTATATTAGTTTTTTGAATGTTTGGTAGAATTCAGCAGTGAAGCCATCAGGTCCTGGGCTTTTCTTTTCTTTTATTTATTTATTTATTTATTTTTAGATGGAGTCTTGCTGTGTTGCCCAGGCTGGAGTGCAGTGGTGCAATCTTGGCTCACTGCAAGCTCTGCCTCCTGGGTTCATGCCATTCTCCTGCCTCAGTCTCCTGAGTAGCTGGGACTACAGGTGCCCACCACCATGCCTGGCTAATTTTTGTAGTTTTAGTAGAGACAGCGTTTCACCTTGTTAGCCAGGATGGCCTTGATCTACTGACCTCGTGATCTGCCCACCTCGGCCTCCCAAAGTGCCGGGATTACAGGTGTGAGCCACCACGCCTGGCTGGGTTTTTCTTTTCTGGGAGACTTTTTGCTTGATCCTGTTAATAGTTACCGGTTTGTTCATGTTTTGGATTTCTTCATGGTTCAATCTTGGTAGGTAGTATGTGCCTAGGAATTTGTCCATTTCTTCTAGATTTTCTAATTTATTGGCATACAGTTGCTCATAGTATCCACTAATGATTCTTTGAATTTCTGCAGTATCATTTTGTAATGTCTCTTTTTTCTCCTCTTATTTTATTTATTTGGATTATCTCTCTTTTTTCTTAGTCTGGCTAAAGGTTTGTTAATTTTGTTGAACTTTTCAAAAAAACAACTTTTTGTGTCATTGATGTTTTGTATTGTTTTCTTCATTTCAATTTCCCTTATTTCTTCTCTGATCTTCATTATTTATTTTCTTTTACTAATTTTGGGTTTGGTTTGCTCTTGCTTTTCTAATTCCTTCAGATGAGTCATTAGGTTGTTTAAGCTTTTCTTCATCTTTAATGTAGACATTTATAACTCTGAGTACTGCTTTTGCTGTATCCCGTAGGTTTTGGGATTTTGTGTTCCCATTATCTTTTCTTTCAATAAAATTTTAAATTTCCTTCTTAATTTCTTCATTGACCCATTGGTCATTCAGGAGCATATTGTTTAATTTCCATGTATTTCTATACTTGCCAAAATTTATCTTGTTATTGATTTAGAAATGAATAATTTTACTTCATTGTAGTCAAATAAGATCCTTGAGGTTATTTCAGTTTTTTGAATGTTTCAGGACTTGTTTTGTGACCTAACATATGGTCTTTCCTTGAAAATGATCCAGGTGTTAAGGAAAATAATGTGTATTCTGCAGCCATTGGATGAAATATTCTGTAAATATGTATCAGGTCCACTTACTCTATAGTGCAGATTAAGTCTGAGTTTGTTAATTTTCTGTCTGGAAGGTCTGTCCAATATTAAAAGTGGGATGTTGAAGTCTCCACCTATTATTCTATCGGCGTCTATCTCTCTCTTTGGTTGTAATAATATTTACTTTATATATCTGGGTATTCCATTGTTGGGTGCGTATATATTTAAAATTGTCATATCCTCTTGCTTATTGATCCCTTTATCACTATATAGCGAAACTCTTTGTTTCTTCTAATAGTTTTTGCCTTGAAATCTATTTTCTTCTGATACAAGTACAACTACTCCCACTCTTTTATGGTTTCCATTGTCATGGAATATCTTTTTCCATCCCTTTATTTGCAGTCTATGTATGTCTTTATAGGTGAAGCATGTTTCTTGTAGGCACCAGATTAATGGATCTTTTTTTTTTTTTTTTTAAATCTATTCAGCCACTCTATGTCTTTTGATTGGAACATTTAGGCCATTTGCATTCAATGTTATTATTGATAAGTAAAGAATTACTCCTGGCATTTTGTTATTGGTTTTCCTATTTTTTTGTGGTCTGCTTTTCCTTCTTTTTTCCGTTCTGTCTTCCTTTTAGCAAAGGTGATTTTCTTTGGTGATATGATTTAGTTTCTTATTTTCTTGTGTTTTTTTTTTTGTGTATCTGTCATACATTTTTTGCTTTGAGGTTACCATGGCTTGTAGTTTGCCTTGAAGAGATCCTTTACATACTTTGTAAGTTGGATTCCTAGGTATTTAATTCTCTTTGAAGCTATTGTGAATGGGAGTTCATTCATGATTTGGCTCTCTGTTTGTCTGTTACTGGTGTATAAGAATGCTTGTGATTTTTGCACATTAATTTTGTATCCTGAGACTTTGCTGAAGTTGCTTATCAGCTTAAGGAGATTTTGGGCTGAGACAATGGGGTTTTCTAAATATACAATCATGTCATCTGCAAACATGGACAATTTGACTTCTTCTTTTCCTGACTGAATACTCTTGATTCTTTCTCTTGCCTGATTGCCGTAGCCAGAACTTCCAACACTATGTTGAATAGGAGTGGTGAGAGAGGGCATCCCTGTCTTGTGCCAGTTTTCAAAGGGAATTTTTCCAGTTTTTGCCCATTCAGTATGATATTGGCTGTGGGTTTGTCATAAATAGCTCTTATTATTTTGAGATACGTTCCATCAATACCGAATTTATTGAGAGTTTTTAGCATGAAGGCTGCTGAATTTTGTCAAAGGCCTTTTCTGCATCTATTGAGATAATCATGTGGTTTTTGTCTTTGGTTCTGTTTATATGCTGGTTTACATTTATTGATTTGCATATGTTGAACCAGCCTTGCAGGTTACCATGAAGCTTGAAAATACTATCTTATAACCCTGAGTTTTGTGTGTGTGTGTGTGTGGTCTTCTCTTTTTTTTTGAGCCGGAGTCTCGCTCTGTCGCCCAGGCTGGAGTGCAGTGGCATGATCTCGGCTCACTGCAAGCTCCGCCTCCCAGGTTCCCACCATTCTCCTGCCTCAGCCGCCAGAGTAGCAGGGACCACAGGTGCCGCCACCATGTCCGGCTAATTTTTTCTATTTTTATTAGAGACGGGGTTTCACCATGTTAGCCAGGATGGTCTCGATCTCCTGACCTCGTGATCCACCCGTCTCGTCCTCCCAAAGTGCTGGGATTACAGGCTTGAGCCACTGCTCCCAGCCTTTTTTTTCTTCTTTTTTTAAATTATTATTATACTTTAAGTTCTAGGGTACCTGTGCATAACGTGCAGGTTTGTTACATATGTATACTTGTGCCATGTTGGTGTGCTGCAACCATCAACTCGTCAGCACCCATCAACTCGTCTTTTACATCAGGTATAACTCCCAATGCAATCCCTCCTCCCTCCCCTCTCTCTATAATAGGCCGCTGTGTGTGATGTTCCCCTTCCGGAGTCCATGTGATCTCATTGTTCAGTTCCCACCAATGAGTGAGAACATGTGGTGTTTGGTTTTCTGTTCTTGTGATAGTTTGCTGAGAATGATGGTTTCCAGCTGCATCCATGTACCCACAAAGGACACAAACTCATCCGTTTTTATGGCTGCTTAGTATTCCATGGTGTATATGTGCCACATTTTCTTAATCCAGTCTGTCACTGATGGACATTTGGGTTGATTCCAAGTCTTTGCTATTGTGAATAGTGCCACAATGAACTTACGTGTGCATGTGTCTTTATAGCAGCATGAATTATAATCCAGCATGAATTATAATCCTTTGTGAATAGTGCCGCAATGAACTTACGTGTGCATGTGTCTTTATAGCAGCATGAATTATATCCCCAGTAATGGGATGGCTGGGTCATATGGTACTTCTAGTTCTAGATCCTTGAGGAATCGCCATACTGTTTTCCATAATGGTTGAACTAGTTTACAATCCCACCAACAGTGTAAAAGTGTTCCTATTTCTCCACATCCTCTGCAGCACCTGTTGTTTCCTGACTTTTTAATGATTGCATTCTAACTGGTGTGAGATGGTATCTCATTGTGGTTTTGATTTGCATTTCTCTGGTGGTCAGTGATGATGAGCATTTTTTCATGTGTCTGTTGGCTGTATGCATGTCTTCTTTTGAGAAATGTCTGTTCATATCCCTTGCCCACTTTTTGATGGGATCGTTTGTTTTTTTCTTGTAAATTTGTTTGAGTTCTTTATAGGTTCTGGATATTAGCCCTTTGTCAGATGAGTAGATTGCAAAAATTTTCTCCCATTCTGTAGGTTGCCTGTTCACTCTGATGGTAGTTTCTTTGCTGTGCAGAAGCTCTTTAGTTTAATTAGATCCCATTTGTCAATTTTGGCTTTTGTTGCCATTGCTTTTGGTGTTTTGAACGTGAAGTCCTTGCCCATGCCTATGTCCTGAATGGTATTACCTAGATTTTCTTCTAGGGTTTTTATGGTATTAGGTCTAACATTTAAGTCTCTAATCCATCTTGAATTAATTTTCATATAAGGAGTAAGGAAAGGATCCAGTTTCAGCTTTCTACTTATGGCTAGCCAATTTTCCCAGCACCGTTTATTAAATAGGGAATCCTTTCCCCATTTCTTTTTTTTTTTTTTTTTTTAATTTATTTATTATTATTATACTTTAAGTTGTAGGGTACATGTGCATAACGTGCAGGTTTGTTACATATGTATACTTGTGCCATGTTGCTGTGCTGCACCCATCAACTCGTCATTTACATCAGGTATAACTCCCAATGCAATCCCTCCCCCCTCCCCCCTCCCCATGATAGGCCCCGGTGTGTGATGTTCCCCTTCCGGAGTCCGAGTGATCTCATTGTTCAGTTCCCACCTATGAGTGAGAACATGCGGTGTTTGGTTTTCTGTTCTTGTGATAGTTTGCTAAGAATGATGGATTCCAGCTGCATCCAAGTCCCTACAAAGGACTCAAACTCATCCTTTTTTATGGCTGCATAGTATTCCATGGTGTATATGTGCCACATTTTCTTAATCCAACAGACATTTCTCAAAAGAAGACATTCATACAGGCAACAGACACATGAAAAAATGCTCATCATCACTGGCCATCAGAGAAATGCAAATCAAAACCACCATGAGATACCATCTCACACCAGTTAGAATGGCAATCATTAAAAAGTCAGGAAACAACAGGTGCTGGAGAGGATGTGGAGAAATAGGAACACTTTTACACTGTTGGTGGGATTGTAAACTAGTTCAACCATTATGGAA
This sequence comes from Macaca thibetana thibetana, assembly GCF_024542745.1. Lineage (NCBI taxonomy): Eukaryota > Metazoa > Chordata > Mammalia > Primates > Cercopithecidae > Macaca > Macaca thibetana. Next base: position 54,186,336 of record NC_065598.1, read on the forward strand.
AACAGTATGGCGATTCCTCAAGGATCTAGAACTACATGTACCATATGACCCAGCCATCCCATTACTGGGTATATACCCAAAGGATTATAAATTATGCTGCTATAAAGACACATGCACACGTATGTTTATTGCAGCACTATTCACAATAGCAAAGACTTGGAATCAACCCAAATGTCCTTTCCCCATTTCTTGTTTTTGTCAGGTTTGTCAAAGATCAGATGGCTGTAGATGTGTGGTATTATTTCTGAGGACTCGGTTCTGTTCCATTGGTTTATATCTCTGTTTTGGTACCAGTACCATGCTGTTTTGGTTACTGTAGCCTTGTAGTATAGTTTGAAGTCAGGTAGCGTGATGCCTCCAGCTTTGTTCTTTCAACTTAGGATTGTCTTGGAGATGCAGGCTCTTTTTTGGTTCCATATGAACTTTAAAGCAGTTTTTTCCAATTCTGTGAAGAAACTAGTTGAGCAGTTTTGATTGAGTTTCTTAGTCCTGAGTTCTAATTTGATTGAGCTGTGGTCTGAGAGATAGTTTGTTATAATTTCTGTTCTTGTACATTTGCTGAGGAGTGCTTTACTTCCAATTATGTGGTCAATTTTGGAATAAGATGTGGTGCTGAGAAGAATGTATATTCTGTTGATTTGGGGTGGAGAGTTCTGTAGATGTCTATTAGGTCCGCTTGCTGCAGAGATGAGTTCAATTCCTGGATATCCTTGTTAACTTTCTGTCTCTTTGATCTATCTAATGTTGACAGTGGAGTGTTGAAGTCACCCATTATAATTGTATGGGAGTGTAAGTGTCTTTGTAAGTCTCGAAGGACATGCTTTATGAATCTGGGTGCTCCTGTATTGGGTGCATATATATTTAGGATAGTTAGCTCTTCCTGTTGAATTGATCCCTTTCCCATTATGTAATGGCCTTCTTTGTCTCTTTTGATCTTTGATGGTTTAAAGTCTGTTTTATCAGAGACTAGTATTGCAACCCCTGCTTTTTTTTGGTCTCCATTTGCTTGGTAGATCTTCCTCCATCCCTTTATTTTGAGCCTATGTATGTCTCTGCATGTGAGATGGGTCTCCTGAATACAGCAAACTCATGGATCTTGACTCTTTATCCAGTTTGCCAGTCTGTATCTCTTAATTGGAGCATTTAGTCCATTTACATTTAAGGTTAATATTGTTATGTGTGAACTTGATCCTGCCATTATGATATTAACTGGTTATTTTGCTCGTTAGTTGATGCAGTTTCTTCCTAGCCTAAATGGTCTTTACATTTTGGCATGTTTTTGCAATGGCTGGTACCGGTTGTTCCTTTCCATGTTTAGTGCTTCCTTCAGGATCTCTTGTAGGGCAAGCGTGGTGATGACAAAATCTCTAAGCATTTGCTTGTCTGTAAAGGATTTTATATCTCTTTCACTTATGAAGCCTAGTTTGGCTGGATATGAAATTCTGGGTTTAAAATTCTTTTCTTTAAGAATGTTGAATATTGGCCCCCACTCTCTTCTGGCTTGTAGAGTTTCTGCCGAGAGATCTGCTGTTAGTCTGATGGGCTTCCCTTTGTGGGTAACCCGACCTTTCTCTCTGGCTGCCCTGAAGATTTTTTCCTTCATTTCAACTTTGGTGAATCTGACAATTATGTGTCTTGGAGTTGCTCTTCTTGAGGAGTATCTTTGTGGCATTCTCTGTATTTCCTGAATTTGAATGTTGGCCTGCCTTACTAGGTTGGGGAAGTTCTCCTGGATGATATCCTGCAGAGTGTTTTCCAACTTGTTTCCATTTTCCCCGTCACTTTCAGGCACCCCAATCAGACGTAGATTTGGTCTTTTCACATAATCCCATACTTCTTGCAGGCTTTGTTCATTTCTTTTTACCATTTTTTCTCTACACTTCTCTTCTAGCTTCATTTCATTCATTTGATCCTCAATCACTGATACTCTTTCTTCCAGTTGATCAAGTCGGTTACTGAAGCTTGTACATTTGTCACATATTTCTTGTGTCATGGTTTTTCTCTCTGTCAGTTCGTTTATGACCTTCTCTGCATTGATTATTCTCATTATCCATTTTTCCATTTTTTTTTCCAAGAGTTTTAGTTTCTTTGCACTGGGTACGTAATTCTTCCTTTAGCTCTGAGAAGTTTGATGGACTGAAGCCTTCTTCTCTCAACTCGTCAAAGTCATTCTGCATCCAGCTTTGTTCCATTGCTGGCAATGAGCTGTGTTCCTTTGGAGGGGGAGATGCGCTCTTTTTTTTTTTTTTTTAATTTCCAGCTTTTCTGCCCTGCTTTTTCCCTATCTTTGTGGTTTTATCTGCCTTTGGTCTTTGATGATGGTGACGTACTGATGGGGTTTTGGTGTGGGTGTCCTTCCTGTTTGTTAGTTTTCCTTCTAACAGTCAGGACCCTCAGCTGTAGGTCTGTTGGAGATTGCTTGAGGTCCACTCCAGACCCTGTTTGCCTGGGTATCAGCAGCAGAGGCTGCAGAAGATAGATTATTGCTAAACAGCGAGTGTACCTCTCTGATTCTTGCTTTGGAAGCTTCGTATCAGGGGTGTACCCCACCGTGTGAGGTGTGGGGTGTCAGTCTGCTCCTAGTGGGGGATGTCTCCCAGTTAGGCTACTCAGGGGTCAGGGACCCACTTGAGCAGGCAGTCTGTCTGTTCTCAGATCTCAACCTCTGTGTTGGGAGATCCACTGCTCTCTTCAAAGCTGTCAGACAGGGTCGTCTGCATCTGCAGAGGTTTCTGCTGCCTTTTCTTTTGTTTAGCTGTGCCCTGTCCCCAGAGGTGGAGTCTACAGAGCCAGGCAGGCCTCCTTGAGCTGCTGTGGGCTCCACCCAGTTTGAGCTTCCCAGTGGCTTTGTTTACCTACTTAAGCCTCAGCAATGGTGGGCACCCCTCCCCCAGCCTCGCTGCTGCCTTGCCCTTAGATCGCAGACTGCTGTGCTAGCAATGAGGGAGGCTCAGCGGGCATGGGAATCTCCCGGCCAGGTGTGGGATATAATCTCCTGGTGTGCTGTTTGGTAAGACCCTTGGTAAAGCGTAGTATTGGGGTGGGAGTTACCCGATTTTCCAGGTATTGTGTGTCTCAGTTCCCCTGGCTAGGAAAAGGGATTCCCTTCCCCCTTGCACTTCCCAGGTGAGGCGATGCCTTGCCCTGCTTCAACTCTCACTGGTCGGGCTGCAGCAGCTGACCAGCACCAATTGTCCGGCACTCCCTAGTGAGATGAACCTGGTACCTCAGTTGAAAATGCAGAAATCACCCATCTTCTGTGTCGCTGGCTCTGGGAGCTGGAGACTGGAGCTATTCCTATTCGGCCATCTTGCTCTGGCCCCTCAGTCGTCTCTTTTTTCTCCTTCCTGTCTTCCTTTTAGTGAAGATGATTTTCCATAATAATATGATTTAGTCTCTTGCTTTTTTATTTTTTGTGTGTCTGTTGTGTGTTTTTCATTTTGCGGTTACCATGAGGCTTTCAAATACTTTCTTATAATCCATTATTTTAAGCTGATAACAACACTGTTTGCACAAACAAACAGGCATAAAGAAAATTATTAAAGACTTTATGCCTTAACTTCATCTCCTTACTTTCTAACTTTTGGTTGTTACTATTTGGGTCCTATTGTACTATGTCTTGGAAAGTTGTTATAGTTAGTATTTTTGATGCGTTCATCATTTAGTCTTTCTACTTAGGATAAGAGTAGTTTACACACCACAGTTACAGTGTTATATTCTGTGTTTTTCTGTGTACCTTCAGGTGATTATTTATCCCTCAGTCATATCCTTGTCTTTCTGATTGAAGTACTCCTGTTAGCACTTCTTGTAGGACGTGTCTGGTATTGATGAAATCCTTCGGCTTTTGTTTGTCTGGGAAAGTCTTTATTTCTCCTACATGTTTGAAGGTTGTTTTCATGAGATTTACTTTTCTAGGGTAAAAGTATTTTTCCTTTCGCATTTTAAATATGCCATGCCACTCTCTCTTGGCCTTTATGGTTTCCACTGAAAAGTCTGTTGTCAGACACATTGGAGATTCATCATCTGTTATTTGTTTCACTGCTTTTAGGATGCTTTCTTTAACCTTGACCTTTGGGAATTTGCTTATTAAATACCTTGCTGTAGTATTTTTGGGGTGAAATCTGCTTGGTGTTCTATAACCTTTTTGTACTTGAATGTTGATATCTTTTTCTAGGTTTGGGAAGTTCTCTGTTATTATCCCTTTGAATAAACTTTCTACCCCTATCTCTTTCTCTACCTCCTCTTTAAGGCTAATAACTCTTAGATTTGCCCTATAGAGGCTATTTTCTAGATCCTCCAGGCATGCTTCATTGTTTTTTATTCTTTTTTCTTTTGTGTCTGTGAATTTTCAAATAGCTTGTCTTGAAGCTCATTAATTCTGTCTTCTACTTGATCATTTCTGCTACTAAAAGACTCTGATGCATTCTTCAGTATATCAATTGCATTTTCAGTCCCAGAATTTGTTTCATTCTTTTAAATTATTTCAATCTCTTAGAATTCTGAATTCCTTCTTTGTGTTAGCTTGAATTTCTTTGAGTTTCCTTAACACAGATATTTTGAATTCTCTTTGATATCGCATTTCTTTAATATGTGAAAGGTCACATATCTCTATTTCTCCAGGATTGGTCCCTGATGCCTTATTTAGTTCATTTGGTGAGGTCATGCTTTTCTCGATGGTCTTGAGACTTGTGAATGTTCACCTGTGTTTGGGCATTGAAGAGTTAGGTATTTAGTTTAGGCTTCACTGTCTGGGCCTGTTTGTACCCATCCTTCTTGGGAAGGCTTTCCAGATATTAGAAAAGACTTGGGTGTTGTGATCTAAGCTCTATCTGCATTAGGGGCAACCAAAGTCCAGTAATTCTGTGGTTCTTGCCGACTTGTAGAATTATTATCTTGATGGTCTTGGACAAGATCTGGAAGAATACTTTGGATTTCCAGGCAGAGACTCTTTTTTCTTTTCTCTGTCTTTCTCCGAAACAAACAAGTCTTTCTGTTATGAGCCACTGGGAATTCTGGGTGGAGTGAAACAAGCACTTCTGTGGCCACCACTATTAAAACTGCACTGTGTCAGACTTGAAGCCAGCACAGCACTGGGCCTCACCCAAGTCTTGGCATAACCACTCTCTGGCTACCACCTATGTTTGCTCAAGACCCTGGGGCTCTATAATCAGCTGGTGGCAAAGTCAGTCAGGCTTATGTCCTTCCCTTCAGGGCAGTGAGTTCCCTCAGGCCCTGAGCAGGTCCAGAGATGTCACCCAGGTACCAGGTACTGAAGTCAAAAATCTTAGAAATCTACCTGGCTTTCTATTGTACTGTAGCTAAGATGATCCTCAATCCATAAGACACAGTTCTTCCCAATCTTCCCTCACTTTTCTTAAGGCAGAGGAGCCTTGCCCCATGCCCACTGCCACCGCAGGCTCACAGGGAGTACTGCCAGGCTACCGCTGATGTTCCCTTAAGAATCAAGAGTTCTTCAGTCAGCTTGTGTTGGATATTGCCTGGCCTAGGACTCACCATTTGGGGCAGTGGGCTCCCCTCTGGTCTAAGGCAGGTCCAGAATTGCCATCCAAGATCCAATACCTGGAATTGGTAACCCTAAGAGACCTCTTCGTGCTCTACCCTGCAAGGTTGAGCTGGTACCCCTAAGGTGCAAGACAAAGTCCCCTTTACTTTTCCTTCTACTTTAGTGGAAGGAGTCTTGCCTCATAGCCATCACAGCTGGGAATGTGTTGAGTCTCATCTGAAGCCAGCAAGTCTCAGAGTCTCACCCAAGGCTCTTGACATGGTACCTGGATATCACTGTTAGTTATACAGGGACCAAGGGCTCTTCAGTTAGCAGGCAAGGAATCCTGCCACAACTGGGTCCTTCCCTTCAATGCAGCAGATTCCCTTCTGGCCCAGGGTGTGTCTAGAAATGTTGTCTGGGAACTGGGGCCTAGAAAGGGGGCCTCACAACTCTGACCAGTACCCTGTCCCATTGTAGCTTAGGTGATATCCAAGATGCAAGACAAAGTCCTCCCCACTCTTCCCTCTTCTCTCCTCAAGTGGAAGGAAGAAGTGCCTTTTGGAGCTGTCAGCTGTGCAGCCTGGGGTTAGGGGAAGTGTTGTGCCAGTACTCCTTTTGCCACCCTGCCTAATGTCTCTGTTGGTTGAGTGCCCTCCCCTCCCCAGTCCACTGTCTCAGAGCCCAGTTTAGCACTAGGACTTGCTTAGGAGTTGCAGTCCTTGTGTCCTAGACTGCCTTTCCTGTTTACTTGGGGCCCCAAAACACTTTGGCCCAAGGTGGTGTGTCTTGTGGGAATTCAAATTTCAACTGCTGGGATGGGCAATTCCCCTCTGGCTAGGGCTGGTTTAAATGTTCCCTCTGCATGCAGGCATCAGCTGAGTTCGTTATTTTGCTTTCTGCTATGACAGGGCAGCACTGAGTTCAATGCCTCACTTCAATTGCTGTGCTTTCCCTCTCCCAAGTAGTCAGATTCTCTCTCCACACCCCTCAGCCACTGCTAGGGGATGGGGAGGTGGTGTTGGTGAGTCAAGACTGTTTTTCCTACCTCTTCAGTGCCTCTTTCAGTGATATGAAGTTTAAAACCAGGTACTGTGAGTGCTCACCTGATTTTTTGTTCTTATGAAGCTGCTTTTTGTGTGTGTGTAGATAGTCGTTTAATTGGTGTCCTTGCAGGGAAGGCGGGGAATGATAGGTGGAGCCTTCTATTCCGCCATCTTACACTGTCTCCCTCTGTGTTCTTCTGTCTGGGTGTCTCTGAGGCTCTGTATTCCAGGGTCTGTGTATTCATAAATCTGCATATGCCTCTTTCCATATGCCCTGTGTTAGTGAGTCCCCGAGTCTGTGCATTTCTGGAACTTTGCTTTCCATGTCTGTGTCTCTGTATTTCTGTATCCTCTTCTCCATCTATTTTCCCCAGCTTTTGTCAATATCTCTGTACTATTGTTTCTTTATGTTACTGTGGTTGTGTTTTAAGTTGTTCTGTGATTCAGTCCCTCTCTTTTTCAGTTCCTGTGTCTCTTTCTCTGGGTTCCCATGGCTGTTGACATTTCTATGAGTCTGTTTGTCAGCATGTCTTTCTGTATCTGTTTCTCTTTCTGTGTCACTCTGCCCCTGGTTTTGTTTTGGCCTGGCTCACCTCCTCTGTGTTCCTGCCTCTCTGTTTGCATCTGGTGTCTGATTCCACATCTTTTTATCTTTAAGCCACTATCTCTGTGTACCTGGGTCTGATTCCCTGTTTCCATGCTTTCTGTTGTGGCTGTGGTTGTCGATTTGTGTGTAACTTTTGCTGGTGTTGCCAGGTGCATTTTGGTTCTGTGACTTTGCATCCTTGCTTCTCTGGATATACTTCTTGGTCACATGTTTATGCCCATTTGCTGATATTCTGTCTGTCTGATCTATGTGTTTAGGTTTCCTTGTTCCTGTTTCTATCTTACTAGACATGTCCCTGTGTTTCTGTCTGTGTCCAGCCTGGGTCCATATGACTGTGTTTGTGGGCTCACATCCCTATATCTACTTGGTCTGGGTTCTCTGTCTCTGAATTCCCAATGTCTGTCTCACTATGTCACAATGTCCCCATTTTACCTGGGTCTGCATCATGCCTGTCCTTATGTCTCTGTCCTGAACCTTATCTCTTTTCTTGTAACTGTTCAAGTGTCTGAGTCTCCATGTCTTTATCTATGGATCTGTGTACATATGAGTCTGTGTTCCTGTCTCACTCTTAGTGTATCCCTTTGCCTATATCCCTATCTTTGTTACCAAGCCTGGGTCTGTGTAACGTCTCTGTTTCTACATCTTTATATGTCTCTGGCCCTGTGTTTCTGTGTTCTTCTCCTATTCTCTGCCTCATGTCTGCAAATCAGTATGTCAGTGTATCTCTGAGTTTCTACCCCTCTGACCTTGGTGTCTTGGACTGTGGTCCTGGTCCGTGTCTCCCTGGATACCTATGTCCCCATGTCTCTGTGTGTCTTGATACCTCTGCTTCTGCGTCTGAATCTCTGTGTTTATCTATCTCTTTGTATATAGTTATATATCAGTGTCTTTACATTACTCATTTTGTGTCTGTACCTAAGTGACCTTTTTTACTCTTTGCCTCTTTGTAACAGGGACAGTAACTGAAAACCATGAAGAAACAGAGATGCAGCCAGAGAACATCTGTTCCTTTTTCTCTGAGTTTATGTCCCTGATGCTGCCACCCTGGCTCCCTCTCCCCATCTTTTAATGTCTCTATACTCCTATGTCCATGTTTGTTTTGTGATTCCTGTGTTTCCATAAGTTTATCTGTCCCTCTATTCTCCATCCATATCTGTGTCCTTGTCACAGTTTTTCTGGGTGTGATCCTGTGTCTTTGGTTGTGAGTATGTATATATGTCTGTCTATTGCTATGTTATGGGATCCTTTTTTGTTAATTAATTCATTCTTTTAATGAATATTTACTAAGCACCTATTATGTGAGAGGCACTGGGGTTACATAGATGATTCAGAAAATGTCCTTGCCCTCAAAGAGCTCACAGTCTAAGTCAGGGATCCAGACAAGTAAACAGATGATTACTACACAGTATAAGTGCTGTGAGCATGGAGGGGTGGGGGTGGGCTATAAGAACCCAGAGGACAGGACCAAACTCAATCTAGGGCAGGCATCAGGAAAGGCCTCCTAGAAGAGGTAACAACAAGGACTTGAAGGATGAATTACATTCACCTACAGGAACAAAGGAAGAGTGTCTCATGCAGAAGGAAAAACACATGCAATGGTCCAGTGGTAGGAGTGAGCACGGTTTGTTAGGGAAACTCTGAGAACCTCAAATATGCCATAGGAGTCAGGGAAAGGACAATGAAGATTCAGGAGTCCCTGACTCTACGTCTCTGCATGCCTATGTATTTTTATACGCTGGGATATGTGTTCCTTAGAACATGCGTGAGTCTGTGTGTCCCTGTGTGTGCTTCCATGTCCTTGGGTCTCTGTCCCTGGCTCACCCCATGCCCTGGTTTCCAGATCTCCCAAATTCGGGTCTCCTGACTCTGGAATTCAGAAGCCATCACAGGACATAGGAGAGGTAGGGGTGGCCCAGAAGCAGCTCTACATGAGAGCGCTTCACCAGCCAGCAGGAAGCCCAGCGGGGCAGCAGCCTTGGTGAGTCCTTCAGCAGCCTCTTGCCTAGAATCACAGGCACATCTGGGCCATGGTGCCTTCGTAAGCATGGCCCCATAGGTCCTGTCACCAGTCGGATGTCTGCATGCTGGAACTGCCCTGAGGGAGAGAGATGCAGTGCTAGTCAGGGAGGCGGCCTGAGTCCCTGCTCAGAGATCTGCAAGGAAACTCAGCAGGAAATCCAGAGGGATTTAAAGGAGGAAGAAGGAGGGGCAGCAAAGGACCAGAGGAGGGAAGAGGCTGGGCATTGTGGGAACTGTGCAGGAGCCAGATGGGGCTGGAGTGTAATATGGAAGTAGGGAGCCAAAGTGGATGAGATGGCAGAGAAAGGGGGGCAGCCAGGCTTGGAGGAGAAGACAGGGAAGATTAGAAAGGAGACAAGAGGAGGGAGGAGACCTAGAGGAGGTAAAAATATCTGTTCAACCCACTGTCGCTCTTTGATGTGAGCCTCTGCTTTAGGTTCTGCCAGTGTCTCCTGACCTATAGCCTGGCATTCTGCAACCTCCCTTCATAGCCTTCATAGCTGTCTCCAGAGGGATCTTTGTAACACCCAGATATGACTGTGTCTCTCTTCTGCTTATAACCCTTCATGGCTCCTCATTGCTTTCAGGATAAAGCCCAATTCCTCATCCTAGCATTCAACTCTGACAACTCAACTCCATTTCCTCCAACTTCTGTTCCTTTCCTCCACTCTTGTTTAGCCTTTCAGACTCAGTGTGGGTGTGTCTACCTCCTCCAGGAGGTCTTTCTTGAGCTCTGAGGCTGGGCAAGTTCCCCCACTCTGGTTTTCTCTAGCTCCCTGGGCAGCTTTCTGTCCAGCAATGATCCCTTCCTGTGTTCAGTATCCATATCTGGGTCTATCCTCTGTCAAGATGAGGAGCTACCCGAGGGAAGAGCCTGTCTCTGATTCCTCTTCCTGGCTGGGGGTATAGGTGCCTTTCACCCTGACAGAGTCTTTTTGGGGGCTGGTGCTCCCTGGCCCCTCTCAGCCTCAGCTGCACTTACCTATCAGGCCACGGGCTGAGGGGCTGAGGCCTGAGCCATTGGCCACATAGAACCCCAGGTGGGGTAGTTGCAGGGTACTGGGATGTCTGTAGCGGTGCCGGAGGACTAGGAACTCAAGGTAGGGCCCAAGGCGGAGGGTAAGGCGGGCTGCAGCAGCCACATAGAGCTCCAGCTGGGGCCTCTTCAGTAGGGCAGGTCGGTCCCAGGACAGGCGCAAGGTGCCCTCACCTCGCAAAGATATAGAACTGCGGCTGATGGTGATAGTGTAGGCCCGGGGTTTATCTGTAGTGACTGTGATGATCTGGAAGTAGGTGCGAGTCTGGTCCTTGTGGCCCGGCCTTGGTGGTGCGCCAAGCAGCTTCCCACTCACGTGCAGTCCTGGAGGGAGGGGAGTGTGGGCCTGGAGCGGGGGCTTTTGCATGGTCGTTTACATGGTCACCCACAGCATGGGCAGATGAAGTAGTGCAGATTTGTAGCTAGAGGGCCAGCTCCTGATAGAACTACTTTTACCATGGTCCACCTGGCTGCTGCTTCCTGAGCAGTGTGTGGGGTGGGGGCATATAGTATGTGTGCACATGCTTACCCCAGTGTGGTTGTTTGCATATATATGTGTGTTTGCCTCTGAGTGTGTAATGTGTGTGTTTGGTTATGTTCATATGAGTAACTCTGGGCATATCAGTACATCTGCATGTTTGGAGAAGGTGGTATGTTAGAGTGCATATATTTGGTTGTACATTTATGTATGTGCCTCTGGATATGTTGGTGTTATATGTCTTTGTGCAATAGTGTATGTTGTGTGTACCTGGTTATGTGTTGGTGTGTACTGATGTGTATCTGGAGTGTCAGTGTGTGTGCATCTGGATTTGTGTCATTGTTTGGCTTGGTGGGTATTTCTATGCATCAGTGTTTTTCATATAACTAAAGTAACAGAGTGTGTTTGCTGCCTGTTATGTGTTGAATTCCTGGAAATTGGGATTAACCCGGGGGTATTCAGTGCTTGTATGCCCAAGTGTGTTGATGTGCATGCCATTGTGTATATCTGGGCATGTACTGTGTGTCACCATGTGTCTAGGTGCATATTTGCATATTTGTGGGTGGAAGGAGTGTCAAAATATGCACACCACAGTGTGTATGGGGAGTCTTCAAAAAGTTCATGGAAAATGCATTTTATGAAAAACTATGCATGGATTTCAAAATTTTTTGCACCAAAATAAACTAATTTGTTACAACACAGATGAACCAGATCTAGTTTGAAGCATTGAGAAGGACAAGACATCAGTTTGAAAAGAGCGCCTATCAGAGCAGCATGAACTCTGCTAAAATTGAAGGAAGAACAATTTATGGTGAAGCTTGGGTGCAAGAATGGTAAAATTATTGGTGTTTTATGAAAAGTTTATAAGGACAATGTCCTAAAGAAAGCAGCACTTTACAAATGGATAACTCATTTTAAGAAGGGATGAGACAATGTTGAAGATGAAGAAGCCTGCAGCGGCAGACCATCTACATCAATTTCCGAGGAAAAATTCATCTTGTTCATGCTCTAATTGAAGAGAACTGGCAATTAACAGTGGAAACAATAGCCAACACCATAGACATCTCAGTTGGTTCAGCTTACACAATTCTGACTGAAAAATTAAAGTTGAGTAAACTTTCAACTCGACAGGTGCCACAACCATCACCAGATGCACCCAGATCATCTGCAGACAAGAGCAGAGCTTTCAATGAAAACTTTAAACAAGTGGGATCAAGATCCTAAAGCATTCCCTTAAAGAAGTATAACAGAAGATGAAATGTGGCTTTATCGGTATGATTGGTATGATCCTGAAGACAAAAGCACAATCAAAGCAATGGCTACCAAGAGGTAGAAGTGGTTCAGTCAAAGCAAAAGCAGACTTGTCAAGAGCAAAGGCCATGGCAACTGGTTTTTGGAGATGCTGAAGACATTTTGCTAGTTGACATTCTGGAGGGCCAAAGCATGATAATATCTGCTTATTATGAGAATGTTTTGAGAAAGTTAGCCAAAACTTTAGTAGAAAAATGCCTGGGAAAGCCTCACCAGAGAATTCTTCTCCACCATGACAATGCTTCTGCTCATTTCTCTCATCAAACAAGGGCAATTTTTCAAGAGTTTTGATGGGAAATCATTAGGCATCAACCTTACAGTCCTGATTTGGCTCCTTCTGACTTATTTTTGGTTCCTGATCTTAAACAATCTTTAAAGGGCACCCAGTTTTCTTCATTTTTAAATAATGTATAAAATACTACATTAACATGGTTAAATTCCCAGGACCCTCAGTTCTTTATGGATGGACTAAATGACTGCTATCCTTGCTTATCTTGTATTTGATGGAGCTTATGTTGAGAAATAATGTTTATGTTTTTAATTTTTTATCGTTTAATTCCATTTTACCACAAACTTTTTGAAGTTCCATCATATTTGTGTGAGTTTACTCTATGCCCTTTTGTGTGTTTATCTGTGAGTATCTTGGTGTTTGAGTGTATTCACGTGTGTTTTCATGTGTGTCTTGGTGTGTTCTTGTGTGTTACCATGTGTTAGTGAGGTGCATTGCTATGTGTCTGGGGTATTAGCCCACAAATGTCTAGGGTTATTGACATGGATCTATCCAGCTGTGGTGTATGGGGATGGAGTTCTTAGGGCTCGTACCTGCCTTTGGGTCCTCTATGAGCTGCAGCAAGTCCCCAGGGTGCCCATTCAGTGTGAAGCAGATCTTCTCTTCTGAGTGTGGGATTTGGATCACAAAGTGGGGGTCCCCGTCCACTGCAAGGCAGAAGATACAAGTCTAAAGTTAAAAGAATAAATGGAAGGGAGAGGGGAAGAGAGAGTAGGGAAAGGGAAGAGGTTATGTCTATTTCCCCAGCCCCAGTCCCAGTGCACAAGCTCCCCTGTACTCAAAGAGGGAAGCCATGGGAGTGACTGGCTTACCTGAGGAGGAGAAGGTGAAGATGCTAGGCAATGTGCCTGCAAAGGAGAGAGAGACTGTGTTGGGAAGGGACTAATCTATCACATCCCTAGGAATTCTGGGACCTCCTCCCAGATAAAGGCCAAATTCCTGTGTTCAGCATTTAAGGCTTTTCTGAAATCTAGTCCCTGCCTAGCTCTCCAGTCTTTAGGCTCTAGCCCAACCAAACTATTGTTATGAGTGTCCTACCTTCTCTTCCTAGGGACCCTTTACTCCTGTTTTTCCTGCCACCTGGAATGTTTTCCTTTCCCTTAACTACCAAGGATGAATTTCTAGTTATCCTTCAAGGCCAGCCCAAATGCTATTTTCTCTTGCTCTCTGCCTGTGGTAGATAGAATTCTAAGATGGCCCCCAGGATCCCTTGGTGTACACACTCTGTAAAATCCCCAGAGCTGTGAATATCATGAAATATCCTCCCAGAAATAGGTTATTTCATGTGACCCTATTGACCTTATGAAGAGTATATTATCCAGGTGGGCCTGACCTAATCATGTAAGCCCTTAAAATTTGCATCTAGAGGTCAGAGACAGAGGTGTCAGAGAAATTTAAAATGTGAGAAGGGTTTGGCATTAGGGGAATGCTCCATGGCTGCCTTTGAAGATGGAGGGGGACTACATGGCAAGGAATGCAGGAGATTTTTAGGTACTGAGAGTGGCCCCAGGTAACCTCTAGCAGCTGACAGCGATCCTCCAGCCAACGGCCAGCAAGTAAACAGGGACCTCAGTCCCAGCAACACAAATAACTAAATTCTGCTAACAAAGTGAATGAGTGTGGAAGAGGATGAGAGCTCAGTGTGACAGACACCATGATTTCAGTCTTGTGAGACCCTGAGCAGAGAATCTAACTAAGCTATTTCTAGACTACTGACTTACAGAACTGTGAGATTATTAATTGGTGTTGTTTTAAGCCACTAAAATTGTTGTTTTAGCCATTTACCACTAACATTTGTGGTAAATGTTACACAACAATAGAAAACTATAACATTACCTCCCTCTGGGCTCCCACAATGTCAATAAGAATTCGAATGGAATGGAAATGAAGGCCCAGGGGATCTTTGTCAGGGGAGCTCCTTGCTCACCTTTTGCTAACCCCACAGAACTTCCTTGAGATTCCATGCTGCCTCCAGCTCCTCCCAGGATCTCCTCAGAATTGCCATCCCAGTTTGGACTTCCTGCCAAGCACAAAAGAAATAAGAAAACTCTTCAAATTCCCAGGGCAAAAGCTCACAATCCTCTGACAAGGAGAGCCCTCACTGGCTCTGCAGGCTGACCTGCCCATCTCCAGGACTGGGACCTTATGCTCTCCACAGCCTCTTAGTCTTTCAAGCTCAGATATGTTCAAAGTTCTTCCTTATAGAATTTGTACATTCATTTGTCCATTCATTCATTCAGGCATTGCTTAGGTATCAGGTATATGGTGGTGAAAACTAGAGACATAGTTTCTGACCTGGTGAAGCTCGTAATTTAGTAGGGGGTGGCAGACATGAACAAAATCATAATTTATCACAAATGGTGATAAATGTTATTAGAAAAAAATAATGGGGTGACTGAAGGAGTTAAACAGAGACCTGAAGTAGCCTGCTTGGGGGATGGTGGGTAAGGAGATCTGAGCTGAGATCTAAGGCATGAGCTGGAGTTTGAAGGGTAATGGAAGGGATGAGGGCAGCAGGAAGGGGTAGGACAAAGCTGGTCAGGTGATTATGAAGCAGAGAGAGTAGCTTGAAAAAAGTTCCTGGGTGAAGATGGGGTAGGGTGTTCATTGGAGGAGCAAAGTAGAGACCAGTAGGGCCGGAGTTCAGAGAATGGGTGGGAGAGGGTGAGGTCATAGAGGAAGGGGGGTAGGCAGCAGATCACACAGACCCTGTTGGCCATGAAGAGGACTTTTAACTTCATTCTAAGTATGATGGGAAACCCTTGAGGGATTTTAAGTAGGGAAAGTGCATGACATGATTTGTGTCTTTAAAGGATCCCTTTGGCTGCTGGGAGAGATTGGCCTGTAGCAGGACAGGAGAGGAAGCAGGGAAACCAGTGAGGAGGCTGGAACAGTTTTCTAGGTGAGATACAATGGTGGTTTGCTGTAGCACAGTGACATTTGGGGTGGTGGGAAGTGGATGGATTTGGTAAATATATTAGAGGTAGCATTGTCAATAACTGAGGGTGGATAGGATATTGGAGGGGTGTCTGAGGAGAGAGGCATGTAGAGGATGTCATACCCAAATTTGCATCCCTGTGATTTAGGCACCCTCAATGTGTTCTAATCCTGCCCTATAAGGTCACCTAGGAAATGTCACTCCTTCTCTTAGGAAGGCAGGATACTGGAGTGGTGAATCACATTCATTCTGTGACCAGATTGTATGAGTTCAACTCTCCGACTAGCTGTGTGACATTGAGAAATTTATTTTACCTCTCTGTGCTTCATTCTCCTCACGTGTAAAATGAAGATGTCAACAGTTTCTTGTGAGGATTAAATGAGGGACAAGTACAATATGCAGAGCAGTACTTGTGCATAGGAAGAGCTGACAAATGTTAACTTATTATTTCATAGTTTTTTTGGAAATTAAAGATAATTTTAATTATCTTCCCCAATTCTTCTACCCCTGTCATTAAGCAGGACTATTCACAGAGCACAGAAAAACCAATAAGACCCGCCTTGTCCAATGATGCATTCCTCCCCTGCTTGGGAAGCATCAACAATTCTCTTGTCGAACAAAGCAAATGTCAAAGCTAACCCTTGGCCAATTTGTTTCTGTTCAGCCTTCCCAGCCTCAACACTCCTCCTCTCCCAAGGCCTCTAATTCCGTGCATGTATACTGAGGCCCAGATAAGTTAAGTAACTGGTCCAAAGTCCCAAAGCAAGCAAGCAATCAAGCAAGGAAGCAGCTGTCCCATCACTGGAGTCTACATAAGCCTTGTAGATTCCCAGCTCCTAGTACTGTCCATTCATAGCTTACCCTCATGGCTCGACCCCTCACCCATGGCACTCACCATCTTCATCAGGAGTGAGGAGGGTATAGAAAACTGGTGGGTTCAAGGACTCCACGAACTTGGATTCCACCATTGATTCAGACAGCAGCTGTAGCTCCTCGGGGAGAAGGAGCAGACTGATGGCCTCAGGGAGGATGCTAGAAGGCAGCAAGATTGGCAGGTTTGGAGGGCTGCCTTCTGGTGTAGGCCTGGAGCTGTTGAGTAGGCTCATTGTTGGAACTCCTGGCCTAGATGGTCTCAGAACTTGTCTGGTCCTCTGGGGACCCGGGAGCAGATCATGCTGATGCCAGAACCTTCCAGGGGGCAGAGTGGGAGTAAAAGGCGTGGGGAGGGGTTCTCCAAGGACAGAGGTGGTTGTGGTACTGCTGGGACCTGTGGAACTTGAGATTGTATTTGGAAATGTGCTTAGGCTCTCGGGAAGTGGGGGCCTTGGTCTGTCAGGTCTAGGAGGTAGTGGGGTTTGGGGCATATGGGGATTTGGGGTCTCAGGCTTGGAAATTGATATGCTTGTGGAAATTTGGTGTGGTGGGGCACTTGGTTTAAGAGATAATGAGACTTTAGGGGTCTTGGACAAGAGGATTCCAGGCCTGGGGTGTGGCATGTTGTTTCGGGTCTTGGGAGCAGGAACCCTAAGTCTGCTGTGTGGTGGGTACTTGGGAACCTGAAGTGTAGAGACTCCAGGTCTTGACTGTGGCAGGCCTTTAGGTGACTGTGATGTGAGTGCCCCAAGTTGGGGGTGTGATGGAGCACCAGGTCTGCAATGCAGTGGAGTAACATGTTTCACAGTGTCAGCTTTGGGCAAGGCTGGGATGCCAGGTTTCAGAGGTGAGACTTGTGTCTTGGAGTTCATGGGTAATATATCAAGATTCTGGTGTGATAGAGTGCTGAGCTTCAGAGGCAACAGAGTACCAGAATTTGAGGGCACAAGAACGGTAGGTTTTGTCCTGAGAGTTGCCTGGGCCAAAGTGCCAGAATCCTGTTGTGCTGGAGTTTTGGCCTTTGGGTATGTAGGCGTTGATAGGGTATGAAGGCTCTCTCCCAATGGCTCCAACTCTTTGGAACTTAGCATCTTCTTGGTAGAGGCAGTAGTAGTTGAGGATAAGTAGAACTTTGGTTTCACAGGCCTTGATTTGGGGGAAATGACCTTGGGCACCAAGGCTGGCTGAGCTGTGCTTATCCCTAGGCCATGCCTGCTGCTGGATGAGGGCATTATGGTGTCTGGCCCAGCAGAGGTGGAGGTCTGTCTCCTGGTCTCCTCACTGGCCTCCTTGGGTTGCACCATGACCAGCGAAGTCAGAGGTGTGACAAAGTTGTATTCAAGGGACAGGTTGAGGACTTTGGCAGCCAGCAGGTGGCGAATGGTGGTGTCACGAGCTTGGAAGCGTGCATCCAGCAGCTCTCCAATGGTGACGTAGGCCCAGAGGCGGCGGATGAAGTGGGCCACATTGGGGGCTGGCTCCCCTGGGCAACCAAAGGTCTTCTGGCTGTTGTTGGTGGCCCCTTCACTGTGGCAGGCCACAAGAAGCTGATCCTTGGGGCCACGGGCTGCCAGGTGGATGCCCAGTTCCTGTTTGCCTGGCTGTACCTGTCCTGCCACCACCAGCTCTGAGCCACCAAAGTAATTGGGGAAAACGGCCCAAGGGGAGGCCCCAACCAAGCCACCCAGGTAGTTCAGATGCACATCTGCCAGCAGAGGCATGGAGATCTCCTCATAGAGGCCCTCCAACTGTAAGGCCGCATCAGTGTCCTCATATATGCGCCGGGCTATTCCCCGGTTTTCCAGGGACAGGCGGCGCAGCAGTGTAAAGTCAGCATCATCCCCAAAGGCCAAGGTGAAAAGGGATACCCTGTGGCCTACTGCCTGACGGACATTGGAGAGGATCACACTGGGGGTCGTCACGCCAGCCGTGGGCTCCCCATCTGTCAGGAAGATGATAAGAGGGATCCTCCCCACACTGGGGCCCCTCCCAGGCTCCTGGTTGCTATGGTTCAGCACTGAAGCAGCTGCCAGCAGAGCTGAGTTGATGTCGGTCCCTAATTGGGGAATAGATTGTGAGACCATCTTCTCTGGTCACTTCTACCCCCATTGCAGACAAACTGGGCACCTCACCAACCTCCCAGGCTCGCAGCTCCTTATCTTTGCTCAGGCAGTATCCACTGTTTCTCCTTCCCAACTTCTCCACTCCCACCCAGACTTGCTGAAATCTGACATTGAGGCCCACATGTCCTTGGCTTTTATCACTCTCTGTCTCACACTGTTCTTTGTCTGTTTCCTTGGTGGTGCAGGGTCGAGGGGGGAGATGTCTCATTACCCAGCGAGACTGGCAGGTTCCCAAGGATAGCACCCCCCCGCCTTCTTCTTGCTACAGGGGAAGAAAGGACAGAGTTGACAGGAGGCAGTGGATAGAGGAGAATTCAGTAGTTGTCAGAGACGATTGCTCAAAAGCTAGAATCAGGGCAGCAGCTTCCTCAAATGCTTGGAAATAAATATATAGATTATTGATTTAAAGAAAGTTTAGCAAATTCTTTCAAGTGTTTGCTTTAAAGAGGAGGAAACTGAGGCCAAAAAGAAATGTGTCCTAAGACACATGGAGAATCAGCTGTGCTCTTTCTACAAGGAAAGGGTGATGGGAGAACACAGAGGACCAAGGACCACATTTGTGTGAAATGTAGTCTTGATATTTCAGGCACTGTGAGAGTTGAGGAGGATGGGGAAATGAAGAGAGGATTTCAGGAATTTCCCATATCACCACAGCCTGCCCATTTGAGTGGGTAGATCTAACACTTACAACCATCAGCTTCCATGCGATGCAGGTAGTCCTTGGCACTGTGGACATTTTGGATGGTGGCCTGGATAGAGCCTCCAGCTTTCCAGACATTAATTGTGTCAGAAAAGGATATGATGTTGAAGTAGTCATTGGCTCGAAGGTCACTGAGGATCACATTCATGGCCTTTTTAGTCTGTGGGATATGGATGAAATGAAGGGAATGGGACAAGACTTGAGGTCTATGAGATTGAAAGGCTTTTTCTACACAAGGCATTAAAATCTAAGTGTTATATGGTTTTAAGACCCTCTGACTGCAGGACTCTGTGAATCTAGGATTCTCAGGTGAAAATATGGGTTCCAAGGCATTGAACTGCACTGTTTAATATGGTAGCTAATAATAGTCACATGTAGCTACTTATATTTGAATATAAACTAGCTAAAATTAAAGAAAAATTTAAACATTTAATTCTTTACTTGCAGTAGCCACATTTCAAGTGTTCAATAGCCACACGTTGCCAGTGGCTACTATATGAGATAGCACAGAATTTTAGGTCATTTCTGTCATCACAAAAGTCATATTGGACGCTGATGGTCTAAAAGGTTCAAGCTCCATGTTTTTAGAGCTCTAGAATTCATTTGCTATATGGTTCCTGGGCTCCATGACCCAGGATTCAATGATTCCAGAATTCTAATGTTTAGGACCTTTATGATCCCAGGTCTTTATAGCTGCCTTTCAATGACTTTCCATGCTTTAGTTCTGCTGTAATCTGCTCTTCTGCCTCACCCTCCATTTCTTCCTAGTCTCACCAGCCCCTAGAAAACTCAGATTCCAGTTTAACTCCATAAACCTTGCTCTTTTGTGCTCTTTAGATAGCATACTTCTCTCCAACTTCCCTTTATTTATTCACATCTTTACTGTTCTTTCAATTGCTCCTTCTCTGGAAAGTTCTTCCTTAAATTGCCAACCCTGACCCATGCCCTTCTCACTTAGATATTCCCTGTCCCAGTCTGTTCACTGACTGTTTTACATGAAATATTTTTACTTTCTATCCAAATATTGAACTCTTTGAGAGAAGGGTTTATAATGCTTCTTTTTCTTGTCTCCCTTCTCTATGGCAACACTAACATAGGGCTAGGCCCATAGGAGGTTCAGGGAATACAGTATATAGGATCTACTATTAGGTATCATTTACAGGACACTTGCTATGTTCCAGGCACTGTGCTAAATCCTTAGATGCATCAGCTCATTTAATTATCACAGCAACACAATGAAGAAGGTACTAATATTATCCTCATTTTACAGGTGATGACACTGAGACTCAGAGAGGTGGTGACTTGCTTAAGGTCACACAGCTAGTCACTGATGGACAAGGGATTCAAATCCACATTTGGGAGGTTTTAAGTCCAGTGACCCTAAGCACAATATTATGATATTATGCTTTCAATCCTTTATATAGGTATGGATTTCAGAGACCACAGGCAGGACACTTGAGACCCACCTTTCTCTACACCTTAAACTGATAGGAAATGTCTTTAATGCTTCTAAGTGGATTAGAGTCTTTTCTGCCATAGGGAGAGCTCTGGGGATAAGTCATACATTCTGGGACAGTGGAGCTAAGCACCATACTCTTGTTTCCATTGAGAGAGAAGAGACTTAATAGGATAGCTTTTCCTGAGAAGAGCAGTAGAAAAGTGAGAGCCTATGAGGTCCTGGAAGTCAGAATCTCTTGTCGACCAGGAATAGATTGTAGAAGTGTGCTGTTTGATCTCCAATTACTTTGAGATTTCCCAGCTATCTTTCTGTAATTGACTTCTAGTTTAATTTCATTTGATTTGAAATTTGTTAAGGTATGTTTTAAGGCCAAGGATATGGTCTATCTTGGTAAATGCTCCATGTGAGCTTGAGATGAATGTGTAATCTGCTGTTGTTGAATAAAGTATTCTAGAAATGTCAATTCAATCCAGTTAATTGATGGTGCTGTTCAATTCAACTATGTCCTTACTGATTTTCTGCCTGCTGAATCTGTCAATCACTGATAAAGGGATGATGAAGTCTCTAATTATAATAGTGGATTCATATATTTTTACCTTCCAGTTTCATCAGTTTTTACTTCATATATTTTGGTATGTTGTTGTTCGTTGCATGCACATTAAGGATTGTTTGTCTTCTTGGAAAATTTCCCCTTTACCATTATATTTCTTTTATTGTTATATCATATAATGCAACTGTTTATTGCTGAAAATTTCCTTGCTTTGAAGTCTATTTTGTCCAAAACTAATACAGCTACCCCAGCCAGCTTTCTTTAATTTGTGTTAGCATGGTATATCTTTCTCTATCCCTTTGCTTTTGATTTTTCTGTGTCTTTATATTTATTATTATTTTTTTTATTACTTTATTTATTTATTTATTTATTATTATTATTATACTTTAAGTTCTAGGGTACATGTGCATAACATGCAGGTTTGTTACATATGTATACTTGTGCCATGTTGGTGTGCTGCACCCATCAACTCGTCAGCACCCATCAACTCATCATTTACATCAGGTGTAACTCCCAATGCAATCCCTCCCCCCTCCCCCCTTCCCATGATAGGCCCCGGTGTGTGATGTTCCCCTTCCCGAGTCCAAGTGATCTCAATGTTCAGTTCCCACCTATGAGTGAGAACATGCGGTGTTTGGTTTTCTGTTCTTGTGATAGTTTGCTAAGAATGATGGTTTCCAGCTGCATCCATGTCCCTACAAAGGACACAAACTCATCCTTTTTTATGGCTGCATAGTATTCCATGGTGTATATGTGCCACATTTTCTTAATCCAGTCTGTCACTGATGGACATTTGGGTTGATTTCAAGTCTTTGCTATTGTGAATAGTGCCACAATAAACATACGTGTGCATGTGTCTTTATAGCAGCATGATTTATAATCCTTTGGGTATATACCCAGTAATGGGATGGCTGGGTCATATGGTACTTCTAGTTCTAGATCCTTGAGGAATCGCCATACTGTTTTCCATCATGGTTGAACTAGTTTACAATCCCACCAACAGTGTAAAAGTGTTCCTATTTCTCCACATCCTCTCCAGCACCTGTTGTCTCCTGACTTTTGAATGATTGCCATTCTAACTGGTGTGAGATGGTATCTCATTGTGGTTTTGATTTGCATTTCTCTGATGGCCAGTGATGATGAGCATTTTTTTCATGTGTCTGTTGGCTGTATGAATGTCTTCTTTTGAGAAGTGTCTGTTCATATCCTTTGCCCACTTTTTGATGGGGTTGTTTGTTTTTTTCTTGTAAATTTGTTTGAGTTCTTTGTAGGTTCTGGATATTAGCCCTTTGTCAGATAAGTAGATTGCAAAAATGTTCTCCCATTCTGTAGGTTGCCTGTTCACTCTGATGGTAGTTTCTTTTGCTGTGCAGAAGCTCTTTAGTTTAATTAGATCCCATTTGTCAATATTGGCTTTTGTTGCCGTTGCTTTTGGTGTTTTAGACATGAAGTCTTTGCCCATGTCTATGTCCTGAATGATACTACCTAGGTTGTCTTCTAGGATTTTTATGGTATTAGGTCTAACATTTAAGTCTCTAATCCATCTTGAATTAATTTTCATATAAGGAGTAAGGAAAGGGTCCAGTTTCAGCTTTCTACTTATGGCTAGCCAGTTTTCTGAGCACCATTTATTAAATGGGGAATCCTTTCCCCATTTCTTGTTTCTCTCAGGTTTGTCAAAGATCAGATGGCTGTAGATGTGTGGTATTATTTCTGAGGACTCTGTTCTGTTCCATTGGTCTATATCTCTGTTTTGGCACCAGTACCATGCTGTTTTGGTTACTGTAGCCTTGTAGTATAGTTTGAAGTCAGGTAGCGTGATGCCTCCAGCTTTGTTCTTTTGACTTAGGATTGTCTTGGCAATGCGGGCTCTTTTTTGGTTCCATATGAACTTTAAAGCAGTTTTTTCCAATTCTGTGATGAAACTCATTGGTAGCTTGATGGGGATGGCATTGAATCTATAAATAACCTTGGGCAGTATGGCCATTTTCACGATATTGATTCTTCCTATCCATGAGCATGGTATGTTCTTCCATTTGTTTGTGTCCTCTTTGATTTCACTGAGCAGTGGTTTGTAGTTCTCCTTGAAGAGGTCCTTGACATCCCTGTAAGTTGGATTCCTAGGTATTTTATTCTCTTTGAAGTGATTGTGAATGGAAGTTCATTCATGATTTGGCTCTTTGTTTGTCTGTTACTGGTGTATAAGAATGCTTGTGATTTTTGCACATTAATTTTGTATCCTGAGACTTTGCTGAAGTTGCTTATCAGCTTAAGGAGATTTTGGGCTGAGACAATGGGGATTTCTAAATATACAATCATGTCATCTGCAAAGAGGGACAATTTGACTTCTTCTTTTCCTAACTGAATACCCCTGATTTCTTTCTGTTGCCTGATTGCCCTAGCCAGAACTTCCAACACTATGTTGAATAGGAGTGGTGAGAGAGGGCATCTCTGTCTTGTGCCAGTTTTCAAAGGGAATTTTTCCAGTTTTTGCCCATTCAGTATGATATTGGCTGTGGGTTTGTCATAAATAGCTCTTATGATTTTGAGGTACGTTCCATCAATACCGAATTTATTGAGCGTTTTTAGCATGAAGGGCTGTTGAATTTTGTCAAAAGCCTTTTCTGCATCTATTGAGATAATCATGTGGTTCTTGTCTTTGGTTCTGTTTATATGCTGGATTATGTTTATTGATTTGCGAATGTTGAACCAGCCTTGCATCCCAGGGATGAAGCCCACTTGATCATGGTGGATAAGCTTTTTGATGTGCTGCTGAATCCGGTTTGCCAGTATTTTATTGAGGATTTTTGCATCGATGTTCATCAGGGATATTGGTCTAAAATTCTCTTTTTTTGTTGTGTCTCTGCCAGGCTTTGGTATCAGGATGATGTTGGCCTCATAAAATGAGTTAGGGAGGATTCCCTCTTTTTCTATTGATTGGAATAGTTTCAGAAGGAATGGTACCAACTCCTCCTTGTACCTCTGGTAGAATTCAGCTGTGAATCCATCTGGTCCTGGACTTTTTTTGGTTGGTAGGCTATTAATTATTGCCTCAATTTCAGAGCCTGCTCTTGGTCTATTCAGGGATTCAACTTCTTCCTGGTTTAGTCTTGGAAGAGTGTAAGTGTCCAGGAAATTATCCATTTCTTCTAGATTTTCTAGTTTATTTGCGTAGAGCTGTTTATAGTATTCTCTGACGGTAGTTTGTATTTCTGTGGGGTCGGTGGTGATATCCCCTTTATCATTTTTAATTGCGTCTATTTGATTCTTCTCTCTTTTCTTCTTTATTAGTCTTGCTAGCGGTGTGTCAATTTTGTTGATCTTTTCAAAAAACCAACTCCTGGATTCATTGATTTTTTGGAGGGTTTTTTGTGTCTCTATCTCCTTCAGTTCTGCTCTGATCTTAGTTATTTCTTGCCTTCTGCTAGCTTTTGAATGTGTTTGCTCTTGCTTCTCTAGTTCTTTTAATTGTGATGTTAGAGTGTCAATTTTAGATCTTTCCAGCTTTCTCTTGTGGTCATTTAGTGCTATAAATTTCCCTCTACACACTGCTTTAAATGTGTCCCAGAGATTCTGGTATGTTGTATCTTTGTTCTCGTTGGTTTCAAAGAACATCTTTATTTCTGCCTTCATTTCGTTATGTACCCAGTAGTCATTCAGGAGCAGGTTGTTCAGTTTCCATGTAGTTGAGCGGTTTTGATTGAGTTTCTTAGTTCTTAGTTCTAGTTTGATTGCACTGTGGTCTGAGAGACAGTTTGTTATAATTTCTGTTCTTGTACATTTGCTGAGGAGTGCTTTACTTCCAATTATGTGGTCAATTTTGGAATAAGTGCGATGTGGTGCTGAGAAGAATGTATATTCTGTTGAGTTGGGGTGGAGAGTTCTATAGATGTCTATTAGGTCTTCTTGCTGCAGAGATGAGTTCAATTCCTGGATATCCTTGTTAACTTTCTGTCTTGTTGATCTGTCTCTGTGTCTTTATATTTAAAGTGGTTTTCTTATAAACAACCTACAATTGGGTCTTATTTTATTATCCACACTGAGAGTCTCTGTCTTTTAATTGGTATATTTAAACCATTTATGATTACAGTCGTTACTGACATAGTTGGTTTAATATTTGCCATAGTTGTAAATGTTTTCTCTTCTTTTAAAATTCTTTATTCTTATTTCTTCCACTCATTTTCTGGCTTCTCTAGTTTTAATTGGACATTTTACATGATCCTGTTTTATCTTCTCTCTTAGCATATGCATTAGACTTCAAACATTTTAGTAGTTCCCCTAGAGTTTACAGTATACATTTACAACCAATCCAAATCCACTTTCAAATAACACTATACAGCTTTATGCATAGTGCAAGTACCTTGTAACAGAGTATTCCCAATTATTCCCTCCCATCCTATACAATATTACTCTCATTAACAATTTCACTTATTCATAAGCTACATTCACTAAATACATTATTGTTTATTATTATTTTGAAAAATATTATCTGTTAGGTCAGCTAATAAGAAAACTAAAGTATTTTATTTTACCTTCCTTTATTCCTTCTCTAACACTTTTCCTTTCTTTATGTAGATCCAAGTATCTGAGATATATCATTTTCTTCCTCTATGTAGAACTTCTTTTAACATTTCTTGCAAAGCAAGTTTGTTGGTGACAATTCCCAAAATTTTTGTTTGTTTGAGAAAGTCTTTATTTTTCTTTACTTTGGAATAATCATTTTGATGTATACAGAATTCTAGGCTGGTGGGTTTTTCCCTTCAACACTTGCAGTATTTCACTCTACTTTCTTCTTGCTCCCATGGTTTCTGAAGAAAAGTCTGATATAGTTCCCATCTTTGCTCTTCTATAGGTAAGGTACTTTTTACTCTGGCTTTTTAAAAGATTTTTCTGCTGTCTGAATATGATATGCCTAGGTGTAGATTGTTTAGTATTTATCCTGCTTTGTGTTCTCCTAAGCTTCTTGGACCTGAGGTTGGTGTGCATAATTCATTTTGGAAAATTTGTATCTATTATTACTTCAAGTATTTCTTCTGTTCCTTTCTCTCTTTCTTCTCCTTCTATTATTTCCATGATGCATATGTAACACTTTTAAAATTGTTCCACAATTCTTGAATATTCTAGGGTGTTTCTTAAAATTCTTTTTTATTTTTGTTTTTTAGCTTCAGGAATTTCTATGAATGTATCTTCAAGCTCATTGATTCTTTACCCAACCATGTCCAGTCTACTGATGAGTGAATCAAAGGGATTCTTCATTCCTGTTACAGTATTTCTGATATCCAGT
The DNA here is from genome assembly GCF_024542745.1 of Macaca thibetana thibetana. Taxonomy (NCBI): domain Eukaryota; kingdom Metazoa; phylum Chordata; class Mammalia; order Primates; family Cercopithecidae; genus Macaca; species Macaca thibetana. Next base: position 54,212,552 of record NC_065598.1, read on the forward strand.
ATTTCCTTTTTATTTTCCTAGGGTTTTCATGTCTCTGCTTACATTACCATGTGTTGTCCTTATTTGTGGTGCACTCTATCATTAGTTTCCACAGCATATTAATCATGGGTTTAAAAATTCTTGGTTTGACCCATTAAAAAATTGGCAAAGGATATGAACAGATACTTCTGAAAAGAAGACATACATGTGGACAACAATCATACGAAAAAAATGCTTAACATCACTGATCATTAGAGAAATGGAAATCAAAACCACAATGAGATACCATCTCACACCAGTCAGAATGGCTATTAAATAGTTAAAAAAACAACAACAACAGATGCTGGCAAGGTTGTGGAGAAAAGGGAGTGCTTATATACTGTCAGTGGGAGGGTAAATTAGTTCAACCATTGTGGAAGATAGTGTGGCGATTCCTCAAAGATCTAAAAACAGAAATACCATTTGACCCAGCAATCCCATTACTGGGTATATACCCAAAGGAATATAAGTCGTTCTGCAGCACAATTCACAATAGCAGAGACATGGAATCAACCTAAATGCCCATCAATAGTGGACTTGATAAAGAAAATGTGGTACATATACACCATGAAATACTATGCAGCCATAAAAAAGAATGAAATCCTGTCCTTTGTGGGAACAGGGATGGGAACTGGAGGCAATCATCCTAAGTGAGGTAATGCAGGAGCAGAAAACCAATGTTACATGTTCTCACTTATCAGTGGGAGCTAAACATTGAACACACATGTACACAAAGAAGGGGACAACAGACACTGGGGCCTCCTTGAGGGTGGAAGGTCGGAGAAGGGTGAAGATTGAAAAATGATATACTACATACTGTGCTTATTACCTGGGTGACAAAATAATCTGTACACCAAACACCTGCAATACTGAATTTACCCATGTAACAAACCTGCACGTGTATCCACTGAACCTAAAATAAAAGTTGGAAAAAAATATTTCAATAAAAAATAAAATTGTTTGATAATTTCAACATCTCTAACATATTGAAGTCTGGCTGTGATGTTTGTTTACTCTCTTCAGATAGTGTTTTTATTCCTTTTAGCATGCCTTCTCATTTTAGGTTGAAAGCCAGACATGATATATCAGGTAAAAGGAAATAAACTAAATGGCATTTAGTGTGGGGTTTTAAGTTTATCTGGCTATGAGTTAGGTAATGTTTCCTGTTTGGAGCAGTTTTAGGTGTCAGAGGCTAAAATTACTACTTTTTTTTTTTTTTTTTTGACAGGGTCTTGCTCTGTTGCCCCAGCCTGAGAGCAGTGGTGCGATCTTGGCTCACTGCAAGCTCCACTCGCTGGGCTCAAGCCATTTTCCAAAGGCAGCCTCCTGAGTAGCTGGGACTACAGGTGTGCACCACCACACCTTGTTAATTTTTGTATTTTTAGTAGAGACAGGGTTTTGCCATGTTGCCCAGGCTGGTCTCAAACTCCTGGGCTCAAGTGATCTGCCTACCTCAGCTTCCCAAAGTGCTAGGATTACAAGCGGGAGCCACCGTGCCTGGCCAAAATTACTTCTAGTGTCCATATTTTTGTTGCTTCTGTTGTCTTTGGTTTTCCCTAGTAACATTTTCTTAAATAGGGTTTGGGCTTGTAGTTCTATCAGCTGTAACTTTCCATTATTGTCGAGGAGCCCAGTTGATGTGGTGATAATGTGTGGAGTGAGAGGAAGCATTCTATACTCTTATGAGGAGGTCTCAGTCTTTTAGTGAATTGATGTCCCTGATATAGAAACTTTACAAGTGTTTCTGAGATTTTACCCCTCTTGACTGAGACAAAAAGGCAAGAAAGGGCTGGATTTGGGGAGATCCCTCCTGCTACACTGGGGCTGGGGAGCTGGCTTGGGGTACTACCCATTTTTCCCCAGGTTGCTCGACTCTGGTAAAACAAACTCAGCCTTAGGTCCCAAGGGCTATGTGATTGAAAGATTAAGGAGCAACCGTTATATAATTGCAAGATACCAGAACAAAAAGCTCCAGGGTATTATGGTATGAAATGCTGCTTGCAGAACTTTATGGATTCAAGGGCTAAAGTCAAAGCGTGCTTGGTCTACGGCCTCAGAACTCTGACCCATGGGCACAGTGGTAGAAGTGCAACAAGATTAAAATTGATATTGCTCCTGACTCTATAGTTTCTAACTCTATAATGCCAATACTCTATACTATTAGGCCTTTAAAGTAAAAAAAAAAAAAAAAAAAAAAAAAAAAAAAAAAAAAAAAAAAAAAAAAAGCAAAGACCCAAAACCTTGTGGCCTCAGGAAGACTCAGAGTCTCTGTGACCTAAGGTTTTCTTGCTTCTGGATTCTGGGATCCTAGGGTGCTCTAGCTTGAGGGTCCTATATGACCCTGGGCTTTTGTGGTTGAGGGTCTCAATGGTTTCACATTGACCAATGTGTCAATGTTCTTAGGACTCTGTGGCTCCAGGTCCACAGGCTCCTGTTAGGTAAGATACCAGGACCATAGGGTAGGCCCAAGCCTGTAAGACTCAAGGGTCATGGGATGGTGGAATCTCTCCTCCCAGGGTCCCATTGTTACCACACTCTCTGCTTTCTGGGTCTTCTGATACTAGGACTAAGAAAGGCTTCCAGGATCCTTGTTACCTGTTCCATCTTGGTACCAAACATGGAGCCGCTTACATCAATAACAAAAACCACATTCTTCTCCATAGGTGGAAGGCCTCTGGGGGCAAAGTAGTGAATGAAATAGCCATCGTAAATCTGGACAAAAAAAAAAAAAAAAAAAAAAAAGTAAAACCAAGAAGGACTGTGAAAGCCAATCTAAATCAGGTCCCCTCTTATTTTCCTTCATAACACTGTGCTTTGTTTCCCAGGACTCCAGGACTTCTCACTGTTTCTAAACAGGCATGTGTGTGACTGTTTGCTCACTGTCCATCTCCTTCACCAGAACCACGTCTCTGCCATTCAGACCTTCATCCCGGGGCCTGCCCCAGAGCTGTGGAGGGAATGAGACAGGCTTGTAGCCCAGCACTCCAAGGATCAGGATCTCTGCAATATGTGAGTTCCTGTCTGTGAGAGAGTTGGGCTTGCACAGCCTTAAGGGTCCCTAGGGATATTTTGCCTGGGCTGCAGGAACTTCAAGTATTGTTTTAACCTCCCTGTATAGAGTGAGCCTGGGGCCCAGCTCTTTGCTGCCAGGGGCTGGGAGTTGCAGGGCCTCCCTCTCCTCCTAAAACCTTTCTGCTGTTGCTGGGCAGAGCAGGGAGAGGAGGAGGGAGCCTAAGCAGAGTGAGTTGTTTATTCAGAGGGGATTGGTTACACCAGGTACAGATGCCTTGGGCTGTCCTGGATGTGATTGGCTGCTGACTCCCCTCCCCCACTCCATTCCTCCCTCTGCTGAGCCTCCGGGCTGGGACAGCTGAGGGAAGGGGAGGGAGGCTAGGAGGGTCCCTCAGGACCAGTCTCAGCTTAGCTCAGGGATGTCTGCGCTGGCTGAGGGTCTGTGCTCCCCTGAAGCTGAAGGAGGCTCTGCCCAGGGTCACAGGCTTTTGCTCCTCTCTGCCCTTCAGGCACTCTCTGACCACAAGGCTGGACATTGCCTGTTTCTTCTCAGGGGGAAAGAGAAGATGGGAGGACATCCTGTTCTTCCCCTCCATTCCAGCCTTTGAATTAATTCACATGTGCAATTGCATTCTCTGTCTCCACTAATCCTGGCACTCTGGTACAGTTCAAAAAGGCCTGTGTCACCCACACTACAACTGCCCAATCCAAGAGCGGAACCCAGTGGCTTCTGCACACCTCCCACACCTGGGCTGGTGAGAGCTCCCAGGAAATTCATGCCTACCTGTCCCTGATCCCATGCCCACCGGGGCCCCCACTTCCTATCACATAACCCACGGGCAGGACCTTGCTCACCAACCTCTCCCAGTCACCTCAGCAGTCATTCCATCCTACCTACCTGACTCAAGGAGAGAATTAAGAGCACAGAGCCAGGGACACTTTGACTGCCCACCCCACCCTTCTACAGGGTCCACATCCCCATACACCTCCTCCCTCAGCCTAAGGAAAGGTGGTCCTGCCTTGGACCCCATGCACTTCAAGTGCCCAGCCCCTCCAGTACTCCTCAGGTCCACTCTCTCCAACCCCCTTTAACATGTACCCCACTGGGTCTTCCTTGAAATATAGAATTGTTTTGTCTTTTCCATGCACTAAGACTAGCTCTTGTCCCCAGTCCACTCCCAAACGTCTCTCTAGCCTCTTTTTTCCCTGGAGCATCACAGGCTGAGAAAGTGGGCACCCTCAATGGGCTCAAATGAAGATCACTCCCGGGGACCACCACAGACTAGCTACTGTGCCCACCCCGCATAGACACTTCCCTCACTAAAGGCAACCGTGACTAGCTTGCCTCCAAACTCAGTGGCTGGAAGAGGGGTGAAGCAAGATGGTGGAATAAAAAGCTCCACCAATCGTACCCCTAGGAAAGGACACCAATTGAACAACCATCTACACACAAATAAGCACCTTCAAAAGAACCAAAAGCTCTGTACCTGGTTTTAAGTTCATATCAATGAAAGAGGCACTGGAAGAACAGTCTTGAATTGCTGACACCACCCCTATTCCACCCTCCAAGTCTGCCCCCAGCAGAGGAGGCACGGTGTGCAAGAGCATTTCTTTGTGTTAGGGGAGGGAGAGCGCAGCTATTGTGAGGCATTGACCTCAGTGTTGCCCTTTTAGAGCACTAAAAAACAAACAAACAAACAAACAAACAAAAAACAACAAAAAAAACTGAACCAAACTCGGCTGATGCCTGCATATGGAGGAAGCATTCAAAACAGTCCTAGCTACACATGAATTACCCATGTCAGCATGTCAGCAGTTGGCACTTGAGCTCCTGCAAGCCTTGCCACCATGGACTAAAGTGCTTTAGGGCTCCAAATAAACTTGAAAGACAGCCTAGACACAAGGACTGCAACTCCTAGTAGGGGCCTAGTGCTGAACTGGGCCCAGAGACAGTGGACTTAGGGGGCACACAACCTACTGAGACACCAGCTGGGGCAGTTAAGTGAGTGCTAGCATCACCCCTCCTCTAACCCCAGGCTCCACAGCTTGTGGCTCCAAAAGAGACCCCTTCATTCTGCTTGAAGACAGGAGAGGGAAGAGTGGAAAAGACTTTGTCTTGCATCTTGTATACCAGCTCAGCCGCAGCAGGATAGAGCACCAGTAAGAGTTGTGAGGCTCTTTTTCCAGGCCCTAACTCCCAAAACACATTTCTAGACACACTCTGGGCTAGAAGGAAACCTGCTGCCTTGAAGGGAAGGACCCAGTTCTGGCTGCATTCTTCACCTGCTAAATGAAGAGCCCTTGGGCCCTGAATAGCCAACAATAATGCCCAGGTACTACATTGAGGGCCTTGGGTGAGACTCTGAGACTTGCTGGCTTTAGGTGATGCACATTCCAAGCTGCAGTGGCTATTAGGAGAGAGTGCTTATGTTTTACAAAAGCAGAGGATAAAGTAAATGGGACATTGTCTTGAAGCTTAAGTACCAGTTTGGCCACAAGGGTGTAGAGCACCAAGCAGGCTCTTAAGGTCCTAGATTCTAGGCATTGGCTCTTGGATGGCCTAGAATCCAACTTCCGGTCCTCCCCTAGGCCAGAGAAGAGCCTACTGCCCTGAAAGGTGAGGCTAAGGATAGGCAGCATATAGCACAAGCTGACTGAAGAACCTTGGGGCCTTAAGGGAGCATCGGTGGTTATCTGTCAGTATTCCTTGTGAGTTGTGGTGGCAGTGGCCATGAGGTGAGGCTCTTCTGCCTTTGAAAAGGGGAAGGAAGAGTGAGAAGAAGTGTATTTTGTGGTTTGACTGCCAGTTTACCAGCAGGACAATAGAAAACCAGGTAGAATTCTAAGGTGATTGACTCTAGTCTCTGGCTCCTGGATGGCACCTCTGGATCCACCCAGGGCCTGAGGGAACTCACTATCCCAAAGTGAAGGACACAGGCCGGGTTGTTTTTGACACTTTCTGATTGTACAGCCTCAGGGTCTTGAGTGAACATAGGCAGAAGCCGGGACGTGTTACAGCAGGCCTGGGTGAGACTCAGTACTGCGCTGGCTTCAAGTCTGACCCAACGCAGTCATAGGTGGTGGCCACAAGAGTGCTTGTGTCAATCCACCCCCAGCTTCATGTGGCTCACAACAGAGAGAGAGAGAGAGAGAGAGAGACTTTGGGAGAAAGTAAGGAAAGCGAATTAGTCTGCCTGGTAATGGAAAGAATTCTCCCAGATATTGTCCAAGACCATCAAGACAATACTTCTATGAGTCTGCAAGAACCACAGCATTACGAGGCTTGGGGTTCCCCTAAAGCAGATACAGCTTAGATCACAACATATACATACATTCGAATATCTGGAAAGCCTTCCCAAGAAGGACAGGTACAAGCAAGCCCAGACGGTGAAGACTGTAATAAATACTTAACTCTTCAATGCCCAGACACAGAAGAACATCTAAAAGTATCAAGACAATCCAGGAAAATACATGACATTACCAAATAAACTAAATAAGTCACCAGGGACCAATTCTGAAGAAATAGAGATATGTGACCTTTCAGACAGAGAATTCAAAATAGCTGTGTTGAGGAAACTCCAAGAAATTTGAGATAACACAGAGAAGGCATTCAGAATTCTATCAGATGAAAGTAACAAAGAGATTGCAATGAGATTGCAATAATTTAAAATAATCAAGCAGAAATTCTGGAAAATGCAATTGACATACTGAAAAATGCACCAGAGTCTTTTTTTTTTTTTTTTTTTTTTTGAGACAGAGTCTCCCTCTGTCACCCAGGCTGGAGTGCAGTGGCACGATGTTGGCTCACTGCAACCTCTGCCTCCTGGGTTCAAGCGATTCTCCCACCTCAGCCTCCCGAGTAGCTGGGATTACAGGCATGTGCCACCATGCCCAGCTAATTTTTGTATTTTTAGTAGAGACAAGGTTTCACTATGTTGTCCAGGCTGGTCTCAAAGTCCTGACCTCAAGTGATCCACCTGTCTCAGCATCCCAAAGTGCTGGGATTAAAGGTGTGAGCCACTGCACCCGGCCTGTACCTGAGTTTTTTAAAAGCAGAGTTGTTCAAGCAGAAAAAATAATTAGTGAATTACAAGATAGGCTATTTGAAAATAAACAGTCAGAGGAGACAAAAGAAAAAAAAAAAAAGAAGCAATGAAGCATGCCTACACGATCTAGAAAATAGCCACAGACGGGCAAATCTAAGAGTTAGTGGCCCTAATGAGGAGATAGAGAAAGAGATAGGGGTAGAAAGTTTATTCAGAGGGATAATAACAGAGAACTTTCCAAACCAAGAGAAAGATATCAATATCCAGATACAAGAAGGTGACAGAACACCAAGCAGATTTTACCCAAAAAAGACTACTTTGAGGAATTTAATAATCAAACTCCCAAAGGTCAAGGATAAAGAAAGGATCCTAAAAGCAGCAAGAGAAGAGAAACAAATAACAGACAATACATCTCCAATATTTCTGTCAGCAGACTTTTCAGTGGAAATCTTTAAGGCTGAGAGAGTGTCATTACATATTTAAAACACTGAAGGAATAAACTACTGTTACCCTAGAATAGTATATCTGGAGAAAATATCCCTCAAACGTGAAAGAGAAATAAAGAATTTCCCAGACAAAAAAGAGCTGAGGGATTTCATCGTTGCCAGACCTGTCCTACAAGACATGCTAAAGGGAGTACTTGAATCAGAAAGAAAAGGACATTACTGAGCAATAAATAATCACTTGAAGGTACAAAACTCACTGGTAATAGTAAGTACACAGAAAAACACAAAATATTATAACAATGTAACAGTGGCATATAAACCACTCTCATGCTAAGTAGAAAGATTAAATGATAACCTAATCAAAAGTACTAAGTAAACAACTTTTCAAGACACAGTACAAGGAATTACAAATAGAAACAACAAAGAAATAAAAAGCAAGAGGATGAAGTTAAGGCATAGAGTTTTTATTAGTTTTCTTTTTGCTTGTTTGTTAGTGCAAACAGTGTTAAGTTGTTATCAGCTTAAAATAATGGTTAATAAGATAGCATTGACAGGCCTCATGGTAACCTCAAAACAAAAAACATACAAAGGATACACAGAAAATAAAAAAGTAGGAAACTAAATCATATTACCAAAGAAAATAATCTTGCTAAAAGGAAGACAGGAAGGGAAAAAAGAAGGACGAGCAGACCACAAAACAAAACAAAACAAAACAAAACAAAAAAACAAAATAGGAAAACCAATAACAAAAATGGCAAGAATAAATTCTTACTTGTCAATAATAACATCAAATGTAAATGGGCTTACCTCTCCAATCAAAAGACATAGAGTGGCTGAATGGATTAAAAAAATAAGACTCACTGATCTATTGCCTATAAGAAAAACATTTCATCTATAAAGACACACATAGACTACAAATAAAGGGATGAAAGATGGTATTCCATGCCAATGGAAACAAACAAACAAAAAAGATGAGGAGGAGCCATACAGAGACAAAATCTACAAGAAGAGACAAAGAAGGTAACAATATAATGATAAAGGGGTCGATTTAGCAAGAGGATATAACAATTGTGAAAATATATGTACCCAACACTGGAGAACAAAGATATATAAAGTAAATATTATTAGAGCTAAAGGGAGAGATGGACTCCAACATGACAATCACTAGAGTCCTCAAGACCACACATTCAGCACTGGACATCTTCCAGACAGAAAATCAACAAGGAAACATTGGACTTCATTTGCACTATAGTTCAGAAACCTAATAGATATTTACAGAACATTTCATCCAATGGCTGCAGAATATGCATTCTTTTCTTCAGCACATGATTCATTCTCAAAGATAGACCATATATCAGGTCACAAAGCAAGACTGAAAATTTAAAACAATTCAAATACCATCAAACATCTTCTCTGACCACAATGGAATAACACTAGAAATCAATAACAAAAGGAACTTTGGAAGATATAGAAATACACGGAAATTAAACAACATGCTCCTAAATGAGCAGTGGGTCAATGAAGAAATTGAAAAATTTCTTGAAACAGATGACAATGTAAAGACAACATACCAAAACCTATGAGATACAGCAAAAGCAGTTCTCAGAGGGAACTTTATAGCTATAAGTGCCTACATCAAAGAAGAAGAAAAATGTAAGCAACATAACGATGCATCTTAAGGAACCAGAAAAGCAAGAGCAAACCAAACCCTAAATTAGTAGAAGGAAACAAAAAATAAAGATGAGATTACAAATAAAGAAATTGAAATGAAGAAAACAATATAAAAGATCAAGGAAACAAAAAGGATTTCTTTTGTTTAAAGTTTAACAAAATTGGCAACCTTTACCCAGACTAGTTAAAAAAAGAGAAGATCGAAATAAATAAAATCAGAGATGAAAAAGTAGACATTACAAAGTGATACTGCAGAAATTCAAAGGATCATTAATGCCTACTATGAGCAATTATATGCCAATAAGTTAGAAAATCTAGAAGAGGCTAGAGAACCCAGGATAAGGCCACACATCTACAACTATCTGATCTTCAACAAACCTGACAAAAACAAGCAATGAGGAAAGGGTTTCCTATTCAGTAAATGGTGGTGGGATAACAGGCAAATCTTTTGCAGAAAAGTGAAACTGGACCCCTTCCTCATACCATATACAAAAATTAACTCAAGATGTTAAAAAACTTAAATGTAAAGCCCCAAACTATAAAAACCCTGGAAGACAATCTAGGCAATACCATTCTGGACACAGGAAAGGGCAAAGATTTCATGATGAAGATGCCAAAAGCAGTTGCAACAAAAGCAAAAATGGACAAGTGGGATCCAATTAAACTAAACAGCTTCTACATAGCAAGGAAAACCATCAACAGAGTGAACAGACATAAGAAAATGTTTGCAAACTATGCATCTGACAAAGGTCTAATATGCAGCATCTATAAGGAACTTAAACAAATTTACAAGAAAAAAAACAAGCGGCCACATTAAAAAGTAAGGAAAAGCATGAACACTTCTCAAAAGAAGACATACATGCGGCTAACAATCATATGAAAAAAAGCTCAACATCGTTGATCATTAGAGAAACACAAATCAAAACCACAATGAGATACCATCTCACAACCAGTCAGAATGGCTACTATTAAAAAGTCCAAAAGCAACAGATGCAGGCAAGGTTGCAGAGAAAAGGGAATGCTTAAATTCTGTTGGTGAGAGCACAAATTAATTCAACCACTATGGAAGACAGTGTGGCAATTCCTCAAAAACCTAAAATCGGAAATAGCATTTGACCCAGCAATCCCATTACTGGGTATATAATCAAAGGAGTGTAAGTTTTTCTATTATAAAGACACATGCATACGTATGTCCATTGCAGCACTATATACAATAGCAAAGACATGGAATCAACCTAAATGTCCATCAGTGATAGACTGGATAAGAAAATATGGTACATATACACCATGAAATAGTATGCAACCGTTAAAAACAATGAGATTATGTTTTTAACAGGAACAGAGAAGAAGCTGGAGGCCATTAGCCTTAGCAAACTAACACAGGAACAGAAAAACAAATACTGCATGTCCTCAATTATGAGTGGGAACTAAATAATGAGAACACATAGACACATAGAGGGGAACAACACACACTGGGGCCTGTCAGAGGGTGGAGTGTGGTAGGAGAGCGAGAATCAGGAAAAATAACTAACGGGATTGGGCGCAGTGGCTCATGTCTGTAATCCCAGCACTTTCAAAACTGGAGGCGGGCAGATCACCTGAGGTCGGGAGTTCGAGATCAGCCTGACCAACACGGAGAAACCCCATCTCCACTAAAAATACAAAATTATCTGGGCGTGGTGGCACACACCTGTAATCCCAGCTACTCAAGAGGCTGAGGCAGGAGAATCGCTTGAACGCAGGAGACCGAGGTTGTGGTGAGCCGAGATTGCGCCATTGCACTCCAGCCTGGGCAACAAGAGTGAAACTCTGTCTCAAAATAATAATAATGATAATAATAATAATAAAATAGAAATAACTAATTGGTACTAGGCTTAATACTGGGGTGACAAAATAATCTGTACAACAAACCCCCATGACCCACATTTACCTATATAACAAACCTGTATGTGTACCCCTGAACTTAAAAGTTAAATTAACAAAAAGAAAATCGAGAAGAAATGGACAAATTCCTAGACACATACAACCTAACCATGACTGAAGCATGAAGAAATTCAAACATGAACAGAACAATAACATGCAACAAGATCAAAGCCATGATAAAAAAAAAAATCTCCCAGTAAAGAAAGGACCAGGATCTGATGACTTCACCGCTGAATTCTACCAAACAGTTAAAGAAGAACCAATACAAATCCTACTCAAATTATTACAAAAAATAGAGGCGGATGGAATACTTCCAAACTCATTCTACATGGTCGGTATTGCCCAGATACCAAAACCAAAGACACATCAAAAAATGAAAACTATAGGTCAATGACTCTGATGAATATGGATGTGAGTGTCCTCAACAAAATACTAACAAACTGAACTCAATAACACACTCCAAAGATCATCATGACCAAGTGGGATTTATCCCTGGGATGCAAGGATGGGTCAACATATGCAAAGCAATCAATGTGATACATTGTATCAACTGAATGAAGGACAGAAACCATGCGATCATTTCAACTGATGCTGAAAAAGCATTTAATAAAACTCAACATTTCTTCATGACAAAAACCTTCAAAACACTGGGGATAGAAGGAACATACCTCAACATAATAAAAGCCATATATGACAGACCCACAGCTAGTATTATACTGAATGGGGAGAAACTGAAAGCCTTTCCCCTAAGGGCTGGAGCATGATATGGATGCTCACTTTCACCACTGTTATTCAACAAAGTACTGGAAGGCCTACCTAGACCAATCAGACAAGAGAAAGAAATAAAGGGCATCCGAATTGGAAAGGAAAAAGTCAAATTATCCTTGTTTGCAGATCATCTGATCTTATACTTGGAAAACCCTAAAGATCCCACAAAATATATTAGAACTGATAAACAAATGCAGGAAAGTTGCGGGATACAAAATCAACAAAACAAAATCAGTAGCATTTCTAAATGCCAACGGTGAAAAATCTGAAAAAGAAAATTAAAAAGAAACCCCATTTACAATAGCCACAAACAAAATTAAATACTAGGAATTAACTTGACCAAAGAAGTGAAACATCTCTATAATGAAAAGTATAAAACACTGTTAGAGAAAATCGAAGAGGACACTAAAAAATGGAAAGATGTTCCATGTTCATGGATTGGAAGAATCAATATTGCTAAAATGTCCATACTACCCAAAGTAATCTACAGATTCAAAGCAATCCCTATCAAAATCGCAAAGAGATTCTTCACAGACATTGAAAAAACAATCCTAAAATCTAAATGGAACCAGAAAAGACCCAGAATAACCAAAGCTATCCTAAGCCAGAAGAACAAAACTGGAGGAATCACATTATCTGACCTCAAATTATACTGGAGAGCTATAGCAACAAAAACAGACTGGTACTGGGATAGAAACAGACACATAGACCAAGGGAAAACAATAGAGACCCCAGAAACAAATACACTAACCTATAGTGAACTGATTTTCAACACAGAAGCCAAGAACATACATTGGGGACAGAACAGTCTCTTCAATAAATGGTGCTGGGAAAACTGGATATCCATATGCAGAATAATGAAACTAGACCTCTCTCTCACCATATACAAAAATCAAATCAAAATTGATTAAAGACTTAAATCTCAGACCTCAAACTATGATACTATTGATACTACAAGAAAACCCTGGGAAAATCTCCAGGGCATTGGTTTGGGCAAAAATTTCTTGAATAATACCCAGTAAGCACAAGCAACCACAGTAAAAGCGGACAAATGGGATCACATCAAGTTAAAAAGCTTCCACACTGCAAGGGAAATGATCAACAAAGTGAAGAGACAACCCATAGAATGGGACAAAATATTTGCAAACTACCCATTTCACAAGGGATTAATAACCAGAATACATAAGGAGCTCAAACAACTCCATAGGAAAAAAGTCTAAAAATCTAATCAAAAAAGGGGAAAAGATTTGAACAGGTATTTCTCAAAAGAAGACATACGAATGGCAAACAGACATATGAAAAGGTGCTCAACATCACTGATCATCAGAGAAGTGAAAATCAAAAACTACAATGAGATATCATTTCACCCCAGCTAAAATGGCTTCTATCCCAGAGACAGGCCATAAGAAATGCTGGCGAGGATGTGTAGAAAAGGGACTCCCATACACTGCTGGTGGGAATGTCAATTAGTTCAACCATATGGAGAACAGTTTGGAGGCTCCTCAATAAACTAAAAATTAGAGCTTTATCATACAATCCGGCCATTCCACTTCTGGGTATGTACCCAAAAGAAAGAAAATCAGTGTATCCAAGAGATATCTGTACCCTCCTTTTTGTTACAGTGCTGTTCACAATAGCCAAGACTTGGAAACAACCTAAGTGTCCATCAACAGATGAGAGGATAAAGAAAAGGTGGTACAGATACACAATGGAGTACTATTTAGCTACAAAAAAGAATGAAATTCTGTCATTTGCAACAACATGAATGGAACTGGAGATCATGATGTTACATGAAATAAGTCAGGCACAGAAAGACACATCTCGCATGTTGTCACTCATTAGTGGGATCTAAAAAATAAAAGAGTTGAACTCATGGAGATAGAGAGTAGAAGAGTGGTTACCAGAGACTGGGGGTAGTGGGGTAGTGGGGAGATGGTGAGAAGGCAGGGATGGTTAATGGGTACAAAGAAAAGTGAGAAATAATGGATAAGACTTAGTATTTGATAGCACGACAGGGTGACTATAGTCAATAATAATTTAATTGTACATTTAAAAATAAGTAAAAGAGTATGAATGGATTGTCTGTAACACAGGGACAAATGCTTGAGGGAATGGGTACCCTGTGATGCGATTATTACGGATTGCATGCCTGTACCAAAACATCTCACTTACCCCATAAACATATACATCTACTGTGTACCCTCAAAAATTAAAAGTAACAACTTTACTAAAAAACAAACCCAACGTCTGTATTTTGAGTCTCTTGGGACTGCCTTCCCCACCCATGAACATCACAGCTGAACATGGATGACTTCTGCTATCTTCAAAAGTAGTTTTCCCTGCGATCTGTGACAGTGAACTCTCCTTATTCTCCTACCGCCTCTGTCTGCCCACTCCCTTCGCAGTGCTTCCCAATATTTGTCAGGTCGAAGCATGAAAAGAAAATGATTATGCTGGTGCAGCTCAATGGAGTGAACTGCTGGGGACTGGGGCTCGGGGCAGGCTGTGTGCAGTTGATGAGGGTATCCATAGCTGCTGCATTGGGCCGCTTCACCTTAGCTGTGCCTTCAGGGATTTTCCCTTCTGGCTCCACACATGCTCCCTGGGTGACCTCCCTCTGTCACTTGGCTTCCACCACAGGACCCCTACCAATCAATCCACATCGATTCTCCCGTCTAGAGCTCCCACAGTTGCCCCTTACCAGTGGGTGCACACTCACTGTTGGACCTGTGCCCCAGGATGTTTCAAGAAACCTCTGATGCATCCTGCCCAAGCAATGAATTCATTGTCCTGCCCCGACGTGGCCCTTTTATGTCTTCCTGGTCAGGGGCACCATCATCCACATGATCACTCTGGAGACAAATCTGAGTGTTGCCTTCAGTCCTTGGGTGGCCCCCATTCCCTGCAGCCAATCAGCCTCCTGTTGCTTTTCTCTGCTGGATACTTCTCCAGGCCACCCTCGTCTTCATCCCTAACTGACAAAGCCCAAGCTCAGGTCTCATTTCTCTCAGGTTTCCCTCTTCTACTTCGACCTCTCCCATCCATGCTGCTTGGAGGCAGTGGCTGAGACCCTGTAAACACGACCTCACAATGTCATTTTCTCTCATGGCTCCCTGCTCACCTACAGGACAAATCCCATGTTCCTTTTGTTGCCCTGCAGGACTCTCCAGCCTTCTATGTGGCTCTTTGGATTTTTCATCTCAAATTTCTGCTCCAGAACGCCAAGCTATTTGCAATTCCCTACACAGGTTTGGTGAGTTTCAGCCTGTTTCTTTTCTTGTGCCGCCCCCACTTTGCTGGAATGCCTTTCCCTCCCACAGGCCCCGTCCCATGGCCCACTTTTATTCATTCCATAACACACAGGTCAGCCTTAGTCGCCTTCAGGGAACCTTCTGGAACTGCCTTTCCTCTTCATTATGGCTTCTATCCTACCTTGTGTGTCATGGGAAGGGCAGGTCTACCTTAGTGTCAGTATTGGGTTTTTGTGTCTCACTCAGAAACGATAAGTAGGCTGTGTATGTGATACCCTTCTGGGTTCCCAATGTCGGCCAACACAAGGTATGACACAGATTAGGTGCCCAGTGAGCCCCAGCGGGGTGGATGATCTGATGATGTGCTGGGCTTTGAACAAAGGGCACACTCAAATAGGAAGTGGGAGATGAACTGAGTGTTCCTGGCAGGTGTCAGGAGGGGTAAGAGCTCACAGTGTATGGAAGTTCCTGGTTGTACTGGTCAATGCCTTCCATCTATATTTCAACTGCAAGCAGCTGTGGTGATGGTAAAGCTTGAGCGAGCAGAGGGGTACCTCCAAGAACTAAACACACCCACATGACAAAACACCAGGTTAAAGGCCCTGCTGCCACCTGCTGGCAAGGTACCCTCAGCTCCTATCCTGGCAGGAGAATAACTTTTATTCCCCCTACACAACAGACTGAGCCACACCTCTCTGCCTCTGCACATGCTGTTCCTTCTCTCTGCATGCCTTTCCCTTCACCTTATTGACCGACTTGCAGATACATCCAATTCATGTTTCCCATGCTTACTTAAATTCCAACTCCTTTAGGATGATGGTCCTGAAACCCCCCTCCACTGGCACCCCCACAGAACCCATGACATACTTACACACACACTAGAACATCTGATGACTGTCAAGGCTCTGTGTATCTGGGTGCTTCAGGATGGGGTGATGGCAGAGGGAGATGAGTGGCTGTGTCCGACTCCCTTGTGAGTTGTCAGATTCAATGAGTACAGGACTGGCCTAGTCCACATATTCATTCAACATATGAATGAATGAATGTTGCACGAGAAGAGGTTTAACGATAGGACACTTTTAGTCCAGGGTAGACAAATGAATTGTTGGTGGAACGGAGTCATCAAGGAGGAGGTGTTTCGGCAGTGTTTCAGGAACACGAGGATGCTGAGCAGTGGACCAGGGAGGAAGAAGTCATTCTCAGGGCAGCGGCCACCATGAGCAAATGCTCACACAGATGAGAGGCAGGCTCGGGTGTTTTGGAGAAAGGTGTGGTGTGGTGTGGTGTGGGGCAACTGGAGGGTGGTTTGTGTGCTGGGGTTGAGGGTTCTGTGGTGGGAGAGGCAGAGTGGGACCAGATGTCTCAGGCTGCCCCACCATCTTTGTGCTCACGCTGGGGCCCTGGGATCAGTGCTCTGTGCTTTCTCATCTGAAAGAGCGTGGGACCTCTGCTCTTTCTTCATGAATGTGGAGGCTCACAATTGAAGGCCTCCCTGTTTAGGCAGATGGCTTCACTGAAGCAATAAGGATTGTTAAAAGGCGACAGAGAGCAAGGAAGCCCAAGAGAACACAGAAGAGTATAGGAGCTGCAGAATGCATGAGAGCCCATGAACACGGATGCCCAATTAGTGGCCAAGGGTTTACTTTGCAGAAGGACTGTTTTTGAGTAGGCTATGACTTGATTCAGTCAGGGATGGGTCCTTTGGGCACTAGATTCACTGGAGACAGTTCCAGGTCTACAATCCTTTGGGGGATTCGATGTGCCTCTCCAGGTTGAAGCCATGTGTCTTTTCACGTCAGCCTATCCTTGTTTGCTAGCTCTCGCTTATCCCTAGGGAAACTGGAGTGAACAGCTGGAGAGGCCTGAGCATTGCTCAGGCCTGTCTGACTCCAGAGCCCATCCTCTCTCCCCTTTCCCAGGCCCCCTCACCTGCACATCTCCAATGATGTCTTCCATGACCACATCGTACTGAACCAGGAAGTCAGCCATGATGCCTGAGCCAGAGATGGCCGACTGGTCTTGCAATGTCGGGCTGTAGGTGATTCGGACACAGGTCTCTCCCCTCTCGATCCTGGTAGATGGGGGTGAATCCACCTCACCTGTATGGGTGGGGAGGATTGGGACGGCATGGTACAAAGGACTCGCTAGACAGAAGAACCAGTGAAAGGGCAGCACAAGGGGCACTATCTGGGGAGGTACCAAAACCTCTGGTGCCTCCTGCCTACAACATCTTTCCACCTGCCCCAGACTCCTCTCCCAGTCCCACAGCCAGCTCCTCTCTGCCTCCTCCATCGAGCCCAGCTGGACAGACCCAGCCTGGCCCTCAGCTCCCAGGCCCTGGCAATGTGGCCCTCGCTGGCAACCTCACCCTGCCTCATTTTCCATGCAACCTGGGGCCAAGTCTTTGGAGGCATGGCATGTTCGGAGACCAGCAGCCCACATCTCCTCCCAGAGAGGCAGTGCAGTAAGAGTGTGTCCAGGAGACAGACAGACAGACACACAGACAAGGTCTAGGTCTCCTCCCATCCCCCCACTGCTGTGGGAAACAGCAGCCTAGCAAGGTTGTCCTCTGGATCTGATTTAATATTTCTTCTTCCCTCTCTTCCTTCTGACTTTGGGCATCACGTGTGTGAACAAGCCTTTTAGAGTCTCATGAAATAACAGATGAATCTCTAGTCCCGGATGTTTGCTGAGCTGGCCACAAGAGCAAGTCCTCTGGAATCCAAGACAAATGTCCATTTAGAAATGTCACTGTGCCTCCTTTTTTCCAGAAAATGGAAACTTGGGAATTCTGCCCCCCCCCTTCCTGCTACAGCTGTCAGGAAGCTCAGGGGCACACTGAGCCCCATACTCTCTGAGGCGCCTGCTCACATACATTCCCTTGGCTTCCTTCCTCTCAGAGCTCTTTGTTGTTTTCTCCCCCACAGGATTGGTTCTACCCTCTGTTTTAACCTTTAAGGAGAATGGGGGAGGGACCTGCCATTTATAGCTTAGGGCTGAAGAATGCAGGCTGCAGGAACTCAAATGGCCTGTGGGCCCAGCTCCCGGCTGCTGCTGTGTGTCCCTGGACAAGCGACTCATTCTCTCTAGGCCTCTGGCTCCTCATCTACAGCGCAGGCATGACCACAGCTCCTACTTCATAGGCAGTGCTGTTGGAAATAAATGAGGCCATTCATGTAAAGCGTTTGGAGCCATACCTGCATCTCAGTGAGTGCCACCTAGTCCTAACGGGTACAATGATCATGCAATCTTCTCTGCACCACGTAATTGGGAGGGAGGAATTCTCTCAAAGTCTCACAATGGTCCTGAGCTGTAGATGGCATCTCGTCCATTTTACAGATGGGAAAAGTGAAGTCGAGCAGTGGAGTGACTGGCTTTGATGGTCCCACATCAAGGGAGTGTCAACACTGGGATTTGGATCCAGTCTGTGTCTGTCTGTGTCTGCTACATACATCCACTGTCCACCCCAGTGCCTCTCTGGGTCAACAGTTGAATGAGTTGGGACCTCCTATGCTAAGCAGCTTTGGAGGGGTGGCCACATGAGCCAGGGATTTCTCTGCGTCTGTCCTCTCATCTCAGATGAGGTGAGCAGGCCAGCTCCGTGATTCTCCAACCTGACTGGACATCAAGGTCGCCTGAGACTAGTTGATGACACGGCTTCCTGGGCCCCACCCCCATGCTACTGAACCAGACCCTGAAGGTTTGGCTCCAGGAATCTGCATTTCTAGAAGCCCATGTTGTGATTCTGATGTAGCCAGTCTGGCCTTCCAAAACCTCTAGGTGATATTTGAAGCAAGTCTCTGAGGCAAGATGCTTCTCTTCCCTTCAGGGCCTGAGATGGTGTCCTCCAGGGAGCCTGCAGTTGCTGTGCGCTCACTGTCCTGCCATTCTCAGTGGGGATCCAGGGAAAAGCATGATTTGGCCAGTGTGGCTTCTACAGCCTTCAGCATGGTTAACACACGATTTAATTTCATTAGCCCACCCAGCAAACCCTCCCTTATCACTGACTTTTTTTTTTAGGGAAATCAAGAGTCTGGGAAGTTTGTAATGTGCCAGGTCATACAGCTTGTAAGGACCAGGCCAGGGTTAAAATCCAAATATTTTCACCTTCAAACATGCCCTCTTCTCACTGAATCAGGAAAGAACTTGGCAGTGAGTACGGAGCAGAAGTGGCACTAGAGGGAAACCCAGTGGAATCGGGAAGGTTTTCATTCAGTGAAGGCCAGTCTGATGGGTGACCTATAGTGCTGCCCACATACTTGCATGGGCATTGGTGCGCAGGCGGCTGGTCCTCAGGGGTGGTATGTGCACATAGGAGATGCCTGTCCTTTCTGACACTGTAACCTCTACGCTCAGCCTCTTCACCAACTGGCCGGGCCTCAGGCTCACCACCAGCTGGTAGTGGCCCTGGTGACGCTGAAGCAGTTCCTCATAGGCCAGGGAAAAAGTCACCTCTGTGCCTGCTGCCAGGCTGGTGGAGATGCGGAACTTCTCTGATTCCCGGTCCCTAGGCAGGAAAAGGAGGAGGGTGGGAAGAGAAAGGGATCTTCTGAGGAGTACAGGGGCTGTTAGATGACCTAGATTTGCTCCCCCCAACCCTGGTCCCAGCAGACCTGACTAGGCTTCTGGTTCAACTGAGTCACTGGCCATGGTCCGTCATCCATGCATCCACTTATCAATCTCTCTCTCCCTCCCTCATTCAGCCTCCTAAATATTCTGCTTGCTAAATTATCTCACAGGTGGTCCACCCTCAAGGGAACTTAGTCCATGAAGATCTGAATATAGAACAGACCAACTAGGGTCTAATGATTCATTTTACAAAAGAGTTTTCAATTTACATACAATGCCTCATCCCCTTCAAATAGACCCTCCCACTATCCCCTCCCCTATGCTTTTGAAGGAGCTCGTTTATATGGCAGTAACTCAGTTTGCTGGAGCCAAAGCTAAAGTTTTCGCTCCATGAAACTCTCTTGGAAGCTGGGAGGGAACACTGAAGGAAGACAATACATTTCTGCCTGCTGAATGGAACTCAGGAAACAAAATTCAATTTAGAAAAATCTCACTTGCATATAACCTTCCCGGAAGGTGCCAATTCTTAAATAAGCCACAATCTGCTGACAGTAGAAAAGTGGAAATGGGGAAATAAATTTCCATTTATTGAACACCCACCCTGTTATAGGCTTTGATATTCATTAACTCACATATTCTTCACATGATCCTATGAAGTAGAGGTCATGTCCCCACTCTGCAGAGATGGAGACTGAGGACCAGAGAGAACGTGCATCTCCCCTTATCACACAGCTAAGATTATTAAGTCATGTTTTGGACTGGATGGGGCCTTACCTGATGCCTACGTGAGCAGCTGTCTTTCCTTGCTGATGGGCTTCTTCATAGATTTTCTTTGCCTGGTGCTTCTCTTTGACTTCTGCAATGTAGACTTTATTGTTGATGGTCCTAATGGGGCAGGAAAGAGGAGGGACAGCAGAGACAGAGAAAATAAAGAGTTGGTCAGAGGCAGAGAAAGAGACACATGAGGTAGAAAGAGGAGGAGGATAGAGACAGGGAAAGAGAAAGAACAACACAGTGCCATAAAGCCCCAGTGTGAGTGGCAAGAAGAGAAGAAGAGGAAAGGAGAGGGAGATAACAGAGTGAAGTAGTTATCATTATCTCCATTTGTCATATGGGGAAATAGAGGCCACACAGCATATGGTGGATCTGGTATTAGAGTTTTGTGTTTCCCAAAGTGTTGAATAAATTCTACCTTTTGGCACACAACATAATTTTAGGTATGATATAATCGAATATTTTTGTTATAATTGTTATGTATTTACAGTAATGTTTATTAAAATACAACTAGCACATTAAACCCATGATCTCATAGATATTATTGCTCAGAATAAGACTAACTCAGATCATCTCAGAAAGTATAACTGTTGAAAAAATATATTGGGTAAATAATATGGCCATATTAATATAAAAATATATTAAGTAAATACTATGGGTGGTAAAAGTGGTAAAAATTGTGAAAGAAGTGTGCAAATTGTTGCAAAGGCTTCAGGGTCTGACTAGGGAGGAGGACTTGTCCTCAGGGAGCTCAGAGACTGATGAGTTACAAGCAGACTTGCTTACCCCCATTTTCCTCATTTCTCTAAGGAAGGTAATAAAGTGAAAAGAAGCTCAAAGAAGGGAGAGAACATTTTTGGCCAAGTCTTCAGGAAAGGGTCCTAGAGAAGGTGGCCTTGAAGCTAGGCCTGAAAGACAAGGAGGATATGGATAAATAATCTTCACTGGCCATGCCTTCTCAGTTTCCTCTGTTGGCTCGTTCTCTTCCTAACCTCTAAACCTTTGGAACACTCCAAGGCTCTGCTGTCAACCTTTTATCCTCTCCCCTCCCTCCCTCTCCCCTTCTGTCCTCTATTCTTTCTACATTGGCTCTCTAGGAGATGTCATTTAGCACCATGGCCTTAAATACCATTTATATACAGATGACTCCCAAATCTGTATCTCCAGTGTGGACTTGTGCCCTGAACTCCAGACCCATACATGCAATTTCTTACTTGACATCTCCACTAGAATGTTCCATAGACACCTCAAGCTGAACATATCCCAAACTGAGCTCCTGATAACTCTCCCCTCCAAAATCTGCTCCTCCTCTGGTATCTTTGTTTCAGGACATAGTTGCTCAGCTAAAAATCTTAGAGTCATGTTGGATTCTCCTCTTTGTTTCACAATCCACATCCAATCCATCAGAGATTTTCTACTCCATCTTTAGAAG
The DNA here is from genome assembly GCF_024542745.1 of Macaca thibetana thibetana. Classification (NCBI taxonomy): domain Eukaryota; kingdom Metazoa; phylum Chordata; class Mammalia; order Primates; family Cercopithecidae; genus Macaca; species Macaca thibetana. The sequence goes on from NC_065598.1 coordinate 54,234,462, forward strand.
ACATCCACAATCTGTCTGACTTCTTACCACTTTATTTGCTGCTGTACCCCTGGTGCCTGGAATATGGCTTGGAACAGAGGGAGGTGCTCAACAATTATTTGTGGAGTGGACATCCTGGACAGACAGCAAGAAAACACAGAAAGTGTTTCAGGGGACAGCAAGTAGTTAAATTTGGCTGGAGTGGAGGGGCAGGAAAGGGAAGTATGGAGAGAAAGTTGGAGTGCTTGAGTGGGCCTAGAGAATAGGGGGCTTTGAACACAAGACTCAATGAGCTCATACAGCAGCAAAGACTTTTTGCCATGGAGAATGGAGAGTCTTGGGCAAATCTTGAAAAGGGGAGAGATGGCTCAGAGCTGGCCTTTGAGGAGTGATAGTTGGGTGTCCTAGAGAAAGTTAGTGCAACTCTGTAGGAGGCGAGTACAACGGTTTCCATTTTATAAGTGGAGTAACTGAGGCACAGGTATCAGTAAAGTTGCTTGACCAAGGCAGCAGCTTCCAGAAACACTGGGGGAGGATAGGCAGGTGGCAGAAGAGACCACTCAGGGAAGAAGTGTTTCTAGGCAACTGAAACAGAGTATTGCTGTGGCTGGGCTAGTGTGGGGGGTGGGCCGAGCTGGCACCTTCCCAAGGTCTCCTGGGGTGTGAGGGGGGTAGGGTGGAGCTGGTCTGGCAGCAGGACACTGGGGCCTCTGTGTGTGTGCTGCCTCCAGCCAGCATACTTTCCACAGAGTCTGCCCAAGAACATTTCCTCCAGCCTGCTTTGCTTAATTTTTTTAAAAAATTCTTTTGGTGTTTTTTTCAATTGAAGCAAAAATCGAAATTCTGCCTGACTACTTGGCTGTTACATCATTTGACTGCCAGCTTCTCTGGTTAGCCCCCCATACTCCAGACCCATGCCTGCTCTTTTCAGTCCTCGATTCGCCTGGGTCCCAACATGCAATGATCTTGGTCCCTTCAAATCTGACCCATATGGAAATCCTGCTTTCAGGGAGCCCTCCTTGACTGCCTCAGCACTTCTCCCCCAAACTCCCTGACTCTGACTCCATACCAGTTCCCTCCTCTAACCCAATCCTTCTCCAGGGGAAGTGCTGGGAGGTTCTTGATGGCACAGCCTAGGCCCACCCTAGGGCTGCATTTGAGGTTGTACAGATTATTGATGGCACAAGAACCTCCTCCCAACTAACAGGGACAAGCGGGGCTGAACAAGGGCGGATATTCTGCTTGTGCTGGGCTCACTAATCTGGTAAATCTGATAGTCCCTCTACCCAAATCCAGGGGCCTTTTTGTAATTCACACTAAAGTGTGATACTGGCTAATGAGGCCCCACTAAGCTTTCTCTTTATCTGCTCCAGCTCCCTTGTTTATCACCTCAACAGGGTACTATCATCTACCAGGTCTAATAAGCTGAAAAAAGGTAAACACCATCTATATTTACTTATTCTCCACTACAGTCAGGTTGTTTCTCCCTCGATGGTCTCTCACATCCACTACCACTGTCCTGCTCCCACCTTCAGCATCCCCTACGTGGATTCTGCCCCTGTTCGCCTACTCAGCTCTTGGCCACCTAGCTGGCCCCTCAAGTCCACTACCACTTCACAATCACCTCTCCTTGCTTAAAACCTTGCCATGTCTCCTTATTATGGCCCACGCTTATTTCTAAAGAGGGGTGCACATGTCCCAGGGGATGCTGGAGACAAATCGAGAGGGAGTGGGAAAATAATATTCACACTCTATTTTAGGGCTTTTCCCTCATCTTTTAGGGATTAATATTTTATATGCTTCATAATATACCTAATATATTTGCTCAGCAGTATATTTATATAATGCGTAAATGAATAAGTATATATGTTTTGGGAGTATATGATCAAGTTTTTCCTGATAGGTGTGCAAACACATAAGATGATTTGGAGACCATTAAGTGAGACCCAAGTAGGTGTTCTAACACTGGAAGTCCTCCACAGCCTAGTCTTTCTCTGTCTCTTACATCTCATTTTTTTACCACTCTTCTACCTCTTGTCTGTCCCTGACAGTACAGCGACACGGAAGTACTTGCAGTTCCCCTAATTGAGGGAACATTTATGCCTTTATTCCTTTTTCCTGGATTCCTCCAGTCCTGCCCTCACCCTGGTTGCCTGGTGAAGATGTCCTATTTCAAGCCTCAGTTTAGGTGTTATCTCTCTGAGGTTTTTTCCACCAGCCTGGGAATAGGAAACGCACCATTGTCTTCTGATCCACTTCACCATTCTAACCATTCCACATTCAGACTTCTCTTTCTCCCCAGCATACTTTATTAAAGCAATCTACTCACTGCTCCCCAACCCAACGCTCTTTTTTAGAGACAGTCTCACTCTGTCACCCAGGCTGGAGTACAGATATCAAAGTGCACTGCAGCCTCAACCTCCCATGTTCAAGCAATCCTCCTGCCTCAGCCTTCTGAGTAGCTGAGACTATAGGCATGCGCCACCATGCCCTGCTAATTTTTTTTGTTTTCTAGAGATGGGTTCTCGCTATATTGCCCAGGGTAGTCTTGAACTCCTGGCTTCAAGCAATCCTCCCACTTCAGCCTCCCGAAGCTCTGGGATTACAAGTGTGAGTCACTGTGCTGGGCCAGTTTCCTTTTTTATATCCCCCCTTAAACTGCGAACTCTTTGAGACTAGGGACTATATGCAGTTCACCTTCCTCTTTCTGTTGGACTCAGCACAGTGTAAGTCACACAGTCAGCACCAGGAAATGTTTGTTTAAAAAGCAATAAAGCTAATATTATCAACTACTTAATATGTGCCTGGAGCTAATTTTAGCGTACGTTTCCACGTATATTAATTCATTTAATCCTTGAAAGTGGGTTCTGGCCGGGTGCAGTGGCTCACGTTGGTAATCCCAGCACTTTGGGAGGCTGAGGCGGGTGGATCACAAAGTCAGAGATTGAGACCATCCTGGCTAACACGATGAAACCCGTCCCTACTAAAAGTACAAAAAATTAGCCGAGCGTAGTGGCATGCGCTTGTAGTCCCAGCTACTCGGGAGGCCGAGGCAGGAGAATCACTTGAACCTGGGAGGCGGAGGTTGCAGTGAGCCAAGATTGCGCCACTGCACTGCAGCCTGGGCAATAGAGCGAGACTCCGTGTTAAACAAACAAACAAACAAACAAACAAAAAAAACAAAAGGAAAAAAAGAAACTGTATTCTAATTTTATCCCCATTTTGTAGATGTGTAAAATGAGACTCCCAGAAATGAAGTAATTTGCCCTGGGTCCCAAACTGGCAGAGCCAGGATTCAGACTCAAGAAGTCTGATCTCAGAGTGCATTCTTTTAATCACTATGCTCTGCTGACAGAATACGCACACGAATGAACAAATATATGCACAAATGAATGAAGTGGTGACTTTGGAAGCAGACTTACATAGTGAAATTGGAGATAAAGGCGAGATGAGGCAGATCCAGGTCAAAGATGGCTTCATGGGCTTCAGCATGTGGATTAAACAGGACAGAGGTGACCAAGGTGTGGGCGTAGCGAGACACCACCGTGGAGTGCATGGAATAGCTTGTCATTAACAACTGAGAGAGAAGACAGGAGGAGGTGTTTTAGGTAGACTGTGTCTTCAGCCTAGATGGGCTAGTACTTGGGAACCCAAGATTCCTACACAGGACTCAAAGTATATAGGTGGATAAACTGAGGCCTAGAGAGGGAAAACAGCCTCTGTCGTCCATTTGGTGGAACTGCCTGATTACTTCAGCAAGCTTTATCAAGTCTCAGAACCCAAGACTCACAGAAGATTAGAGATCAAGGGACCTCTCTGGACAAGCACTTCTCTAACTTTGATGTGCACGTGAATCTCCTGGAAATCTTGTTAAAATGAAGATTCTGATTCAGCAAGCCTGGGGTGAGGTCTGAGATTTTATCTTTCTCAAAAGCTCCCACGGGATGATGCTGATGCTAGTCCACAGATTTCACTTTGAGTAGCAAGGCTTTAGAATATAGCAGAGCAGCCGCCATTCATTGAATCCTACTCTGTCCAAGGCACTGTGATAAATATTGATTTTTTTCTTCTTTAGGATCTCAGGTGTAAAGAGTCGCACTTATAAGAACAATCATGCACTGCAAGCATGGTAAGTATCTGGCATCCATGATGAGGGCACGCAGCAAGTACAATATCTATCTTCTTCCTCTCCTTTCTTGAGGTTATGGTCCCTCTATCTACCCACACGTGATGCACAGCTAGTTCCTTCCTAATATGGGACAGTGGGAAATGGGGACAATTTGAGATCAGACGGACCTAGGTTCAAATTCTGGTTCTGCCTCTTCCTGTATCTTAACTTTGGAACCTGTTTTCTCTTCTCTATAACGGGGATAATAATATAGCCCAGCTCACAGAGATGCTGTGAAGACTAAATGAAATAATAATTCTGGGACCCCTGGTGCAGCACCTGACATGTGCTTAGCAAATAGTACCTCTTTTCTCTGGCTCTAGCTTCTCAGTCATAGGACTGAAGAAACACACGGAATAACCTTCCCAAATTCCCCCCAAGAAGCTAATTTTATCACAAATCCCCAAGCTTTGTTCCCTCATCCCAGAACTGACCTTTGTGCTTGATGAAGCAGGGACAGGGGGTCCCTGGTATGTCAGTTCAAGAAGAATGGTCAGCAAAAAGCTGACACAGATGAGGTACCTCCACCCAGACATGATGCCACCTCTGGCCTAGATCTGTTGTTCACATCCAGAAGATCTGAGCCCGATCTCCAAACCCTTGCTCTTTTAAACCTCCAGGTATCCCTTCTCTTGAGAGGGAGGGACCATCCTGAAGGGTGGGGAAGGTACTGAATGTGGCATTGAGGCTCACACAAGCCAGGATTGTCCAGGAGCTGGGGCTGGCATCTTGCCTGGAGAAGGGCCAGTTCCATGCTTCCTTTTTTTCCCTCATCCAGCTGTAAGATGAATGGAAACTAAACATACCAGAGCCCTGGGTCTGTCTGTTTGCTGTGTTGGCTCAGGGTGGGGTTTTTCTTTCCTATAAACATCCACAGGAGCCCAGTAACTGGGGCCAGAGAAAGGTCACTTAGCATTGATCATCTTAAAAAGGTAGCGGCGATGAGAGAGGGATTGGCAAGGCAAGCCCCCAATACTGGTCTTCCCTGGTATTGACTTTAGCCTAGTGCCTGGAGGGACTTACTCAGGATCCCATAACAATTTAGGGGTCCCACAGACATAATAAGACTTACAATCTCTAGAATAGCTAGAGGCCAAGACAGGCTGGAGCAGGACTGAGAAAGAATATAACACAGTGGTTTCAAAACAGGCTTTGGACTCAGACCACCTGGGTTTGAATCTCCGTTCTGCCACTTACTGACTGTATAATATTGAGCATGTTATTTAACCTCACTGTAGCTTCAGTTTCTTCATCTATAAAATAAGAATAGTAATAGCATTTACTTCATAAAGTTCTTATGAAGATTGAGTTTGTACTTTTAGAATGCTTGGCACATGGTAAGTGATCAGTAAATAGCTGCTAGGAGGAGGACAGGATGAGGCATGACAGAGTTCAAAAGTGTGGAAACCTCCCTGCCCTCGGAGATCTGAGTGGAGGGAGAAAGGAGGAACTGAGGTGCTCTGGACTCAGGATCTGCAGGTCCTGTGGAGGGTAGGGGTGAGAAATGGGGCTGAGAAAAAGGAAAGTACTTGAAGGTCTACACAAGGACTATCAGCCTCAGTCAGAATCCTGCCACTCTGGCCCTCCCGCCTCCACCCATCCATACAGGGAGCACGGACAGCTCCAGTACTTACTCTTGGGGGCAAAATCTCTGACGACATTTTACAAACTACCCCAGGAACACTCAGATTTGTCCTAGGCCATTTGGCATCACAACAAAGTCTTCTCATTCTGGCACCTGTGGGTCCCCAAACCTGTCGGTTGCTACCTCCCACAAGTCCACACCAAGTTTCCTCTCAGGATTTCCTCATGAGGGAGAGCCTTAGCTAGAGAACAGCTCTGCTAGAGAACAGCTCTTAGCTAGAGAACAGCTCTGCAACAGAGAAAACTCCCATCAACTGCCCAGTCCTTTTCTCTTAAATATGAATGAGTAGCCAAGGAGCCTCAAGCAAATTAAGGAAGCCTGTAGCATGAAAGCAAAATACTAAAAGAAACAAATAGAACAACTGACCCTAGAGCAGTTTGAGGATCTGGGAAACAAAAGAGAACTTCAGGGGAAAAATTGATGCTATTCTCAGTAAGATTCAAGAAGATACAACATGCATAAAACAAGAACTAGATGCCATAAAACAGGAACAATCAGAGAAAACAGAGATTCCTTAGAAATTAAAAATAAGTTACTGAAGTAATAAATTTCCCAGGACCAGGAAATGAGGAAATCTCCCAGAATGTAGGGCAAAAAAGCCAAGGCAACAGAAAATGTGAGAGAAAATTTAAGAGAGATGGATTAATCTAGCAAATTAAACATTTGAATAATAGGAATAATTTTGTTTTCTAGACAGAGAAAACAAAACAATGAAGGAAACTTTAATGAAAATGTATTAGGCCAGATGTGGTGGCTCACATCTGTAATCCCAGCACTTTGGGAGGTTGAGGCGGGAGGATTCCTTGAGGCCAGGAGTTTTGAGATCAGCCTGGCTAACATAGTGAGACTCTGACTCTACAAAAAAAAAAAAAAAAAAAAAAAAAGGTGAAAAGAAATAGCCAGTCATGATGGCTCTCATCTGTAAATCCCAGCTGCTTGGAAAGCAGAGGCGGGAGGATTGCTTGAGCCCAGGAGTTCAAGGTTACAGTGAGCCATGATTGTGCCACTATACTCCAGCTTGGGAGACAGAGTGAGACCCTGTCTCAAAAAATAGATATATTAGAAGTTACAATAATTTCCTACACCTGAAGAAGGATCTCCACACAGGTGCCCAGAACAGCAAATCCAGGAAACAGCGAATCCAATTCAAGCAAAGACTGCAGCAGCCTCCTTACTGGTCCTCCTCCTTCAGCCTTCATCCTCCCCTTTTCTGCCTCCCACCAGTATGTTTTTACAACAACCAGAGGGATCCTTTTGAAACCCAAGTCAGATCCTGTCCCCTTTCTGCTTAAAACTCTCCTGTGGATCCCACCTATGGCTTACATGGTCCTATGTGAGAGGGGTCAGTGAGGCAAGCCCTCATTACCCATTTGACCCCATTTCCTATTACTTCCCTTCCTGCCTTCCTCCATCACTCTAGCAACTCTGGCCATTATGTTCTTAAAAAATGCCAGACATGGAGAAAAAAATGCCAGGCATGATCCTGTTCCATGGCCTTTGCAATGACTGTTTTTTGTGCTTGGAATGTTTTCTCACCAAGCATCCACTTGGTTAGTTCTCTCACCTTATGCAAGTCTTTGCCCACATGCTACCTTTTCAGTGAGTATTTCCCTGACCAACCTATTGACTTATTTTTAAATTTTTTTGTTATTGATACATAATATTTGTACAAATTTATGGGATACATCGATATTTCGTTACATGCATAGAATGTGTAATAATCAAGTCAGGGTATTTAGGGTGTCCGTTGCCTTGAGTATTTATCATTTCCATGTGTTGGGAACATTTCAACTTATCTTTTCTAGCTATTTTGAAATATACAACACATTGTTATGACCAGCCTACTTAAAACTGAGATTTTTCTCCATAGCACTTACAACACATTATAATTTGAATACATTTTACTGATTTATCTTATTATCTTTTCTCTCTCCCTTACTAGAATCAGCTCCATGGGGGCCAAGGATTGCTATCTGTCTTCTTCACTGCCCTAGCCTAATCTCCCAGAACAGTACCTGGCACACGGTAGATACTCAAAAAATACTTGTTGAATGAGTGAATACAAAAAAATTCAAGGAAAAAAGGAAGGCTTTTAGAAAGTGTGTGTGTGTGTGTGTGTGTGTGTGTGTGTGTGTGTGTGATTATTCAAGAAAGTCTTGGCCAAATACAAAGCAAAATAAAATGTAATATGATTATGAGTAGCTGATAAGAGTAAAAGAAAGATTCCATTTGACCTCGATGCTAGAAACATTCTCCTCTGAGAGGCCCAAAGATTGTGACCTTGAACTTGAAGAGAAGGAAGTGTATTCCAGGCTCACTGCTTGGCTAGATTTTGAAAAATATTTACATAGCCATGATAATATGAATGCTGTTTATTGGGTTTCAGGTCATAGAGTCAACCTGGAGAGACAAAGCAGGGAAGATCTGATTGTGGCTGTAGAACAGAATGTAAATGTTAATAGCCAGGGCAATATAAAAGGAAAGATAAAACTGACAATGTGGGACATTGAATGGGCAGGGGGAGGGTTGTAGCTACAATATCCTTGTCTTAAAAAGTGGGGAGTCAAAATTGTCAGAAATGGATGGAATACAAATAGAGGTCTGAGTATATCTTTTTCAAGTTACAAAATTAACCAAAAACAAAAAAGGAACATCAGTGTTAACCATTGCAGGGGAGTAGAGGGAAAAGTGAGGCACTGTACATAAACAAAATCCTTACTGCCATCTCTGGGATATTGTCTAATTTTTTTTAAAAGAACCATTACACACACATTATCTAGAGTTGTAAAGGGAACCAACAGTAGAGCTAAAACTAAAAACTGTTAAAGGTTGGCTTTGAAGGGGTGGGATGGAGATGGGGAGGGTTGAGGCAGGGGACTATTAGTTTTTGTCATATGATCTTCTGTCCTATTTCATTTGTTGTCATGTACAAGCATGGAATTCATAAAAATCAAATGTTAAAAACTGCATGTTGATCTCATAACAATGAAATAATTATATTTCCTATGACACTTTATGACAATATCTAAATGGGCATATGGATATTCAGTGAGATGTGCCTCCACAGATGAAAAACATACTATAATGTGCCTAGCATATGTCTGTGAAGAGTGTTGGAAAGGGTATTCTGGGACTTAAATCATTGGACAAAGTATAGTGTAGTTAAGGCTTTGGTATTTGATATTCCACTGACTTGGGTTCAAGTCCTCTCTGTGCCACTCATTGGTCGCCTTGCCTTGGGCAATTTACTTCTCTCACTTTTAATATTGCCATCTGTGAAATGGGGCTAATGTTCACACAGTATAAAAATAAACCCCTTAAGAGTAAGGGCCATCTCTGTAGAGGTGTCTAATACATAGTTGGTGCTCATTTTCTGTTGAATGGCCTAATCATAGCTCACAAGCTTGTGCTGAGGAAGGACTCATTATACAGAGAACAGGGGAGAATGAGGGTTAGTCCAAAAGTAGGTAGCAGGTTTCCTCATCTATGGGAAATTTGTCTTTTGTTAAACAAAATGTCATTTTTGCTGTGGAAAGGTAGCCCTTAGGGCTTAGAGTGAAACGAAGTTAACTAAATTGCCCTACATATAAAAGGGGAAAAATGAGATTTCACCAGCAGCTCAAGAAAGAAGACATGGCCAGGTACGGTGGCTCATGCCTGTAATCCCAACAATTTGGGAGGCTGAGGCAGGCGAATCACTTGAGCCCAAGAATTTGGGACTAGCCCACGCAACATGGTGAAACCCTGTCTCTACCAAAAATACAAACAAACAAACAAACAAACAAAAAACCTAAAAATTAGTAGGGCATGGTGGCATGTGCCTGTAGTCCCAGCTACTTCTGGAGGCTGAGGTGGGAGGATCACTTGAGCCCAGGAGGTGGAGGTTGCAGTGAGCCAGGATCACACCACTGCACTTCAACCAGGGTGACAGAGTGAGACCCTGGGGAAGGTGGGGGGAAGAGAGAGAGAGAGAGAGAGAGGACATAGGAGCCTGGAAATGGAAAAGAGAGAAGTTGCCAGCCTGTTGGGGGACAGAAAGGGTCCAACGGGGTGGGGCACGGGGCCTAGGAGAAGGAACAATTATTAGGCCTTTCCCAATGGTAGGAATGAATGGCTATGGAACTCTGAAGAACAAGAAAGTTCGATGTCCAATTTAAAGTTGATTTCTATGCTGAGCTGCATGGTTTAAATGACTAAAGAAGTGATGGGCAGCCTTAAAAGGAAACCTTTGCTACCCTCTCCCAAATTTTCCAAAATTCAGAGATATGGATTCTGTATAGTTTGGGAGAAGGTAAATGTGCTAGGATAGGATTGGTGGTGGGGATATTCTGGGCTTTCCATTTGAGCTTAGGAATCTGGAATCTTGGATGCCTGTGGGATTAGACAGTTCCGTCTCGACATTCCGCACTAAGCAATCCTTAGCCTGCCTTTCCTTATCTCCAGAACAGAGCTGCCTGATAACAGCCTTTCATCTTTCCTCTTAGTTGATATGTAGGATCTATATGATCTCAGATATTTCTATACTGATCTATGGGTGCTAGAAATGGGCCTAAGACCCAGTGACCTAGGTTCTTCAGAGTTTATGGGTGGATGATGAAGATCAAGATTCCAAGAGTTCACAAGGAGAAGGTGGGAGGAAATCTCTCTGGTCAAAGGGTAAAGATTATGAACTAATTTGTCTTTTCTCCCCTGATGAGGTTGCCTCCTGCCCTCTGATCCCCAGGTCATAAGATAAGGGTGTTAATGGTATTATGTTATGAAGGTGGTGGAATTGAGAGGGGTCTGGGGAAGTTTGGGTTTGACAATCTTTGGGAATGCCTCTCTGATAGATTTGGACTGAGATTTTTCCTGACTTCCTGAATCCAATAATATCTCCTAAGGTTCTGACTCTGTATTCCTTTAAGTTACCCCAGGATCCCAAAGACCACAAGTGGGACCGAAAACATTGTGAAACTTAAAATGTTGGAGATTGTAACCTAGCGTAGATATACCAGAAGTGTAGTTGTAACAGAGGGTCTTCCCCATGGGGACAAAATTGCTTAACAAAGGCTGCTAGGCAAGAGAAGGCAGGGCATATCTGGTAATAGTGAAGTGTTCTGTTTAGGTGGAATATAGGCAACTATATCTAGTACTTTCAGAAAAACAGCAGGAAAAAGGCTGGAAACTTAGTCAGGGCTGGATTTTGGGAGAGCCTTGAAATCAAACTCAAGCGTTTCTTGGGAAAGCATTCCATACCCATTGTCATGAATACCTCACCTGCTATTCATATCTCAACTTACTGTAATCAGGAAACTGCTGCATGGAATAGACTCTGAAATAACAATGGCTTAAATAAGACATGTATCTATTTGCTTCACCTAAAAGAAACCCAGAGGTAGGCAGTTCACGTTGGCTTCATGAAATTGTTATGGATCCAGGTTCTTTTTAGTTTATTAATCCAGTATCTTTAGAGTGTGACCCTAGTCCTCATGGCCTTTATTCTGGGAGGCTATGTATCTAGCTAAAAATCAGATGGCTTATTACTAAGGAAGAAGAAGAGCATGGATATCAGGGTAAGCAATTAGCAATCTATGCCACAAACATGTTCACTGAAGCTATTCCTTCCAAGGTCACCAGAGACCACCACTTGATCGTCAAAATCCCCAGACATTTTTTCAGGTCTTACTTTTCTTGATTCTTGGCAACATTCATCACTATTGACCTTGACTCCTCCCTCCTTTTGAAACAATCTCTTTCCTTACTTTTGTGACACTCCTTTCTCCTTTTTTTTTTAATGATGTCTTGCTCTATCACCCAGGCTGGAGTGCAATGGCACAATCTCGGCTCACTGCAACCTCTATCTCCCAGGTTCAAGCGATTCTCCTGCCTCAGCTTCCCGAGTAGTTGAGACTACAGGTGTGCTCCCCCACACCCAGCTAATTTTTTGTGTTTTTAGTTGAGATGGGGTTTCACCATGTTGACCAGGCTGGTCTTGAACTCCTGACTTCAGGTGATCTTCCCACCTCGGCCTCCCAAAGTGCTGGGATTACAGGTGTGAGCCACCACACCCGGCCCTCTCCTGTTTTTCTCTCTGCCTTTTTGGTCACTCCTTATCAATCTCTTTCATGAGTTCCTTTTCCTCCACCTATACCAAAGGTGCTTTTGGGCTGCAGGGCTCTTCCGTGGGCCCATATCTCTTCTAGCACTGTGCATTCACCAGGGTGCTGTTGCCCTTTCTCATGAATTAAAGAACTATTTATGTACTGATGACTCCTAGATCTATAGCCTCAGCCTAGACCACTTCTCTGAGCTTCAGACATGTATATTCAACTGCCTGTGGTACATTTCCATATGGACATGCCACAGGTGCCTTAAAAGCAATGTTCAGTTCTCCTCTAACCTGCTCCTCAAACCCGCTCTTCCTTCAGTATTCCTGATCTCAGTGAGAGGAGTTACCATTCACACAATCTCTCAAATCAGATCGCCAAGAGTTCCCTTTGACACTCCACTCGTCTTCAGTTACTCAAGTCCAATTACTTTTTACTTCTTTACTATCTCCTCGATTCAATCACTTCTCACTACCTGCCACCACTCTAGGTCAAAGCACAATCATTGCTTACCTAGATGACTACAAAAGGCATAAGTACTCTCCCTGTTTCCAAGACAACACCTATTCCATACTCCATATAGCAGCTAGGTGTTCTTTCTAAAACACAAACCTATGCTGTATCCTTGCCTAGAATCCTTTAATAACTCCTGGGTGTTCTCAGGATCAAGACCAAAGTCCTTATCTTGGCATTCAAAACTTGCCAACTTGCCACGATTTGGAAGGGATTGGGAATTTGAGATGCCAGAAATAGAAGAAAAGGAGGCGCTATGTCTAGTGTGGATAAGGGAGAAAATCTGGGAGGCAAGAACATGGTGAACTGATATCACACACTTGGAGAAAGCAACAATTCAGAGAAAGAGAAAAGACAGGAAAACAGAAGCCTGCCTTGAATATGCAAGAAATTTGTGTGTGTGTCTATCTTGAATTATCCATAGAACATAGGGATTCATGATATGTTATTTACACAGTAAAAGGTGACCACATAAAGCAGGAGACTTGTGTCCATTTGAATTACATTTATATGTGGAAAGGCATTGAATATTATTTCCACAACTAACCGTTGTGCTGAATTTTATTATGGTTTCTAATAACTTTTTAGTTGATGCTCTTGGGTTTTCCAGGTCTGCATTTATATATCCAGTAATTAATGATGATTTGTCTACTTCCTATTATTTTACATCTTATTTTGTTTTCTTGAATAGATCCAATTGCTTATGTGAATTTATTATGTGATAGAGGTGCCATTTCAAAGCAGAGAGGGAAAAGATGGATTAGTTTGCACATGATGTAGGGGTAAGAGACTATGAGTTTGGAGAGTAATCAAGCTGAATCCGTATAGAAAATAAATTTTGAAATGATCAAACATCTAAATGTAAATAATAAAGCCACAAAAGTGCTTCAAGGAAAAAAAACGGGGATTGTTATAGGAACATGAAAAGCATCTTTAAGCAAGCAGCAGGATCCAGTTGTGATGAAGGAAAAATGGATATATTTGACTACATAATAATTAAACATTTTTGTTTGGCAAAAATTATCATAAATAACATGAAAAATATTTGTAATATGTGACACGTACACGAGAGACATTGCTGGTGGGAACGTTATTCCATGTACTTTTTAGGAGTAAGTTGACAAATTTTGTATCTTTTGTTATCAAAATGGAAGACGTTTTTGTAGCATTTGAGCTAGCAAAAAATACCCTAAATAAAAAAAAAGTGCCCCAAACAATCTAAATGTACATGTGTACTGGACTGGTTCAATAAATTATGGGACATCTATACAAGAAAAGATCATGCAACTGTTTAGAAAAATGTGCACTAACGGAAAGATTTTTTATATATAACTGGAAAAAAACAGGTCGCAGAACAGAAGGTATGTATAGTGTACCATTTGTCGGAGAGAGAACCTGAATAATTAGTATACGAATAGAAAAAAAATCTGGATAGCAAAATGTTAATAGTGGTTATTTCTGGGAGATAAGAGTGGCCTTTCATTGGTATGTTATATATTACTGCATTGTTTTAATTTTTACAACAACAACAAAACAACAACATATTACCTTTGTAATAAGAAAAAATGAAGATATAAAAATAAATTCAATGAATGACTTTCTTTCGGGGGCGGTTTGGGTTGGAAGAGTTTCAGACTGAGCCTGGTACAGTGGCATAAACATGGGCTTTGGCGTCAGACAGCCCTGAGCAGGGCCCCATTGCCCCACCCCCGAGGAAGGCGAGGGGGGGTGGCAGGGGGCTGCGGAAAGGGGCTGGGCTGGGTTGGGCTGTCTGCAGCTCTAGTCCAGGAGGCTGAGACTTCGAGAGGGACTTAGAGAAGGCAGACGCATCCCGAACTCGCTGGAGGACAAGGTGAGGTGCGTTGAGATTGGGGTTTTATGGAGGTCATAGAGTGGTTCCAGACCCCTCGAACCCATAGCCAGGCAGATGAGCAATTCTTACTGCACCACTGCAGCTGAAGCAGAGGTGACCTGGAGTGGTGTGTAGGCAATGAGGACGACTGAGAAAGTGGTAGGCTGTATAGACTGGGAGCAGAGACGAGCGGAGGAGGAGGGGAGAAAAACGGGGAACCAGGAATGTTGGGAGGGGGACGAGGAATACAAGGAGGGAGGGGAACACTAAGGGGGAGTGATCCAGAGAAGAGAATGGGGATGCAGAGAGGGGTTAAGGAATACTGAGGGGCAGGGTGTGCAATCGTAACACGGAGGAGGATGTAAGGAATGGGAAGAGGGAATTCTGGAGTAAATAGAAAATGTGAGGTGGGAATAGGGAGTAAGGAGCCAGGCTAAGGGAATACGGAGGGGGGCATAAGGAATGAGGAGCAGGGAGCGGGGGAGGGGCAGACAGGCTGGGACGGAGGCCCCCTAGGGAGGCGGAAAGGGGCGGGACCACTTCCGGCCTAGAGAAGGGAGGGCAGTCTCTGAGTTTCGGAGGGGCTTGGAGTGAGTGGACGCTCTCGGGAACTGTAGGAGGACGAGGTGAGCAGCCGGGCGGGCTTTTGGATGAGAGCCCCGCTAGGGGTCGGCCGCACCCTCTGGGATCTGGAGAAAACCTGTCATGAGGATCGGATCGTACCGGATCCATCCGGCTGGGAAGGGAGGGGACTGGACCCGGTTTGACCGGGCCCAAGATGGAATCACTAGCTCAATATTTATTTGAGGAGGGGGTGTAATAGGGAAGGGGCGGAACCAAGATGCGCCTGTTTGGAGGGGGGCGTGTTAGGAAGAAGGGCGGGGCCAAGAGACACTGGACTCGGTAGGGCCTGAGTAGGGGAGGGGCCGGGCCCACCAGACACTGCGACAATTTTGGAGGAAGGCTTCTTGGGCAGGGGGCGGGACCGAATGGTACTGCGGACCTGGAGAGGGGCGTGTGTCGGGGCAGAGTGCCAGACTGAGACCACGATCACTGCGCATGCGCACTATGTATCGCTGAAAGGGGCGTGTTGAGAAGGGCCAGCACTGAGACGAGCCAGCTGCTGAATGCGCATGTGCACGGTGGACATCAAAGAAAGGGCTCGTGCTGGGAAAGCGGGCGGGGCTGAGAACGGCCCTGCAGCCGACGCGCATGCGCTCTATCGACCTGCGGCTGGGTGGGGGGTGCACTGGGAAAAGGGGCGGGGTCCTCAGAGCTGCCGCGCTGGCACATCTTCCTGGAGAAGGGGAGGGTGCGGCTGCAGACAATTGAGACTTAGAAGCTTTGGATTCCTGTATCTGAGAACGGAGTCGTTGTGGGTGGTGGAGGGGGTTGGAATTGGGGACCTGCGGAAGGTAAGGATCAGCCTCCAGGCACAACAGGGGAGAGGACGTTCAGTGGGCTTCAACTTGACCCAGGCCTTCTCCTCTTCAGGCTCAGCTCTTGCCAGGCCAAATTGAGACATGTCTGACACAAGCGAGAGTGGTGCGGGTCTAACTAGCTTCCAGGTAAGGCCTCTTTCTGTCCTTTCCCCAGCTGCTTTTCCTCTCCAGCCCTTGTTGCTGCCTTAAGTCCCTTGGCTCTTCCCCTCCCATCCTTGTCCTTCTCCACCTACTTTCCTGCCTGGGTGTCCCCCTGCCCAGTGGAGGGAGGGAGAGAAGGTGGGCGGGCCCCTCTTCTGCCTTCAGTTCTTGCTCAGAGGAAAGGGAGGCCTTGTTCGGCTGAGGTGGTCAGAGCACACCGCAGGTACGAGTACAGGTCAGAGAAGTGTGGCCTTGGAATTTTGGAACCATTTGCTTAGTTGGGGGTGGGGAGAAGGTCTGTGAACTTCCCTGCTTCCTCTTGCAGGCTGAAGCTTCAGAAAAGGACAGTAGCTCGATGATGCAGACTCTATTGACAGTGACCCAGAATGTGGAGGTCCCAGAGACACCGAAGGCCTCAAAGGCACCGGAGGTCTCAGAGGATGTGAAGGTCTCAAAAACCTCTGGGGTCTCAAAGGCCACAGAGGTCTCAAAGACCCCAGAGGCTCAGGAGGCACCTGCCACCCAGGCCTCATCTACTACTCAGCTGACTGGTACCCAGGTTCTGGCGGCTGAAAACAAGAGTCTAGCAGCTGACACCAAGAAACAGAATGCTGACCCGCAGGCTGTGACAATGCCTGCCACCGAGACCAAAAAGGTCAGCTGTGTGGCTGATACGAAGGTCAATACTAAGGCCCAGGAGACTGAGGCTGCTGCCTCTCAGGCCCCAGCAGATGAACCTGAGCCTGAGAGTGCAGCCTCCCAGTCTCAGGAGAATCAGGATACTCGGCCCAAGGTCAAAGCCAAGAAAGCCCGAAAGGTAAGACCTCTGCAGTCACCACCCTTCGTTTTCTACTCCTCTCCTCTCAGTTGGTTCATTTGTTCTACAAACATTTAGAAAGATCCCTGTGCTCATCAGGGCTGTGGGGGGCACTGAAAGTAATGTGATGTAATTCTTGTCTTCAGAGAGCTTGCAGACTGATGGGGAGATGAGACAGGAATACACAGAGCTGCAATCTGAATATAATGCAGTTTATATTTACATAGTAGCTGCCCTGTGTTAGGCCTTGAGCTAAGCACATTTATGCAGGTTATCTCATTAAATCCTGAAAGTAATTCTCATAGCCCCAATTTTATAGAGAAGGAAGCTGAGTTCCAGAGAGGTGAAGCAGTTTTTCTAGGGATGGTTCAAGCAGAGCCAGTAGTGGGCACAGAAAGAGAAGAAGACTCAGCCTCCACCCACCCTTGGTTTGCTCCTGGCCTGCTAGGCAGATGAAACACTTGCTTGGAAGTCAGTGAGAAACAAACCCAGGGTTCAGCATAGCCAACATCTATTAAGTCAGGCTGTTACTACAGGGACGGGATTGGCGGGTGCTTCCTGGAAGAGATAGGGAGAGGAAAAGGACCACCTGTTTCATCTGGTGATGTTGAGCTTCTGTTGATGCAGGTGAAGCATCTGGATGGGGAAGAGGATGGCAGCAGTGATCAGAGTCAGGCTTCTGGAACCACAGGTGGCCGAAGGGTCTCAAAGGCCCTAATGGCCTCAATGGCCCGCAGGGCTTCAAGGGGTCCCATAGCTTTTTGGGCCCGCAGGGCATCAAGGACTCGGTTGGCTGCTTGGGCCCGGAGAGCCTTGCTCTCCCTGAGATCACCTAAAGCCCGTAGGGGCAAGGCTCGCCGTAGAGCTGCCAAGCTCCAGTCATCCCAAGAGCCTGAAGCACCACCACCTCGGGATGTGGCCCTTTTGCAAGGGAGGGTAAGAACTCTGTCCTTTTTACTCTGCCTTTCCTACTGCCTTGGCTGCCCTTTTCTTTGCCATCGTCTCAAGTTTTCAGCAAACTTGTTTTGGTCTTTCCATCTTTTTCTACTCTGCCAGGCAAATGATTTGGTGAAGTACCTTTTGGCTAAAGACCAGACGAAGATTCCCATCAAGCGCTCAGGTAAAGTCCTACCAATCCTCCCTCTACCCTAAGCTCTGCCCTCCATTGCCCTTGCATCATTGTGCTGGGGATATCTGCTGCTCTTATGCTTATATCTCTGTCCTCCCAAAGTTCTAATTTGGCAGTGCTAGCATCTCTGTTGATAAGCACAGAACCTGGTTATGCCACCCTTGGTGTGGTTGGCAAAGAGTCTATAGCTTGGGCATCAGGGCCACCTGGCATCTCTTCAGTCAGGTGCTTACACCACTTTCCCCTTGCAGACATGCTGAAGGACATCATCAAAGAATACACTGATGTGTACCCTGAAATCATTGAACGAGCAGGCTATTCCTTGGAGAAGGTGAAGGGGCAGCCCTGGGGGATGGGCACAGTGGGGAAGCCTTGAATTGAACAAAAATGTGCAAGTTCCTTCTCAGGGGAACCAGAGAGACCTGCTAATCTAGCTCCATCACTATGCTGAGGGGCAGACAATGGCCTAGGGAGGGGTGTAGATGAGTGATGGGTCACACAGCAAGTCAATGGTAAAAGTACAGTTAGGACCCAAGACACCCAACTTAGTCCTGGCTTCTGTCCACAGCTCATGCCATGTATTTCAGATTTCACCTCTCCCTTTCATTCCCCATTCTCTGTCTCCCTAGATTCCCACTCATCGCAAAGACGATGATGACAATAGTACATTTGCTGCATGTTTACTGGGTGCCAGGCACTTAGCTATGTACTTTGTGTGCATTACCTCACTGATTTCTCACACATGCAAAACGCCTAGGTACATAGGGAGCTGCAGCATGCCCCAGAAGCTGAATTTTGTCATCTCACAAGCTGTTCTTCCCATCCACAGGTATTTGGGATTCAATTGAAGGAAATTGATAAGAATGACCACTTGTACATTCTTCTCAGCACCTTGGAGCCCACTGATGCGGGCATACTGGGAACGTAAGCTGGGAAAGGGCTGAGGTGTGGGGGGCTTCTGCTTTGGCCATGTGCTGCTACCCCTTCTTTGTCCTACTTCCCCCATCCTCTTAGAGAGTCAGGAAAGGCAGGGACTCAAAAGCCCCGTCCCAGTTCCCATGCATAGTTGGAGCCCTGCTCACAGTAGTGATGCCTGATTATGATTGACTGAAGGGTGTAGGAGCCTGAGGTGGGACATTCCTGCTGTCAGCTTTGCTGTTTCTGTAGAAGCTTCCCAGGAAAGCAGGCCTGTCATTGCTCGCCTCTTCCTACTGGGTGCCTGGCCTGGCCTTGGCAGAGTGGTTCTCAAGGAGGGCTTCCTGGTATGGGTGGATCAGGATGCATGAAGCGCAGGAGTGTCAGTGGGGCTGAAGGTTCTGGGAGAGAAAGAAGGGATTCACATGGACTGAGTGCTTGTGTTGTACCAGGTTGACAGCCATTCTTCCGTCTTCTTGGAAACCCAGGGAAGGGAGAATATGATTTTTCTATTTTACTGAATAGTAAACTGAGGCTTGCAAGTCTAAGTGCCTTGCCCAGGGTGGCATAGAGCTGGCAGCAGAGACTGGGCAGAATTCTGTATCTGAGGCATCTGGGAGAGGCTAGCCTAGTGAGCTGGCTGGTGTGTCTGTGGTGGCTGCTGGACATAAACCTCTCTGTCCTGTTATTTCTCTAGGACTAAGGACTCACCCAAGCTGGGTCTGCTCATGGTGCTTCTTAGCATCATCTTCATGAATGGAAATCGGTCCAGTGAGGGTGAGTGGCTGGGCATGCAGCTGAATGGGTGGCCATGGTCTGGATTCCATGTGTTCAATTTCTGTCCCTGTCTCCTCTTGCCTCCCCTCGCAGCTGTCATCTGGGAGGTGCTGCGCAAGTTGGGGCTGCGCCCTGGGTATGATTGGGCTCTCTCAGCGCTTGCTGTCCGTGTTGTCCTTTGGCAAGAGAGGATGGTCCTAGGATTGCATCAGTCTGGTGGTCTGGTGGAGCGGGTGGGGTGCTGGACTGGGTAGAGGGCCCAGGGTTCTGACCTGGGTGGATGATGGGCCTGAACTCTCTGCTCCCTCTATCAGTGTCTCTTGGGCTTCTATGGAGCTTCCCTCTTGTGCTGGAAACCTCTTTTCTATCTTGGAAATGCCTCTGCCCACATCTGGGAAGTGTCACAACCTTGAGTGAATGTATTTGTTTATTTATTTTTCTTTTTCTTCTCTCAGGATACATCATTCACTCTTTGGGGACGTGAAGAAACTCATCACTGATGAGTTTGTGAAGCAGAAGTAAGTATCTGTCTGGTGTTCATGTGTTCCATGCATTTGGCCTATTTCAGAACTGAGTGATAAAGCCATGGTGCCTGCATGCATGTGTCTATGTGTGTATGTATTTGCATATTTGCGTGTATGCAGGTGGTGGATTATTCCTTGGGTGGTGATGGGAAACAGAAGCAGCACATGTTTCCTGATCTGTTACATGTACCTCAACATTTGTCTTGAGACCAGTTCTGCAAGGGAGGGATTATCATTACCATCACTGTATGTATGCAGAAACTGAGGCTTAGAGAGACGAAGTCATTTGGTCAGGGGTACACAGGTAGCAAGTAGAAGAGTTGTGTTTAGAACTTAGCTCCAAAGCCTTAGTTCCTTTTACTCTGCTAACTAGAGCTTCATAGAAATTAATTTCCATAAAGAAATGACATAGAATGGTAGCTTCAGGCAACCAGGTACCATGCTGGGGAGTTGACTTGTACATCTCATTTCATTTTCATAATTACCCTGCAGCTATCATCCCTTCCCCGTTTTACAGTTGAGAGACCTGGGGCTCCGAGAGAGGCGATCTGAGCATGGCCCACAACTGGTATGGGCCTGGAGTCCAGTCCTCTTGAATTTCTGGCCAAGGCTCACCTATCCTTGGTCCTTAGAGGACATGTGAGCACTCACACAGCCACACGCATGTGCACACAGAAACATACACACACACACAAAGGGTCAGGAATTCAACATTTGTGAAGCATGCTGCTATTGGCGATTCTTCCTCTGTAGTCTTTCCGGTCATTTTCTGTGGTGGGCCTTTCCGGGCTTGGCCAGTCTGAGGTCAAGACACTTGCAGTGGGGTGTGCTCAGAGCAGGGGGCCCAAAGAATGGCTCCTCTGTTTACAACACACCCAACAGGAGTCTGGGGTCATTGTGATGAGGGCCTCAAACTTGTGGCTTCCCTATGAACAAATGTCCCCCCACACCTTTGTGTGGCTTCTGGTCAAGACCAGTGGGACAGGGCTCAATATTGGAAGAAAGACTGCAGTAATTAGTGGATAATGTTGCCATCTGGAGCCTGTCCAGTCTATGCATGGGTAGGCCATGAATGGTCTTAGAAATAAAGGCTTTGAACCTCTCTTTCCAAGGTACCTGGACTATGCCAGAGTCCCCAATAGCAATCCCCCTGAATATGAGTTCTTCTGGGGCCTGCGCTCTTACTATGAGACCAGCAAGATGAAAGTCCTCAAGTTTGCCTGCAAGGTAATTGGAGAGCTGCCTGAGCTCGGCAAGTCAAGAGCATGGGGTGCCCCTGGCTGGGGCAGGCTGTGTGCAGAGCAGTCTGAAGTTCAAATCTGAATGTTTTGGTGCTTCTGTTAATTGTCAAAACACTGTAACAGGTACTTTATCTGAATCATTTAAGCCTTAAAACCTGATATGTCATTGCCCTGTTACAGATGAGAAAACTGAGGCCCAGAGAGGTTGGTAGGTGACATGTCCAAAGTCATGGAGCTAGTAAATGTCAGAGCAGGGATGGAATATTAGGTGCATAATTACTGGTAATACTGTATTATTACTCTTACCTTTTTACACTAAGCATGTAGCATAGCGCCTAGCATAAAGAGTAGATGCTTAATCCTCTTATGCTCCTTCTGATGGTTATTTACATAGTAATACTGTATTATTACTATGGCTTAATCCCTCTGTGGTCCTTCTGATGGTTATTTTTGTTTCAGGTACAAAAGAAGGATCCCAAGGAATGGGCAGCTCAGTACCGAGAGGCGATGGAAGCGGATTTGAAGGCTGCAGCTGAGGCTGCAGCTGAAGCCAAGGCGAGGGCCGAGATTAGAGCTCGAATGGGCATTGGGCTTGGCTCGGAGAATGCTGCCGGGCCCTGCAACTGGGATGAAGCTGATATTGGACCCTGGGCCAAAGCCCGGATCCAGGCGGGAGCAGAAGCTAAAGCCAAAGCCCAAGAGAGTGGCAGTGCCAGCACCGGTGCCAGTACCAGTACCAATAACAGTGCCAGTGCCAGCGCCAGCACCAGTGGTGGCTTCAGTGCTGGTGCCAGCCTGACCGCCACTCTCACCTTTGGGCTCTTCGCTGGCCTTGGTGGAGCTGGTGCCAGCACCAGTGGCAGCTCTGGTGCCTGTGGTTTCTCCTACAAGTGAGATTTCAGGTATCTGCCTTGGTTTCAGTGGGGACATCTGGGGCTTATGGGGCTGGGATGAGGAGCTGGATGATTCTAGGAAGGCCCAAGCTGGAGAATGATGTGGAGAGTGTGCCAAGACACTGCTTTTGGCATTTTATTCGTTCGTGTTTGCTGGATGTCAATTGACCCTTTTATTTTCTCTTACTTGTGTTTTCAGATATTGTTAATCCTGCCAGTCTTTCTCTTCAAGCCAGGGTGCATCCTCAGAAACCTACTCAACACAGCACTCTAGGCAGCCACTATCAATCAATTGAAGTTGACACTCTGCATTAAATCTATTTGCCATTTCTGAGTTTATCGCTTTTTTTGGTGGGCCGTCACATTTTGGTATCACATTTAAAAATGAATGAGTTGGGAAAGTTTCCACCTCAGTCTGTGCTTAGTTTGAGGTGATATTGTTGGATTCCCAGGAGTGAGATTAACACACCTTTCTGGGATAGATTGGGCCTCACGTCTAGCCTTCAGGGTGGTGGGATTTTAGTGGGGTGGAGTTAAAGAGATTGTAGTTACAGAGGACACACTTTGAAGGAGAGGCTTGAGGTCGGCAAGTCTGGAGCAGAAAGCATAGGTAGAGGAGACTGGACATCAAATATAGAGTCTCTTTTTGAGAAATTTGAATGAGGAGAGAGAGAGGTACAGAGCTAAATGGAGATACAGGAACAAAGGAACATTTTCTTGGGGAAGGAGAGAGACTTGAGTAGGGAGGAGCCAATGGAGAGGAAGAAGTTGAAGGTTGACTTCTGCAGCCCAGTCCTGGAGGAGGTGAGAGGAGTTGGGTTGTGGGAAGGCCTGGGAGGAGGGACTACTCAGATAGGACTCAGGGAGGGGGACTGTGAGAGGATGTTGAGCAGTAGGGAGGCCCCGATAGAGGATGGAGCCCATGATTTTTGGGGAAACATAGCAAGGTGCTCAGTAATCTTGGTATGGGAACCATGAAGATGAGTGTTGGTTTATTCCAAGGTTTGGGTTCTGCTGTTTGGATCTGGAATAAGAACACCGGACCAGGGCAGTGACTGTATGAGTCTGTTCCTTCACCTCTGTGTCCATGGTACCTGACATGTAGTAGTTGTACACAGAGTGGGGGAAGAAATGGACCATGGGATCCAGGCAGGCTTGGGGAGGAGAGATGAGGAGAGTGTGTGATAGATGGGGGGACAGTACAGGAGTCTGTGGATATCTCTGTGAGTGATGTGCATCTGACAGTGCAGGAGTCTCAGTGAAGTCCTCATTAGGAGTGCCTGCTATATGTCTGGCAGCATTCCAGGTATCTGGAAAGGGGTATTGAGAGAATCAGAAGTGTGATCTGGGGGACTAGTCAGACAATGGGATGATTGTATTTAGGAAGTCACAGCACAGAGAGCTCTGGGTGATGGTGAGGTTCAAGGGATGGGTAGTCGAAGGGTAGAGATGCTTCCTGCAGATGCGAAGTCAGTGGTCTGGGAGGCTAGGGTATTGGTTGGGTTATCCATGTGGACAGTGAAATCACCCAGATGGTGGCAGGAGGTGGGAGGGAGGGGAGCATTATGAGCCAGGTGCCAAAGTGCCCACATGTTGTTGAAGGTGGTGTCCTCTCAGCTACGCTGCTCACTAAGGGACAGGGCCCTCAGGCTATTACAGATCCACCTCCCTGTTTTTGAGGGGTACTGCCCTGGACCACCTTTCTCCCCACGAAGCCCTCACCATCTCCAATCCCCACATTACTGGGCTCCTAATCACTGGGACAATCTTGTGGACAATGAGGCCCCTGTAATGGCCACCTCTCCCCTCCTGTAGAATCTATAAGCAATCTATTGCTTAGGGAACAGAATTTTAAAAAGAGAAACAGCCCCATCTGCAGCAAGACAGCTCCTTGCCTGTGGCTGTGAATTGAGACCTGCTGAAGTAATCTTCACTAGAAATAGAGGCTCTTCCATTGAAGACTAGGATATGGTCTCCTCAGGGCCTGGGTACTACCCGGGACAGGTAGACAAAGTCACAGGCAGCTTTGGCCTCCTAGGAAGGACTCTCAGTGGGTACTGTGTCTAGGGCCCTCTCAGATTCTCTGGTGATGTCCATCTGAAAATGGAAGGGATGGGGGATGATGGGGTGGTGAGGAACTCATGGACTGTGATGCTAATGAGTTCCAAGTGTTTGATAGAGTAAGTGTGAATCATAGTCAGGAAGAACTCTGTTCTTTCCTCTTGCCTTCCCTCCACAGGACACCGGGCTTGCAGAGCACCCACCTCTTCTTCCCTTCCCACAAAGCCTAGAATTTGACAGGAGAAGGGGTTGGCTCTTCTTCACTCCTCACTCCCTGTTCCTCAAGTGTCAGGACTGAAGGCAGGTGGGGCAGGGAAGGAGAGAGCAGGTCTGGTCCCAGGCAAGTAGGGGAGTGTTTGGAGCAGGGAGAGGGAGTGGCGGGGGAAATGAGGACAGACCGTTGTTCATGTTTTTGCCATCTTCATCAGCCTGGAGGCCATTACTGTGACGAATAAACTCCCACAATTTTCGGTTTTTTCTTCAGTATATTATTAAGTAAATTCCAAATTATTCTAGATTGTATCATGTATCTTCCCCTTGGCTAGTGGTGGACAGAGCCCCCTCAGCATCTTCTCCACCTATTTTTTTTATTATCACCCTCTAAGAAGCCTTTTTAGACATTTTTATCCTAATTGTCCTTCCCCATGTAGTTTTATTTACACAGATATACTGTAGATATCTATTTAATAACTATGTATATTTGTGCTTTATACATAAAAAATAAACCTTACTCTTTTTATTCAATACAGGGTTAATAATGAATAAAATATTTAAGTAAAAAGTTAAATGTGAAGGTAAATCGATGTTGAACTGGTGCATAACATCCATCCCTTCTACTATGATAATTTTGTTCATTGGCTCATTGAACAAGCACTGGGTGTCTGGAGAAGAGGCTGACAGATTTCCACGGGCTGCGTAATCATGCTCCTTTTGGTGAGCACTCACGTGGGACACAAATATCCCCACACAACCCATCCTGAGAGATCTGTCCACTTGCTCCTCATATATATGCAGGCAAAGCAATTAGAACTGTGCCTTGCACATGATGAGTATTTTATAATACTCATTATGTGTATTATAATACACATAATAAAGTATTTTATTATATGGTCATTATTGCTATCAATTCTCCAATCTTGTTCCTTCCCAGTCTCTGACTATCTGGCAGAAGCAATCTGTATTGATCAGTGCCCCTGGCCAGGTTGCTTTCTGGACAGAGATCAACCACATGCACAGCTGTTGAGTTTTGACTCCGAAGAGGATTTCTTTTTTTTTACTTCCTGTCAGGGTCGCATCTGAGTGGGGCTGTTGCACCACAGCTCAGCCTCCAGCTAGTTCCTGCTTACCATGTGTGTCAATTCGCAAACCATGCTCCTGGGCTTTTTTCCTTCTTTGGGAAGCTGCTTGTTGGGAACTCCACACAAGGCCCTCGGTGTGAGCGGAGGGAGGGCAAGCCATGCGGCAGGAGAAGGTGTTATGGGGAGGGTGAGCCTCCCGTAACTCACTTGTGCCTGCAGGGCCTGCTCCGGTCTGATCTCCTGTGACCACTGCCCTTTGGTGACAAGCATTGTCATTGCCTGCCCGACTTTATGATTTGGTGGATAAGATGGCACAGGCCCAGGCTGGGCAGCTCAGGTTGCATGGTCACTTGGGGTCCCGTGGTTAAGTGCTCACCCTCTACCATGAGCCAGTAGTTCGACCTTGTTGTATTAATCATCAGGTGCCAAGTGCCACTTCTCAAAAAGTGAGCGGTTATTTGATGAAGAGAGCATGGCTTTTGCTCCAAAATGCTAGAAGCTTGTGCTTTGATTCTCTGGATGGGGCTTGTCACAGGCTCCACACAGCATCCCGGTCTGTCAGATACTCAACGCATTCAGACATTTATTTGTTCCTTCAACTGTCATGTATAGTGACTGCAGGGTTCCACGTAGTGAGCACCCTGTGCTGGGTGCTGGGGTGTTCCTGTTCTCAAGACACGGCCAGTCCAGTGAGGGAAACACTGGCAGCACCGAGGGGAACCATAAAGGGCTGTGGGAGGCCAGAGGAACTGGTGATTCACTTCTCTGTGGTTAGGTGTGTTGTTAACCGCTGATGGCATGTGTTAGGAACATCTGCACAGGTGCATAGGTCCAGGCACACATTTCTATATGCGGATATAGGCGTTTCATACATACATTTTATTATGGACATGAGTCAGCAGTCAGCGTGCTCTGGTGGAAGGAGCCCTTGACTGGGAGGTAGGAGCCGTAGGGTAAACTCCCCCAGCTCCCTTACATGGTCCCTTGTGCCCTCAGACATGGCCCTGCCCCTCTCTGGCCTCATATCCAAAGAGCATTGGCTCACTCGGCCTGCTCTCTGGGGGCCACACTTCAGATAGTGGGTGGGGAGCACCCAGTCTGAGGCCTGGTACACAGTGGGTGCTGCACAAGTGAGAGCTACCTCGACGGGGAGGTGCTTTGTAAACTGGGCCTGGTGCTCTGTGATGAATGTGAAGGTGGCACTGCCTGTGTACA
Source organism: Macaca thibetana thibetana (assembly GCF_024542745.1). Lineage (NCBI taxonomy): Eukaryota > Metazoa > Chordata > Mammalia > Primates > Cercopithecidae > Macaca > Macaca thibetana. The sequence goes on from NC_065598.1 coordinate 54,261,158, forward strand.
TGCACACACACGCTTGTGTGCAGGGAGGTATGCCCTGTGGAGACGGCCACGTGTCCAGCTGGGCTCCGAGCTGTGTGGGCAAGTCTGAGATGGCTCCAACTAAGACGGCCCTGGCTGCAGGGGCTGCCATGGACCAGGGTCATGCCTCTAGCGGCCTCTGACTCTGCTCTGAGGAGTGGGCCATGGGGGAGTCACAGGTCAGAGTCTACCTAGATGGCAGCTGTCAGTCTAGAGATAACAGAAAGGGAGCCACAAGGAGGCAGCCATGGGGCAGCACCTTGCTTGGGGCACCCCCACCTCTCCAGTGGGGGAGCAGAGGGCAGGCGGGTAGGCCTGGCTGTCAGTCCTGGCTCTGTCTCATCCTGGCCACCTGCCCTGGGGCTGCTCTCTGTTTCCTCATCCATAAACCGGTGGCAGGAATGCCCACCCCACAGACCTGTGGGGAAGATGAAATGAGCCACACATGCGGAAGCAGATGGCACCATGACTGTGCATAGGTGTCCAATAAATGACAATTGTGACAACAACTGTCTTTCCTGCACTCATTTTCCCACCCTCAACCAGTCTTGCCAGCAGGAACAATACCTATGCTAAGAAGCCCAGGTGCAGGGGTAAATGCTGTGGAAATGGATTCCTTTATTCAGCCAGCACCCAGAACACACAGGTCACTGTCCTGGGCTGGGAAAAAGAGACTCGGGCCAGGAAAGCCACACATGGGCCAAAAGTGGAAGAACTAGAGCCCAGGGCATGGCAACCTGCCTGGGAGGGAGGAGAGGATGAGGAGGGCTTCCTGGACCACACCATGGAGGCAGTGCTGGGCCTTGGAAGGGAGTGGGGAGGGCAAGAAGCACACAGTCAGTGTGACACCTGTGTTGGGGTGAGGAGGGGAGAAGAGTGATTCAAGGGTGGGTGTCTCAGGGCAGCTGTCTGTGTGACCAGTGATGGTCACCCGCTGACAGAGGGGACAGAGGAGGGCCGTGTAGGTAGGGGAGGTGCACCAGCAAAGGCACAGAGTCGTGAGAAAGATGAGGGGACCAGTCAGGCAGAGTCAAGGGGGTCACTGTCATAAAGCAGCTGGCTTTGGGCAGGGCTTGGGTGCCGCGGCCAAGCTCTTAGACCTGCAGAGCAGGTGGCATTGGGAGTCATTTGGTGGCTGGGGCAAGACTGAGTGGCTGATGGGTGGAAGAGCAAGAGTGACAGAATCTGCTTCTATCCCATCCCTGGGTCCCCCACCTCAAGACCCAGGCAGTGGCCACCCCTACACCCCCAGCCCACCTGGGACAGCCCAGCCAACCCATCTGTGTGTGTGGCCCTCCCTACCTGCTGGCTGCAAGCTGAGAGGCAAGAGTCTCCTCCAATGCGGCCTCTGACGTTGAGTTTGCTCTCACCATGCTGGTATAGGTAGATGGAGTGGGGCGTGATGGGATGTTCATGAGGTAGTAGACTGTGTGGCTCGGGATGTGATCCTGCCCTTGGTTACCACGTAGCATGTGCCCACATCGAAGATCTTGAAGTGGGACAGGTGGTTGGGCCAGACCCAAGCAGGAGCAAGGGCAGCTCGGGGCTAATGGTGGGGGGCTTTCTTTGTTACTCCCCGCTTGCTCCTCTAAATCCACTCCCCATATATGCCTGTCCCGCTCTGTGCTTCAGGAGACTGACCCTTGCTGATTGCATCATCTGGGCTCCTTGTCCTGCAAGTGAGAGACAATGGCACCCAATGGGCAGAGGTCAGAGCAAGATCTTTCGGGTATTTATCCCTATGCCTCCCTATCTGCTGGGTTGTGCTTTAGCTGTCGCGAGGCTCCCCTAACTCGGGCCATCAGCTCCCATGGGCAGCTCCTCTTCCTTGGCTGTGACTCTTGCCACTTTCTTTTAACTGCCATTGCAGCTTGACCCTTCAGGGCTTGAGGTGGTAATGGCTTTTGGCAGATACAGTTCCTCAGTCTCTGCCCATCCTTTGTGGGTCCTCTAATGCCACCCACCTCTGTAAATTATGTCCTCATGAGTTTACCATCAGTTTGCCCATGGAGTTTGCCATGCGTTTTGGGACAGCAATCTGCCTGACACAGAGAGTGAATGTGAGTGTAAAAAGGAATGAATAAATGTGAGTGAAGGAAAGAGTGGGTGAAAGTAATGCCAGTAAATGCATGAATGAATGAGAAAACAAGTGTGAATCAGGAATTTTTGTGTGAAACTTTCCCTGTTTATTCTGCTGAAGTTGTAGAAGCCACACTGGCCAAATCATGCTTTTCCCTGGATCCCCACTGAGAATGGCAGGACAGTGAGCGCACAGCAAGTGCAGGCTCTTTGGAGGACACCGTCTCACACCCTGGAGGGAAGAGAAGCTTCTTGCCTCACAGACTTGCTTCAAATTTCACCCAGAGGTTTTGGAAGGCCAGACTGGCTACATCAGAATCACGACATGGGCTGCCAGAAATGCAGACTTCTGGTGCCCAACCTTCAGGATCTGGCATGGGGATGGGGCCCAGGGAGCTGTGTCTTTAACCAGTCTCAGGCAACCTTGATGTCATGACAGGTTGGAGAACCACGGAGCTGGCCTGCTTACCTCATCTGAGACGAGAGGACAGATACAGAGAAATCCCTGGTTCATGTGGCCACCCCTCCAAAGCTGCTTAGCATAGGAGGTCCTGCCTGATTCGACCCTGCTGAACTAGAGAAGCACTGGTGAACAGTGGATGTAGCAGACACAGACAGACACACAGACTGGATCCAAATCCCAGTATTGACACTCCCTTGATGTGGAACCATCAAAGCCAGTCACTCCATTGCTCGACTTCACTTTTCCCATCTGTAAAATGGACGAGATGCCATCTACAGCTCAGGACCATTGTGAGACTTTGAGAGAATTCCTCCCTCCCAATTACGTGGTGAAGAGAAGATTGCATGATCATTGTACCCGTTAGGACTAGGTGGCACTCACTGAGATGCAGGTATGGCTCCAAACGCTTTACATGAATGGCCTCGTTTATTTTCCAACAGCACTGCCTATGAAGTAGGAGCTGTGGTCATGCCTGCGCTGTAGATGAGGAGCCAGAGGCCTAGAGAGAATGAGTCTCTTGTCCAGGGACACACAGCAGCAGCGGGGAGCTAGGCCCACAGGCCATTTGAGTTCCTGCAGCCTGCACTCTTCAGCCCTAAGCTATAAATGGCAGGTCCCTCCCCCATTCTCCTTAAAGGTTAAAACAGAGGGTAGAACCAATCCTGTGGGGGAGAAAACAGAACAAAGAGCTCTGAGAGGAAGGAAGCCAAGGGAATGTATGTGAGCAGGCGCCTCAGAGAGTATGGGGCTCAGTGTGCCCCTGAGCTTCCTGACAGCTGTAGCAGGAAGGAGGGGGGGCAGAATTCCCAAGTTTCCATTTTCTGGAAAAAAAAAAAGGAGGCACAGAGACATTTCTAAATGGACATTTGTCTTGGATTCCAGAGGACTTGCTCTTGTGGCCAGCTCAGCAAACATCCGGGACTAGAGATTCATCTGTTATTTCATGAGACTCTAAAAGGCTTGTTCACACACGTGATGCCCAAAGTCAGAAGGAAGAGAGGGAAGAAGAAATATTAAATCAGATCCAGAGGACAACCTTGCTAGGCTGCTGTTTCCCACAGCAGTGGGGGGATGGGAGGAGACCTAGACCTTGTCTGTGTGTCTGTCTGTCTGTCTCCTGGACACACACTCAATGCAATGCCTCTCTGGGAGGAGATGTGGGCTGCTGGTGTACCTCTGGACATGCCACGCCTCCAAAGACTGGGCCTCAGGTTGCATGAGCAATGAGGTAGGGTGAGGTTGCCAGTGAGGGTCACACTGCCAGGGCCTGGGAGCTGAGGGCCAGGCTGGGTCTGTCCAGCTGGGCTCGATGGAGGAGGCAGAGAGGAGCTGGCTGTGGGACTGGGAGAGGAGCCTGGGGCAGGTGGAAGGGTGTCGTAGGCAGGAGACACCAGAGATTTGGGGAGGCGTTAGACTTCTCACCCTCCCCAGATAGCACCCCTTGTGCTGCCTTTTCCCTGGCTCTTCTGTCTGGTGAGCCCTCTGTACCACCCTATCTCAATTGTCCCCACTCATACAGGTGAGGCTGATTTGCCCCCATCCACCAGGATTGAGAGGGGAGAGATCGCGGGGCAGCCTGAGACATCTGGTCCCATCCTGCATCTCCTGCCACAGGACTCTCAACCCCAGCACACAAACCACCCCTCGGCAGCCCCACACCATACCACCTACTACCCGACATTGCAAGTCAGCATCATGGCTGACTTCCTGGTCTAGTAGGATGTGGTCATGGAGGACATCATTAGAGACGTGCAGGTGAGGGGGCCTGGGAAAGGGGAGAGAGGATGGGCTCTGGAGTCAGACAGGCCTGAGCAATGCTTGGGCCTCTCCAGCTGTTCACTCCAGTTTCCCTAGGGATAAGCGAGAGCTAGCAAACAAGGATAGGCTGACGTGAAAAGACACATGGCTTCAACCTGGAGAGGCACATCGAATCCCCCAAAGGATTGTAGACCTGGAACTGTCTCCAGTGAATCTAGTGCCCAAAGGTCCCATCCCTGACTGAATCAAGTCATAGCCTACTCAAAAACAGTCCTTCTGCAAAGTAAACCCTTGGCCACTAATTGGGCATCCGTGTTCACGGGCTCTCATGCATTCTGCAGCTCCTATACTCTTCTGTGTTCTCTTGGGCTTCCTTGCTCTCTGTCGCCTTTTAACAATCCTTATTGCTTCAGTGAAGCCATCTGCCTAAACAGGGAGCCCTTCAACTGTGAGCCTCCACATTCATGAAGAAAGAGCAGAGGTCCCACGCTCTTTCAGATGGGAAAGCACAGAGCACTGATCCCAGCGCCCCGGTGTGAACACAAAGATGGTGGGGCAGCCTGAGACATCTGGTCCCACTCTGCCTCTCCCACCACAGAACCCTCAACCCCAGCACACAAACCACCCTCCAGTTGCCCCACACCACACCACACCACACCTTTCTCCAAAACACCCGAGCCTGCCTCTCATCTGTGTGAGCATTTGCTCATGGTGGCCGCTGCCCTGAGAATGACTTCTTCCTCCCTGGTCCACTGCTCAGCATCCTCGTGTTCCTGAAACACTGCCGAAACACCTCCTCCTTGATGACTTCAGTCCACCAACAGTCATTTATCTGCCCTGGACTAAAAGTGTCCTATCGTTAAACCTCTTCTCGTGCAACATTTATTCATTCATATGTTGAATGAATATGTGGACTAGGCCAGTCCTATACTCATTGACTCTGACAACTCACAGGTGAGCCGGACACAGCCACTCATCTCCCTCTGCCATCACCCCATCCTGAAGCACCCAGATACACAGAGCCTTGACAGTCATCAAATGTTCTAGGTGTATGTGTAAGTGTGTCATGGGTTCAGTGGAGGAGGGCTTCAAGACCGTCATCCTAAGGGAGTTGGAATTTAAGTAAGCATGGGAAAAATGAATTGGATGTATCTGCAAGTCAGTCGAGAAGATGAAGGAGACGGCATGCAGTGAGAAGGAACAGCATTGCAGAAGCACAGAGGTATAGCTCAGTGTGTTGTGTAGGGGGAGTAAAAGTTATTCTCCTGCCAAGATAGGAGCTGAGCGTACCTTGCCAGCAGGTGGCAACAGGGGCTTTAACCTGGTGTTCTGTCATGTGGGTGTGTTTAGTTCATGGAGGTATTCCTCTGCTGGTTCATTCTTTACCAGCACCACAGCTGCCTGCAGTTGAAATACAGATGGATTGAAGGCATGGAATTACGCATTGACTAGTACAACCAGGAACTCCCATGCACCATGAGCCCTGACCCATCCTGACACACTGCAAGGAACACTCAGTTTATCTCCCACTTCCTACTTGAGTGTGCTCCTCTTTGAAAGCCCAGCACATCATCAGATCATCCACCCCACTGGGGCTTACTGAGCACCTAATCTGTGTCATACCTTGTGTTGGCCGATGTTGGGAACCCCAAAGGGTATCACACACATAGCCTACCTATTGTCTATGGGCGAGACACAGAAACCCAAAACTGGCACTAGGGTAGAAGTGCCCTTTCCATGACACATAAGGTAGGATGGAAGCCATAATGAAGAGGAAAGGCAGTTCCAGAAGGTTCCCTGGAGGAGACCAAGGCTGACCTGTGTGTTAAGGAATTAATAAAAATGGGCCATAGGCGAGGGCCTGTGGGAGGGAAAGGCATTCCAGCAATGTGGTGGCTGCATGAGAAAAGAAACAGGCTAAAACTCACCAAGTATGTGTAGGGAATTGCAAATGGCTTGGCGTTCTGGAGCAGATTTGAGATGAAAAACCCAAAGAGCCACACAGAAGGCTGGAGAGTCCTGCAGGGCAACCCAAGGAATATGAGATTTGTCCTGTAGGTGACCATTGAGCCATGAGATAAAATGACATTGTGAGGTAATGTTTACAGAGTCTTGGCTGGTGCCTCTGAGCAGCATGGGTGGAGAGGCCGCAGCAGAAGAGGGAAACCTGAGAAAAATGAGGCCTGAGCTTGGGCTTTGTCAGTTAGGGTTGAAGAGGAGGGTGGCCCGGCGAGGTATCCAGCAGAGAAAAGCAATGGGAATTGGAGGTTGATTGGTTTCAGGGAATGGGGGCCACCGAGGATTGAAGGCAACACTCAGATTTGTCTCCAGAGTATCCATGTGGATAATGGTGCCCCTGACTAGGAAGGCATAAAGGGCCAAGTTGGGGCAGGACAACAAATTCATTGTTTGGGCAGGATGCATTGGAGGCTTCTTGAAACATTCCAAGGCACAGGTCCAACAGTGAGTCTGCACACCACTGGTGAGGGGCAATTGTGGGAGCCCTAGATGGGAGAAGAGATGTGGAGTGATTGGTAGGGGTCCTGTGGTGGAAGCCAAGTGACAGAGGGAGGTCACCCAGGGAGCATGTGTGGAGCCAGAAGGAAGATCCTTCAAGACAGCAGCTAAGGTGGAGTGGCCCAATCCAGCAGCTATGGATCCCTTCAGCCACCCCATCAACTGCACACAGCCTGCCCAGAGCTCCAGTCCCCAGCAGTTCACTCCATTGAGCTGCACCAGCATAATTATTTTCTTTGACCTGACAAATATTGGGAAGCACTGCGAAGGGAGTGGGTAAGCGTATAAGGAGAGTTCACTGTCGCAGATCTCAGGGAAAATGACTTTTGAAGATAGCAGAAGTCATCCAGATGGCAGGAGTCATCTTTTTGAAGATAGCAGAAGGCAGTCCCAAAAGACTGAAAATACAGACGTTGAGTTTGTTTTAGTAAAGTTCTTATGTTTAATTTTTGTGGGTACACAGTAGGTGTATATATTTATGCGGTAAGTGAGATGTTTTGGTACAGGCATGCAATCTGTAATAATCGCATCATGGGGTACCCATTCCCTCAAGCATTTATCCCTCTGTTACAACAATCCTTTTATACTCTTTTACTTATTTTTAAATGTACAATTAAATTATTATTGACTATAGTCACCCTGTCGTGCTATCAAATACTAAGTCTTATCCATTATTTCTCACTTTTCTTTGTACCCTTTAACCATCCCTGCCTCCCACCTATCTGCATATTGCCTGCTGCCCCTCCTCCCTCAGCCTCTGGTAAACACTCTTCTACTCTCTGTCTCCACGAGTTCAACTGCTTTTGTTTTCTGGATCCCACTCCCAATGAGTGACAACATGGGAGATTTGTCTTTCTGTGCCTGACTTATTTCATGTAACATAATGATCTCCAGTTCCATTCATGTTGTTGCAAATGACAGGATCCCATTCTTTTTTTTTTATTTTTTTATTTTTATTTTTATTTTTTATTATACTTTAAGTTCTAGGGTACATGTGGATAATGTGCAGGTTTGTTACATATGTATACTTGTGCCATGTTGGTGTGCTGCACCCATCAACTCGTCAGCACCCATCAACTCATCATTTACATCAGGTATAACTCCCAGTGCAATCCCTCCCCCCTCCCCCCTCCCCGTGATAGGCCCCGGTGTGTGATGTTCCCCTTCCTGAGTCCAAGTGATCTCATTGTTCTGTTCCCACCTATGAGTGAGAACATGCGGTGTTTGGTTTTCTGTTCTTGTGATAGTTTGCTGAGAATGATGGTTTCCAGCCGCATCCATGTCCCTACAAAGGACACAAACTCATCCTTTTTGATGGCTGCATAGTATTCCATGGTGTATATGTGCCACATTTTCTTAATCCAATCTGTCACTGATGGACATTTGGGTTGATTTCAAGTCTTAGCTATTGTGAATAGTGCCACAATAAGCATACATGTGCATGTGTCTTTATAGCAGCATCATTTATAATCCTTTGGGTATATACCCAGTAATGGGATGGCTGGGTCATATGATACTTCTAGTTCTAGATCCTTGAGGAATCGCCATACTGTTTTCCATCATGGTTAAACTAGTTTACAATCCCACCAACAGTGTAAAAGTGTTCCTATTTCTCCACATCCTCTCCAGCACCTGTTGTTTCCTGACTTTTTAATGATCGCCATTCTAACTGGTGTGAGATGGTATCTCATTGTGGTTTTGATTTGCATTTCTCTGATGGCCAGTGATGATGAGCATTTTTTCATGTGTCTGTTGGCTGTATGAATGTCTTCTTTTGAGAAATGTCTGTTCATATCCTTTGCCCACTTTTTGATGGGGTTGTTTTTTTTTTTTCTTGTAAATTTGTTTGAGTTCTTTGTAGGTTCTGGATATTAGCCCTTTGTCAGATGAGTAGATTGCAAAAATGTTCTCCCATTCTGTAGGTTGCCTGTTCACTCTGATGGTAGTTTCTTTTGCTGTGCAGAAGCTCTTTAGTTTAATTAGATCCCAATTTTCAATTTTGGCTTTTGTTGCCATTGCTTTTGGTGTTTTCGACATGAAGTCTTTGCCCATGCCTATGTCCTGAATGGTACTACCTAGGTTGTCTTCTAGGATTTTTATGGTATTAGGTCTAACATTTAAGTCTCTAATCCATCTTGAATTAATTTTCATATAAGGAGTAAGGAAAGGATCCAGTTTCAGCTTTCTACTTATGGCTAGCCAATTTTCCCAGCACCCTTTATTAAATAGGGAATCCTTTCCCCATTTCTTGTTTCTCTCAGGTTTGTCAAAGATCAGATGGCTGTCTGTAGATGTGTGGTATTATTTCTGAGGACTCTGTTCTGTTCCATTGGTCTATATCTCTGTTTTGGTACCAGTACCATGCTGTTTTGGTTACTGTAGCCTTGTAGTATAGTCTGAGTCAGGTAGCGTGATGCCTCCAGCTTTGTTCTTTTGACTTAGGATTGTCTTGGCAATGCGGGCTCTTTTTTGGTTCCATATGAACTTTAAAGCAGTTTTTTCCAATTCTGTGAAGAAACTCATTGGTAGCTTGATGGGGATGGCATTGAATCTATAAATAACCTTGGGCAGTATGGCCATTTTCACGATATTGATTCTTCCTATCCATGAGCATGGTATGTTCTTCCATTTGTTTGTGTCCTCTTTGATTTCACTGAGCAGTGGTTTGTAGTTCTCCTTGAAGAGGTCCTTGACATCCCTTGTAAGTTGGATTCCTAGATATTTTATTCTCTTTGAAGCAATTGTGAATGGAAGTTCATTCATGATTTGTCTCTCTGTTTGTCTGTTACTGGTGTATAAGAATGCTTGTGATTTTTGCACATTAATTTTGTATCCTGAGACTTTGGTGAAGTTGCTTATCAGCTTAAGGAGATTTTGGGCTGAGACAATGGGGTTTTCTAAATATACAATCATGTCATCTGCAAACACGGACAATTTGACTTCTTCTTTTCCTAACTGAATACCCTTGATTTCTTTCTCTTGCCTGATTGCCCTAGCCAGAACTTCCAACACTATGTTGAATAGGAGTGGTGAGAGAGGACATCCCTGTCTTGTGCCAGTTTTCAAAGGGAATTTTTCCAGTTTTTGCCCGTTCAGTATGATATTGGCTGTGGGTTTGTCATAAATAGCTCTTATTATTTTGAGGTACGTTCCATCAATACCGAATTTATTGAGCGTTTTTAGCATGAAGGGCTGTTGAATTTTGTCAAAAGCCTTTTCTGCATCTATTGAGATAATCATGTGGTTCTTGTCTTTGGTTCTGTTTATATGCTGGATTATGTTTATTGATTTGCGAATGTTGAACCAGCCTTGCATCCCAGGGATGAAGCCCACTTGATCATGGTGGATAAGCTTTTTGATGTGCTGCTGGATCCGGTTTGCCAGTATTTTATTGAGGATTTTGCATCGATGTTCATCAGGGATATTGGTCTAAAATTCTCTTTTTTTGTTGTGTCTCTGCCAGGCTTTGGTATCAGGATGATGTTGGCCTCATAAAATGAGTTAGGGAGGATTCCCTCTTTTTCTATTGATTGGAATCGTTTCAGAAGGAATGATACCAGCTCCTCCTTGTACCTCTGGTAGAATTCAGCTGTGAATCCATCTGGTCCTGGACTTTTTTTGGTTGGTAGGCTATTAATTATTGCCTCAATTTCAGAGCCTGCTATTGGTCTATTCAGGGATTCAACTTCTTCCTGGTTTAGTCTTGGAAGAGTGTAAGTGTCCAGGAAATTATCCATTTTTTCTAGATTTTCTAGTTTATTTGCGTAGAGGTGTTTATAGTATTCTCTGATGGTAGTTTGTATTTCTGTGGGGTCGGTGGTGATATCCTCTTTATCATTTTTTATTGCATCTATTTGATTCTTCTCTCTTTTCTTCTTTATTAGTCTTGCTAGCGGTTTATCAATTTTGTTGATCTTTTCAAAAAACCAACTCCTGGATTCATTGATTTTTTGGAGGGTTTTTTGTGTCTCTATCTCCTTCAGTTCTGCTCTGATCTTAGTTATTTCTTGCCTTCTGCTAGCTTTTGAATGTGTTTGCTCTTGCTTCTCTAGTTCTTTTAATTGTGATGTTAGAGTGTCAATTTTAGATCTTTCCTGCTTTCTCTTGTGTGCATTTAGTGCTATAAATTTCCCTCTACACACTGCTTTAAATGTGTCCCAGAGATTCTGGTATGTTGTATCTTTGTTCTCATTGGTTTCAAAGAACATCTTTATTTCTGCCTTCATTTCGTTATGTTCCCAGTAGTCATTCAGGAGCAGGTTATTCAGTTTCCATGTAGATGAGCGGTTTTGATTGAGTTTCTTAGTCCTGAGTTCTAGTTTGATTGCACTGTGGTCTGAGAGACAGTTTGTTATAATTTCTTTCTTGTGCATTTGCTGAGGAGTGCTTTACTTCCAATTATGTGGTCAATTTTGGAATAAGTGCGATGTGGTGCTGAGAAGAATGTATATTCTGTTGATTTGGGGTGCAGAGTTCTATAGATGTCTATTAGGTCTGCTTGCTGCAGAGATGAGTTCAGTTCCTCGATATCCTTGTTAACTTTCTGTCTCGTTGATCTGTCTAATGTTGACAGTGGCATGTTGAAGTCTCCCATTATTATCGTATGGGAGTCTAAGTCTCTTTGTAAGTCTCTAAGGACTTGCTTTATGAATCTGGGTGCTCCTGTATTGGGTGCATATATATTTAGGATAGTTATCTCTTCCTGTTGAATTGATCCCTTTACCATTATGTAATGGCCTTCTTTGTCTCTTTTGATCTTTGATGGTTTAAAGTCTGTTTTATCAGTGACTAGTATTGCAACCCCTGCTTTTTTTGTTCTCCATTTGCTTGGTAAATCTTCCTCCATCCATTTATTTTGAGCCTATGTATGTCTCTGCATGTGAGATGGGTCTCCTGAATACAGCAGACTGATGGGTCTTGACTCTTTATCCAGTTTGCCAGTCTGTGTCTTTTAAGTGGAGCATTTAGTCCATTTACATTTAAGGTTAAGATTGTTATGTGTGAACTTGATCCTGCCATTATGATATTAACTGGTTATTTTGCTCGTTAGTTGATGCCGTTTCTTCCTAGCCTAAATGGTCTTTACATTTTGGCGTGTTTTTGCAATGGCTGGTACCGGTTGTTCCTTTCCATGTTTAGTGCTTCCTTCAGGGTCTCTTGTAAGGCAGGCCTGGTGGTGACAAAATCTCTAAGCATTTGCTTATCTGTAAAGGATTTTATTTCTCCTTCACTTATGAAACTTAGTTTGGCTGGATATGAAATTCTGGGTTTAAAATTCTTTTCTTTAAGAATGTTGAATATTGGCCCCCACTCTCTTCTGGCTTGTAGAGTTTCTGCCGAGAGATCTGCTGTTAGTCTGATGGGCTTCCCTTTGTGGGTAACCCGACCTTTCTCTCTGGCTGCCCTTAAGATTTTTTCCTTCATTTCAACTTTGGTGAATCTGGCAATTATGTGTCTTGCAGTTGCTCTTCTCGAGGAGTATCTTTGTGGCGTTCTCTGTATTTCCTGGATTTGAATGTTGGCCTGCCCTACTAGGTTGGGGAAGTTCTCCTGGATGATATCCTGAAGAGTGTTTTCCAACTTGGTTCCATTTTCCCCCTCACTTTCAGGCACCCCAATCAGACGTAGATTTGGTCTTTTTACATAATCCCATACTTCTTGCAGGCTTTGTTCATTTCTTTTTCTTCTTTTTTCTTTTGGTTTCTCTTCTTGCTTCATTTCATTCATTTGATCCTCAATCGCTGATACTCTTTCTTCCAGTTGATCGAGTCAGTTACTGAAGCTTGTGCATTTGTCACGTATTTCTTGTGTCATGGTTTTCATCTCTTTCATTTCGTTTATGACCTTCTCTGCATTAATTATTCTAGCTATCAATTCTTCCACTTTTTTTTCAAGACTTTTAGTTTCTTTGCGCTGGGTACGTAATTCCTCCTTTAGCTCTGAGAAGTTTGATGGACTGAAGCCTTCTTCTCTCATCTTGTGAAAGTCATTCTCCGTCCAGCTTTGATCCATTGCTGGCGATGAGCTGCGCTCCTTTGCCAGGGGAGATGTGCTCTTATTTTTTGAATTTCCAGCTTTTCTGCCCTGCTTTTTCCCCATCTTTGTGGTTTTATCTGCCTCTGGTTTTGATGATGGTGACGTACTGATGGGGTTTTGGTGTAGGTGTCCTTCCTGTTTGATAGTTTTCCTTCTAACAGTCAGGACCCTCAGCTGTAGGTGTGTTGGAGATTGCTTGAGGTCCACTCGAGACCCTGTTTGCCTGGGTATCAGCAGCAGAGGCTGCAGAAGATAGAATATTGCTGAACAGCGAGTGTACCTGTCTGATTCTTGCTTTGGAAGCTTCCTCTCAGGGCTGTACTCCACCCCATGAGGTGTGGGGTGTCAGACTTCCCCTAGTGGGGGATGTCTCCCAGTTAGGCTACTCAGGGGTCAGGGACCCACTTGAACAGGCAGTCTGTCCCTTCTCAGATCTCAACCTCCGTGTTGGGAGATCCACTGCTCTCTTCAAAGCTGTCAGACAGAGTCGTTTGCATCTGCAGAGGTTTCTGCTCCTTTTGTTGTTGTTTAGTTGTGCCCTGTCCCCAGAGGTGGAGTCTACAGAGACAGGCAGGTTTCCTTGAGCTGCTGTGAGCTCCACCCAGTTCGAGCTTCCCAGTGGCTTTGTTTACCTACTTAAGCCTCAGCAATGGCGGGCGCCCCTCCCCCAGCCTCACTGCTGCCCTGCGGTTAGATCACAGACTGCTGTGCTAGCAATGAGGGAGGCTCCGTGGGCGTGGGACCCTCCCGGCCAGGTGTGGGATACAATCTCCAGGTGTGCCCGTTTGCTTAAAGCACAGTATTGGAGTGGGAGTTACCCGACTTTCCAGGTGTTGTGTGTCTCAGTTCCCCTGGCTAGGAAAAGGGATTCCCTTCCCCCTTGCGCTTCCCAGGTGAGGCGATGCCTCGCCCTGCTTCAGCTCTTGCTGGTCGGGCTGCAGCAGCTGACCAGCACTGATTGTCCAGCACTCCCTAGTGAGATGAACCCAGTACCTCAGTTGAAAATGCAGAAATCACCGGTCTTCTGTGTGGCTCGCGCGGGAGTTGGAGACGAGCTGTTCCTATTTGGCCATCTTGCTCCGCCCCCTAGACTGCCTTTCAAGTTTATGTACAGCCCTGAAGCACTTTAGCTCATGGTAGCAAGGTTTGTGGGAACTCATGTTTCAACTGCTGACATGGGTAATTCACCTGTAGCTAGGGTTGTTTTAAATCCTCCCTCCATGTGCAGGCGTCAGCTGAGTTTGGTTCAGTTTTTTTCTTACTGCTCTAAGAACTGAGGTCTTTGAGCACTGAGGTCAATGCCTCACAATTGCTGCACTCTTCCTCCCCCAACACACAGAAATGCTCTTCCACACCATGCCACTGCTGCTGGGGATAGAGGTGGAGGGTGGGGTAGGGGTGGTGTCAGCAATTCAATACTTCTTTCCACCGCTTCAGTGCCTCTTTCATCGATATGAAGTTAAAATCAGCTACTGAATTCTCACCTGATTTTTGGTTCTTTTGAAGGTGCTTTTTTGTGTAGATGGTTGTTAAATTGGTATCCTTCCTTGTGGGGGTGGGGAGAGCAATCAGTGGGGCCTTCTGTTCTACCTTCTTGCTTTGCCTCTCTCCCAGCCATTGAGTTTGGAGGCAACTAGTCACAGTTGCCTTTAGTGAGGGAAGTGTCTATGTGGGGTGGGCATGGTAGCCAGTCTGTGGTGGTCCCTGGGAGTGATCTGCACTTGAGCCCATTGAGGGTGCCCACTTTCTCAGCCTGTGATGCTCCAGGGAAAAAAGAGGCTAGAGAGAAGTTTGGGAGCAAGAGTTAGTCTTAGTGGATGGAAAAGACAATAAAATCCTATATTCCAAGGAAGTCCCAGTGGGGTTGGAGAGAGGGGACCTGAGTAATACTGGAGGGGCTGGGCACTTGGAGTGCATGGGGTCCAAGGCAGGACCACCTTTCCTTAGGCTGAAGGAGGAGGTGTATAAGGATGTGGATCCTGCACATGGATGGGGTGGGTAGTCAAAGTGTCCCTGGCTCCGTGCTCTTAATTTTCTTCCCAAGTCAGGTGGGTAGGATGGAATGACTGCTAAAGTGACTGGGAGAGGTTGGTGAGCAAAGTCCTGCCCTTGAGTTGTGTGATAGGAAGTGGGGGCCCCGGTGGGCATGGGATTGGGGAAAGCTAGGCATGATTTTCCAGGAGCTATTACCGGCTCAGGTGTGGGAGGTGTGCAGAGGTCTCTGGGTTCCGCTCTTGGATTGGGCAGTTGTAGTGTGGGTGACACAGGCCTTTTTGAACTGTACCAGAGTGCCAGGATTAGCAAAGACAGAGGCTGCAATTGCACATGTGAATTAGTTCAAAGGCTAGGATGGAGGGGAAGAGCAGATGTCTTCCCATCTCCTCTTTCCTCTTGAGAGGGAAGAGGTAGTGTACAGCCTAATGGTCAGAGAGTGCCTGAAGGGCAGAGAGGAGCAAAAGCCTGTGACCCTGGGCAGAACCTCCTTCAGCTTCAGGGGAGCACAGACCCTCAGCCAGCGCAGACATCCCTGAACTGAGCTGAGACTCGTCCTGAGGGGCCCTCCCAGCCCCCCTCCCCTTCCCTTCCCTCCCCTCAGCTGTCCCAGCCCAAGGCTCTGCAGAGGGAGGAATGGAGTAGGGGAGGGGAGTCAGCGGCCAGTCACATCCAGGACAGCCCAAGGCATCTGTACCTGGTGTAACCAATCCCCTCTGAATAAACAACTCACTCTGCTTAGGCTCCCTCCTCCTCTCCCTGCTCTGCCCAGCAACAGCAGAAAGGAGGTTTTAGGAGGAGAGGGAGGCCCTGCAACTCCCAGCCCCTGGCAGCAAAGAGCTGGGCCCCAGGCTCACTCTATACAGGGAGGTTAAAACAATACTTGAAGTTCCTGCAGCCCAGGCAAAATATCCCTAGGGACCCTTTAAGCTGTGCAAGCCCAACTCTCTCACAGACAGGAACTCACATATTACAGAGATCCTGATCCTTGGAGTGCTGGGCTACAAGCCAGTTTCATTCCCTCCACAGCTCTGGGGCAGGCCCCGGGATGAAGGTCTGAATGGCAGAGACGCGGTTCTGGTGAAGGAGATGGACAGTGAGAAATCACACACATGCCTATTTAGAAAGTGAGTAGTCCTGGGAAGCAAAGCACAGAGTGTTATGCAGGAAAATAAGAGGGGACCTGATTTAGATTAACTTTCACAGTCCTTCTTGGTTTTACTTTTTTTGTCTAGATTTATGATGGCTATTTCATCCACTACTTTGCCCCCAGAGGCCTTCCACCTACAGATAAAAATGTGGTTTTTGTTATTGACGTAAGTGGCTTCATGTTTGGTACCAAGATGAAACAGGTAACAAGGATCCTGGAGACCTTTCTTAGTGCTAGCATCAGAAGGCCCAGAAATCAGACAGTGTGGTAACAATGGGATCCTAGGAGGAGAGATTCCACCATCCCATGACCCTTGAGTCTTACAGGCTTGGGCCTACCCTACGGTCCTGGTATCTTACCTAACAGGAGCCTATAGACTTGGAGCCACAGAGTCCTAAGAACATTGACACATTGGTCTATGGGGACTGAAACCATTGAGACCCTCAACCACAAAAGCCCGGAGTCATATAGGACTCTTAAGCTAGAGCATCCTGCGATCCTAGAATCCAGAAACAAGAATACCTTAGGTCACAGAGACTCTGAGTCTTCCTGAGGTCGCAGGGTTTTGGGTTTGATATATTTTTTAAATTTTACTTTAAAGGCCTAATAGTATAGAGTACTGGCATTACAGAATTAGAAACCATACAGTCGGGAGCCATATCGATTTTAATCTTGTTGCACTTTTACCACTGTGCCCATGGGTCAGAGTTTTGAGGCCGTAGATCAAGGAGGCTTTGACTTTAGCCACCAAATCCATAAAGTTCTGCAAGCAGCATTTCATACTGTAATGTTCTGGAGCTTTTGGTTCAGGTGTCCTGTGATTTTATAGCTTTTGTTCCTTAATCTTTCAACCACAGAGCCCTTGGGACTTAAGGCTGAGTTTGTTTTACCAGAGTCGACCAGCCTGAGGATAAAAGGGTAGTTCTCCAAACCAGCTTCCAAGCCCCAGTGTAGCAGGAGGGATCTCCCCAACTCCAGTCCTTTCTAGCCTTCTTGTCTCACTGAAGGGTAAAATCTCAGAAGTGCTTGTGAAGTTTCTATCCCAGGGACACCAATTCACTAAAAGACTGAGACCTCCTCATAAGAGTATAGAATGCTTCATCTCACTCCACACATTATCACCACATCAACTGGGCTCCTCAACAATAATAGAATATTACAGCTGATAGAACTACAAGTCCTACACCATGTTTAAGAAAATGTTCCTAGGGAAAACCAAAGATAATAGAAACGACAAAAACCCGGACACTAGAAATAATTTCAGTCTCTGTTACCTATAAATGTTCCAAACAGTAAACATTACCTAACTGTTAGCAAGATAAACCCAACACTAAAAGCCTTTTAGTTTAGTTCCTTTTACCTGATACATCACGTGTGGCTTTCAACCTAAAATGAGAAGGCATGCTAAAAGGAGAAAAACACTGTCTGAAGAGACAAAAGAAACATCACAGCCAGACTTTGATATGTCACAGATGTTGGAATTATCAAGCTGAGAATTTAAAAAGTCTCATGATTTATATGCTATGGACGTTAGCCAATATGGTGCACAACATGGAAGAACAACTCATGGTAGTGTAAGCAGTGATATGAAAATGCTAGGAAAATAAAGAAATGCTAGATATCAGAAACACTGTAACAGGAATGAAAAATGCCTTTGATTGGTTCATCAGTAGACTAGATATGACTGGGGAAAGCATCAGTGAACTTGAGGGCATGTCCATGGAAATTCTCCAAGCTGAAAACCAAAAAGAAAAAAATAATTTTAAAATACCCCAGAATATCCAAGAATTTTGTGTCTATTATAAAAGTGTAACACATGCATATTACTATGAGAATAATAATTAATTATTTTATGAGACTAATAGAAAGAGAAAGAAGAGAGAAAGGAACAGAAGAAATATTTGAAGTAATAACAGATACAAATTTTCTAAAATAAATTATGCACACCAAACCTCAGGTCCAAGGACCTCAGAGAACAATAAGCAGGATAAATACTAAGAAAATCAGACCTAGGCATATCATATTCTCATGATAGAAAAATGAAAGATAAAGAGAAAATCTTTTAAAAATCCAGAGGAAAAATGTACCTTATTTATAGAGGAGCAAGGATATGAATTGCATGAGACTTCTTTTCTGAAATCATGGGAGCAAGAAGAGAGTAGAGTGAAATATTACAAGTGTTGTAGAACTAAAAGTAGAAAGATGGCTGGTGTGCTTGTATTAATGCTAGAACAAATATACTTTGAATCAAGAGATATTACCTTATATAAAGATAAATATTTTTAATGATAAAGGGATCAATTCAGTTGTAAGACATGTTTATAAATTTGTATTCAACCCTGTTAATAGCTGAAATATGTAAAACAAAAATTGACAGAAATAAAAGGATAAATGAATAAAATTACAGTCATAAGTAATGATTTCAACATAATTTGGTAACTGATAAAACAGTTTAGTTAACAAATTTGTAAGGATATAGGTAATTTGAACAAGAATGTTTAGCAGTTTGACATAAATGATATTTGTGGACCACTGCACAGAATGATAACAGAGTTCATCTTCTTTTCTTTTTTTAATTTTTTGACAAATAAAATTGTACATATTTAAAGGGATACAACATGATGTTTTGAAATATGTATATGTATGGAATGGCTAAATCAAACTGTTTAACATATGCATTACCTCACATCATTTCTTTGTGGTAAGAACACTGAAAATGTGCTCTTAGCAATCACATATACTGTACATTGTCATTAAGTATATATCACTGTATTGTACAATAGATCTTTGGAACTCATTCTTCCTGCCTAACTGAAATTTTGCGGTCTTTGAACAACATCTTCTAATCCCTCACCTCTCCAGACCTTGGTAACCACCATTTTACTCTCTACTTCTATGAGTTCCACTATTTTTTTGAAAGTGAAAGAAAATTTAAGAAACTAGAAAAATACACGAATGGCTACTCCATAAATAGAGCAGCCTCGAGGGCTGCTGGTTGCCCATTTTTATGGTTATTTCTTGATAATATGCCAAACAAAGGGTGGATTATTCATGCCTCCCCTTTTTAGACCATATAGGGTAACTTCCTGACATTGCCCTGGCATTTGTCAACTGTCATGGCTCTGGTGGGAGTGTAGCAGAGAGGACAACCAGAGGATACTCTTGTGGTCATCTTGGTTTTGGTGGGTTTTGGCCACCTTCTTTACTGCAACCTATTTCATCAGCAAGGTTTTCATGACCTGTATCTTGTGCCAGCTCCTATCTCATCCTGTGACTTAGAATGCCTTAACTGTCTGAGAATGCAGTCCATTAGGTCTCAGCCTCATTTTACCCAGCTCCTATTCAAGATGGAGTTGCTCTGGTTCACACTCCTCTGACATTTCCTTCCTCTCTTTTATAGAAGAACCATTAATCCTAAGGGTTGCAGAGGGAAAATGATCCATCTTCTGTAACTTCTTCAGGCTGAATAGGGGTGATGACATTCTTGCCTAACTATTAGGGTCTCTTGTGTTCAGGGTAGAGAGGAGCTCAGTCAGAAAGCATCAGTATGGCGAGGGACATTCATGATTCTTGGTGATATCTGGAAGATTAATAAGTGTTCAGTTTAAGAAAACATTCAGGCATTTGCTGGCAAGATGGCCGAATAGGAACAGCTCTGGTCTGCAGCTCCCAGTGAGATTGACACAGAAGGCGGGTGACTTCTGCATTTCCAATTGAGCATTTGCTGGTGATACCCAGGCAAACAGGGTCAAGAGTGGACCCCCAGCAAACTCCAGCAGACTGGCAGCAGAGGAGCCTGACTGTCAGAAGGAAAACTAACAAACAGAAAGGAATAGCATGTCCACTCAAAGACCCCATCCGAAGGTCACCATCACCAAAGAAGAAAGGTAGATAAATCAACAAAGACAGGGAGAAACCAGCACAAAAAGGATGAAAATTCCAAAAACCAGAACACCTCTTCTCCTCCAAAGGATGACAACTTCTCACTAGCAAGGGAACAAAACTGGACAGAGAATGAGTTTGACAAATTGACAGAAGTAGGCTTCAGAAGGTGGGTAATAACAAACTCCTCTGAGCTAAAGAAGCATGTTCTAACCCAATGCAAGGAAGCTAAGAACCTTGAAAAAATGTTAGATGAATTGCTAACCAGAATAACCAGTGTAGAGAAGAACATAAATGACCTGATGGAGCTGAAAGACACAGCAGTACTTCGTGAAGCATACACAAGTTTCAATAGCTGAAATGATCAAGTGGAAGAAAGGATAACAGTGATTGAAGATCAACTTAATGAAATAAAGAGAGAAGACAAGATTAGAGAGAAAACAAATAAAAGGAATGAAGAAAGCCTCCAAGAAATATAGGACTATGTGAAATGAACAAACCATGTTCGATTGGTGTACCTGAAAGTGATGAGGAGAACGGAACCAAGTTGGAAAACACTTCAGGAGATTATCCAGGAGAACTTCCCCAACCTAGCAAGGCAGGCCAACATTCAAATTCAGGAAATACAGAGAACACCACAAAGATACTCCTCGAGAAGAGCAACCCCAAGACACATAATTGTCAGATTCACCAAGGTTGAAATGAAGGAAAAAATGCTAAGGGCAGCCAGAGAGAAAGGTCGGGTTACCCACAAAGGAAAGCCCATCAGACTAACAGCAGATCTCTTTGCAGAAACCCTACAAGCCAGAAGAGAGTGGAGGCCAATATTCAACATTCTTCAAGAAAAGAATTTTCAACCAGAATTTCATTTCCAGCCAAACTAAGCTTCATAAGTGAAGGAGAAATAACATCCTTTACAGACAAGCAAACGCTGAGAGATTTTTGTCACCACCAGGCTTGCCTTACAAGAACTCTTGAAGGAAGCACTAAACATGGAAAGGAACAACCAGTGCCAGCCACTGCAAAACCATACCAAATTGTAAAGACCATCGACATTATGAAGAAACTTCATTAACTAACAGGCAAAACAGCCAGCTAGTATGATAATGACAAACTTGACACAACAAGTAATGGGGAAAAAATTCCCTACTTAATAAATGGTGTTGGGAAAACTGGCTAGCCATATGCAGAAAACTGAAACTGGACCCCTTCCTTACACCTTATACAAAAATCAACTCAAGATGGATCAAAGGCTTAAATGTAAGATCTAGGACCATAAAAATCCTAGAAGAAAACCTGGGCAATACCATTCAGGACACAGGCATGGGCAAAAACTTCATGTCTAAAATACCAAAAGCAATGGCAACAAATGCCAAAATTGACAAATGGGATCTAATTAAACTAAAGAGCTTCTGCACAGCAAAAGAAACTATCATCAAAGTGAACAGACAACCTACAGAATGGGAGAAAATTTTTCCAATCTATCCATCTGATGATGGGTTAATATCCAGAATCTACAACGAACTTAAATTTACAAGAAAAAAACAAACAACCCCATCACAAAGTGGGCAAAGGATATGAACAGACACTCCTCAAAAGAAGACATTTATGCAGCCAACAGACATATGAAAAAAAGCTGGTCATCACTGGTCATTACAGAAATGCAAATCAAAACCACAATGAGATACCATCTCATTGTGAAGCCAGTTAGAATAAAGATCATTAAAAAATCAGGAAACAACAGATGCTGGAGAGGATGTGGAGCAATAGGGACACTTTTACACTATTAGTGGGAGTGTAGATTAGTTCAACCATTGTAGAAGACAGTGTGGTGATTCCTCAAGGATCTAGAACTAGAAATACCATTTGACCCAACAATCCCATTACTGGGTATATACCCAAAGGGTTATAAATCATTCTACTATAAAGACACATACACACATATGTTTATTGTGGTACTATTCACAATAGCAAAGACTTGGAACCAACCCAAATGTCCATCAATAGTAGACTGGATAAAGACAATGTGGCACATATACACCATGGAATACTATGCAGCCATAAAAAAGCATGAGTTCATGTCCTTTGCTGGGACATGGATGAAGCTGGAAACCATCATTCTCAGCAAACTATGACAAGAACAGAAAACCAAACACTGCATGTTCTCACTCATAAGTGGGAGTTGAACAATGAGAACACATGGACACAGGGAGGGGAACATCATACACTCGGGTCTGTCAGGGAGTAGGGGGCTAGGGGAGAGATGACATTAGGAGAAATACCTAATGTAGGTGACGGGTTGAGGGGTGCAGCAAACCACAATGGCACGTGCATACCTATGTAACAAAACTGCACGTTCTGTACATGTACCCCAGAACTTAAATCGTATATATGTAAAAAAAGTTCAGTAAGCTTATTCTGCATTCCTACATGAAGCGTACAATAGCAATATGTTCCACAAGAGTAAAGCAAAATAAGTAAAATTATCCCAAGTAAAGTAAATCAGAAGGCTTTCCATGAACTGGGCAACTGTTGGAACCAAGCTGATACAGGGTTCCTAGATGATTCCAATAAGTGCCTAGGATTAGAATATTGATCCAGATTTGTACATTACCCATCCCTCTTGTTTCTTCTGAGCAGCAGAGATCACTTGTTGGTTCACAGGAATAAGCAAGGTTAGCCTAAATTCCAGAAACAAACTTACAAACAACTGATGAGACTAGAATTTAATAACCAGTGTACCACAGTCATTGATACATAATATTTCTCTCCAGTTTCCCATTTTTACTAGAGACAAATTATAAGACCAATTTGATTTATTATACCAGGCCTGATTATTTGTATAAAGTGCAGCAAGAATAATTATTTTTCACATAAGCTCTTTGTAAACTGGCCTTGATGGAACTTTGTTCCATAGAAGGAATCTTAGATAAGACTTTTTAAAAGCTGAGCCCAGTCATGAGTTAGTACCCTCAAATACCTATGATTTGAGTAAATTCCTCTTCTCTTGTGGTCCCAAGATAACTTGGGGCTCCTTGACCTGTTAGAAAGAGACATTCTTTACTTACTTCAGGTCAGACACCCTGTACAGGGACTGGGTAGGCAAGGTATTAGGCCAGTTCCCCAAAAGGCCTTTATTGGCTTTACAAGTCAAGTTTGATTCCTAAAAGGAAAGCATGTCATTCCAATCAAAGCCTTAGTGGAATAACCAATTTCTTCAATTGTGTCCTGTTGGAAAAGCAAATAGACTCTTATTGCACTTATGCAAATAATGATATTGCCATAGATCACGAATACTCACAACTGGTTTTCAAATTCTGGAGAAATCAGGTAGAAACAAATATGCTCTAAATTTTGTTCACAGAAACACTTTACTGAATTGCTAAAAGCTGTAAATAGCTCACCATAAAAGTTTCCTTGACTCTGAAAAACAAAAACAAAAAAGAATTAACAATGTTTTAAGCAAAGTTAAAAATATTACTTCAGACTTTTTTAGTTTAGTTTATGCAGTTAACTCCTGTTCTGTTTGATGTTTGTGAACACTTCAGCTCTCCATGAGAGTTCTGAAAGTTGTTTCCTCACTCCAATGTCACAATTTTCAAAGTTATCAGAAATCTGCATGTAAGAATAAGAACACCTGTTAAGAGTCCTATAGCTGATTAGAAACCACCTTTTGAAGACAATTAAAGCAAGACAATAATGGCCCATGGATGATAAAAAGTCTTAGGACAGCCATAGTCAAAAACACAATTGACAAATCTGGTTGCCTCTGTAGCATACAATGATTTTATGTAGCAATTATTAATAACATACACTAAGTTATATCAGAATTATAGGAGCTTTCCATGATTTTGGAACATATACCAGTAACATATTTACACAAATACAGCCTAAAGAAAACTAAGCACCATTTCATGTTTTACAATGCTTCCCGTATGATTTTTTTATATCAAAATAGCCAAATGTCACTGTTGCATTAGTACATTATTGATGTCAAACCCAATTCTTAATAAAGCCTTATAGAAAAATGTATTTAATCTTAATCAGTTTGACCATAAAGTAAGATTTTCATAAGTCTCTTGTAACTCTTTACAAAGTTTTGTTAAAGAGCAGATTGTAACACGTTTTTGCTTTAAGAAAAATCTGTTGTGCTTTTATTCCAATGTTTGATTTATGAAAAAACAGAATAATACCCTTTTAACTTTACCCAATATGTTCATACACAGAATTTCTTTTACAATTAACTTTTTAGTAAACCTTCCACAACTTGCTTAAACCTCCAGCTTTATTCTATCTAATTTAAAACAATCCTTAACTCTTTAATCTAGGCAATAAAAATCCACATACCCATGCCTTCTTACAATCTTTTACCAAAAACTCATTTAACTTTTCTTGCACACCTTGCATGTAAAACTGTTTCTTCAGTATTCTCAATTACATGATACAAGGTAACTCTTAGTAACTTTTACTTTAGGTGAAAACCTTGATAAGTAGCAGTTTTAATTATGTACCAGGTGTGGAGCCTATCCTAGGACACACCAGGCAGAAGGGCAGATAAGGGCTTTTTCCAGCATAGCTAGGGGACGTGGCTAACTCCACATGTCCCAGGCCTTACCTAGTTGTAAAGCGGGGAAGTTGTACAGTTAGAGCCATAGTGGCAGTTTATGATGCATTTAGGAGGTCTAATCACCTTTAAATCGTACTTTTTTTGCATAAATTCCCTTTCATGATTTTTTTTTTCACTACTTACACAGACATGCGTAGACTTTCTGAGTTGCCTTAAACATCCCTCTTTTTAGAACATACGGGCACAGGAAGGGAATATCACACACTGGGGCCTGTCGGGGGGTGGGGAGCAAGGGGAGGGATAGCATTAGGAGAAACACCTGATGTTGATGACGAGTTGATGGTTGCAGCAAACCACCATGGCACATGTATACCTATGTAACAAACCTGCACATTCTGCATTTGTATCCCAGAACTTAAGTATAATAAAAATAAAATAAAAAAATAAAAAATCCCTCTTTTTAAACAACCAGTCATTTTACTTCAGGGCAAGAATTTATCATACAACATATTTTCTTATATAAAATATCTTTTCCTTAAAAACTTCTTTGCA
Source organism: Macaca thibetana thibetana (assembly GCF_024542745.1). Lineage (NCBI taxonomy): Eukaryota > Metazoa > Chordata > Mammalia > Primates > Cercopithecidae > Macaca > Macaca thibetana. The sequence continues at coordinate 54,286,172 of NC_065598.1, forward strand.
TAGCTGGGGCATGGCTAATTCCACATGTCCCCAGGCTTTATCTAGAATCTAATGTCTCCAAGGTAGTTAAATTGAACAATTTTCAAAAGTCAAAGAAGCAGTTTATGCAAACCTAATATCTGACCTGCATAATTTAGAACACATGTTTACATTTTTGAAGATATTTTATTTTACCAGTAATTTTTACAACTGTCTGTATCTCCCAAAGATTACTTAAGTCACATGAACTAAAAGGCATTATGCTTTTTACTTTTTTGAGAAAATATTTGATTTAAGCTCTTATTATTTTTAAATGAATTAATTAAAGCTCTTTTATATTACACACACAAAATACATATAAATACATAGAGAGGCAGAAAAGAAAGGATTGTCCCCTAAGCTGGGAATTAAATCCGGAACCCAGGCCGCCATTGTGGAGACCAAGAGAAAGTACTGCCACGTGGTTACAAGGACATGACTGACCAAAGGGAAACCTCATCCAGTTTACACACACACACACACACACACACACAGAGAGAGAGAGAGAGAGAGAGAGAGAGAGAAAGAGAGAGAGAGAGAGATAAAGAGAGAGAGGCCGGAAGTCTGAGCGGTAATAAATTCTTACCCTTTTGCTAGCATGCCAGGCTTCTGGGTTTTCTTTCCCTGAGCAGCCCTAGTGACCCAGATGCGTGCACCACAGCCCTGGGGGCCAAGCCGCAACACAAACAAAAATTATATCTTTCCATTCTGGCCAGAGTAAAATACATGTGACAAAACATATACATTAGTCACTCTGCTTAGCACCCAATATCAAACTGGCAAGGCTCAAACTTTCACCCATAATTGTGAATCCATCCTCCAACCAGGAGTTTCAACATGTGGTCTCTGGGCAAGATGGTCTCCCTGAGTAATAGAAAAGATAAAAAAGGGAAAGGAGAGAGAGAAAAGCATTTCCTGTGGCAGGGTGGGGAAGGCAAAATGATCAGGGAGGCCAGAGAAAGACCCACCCATTGTAGTGACACTGAAAAGATAGGTGGCAGCTATCGTGAAGGGATTTTTACAATTCTTACAATCAATGAACACAGGCTACTGTTTTGTTTATTTGTTTTTCCTCATTTTTTAAATCAATGCTGTAAAGTTTTCAAGTGTACAGATATTTCACTTTCTTGATTAAGTTTATACCTAAGTGTTTTAGGTATAAATTATTTTTTGATGCTATCATACATGGGATTTTTAAAAATTTTGTTTTTCAGAGAGTTTGTTGTCAGTATATAGAAGTGCTACTGATTTTTTATGTTGATTTTGTATCCTGCAACTTTACTGAGTTTATTTATTTGTTCTAAGACTTTTTTGGTGAATACTTTAGAGTATTCTATGTATAAGATCATGTTGTCTGCCACCAGGGACAATTTAACTTCTTCCTATCCAATTTGGATACATTTTCTTTCTTACTCTAGTATAATTGCTCTGACTAGGACTTCTGGTACTATGTTGAATAGAAATGGTGAGACTGGGCATCCTTATTTTGTTCCTGATTTTAGAGGTAAAGCTTTCTACTTTTCACTATTGAATATGATCTTAGCTGTGGGCTTGTCATATGTGACCTTTATTGTGTTGAAGTGCATTCTTTCCATACCTAATTTGTTGAGAGTTTTAATCATGAGAGGACGTTGAATTTTGTCAAATGCTTTTTCTGCATCTATTGAGATGATCATATGGTTTGTCTTTCATTCTATTAATGTGGTATATTGCATTTAGTGATTTGCATATGCTGAACCATCCTTGCATTCTTAGGATAAATTCCACTTGATTATAGTGAATGATTTTGTTAATGTGCTGTTGAATTTTGTTTCTAGTATTTTCTTAAGAATTTTTCCATCTATGTTCATCAGGGATATTAGTCTGTAATTTTTTTGTGGTGTCCTTGCCTGGCTTTGGTATCACAGTAATGCTGACCTTGCAAAATGATTTTGGAAGTATGCCCTCTGCTTCAATTTTTTGAAAGTTGGAAGAATTGTTCTTTACATGTTTGTTAGAATTCAGCTGTGCAGCCATCAGGTCCTGGGCTCTTTTTTGATTGGAGATTTTTTATTACTGATACAATTGCCTTATTATTGATGTATTCAGATATTCTATTTCTTCTTGATTCTGTCTTGATAGATTGTATTTGTTTAGGAATTTATCAATTTCTTTTAAGTTTTCCAGTGTACTGTCATATAATTATTTATAGTAGTCTCTTACAATCCTTTGTATTTCTGTGGTTTCAGTTGTAATATTGTCTCTTTCATTTCTGATTTTATTTATTTAATTTTTCTTTCTGTTTTCCTTAGTCTCACTAAGGGTTTGTCAATTTTGTTTATCTTTTTCAAAAAACCAACTTTTAGTTTTGTTGATCTTTTCTATTGTTTTCTTAGCCTCTATTTCATTTATTTCTGCCCTGATCTTTATTATTTCCTTCTTTCTACTAATTTTGGCTTAGTTTGTTCTTCTTTTTCTAGTTCCTTGGGATGTAATTTTAGGTGGCTTATTTGGGTTCTTTCTTCTTTTTTTATATAGACATTTATTGCTATAAACTTCCTTCTTAGAATTACTTTTGCTGCATTCCATTTGTTTGTTATGTTGTGTGTACATTTTCACTTGTCTCAAGATATTTTAAAATTTCAATTTAATTTCTTCTTTGACATATTGGTTGTTCTAGAGTATGTTGTTTAATTTCCATATACCTGTGAATTTTCCACAATTATTATCATTATTGATTTATAGTTTCTAGTTTCATATTGATTTCCGTTGTGGATAGAAAAGTTACTTGATATGGTTTCCATATTCTTAAATTTGTTAAGACTTTTTTTGGCCTAACTTGTGATTTATCCAGGAATGTTCTGTTTGTCCTTGAGAAGAATGTGTGTCTATTATTGTTAGATGGAATGTTCTGTACATGTCTGTTAGGTCCATTTTGTCTAATGTTTAGATCAAGTCCAATGTTTCCTTATTGGTTCTGTCTTGATAATATGTCCATTGTTTAAAGTGAGGAATTGAAGTCCTCTAGTATTTTTTCTCATCTTCTTTGTGATAGTACTCCTACTATTATAGTGTTGCAATCTATCTTTCCCTTTTGATCTATTAATATTTGCTTTATATATTTATGTGCTCTGATGTTGGGTGTGTATATGTTTAAAATTGTTATATCCTCTTGATGAATTGACCCCTCATTATCATTACATAACGACCTTATTTGTCTCTTTTTATGGTTTTTTACTTAAAGTTTATTTCATCTGATGTAAGTATACATCAGATACCCTGTTGTCTTTTGGTCGCCATTTGCACAGAATAACTTTTTCCATCCCTTCACTTTCAGTCTTGTCTATTTTTGAAGCTGAAGTGAGTCTCTTGGAGGCACATGTAGTGGGATGTTGTATTTCTTAAACATTTTCAGCCTCTGTATATCTTTTGATTGGAGCACTTAACCCATTTATATACATGATAATAATTGATAGGTAGGGACTTACTATTGCCATTTTGTTGTTTTCTCATTGTTTTGTATTTCCTTTGTTCCTTTCATCCTCTTTTGCATTCTTCTTTTGTGATTAGTTGATTTTCTCTTCTAGCTTGCTTTGATTCTTTACTTTTATCTTTTGTGTATCTACTATAGGTTTTTGCTTTGTGATTACCATGAGGTTTGCATAAAACATAATTATAACAGGCTATTTTAAGCTGATAAAAACTTCAGTTCAATGGCATGTAAAAGCTCTACACTTTTACTGCATACCCTCACAACTTATATTTTTGATGTCATAATTTACATTCTTTTACATTGTGTGTCCCTTAACATATTATTGTGCTATTATTATTTTTAATACTTCTGTCTTTTAAACGTTATGCTAGAGTTATAAGTAATTTACCCACCACCATTAAGTATTACAGTGGTCTAAATTTTACTGTACTTACTTTTACTAGTGAATTTTATATTTTCATATGTTTTCATGTTGCTAATTAGCATCCATTCTTTTTATCTTGAAGAACTCCCTTTAGCATCTCTAGTAAAACACGTTTGGTGGTGATGAACTCCCTCAGCTTTTGTTTGTTTGGGAAAGTATACCTCATGTTTTAAAGAACAACCTTACTGAGTACAATATTTATTATTATTATTGTTATATTTTACTTTTTGAGACAGTCTCACTCTGTCACCCAGGCTGGAGTGCAGTGGTGCTATGTTGGCTCACTGCAACCTCCGCTTCCCAGGTTCAAGCAATTCTCCTGTTTCAGCCCCCCGAGTAGCTGGGAATAAGGTGTGCACCATCATTCCTGGCTAGTTTTTGTATTTTTAGTAGAGACAGGGTTTCACCATTTTGGCCAGGCTGGTGTCGAACTCCTGACCTGAAGTAGTCTGTCTGCCTCAGTCTCCCAATGTGCTGGGATTACAGGCGTGAGCCACCACATCTAGCCTAAGTACAGTATTTTTTATTGGCAGGTTTTTTTTACTTTTGCTTTAAATATATATATAATTTTGTGTGTGTGTGTGTGTGTGTGTGTGTGTGTGTGTGTGTGTGTAGATGGGGTCTCCCTATGTTGACAAGGCTGGTGTCAGACTTCTGGCCTTAAGTGATCCTCCCTCCTTCACCTCCCAAAGTGCTGGCATTACAGGCATGAACCACTGTGCCTGGCCAATTGGCAGGTTTTTTTTTTTTTTTTTTCTTACTTCAGCACTTTGAATATATCATTCCACTCTCTCCTGGCGTTTCAGCTTTCTTCAGAGAAATACACTGATAGTGCAATTGAAATTCTCTTATATGTGATATCCTTTTCTTTAGCTGATTTCAGGATGCTCTGTCTTTGATTTTTGACTGTTCAAGTATATGTCTCTGTGCAGTCTTATTTGGATTGAATATGATTGTGGACTTTTGAGCTTTCTGTATCTGAATATTTATATCTTTCCCCCAATTGGGAATTTTTCCACTGTTGTTTCTTAAAATAAGCTTTCTATCCCTCCCTCTTTCTCTTCTCCTTTATAATGTCCATAATTTTAAAATTAGTTCTATTGATGCTGCCCCATAAATCCCATAGGCTTTCTTTATTTGTTTCCTTTTTTTTTATTTTTCTCTATGACTGGGTAATTTTAAATAACCTGTCTTTGAGTTCACAGATTCTTTTTTCTGCTTGATCGGTTTTGCTGTTGATATTCTCTATTGTCGTTTTTATTTTATTCATTGTATTCTTCAACTGTAGAATTTGTTTTTTTTTTAAATCTGAGGTGATTAAATGATTTAATCTTTCTATTAAATTTCTAGTTTTTTTATTTATTGTTTTCCTGATTTCATTGAATTTTCCCCCTATATTTTCCTTAAGTTGCTAAGCTTCCTTAAAATAACTATTTTCAATTTTTTTTTTCAGGCAGCATGTAGATCTCCATTTCATTATGGGAGCCACTGGGAATTATTATGCTGTTTTGGTGGTCATATGTCTCCTTGTTTGTTTATGTTTCTTGTCACCTTACACTGATTTTTGTGCATTTGGTGGAGCAGTCACCTGTTCTAGACATTATGGAGTAGTTTCACTGTAGAAAGACCTTCTCCTATGGTGGGGTGTGTAAAGCCACTTGTTGGGTGAGGTACAGCAGTTCTGGTATTAGTGAGGATGTACCCATGCGGTCTTTGTGCAGCTCTGTAAGCTGAGGTTAGTGTTGACAAAGCTCATATGGCAATGGCTCCAGTGTCTGAGGCATGGCAGGTACAGTGCAGGGTCTTCATTGATCAACCTCTGGATGTTTACAGTGGCAATGAGGACTGTTGAGAACTTCAGTGACAATAGGTTCTAGGGTCTTCTTGATCTCTTGCTCCTACTGTGAGACTGTGGCTGAATGAGTTACTTTCAACACTGGATCCAGCTTGTGGGCTTGGTCCTAGTAATGGAAGCACTGGTATCTGATGAGTAGTGCTTGTAGAGTGGCCATGGAGCCTAGGTCTGAAGCACAGGCACACATGGAAGGGACTATGGCTCTGAGGTCATGGTGGTAATGTCAGTGGTGCCTAGGGTGCAGATACCCTTGGTGAGTTGGTAATGTTATGCGATATGTAGGTGCTTATAAAGCAGTCAGGGAGCTGGGAACTAGAGCGTGGGCATGCATAGAACTACAGTGACTTCAGTGTCAGGGTGAGGTCTTGCTCTCTATGGTGGCTGAGGTGGCACCTGGAGTGAGGCACAGGGAGTCCTTAGCTCTAGGACCTAGGGTGTGAGCTAGTTTGCTATACTCGTGGCTCTGATTTGTGACTTGGGATTGCATGCAACATAGCCTTGGAGCTTGGGTCCAATGTGCAGGCTCTTAATGGCAAGTAAACTGGTATCTATAATGCAGTCACATGCAGAGAAACTTTAGATCTGGGGCCTGGGGTGTGAAGTAGCTTTTTATGGCAATGGCTCCAATGTCCAAGGTATGGCAGGTACAGTGCAGCTACAGAGCTGGGGTCTGGAGTGTGAGTACCTGCAGAGTGGCTATGGCTCAGGGGTTAGGGTCCTGCATGCGGTTGGGAGAGGTGGCAGCTCCATCCCTCGAGTGGCACACGGGCAGCTTCTTCTTGAGGAGCAGGAGCGTGCAGCTATTTCTCCCTTTCTGGGTTTCCCAATGGAATGGTTATTAATTACCTAATTGACAAAAGATGCTGGTGTTCTCTGTGGAGCAGGCCACTGGGGAACCACAATGGTTCCTGCTGTGTGGCTGATCCCAATAGCCTCTGTCTTTTATCTTTGTTCCTAGCCAACTCTTTTCATTTCGGGTATGCTGATCTTACCTGCTATCCTTTGTGTGTGTGTGTGTGTGTGTGTGTGTGTGTGTGTGTGTGTGGTCTCTGTTTTATTTTGCTCCATTGTGTTCCTGAAGATACTTAAATGGGCCCTTGAATCATCTCTGACTTATTTCGGTTTATGGGTAGCTGTGTATATTTGATGATTTTTTGTGTGTGATGGAATGAAAACTGGTATCTCCTACTTCACCTTCTTGGTGACATCCTTTTTAAAACATTTTATTTATTTATTTATTTATTTTACACCATCATTCTGCATTTCTCTTTTTTTCCTTTTTTTTTTACACCAGACATCCTAAATAGTAATTTTTTAAGATTTCAATTGTTTTTAATATATTTCCATTTTTCCTTGTTAGCAAATCAAAATACAACTGGTTTTTGTAGGTTGAGTTTGTATCTAGTGACTATGCTAAACTCATTTATTTGTTCTAGGAGTTTTAGGGGTTTTTCTTTTGTAGTGTCTTTTGGATTTTATATGTAGACAATTACATCATTGGCAAATAGTGGCAGTTTTATTTTTCCTTTTCATCTCTATGCTTTCCATTTGTTTTTCTTTCCTTATTGCACTAGCAAGTACAATGTTAAATAGGAGTGATGAGAATGGGCATCCTTGCTTTGTTTAAACTATATTTTTGAAATTTATTTTTTCAGTTAGGGATTTGTCCAAATCTATGGAAGAAGTATTCTTTCACCATCAAGTATGATGTTAGCTCTAGTGGGTGTTTTTTTGGTAGTTGATCTTCATCAGATTGAGGTAGTTTTCCTCTATTCCTATTTGCTGAAGGGTTTTTTTTTTTTTAATCATGACTGGTCACATTTTGAAGAAGAATATTTCTATATTATATTGGTTTTTGATTGCTGCATAATAAATTACCACAGTCTTAGCATCTTAAAACAACACCTATTTATTAGCTAACCATTCTGTAGGTCAGAAGTCTGCCCCATTGCAGCTGGGTTCTCTGCTCAGAATCTTACAAGACTGAAATAAAATTGTTAGCCAGCTCGCTTTTCATCTGAAAGTTCTGGGGGAAAGTTCACTTTCAAGCTCTTTCTTGTTGCTGGCAGATTTCAGTTCCTTGTGGTGGTAGGACTGAGATCCCTATTTTCTTGCTGTCTAGTGGCTTGGGGTTGCTCTCAGCTCCTAGAGGCCACTCTCACATCCTTTCCATGTGCCCTTGTCTATCTTCAAGCCAGCAATAAAGTGTCAAATCCTCTCATGCTTTGAATATCTGATTTCTTTGACCAACCAGAGAAAATGCTCTGCTTTTAAAGTACTCTTGTTATTAGATCAGGCCCACTTGAATACTCTTTTATTAGTCAACTGTGCCATATGACATAATGTAAGCATGGGAGTAAAAGCCATCACATGCACTATTTTGGGGAATTTACCAACTTGTACACTTGTGGTGGTGGTGCCAGAAATCTTTGGAGCCATCCTCTGCCTACCACATACAGTTACTGAGATGAGCATTTTTTTTAATCATTAGTCTGTTGATATGGTGAATAACATTGATTGAATTTCAAATGATGAATGACTCTGTCATTCTCAGTATAAACCCCAACTGGTCATGATGCATTATCCATTTTTATATTGTTAAATTTGATTTGGTCATATTTTGTTGATAATTTGAGTCTTTGTTTACGAAGAATATTAGCCTATTTTATTATGCTTTTGTAATTCTTATGTCTAGTTTTAGTATCGGGGTAGTTCTGGCCTTATAAGATAAGTTGGAAGTGGAGTATCTGGTATTTCCTACTTCACCTTCTTGGTGACATCCTTTTTAAAACATTTTATTTATTTATTTATTTATTTATTTATTTATTTATTTATTTTACACCCTCATTCTGCATTTCTCTTTTTTCCTTTTTTTTTTTTTAACTCCAGACATCCTAAATAGTAATTTCTTAAGATTTCAATTGTTTTTAATATATTTCCATTTTTCCTTGTTAGCAAATCAAAATACAACTGGTTTTTGTAGATTGAGTTTGTATCTAGTGACTATGCTAAACTCATTTATTTGTTCTAGGAGTTTTAGGGGTTTTTCATTTGTAGTGTCTTTTGGATTTTATATGTAGACAATTACATCTGAGCTAGAAAAGACAGGGAGGGAACAGTCTTGGTTCAAATTCCACAGACTTGACTTTTCTTACCAAATTAAAAAATGTTTCTTCAAGTTTTTTCTTCATTTTCTGTATCCTTTTACAACCGTTTTCATAGGCTTTAAATGGTCGTTTTTAATTGTTTTCAACAGTTTCACTGGGGAATGTGTCCCATGGAGCTCTTCATGCTGAAGTTGATCCCCTGTCCATTTTTTCCCCCATTTTTGAAAGATCTATTTTGCTGAGTATGGAATTCTGGGTAGTTTTTTTTCTTTCAGCACATTAAAAATATCCCTCAGTTGTCCTCCAACTTGCAGAGTTTCTAATGAGAAACCTGATGTAATTCTTTTTTTTCCTCTGTGTGTAAATTGTACATATTTTCTGGCTGCCTTAAAGATAGTTCTCTTTGTTTGATTTTTAGCAGTTTGATATGTATAGGTGATTTTTGTTTGTTTTATTTTATTTTAGTATTTATTGTTCTTTGTGTTCTCCGACATTATTGGATCTGTGGTTGGGTGTCTTATTAATTTTGGAAAAATTTCACCAATTGTCTTTCAAATATCTTTTTTTTCTGCCTTATTCTCTCCCTTTTGGAATTCTAATGCACACACACACACAATATCACACAATATCATTTGATATTGTTTTTTGATATTGTTTTTTGATTATTGGATGTTCTTTTTTCTCTCACTCCTTTCTCTGTGTTTAAGTTGGTTAACTTATATTAATTTGTCTTCAAGTTCACTGATCCTTTCCCTGGCTATAATTGTGTTTTCAGGTGAACTTGTCAAAAGCATTATTTATCTCTGTTAGCATGTTTTTCATTCCTAGCATTTCCACCTGGTTCTTTCTAATAGCTTTATCTTTTCTGCTGAAATCCCCTGTGGGGTCATGCATATTGTTCACATTTACCAATGAAGCCTTTAATATATTTATTATAATTACCTGTATTTCCTATTTGATAGTTCCAACATCTGTGCCATATCTGAGTCTGCTATTGATTGTTGCTTTATCTCTTGCCAGTATTTTTTTCTTGCTTCTTTGTATGACTCATACATTTCTGTTGAAAGCTAAACATCTTGTATAGGATAGTAGAGATTTATGTAAACATTTTTTATGCCTGGAAATGAGCATACCTATTTTCCTCTATGCCTTTAGTCAGTCTAGTCAGGACTTAAACTGGGTTTGGGTTTTGCTGTTGTTGTAGTTACCCTCAGAGCACCATAGGATTCTATTTCCTCTAGCTTTACCTTGTGTTTAATATGGGGCTAATTTGCTACAGGGGTTTTTCAATGTCTGCTCCACTCTCAGATTTAGGTTTGAGAAAGAAATAAAAGGGCAGTTCCTGACATTTGGAAACTGGCCTGACACTCACAGGTAGACCATATTATGCTCTTATTAGATATCAATGATATCACAGAATGCCACCTTGGATAAGTTTATTCTGAGACCAAGATAAAAATGAGACAAAGAAAGGTCACTTCATAATTTTTTCTAAGCATAGAGAAAAGCAAGTTCCCTGTGCCACCTGCAAAATACTGAACATCTTTGTCCCTTGGCCAAAATAACTGGCTGCTACTTCTTTGTTAATTAAAACTTTATTTCCATTCTAGTCTCTAGATAAGGTTTGTTGAGATAGTAAATAATAGAATTGCCCCTACTTTATGACAGCATCCAATCTAGAATGAACCCACCCTTCCTTAGACCTTATCCCCAAATCATCCAACCAAAGCCCAAATCCTATAAGATAATTCTAACACCCACTTATTGAGACATTCCATGATTCCCTATGATGTGTGTTCTCTTTCCTTGCAATGAATAATAAACCAAACGTTTTCAGCTACCAATGTGTAATTGACTGGGTGGCATTGACAGAATTAGAGGTTCACAAAGATTCAGCTGAGACCCTCACCGCATTGGACTAGGATGCTTAATTCCATGACATTTGAGACCCCTTCTTTCTTTATGTGCTCAATGTGCCACCTACTTTTGATTAGAAGATATGTTTTTACTAAATTGAGCTCTGATCAGGCCACCGCACTCCAGCCTGGGTGACAGAACGAGACTTCGTCTCAAAAATAAATAAATAAATTAATAAATAAATTGAGCTCTGGTATTTTGTTGGTCTTCAATGTTGTGTTTATTTTGTTTTCTTAAAGGTAGGCCCCCCTTTGGGATTTTGCTTTTCTGATTAGATTTGTGTTGTTTTTTGATGAAATTGTTTTCTAGCATCTACAGCTTGCTTGCCAAATGCCTTGTCTTGTTTGTCTGCTTGTCTATTGTCTTGAATCTTGTTTTTCTACAAGAAGAACCATTTTTGGGGAGATAATGGGAAGAGACTTGACAAGTTTATCCTCGAACTAGCCTTGGGGGATGAGAAGTTCAGATTCCTTTTTAGACTGGTATTTTTTGGACAAACTTTGCTATAATCAACATTTCAAACCTTATAAGGACTTTTCCCTTATTCTTGTTTTTGTCTTTGTGAACTGCTTTTATTTGAGTTTCATCTGCATGAAATCAGAAGGTTTGTCTCATCCCTGATGAGTAATGATCTTTGACTAAGATCTAGATATACAAGGACACATGACCACCATTCTTACAGGCATGTTGAGGTTCTCATAGGATCTTTTCTATCTAAAACTGTATCTCCTCCAGAATGAACAGTTTCCTTTATTTTTTTCTTGCTACAACACGAACTCCTGTGCACACCTTTCTAACTGGTACAATTTCAGTTTGAAATTACAGTGGATGCTTGGGAATCTTTTGATATAGACAAACTTGTTCATTTGAGAGGTGCCTTTGAACAAAAGAGAATTGAAATGCTGACTGTCCAATGGTTTGCTTTCTTTCATTGGTATGAAGAGGCATTTTAATAAAATTTGCACTAAAAATTGCCTTTCTAAAAGATCATCTAGCTAAAACTAATGCAAAATATAAGCAACCTAAGACCATTTCCCTTGTGGATCAACTGAAATCCCATTTCAATTCTTCTTATCTGTGTCCCATTCTCCCCCTACCTCCTTTGCCTTCACCATCGGAACCTCGTTTAACTTTCATGGAGTTCTTCCTTTTTTGCCTTCTTCTCTTTCTAAATAAGTTGCACTACCTCTTCCTCAATGTCCCTTAAAATTGCATCCTCAACAGAAGAAAGATCCTGGCAGTGAGTGGGATGCAGATTTTAAGCCTTGGTCACATTCAGTTCTCACTGCAATAGTTACATACATCCCTAATTCCAAAATAAAAAGGGAAAATTCAATAAAGAATTCAAACTTATTGTGGGCACATACAACACATACAACACAGGCCTCATTGACCTCTACCAACAAATTCACCTTTTGGTGGGGCCAGGAAATACAAAACCTTAGTTAGAAAAGGTCAATTGGAAAGACCCAGAAAGTGACTTCAGAAACAATCAGGACACCTTAAGCACAGCAAGTAGGCCATAACCTTTTGGAAACTATACTATAACTCTTTCCCTCTAAAATAAACCAGATCTTGACAGAATAGATCCATAAGATACTCAAAGACAGACTAATAAGCATTCTTTAAAAAATTTTTGGGTTTCACCCCCAATGTTGACATTTCTAATGCCCTTTCCACTTTTCTTTGATAGATTAAAGCCAAAAATTGCAGATATGGTACATAAAAAAATTGTCTGGCAAACCATGCCACTATATGAACTTCAGCGTTTGGCTAAACATTTTAAAGTGGCTTTAGATATCAAACGAGAAAATAAAACCCCAAACTAATCTTACACAATTATAAGTAAAGCATTTAAATAGATGTTTCTCTTCCACAAGGGACAATAAGCATTTTCCCTTTAACAAAGACACTTGCTGATACTATAAATAAATGGGACACTGGAAAAAATAACTGTCCCATGTTAACTAAAAAGAAAAATGAACTACCAACCATCTTTTTTCTAAAGAATTATTATATGAAGCTGCTCTGAAGGGGATTCCCTTAAATCATAAGGAGAACTATCTTTAATAATAGAAAAACAAAAACAAACTTTTCTGGTGGATATGGGCACTACATAATTGTGTAATTGTATCCCACTATAATTACAACTCATTTCCCTTGGAGTCATAAAACTATTCTGGTGATAGGAATTTCAAACAATCCTGAAACTATTCCCAATACCCCAACCTGTGACTGTAACTCTCAGCCTCCTTATTAGTCAACATGTATTTCTTCTCCCTGACACCAATCAGTAAATTTATTGAAAGAGATATTTTATGTAAATGTATTGCCAAATCAAACGCTCCTCAGGTGAACTATTTCTCAAAATACCTGATTATTCTTCCATGCATAATTCTTTAATGGTGCAGTTAGATATCAAGTTGACTAGCCTTATAAGCTTGACCAAATCTGGGTTTGAGGATTTATGTGAGGTTCCTTATTCTCTGTGGGTCATTTGTTCTATGGATGTGAGAAGAATTCTAGGGATAAACCTCTAATGTAGAAAAGGATTTCTTGAAATTCTTACCTAAAGTTGTTTGATACCTTCTAAACCTAAAACTAAAGAAGGATTGAGGCCCATTGTGGAAGATTTTATGAAATGATGACTTGTTATTTCTCACACTAGCCCAGGCAATATTCCAATATTGCCTGTTAAAAAGACTCATGGGTCCAAGTAATCTCATTGTTCAATTCCCACCTATGAGTAAGAACATGTGGTATTTGGTTTTCTGTTCTTGCAATAGTTTGCTGAGAATGGTGGTTTCCAGCTAGGGGAACATCACACACTGGGTCCTATTGTGGGGAGGGGGGAGGGGGGATGGATAGCATTAAGAGATATACCTAATGTAAATGATGAGCTAATGAGTGCAGCACACCAACATGGCTCATGTATACATATGTAACAAACCTGCACATTGTGCACATGTACCCTAGAACTTAAAGCATTAAAAAAAAAAAAGACTCATGGGAGTGGATATTGATTTGTGTAAGACCTTAAGTCTAAAAATAAGATTGTGATTCTTTGTTTTCCAGTGGTCAGTCCCAACTCTAATATAATTTTGTCCTAAATACTACAAGAAGCCACCTACTTCATTGTTGCAAAGGTATGTTCTGCCTTTTTAGCATCCCACTGGATTCAGATAGTCTACATTTATTTGACTTCTTATGAAAAAACCAATGATATAGCTGGACTGTTATGCTTCAGGGATTTACTGACACCTTCTCTTATTTATCTGAAATTCCTGATTGGGACTTTAAGGATTTGAGATTTACTTATGATTCTCTCCTTATACAATGATCTTTTACTGTGTTCCAATCATGATATTTTACTATGCTCAAAAAATGGGAAAAGCTTTAAGATTGATTCTGTGTATTTATTAAATCTCTACAATACCTCCCAATGCTGGGGTTGCCGAGCTAGTATAAACCGTTTTTTCTTTTTCTTCATGAAGCGTCTGGACAAATACTAGAGTATTGACTCAATTTGATGGGAATCATGTATAAAAATATATTTCACTGATAGTATGCTTTTCAGGCTAAAAGAAGCATGTACAAGTTTATGTGCAAAGACTGGAAGAATATTAAAGATTGCTTTTTAAGATTCTAGATTCACAAATCCTTTTCCCATTTTGTTCATGGAAAGTCTAAAAAAAGCACTAAAGGTACTGACTCAGCTACAAAAGAATCATCAAAGGCCTATTGCTTATTTCAGTTTTTCATTAGATCTGATAGCCAAGGTTATCCAGCAGAATCCTCAATTCAGTACATCTGAGACCTCTTATCTAAGAGCGATAGCAGCAGCAGCAGCAGCAAAGCTTATGGAAACCTCAGCTGTCTTAGTTCAGAGTCTCTACTAAATTTAATGGTTCTCTATACTGTAAGACTCCTTTATTAATGGAAAATATGTGACAATTCTTATCTAGTTGCCTGATATCCTGTGAAATATTATTGCTTTCCTTTTAAAAATCACTATTTACCACTGCAATATGCAAGATACAGTTATGTGCTTTCTTTTATCTGAGAAGTAAAACCTCATGCTTATTTAATCTTTGTTTGAAAGTTATCTGTGCCTTGTATAGATTTGTTAGAGTCTAATGATTAACCCTGATCTAATGTTGTTTGTGGATGGTTCTTATTTAATAACAGAAATTGGAAATTATCAAGCAGATTATGCTGTCACAAACCTGAATTCACCTTTTGAATATATGCCACACCCAGAAATCAAATCAACTCAGGTGGCTGAATTAACCGCCCTCAACAAAGCCTGTCAACTGGCAAATAGTAAAATACAAAAGTATTTATATTGATAATAGATATGTATTTTTGGTAGTATACAACTTTGGAATGCTTTGGGAACAAAGAGGTTTTCTTACTTCAGCAATAACCCCTGTACAGATGGATGACATTTAGATGCTTTTAGAACTTTTCAATGCTTTGCCGTTACCTAAGAAAATAGCTGTAATAAAAGTGGATGGTCACTCAAAGCACAAAGACCCAGAATCTCAAGGCAGTGCTTTATCTCGCCACTATGGTAAGAAAGGCAGAATTAATCAAGATAATTTCTCCTAAAACAATTTTTAATTAGAGGAATTTAAAAGGCTGTCATCAACTATGAAAAGCAATCTCCCAATTTGAAAAAAGGAAATGGGAAAACTTATGCTCCTCATTGCATAAAGACAATATTTGGTGCTCTCAAAATAGCTGACTGTTAATGCCCAAAATTTAGAAATAGAGTTTAGCATGTTTTACGATATTACCTATAATAGCAAAGGTAAATTAAACCAACATAGGTGGAGTAATTCTACAGATGTTGCCTAGAATGTTTCCAAAACATGTCCTACCCATCAACGACAGAATTCTGGCAAAACTCTAAAGATGAGACATGGACAGGAATCAAAGCCTTGGGGGCCATTTGAACACTTCCAAATGGCCTTTATACAAATACCTACTGCAGTGGATTATGAGTATGTTCCAGTTATTGTCTGTTTGTTCTTAAGATGTGTGGAAACTTTTCCTTACCTGAGAAATATGGCCCTAAAATGGGACAAAAACATTGCTTGATTTTGTTTTTCCAATTTGGGAAATTCCCAACTATTTCTCTTTACTTTATTGGTACTGTTATTAAGTAACTATAAAGTTATTAAATAACTTTGTAAATTTTGCCTTTTACTCAGAAACTTCAATGTCCTTATCAGGAAGTAATGGAAGAGTGAAGTAATGGAATTCTAAAACTAAAATTAGCAAAGCTGTCAAAACCTGAAAAAAACTGTCAAAGCTGAAAAACCACGGCCTAAATCATTACCAGTTAGCTTTAATCTCTATAGGATTAACCAACTCTAGAACCCACATATTACTTCCTATGAGTTAATAACAGTCTGCCCTTATGCATTTGGTAATTTCCCCATCCAAGCTTAAGATTTTACTCTATTACAAGCAGATATAATTAATCACTGCAACGGATTTATACAATACCTCCAGCTTTATCATCAACAGGTACAAATTGCATTTTCAAAGTATCTACCAAGATGGGATCTGCATGATCTGAAATCTGAAGATTTAGTTTTCTGGAAAAGAGCCAGAGAAAAACTGTCCTTAAGCAGTGATGTAAAGAATCTTATCAGGTACTGTTAACAATTGACTTAGCAGTAAAGCGCCAAGGTATTGATCCTTGGCTTCATACTAGACATCCATTCCATCTGGAAACATTAAGTTGAGGATTCTTTCCAGAAGCTGCTGACTTTTGAAGTAGACAGCTTCTGCCCAAGATGATGGAACAAGTAGTGATCCGGGAAGCTTTAGCCCAAGATGATGGGACAAGACTAATTTTCTAATTCCTTAACATCCTTTCTGTCTCTTTGCTCTACCACTGATCTTATTGGACATTAATGCCCTCCAAACACAAATTAATCCCCTTTATCTCCATTCTATTATTTTTGGTCATCTATGGTCTCCTTCTACTACTAAAAAAAAGACAAAATTTTTCATACATTTTTTCCCAGACCAGAACTACTTATTTGGAAACTAATGGATTGCTGGGTCTGTCATTTCTTACCTGGTCCTGCCAACAAAAATTTAAACACTGTTCTTAGAAATACTTCAGAAGGCAAATGTTTTAATAGGTCCATTCTGACAATTGAGTTTTCCTTACATAATTAATCCCAACCTTCAGTTTTGCAAAAATTAGACCTTGACTTCATGTCAACAAAATGCTTATGCTTGGATCATTACAATGTTATCAGCAAGGCCGAGTCAATCAGGAATAGGCACTGATATGGGGGATACTCTTGCTGTGACAGTCAGCATTCTTTTCAGAGACACTTCAGCTTGACTTGTAGGAAATATTTAATTTTACTCAAGGAATTTTTGTCTCTAGATGGCTCACTCCTACTGTAATAAATGATGCTTATACTCCCTATGCAATCTGTGCCCCAGTGGAGCTACTTTTCATGTGAGCATTAGACATATACTTGTTTATGAACACTAACTTATTCTGTGTATTCAGAGTAATTATTAGAGGTGTCAAAATATCTAAAACCACCATTCCTTCCGTGGATCATATTTCCTTCAGAAGGATACCCAAAAATGTCCAGAGTGAAGCAAGCACATGTTATTTTGGAGAACTTCCAGGAAGCATAAGTGATTCCCTTTTCCTGTGTATTCTACAAACTGCAATTCCTATGGTAGGAATAATAAAACTGGAAGAGGTGGTTCAATCTTTATCTCTGATGTTAGTAGAAGTCACAAATGCCACTACTTATGCTCCAAAAGTCCAAAAAACTAATCTAAATATATTATCTAGTGTTTTCAAATACAATCATTTAGCCCTTGGCTTCATCTTAGCCAGTCAAGGAGGAATTTGGACTATGGCAAACACTTCTTATTGTACCTGTATAAATACTACAGGGAAGGTAGAACAGTCTGTAACCAGGCTAAAAGAAAATCCATCTGGCTCTCTAAAATAGTCTCAGATGGATATAATGACTTTTTTTATTACCTAGGTTTTATAATTTAGGCCCTTGGTTTAGAGACCTATTAAAATAACGAATAATTCTATTTCTGATAATTGCCTGTGCTACATATGTCTGATGTATCTTGTCCAGAATCTTAAATACTACTCTACAGCTATTGTCATGTCAGATGATTCAACAAATCATCCAACAATACAAGCAGAAGGAGAGGCTAACCCTGGATCAACTACAGACTATGTTCAGTGGATACCTTTGTGATCTTAACCAGCTAAAGCTTGGCAATGGTAAAAATCTGGATATCATGTGTTAATGTCCTGTGGCCTGACTTCATCTGCACTTGGCCAAAGGGGCACTGAGAAAGAAAGAAAAGAGCAACCTCTGACATTCAGAAACTGTCCTGGCACTAACAACTAGACCATAATATTTTCTTACTAGATATAAACAAAGTTGCTTTAAGATCATGATAAAATAGAACAAAGCCTTATAAACAACAGAAATTTATTTCTCATAGTTCTAGAGGCTGGGAAGTCCAAGATCAAAGCACTGGCAGATTTGGTGTCTGGCGAGGGCTTACTTTTTGGTTCATGGATGACCATCTTCTCACTGTGTCCTCATATGGTGGAAAGAGTGAGGATCTCTCTGGTGTCTCTTTTATAAGGGTACTAATTATATTCGTGAGGATTCTGCCTTCATGACTTAATTACCTCCCAAAAGTCTCACTTCCTAATACCATCACCTTGAGGGTTAGGATTTCAACATATACATTTTGGGAGGGCAGACACAAACATTGAGTTTGTAACAGAAATATTGTTACAAACATGGTTTTCCAGATAGAGAGATAGATACACGGACACATGAATATATATACATACATACACATGAAGAGGTGTGAGGTGAGAGAGGGAAGAGAGGGGTATGTGGGTGTGGGTATATATTTCCTAGCTTGATCGCCTAGGAGCATTTACACTCCAACATCAATAAACACACCTAATGGTCATTTCTAAGTACCAACCTTCTCTAAAAGGAACCATGACTGCTTGAAGAAATGGCTGATTCCATGGTTGGGACTAGGAAATACAAAATGAGTGTAGACTATCTTCCTGTATGAGAAAAGGAGATGCTTAAATAATGATGGGAACATGTCAAAAGGACACAGATGCCAGTCTTGAAGGATATCCCAAAGGCTAAATCTGGAGTAATTTGAGCATAAAATAATAATTATAAAGGCTTATAACATATTGAATACAGTAGTTCCCTCTTATCAGTGGGGGATATGTTCTAAGACCCCCAGCGAGTAGTAGCAAATTCCATATATATTATTATTATTATTATTTTTTATCTCATCACCTAGATAAATACTAAGTGACTAATGGGCAGGTAATGTGTATGGTGTGGGGTATCCTAGACAGAGGGATAATTCATGTCTCAGGCAGGATGGAGTGGGAAAATGTGAGATTTTATCATGCTATTCAGAACAGCACACAATTTAAAACTTATGAATTATTTGTGGAACTTTCTATTTAGTATTTTTGGACCATGGTTGAATTTGGGTAATTGAAACCATGGAAAGCAAAACTGAAGATAATGGGAGATTATTATAAAACAAAAATTCATGAACTCGTATTGATAAAATGAATGAATGAATGAATGAATAAATAAATATGGGATAAGGGAAAGCTCTTTTTCACATTAACATGTAGACTACTAAACATAGAAATGATTAGAGAATCACTGTTTGACAACAACCATAGTAATATAGTTATGCACTGCATAATAATGTTTCAGTCAATGACAGGCTGGATATATGGCAGTGGTCCCATAAGATTACAATGGAACTGAAAAATTTTCTATCATCTATTGACATCATTCCCATCGTTGTATCATAGCACACTGCATTACCTTTTCTATGTTTAGATACACGCATACTCACCATCGTGTTATAATTGCCCACAGTATTCAATATAGTAACATGCTGTGCAGGTGTGCAGCCTAGAAGAAATAAGCTATACTATACAGCTTAGGTGTGTAGTAGATTATACCATTTAGGTTTGTGTAAGTATACTTTATGATGTTTGCATAAGGGCAAAATAGCCTAATGACACATTCTTCAGGAAATATCTCTCTTGTTAAGTGACACATGACTGGAATCATATCAGGTGTGGATCATTAACGGATGCTAAAATTTGTAGGTGAAAATTTGATGAGAAACATTAAATTTATATAATCTCAAAATAACTCTGCACAGGTACTTATTAATCACAAAGGTAAGAATTATACCTTTAGAGTGGAAAAATCTGGCAGACCACACCTTAACAAAGTAATCAAAGTTAACAATACCAATAATGGGACAAATACACATCATGTGTCTCCCGATATGAAGCAATGAGAAGAAGACAATTCTTTTGTGATATTACTGACAGAAATGTATAACCTGAATCTATTTGCAAGGAAACTTAAGTCAAATGCAAATTGTCTCCCCTAAATTCATATGTTGAAGCCCCAACCTCCTGTGTGGTTGTATTTGGAGATGGGATCTCTAAGGAGGTAATTAAGGTTAATTGAGGTCATAAGGCAGGGGCCCTGAGCCAATAGGATTACTGTCCTTATAAGAAGAGATACAAGAGCTCTGTCTCTCTGTCTCTCCCTGCCTAGTCTGTGGTGTTTTGTTATGGCAGCCCTAGCCAACTAAGACATATGGTTTCAATTTTTACATTTAGATCCCTCATTCATTTGGAGTTTATTATTCTCTGTGGTGTGAGGTATGAATTTAATCTTCTTTTTTTTTCCAAATGACTGTTCAGTCTGAGCATCATTTACTAAAAAACCCATTTTTCCCCAGTGATTTTTGACTTTGTCTTTATCAAATACTAAATTTCTTTATGTACTTGGGTCTTTTTCTGGACTATCTATTCTATTTGCTTTGTCTGTTTGAATGCTAATGTGCCAGTAGCATATGATTTCAATTTAAGAGGCTTTATAGTATTTCTAAATATTTCAAAGAATTTGTAACTTTTTCCCCCAATGTTTTCCTAGCTATTCTTGTGTGTTTATTTCTCTTTATGGACTACAGTATCAATCTTTCTAGCTCCATAAAAAACTTTTAGGTATTTTTATTGGAAGTGCATATAATGTATGTATACACACACATGCACACACACAGACATATATATATATATATATATATGTACTTGAGGGAGGATGAATTTGCATTTTTATTATAGTTAGTCCACCTATACAAGAATAAATTTTCTTTGACTAGTTCAGTTTGACTTTTGTGCCTTTCAAAGTTTGTCTAAGTCTGTTCAAGCCTGTTCAAGTCTAAGTCTGTTTCCTTCTGATCAACAACATACCATAAACTGAGTAGCCTATAAACAACAGAAATGTATTTCTCACAGTTCTGGAGGCTGAGAGATGCAAGATCAAGGCACTGGTTCATGGACAGTGTTCTCTGGGATCTCTTTTATAAGAGCACAATCCCATTCATGAGGCTCCACCCTTAAAACATAATCACTTTCCCAAAGGTCCTACTGCCTAGTAACATCATCTTGAGGACAAGAATTTCAACATATGACATGGAGGGGTTAGACAAACATTCAGACTATAAACAAGAGTGTTTTAAAGGTTTCCTTGTGTAGGTTGAACAAGAAATGCAGGTTTTTGGATTCCATCTTGGGAAGTCAAGTTTCATAATTAATGTGAACAGGGCATTAAAAATGTTTAGACTGCTCCAATTAATATAGGTATACTGCATTTGGAAATCCTTATTTTTAAGGAAGTCCACAGGTAAAATTTATGCTGGCCTAATTTTAGAACAGCTAAGCTAGCTTATCTAACTCTTTAAAAGATAATATGAGAGTCTCATAGAAGTTATGTTGATGGAATTTGAAAGCTGTTTGGCATTCAAGGCCATCTACACGTTGGCCCTAGAAAAACGGTGTGATGTAGTGGAAAGAGATCATACTGAATTGGGTTCGAATCCCAGCTTTGGTATTCATTTTGTGGCTTTCAGAAAGTCACAACAACTATTTTGAATTGTTTTTTGTCTACAAAGTGGTAGAGATGCCAAAAGGTTATTGTGAGAATTAGCAACAGTATCTGCAAAGCATTTGTCCAGAACAAAATAAAACATCAGTAAATGATAATAATAGCAGATATTTATTGAACAGTTACTATGAACCAAGTACTGCACAAAGTGCTTTACACATGTAATCTCCACAATCACCATCTTAAGAAGGAAGGAAGCTGTTATCCTCACCATATTACATATGAGGAGACTGAGGCTTAGACAGCGAGGAAAATTTGTCCAAAGTCACACATAGCTTCAGGTGCCTGCCTCTGCCCAGGCCATATGAATCAAGATTGCCTGAACTCTTTATTTTTAACAGCTCTATAGGGACATAATTGACATACAATAAAGTTTACATATTTAACGTGTACAATTTGATATGTTTAACCCCATTAAACCATCTTCACAATCAATATCATGAACATAGTCATCAACTCCAGAACTTTCCTCTATTCCTTTTGTAATTCTTCCTCTCAGCCCTTCCCTGACACACTCCCTTTCTGTCCCAGGCTGCCACTACTATGCTCTTTGTCATTATAGATTAGCTTTCATTTTCTAGAACTTTATATAAATGGAATATATTATTTCAGTGCAGTACATTCCCTTGGTTTTTTCAAATTCAGCTTTCAAATTCTAGCTTTTCAAATTCAGCATAATTACTTTGAGAGTCTTCTATGTTGTTGTGTGTGTCAATAATTCATTCTTTAATATTGCTGGGAAGTGTTCCATTTTTGGATATACAGATTATTCAGGTATGTCTTGATAGACATTTGGGTTAGGTTTAGTTTTTTTAAATTTTCATTTTTGTGGGTGCATAGTAGGTGTATATATTTATGGGATACAGGAGACATTTTGATACAGGCAAGCAATGTGTAGTAATCACATCAGGGTAAATGGATTATTCATCACCTCAAGCATTTATCCTCAATCCAATTATACTCTTTTAGTTATTTGAAAATATATAATTAAATCGTTTTGGTCTATAGTCACCTTGTTGTGCTATCAAACACTAGACCTTATTTTTTCTTTATTTTTAAAAATTTTTAATATTTTTTGTATCCTTTAACCATCCCTACTTCCCCACCACCCCATAACTACCCTTCCTGGCATCAGGTAATCATCATTCTGATCTCTATCTGTGTGAGTTCAATTGTTTTGACTTCTAGCTCCCACAAATAAGTGAGAACATGTGAAGTTTGTATTTTTCTGCCTGGTTTATTTCACTTAACATAATGACCTTCAATTCCATCCATGTTGTTGCAAATGACAGGATCTTATTTTTATGGCTGAATAGTACTCTATTGTGTATATTTTTAGGGTTTTTTTTTTATCCATTCATCTGTTGCTTCTATGGGGAGAAACCAGCATAAAAAGGCTGAAAATTCCAAAACCCAGAATGCCTCTTCTCCTCTAAAGTATCACAACTCCTCGACAGCAAGGGAACAAAACTGGAAGGAGAATGAGTTTGACGAATTGACAGAAGTAGGCTTCAGAAAGTGGGTAATAACAAACTCCTCCCAGCTAAAGGAGCATGTTCAAACCCAACACAAGGAAGCTAAGAACCTTGACAAAAGGTTAGATGCACTGCTAACTAGAATAATCAGTGTAGAGAAGAATATAAATGACCTGATGGAGCTGAAAAACACAGCAGGAGAACTTCGTGAAGCATAAACAAGTTTCAATAGCCAAACCGATCAAGCAGAAGAAAGGATATCAGAGATTGAAGATCAACTCAATGAAATAAAGCAAGAAGACAAGATTAGTGAAAAAAGAGTGAAAAGAAAGAAACAAAGCCTCAAAGAAATATGGGACTGTGTGAAAAGACCAAATCTACGTCTGATTGGTGTAACTGAAAGTGATGGGGAGAATGGAACCAAGCTGGAAAACACTCTTCAGGAGATTATCCAGGAGAACTTCCCTAACCTAGCAAGGCAGGTCAACATTCAAATTCAGGAAATACAGAGAACACCACAAAGATACTCCTCGAGAAGAGCAACCCCAAGACACAAAATCATCAGATTCACCAAAGTTGAAATGAAGGAAAAAATGTTAAGGGAAGCCAGAGAGAAAGGTCAGGTTACCCACAAAGGAAAGCCCATCAGACCAACAGCGGATCTCTCAGCAGAAACCCTACAAGCCAGTAGAGAGTGGGGGCCAATATTCAACATCTTCAAGAAAAGAATTTTCAACCCAGAATTTCATAATCAACCAAACTAAGCTTCATGAGTAAAGGAGAAATGAAATATTTTACAGACAAGCAAATGCTGAGAGATTTTGTCACCACCGGACCTGCCTTACAAGAGCTCCTGAAGGAAGCACTAAATATGGAAAGGATCAACCGGTACCAGCCACTGTGAAAACATACCAAATTGTAAAGACCATGGACATTATGAAGAAACTGCATCAACTAACAGGCAAAATAACCAGCTGGCATCACAATGGCAGGATTCAAATTCACACATAACAATATTAATCTTAAATGTAAATGGGCTAAATGTCCCCAATTAAAAGGCACAGACTGGCAAATTGGATAAAGAGTCAAGACCCATCCATGTGCTGTATTTAGGGGACCCATCTCACACGCAAAGACACACATAGGCCCAAAATAAAGGGATGGAGGAATATTTACCAAGAAAATGGAAACAAAAAAAAAGCAGGTGCTGCAATCCTAGTGTCTCATAAAACAGACTTTAAACCAACAAAGATCAAAAGACGCAAAGGAGGGCATTACATAATGGTAAAAAGATCAACGTGACAAGAAGAGCTAACTATCCTAAATATATATGCACCTAGTACAGGAGCACCCAGATTCAAAAAGCAAGTCCTTAGAGACCTACAAACAGACTTAGACTCCCACACAATAATAGTGGGAGACTTTAACACCTCACTGTCAATATTAGACAGATCAACAAGACAGAAACTTAACAAGGATATTCAGGACTTGAACTCAGCTCTGGACCAAGCCTACCTAATAGACATCTACAGAACTCTGCATCCCAAATCAACAGAATATACATTCTTCACATGTCACTTATTCTAAAATTGACCACAGAATTGGAAGTAAAACACTCCTCAGCAAATACAAAAGAACGGAAGTCATAACAAATAGTCTCTCAGACCACAGTGCAATGAATTTAGAACTCAGGATTAAGAAATTCACTCAAAACCACACGACTACATGGAAACTGAACAACCTGCTCCTGAATGACTACTGGGTAAATAACGAAATGAAGGCAGAAATAAAGATGTTCTTTGAAACCAATGAGAACAAAGACACAACATACCAGAATCTCTGGGACACATTTAAAGCAGTGTGTAGAGGGAATTTTATAGCACTA
Source organism: Macaca thibetana thibetana (assembly GCF_024542745.1). NCBI lineage: Eukaryota > Metazoa > Chordata > Mammalia > Primates > Cercopithecidae > Macaca > Macaca thibetana. Next base: position 54,311,379 of record NC_065598.1, read on the forward strand.
AATGCCCACAAGAGAATGCAGGAAAGATCTAAGATTGACACCAAAACATCACATTAAAAAGAACTAGAGACACACATGCAAACAAAATCAAAATATAGCAGAAGACAAGAAATAACTAAGATCAGAGCAGAACTGAATGAGATGGAGACACTAAAAACCCTTCAAAAAGATCAGTGAATCCAGGAGGTGTTTTTTGAAAAGATCAACAAAATAGACCGGTAGCCAGACTAATAAAAAAGAAGACCAACATGGCACAAGTATACATATGTAACAAACCTGCACATTATGCACATGTACCCTACAACTTAAAGTATAATAATAATAAATAAATTAAAAAAAAAAGAAGAGAGAAGAATCAAATAGATGCAATAAACAATGATAAAGGAGATATCACCACTGATCCCACAGAAATGCAAACTACCATCAGAGAATACTATAAATGTCTCTATGCAAATAAACTAGAAAATCTAGAAGAAATGGATAAGTTCCTGGACACACACACCCTCCCAAGACTAAACCAGGAAGAAGTAGAATCCCTGAATAGACCAATAAAAAGTTCTGAAGTTGAGGCGGCCATTAATAGCTTACCAACCAAAAAAGTCCAGGACCAGACAAATTCACAGCCGAATTCTACCAGAGGTACAAAAAGGAGCTGGTATCATTCCTTCTGAAAGTATTCCAAATGATAGAAAAAGAGGGAATCTTCCCTAACTCATTTTATGAAGCCAGCATCATCCCAATACCAAAACCTGGCAGAGACACAACAAAAGAAGAAATTTCAGGCCAATATCCCTGATGAACATTGATGTGAAAACCTTCAGTAAAATACTGGCAAACCGAATACAGCAGCACATCAAAAGGCTTATCCACCACTATCAAGTCAGCTTCATTCCAGGGATGCAAGGCTGGTTCAACATATGCAAATAATAAATGTAATCCACCACATAAACAGAACCAATTACAAAAACCAAATGATGATCTCAATAGATGCAGAAAAGGCCTTCGACAAAATTCAACAGCGCTTCATGTTAAAAACTCTCAATAAACTAGGTATTGATGGACTGTATCTCAAAATAATAAGAGCTGTTTATGGCAAACCGACACCCAGTATCATACTGAATGGGCAAAAGCTGGAAGCATTCCCTTTGAAAACCAGCACAAGACAAGGATGCCCTCTCTTACCACTCCTATTCAACATAGTATTGGAACTTCTGGCTAGGGCCATCAGGCAAAAGAAATAAATAAATGGTATTTAATTAGGAAAAAAAGCAGTCAAATTGTCTCTGTTTGCAGATAATATGATAGTACAAATTTACAAGAAAAAAACCCCATCAAAAAGTGGATGAAGGATATGAACAGACAATTCTCAAAAGAAGACATTTATGCAGCCAACAGACACATGAAAAAATGTTCGTCATCACTGGCCATCAGAGAAATGCAAATCAAAACCACAATGAGATACCATCTCACATCAGTTAGAATGGCGATCATTAAAAAGTCAGGAAACAACAGGTGCTGGAGAGGATGTGGAGAAATAGGAACACTTTTACACTGTTGGTGGGACTGGAAACTAGTTCAACCATTGTGGAAGACAGTGTGGCAATTCCTCAAGGATCTAGAACTAGAAATACCATTTGACCCAGCCATCCCATTACTGGGTATATACCCAAAGGATTATAAATCATGCTGCTATAAAGATACATGCACATGTATGTTTGTTAAGGTACTATTCACAATAGCGAAGACTTGGAACCAACCCAAATGTCCATCAATGAGAGACTGGATTAAGAAAATGTGGCACATATACACCATGGAATACTATGCAGCCATAAAAAGGATGAGTTCGTGTCCTCTGTAGGGACATGGATACAGCTGGAAACCATCATTCTCAGAAAACTATTGCAAGAACAGAAAACCAAACACCACATGTTCTCACTCACAGGTGGGAACTGAACAATGAGAACACTTGGACACAGGAAGGGGAACATCACACACCGGGGCCTGTCGTGGGGTGGGGGGAAGGGGGAAAGGATAGCATTAGGAGATATACCTAATGCCAATGACGAGTTAATGGGTGCAGCACACCAACATGGCACATGGATACATATGTAACAAACCTGCACATTGTGCACATGTACCCTAGAACTTAAAGTATAATAAATAATAAAAATAATAAAAGAAAACCACATCATCTCAGCCCAAAATCTCCTTAAGCTGATAAGCAACTTCAGCAAAGTCTCAGGATCAAAATCAATGTGGAAAAATCACAAGCATTCCTATACACCAATAACAGACAAACAGAGGACCAAATCATGAGTGAACTCCCATTCACAATTGCTACAAAGAGAACAAAATACCTAAGAATACAACTTACAAGGGATGTGAAGAACCTCAAGGAGAACAGCTCAAGGAAATAAGAGAGAACACAAACAAATGGAAAAACATTCCATGCTCATGGATAGGAAGAATCAATATCGTGAAAATGGCCATACTGTCTAAAGTAATTTATAGGTTCACTGCTATCCCCATCAAGCTACCATCAACTTTCTTCACAGAATTGGAAAAAACTACTTTAAAGTTCATATGGAGCCAAAAAAGAGCCCGCATAGCCAAGACAATTCTAAGCAAAAAGAACAAAGCTGGAGGCACCATGCTACCCGACTTCAAACTACACTACAAGGCTCCAGTAACCAAAACAGCATGGTACTGGTACCAAAACAGAGATATAGACCAATGGAACAGAACAGAGCCCTCAGAAATAATACTGCACATCTACAACCATCTGATCTTTGACAAACTTGACAAAAACAAGAAATGGGGAAAGGATTCCCTATTTAATAAATGGTGTTGGGGAAACTGGCTAGCCATATGCAGAAAGCTGAAACTGGATCCCTTCCTTACGCCTTATACAAGTTAACTCAAGATGGATTAAAGACTTAAAACGTAAGACCTAAAACCATAAAAACCCTAGAAGAAAACCTAGGCAACACCATTCAGGACATAGGCATGGGCAAAGACTTCATGACTAAAACACCAAAAGCAATGGCAACAAAAGCCAAAGTTGACAAATGGGATCTAATTAAAGTAAAGAGCTTCTGCACAGCAAAAGAAACTATCATCAGAGTGAACAGGCAACCTACAGAATGGGAGAAAATTTTTGCAATCTATTCATCTGACAAAGGGCTAACATCCAGAATCTACAGAGAACTTAAGCAAATGTATAAGAAAAAATCCTATCAAAAAGTGGGCAAAGGATATGAACAGACACTTCTCAAAAGAAGACATTTATGCATCCAACAAACATAAAAAAAGCTCATCATCACTGGTCATTAGAGAAATGCAAATGAAAACCACAATGAGATATCATCTCATGCCAGTTAGAATGACGATCATTAAATAGTCAGGAAACAACAGATGCTGGAGAGGATGTGGAGAAATAGGAACATTTTTACACTGTTTTTGGGAGTGGAAATTATTTCAACCATTGTGGAAGACAGTGTAGCAATTCCTCAAGGATCTGGAACTAGGAATACCATTAGACCCAACAATCCCATTACTAGGTATATAACCAAAGGATTATAAATCAATCATTTTACTATGAAGACACACGCACATGTGTGTTTATTGTGGCACTGTTCACAAGGGCAAAGCCTTGGATACAACCCAAATGCCCATCAGTGATAGACTGGATAAAGAAAATGTGGCACAAATACACCATGGAATACTATGCAGCCACAAAAAGGATGAGTTTATGTCCTTTGCTGGGACATGGATGAAGTTGGAAACCATCATTCTCAGCAAACTAACACTAGAACAGAAAACCAAACACCGCGGGTTCTCACTCATAAGTGGGAGTTGAACAATGAGAACACATGGACACAGGGAGGGGAACATCATGCACCAGGGCCTGTTGGTGGTTGGGGAGCTAGGGGAGGGATAGTATTAGGAAAAATACCTAATATAGATGATGGGTTGATGGGTGCAGCAAACCACCATGGCACCTGTATACCTATGTCACAAAACTGCACGTTCTGTACATGTACCCTGGAGCTTAAAGTATAATAATAATAATAAAAGAAAGCAAGCTTACTGTAGAGGTATGAATTTATCTCAGTTCTCTATTCTGTTCCTCTGATCTATGGAACATACCAGGAAGGTCAAGAGAATCCACAGACCCTATGAAGGAACTAGATCACCAATAAAGGCACCCTGAGATGCCAAAAAAATGTGAGTCTGCTTGCTTTCTCAATGGGGAGGCTCATGGTCTGGGACAAGTTCTCAGCCCTGGTCACCGGCTGCCTGGAAATAGACTCAGTACTGTTGGGGCATGGTGGGAGTGACACCAGCTTTTAGGACTGCTGTTTGCATGGGAGCAGGATGAGACCTGTGGCTTTCCTCCACTTCCCTGGTGACCCATATGACTCAGCAGAGGCAGCCGTAGTCCCCCGGGAACAGAACTCTATTGGCCTGGGAACCACACCACCATTCCCCACAGCAGCTGCAGCAAGGCCCACCCAAGGAGAGACTGAGCTCAGACATATCTATCCCTGCCCCACTTGGTGGTAGTTCTCTACCTGCCTTTGTAGCCAAAGACAAAGGCTATAATATCTTGGGAGCTCTATGGCCCTGCTCACCCCCTGAGAAACCTGAATACTTAACCAGGTATTCCTAGGGCAAGCTTGCATCCTCCCTATAGGACTACAGCTGATGCACTATTGAAAGTGCCACATCCTGGCTGGAGGCCAACCAATACAAAACCAGCGCACTAAATAAAAACACAACCAAAGTCTCTCACAGAGTCCACTTCGCTCCCCTGCTACCTCCACTATCCCGGCCCACGGGATCGTCAGAGCAGGACCTGGAGGAGGGGGTGGGAATTTGGGGAACAAGAGACACAAGAAATGGAGACAAGACAGTGCTCTGATCAAGTCTCGTTTAATGGCGGTAATGCAATGCCTTATATACATTTGGAAGGGAAGAGGTTGGGCTAAGGCGGAAATGACCTCATTGTGGAGGGCGTGGCCAGGTAGGTTTCGGTTTCTCCGGTCGGACGTCATGTTGCGCTTGCGCTATCAAGTAACAATTTTTCCTGGGCGTGAGAAAAGTGAGTGAAGAAGAAGCAGGAAGAACGCCATCTTTTAATGGCGGTATTAATATAGGGAAGAAGGTAAATCTAGGGAGGAGGTGTGAGGTGGAAATGAATATAGCTCAGGCGTTTTAATCCTTAATTATTATTCGCTATGGCCGGGGCGTGCAGCTCCGGACAGGTCCCCCTTTTTATATTTTTTTTTTATGACAAGAAAACCCCTTGGGAACTGCGCCTGTCTTAGGTTGGGTCAACTCACCCCCACCTTCTAGGCCCGTCATGGGATAAGGCAGCAGCAAGGGCGGCCCTCCTGTCTTAGGCTCTGATGGAGATAGTGTCCTCTTACCCGTCATTGACTGTCCAGTTCAGCACACAGGGGAGGTGGTCTTATTAAGGTAAATAAGACTCACCATTTTCAGTCATCTCAAGGCGATGATAATGGACCTGTATAGGTTTGGCCTGGAAGGCCTCGATCTGTTGTCTGACAAATGCCATAAGCTTATTAAGGATTATAGGCCCGAGAGTGAGAAAGAGTAGAAGAGTGAGTAAAGGACCAAGAAATGGCAGGAGATAGGGGAGAAGTCCATCGAGTCCAGTCCATAGTGGATTAGCGGCCAGGCTTTTTCTGCGCTTTTCTAGTTCTTTTTGCAAAGTTTTTATCTTATCTCTGACGATTCCGGATTTGTTGGCGTAAAAACAGCATTTTTCCTGTAAAGCCAAACATATCCCTCCCTGTTCTGCCGTTAACAAATCTAGACCTCTTCTATTCTGGAGAACTACTTCAGCTAACGAGTCTACTTGGTCTTGTAAATCTTGTATAGTACTGGATAAGGTCTGTACATCTGAAATTAGTTGATTGGATAATTTAGTGTATTGGGTTAGTGAGACTCCTAGGCCTGTGGCTCCTGTAGTAAAAGCAGTGGTGATTCCGAGTCCAGCCAGCAAGGGAATAAATTGTATGGCTCGTTTCGGTCTATAAATAAAATGTTCAACAGCGGGGATGGGGATAGGTTCATCTCCAGGGATGATATCAATGTCGGGGAGAAGAGTGGCCAGAACACAAAGCCCTGTCCAATTTGTAGGTAGATATGTATATGCCATGTTGTTTCCACAAACAAAAACTGAGCCATTTATAGCACACAAAGGATTAGTGGCATTGATTACGGAGGTACAGTTGGCAAACACAACATAGCCTAAATCAATTTCTTTAGTGTTATTATATGATGGTGAAAAGAGGCAAGAGGAATTAGAAAACGTCATTGGTTGAACTAAGAGGAGGGGGGTAATAGGACAGGAATTATTTACTAAGGATTCATTTGAGTAATTGACATAGGACAATGAAAGGTTAGGTATAGCTAGAGGAATAGGGGGGCCCATTTTAAGACAAAGCCAACAATCGTGGGCCAGGCTTGTATTGGACATTTGAAGTAAATTGTAAGTAGCATTGAGGATATCGAAGGTTTGAGCATCGAGCCTAAAATTATCTCTAACTTCAGGCAGGGCCAAAGGGTGATATCGAAGTTCAGGATATAGGGCTTTATGAATTTCTTCTAATTTTTTCTGAACAGTTTTAATTCTAGTAGTATCTAATGGACCCCCTCCATCAGAGATATGGATGGGGGCGGTAGTGCTCCAACAAACAGGCTTTCCTTTTTGGCCATTACAAGGAGATTGTACAAGTTTATTAGTGGATCCTAATACTTGTACGTCATTGGTACCTCCAGTTTGTTCTTTTAGTAACGTGGCCGTATAATATGTTTTATTGCCTGATTTGCATTGTTGATAGGAGGTATAACAGGAACTATGTACAGAAGATTGGAAAGAGCTACAAGGGCATTCTAGGAGTGGCCCGCTAGGGGAGGTGTCTTTTGGGGTCGACTTACATTTCCATAGCTGGTTTGACATTAAATAAGCCGTCTTGCCCTAGCAAATTACTTGGGAAATGCTATCTGATGGAGGTTCAGATACTTGTCCTCCACTGCAGTCACAAGGCTGGCCGTGTTGTTTTTGTATTAATTCGATTGCTTTACGAGGGTCATCAAAACCTGCATAGACTGTCACTATGTTATATAGAGCAATTATTCTCCAAAGGAATTTCATGTTAGGCTTCATTTTCTGAAAAACAAGAAGGAAAGAACTTCTCAGGGAAATTTATCTTCCCTGGACTGACAATGGTTATGATTTATTTGTCTTACCAATCTTTCAGGCAGCCATCTGGCTGCATCATTTTTTTGTGAGAAGATGCATACTGAGCCTCTTCCCCAAATTAAAACTGGATCGGGGCCATGCCATGAATTATCAAGTGGATCTTTCCATTTTACCATTGCAAACTGTTTTCGAGATTCAGGATGCCAGAAACGGTCGGCAGCCGATTTTCCATGACTGTCCAAATTTAAAAAATTAAGGATAAACAGGGCATGATTGAGTGTGTTTCTGGGGGTACCCTTCACGGGGTACCAGCTCCCCCCTTTTAATTTTGTGATAACAGTTTTTAATGACAGATGAGCTCTTTCTATTATACCTTGTCCTTGGGGATTGTAGGGAATGCCTGTGGTATGTTTAATTTGTAGGGTATTACAAAATCGTAAGAAGGTTTTGGCTGTATAACCGGGGCCATTGTCTGTTTTAATTTGTTTGGGTATTCCTAGAATAGAAAAACAGTGTAATAAATGAGCTATGACATGTTTGGTGGCCTCTCTTGTTTGGAGAGTTGCACTGATGAATCCACTATAGGTGTCTATGCATATATGGATATATTTTAATTGACCGAATTCTAAATGGTGAGTAACGTCCATTTGCCAAATTTTGTTGGGGATGAGTCCTTGGGGATTAACTCCTAGATGGGGAATAGGTAAGTGTGTTATGCAGTTGGCGCATTGTTTAACTATTTGTTGAGCTTGTTCTCTGGTAAGTTGAAACATAAGTCTTAAGGTTTGGGCGTTTAAATGATGTAAGGCATGTGCTTTTTGCACTTGTTGCAAATTGTCTGTAGTGACTGTGGCTATGATTTTTGTTGCCACGTCGGCTGTTGCGTTACCTTGTGCTAAAGGTCCTGGTAATCCTGAATGCGCTCTAATATGCCCAAGAAAAAAGGGAGTAGTCCTTTTTTGAATAAGCTGTTGACATTGTAAAAATAGGTTAGCTGTGTCTGAAATATGTTTAATTTGAGGCACGGTTTTTAAGAGGGGTATTGAATGAGCCAGGTAGGCGCTGTCTGTATACATGTTAAGTGGCTGACAAGGAAAAGCTGATAGTGCTGCAATTATAGCTTGCAATTCGACCAGCTGAGCTGATGTATAAGTGGTCTGAAATTTAACAACTACATTATTGTAGGTGTAAACGGCAAGTCCTGTGGAAGATCCATCAGTGAAAATTAGTAATGCATCATTGAGAGGTTTTTTACTGGTAATATGGGGAAATACAAACGCATGAAGTTTGCAAAATTGAATGAGTTTGTTAGGTGGGTAATGGTTGTCAATTGCGCCAGTGTAAGAAGCGCAAGCAATTGGCCAAGCTTTCCTATTTTGTAACAGTCAATGGATGTGTGATTGAGTGTAGGGCTGTATAATGGTAGAGGGTTCTATTCCAAAGTATTTTTTACTGTTTTCTCTTCCCAAGATAATTAAATCAGCTATGGCATCATAATAAGGCAACAAAACCTTTTTAGGGGAGGAGGGCAGGTGTACCCACATAATGGGATTGTCCTGCCAAAATAGGCCAGTAGGGGTTATTGTGGTGTTAAAAATAAGGAATATTAATGGCTGAGAATAATCAATACTGGTAACAAATTGTGTTGCAATGGCATGTTTTACTTGTTGGAGTGTTATTAATGCTTCTTTAGTAATGGACCTGGGAGATTGTGGATTAGAGTCTCCTTTTAATATATCAAAAAGAGGTTTTAACTTTCCTGTGGTGAGCTTTAAGTACGGTCGAAGCCAATTTATGTCTCCCAGTAATTTTTGGAAATCATTTAAAGTTTTTAAATGATCACGACGTATAACGGCCTTTTGATTAATGATTTTGGGTCCATTAATTTGGAAGCCAAGATAGGTGTATGGATCTTGTAATTGTACTTTTTCTGGGGCTATTTGCAGTCCAGCTGCTGTCAACTCTTGTTTGAGTTGAGCAAAGCACTGTAAGACTTGTTCGCCAATTTCTCCTGCTATTAAAATATCATCCATATAATGTATAATATACATTTGTGGCCATGTTTTTCTGACTGGCTCTATAGCAGCAGCTACATATTTTTGACACAAGGTAGGACTATTGGCCATACCTTGAGGTAAGACTTTCCATTGATAGCGCTTCATTGGTTGTTTGTAGATGGAAAATTTGTAGATGGAAGACTAAAGGCAAATCTTTTTTGGTCAGCAGGATGAAGGGGAATTGTAAAAAAGCAATCTTTAAGGTCAATAATGATTTTAAAATATTTTTGAGGAATCGCAACTGGTGAAGGCAATCCTGGTTGTAAGGCACCCATAAGGATCATAGTGATATTTACTGCTCTTAAATTTTGTAAGAGTCTCCATTTGCCAGACTTTTTCTTAATAACAAAAATAGGTGTATTCCAAGGGGAATTACTTTTCTCAATATGTCTTGCTGCTAGTTGTTTCTGCACTAACTGTTGAGCAGCACTTAGTTTATCATTGAGTAAAGGCCGCTGATCAACCCAAACGGGCTCATCTGACTTCCAAGTAATGGGGTCAGCGCACCTTTGGGGTGCAGGTATGTCAGTGGCCTGAGCTAAAAATTTCCAAACCCCTTTTTATTAAGTTGTCCTGAAACTAGTATAGGCTGTGGGATACCGTTTTTTCCTTTTCCAAGACCTTTACCAGGGGTGTATCCTTGAGTTAACATTTGTGCAGTAACTATATCATTTGGACTACACATTATAATTTTTATTTGAGAGAGCAGATCTCGCCCCCAAAGATTAACAGGTAGGTAAGGGATGACAAATGGCTTAATGAGGCCTGAATTGTTTTCTTTATCTGTCCATGTTAGGTATTTAGAACTTTGTTTAGGATTACTGCTTTGTCCAATTCCTCTCAAGTGAGTTAAAGTTTCTGTAGTAGGCCAATGAGAGGGCCAATCTTCCTGTTTAATGATAGTTACATCAGCCCCTGTGTCTATTAGTCCAGTGAATGCCTTCCCGTCTAACCATAAGGTTAGAGAGGGTTTTTGATTTGTAATTGGTTGCACCCAATATATATCTGATGATCCGAAACCTTTTGTATTTCTATTAGAGTATTGGATATTATTATCTGTTTTAACCAAAGGTAACAGGATTAACTGAGCTATTCTAGCTCCTTGAGGGACAGTAATAATACTATTAATAGCTCTGGCCATAATTTTAATTTCTCCTTCATAATCATTATTGATAACTCCAGGGAGGACTTGTAAACCTCTCATGGTGACACTCTCATGGTGTGAGGTGGAAATGAATATAGCTCAGGCGTTTTAATCCTTAATTATTATTCGCTATGGCCGGGGCGTGCAGCTCCGGACACTCCACCAGAGTAGATGCTGTTATCCATGGCTGCAAGACCTGAAGATGGATCACATTACATTACTCTGTAGACACTCCCCAGTGCCAGCCCAGAGCCCAGTAGCTCCTCTGGGTGGTTAGGCCCAGAAGAACAAAAACAATCATTAAAGTTTGGTTCTCAGGAAGCCCCATTCCTAGGGGAAGAGGGAAAACACCACATCAAGAGAGCAACCTGTGGGACAAAATAATCTGAGCAGCAGCCCTTGAATCCCAGATCTTCCCTTTGACATAGTCTACCCAAATGAAAACGAACCAGAAAAACAATTCTAGTAATATGACAAAATGAGGTTCTTTAACACCCCCAGAAGATCATACCAGCTTACCAGCAATGGATGCAAACCAAGACAAAATCTTTGAATTGCCAGAAAAGGAATTCAGAAAGTCGACTATTAAGCTAATCAAGGAGGCACCAGAGAAAGGTGAAGTCCAACTTAAATAAATAAAAAACATGATACAGGATATGAAAACAAATTTTTCAGTGAAATAGCATAGATAAAAAACAATCACAACTTCTGGAAATCAAGGGCACACTTAGAGAAATGTAAAATGCACTGGAAAGTCTCAGCAATAGAATCAGAAAAGCAGAAGAAAGATCTTCAGAGCTAGAAGACAAACCTTTTGAATTAACCGAATCCATCAAAGACAAAGAGAAAATAATTTTTAAAAAATGAACAAAGCTTCCAAGAAGTTTGGGAACTATGTTAAATAGTCCCGAGACTATTTAAACCTAAGAATAATTGGTGTTTCCAAAGAAGAAGATAAATCTAAAAGTTGGAAAACAACTTCCCTGGCCTTGCTAGAAATCTAGACATCTAAATACAAAAACCCAAAGAACATCTGGAAAATTCATCAGAAAAAGATTATTACCTAGGCAAATAGTCATCCAGTTATCTAAAGTCAAGATTAAGAAATGAATCTTACGAGCTGTGAGGAAAAAGCATCAGGAAACCTGTAAAGAAAAACCTATCAGATTAACAGCAGATTTCTCAGCAGAAACCCTACAAGCTAGAAGGGATTGGGGTCCTGTTTAGCCTCCTTAAACAAAACAATTATCACCCAAGAATTTTTATATCCAGTGAAACTAAGCTTTATAAATGAAGGAAAGATACAGTCTTTTCCAGACAAGCAAGTGTGAGAGAATTCACCACTACCAAGCCAGCACTACAAGAACTGCTAAAAGGAGCTCTAAGTCTTGAAACAAATCCTCAAAATACACCAAAATAGGACCTCCTCTTAAAGCATGAATTTCACAGGACCTATATAATGATAACACAATTAAAAAAAAAACCCAAGGTATTCAGGCAACAAACAGCACAATGAATAGAATGGTGCCTCACATCTCAATGCTAACATTAAATTTAATGGCCTAAATGATCCACTTAAAAGTACAGAATGGCAGAATGAATAATAATTCAACAACCAAGTTTCTGCTGTGTTCAGGAGACTGACCTAACACATAAGGACTCATATAAACTTAAGGTAAAGGAGTGGAAAAAGATATTCCATGGAAATGGACACCAAAAATGAGTAGGAGGAGCAATTCTTATATCAGACAAAACAAACGTTAAAGCAACAACAGTTAAAAAAGACAAAGAGGGACATATAATGATAAAAAGACTAGTTCAACAAGAAAATATCATATATATTCATAAATTTGGGAGCTCCAGTGTTAGGTGTATATATATTTAGAATATATATATTTAGAATATATATTTATATATATTCTAAATATATATACACCTAACACTGGAGCTCCCAAATTTATGAAACAGTTACTACCAGACCTAAGAAATGAGATGGAAGGCAACACAATAACAGTGGGGGACTTTAATACTCCACTGACAGCACTAGACAGATCATCAAGACAGAAAGTCAACAAAGAAACAACGGACTAAAACTACACCCTACAATATATGGACTTAACAGATGTCTGCAGAACATTCTACCGAACAACTGCAGAATATACATTCTATTCATCAGTATATGGAACATTCTCCAAGACAAACCATACGATAGGCCATGAAAGAAGTGTCAGTAAATTTCAGAAAATTGAAATTAGATCAAGTACTCTCTCAAATCACAGTGGAATAAAATTGGAAATCAACTCCAAAAGGAACCCTCAAAACCATGCATGGAAATTAAATAACCTGCTCCTGAATGATCATTGGGTCAACAATGAAATCAAGACGTAAATTAAAAAATTCTTGGAACTGAAAAATAATAGTGACACAACCAATCAAAACCTCTGGGATACAACAAAAGCAGTTCCAAAAGAAAAGTTCATAGCATTAAATGCTTACATCAAAAAGTCCGAAAGAGCACAAATAGACAATCTAAGGTCACACCTCATAGAACTGGAGAAAGGAGAACAATTCAAACCCAAATGAGGCAGAAGAAAAGAAATAACAAAGATCAGAGCAGAACTAAATAAAATTGAAACAAAAAAATACAAAAGATAAATGAAACAAATTCTGGTTCTTTGAAAAGATAAATAAAATTGATAGACCATTAGTGAGATTAACCAAGGAAAGAAGAGAGTAGATCCAAATAAGCTCAATTAAAAATGAAACAGGAGATATTACAACTGATACCACAGAAATACAAAAGATTATTCAAGGCTACTATAAACAGCTTTATGCACATAAACTAGAAAACCTAGAGGAGATGGATAAATTCCTGGAAATATACAAACCTCCTAGATTAAACCAGGAAGATATGGAATCTCTGAACAGACCAATAACAAGCAGTGTGATTGAAATTGTAATTAAAACATTGCCAACAGAAAAAAGTCCAGGACCAGATGGATTCACAGCTGAATTCTACCATTCAAAGAAGAATTGATACCAACCCTATTGACACTATTCCACAAGATAGAGAAAGAGGAAATCCTCATTAATCATTCCATGAAGCCAGTATCACCCTAATACCAAAACCAGGGAAGGAAATAATAAAAGAGAAAACTACAGACCAATATCCCTGATGAACACAGATGTGAAAATCCTCAAGAAAATACTAGTGAACTGAAACCCTAACAGAATATCAAAAAGATAATCCACTATGATCAAGTGGGTTTCATACCAGGAATGGTTTAACATAATTAAGTCAACAAATGTGACACATCACAAAAACAGAATTAAAAACCAAAATCACATGATTATCTCAATAGACACAGAAAAAGCATTTGACAAAATCCAGCATCCCTTTATGATCAAAACCCTCAGCAAAATGGGCATAGAAGGGACATACCTTAAGGTAATAAAGCCATCCATGACAAACCCACAGCCAACATTATACTGAATGAGGAAAAACTAAAAGCATTCCCCTTGAGAACTGGAGTAAGACAAGGATGCTCACTTTTACCACTTCTATTCAACATAGTACTGGAAGTCCTCATCAGAGCAATGAGACAAGAAAGAAATAAAAGGCATCTAGATTGGTAAAGAGGAAGTCAAACTCTCGTCATCTGCTGGTGATATCATTGTACACCTAGAAAACTCTAAAGACTCATTCCAAAAGCTCTTGGAACTGGGAAATGAATTCAGCCAAGTTTCGGGATACAAAATTAACGTACAAAAATCAGTAGCATTGCTATACACCAACAGCAGCCAAGCAGAGAAGCAAATCAAGAACTCAGCCCCTTTCACAATAGCTGCCAAAAAAAAAAAAAAAAAAAATTACTTAGGAATATACCTAACCAAGGATGTGAAAGACCTCTACAAGGAAAACTACAAAACACTGCTGAAAGAAATCACAGATGACACAAACAAATGGAAACATCCCATGCTCATGGATAGGTAGAATCAATATTGTGAAAGTGACCATACTGCCAAAAGCAATTTACAAATTCAATGCAATCCCCATCAAAATACCACCATTATTCCTCACAGAATTAGAAAAAACAATTCTAAAACTCATATGGAATAAAAAAAGGGCTCACATAGCCAAAGCAAGACCAAGCTAAAACAACAAATCTGGAGGCATCACACTACCTGATTTCAAACTATACTATAAGGTCATAGTCACCAAAACAGTGTGGTACTGGTATGAAAATAGGCACAGAGACCAATAGATCAGAATAGAGAACCCAGAAATAAACCCAAATACTTACAGCTAACTGATCTTTGACAAAACAAACAGAAACACAAAGTGGGGAAAGGATACCCTTTTCAACAAATGGTGCTGGGATAATTGGCTAGCCACATGTGATAGAATGAAACTGGACTTTCATCTTCCACCCTATACAAAAATCAAGTCAAGATGATTAAGGACTTAAACCTAAGACCTGAAACTAGAAGATAACATTGGAAAACCATGTCTAGACATTGGCTTAGGCAAGGATTTCATGATCAAGAACCCAAAAGCAAATGCAATACAAACAAAGATAAATATCTGGGACCTAAATAAACTAAAGCACTTTTGCATGGCAAAAGGAACAGTCAGCAGCCTATACAGACAAGCCACAGAGTGGGAGAAAATCTTCACAATCTATACATCTGACAAAGGATTAATATCCAGAATCTACAACAAACTCAAACAAATTAGCAGAAAAAAACCAAACAATGTCATCAAAAAGTGGGGTAAGGACATGAATAGACAATTCACAAAAGAAGATATACAAATGGCCAACAAACATGAAACAGTGCTCAACATCACTAATAATCAGGGAAATGCAAGTCAAAATCACAATAAGATACTGAAGATGGCCAAATAGGAACAGCTCCAGTCTACAGCTCTCAGCATGAGTGATGCAGAAGATGGGTGATTTCTGCATTTCCAATTGAGGTGCCAGGTTCATCTCACTGGGGCTTGTCAGACAGTGGGTGCAGGACAGTGGGTGGAGCCCACTGAGCATGAGCCAAAGCAGGGTGAGGCATTGCCTCACCCGGGAAGTGTGAGGGGTCAGGGAATTCCCTTTCCTAGCCAAGGGAGGCTGTGACAGATGGCACCTGGAAAATCAGGTAACTCCCACCCCAATACTGTGCTTTTCCAATGGTCTTAGCAAATGGCACACCAGGAGATTATATCCCGTGCCTGGATTGGAGGGTCCCATGCCCATGAAGCCTCACTCATTGCTAGCACAGCAGTCTGAGATTGAACTGCAAGGTGGCAGCGAGGCTGGAGGAGGGGTGTCCACCATAGCTGAGGCTTTAGTAGGTAAACAAAGCAGCTGGGAAGCTCAAACTGGGTGGAGCCCACTGCAGCTCAAGGAGGCCTGCTTGCCTCTGTAGACTCTACCTCTGAGGGCAAGAAGTAGCCAAACAAAAGGCAGCAGAAACCTCTGCAGACTTAAATGTCCCTGTCTGGTCTGACAGCTTTGCAGAGAGTAGTGGTTCTTCCAGCATGGAGTTTCAGATCTAAGAACGGACAGAACCCCCAAGTAGCCTAACTGGGAGGCACTCCCCAGTAAGGGCAGTCTGACACCTCACATGGCCGGATACCCCTCTGAGATGAAGCTTCCAGAGGAATGATCAGGCAGCAATATTTGCTGTTCTGCAGCCTCTGCTGCTGATACCCAGGCAAACAGCATCTGGAGTGGACCTCCAGCAGACTGGCAGCTGAGGGTCCTGACTGTTAGAAGGAAAACTAACAAACAGAAAAGACATCCACACCAAAACCCCATCTGTACATCACCATCATCAAAGACCAAAGGTAGATAAAACCACAAAGATGGGGAAAAAACAGAGCAGAAAAGCTGAAAATTCTAAAAATCAGAGTGCCTCTCCCCATCGAAAGGAACACAGCTCCTCGCCTGCAATGGAACAAAGCTGGACAGAGAATGACTTTGACAAGTTGAGAGAAGAAGTCTTCAGACGATCAAACTTCTCTGAGCTAAAGGAGGAAGTTTGAACCCATCGCAAGGAAGCTAAAAACCTTGAAAAAAGATTAGACGAATGGCTAACTAGAATAACCAGTGTGGAGAAGTCCTTAAATGACCTGATGGAGCTGAAAACCATGACACGAGAACTACGTGACAAATGCACAAGCTTCAGTAGCCAACTCGATCAACTGGAAGAAAAGGTATCAGTGACTGAAGATCAAATGAATGAAATGAAGCAAGAAGAGAAATTTAGAGAAGAGTAAAAAGAAATGAACAAAGCCTCCAAGAAATATGGAACTACATGAAAAGACCAAATCTACGTCTGATTGGTATACCTGAAAGTG
The DNA here is from genome assembly GCF_024542745.1 of Macaca thibetana thibetana. Classification (NCBI taxonomy): domain Eukaryota; kingdom Metazoa; phylum Chordata; class Mammalia; order Primates; family Cercopithecidae; genus Macaca; species Macaca thibetana. The sequence continues at coordinate 54,328,172 of NC_065598.1, forward strand.
ATGGGGAGAATGGAACCAAGTTGGAAAACACTCTTCAGGATATTATACAGGAGAACTTCCCCAACCTAGCAAGGCAGGCCAACATTCACATTCAGGAAATACACAGAACACCACAAAGATACTCCTCGAGAAGAGCAACTCCAAGACACATAATTGTCAGATTCACCAAAGTTGAAATGAAGGAAAAAATGTTAAGGGCAGGCAGAGAGAAAGGCTGGGTTACCCAAAAAGGGAAGCCCGTCAGACTAACAGTGGATCTCTCAGCAGAAATCTTACAAACAAGAAGAGAGTGGGGGCCAATATTCAACATTCTTAAAGAAAAGAATTTTCAACCTGGAATTTCATATCCAGCCAAACTAAGCTTCATAAGTGAAGGAGAAATAACATCCTTTACAGACAAGCAAATGCTGAGAGATTTTGTCACCACCAGGCCTACCCTGCAAGAACTCATGAAGGAAGCACTAAACATGGAAAGGAACAACCGGTACCAGTCACTCCAAAAATATGCCAAATTGTAGAGACCATAAATGCTAGGAAGAAACCACATCAACTAGCGAGCAAAATAACCAGCTAACATCATAATGACAAGATCAAATTCACACATAACAATATTAACCTTAAGGGTAAATGGGCTAAATGCTCCAATAAAAAGACACAGACTGGCAAACTGGATAAAGAGTCAAGACCCATGAGTTTGCTGTATTCAGGAGACCCATCTCATGTGCACAGAAACACATAGGCTCAAAATAAAGGAATGGAGGAAGATCTACCAAGCAAAGGGAAAACAAAAAAAGGCAGGGGTTGCAATCCTAGTCTCTGATAAAACAGACTTTAAACCATCAAAGATCAAAAGAGACAAAGAAGACCATTACATAAAAGGTAAAGGAATCAATTCAACAAGAAGAGCTAACTATCCTAAATATACATGCAACCAATACGGGAGAATCCAGATTCATAAAGCAAGTCCTTAGAGACTACAAAGAGACTTAGACTCCCACACAATAATAATGGGAGACTTTAACACCCCACTGTCAACATTAGACAGATCAGTGAGACAGAAAATTAACAAGGATATCCAGGAATTGAACTCAGCTCTGCACCAAGCAGACTTAATAGACATCTCCAGAACTCTCCACCCCAAATCAACAGAATATACATTCTTCTCAGCACCACATCACACTTATTCCAAAATTGACCACATGGATGGAAGTAAAGCACTCCTCAGCAAATGTAGAAGAAGAGAAATTACAACAAATTGTCTCTTAGATCACAGTGCAATCAAACTAGAACTCAGGATTAAGAAACTCACTCAAAACTGTTCAACTACATGGAAACTGAACAACCTGCTCCTGAATGACTACTGGGTACGTAATGAAATGAAATCAGAAATAAAGATGTTCTTTGAAACTAATAAGAACAAAGACACAACACACCAGAGTCTATGAGACATATTTAAAGCAGTGTGTAGAGGGAGATTTATAGCACGAAATGCCCACAAGAGAAAGCTGGAAAGATCTAAAATTGATACCCTAATATCAAAATTAAAAGAACTAGAGAAGCAAGAGCAAACACATTCAAAAACTAGCAGAAGGCAAGAAATAACTAAGATCAGAGCAGAACTGAAGGAGATAGAGACTCAAAAAAACTCTTCAAAAAATCAATGAATCCAGGAGCTGGTTTTTTGAAAAGATCAACAAAATTGATAGACCGCTAGCAAGACTAATAAAGAAGAAAAGAGAGTAGAATCAAATAGACACAATAAAAAATGATAAAGGGAATATCACCACTGATCACACAGAAATTCAAACTACCATCAGAGAATACTGTAAACACCTCTAGGCAAATAAACTAGAAAATCTAGAAGAAATGGATAAATTCCTGGACACATACACCCTCCCAAGACTAAAGCAGGAAGAAGTTGAATCCCTGAATAGACCATTAACAGGCTGTGAAGTTGAGGCAATAATTAATAACCTACCAATCAAAAAAAGTCCAGAACCAGAGGGATTCACAGCTGATTTCTAACAGAGGTACAAGGAGGAACTGGTACCATTCCTTCTGAAACTATTCCAATCAATAGAAAAAGAGGGAGTCCTCCCTAACTCATTTTATGAGGCCTATATCATCCTGATACCAAAGCCTGGCAGAGACACAACAAAAAAAGAGAATTTTAGACCAATATCCTTGATGAGCATTGTTGCAAAAATCCTCAATAAAATACTGGCAAACTAAATTCAGCAGCAAATAAAAAAGCTTATCCACCATGATCAAGTGGGCTTCATCCCTGGGATGCAAGGCTGGTTCAACATATGCAAATCAATAAACATAATCCAGCATATAAACAGAACCAAAGACAAAAACCACATGATTATCTCAATAGATGCAGAAAAGGCCTTTGACAAAATTCAACAGTGCTTCGTGATAAAAACTCTCAATAAATTAGGTTTTGATGGGATGTATCTCAAAATAATAAGAGCTATTTATGACAAACCCACAGCCAATATCATACTGAATGGGCAAAAACTGGAAAAATTCCCTTTGAAAACTGGCACAAGACAGGGATGCCCTCTCTCACCACTCCTGTTCAACATAGTGTTGGAAGTTCTGGCTAGGGCAATGAGGCAGGAGAAAGAAATCAAGGGTATTCAAGTAGGAAAAGAGGAAGTCAAATCGTTCCCGTTTGCAGATTACATGATTGTATATTTAGAAAACCCCATCATCTCAGCCCAAATTCTCCTTAAGCTGATAAGCAACTTCACCAAAGTCTCAGGATACAAAATTAATGTGCAAAAATCACAAGCATTCTTATACACCAATAACAGACAAACAGAGAGCCAAATCATGAGTGAACTCCCATTCACAATTGTTTCAAAGAGAATAAAATACCTAGGCATCCAACTTACAAGGGGTGTGAAGGACCTCTTCAAGGAGAACTGCAAACCACTGCTCAGTGAAATAAAAGAGGACACAAACAAATGGAAGAACTTTCCATGCTCATGGATAGGAAGAATCAATATTGTGAAAATGGCCATACTGCCCAAGGTAATTTATAGATTCAATGCCATCCATATCAAGCTACCAACGACTTTCTTCACAGAACTGGAAAAAACTACTTTAAAGTTCATATGGAACCAAAAAAGAGCTCACATTGCCAAGTCAATCCTAAGTCAAAAGAACAAAGCTGGAGGCATCACGCTACCTGACTTCAAACTATACTACAAGGTTACAGTAACCAAAACAGCATGGTACTGGTACCAAAACAGAGATATAGACCAATGGAACAGAACAGAGCTCTCAGAAATAATACTGCACATCTACAACCATCTGATCTTTGACAAACCTGACAAAAACAAGAAATGGGGAAAGGATTCCCTATTTAATAAATGGTGTTGGGAAAACTGGCTAGCCATATGTAGAAAGCTGAAACTTGATCCCTTCCTTACACCTTATACAAAAATTAACTCAAGATGGATTAAAGACTTAAACCTTAAGACCTAAAACCATAAAGACCCTAGAAGAAAACCTAGGTAATACTATTCAGGACATAGGCATGGGCAAGGACTTCATGTCTAAAACACCAAAAGCAATGACAACAAAAGCCAAAATTGACAAATGGGATCTAATTAAACTAAAGAGCTTCTGCACAGCAAAAGAAACTACCATCAGAGTGAACAGGCAACCTACAGAATGGGAGAAAATTTTTGCAATGTATTCATCTGACAAAGGGCTAATATCCAGAATTTACAAAAAGCACAAACAAATTTACAAGAAATAAACAAACAACCCCATCAAAAAGTGGATGAAGGATATGAACAGACACTTCTCAAAAGAAGACATTTATTCAGCTAACAGACACATGAAAAAATGTTCGTCATCACTGGCCATCAGAGAAATGCAAATCAAATCCACAATGAGATACCATCTCACACCAGTTAGAATTGTGATCATTAAAAAGTCAGGAAACAACAGGTGCTGGAGAGGATGTGGAGAAATAGGAACACTTTTATACTGTTGGTGGGACTATAAACTAGTTCAACCATTGTGGAAGACAGTGTGGCGATTCCTCAAGGATCTAGAACTAGAAATACCATTTGACTCGGCCATCCCATTACTGGGTATATATCCAAAGGATTATAAATCGTGCTGCTATAATGACACATGCACACGTATGTTTATTGTGACACTATTCACAATACAAAGACTTGGAACCAACCCAAATGTCCATCAATGAGAGACTGGGTTAAGAAAATGTGGCACATATACACCATGGAATTCTATGCAGCCATAAAAAAGGATGAGTTCATGTCCTTTGTAGGGACATGGATGCAGCTGGAAACCATCATTCTCAGCACACTATCCCAAGGACAGAAAACCAAACACAGCATGTTCTCACTCATAGGTGGGAACTGAACAATGAGAACACTTGGACACAGGAAGGAGAACATCACACACTGGGACCTGTCGTGGGGTGGGGGGATGGGGTAGGGATAGCATTAGGAGATATACCTAATGTAAATGATGAGTCAAAGGATGCAGCACACCAACATGGCAAATGTATATATATGTAACAAACCTGCCCATTGTGCACATGTACCTTAGAAATTAAAGTATAATAAAAAAGAAAAAAAAGTATGAAAAATTAGAATTAGGCTTCAATAAGGGATTTTAACTGTGTATTTATTTATGTAAATGAGAATTCATGGTTTCCTGTTTTATTCAATGGGTCACACCTGCTAGAATCCCTTTCACAGGACCTGGTTTTGGTAGGGGTTATGAATGAGCAGGAAGCAGCCCTCATCCCTTACTGTGCAGGGTTACATTTCTTAGGACTGGTCTCCTCTGTCCCCTCTCAGACACATACAACCAGATAAGCTATGCTTCCTGAGATCCTGCCACACACACACCAATCAGGCAGTTAATGAGTCCAGGCCAAATCAGTTAAGATAATTTCTTATATATATTGGGTTAGCACGCTGGACACTGTGCTAAGCATTTTACATGCACTCATCTGTTTAATTCTCAAGGTAACCTATTTAGGTTGGAGCTATTATTAACTCTCATTTACAAATGAGGGAATGGAGACACAGAAAGGTTAAGGCATTTTCCCAGAGTCACATAGCTGGTAGAAGAAACTGGATTTTCAAATTTCAGAGTTCTGCTGTTCATAGTATATAGCTTTAAATTCTTACCTGATTTTTAAAAAAAATGTTGGAGTCAATGTTAAACTACCTTTATAATCTCAACACACACACACACACACACACACACACACACACACACCTGCTCTACTTCCTGCCATGCCTAATGTATTATCTTATTATCCTATCATTTCACTGGGTTTTAGGGGGACTCCTAAAGCTTCCAAGCTCATTCCCACCTCAGGTCCTTCGAACTTCTTGGTTCCTATGCCTGGAGTGCTCTTTCCCCAGACCTTTGCATAACTGAATCTTTATCTTTTAGGTCTCTACTCAAACATTACCTCTCAAAGAGCCCTTGCTGACAAGCCAAATTTAAATAGAGCACCTACCAGTCCACATATCTAGGTCCTGGCACTCTGTTATGCTCTTCCTCTGGTTTATTATTAATCATTGCATTTATTCCCAACTGACTTAATATAATGATTTTAAAAATATTTTTTCTTACCCACACTACAGTATAATGATTTATTTAGTGTTCATTTCCTCCCACTAAAATGTAAAACCCATGAGAACAGGAATTTTTGTCTGTTTTTGTTGCTGTATTGTCTGTTTCTGTTGCTGGGACAGTGCCTGGCATGTATTTCCTTTCTAAATTTCTTTTTCTTTCTTTCTTTCTTTCTTTTTTTCTTTTCTTTTCTTTTTCTTTTTCTTTTTTTTTTTTTTTTAAGAGATGGTCTCACTCTGTCATCCACTGGAGTGCAGTGGTGCAATCACAGCTTGCTTGCAGCCTTGGCCTCCTCGGGCTCAGGTGGTCTTCCCATCTCCGCCTCCCAAGCAGCTTGGACTACAGGCATGTGCCAACATGCCTGGCTAATTTTTGTATTTTTAGTAGAGATGGAGTTTCGCCATGTTGTCCAGGCCTCGCACTCCTGGGCTCGACAGATCCGCCTCCCTTGGCCTCCCAAAGTGCTAGGATTACAGATGTGAGCCACCACTCCTGGCCCCTTTTTAAATTTTTTATTTGGAAACAATTTTAAACTTACAGAGGGAAAACTGCAAGATAAGTACAACGACTCCTATGTATTCTTCACCCAGAGAGTACATTCAAATTTCACCAACTATTGCAATATTGACAAAAGGGCAAAACGTTAAGATTTGTCTGATGCTTCCTCATGATTAGATGCAGGTTAAGCATGTTTGGCAGGAATACTGTGAAAGTGATGCTGTATCCTTCACAGTGCATCATATTAGGAAGTACATATGTCAATATGTCCAATTGTTGATAATGTTAAGGTTGATTTCTTGGTGGTATCTTCCAGAGTTTCCACTGTAAATTTATTCTTTTACCTTTGTAATTAATTAGTTTGTAGAAAGATACTTTGAAGCTATGCAAACATTAATTTATCATCCCGCTTTCACCCCTAGTTTTAGCAATTATTGATGTTTCTGCCTGAATTAACTATTACTATGATGGTTGCAATATAAATGTTTTCTAATGATACTATTTCTTCTATAATTCTTCTATACTAATTAGTTGTCCTTAGAGTAGCAAGGAAGAGCTTTCTCTTCTTTCCATTTATTTATTGGTTATTAATTACATAAATGTGGATTCATTATTTCCCATTTTATTCAGTGGATTATATTAATACTATTATTTATTTTGAATCCCATATTATCACAGATACGGCTAGTGAGAGCACCTTCAAATTTACTTCAGGGTCCTTTTGTCATAGCTTACAGTTATTTGAGTCCCTTCTTACTTTCTGGCAGAGCAAGATGTTCTAGGCTTTATTGTTATATTGTTGCTGCATAGCAAATTGATTACCACAAAATTAGCAGCTTAAAATACTACACACTTATTATCTCACGATTTCTAATAGGTCAGGATTCCATGAACAGTTTATCTGAGTCCTCTACTTAGGATTTAGCAAGGTTGAAATCAAGATGTCAGCAAACCTGCCATATCATCTGGAGGCATGATTGGGGAAGAATCCACTTCCAAGCTTGCTAAGATCGTAGGCAGACTTTGTTTTCTTGTGTCAGTAGGACTGAGGGCCCTGGCTTCTTGCTGGCTCTTGGCTGTTAGCAATGAGAGGCCACCTGTAGTTCCTAAAAGCCACCCGCAGAGACTACCTGATTACCTTGTCACACAGGCTTTTCCAACATGGCCACTTATTTCATCAATCCAAGAAAAGTCTCTAGAGTCTCCATCCTAGCAAGAAAGAGTTTTATATAATATAACCTAATGATGGGAGTGACATCCCATCACTGTTGTCACATTCTATTGGTTATAAACAAGTTATGGGTCCTGATTGCACTAAAAATAAGGGTGGATTATTCAAAGGTATAATTGTGGTGGACAGACTCAAACTCTTAAGCACCTCTACCATGATACCAGTAGGCAGGTTCATCTTATATTTTTCCCAGCACTAGTTTTAGAAAGCTATTTCTCCAATGATCCTTGGTTCCTTTTAGTGGAGAATGGTATTGAGAAGTCAAGGTCTGGGCACTGGATACGTTCATTGCTACTATGGTGTTGCTGCTCCCAGACTCCTGCCAGATAGAGCTAGAAAATAGATAGATGATACATAGGTAGATAGATTAGATAAAATAGATATATAGATAGATAATTTATAGATATGTGTGTATTCTGTATACACACATATATTCACATTTATATTTAGTTTATATCTATATTTTCATATATAGAAAACCATGAGTTCACACTGTTTCCAATTCCTATATTATATACCAGGGTTAATTCTAGTTTTGACCCTTTCCATATTTTTAACTCCCTTCTCTGACTATGAGAAACCTGGATTTTATTATCCTCAAAATATTTATTTTCCTATTTATTCAACCCCCTTGAATGTAACCAATCTCCTGAGCCAAGTGGGCTGCCATCCTGCTTTGCTTCCTCCCTCAATCAAGTCCCAATCATCCAGGGCCACCACTCTGTTATTTTTTTTGCTTAGGTCACAAAGCCTGCCAAGCTGCCAGCTCACTCTGCAGCTTTCACTCTGGCCCTGATCCGCAATGCACCATGGCCAATCTCTTAATATTTCTTGAATAAGTAAATAAATAAGTGAATGAATGAATGAAGCATATTCTCTTTGCTACCTCGGCTATACAACTGCCAACTCCATTCAATTCTAGCTCTGCTAATAAAAACTCCTTGTCTCCATATGTGTAGTCTAGTTTAGGTCCCATCATTCCCAGCTGAGGTTACAGTTCACCTGCCACTTTCCCCCCTCTTATCCATCCTATCTACCAAATCAAGTATGAATTCCAGCTCTAAGCATATCCCACTCCTCTACCCCAGAATATTCAGTGACTCACCAAGGCTCACTGGAGAAAGGTGGAGCCCCAGATCATCGTGTTAAACCTTTCTAGACCTGGCACTCTTGGCATCCTTTTCCACCTTTCCTATGCTCAGATTAGACTGGTTAACACATCAAAAATAGAAGCCATCAGAAGAAAACTCCCACAATCTCTCACCATATCTGCCCACCTACTGAAACATATGCCAATCCTATTACTGTGGATTACAGGTTGCTGCTCCTAAGGCCAACTTTTCTACTTGGACAGCTGATCCCACCCCCTTTTACTTAATCAACACATCACTCCAGCAATTCTCCCATCTCTCCTTTATTACATTTAGCAATATATAAAAATACTAAAACTTCAAAAGCAAATGAGGTATGTCTTGGGAATGCAAAACTGGTTCAATCAAAAATGTAACCCACCATATGAAACAGATTAAAGAAAAAAGCCCATATTATCATATCAATTGATGCAGAGAAAACTTCAACACTCATTCATGACTTTAAATAAAACACTCAACAAATAGGAATAGAAAGGGATTTACTCAACTTGATAAAAAGTATCTATGGTCCGGGCGCTCTGGCTCATGTCTGTAATCCCAGCACTTTGGAAGGCCGAGGTGGGCAGATCACTTAAGGTCAACAGCTCAACACGGCAAAACCCCAATTCTACTAAAAATACAAAAATTACCTGGGTGTGGTGGTGCATGCCTGTAATCCTAGCTACTCCAGAGGTTGAGACAGGAGAATCGCTTTAACCGGGGAAGAAGAGGTTGCAGTGAGCCAAGATCGCATCACTGCACTCCAGCCTCGGCGACAGAGTGAGTGAGACTCTGTTTCAAAAAGAAAAAAAAAAAAAAAGAAGAAGACATGGAAGAAAATCTTTATGGCATGGGCATAAGCAAAGAGTTATTAGATATAGAAGCACAATCTAAATAAGATATAATAGATAAATTGGAATTCCTCAAATTTTAAAACCTTTGCTCTTAGAAAGTCAGTGCTGAAAGAAGGAAAAGATGAACTACCAAGTGAGAAATAATATTTGCAAATCACATAGTCAACAAAAAACTTGTAGGTAGAATCCACAAAAATCAATAATAAGAAAACAAATAACCCAATTTAAATATGGGCCTAGCAGACACTTGACCAAAAAGGATATAGTGGGGCTAATAAGCACATGAAAAGATATTCACCATAATTAGCCATTATGGAAATAAAAGCTAAAAGTACAATAAGTACATATAAGTGGAATCATGAAGCATTTGTCTTCCATACTGGTTTATTTCATTTAGTATAATGTCCTCAGGATTTATACATGTTGCATAGAGCAGAATTTCCTTCTTTTGAAAGGCTACATAGTATTCCATTGTAGGTGTATCTTTATTTATCTGACAATTGACACGTAGCTTATTTCCACATCTCGGCTACTGTGAATTGTGCTGCTATGATTAAAGGAATGCTACTATCTCCTCCAGAGACTGAGCCCTGGGTTGCATGGGCCGTGAGGCAGGGTGAGGTTGTGAGTGAGGGTCAGACTTCCAGGACCTGAGAGCTGAGGCCTGGAATGGGTCTGTCAGGCTGGGTTTGATGGAGGAGGCAGAGAGAAGCTGGATGTTGGATTTGGAGAGGAGTGTGGGGTAGGTGGAAGTGTGTTGTAGGCAGGAGCAGCAGGTGGTGGTAGGGTTTAGACTTCTCACCCTCCCTGGATAGCACCACATTTGCTGCCCTTTCCTTAGCTTTTCTGTCTGGTAATCCCTCTGTGCTTCCCCACCCCACTTCTACAGGTGAGAATGGCTCACTCTCATCCACCAGAATTAAGAGGGAAGAAACTTGTATACATATCATCTGCTACTCGTCACTGTGAGGCCAGTCTGCCTTCTCCAGTTCAGTCATCATAGAAGACTTCATGGTCAAACACCACGTGGCCGTAAAGGACATCACTGGAGATGTGAAGATGAGGTGCTCTAGAGAAGCAGAAAAAGCACAGACTATGGAGTTGATAGTTATTCTTGTACTTCCTAGCTATATAAAGTGTAAACAAGTTCCCTAATACTTTAAGATATCTAGATATTCTATTCACAAGTGATTGGTACAGAAAACATGAAAAGAAAACAAATATAGCCATATTAGAATTAGAAAAGATGAAATTTAAACTTAAATTCACTAAATAGGATAAAGAGGGCCATCAATAATAGTTCAACATATTTTATGAAGTAGTCATAAACAATATAAGAGCTGAATACCTACCACCAAAACTACCAGAATGCTAAATAGAAACATACTATAGAAGTGGGGCCAAGGTGGCTGACTAGAAGCAGTGGAGAGGGGAGGCTCACATCAAAAAGAACCATAGCAGCATGTGAATCATGCACTGGCAACTGAGGTATCCGGGTTCTGCATCAGAACTGAGTACGTGGCTGGTGTGACCCACGGAGAGGAAGGAAGAGCAGTGTGGTGCAGCAGCCCACCTGAGAGCCACACAGGGCAGGGGAGCCCCCACCCCCCCAGACAAGAGAGGTGCCTCCTTAAGTGACATCTCCAGGTGTGGGAGTGAATCAGATGAATAGGGCCTGAAAAGAACCCCAAGCAAACTACAGCAGATCTATAGAAAAGGACCTGGCCATTGAAAGAAAAACAAACAGAAAGCAACAACTACAGCATCAACAAAAAAAGTCCCCACAGAAATCTCACCCAAGGGTCAGCAGCCTCAAAGATCGAAACTAGACAAACTCATGAAGATGAGAAAGAATCATCAACAACAACAACAAAAAACACTGAAAACCCAAAAGGCCAAAGGGTCTTTTCTCCTCCAAATGATCGCAACACCTCTCCAGCAAGGGTGCAGAACTGGATAGAGGATGACATGGATGAATTGACAGAAGTAGGTTTCAGAAGGTAGGTAATAACAAACTCCACTGAGCTAAAAAAGCATGTTTTAACCCAATGCAAAGAAGGTAAGAACCTTGATAAAAGGCTACAGGAGCTGCTACTAGAATAAACAGTTCAAAGAGAAACATAAATGACCTGATGGAGCTAAAAAACACAGCACAGGAACTTTGTGAAGCATACACAAGTATCAATAACTGAATTGATCAAGCAGAAGAAAGATATCACAGTTTGAAGATCATCTTGCTGAAATGAGGCATGGAGACAAGATTTGAGAAAAAATAACAAAAGGGAATGAACAAAACCTCTGAGAAATATGGGAGTATGTAAAAAGACTGAACCTACAATTGATTGGAGTACCTGAAAAAGACAGGGAGAATGGAACCAAGTTGGAAAACACACTTCAGGACTTTATCCAGGAGAACTTCCCAAACCCAGAAAGATAGGCCAACATTCAAATTCAGGAAATACACAGAACACCACTAAGATACTCCATGAGAAGACCAACCCCAAGACAGATAATAATCAGATTCTCCAAGGTCGAAATGAAGGAAAAAATGTTAAGGGCAGCCAGAGAAAAAGTCCAGGTCACTTACAAAGGGAAGCTGATCAGACTAACAGCAGACCTCTCAGCAGAAACCCTACAAGCCAGAAGAGAGAGGGACAGGCAATATTCAATATTCTTAAAGAAAAGAATTTTCAACCCAGAATTTCATATCCAGCCAAACTAAGCTTCATAAGTGAAGGAGAAATAGGATCCCTTTCAGACAAGCAAATGCTGAGGGATTTCATCACCACCAGGCCTGCCTTGCAAGAACACTAAATATGGAAAAGGAAAACTGGTACCAGCCACTGCAAAAACACACCAAAATATACACTTGATCTTAGCCAAAAGGCTGAGAAGCAATAAACACACCAAAATATAAAGACCAATGACACTGTGAAGAAACTGCATCAATTAGTGTGCAAAATAACCAGATAGCATCATGACGACAGGATCAAATTCACACATAACAATATTAACCTTAAATTTAAATGAACTAAGAGCCCCAATTAAAAGACACAGACTGGCAAATTGGATAAAGAGTCAAGACCCACCAATGTGCTGTATTCAGGAGATGTACAAAGACACACATAGGCTCAAAATAAAGGGATGGAGGAAAATTTACCAAGCAAGTGGAAATAAAAAAAGCAGGGGTTGCAATCCTAGTCTCTGACAAAACAAACTTGAAACCAACAAAGATAAAAAAAGGGAAGGGCATTACATAATGGTAAAGGGGTCAATTCAACAAGAAAAGCTAACTATCCTAAATATGTATCCACCCAATACAGGAGCACTCAAATTAATAAAACAGGTTCTCAGAGACCTACAAAAAGACTTAGACTCCCACACAGTAATAGTGGGAGACTTGAACACCCCACTGTCAATATTAGACAGATCAGCAAGACAGAAAATTAACCAAGATATCCAGGACTTGAACTCAGCTCTGAATCAAGTGGACCTAATAGACATCTACAGAACTCTCCACACCAAATTAACAGAATATGCATTCTTTCCAGTGCCACTTGGCACTTATTCTAAAATCAACCACATAATTGAAAGAAAAACACTCCTCAGAGAATGCAAAAGAACTGAAATAATAACAAACAGTCTCTCAGACCACAGTGCAATCAAATTAGAACTCAGATTAAGAAATTCACTCAAAACCACACAACTACATGAAAATTGAACAACCTGCTTCTGAATGACTCCAGGGTAAATAATGAAATTAATGCAGAAATAACGAAGTTCTTTGAAACCATTGAGAACAAAGAGACAACATACCAGAATCTCTGGGATGAAGCTAAAGCAGTGTTAAGAGGGAAATTTATAGCACTAAATGCCCACATCAGAAAGCTCGAAAGATCTCAAATCAAAATCCTAACATCACAACTAAAAGAACTAGAGAAGCAAGAGCAAACAAATCCAAAACTAGCAGAAGACAAGAAATAACTAAGATCAGAGCAGAACTGAAGGAGAGAGAGACATGAAAAACCTTCAAAAAAATCAATGAATCCCGGAGCTGATTTACTGAAAAAATTAACAGAATAGATAGATTGCTAGCTAAGCTAATAAAGAAGAAATGAGAGAAGAATCAAATAGACACAATAAAAAATGATAAAAGGGATATCACCACTGACTCCACAGAAATACAAACTACTATCAGAGAATACTATAAACAACACCTCTACACAAATAAACTAGAAAATATGGAAGAAATGCATAAATTCCTGGACACAAACACCCTCCCAAGACTAAACCAGGAAGAAGTCTAATCCCAATAACAAGTTATAAAATTGAGGCAGTAATTAGTAGTCTACCAATCAAAAAACAAAAACAACAACAACAACAAAACAAAAAATCAAAAAACAAACAAACAAAAAACCCAGGACCAGACCAGACGGATTCATAGCTGAATTCTACCACAGGTAAAAGAGGAGCTTGTACCATTACTTTTGAAACTATTCCAAACAGTTGGAAAGGAGGGACTCCTCCTTGGCTCATTTTATGAGGCCAACATCATCCTGATACCATAACCTCACAGAAACACAATAAAAAAAAGAAAATTTCAGGCCAATATTCTTGATGAACATCAATGTGAAAATTCTCCATAAAATACTGGCAAACCAAATACAGCAGCACATCAAAAAGCTTATCCACCAGGATCAAGTCGGCTTCATCCCTGGGATGCAAGGCTGGTTTAACATTCACAAATCAATAGATGTAATCCATCACATAAACAGAACCAATGACAGAAACCAAATGATTATCTCAATAGATGCAGAAAAGACCTTTGATAAAATTCAACATCCCTTCATGTTAAAAACTGTCAATAAACCACATATTAATGGAACATATCTCAAAACAATAGGAGCTATTTATGATAAACCCACAGCCAATGTCATACCAAATGGGCAAAAGCTGGAAGTGTTCCCTTTGAAATCTGGCACAAGACGACGATGCCCTCTCTCAGCACTCCTATTCAACATAGTATTGGAAGTTCTGGCCAGGGCAATCGGGCAAGAGAAAGAAATAAAGGGTATTCAAATAAGAAAAGAGGAAGTCAATTTGTCTCTGTTTGCAGACAACATGATTCTATATTTTTTAAAAACCCATCATGTCAGCCCAAATACTTCTTAAGCTGATAAGCAACTTCAGCAAAGTCTCAGGATACAAAATCAATGTGCAAAAGTCACAAGCATTCCTATACACTAACAATAGGCAATCAGAGAGCCAAATCATGAGTGAACTCCCATTCACAATTACTACAAGGGGAATAAAATACCTAGGAATATAGCTAAGAAGGCATGTGAAGGACCTTTTCAAGGAGAACTACAAACCACTGCTCAAGGGAATAAGAGACAACACAAACAAAAGAAAAATCATTCCACGGTCATGGATAGGAAGAATCAATATTGTGAAAATGGCCATACTGCCCAAAGTAATTTACAGATTCAATCTATTCCCATCAAACTACCATTTACTTTCTTCACAGAATTAGAAAAAAACTACTTTAAATTTCATATGGAACCAAAAAAGAGCCCATGTAGCCAAGGGAATCCTAAGCAAAAAGAACAAAGCTGGAGGCATCATGCTCTTTGACTTCAAACTATACTCCAAGGCTACAGTAACCAGAACAGCATGGTACTGGTACCAAAACAGACATACAGACCAATGGAACAGAACAGAGACCTCAGAAATAACACCACACATCTACAACCATCTGATCTTCGACAAACCTGACACAAACAATGGGGAAAGGATTCCCTATTTAATAAATGGTGTTGGGAAAACTGGCTAGCCATATGCAGAAAACTGAAACTGAGCCCGTTTCTTACACTGTATGCAAAAATTAACTCAAGATGCATTAAAGACTTACATGTACAACCCCAAACCATGAAAACTCTAGAAGAAAACCTAGGCAATACCATTCAGGACATAGGCATGGGCAAAGATTTCATGACGAAAACGTCAAAAGCAATGGCAACAAAAGCCAAAATTGACAAAATGGGATCTAATTAAACTAAAGAACTTCTGCACAGCAAAAGAAACTATCATCAGAGTGAACAGGAAACAGAACGGGAGAAAAATTTTGCAATCTACCTATCTGACAAGGTCTAGTGTCCAGAATTTACAAGGAATTTAAACAAATTTACAAGAAAAAAACAGCCTCATCAAAAAATAGGTAAAGAATATGAACAGACACTTCTCAAAGGAAGACTTTTATGTGGCCAACAAACATGAAAAAAAGCTCCACATCACTGATCATTAGAGAAATGCAAATCAAAACCACAATGAGATACAATCTCATGGTAGTCAGAATGGCAATTATTAAAAGTCAAAAAGCAACAAATGCTGGTGAGGCTGTGGATAAAGAGAAACACCTTTACACTGTTGGTGGGAATGTAAATTAGTTCAACCATTGTGGAAAACAGTGTGGCGATTACTCAAGGATCTAGAATCAGAAATACCATTTGACCCAGCAATTTTATTACTGCTTATATACCCAAAGGAATATAAATCATTCTACTATGAAGATACATGCACATGTATGTTTATTGCAGCAATATTTACAACAGCAAATACATGAAACCAACCCAAATGCCCATCAATGATAGACTGGATAAAGAAAATGTGGTACATATACACCATGGAATATCATGCAGCCATAAAAAGGAATGAGATTATGTCCTCTGCAGGGACATGGATGAAGCTGGAAGTCATCATTCTTAGCAAACTAACACAGGAAGAGAAAAGCAAACTCCACATGTTCTCACTCATAAATGGGAGTTGAACAATGAGAACACATGGACACAGGAAGGGGAACAACACACACCAGGGCCTATTGGTGGGTGGGAGGTGAGGGGAAGGAAACTAGATGACTGGTTAATAGGTGCAGCAAACCATCATGGCACACGTACACCTATGTAACAAACCTGCAGGTTCTGCACATGTATCCCAGCACTTAAAGTAAAAAAAAAAAAAAAAAAAAAAAAAAAAAAAAAAAAAAAAGAAAGAAAGGAATACTAGCAATTTTAATTCTTATTTCGAAATGGAGCATGTCTAGTAAAAAAAATTATTAATGACACAAAATAATTGACTAAAACGTTTACAAATTGAGTATATATGTGTGTATATGTAAATCTACACACACACATATATATACACATACATTTTTTCCATAGATCCATAAAACATGCCATAGAGCAATCATTGAGCTTTCATAATCTGTGTCTGCCTTTTGCTTTGTAGTTTGGAGACCCTAAGATTAGTTACGCCTAGATTCATATGTTTGATCAGCTAAGTTTTTGAGAAGGGAGATATGTGAAAAAAATTCAGTAGTAAGTTGGTCTAGGTAACAAGTAGACATCTGTACATGGATTATTGGAACTTAAGCTTATTGGAACACAAAGAAAGAAGAGGTTATTTCTACTTGAGTTGAGAAAGATGGGGAGACAGAAAAGGCTTCATAGAGAAATGGTTACTTGGGTTGAGATAACACACACGAGACCTAATATCCATCACATCGACAAGGTTCAGGGAAGGATGATTCTGGTCAGAAGAGATGGCATGTGTAGAAGTATACAACGTACATAGGGACATGATACAGCATGGCATAGAGGGAGAAAGCATTTCACCACTCCAAACTAATGAGAGCCTTCCCTTTAGAGTATACTGCCACGAGGTGGCAGTAGGAGTCTTATTCTTGTGTTCTGAAGTATCGGTGTGGCTAACTAGCCAACAGCTAAATCAGGAACGCAATCCCATTCACAATTACCATACACAAAAAATAAAATTCTTAGAAATACAGCTAACCAGGGATGTGAAAGATCTCTAAAATGAGAATTACAAAACACTCTTCAAAGAAATTAGAGATAACACAAACAAATGGAGAAACATTCTATGCTCATGGATAGGAATAATCAATGTTAAAATGCACATATTGTCCAAAGCAATTTACAAGTTCAATGATATTCCTATCAAATTACCAACGACATTCTTCACAGAACCAAAAAAAAAAAAAAAAAAAAAAACTATTTTAAAATTCATATGGAACCAAAAAAGACCCTGAATAGCCAAGGCAATCTTAAGCAAAAAGAACAAAGCAGGAGGCTTCAAACTATACTACAGGGCTGCAATAACCAAAACAGCATGGTATTGGTACAAAAATAGACACATAGACCAATGAAACAGAAGAGAGCCCAGAAATAATGCCACATACTCACAATCACCTGATCTTTGACAAAGCTGACAAAAACAAGTAAGAGGGGAGAACTCCCTATTCAATAAATGGTGCTGGGATAGCCATTCTGGACACAGGAATGGGCAAAGACTTCATAATGAAGATGCCAAAAGCAATGCAACAAAAGCAAAAGTTGACAATGGCATCTAATTAAACCAAAGAGCTTCTGCACAGCAAAAGAAATTATCAACAGAATAAACAGACAACCTACAAAATGGGAGTAAAATTTTGCAAACTATGCATCTGACAAAGATCTAATATTCAGGATCTATAAGGAACTTAAACAAATTTATAAGAAAAAATGACCGCATTAAAAAGTAGACAAAGTACATGAAAAGACACTTCTGAAAAGAAGACGTGCACGTGGACAACAAACATATGAAAAAAGGCGCAACATAATTGATCATTAGAAAAACGCAATTCAAAACCACAAGAGATTACCAACTTACACCAGTCAGAATGGTATTATTAAAAAGTCAAAAAAAAAAAAAAAAAAAGTGCTGGCAATGTTGTGGGGAAAAAGGAATGCCTATACACTGTTGGTGGTAAATTAGTTCAACCATTGTGGAAATCAGTGTGGCGATTCCTCAAAGAGCTAAAAAACAAAATGAAACAAACAAAAGAACAAAACAAAACAATAAAACCACCATTTGACTCAGCGATTCCATTACCAGGTATATACCCAAAGGAATATAAACTATTCTACCACAAAGGCATATGTATGTGTATCTTCACTGCAGCGCTATTCACAATAGCAAAGACAGGGAATCAACCTAAATGCCCGTCAATGGTAGACTGGATAAAGAAAATGTGTTACATATACACTATGGAATACTGCACAGCCAGAAAAAAGAACGAGATCACGTCCTTTGTAGGCACATGGATGGAACTGGAGGCCATGATCCTTAGCGAACTAACACAGAAACAGAAAACCAAATACCATATATTCTCACTTATAAGTGGGAGCTAAATAATGAGAACATATGGATACAAAGAGGGGAATAACAGATACTGGGATCTAATTGAGGGTGGAGGTTGGGAGGAGGGAGAAGAACAGAAAAAAAAACTGTTGGGTACTAGGCTTAGTACTTGGGTGATGAAATAATCTGTACAACAAACCCCGTGACGTGAGTTTACCCATATAACAAACTTGCATATGTACCCATGAACCTAAAATAAAAGTTAAAAATGAAATATGTTGGCTTTTCTACTTATAACTATTTCTAAGCCTACCTACATAAATATTTGCTCAAAATAAAGCCCATGAACTTAAGAATGTAAGAATTGTTACTTTCTTTTCTTTCTTTAACACTGATCTTCCCTTTTACCATCTCTACTGAACTGGATGGTAGAAACTTATAGAATTTTAGCTATTTATAGACCCCTTCTCCTTTGACCCTCTACTTTTCACCAGGATTGTATTTAACTTCTGGAGAGGAGAAGTTTCTGGCTTCAAGATGGCTGACTAGAGGCATCTGGTACTCACCTCTTTCTAAACTAAAGTTCTTTTTTAGTTTAGAAGAATTAAAACAGTGAGTAGATAATCACATTTGTAACAGATCATCTAAGAGAGAACACTGGAATTCAGCAAAGAAATGACAGAAAACACCTAAAAGAAGGAAGGAGCAGGAAGCAAGGCAGTCTGCTTGGCCAGGATCAGCTGGGAGCACAGAGTGGCTTCCTAATGTGGGGAAAGGGTAAGTGAGACATCCCCAGTGGTTCGCATTCCCACCGTAGACACCTGCAATCCTACCCATAGGAAAGCCCCTCGGCCCTCATGGACCCTGAGACTAACACAGGGAGCTGTCTGGAGACCGTGTGATGGCATTGCTTCAGAGAGGGAGCTCACACTGGGTCCTATACAGCCCTCTGAGTCCTAAGCAGCTAAACGAAGGTGCCATTTTGAGAGCCCAGCCCCCACCAGACTGCATCCTGCCCTGCGGCCCAATAGCCCCTATATATCCACATTCCTAGAACCTCACTGACATCCCCCTTCCATGGCCACCACTGCTGCTGGCTGCTGCCACTAGGGCTGATGAGTGAGCCATTGGTAGCAAGTCTGCCTCACAGCAATGGGGCTGCCATGCATTTACAAGCACCCTAATGACAGGCTGCCCCACTATAGCCATCACCTGGGGCTGAAACACACACACTTCCCAGACACCTGCCTATAACTGCTGCCACTGAAAGCAACCCTACCCTCCCTAAGAGCAGGGCCAAAGCATAGCCACTGTTTCCCTCACCAGAATATTCTGCTGGGCGGCTGGGTGTCACCCTGCCCATGCCTAATACAAGCGCTGCTGGCATGCACCATTAAGGGGCCTGGGGATAGTACCACCCAGCCTGGTTTTGCCTTCCCAGTGTTAAGCATGCTATCTGGAAGTCTGAGGACTGCCCTGGCCCATCCACTACCATTGGTACCTGAGAATTCCTCCCAGAATCCAGAGGATGGGCCCATCCAACCTGCCATTACCACCACAGTTGGCATGCACCACCTGTGGTCCTGGTTACTGGCTTGCCCAGCCTGTTGCAGCCACTGCCAACACCAGTGCCTACTACTTGGGAGTCAGAGGGTTGTACTGCCAATGCTACTGCCATTGCCCATGCCACACCTGCCGCTCAGGGAACCGAAGACCTGCCCATCTGCCTGGCTCACCACTGCCACTGCCACTGCCAGCACCTAAACAAGTGACCTGGAGGCCCGAGAATCAGTCTGCCTGGATCCGCTAACGCCAGGGCTAATACATGCCATACTGGGCCAAAGGACAGGCATACTCAGCCAGTTGCTGCCAACAATGGGACCTGTGGACTGGCCCACCTGGCACACGATCTCCAGCAAAACTTCATCACAGCCTCTAGTAACAACTGCACCCTAAGCCACTGAATAAATCACAGACAACACTGATGCTGTTTATAATTGAAGAAATAATGGAGACTGCACTACTGCATACATCCAGAATCACAATCAAAATACCCTATCCAACCAACACCACAGATACATCTTCAGGAAAAATTTCTGACGTATGAAAGTAAATTCAAAAAATTGGAAGAAGTGACTAGTAAACCAAATGCACAGTTACCAATGTAAGGACAAAAGACACATGAAAAAGCAAGGAAATATAACACCTCCAGAGGAACAAAATCATTTTCCAGCAACAGATTTCAATGAAAAAAAATTTATGAAATCCCAGGAAAATAATTCAAAATAATGATATTAAAGTATCCCAATTAGATACACGAGAATGCAGATAAAAATTACAAAGAAATCAACCAAACAGTTCAGGATACAAATAAGAAATTTACCAGAGAGATAGATATAAAACAAATTTTAGAAGTTAAGAATTCATTGAATAAAATACAAAATGCATTCAAAATCTTCAACAATAGACTACATTAGGCAGAAGAAAGAATTTTAGAACTTTAAGACAAGTCTTTTGAAATGACCCAGTCAGATAAAAATAAAGAATTCAAAAGAATGAACAAAGCCTACATGACATATGAGGCACTATAAAGTGACCAAACATCCAAAATTTCAGTGTCCCAGAAGACAGAGAGAAAACAAAAGGCATAGAAAACCTATTTAACAAAATAATATCTGAAAACTTCCTAAGTTTAGTGAGAGATTTAGACATCCAGATACAGGAAGCTCAGACATCCCGATAGATACAATGCAAAGTCTTCTCCACAGCACTTTATAGTCAAACTGTCAAAAGTCAAAGAGAGAATTCTTAAAACAGCAAGAGAAAAGCATCTAGTTACTTATAAAGGAACCCCCATCAGACTAACAGCAGAACTTTAAAAATATAATTTCAACTTTTATATTAGATTCAAGGGGTACATGTACAGGTTTGTTACATGGGTATGTTGTGTGATGCTGAGGTTTGGGATACGAATGATCCTGTGATCCAGGCAGTGAATATAGTACCCAATGGTTAGTTTTTCAACCCTTTCTCTTTCCCTCTCCCCTGCCTCTAGTAGCCCCCAGTGTCTGTTGTTGCCATTTTTATGTTAGTGAATACCCAGTGTTTAGCTCCCATTTATAAATGAGAACATGTAGTATTTTGTTTTCTGTTTCTGCATTAATTCACTGTCCTCCAGCTGCATCCATGTTGCTGCAAAGGACATGATTTCATTGTTTTTTTATGGCTGTGTAGTATTCCATGGTGCATATATACCACATTTTCTTTATCCTATCCACCACTGATGGGCACCTAGGTTGATTCCATGTCTTTGCTATTGTGAATAGAACAGCAGACCTTTTAAACAGCAGAAACATATCACAGCCTAGGACAGAGTAGGATGATATATTCAAAGTATTGAAAGATAAAAACCTGCCAGCCAAAGATATTATACCTAGCCAAGTTATTTTTCATAAATGAAGGAGAAATAAAGTATTTCCCAGAAAAGCAAAAGCTGAGAGAATTTATCACCACTAAACTGGTCCTGAAAGAAGTACTTAAGGGAGTCCTACAGCTGGACGCAAAAGAACAATATCTACCATCATGAAAACTCATGAAGGTATAAAACTCAATGTAGAGCAAACACACAAATAATTAAGAGTAAGGATTCAAGTGTTACAATTACAGAAAACCACCTAGCCACAATGATAATATGAGAAACAGGAGAAAACAACTGATACCCAATACAATAAAAAATTAGTAAGATGACACAAATAAACTCTCACATATCAAATAATAACTTTGAATGTAAATGGATTAAACTTTCCTCTTAAAATATAAGGATTGGCTGGATGGATTAAAAAACATGACCCAACTATATCCTGACTACAAGAAATTCATCTCACTTGTAAAGACACATATAGACTGAAAGTAAAGGGATGGAAAAAGATATTCCATACAAATAAAAACTAAAAGTGATGAGGAGTAGGTATACTTATATAAGATAAAACAGACTTTATTCAAACATAGTGAAAAGGGAGAAAGAAGGTCATTATATAATGAAAAAGGGATCAATTTAGTAAGAAGATATAACAGTTCTGAACATATATGTGCCCAACAGTGGTGTACCTACATATATAAAGCAAATATTGTTAGATCTAAAGGGAGAGATAGACTCCAACACAATAATAGTTGTGGACTTAAACACCAGACTCTCAATATTAGACAGATCATCTAGACAGAAAAGTAACAAAGAAAATTGGATTTAAACTGGACTTCAGACCAAATGAATCTAAAAGACACTTACAGAACATTTCACCCAATAGCTGCAGAATATGCATTGTTCTGATCAACATACGGAACATTATCCAAGATAGCCCATATTTTAGGACACAAAAAAAATCTCAACAAATTTTAAAAAATCAAAATTATATCAAGTATTTTCTCAGACCACAATGGGAAAAGCTAGAATTCAATAAAAGGAACACAAAGAGGGAGAAAAACAGACACTGTGGCCTACTTGAGGGTGGAGGATGGAAGGAGGGAGAGAAACAGAAAAAATAACTTTTGGATACTAGGTTTAGTACTTGAGTGATGAAATAATCTGTGCAACAAACCCCCATGAAACAAGTTTACCTATATAAGAAATCTGCACATGTACCCCTGAACCTAAAATAAAAGTTAAAAAAAGAGGAGCTTCAAAAACTGTACAAATACATGGGAATTAAACAACATGTTCCTGAATGACCATTGGGTCAAGGAAGAAATTAAGGAGGAAGTAAAAAAAGTTTCTTGAAACAAATGAAAATGGAAACAAAACATACCAAATCTTATGAAATATAGCAAAATCAGTGCTAACAGAGAAATTTATAGCAATAAACAACTACATCAAAAAAGTAGAAAGATTACAAATAAACAATATAATGATGCACTTCAAGGAACTAGAGAAGCAAGAACAAACCAAACTTGAAATTAGTAGATGGAAAGAAATAATACAAATCAGAGAAGAACCAAGTGATATTGAGATTTTAAAAAACAATACAAAGGATGAATGAAGCAAAAAGTTGGATTTTTGAAAAGATAAAGTCAATAAAGTACTAGCTAGACTAACAAAGAACAAAAGAAAGAATATCCAAATAAACAAAATCAGAAACAAAAAAGGAGACATTACAACTGATATCATAGAAATACAAAAGGTCATCAGAGACTGATGTAAACAACCACACACTAACAAACTAGAAAATCTAGAGGAAATAGATAAATTCCTGGATACATAGAACCCATCAAGATTAACTCAGGAAGCAATAGAAAACTTGAACTGACCGATAATGAGTGATGAGTTTGAATAAGTAATAAAAGGTCTCCCAACAAAGAAAAGTCCAGGACTGGATGCCTTTATTGCTGAATTCTACCAAACTTACAAATAAGGAGTAACATGAATTCTCCATCAAACTATTCCAAAAATTCGAAAAGGGAAGAATTCTCTCTGACTTATTTTATGAGGACAGCATTATCCTAATACCAAAACCAGAAAAGGACATAACAAAAAGAGAAAACTATAGGCCAATAATCTTGTATTTTTGATGAACACAGATGCAAAACTCCTCAACAAAATACCAGCAAATTAAATTCAACTGTACATCAAAAATAAAATATACCATGATCAAGTGGGACTTATCCCAGGGATGCAAGAATGTTTCAACATATGTAAATCAATAAACTGGATACAACACATCAACAGAATGAAGGACAAAGAGCATATGATCGTCTCATTAGATGCATAAAATGTATTTGTTAAAATTCAACAACCCTTCATTATAAGAACTCTCAACAAATTACATATAGAAGGAACATACTTCAACATAATAAAAAGCCATATATGATAAACTCACAGGTAATATCATATTGAATTGGGAAAAGCTGAAAGTCCTTCCTTTTAAGTACTAGAACAAGACAAAGACGCCCACTTTTATCACTTCTGTTCAACATAGTACTGAAAGTTCCAGCCAGCACAGTCACACAAGAAAAATAAATAACGGTACCCAAATTGGAAAACAGAAAGTCAGTTTGTCCGTCTTTGCAGACAGCATAGTCTTATATGTAGAAAAACCTAACGACACCACCAACAAACTCTTAGATATGTTAAAGAAATTCAGTAAAGTTACAGGATACAAAATCAACATACAATAACCTGTAGCATTTCTGTATGTCAATAGTTAATTAGCTGAGAAAGCAATCAAGAAAGCAATTCCATTTACTGTAGATATATAAACAAATAAAATGGCTAGGAATAAGTTTAACTAAGGAGGTGAAAGACCTCTGCAGCAAAAACTACAAAACATTGATGAAAAAAATTGAAGAGGACACAAACAAATGGAAAGACAGCCCATGCTCATGAACTGGATGAATTAACATCACTGAGACGACCATACTGTTCAAAGCAATCTACATATTCGTGTAATCCCTATCAAAATAATAATGCCATTTTTTCACAGAAATAGAATAAACAATCCTAAAGTTCACATGAAACAAAGAAGAGCCCAAATAGCCAAAACAATCCAGAGCAAAAACAAACAAACCAAAAAACAAAGAGGCATCACCATGTGACTTCAAAATACATTTCAAGGCTATAGTAACTAAAAGAGCATGGTATTAGTATAAAAACAAACACATAGACCAATGGAACAGAATAGAGAATCCAGAAATTAATCTGCATATTTACAGCCAACAGATTTTTGATGATTGCCAAGAACATACACTGGAGAAAGGACACCAACTTCTATAAATGGTGCTGAGAATATTGAGTATCTATATGCAGAGGAATGAAAGTGGACCCTTATCTCTCACCATGTACAAAAATCAACTCAAGATGGATTAAAGACTTAAATATAAGACCTGAAACTATAAAATGACTGGAAGAAAGCATACGGGAAACACTTAAGGACATTAATCTAGGCAAAGATTTTATGGCTAAAACCTCAAAAGCACAGGCAACAAAACAAAAAATAGACAAGTGGGACTATACTAAACTAAAAAACTTCTGCACAGCAAAGGAAACAATCAACAGAATGAAAAGAATGGGAGAATATATTTGCAAATGATAATCTAACAAGTCACTACAAATAATACATGAGGAACTTAACACAGCAGTAAAACACACACACACCCCAAACAATAATTCCATTAAAAACTGGGCAAAGTATATAGACATTTCTGAAAAGCAGATACGGAAATGGCCAACAGGATACATGAAAAAATGCTCAACATCACTAATTATCAGAGAAATGCAAATCAAAACCACAATGAGATATCATTCACCCTGGTTAGAATGGCTATTAGTAAAAAGACAAAAAATAACAGAATCTGGTGTGAATACAGCAAAAGGAAACTTTTTTTACACTGTGGGTGGGAATGTAAATTAGTACAGTCACTATAGAAAACAATATGGAAATTTGTTTTATGACAATAAAACTATTAAATAAAAATAGAACTACCATATGATCCAGCAATCCCATTACTGGGTATTTATCCAAAGGAAAGGAAATCAGTATACCAAAGAGATATCTGCACCCCCGTGTGTATTGCAGCATTATTTATAATAGCAAAGATGGATCAACAGACTAACGGATAAAGAAATTTTTATTTCTATACACAATGCAATATTACTCAGCCATAAAAAGAATGAAATCCTATCATTTGCAGCAACATGGATGGAACTGTAGGTCATTTTGTTAAGTGAAATAGTCCAGGCACAGAAAGACAAATATTGCATGTACTCACTCATATGTGGGATGTAAAAAAGTTGATCTCATTGAGTAAAGAATAGAATGAGACATATCAGAGGCTGAAAAGGGTATATGGGTTGCGGGGAGAGGAAGAGAGGTTGTTTAATGGGTACAAACACACAGTTAAAAGGAATGACTTTTAATGTTTGATGGCAGAGTAGGATGATTATAGTTAATAACAATATATTGTATATTTCAAAATAGCTAGAAGAGTGAACTTGAAATGTTCCCAACATTTAGAAATGATAAATACTTGAGCCAATGGATACCCTAAATACAGTAACTTCATGATTACACATGCTATGCATGTAACAAAATATCACACGTATCTCATAAATATATATAAACATTATGTACTGATGCAATTTTAAAAATAAATTCTGGAGAGGGGATGCAGAGTTGGGCATATTAATGCTCCATGCTGGCATCACTGAGATATGTTCTTGTTTGGTCTTTGGTCATTTGTCTGTGCTAGTCACTGGTATACATCTTTCTTGTTCTGACCACAGAGCCTCTTCAGTTTCCTTGCTAAGGAAATGTTTTATTGTTGCCGTGCTGTTCTTGCTACAGGAAATTATGGGTAGGTTGATTTTTCGTGATACCACACAGACACTTCTATTTTATTCTTGCGAAATGTGATGTATCGAGGGACACTGGGACTTTGCCAGTTTCCTGTCCTCTATGTGAGGGAGGGAGAACACCATTTTGCTCTACTTTCTGATATTCAGACCGATCTATGAGTTCTGTAATCTCAGCCTAGGTTTTAGCATGCTGTAGGCTTCCTCTTAATGACATATATGTTTTCTTTGCCTTGTCTTTGAGACTTCTCCCCTCATTATATATTGGGGAAATTTAGTCCTTCAAGAAAAGTCTGACACTGACTACTTACGCTTCTAGGAGAGTTTGCCTTGTGCCCAGATCAAGGCTTTTCAAAGTCAAAAGTCGATAATTGACTTTGCTAATTTCTTACTCCATATGTGACTTTCTGGCCCAGATATAGTTAAGGCAGAATGCCTTCTAAACAGGTGTATGTCTAAATAGGGACATGTATTGGTGTGGGACAAAAAGGGCTGGAAGAGAGAGGTGAAGGTTTGGATGAGCACTGAGGGGACTGTGGGAGGTTGCTGAGGAGAGACTTACCTGTGAGTTCTAGGGCATGAGCATGGGGCCCCAAGAAAGTCTTGGACCATGGATGGATGATGGAGTCACTCTGGGCAGGTTACTGATTTTACCAGAAGCTCTTCTTACCTGCCCAGGCAAAGGATCAGAGAGGGCTAGCTGAGGAACTGGTATAAGCTTGGGCTATTGCTGGGGATTTCCCAGGTCCATGAGAGTATTGTTAAAATTATTGGACTGGGGACAGAGGAGAATAATTTAATGTGTTTATCTTCAGAACAATGAGCCATTTGTAGATTCAGACTTTATTACTTATATAGATAGTGAAGGAAGAATAGCCAATGATGCCAGGTCCTCATAGTCCTTGTCCCACACACCAAAAATGATGACACCAAAACAAAAGTAGCCAGATGACTACAGCGCAAATTGTGGGATACCCCTGTGCTGAGGAGCTAATTCAAGACTTCAGCTAAGTGGTTTTATGTTATGCAGTTTTACCCTGAAGTGATTAAGGCAGGATACTCCATACCTCATCAAGACCCAGGAGGCAATAGGAATTGTCTCATAACAGCCTCTTAGAGGACATAGGGAAGGAAGTGGGAGATGGCCTTGTAACAGCTCTCCACAGACCTTGAATCATGTCATTTTCTGGGAGGATCATAAGGCATTCAACCAAGACTCAGATTAACTGTGGTTGAAGCCTTTGACTACATGGCCAAAGTGGATATGTGAAGGGCAGAGAGGAGTGCAAGCCTGTGACCCTGGGCAGAGCCTGCTTCAGCTTCAGGGAAGCACAGAACTTCAGCAAGTCCAGACATTCCTGGGGTGAGCTGAGACTGGTCCTGAGGGGCCCTCCCGGCCCTCCTTCCCTTCCCTCAGCTGTCACAGCCCCCAGGCTCTGCAGAGGGAGGAATGGAGTAGGGGAGGGGAGTCAGCAGCCAATCACATCCAGGACAGCCCAAGGCATCTGTACCTGGTGTTACCAATCCCCTCTGAACAAAAACGTTTCTTAGTCTCTGTCCCCTCCTTCCCTCTCTGTAATGCCCAGCAGCAGCACAAAGAAGATTTAAGGAAGATAGGCAGGGTCTGCAAACTCCCAGTCCCTGGCAGTAATGAGCTAGGCCATAGGCTCATTCTTTAGAGGAAGGAAAATGTACTAGTAGCTCCTAGAGCTCAATATACTTGTGGTTAAATATATATGAGTTGGAAACCATTATTCTAAGTGAAGTAACTCAGGAATAAAAAACTAAATATTGTATGTTCTCACTTAAAAGTGGGAGCTAAGCTATGAAGGTGCAAAGGCATAAAAATGATACAGTGAACTTTGGGGATTTGGAGGGAAAGGGTCGTAGGGGTTGAGGGGTAAAAGACCATACATTGGGTACAGTGTAGACTGCTCAGGTGACGGGTGCACCAAAATCTCAGAAATCACCACTAAAGATCTTATCAATGTAATAAAAAACCACCTGTACCACAAAAACTGCTGAAATAAAATTTTAAAAAATCTATGAGGGCACCCCAGTGTGTTTCTGACCCTGATATTCAAAAGTGCAATGGTCTCAACTTAGTTGGAGAGACAGGAGTCTATGGTTTGAGAGATATTGAATTCCCAACTGTAGCCCCTGTCCCACCTTCTCAAGGAATCACAGATCCTCTCCCTATTTCCACAATGACCTGAACACATAGTCTCTTCTGTCACTATAACCTGGAGAACATGATAGTTCAGATAATGAGATAGTAATTCACTAGTTTGTTCAGTTGGCACCACCATGCTATTGGTGACAAGAAAATCTTATCTTTTACCCCAAATATAGCCTCTGAAAAACTACTCAGCTCCTGAGAAACAAACTGACAGAATAGAATCTTGGACACAGGACTAGGAAAATTACCTTCAGTCTACGGAGAAAAGGAAATCAATTAAAGGTCCAAACTATGATCATGTGGACCTGGCTATTATGCCAGGGGGTCCACAAAAAGAGTACTGATGGTTTTGCCATGAGAGAAAGTCTCTCTCACTGTCAAGCCATGAGAGGACCACAAAATGTAAATATCCTGGCTGTAGTAGAGAAGGATCCCCAGCCAGCATTAGCATTTACTGTGGACAAACAGGAGAAGGACCAAGAAGACCTAGACCCTCTTACTAAGGTTTGTGCCGGTATAACTGGTGTTGATTCAATGCCTTCAACACACCCTCTCTACCTAGAACGCATCCCCTTTAACAAAAACAAGACTAGGGCAGAGGCCAAGGTCCCTCCTTCTCTAAGAGGGACCAGAGGCCTTATGTTCTGTTTAAGGCATATTGATGTTGAGGACTTGATGACAACTGAGGTTGCCAAATTTTTTCAGCTCTTTTGAAAATTGAGACACAAGCCATCATGGTGCTGGGTAGCACACATGGGCATGTTTGAAAAATTATTTTAACTGGATTTGGAAATAGCTCTTAGATTGTACAATGGACTGATGTACTTTGTGAGTGGGTCCTTTAGGGCCAATGCACGTTCAAGTGGTTGTAATGGATACTGCTGAATGTGTTGTGTTAAGTATGTGTAATACTTCTCTTGCTTGTAAGGGATGTTTCCAATGGGGAAGTCTTACAGTTAGAACAATGGTAGAAGGATGAGTACACAATTAGGAGTCCACCTGGTTCCCCCAGCCCAACCATGTGGTGTCAGTAAAGCAGGGAAGGGGAAGATAGTAGAAAGAAAGATCTTGGTCTTGATTAAAGAGCTAGTAGACATAGGAGTGCTTAAGGAAACTACTCCACAGGCTGTAAAGACTTCTTTACGTTTGGGGCAGTGAGCCTTAAGGCGACCTTTGAGCTACAAGTCTCAGTGATTAACAATTACACAGACTGAAGCAAGTGACAAAAAGATGTAGCCACTAGGCAATAGTGCTCCCTGGGGTTTTGGACACAGTGCTTGCCTGACATGATCACATGGTATACCCCACTTGAAAGAGTATTACTGGCTTGTTATTGGGTGCTGGTAGATTCTGAGAGACTAACAAAGCAACAGCAGGTGTTGTTACACTCTGACATACCTACCATAGGATGGGTCAGAAATAAGAACACCGATAAAGTGGATGTTGTCCAATAAGCAATCATTATTAAGTGCAAGTGGTGTATTCAGGAAAAAATAAGTTAGGCGTTATAGAATCTCACAGTTAAATGAAAGGTGGCTGGAAATACTCCAGATGAGCCTGTCTCCGATGTGGGGTCTGTGCCAGCACCTTGGGCTTCCCGGGGGCTTCAGTACACTGAGGTTATTGAGAATGCTGGGACCTGGGTCACATACAGATATGATACATTCAAGGCCAGCGGGGTGTTCTGGGACACTGCTGTGATGCAGCACCAAAGAAAATTGTGCACTACAACTGTGCACGAGACAGAGACCTCTGTTTGGTAGTGTGTTTCCATGATGTTTGCCTTGGAAAATACACTGTTACATTTTCACTTACTCATGGGCAAGAACCAGCAGGCTGGAAGAGTAGTGCCTGACAGTAAGATAACTGGATGACCAAGTCTCAGCCTCTGTGGAGACAAATATTATGGCAGCACACTGCACAAGATTCACAACCTCTGTGACCCACATGGATGCCCATGAAAAAGGACCCTTTGAGGATGAACATCAGTGACAATAGCAAGCTGGTGAAATCTTCACTACCCATAAAAGGACACATGGATACTGATACACCTGGATACAGCATCACTCAGGATATGGTAATCCATCTACAGTTCAGTACTGGGCCCAAAAAACAAGGACTCATAATTTCAGAATATGAGACTAGGAAGCCTAGTGAATGTGCCCAGACTAACAGCTACACAGCTGAGTGGCAAAGGGAGCTTTGGGGCACATAGCAAGTGGTAGCATACCTGGCTAGTCCTGGAAAATAGATGTATTGGTCCGTTTTCACACTGCTATAAAGAAATGTCCAAGTCTGGGTAATTTATAAAGAGGTTTAGCTGACTCACAGTTCCACATGGCTTGGGAGGCCTTAGGAAACTTACAATCATGGAGGAAGGGGAAGCAGGCACCTTCTTCACAAGGTGGCAGGAGAGAGAGAGAAAAGCCCAGGGGGAAACTGCCATTTATAAAACTACCAGATCTCATGAGAACTCCCTCACTATCACAAGAACCGCATGGAGGAAACTGCCCCCACGATCCAATCACTTCCCACCAGGTCCCTCCCTCAACACCTGGGGATTGCAATTCAAGATGAGATTTGGGTGGGGACACAAAGCCTAACCATATCGATAGAGTATATACCTCCCCAGTCTCCTCTTGAGGGTACTGCTGGACATTGATTTCCATAACTTTTCAGGGTATGACATTGCCATTCCCATCTGCTTAGCAAATGTGGGCCATACTATTCAATGACTCTTAGATGGTCTATGTTACATATTTGGATATTCTAAACACATGATTAGCCACTGATACTGCTTTTATAGCAAAAAGTATCCAATAGTGAGGAGCTACATAGATATTTATTGGACCTTTTATGTCCTGTATCACCCCAGGCAGCAGGTGTCATTGAAAGACAGAATAAACTCTTAAAGGACAAGCAGAAAAAGATAACTGGATAACCGAGGGTCAGCTTTCAGTGGAGCACACACTTCAGTCAGGCAGTTTGGTCTGTGGCCCAAAAGGGTACCTCTCATTTAAATAGAATGCTTAATTATGAGGTTGGTGGGTATGGTGGGAGGGTGAAGAGGTCCTAACTGGCTTCAAGAGAACTAACCCTCATTCTACTTTTTTCCCTTTCTTTTCTTTTCTTTTTTTTTTTTTTTTTGAGACAGAGTCTCGCTCTGTCACCCAGGCTGGAGTGCAGTGGCCGGATCTCAGCTCACTACAAGCTCTGCCTCCCAGGTTTTACGCCATTCTCCTGCCTCAGCCTCCCAAATAGCTGGGACTACAGGCGCCCGCCACCTCGCCCGGCTAGTTTTTTTTTTTGTATTTTTAGTAGAGACGGGGTTTCACCGTGTTAGCCAGGCTGGTCTCGATCTCCTGACCTCGTGATCCGCCCGTCTTGGCCTCCCAAAGTGCTGGGATTACAGGCTTGAGCCACCGTGCCCGGCCCTACTTTTTTCCCTTTCACACCTACCCCTGGGAAATAGGGCTAATGGAATTTGTAAGCATCAAATAAAAAGTTGGGGGTATATGGGTGATTCTACATGATGCTTCTTTTACTGCCCAGCTATGCTTTCTGAATTTGGGAAATTATGGATATTGATGATAACTATAAATATGAGGTGACAGCTCCTAAGCTGGTCCTCTGGCATGGCCCATGTGTTAGGGAGTAGAGATGTTCCAAGAACGTACAAAGACTATGAAAAGAAACCGCTGAGCCTCATAAGGATGAGATCAGGAATACCGTATGTGTAAGACATGGGTGAATTCAGAAAACAGTGAAATGATTGCTACAGGAATTGGTTATACTGGTCGTGTGGCTACAGAAAGAGGAAAACAACCCTGTATGGTGGAGCGAGAACATCTTTAACTCTGGAGGGTCAAGAGTGGGGAGAAAGTCAATCAGCTTCTCTCTCTTATCCCTCAGTCCTTGTCCACAAGGCTTCTGGCCAATTTACCCCAGATTGCTTCCATAACCCACAACTTCTGATCAAGAAAAAAAAAAAAATCTAAGTGTAAGATTTCTCAGAAATTTCACAACATCCACTGACTCCAGAAAGGAATAGCCTCCACTTTAAACAAAAGAACAAGTTTAAGTTTCTGAACACCAATATGATTCTCTTTAGCTTTATGTTGGGCACTTTGTTCATTTTTCAGAGAATACTGCTTGTGCTAAACTCACCAGAATGACCAGTAGTGGACAATCATATTGCCCAGGACTTCCTGCTGGTTGATCAAAGTGGAGTGTGTACAATTACCAACACTTCTTGCTGCAGCTGGATGACATATTTAACGGCTTATCTCTGTAGGGGGAGCCTGGTTGTGGTCTATCCTCCAAGTAGGCTTGAGCATCCTACTGGGGGTCCTAATCTTGTTCACCTCTGTACCTCAAGTATATAACAATTTGAGAGTAATTAAATCAACAAATATAGTAACTTTATAGAAAAAAGAACCCTCATTCTCTCTTCCAGTCACTTTCTCCCCACCCCAGGTTGACCAAGATATAGAAATGCTTTGCATCTTTGAGCTTGTAATTAGTGCATTCCACAGCTTCAAATGAATCTAAATGTTTACGGCATATTAGCCTTGTGATGAAAAGCACAGTCCCAGAAGTCTGGTATACTGGGTTTGAATACTGAACCTTCTGCTTACTGAATATGTAACTTTGCGCTAATTACTTAACCTTGTCTTTAAGATGTGGTAATAATAATAGCTCTGTTATAAGGATAAATTTAAAAGGGACAGGCCGGACACAGTGGCTCATGCCTGTAATCCCAGCACTTTGGGAGGCTGAGGCAGGCAGATCACCTGAGGTCAGGAGTTCGAGACCAGTCTGGCCAACATGGTGAAACTCTGTCTCTACTAAAAATACAAAAATTAGCCGGGTGTGGTGTTGCGCACCTGTAGTCCCAGCTACTTGGAAGTTCTAAGGCAGGAGAATTGCTTGATCCCAGGAGGCAGAGGTTGCAGTGAGCCGAGATTATGCCACTGCACTCCAGCCTGGGCAACAGAGTGAAACTCCATCTCTAAATAAAATAAATAAATAAATAAATGGGACAGTCAATGTGAAAATCACTCTGTCTTTTACAAAGCAATCTCACAACTTTTAGCTATTTCTTGTAATTTTTCCTAGGCACAAGTTTGAATTGATCGTACTAACAGGAGCTAGTTTTTTGGGCTGTGCTGCATTGGTTAAGAGTGAGCAAAATCTTAGCCAAAATCTTAGCCTTTTTGGGTGACCAATTAACCCCAGTTTCCCAGGGACTTGTCTGATTTTAGTGCTGAAAGCCTTACATCCTGGGAACCCTCCTTACACATGGGCAAATCAGCATGATTAGTAATCTTACCCAGAATCCACATCTCCAGCCTGGATTTGTGGTCCTCTATTCTCCTTTTCGTGTCTATAATTTTTTAGATGGAGTAACTCCTGAATTATGATAACCAACTTTAAAAACATAAAATATCTCAATACGCTCCACTCAAGAATGTAAAGATTTACTGCAATTTTTGAGCTCTGAATTAAGAGAAGCATGCTAACTTGCTAGGATAGGAATATTTAAATGTATGGGAATGAATATTTTCCTGTCACCTCTTGTGAAAAATTGAATTCTGAATGACTTGCATGGATCCACATAGGCCACACAGGCAAAGGCTTGAACCACAGCTTATCTGAGTCATAGTTGAACACACCGATTCTCCCAGAATGTGAGGTGGTGGGAGGAATTGTCACAAAGCCAACTCCTACTTGCCTCTCTATCCCTCTAGAGAGGCTGTCATGAAAGTTTTTCATTACTTTTAAGGTTCTGAAAAGGTATAAAGCTTTCTGCCTCACCCCTAGAAGAATAGAGCTGCAAAATATAAACCACTTAGCTGTAGTCTGGAGCCAGCTCCTCAGCACCGGGTTATCCCACAGCTCATGTTGCAGTCATCTGGCCCCTTTTGTTTTGGTGTCATACTTTCTTGTGTGAGGGACAAGGACTATGAGGAGATGGCACCTTTGGCTGCCACACTCTTCCTTTCAGTGTCAATGTATGTAAGAAACTTTGTAAATCTAAAAGTAGCTAATTCTGTCTACCAACCAAATCTGGCACGCTTTTGCATTAGTTTGTCTTGTGTGTCCTTGACAAGAGATTGAGTTCTTTTCAAGAGGTCTTTATTATCTCGGCAATTGTGTTCACACTACCAAAGAATTAGAAGCCCCTCGAGGATTGGCAGCTGTCTTATTATTACATTATATCCTACCAGTATTTTTTGCAGCTACTGCTAGATTTTTTATGTCTTCATCCTGGACTGCTAGAACCGTTTGTATTACATCTTGGTGAGATGTAGCACACCTGCAGCCTTTCAGTTACCCAGAAATTTCAGTTTGAAATTTCCAGGAAAGTTTGGGAATAACCAACCTAACCTACTCACTTCAGCTGAGAAGTGAAAAAGTAGGATCTGGGAGTTATGCATGGCGGTGGAGAACTCTACCTACCTCACAGGCATGTTGTGAAACTATATCAATAATTGCAAAATATTTGGTATAAAATAACAACAAAATAATGATAAGAAGCAGTTGTGCATCTTATGAACGAGTAATTCCACTCCTATTTCTGTGAAATGAAAATGTGTTCATATGTGCCCCAGAGAATACTATAGCAAAAAGATTATCATAGCAGCATTACTAATTTTGTAACAGCAGAAAGCAATACAAATGTCCATTAACAGTAGAATGTGTGCATAAAACATGGTATTTTTATGCAATTGAATACAGTAATGAAAATGAATGATCAACACTATATGCAACAACATGGGTAAACCTCACAAACATAAGGTTCAATGAAAGAAGCCAGAGAGAAAAGATTACATACTGCATTATTTTATTTATATAAAGTTCAAAAAGAGGCAAGATTAATCTATGTCATTAGACATCAGGATAGTGATAAACCTGGAGTGGAGAGAAAATGACTGGAAGAGACAATGAGGGTTTCCTTGGAAGTGGTAATGTTCACTTTTTTTTTAAACCTGGGTAGAGGTTTCATGGATGTGTTCAGTTTGTGAAAATTCATTGAATTGTACAAACATGATTTTGTGAACTTTTCTATATGTATACTTCAATAAAAGGTTTATTACAAACATTAGCTCAAATTTATTGACCATTTTCTAAGTACCTAAGCAATAATTTGGAATAAGAGATCATGTGTATTGCACACCTATGATAAACAAGCGACTTTACAGACTCCTTTGCAAAAATGATCTCATTTCATTTGAAAATTTCCCCAGGAACTTCAAATTCTACTGCCAATCCTGGTGTTCAAATTCATAAGAGTATTAGTTCTGCTCTGGGGTAAGTAAGGATTATCATATCTGTGAGACTTAAAGTTCTTAAAAATAATATAATGTATACAAACACATTTTTGCAGCAATACTGCACATGTGAGAGCAAATTAAACCCAGATTGTAATTTCTACAATTTTTTAAAATCAACTTTTTAGGAAAATAAATTGTTCTACAAAAAAGACACGTGTTCTAGTTTGTTCATCGCAGCACTATTCACAATAGCAAAGACATGGAATCAACCTAGGTGCCATTAATGGTGGATTGGATAAAGAAAATGTGCTACATATACACGATGGAATACTATGCAGCCATAAAAGGAATGAAATCACGTCCTTTGCAGCAACGTGGATACAGCTGGAGGCCATCATCCTAAGCAAACTAATACAGGAACAGAAAACCTAATACTGCATGTTATCACTTATAAGTGGGAGCTAAATATTGGGTACCTATGGACATAAAGATGGTAACAAGGGACACTGGGGACTATTAGAAGGGGAAGAAGGGTGGGGAGAAAGGGCCAGAAAAACCACCTATGGGGTATTATGCTCAATACCTGGGTGATGGTATCATTCATGCCCCATCACACAATAAACCCATATAACAAACCTGCACATGAACTGCCTACATCTAAATAAAAGTTGAAATTATAAAAAAACAAACTAGGAGTTGGGTACAAAGTATAGTTAGATAGAATGAGTAAGATCCAGTGTTTGATAGCACAACAGGATGACTATAGTCAACAATAATTTATAGTATATTAAAAAATAACTAAAAGAGTATAATTGGAATATTTGTAACACAAAGAAATGCTTGGGGTGATGGATACCCTATTTACCCTGGTGCAATTATTACACATTGTATGCCTGTATCAAAATGTCTCATGGACCATACAAATATATACACATATTATCTAGCAATAAAAATAAAAAATAAAAACATCTAAAAATAATGAACTTTTTGAATAAGTTTAGATTTACAGAAAAGTTGCAAAAATAGTACAGATAATTGCTGTATACCTCTCACTAACTTGCCCCTAATTTTATCATCTTATTTTACCATATTACATTCACTAAACCTAGGAAACCAACATTGATATATAACAAAACTCTAGACTTTCATGTTTGCCCATGAATGTCATTTTTGTATTCCAGGATCCAATCCAGGATACCACATTGCATTTAGTTGGCATGTCTCCCAGTATCCTTTGATCTCTGACAGTCTATTTTTGGTTTTCATGACCTTGGCAGTTTTGAGGAATACTGGTTAGCCTTTCTGTACAATGTCCCTCAATTAGGGTTTGTCTTATTTTTGTTTATTTGATTAAACTGGGTTTATGGGATTTTACATCATATCAGGGAGTACAGGATATCCACATGACATCACTAGTGATGTTAACTTTGATTACTTGGTTAAGATAGAGTTTGCTAGGTTTATTCACAATCCTATTCACAATAAAATTACTGTTTTTCCGTTTTCATACTTTTTTCTTTAGAATTAAGTCACTAAGTTCAATCTACAATGAAGGGGTAGTTAACCTCTACCTCCTAGTAGTACAGAGTGGCTACATATTATACTTGAAATTCTTCTTTAAGAAAGACTCGTGTCTTCTCCTACACTGATTTATTCATTATATTATTTATCAGTATGGCAACGTGCATATGCTTTAAATTTTATTTTATTATTCATATTTTTTGAAATCCAATACTATATAATTTGTTTTCTTGCTCAAATTGTTTCAGCTTTGGCCACTGGGAGCTCTTTTGAGTGGGCTCTAGTGTCCTTTTGACATACCCCATTCCTTTGTTTTTTGAGTATTTCCTTACTTTCTGGTACTACAACATGTCACAAGTTTACTTTGTATTTTTTTGTTAAGCCCAGTCCTAGAATCAGTCGTTTCTCCAAAAGGCTCTGGTTCCTTTTATTGGAAAACAATATTTAGAAACCACTATCTAAGTGATGAGTTTACTAATTGTTATTGAGGGTGTTATTATTTCTAGGTCTTCTCAATGAAAGCTAGAGAATGTATTTCTTCTTTATGCTTAAACCATGTATACATAGATACATTTAATTGTTTCCGTACTTGTCCATCTGTGTATATATTAAACTAAACATATATTTTTTTTGAGACAGAGTCTTGCTCTGTTGCCCAGGCTGGAGTGCAGTGGCGCGATCTTGGCTCATTGCAACCTTCACCTCCTGAGTTCAAGCGATTCTCCTGCCTCAGCCTCCCGAGTAGCTGGGATTACAGGCATGTGCCACCATACCCAGCTAGTTTTTGTATTTTCAGTAGAGATGGGGTTTTGCCAAATTGGCCAAGCTGGTTTCAAACTCCTGACCTCAGGTGATCTGCCCACCTCAGCCTCCCAAAGTGCTGAGATTACTGGTGTGAGCCACTGTGCCTGGCCAACTAAACAAAATTTCATACTGAAGTTTCTGACTTCAATTCAGGACTGCATGCTGAGTTGTAGCCTACCCATCTTACTTATCTGTAACCTCTTTCTGATGGTAAGAGGTCTGGCTCCCACCATCTACCATCCCTTTACTTATTTATTCAATCCCAGTATACACGTAAAGCAGTTTCCAAATTACTAACCCACACTACAATGACAAAAATAATTTACGACCTAGACTACAGCATGTATGTAAAGTTCCTTTTGTCTTTAGTCTTTCAGTTTCTAGTCAAAACAGTTTTCCAAAGTTACTTGGGTAAGCTCTTCCTTTTCTTCACATCTTCATAAAGTTACTTAGGTAAACTCTTCCTTTTTTTGTCCTTCACTTCCTTTTTCAATGTTCACCATGCAAATATATGTCATTGTAGCATATATTTGTAATATAGTTAGATTCATTTGTCATTGTCTATATGTCATCCAGAGATCCCTGTATATCCTGGTTAATTGTTTGTTTTTTTTTTTTTTTTGCATATATTGATGTTTAGTCTTTGTGATGTATAGTTCTATGGGTTTTGATAAATGCATAGAGTTATGTATCCACCACCCCAATACCATAAAGAACAGTTCCCAGTCCAAATGTCCATCAATGATAGACTGGATAAAGAAAATGTGGTGTATACACACCATGGAATACTATACAGCCATAAAAAGAATGAGATCATGTCCATTACAGGGACATGGATGAATCTGGAAGCCATCATCCTCAGCAAACTAACACAGGAACAGAAAAGCAAACACCACATGTTCTCACTCATAAGTGGGAGCTGAACAATGAGAACACATGGACACAGGGAGGGGAACAACATACACTGCAGCCTGTCATTGGGGGCGAGGGGAGGGAGAGCATCAGGACAAATAGCTAATGCATGCAGCGCTTAAAACCTAGGT
Source organism: Macaca thibetana thibetana (assembly GCF_024542745.1). Classification (NCBI taxonomy): domain Eukaryota; kingdom Metazoa; phylum Chordata; class Mammalia; order Primates; family Cercopithecidae; genus Macaca; species Macaca thibetana. Next base: position 54,367,888 of record NC_065598.1, read on the forward strand.
GACAGGTTGATAGTTGCAGCAAACCACCATAGCACATGCATACATATGTAACAAACCTGCATGTTCTGCACATGTATCCCAGAACTTAAAGCAAAATTTTTTAAAAAATGAAGTAATGAGTTTTTCGATTTGGCTTTCATGGAATTGATATTGTCTTGGGGTCACTGAACTTCTCACATATGAAAATTTATCTTTTGCTTCATTTGGAAAGCATTTGGTTATTACTTCTTCAAATGTATTTTCTGCTCAAGTCCTGTCTTTTTGGAACTCCAATTATACATATGTTAGCTGCATTGATAATGTTCATCAGGTCTCTGAGTTTTGTTTATTTTTTCCCGAACATTTTTCTCCATGTTACTCAGATCTAATAATTTCCATCAATCTATCTTTAAGGTAAATATTTTTCCCTCTGTAATTGGCATTCTGTTATTGAGCCCATCCAATGTATTTTAATTTTACTTATTGCATTCCTCAGTTCTAAAATTTTCATTTGTGTTTTTCTTACAGGTTCTATTTCTCTTCTGAAGTTTCTTTTCCCTTCATTCATTTCAAGTATGGTTTTCTGTACCTTATGGAGTATAGTTACAATAGCTGCTTTAAAGTTATGTCTCATAATTCCAACATTTGAGTCTCTTTTGTTTTGTCATATATTGATTTTCTTTTTCCTTGAGAATGGGGCACATTTTCTGGTTCTTTGACATGGAGTAATTTTCTGTCATATCCTGGACATTGCAAATGTTATTTTGTGTAGCCTCTGGGTTGTTATAATCTTCTGAAAAATGTTGGTGCTTTTCTTTTAGCAGGAAATCCACCCAGTTAGATTCTTGCCATCAGTTCTGCCTTGCCTTTTCTAGGTTATAGTTAAAATCTCAGTGTAGTTCTCAAAACTGGTTTGGCGATACATACATATATATATATATACACACATATGCATGTATGAGGCTGAGACTTATGTAGGTGATTTAACTCTCTGCTCAGTTCCCTAAGCCTTTAAAATACTTGTTTGGTTAATTCTTGAACATGCATTGTTTAATGGTTGGGGCGAGAATTGTGTGGTTTCATACACATATATGGGGATATTTTCTCTATCTCTTTTCCTTCTGAGATTTCTTGTTCATACTACATCCTACCCAAGTTCTTTTTTGTGCTTCCTTTGACCAGAAAGATGGCAGAGAATCCCTCACAGTTTTAGTCATATGCTCTGCTCCAGTCTGTGAGTGGGATACACTCATGGCAAGGAGGAAAAAAAAAACCCTGGACCACTTACCCTTATGCAGGTCACTTCTCTATGTTTTAACTCTCTTCCACAATCTGTCTGGTTTTAGTTACTTTGCGGAGTGCTTAAGCAAGTTTTCTTTTCTTTAAAAAATTTTGACCAGAGTTTATAGGTATAATTAATGAATGTGGTGGTGCCTGTAGGGGGTTTATATTGCCATAGCAGAGTGGGAACTGCTAAGAGTGTTGTATTTTAAATTTCATTCTATTTCTCGCTTCTCTTTTCAACATTATGTTGATAACTATCCATGTTGTTATATGCAGATTTAATTGATTCTCTTTTCCCACTGCATGAGATCATTGCATGAGATCAGACATAAGGAGAGGCTTGGAGAGAGCAGACGCCTTCTGGATTCAAGAAGACGAGGTGAGCTGAAGTGCCTGGCTTTAGTGAAGACCCTGTGGGGGCTTCCTTGCTGCGGTTTCGACGTGCCTGACTCCACATGCCCCTAAGGTTTGAAGAAAAGCTGTTGGGGGTTCGGGACCTAACCGCATCAAAGTCGCCTTTAGCGGTGCCTGGACCCAGTTCGCATGGAAGAAAGTAGGAGGCAGAATCCTCTTTGGGCCTCAGAAAGGAAAGATCTGGACTTGGTTCGGGCCGTGGAAGGGAGGGATGCAGACCTAGTTGGGATCGCAGAAAGGAAGGATCTTAAAGGTCATTATATATTAGAATAATTATATACGTATTTATATATAAATATACAGACATATTTACATATAATATTATATCATGTATTATATAATATATTATTTATAATATATTTTATATCTTATACTACATAGAATATATATTATATATCTCATACTATATAGAAGATATATTATATATCTTCTATATATATAGAAGATATGTTATATATCTTCTATATATATAGAATATATGTTATATATCCTATATATAGAAGATATGTTATATATCTTCTATATATATAGAATATATGTTATATATCCTATATATAGAAGATATGTTATATATCTTCTATATATATAGAATATATGTTATATATCCTATATATAGAAGATATGTTATATATCTTCTATATATATAGAATATATGTTATATATCTTCTATATATATATAAAGATATGTTATATATCTTCTATATATATAGAATATGTTATATATCTTCTATATATATAGAACATATGTTATATATCTTCTATATATATAGAACATATGTTATATATCTTCTATATATAGAACATATGTTATATATCTTCTATATATAGAACATATGTTATATATCTTCTATATATAGAACATATGTTATATATCTTCTATATATAGAACATATGTTATATATCTTCTATATAGTATAGTATATATATTATATGTACTATACTATATGTAATATACATAATATAATATAATATAATCTTTTGCTTTTCTGTGGTATTAATTGTAATGTCTCCTCTTTCATTTCTGATTTTGAGTCTTCTCTTGTTTTTTCTTAGTTGATCTAGCTAAAGGCTTGTCAATGTTATCTTTTCATAAAACCAACTCTTGGTTTCACTGATTTTTTTCCTATTGTTTCTCTAATCTCTATTTCATTTACCTCTGCTCTGGTCTTTATTATTTCCTTTATTCTACTAATTTTGAGCTTATTTGTTCTTCTTCTTCCAGTTCCTTGAGGTGTGACGCTAGATTGTTTGGGATCTTTTTTCTTTTTGATGTATGTATTTATTGCTGTAAACTTCCTTCTTAGAAGTGCTTTTGCTGCATTCCATAAGTTTTAGTATGTTGTGTATAGATTTTCACTTGTCTCAAGATATTTTAAAATTTCCCTTTAATTTCTTCCTTGACATATTGGTTATTCTGGAGTATGTTGTTTAATGTCCATACATTTATGAAAGTTCCACAATTCTTATCATTAATGATTTCTAGTTCCATACCACTGTGCATGTATTACTTGATGTGATTTCAATATTCTTAAATTTGTTAAGACTTGTTTTTGGCCTAACTTATGATCTATCCTGGAGAATTTTCTATCTGTGCTTGATAATAATGTATATTCTATTGGATAAATATTCTGTAGGTCCTTTTTGTCTAAAGTGTAGTTCAAGTTCAATGTTTCCCTATCGATTTTCTGTCTGGCTGATCTGTGAATTGTTGAAAATGGGGTCTCGAAGTCTCCTACCACTATTGTATTGCAGTCTACTACTCCCTTCAGGTCTATTAATATTTGTTTTATATATTTAGGTGCTTCTATGTTGGGTGCATATATTAAATATATTTATAATTCTTAGATATTCATGATGAATTGATCTCATCATCATTATATAATTATATAATATAATATCATTGATCTTTTATTATTTTTGACTTTAAGCCTATTTTATTTGACATAAGTATAGTTATCCTTGCTCTCTTTTGAATGATTGAATGAATAAATAAATGCCACGAATTGTTTTCTGCATGGGGGAACAGTGCACCATGTCACAAGAGACAGTCTAAGTACAAGTTGATACTTTTAAAGCATCAATATAGTCATTGTGAGATCAATAAAAACTTTTCATGGAGTTTTATACATTACTGTTTTTATTCTGAATTGCATATGATGTGCGGGCACCCGATCTTTTAGTGTTTAGAACCTCTAAATGTTTTAATCTGGTAATACTTGAAAGACACAAATGAACATGACCTAGTCCCCTGCTCCAGAGCAGCTCTAGCAAAGAGAGACATAGACACAAGGTATAACAACACTATGTAAATAGTGTTGGGATAGAGGGTCTGTAGGAAGAGTTGGTGTGGGAGTTCCGAGAAGCACATTCCTCCCAGGGGAAACAGGAGAATCAAATAGGAACAGAGATACAGAGTGGGGAACAGAGAAGTCAAATGGAGAATAAGAGGGAGTGATAACTGAATAGGGGTCTTAAGCAGAAAAAGGGAGCTACATTGAGGAAAATGGAAAGCTGAAAGTAGGTATGGAGGGGAGGAGACTGACAGGCAGGAACGGAGACCCCCTCTGGAGGCGGAAAGAGGCAGGACCACTTCCGGCCAGGGAGGGGGATAGGCTCAGACGTAAGGAGAGGCTTGGAGAGAGCAGACGCCTTCTGGATTCAAGAAGACGAGGTGAGCTGAGGTGCCTGGCTTTAGTGAAGACCCTGTGGGGACTTCCTGGCTGCGGTTTCGACGTGCCTGACTCCACACGCCCCTAAGGTTTGAAGAAAACCTGCTGGGGGCTCGGGACCTAACCGCATCAAAGTCGCCTTTAGCGGTGCCTGGACCCAGGTCGCATGGAAGAAAGTAGGAGGCAGAATCCCCTTTGAGCCACAGAAAGGAAAGATCTGGACTTGGTTCGGGCCGTGGAAGGGAGGGATACCTAGTTGGGACCGCAGAAAGGAAGGATCGAGAAATCCTTCAGACGGTAGCAAGAGGGGAGGAAGATACACACAGTTCCGGAGTGAGATAGGAGATGGCAGGACTCCGTTTAGGCTGGAGAAAGGGGGCAGGACCCTGTTTGGGCCACAGAATGGAGGGATCGGGACCCAGAGAAAGGAGTGGGCAGCATCCCTTTTGAGCAACGGAAAGGACCAGATTCAGACTGGAGAAAGAAGGGGATATGACCTGGTTGGTTCCGGTTTGAAAGGGAAGAGACAGGACCTGGTAAGGTTTGAGAACAGGAATACACAGAAGGTTCACACAGTTGGATTTGGGGGTGGGGTATTCATGTTGCAGAAAGGGCGGAGCCGCACACTTGCGGACGTGGAAAGAGAAGGGAGTGGCGTTGGTTGGGGAAGGGGTGGTGCAGAGACGTACCGCAGAGCGGAGGGAGGGGGCTTATTAAAGGAAGGGAAGGTGCAGAGAAATGCTGCAGAGCGGAGGGAGGGGTGTGTATTGGGAAGGGGCGGTGTGTAGCAGTACAGTAGAGGAGAGATGGGTTGTGTTGGGGTAGGTGCGGTGCGGAGTGGTACTGCGGAGGGGAGTGGTATTGCGGAGGGGAGTGGTACTGCGGAGGGGAGTGGTACTGCGGAGGGGAGTGGTACTGCGGAGGGGAGTGGTACTGCGGGGGGGAGTGGTACTGCGCGGGGGAGTGGTACTGCGGGGGGGAGTGGTACTGCGGGGGGGAGTGGTACTGCGGAGGGGAGTGGTACTGCGGAGGGGAGTGGTACTGCGGGGGGGAGTGGTAGTGCGGTACGGGAGGGAGGGGCTGGTGTTGGGGGAAGGGTTGGATCGAGATGTGATGCAGTTAGAAGAGTGAGTCAGGGGTGGCGCCAAGATGTTCTGTTGCTCTGAGAGCAGGGGGCAGATGTGGGATTGAGCTGGTTAGAAACTGTCCGGTTTACCAAGGCGCATGCGCGCGGAGGGCCTTGAAGAACCGGTTCTTTTGGGAGAGCGGTGGGCCTAAGGGGGTGAGGGTGCCTCTAGTCGGTGCGCCTGCGCACTATCGAGTTGCGGAGGGGGCGTGTAAAGGGGCGGGGTCGTAGAACTGACCCTCTTGGAGGCAAAACGGAAACCAGATGGCCTGGGTTTTTTAGGTATGAAAACCCAGGAGTTGAAGGGATTAGGGCCCAAGGTTACATGAGACTCTCCTAAGTAAGGATAGGTGAGATGTCTGATGAATCTCCCCCTCCCTCTCATTCTCTAATTCAGGCCCATTCCCCTCAGACTCAGCTGTTACTCGGCCTCCCAGAAAGATGGATAGGAGAAATGACTACGGATATAGGGTGCCTCCATTTCAGGTGAGGCCTCTCTGCATTCTCTCTTGGCCATCTGCCCCGTCCTGAGTTCACTTACTGCTCTTCAGACCCCTTCCACTGTGTAGTTTCATAATTCCCTGCCTAACTCATCTCAGTCCTCCCTTACGTGGTGAAGGGGAGGAGAGGAAAACCTGCCTGACTCTATTCCTTCCTTGATCCCTACCCCTTCCCTCACCCCATTTCAATTAACCACTGCTCAGAGGAAGGGAAGGCCTTTGTGGAAAGGGGTGGGCTTTAGGGAGGCCAGATGGCCCAGAGGATCATAATCCTAAGTGTGTAGGGCCCTCTGCCTCCCCCTGGGAGCCTGGGGCTTCCCTTGCCTCCAGATATACAGACTGAGACTACAGAAGAGGACAGTGTCTTGCTGATGCATACCCTGTTGGCGGCAACCAAGGACTCCCTGGCCGTGGACCCACCAGTTGTCAGCCGGCCTAAGAAAAGCAAGACCAAGAAGGCCCCTATAAAGGCTATTACTAAGGCTGCACCTGCTGCCCCTCCAGTCCCAACTGCCAATGAGATTGCCACCAACAAGCCCAAAATAACTTTGCAGGCTTTAAACCTGCCAGTCATTACCCAGATCAGTCAGGCTTCACCTACCACTGAGGTAACCAATACTCAGGTTTCTTCAGTCACTGCTCAGCCTAAGAAAGCCAACAAGATGAAGAGAGTTACTGCCAAGGCAGCGCAAGGCTCCCAATCCCCAACTGGCCGTGAGGGTGGCGCTACACAGCTCAAGTCACCCTTGCAGGTCCTAAACCTACCAGTCATCTCACAGAATATTCACGCTTCAATTGCCAATGAGTCAGCCAGTTCCCAGACCTTGATAACCTCTATCAAGCCTAAGAAAGCTTCCAAGGCTAAGAAGGCTGCGAATAAGGCCATAGCTAGTGCCACCGAGGTTTCACTGGCTCCAACTGCCACCCATACAGCTACCACCCAAGGCCAAATTACCAATGAGACAGCCAGTATCCACACCACAGCAGCCTCCATCCGAACCAAGAAAGCCTCCAAAGCCAGGAAGATAATTGCTAAGGTCATAAATACTGACACTGAGCATATACAGGCTGCAAATGTCACTGAGACAGCTACCAGGCAGATTGAGGCCTCAGTAATAGCTATCAGGCCCAAAAAATCCAAGGGCAAGAAGGCTGCCAGTAGGGGCCCAAATTCTGTCTCTGAGATTTCTGAGGCCCTACTTGCCACTCAAATGGTCACAAACCAGGCCCTGGCAGCTACCCTGCGGGTCAAGAGAGGGTCTAGGGCTCGGAAGGCTTCCACTAAGGCTCGGGCAACTGAAAGCCAGACTCCAAATGCTGACCAAGGGGCCCAGGCCAAGATGGCCTCTGCTCAGACCAACGTAAGTGCCCTCGAGACTCAGGTTGCTGCTGCTGTCCAGGCCCTGGCAGATGACTATCTGGCTCAGTTGAGTCTGGAGCCCACAACCAGGACCCGGGGCAAGAGAAACCGAAAGGTGAGATCTCTGACATTACCATCCTTAACTTTGTGCTTCTTTTCCATTTCTACCCTTCTGGTTTGTTCATTTCTTCTATAAAAGTTTAACTTTGAGCTAGTCCCTGTGTTCAGATAGGCTGTGGAAGATGCTGAGAAGAAGGTGACATAGTTTCTGCCCCCTAGTAGTTCACAGATTGGTGAGGAAATAAGACATCCATACGCTCAGCTACAACCTGTATGTAATTCTACTTGTATTTAAATAGTAGTTACCATGTGCCAGGCTTTGTGTTGGGGACATTTACACAAGGTATGTCTGAATGTCTTGAAAGTAACTCTTACCAACAAGGGATCATAGGTCCCAGTTTTACACATAAGAAAACTGAGTCCCAGAGAAATGAAGTGACTTGTCCAAGAGATACCAGCCAGCATAATTGGTGGTAGCCAAAGGAAGAGAAAGACCCTTAGGCTCTTATCTTGAGTTGTTCCTAGCCTGACAGAGGAATGAAACTCCTTCCTGGAAGACAGTGAAAGATAAGCTCAGGACTTAGGGTGGCCAATGGCAAGGTCAGGATCAGGCTCCACTACAGCAAGGCTGAGGGAGGGGGTTAGAGAGACTTTCTGTCTGGAGCAGGCAAGGTGAGGAGCCAGAGCCATCTCTTTCACCTGGTGACTCTGGACCTTCCTTCTTTCTGATGATGAAGTCCAAGCATCTGAATGGGGATGAGAGAAGTGGCAATAATTACAGGCGGATCCCATGGGGCCGGAGGCCTGCGCCACCGCGAGATGTGGCCATTTTACAAGAAAGGGTAAGAATCCAATACTGTCTAGTCTCTTCTCTTCTTCACCTGCCCTCTGCTCTGCCACCTCCCGAGTTTTCTGCAAGCATGTTAAGATCTCTCAATCTATTCCTCTCCTCCCAGGCTAATAAGTTGGTGAAATACCTGTTGGTTAAGGACCAGACAAAGATCCCCATCAAGCGCTCAGGTAGTGTCCTACCAACCCTCCTCCTTGAGCTCTCCTCTCCACTCCCCTCTTCTCCCATAGTCTGGTAGTAACACTTTATGGCCTCTTTGTTCTCTCATATCTCCACACCTGCCCTCCTCACACTCTGCCATGGCTGGCGTCTTCCATTAACTCACTTCAGGTCTCTGGTTGCACTGACCCAACAGGACTGGCAAAAGGGCTGCAGCTCTGTGGCCCCCGCTAAGCTCAGCTACTCTCACCTCTCCTTTTCTACAGACATGCTGAGGGATGTCATCCAAGAATATGATGAATATTTCCCAGAAATCATTGAACGAGCAAGCTACGCTCTGGAGAAGGTGAAGGGGCAGTGCCGGCGGATGGGCGCAATGGGGAAGCTTTGAATTGAGCAAAGATATATATGTCTCTTTTGGAGAGAATCACAGAGACATGCTAATCCAGCCCCATTACTGTGTGAATGGGCAGACAGTGGCCTAGGGAGAGGTGTAGACTTGCCATGGGTCACACAGCATGTCAGTGATGAAAGCATGGCAAGGACATAAGCCACTCAACTTAGTCTCAGCTTCTATCCATGGTTTGACACATTCTGCATGTATTTCAGATCTCACCTCTCCCTTGTATCCCCATTCTCTGTCTCCTTAGATTCCTGCTCATCACAAAGATGATGTTGATGACAATAGTACATTTGCTGTGTGTTTACTGCGTGCCAGGCACTTGGCTGTGTGCTTTATGTGCATTATCTCACTGGTTTCTTACACATGCAAACCCCCTAAGTACACTGGGAGTTTTAGGATGCCCAGAAAGTTCACTGATACCCAAGCTGAATTTTGTGATCTCACAGGCTATTCTTTTACTTGGCAGATGTTTCGAGTCAATCTGAAAGAAATTGATAAGCAAAGTAGCTTGTATATTCTCATCAGCACTCGGGAATCCTCTGCAGGCATACTGGGAACGTAAGCTGGGAAAGGGCTGGAGTGGGAAGGGAGCTTTTGCTTTTTTCTGTGCTGCTACCCCTTCTTTGTCCTACTTCCCCCATCCTTTTAGGGAGTCAGGAAAAACAGAGTCTCAAAAGCCCCGTCTCAGCACCTGCACATAGTTGGAGCCCTGCTCACAGGAGTGGCACCTGATTATGACTGATGGGTGTAGGAGCCTAGGGTGGGACATTCCTGCTGTCAGGTTTGCTGTCTCTGTAGAAGCTTCTCAGGAAAGCAGGCCTGTCATTGCTTGCCTCTTCCTACTGAGTGCCTGGCCTGGCTTTGGCAGAGTGGTTCTCAAGGAGGGCTTCCTGGTGTGGGTGGATCAGGATGCATGAAGCGCAGGAGTATCAGTGGGGCTGAAGGTTCTGGGAGAGAAAGAAGGGATTCACATGGACTGAGTGCTTGTGTTGTACCAGGTTGACAGCCATTCTTCTGTCTTCTTGGCAACCTGAGGAAGGGAGAATATGATTTTCCCATTTTACTGAATAATAGACCAAGGCTTGCAAGTCTAAGTGCCTTGCCCAGGGTGGCATAGAGCTGGCAGCAGAGACTGGGCAGAATTCTGTATCTGAGGCATCTGGAAGAGGCTAGCCTAGTAAGCTGACTGGTGTGTCTTTTGTGGATGGCTGCTGAACATAAACCTTCTTTCTGTCCTGTTATTCCCTTAGGACCAAGGACACACCCAAGCTGGGTCTCCTCATGGTGATTCTGAGTGTCATTTTTATGAATGGCAACAAGGCCAGTGAGGGTGAGTGGCTGGTCATGCAGCTGAATGGGCGGCCATGGTCTAGATTCCATGTGTTCAATTTCTGTCCCTGTCTCCTCTTGCCTCCCCTTGCAGCTGTCATCTGGGAGGTGCTTCGCAAGTTGGGGCTGCACCCTGGGTATGATTGGGCTTCTCAGCGCTTGCTGTCCGTATTGTCCTTTGGCAAGAGAGGACGGTCCTAGGATTGCATCAGTCTGGTGGTCTGGTGGAGCGGGTGGGGTGTTGGACTGGGTAGAGGGCCCAGGGTTCTGACCTGGGTGGATGATGGGCAAATGGTCCTGAACTCTCTGCTCGCTCTCTCCTGTATGTCCTCTGTCTGTTCTAAGCTGAAATGTTAGATAGACCTTCAGGGATCCCTGACAAAGAGGCATCTGGTCTTAACTGCTTGCTTCTAGTGGCCATGTGCTCACTACTTTCTTCGCTTCATTGAGACTGCCCCATGTGCTAGAGAGGTCTCTTCCATGTTGGGAAATGCCTCTGCCCTCATCTGGGCAGTTCTGATCTGTGTTCATGGGTTATTTTTCCCATTGTCAGGGTGAGGCATTCACTCTTTGGGGAAGTGAGGAAGCTCATCACAGACGAGTTTGTGAAGCAGAAGTAAGTGGTGTTTGGGGCTTTGTCTGGCCCTGAAGTGTTCTGGGTATACTGATCTTATTCAGAAAGTGCTTAGTGCCTTTCTTACACTAGCTCTAGAGGGATGGGCATCCTGTGTTCTAGAACTGATACTGTCTAAAATTCCCACGGGCAGACCTTTCCAGGACTGGGCCAGACTCAACACAAGGCCCTTGCAGTGGGGTGCGCTCAGAGCAGAGGGCCTTAAGAATGGCTCCTCTGTTTACAACACACCCAACAGGAATTTGGGCTTACTCCTCACAGGTGGCATGATACTTTGGCCTTCCTGTGACATCATGCCCTATACATGTCTCCCCTGGAGAAGCCCAAGGGACTGCTTTGTACAGGGCCAGTGGAAAATGGCTCAGTATTGGAGGCCAAGACCATGAACTGTGTTTGGTAGTGAGTGTGGGGCTGGAGGGTCTTAGAAATCCTTCTCCAGGGGCTGTTTGTATTTCTTTGGAGGAGGTGGCCACCTGGTGTCTAGTGCTTAAGACAGCAGGCTTGCTTGGTTAGAAACAAGTTTCATTTCCTTTTTCCAAGGTACCTGGAGTACAAGAGGGTCCCTAACAGCAGACCACCTGAATATGAGTTCTTCTGGGGCTTGCGCTCCTACCATGAGACTAGCAAGATGAAAGTCCTCAAGTTTGCATGCAAGGTAATAGGAGAGCTGCCGGAGCTTGGCATATTAAGGCAATGGGATACCCTTGGCTGGGGCAAGCAATGCACAGGGATGGGCAGGTACAGAGCAGCCTGGAGCTCATATATAAACATGTGGAACCTCCTTTATGTCCTAGGGTGCTGCTAGATATCTAGTTTACATCATCTCATTGATTCTTCATACTTTGTATTAATCTGCATGGGCTGCCATAACAAAATACCATAGACTGGGTGGATTAAAAAACAAATTTATTTTCTCATAGTTCTTGAGGGTGAGAATCCCAGGTTAGGGTCCACTAGGGTCAGTTCCTGGTGAAGGCTCTCTTCTTGGCTTGCAGATGGCTGCCTTCTTGCTGTGTCCTCACATGGCTTTGTGTGTGAGAGAGAAGAGAGCAAGCTTTCTGGTGTCACTTCTTATAAGGACACTAATCCTATTGATCAGGACCCCACCCTTATGGCCTCATTTAACCTTAATTACTTCTGTAAAGGCCCTATCTCCAAATACAATCACACTGGGTGTTAGGGATTCAACGTACAAATTTGGGGACAGGCACAACACTTCAGTTCATAACATATATACTCTTTTATTTCCTGTAATTATAAATGAAGACACTTAGGCTAAGTGAGGTTAAGTAACTTGTCCAAGGTCATATAGCATGTAAATCGTCAGAGCTGAAATGATTTCAGAACTGACCCATGACAGAGCCCCAATAACTAAGAATTTTTAAAAAGTATGGCTACTAGTTCAATACAAAGCCCATAGATTAATATGTGATTACTAGGGTTATTTTCTTATTATGATTATCATCCCCATTTCAGGTGCAGAAAAAAGACCCCAAGGACTGGGCTGTGCAGTACCGCGAGGCAGTGGAGATGGAAGTCCAAGCTGCAGCTGTGGCTGTGGCTGAGGCTGAAGCCAGGGCTGAGGCAAGAGCCCAAATGGGGATTGGAGAGGAAGCTGTGGCTGGGCCCTGGAATTGGGATGACATGGATATCGACTGCCTAACAAGGGAAGAGTTAGGCGATGATGCTCAGGCCTGGAGCAGATTTTCATTTGAAATTGAGGCCAGAGCCCAAGAAAATGCAGATGCCAGCACCAGCGTCAACTTCAGCAGAGGAGCTGGTACCAGGGCTGGCTTCAGCGACGGTGCTAGTATTAGCTTCAATGGTGCACCCAGCTCCAGTGGTGGACCTGGCATTACCTTTGGTGGTGCATCCAGCTCCAGTGCCAGCTTCAGCAATACAGCCAGCATTAGCTTTGGTGGCACACTGAGCACTAGCTCCAGCTTCAGCAGTGCAGCCAGCATTAGCTTTGGTGGTGCACCCAGCACCAGCACTAGTTTCAGCAGTGAAGCCAGCATTAGCTTTGGTGGCACGCCTTGTACCAGTGCCAGCTTTAGTGGTGGAGTCAGCTCTAGTTTTAGTGGCCCACTCAACACCAGTGCCACTTTCAGTGGTGCAGCCAGCTCTGGCTTTGGAGGCACACTCAGCACCACGGCTGGCTTTAGTAGTGTACTCAGCACCAGCACCAGCTTTGGCAGTGCACCCACAACGAACACAGTCTTCAGTAGTGCGCTTAGCACCAGCACTGGCTTTGGAGGCACACTCAGCACCAGTGTCTGCTTTGGTGGCTCTCCCAGCTCCAGTGGTAGCTTTGGTGGTACACTCAGTACCAGTATCTGCTTTGGTGGCTCTCCCTGCACCAGCACTGGCTTTGGAGGCACACTCAGCACCAGTGTCTCCTTTGGTGGCCCTTCCAGCACCAGTGCCAATTGCGGTGGTACACTAAGTACCAGCATCTGCTTTGATGGCTCTCCCAGCACTGGTGCTGGCTTTGGTGGTGCTCTCAACACCAGTGCCAGCTTTGGCAGTGCGCTCAACACCAGTGCTGGTTTTGGTGGTGCTATGAGCACCAGTGCTGACTTTGGCAGTACACTAAGCACCAGTGTCTGCTTTGGTGGCTCTCCTGGCACCAGTGTCAGCTTTGGCAGTGCACTCAACACCAGTGCTGGTTTTGGTGGTGCTGTCAGCACCAGCACTGACTTTGGTGGTACACTAAGCACCAGCGTCTGTTTTGGTGGCTCTCCCAGCACCAGTGCTGGCTTTAGTGGTGCACTCAACACCAATGCCAGCTTTGGCTGTGCCATCAGCACCAGTGCCAGCTTCAGTGGTGCTGTCGGCACCAGTGCTGGCTTCAGTGGTGTACCCAGCACCAACCCTGGCTTTGGCGGTGCATTTAACACCAGTGCTGGCTTCGGTGGGGCACTTAGTACCACTACTGACTTCGGTGGTACTCCCAACAACAGCATTGGCTTTGGTGCTGCTCCCAGCACCAGTGTCAGCTTTGGTGGTGCTCATAGCACCAGCCTCTGTTTTGGTGGAGCTCCCAGCACCAGCCTCTGCTTTGGCAGTGCATCTAATACAAACCTATGCTTTGGTGGCCCTCCTAGCACCAGTGCCTGCTTTAGTGGTGCTACCAGCCCTAGTTTTGGTGATGGACCCAGTACCAGTACCGGTTTCAGCTTTGGCAACGGGTTAAGCACCAGTGCTGGATTTGGTGGTGGACTGAACACCAGTGCTGGCTTTGGTGGTGGCCTAGGCACCAGTGCTGGCTTCAGTGGTGATCTAAGCACCAGTTCTGGCTTTGATGGTGGGCTAGGTACCAGCGCTGGCTTCAGTGGAGGACCAGGCACCAGCACTGGCTTTGGTGGTGGACTGGGCACCAGCGCTGGCTTCAGTGGCGGACTGGGCACCGGTGCTGGCTTTGGTGGTGGACTGGTCACTAGTGATGGCTTTGGTGGTGGACTGGGCACCAATGCTAGTTTTGGCAGCACACTTGGCACCGGTGCTGGCTTTAGCGGTGGCCTCAGCACCAGCGATGGCTTTGGCAGTAGGCCTAATGCCAGCTTCGACAGAGGACTGAGTACCCTCATTGGCTTTGGCAGTGGTTCCAACACCAGCACTGGCTTTATTGGCGAACCCAGCACCAGCACGGGCTTCCATAGTGGACCCAGTTCTATTGTTGGCTTCAGTGGTGGACCAACCACTGGTGTTGGCTTCTGCAGTGGACCAAGCATCAGTGGCTTCAGCGGTGGACCGAGCACAGGAGCTGGCTTCGGCGGTGGACCAAACACTGGTGCTGGCTTTGGTGGTGGACCAAGCACCAGTGCTGGCTTCGGCAGTGGAGCCACCAGTCTTGGTGCCTGTGGCTTCTCCTATGGCTAGTGAGGTTTCAGGTAACTGCAATATTTCCATAGCCAGGACCCACAGGGATGGGTATAAGAGCTGGGAGATGTTATAAGAAACACTAAGGCAGGAGAGCGGGGTGGAAAGGTGAGGGCAATGAAGGAATTATGAGAAGACAGTGCATTTGGTGCTAAAATGTGTTCCTATTTGTTTTGTTTTCAGATTTATTCCCCATGTTTACAGACACCGCTAATAAATTGCAGTAGTCCTTCCCATGGAGCCAAAGTACATCCTTGGAATCTTTGTCCACACAGCAGTCAAAGCACCTACGGCCAATCAGCTAAGGGTGTCATGTGATGGAAAAATCTGTTTGCTGTTCCTGCTTTATTGTTTGCTTTCTGTGTGCTGTCATATTTTGGTATCAGAGTTACATTAAATTTGCAAAATGAATTGGAGTTTTTTCTGTCTTTTAATGTGCTTAGGTAGTTGTGGAGTGGCATCTTGGGTTCACAGAAGAGCTGGAGATCAGCATAGCTCTTTGGAGAAAATGGGGCTCCAGCTTTTGGCTCAAAGGCAAATATGACTTCAGCAGGATAGAGGCCTGGGGAAAGCATGGCAGGCAAGAGGATAACAGCTTGAGGAAAGATATGGAGAGGGAAAGCCTGGAGCAGAAGGCAAAGGGAGAGGCTTCTGGACAGTAAGTATAGATTCATTTTGAATCACTGGTGTAAGAATGGAGGGAAGGGCAGAGGTCACTAGGGGAGGACATAAGAACAAGGGAGGGTTTAATTGGGATAGGAGAGGAAAACTTGGGCATATTGTATAGACTGTGGGGCAAAAGCTAATAGGGACAGGAGATCGATATGGAAGAGTCAGGAATTGACTGAAGTAGCCCATCCCCGAGAAGGTGGGATGGAATAGGGTACCAGAGAAGACGACCCTGACTTTGAACAGACTTAAGGGTGGCTGTGGATGCAGATAAATATAGATCTGCTTCAAGCACGGATCGGCAACTTCTGTAGTAGACAACAAC
Source organism: Macaca thibetana thibetana (assembly GCF_024542745.1). Lineage (NCBI taxonomy): Eukaryota > Metazoa > Chordata > Mammalia > Primates > Cercopithecidae > Macaca > Macaca thibetana. The sequence continues at coordinate 54,383,531 of NC_065598.1, forward strand.
AACAAAAAACGGAGAGGTGGATTATGCAGGGTTTAGGTCTTGCTGGGTGGTTGTGATGGAAGAACAAGGGAAAAAGGCAGCAAGTGTATGAGTCTGTCTCTTTACCACTGGGTCACTGGTACCTGGCTTATGGTAGTTGCATGGAGAGTGGCTGAAGAGATGGCCCATAGTATCCAACATAGTTAGGGACAGAACACTAAGGATAGATTGGGGGACAATAGAGCATTCAAAGGACTCTGCTCTTGATGCTGTACAGCGACAAATATTGTTCATTCAAAAAATACTACAGGGCTGGGCACAGTGGCTCATGTCTGTAATCCCAGCACTTTGGGAGAGGCCAAGATGGGAGGATCACTTGAGCCCAGGAGTTCAAGACCAGCTTGGATAACATAGTGAGACCTCGTCTCTACAAAATAATTGAAAATTAGCTGGGCATGGTGGTGTGCACCTGTGGTCCCAGCTACTTGTGACAGAGGCTGGGGTGGGAGGATCGCATAAGCCCAGGAGTTCGGGGCTGCAGTGAGCTGAGATTGCACCACTGCACTTCAGCCTGGGTGACAGAGTGAGACCCTGTCTCAAAAAAAAAAAAAAAAAAAAAAGGAAATACTACATATATGCCTACTGTATGGAGGCATACTGCTAGGGATTCAGTGGATGATATAGAGTTGTAAGGACTGGGGTAGTGGGTGGGCAGTGGTCAGACAGTTGGATGCTTGCATTTAAGAAGTCAGACCAGGGAGATGATACCAAAATCCATGGAGTAGGTAGTTGAAGGAGAGAAGATGAGTTGAGGGGGTCAGGGGACTGTGAGGCCAGAGTATTGGTTGGATCATTCACATAAACAGTGAAATCACTCAGGATGGCAGCAAGAGTTGGAGAAGAAAGGAACACTTGGCTCAAGTGCCAGATTCTTCTCTTGAGTGTAAGGATGAAAGTGTCATGCCCACAGCCACCTTGCTGGAACAAGGCCCACAGGAACTCACAGGCACCTATCTTCTCCCCCATCTTTGGAGGTGCTACTGTAGAACTTTTCCCTCCAGGAAATCCTTACCTGTTCCATGCCCTCATAGCAGCAGAGCTGGGTCAGGATTAGGATCAGTACCTTGAGAACAATTGGAAAAGCCTCGCCATGACCTCCTCCTCTCCTCTTGTAGGCAGTAAGTCTTTATTCGTCAGAGAAAAGGAATTAAGAAGGAAAGTTTCATCCAGAGCTAGATAGCTCCTTAGTTGCGGCCAGTAAGTGAGGCTTGTTTGGGAGTTGCGGAGACTTCTTCACTGGCGGTGGAGTACCTCAGTGAGGCCAAGGCAGAGTAGGGGAAGGGCAAGGATAGCATTTCCTAAAGGTGGAAGGCGATGAGGACACTTTCTTGGAAAGGGCTCAGTAGTGGGCAGGGACAGTATCCAGGGCTTCCTCAGGTTCCCGGGTGATGTCCACATTCTGAGGAGAGAGCGCAGGATCAATAGGAAGGAGACAGCAGTGCAGGGCCCCAACCTCCCCCCTGCCTCTTGTCCTCATTGCCAGGCTCCCCTCTTTCAGCCAGGCTGGGATCCTGACCCTCAGGTAGGCCTGGGGGAATCTCAGCCTGAGGCCTTTTTGGCAGGAATTGCCCCAGCCCTGTATCTCCATAGTGCCTTGGGTCTGGGCTGTGGTTTCCACATTTCTGGGTGCTGGTTGCTCCCTCTGTTGGTGCAAAACACGCAGGCTTCGTGGGGTTGGGGCAGCCTTTCTGTGGATAAGGTGCTTTCACCATGTGCTGTGTCCACAGCCAGTTTGGGCCATGGAGTCCCCCACCTACCTCAGGCTTCTCCCGGTGTGTGTTCACGGCTTCCACATTCAGGTAGATGGACTCCACTTTGCAGCCTTGGAAAAGAACAATCCATCTGTCCATAAGCCCCCAAGGTAGGCACAGGTCTTCCCTGAGGTATCACCTCCCCCGCATCACCAGCCACACCCCCAGCTTCATACTGTGTACAGATCATGACTCGCCTGTACAGAGGAGAATTTAGACAGCTGTGTGATGTGTGGGGAAGACACCAGGCCTAAGAGGCAGCCAACAGGGCATCCTGTCACCTCTGCCCCTAATAGTCTTAGTTATGTGAGCTTCAGTTGCTCATTTGTAAATGGGGATGGAGATGAGAGATGAACTCTGGCTGCCCACAGCTCTCGAGGTCTGCAGGACAGCAGTCTCATCTATGTAATATTGATGTAGCTCTGCGGATCCTCCAAGCCGTGTTAGGTGCTGAAGAGGTGGAAGAGTCCTGGGGCCACTGCCTTGGGCGATCAGTGCCAGGCAAAGTTTATCTGGAGGACAGTGTGGTTGTGGCAACACCAGGAGTGTGGAAGGTCACGTGGGAGTTCTAGGGAACCTGAAGAAGGAGGAGGGTGCATCACTGGGGCTTGGGGCTGACAGAGGGGGCCTAATGCCTGTGGAAGCTCCCTTAGCTTCATCCCTGTGGACTGCACCTTACTCCAGGCTTCAGTAGGTCATCTGCCCTGTTTGCACCCCAGAATAGATTTGATTCTGTCCCTCCCCTGTTCATGAACCTTTCATAGCTAATGTACCAAGAAAGAGCCTCAACTGCCCAGGCTGGTCTTTGTGCTCTTTCTCCAATACGGCCCTAACCTACAATTTTCCTCTGGTCCCCTTTGGGGAATCCCCCTTCCACAGCTTGGTGCTCTGTGCTGGGCGCTCTGGCAGAGACACAGAAAGTCAGCGCCATCCCCAGATTTAGAAGCCATCCTACTTTTTCCCTGTTATCCTACTACCATCATTCCCACCCCCACCACCCACCCAGGGAACTTCCTGCAGGACACCCACCCAGGAAACCTCCTGCAGGACACCCACCCAGGAAACCTCCTGCAGGACACCCACCCAGGAAACCTCCTGCAGGACACCCACCCAGGAAACCTCCTGCAGGACACCCACCCAGGAAACCTCCTGCAGGACACCCACCCAGGAAACCTCCTGCAGGACTCTTCTTGGCAAATGGTAGGCAAATGGTAGGCACTAGGGCCATGCTCATAGCCTCTAAATGCCTGTCCTTGAATCAGGGTGGGAGTACTTACCATAAGCCACAGGAGTGAGTTTCAGCACTGTGTGCAGAGGGCACTTGAGATATGGAAGCTCATCTAGAAAGGAACGGGAAGCAGCCCTCAGAGGCAGGGTGCTGGCCAGGACACAGCCTCCCCAGGCCACCAGGCTTGCTGGATGCTCCCCGTTTCATGTCCCCTTGCCGTGGTGGGGCCTCACCAGGGGCCTACTCCCCCCAACCCTGCAGGGGCAGCGCTCAGAGCAGCTGGGAAGAGAGGAGGAGAGCAGGGAGGCAGGAATGCCCTGGAAAATGGTGGTAGACTGGACTGCGTGTCCTGCAGGAGGGTCAGGCCGGCCACCCTGGAGATGGCCACCACCTCACAGGGCCAACAGGAGACCCAGGCAGGCTTCTCTCCCGCCCCAAGGCTGGGGCCTTCCGCAGACCCCACACCACAAAGGCCCACAGTTCACGTCAGCAAGTGTTTTCTGAGGCCCTGCTGTGGCAGTGGACAGCACCCACAGCCTTCTCCCAGTCTGGCCTGCTCCCTCTGATCACTCCTGCCCCAGGCCTGGCGATGGACGAGCATTTGTCCATCACTTGTATCCAGTTATTGACATTATGCATAAAGTTGTTCTGAATATTCATGTGCAATTTCTTGTCTGGGCCTATGATTCCATTTCTCGGGCAAGCCCGAGAGGTGGGGGCAGTAAGCCCATTTCATGGTCTCAGCCAACTGAGGCTCTGAGAGGGAAAATGCTCTCTGCAAGTCACACAGCCAGGAAGCAGCAGAGCAAGGACTTGAACCTGGGACCCTGTGACACCAGAATTCATGCACTGGCCCCTGCTGTCAACTGCCCCGGCCATCCAGGGGCTCGCAGTGTCCTGGGGGTGATACACCCACCTGCTAGGCAATCTCTCCTGATACCCACTTTCCCGCCCACCTGCACATAACACTCCCCATTTCCCTTCATTTTGCAGGATCACCACCCCTCATGGCTTCCCTGAACAGCAGGTTCCACTCTAGGTTTCTGAGGCCTGCCACTGCCCTCCCAGCCTCCTGAGACATTAGGTTGGCTGTTTTCCTTCCTGGGCATCCATCCTGCTGCTCCTCCTTGTTTTTGTCATCATCAGGCCCTGGGCCAAGGGCGTTTTGCCCACTACCTCATGACACCCTTAAAGATAGACTGTACACCCTCCTTGTACACTTTAGGAAACAGACTCAGAGAAGGGAAGTGACTTGCCTGAGATTTCTGACCCAGCTCTGCCACTGCCTCCACTAGTGACCTTGGCCCAGCCTCTGCTCTCTCTGGTCTTCAGTGTTCCCATTTCATAGGACAGGATTGGACTAGATGTACTCTGAGGGTGCCCAAGCCCTGAGGTTCTGTGGGTCTGTATTCTCAGTCACATAATCTCTCTGGGCCTTGTTCCAGCATTCACCTGAGTAATAGGGTGGGTGGGTTGCAGGGGATGAGAACATCTGTCCAGTGCTGCCTTGTCTGGCTCCCAGGACAGGTAGCCTGTGTGTAAAAAGCACTCTACACATATCTGAAAGGGGAAGTCCTCTGGCATGTACCTGGGATCAATGTCTATCCCTGACACTCTGAGCCCCATGACCTTGTGCCAGTCACTTCACCTCTCTGGGTCTCCATTTCCTCATCTGGACAATGGGAGTTACAGCACCTGCCTCATGGTCTCAAAACATTGCCTCGAAAAGTAGAGATGTGAACACAGAGAAATCTACCAGTGCAAGGACCCGCACCGCACATCCTATCACCTATTTCCAGTGAGGAAACTGAGGACTGGGCAGAGGAAATTCCTTATTTAATGTCATGTTCTCAAGTGCCCTGGGTTCCAATTCTGGATGACTCCATATTACAGTGTTCTTTATTTTCAAACCAGCATTGTAGAAAAGATCCAAGACTGTAAAACATTGTAGACATTGAATATAATTTTGCATTGTTCTGAGACACCTTAAAAATATCCTGGAAATGCTAACATTTCAGCATCCACATTGGAAATGGAATCTCATGCCTGAAAGTGATATAACAGTTTTTTTGCCAGGCCAGCTGCCCCAGTTTGCAGTTCAGCCTATGTAGTCAGTGTGTAAATACTGTATAAATGCAATGCCTAGATATTTTTAAAAAATAAACTATCATTTGAAAAACAATTTAAAATGAAAACATCACTATCTTGGGGAAATTACCCCTATAGCAAGGACAGAAACTTGTAGTCAGGATCATGAGGCTACAAAAGGCCCCACTATCACCTGATGGTAGCATGCTTCAGAGAAATACTAGCTCATCTTTTCCAGATTGAGGCAGACTGTTAACGTTGGCTTTGAAAATGTTAGCTAAGAACAATACTAATAATAGCAGTTAACATATAGCCCATACAGTGTGTCATGATCTGTTCTAAATTTTTTACTTATGTTACTTAAAATTCATTGTTATTCTCCCCATTTTACACAGGAGGACACTGAGGCCAGAGAGGTTAAAGTAATTTGTGAAAGGCAGTACAGCTAGTATGTGAAAGAGAAAGAATCTGAACCTAGGCATCCTTGTTCTAAATACTCTTCTCTTAACTACTAAGATATAGATATCTAATTGCTGGTGTCAGTGTCTCAAATACCATCAAACTTCCCCAAAACAGAGATGAGGGTAGTACCTGAACTTTTATCCAGGAAATAGGCCAGGAGGCACCGCATGACGGCCTGGTGGCAGATCACCAGTACATTCTCCTGTCGTTCTAGCTCCATTATCACTGGCTCCAGACGCTGAACCAGATCCTCATAGGACTAAATGTAAGAGAGATATTTGAGTGAGAAAGGGAGATGAGGCACATTTGCCCAGAGGGGAAGAACTCTAAACTAGGAATCAAGAACATTTGGTTCCAGTGCCAGTTCAATTGTTGACCCGGCAGTATGACCTTAGGCAACTCACTTCCTTCTTAGGGTCTTAGTTTCATTATCTGCTAAATGGGGACTATCAATATAGTGGACTAAATAAGTGTACCAATACAGTGGACTAAATAACAATAACAACAATAAAACTCCCCACTGCAAATTGTCTTCTTAAGTGCACTGCTGACCTTTCACAAAAATAAAGAAAATTTTATAAATATAGGGCCCCAAAATGAAGAAAAACTGAAAAAAAAGTGATGTGGATGTAGAAGCCACAGCTGCCCTGGGGGCATTTGCCAATCATAGTAACTAAGAGTTTCGAGTTTTAAAAACCTTATAGAAGTAGAAGACAAGGCCTTGGGTGTGCACAAGGTGGGGAGTTGAGACTGAGACTCTCACGTAAATCTGAGACCCTCAAAGGCCAAATCTTTACACTCTCAGCAAAAGTGCAAACTAGAAAAAGTTCCTTAACAAGCAAAAAGAAACAACAAGAAAATGTGTCTGTCTCTCCTTGGCTCTCAGGGGAGATAAGTGAAAATCCTCCTGTAAGAATTTATAAACACCAGACTTCCCTCAGGTGAGCTGGTGATTCAGAGCTACACTACCCATGTGATTTGAATAATGTTATGCTGAGAGTTTAATAAAAAGTGATCCCAAGTCGTTAGCTCCCAGGACTGCTTAGAAGAAGCAAACGGAAATCTCTCTGGATTCTCTTAACTCAGGCTGTGTGAGATTCCCATAGATAAATTCTTGCCAAGCTGGAGCTCATATAACACACAAGGAAATAAGCTACCATGAGTGAGAATAAGCAGAAACAAGAAGAGAACCCTAAAAATTTAAGATAAGGGATGCCACAATATAAAATAAATATGTTTGAAACTTTTAAAGAAATAAAAAGTGGAATAAAAAATGTAAGGAAGAAACAAGATGTTATCAAAAATGCGATGTAGATTTGAAAAATAACTAAATAGAATTTCAGAAATAAAAAAATAGTCATTAAAATTGAAAACTCAGTGGATGGGGTAAGGAGCATATTAGATACTACTTAAGAAATACTGACTGGAAGATAAAGCTGAAGAAATTACTCAGGATGCAGCAAAAGATACAAAGAGATAGAAAATAGGAAAGAAAAGTTAGGAGACATGAAGAATAGAGGCAGGAGTAACATACATCCAATTGTATTTCCAGAGGAAGATAATAGAATGTGAGAGATGAATTTTTAAAGATAAAATGTCTGAGAGTTTTCCAGACTTGATGAAGAATCCCAAGCCTCAGATTCGGGAAGTCTCACTAATCCCAAGCAATATATTAATAAATGAAAAGAAATTAACATCTAGACATATTAGAAGGAAACTTTAAAGCAACAATGATACAAAAACCTTAAAAGTAGCCAGAGAGAAAAGAAAACCAGACTGACAGCAGATTTCCTAGCCACAGTAGAAGCCAGAAGACAGTGAGGGTAATACTTTTAAAGTGCTGAGAGAAAACAACTGTCAACCTAGAGTTTTTACCCAGCCAAGCATCACTAGGATTGAGGACCCCCTCCTACCAAGACATTTTTAAACAAAAAGAAGGGTGTGTTTACTCACTAAAAAGGCTTCTAAAGAAGATGGAAGGCCGGGCACAGTGGCTCACGCCTGTAATCCTAGCACTTTGGGAGGCTGAGGTGGGTGGATCACGAGATCAGGAGATCGAGAACATCCTGGCTAACACGGTGATACACCGTCTCTACTAAAAATACAAAAAAATTAGCCGGGTGTGGTGGCAGGCGCCTGTAGTCCCAGCTACTGGGAAGGCAGAGGCAGGAGAATGGTGTGAACCCGGGAGGCGGAGCTTGCAGCGAGCCGAAATCGCGCCACTGCACTCCAGCCTGGGTGAAAGTGCAAGACTCCATCTCAAAAAAAAAATAAAAAATAAAATAAATATAGTCATGCTGCTATAAAGACACATGCACACGTATGTTCATTGCGGCACTATTCACAATAGCAAAGACTTGGAATCAACCCAAATGTCCATCAGTGACAGACTGGATTAAGAAAATGTGGCACATATACATCATGGAATACTATGCAGCCATAAAAAAGGATGAGTTTGTGTCCTTTGTAGGGACTTGGATGCAGCTGGAAACCATCATTCTCAGCAAACCATCGCAAGAACAGAAAACCAAATACCGCATGTTCTCACTCATAGGTGGGAATTGAATAATGAGATCACTTGGACACAGGAAGGGGAACATCACACACTGGGTCCTATTGTGGGGATGGGGGAGGGGGGGAGGGATAGCATTAGGAGATATACCTAATGTAAATGACGAGTTAATGGATGCAGCACACCAACATGGCACATGTATACATATGTAACAAACCTGCATGTTGTGCACATGTACCCTAGAACTTAAATAAAAAAAGGATATTATTATATCAAAGAGACATCTGCACTCCCATGTTTATTGCACTATTCATAATAGCCAAGACATGGAATCAACCTTAGGTGTCCAACAACAGATGACTAGATAAAGCAAAATTTGGTATATACACTCAATGGAATATTACTGAGCCATAAAAGAGAAATGAAATCCTGTCATTCTCAGCACCACGAATGGAACTGGAAGACATTATGTTAAGTGAAATAAGACAGGAACAGGAAGTTAAACACCACATGTTCTCATTCATATATGGAAGCTAAAAAAAAGTTGATCACATAGAGGTAAAAAGTAGACCAGAGGATACTGGAGGCTGAGATGGGTAAGGGTTGGGGGGAAAAAAGAGATTTGTTAAAGGGTATAAAATTAGAACTAGACAGGAAGAATATAATATGGTGTTCTATAGCACTGTAGGGTGACTATAGTTTATATTATAAGTTTCAAATAGTTAGAAGGAGGACATTGAATGTTCCCAACACAAAGAAATGATAAATGTTTGAGATCATGGATATGCTAATTACCCTGATGTGATTACTATACACTATATGTATCAAAACATCACTATGTACCTCCATAAACATGTAGGATTGTTATGTGTCAATTTTTTTAAGTACATTAAATTAAATTTTTAAATGGGAGGGATATTAAACTAATAAATTAGAAAAATTACCAAAAAAAAAAGAAAGTGCAAGACTCCATCTCAAAAATAAAATAAAATAAAATAAAATAAATGACTAAATAAATAAAAATAAAAAAGAAAGATGGAAAATGAACTCAGAGGGAAGATTTGAGGTGGAAGGGGCAAGAATGATCAGAGGAATTGGTAAACATGTGGTTAAATCTAAATAAACATTGACTGCATACAATAATAACGACAACAGTAATAATTCACTTGGGGGTTAAGACCAAGTTTGACCTAAAATACAAACAACATGTAAATTAGGAGACACAGTGGCCCGAGTTTTAAAGTTCTTCTGTTGTTTAGGTAGAGGGTGGAGATATTGATTTTAGATTTTGTTAATACTGAATATTAAAATGTTAAGGGTTCGAGTTGGTTGTATAATAGCACTCAGCAAAGAATTATTATGAGTGGTCTTGAAATACATTTTGACCTTACATCCTTATTGAGATATCAACTAAAAATTGAAAGAATCACGATGAAAAATTTTTTAAATGTTAAGGGTAATCTCTAAATGAATGGAAACAAATTATATAACTTAAATTTGGATATAAAAACTTTATCAGTCCAAAAGAGGGCAGGAAAAGAGAAAAAACTAAGCGGAGAACTCAAGACAAGATAATAGTAATAAACTAAAAAAGTTAGTAATTACAATAAAAGTGAATATACCAAACTTACCATTCAAAAGACACATATTTTCAGTTTGGATTAAAAACAACGAAACCCAACTGTAAGTTGTTTATAAGAGACACAAAACAAAGATACAGAGGGAAGTTGAAAGTAAATGAATAGCTAAAAGTGAACTAAGTAGTCACCAGAAGTCACTGAATCGTGTACAACTATATTAATGTCAGATAAAATACGTTTTTAGGCAAAAAGGATTATCGGGAAGAAAGAGGTTTGGTCCTATGTAATGATAAAATGTGCAATTCATTGAGAAAATATAATTGCTTTAATATTGTATACCTCTAATAACACAGCCTCTAAATACCTAAAGGAAAATGAGGTAAAATTAAGATGAATTTTATAATGTCATCTCTGAGGGTGAAGAGAAAAAATGTGAAAGTGTTGTATAACTGAATAGAATATCTATTGTTTTATCTTCCCAGATGTCCTTCTTTTCTAATAACTTTTCCCAGCAATTTATATTAGAAATAAAGTGTGACTAATAAATGCTCTAAAATGTGGAACTGGCTAAGTGCAGGCTTGATCAAATGCAATGAGCATTCATCTCATATGGGGATAGGGAACTGATGATCTGGTTCATGTAGTGGCAAAGAAGTTGATTAAATTATTAGCCATTGTCTCTTGGGACAATGCCAACTGCCCAGAGAGGCTGGAGCTTTAGGCAACTTGGCAACAAAATATCAGGAAATCAGAGTATGTTGAACTATTTAAAGTGTCTTCATGAAGGGATACCAGAGACAAGGTCCAGGATAAAGTGAGCACTTCTGAAGCAGAAAGAGAATAAGCGAGAAAATTATGTAGCTTTTAAAAGAAAGGGATGGATCTGTTGCCTATAGCCAAGAATCTAAAACAACCAAGGGCCAGATAATCATGTGCCTTGTGGGATGGCAGCTGCTGCAAGATATGCTTACTCTGTTTCTAGAGCTGTCTAGACAACTGTGGAATCCTGGCAGTTGCAATGAAGACACTGGGGAGTAGTCCTAGGCATTAGGCCACCCCCCAAACCTTACCTCTCCTTTGGGATAGCGGTAGCGATATTTATCTTGGTCTCGCAGTGCAAATTCTTCAGGGTAATGTTCCTGGATTTCTTCATAGGTCATCTCCTCACAGACACCCTGAGAAAAAGTATTTGGGGGCAAAAGTATTCACAAGATGAAATTCCACAGAGTCTTTGCCATAATTCTTCGATGATTGTGGAACAGTAGCACATGAGCACCTGGGTCTCTGTGAACACAGCTTTGGGTCTGTGCCTGTTATCTATAAGTGTGTATGTGTGTGTGTGTGTCTGTGTGTGTGTGTTTGTGTGTGTGTATAGGGTGTGCGGCTGTGTGGATGTGACAGTGAGTGTATGTGGATAGATGTGTTCAGGCTGAGTGTATGATGTTTTTCTATGATTGTACAGATAGGTCTGCAGGTGTACATTATACGTATAAGTATGTATTTTTATAAAACTATGGGCATAAGAATTTGTGGCTGTGTTTACAAGTCTGTGTGGAGCATGCTTATGTACTTGTGGTATGTTTAAGGACTTATGCCTCGTGTTTGTGTATTTGTCTCAGCATATGTTGTGTGCTTGCGTGTGTGTTTGTGTGTGTGTGTGTGTACAGGGTGTCTAAGCATTGGAGAATGTGTCCATGTGGTCTTTCCATGCAGGTCTCAGTGTGTCTGTGGCATGTGTGTCTGTTAATGTATATGTCCCTCATTATGTCTCTGGTGTATATGTGAGAGTTATCTGTGTGCCTGTGTCTGAAGACCTCTACTTTGGGAACTCTGGCAGATAAACAGGCATCCACAGACATCTCAGACAAGAAAAATTAATAAATTCCTAATGGTTTCAGAGTGGATTTGGGGGAGATACACTCTCCTCACTCAAAAAAGGAATTGAGTCCTCAGAAAATGAGTTCCTAAGGTGCTTATGAGAGATTCCAAGTCTACTGAGAAACTCCCAGAGGTGAGGTGACTACTGCTGGTGGTGGAAAGTTATGTTGGGTTTCTAAGGTTTCCTTTTGGGTATGTGGATTCCAATTAAATCTCCCTGTAGGGGGCCAGCGGCCTCTGGTTGTTGTCTACTGGGCCCATCTACCATGCCCCCATCAGGGGTGAGGAAGTGAACCCCTACCCCAACCCACAAACATCTCTGTAGTGTGAAACTTCTCCAACCCACACTGCCCATGGAAGAAAGTGCACCCTACTGGGTACATGAGGTCCTTCCAGATTGGCTTCAACTTTCTATTCTGAGGAGTACTAGGAGCCTGTGGCCTATAGAAATGGTCATTGACTCATTATTGAGTCAAATTGCTTAACCTCTCCAAATTTTACTTTCCTTGTCTGCAAAATGTGGAGAATTAGAACTACTTCATAGAAGTGTTTTGAATACTGGAAAAATGTAAATAAAATATATTAGTATAGAATATGCAAGGGACATTTTAAAGACTCAATCATTAGAATCAAGTATTAATATTTTATTAATCATGGAAAATAAACCAGAAACTTAAATTCTTGCTTTATCATCATCCTAAATTCTTGCTTCTTCCTCACTCACCCCTCATAGCCAATTTCTGAGATTCCACCTCCTAAATCTCTCTCAAATCGATTCCTTTTTTCTTCCCTCTCCATTTGTACTACTACAACCTTAGCATTTCAACACATCCAATCAACCTCTTTGTTTGTGAAGTTCCCTATCCCTGTCTCTCTGCCTGGAATGTCATTCTTGATCCTTTCTATTTGGTTCACTGTTACTCAAACCTGAGGCTTCAGCTAGGTATCACTTCTTCCAGGTAGATCTTGGCTGAGTTAGGTGTCCTGCCCCAATTTCTATGTACCCATAGTCTTGCCTATCAGAGCCTGTATCACACATGCTGTTCTCTATTTCTCTGTTTATTCCTCTGTCTACCCTATTTAGCCTGAAAATTCAGTGAAGACAGGAATGAATTAGATCAATTTCCACCTCCAGCATCACTCCAAAACCTGAAATAAGGAGGGATTCAATAAATGTTTACACCACATGTGGACCAGAAATAAGAAGCCACCAAACTTATGATGAAGAAATTTCATATTTGCTTGCATATATTTTATAGCAAATGTATGTGGTATACAGAACAATGCTGTATAGCCCTTTTCTAGCTATGTGTATTTCTGTACCTCTATATTTATATACACATATGTATGAATGTACACACACATACGTGTCTGTTTCTATAGAGGCATATCTAGCAGGCAAGTAAGTAAGTTAACCTACCCACACGCAAGTTATTTACACAAGTGGTGAAGCTTTTATGTTGATGCCTAACAATCATAACCTGTGCGCTGCTGCCCAGTGCCATTGTACCTACAGTGCAGGTGAACAATGGAGAGGAAACAGCTCCTTTCTCAAAGAGCTCATGGAAGAACCTGACCCTGAAGAGAGATTGCTATACCACCAGGGTTGGGTCCTTCATGTCTCCCTCTTCCTCATCCCTTATAGCCAGTGCACCATCAAGCCCTGCTGATTCCACCTTAAATTTTTTTTTTGAGACAGGGCCTTGCTTGTCACTCAGGCTGGAGTGCAGTGGCATGATCATAGCTCACTGCAGCCTCAACCTCCCAGGCTCAAACAATCCTCCTATCTCAGCCGCCTGAGTAGCTGAGGTCACAGGCATGCACCACCACACCCAGCCAATTTTCAAATTGTTTGTAGAGATGGGGTTTTACTATGTTGCTCAGGCTGGTCTCCAACTCCAGGGCTCAAGTGATCCTCCCACCTAGGCCTCCCAAAGTGCTGGGATTACAGGCATGAGCCACTGCACCTGACCTGATTCCACCTTTGAAACATTCCCAAAGTCCTTCACTTCATCTCCAATGCCACTACTCTGGTTCAACATGCCCCCACCTCTTACCAGACTAATGCAATCAACTTCTTACTGGTCTACATGTTCATTCTGGCCTTCTTCCCACCAAGTTTCCACACATGCCCAGAGTGGGCTTTCTTTAAAAATGTGCATCACAGTCAGACTACTCCTACTTGATGTGGACCCCATCAATGGCACCTCATTGTTGTTAGGGCAGCATTTGCATCCCTCAACATGAACTATAAAGCCTGGTGGCCTGGCTTCCTTTCAAGCCTCATCTCCCTTTTCTCCAGATCTCACTATTGCTGTCCCAGCCTCTGTGCTATTCTTTCCTTCAGTTCCCTGAACTTGCCATGCTCTCTTCTTATCTCTGGGTCTTCACATGAGCTATTTTCTGTCTCTGAATTAGATTTATTTCCCCACTCCCCAGACCATTTCGCCTCCTTCTTATGTCACCTCTAGCTTCCTCCAAGAAGCTTTCCTTCTAAATCTCCCACCACCAAGTTGAGTCAGGAGCACCCTCACCCTCTGATCCTCCATAATCCCTTCTACTTCTCCTCTCATAGCCCTTTGTCACACTGAGATGTAATGTCCTATTTACTGTCTGTCTTTAGGATGAGGGCAGAGACTTTGTCTATTCTGGCCTTCACTGGATCCCCAAGACATAGAATAAGGTCTGGCACATGGCTAGTTGTCAAAAAAGTTTGTTGAATTAATTAGGCTCCCCATAGGGGCTGGAGCAGAGGCAACCCAGGGGATAATCCCAGACTTAAGTCACCCCCTCCACACAGGAGATTCACCCCACGCATCTCACCGCATCAATCTCATTCAGGGCCTTCCACTGCTCATAGGGGACACCCAGGGCCTCAGCTGTCTGGATGGTCCTCTTCATGTGACTGGTCCACACCTTCAGGGAGCTGATGCCCTGGGACTGAATGAAGTTGGCCAGGGCATAGGCATACTAGTGCGTGGGGATGCAGAGGAGGAGAGAAGGGGAAAAGGAGAGGTGAGAGAGAGCAGGGTGGCCATAAGAACAAGCTCAGATCTGCCACAAATTGAGTGGTGATGAACAAGCAGAGCAAAGAGTTTAATGTTCCAAATTTATAAAAAGTCATACTCTTTCCCATGTGATGGTAGGCCAAAGGAATAGAAAAGAGCATGAGTGAGTGAGAGAGAGAGAGAGAGAGTGCGTGTGTGCGCGTGCGCTCATTGATGATTGCTCACCAAAGCCCCTACTTGGTTATTCATTCATTCAAACAGGCCCACCTCTAATATTTGTGGAGCCTGGGACAAGAGTACCAATGGAGGCACTCCATGCACAGTCTATCTCTCCATTTCTGGCTCTATCCTGAACTTCTATGTGCCTTTAGTATATGCTTGTGGATAACCAAGTCACACGACTGAGTTCTGTCCACATTTCCACCTCCACTGATCCCCATGCTCCACAAACAGCAACCCCTTGGTCATGTTATATGGCCTGACCTCAGGTGGACAGACTCTGGGATAGGCCCATGTAGGCACTGAAAGCAGACTCTAGACAACAAGGGCAAAGAATTCTAGGGTTGGGGGTACCAGAGTATGGACTGGAAGTAGGGGTTGTGGCATTTGGGAGACTTTACTTTTTGACACTGTGAACACTTATCGCTTAAGCAGGGTTCCTGGTACCCAGGTTCTAGGGACATTCACACATGTATTGAGTGTTCATGGCCCTGTGCTGGGTGCTGGGGTGTTCTTGTTCTCGAGACATGGCCAGTCCAGTGAGGGAAACACTGGCAGCACCGAGGGGAACCATAAAGGGCTGTGGGAGCCCAGAGGAGCTAGTGATTTCCTCCTCTGTGTATAGGTGTGTTGTTAACCACTGATGGCATGTGTTAGGAACATCTGCACAGGTGCATAGGTCCAGGCACACATTTCTATATGCAGATATAGGTGTTTCATACATACATTTCATTATGGAAATGAGTCAGGAGTCAGTATGCTCCGGTGGAAGGAGCCCTTGACAGGGAGGTAGGAGCCATAGGTTAAACTCCCTCAGCTCCCTTACATGGTCCCTTGTGCCGTCAGACACATCCCTGCCCCTCCCTGGCCTCATATCCAAAGAGCACCGGCTCACCTGGCCTGCTGTCTGGGGGCCGCACTTCAGATAGTGGATGGGGAGTACCCCGACCACAGCCTGGTACACAGTGGGTGCTGCACAAGTGAGAGCTATCTCGACAGGGAGGTGCTTTGTAAACTGGGCCTGGTGCTCTGTGAGAAGCATGAAGGTGGCATCAGCTGTGTGCATGCACACACACACAGGTTTGTGTGCAGGGAGGCATGCCCTGTGGAGACAGCCACGTGTCCAACTGGGCTCCGAGCTGTGTAGGCAGGGCCAGGCTGGCTCCACCCAAGATGGCCCTGGCTGCAGGGGCTGCCATGGGCCGGGGTCACACCTCCAGCAGCCTCTGACTCTGCTCTGAGGAGTGGGACATGAGGGAGTCACAGGTTAGAGTCTACCTTGAGGGGAGGCTGTCAGTCTGGAGGTAACAGAAAGGGAGACACCAGGGCGTGGCCATCCAGGGTAGTGCCTTGCCTGGGGCACCCCCCTATCTCCAGTGGGGGAGCTGAGGGCAGGTCAGTAGGCCCCGCTTTCAGCCCTGGCTCTGTCTCATCCTGGCCACCTGCCCTGGGGCTGCTCTCTGCTTCCTCATCCATAAACTGGTGGTAGGAATGCCCACCTCACAGACCTGTGGTGAAGATGAAATGAGCCACACGTGCAGAAGCAGATGGCACTGTGACTGCATAGGTGTCCAATAAATGACAATCATGACAACAATTGTCCATCCTGCACTTCATTTCCCACCTGTTCCATCCCCAAGTGGTCCTGCCAGCAGGAACAATACCTGTGCTAACAAGCCCAGGTGCAGGACCAAATGCTGTGGAAATGGATCCCTGTATTGAGCCAGCAACCAGAACATGCAGGTCACTGTGCTGGGCTGGGGAGAAGACACTCAGGCCAGGAGAGCCACACATGGGCCAGAACTGGGAGAGCTGGAGCCCAGGGCATGGCAACCTGCCTGGGAGGGAGGAGAGGATGGGGAGGGCTTTCTGGAGCAGGTGCTGGGCCTTGGAAGGGAGTGGGGAGGGCAGGAAGGACACTGTCATGGGTGGGGACAGGGGCTGCCAGTGTGACACCTGTGTTGGGGTGAGGTGGGGAGGGCAGAATTGGGGAGAAGAGTGGTTCAAGGATGGGTCTCTCAGGGCAGCTGTCTGTGCCACTGATGGTCACCCACTGACAGAGGAGACAGAAGAGGGTAGACTAGGTGGGGGAGCTGCACCAGCAAAGGCACAACGTTGTGAGAAAGATGATGGAACCAGTCAGGAAGGGCAAAGGGAGTCACTGTCATGGAGCAGCTGGCTTTGGGCAGGCCTTGGGTGCCAAGGCCAAGCTCTTAGACCTGCAGAACAGGTGGCATAGGGAACCATTCGGCGGCTGGGAAGAGACTGAGTGGCTGATGGATGGAAGAGTAGGAGTGATGGAATCTGCTTCTACCCCATCCCTGGGTCATCCCACCTCAGGACCCAGAATGTGGCCACCACTACACCTCCAGCCCACCTAGGACAGCCCAGCCAACCCATCTGGGTGTATGTGGTCCACCCTACCTGCTTGCCACGAACTGAGAGGCCAGAGTCACCTCCGATGCGGCCTCTGAGGTTGAGATCACTCTCACCATGCCGGCATAGGTAGATGGAGCGAGGTGTGACGTGGATATTCATGAGGTAGTAGACTGTGCGGCTCTGGATGTGACCCTGCACTCGGTTCACCATGTAGCGTGTGCCCACGTCGAAGATCTTGATGTAGGACAGGTGGCTGGGCCAGACCCAAGCAGGAGCAAGGGCAGCTCAGGGGCTAATGGTGGTAGGGTTGACCCCGAAAGAAACCCCGAACCACACACCCTTTCAAACCTCTTCCACAACCCAGCTGTCACCTAATGTGATGCCATGCCTTGCCCTGTACCGAGTACCTGTCCTAGAGACTTGGTTATTGGCCACCCAAAGGAGCTCATTATATGCTATTTCCCCCTGTCTCCTTCCTTCAGCCTCAGCTTGAGCCAAACTGCCTTTTCACTCATCCTCTTACAAGCAGCTGGGTTCTCTCTTCTGGGGTTCGCATCCCTAACATAGTCAGAGAGAAGCAGTAATCCTTTGTATCCCTGGCTAACTCTAATGTCTTACTGGCAGCTCCTGACTTGTTCACTCCCCTACCCTTTCTGATCCTGAGTTGAGCTCTTCACCTCTCTCTCTCTCTCTTTTTTTTTTTTAAGCCTCTGCTACATATTGTCCTTTATACTCAACACACAACTACCAGATTGCGTCTGTGTGCATATGTGTGTCTGTGCATGTGTGTGTCTCTCTCCTCACTCAGAAGGGGGGGTTGGCCTGGGTTATTTTCCTATTTGCTATGCAGTCAACAAACATACTCCAAACATAGTCCTGTGTTCTAGGCATTGTGCTTGGCATGGAGACCCAGTGTCTGTGCTTTGGGAGCTCTCTGGCCAGTCAGGAACAAATACTTGGAAACACATGATCAGTGCTCAACATTCATTCCATAAACAGTCATTCCCTCTAAGGTGTGCCAAGTAGTGTGGCATGGGGTTACAGAGGTGGTCCACAACATCATTGGGGAACTTGTGGTCCTTGTCCCAAGTTCCTTACCGTAGCCTCAATTCTGTGCTCTGTCATGAACTAATACCTATACACTGAATGATATTCAAACTGTTCAACCACCTGTTTGTGTAGAAGCTGGAGGGTGGAGTGTAGGCACTGACTAATCAGAAGACTAGAAACATGGAGCAAGACTTCTGAGGCCTACACTGTACCAGGCATTAACTCGTTTAGTTGTTGGCCTGTACAGAGTTCGGAGAAATCCCTAGGAAGAGGAGTGGAAGGCTGGGGCAATGGGGTGACACCAGCAGCCCTGGTTGCATGGTAACAAAACCAAGTGAATAGAAAGAGCTGCACTGCACTAACCCGAGGCAGGTAAGGTTGCCGACAGGTTTGGTTTCAGAAAGCCTCTCCCTAGATTTTCCTAGAGAAGTCCTTTATGCTGCACCACACTCATCATGCCCACCTGTGCCCAATGGCTTCCACAGGGCACTTGTATTTGTTGAATATTTTCTGTGCATCTGGCAGGGAGTGGGAACTTTTAAGCACATGAATCCTCATATTACTACAGAGCAGAGATTATCACCTCTGTTTTAAAGGTGAAGAAACCGAGGCATAGAGAAAGTGATTTTCCCAAGGCCACCTTCTCGGGAAGAACCCCAGAATACTCCCCCCTCCAGTAATTTCTTCTAGAACCCTCAGAGCCTAGGGGTAGAAAATATCTGATGCAAACTTGTGGCCTGGCTACTGTCTGTTCCTAACACTAGGTCCGTTGAGGCTCTAGGAGCTTCCAAATTCCTCAGCTTAGTCTGATTTTCTGGTTTTGCCTTCTCACACTGGGCCCGGTTGGCCTCACTTTATGGTCCCATGCCCATACCCATATCTTCTCTGTTTCATTCTTGTCTTCACACCTTTGCTATTACACTTGGAATATTTTCTGTATTTCTCTACTCTTGTTCAGATTTAACTAGGCACTTACAAAGTGCTATTCTCTTTGCCTGATTTCCAAAGTTGAGCTGCTATGCATTCATACCTCAAGAACCAGCATATTCACTCTTTAGGAAGCCTTTTTTGAGACCAGGATCATGTGAAGTCATTTAGAGGTGTTCCACACCAAAAATAGTAGAGTAGTTAATGCCTACCTCCATCCAAATTTTTAATTTTATTTTAAAAATTAAAAAAAAGTTTTAAATTTTTATTTAAAATAAAAATTATAAACTATAGAATATGGGGAGATTCTCCCAAGTTCTGGTTTTATATTTTTCCACTTTGACTACCTTGATGCTGTTTTTGAAATATCCAATATTATAAAAGCCTTTAAGCCAGCTGGGTGCAGTGGCTTATGCCTATAATCCCAGCACTTTGGGAGGCCAAGGCAGGCAGATCATTTGAGGTCAGGAGTTAGTGACCAGCTTGGCCAACATGGTGAAACCCTGTCTCTAATAAAAATATAAAAATTAGCTGGGTGCAGTGGCGGGCACCTGTAATCCCAGCTACTCAGGAGGCTGAGACAGGAGAATTGCTTGAACCCAGGAGGCAGAGGTTGCAGTGAGCCAAGATCATGTAACTGCACCCCAGCCTGGGTGACAGAACGGGACTCTGTCTCAAAGATAAAATAAAATAAATAAATAAATAAATAAATAAATAAATAAATAAATAAATGTTTTTAAGATAGCTCTTTTTCTCAGTTTGGTAGCCCCTATCTTGCTGGTACCCTATGTGTAGTCTGCTTATTGGGTAATCAAGCTCTTTTAGACCTTCTTCCTCCAAATTGGACAGGGTCCCATGTTTCTACAGCCCACTTGGTTTACTGTCACCAGAGTTGTGACCAACTGTGTACTCATTGTCTTCTCCAACTAACTGGACATTCTGTCAAATCAGGGACAGCCCTTTCCTCTTTTGATTCCATGTTCAGGGCTGGGACCTGATGCATAGACTGTAAATGTCTGTTGATAGAAAAATGATGACATAAAGCTGACCTTCTAGATTTGTCTTCTTCTGGCCCAAACTAATTCATCAAACAGCAACCTAGCAACCGCAGGGTCTGGGCCCAGGGCTGGGGCTTTGTCAATGCCGTTCTTTCACTTACACCCTCCACTCCGGCCTTCAGGCTCCTTTCACCATATGCTGTTAGCCCATGTCATTCCTTTGCGATAATTTTCAAAAGCCGTACTTTCCTCAGGGCCACACAGCCCTACTTCAGCACACATCTTGGTGAGAGAAGCGAGTGTACCCTTGACCAGGGTGCCTGTGCAATGAACAATCTGCACAACTGGGATATGGGTTCGAACAGATATTGTGCTACTGATTCGTTCATTGTGTAGCCCAAAGTAAGCCTTTGATTTGATCTGGGTCTCAGTTTCTCCATCTAAAGAGTGGGGCAATAACAGTGCTGATCTCTCGGTACTTCAATTGGGTAAGGCCACTCTTTAGATTTCTTAGAGTGGTGATGACCATTTGAAGCCTCTTTATACTTCTCACTTGGGGTCTCTTCTCATCACAACACATTTTCAAAGAGAGTAGGGTTCTGGGAACATTCTACATCTAAAACTCACATCTGCTCTCTCCTATCTTTAGTTGGTATTATGACAGAGCATTTCTTGTTTTTTTTTTTTTTGTTTTTTTTTTAATGGGTGTTCTCATATGTCAAAGCACTATAGAAGCTACCCGAGGATAGAACCCACCTCTTTTGCCCCTATTTATACCCCCTACATATACCACAGTCCAAAGGGTCCAAATACTTGTTGATTGATGAGACATGGGAATGTTGTGAAAAGAGACATGACTAGGAGACAGAACATGTAATTAGAATCCTAGCTCTACCCCTTGTGATGGGAGCTTGGGAAAGTAATTTCAGTTCTCTAAGACTCAATTTCTTTTTCTTGAAATTTTATGATCATAAGACTTATCTCAGCCTCCTTTACAGGAGTCCTAAGGGATTAAATGTAAGAAAGAAGGTAAACATGTTTGGAAACTGAAGTGCCATTCATGTGTGAAGAACACTTTTGTAATAATAATCGCAACACCCACAGGATGGGGGCATTTGTTCTGTTCAGGAGGGGGTCCTGAACTGTTCATATTGCTCAGGAAAACACTATTTTAATCATCTTAGGAACACCTTACACGTCAAGGAATCAGAGCTGAAAGGATCCTTGAAGAAAGATAATCAAGTTCAGTTTCCTGATGTTACAGATAGAGAAGCTGAGGCTCAGAAAGGGAGGATATTCCCTCCAGGTTCTACAGGATATCAAAACTGGGCAAAAGATCTAGACCTTGACTTTGGGGTGCTGGCTCTTACCTGTCCAGTTCCTCATCCAAGGGTTGGTAGTTGACCTCATAGCACTCAATTCTCTTTAGAAAGTCTTCCAGAACCTTTTCACGGTCACAGTCTACATAATCGGGGCTGCCAAGTTTCACTTGCTGGGATCAGGGAGAACAGAGGTATCAAGGGAGACATTGTGAGACAGAGTCTCTGATGGTTTTCTTTGGAAGGTTCTTAGAGACCACTGAGTACAAGATGCCTCATTATAAAGATGAGGAAATTGAGACCTGGAGAACACATCTTGCCTAAGTTTACAAAAATCAGCCAATTGAAAAGAAGCTGGTTGTGTGACTCCTCATTCCTAATCTCAAAGAAAGCCTGTTACATTATACTCAGTCGCAGAGCATACACTGCTTATAAAAGAAGAACATTTATAAGAGGACCAGAAATTGTGATGTGAGAAATGGCTGAAGAAGTGGAACCAGAGATCTTGTTCAGGGGTCATTACGGCTTACATGTATCAAGTGTTTACCAGGAGATTATGACATGCTGTCTTTGGATTTCTGAAGACTGGCCTCTCCTAATTCACCAATACCCACTGTCTCCTCCCACAGTCCTCATCTCAGGTACTGGCACTATCACCTACCCCATCATCTGCTCCTAAATGGAACCTGGGAGTCATCCTAGATGTCTGTCTTTCTATCATCCCTCACCTCTTAGCAGGTACCAAATCCTCTCCACTCTATCATCTCCTCTAAATATCCATTCATTCTTGCTTGTGCTCACTATAGCTGTGTGCCCAATTACTTTGTCTATATATTTTTTACTTCTAATGTATTCACCATACTGGCAGCCAGAAGGGTATTTCTAATATGAATATCTGGCCAAAGTATTCTCCTGCTTAAAGCCCTTATACATTTTGTCATAACTTTTAGAAAAAAAGTGTGAATTATTTTAGCAGGCAGCTCATGGCTTGTCATGATTGGGCCCCAAATTATTTCTTCAACCTTATCTCCCATGGCTCCCCTATTCCTCCACACATTTGACTTTAACCAATTTAAGCTACTTATAGTTCTCCGGAGATGCCATACTTAGTATATGCTTATATCCTTATTTTGCATTCTTCACGCACCAAATTCCTATGTGTTCTTCAAGGTCATTGGAAACTGAAGTGTCATTCATGTGTGAAGAACACTTTTGTAATAACAATCGCATATATCCTTATTCGTTTTAATTTTACCTCCATTAGGAAGGCTTCCCTGATTTCTGCCCCCATGCAAAGTTAGGCCCTCAACACTGTCTTCCCAAAGCTTCCTCTGTTCCCTCATATCACCTCAGTTCTCAGAGTTCTGTACATATACTTGCCAGTCTTCCTCACTAGAATATATGCTCAAGGGAAGGACTCTCCACTATCCATATGTATGTCTCTAATGCCCAGAATGGCCAAGTCCAGGTATATAGTCAATTTCTGTTGAATTGATAGATAGATAGATGGGAGGATGAAGAGGGAAGGGAGGAAATGAACATGCTGTATGCCCCAAAAGGTTAAAAAAATTACCAATTAATAAAAATTACAAGGAGGCAGATTCCAGCTTGACTGGACCGCATTCATTGAAAGCAATGGGCCCCTTATCATTGCAGGTATAAAAAGAAAATCTAGATATACATTTAGGTAAGACTTCAAGTATCTGATGGAGGGTAGAAGAAAATTGCCCTTAAGATCTCTTCTGTTCTTGAGCTCCAGTAATTTGATGAAGTGGGGAACAACAAAACGTGGTAAATGACCTAGTTCTAGACCACATGCCTAGAATCTAAGAGCAGTGGTAGTTCTGGTATGAATTTTGGGGTAGAATAAAAAATGTAGGCTTTTGAGGCAGACAGCCAAGCCTGAGGTCCAGTCCCACTTCTATCCCTTTCTGTCTGTATGAATCTTTGACAATTCATTTATCCTTTTGGAACCTCAGTTTCCTCTCTCTAACATGGAAATAATCTGTAATATGCAGTTTTGTTGTGAAAATTAATGACAGTCAAGTCTGGTATCTGGAGCATAGAAAGGGCACTATATATGTTGGCTTCGTTAAAATTAATAGAGTCATTGTAGGCCAGGATGGTTACGGAATGCTTCCTACAAAAACTAGGAGGAGAAGATCAGGGAGGAATACTTTCTTTAATCTCATGGAGTTGCCTTAAGCATAATCTCACCTCTGCCTTAGGCATGATCTAAGCCTAAGGCAGAGCAAAGTGGAAAAGTAACTGGTGGTCCTTACCCTGATGTTTTCTGCAATTACGCCAGGGTCATTACAAATGGACTCAATGAAAAACACCTATAAAAGAAACAGAAAAGAGACTTCCAGCAGGAAATTATGTTTGATAGGAGCTGAACATAGCTTTACTCCTTTTCAATGGTTCTAAATCATCTCCAGGGGCATCTCTGACAACATAATGCTCTCATACAGTGGTACTTTCAGGCTTCTGAGTTTCATGAGGCAGACTGGCTCTAAACTGAATGACCCCAGATTGTTGTTTTATATCTTTACTGGGTTTAGGTCTTATATAAGCTTTTTGTAGTGACTCTCTCCACTCTTTCCCCATAGCCAGCCTGTCTGCAGTCATCTTCCATTGCCTAATATGGCACCCCTCCTTTCTTGTTCTGCTTTGCTGCTTCTGACTATATCCTGGAAAGTTAGAGAACCAAATTAAAATGTTGAGCTTATGGTTGTGGATTTGGCTTCTCTGAGTCCCCTGGTTTGCCTTTCTTTGGGGTTTGTGCTGGAGAAATAGGCTCTAAATAAGAGTTGGAGTGTTACCATACCTTGTAACCATGTTCTTTTGCAAACTGCAGGATCAGTGACCGCCGTTCTCTGGTAGTGTTGGTGGCATCAAAAACCTAGAGGCAGGTAATGAGATTGGATTACTCTGAATCTGGTGCTAACAGAACACCTACTCTTTGCCCATCCCTGTGCTAAGTGGAGGGCTTCCATATAGAGGTAAAACTTGAACAAGGTCTTGAAAGATAGGAAGGATTCATGATTGGCTTATGACAATTTCACAAGCACATATTGGGCCCTTGTGGTCTGTCCAGAAATGTATGCTACCCTGTGAGTGTAATAAGGCAAGAGGAAATTGTGGGTGTTTATTAGGGTCATTTTATAGGTGAGGTAACTGAGGCCTAGAAGAACTTGCCTTGACCAAAGTCACTGAGAGTTGCTGACAGAGCAGAGCTAGAACTGGTTCTCTCAATTCCTAGCTGAAGCTTCTTCCTTCCTTATCACTTTAGAAATCCTCAAGAACAAGAAACAATTCCCTAGCCTCAGTACCTGAGATTGGACCATTTGCATATTTGAGAATCTCCTCCCCTTTCAGAATTTGCAAATCCTAGCTAAACTATTGACTAGATATTTAGGTAAGTCTCTAGAACTCAAAACTGTTTGTACTGCAGTTTTAAATTCTAATATAGTCCTGCTGAATTATTGGGGGTGGACTGGTAGTGCACAGTGGTTAAGAGTGGGGATTCTGAAGCTATACAACTTGGATTCCATTTCTGGCCCTGCCAGGTATATGCTGTACCACCTTGGGAAATTATTTAATGTCTCTGTGAACCATTCTTCTGGGCTCTGAAATGGGGCATAATAACAATACCTATCTCAAGGGGGGAGCATAAAATGAAATTATTAATATATGCAAATACTCAGAACAACAGTAAATGTTCAGTACATATTAGCTAATTCCCTTCCCAGTAGATACCCAAGGAAAAAATAACAAATTTCTTTACCGCAACATGACCTTCTTCACGGCTGAGATAGTTGTGAACATCCTTCAGGGCTGCTAGGGCACACTGCCTGAAATAGACCAGGAAAGAAAAAGAGACAACCCTTATCACCCAGGATGGATTCCTCTCTCATTGTCTGCAGTATCTTCTGTATCATCTCTCATGTCTTAGACTAACTTATGTGCCCTGTGCTTTAGGCACCGTGCTAAGCACAGAGGGGTCAAACAGTTGAAAGTGGCCGTATGTGCACAGCTCACACAGCTTAGGGGCAGGTATAAAGTGACACAATCAGGAAAAGCTGAGCAATGACAGAAGCCATAATATTAAGGCTTCCAACCCTTGAGCTAATGGAACTCAAGCTGAACTGTTTTATGAACCCAGGTAGAGCATGTGGTCTGTGAAATAAAAGGCATTCCTGGCATGGGTAACACACAGGCATGACAGTGGCAATGTATTTATGCTTTCAGCAAAAATCTCTTTAGTGATTACTCACTGCTGGGTTCTATATTGAGGGCATAAGGCCCAGGCTCTAGTCTGCCTTTACTCAGCGTCTTGCAGTGTAGACAGACCTTGAGGTTGAACTGATGAGACTACAGAAACTAGAGTAGGCCAAGCTATTGAGATTCTTGCCTCAAATGCTAAGCTGAGAAGTTTCTACTCTCTCCTGTCAGAAGTAGAAGACCATTAAAGGTTTTTGATAAGTGGATGGTTATGACCAGAAACAGGCTTTGGGCAGGATAATGGAAGGGCTGTTCCAACTACTGTTTGAGAGTCTAGAGGGCCACCTTTCTGGTCCAGATTATTCTGCCCTACTCCCCCAGTATCTGAACAAGGGCCTTTCAGCCACGGGACAGCACAGATTCCTAAAATATTGGGTACTTACTTCCTGATTTGCAGGGCCTCCATGTTGTCTGGAAGAAAGAATTCATAGTTCTTGTAGCTCACTGCCTCTCGTCGATACTGGCCTAAATTAAATACTGAAAGCAGGGAGCGCCAGTGAAGAGGTTGGGAAGATCCCAGTGGCCAAAAAATGTCCTTGCTGGGAGGGACCTCAGAGGTGGAAGAAGGTATAATTTGTAGCTATAAAATTGCTTTTAAAACTTCAAATTATGGCTACCAGTTTATTTATTCCTCACAACAGCCCTGCAAAGTAGAGATCACTATTACCATTTTATAAATGAGGAAACTGAAAGTTCAGAGATAGGAAAAACTTGCACAATTATTTCCTATCTGTGGATATCTGAGATTCAAACCCAGGTCTATTTGGCAACATAGCTGATGGTCTTTCCATTATTCTACTTTATCATAAACACCAATCCTTAAAATGCCCTACTCCGGTGGAAAGATGAAGAAATGGAGATCTAGGGAGTAAAATTAATCACCAAGGGTCAAACAGTGAGTGAGCTGGTGACAGATATAGACTGGACCTCCTGACTTCTAGTCCAAAGTTGTTTTATTTTTCTATATTATGATGAAGATTCTAAATCTAAATCTCTAGGCCATACTTTCCCACTTACAATGATGAAAAACTAGAGAGGAGGGAAGGAAAGGAGGAGAAAGAAGATAAGCAGCCAAAGAGTTAATATTTCATTCATTCATGTAACAAATACTTTTTGATTCCTACTCTGTGAAGCAGGATATGAGCTCTGGGTCTCAGGGATTAGCCCGATCTTCATGATGGGGCCCTTAAGGCATTCACGGTCCAACAGGTAAGACAGTGAGTAAACCAGTAAATGGAGAGCTCCCACAGAGTTTGTTAAATGCTCTGACAAAGACAATATGAAGCCATGGAAGAGAGTGAGAGGGAAGGAAAGACTAATTGTACTTGGAATGATCTGAGAAGGTTTCACCATTTGAACAAGGCTTTTTAGGGTAGGCGCCTTTTACAGGCAGATATGGGCAGTGGGAGTCAGGAACAAAGGCATCCAGGTAGAGGAACAGTTTGAGCAAGAGTATGGCATTGGCAGAAGGAAGAGCACGTTTGGAGGATGGTGAGTCATCCACTATGGATTTAAACCTGCAGGCCAAGGGGACCTTTGGAGGTCACAGGCATGTTCAGCTTTGTGCTTTGAAATATAACTCTGGAGGCCTTTGAGAGAATTGAATGGAGTGAAGAAGATAGAAAGCAGGGGAATCAGAAACCCTGAACCCATTATGGGGCCCTTAAGGCAGAAACCAATCTGCCAGTGTCCCATGTACCTCTACACTCAGCAGATTTTCCTGAGAGCTTGCAGTCCTCCATGAGAGCTGTTCCTTCTCTCCTTCCCTTCTGCCAATGTCTTATTCCTCCCACAAGACTCAGCTCAAACATATCCTATGTAGGAAGCTTTCCTTGCCTTCCAGTTGTCAAATCCGTTTGTGATTTCATGCAGCACCCTGCTCCTGTTCTAGAATTCCTAGATGATATGAGGTATTCTTATACATCCCAGCTAGACTTAGAACTCCTCAAGGACAGGGTGAGTCTCATCCAGTTTTGTATCCTCATTGCCTAGCAGGAGTTTGGGCACATGGAAAACTATTGGGAAGCTCTTCACCAGTGAATTAGATAAAGAGAACATAGATGAATGGAAATAAGAAATGGGAAAAAGAAACAAATTGGGGAGAGGAAGGAAGAGGGAGAGATAGAAGGAAGCAGGGCAGAGAGACAGGATGTTGAGATTAACAAGAGAAAGAAGGAGACAAAAAGAATGGAGAAAAGGAGACTATAGGGCTAATGTGGGATTCTTTTCTCTTCCAATCAGTAGAACCATGCACTAGACTTGGCACAGTATCAGGCTTAGAATCAAATAGACCTGGGTTCATATCCTGGTTCTGTCACTTACTGGCCATATGCCTTTAGACAAGGCACTTCACCCCTTGGGCCTCAATTTCCTCAACTATGAAATGGTGAAGAAGTGGTAATGCTAATAAAAGTAGTAATATTGGTATGGCAATAATAGTAATGGCAATAAAAATAGAATGTTACTCACAGGGTTGTTTCGAGGTCATGGAACTTCTTAAGAGAAGACATTTAATCTTAACACTAGTTTTCCTATGCTTAGCACCTAGAGTGGTGTTGGGTACAAAGTATGTGCTCAAGAAGTTATAAACTGTATAAGAATGTAGTAATAGTGATAGCAGTAGTCCTAATGCTGATAATAATAATGATGAGGCATTTCTGGTATTGAGGACTTTGGCCTTCTACTTAAGTAAGGTTTTCAGCCAGTGGCTTTTATGGGGTTGTTGAACAAAGACTTTCAGAGACATACCTTTAGTTGGTGTTCCTATCCAGTTGAGATATCGTGTGAGCTTCGTGGAGATATAAGTCTTGCCTCGAGCTGGTAAACCCACCATGATCACCATCGTGGGGGAATTGGTAAACTGGGGTATGGATGCTGAAAGACAAACAGACCCTCAAAAGCTTATCCTCAGATTCATATGCTCTTCTGGTATTAGGTCAGAAATGTAGAGTTGTAAAGAACACATCTCCCACCATTACAATAAGAACCAAAGCTGGGAAAGTGAAAATTAAGAACTTCTCTCGGACTCATCAGAAAACTGAGGTTGCAGTACCACAAACCTGTAGAAACAACCATCTTCAAGGGAGCCACAGGACCAGGCATTTGCTTACCTGGTGCAGATACCAGTGAACAACATACAAACTCATAAGAAGATTCAGCTAAAAATTATGATGAATTGCTAGAGGCTGGTTATGGGCTAGTGTGAGAATGTGAAGCCTGTAGGGGCTGCAGACATAGGCAGTTTTGCACCCCTTTGCAGAGTTTTCCTCCAGGAACTCCCCCAGAAGCTGACAAGAAAGACTGAGAAGAATCCTGAGAAAGATATCCTGTAGTTCTGGTTTGGGGAGAACAGTACAATAGCCATTGCTGAAATTCTGCACAGACTATTTTCCCTATATTCTCTATGGAGCAAAAGCCTTACTATTCAGGGAAAAGGCAACAAAAACTAGCTTGAAAGTACTGGGAGAAACTCACTGCAGCTAGCAGAGCAGACTGACCAACATCACTGAAACTCTGCCCATACCAATCTACCTTATCTTCCCAAAGGGAAAAATGTCTTAGTCCTCAGAAGAAAGGGCAACAGAAACTGAGGTACGCTGGTGAAAACTCACTACAGCTGGGGGAGAAAATTGAAAAAAAAAAAAAAAAGTCTAACCCGGGAGGGGCAGGAAAATGTGCTAGGCCCACCTCGGTTAGAACAAAGGAGGAGAGGCAGGTACACTTGTGAAGGACACACCTCCAACACTCAGGGTAAGCCTGCCTAAGACTGAGACTTAATGAGAATAGCATAGAATGTCCCAGGTCCCCATTCCCCCACTACCAGGCTAAAAAGCATCAGTAAAAATAACAGTGGAATACATCTATACGAGATTTAAGGCATATATTATCTCCAGGGTGTAGCACAAAGGGAAGAATCAAGGCAAGGAATAAAAACAATGTCTGAAGAGAAAAGCAATCATTAGGATCAAAATAAGTTATGACACAGATGTTGGAAATATCAGACAAGGAATCTGTTTATTTACTTGGATTATTTTGCTTTCTTTTTTGTACATTACAGATTCAGGGGTTATATGTGCAGGTTTGTTACCTGGGTATATTGTGTAATGGTGGGGTTTGGGCTTCTAGTGACCCCATTACCCAAATAGCGAACACAGTACCTAACAGGTAGTTTTTCAACTCTTGCTCCCCCCTGCCCATTCCCCCTTTTCGAATTCCCTTTGTCTACTGTTTCCATCTTTATCAGATAGGAAACTTAAAATAGCTATGATTAGTATGTTAAAGGCTCTGTTGGGAAAGTTTTTCATGCAAGATCAGATAGGTAATTTCGGCAGGGGGGTGAAAAGTATAAGAAAGAATCAAATATAAATGGGAGAGAAAAAAACACAGTAACAGATCTGAAGACTATCCTTGATGTGCTCATCAGTAGACTCCGCACAGCTGAGTCATCAGTGAACTTGAAGACAGGTCAATAGACATCACACAAACTGAAATGCAAAGAGAAAAAAAAAAAGAGCAAAAAAAAAAAAAAAAAAAAAAAAAAAAAAGAAAACAGAACAAAACATCCAAGAACTGTGGGACAATATCAAACAGTATAACATATATGTATTTGGAACACAAGAAGGGGAAGAAAGAATAAGGCAGAAGAAATATGTGAAGACAATAATGGCCAAAATTTTCCAAATTAATGACTGACACCAAACCACAGATTCAAGAAGCTCAGAGAACACCAACCAGGGTAAATACCAAAACCAAACCAAAACCCACACCCAGATATAACAAATTCAAATTACAGAAAATCAAGACAAAAATAAAATCTTGAAGACTGCCAGGAAGAAGGCGGTAGGTGGGGAACATCTTACCCACAGAAGAACAAAGAGAAGAATTATACCAGACTTCTTGTCAGAAATCACATAAGCAAAAAGACAGTGGAATGAAACCTTTATAAGTGTTGAAAGAAAAAAATGCCAATCCAGAATTCCAAGTTCTGCAAAAATATCCTTCAAAAATTAAGACAAAATGCTTTTTCGGACAAAAACTGAGGAAACTCAGCATCAGCAGACCTGTCTTACAGTCTAAATATTAAAGGAAATTCTTCCAACAGAGGGATATGATATAGGTCAGAAAATTGGGTGTACATAATTAAAGGAAATGTGTTGCAAAAGTAATAAATGAAGACAAATATAACTATCATATTCTTAATTGTTCTAAAATATAACTGATTGTTTAAAGCAATAATAGTACCAATGTATTGTATGTTTATAGCATTTGTAAAAAAAATAGTAGAATACAACAATGACACAAACAATGGAAGGAAGGAATTGGGGATAGTCTTATACTACACATGAAGCAGTACAGTATTATTTAAAGGTGAACCAAATTATATAAAAATGTACATTACAAACTTTCCGGAAACCACTAAAAAGGTTTCCTTAAAAGATGTCTAAATAATAAATAACTACATGAGACAAAATGGGATCATACAAAATGACCAAATAAAATAATGAAAGGCAGAAAAAAGAGGGAAAAAGGAAACAAAAGCCAAATACAGTAAATAGAAAACATCAAGAACAAATATAATGAAAACAGAAAGATGGTAGATTTTAATCTAACTATATTGATAATCACTTTAAATGTGAATCAACTAAATATTCCAACTAAAGACGGAAGTGGTCAGATTAGATTAAAAAGTAGGATCCAACTACATGCCGTTTACAAAACATATATAGTTGGGTCCAATTCTCAGACCTTTTATCTCTCGCTAACTCAAATATAAAATTCTGATAGAATGCATGAACAACTATATGAAAATTGAAAGGTAAATCTAAGTAGGTAGATCAGAGAAAACACCAGAGTTTGAAGTACCAACTAAACAACTGCAAATTCAGCATTACTTTTCTCCCCATTCAGTATCCTGAGCCTGAATTCAACATGGTATGCAATTCAAAATGAGCATTGTCTAGCAGACAGAGATGCAGGAGAAGTCTTGGAGTTTGGGCTCAAGGAATGTAACAGAGAACTAAAATTCAGAGAGAGTGGGGGAAATCCCTTGGGTTTTTATTTACTCCTCCTTTGGTTCCACAGTGGAGGTAGTAAAAGCAAAGGTGGCTCAGAAGCAATAGTGGCCCAGAATGGGAGCCTCCAGGAATCAAAACTGTGTGGGATAAGTTCCTTCCTCTAGGTGAAGCCACGATGTCAAGAAGACATCTTTATACTAGTTTTCCCTCTTCCTCTCCCTCTCCCTCTCTCGTTCTCACTCTCTCCTCCTGCTACTTGTTTCTGGAAATGCTACAACCATGACAGTGGGTAGTTTTTGAAGAGAAAACAGAAAATGAGAGCCCAGGGAACTGGAAAGTACTGAAAAGATAAAGGAGAGGGAAGAGTTTTGAAAAAGCAACAGTGTAAAGTTGATTTGAACCCCTGGGCTTACCTCTGACTTGTGACTGCTTTGATATTCATTAGCATACCAAAGATTTGGAAACTCAACTAGAAAGGACACCTCCACCCAAGTCTCAGACTGACCACTAGATGGTACACACGCAGGACAGACCTATATGGTACTGCAAAAGGTTTGAAAACTGAATTGATTTTGGAACCAAAATATACAAAAGGCTAAAACAAAAATATAGACCTTCTCCACAGGATATAAACAAGATACAGAATCTCAAGACAATACTCACAATGTCCAGGATACAAACTACAATCAATCAGCATGCAAATAACCATAAACATTTCAATTAACATGGAAAAAGACAACAGACATGAATGATGAGATAAGACATTAAATTATCTTAAATTAGCTATTATAAATGCTTGAATGAACAATAACAAGCGATTTTGGAACAAATATTTAAAACAGAAGCACTCAGTGAAGAAACAGAAGATATAAATAAGAATCACATGGATATTTTGAACTAAAAATATAATAGCTGAAATAAAAACTCAGGAATGAAAGAGTAGATAGAAATTTCATAGGTATTACAATGACAAGAGTATGTAATAGCAATTCTAAACACATAAATTTGACAACATAGATGAAACAAATTTCTCAAAAAGCACAAACTGGCAAAACTTATCCAAAATGTAACAAATAATCTAAATAATCTAAATCCTTCTATAAATATTACTGAAATTGAATTTGCAATTAAAAATCTTCCCCCAAAATACCCAGGTCCAGACAGTCTCAATGGCAAATTTTACCATTCATTTAAAGAAGAAATAGCATCAATTCTATACAATCACTCTATGAAGTTAGAAGACAGGGAAATACATATCAACTTACTCTGTGAGGCCAGCATTTCCCTGATATAAAAACCAGAAAAATAAGTGGTACAAAAAAAGAAACTACAAATCGATATCCCTCATGAACATAAACATAAGAATCCTAAAAAAATGCAAATGAAATTTGGCTATATATAAAATAGATAATTAATATACCACAAGAAAGCATGGTTTATCCCAGGAATACAAGGCTGGTTCAACATATGAAAATCAATCAAAGCAATCCATTCTAAAGATGTAAAACTCCATGGTATGGTTTGAATGCATCCTCCAAAGTTCATGTGTTGGAACTTAATCTCCAGTGCAACAGCATTGAGAGGTGGGAACTTTAAGAGGTGATTAGGTCATGAGGGCTCTACCTCTAAGGCTTCTGCCCTCATGAATGAATTAATGGCATTATTGATGGAATGGTTTAGTTAACTCAGAAAATAGTTCCTGATAAAAGGATAAGTTTGGCTCCCACACTCGCATGCACAGGCACACACATAAGCACACTCTCTCTGGCCCTTTCACCTTCCACCATGGGATGATGCAGCAAGAAGGCCCTCACCAGATGTGGCCACATGATCTTGGACTTCCCAGCCTCCAGAACTGTAAGAAATAAATCTCTATTCTTTATAAATTAGCCAGTCTGTGGTATTCTGTTTTAGCAGCACAAAATAGATTAAGATGCCCCAAATTATATCAGCAGATGAAAAAAAACTTTTTACAAAATACAATATCCATTCTTAATGAAACTCTTAGCAATTTGGAATAGAAGGGAGCTTCCTTACCCAAATAAAGAATATTTACAAAAAATCTACAGCTAATATCATACTTTATGTTGACAGGCTAAATGCTTTCTCTCTAATATCAGGAACAAGGCAAGGATGTCCACTCTCACCACTCCTATTCAACATAGTACTGAAATTCCTAGTCAATACTATAAGACAAGAAGGAAATATAAGGCATGCAAATTGTAAAGGAAGAAATAAATCTGTCCCTGTTCATCCACAATATGATTGGGTAGAAAATCCCAGGAAATCTATATTTTAATTTATGTTTTATTTTTTGAGACACAGTCTTGCTCTGTCACCCAGGCTGGAGTGTGGTGCCATGATCACGGCTCACTGCAACCTCAGCTTCCCAGGTTCAAGGGCTTCTCATGCCTCAGCCTCCATAGTAGCTAGGATTACAGGCATGTGCCACCACACCTGGCTAATTTTTGTATTTTTAGTAGAGATGGGGTTTCACCATGTTGGCCAGGCTGGTCTCGAACTCTTGGCCTCAAGTGATCTGCCCACCTCAGCCTCCGAAAGTGCTGAGATTATAGGCATGAGCCACTGTGCCCGGCCCAAAATCTATTTTTAACTGATCTTTAACAAAGCATACAACAACATAAAGTGGGGAAATGATACCCTATTCAATAAATGATGCTGGGATAATTGGCAAGCCACCATATAGAAGAATAAAACTGGACCCTCATCTCTCACTTTATACAAAAATCAACTCAAGATGGATCAAAGACTTATATCTCAGACTCGAAATCATAAAAATTTTACAAGATAACATTGGGAAAACTCTTCTAGACATAGGCTTAGGCAAAGAATTCATGACTAAGAACCCAAAAGCAAATGCAACAAAAACCCTCCTAGTATTAATAAGCGAGTTTATCAAGTTCACAGGGTACAACGTCAACACGTAAAAGTCAATCATAATACTATATACAATCAATAAACAATTCAAAAATCAAAATTTAAAAAATGTTTACAATAGTTCTAATAAGATAAAATCATTAGGTACAATACCAACAAAACATGTATAAAAGATCTGTATGCTGGAAATGACAAAATGCTGTTAAAAAAATCACTAAATGCTTCTGTGCAGCAGAAGAAATAATCAGCAGAGTAAACAGACAACCAACAGAGTGGGAGAAAATATTCACAAACTATGCATTTGATAAAGGACTAACATCCAGAATATACAAGAAACTCAAACAACTCAGCAAGAAAAAAACAAATAATTCCATCGAAAAGTGGGCAAAGGACATGAATATAGAATTCTCAAAAGAAGATATATAAACAGCCAACAAACACATGAAAAAATGCTCAACATCACTAACCTTCAGGGAAATGCGAATTAAAGCCACAATGAGATACCACCTTACTCCTGCAAGAATGGCCATAATTAAAAAAAAAAAAAAATCTTGGCATGGATGTGGTGAAAACAGAACACTTGTATAGTGCTGGTAGGAATGTAAATTAGTACAACCACTGTGGAAAACAGTATGGAGATTCCTTAAAGAACTAAAAGTAGAACTACCATTTGATCCAGCAATCCCACTACCAGGTATCTACCCAGAGGAAAGGAAGTCA
Organism: Macaca thibetana thibetana; assembly: GCF_024542745.1. Lineage (NCBI taxonomy): Eukaryota > Metazoa > Chordata > Mammalia > Primates > Cercopithecidae > Macaca > Macaca thibetana. The sequence goes on from NC_065598.1 coordinate 54,418,885, forward strand.
TTACATGAAAAAGACACATGCACACGCATGTTTATAGCAGCACACTTCACAATTGCAAAAATATGGAACCAACCTAAATGCCCATCATCCAACGAGTGGATAAAGAAAATGTATCCATTTTCTTTATATCATATTCCATGGTATATATACACCATGGAATGCTACTCAGCCATAAAACAGAATGAAATAATGGCCTTTGCAGCAACTTGGATGGACATAGAGGCCATTATTTTAAGTGAAGTCACTTAGGGATGAAAAATCAAATACCATTATGTTCTCACTTATAAGTGGAGCTAAGTTATGAAGGTGCAAAGGAGTAAGAATGATATAGTGGACTCTGGGGACTTGGGGGGAAGGATGGAAGGGGGATGAGTGATAAAAGACTACATATTGGAGCCAGTGTACACTGCTCAGGTGACAGATGCACCAAAATCTCAGAAACCATCACTAAAGAACTTACCCATGTAACCAAAAACCATCTGTACCCTAAAAACTATTGAAAATAAATAAATAAATAAAACAATGTCGGTGGAACGAACTTTACTACATTATTTTGAAACTTACTATAAAGCTGAAATATTCAGGACAGTGTGGTATTGGAAAAAGGATAGCTATCTAGATCAGTGAAACAGAATAAAGAGCTCAGAAATAGACCCACTCAAATTTTGGACAAGGTCAACTAATTTTGGACAAAGGTACAACAACAAATGGTGCTAGAAAGACTGGAAGTCCATTGCAAAAAATGAACTTGAATACTTAAACCTTATGCAAAAAGTAATTCAGAGTGGATCATAGGTCTAAATATAAAATGTAAAACGATAAAACTTCTTAAAAAAAGACATGGGAGAGAATGTGTGAAATATTGGATATGCCAATTAGTTTTTAATTACATCATAAAAAACATTATCCATACAAGAAAAAAATAGATAAATTGAAACTATAATAATTTAAACATTTTTATTTATGAAAATTTTAAAAATAAAAATTGTTAAATATTTACATATTAAATTTTTTTTATCTGTGAAAGACACAAAAGAATGAAAAGAAATGCCACAGGTTGAAAGAATATGCTTGTGCATTATATATGTGGCATATCCAAAATACATAAATAACACTTAAAACTGAACAATAAAAGATAAAATTTAATTTTAAAAAGTAGCAAAGCATCTGAACAAACTTTTCACCAATCCAAACGTACGGATGGCAAAGAAGTGTATTAAAAGATAATATCAATCATTAGGAAAATGAAAATTAAATGTGTAATGAGAAACACTTCAAGATACAGCTATTAAAGTGGCTAGAATTAAATACACATATAAATTTACAAGACAATATGAAATGCTGACAAGGATGTATTACAAAAGGAACTCTCACTCATTGCTAGTGGAAATGCAAAATGGGTCAGGCATTTTGGAAAACAGTTTGGCAGTTACTTTTAAAATTTAACATACACTTGACATATGACCCAGCATTTTCACTCACAGATACCTTTGGAAGGGAACTGAAAAATCAAGTTTACACAAAAATGTATATAAGAATATTTATGGAGCCTTACTAAAAATCACTAAAACCTGGAAACAACCAAGATGCTCTTCAGCTGGTGAATGGATAAACAAATTATGGTACAATCATAGACTAGAATACCATTTGGCAATTAAGATAACTGTTGATATTCATACAGCTAGGATGAATCTTAAATGCATTGTGCTAAGAGAAAGAAGCCATATCCAAAAGCTGACAAGTGATACAGTTCCATTTATATGACATCCTAGACAAGGCAAAATTATAGGAACAGAGAACAGGTCAGTAGTTGCCAGGGGTTGGGGGAGGTCTGAGGGGTTGACTATAATGGGCTGTACAAGAGAATTTTTAGGGTGATGGAATTGTTCTATATGGTACTATGGAAGAGGATATCTGACTTTATACATTTGTCAAAACTCACAAAACTGAATTTTATTGCATTCAAGGTTTTAGAAATCAACCGAAATGTCTGAGCAACTCAATATTGAATGCAGTTTGCAACAAATGGTTCTAACTGTATTACAAGTGTATATATCATAACCTCACTAAATGGGGTGGAGAAAGAAAACCTGAAACAAATAACCATGAAAATAGTGTTTTGCCGAATATTTAAAGACTAACGACAGAAAGTAATTGTGTGTAGACACTGTACTCTGATTGGTACAATTGTTTCTCCCAGGGGTATGAGTTAACAATTCTGAAACTACCAGTGTAGTAGGGTTGAATAAATAAATAAATAAATAAATAACTTGTAGATAATGAGAGTCAGGTATTTCAGAGTCTAAGAAAGAAGCTCATAATAAACAAGGGAGAAGGTCTAGAATGATGCCTTATAGTGCAATTTAGGGTCAGAAATGGTATTAACTCATGTTTATTTTAACATATACATAAATAGCAAAATACAGATGGGTTAGCATGCACACAAATATTTCTTAGCTCTGTCTGCTGAGAGGGCTAGAATTAATGATACCCTAAAAGTGACAAAAGCATCCAGATCTTGGTTTCCAAATACCAATTTTCAATTACAGGAACCATGGTTTCTTGGAGAAGAGGCTGGTGTATCTTGTAAAAAAGTAACGAAGTGCTAGAAAAATAAGGAGGATGAGTATATCAAAGGGACACAGGAAGGGAAAAGACAGGGATGAATAAGTGGAGCATAGAGGATTCTTAGGGCAGTGAAACCACTTTAATACTGCATGCATGTCATTATAAATTTGCTCAAGCCTATAGAATGTGCAACTCCAAGAGTGAACCCTAAAGTAAACTATGGACTCTGGGTGATAGCAATGTGTCAATATAGGTTCATCATTTGTAACAAATACCCCTGTGGAAGCGGATATTGATAATGGGAGAGGCTATGCATGTGGAGGGAAGGAAGGGAGTATATGGGAAATCTTGGTACCTTCTGCTCAATTTTGCTGCAAACCTAAAACTGCTGTAAAATATAAAGTCTATTAAAAACAGAACAGAACACGGGAGCCAATATGAAAGAGTTCCTAATGGGTGAAGCTGGGACAAGGTGACCAACAAAATAAATAAGTAGAGTACTATATTATAACCCAAAGAATTAAATATTTATGAGTACCTACTTATATGCATACATTGTTGAATAAATAAGTAGGGGAGAGAGGAAAAATCTTTATAGAGGGATTCCAAATAATAAATGTAGAATAAATAAGGGAAGTAGAAAACCATCATTAGAACACTACTGTAATAATTGCTGCAGGCACGATCCACTGATTAATGCTAAAATTAGTGAGTGAAACTTTAAGGAGAATCTGAAGAGTTGCATAGGCTCAAATAATTTTACACAAATTATTACAGTGTTTTATTTTTTATTTATTTATTTTTAATTATTTTGCATGTTTTAAAAAAATTATTATTATACTTTAAGTTCTGGGGTACATGTGCATAACGTGCAGGTTTGTTACATATGTATACTTGTGCCATGTTGGTGTGCTGCACCCATCAACTCATCAGCACCCATCAATTCGTCATTTATATCAGGTATAACTCCCAGTGCCATCCCTCCCCACTACCCGCTCCCGATGATAGGCCCCGGTGTGTGATGTTCCCCTTCCTGAGTCCAAGTGATCTCATTGTTCAGTTCCCACCTATGAGTGAGAACATGCGGTGTTTGGTTTTCTGTTCTTGTGATAGTTTGCTGAGAATGATGGTTTCCAGCTGCATTCATGTCCCTACAAAGGGCACAAACTCATCCTTTTTTACGGCTCCATAGTATTCCATGGTGTATATGTGCCACATTTTCTTTTTTTCCAGTCTGTCACTGATGGACATTTGGGTTGATTCCAAGTCTTTGCTATTGTGAAAAGTGCCGCAATAAACATACGTGTGCATGTGTCTTTATAGCAGCATGATTTATAATCCTTTGGGTATATACCCAGTAATGGGATGGCTGGGTCATATGGTACTTCTAGTTCTAGATCCTTGAGGAATCGCCATACTGTTTTCCATAATGGTTGAACTAGTTTACAATCCCACCAACAGTGTAAAAGTGTTCCTATTTCTCCACATCCTCTCCAGCACCTGTTGTTTCCTGACTTTTTAATGATTGCCATTCTAACTGGTGTGAGATGGTATCTCATTGTGGTTTTGATTTGCATTTCTCTGATGGCCAGTGATGATGAGCATTTTTTCATGTGTCTGTTGGCTGTATGCAAGTCTTCTTTTGAGAAATGTCTGTTCATATCCTTTGCCCACTTTTTGATGGGGTTGTTTGTTTTTTTCTTGTAAATTTGTTTGAGTTCTTTGTAGGTTCTCGATATTAGCCCTTTGTCAGATGAGTAGATTGCAAAACTTTTCTCCCATTCTGTAGGTTGCCTGTTCACTCTGATGGTAGTTTCTTTTGCTGTGCAGAAGCTCTTTAGTTTAATTAGATCCCATTTGTCAATTTTGGCTTTTGTTGCCATTGCCTTTGGTGTTTTAGACATGAAGTCCTTGCCCATGCCTATGTCCTGAATGGTATTACCTAGGTTTTCTTCTAGGGTTTTTATGGTGTTAGGTCTAACATTTAAGTCTCTAATCCATCTTGAATTAATTTTCGTATAAGGAGTAAGGAAAGGATCCAGTTTCAGCTTTCTACTTATGGCTAGCCAATTTTCCCAGCACAATTTATTAAATGGGAAATCCTTTCCCGATTTCTTGTTTCTCTCAGGTTTGTCAAAGATCAGATGGCTGTAGATGTGTGGTATTATTTCTGAGGACTCTGTTCTGTTCCATTGGTCTATATCTCTGTTTTGGTACCAGTACCATGCTGTTTTGGTTACTGTAGCTTTGTAGTATGGTTTGAAGTCTCTCTTCTCCCACCCTCCACCCTCAGGTAGGTCTCAAGTTTGTGTTGTTCCCCTCTGTGTCCATGTGTTCACATCGTTTAGCTCCCACTTACAAGGGAGAACATGCGGTATTTGGTTTTCTGTTCCTGTTTTCAGTTGCTAAGGATAATGGCCTCCAGCTCCATCCATGTCCCTGCAAAGGACATAATCTCATTCTTTTTTGTGGCTGCATAGTATTCCATGGTATATACATACTACATTTTCTTTATCCAGTCTGTCATTGATAGACATTTAGGTTGATTCCATGTCTTTGGTATTGCGATGTGATATGTCTGCATGTGTCTTTATAATAGAATGATTTATATTCCCTTGGGTATATACCTGGTAATGGGATTGCTGGGTTGAATGGTGCTTCTGTTTTTAGCTCTTTGATGAATCACTACACTGCTTTCCACATGGTTGAGCTAATTTACATTCCCACTAGCAGTGTATAAACATTCACTTTCTTCTGCAATCTCGCCAGCATCTGTTATTTTTTGACTTTTTTATGATAGCCATTCTGACTGGTGTGAGATGGTATCTCACTGTGGCTTTGATTTGCATTTCCCTAATCATAAGTGATGTTGAGCATTTTTTCATATGCTTGTTGGCTGTATGTATGTCTTCTTTTGAAAAGTGTCTGTTTATGTCCTTTGCCTACTTTTTAATAGGGTTTTTTGTTTTTTTTCTTGTAAATTTGTTTAAATTCAACTTGATAAGAAACTTCTACAAAGCAAACAAAAACTATCACCAACATTATACTTAAAAGTGAAAGACTAAATGCTTTCCCCCTAACATCAGGACTAATGTAAGGATTTCCACCTTCTCCACTCTTTTGACATAGTACTAGAAGTTCTAACCACTGCAATAAGGCAATAAAAGGAAATAAATGCATACAGTTTGGAAAATAATTTTTAAAAATTCCCTATTTGAAATGTCATCATTGTCTACATAGAAATATCCCCCTAAACTACAGAAATTCCTTGAACTAACAAGTGAGTTCATCAAGGCTGCAAGATACAAGATCAACACACAAAAACAATCTTGAGACCTTCATTTCTGGCATGAGCGCATGAGGAACTCTGAAAACCCTTTCTCTAATAAAACAAGCTCAGCTGGCAAAAATTACAACACTACAATCTTTTAAAATCTCTGGAAATTATCTTAAGTGGAATACAGCACATGAAGATATTTTTATTCAAGAAAATCTACTGAAATTTGGTAAGAACACAGTCTTTGACACATGTGCCATGCTACTGTTCCCAACCTTACTACTGTCCCCTCACTACTGGCTCCAAGCTTAGCTTGATAGAAGCTCCAGTTAAGGTGTGTGTAGCCAAGATGAATCTCCTTTTCTTCTTGGAGAGAATGTCCCATCGGTACTTTGGCATCTTACTGGAAGGAGCAGAGAGCTAGCATTTAGCATTCCCTTCCACTCAAAATTGCAGAGGCCTGGCAAGTGTGGTTAAGAGGTTGGAGGTTCCCTTCCTCCTCCCAGTTTTTACTCATAGAATGGAGGCTATATCCCAGGTGCAATAGGCTAAGAATACTGGGGTCCTGATTACCCTCATTCCATCTTGCTCATAGGGTAGGTTCCACACCAGGACAGGCAAACTAAGACCAGAAGCTGCTGCCTCGCCCAGCACCCAGAACAGTGCTCAGACAGTATGCCCATGGAGAGAGGAAATTCATAAGATGAGCGAACTCTGAAACTCTCCCCCGAAAACTAACTTTATTTTTAACATTGTATAAAGAAGCTCAAGCCCAAGGATGTTCTCAAAAACTACAAGTTCACTTAACTAAGAGCAACATAGGCCAGCTCGTTTATCAGAGAGAACAAGAGAGAGAGGGACAGGTAAGAAGAGCCCTTCTGGGGTATGAAGAATCCTGAAAGACTTACCTCTCAAACTACTATAATGGATAGAACAACTACATAGAAGATCAACAACAGGGAAATAGAGGACTTCAACACAAAGTAGTAATAACGAACATCTGTAAAGCACTCCATCCCCAAACAGCAGACTATACATTTTTTCCAAAGTGTACATCAAACATTCTCCAAGACAGACAATATTCTAGGCCATAAAACAAGCTTCAATAAATTTGGAAGGATGGAAATCATATAAGACATGTTCTCCATCATAATGGAGTAAAATTAAAAACTAATAACAGAGACAACTTTGGGAAATTCACAAATATGGGAACCTAAAGGAAACAGAAGAAAGGATATAATAAGGATTAGAGGTGAAAATAATAAAACGGAGAAGAGGAAAACATTAGAAAAAAATCAACAAAATCAAAAGTTGGTTATTTGAAAAAATTAACAAACTTGACAAACCTTCAGTGAGACTAGCCAAGAAAAAAAAGAGAAAACTCAAATTAGTAAATTCAGGAAAAAAAGAGGAGACATTACTACTGACTTTATGAAAATAAAAAGAATTATAAGGGAATATTATGAACAATCATAAATGTATGCCAACACAATAAATGCCTTAGGTGAAATAGACAAATTATTAGAATGATACAAACTCTCAAAACTGACTAAAAAAGAAATGAAATCTAAATAGATCTATAACAAGGGATTGAATAAGTACTGAAAAACCTTGCCACAAAGTAAAGTCCAGGATTAGATGGTTTCACTGGTGAATTCTAGCAAACATTTAAAGAATAATACAATTCTTCAAAAGCTCTTTCAAAAAGTAGAAGAGGAAGAAGCACTTTCCAACTCATTCCATGAGGCCAGTATTTCTGTGCTACCAAAGTTAGGCACATATATTAGAAGAAAAGAAAATTATAGACCAATAGCTGTTATGAATATGGATGTAAAAATCCCCACAAAATACTAGCAAACTGAACTCAGGAATGTATAAAAGGATTTATATGTATATATTAGATATATGTATATATTATAACACTTTATACATCACAATCAAGTTAGATTTATTATAGGAATGCAAGCTTGATTAACCTTTGAAAATCAATGCAATAGACCACATCAATAGAATTAAGGACAAAAACCATATGATCATCATAATAGGCACAGATAAAGCATTTGGGAAATTAAATATCCCTTCATGATAAAACCAACAACAAATTAAGACTAGAAGGAAAGGTCCTAAACCTAATAAAAGACACCAATGAAAAACCCACAGCGACTATCACACTTAATGATGAAAGACTGAATGTTTCCCCCATGCCCCCTGACAAGATCAGTAACAAGAGAAGGATGTCTGTTTTCATCTCATCTTTTCAACATTCTAGTAGAGGTTATAGCAAAGGTAATTAGGTAAGAAAAAGAAAATAAAAGGCATCCAGATTGGAAAGGAAGAGATGAAATTATTTCTATTTGTAGATAACATAATCTTGTATATAGAAAATCCCAAGGAATGCACTAAAAAACACTATTGGACCTAATAAATGAGTCCAGAAATGTTGCAGAATATAAGATCAATATACAAAAATCAATTACATTTATATAAAGTAGCCATGAGCAAACAAAATGAAATTAAGTAAAGCAATTCTATTTATAATAGCATCAAAACAATAAAATGCTTAAAAGAATACTTTAAAAAATGTAAAACACTCTGAAAACTACAAAACAATGCTTAAAATAAAGACCTAAGTAAATGCAACAACATCTCATGTTCAGGGACCTAAAACTTACTATTGTTAAGATGGTAATATTCCCTAACTAATCTATAGATTAAATGCAGCCTCTGTCAAAGTGCCAGCTTAATTCTTTGCAGAAATTAATAAATTGGTCTTAAAATTTATATGGAAATGCAGAGGACCTAGAATAGCCAAAACAATCTTGAAAACAATCTGAAAAAGAACAAAAATAGAAGACATGCTTCCCAATTTCAAGATTTATTAAAAACTACAGTAATCAAGAATGTGTGGTACTGGTATAAGGACAGAGATACATAAACACCAATGGAATAGAACTGAGAGCCCAGAAGTAAACCCTTCAACTTATTATAGTCACCTGATTTTCATCAAAGGTGCCAAGACAATTAAGTAGGGGAAAAAAGAGTCTTCAAAAAATGCTGCTAGGACAACTGGATATCTACATGCAAAAGAATGAAGCTGGATTCCCATCTCACACCACATGCAAATATTAACTCAGAATAAATTTAAAAACCTAAATGTAAGAACTAAGACTATAAAACTCTTAGAAAAAAGCCTAGGCATAAATCTTTGTGACTTCGCATGCTACAACATGGATTAACCTTGAAAACATCATGCCCAAAGAAATGAGCCAGATACAAAAGGCCACATATTGTATGACTCCCCTTATATAAAATGTCCAGAATAGGCAAATCCTTAGAGACTGAAAGTAGATTACTGGTTGCCAGGGGCTAAGGGGAGGGGGTCATCTGGAGTGAGTCTACAGTATGGAACTCCTTTTTGGCATAAAGAAAATGTTCTGGAATTAGTGGTGATGGTTACACAACTATGTGAATATACTCAAAACCACTGCCTGTATACTTCAAAATGGTGAATTTTATGGTATGTGAATTATATCTCTATCAAAAACAATTTTTTTAAAATGTAGGAAAACACATACCAGGCAAATATTAAGCTAAATAAAGCTAATAGGTATATTAGCTAGTAGGTATATTAATATGAGAAAAAAGATTGATTATAGGGCAAAAACATCAATGATACCAAATTACCAGGTATTACCAGAGTTAATAATTTCCTTACATGGTGATAAAATATTCAATTCACAAGGAAGATATAGCAATTCTAAATCTGTTTGTAACTACGAACTTTCAAGATTGACAGAAATACAAGGAGACATTAACAAATTTTCCATATCAACAGGCAGCCAAAACCCCAGAAGAATATAGAACATTTGAGCCAGATTAACAAACACAACTTAATCGAGGTATATAGTACACTAAACACAACTGTAAAATGCACATTCTTTTCAAGTGCTCATGGAACATTTACCAGAATTTTCCATAAGTTGGTCCATAAAGCAAGTATCAACAGACTTCAAAGAACTGAAATAATACAAAGTTTGTTCTCTGACTAGAATGGAATTAAAATGGAAATGACAAGAGCACTGATCTATCAAAACAGAAGCTGGTCCAAGGGCTGGCACCAAGTACTGGAGACCTCCTGCTGTGGTAGGCATTAATCCTTTAGTTGCTAGATGATAATCAGTAGGTCCTGGCTGTCCTGGGAAAGGAATTGAGGTGGCCAGGGTAGCTGGGTAAGTGTCAGAGAGACTAAAAAAGCCTGGGACAGTGCCTATTTATAAAATGGACTAGAAATATTTTGAAAATTCATATGGCCATATGATTGTGAATCTGTGGAATATCAGCCCTGTTTAGTAGGCCAATTATAGCATTGGATACTTAAATTAGAAAAGAAGAAAGTCTGAAAATGAATGAGCTGAGCAGCATGCAACCCTACTAGTTAAAAAAGAGCAACAGAATGAATCCAAAGAAAGTAGGAGAAACAGAATAATGATGAAAAACTAGTTAAATAGAAAATAAAGATAACAGAAAGGATCAAAAGGTCAAAAGTTGATTATTTTAGAAGAATTATAAAAGTGTCAAACTTATAGCAAGATTGATTGAGAAGATGCAAATAAACAATATGACAAAAGAGAAGCTATAACTACAAATGCAACAGAGATTTTAAAAAGATACAAAGATAAGAACTTCACACAAAATAAATTTGAAAACTGATGTGAAGTAGAAAAATTCCTAGAAAACCATGACTTAGGAAAGCTTAAGAAAGCTGACTTTAGTGGAAATAGCAAACTGAAAGGATTCTATAACTGATAAAAGAGATTGTATCCATTAAAATATTAAAGGAGACACCAGGTCCAAATGGTTTTACCTGGAAATGCTGCCAGGTAAAATATTTGAGGAATGGCTAGTTCTGCAGACAACCTCTGTCAGAGGACAGAATGAAAGGTTTTTTTTTTATTCTGATTTTATGAGGTTACTATAATCTTGACACTCTTGGAAAAATTACAGGCCAATCTCTTTCCTGAGTAAAATGCTAAAATCCTAAACAAAATATTAGTGAAAGAAATTCAGAAGTTTTTATTTATCCCAGGACTGCAAGATTATTTCAACACAAGAAAAACTCTAATGTAATGTACCACATTAATGGGTTAAAATAGAAAATTAATGTCATTTCATTGAATACAGAAACATGTTTAATAAAATTCAACATTCACTCATGCTTTAAAAATTGTATTGGCAAACTCAGAATACACAGGAACCTCTTTAACCTATTAAATGATATCTACCAAAAAAACTATAGCAAATTTACTCAATGGTGAAACTTAAAATCGGGATCAGCATAAGAATACACACTATTAACATTTCTTTTCAACATGTACTGCACATCTCGTGTGTGTGTATTAAAGGTGGGAGGTCTTAGCAGTGTAATAATATAAGAAAATGATAAAAATAAGGATTGTGGGGAAAATGAAAGCTATCATTTACATACAAATTATCAAAACTCATAAGAAAGTTTAGCAGGTTTGCTAGTTACAAATTCATTACATGAAAAACAAGTACAGTTGTATACATTAGCAACATACTGCTATAAAATTTAATTTTCTAAAAAGGTACTATTTAACATAGCAACAAAAAATAAGTCAAAAATCTTACAATGGCATGCAAGCCTTTTATGGATTAAATTATAAAACTTCACTCAACATGAAAAAGTCTGAATACATGGAGTGATATACCATGTTTAGGGAAGACTCAACATCACAAAGATGGCAACTCTCCTCAAATTGATTAGATTTACAGATTGAATGTAATTTCCATCAAAATCCCAAAAGTTCTCTCTCTCTCTCTCTCTCTCTCTCTCTCTCTCGTGTGTGTGTCTGTGTGTGTGTGTGCATGTGTGTGTGTGTGTGTGTGTGTGTGTGTTTAACTTGGAAAGCTGATTCTAAAATTTATGGAGAAGAGCACTGGGCCAAGAATAGCCAAGACACTACATAAGAAGGACAAGATGGAGGGACTTGCTCTACCAGGATAAAGGTACAAGAATGCCCATTGGATTGTTGTTCATAATCAAAAATTAGAAACTACTCAAATGCTCAACAATAGTAAGATGGATAAATAAACTGTGGGATATTCACAAGGGGAATAAACAAACTACAACTGCTTGCAACAATAACATGGGTGGTTCACATAAACATAATGTTGCATGAGAAAAGAATATGCACAGCTGTTCAAGTACTTTACATGTTAATGTATTTAATCTTCAAAATAACATTAAGTGACTGTGTGTCTTCTAGAGAGGATGCTCCAAGAAAAAGGTGATTCAGACCTTACAGGGACAAATAGACTGGCCTCCCTAGCAAGAGGTGAACCAGACATTGCCCAGACTTGGCAACCACTATCTAAGTTTTTTTGCATCTATGGTCTGATAAAATTTAGTCAGATATTAATGAATGACTGTCTTGTGCACACAGAGCCCCATTTTTGGCTATGGCGAGTGGTAGAGTGGAAGTAGCACAGAGTGACCATTTATTGAATGACCACTTACATCTACTATGTGCCAGGATCAGGGCCTGATGTTGAGGATATGATGGTAAATAAGACCACACACCCACTTTCTTGTTTAAACAACAAGAACAGTAAGAATTAGGATAATTAACAATTACTGAGTGTGTACTATGTGCTGGACACTCTTCTAAGCATGTCATAGGCTTCAGCTCATCTAATCTTCACAACTACACTGTTATTAACTTCCTTTTACAGGTGAGGAAACAGAGAAGCCCAGAGAGGTTAAAAGAGTTGTCCAAGGTCACAGACACAGGGGGAGACAGAGCTGAGACTCAAACCTAAGCAGTCTGGATCCAGAACCTCTGAATCAGTGAATTACTCCCAATAACACTGGGTCATAGGCATTAATTCTGTTTTATAGCTGAGGGAAGTGACGCTCCAAACTAAAGTGAGCACGTATTTATTTTTCATCTTCTATTTGATAGAGACTATATTAGATGATTTGTGTATATTATCTCTCCAACTTGAAAGACACAGTTCCCAGGACTATAAGCATTCTAGCTCTGGAGGACCCGTGTATGCAGAGAATGGCTTGCTTGTCAACTAAACAGCCCCTTGGAAAAGGCCAAGAGTGGCTGGCTGGGTGAGGGTACCTCTCAGTCTCCAGGCTCCTAGATCTCCAGTTGAGTGAGTGTGAGAGCTGGTGGAGATAAGAAAGAGAGAGAACAGGAGCCTAGTCTTTTTTGTCTCTCTTCCTCCACCCACACCCTACATCCTGTATATTATAACTATATTTAACATTCTATATGCTCCTGGATCCTCTAAGCAACTACTGCTACCCCCAATATCTCTGAGCCTGGGCCTCCTCTAGCATTAGCAGAGTGGAAACTTGGTTAGCTGGCCTTTGGGGTGTCTGAGTCCCACAGTCCACAGCTGCCTTATCTTAACCCACCTTATGGCCATTCAGGCTACAATCCCTGGGCTGGATGCACCTTGGTCCACCACTGTCGCCTGTTATCTATGGGAAATGGGTATACTCGTTTCTTTTTAAATACGTACAGGTTTTGTTTACTTTTCTTTTGCCCTTGATCTTTCTTAAATTTCCAAAGTGAGCACCACACCAGTGGGCTGGCCCTGAGAGACTGTCTCTCTCAAATTCCTAGAGCAGCAAGGAGGTCCATATGTGCCAGAGAGCCAACATTGGAGACAGGACATGAAGTGTTTCCCAACCTAGGCAGGTAGAGACTCAGAAAAGGCCTGAGAAAGGAGAGGAGCAATACTGACCAGTGACATGGCACTGTTGTGTACGCAGCACCTGTCCCCTGAGAGATGATGCCAGGAGCCATCACCTTATTTCACCCAGGCACTATCAGTCAGACAAGACCAACTCCCAGACACTTCACAGAAGTCACCAAAATGAAACATACTAGGCTATCACTGAACAGTCCTGAACTAGAAATCTTAAATTCTACACAAGAAACATTCCAAACAAGCTCTGCCTAAGAAATGAAAAGTTCCTAAAGATCCCCCTGATTAAGATGGTCTTAACCTAATCCTCCTTCTCTGTCTTTATCTCTTTCTTTCCGGTTGTCTTCTCTCTCATTCTTTCCTCACCTTTTTGACACTAGCCTCTATTTCATCCAGTTGTTCATCTACTCCAACTTTTAGGTTGAGGTGGGAGTGTACGTTAAGGGGAGGTGCATCCTTTGCTCCTCTACACCCACTCTACCACCACCACCTTGAAACCCACGGAAGTAAACCCCACTTACAGCCCCTTCTCCGATGCAGCCTGCTGCTGCCGCTGCTGTGTGGAATCCAGATCTTCTGCAACCTGGTTTGGGTGAGCTCTCCCATCTCTGGAGACATCTTAGGAGTCGCAGCTAATGACATCACTGCCCACAAGGTACCCGGCCTCACTTCCTATCTTACTAGCTGTCTTTTCCCTCACTGTGGTTACAGCAGCAGGTGGACAGAGCGGACGGGGGGTGCACTGGGTTTCTAAGCCCTCTCAAAGTCTGTCTTCAGTCCCTTCTCCTCTTTCCTCTGGTCCTAGCCTGCCTCTGCTCCTGTATGTACTAGGGGTATTGGGTGCAGAGAGCAAGAGGTTGGGCAGAGGTCAGGAGAGGCCTCTGAACTCCAAGGGCTGTGTACATAGGAGGTAAGTTGGAGCCCAACAAGGAAGGCAGCCAGCAACACAGTCCAGGTCTGACCAGTCACTTCCCTCCAATGAAGACAAGACTAATAGAGTATGCAAATAAAAGACCAAAGATCATGTGCTTACAGCCTGGGTGGGGTAGAGAGGCAAAGGTGATGGAGGTAGGTCTCAGCGGCTTTCCCAGCTTTGAAATTAAAAAATGGACCTAAGTAGAATGTCAAGCTCCAACCCAGAAATCAAGATTTACATCAGAAATGCAAGGTTCCTAAGGACAAAAACACAAACACAAAGTCCCTACTGGGGAATGCAGTGTTTTGAGCTGGCAATTAGAGGCCCAAACTGGACATGGAAGGTCCATTACTTCTCTGCTTCTCCGACCCAAAATGGCCTTGCATCCCTTGTCTTCTCTGGATTCTGCTGCCTTCCTTGCCACAGGGCCTCTCCCACCTGAAATGTGCTGCCTGGGGCACTCTTGAAGAGATGGGTACTATCTGATCATCTTTCTACTCTCTCCAGCCAAGGGCTAAATAAATAGGAGTAAACTGACACCGTTGGAAGAGTGCAGCCATTGCCTGGGGCTGGAGGTGGGGGAATGGTAAGCTCTGCCCACATGGCTGTTAGCCACCGTCAGATCCCCTAAGGAGAATGACATTGGCATCATGAACTGATAGAAAATTTCACTAAAGTTCCTCATGCCAAGCCATTAGGATGGAGATTTAAGAGGGTGGAGGCTGCAGCAGGGAGCAAAGAGCAATGGCCTCAAAGTAGGACAAGTCCACAGGCCAGAGCCATCCAGCCCAGATGACTCACCCTCACCTGCCCCCTCTCTCCCTCCCCTGACACGTTGTTTTGAGGCTTTTATGTGTAGAACTCATAGAACTGCACAGCTTGCCTGGAAGATGCGCAAGTGTGCTCTTACTTCACTCTTCTGCAACCTTCCCACCCCCAGTGAACCTTCAATGATTGGCTACGAGGAAGCTCAACTTTCTTCCACTGAGCTGGGCTACACAAGGGCAATCTCTTGGGGACAGAAATTTCCAATCCCTGCCCTCAAATGCTCTCAGTTCCACTTTGCCTTTTAAGAAGTTCCCTAAAATACATTTGCAAGCCTTAGTCTACACAAGGGTCAGATTTCCTCCAGTTGTTGTGTATAAATCATACCAAACTTTTAATACATTCCAGAGCCCACCTATCTAAATGAATCAACTGAGACAGCAGATTATGATGGTTAAGAGCAATAGGCTCTAGAGCCATATTTCTTGAGTGGAATCCTACCTCTGCCCCTTGTTGGCTATGAGACAATGAGCAGAAGACTAAACTTTTCAGTGCTTCAGTTTTCTTATCTGGAACATGGCAATGATAGGAGTACCTACCCTCCTTAGGATTGTTGAAGATTCAATGTGTTAAAAAATGTAAAGCAATCTGGGAAATGTTAAAAATATATTATCTAACACTGTTACTCCCTTTGGGAGGTAAATGATAAGACACCTCTTTGACTAACCTGAAACTTCTACTGTAATGCTGACCATACAGAAAACCCTCAGTTAAGGAAACTTACAATATTATGGCAAAGGTTTAACATTTATAATATGCAAAGAGCTCCTGCAAATCAATTAGAAGGATGAATTTGGTTTTACTCTTTTGATTTTGTGTAAAGACTTGTGAGATCATTTCATCTCACCCTCTCAGGTAAGAAAACTGAGGTCTAGAAATATTTTTCTAGAAATATCCTAAGGTCATGTAGCAAATCAGTGGCCAAGTCAGGAATAGAACACTAGGGACCTAATTTCTCCCAGGCCAGGGCTTTTCTTTAATTAATCAAACACGCCTGATCTAAGAATGTGGTCTTACAGGTTAGCTCAGAACCTCTAGAGTCTCAGAACTAGACTTTGTAAGAGATACAACTCTTTTAATTCTAATAAATTTCCTAACTGGTATAAATCTGTTAATATTAATAATCTTAATTATAACCCTTTCCCTGTATGTTTTCCATTGCCCACAAAGCAACAACATATCCCTTGTCTCATTTGATCCTTACAAACATCCTTGTTAGCCTTACAGGGAAACTGAGGTCTGGGGAGGGGAAGTGGCATGTTCAAGGTAATCTAGCTGGTCACATGAACGTCTCTTCTATGTTTACAATTTTGTCCCCATGACCCTGCCAACAGGCAGAAGGACAATTTTAGCAGCAGGAAATCTGAGATAGGAAGCTGGCAGGCTTTTGACAAAGTCTGAAAGGGTAAACCTGGGGTCCAGGCTCTAAAACCTAACTTAAACTTGCCTGGAATTAGCTATGAGATTCCTCACTGTTACCAATTCTGATCCCAGAAGCAGGAGACCAAAACAAGCTTTATGGAAAGACCTCAACTTGGCACTCAAGACTTCTCAATCAAGCTTCAGCCTACCTGTCCAGCCATGTCTCTCCTTAGATCTCCATCCTTAAACTTCACTGGCTGACTCACTGGGCCCCAAAATACATGGTGTGTTTTCTTGTTTCTTGGCCTTTGCTCAGCCTGAAATGCTATTTTTTCTCCTTCTATTCCCAACACATTCTGACCCATTTTTCAAGGTCTGGTTTGATGTTCATTTCCTTTGGGAAGTGACCCCTGTATCCTTGGGACAGGCCTTGTCTTTGGTTCTTATATTGCCCACCTGCTCCTATCTGAGCAAGTATCCACCAGTATTTTCCTGGTCTGCTTCCCCACTAGACTGTGAACTCCTTGAGGATGGAGACTAGATCTCAGTGATCTGTAATTTGTGTTTCCAGTGTCCAATTCAGGCCCTGGCACAGAGGACAGAGGAGACACTTGCTTATTGTGTTTGTGCAGTCTACATCTCTCTGCCCTAGATGAGATGAACTTGTGGACAACTAATCCTAGTTCAACAAGGTAAATATTATAACAGAGAGCTGTGCAGGGAATTGGATGGGAGAACTAACTTGTCTGAGGTAGGAGGTGGCATCTAGAAAGGTTTCTCTACCTTGAATGGGACAGAAACAGATAAACACAAGAATTAAGTCCTCTCTGAAAAGGGCCAATGAACTCGTGGCAGAGAAAGGGTTCAGTCAGTACTAGATTCTCATTCAAGACCAAGCTCTGACCTGCAGCTCTTGGTCTAAAATTCTAAAATGGGGCTATCTCTAGGGAAGAAAAGATTACAATGTGATTTCCCAAGGACCCCAGATCCTGACCCTGTACCCCTCCCAAAGTATAGGGCATGTGTATGGGGGGAGAATCCTATGTAAAGGAGCATATGACAGTGCTGATGGATAATAAAGTCATGAATGGGGTCTCCCTATTGGTAGCTCTCAGACTGTTTGGGTATGAATGCATTTGTGGAGAATGAAGGCATGAGGGGAGATCGACCACACACTTACAAGCTAGGTGCATGTATATGAGTGTCAGGCCTTCTGTGACAGGAGTCTATGATCCCCTTCCTTCTCAGCCACTGTCCTGGCCCACCATCTCTCCACTATTTTCGGCCTCATGCCTGGGCCCCAAACCTCACTGAATCCTAGTCCTGGAAGCGGCTCTCCACAGACCATAGTCGCACAGGGAGAAGAGCAGCTGGAGGGTTTTGGGTGGGATTGCTTGTGGAGCCTATATAAAAAAGCAAGATCACTACTCTTAGAGGGAGGAAGTCCCGAAATGTCTCCAAAGAGCTTTGGTTTCTGCCTTTCCACCCTTCTTGATCGTGACAGCCCTCTGAGGAACATTGGCTAGAGACTCTGATTTCCATTTTACTGAGGAGGCTACTGATGCCCAGAGAAGCTAGAGAGTTTGTTCAAAGCCCACAGCAAATCAACCCTACTTTACACATCAGTGGGGAGGTAAGAGCTATAATCTCAATCACTCAGTTCATTCAAAACCACACCAGAACATGTTAGAGAGACTTTCACAGGTGCTAGGGAATTGCCCTGGGGGCCAGGGTCCCACAAAGGCCAGAATGGATTTTTAAAAATATACAGATATATAAATAGGTTACATATAATCTTTTCCCCCACTTTCCCATGCCCTTTAATGCACACGTCAACCAACCATCTACGCAAAGAAAATTTTTCAGAGGGCCTGAAGAATGGATGTGGATTTGTGTAACTCCTGCCTACGTTCCCTTCTTTCTCACCTACCTTTTATTCTAGAGGTTTTTTCTTCCATTGCTAATTATCCAACACTCGGATGTCTTGCATTTACAGACCCCTAAGGCAGGTCCAGTGGGTGGCATCAAAGAGGAAGCCTGGAGGTGTTCGTTGGTTCCCTGAGAAGGCTGAGGATGTACCCTTGTTAAGTGGGGGGAGTGTATGTGCTCTGTTGAAATATTAGCTGTTGTAGTTGCCAAAGAAGTTCCTGAGCCACCCGAAGCCTTTTCTCTTCAGTCCAACCATGTGTTCACCTTGCCCCAAAGGTCAGAACTAATATTAACAAGCCATTGCAGAATAGGGAAATTAAAACCAGCTATGGAGACAGGCAAGTTCTGGATTTTGCTGGGGCTGAGTTTCAGATTGGTCTTCAGTGTAAATGGGCATAATCTCTTACTGGAAAGCAATCTGACAATATGAAGCAAGAGCAATAAAAATGTTCATTTCCTTTGTCCTAGTTGTCACGTTCATGGGAGTCAATCCTGAGTCAACAACCCCCAAAGCATGAAAAAGCTTAGGACACACAAATTTTATTTTAATCACAGAGCTATTTTCTGATAGCAACAACTGGTAAATTTAAGTCCTCCAGGAGGAAAAGCAGTTTACTGCGTCTTTGCTGTAACCATTGAGGACGATGGCTCTAACGCTTAAATTCTGGGGGAAAAATAATTATGCTGCAATTCTGGGTGAGGAACCTAAAGATGCCTCGTTATGCTTTTCCCTGGACATTGGGCATATCCATTATTTCTATTTTTTGTGCTCTCAAAAACAAGCCATGAACCTGTTGATGCTCTTGCTATTATTCTTTGTTCATTCATTCACCTGACAAATATCTATTGCTTCCCAATATATACTGTGTCCAGTATTAGGGGATGGGCTAACAAGATGAACCAGACATGGTCATTGTTCTCAAGCTGCTGGCAGTCTAGTGGCAGCAGAAATAGAAGTCAATGACAGCTGTGTATTATAAGTACTGTGACAGAATGGACCATAGGGTGCCGTGGGGCCCCAGAGGAAAAGACTTAACTGGGGTGGTGTGTGGTCAGTAAAAACACTCAGAAAAGTAATCCTTGAGCTAATTAACATAAGGTTTGAATCCTGGCTCTACTACTTCAGTGTAAGAGAGACTGAACTGTGAGAATGAAGTGAATTCACTCGACGTCTCTAACTTAGACTCAATGCCCCAAACAGGGCTGTCCTGAGAATTAAATGCTATAACATATACAGAAGAGCCATGGATGCATCCGGAGACAGTGCTGCTCACGAGCTTACATTTCCTGGGCCTCGATTTCACTTATCTGAGAAACAGAATCAAGAGTAAGGATGTGCCCGGCTACATCCTTCGGAATGTTAAGAGCCAAGACAAATAAAAGCTACAGGGCAGGCTTGAGACAGCCTCCTCCTCCTCCCCTCTGCCCCAATAAAGCCAAAGGCCCTCCTCCTAAGTCTTATCTCAGTGGAGCGACTCTTACTGCTCCCTCCTCCAACCACGAACCTCCCTTTGCCCCGTTCAACGCGAGCACTTAGCGCCAGCTACTCCTGGGGCGCAAGCGCGGCAGCCATCTGTGCACTTAGGTGGGCGGTCCGTCGCACTGAGGGCGGGGCTTTGGCTGCTGAGCAGTTCCGCTCAGGGTCGCCTACAAAGTGGCAAAATCCCGTTTGTAAGTAACCGGACGCACCACGTGGACTTCTGAGTAGAGGAAAAACGTACTGAGACTCAGGTGTCCGAGCGGAAGGCGCGGGAGCCCAACTGGAAACTCCTCTCGCCATTCATTGCCCCTAGGCTTCCGCTCTGCTTCTTTCACGTCCACCCAGTTCTTCCTCCCGCCAATGAGAACTGAGGAAGTTGAAGCCCCCGCCCGACGTGCGTCAGGCGCTTTTGTGGTACGCACGAGAGCGCCTGCGCAAACGCACGCGGGAGGCGGGCCTGGCCAACTTCGGAACAGCGAGCTGTTCGCTCGCGCCTAGTTTGGCGCGGGCTGGGAGGTGTTCCAGCCCGTTAAGATGTTGCGCGTGGTGAGCTGGAACATCAATGGGATTCGGAGACCCGTGCAAGGGGTGGCAAATCAGGAACCCAGCAACTGTGCCGCCGTGGCCGTGGGGCGCATTTTGGACGAGCTGGATGCCGATATCGTCTGTCTCCAGGAAACCAAAGTGACCAGTGAGCGCTCTGGATTCCAGGATCCCTGCATACTTTTTCTTTCCCGCTAACTTTTGCCCCCTGTCCCATGTAATTTTACTTTCCCAGTTTCCTATTCTTAGAGTCCTGCCCTTAGAC
This sequence comes from Macaca thibetana thibetana, assembly GCF_024542745.1. Taxonomy (NCBI): domain Eukaryota; kingdom Metazoa; phylum Chordata; class Mammalia; order Primates; family Cercopithecidae; genus Macaca; species Macaca thibetana. The sequence goes on from NC_065598.1 coordinate 54,439,796, forward strand.
CCAGGTCTCTTCCCTATTAAACTCCCATTTCCCACCCTAGCTAGATCCCCAGTTGCACTCCATTTCCTGTCTTCAGCAAACTAGCTCCTTCTCGAAACCCCATATCTAGTCAGATTCCCACTCATTCTCTGGCCCCAAACTCAGTCCCCTGAATTTCCTCCTTCCATATGCTGTCCATCTCCCCGCCACCAAGTCAAACCTCCGAATTCTTCATCCTTGCCCCAAGCTCAGATCTTCTAATTCCCACCCCACCTTTGACCCCAGCTCAGTCTTTCTAATTGCCTCCTTTTCACACCTCCACCTCAGAACCCCGTACCCCTTATCTATCCCCATCTCTCCTCCCAGCTGAAAGTCCCTAATTCCCACCTTATTTCCCACCCTAAGCTTAGATGTCCTCTTATTTCTTCACCCTTCTATCTCCCCTCAGAATCCCCTAATTCCTTTTCCTTCCATCCCAAGTTCAGATCCCCTAATTCCCTCTCTCTTACCTCTCACCCTTAGCTCAGATTCCCACTGTCCTCTCATATGTCCATCCCCACCCCCAGCTCCCTCCCATCGTCCAGACCCCCAGGCTTAGCTCTGATTCTTTCCCTCTCCCACCTAATTCTCCACCTCCACTTCATAGTCTCTAACCACCCCCGCCAGCCTTCTAATTCTGATATCATTTTCCTCTCTGACATTTCCCATCTTTCTAGGTCTTCCTCTACTCATAGATACTTCATTCCCGTCACCCCCAACTCCGGCTCTGATGTGTGCAAGGAATTAGCCTACAACTGTAATTCCAGGCCTTTGTGTTTCTCGGATGCTAGTTTTACCTCTGACTTAATCTTACATTTTTTTTTTTTTTTCCCTAGGGGATGCACTGACAGAGCCCCTGGCTATCGTTGAGGGTTATAACTCCTATTTCAGCTTCAGCCGCAACCGTAGCGGCTATTCTGGTAAATGGGGCTTTCTGTGGACTTTAAATTAGTGATGGAGGCAGATGGGGAAAAGGGTTTCCAATATTTGATGAGAGGGTAATAAGAAATTTAGACATTTAGTTTACAGAGCTAAAGCTGCATAATAGTAAATTACGTGAAATATAATTTTTATGGATAGAATTATCCTACTGGACCTCAGAAGTACAGTAGTAGTGTGGTGCTTAATTGTGTGAACTGTGGAGCCAGAAGCCCAGGGTTTGAATTGTGGCTCATTTCCTAGCTGTGCACCCTCTGGCAAGTTACATTACCTCTTGGTGCCTCAGGTTCCTCAGCTAGAAAATGAGGATGATGTTTACCTTCTAGGGCTGTTACGAGGATTAAATTAATTAATCCATGTGATAGTAATAATTGCTAATACTTCTGGAGCACTCACCATGTATCAATGTAAAACACTTAGAACATTCTGTGGCTTTTTTAGATGCAGGAACTGAGACTCCAAGGTTTGAATAAGGTTCGCCAAGAACCACACTTTATGAAGATGACTTAGGTGACCTGTGTGGGGACAATTGGAGTGGGACAGGCTGTGCAACAGGGTATTGACTGCCAGGTCTGCTCAGAGTACCCTGTCTGTTCCCAGGTGTAGCCACCTTCTGTAAGGACAACGCTACCCCAGTGGCTGCTGAAGAAGGCCTGAGTGGCCTGTTTGCCACCCAGAATGGGAATGTTGGTTGCTATGGAAACATGGATGAGTTTACCCAAGAGGAACTCCGGGCTCTGGATAGTGAGGGCCGGGCCCTCCTCACACAGCATAAGATCCGGTAATAGCTCATATCTCCCTGCTACTGAGCACTGCTGGTGCTACTCTTTGAGTGTGAAGATTCTGAGGCTTGCCCTGTAAACATACATGCACCGTGGTGAAGTTCCCAAATTTGCCTTTCCTGATTTAGTCCTGGCTGGGCTGCTCAGTGTGTGACCCTGGCAAATTTTTCCCCCTCTGAGGCTTGAGTTTCCATCTCTACAGTGTGGGGCTGGCCTGGTGATCCAGCCCTTATTACCATAGACATCTCAAAAGCAACTTAGTGCTGAATTCACTGCCCCAGGTTTCTCTCTTTCTGGGTGTTCTCTTTGTGAATAGCAGCGCCATTACCTGGTGGTCATCCTTAGATGTCCGTCTCCCTGCCTTACCAGTAGTCAGTCCCCAAGTCCTGTGCATGCCAGCTCATTTGTGTCTCTTTAACCCCTTTCTTTTCCATCCCAGACAGTCACCAAATGGAAACCATGTGGTATGGGGAAGGGACAGAAGGGGAGGTTTGAAACTGACCCCTTTTGAAGGTTTCTCTTTTCTCCAGCACGTGGGAAGGGAAGGAGAGGATCTTGACCCTAATCAACGTGTACTGCCCCCATGCGGACCCTGGGAGGCCTGAGCGGCTAGTCTTTAAGATACGCTTCTATCGTTTGCTGCAAATCCGAGCAGAAGCCCTCCTGGCGGCAGGCAGGTACTGCAAGCCTAGGCAGCAAGGCTTCCTTGAGTCGGTCCTGGGTGCCCAGCCCTGTGTTAAGCTCCATTGAAAGGGATATGGAACCTTTCCAAAGAAAGAGACAAAGGGATATTGTTTCTACCCCACAGAATAGTTTTAAGGGTGAAATGAGATGAGAATGATAAAGTTCCTGGAAGCAAAGGAAAGTCTTGTTCCAGGGAAGGACAGGAAAGTGAGGGTGGGTTAGAGCAATCAAGGGGAGGTGGTATTTGAGCTCACCTCCCCTTGATTGAAGGACAAGAAAAATGCCCATTAGGTACTGATCAGTGAGGCAGTCATGTCAAACATGGAGCACTGTCACCTTTGGAGATCAGAATTGGGTTGGTCAGATATGAAAGGCAGCAAGGTTGTGGTAAGATTGGAGAGGTAGGCTGCTATGAGTTGCTGTTGGCTAGGAAGCCTCAATATGGGAGGTGGCCTGTCTGAGCTCTTGGGCCCAGGAAAAAGTATACGAGCCAGGACTGCTGCACCCCTTTCTGACAATCCCATATTGTGTTTTTCAGCCATGTGATCATTCTGGGTGACCTGAATACAGCCCACCGCCCCATTGACCACTGGGACGCAGTCAACCTGGTAAGGCTACCTCTAGGTGCCTGGCCCCACTTGATTGATTCTGTTTGTCCAGCCAACCAATGCTGAGTTTTTGGCCCAGGGACAGCTTCCTTTATGGGAAAGTGGAGCTTGGTTTGCAATACTATTCTTATAGTACTGAGGATTGGTCATTTATTCAATAGACAATACTGACTCTGCCACATACTGAGGACTCAGGAGTCAGATCCAACTCTTGGCTCCTAGGAGCTCTCCAGCATGGTGGTGGGCTACAGACGCATGGCTGGCCAATTATAGGATGGTATTCTCAGAGCAGAGACACAGATGGCATCCCAGAAGGCTACGGGAGCTCAGAGATGGGAGTCCTAGGTGAGCTCAGACATCAGGACAGGCAGCTGAAAATGGCTGAATCTTAACAGACAAGTAGAACAGCTTTGAAGTAGCGAAGCATTTTAGCATGGGCAAAGGTTTCAAGGTGAGAATTTGCATTGTGTGCATGGGGAACCACAAGTCCCTTTCTTCTCAGTGACACGGGAAGGGAGGTGAGTGGCAGAAGGTGGGGCTGGAGAGTTGTTGGGGGTCAGATGTTTTCAAGGACTGTGAATTCCACATTGCCTTGGTCATTTCCTTAATACACTGTGTTTCTTGTTTATGAACTTTCAATACCTCTTGGTTACCTCTGTGATGCAGAGAAAACATCGAGACCTAGCATTCAAGGCTCTCCATGGACTGCGACCTGTCTGTATTTCCACCTTCAGTGTCCCTACACATTTTGTCCTCTCTAGACAGGTTGTCTCCTGTCGGCCTGTTGTAAAAGTTATTCTCATTCTGGCTTTTTTCACTGTGCCCTGAATTGGTGGAAATGACCCCCCTCTCTGTCTTTTTGTTATATGAACCTCTTATCTCTAAGTCCCCCTAGGCCCATGGTTTTCAGCCCCTAACTGCATATTAGAACAAAAATATCAATATCTTAGCACTACTGCAGACTAATGAACTCAGAACTCTTGGGTGTGGGGCCAGGGTAGTAGCACGTTCTAAAAGCCCCCAGTGTGACTTTATCATGCAGCCAGGCTTGAGAACCACTGCCCTAGAATCTACAAGCCAGCTATCATCTTGGCTTGCCTTATGTCTCATGATGGGGGATCAGTGATTGATGTTGGCACAGTCCCACTCAGCACTGAGTTTGGCTTAGAGAAGGACCGTGGGAATATTCCTTGATTAATTTGCAGAAGAGCTACATAAATGTAGATATGGCTCCCAGCTGGGAAATGAGCAGATGCGAGAGAATGGTGGTGGTGGTGTGGTGGGGAGCAGAGAGAATGCTACAAAGTGTGAGCCTTCAGTCCCTCCCTGCCTCATTCCTCTTACACATTCATTCAGTGTGTTCTTTCAGATTCCTGTGATAGCATCATACACCTTTATGCCTTCTCTACTTAGTTCAGAGGTAGCCTAGATCTCTCATGTATACCTCCTTCATTTTCTCCTCCAGGGAAAGAGAACTAATAGTGCCAGCTAAGATGACTTACAGTCTTTCCAAAATAGCAGAACATATCCACTTTCCACCAGGCTTGCTCTTTTAGTCTTGTCATTTCTCTAAATGGCACCATCATCCCCTTGGTTGCTTCAACTTAAAGCCTGGGAATTGTGCTAGTATTGTCTTTCTTTCTTACTCCGCTTCCCACATTCAGTTAGTCTGCAAGTACTGTTGATTCTAGCTACAAATCATCTCATAATTTCATGTTTCTGTCTCCTCTGGCACCCACCCTAGCCCAAGTGACCATCATCTTGCTTGTGTGACTATGGCAGCCATTTCCTGCTGGTATTCTGGTCTCAAGTCTGGTCTTTCCTCAAGTCTTTTGGGTATGCAGCACACTCCCTCCACACTCCCAGCACAGAGACTGTTCTTAAAGTTAGGAGCACCCTCCACCTAGGTTACTCTTGCTCAGCCCGCACACCTCCCCTCCAGATCACTTCTCGAAAGGAAGCCTCCTTGGTCCCCAGGAGTAGATCAGGTTCTTACTTTGTCCCTGGCATCATGCTTGGCACATAATAGGTATTCCATGAACATTCCTTGCATTGAATCAGTGGGTGGTTAGGTGGAGTGAATGGATGGACTGATGGATGATGGATTGGGGATCAGAGCCTAAGGAAGTATTCAGACCTGGATCCTTGCAGGTCCTCAGCTCAGAAGGTAGGAATGGTCATTGAGGGCTTTGACACAGTAGATAAACCAAATAGTGCCAGAGGGTTTAAAGGAAGAAGCTGACAGTCTTCCTAACTCTTAACCCCAGCCCTACTTCCTAGAGGCAAACACTTTTTTAACTTCCTGTTTTCCATCGTTTTAAAAAGCAGTTCTGGGAGTTGCTCTGATTAAACAAACTTTCAGATTTGCCATTGATGGACCAATGCAAGATAAATGCAAGCTTGTGCAGAGGGAAAAACAAGCATGGTCTTTTAAATCAGTAAGGATGAAAATCAGAATCCCAGCTCTGCCAATTCTGGACTGTGTGACCTTCAGCAGTAGTCCTCTTGGGACAACCAAATTTTCTTATTTGCAAAATGCAGCAGTTAGTCTAAGTCCCTTCCAGTTCTAGGTATCTAGTTCTGTCTCTCTCTCTTCCAACCCCCTTTCCTCCTCACCTAGGAATGCTTTGAAGAGGACCCAGGGCGCAAGTGGATGGACAGCTTGCTCAGTAACTTGGGGTGCCAGTCTGCCTCTCATGTAGGGCCCTTCATCGATAGCTACCGCTGCTTCCAACCAAAGCAGGAGGGGGCCTTCACCTGCTGGTCAGCAGTGACCGGCGCCCGCCATCTCAACTATGGCTCCCGGCTTGACTATGTGCTAGGGGACAGGACCCTGGTCATAGACACCTTTCAGGCCTCTTTCCTGCTGCCTGAGGTGATGGGCTCTGACCACTGCCCTGTGGGTGCAGTCTTGAGCGTGTCCTCTGTACCCGCAAAACAGTGCCCACCTCTGTGCACCCGCTTCCTCCCTGAGTTTGCAGGCACCCAGCTCAAGATCCTTCGCTTCCTAGTTCCTCTCGAACAAAGTCCTCTGTTGGAGCAGTCGGCGCTGCAGCACAACAGTCAAACCCGGGTACAGACGTGCCAAAACAAAGCCCAAGTGCACTCAACCAGGCCTCGGCCTAGTCAGGCTGGCTCTGGCAGAGGCCAGAAAAACCTGAAGAGCTACTTTCAGCCCTCCCCTAACTGTCCCCAAGCCTCTCCTGACATAAAACTGCCTAGCCCACCACTGATGAGCGCCCTCATGACCCCGAAGACTCCAGAAGAGGAGGCAGTGGCCAAAGTGGTGAAGGGGCGGGCCAAGGCTTCAGAAGCCAAAGATGAGAAGGAGGTACGGACCTCATTCTGGAAGTCTGTGCTGGCGGGGCCCTTGCGCACACCCCTCTGTGGGGGCCACAGGGAGCCATGTGTGATGCGTACTGTGAAGAAGCCAGGACCCAACCTGGGCCGCCGCTTCTATATGTGTGCCAGGCCCCGGGGTCCTCCCACTGACCCCTCCTCCCGGTGCAACTTCTTCCTCTGGAGCAGGCCCAGCTGAACCAATGGAGGCCTGGGGACGTCTGGCATAGTCACCCCTGCACGTGATCTGAGGCCAGCTCCCCTTCCCTGAGCTGCCTCCTGCTTCTCCCCGAAAGTCTCCTACCCTTCTCTTCCTCTTCTTAGCCCTCTCTTCCTCACTGACCTTCCTACCTAGCTCCTTGTTGGTGAGCTTTTTGCACCTTAATGCTGTGACCCAGCCCGCTACACCACTTTCCACCTTCCTGTCTGAAGTACACGGACACTGGCTGCCCCGGGAAGTTGTGTGATTTTAAATCACTTCTGTCTTTGCTGGAAAATGTATTTGTGCATAAATAAAGTCTGTGTATTTGTTTCAGGGTTTCACTTTGAGTGGACATTGTGAATGTACTCCATAAAGTTGAGTCAAAGAAGCTATCTCAATACTGGGTTTGCCAGCTGGCTGTAGCCCAATAATATAATTCCCAGGGAAAGGGGAGGAGGGAGGAGGGAATAGTGAGGAGTGAGGAGCAGTGCTCACCATAAAGAGTTCTCTGCTTAGTTGTAGGAGTTTACTGTACTGCTGCGGTTAAATCAGCAAGGGAGGTGGGCTATGTAGCCTTAAACCAGAGCTTCCCAACTAGTGTGCCCCACGGCTGCCCCAGTGGATTGCAGAGTTGAAAGAAATAGGGTCCTCAGCCCTCAGCATTGCCAGGCAGGGCCTGAGATCACACAAGTCTCAGGGAAGATCACTTGCTTAGCAAGTAGTATCATTAGTGCCCCTAAGTGTGCCATGGAAATGTTTCCTGTATACTGTGACCTGGAAAGTGGAAGCATTGCTTTGAACACAGTGCTTGCTCTAGCCAAGCCTCTTCTCACTTGTGAAAATGGGACTGGTAGACTGGGCGCAGTGGCACACGCCTGTAATCCCAGCACTTTGGGAGGCCGAGGTGGGTGGATCACCTGAAGTCAGGAGTTCACAACCAGCCTAACATGGTGAAACCCTGTCTCTACTAAATACAAAAAAATTAGCTAGGTGTGGTGGCACGTGCCTGTAATCCAAGCTACCTAGGAGACTGAAACAGGAGAATAGCTTGTACCTGTGAGGCGGAGGTTGCAGTGAGCTGAGATCGTGCTGTTTAACTCCAGCCTGGGCAACCAGCAAAATGAGGTCTCAAAAAAAAAAAAAAAAAAAAAAAAAAAAAAAATGGACTGGTAAATCCTGTTCTGTGGGATGCCGTGGGAGGGAGAGAGGATAATGGATTGAGGAAGACATCCATATCCCCTTCTGGAAAATACCTCTGCTTTTGGGGAACCACTCCTTTCTAGGGAATTTGGTTAGGGCTGACTCATCTCCTGGCTTCAGGGGCTACCCTGGGCCCAGATTTCCAGGGCCCAGATTACCAGTGAAGAGTCAATCCCTGGATTTTTATTGAAACCATTGGAGAAGAGCCATTTCAAATAAATCTGCTTAGTATCCCGGCTCTGTGCAACTCACTGTGTAGATTTTGGGCATTTCTTTCCTCTTTCTCATTCTGTTTCCCTGTTGGTAAAATGGAATGGTGACCAACAAGTGACCTATGGTTTCCTCAGATCTGCCACTTGTCTGAGGGAGTCAGGTAGAGTGCATTTGTCTGTTCCCTGTCCAATAAAAGGCTACACATGCTGCAGTTTGTGCTTTATTTTTAGGCTCAATTCAGCTAGAGGCACACAACAAAGCAGAAGACAGAGGAGGCCTGGACCCAAGTGAAGTGCAGGTGGGGTGTGAATCCTAGGCAGTTGGCTTCTCAGGCATAGGTGGTGACATACTGGGGCCCCATATTCCCGAAGTAGGAACGTTCCCACTCACTCATGAGCTCGAAGTGTACAGGACGGCGACAGAAATTGCAGGCAGCCACAGACACATCCTGGAGGGGCATCCCCACCTCAGTCCAAGCCAGCAGCAGCTTCTCTGAAGGTGGTTGGGGGAGGGGAGGGAAAGAATGAGTTAGACTAGATCTTCCAAATCTAGTACAGACGCACCAAGATATTGATCCCCCTCAACCCTTCAAGATACCTCAGGGCCAGAAGTAGCCTACTCTGTTTGCTCCTGTGTGTGCCGTGAGTATTACCATTTGTATCTGGATGCTGGGATATAATAAAAGGTTGGGAAGCTCTCCTTTGACACAATTTGAAGCCATACTGTCCTGGCCTGGACCACTCCCTAAGTATAGGATGTGCTGTGGCCCAAGAATGACTATCTGCTTGGGAACTCCAAGCCCTATGAGGACAGTGATAATGACAGTAACCATACTGTGTCATTGGTGCTATGACCAGGAAACCTGGGGTAGGGGGTCCACCTGGGGATGTGAAAACCCAGAGATGGGAACCTGACCTAGCTGGAGGAAGTACCCCAGGTATGTTCCGGGGCTCTGTTCTTGGCCTTTTCTGTGTTCATGCCCTTGTTGATCTTGTCTAGTCACATGACTTTAAAGACCACCTATATGCTGATGGTTCAGAAATTTTAATCTCCAGCTCACGCCTCTCTACTGGTTTCCAATCTTGTATATCAATGGCTTTTCTCCATCTCCACCTAGATGTCTAGTATGCATTTCTAACTTATAAGTACAACTGAGCTACTCATGTCCCTACTTTCCACCAAGCTATTCTACTTTCAACTTTTCCCATCTCAGTGGATGGCAATTCCAGTTGCTCAGTTCAAAAATTTTGGAATTATCCTTTATTTTTCTCTTTCTCTCTTACCCTATATCCCATCTAACAGCAAAGACCATTGGCTCTACCTTCAAACTCTGACCACTTCTTATTGCCTTCATTATGATCAAGTCTGAGCTACCATCATCTCTCACCTGGGATATTACTGTAGCCCACTCTTGGGTCTCCCTGCTTCCAGCCTTGCTCCCTTTTAGTGTATTCTCTACATAGAAGTTGGAGCAATTTTGTTAAAACCTGAGTCAGATATATCAGTCCTGTGCTCAAATCCTTTCAAGGGTTCTCAGACTAAAAGCCAAAATCCTTCTGATGACCTACCATACCCTCTACAATCTGGTCCCACATTGCCTCTGTGTACTCAATTTTTCTGTCTCCCACTTATACCATTCCACCCATACCCATCTTCTTACTGTTCCTCAAATATAAAAGGAATATTCCTGTGTCTTCCCTGCCTCAGGATGTTCCCTCTGCCCGGGATGTCATTCCCTTAGATATCTGCCTCACTAACTCCACCTCCTTCAAATCTTTGTTCAAGTTTCACCTCAGCGTCTTCTACCCTTGCCACTCTAATACTATGACCCTTCTCTGAACTCGCCCCTGCCCCCTTATCCCATTCTCCTTATCCTGCTTTATTTTTCCCCATAGCACTTAGGACTAACGTGCTATTTAATTTGCTTATTTTTAGTAAATTTTTTAACTATCCCCTTCCACTAGAATGTAAGCTCCAGAGGGTAGGAATTTTGTGTCTGATTTGTTTGCTACTGCATCCTCAGTGCCTAGAACAGTGTCTAGCACACAGTTGGTACTCAATACATATTTGTTGAAAGAATGCCTAAGTTAAGTCTAGAAGATGAAGGAAAGTAAGCCAGAGGAAAGTGTGAGGGAGGGCATTCCAATCAAAAGAGAGCAGCACGAGCAAAGTCCCAGAGGTAAGAGAGCAGAGAAAAATGAGGGAATGACAAGTCATTCAGTGTAGCTGAAAAAATAAAATGCATGTGGGGAGGAGGTGAGGGCATAGAGATCACCATGTGGAAGGCATTAAATGCTATGCTGAAGAGCTTCAACTCTGTCCTGTATGTCAATGGTTTCCAAATTTTGGACTATACATCGCTATCAGTACAAATGTTTTAGCATGTATCTCCAATCTCTGTATATTTGTTTATGTATTATATATATGTATAATTGTCAGTCTGTATATTAAAGATCAGTATCAGTAATGCTTGATTTCCTATTTTTAAGATTAAAAAAACATAAAATTCTAATACATATTCTGCTCCTTCACCCTGTAACCATTTTGCATACCTCACCTTGGAGGCCACTGCTTTAGAGTCTAGAGGGAAACATGAAGGGGTTTAAGCAAGGGAGCAATATAGTCAGGTTTTTAGAAAAATCCCTCTGGTGGTCAGCATCGAGAAAGGATTTGAGAGGAGCAAGAGAGAAGCAGAGAAATTAGGAAAAAATCATGTTGACATGGATTGAAGAAGTGGCAAGGGAGAAAAGCAAATAGGTTTGAGAGAGATTATAGAGAACTTTTGCAGGATTTCAGGATGGATTGGCTGTGGAACTTAGGGACTGGTGGAGCCATTGTGGATGCCTCTCATATATTCTTACAAAAGCCTAGCCTAAGTGGACATTCAGAGAACCAAGAATACTGAGCTCTACAATTGAAGCCCGGAGCAATAGAGAATACTGAACAAAAGGCCCAGGAGTCTGGGTCATCAGCTCAGAGAGGTGGTAGACCTAGCAGTTATGACCATGGAGGTAGAGAAAGACCTCCCAGTTGCAACTTAGAAGGTGTGTGACCTTGGATCAGCGACTATATATTTTTGTGCCTCAACTTCCACATGTACAAAATGGAAATGATAAGAGGATCTCTAACTCTTGAGGTTGCTGTGGGGATTAGATGAGTTAATATGTGTAAAGTGTTTAGAACAGTGCTTGGCACATGGTAAGTACTTAATGTTAGCCAGCATTATTTAATGTTTTTGAATGAATGAATGAATGGCCCCTACCTAGCTTGTCTTCCGTGAATTCTCATACTGCCCATGCTTCAGACAAACAGAATGATGTTGTCAATACATACCCCCTGCTTTCCTATCTCTAGGTCATTGCTCATGGAATTCCCTTATTCTGGAATATTCTTACAACATATTCACATGTACTTCAACATGCATCATAAAAACTTCCTTACTCACAAAGCCTCCAATTTCATCCTTCTCACCCTCTCTAGCCATAATGTGCTCACTCCCTCTAGCTCCCAGAATAGTGGAGCTCGTCATACTGGACCAGTACCATCTATATCTGGCTCCTCTGCTAGACCATCAACTGCCTACATGTCTTTCGTCCAACAGGCCTAGAATGAGCACCTGCTCAACGTCAGGCCCTGCATTAAAAACTACCCAGGCGGGGCCTGGTGGCTCACGCCTGTAATCCCAGCACTTTGGGAGGCCTAGGCAGGTGGATTATGAGGTCAGGAGTTCAAGACCAGCCTGGCCAACATGGTGAAACCCCATCTCTACTAAAAATACAAAAATTAGCTGGGCATGGTGGCACGTGCCTATAATCCCAGCTACTTGGGAGGCTGAGGCAGGAGAATTACTTGAACCAGGACCCGGGAGGCAGAGGTAGCAGTGAGCCAAGATCATGTCACTGTACTCCAACCTGGGCTACAGAGCCAGACTCTGTCTCAAAAAAACAAAAAACAAAAAACAAAAAACAAACAAACAAACAAACAAAAAAACTACCTAAAAGAAATCCAGCAAACATTAGGTGAACTGACTAAACTGGCATTTTCAGGCTAAATCTCAAACTACTCAGCTCTACAAGCCTCTCAGTTCAGTCCCTATCTCGTATTGTCTTTGTAGACTTACAGATTGATACTCCCCTGCCCCACTCCATTCCTATGACCCTACATTCCAATACCACCTGCTTATTGTTCTTGATATATCCCTGGCTGCTTCTCATTCTCCTCACCTTTCTTCATGCTCTTCCCTCTGCTAAGAATACTTCTTCCATGCCCTCTTTGTTTTAATACCACTCACTTTGCAAGACTCAGCTCAGGTGTCACCTCTACTAGGAAGCCTGTCTTGGATCCCTCAAGCAGAGTCAGGCCCCTCCTCTCTGCTCCAACAACTCTACCATGCACTGCCTTGTGGAACTTTGATCATCCCTTAATGTCATTGTTTGTGTCCACTATGGTATCCCCAACCAAACTGGAGCCCTACGAGTGTAGGGGCTGCTTCTCATTTATTTGTGACCCTAGTATAGGTGCTGGCACACATTAGATGTTCCAGAAATATTTTGTAAACTGAATGGTCTCTGTCCTCTCAGCTTCTCTTTCAGATCCTGGGCCTGAGGGGAGGGAGGTCCTGTAGGCACCCATGTTGAGAACTTACCCACACAATCTTCCATCATCTGAGGGCTGTGGTGGGGGGAGGGTGCCAGGCGCAGGAGCTCTTCACCCCGGGGGACAGTTGGGTAGTTGATGGCCTGCACATAGATGCCATGCTTGGAGAGCAGGAGATCACAGAGCTTGCTGTTGAGTGCTGCATTGCCCACCTGGACTCAGGAGAAAGGCTTATCAGTACCTGCCACCCTGGCTCCACCATCCATTAAGCAGATGGAGGAAACTAGATCAGGGAACATCACTGAATTTTGGGATAGATTTTTTTTTTTCATTAGGGGCTTAGTGGCAGCTCCAGAATTTCTATCAAGGAGGAGCTCAGAGCTAGCAATTTGATTTGAAAAGGAAGGAGCAGTGGTGGTACCAGGAGCCCTATTTGGAAGCTGTTTGCAGAGCAAGCACACTGATTTTACTTAGCTAATATCCTAGTTTAGGATAGTTCTGGGTGAGAAGATGCCCCCCACAAGCCAATTCCAGAACCCCCCAAGCCAATTATGGGGTGCTGTCACTAAATTAATTCATAAAATGAGTGTTTAAAGGAAATACTAGGTTAGTCTAAAAAGCAGTGACTATTTCTCATCCACAAAATTGTCACAAATAAGTGTCCTTTCCCTGCCCTGGCTTACTGACTCACACGAATACATGTCATTTAAGAAAGAAGTAGCAGTTCATTTTTAAAGGCAGTAAACGCTTATATTGAGGATCCAAAGTAGCAGCTAGTACTATGGCTTTTGATTTTATTTTTCTGCCCTCAATTCTCAATAAGAAGTACATTTTACACCATGATCATAAACGCACACATACACATACATGTATATATGCACATACACAAAACGAATACAAATTTTTCACCAATTGATAGCCTTAGTATGTGTGCTGTACTCCAACATTTTCTATTCTATTTCTTTTCTTTTTTTTTAATGCTAATGATAACCCACTAAGCTGATTTTGTGACCCATTAATTGTCTTGATTCAGTTTGAAAAACTCTGAATTATAGGCTGTGAACACTCGCTATTGTTAGGGTTAGGATAATCTAATAAGCATGAGGTAATGGCTGATGCAAGGAAAAGACTGGTTAATCCAAAATGGCTGATAAGTTTTCAAAAAGGGAAACAAAGCTGGCAATAAGGGGAATGGTTAGCAGGAAAGCAAGTAATTGAAGACAGAAACAGGTGTGTTGGGAGTGGGGAGGCTCCCAGAAGAAATAGGTAGAGAGGGCAATGGGCAGGGTGGGGCTCTCACCCGGATGGGGATGATGTGGCTGGGGCAGGGGATGACAGGAAGGCCCCTGTCCATGAGTAGCTGGCGCATGTGCTTGACGTTGCGCTGGTGGGCTCGCCTCAGGGCTTGGCCCTCCTCTCCCTTGAGCAGCCGCACAGATTCTAGAGCTCCAGAGAGCACCATGGGGGGCAGAGAAGTGGTAAAGATGAAGCCTGCAGCATAGGAGCGCACCATGTCCACCAAGTCACGGGTGCTGGCGATGTAGCCACCCACACAGCCAAAGGCCTTGCCTGGAGACAGAAAGTAAGAAGATATACACAGATCCCGTAATCAGTCCCAGAGGAACAGGATCATGTGCCAGATAACCCAAGGGGGTGCACCGAAGATGGGGCTCCAGGCTGTCTTCCCAGGCCTCTGCTCATCTGTCCATGACAGGGCAGTCAGAGCTGATAATTCTGCTGCTTTGAGATAGGACTTTCAAGTCTCGCCATATGCAATGACTAGATAGGTAGGAGCTGGGTGGGGACCTTTAGCTGGATAGGGTCAGGAGTGGAGCTAAGATGAAGCTTGGGGCTGGGGTGGGGGAGGGATTTAGAAACACAGCTCTTCACATACTCAAGTTGAATCTAACTATTTGGCCTAGTTCAAGGTCTTTTCAAAAAACTCTCCTAGACTTTCTCATCAACTCTGCAGTGGGATGCGAGTGGAGAGAGGGAGTCCAGGAGGGCAGTGGCCTGGGGCTGTGAATTCTGTCCAAACAACCCCTATAGCTTTGGGGAGGAGGGAGAAGAGAATTTTGTAGGGGCCTCATCTCTGCAGGGTATATAAGAAGGCCCAAAACATTCACTTACCAAGAGTTCCAGAGATGATGTCAATCTTATGCATAATTCCATCACGCTCCCCAATCCCAGCGCCCCGGGACCCATACAGTCCTACAGCATGGACCTCATCCACGAAGGTCAGGGCCCCATACTGGTGGGACACATCACACAACTCCTCGAGGGGACAGATGGCACCTGAGCAAAGCCAAGGGATAGAGGTAGGACATCATAACCCTTCCCCAGCTCCATTTCCAGCGTGGAGATGCCTACTGTGGGTTGGAAAAGGGTGTTGTAGAGAGGAAGGAGGATGTGCACCTTCATTTACAACTATTCCAAACCTCTGTTTATGGGTTGATTGCCTGTATCTCATCCCTGCCTTCTCTCTCTTTCTCTCTCTCTCTGTATGTGTGTGTGTGTGTGTGTGTGTGTGTGTGTGTATGTGTGTGCGTGTGCATGCGTGTGTGTTCCCCAGCCTGGGATCAAGGTTTGACTCTTTGTCTTTCTATTTTTACTTCATTCTGACAATATCTATTTTCCTGTTTCTGCCATGTTCAGCCTCTCTCTGCCTCTTTTGTTTCTTTTCCTGCAATCTGTGTGTATCCCTCTGTACTCCCTGGAAACTGCTGAGGTACAAGGAGTTGTAATACAGAAAAAACATCTTCAGGTGGAAATAGGGGTTCCAAGCCAGGATTTTAAAATGTGAGCAATTGGTAGGACAACCTGAGGGGAGTCAACTACAGAAGGTAGAACCTGAGACAAATGACAGTGTGATGGTTCAAGCATCATTTCAATGGGAGAGATTCAGCCTAAGGATCAACAGTTTGGGCAGTTTGCACCCCAAAAATAGGTAAATAAAGAACAATTTATTTGCAAATGTAATGAGGTAGAATGGTACCAACATAGTTTCCACTAGAGAAATAATGAATTTGAATAGTCTCAGTGGTAGAAATATACAAAAGGAATAGGATAGTTTTACTTTATTGCTAGTGTTAGAAATGTGGGAGTGGGCATAATAGTAAGTTCCTTACATATATTAACTCATTTAATTTGCATACTTATATTTAATTATTATCACTTACATTTTGCAAATAAGCAACTGAGAACTGAGACACAGAGCAATTAAGAAGCTTGCCCAAGCCAGTAAATGGTCAGACTAGGATTTGAACATGGATAGTCTAGTTTTAGAGCCTGTGTGTATAGTCATTACATGCCACTTAAGATAGCTAAATCAGGGAATACTATGGACTCTTGTTTCAG
The DNA here is from genome assembly GCF_024542745.1 of Macaca thibetana thibetana. Classification (NCBI taxonomy): domain Eukaryota; kingdom Metazoa; phylum Chordata; class Mammalia; order Primates; family Cercopithecidae; genus Macaca; species Macaca thibetana. Next base: position 54,455,734 of record NC_065598.1, read on the forward strand.
TTGGAAAAGGGACAAACTGAAATGAGTTGACCTCTTCCCTTAAATAAATCCATAAAGGGATAACTAAAACACATGATTTCTACATAATGGGGCCAGTAATAGAAAGCTTTGGACATTGTTTCAATTGAGCAAAGAAAGGAGGTAGGAGTGTGAAGATCATTTATTTCTACAAAAGCATAATAACTAGAATGGTTTCTATCATCTCTAATTCTTACAGCCAGATATTTTACCTTTGGGAAAATTGAGGCTTAGACAGTTAAAGAGTTACCCATGGTCATAGCCAGTAATTGTCAAAGGTGGGATTTGAACCCAGGTCTCTCTGACTTGAAAACCTGTTTTGACCCCAATGCTTCATACTGGACCTTGAAAAAAATCCTGGGCAATGGTTTTTGGAATTTCCTTCATAAAAACCAAACACTGGGATTATTGATTTACATATCATTTCTAACAAGAGAAGTGTTACTTGAGGAATTGGAGTTATATGTGTTAGGGTGCAAATACTTTAGCGCCAATTTGCTGAGCCACTCAAGATGAATTGGATGCCAACTCTGAACTTTAGTTTCTTTACCTATAAGATGAATGTAATAGCTGTCTCCATTCTTTGGCATTTACTAGCTGTGTGATCTTGGACAAATTACTCTTTTTTTTTTTTTTTGAGACGGAGTCTCGCTTTGTCGCCCAGGCTGAAGTGCAGTGGCCGGATCTCAGCTCACTGCAAGCTCCGCCTCCCGGGTTTATGCCATTCTCCTGCCTCAGCCTCCCGAGTAGCTGGGACTACAGGCGCCTGCCACCTCGCCCGGCTAGTTTTCTTTGTATTTTTTTAGTAGAGACGGGGTTTCACCGTGTTAGCCAGGATAGTCTCGATCTCCTGACCTTGTGATCCGCCCATCTCAGCCTCCCAAAGTGCTGGGATTACAGGCTTGAGCCACCACACCCGGCCTGGACAAATTACTCTTATGTCTCAGTTTCCTCATGTAAAAAATCAAAATAATAATAACACCTATCTCATAGAATTGTTCAGAAAATTAAGTGAATACATGTAAAATACTAATAATTTTGCGTGGCACATAATAAACACTCTATGAATATTAGCTGTTATAATGTTATCATCATCATCATCATGATTTTTGTGAGACCAACACTAGTAAACATACACTCACACATATACATACCATCCATGGAGTGGACAGTCTCAAAGGCCACAATTTTGGGTATCTTAGGGTTGGACTTCTCTAGAAGTTTCTTTAGGTGGTCAGGGTCATTGTGCCTGAAGACAAACTTGGCTGCTCCACTGTTACGGATACCTTGGATCATGGACGCATGGTTGCCTGCGTCTGAGTAAATCTCACACCCTGAGGAAGCAGATACATAATCCTTAAGCTTCTGTCCCAGTACTCCCAATTCAACCTTCAGGTTTGACCTGGCAAAGAAAAGGGCCAACCCTTTCTTCTCTTCGAAGACCTTGCTCTGCTTCTTCCTTCTCTGGGAACGTTTGTGACACTTCTTTCTCCCTTAGAAGGTCTTCACTGTTCCCAAATTCTAACCCCTACATCCTTCCCTCCGGTCATTTGTAACCCTGGTCTAGCCTCTGACTGCCTTAGGATGGAAGAACATTTAATTTCCCAAGAAGCTTCAGAGTTCTTTGAGGACAGGACCTGTTTTCCTTCTCCTCAACATAAAGGATCAAGACTTGGAAAAGGGATTACCCCAGGGAATGCTTGTTGGCTTGGACTGATGCTAGATTCTTCCTAGTCTAGATGAAATTCCATCCGTTCCAGGTAGCTTGTGGTTCCATCTGTTTGTGGTTACAGGGATGGATATTTATCAGGCTTTTACTGTTGGAATCACAAGCTCATGGCATGTCAGAGCTGGCAGGTCTGTTAGTGATCATGGAATTCATCTGCTTTACTATACAAGTGAGAAAGCTAAGGTCCAGAAAGATTTGAAGAATGCAGGGCTTTTTACTGGGCAATCCTGGTGGGGCAGGTGGGCATGTGAAATTGGTAGAGGGAGTCGATTCCTGGACCTCCCCAACCCCTGCCACTAACTGCACTGCCATCAAGGAACTGTGGCCTTTTTATAAGAGTAAGGGATAACTTCCACCTGAGAAAATGAGTTATGGCTTTCTGGAGAACATGGCTTGAAAGACAAGCAGACTGGGAGTTGCATGGGAGCAAAAACGTCTTGTTATCTCTCTGTCTCTGGTGTACAGTATAAGAGTAAGCACATAGTAGATGCTAAGTAAACATTTATTAAATGAATGGATAAATAAACTGATGACTGATTTATAAGTAAGCGAATGAGTATATGAATGAATGTATTACTGAATGAAATAGTGAGAGGAGGAATGCAAAAAGGTGAGACTGAAGAGATATATAGAAGCCAGATTATTGAGAACTTTAGAAGCTGTGATAAGAAATTTGGATTTGGTCCCAGGGGAATGTGGGTCCACCTAAGGGTTTTGACCAGGGTGGAGGTGGTGGGCAACAAACACAGTTTTGCATTAAAAAAAATTCTGACTGCTGTAAAGAATAGATTATCAGAGGGTAAAGGTAAAATTTTCTTTAAAAAATGATGTTGGATCAGACTAGGATGCTGGCAGTAGAGATGGAAAGAAGTTGAATTCTAATGGTTGAGGAGGGGATGGACAAAAAAATCTTAAAGATGTTGAGTTTAGTTGGGGCTTATGCGTGAACTCAAAAAAAGTTTCTGAGAAGTGGTGGTAATATTTTTGCTGTGCTGAAGAATCAGCAGGAGGTGAGGAATTAGATAGAGCAGAGACTTCTCTCAAGCAGTTTGCCTGTTACAAAGAGGAAAGAGGGCAGTAGCTAGATAGTGATGAGGGGTTGAAGCAATGTTTTTTTATAAGATGCAAGAGACCTGAAAACATGTTTAAAGAGAGGGGGAGGCTGAAGATACAGGAGAGGAGGAGAGAGCCAATAGGTCAAGATTCCTAAGGTGGTAGAGAGGAATGGGGCACAGAGCAACAGTGGAAGGATTAGTCACAAGAAAAAGGATACTTCTTCCACTATAACAGAAGAGAAGGAGTGAGGAGAGGACATGTGAAGATGCTTATGAATTTGTAGGTGCTATGTGGCTGGGAGTCAAGGACATTGCTGTCTGGTGTCTTCTATTTTGAATGTAGTAGAACATGAAGTCATCTGCTGAGGGAGATGGGGAGGAGGGGCTGCAGGAAGGCTGAGGATAATGGTGGTTTGGCAAAACTGCACCATAAACTTGGGGAACTGACCAGGGAAATGGGATTGCCAGAGAGCATGGAGAACCCAGTAGAAATTAAGACTATGAATTTTTAGTGACTCCTGTCTGAGCAACTGTATGAGCCCAGAATTGATACAGTGAAGATGGAGAGTTGTATTCATTCTGGATTGGGCCATGGCAGAAGGACAACAAGGCATATGAGGTGAGGACATTACAGACTAGAAAGTAGGAGACTGGGAATATGGGAACCAGTGTACAAGTGAAGGGATTGGCTTTAGGCAGAAGGAGACATATGTCTTCCATTGTAAAAGGAAAGAATGAGGCAAGGCTAGATGAACAATTAGATAAGTTTGTAGGTTTGGTGGCAATAAATAAGGATTCTCTGTCTGGGGCTTCTGTTTTTATTGTGAAGTAAGATGTGAGATTATTTGCTAAGTGTGAATGAGAAGGTAGTCAGAGGTTTTAGAAGAGGAGAAAAAGTTTGAAAAAGCTCCTGTGGAGACATAAAATAACTATTTATGTGTGTTAAGAGCCCAGTTGAGTTGGGAGGTGATGAATTTATAGTGTTTCCCTTCTGTGAGGTTGGGTAATGTTCCCCAGTAGTGGTCCTCTCTAGGTGCAGAAAGGGAGAAAGCAGAGGGATGTAATTATCCAGTGTTGAGGATATGCAAGGTGGATAAGAAGGAAGAACGATGGGAGTGGGAACTCCAAATACAGGGGAGGAGTGATGGAACCAGTGAAACTGGATGCTGTATTGCAGGATACCAGCCCTGAACAAAGCTCAGGCCTAAGGCTTACCGGGCAGGATCTTGGCCAAGGTGAAGAGAGTAGAGTCATTGGCCACAAAGCAGGAGGAGAAGAGCAGGGCTGAGTCCTTCTGGTGCAGCTCAGCCAGCTCCTGCTCAAGCTCCACATGAAACTTACTGGTGCCTGAGATGTTGCGGGTGCCACCAGCTCCAGCACCATGACGCTGCAGGGTCTCCCTGGCCAGGAGAAAGGGAGAAAAAAAAACATGGCAGGCATCGAGGAACTGGGTAGGTTTCCCTTCCTTGATGGGAGTCAATGTTGAATTAGTGATCCTATATACACTGTATCCTGTGAGACAAAGTAGAGGGAAGGATGGGGAGGATAGGGAGACATGTACCTTCCTTCTAGGACTGGAGGTACTCAGGGAGAGAGGGAGAAGCTAGGTTGAGCTTGAGTAGTTTGGAAGACCTAGAGGAGGTCACACTCCATCTCTGGCAATACTAATTCTGCAGCTAGATTAAAAACTCAGGCAGAGTGGGCCTTGCCTGGTCTCCCGTCCTTCCCCTCCATAGCATTGGACACCCAAGAGTTTGGGAAACATGGTGTGTTGACTTAGTTCATATCCAAGGAATAGATATGGTGGAGGACCTCGGACAAAAACGTGGTGGTAGAACCCAGGTTTCCACTGCCAGTTCTGCTTTTTTTTTTTTTTTTTTTCCTGTGTGTGGTTTTTCATCTCCTCTGGCCACTGCTGATGGCTGAGAGCCTACTACTCACCGTGTAGCTTGCAAGACCTGAGGGTGTCGGCTCATGCCCAGGTAATCATTACTACACCAGATGGACACATCCTTTGAGGCCACAGACGCCTCAGAGAGATGTTGGGCAAAGGGATATGCATCAGCCCAGCGGTTCACAGTCTTGAACACACGGTAGGTGTGATCCTGTTTCTTCTCCATGATCTTGTCCCTGAAAAACTGGTCATAACTGAAGACATAGTTTCCTGCAGGAGCAGATATGAGGATGAAAAGAATTCATTTTAAGTCTCTTCCTGGCTAGTCTGTATTTTACCCATGTTGCTGATTTTGAGTTCTCCAACTCTTTTTCCACATATTCATTTATGTGCTCAGTCATTGACTTATTGGACCACATTAACTCTCTACTATTCATTCAGCCATCCTTTTGCTTATTCATTCACTCCTTCACTCAGTAGTTCATTCACACATTCATTTAGACTTTTTTATGGCCTCATCTCTCTTCCCGGGTTGGTGTGGCAGCCTCCTTACTAGAATCACTACTTTCAGTCTCAGTGGAAGGAGTATCAACAGATCTTGTTTCTAGCAGTCTCTTTGCCACTTCCTAGCGGTGTGGCCTTGAACAAGTCATGAATCTTCTTTCTTACTTTAAATTTCTTTATTTGTAGAATGAGGCTAATAATACTTTCCTTGGAGAATTGTGAGCATCTGACAACCAACAACATGTAATATATTCAAACTAATAAATGGCACATCGTAATAGTAGTATTATTACTGCTATAGTATTAGTAGTCATAATAATACTAATAAAGACAGCTAATATTCAATTATATTATTATAGCTAACATTTAATGAATGCCTAATACATGTAAGTCCTTTCCTAGGAACTTTATAAATATTTAATTTATTCCTCACAACAATACTCCAAGGACAGTTCTATTAGTATCTCCATTTTACAGATGAGGGAACTGGGGCATTAAGTGTTAGGTAACTTGACCAGGGTCATGCAGCAATTAAGTGCTCATCAAGTAAGTAACTCAGAGCCCACTTCTTTAACCATTACCACTACAAGATGGGGTAACTTTATTTCTAGGATAAATTGAAATAATGTTTGCCAAAGGGCTTGTTAAACTCCAGAACTCTTTACATGAGACAGAAATCATGTTGCAGACAGCAATTTATATGGCTGCTGGAGGTGCAAATTGGCAACATCCTTGCTGCAGAGATGTTTGGAAATCTGTATCAAATGTTTTTAAAATGCACATACTGACATATCTAGAGAAATATTTGCAGCATAATTAACAGACAAATGATTGATACTCAGAATTTATTATATAATCTCTGAAAAATTAACATGAAAAATTTCAACCCAGTAGAAAAATGGACATAGAATAAATGTAGAAAAATATTATTAATCAGGAAAAAGAAAACTGGGAGAACAAAATTTCACCTATCAATTGATAAAGATTTAAAGTTTGATAATATCAAGTGCTGGTAAGGGTATGAGACTATGGATACCCTTCTTGATAACTGGTACAGCCACGTTGGAGGGCTAATTGGCCATATTTATTAATATCGAAAATGTACACACCCTTACATCCCAAGAATTTCCACCTCTGATTGTCTATCCTGGAGAAACACTTGCCTGTGTGCACAAGGAGATACATTCAAGGATGTTTGTTGCACCACTGTTTGTAATAGAAAAAATTGGAAGCAACCGAATAGAGGAGTAGCCAAATAATCTCTGTTATATCTATGCTACAAAATATTTGGAAGCATTGAAAAGTAGGGTAGATACATATGTGTTCAAATGGAAGCATGTCTACAGTATATTGTTGAGTGAAAAAAAAGGCACAGAGCAAAATATATAGCAAGATATTATTAGGTAAAAATAAAAATTGAAAAAGGTAATACTCTACATTTTCTTTGAGTACATTTGTATATATGTAAAACCAACCTACAATCTAAACTAAGAGAATACAAAAAATTGGAAACAACAACTTAAATTGTAGATGCTTGATTAACTGAATGATATTGAATCCATACTATACCCATGACATATTTTTAAGTAAACAAAACAGCATAACAAACTCCAGGTAAAATAAAATCACACTTCTAACAAAAGCGTGGGTGTGGTGAAGAGAGCAGAGGGTGTGTGTGTGTGTGTGCGCGCGCGTGTGTGTGTGTAGCCATAGAAAAATATCTGGGAGAAAATATAGCAAAAACTTAATGGTGGAACTCTGCATGACTTAAATTTCCCTCCTTATACTTTCCTGTTTATGTTGAAAAATATTTTACCATGAATCATATTCCTTTTATATTAGAAAATAATGCAAATGTCATTATGAAAATGAACATAAACACATATAAGAATGGGGAAAAGGTGCTCTATGAAGGGTGAGAGTTTTTGAGGGAAGCATGGAGAAGAAATAATGGGAGTAAGCCTAATATTTAATGAAGCCTCATTAGAAACACTTCCATAAACGTAATTTTATTTTCTACTCATGGTAACCTATTGAGGTAGGTACTAAATGCCATGGAAGGAAAGTGTCTTACTTGCCAAAACACCTAGATCCAGCAAGTGTCAGCATTAAATTTTAAACTCAAATTTCCTTTGGTTCCAAGGCCCTTCTGTGCTGTTTCCCCTACTATGACAGAGGCCCTTTCAGAATGCCTTCCCTATTCTGATCCCCTTTATTTCCACCTCAGCAAACTCACCAGGCATATTGTTCTGAATCAGGTGTGTGACCTTCCCAGAGATCTGCTTCTGCTCCTGGGGACTGGAAAATGACTTCCTTAGGCTGGCTGAGACCAGGGAGCTAGGCAGATCTGAGATGGAATGTGAGATTCATTGGCCATGAAGAGAATGGGGGAAAAAGAAAGCACGTGTTGTCCTCTTTAAGCTCAACGCAACATGTGAAAATTCAAGTTTATAAGGTAAGGACACCTTCTGCAGCGAGAAGAAATCTTCTCCAAGGTGAGCTTCTATTTATCTCCCTGAATGGAGACTATTACATTGTTAGGAAACCTTCTATAAGGTGACTCATACTTCTCTCCACTAGGATTTTCCCTTGGGTGAGGTAACTGGGGCAACCATCCTGGGTCCTGCATTTAGAAAGTAGATGCAGGAAAATGTACCTTACTCTTCTAAACATCATTAAATTTCAATTTTGAAGTTTTTGTCCTTAATGATATTCCAAAGGGGCCTATGAAAGATGCCAACAGTGTGGCCATACCTCAAGGGTGATTATCTTGGGTGGTCTGCACTAATTAAGCTGACCTGGGGATCTGCACCCTGGTTAAAGGAGGTACCTACTCCCAGCTCTTTCTCTTTCATGCAAATCCATATTCTCATAGAGTGGTCTTGCTGAAATGTGGGACCCCAGCCTGTTGGGATCAATTTAGCCACCTGAAAAAGAGGAGTCAAAATTCTAGGGGGCTCATCTTAGAATAATGACTAAAAGTTTCAGGAGCCTGTACATGTGCGTTTGTCAGGAATCGTGTGCTTCAGCATACAGCCTAAACTGTTGCCTACCATGGCTCCCCTGGAAAGAATGGACTTCTTATCATGGGATGTGTACTGGCTGCTTTTGTATTAGCCTAGCTCAGGACTGTGATGTAGTGGGTTCAAGCATTAGGAGTAAAGGTTGCATAAGGTGGAACTTGACTCCAACCTGTTTTGAAAGCCTTCACATCCTCCTGCACTTCTGGGGCTGCCTTCTGCACAATCTTGCTCTTCCCATCCTGGAGTTCCGACAGCATGAAGGGACAGTGGCCCTTGGCCCAAGATGGAGAATCTATGCAAAGGTAAGAGAGTAATTTGGGGTGCATTTCTAGTCATAAGTTCAGCTCAACAATAATTACTTAGATCTAATGTACCCCAAAGCCCTATCTCAGGCTATCATAGAGACACAGAGATAGATGAGTCTGGTCCCTGTGCTAGGGGAGCTCCTAAGCTGGTGAGAATGGCATACACTGAAGACACATTGTGAACAGTGCTGGGATAGAGGAAGTAAAGGGGCTACTGAAGTCCAGAAGAGGGAGGGGAAATGAGCCAGAATTGGAATTAGACAGTTTGGAGGTCTAAGCAGGCTTTGCAGAGGAGATGATTAGTGTTAAAGCTTAGTGTCAAATGAGAAGTATGAGATTCTCCAGTATGGGGTCTAGGAGAGGGTAATCTGACAGGAGCAAAGGCACAAACTCTTGACACAGTAGTTGATTTAGGCAATTTTAAGTAGTTTCAGCATGTCTGGAGTATAGTGTGTGAGGGACATGACAGTGATAATTTTTCTTTTCTTTTCCCTCTCCTCTCCTTTTTTTTTTAATTTTTATTTTATTTTTTTTAAATTTATTTATTATTATTATACTTTAAGTTGTAGGGTACATGTGCATAACGTGCAGGTTTGTTACATATGTATACTTGTGCCATGTTGGTGTGCTTTTTTTTTTTTTTTTTTTTTTTTTTTGACAGATTCTCGCTCCGTAGCCCAGGCTGGAGTACCGTGGTGCGGTCTTGGCTCACTGCAACCTCCGCCTCCTCGGTTCAAGCAATTCTCTGCCTCAGCCTCCCACGCTTGTAATCTCTGCCTCAGCTGGGATTACAGGCGCCCACCACCACGCCTGGCTAATTTTTTTATTTTTAGTAGATACGGGGTTTCACCATCTTGGCTAGAGTGGTCTTGAACTCCTGACCTCGTGATCCACCCGCCTCGGCCTCCCAAAGTGCTGGGATTACAGGCATGAGCCACTGCGCCTGGCCGAGAATGAGACCCTTTCTAGAGGACCTGGCAGAAGACAGATCCTGGGTACATTTTGGGGCCAGTTCATGCTATCTTGACACTTTCACATGAACCCTCCTAATTATTAGGCAAAGATGGCCAGTATGGCTTGGAACTTTTACCCCAGGACAGTAACATTCTCCCCTTTTGCTAGCAGCCTCTTCTTACCTCCTCCAGCCTTTGTTGCCTTAAGGTGGATTTGAGAACAGTTTGGTCCTTGGGTAGCCAGGATGGGACAGTGTCCAATACCAAACAGGAATTGGTGAGTCTTAACCACCTTGCCCAGGAGGCTTGTGGGGCCCCGGGCAAGCACTGGGCAGCACTGTAGCAGCATGGCTGCAGTCACCATCTTGAGCCCGAAGTCCTGCAGAAGACATGGAAGAGATGAGATTCCATCATGAGGGCCTGGCCAAAAGCCAGGCCTTTGATCCTCATCTTCAGCTTCCCACCCAAAACTTGCTGCCTCTGAGATGCTCTTATTGCCCTTCCAGGGAAAGAACTTCTTTCCCAATGTTAACATGTACTAATAAAACATCATAGAGGAAGAAATAGGAAACTGACTACTGGGCAAAGAGGTGAAGGAAAGAGTGCTAACTGGAGGTCAGAAAGCCTGGATTCTGACTCACTCTGGCACTGACTACCTCTGTGATGATGAGGATCACTGAAATGTGTTTTCATGTGGCAGGATGAGAACTGCCAACCCACTAACCCTTTGATCAATACTTAAGGCCAAGAATCTTTCTAAGAATGTTGGTCTTAGCCAAGTGAAGATTCAGCCTGCTAATGCAAACATATGTCATTGAGCAGAGCTCCTGAGGCTTGGCCCAGGGTGTTTCCTAAGCAGGATCAGCCAGAGAGGGAGAAGGAGCTTGAGGTCAAATGTATCAGTTTAAGGAAATCAAGGGAACAGTAAGGAAGTGTAGGGCCTAGGTCCTACAGACTATGTGCCACCAGCCTGATATTATGCTGTCTTTGAATTTGCTCCTGTCTCTTGGATAAGCACAGATCTAGAAAGAGGTGAAAGCAAGTCCCAGTGGGGCTGGAAAAAAAGGCACAAAGACATAGTCTATGGGTTAGTGAAACAGGCAGAGGCCAAGACAAAGAAGAGAAAGGGGGCAGAGGGATCAGAAAAAGAGAAAGCAAATGACACACAGGCACTCAATAAATATTTGTTGAATTTTGGGGTAAATTGATGAATGAACAGAGTCTGAAATTGAGGAAGGAGAAGGGACTAGGAGAAAAGCTAGAAGAAAAGAAAATGTAGGAAAGATAAAAGGAGAAAAGTAGAGAGAGAACAAAGATGTGGTGGTGGTGGTAGAGTTAAAAGAACAGAAATTGAGGGAGAAAAAGAGACCAAAGGTAGAGGGAAAGGGAACAGGGTGAAGATGAAAACAGAGATTGAGTTGAGAGAAAGAGAAAATGAAAAAAGAAAAAGGAGGTGGGGATAGCGCTTACAGGGATAAAGGCAGAGACAGACAGACCAAGGGACATGAAAGGGACATGAGGAGAGATCAATGAGTCTAGAGGATTATACAAAAATTCACAGAAGTGAGAGCAGGAGTGGAGAGAATCCAGCAGGGGTAGAGAGTCAGTCAGACACAAAGATAAAAAAAAATGCTTCCAGAAATTGCAAAAGGCTAAGTGAGTTTGGGGAAGAGAATCGTGGCCCTAATTGAGGGAGGTGAGAGAGAGAGACCAAGGGACAGAGAGAAGAGCGTAGAGAAAAATGACAAGATCAAAGGATAGAGACAGAGAGGTGACTAAAGCGGGGGGATGAGGGTTAAGAGGAGTGAGAGCTGAGAGACACCAAGAGAAAGACAGCTAGAGAGAGCAAGAAGGAGAGACAGATGTAAAGAAAAAGGGCAAATTGGAAAGACAGAGTCAAAAAGTGAGACAAGATAAGGGACAGTACAATGGGAGAGACATGGGAGAATGTGGGAAGACTAAAGCCCTGACACTGTGAAGAAAGTTACTGAGTAGAATCTACTAGCACCCTCAGCCTTATGTCGTGAGGGACAGTTCAGCTCATGGCCCTGTCCTCATATGGCAACCTCCTTCATCTCCCTCCCTTCCTGATCTCATAGAATAAGCACCCTCCCCCTACCTCACAAAACAACCTCTTTTTTCTTGTTCCATCCCAGAGCAACCTCTCCCCCTCTCATGGGCTGTCACAGCATCCTGGGTTTGTATGTGGGGCCAAGGCATGTGGGCCCTGAAATTGGAAACGACAGAAGGGTTGTTGGAGGGACTAAATGAAACAATCCAAGTTAAGCCTTTAGGGTAGTGTTTGGCACATAGTAAATCTTCAATAAATGTTAGCTTTTCTTATTAAAATTCCAGCTCTCCAATTTCATTGTTGGATGTTCTTGTACAAATTACTTCCCCTCTCTGGATCTTGGCCTTCATCAGCTGTCAAATATGAGGTAATTATGGCCACTTCACATGGTAGGTAAGGAATTGGATCCAGTGCCTACCTCATATCTGGAGATATGTGTTTTCCTTCCCCTGCCTGCTTGTGAAAGCTAAAGCACTTGGGGCTGAGCCTGTAGACCACAGATAAAGTTGCCAGAGTTTATCGCCATTGGGGTCTGACCACTCCCCAAGCCGAGACCAGGGCGTGGGAGAGAAGAGGAGCCCCTTTCTGGAATCACGTCTGAGCATCTGGCTAGAGCTGGCCCTGGCTATTGGTGGTAAGAAGTGGATAGCCCAGAAGTGCAGGCAAGGCAGATGACAAGGCTCCAGGCTCCTGTAAACTCCCCCAACATCAATACTGGCAACAATAATGCCAACAACATTGGGGTATGTAGTGGGAAGGAAAGCCCGCAATATTGGAGGCAAAGTCCAGTCCTGCCTTGGGATGGTGGAGAAGGCCTACCTTCTGTATATAAAAACAGAAGAAATTAAACACATGTCATCACTAGGGGGCTTTTGGCCATGATATGCTCAGAGTCCTGGGAAAATATAGACTACTTCTTGGAATTTGTTGAATTCTCAAGTTCTTTCAAGCTTCTGTTCTCATTTCTCTTGTTCTATTATTCCTTTCCTGAAATTTGCTCTGCCTCACTCTGCCTGGCCATCATTATACCCACAACCTTGTAGTCTAGTTACCATGGGCTCTGTTTCTATTCCATCTCATTACCCACCAAGAGACTAGAATGAATAAAATTGAATCAAGGAAGCATTTTAGTCAATTCAGGGTATAAAGAGCATAGGCTCTAGAGCCAAACTACTTGAGTTTGAATCCTGGCTCCACCACTCACTAGCTTTGGGACCTTAGAAAAGTCACTTCCCTGTTATACATCTTATATCTGGAAAATATTGGTAATAACAAAGACAATCTGCATCACAGGAATGTAGTGAAGATTCAGTAAGATAATCCATATAAAGCATTTAGCAGAGTACCTATCCCAGAGTAAACAGTGAAAAAGTGTTAGTTATTATATTTAATTGATAGACTTCATTATTTTTATTTTCTCCATTTCCCATGTAGAAAAAATGAAGGTATGCTAAGGGAAGTCACATGAATATACCAGGCTGGGTTTGGGAAGCTAGAGACTGATTGTTGTCCCAATCCTGTACAATTTATTGTGTGAACTTGGGCTCTGTAATTCCCCTCTCTGGGCTTCGGTTTCTCCACTGACATTGGGCTAGATAATTTCATAGATCCCACCTAGTTCTGATAGTCAAACACTCACAGAGCCCTCTGTACCAGGCCCTGTTCTTATGTCAACCCTGTGATGATAGGGAAACTGAATCCCAAAAAGATTAAGTAACTTGTCTAGATCAGAAAGCTAGTACATAGGAGAAGCAGGATTTGAACCTAGGCAATCTGTTTCCACAGATTCCTAACTTAACCATTATGGATCTGCGATTCAAATGTTACTACCTTTTTTTCTTGACTGAGGGCCTGACTCTAGACATTTATCTCCTCTGCTGCACTAACATAGGCCTCTTTCCAGGTCATATGCCATTTGTTACCAATGCCTTACCAAAGGAACAGATCTGTAACTACAGTGGAATTTCAGGTACTGTTGGATATTCATTTACTCTACCATTTAATAACTTATGCACCTACCGTGTGGTAATGCTTGCCAGGCATCTTCTTAAAACAATACTTTTAACCAAAGAGATGATGGTGAAATTTCAGACCAAATAACAGATCATTACTGAAAGGTTTTCCCTATGACTTTAAAATCCTCTCTCGTGTCAGCACCCAATCTGTATTCCCAGAGGTCAAAAGGGCCAACTGCAACTCTGCCCCAGCAGAGAGCCAGAAAACACTCATTGCAGCATTCCTTGTCCCCCACACCCCCACCCCTTTTGTGGCCTGCTTTGCAAAAGTCAATTAGGTCTGGAGGAGAAGTGGTAATTTCTCTTCAGGAGTTGGAAACATCAGGCCTTACTTCTCTTCTTAGTACCACTTTCCCACCACAGAAGAATCATATAGAACTTTAGATAACTGGAATCAGAGAATCAGAAATTCTTAGAAGCAGGAAAATGTAGAAGATCACAACATCAAAACTAGAAAGGGTAGTGGAAATTACAGGCTAATCCTTTTTTTCAGAGGGTAAATGACTCGTCTAGGGTCTCACAGCGAATTAGGATGAGAATAGAAATCTGTTTACTTTCTGTATAGTGACACTACATTCCTCTTCCACTATCTTCACTTATTTCTGCTAATTATTCATCTCTCAATTCCCCCAAATCTCTCCTTACCCAATTCATCATTCCCATCACCCCCACATCCTCTTAGTTTCCCTCCCTAGCTCTTCTCCTCATCCCTAGGCTCCCCATGGGCTCTGACCCACTGAGCTCTGCTGTCAGTCCAGCAGGTAGAGGGAGTCAAAGGGAGAGTGGAATGGGGAATTGCAGAAAGAAATATTAAGCCATTGTTCTTGATAGAGAGGAAGAAGGGACAGAAATGCAGAGACAGAGAAATACAGAGCCAAGGAAAGAGACAAAAAGGGGGAAGAGAAAGAAATTTAGAGAAAAAGATAGAAGTCAGAGGAGGGAAAAATAAGAGAAAGCAAGAGTGTCAGAGAATGATGAAATGAAATGAATGATCTTGAAAACTAACAAAGGAAAGTAATGAAGGGAAAAAGAGAGAAGAAAGCTGAAAATGAGGAAAGACAGAAAGAGACATGGGAGATAACAAGAAAATGCAAAAGAGACAGATTCTGAGAAACAAACAAAGGAAAAAGTCAGATCTACTCAGACCAGAGAGTCAGTGTGTACAGCTCTGAGAGACCAGCTGGCAGACCAGAGAGAGGGTGCCAGGCTGAAAGCAGCTCTTACCTGTTGCCCTGCACTGAGGACGAACGAACAACGGGTGGGTACTGTGGGTTAGGACCTGGCATTTATCCCTTCTCCTGTGACTCAGCCCCACCCACCCTGCCTTCTGCTGGGCTGGCCCTGCATTGGCCCCAAAGGTATCTCAGTCCCTTCCTTGCTAGAGATAAAACCCAAAGTAGCCCTTCCCTCTAGTGTACCCCCTCCCCCAGCTCTGGCTCTTCCCTATTTTCTTTTCTCTCTAGGACAGTAAAATTAGCTCATTTGGGCTTTGGAATTAGACCATCCACCTAGAGCTAGGGTACCTTGATCTATCTCTGAATATAGATCTCCTCAACTATAAAAGGAGGGCAATAGAACCCAGAAGTGACTATAGCACAAGTTGGGAGGGCTCTGGAGTCAGACCTAGAATACAGTGTTGTGCTTATGAGCTCTAACAGTCAGCTTCCACAGACTAGATCCCCGGTTGTGGTAACAATTCGGTAATATCATGTACATAGCACAGTGCCTGGTCCAAATAAAATAACAGCTACTGTTGACTGAGTGCTTACAATGCACCAGACCCTTCATTAAGTGCTTTACATGAATTAATTTAGCCATGTAAGGACCTTAAAAGATATGTACTATTATCCCTGTGTTACAGATGAAAAAACTAAGGCTCAGAGAGGTGAGGTAACTTGCTGATAATTACCCAACTAGAAAGTACAGAGCCCGCCTATGAACCTAGGCAATCTAGTTACAGAACCCACACTCTTCTCTTCCTCTCATAATATACAATTTAAAATGTGAAGTTCTCTGTCTTATCTTTTCTATTACCTTCTCCTCCCTTTTTCATTTTCTCTCCCTTTTGTCACTCTCTTTTTCCCCTTCTCTTATCAATCCTAAGGCAGCAGGACCATGTTATAACCAGACAATTTCATCTTTAGAGCAGATTGTCATCATTAATATTATATTTACATAAATAAGACCATTGTCTACATATTGATCTGCAATTTCCTTTTTTTCATTCAGCCATATGCCAATATACCATGGAGGTTACAAAATCTGAATGCACTATAATGTATTTAAACACTCCCTTATTGATAGAAATTTAGGTTATTCTCAAGGATTTTCCCCCCTCCATTGTGATTAATGTTGCAATAAACATCTTTTGGCATTTGTGAGAGCATTTTTTTAGAGGGTGACATCCTAAAATAAAAGAATTCCTGGGTCTAAAGGTAATAGACATTTAAAATTTTTGATACTGCCAATTTGCCCTATATATGTGTTATACACCCCTCTCCACCTAGTGGTGTATAAGAGTAAATGTGTATCTGTTTTCTCACAAACTTACCAATACCATTTGTTATTTGCAATTTTTAAAATATTTGTTAATCTTATAGGCACTAAAAATGGTATATCAGTGTTGCTTTGATTTGCTTTCCTTTCATTATTAATGAGATTGGGAGTCTTTTCATATGTTTCTTTATCATTTGTCTATTTCTCTTCTGAGTAGTCTACTTTTTGCCCATTTTGGGGGTGGGTTGGCAGTAAAATATAGTAGACTAAAAGCATGCACTCTGGAGTCAGACTCACCCAAGTCACCAAGTCACCAAAACACCTTAGCTATTTGGTTCACTTATCTCCAGATCTCTCATATGTAAAATGGGACAGTCGTAGAACCTACCCTATTGGATTATTGTGAGGATGAGATGTAGCTATTATTATTGCTGTTTATAGTTTTATTTTTGAGTTGTAGAAGAACTTTGAATAATATGGATATTAGCTCCTTTTCTGTGATATTTGCTGCTCCATCTGGATTAATTTATTAATTCAACAAATGTTTATTGAGTGCCTATAGCATGTCAGGTGTGGTGCTAGGTACTGGAGATGCAGTGGCATATAAATTCGAGAGTATGGGTATAGCATGGTGTATTTAACCATTTTTAAAATTAAAGATTAATTCCAGTTCTTCTAGAAGGTATTTCAAATGCAGCTGCAATAACCTTGACCTTCAACTCTTTAGCTGGCTAACCATTTGTCACTTTGAAAATTGAGTTCAATCCAGTCTGTCACTGATGGACATTTGGGTTGGTTCCAAGTCTTTGCTATTGTGAATAGTGCCGCAACAAACATACGTGTGCATGTGTCTTTATAGCAGCATGATTTATAATCCTTTGGGTATATACCCAGTAATGGGATGGCTGGGTCATATGGTACATCTAGTTCTAGATCCTTGAAGAATCGCCATACTGTTTTCCATAATGGTTGAACTAGTTTACAATCCCACCAACAATGTAAAAGTGTCCCTATTTCTCCACATCCTCTCCAGCACCTGTTGTTTCCTGACTTTGTGCAGCACAGCAACATGGCACAAGTATACATATGTAACAAATCTGCACGTTATGCACATGTACCCTAGAACTTAAAGTATAATAATAATAAAAAAAAAGTAAAAAAAAAAAGAAAAAAAAGAAAAAAAGAAAATTGAGCTCAAATGCCATCACTTCTGGGAGGCCTTTTTAAACCCCCACACTGGATCTTGTTCCCTCTTCTGGGCTCCCACATCTTCTCTCTCAGAATTTATCACACTGTACTACTGGCACCTTGTCTTATGTCTTCCTCCCACATCAGACCTTGAGCAACTTGCTGATAGGAATCTGAAACCATTGACTAGAGGGGCTGTCAGAAGTGCCTGTTGCATTCAGATGTATTTCCTCTGTTCTTTCTACTCTGTTCTACCTGTACCCAGAAAAGGAACTAGAAGAATAAAATCTACTGAGGTTAACAAACCTCTGAGGTGACGTAGAGAAGAACTCGAAGTGCCCTAATGGAGGAAAGTGGCTGGGACTTCCCAGGTCATTCGGAAGGATACTTAGGTGGTGCCTCTACTATTCCTGCTCCAGCTGAGCCTGTGAGTGTGGGTGGCTGTGGTTGTGCCTGATATCTCCTCTCCTTTAGAGGAAAATGTCTCATTTTCTCTTTGGGTGGTGGTTGTATGATTCTTATCTTTTTATGAGGCAATGTAGTCTGGAGGGGGAAGTAAGCTCCAGCCCCATGTGCTCACATAGCGTGTCCTCAGGAAACACTTCCCTGGCCCTTCTCTACATAATCCCCTCTCTCTCTCTGCATTGATTTGTTCTGTGTCTTTGTTGACTTCCTACCTGTGTGGGAATTCCTCTGGAATCAGAGTCTAGGTCTGATTCATATCTGCAACCCCAGTGTCAACCTGACAATAATTAGATATTCAGACAATGTTTGATTGAATAGACTTCAGTGACTTAGGAGTTTCAACTTTTTACTTTGCAGTTGCACTGCAGTAAACATCATGGTACTTAAAGTTTTCTCTGGATTTTAGATTATTTTCTTAGCATAGATTTTCCAAAAGCTTATTTATAAACCATAAAATTCACCCATTTTAAATGTGTAATTCAGTGATTATTAGTATATTTACAGAATTGTGCAACCATCACCACAAATATTAGTATTGATTTTTAGAAATGGAATTATTTGACCAAATGATATGGATCTTTTAAAGATTTTGTCTTACGTTTTATCCAATATCTCTGTAAAAGGTTGTCCCGGTTAATGATAGGCTCAGCCACTTGTGATGAGTGGGAATTAAGGAAGACATACAGGCTTTGTTGGGTTACTTCCTGAAGGGTTTGTCTCACTATCAGCATCTCTCTCCTTCATTAGCTATACCCCTTACCCAGATTCTGGAATGAAACTCAGAGAGTAGCATGATAGCTATGTCCCAGACATGCTGTGGTTTCTTCTTCATGTAAGATGGGTCTATAGTTTCTATTTTAATTTAAATAACACATCTGTTCTTGTAATTTTGGGTAATACCAGCCAATATAATTATTTGCCCTAACACCATTTGGTGATGGTAGCTGGGTTGTTCTTAGACAGCTTTTCCAACGGTTTCCATGATAATTTGTCTACATGTTTTTTTAAAAAAACTTCTTCCCGTATCAATTTTAGTAATCAATATTTTTCAAAATATCATAGAGTAATACAGAGAATTCTTTTATAATTTTTGATTAGGTATAAAATTCCAAAATCCAGTTTTTTACCCCTCAGAGTGTTATAAATATTATTTCATTGTTTAATAGCACTTATAATTACAGCTAAAATGTTCAATGTCAGGCTCATATTCTTCCTTTTGTAAGTAATCTATATGCTTAGTGGGAGTAGCTTCCTATTAGGAGAATTAAAAAATGTCCTGGTATATTAGTCAGGGTTCTCTAGAGGGACAGAACCAGTAGGAGACACACACACACACATATATGTGAGTTTATATATAACTCTCATATATGTGTATGTATATATGTGTGTGTGTGTGTGTGTGTATGTATATATATATATATATATATATATATATATATATGGGAGTTATTAAATAGTATTAATTCACATGATCACAAGGTCCTATGATAGGCTGTCTGCAAGCCGAGGAGCAAGGAAGCCAGTCTGAGTCTCAAAGCTGAAGAACTTGGAGTTCAATGTTCAAGGGCAGGAAGCATGCAGAATGGGAGAAGGATATAGGCTGGGAGGCTAAGCCAGTCTAGCCTTTTCATGTTTTTCTGCCTGCTTTATATTTGCTGGCACCAATTAGATGATGCCCACCCAGATTAAGGGTGAGTTTGCCTTCCGCAGCCCACTGACTCAAATGTTAATCTCCTTTGGGCAACACCCTCACAGACACACCCAGGATCAATACTTTGTATCCTTCAATCCGATCAAGTTGACACTCAATATTAACCATCACACCTGGCATATATCTTAATATAGCTAGTAACTATTTATAGTTTTTGTTTTTTGGTAAAGAAGAATGTGTTTTTGTTCTCAATCCCCTATTCAGCAGGCAGAGACAGCAATATGAGCAAAAGGAAAAAAGTTTAAAAGTCCCTAATGTGTTTCAGGAAATACTACAGAGAACAGATGATATTTTAAATGGGTTACGAAGCATGAGTTTACTGGGTAAAGCAGAGGGAGAGGGGCAATCCAGGCAGAGGGTACAATATCAACAAAATCAGGGAGGTCTTAAGATGTTTACTGCATTTCAGGAACAGTGAGTTTTCTAGATGTTGAGGGAGAAGGAAGAGTCTGGAATTACTTGCTCAGTCACTATATGGAAGAAGAGATCTCATCCTGGTACTTGGTTCTTCTAAGTGTTACCTCAAGAATGAACAGGGATTAAGAACATCATCCCTAGAGCCAGATTAACTGGATTCTGCCATTTATTGACTGTGTGAACTTTGGGAGGTTACTTCACCTGTCTGAATTTCAGTCTCCTTCTCTGTAATATGAGGATATTGATAATATCTAATTCATAGTGTTTTTATGACGTGTAAAAGAGTGAATCTCTGCAAAACTTGTAATGCCTGACACATAGGAAGAAGCTAGCAAATATTTTGTTCATTTAATTTCAATTCTGTTTATGAATTCCTTTTCTGTGTCTCCAAGGCCATTATTACAGTTCAGGCTTCATCATCTGCCTCCTCCCCACTGGATGTCGGCATGATCTTTCTATCCCAGAAATATGGCCATGTCACTCTGCTGTTTATACTCTTTCAATAGCTCCTCAGCATTGCCAGGAAAAACAACAAAGTCTTTTACAGGATCTATAAAGTTGGTCATGAACTGTCTTCTGCTTATGTCTTGTGTCTTACCTGTTGACACTTTTCTGTAAGCTTCTTTTAGTCCACCTATGCTTACTTTCTTCCTGGTCTTTACATTCTTTTCTCTGGCTAGAATTATCTTCTCCAATCCCTCTCTTTTTTCCCTGATATAATCCACAGGTTCACACAATCCATCTTTGTTGTTGTTGTTTTGGTCTAGCTTAACTCCTGCTTGTCCTTTAAGACTCAATTCAGGACCAGGCGTGGTGGCTCATGCTTGTAATCCCAGCACTTTGAGAGGCTGAGGCGAGCAGATCACCTGAGGTAAGGAGTTCGAGACCAGCCTGGCCAACATGGTGAAACTCCGTCTCTACTAAAAATATAAAATTTAGCTGGCCATGGTGGCAGGTGCCTGTAATCCCAGCTGCTTTGGAGGCTGAGGCAGGAGAATTGCTTGAACCTGGGAAGCGGAGGTTGCAGCGAGCCAAGATCATGCCACTGCACTCCAGCCCAGGCGACAGTGCAATACACCATCTCAAAAAAAAAAAAAAAAAAAAAAAAAAAAAAAAAAAAAAAAAAGATTCAATTCAGGTATCACCTATTCCAGAAATCTTCCTTAACTTGCTCTGTTGTGATAGTGGTAGATGTTTCTCCTCCATACCTCTATGATTCCCTGTTTATGTGCCTGTTTCTCCTACAAGACCTTGAGCCCTTCAAGGACAGACTTCTTATGTTATTTGACTTTCTTTGTATCCCCAGTAACCTAAAATAGACTGTGAAACATAGCAGGCATTCAACAAATACTTGTTGAAGGAATGTATATTGAAAGGAACATGTAGTGTTTTTCTGTTTCTTGTTTTCAAACAGTGGGGGTACTAGTTAGCTAGCTGTGGCTTAGCATAATTTACAAGGTTTTCTGGAGGTGACACTGCTTAGATGTCTCAGACTTGGGCCTCTATCTTCAGCCTCCATACATGTGTTCCTGTATCTGAGGATTTCCATCCCCTTATGTTCCTGGGAACCTATTTCTGAGTTCTCAGAAGGTCCTGTCTAAATTTTTCCTGCAAATTTTCCTAATGAGTTTTAAGAGGGCTCAGCATGCCAAAGTCAATTACTACATATACCTATTTATTTTTTCAGATGATAAGACTGACATCAAGAATTCTATTCCAAAGCAAGACATGTTAGTCATAGAAGAATTTCTAGAGATGTTACAAGCAGAGTCATTCCCTAGGCCTCCAACTCTGGAACAACTTCTGAGTATTAAGGCAAGTTAGAGTGCTAGGTGGGACATAGCATGATATGTGTTTCCTTCCAAGAAAACTGTTTTAGTTCTGTCACTGAACAGCCAGTTCTTCCTGGGGGAGAGTTCCTGAAATAATATCCACGAGAAGAGCTTAAGCCTTATGACCCAAAGGAGAGCAGCTATAGGCCAGAGAGTGTGGAGTAGAAATTTACAAAATTTTATCATTATACTGAACTCTGAATTTTTTAGGTAGTCAGATAATTAGTCTTAAGGAAATACATTAAAAGTATAACTAGTGTTTAAAAGATTTTAGATAAAATTCAATTCTTATTCTCCACCAGGGAATTCACAGTAGGGAAAAGTCCTATAAATGCAGTGAATATGCAAGGATAATCATCAGGAGCTCTAAACATAAAAGAAGCAATAGTAGAGACAAGTCCTAGGGATATAGTGTCTATGGGAAAAACCTTTACCTGGAGCTCAAACTGTGTAAACTTCAAGATTATTCGCAGTAGAGAGAAGCCCTTTGAGTGTCATCTATGCATCAAGACCTTAATTTAGGCCTCAGGCCTGATTATGCATCAGCAATCTATAGCAGAGAAAATGTTTATGAATGTCATGCATTTGGCAAGCCTTAACCAGAAGGACAACCTTATTAATCACCAGAAAATTCATGACAGAAGTCATTGTAGTAGATACTATGAGTATTGATTCCTCCCAGTTCAAGCCTCGTGTCTTGCCGGACTAATCTCTTCACTGGTCTGTTTACCTCCAATTCTTATTCCTTGTTACACCAGAATTTTCTTTTTTAAAATTATTTTAATAGGTTTTTGGGGAATACGTGATGTTTTACTACATGGATAAGTTCCTAGGTGGTGATTTCTGAGATTATGGTGCATGCATCACCAAAGCAGTACCCAATGTGTAGTCTTTTATCCCTCATCCCATCCACTCTTCCCCCCAAGTCCCCAAAGTCCATTGTATCATTCTTATGCCTTTGCATCCTCACAGCTTAGCTCTCACAATTACAAGTGAGAATATACAATATTTGGTTTTCCATTCCTGAGTTACTTCACTTAGAATAATGGTTGCTGTGAATGCCATTATCTCACTCCTTTTTATGGCTGAGTAGTATTCCATGGTGTGTATATACCACATTTTCTTTTTTTTAAAATTTTTTTTTATTATTATACTTTAAGTTCTGGGGTACAGGTGCACAACGTGCAGGTTTGTTACATATGTATACTTGTGCCATGTTGGTGTGCTGCACCCATCAACTTGTCATTTACATAGTAACAACTCCCAATGCCATCCCTCCCACTCCCCCCTCCCCATAATAGGCCCTGGTGTGTGATGTTCCCCTTCCCAAGTCGAAGTGATCTCATTGTTCAGTTCCCACCAATGAGTGAGAACATGCGGTGTTTGGTTTTCTGTTCTTGCGATAGTTTGCTGAGAATGATGGTTTCCAGCTGCATCCATGTCCCTACAAAGGACACAAACTCATCCTTTTTTATGGCTGCATAGTATTCCATGGTGTATATGTGCCACATTTTCTTAATCCAGTCTGTCACTGATGGACATTTGGGTTGATTCTAAGTCTTTGCTATTGTGAATAGTGCCACAATGAACATACATGTGCATGTGTCTTTATAGCAGCATGATTTATAATCCTTTAGGTATATACCCAGTAATGGGATGGCTGGGTCATATGGTACATCTAGTTCTAGATCCTTGAAGAATCGCCATACTGTTTTCCATAATGGTTGAACTAGTTTACAATCCCACCAACAGTGTAAAAGTGTTCCTATTTCTCCATATCCTCTCCAGCTCCTGTTGTTTCCTGATTTTTTAATGATTGCCATTCTAACTGGTGTGAGATGGTATCTCATTGTGGTTTTGATTTGCATTTCTCTGATGGCAAGTGATGATGAGCATTTTTTCATTTGTCTGTTGGCTGTATGCATGTCTTCTTTTGAGAAATGTCTGTTCATATCCTTTGCCCACTTTTTGATGGGGTTGTTTGTTTTTTTCTTGTAAATTTGTTTGAGTTCTTTGTAGGTTCTGGATATTAGCCCTTTGTCAGATGAGTAGATTGCAAAACTTTTCTCCCATTCTGTAGGTTGCCTGTTCACTCTGATGGTAGTTTCTTTTGCTGTGCAGAAGCTCTTTAGTTGAATTAGATCCCATTTGTCAATTTTGGCTTTTGTTGCTGTTGCTTTTGGTGTTTTAGACATGAAGTCCTTGCCCATGCCTATGTCCTGAATGGTATTACCTAGGTTTTCTTCTAGGGTTTTTATGGTATTAGGTCTAACATTTAAGTCTCTAATCCATCTTGAATTAATTTTCGTATAAGGAGTAAGGAAAGGATCCAGTTTCAGCTTTCTACTTATGGCTAGCCAATTTTCCCAGCACCATTTATTAAATAGGGAATCCTTTCTCCATTTCTTGTTTTTGTCAGGTTTGTCAAAGACCAGATGGCTGTAGATGTGTGGTATTATTTCTGAGGGCTCTGTTTTGTTCCATTGCTCTATATCTCTGTTTTGGTACCAGTACCATGCTGTTTTGGTTACTGTAGCCTTGTAGTATAGTTTGAAGTCAGGTAGCATGATGCCTCCAGCTTTGTTCTTTTGACTTAGGATTGTCTTGGCAATGCGGGCTCTTTTTTGGTTCCATATGAACTTTAAAGCAGTTTTTTCCAATTCTGTAAAGAAATTTTTCCATTGGTAGCTTGATGGGGATGGCATTGAATCTATAAATTACCTTGGGCAGTATGGCCATTTTCACAATATTGATTCTTCCTATCCATGAGCATGGTATGTTCTTCCATTTGTTTGTGTCCTCTTTTATTTCACTGAGCAGTGGTTTGTAGTTCTCCTTGAAGAGGTCCTTGACATCCCTTGTAAGTTGGATTCCTAGGTATTTTCTCCTCTTTGAAGCAATTGTGAATGGAAGTTCATTCATGATTTGGCTCTCTGTTTGTCTGTTACTGGTGTATAAGAATGCTTGTGACTTTTGCACATTGATTTTGTATCCTGAGACTTTGCTGAAGTTGCTTATCAGCTTAAGGAGATTTTGGGCTGAGACAATGGGGTTTTCTAAATATACAATCATGTCATCTGCAAAGAGGGACAATTTGACTTCTTCTTTTCCTAACTGAATACCCTTGATTTCTTTCTCTTGCCTGATTGCCCTAGCCAGAACTTCCAACACTATGTTGAATAGGAGTGGTGAAAGAGGGCATCCCTGTCTTGTGCCAGTTTTCAAAGGGAATGCTTCCAGTTTTTGCCCATTCAGGATGATATTGGCTGTGGGTTTGTCATAAATAGCTCTTATTATTTTGAGATACGTTCCATCAATACCGAATTTATAAAGCGTTTTTAGCATAAAGGGCTGTTGAATTTTGTCGAAGGCCTTTTCTGCATCTATTGAGATAATCATGTGGTTTTTGTCTTTGGTTCTGTTTATATGCTGGATTATGTTTCTTGATTTGCGTATGTTGAACCAGCCTTGCATCCTAGGGATGAAGCCCAGTTGATCATGGTGGATAAGGTTTTTGATGTGCTGCTGGATCCGGTTTGCCAGTATTTTATTGAGGATTTTCACATCGATGTTCATCAGGGATATTGGTCTAAAATTCTCTTTTTTTGTTGTGTCTCTGCCAGGCTTTGGTATCAGGATTATGTTGGCCTCATAAAATGAGTTAGGGAAGATTCCCTCTTTTTCTATTGATTGGAATAGTTTCAGAAGGAATGGTACCAGCTCCTCCTTGTACCTCTGGTAGAATTCAGCTGTGAATCCATCTGGTCCTGGACTTTTTTTGTTTGGTAGGCTATTAATTATTGCCTCAATTTCAGAGCCTGCTATTGGTCTATTCAGGGATTCAGCTTCTTCCTGGTTTAGTCTTGGGAGAGTGTAAGTGTCCAGGAAATTATCCATTTCTTCTAGATTTTCTAGTTTATTTGCGTAGAGCTGTTTATAGTATTCTCTGATGGTAGTTTGTATTTCTGTGGGGTCGGTGGTGATATCCCCTTTATCATTTTTTATTGCGTCCATTTGAGTCTTCTCTCTTTCTTCTTTATTAGTCTTGCTAGTGGTCTATCAATTTTGTTGATCTTTTCAAAAAACCAACTCCTGGATTCATTGATTTTTTGGAGGGTTTTTGTGTCTCTATCTCCTTCAGTTCTGCTCTGATCTTAGTTATTTCTTGCCTTCTGCTAGCTTTTGAATGTGTTTGCTCTTGCTTCTCTAGTTCTTTTAATTGTGATGTTAGAGTGTCAATTTTAGATCTTTGCAGCTTTCTCTTATGGGCATTTAGTGCTATAAATTTCCCTCTTCACACTGCTTTAAATGTGTCCCAGAGATTCTGGTATGTTGTATCTTTGTTCTCATTGGTTTCAAAGAACATCATTATTTCTGCCTTCATTTCGTTATGTACTCAGTAGTCATTCAGGAGCACGTTATTCAGTTGCCATGTAGTTGAGCGGTTTTGATTGAGTTTCTTAGTCTTGAGTTCTAGTTTGATTGCACTGTGGTCTGAGAGACAGTTTGTTATAATTTCTGTTTTTGTACATTTGCTGAGGAGTGCTTTATTTCCAATTATGTGGCCAATTTTGGAATAAGTGTGATGTGGTGCTGAGAAGAATGTATATTCTGTTGATTTGGGGTGGAGAGTTCTGTAGATGTCTACTAGGTCTGCTTGGTGCAGAGATGAGTTCAATTCCTGGATATCCTTGTTAACTTTCTGTCTCGTTGATCTGTCTAATGTTGACAGTAGGGTGTTGAAGTCTCCCATTATTATTGTATGGGAGTGTAAGTCTCTTTGTAAGTCTCTAAGGTCTTGCTTTATGAATCTCGGTGCTCCTGTATTGGGTGCATATATATTTACGATAGTTAGCTCTTCCTGTTGAATTGATCCCTTTACCATTATGTAATGGCCTTCTTTGTCTCTTGTGATGGTTTAAAGTCTGTTTCATCAGAGACTAGGATTGCAACCCCTGCTTTTTTTTGTTCTCCATTTGCTTGGTAGATCTTCCTCTATCCCTTTATTTTGAGCCTATGTATGTCTCTGCATGTGAGATGGGTCTCCTGAATACAGCAAACTGATGGGTCTTGACTCTTTATCCAGTTTGCCAGTCTGTGTCTTTTAATTGGAGCATTTAGTCCATTTACATTTAAAGTTAATATTGTTATGTGTGAACTTGATCCTGCCATTACGATATTAACTGGTTATTTTGCTCGTTAGTTGATTCAGTTTCTTCCTAGCCTCGATGGTCTTTACATTTTGGCATGTTTCTGCAATGGCTGGTACTGGCTGCTCCTTTCCATGTTTAGTGCTTCCTTCAGGGTCTCTTGTAAGGCAGGCCTGGTGGTGACAAAATCTCTAAGCATTTGCTTATCTGTAAAGGATTTTATTTCTCCTTCACTTATGAAACTTAGTTTGGCTAGATATGAAATTCTGGGTTGAAAATTCTTTTCTTTAAGAATGTTGAATATTGGTCCCCACTCATCTGGCTTGTAGAGTTTCTGCCGAGAGATCTGCTGTTAGTCTGATGGGCTTCCTTTTGTGGGTAACCCGACCTTTCTCTCTGGCTGCCCTTAAGAATTTTTCCTTCATTTCAACTTTGGTGAATCTGGCAATTATGTGACTTGGAGTTGCTCTTCTTGAAGAGTACCTTTGTGGCGTTCTCTGTATTTCCTGAATTTGAATGTTGGCCTGCCCTACTAGGTTGTGGAAGTTCTCCTGGATGATATCCTGAAGAGTGTTTTCCAACTTGGTTCCATTTTCCCCCTCACTTTCGGGCACCCCAATCAGACATAGATTTGCTCTTTTTACATAATCCCATATTTCTTGCAGGCTTTGTTCATTTCTTTTTCTTCTTTTTTCTTTAGGTTTCTCTTCTCACTTCATTTCATTCATTTGATCCTCAATCGCTGATACTCTTTCTTCCAGTTGATCGAGTTGGTTACTGAAGCTTGTGCATTTGTCATGTCTTTTTCGTGTCATGGTTTTCATCTCTGTCAGTTCGTTTATGGCCTCCTCTGCATTAATTATTATAGTTATCAATTCTTCCACTCTTTTTTCAAGATTTTTAGTTTCTTTGAGCTGGGTATGCAATTCCTCCTTTAGCTCTGAGAAGTTTGATGGACTGAAGCCTTCTTCTCTCATCTCGTCAGTCATTCTCTGTCAAGCTTTGATCCGTTGCTGGCGATGAGCTGCGTTCCTTTGCAGGAGGAGATGCACTCTTATTTTTTGAATTTCCAGCTTTTCTGCCCTGCGGTTTCCCCATCTATGTGGTTTTATCTGCCTCTGGTCTTTGATGATGGTGACATACTAATGGGGTTTTGGTGTGGGAATCCTTCCTTTTTGTTAGTTTTCCTTCTTACCGTCAGGACCCTCAGCTGTAGGTCTGTTGGAGATTACTTGAGGTCCACTCCAGACCCTGTTTGCCTGGGTATCAGCAGCAGAGGCTGCAGAAGATAGAATATTGCTGAACAGCGAGTGTACCTGTCTGATTCTTGCTTTGGAAGCTTCCTCTCAGGGGTGTACTCCACTGTGTGAGGTGTGGGGTGTCGGTCTGTCCCTAGTGGGGGATGTCTCCCAGTTAGGCTACTCAGGGGTCAGGGACCCACTTGAGCAGGCAGTCTGTCTGTTCTCAGATCTCAACCTCTGTGTTGGGAGATCCACTGCTATCTTCAAAGCTGTCAGACAGAGTCATTTGCGTCTGCAGAGGTTTCTGCTGCTTTTTCGTTGTTGTTGTTGTTGTTGTTGTTTAGCTGTGCCCTGTCCCCAGAGGTGGAGTCTACAGAGACAGACAGGCCTCCTTGAGCTGCAGTGAGCTCCACCCAGTTCGAGCTTCCCTGTGGCTTTGTTTACCTACTTAAGCCTCAGCAATGGTGGGCACCCCTCCCCCAGCCTCGCGGCTGCCTTGCAGTTAGATCGCAGACTGCTGTGCTAGCAATGAGGGAGGCTCTGTGAGTGTGGGACCCTCCTGGCCAGGTGTGGGATGTAATCTCCTGGTGTGCCCGTTTGCTAAGACCCTTGGTAAAGTGCAGTATTGGGGTGGGAGTTACCCGATTTTCCAGGAGTTGTGTGTCTCAGTTCCCCTGGCTAGGAAAAGGGATTCCCTTCCCCCTTGCGCTTCCCAGGTGAGTCAATGCCTCGCCCTGCTTCAGCTCTCGCTGGTCGGGCTGCAGCAGCTGACCAGCATGGATTGTTCGGCACTCCCTAGTGAGATGAACCCAGTACCTCAGTTGATAATGCAGAAATCACCTGTCTTCTGTGTTGCTCGGGCTGGGAGCTGGAGAGGAGCTGTTCCTATTCGGCCATCTTGCTCCGTGCCCCCATTACAGTGTTTTAAATAAACTTCCACAAATTAGTTGATACTTCTCCCTCTGGGGGGTGGCATTTAATTTCCCTCCCCTTGAGTGTGGGCTGGACATAATGATTCACTTCCAAAGAATACAGTATGGAAAAGAAACATAGTAACCTGGCAGACTACAACTAATCTAAGAGTTCAAGGTCAATATCATCAGCAATAAATCATGTTGATATCATCTTCCCTCTGATGTGATGTGATGAGAAAGACACCTCACCTCTATGGTATTCTCCTTAAAACCCACAGCCCCAGTCTAAACCTGAGAAAATATCAGAAAATCTCAAATTGAGGGTCATCTCACAAAACACTTGACCAAAATTGTCAAAGTTATGAAAAATAAGGAAAGACTGAAAAGCTGTCACAGATTGGATGATTCTAAGGAAATAAGACAAATAATCCCAATGTGGTATTCTGGATTGGATCCTGGAACATAAATAGGACGTTAGTGAAAAAACTGAAGAAGCCTGAATAAATTATGTAGTTTAGTTAATAGTATTTTACCCATGTTAATTTGTTAGTTTTGACAAATACACCATGCTTATGTAAAGTGATAACATTGGTGGAAGGTGAATGAAAGGTATACAAGAATTCTACAGTTGTTCTGTAAATCTAAAATTATTTCAAAATAAAAAGCTAAAAAATAAAAAAGCTTACTGCCAGGACAGACTTAGGTAGCGGCCATTCACTTCCTGAATGCTTTCCCTTCCTATTTAGTCACTTCAGGTGGATAAAACTCTTATTTCTCCTATCACCTAATCTTGGTTTTAGAAAAGGATCTTATGACAGCTGGTCACATTTCCTCAAGCTCTTCTGTAATCTTTCAGGTAATTTTAAGTAGTACAGTATCTTACTCAAGTTGTATATGGTAGAATATAGAAGAGAGATTTCTATTTCTGGTGATATTTTGGGCTCTATTTATAAAGAGTCCTTCCAAATACAAAACACCTAAAAATACTGAATTTAAAACAAATGAAGCATGGCTGAGCTGGTGTGAAAGCAACAGAAATCCTCAGAGGCCAGGAATGAGAAAATAATTACTGTTCTAAAGAGATAAACAAGCACTCAAATCCATGTTTACCCTGGTAGCCTGGAGCAGTGTTTCACAAACATGAAATCAATTCAGTGGGTGCAATAGGCAGCAAATAATATCACCCTTAATGATCTACACCTCTTGTTATTCATGACATTGTGTAGTCACTTACTGTTGAGTGTTGGCTGAATCTAGTGACTTGCTTTTAACACATAAAATAAGGCAAAAGTGATGGTATATCACTCCTGAGATTTTAGCATGAAAAGACTGGCCATCCATTTTGTTGGTCCTCTTTGGCTCTCTCATTGACTTGCTCTATTGGAAGCCAGCTGTCATGTTGTGAGCTGTCATGCTCTGTTGGAAGCCAGCTGTCATGTTAGAGGTGTTTATAGTATTTGCTGATGGTAGTTTGTATTTCTGTGGGGTCGGTGGTGATATCCCCTTTATTATTTTTTATTGCATCTATTTGATTCTTCTCTCTTTTCTTCTTTATTAGTCTTGCTAGTGGTCTATCAATTTTGTTGATCTTTTCAAGAAACCAACTCCTGGATTCATTCATTTATTATTTAGAGATGGAGTTTCACTCTTGTTGTCCAGGCTGGAGTGCAATGGCGTGATGTTGGCTCACCGCAACCTCTGCCTCCTGCGTTCAAGTGATTCTCCTGCCTCAGTCTCCCGAGTAGCTGGAATTACAGGCATGCGGCACCACACCCGCCCAATTTTGTACTTTTAATAGAGAGGGGGTTTCTCCAGGTTAGTCAGTCTGTCTCACACTCCTGACGTCAGATGGTCCACCCATCTCAGCCTCCCAAAGAGCTGGGATTGCAGACAAGAGCCACTGCACCCGGCCCTATTATTTTTTGATTTTTAAAATTATGGCCATTCTTGCAGGAGCATTGTGGTTTTGATTTGCATTTATCTGATAATTAGTGATGTTGAGCATTTCTTCATATGTGTGTTGGCCATTTATATATCTTCTTTTGAGAATTGTCTATTTATGGACAATACTTTTGGATGGGATTGTTTGTTTGTTTTCCTTGCTGATTTGTTTGAGGACCCTGTAGATTCTGGATATTAGTCCTTTGTCGAATGTGTAGGTTGTGAAGATTTTCTCCCACCCTGTGGATTGTCTATGTACTCTGCTGATTATTTCCTTTGCTGAGCAGAAACTTTTTTAGTTTAATTAAGTTGCATCTATTTATCTTTGTTTTCGTTGCGTTTGCTTTTGGGTACTTGGTCATGAAGTCTTTGCCTAAGCCAATGTCTAGAAGAGTTTTCCTCATGCTATCTTGTACAATTTTTATGGTTTCAGGTCTTAGATTTAAGTCACTGATCTATCTTGAGTTGATTTTTGTATAAGGTGAGAGATGAGGATCCAGTTTCATTCTCCTACCTGTGACTTGCCAATTATTCCAGCACCATTTATTGAATAGGATGTCCTTTCCCTACTTTATGTTTTTGTTTGCTTTGTTAAAGATCAGTTGACTCTAAGTATTTGGCCTTATTTCTGGGTTCTCTGTTCTGTTCCATTGATGTATATGCCTATTTACCAGTACCATGTTTTGATGACCATGGCCTTATAGGATAGTTTGAAGTCAGGTAATATAATGCCTCCAGATTTGTTCTTTTTGCTTAGTCTTGCCTTGCCTATGTGGACTTCTTTTTGTTCCATATGAATTTTAGGATTGTTTTTTCTAGTTCAGTGAAGAATGATGATGGTATTTTTATGGGAATTGCAGCATTTGGTAGTATGGAAATTTTCACAATATTGATTCTACCCATTCATAAGCATGTGATGTGTTTCCATTTGTTTGTGTTGTCTATGATTTGTTTCAGCAGTGTTTTGTAGTTTTCCTTGTAGAGGTATTTCACCATCTTGATTAGGTATATTCCTAATTATTTTGTTTTATTTTTTGCAACTGTTGTAAAAGGGGTTGCATTCTTGATTTGATTCTCAGCTTGGTTACTGTTGGTATATAGCAGAGCTACTGATTTGTGTACATGAATTTTGTATCCTGAAACTTTGCTGAATTCATTTATCAATCCTAGGAGATTTTTGGAGGAGTCGGTAGGGTTTTCTAGGTATAGGATCATATCATCAGCAAACAGCAACTGTTTGACTTCCTCTTTATTGCTTTGGATGCCCTTTATTTCTTTTTCTTATTTGATTGCTCTGGCTAGGACTTCCAGTACTATGTTGAATAGAGGTGGCGAAAATGGGCATCCTTGTCTTGTTCCAGTTCTCAGGGTAATGTTTTCAACTTTTCCTTATTCAGTATAATGTTGGCTGTGGATCTGTCATAGATGGCTTTTATTACCTTAAGTTATGTCCCTTCTGTGCCAGTTTTCATGCTGGGTCTCAGCTCCTTCAGCTGCACCTGCTCCTCCAGGGCCATGGTTGTGAAGCAAATCGAAACCTGTGATGGGAAGCTGATGTCTGAGTCCTCTGACGTCCTGTCGAAGTGAACCGCCATGGCAGCCACTCCCATTTTACCCCTCCTGTGGCTGCCCCAGAGCCTGTGGGGGAGACCACTGTGCAGGGGAGCATAGGGGACAGGAGACCCACCAGAGGCTCAGCCCTAGCCCTCAGCCCACCTGCAGGGGGAGTTTACTGCCTGGGGTACTTGCCTTTCCCATGCCTTCAGCTACAAAACGATTCAATTGGCTTTTTTCCAAAATAAAACCTCAGCTAACTCTGCCAACTGTCAAACAACAGCAACAAAGAAACAAAGAAATAAAATACCAACTTAAAAACCTTTTAACTTGAATATTATTAGGAAAAAATTGGAAATTATAAAAATCAACCAGTATTTTTAGCCTTTGTAATTCAATAAGAATTATTGAATACCTACTAATGCTAAGTGTAACACTGTATGGGAGATTAAGTTCTACCAGAGATGCTGCCAGTCTGAATAGCTAAACAGCATTAAATACCATTTCACAATGTAGAAACTAAAGGTAGTTAAATAGATATAGCTAACGTACTGTAGAAGATCAGACCTATCAGAGATCAGGTTCAGATTTGGGGGAACAATGGAAGCAAACCTTACAGCATTTTACATAGGTTTTGTTGATTATTCTTTTTAGTCATGGTAAAATATACTTAACACAACATTTACCATATTTAAATATAGTTAGTTGAGTGGTTAAGAACAATCACATTGTTGTACAACTTTCATAATCATCTATCTCTAGAACTTTTTCATCTTCCCAAATGGAAACTCTGTGTCCTTAAACAGCAACTTCCATTCTCCCTGCCGCCCCACCCTGCCACCCCTGACAACCACCATTCTTTCTATCTCTATGAATCTGATTGCTCTAAGTACCTAACTTATATAAGTGGAATCATACAGTGTTCATCCTTTGTGACTGGCTTATTTCACATAGCATAATGCTTTTAAGATTCATCCATGTAGTAGCATGTGTCAGAATTTTCTTCCTTTTTGGATGAGTTCATGTCCTTTGTAGGGACATGGATGAAGCTGGAAACCATCATTCTCAGCAAACTATCGCAAGGAAAGAAAACCAAACACTGCATGTTCTCACTCATAAGTGGGAACTGAACAATGAGAACACTTGGACACAGGAAGGGGAACATCACACACCGGGGCCTGTCGTGGGGTGGGGGGAGGGGGGAGGGATAGCATTAGGAGGAATACCTAATGTAAATGACGAGTTAATGGGTGCAGCACACCAACATGGCACATGTATACATATGTAACAAGCCTGCATGTTGTGCACATGTACCCTGGAACTTAAAGTATAATAATAATTTTTTAAAAAAGAGAAGTAGCTAAAGTAGACATATCCCAAGCCAAAATTTTAAAAATAGATTAAAATCTGCCTCTGGTTTATGATCTCTTAAAAAAAAAAAGAAAATATTGAGTTCCTTTAAGTGAATTGACAGTAGTGGTGTTTTGTTTAATACACAATATACTTAAGCTACATTTTCAAATTATTTTTATTATTTTCCAGATGTTTTTAAACAAAAATACAAATTCCTATGTCATAAACCATGGTCCATTGGCAAATGGAAAGCAATAAGCAAGTGACAGTAAAGAAGCTATTGAAAAGAACAAGGACATGGGCCAGCCCCGGGCTGAATCCCAGCCTGGCCCACACTGGCTATGTGACCTTAGGCAGTGACTCAGTTCTCTAAGACCAGGTTTCTTCTTCTGGAAAAGCAGTATTTGCAAAATCCCATGAGAAATCGACAAGATAATAATATTTGCAAAGAACTCACACTGCTCCGGGCACCATAAATAGTAAAGTAATGTGTAACAATAGTATTCATCTCAGAAAAATGTGGCATCAGCAAAGAACCGGAAATGCTTGTATTTAGGGTTAAAAAAATACCATTAGGGTTTCTTCACTAAATAAACTAGTAATTTTAGTGGCCCAATCTGGAGGCCTGTGGGGGGAAAAATAATAATTTTCTTCCTTTTCAAGGATGAATAGTATTCTTTTGTATGTATATACCACATTTTGTTTATCCGTTTATCCTTCAATGGACACTTGGATTTTTTCCACGTTTGGCTATTTTGACTAATGCCACAGACATTACTTTTAAATACATCTCATTTCCATTCACTTCTGTCCATCTTCATCACTACTGTGAAAGCTGATTATGTAAATTGGGTCATTCTTGTCATACCCAACTAAAACAGAGTCAAGAAACCAGGGGGAAAAAATCACTCAGGACACATAACATTGATCCAAAAATAAAATTGTCTGCAAACCTGGCTGCTGAAACTGCCTGCTGTAACCTGAAAGCAGTTTTATCTCATGCCTACCGAACTAGCCTGCTGTAACTTTTATTCACCACAACCACTCAACAATCAGAGCTTGACACCTCCCCAAAAACCTTACTAGTGCCAATGTACTGTCTCAAAGAGAAATGTGCAATATTTCTATTTCTAAATAAAACCTCTAAACTTCTTTTGTTCTTTGGATATACTGAAGAATACCTGGTCTGCATGTATACTCCAAATTGCAATTTTTTCTTCCCAAGTTAAAAGTTTTAATCTCAGAGATTTGTTTCTATATTTTATTTGACTTCAATGCTGCCTCCTTATTCCAGGTTACCATAAACTCACACATGAACTACTACAACAAATTTATAACCATAAAATATCTAATTTTAAAATACTAACTATAAGAATATTAAATATCTAATATTGGGTCTAAATTCATTTGAAGCATCATACCTAGTAAATTATGAAATTACAAAAACTTCAGAAAATTCGACTCTATCATCTTATTTATTTATACCTACCTCTTCATGGATAGGTCAATTTCACTGATTGAAAGTAAGAGACAGCTAAACCCTCATGTGGCATTCATACAAGTCCCTATTTAAACTTCCCTATTTAAAAGTTATCATCAAGTGCAAGTTGACAATTTGATTATTTCCAAAAACATACTCAGTAAATATATGCTAGGTCTGACAGTGTTGAGCCTATCATTTTATTGAGAGTAAATATAGTGAACATATTCATATTTTATAACTTGTTGAGTCCAGTGATGTTTTTAATCCAGCCAGTTTAAACTAATCAGCTGCCAACTCACACAGGATGAGTGCTTTAAAAATTTCTTTACTGAAGGAGTGTACCTAAGATGGCCGAATAGGCACAGCTCCAACCTCCAGCTCCAAGCGTGAGTGACACAGAAGATGAGTGATTTCTGCATTTTCAACTGAGGTACCGGGTTCATCTCACTGGGGAGTGCCGGACAATCGGTGCTGGTCAGCTGGTGCAGCCCAACCAGCGAGAGCTGAAGCAGGGCGAGGCATCACCTCACCTGGGAAGTGCAAGGGGGAAGGGAATCCCTTTTCCTAGCCAAGGGAAACTGAGACACACAACACCTGGAAAATCGGGTAATTCTCACCCTAATACTGCGCTTTACCAAGGGTCTTAGCAAATGGCACACCAGGAGATTAAATCCCACACCTGGCCCAGAGGGTCTCATGCCCACCGAGCCTCCCTCATTGCTAGCACAGCAGTCTGAGATCTAACTGCAAGGCAGCAGCAAGGCTAGGGGAGGGGCACCCACCATTGCTGAGGCTTAAGTGGGTGAACAAAGCCACCGGGAAGCTCAAATTGGGTGGAGCCCACCGCAGCTCAAGGAGGCTGGCCTGCCTCTGTAAACTCCTCCTCAGGGGACGGGGCATAGCTAAACAAAAAGCAGCAGAAACCTCAGCAGAGGTAAATGCCCCTGTCTGATAGCTTTGAAGAGAGCAGTGGATCTCCCAGCATGGAGGTTGAGATCTGAAAACGGACAGACTGCCTGCTCAAGTGAGTCCCTGACTCCTGAGTAGCCTAACTGGGAGACATCCCCCACTAGGGGCAGACTGACACCTCACACCTCACATGGCAGGGTACACCCTGGAGACGAAGCTTCCAGAGCAAGAATCAGGCAGCAACACTCGCTGTTCAGCAATTTTCTATCTTCTGCAGCCTCCACTGCTGATACCCAGGCAAACAGGTCTGGAATGGAACTCAAGCAAACTCCAACAGACCTACAGCTGAGGGTCCTGACTGTTAGAAGGAAAACTATCAAACAGAAAGGACACCCGCACCAACACCCCATCAGTACGTCATCATCATCAAACCAAAGGCAGAAAAAACCACAAAGATGGGGAAAAAGCAGGGCAGAAAAACTGTAAATTCAAAAAATAAAAGCTCATCTCCCCCTCCAAAGGAATGCAGCTCATCACCAGCAATGGAACAAAGCTGGACGGAGAATGGCTTTGACGAGTTGAGAGAAGAAGGCTTCAGTTGATCAAACTTCTCAGAGCTAAAAGAAGAACTACGTAACCAGCGTGAAGAAACTAAAAACCTTGAGAAAAGAATGGAAGAATGGATAACTACAATAATCAATGCAGAGAAGACCTTAAAAGAACTGATAGAGATGAAAACCATAACACGAGAAATACATGACAAATACACAAGCTTCAGTAACTGAGTCGATCAACTGGAAGAAAGAATATCAGTGATTGAAGATCAAATGAATGAAATGAAGTGAGAAGAGAAGTGTAGAGAAAAAAGAGTAAAAAGAAATGAACAAAGCCTCCAAGAAGTACGGGATTATGTGAAAAGAGCAAATCTATGTCTGATTGGTGTGCCTGAAAGTGAGGGGGAAAATGGAACCAAGTTGGAAAACACTCTGCAAGATATCATCCAGGAGAACTTCCCCAACCTAGTAAGGCAGGCCAACATTCAAATCCAGGAAATACAGAGAATGCCACAAAGATACTCCTTGAGAAGAGCAACTTCAAGACACATAATTGTCAGATTCACCAAAGTTGAAATGAAGGAAAAAATGTTAAGGACAACCAAAGAGAATGGTTGGGTTACCCACAAAGGGAAGCCCATCAGACTAACAGTGGATCTCTCAGCAGAAACCCTACAGACCAGAAGAGAGTGGGGCCAATATTCAACATTCTTAAAGAAAAGAATTTTCAACCCAGAATTTCATATCTAGCCAAACTAAGTTTCATAAGTGAAGGAGAAATAAAATCCTTTACAGATAAGCAAATGCTTAGAGATTTTGTCACCACCAGGCCTGCCTTACAAGAGACCCTGAAGGAAGCACTAAACATGGAAAGGAACAACCAGTACCAGCCATTGCAGAAACATGCCAAAATGTAAAGACCATCGAGGCTAGGAAGAAACTGCATCAACTAGCGAGCAAAATGATCAGTAATATCATAATGACAGGATCAAGTCCACACATAACAATATTAACCTTAAATGTAAATGGACTAAAGGGTCCAATTAAAAGACACAGACTGACAAATTGGGTAAAGAGTGAAGACCCACCAGTTTGCTCTAATCAGGAGACCCATCCTACATGCAGAGACACACATAGGCTCAAAATAAAGGGATGGAGGAAGATCTACCAAGCAAATGGAAAACAAAAAAATAGCAGGGGTTGCAATACTAGTCTCTGATAAAACAGACTTTAAACCATCAAAGATCGAAAGAGACAAAGAAGGCCATTACATAATGGTAAAGGGATCAATTCGTCAGGAAGAGCTAACTATCGTAAATATATATGCACCCAATACAGGAGCACCCAGATTCATAAAGCAAGACCTTAGAGACTTACAAAGAGACTTACACTCCCATACAATAATAATGGGGACTTTAACACCCCACTGTCAGCGTTAGACAGATCAAGAAGACAAAGTTAACAAGGATATCCAGGAATTGAACTCAACTCTGCACCAAGCAGACCTAATAGACATCTACAGAACTCTTCACCCCAAAGCAACAGAACGTACATTCTTCTCAGCACCACATCGCACTTATCCAAAATTGACCCCATAGTTGGAAGTAAAGCACTCCTCAGCAAATGTAAAAGAACAGAAATTATAACAAACTGTGTCTTAGACCACAGTGCAATCAAACTAGAACTCAGGACTAAGAAACTCAATCAAAACCGCTCAACTACATGGCAACTGAATAACGTGCTCCTGAATGACTACTGAGTACATAACGAAATGAAGGCAGAAATAAAGATGTTCTTTGAAACCAATGAGAACAAAGATACAACATACCAGAATCTCTGGGACACATTTAAAGCAGTGTGTGGAGGGAAATTTATAGCACTAAATGCCCACAAAAGAAAGCTGGAAAGATCTAATATTGGCACCCTAACACCACAATTAAAAGAACTAGAGAAGCAAGAGCAAACACATTCAAAAGCTAGCAGAAGGCAAGAAATAACTAAGATCAGAGCAGAACTGAAGGAGATAGAGACACAAAAAGCCCTCCAAAAAATCAAAGAATCCAGGAGCTGGTTTTTTGAAAAGGTCAACAAAATTGATAGACCGCTAGCAAGACTAATAAAGAAGAAAAGAGAGAAGAATCAAATAGATGCAATAAAAACTAATAAAGGGGATATCACCACCGACCCCACAGAAATACAAACTACCATCAGAAAATAC
Source organism: Macaca thibetana thibetana (assembly GCF_024542745.1). Classification (NCBI taxonomy): domain Eukaryota; kingdom Metazoa; phylum Chordata; class Mammalia; order Primates; family Cercopithecidae; genus Macaca; species Macaca thibetana. The sequence continues at coordinate 54,494,727 of NC_065598.1, forward strand.
TATAAACACCTCTACGCAAATAAACTAGAAAACCTAGAAGAAATGGATAATTTCCCGGACACTTACACTCTCCCAAGACTAAACCAGGAAGAAGCTGAATCCCTGAATAGACCAATAGCAGGCTCTGAAATTGAGGCAATAATTAATAGCCTACCAAACAAAAAAAGTCCAGGACCAGACGGATTCACAGCCGAATTCTACCAGAGGTACAAGGAGGAGTTGGTACCATTCCTTCTGAAACTATACCAATCAATAGAAAAAGAGGGAATCTTCCCTAACTCATTTTATGAGGCCAACATCATCCTGATACCAAAGCCTGACAGAGACACAACAAAAAAAGAGAATTTTAGACCAATATCCCTGATGAACATCGATGCAAATATCCTCAATAAAATACTGGCAAACCGGATCCAGCAGCACATCAAAAAGCTTATCCACCATGATCAAGTGGGCTTCATCCTAGGGAAGCAAGGCTGGTTCAACATACGCAAATCAATAAATGTAATTCAGCATATAAACAGAACCAAAGACAAAAGCCACATGATTATCTCAATAGATGCAGAAAAGGCGTTTGAAAAAATTAATCAGCTCTTCATGCTAAAAACTCAATAAATTCGATATTGATGGAACGTATCTCAAAATAATAAGAGCTATTTATGACAAACTCACAGCCAATATCATACTGAATGGGCAAAAACTGGAAAAATTCCCTTTGAAAACTGGCACAAGACAGGGATGCCCTCTTTCACCCCTCCTATTCAACATAGTGTTGGAAGTTCTGGCTAGGGCAATCAGGCAAGAGAAAGAAATCAAGGGTATTCAGTTAGGAAAAGAAGAAGTCAAATTGTCCCTCTTTGCAGATGACATGATTGTATATTTAGAAAACCCCATTGTCTCAGCCCAAAATCTCCTTAAGCTGATAAGCAACTTCAGCAAAGTCTCAGGATACAAAATCAATGTGCAAAAATCACAAGCATTCTTTTTTTTTCTTTTTTTTTTTTTGAGACAGAGTCTCGCTCTGTCGCCCAGGCTGGAGTGCAGTGGCGCGATCCCGGCTTACTGCAAGCTTCGCCTCCTGGGTTCACGCCATTCTCCTGTCTCAGCCTCCTGAGTAGCTGGGACTACAGGCGCCCACCACCGCGCCTGGCTAATTTTTTGTATTTTTAGCAGAGACGGGGTTTCACCCTGGTCTCGATCTCCTGACCCTGTGATCCGCCCGCCTCGGCCTCCCAAAGTGCTGGGATTACAGGCGTGAGCCACTGCGCCCGGCAAATCACAAGCATTCTTATACACCAGTAACAGACAAACGGAGAGCCAAATCATGAATGAACTCCCATTCACAATAGTTTCAAAGAGAATGAAATACCTAGGAATCCAACTTACAAGGGATGTCAAGGACCTCTTCAAGGAGAACTACAAACCGCTCCTAGTGAAATAAAAGAGGACACAAACAAATGGAAGAACATACCATGCACATGAATAGAAAGAATCAATATTGTGAAAATGGCCATATTGCTCAAGGTAATTTATAGATTCAATGCCATACCCATTAAGCTACCAATGACTTTCTTTACAGAATTGGAAAAAACTGCTTTAAAGTTCATATGAAACCAAAAAAGAGCCCGCATTGCCAAGACAATCCTAAGTCAAAAGAACAAAGCTGGAAGCATCACGCTACCTGACTTCAAACTCTTCTACAAGGCTACAGTAACCAAAACAGCATGGTACTGGTACCAAAACAAGATATAGACCAATGGAACAGAATAGAGCCCTCAGAAATAATGCCACACATCTACAGCCATCTGGTCTTTGACAGACCTGACAAAAACAAGAAATGGGGAAAGGATTCCCTATTTAATAAATGGTGCTGGGAAAACTGGCTAGCCATAAGTAGAAAGCTGAAACTAGATCCTTTCCTTACTCCTTATACGAAAATTAATTCAAGATGGCTTAGAGACTTAAATGTTAGACCTAATACCATAAAAACCCTAGAAGAAAACCTAGGGAATACCATTCAGGACATAGGCATGGGCAAGGAATTCATGTCTAAAACACCAAAAGCAATGGCAACAAAAGCCAAAATTGACAAATGGGATCTAATTAAACTAGAGAGCTTCTGCACAGCAAAAGAAACTACCATCAGAGTGAACAGGCAACCTACAGAATGGGAGAAAATTTTTGCAATCTACTCATCTGACAAAGGGCTAATATCCAGAATCTACAAAGAACTCAATCAAATTTACGAGAGAAAAACAAACAACCCCATCAAAAAGTGGGCAAAGATATGAATAGACACTTCTCAAAAGAAGACATTCATACAGCCAACAGACACATGAGAAAATGCTCATCATCACTCACCATCAGAGAAATGCAAATCAAAACCACAATGAGATACCATCTCACACCAGTTAGAATGGCAATCATTAAAAAATCAGGAAACAACAGGTGCTGGAGAGGATGTGGAGAAGTAGGAACACTTTTACACTGTTGGTGGGACTGTAAACTAGTTTAACCATTGTGGAAAGCAGTGTGGCGATTCCTCAAGGATCTAGAACTAGAAATACCATATGACCCAGCCATCCCATTACTGGGGATATACCCAAAGTATTATAAGTCATTCTGCTATAAAGACACATGCACACGTATGTTTATTGCAGCACTATTCACAATAGTAAAGACTTGGAATCAACCCAAATGTCCATCAGTGACAGACTGGATTAAGAAAATGTGGCACATATACACCATGGAATACTATGCAGCCATAAAAGCGGATGAGTTTGTGTCCTTTGTAGGGACATGGATGCAGCTGGAAACCATCATTCTCAGCAAACTGTCACAAGAACAGAAAACCAAATACTGCATGTTCTCACTCATAGGTGGGAATTGAACAATGAGATCACTTGGACACAGGAAGGGGAGCATCACACACCGGGTTCTATTGTGGGGAAGGTGTGGGGGGGGGGGATAGCATTAGGAGATATACCTAATGTGAATGACGAGTTAATGGGTACAGCACACCAACATGGCACATGTATATATATGTAACAAACCTGCACGTTGTGCACATATACCCTAGAACTTAAAGTATAATAAAAAACTGTAAAAGAAACAATTTCTCTATTGACAAATGATGCTTTTTTATGCATAAATATCATGCACCATTTATTAAATGGGGAAAGGCAATATTTTTTTACATATTATGAATATGTGAATTATATGGGTAGAGAGCAAAATTGGATAAGCTTTTTTCTTTCCAGGTTTTCTTGACGGGTGGGGCAGGGAGGGATTTGCTGGGGATAAGGGAGGATGTGGATGGAATTTCGTGACAGTTTTCATCTTGCACTTTTTAATTAGGTTCAACCTTTCCCTAATCACCCTTATCCTACCCTCAAAGTAAATCTGCCAAATGTCAGTCAAAGAAATGAGAAGCTTCTAACTTGAGAGTAATTATAGCTAAAGTAGACATGTAACTTTTTTTTTTTAATACTTTAAGTTCTCGGGTACATGTGGACAAGGTGCAGGTTTGTTACATATGTATACATGAGCCATGTTGGTGTGCTACACCCATTAACTCGTCATTTACATTAGGTATGTCTCCTAATGCTATCCCTCACCCCTCCCCTCTCCCCACAGTAGGACCCGGTGTGTGATGTTCCCCTTCCTGTGTCCAAGTGATCTCATTGTTCAGTTCCCACCTATGAGTGAGAACATGCGGTATTTGGTTTTCTGTTTTTGTGATAGTTTGCTGAGAATGATGGTTTCCAGCTGCATCCATGTCCCTACAAAGGACACAAACTCATCCTTTTTTATGGCTGCATAGTATTCCATGGTGTGTATGCAAGTTTGCTGTGAAACAAAGTTATATTTGATGCTCTTCTTTTTAGCCTCTCTCAGAAAAATATTTAATTGAACCCAAAGAGTGGGCCTGGGGAGAAAAGGAAGCTGGCTTAATGCAAAAATCCTGAAGGTTTTGGTAAAAAGTGTAAATGTAGTACACAGATGATTACTAAAGTTCAGGAAGCAGTAGCATAGTCATTAACAGTGAGGGTTCTGGATACAGATCTGGGTCCAAATCATAGATCTACTGTTTTCTGGACCTGTGACCTTAAAAGAATTGTATTTTCTTGCTCAACTCTGTGTGCTTTCTCAATGAAAGCAGAATAATAACCTAAAAAATAGTAGTGACAATTACAAGAGATTCCATTTAAAATACTTAGTAAAATGCCTTGTATATAGTAAGTTATCAGTAAATGTTAGCTATCATTATTGTCATTATTTATGTTACCAGTGACCATCAACTCCCAGACCAGTGCTCCCGCCTTCATTATAGTAACACAGGCACTGGGAGGATCATTGCAGGGAGGGCCCATTATTAAAAAAGGGAAGGAGGAAGAGAGTGTCACAAGCTGATGAGGTTGGTCTAGCAATTCTCATGGCTCCCCTCCCATGTTTTTCTTCCATTTCCTTTTTTTATTGTGGTAACACAAAATTTAAAATTTTAATCATTTTCAAATGTACAGTTCAGTGTCATTAAGTACATTCACAATGTTGTACAATTATAACTACTATCCATTTCCAGAACTTTTTTGTCATCTCAAACAGAAACTCTTTGCCCATTAAATGATAATGCACCATTCCTTCCTCCCTCAGTCACTGGTAATCTCTATTCGATGGTCTGTGTCTTTGAATTTGCCTATTATAGGTACCTAAAGTAAGTGGAATTATACAATAGTTATCATTTTGTGTTTGACTTATATTTTTCTTTTTTTATCATATTTTAAGTTCTAAGGTACATGTGCACAATGTGCAGGTTTGTTACATATGTATACATGTGCCATGTTGGTGTGCTGCACCCATTAACTCATCATTTACATTAGGTATATCTTCTGATGCTGTCACTGCCCCCTCCCCCACTCACCCCACGACAGGCCCCAGTGTGTGATGTTCCTCTTCCTGTGTCCTAGTGTTCTCATTGTTTAATTCCCACCTATGAGTGAGAACATGTGGTATTTGGTTTTTTCTCCTTGGGATAGTTTGCTGAGAATGATGATTTCCGGCTTCATCCATGTCCCTACAAAGGACATGAACTCGTCCTTGTATATGGCTGCATAGTATTCCATGGTGTATATGTGCCACATTTTCTTAATCCAGTCTGTCATTGATGGACATTTGGGTTGGTTCCAAGTCTTTGCTAATGTGAATAGTGCTGCAATAAACATACGTGTGCATGTGTCTTTATAACAGCATGATTTATAATACTTTGGATATATCCCCAGTAATGGGATGGCTGGGTCAAATGGTATTTCTAGTTCTAGATCTTTGAGGAATCGCCACAGTCTTCCACAATGGTTGAACTAGTTTACAGTCCCACCAACAGTGTAAAAGTGTTCCTATTTCTCCACATCCTCTCCAGCACCTGTTGTTTCCTGACTTTTTAATGATTGCCATTCTAACGGGCGTGAGGTAGTATCTCATTGTGGTTTTGATTTGCATTTCTCTGATGGCCAGTGATGATGAACATTTTTTCATGTGTCTGTTGGCTGCATAAATGTCTTCTTTTGAGAAGTGTCTATTCATATCCTTTGCCCACTTTTTGATGGGGTTGTTTGTTTTTCTCTTGTAAGTTTGTTTGGGTTCTTTGTAGATTCTGGATATTAGCCCTTTGTCAGATGAGTAGATTGCAAAAATTTTCTCCCATTCTGTAAGTTGCCTGTTCACTCTGATGGTAGTTTCTTTTGCTGCGCAGAAGCTCTTTAGTTTAATTAGATCCCATTTGACAATTTTGGCTTTTGTTGCCATTGCTTTTGGTGTTTTAGACATGAATTCCTTGCCCATGCCTATGTCCTGAATCATATTGCCTAGGTTTTCTTCTAGGGTTTTTATGGTTTTAGGTCTAATATTTAAGTCTTTAATCCATCTTGAATTAATTTTCGTATAAAGTGTAAGGAAGGGATCCAGTTTCAGCTTTCTACATATGGCTAGCCAGTTTTCCCAGCACCATTTATTAAATAGGGAATCCTTTCCCCATTTCTTGTTTTTGTCAGGTTTGTCAAAGATCAGATGGCTGTAGATGTGTGGTATTATTTCTGAGGGCTTTATTCTGTTCCATTGGTCTATATCTCTGTTTTGGTACCAGTACTATGGTGTTTTGGTTACTGTAGCCTTGTAGTATAGTTTGAAGTCCAGTAGCGTAATGCCTCCAGCTTTGTTCTTTTGGCTTAAGATTGTCTTGGCAATGCAGGCTGTTTTTTGGTTCCATATGAACTTTAAAGTAGTTTTTTTTCCAATTCTGTAAAGAAAGTCATTGGTAGCTTGATAGGTATGGCACTGAATCTGTAAATTACCTTGGGCAGTATGGCCATTTTCACAACATTGATTCTTCCTATACATGAGCCTGGAATGTTCTTCCATTTGTTTGTGTCCTCTTTTATTTCGTTGAGCAGCGGTTTGTAGTTCTCTTTGAAGAGGTCCTTCACATCCCTTGTAAGCTGGATGCCTAGGTATTTTATTCTCTTTGAAGCAATTGTGAATGGGAGTTCACTCATGATTTGGGTCTCTGTTTGTCTGTTATTGGTGTATAAGAATGTTTGTGATTTTTGCGCATTGATTTTGTATCCTGAGACTTTGCTGAAGTTGCTTATCAGCTTAAGGAGATTTTGGGCTGAGATGATGGGGTTTTCTAAATATACAGTCATGTCATCTGTAAACGGGGACGATTTGACTTCCTCTTTTCCTACTTGAATACCCTTTATTTCTTTCTCCTGCCTGATTGCCCTGGCCAGAACTTCCAACACTATGTTGAACAGGAGTGGTGAGAGAGGGCATCCCTGTCTTGTGCCAGTTTTCAAAGGGAATGCTTCCAGTTTTTGCCCATTCAGGATGATATTGGCTGTGGGTCTGTCAGAAATAGCTCTTACTATTTTGAGGTTTGTCCCATCAATACCTAATTTATTGAGAGTTTTTAGCATGAAGGGCTGTTGAATTTTGTCAAAGGCCTTTTCTGTATCCATTGAGATAATCATGTGGTTTTTGTCTTTGGTTCTGTTTATATGCTGGATTACATTTATTAATTTGCATATGTTGAACCAGCCTTGCATCCCTGGGATGAAGCCCACTTGATCATGGCGGATAAACTTTTTGATGTGCTGCTGAATTTGGTTTGCCAGTATTTTTTTGAGGATTTTTTGCATCGATGTTCATCAGGGATATTGGTCTAAAATTCTCTTTTTTTTTGTTGTGTCTCACATTATACTTAGTATAATGTGTTCAAGGTTCATTCATGTTGTAGAAAAGAATTTCTTTTTTTAGGTTGAATAATATTCCATTGGATGTATATACCACATTTTGTTTGTCTATTCTATTGTGAATGATGCTTCTATGAATATTAGTGTACAAACATCCGAGTCCCTGCTTTTATTTCTTTGGTGTATATACCCAGTAGTGGAACTCATGTATTATATGGTAATTCTATTTAACTTTTACTGGAGGAAAGGCCATTCTTGTTATAAGGTGGCAAGAATTTGGCCGAATTGTTTCTGTGTCCTAGTGTTTTATGGAAGGCAGAACTGAAGAGTGATGAACTAGAATATTTGTTGGAAGAAATATATGAGCAAAGTATTCATGATGCCACATGGCCTCTCTTAAATGCTTATAGTAAAATGCAAGAAGAGAGAAAGAAGAAGCCAAGTGATGGTCTCCAAGACAATGAAAGAGTGACCCCAAAGGCATTTCAGAGATCTTTGAGGCTGCTACTCCTAACATAGGGCCAGAGTGCTAGGGCTTTGAGTGCAGAACAGTTTCAAGGGAGAAGCCCATGATGCACTTGGGACCTCAGGACTTACCTCAAGTCTCTGCTCCCTGCATTCCAGTGCAGTGCTCCTTGGATGCCCCAGCTGTGGTTCAAGAGGGCCCAGGTATGGCTCTGGCCACTGCTGTGGAGGGCATTGGTGGTATCCATATGATGCTAATTCTGCAGGCATGGAGAGTGCATGAGCTGTAGAGGCGTGGTTACATCTACTTAGATTTCAGCAGATGCCTACGAGAGTCTCAAGGTCCAGGCCATGAACTGTGAGGTTGGGGTCATTACAGAGAGCCCCCCACTAGAGTAATGCTTAATGGAGCCATGGGAGCAGGCCTGTTGCAGAGACCCTAGACCTATACAGCCACCAGTGTGTAGTACCAGCCTGGGAGAGCCACAAGTATCGAGCTCCAACTTGTGAGAACTGTAGCATGAGCTGTACCCAGCAGAGCCATGGGGGAAGGGTCCCCTGGAGCCTTGGGGACTTAACCCCTACCACAATGTGTCTAGACGGCATGAGATAATGTCAAAGAAGATTACCCTCAAGCTTTAAGATTTAATTTTGTTTGCCCTGTTGGGTTTTTTTCTTACATGGGACCAGTAATCCCTTTTTCCCTTTGGGAATGAAAATGTCTGTCCTGTGCCTGTCCTATTATTCTATTTTGGAAGCACATAACTAGTTTGATTTCACAAGTTCACTGCTGGAAGGGAATGTACCTCAGAATGAATTGTACCTGGAGCATCATATGATATTTAAATTGATATTTAAATGAGACTTTGAACCTAGAGTTTAAAGTTGATGCTGGAATGAGATAAGACTTTGGGAGCTATTGGGATGGAATGAATGTATTTGTATGTAAGGACATACATTTTGGAGCCCAAGGGTGGAATGCTGTTATTTAAATGTGTCTCCTTCAAAATTCAACTTTTTCCAATGTGATAGTAATATTAAGAGATGGGGCCTTTAAGAGGTAATTCGGCTATGAGGGCTCCTCCCTTGTAAATGGAATTAAGGCCCTTATAAAAGAGGCTTTACACAGCACTCGGTCTTTTGCCCTCTATCTTCTACCTTGTGAGGACACAGGGTTTGTGTCCTCCCCTCCAAAGAATCCAGCCCTTACTGAACAACTGCACCTGCCAGTGCTTTGATCTTGGTGTTCCCAGCCCCCAGAACTGTAGGAAATAAATTTCTGTTCTTATAAATCACCCAGTCTGGTATTTTGTTGTAGCAGCACAAACAGACTAAGAAAGAAAAGAATCTGCTCCTTTTCAATTTTTTGGAAGAATTTCGGAAAGATCGTGGTTAATCATCTTTAAATGCTTGGTGGAATTCTACACCTGTGAAACCATCTGGTCCTATCCTTTTCTTTGTTGAGAGGTTTGGATTACTTCATAAATCTCCTTACTTGTTATTGTTCTCTGCAGATTTTCTATTTCCTCATGATTTAGTCTTAGTAGGCTGCATGTTTTTAGAAATTTACTTATTTCTTTTATATTATCCAAGTTTTGACACATGATTGTTCATAGTAGTCTTTTATGATCCTTTGTATTTTGTGGTATCAGTTGAATGTATTTTATTTATATTTTTATTTATTTGAGTCCTCTCTTTTCTTGGTTAATCTAGTTAAGGGCTTGTCAAATTTGTTTATCTTTTCAATAAATGGCATTCTTCACAAAATGAAAAGATTGTAAGCCCCTTTTCAGAAAAAAATATAATCATATATATGTACATAATCAGAAATATGAATTTTATGTTTTTAAATTTGGAAGGTAGCCTCTAATCAGAAAAATTCTTACTGACCAGATTTTGAAAATTAAGAAATCACAAGACAAATGCATTTTCTTTTACTAAGCTTAGCATTCTCAAAGTCCCTATATGGAAAATTGTTTATCACTTAAAAAACAGTTATTATGAAAAGTCTTGACAATTTAACAATCATATTATTTTTAACTTTTTCTAGGTTTATCAGAACATAATGTCATGGTTTTGTTTTCACTTTTAAATTAGTAGGTAAACTCAATATTTTTGATAATTTATTGATCATTTGTATTGTCTCCACTATTGGTTGATTTATACTATCTGCACAGTTTTCTTTTGAGATGATTTTTGCTTATTGATTTTTAGTTGTCATTTTAAAACTTCACAATTTTCATCTTTTGTACTTCTACAATGTGGCAAATATTTTTGAGGTTGTTGTTTGCATTTTACATATGTTTATGTTTTTTAAAATCTCTGTTGAATAGCAAAGACATGGAATCAACCCAAATGCCCATCAGTGATAGACTGGATAAAGAAAATGTCATACATATATACCATGGAATTCTATGCAGCCATAAAAAGGAATGAGATCATGTCCTTTGCAGGAACGTAAATGGAGCTGGAAGCCATTATCCTCAGCAAACTAACACAGGAACAAAAAACCAAACACTGCATGTTCTCACTCATAAGTGGGAGCTGAGCAGTGAGAACACATGGACACAGGGAGGGGAACAACACACACTGGGGCCTGTCAAGGGGGCGAGGGGAGGGAGAGCATCAGGATAAATAGCTAATGCATGCAGGGCTTAATACCTAGGTGATGGGTTAATAGGTGCAGCAAACCACCATGGCACACATTTACCTATGTGACAAACCTGCACGTCCTGCACATGTATCCTGGAACTTAAAATTTAAAAAAACTCTATTGAAATGTACATATACAGATAGGTGTATATGTCATACATGTACAGGTCAATATATATTTTCACAATTTCAGTATACTTGTATAATCAGCATGCAGAGGAAATAACAACATGGTCACCATCCCAGGATTTCCTCCCGTGTCCATTTTAAATTATTACCCTGTCCCTATCCTGACATATTTTTTCACATTCCAATACATTTATTCTGCAAAAATAATATGTTTATTTCTTTTTTTTTACAGTAAAATTTTATAGTGCAAACCTCATATACTTACTTGAAAGCTGTTCCAAGGATAAATACAACAAGATTAATAAAACCCAAATTGACTAAATGTGTTCTCACAATATAAGCTGGCATAAAAATAAATAAATTTATGTATTATCGGCCAGGTGTGGTGGCTCATGCCTGTAATCCCAGCACTTTGGGAGGCCGAGGCAGGTGGATCACAAGGTCAGGAGATCAATACCATCCTGGCTAACACTACTAAATCCCGTCCCTAGTAAAAATACAAAAATTAGCCGGGTGTGGTGGCATGCACCTGTAGTCCCAGCTACTCGGGAAGCTGAGGCAGGAGAATTGCTTGAACCTGGGAGGCAGAGGTTGCAGTGAGCCGAGATCATGTCACTGCACTCCAGCCTGGGTGACAGAGTGAGACTCCATCACAAAGAAAAAACCAAAACAAACAAACAAACAAACAAAAAACCCAAAAACCAAAAAACAAGACAAAACAACAACAACAACAAAAATTATCTATTATCACAGTAGCAACAATAATGCACACATAATAGTGACTTATCGATCAATGTTAACTATTCTAATTCTACTTTCCAAAGAAAACAGCAGTTCATTTTAAAAGTCTATTTACATGTCAATGTTTTGTCTGGTTTTCCAGAGGGCTGCTGTAATTCCAGCTTTAAAATGTAAAGTATCCTCTTTGAGTGATTTGCTCAAATTGTGTTGGCATTGGGAAAAAATAAATCATTGCTGTTATTTTGGAATAACACAGAAAGACTCACTAACTTCACATATAGAAACTGAGTCTGTGTTGTACATAACAACATGAGTTTGGGTAGTAAAGCTCTCCGCTAGCTATTTCTAATACTGAATAGATATTTTACAACATAAACTTTACACATGGCCTCAAAACTTTATTCCTGGGTTGTTTTCTATTTCTCACAATCCTTCATTAAATCCTTTCTATTTGTTTGACTTTCTAAATTATCTTTGTATTTCATATATGGGAAAAGGTCTTTGGAAACTAGAAATGCAGTCATGGGTGCAAAAACAAACAAACAAAAACAAACAAACAAAAACTTCGACTTTACCTCAAGATAATTTAGGAAAAGTTCATTGTTTTTAATCTGTGGATATAAGTGACATTGGCTGATGTGGAGTGGACTGCAGGATTCCAGTACCAGTGTATTAATATGGACAGCTGGGCCTCTGCAAGAGACAGCAGGTGTGGGATGAGTGAGTAGAGACACCTCGATCAGTCGAGAGGCAGTCGAGAGGAGGTTGGGGGGCATATCCTTAGCTCTTCAAGCTCTTTCCTCAAAATTTACCCACTAGTCCCTTCCTTTCAATTACTCTATTTTCCACAGAGAAGATATTAGTAGCAATATCCTTCTTCTACATTTCCCCTGAGGCCCTGTGGTCCTGAGGTTGGGAGAGTGATGGGAGAGAAAGGATAAGAAAGGAATGGGAGAGAACATGGAAGCCCTGAAGTCCAGGTCAGTAGAAGAGGTAGGAGTCTTTTAGGCCAAAGAAAAGAGGACCCACGTATTTCCTTGAACTTTGTAGCAGCTAAGGATTAACTACAGAAATGGAGAATCTTGAGGCAGGCCAGATACTTGCAGAGAGCCCATCTGAGGGACAAATTTGGGGCCTACTAGCTTTGAGGCTTATCTTAGAGAGTTGAATTTCTAGAAAGCCCCTTAGGATGGGATAAGGGCCACAGAGTGGGCAATTGTGGGAGGGTTCCTGGTGGAGGTTGGGGATTGGAGTGGTGGCCTGGGGGTGATTTAAAGTAAGAACACAATGCTGGACTGAAGGAGATGGGGAAGGATTCCAGCAAGAAAGCCTACCTTCAGAGTGCAATGTGGAGGCAGTGGCTGCAGTGCCTGAGAGCCTGGGTTTTGGAATACCGGCCACTATGGATTCTAGAAGTAGTGCCAGATTTCTTCCCTGTAGCACTGAATTTCTTCCCTGCCCTCATTTATTTCAATAGGGTGGAGGCAGGAGAGCAAGAAAAGATGGAGCCTTTTGCCTATGGTTAATAATAAGACCAATATATTCTAGAAACAGAGAGAGGCAGGATGAGGTACAAAGAAAGATATCTGTTCTGCTGAAGATTCTTAGTCTCTGGATCTCTTGTCAAGATAACCTTATATTTATTCGCATATGGATGAGTTGACTAGTTAGTACCAAATTGATGCAGAGAGGAAGGAAGGCAAGGGGGTAGGAGCATACACAGGTGGGATTAATCTTACTCAACTTCACCAACAGACTGTTCATTTCTGGTGGGGGATGGCTGTAGTGGTAGAGAAATAGACTGTGGTGGGAAAGGGGAGAGGGGATAAGGAATAACATTTTCTAGCCTTCCCTCCCCCATTTTGTGTTTTTCCTTTTCTCTCCTCTCATGACCAGAAGTCTAGACAGGAAGCAGAGGTCTGTTACCAGGGAAACTGAAGCTGAGTATGCTTGATTCACGAACTTGTGAGATAAAAGCAAAATTGCTACTCAAAATGCAAGACTGTATGGAGGATGGGTATTAACCAAACAAGCAAAGATTTATTCATCCTTATAATTATTTTACATACACATATAAATCCACAAAGATGAATAGCTTTTCCTAAATGTTTAGTTGAGAATCAGTCTATGGAATGGCCTTGAATCCTGCCCCTGCCACCTTCCATTGTCTCTGCTGGCCCCATGCTGCCAGTCTCCTGACATGCCTCATGTCTGAGTATGATGGAGTCCTAATGATAGTGTCTCTGTACATGGCTCTGTCAGTTACAGGGAAAGAAACTAAGGGAAAAAGGGCATCAATTCACTTAGCTTTAAAAGCAACAGAGAGATAAACCTCAACCATCAAAATCTTTGCCTAGAATTCCACCTAAAAATCCCAGAAAATCTAACCAAAGTACTGGTCTTTCAATGTCTAATTAATATGTATTTGTTTTGGGTTCAGTATCAAAGAGTTCTACGGAAATGCAAGTAGAATACATCACCATTCCTTATATGCTGCTGCCCCTAGTGTAACACGTGTAGATTGCACTCTCTTGAGAGTTGTAGCCAAGTCAGAGCACATTTTTTCTATTTCACTGCTGTATGATGGGTTTTAGACTTGTATCTGTATTTTTCAAGATATGCAATTGAATATTTCTGTTAATCTTTTTGATTATAAGGAAATGAAACAGATAGACTACCACTGTCCATAACATTTTTCTGATGGGAAAATACATTCTGCTCTGTGGCAACTGCTTTCTGATGCAGTCTCCATTGTTGCATTTTTATAAAAACCATCCTCTGCTTATATACTCCCATATGATTTCAGAACATTCATGCTGATGTCAACTGGGTTGTAATAATGAGATCTCCACTGAGACCTTAGAGGTTAATGTGAACCTGCATTTAAAGTTTAAGGAGGGAGTAAAAAGGGTCAGAGGTGTTCATATCTGTCTGTATTCTCTTCTAAGACTGGAAAACTTTCCCTAAAAACAAAAAACTTGTATTTGAGTAGGGTGTGTGTGTGTGTATGTGTAGATGGGGCACAAAGGTCGAGTGATAAGAATTGACAAGCACCAATATTTATTGAGCACTACTAGGTATGATATAATTTGCATTATTTTATCCAAGTATTACAAACATGCAATAAGTTGGGTTTTGGTGCAATCACTGAACCTTTCACAGGCCATTTTTTAAATTGTAGGAGGCTAATTGCTTGTGGATAGCAGGGTGAACAGAAATGCTATTGGTACTGAGATCTTTCTGTCACTTTTAGTTGCCATAGCCCTTTGTAGTTTAGAGAAACTTCTGTTAAGGAAATTAATTATCACAGGTTAGGCTTGCTTTCCATGCAATACTTTGTTTAACCCTTCCTACAAACCCTTTGATGTAGCTACTATTACTATCTTCAATTTACAAATGAGGTACTTGGAGATGAGAAGGGCCCAAACCCCAGTCTTCCTGTTTCTGAAGATTGTGCTTTTCTGCCTCCCTTATGCAGTAAAACCGGAGAACCGTCTGGAGTGTTAGTCTTCGAAAATTTTATTGATGTTATGCACAAGCATTACCTGAAACACCAGAGAGAACCTGACATATCTCAATTCTTCCTCAAAAAGGACCATTATATATATATAAATTAACTGCCCTCCACCCACTAATCGAGCACTCATTTCTCCATTCAGCCCTCTCTTCACACACACAAAAAGGAGAAATATTGAATGCCTTCAGGATTGAGAAGCTAAAGCTGATGAAATTAGCATGGGACATTAGCATGGTATATTAGTTTGCTAGAGCTGCAATAACAAAATCCCACAGAATGGGTGGCTTAAACAACAGACATTCATTTTCTCACAGTTCTGGAGGCTGAAAGTACAAAATCAAGCTGTATATAGGCTTAGTTTCTTCTGAGGTCTCTCTCTCTGGCTTTCAGGTAGTCACCTTCTCACTGTGTCCTTACATAGTCTTTCTTTTATGCCTATGCACCCCTGCTGTTTCTCTGTGCATACGGATTTCCTCTTCTTATAAAAACATCAGTTAGATTGGATTAGGGCCACCTAAAGGTCTCGTTTTTGCTTAATCATATCTTTATAGGCTTGATATCCAATTACAGTCATATTCTGGAGTAATAGAAGTTAGAGCTTCTCAAGTAGCACTTCAATTACTTAATTAGCTAATTTTTAATTGAAAAATACAAATTATATACATATGAGGTGTAACATGATGTTTTGACATATGTGTACAATGTGGAATGATTAAATCAAGCTAATGAACGTATCCATTGCCTCACATAATATCTATTGCAGTAAGAACATTTAAAATCTACTTCTTCAGCACTTTCAAGTATATGACAAATTATAATTTGCTATAATCAGTCACTATACTGTACAATAGAGCTCTAGAACTTATTTCTCCTTCCTAACTGAAACTTTGAATGCTTTGACCAACATTTCCCCATTTCCTACATCCTGCTGCCAGCCCCTGGTAACCACCATTCCACTCTCAGTTTCTATCAATTAGATTTTTTTAGAGTCCACATATAAATGAGATCATGCAGCATTTGCCTTTCTGTGTCTGGTTTATTTCACTTAGCATAATGTCCTGTAGGTGTATTTGGATTGTTGCAAATGAAAGGATTTTCTTCCTTCTTAAAGCTGAATAGTATTCCATTGTGTGTGCCCATCTGTATGTGTGTATACTCCGCATTTTTCCTATCCATTCATTCGTTGATGGACACATGAACACTTAGGCTGATTCCATATCTTGGCTATTGTGAATAATACTGCAATGAACATGGAAGTGTAGGTATGTCTTTGACACAGTGACTTTACTTCCTTTGGGTATATAGCTAAAAGTGCAATGGCTGAATCATACAATAACTCTATTTTTAATTTTTTGAGGAATCTCCATACTGTTTTTCATAATAGCTGAACTGGTTTACATTCCCACTAACAGTGTACAAGAGTTCCCTTTGCTCAGTATCCCCCGAACACTTGTTATCTTTTGTTTTTTAATGATAGTAGATATTCTAATGGGTGTGAGGTGATATCCCATTGTGGATTTAATTTGCATTTCCCTGATGATTAGTGATGTTGAGCACGTTTTTATATAACTGTGGGCAATTTCGATGTCTCCTTTGGAAAAATATCTATTCAGGTCCTTTGCCCATTTTTAAATCAGGTTATTTATTTTCTCGCTATTGAGTTGTCTGATTTCCTTATATATTTTGGATATTAACCCATTATCAGATATGTAGTTTGCAAATATTTTCTCTCATTGCACAGGTTGCATCTTCACTTGATTGTTTCTTTTTCCATGCAAAAGCTTTTTAGCTTGATGCAATCCATTTGTCTATTTTTGCTTTTGTTGCCTATGCTTTTGGGGTAATATCCCAAAAATCTTTGCCAGGACAAATATTAACAAGCTTTCCTCTATGTTTTCTTCCAGTACTTTTACAGTTTCAGGTCTTATATTTAAGCCATTAATCCATTTTGAGTTGATTTCTGTATTTTTGTGTGTGTGTATTTTTTGTTTTAGTAAACTATATTTTCAGTAAGTTTTCAATAACCAAATTGAAAAGTGTGGCTATTTATTCCTGACTAGGCTAAGACATGTAGAAATATATCGCTACTGCTCAACTGTTGGGAGTAGGGAGGCAATGAACACAAGGAAACTCAGACAAAGAAATGTAAATTAGCATCTCAAAATATTATATTATTACTTTAAAATTATTTAATAAATCACATGGTCTTCTTATTTGAAAGAGAAGAACTGTGGGATAGTAAGGGTGTACAGAGGGTAGCTGCTAGTGAAAGTCCAGTTGGCTCCAATTATTCTATAAAATCACAATATAATGTATAAGAGAAAGAAGAATAAAGGAATGAGCTACTTTAATTTCCTATGGTTTCTTTTAAAATAGTGATTTGTAACACCTATTTCTCTTTTCTTATTGTTTCCAACTTCTATTTCAGGTTCAAGGGGTACATTTGTAGGTTTGTCACATGGGTAAGTTATGTGTCGTGGGGGTTGGCGTACAGATAATTTTGTCACCCAGGTAATCAGCATAGTACCTGATAGGTAGTTTTCCAATCCTCACCCTCCTCCTGCTGTCCACTCTCAAAGAGACCATAGTGTCCATTGTTCTCTTCTTTTTAAATATTTTTTATTTTGTGAGTATATATAGGTATACTATATATTTTATTTTGTGAGGATATAGTAGGTATATGTATTTATGGGTTACATGAGATATTTCGTTACAGGCATGCAATGTGTAATAATTACATTGGGGTAAATGGGGTATCCATCACTTCCAGCATTTATCCTTTGTGTTATAAACAATCGAATTATACTCTTTTAGTTATTTTAAAAATGTATGATTAAATTATTATTGACTATAGTCACCCTGTTGTGCTAGCAAATACTAGGTCTTATTCATTCTTTCTGACTATATTTTTGTACCCATTAACCATCCCCAGTTTCCTGCCACTTCACCACTACACTTCTCAGCCTCTGGTTACCACTCTTCTACTCTATCTCCATGAGTTAAATTATTTTAATTTTTAGCTGTCACAAATAAGTGAGAACATGTGAAGTTTGTCTTTCTGTAACTGGCTTATTTCACTTAACCTAATGACCTTCAGTTCCATCCATGTTGTTGCAAATGACTGGGTCTCATTCGTTTTATGGCTGAATAGTACTCCATTGTGTATAAGTACCATGTTTTCCATATCCATTCATCTGTTGATGGACACTTAGCTTGCTTCCGAATCTTGGATATTGAGAATAGTGCTGCTGTAAACATGGGAATGCGCATATCTCTTCATTATCCTGATTTTCTTTCTTTTGGGTATAATACCTGGGAATAGGATTGCTGGATCGTATGGTAGCTCTATTTTTAGTTTTCTTGAGGAACCTCCAAACTGTTCTCCATAATGGTTGTACTAATTTACATAGCCACCAACAGTGTAGGGGAGTTTCCTTTTCTCCACATCCTCACTAGCATTTATCATTGCCTGACTTTCAGATAAAAGCCATTTTAACTGGGTTGAGAAGATATTTCATTCTAGTTTTAATTTGCATTTCTCTGATGATCAGTTTTATTGAGCATCTTTTCATATACCTGTTTGCTTTGCCATTTGTATGTCTTCTTTTTAGAAATGTCCATTCAGGTCTTTTGCCCATTTTGAAATGAGACTATTAGATTTTTTTCCTATAGAGTTCTTTGAGCTCCTTATATATTCTGATTATTAATTCCTTGTCAGATGGGTAATTTGAAAATGTTTTATCCCATTATGTGTGTTGCCACTTCACTTTGTTAATTGTTTCCTTTGCTGTGTAGAAGCTTTTAAACTTGATGTAATTCAATTTGTCCATTTTTGCTTTGGTTGCCTGGGCTTGTGGGGTATTGCTCACGAAATCTTTGTGCAGTCCAGTGTCCTAGAGAGTTTCCCCGATGTTTTCCTTTGGTGGTTTCATAGTCTGAGGTCTTATGATTTAAGTCTTTAATACATTTTGATTTGATTTTTGTATATGGTGAGAGATAGGGGTATAGTTTCATTCTTTTGCATGTGGATATCTAGTTTTCACAGCACCGTATATTAAAGAGACTGTCCTTTCCCTAGTGTATGTTCTTGAGAACTTAGTCAAAAGTGAGTTTGCTGTAGATGTGTGAATTTATCTCTGGGTTCTCTATACTGTTTCATTAGTCTGTGTGTCTGTTTTTATGCCAGTACTGTGCTGTTTTGGTTACTATAGCTCTGTAGTATAATTTAAAGTCAGGTAGTATGATTCTTCCAGGTTTGTTCTTTTTGCTCAGGATAGCTTTGGCTATTCTATGTCTTTGTTGTTCCACATAAATTTTAGAGTTTTTTTTCTATTTATGTGAAGAGTATCATTGGTATTTTCATAGGGATTGCATCAAATCTGTAGATTGTTTTGGGTAGTATGGACATTTAAAAATATTGATTTTCCCAATCCATTAACATTAATTTCTTGCATCAATGTTTTATAGTTTTTATTGTAGAGATCTTTTACTTCTTTGGTTAAGCAAATTCCTAATATTGTGTTTTATTTGTGTCTATTGTAAATGGGATTACTTTTTAAAATTTATTTTTCTGATTGTTCGCTGTTAGCGTATAGAAATGCTAGTGATTTTTGTATGTTGATTTTGTATACTGAAACTTTCCTGAATTTGTTTATCAGTTTATTAGTTTTCTTGTGGAGTCTTTAAGTTTTTCCAAACATAAAATCATATCTCTGCAAACAAGGATGATTTGACTCCTTCCTTCCCCTTTTGGATGTTCTTTATTTCTCTCTTGTCTGATTGCTCTAGCTAGGACTTCCAGTACTATGTTGAATAACAGTGGTGAAAATGAGCATCCTTGTTCCAGTTCTTAGAGGAAAGGATTTCAGTTTTTCCCCATTCAATATGATAATAGCTATGAACCTGTTGTATATAGTTTTATTATCTTGTGGTATGTTCCTTCTATATCCAGTGTTTTGAGGGTTTTTTGTTTTTTTTTTTTTATCATGAAGGGATGTTGAATTTTACCAAATGTTTTTTCAGTGTCAATTGAAATGATCGTATGGTTTTTGCCCTTCATTCTGTTGATATGATTTATCACTTTAATTGATTTGTATATGTTGAACCATCCTTGTGCCCCTGGGTTAAATCCCACTTGGTCATGATGAATGACTTTGTTTAAAATGTGTTGTTGAATTCGGTTTTCTAGTATTTTGTTGAGGATTTTATATCAATATTCATCAGTGATATTGGCCTATAGTTTCCTTTTTGTGATGTGTCTTTGTCTGGTTTTGGTACCAGGGTAATACTGTCTTTGTAGAATGAGTTTAGAAGTATTCTCTCGTCCTCTTTTTTTGGAATAGTTTGGGTAGGATTGGTGTTAGTTCTTTAAAGTCTTGGTAGATTTCAGCAGTGCAGCCCTTGGATCCTGAGTTTCGTTTGCTGGGAGACTTTTTATTATGGATCTCCTTCCTTGTTATTGGTTTGTTCAGGTTTTGAATTTCTTCGTGGTTCAATCTTGGCAGAATGGATGTGTCTAGGAATTTGTTCATTTCTTCTAGATTTTCCAAAATATTGGCATATAGTTGCTCATAGTAGTCTCTAATGATCCTTTGAATTTCTGTAGTATCAGTTGTAATATCTCCCTTTTCATCTCTGATTTTACTTATTTGGGTCTTGTCTCTTCTTAGTTAGTTTGGCTAAAGATTTGTCAATTTTGTTTATCTCTTCAAAAACTAATTTTTTGTTTCATTGATCTTTTGTGTATTTTCTTCATTTTAAATGTATTTATTTCTCCTCTGATCTTTATTATTTATTTTCTTCTAATTTTTGGTTAGGTTTACTCTTGCTTTTCTAGTACTTTTGGATGCAATGTTGGTTTTTTTATTCAATGTATTTGTTGTTTTGTGAGGCACTTATAGTTATAAACTTCCCTCTTAGTACTTCTTTTGCTGTATGCCATAGGTTTTGGTCTGTTGTGTTTCCATTATCATTTGTTTCAAGACATTTATCAATTTTCCTCTTAATTTCTTCATTGACCCGCTGGTCATTCAAAGGCATATTGTTTGATTTCCATGTACTTCTACAGTTTCCAAAGTTCCTCTTGCTATTGATTTCTAGCTTTATTCCATTTTGGTCTGAGAAGATGGTTGATATTATTTCAACTTTTTGCATGTTTGAAGACTTCTTTTGTGGCCTAACATATGATCTATCCTTGAGAGTGATCCATGTGCTAAGGAAAAAAATGTGTATTCTGCAGCTGTTGGATAAAATGTTCTGTAAGCATCTGTTAGGTCCACTTGGTCTATAGTGCAGATTAAAGTTGATATATCTTTGTTGATTTTCTGTCCAGGAGATCTGTCTAATGCTGAAAATAGGGTGTTGAAGTTTCCAGCTATTACTGTATTGGGATCTATCTCTTTCTTTAGGTCTAACAGTATTTGCCTTATATATCTGGGTGCTCCTGTGTTGGGTGCATATATATTTATAATTGCTATATCCCATTGCTTAATTGACTCCTTTAACATTACATGGTGACCTTCTTTGTCTCTTCTTATACTCTTTGTCTTGAAATTTATTTTGTATGATATTAGGGTAGCTACTCCTGCTCTTTTTTGGTTTCCATTGGCATAGAATACCTTCTCCCGTCCCATTATTTTCACTTTATGTGTGTCTTTATAGGTGAAGTGGGCACCAGATCATTGGGTCTTGTTTTTTCATTCTTTCAACCACTCTGTGTCTTTTGATTAGAAAGTTTGGTTCATTTACATTCAATGTTATTATTGATAAGTAAGGTCTTACTCCTGCCATTTTGTTTTTGGTTTTCTGGTTGTTTTGTGTGTCTTCTTTTTCTTCGTTTGTACCTTCCTGTCTTCCTCTTAGTGTAGGTGATTTTCTGTGGTGGTATGCTTTAATTTTTTGCTTTTTATTTTTTGTGTGTCCGTTATATGTTTTTCAATTTGAGGCTATCATGAGGTTTGCAAATACTATCTTATAACACATTATTTTAAACTGTTGACAACTTAACACTGATTGCATAAAAAAACCCAACAAACAAACATGTATGAGGAAAACTAATAAAACCTGTACATTTTAACTTCATCCCATTACTTTGTAACTCTTTGTAGTTTATGTTTTATTTTACTGTTTCTGTCTGAAAAGTTGGTGCAGTTATTATTGTGATTGGTTTATCATTTAGTCTTTCTACTGAAGATAAGAGTAGTTTACACACCACAACTACAGTGTTACATTTTGTGTTTTTCTGTATGCTTATTACCAGTGAGTTTTGTACCTTCAGATATTTCTTTTTTTCTTTCTTTCTTTCTTTTTGTTTTTCCAGACAGAGTTTCACTCCTGTTGCCCAGGCTGGACTGCAATGGCGTGATCTCGGCTCACTGCAACCTCTACCTCCCAGGTTCAAGCAATTGTCCTGCCTCAGCCTCCCAAATATCTGGGATTACAGGCATGCGCCACCACGCACAGCTAATTTTTGTATTTTTAGTAGAGATGGGGTTCCACCATGTTGGTCAGGCTGATCTCAAACTCCTGACCTCAGGTGATCCACCCACCTTGGCCTCCCAAAGTGCTGGGATTACAGGTGTGAACCACTGCACCTGGCCTCAGATGATTTCTTATTGCTCATTAACATCCTTTTCTTTCATATTGAATAATGCCCTTTAGGATTTCTTGTAGGACAGGTCTGGAGTTGATGAAATCCCTCAGCATTTGTTTGTCTGGGAAGGTCTTTCTCATTCAAGCTTGAATAATATTTTTACCAGATATACTCTTCTAGGGTAAAAATTTTTTTCCTTCAGCACTTTAAATATATCCTGCCACTCTCTCCTGGCCTGTAAGATTTCCTCTGAAAAGTCTGCTGCCAGATGTATTGGAATTCCATTGTGTGTTATTTGTTTCTTTTCTCTGGCTGCTTTTAAGACCTATTATTTTTCCTTGACCTTTGGAAGTTTGATGATTAAATGCCTTGAGGTACTCTTCTTTGGGTTAAATCTGCTTGGTGTTCTATAACCTTCTTGTACTTGAATGTTTATATCTTTCTTTAGGTTTGGGAAGTTTTTTGATATTATCCCTTTTAATATGCTTTTTATATTTATCACTTTCTTTACCTCCTCTTTAAGGCCAATAACTCTTAGATTTCCTCTTTTGAGACAATTTTCTAAATCTTTTAGGCATGCTTAAAATCTTTTTTTGCCTCCACTGATGGTGTATTTTCAAATAACCTATTTTCAAGCTGACTAATTCTTTCTTTCTTTTCTTTTCTTGGGGGTTCTATTACGCTTTATTTTTATTATACTTTAAGTTCTGGGGTATGTGTGCAGAATGTGCATGTTTGTTACATAGGTATACACGTGCCATGGTGGTTTGCTGCACCCATCAACCCGTCATCTACATTAGTTATTTCTCCTAATGCTATCCCTCCCCTAGCCCCCCACCTCTGACAGGCCCTGCCCTGGTGTGTGATGTTCCCCTCCCGTGTCCATGTGTTCTCATTGTTCAACTCCCACTTATGAGTGAGAACATGCAGTGTTTGGTTTTCTGTCCTTGCATTAGTTTGCTGAGAATGATGGTTTCCAGCGTCATCCATGTCCCTGGAAAGGACATGAACTCATCCATTTTTATGGCTGCATAGTATTCCATGGTGTATATGTGCCACATTTTCTTTATCCAGTCTATCACTGATGGGCATTTGGGTTAGTTCCAAGTCTTTGCTATTGTGAACAGTGCTGCAATAAACATACATGTGCATCTGTCTTTATAGTAGAATGTTTTATAATCCTTTGGGTATATACCCAGTAATGGGATGGCTGGGTCAAATGATATTTCTAGTTGTAGATCCTTGAGGAATCGCCACACTGTCTTCCACAGTGGTTGAACTAATTTACACTCCCATCAACAGTGTAAAAGCATTCCTATTTCTCCACATCCTCTCCAGCATCTGTTGTTTCTTGACTTTTTAATGATTGCCATTCTAACTGGCGTGACATGGTGTCTCATTGTGGTTTTGATTTGCATTTCTCTAATGAACAGTGATGATGAGTTTTTTTTCATATGTTTTTTGTCTGCATAAATGTCTTCTTTTGAGAAGTGCCTGATCATATCCTTTGCTCACTTTTGGATGGGGTTGTTTGTTTTTTTCTTGTAAATCTGTTTAAGTTCTTTGTAGGTTCTGAATATTGGCCCTTTGTCAGATGGATAGATTGCAAAAATTTTCTCCCATTCTGTAGGTTGCCTGTTCACTCTGATGGTAGTTTCTTTTGCTGTGCAGAAGCTCTTTAGTTTAATCAGATCCCATTTGTCTATTTTGGCTTTTGTTGCCATTGCTTTTGATGTTTTAGTCATGAAGTCTTTGCCCATGCCAATGTCCTGAATGGTATTGCCTAGGCTTTCTTCTAGGGTTTTTATGGTTTTAGGTCTTATGTTTAAGTCTTTAATCCATCTTGAGTTGTATAAGGTGTAAGGAAGGGATCCAGTTTCAGCTTTCTGCATATGGCTAGCCAATTTTCCCAGCACCATTTATTAAATAGGGAATCCTTTCCCTATTTCTTGATTTCGTCAGGTTTTTCAAAGATTAGATGGTTGTAGATATGTGGCATTATTTCTGAGGCCTCTGTTCTATTCCTTTGGTCTATATATCTGTTTTGGTACCAGTACCATACTGTTTTTATTACTGTACCTTGTAGTATAGTTTGAAGTCAGGTAGTGTGATGTCTCCAGCTTTGTTCTTAGGATTGTCTTGGCTATGAGGGCTCTTTTTTGGATCCATATGAAATTTAAAGTAGTTTTGTAGTTTTTTCCAATTCTGTGAAGAAAGTCAATGGTAGCTTGATTGGGATAGCATTAAATCTACAAATCACTTTGGGCAGTATGGCCATTTTGACAATATTGATTCTTCCTATTCATGAGCATAGAATGTTTTTCCATTTGTTTATGTCCTCTCTTATTTCATTGACCAGTGGTTTGTAGTTCTCCTTGATGAGGTCCTTCACATCCCTTGTAAGTTGTATTCCTTGGTATTTTATTCTCTTAGTAGCAATTGTGAATGGGAGTTCACTCATGATTTGGCTTTCTGTTTGTTATTGGTGTATAGGAATGCTTGTGATTTTTACACATTCACTTTATATCCTGAGACTTTGCTGAAGTTGCTTATCAGCTTAAGGAGATTTTGGGCTGAGACAATGGGGTTTTCTAAATATACAATCATATCATCTGCAAAGAGAGATAATTTGACTTCCTCTTTTCCTATTTGAATAGCCTTTATTTCTTTCTCCTGCCTGATTGCCCTGGCCAGAACTTCCAACACTATGTTGAATAGGAGTGGTGCGAGAGGGCATCCTTGTCTTGCGCTGGTTTTCAAAGGGAATGCTTCCAGTTTTTGCCCATTCAGTATGGTATTGGCTGTGGGTTTGTCGTAAATAGCTCTTATTATTTTGAGATTCATTCCATCAATACCTAATTTATTGAGAGTTTTTAGCATGAAGGACTGTTGAATTTTGTCAAAGACCTTTTCTGCATCCATTGAGATAATCATGTGTTTTTTTTCATTGGTTCTGTTTATGTGATGGATTACGTTTATTGATTTGCATACATTGAACCAGACTTGCATCCAAGGGATGAAGCCGACTTGATTGTGCTGGATAAGTTTTTGATGTGCTGCTGGATTCCTTTTGCCAGTTATTTTATTGAGAATTTTTGCATCAATGTTCATCAGGGATATTGGTCTGAAAATCTCTTGTTTTGTTGTGTCTCTGCCAGGCCTTGGTATCAGGATGATGCTGGCCTCATAAAATGAGTTACGGAGGATTCCCTCTTTTTCTATTGTTTGGAATAGTTTCAGAAGGAACGGTACCCGTTCCTCTCTGCGCCTCTGGTAGAATTTGGCTGTGAATCCATCTGGTCCTGGACTTTTGTTGGTTGCTAGGCTATTAATTGCTGCCTCAATTTCAGAACTTGTTACTGGTCTATTCAGCGATTCTACTTCTTCCTGGTTTAATCTTGGGAGGGTGTATGTTTCCAGGAATTTATCCATTTCTTGTAGATTTTCTAGTTTATCTGCATAGAGGTGTTTATACTCTTCTCTGATGGTAGTTTGTATTTCTGTGGGGTCAGTGGTGATATCTCCTTTATCATTTTTTATTGCATCTATTTGATTCTTCTCTCTTTTCTTCTTTATTAGTCTTGCTAGCGGTCTATCAATTTTGTTGATCTTTTCAAAAAACCAGCTCCTGGATTCATTGATTTTTTTAAGGGTTTTCCTGTCTGTGTCTCCTTCAGTTCTGCTCTGATCTTAGTTATTTCTGTCTTCTGCTAGCTTTTGAATTTGTTTGCTCTTGTTTCTCTATTTCTTTTAATTGTGATGTTAGGGTGTTGATTTTTGATCTTTTCTGCTTTCTCTCGTGTGCATTTAGTGCTAAAAATTTCCCTCCACACACTGCTTTAAATGTGTCCCAGAGATTCTGGTATGTTGTATCTTTGTTCTCATTGGTTTCAAAGAACATCTTTGTTTCTGCCTTCATTTCGTTTTTTACCCAGTAGTCATTCAGGAGCAGGTTGTTCTGTTTCCATGTAGTTGTGAGGTTTTGAATGAGTTTCTTAATCCTGAGTTCTAATTTGATTACACTGTGGTCTAAGAGACTGTTTGTTATTTCCATTATTTTGCATTTGCTGAGGAGTGTTTTACTTCTAATTATGTGGTCAATTTTAGAATAAGTGCAATGTGGTGCTGAGAAGAATGTATACTCTGTTGATTTGGGATGGAGAGTTCTGTAGATGTCTATTAGGTCGGCTTGGTCCAGAGCTGAGTTCGAGTCCTGGATATCCTTGTTAATTTTCTGTCTCGTTGATCTGTCTAATATAGACTGTGGAGTGTTAAAGTCTCCCACTATTATTGTGTGCGAGTCTAAGTCTCTTTGTAGGTCTCTGAGAACTTGCTTTATGGATCTGGGTGCTTCTGTATTGGGTGCATATGTATTTAGGATAGTTAGCTCTTCTTGTTGCATTGATCCCTTTACCACTATGTAATGGCCTTCTTTGTCTCTTTTGATCTTTGTTGGTTTAAAGTCTGTTTTATCAGAGACTAGGATTGAACCCCTGCTTTTTTTTTGCTTTCTATTTTCTTGGTAAATATTCCTCCATCCCTTTATTTGGAGCCTATGTGTGTCTTTGCATGTGAGATAGGTCTCCAGAAGGCAGCACACTGATGGGTCTTGACTCTTTATCCAATTTGCCAGTCTGTATCTTTTAATTGGGGCATAAAACCATTTACAGTTAAGGTCAATATTGTTATCTGTGAATTTGATCCTGCCATTATTATGCTAGCTGTTTATTTTGCCCATTAGTTTATGCAGTTTCTTCATAGCGTCGATGGTCATTACAATTAGTTGTTTTTTGTTTGTTTGTTTTTTTTGCAGTGGCGGGTACTGGTTGTTCCTTTCCATGTTTAGTGCTTCCTTCAGGAGCTCTTGTAGGGCAGGCCTGGTGGTGACAAAATCTCTCAGCATTTCCTTGTCTGTAAAGGATTTTGTTTCTCCTTCTCTTATGAAGCTTCGTTTGGCTGGATATAAAATTCTAGCTTGAAAATTCTTTTCTTTAAGAATGTTGAATATTGGCCCCCACTGTCTTCTAGCTTATAGGGTTTCTGCTGAGAGATCCACTTTTAGTCTGATGGGCTTCCCTTTGTGGGTAACCTGACCTTTCTCTCTGGCTGCCCTTAACATTTTTTCCTTCATTTCAACCTTGATGAATCTGACAATTATGTGTCTTGGAGTTACTCTTCTCGAGGAGTATCTTTGTGGTGTTCTGTGTATTTCCTGAATTTGAATGTTGGCCTGCCTTGCTAGGTTGGGAAAGTTCTCCTGGATATTATCCCGAAGAGCATTTTCCAACATGGTTCCATTTTCCCCGTTACTTTCAGGTACACCAATCAAACATAGATTTGGCCTTTTCACATAGTCTTATATTTCTTGGAGGCTTTGTTCATTTTTTTCACTCTTTTTTCTCTAATCTTCTTTTCTTGCTTTATTTCGTTGATTTGATCTTCAATCTCTGATATGCTTTCTTCAGCTTGATCAATTCGGCTATTGATACTTGTGTATGCTTCACGAAGTTCTCCTGCTGTGTTTTTCTGCTCCATCAGGTCATTTATGTTCCTCTCTAAACTGGTTATTCTAGTTAGCAATTCGTCTAACCTTTTTTCAGGGTTCTTAGCTTCCTTGTGATGGGTTAGGACATGCTCCTTTAGCTTGCAGGAGTTTGTTATTACCCACCTTCTGAAGCCTACTTCTGTCAATTCGTCAAACTCATTCTCAATCCAGTTTTGTTCCCTTGCTGGTAAGGAGTTGTGATCCTTTGGAGGAGAAAAGGCATTCTGGTTTTTGGAATTTTCATCCTTTTTGTGTTGGTTTCTTCCCATATTTGTGGATTTATCTACCTCTGGTCTTTGAAGTTGGTGACCTTCAGATGGGGTCTCTGAGTAGACTTCCTTTTTGTTGATGTTGATACTATTCCTTTCTGTTTTTTAGTTTTCCTTCTTACAGTCAGGCCCCTCTGCTGCAGGTCTGCTGGAGTTTGCTGGAGGTTCGCTTCTGATCCTGTTTGCCTGCGTGTCACTAGTGGAGGCTGCAGATCAGCAAAGATTGCTGCCTCTTTTATACTCTGGAAGCTTCATCCCAGAGGGGCACCTGCCACATGCCAGCCAGAGCTGTCCTGTATGAGGTGTCTATTGGCCCCTACTGGGAGGTGTCTCCTAGTCAGGGTACACGGGGGTCAGGGACCCACTTGAGGAGGCAGTCTGTCCCTTATCAGAGCTCAAACACTGTGCTGCAAGATCTGATGATCTGATGCTCTCTTCAGAGCTGCTTGGTAGGGACGTTTAAGTCTGGTGAAGCCCCTTGCACAACCACTCCTTTTCCCAGGTGCTCTGTCCCAAGGAGGTAGGGGTTTTATTGATAAGTCTCTGACTGGGGCCGCTGCGTTTTTTTGTGTGGTTTTTTTTCCAAATTTTGTTTTCATTATTTTTTATTTTATTTATTTTATTTTATTTTATTATTATACTTTAAATTCTAGGGTACATGTGAACAACGTGCAGGTTTGTTACATATGTATACATGTGCCATGTTGGTGTGCTGCACCCATCAACTCGTCAGCACCCATCAACTCGTCATTTACATCAGTTACAACTCCCAATGCCATCCCTCCCCCTCCCCCTCCCCATAATAGGCCCCGGTGTGTGATGTTCCCCTTCCCATGTCCAAGTGATCTCATTTTTCAGTTCACACCTATGAGTGAGAACATGCAGTGTTTGATTTTCTGTTCTTGTGAAAATTTGCTGAGAATGATGGTTTCCAGCTGCACCCATGTCCCTACAAAGGACACGAACTCATCATTTTTTATGGCTGCATAGTATTCCATGGTGTATATGTGCCACATTTTCTTAATCCAGTCTGTCACTGATGGACATTTGGGTTGATTCCAAGTCTTTGCTATTGTGAATAGTGCTGCAATAAACATATGTGTGCATGTGTCTTTATAGCAGCATGATTTATAATCCTTTGGGTATATCCCCAGTAATGGGATGGCTAGGTCAAATGGTATTTCTAGTTCTAGATCCTTGAGGAATCGTCACACTGTCTTCCACAATGGTTGAACTAGTTTACAGTCCCACCAACAGTGTAAAAGTGTTCCTATTTCTCCACATCCTCTCCAGCACCTGTTGTTTCCTGACTTTTTAATGATTACCATTCTAACTGGTGTGAAATGGTATCTCATTGTGGTTTTGATTTGCAAATCTCTGCTGCGTTTTTTTCAGAGATGCCCTGATCAGAGAAGAAACAGTCTGGTGGAAGCGGCCTTGCTGAGCTGGGGTAGGCTCTGCCCAGTTCGAACTTTTAGGCGGCTTTGTTTACACTGTGAGGGTGAAACTGCCTTCTCAAGCCTCAGCAATGGCGGATGTCCCTCCCCCCACCAAGCTCCATCCCAGGTGGAGCTCAGACTGTTGCTGTGCTGGCAGTGAGAATTTCAAGCTAGTGGATCTTAGCTTGCTGGGCTTTGTGGGAGTGGGACCCACTGAGCCAGATGACTTGGCTCCCTGGTTTCAGCCCCCTTTGCAGGGGAGTGAATGGTTCTGTCTTGCTGGCATTCCAGGCACCACTGGGGTATGAAAAAAAACTCCCGTGGCTAGCTTGGTGTCTGCCCAAACAGCCACCCAGTTTTGTACTGGAAACCCAGGGCCCTGATGGTGTAGGCACCAGAGGGAATCTCCTGGTCTGTGGGTTGTGAAGACCATGGAGAAAACACAGTATCTGGGCCGGAGTGCAACGGTACAGTCGCTAATGACTTCCTTTGGCTGGGAGAGGTTGTTCCTTGATCCCTTGTGCTTCCCAGGTGAGGTGATGCCCCACCCTGCTTTGGCTCACCCTCCTTGAGCTGTACCCACTGTCCAGCCAGTCTCAATGAGATGAACTGGGTACCTCAGTTGGAAATGCAGAAATCACCCGCCTTCTCCATCGATCTCACTGGTAGTTGCAGATTGGAGCTGTTCCTATTCGGCCAGCTTAACAGCAACCTAATTCTTTCTTTTACTTGCTCAGTTCTGCTATTAAGTGACTGCTGCATTCTGTCAATTGCATTGTTTCTCTGGAATTTCTGCTTGATTCTTTTTAATTATTTTAATCTCTTGGTTAAATTTATCTGATAGAATTCTGAATTCCTTTTCTGCTTTATCTTGAATTACTTTTAATCTCTTCCAAACAACTATTTTTGAATTCTCTATCTGAAAGATCACGTGTCTCTGTTTCTCTAGGATTGGTCCCTGGTGCCTTATTCCTTTTTTTGAGGTCATGTTTTCCTGGGTGATCTTGATAATTGTAGATGTTTGTTGGTGTCTGGGCGTTGAAGAGTTAGATATTTGTTGTAATCTTTACAGCCTGGGCTTGTTTGTGCTCATTCTTCTTGAGAAGACTTTCCAGGTATTTGATGAGACTTGGGCCCAAAACCCAATATTTCTGTGTGTGGTTTTTTTTTTAGATTCATAGAGGTACCACCTTGGTGGCCTTGAATAAGATCCGAAAGAATTCTCTGGATTATCATACAGAGACTCTTATTCTTTTCTGGTACTTTCTCCCAAACAAATGGGGTCTCTCTGTCTGGAACTGGCAGTCTTTCATCTGGAACTGGCAGTGTGGTGATGCAGGAACCCCTGTGGCCACCACCACTGGGATTGTTCTGGGTAAGACCTGAAGCCTGCACACCACTGGGTCTTGGTCAAGGCCTGCTGTAACTACTAACTGGCCACCACCTATCTTTACTCAAGGCCCTAGGGCTCTACAATGAGCAGGTGTTGAAGATAGCCAGGATTGTGTACTTCCCTTCATGGCAGTAAGATATCCCAGGCCCTGGGCATGTCCAGAGGTGCTGTCCAGGAGCCAGGGACTAGAGTCAAAACCTTAGAAGTCTACTTGGTGTTCTATTGTACTATGGCTGAGCTAGCACTCAAACCATGAGATGCAGTCATTCCCAGTCTTCCCTCCCTCTTCCACAGGCAGAAGAGCCCATGGGGAGTACTGCCTGGCTACTGCTAATGTTCCCTTAAAGCCCAAGGGCTTTTCAGTCAGCTTGTGGTGAAAACTGCCTGGCCTGGGACTCAACCTTCAGGGCAATGGGCTCCCCTCTAGCCCAAGGCAGGTTCAGAAATGCTGCCCATAAGCCTAGTCCTGGACATGGGAGCCCCAAGAGCCTACCTCTTGCTGTATCCCACTGTGGCTGAGCTGGTACCTAAGGTGCAAGACAAAGTCCCCTTTACATTTCCATCTGATTTTCTCAAATGGAAGGTATCTTTCACCATAGCCACCAAAGCCGGGAATGTGATGGGTCACATCTGTAGTCAGCACATCTCAGAGCCCAAGGCCCATGGAATACTCCCTGGGTATCACTTCTGGTTATTCAGGGACCAAGGGCTCTTTGGTCATCAGGTGATGAATCCTTCCAGGACTGGGTTCTACTTTCAAGGCAGTTTGTTCTCTTTTGGTCCAGGGTGTGTCTAGAAATGTTGTTTGGGAGCTAGGGCCTGGTATAGGGGACTCATTACTCTGCCTAGTGCCCTATCTTACTGTGTCTGAGCTGGTATCCAAGATGCAAGACAAAGCCCTCTTGACTCTTTGCTCTCCTCCCCTGAAGCAGAAGAAAGAAGTCACTTGTGTCGCTGCAAGCTGCACTGCCTGGGGTTTGGGGAGAGATGGCACAAGCACTCCTTTAACTACTCCAGCTGGTGTCTCTCTAGGTCACCTGCCATCCTAGTTCTCTGACTCTGAGCTCAGTCCAGCACTAGTAGTTGCCTAGGAATTGCTGTCCTTGTGTCCTAGACTGCCATTCAGGTTTACTAGGACCCCAGAGCACTTTGGCCCTCAGTGGTGAGGTTTGCTGAGAAACTTGAGTTCCAACCTCTGGGATGCATGATTCCTCTCTGGCTAGGGCTGACCTAACTGCTTCCTCTGTGGGTGAGTGTCACCTGAGTTCAACCTGGTTTTGCTTTCTGCTGTGGCAGGCAGCACTGAGCTCAATGCAGTCTCACATTTGGTACACTCTCTGTCCCCCAAGTGCACAGATTTTCTGTGTCACATGGCTGCTGCCAGGGGATAGGGGTGTTGCTGGCATCAGTGATTCAACACTAATTCCTACTCTCTTCCAGTGCCTCTTTTGGTCATGTAAAGTAAAAACCAAGTATTGTGAGTGCTCACCTGATTTTCTGTTTCTTATGAAGGTGCTTTTTTTTTGTGTAGATAGCGGTTACATTAGTGTCCTTTTTAGGGGGACAATTGGTGGAGTCTTCCATTTAGCCATCCTGCTCCACCTCCTCCTATTTTTCTCTTCTTTGTGTCTATGTGACCTCAAGGTTTGGCTCCTATTTATAAGTGAGAATATGCAGTATTTGGTTTTCTATTCCTGCCTTTATTTGCTTAAGATAATAGCCTCCAGTTCCATTCAGGTTGCTGCAAAGGCCATGATCTCATTTCTTATAGTTGTGTAGTATTTCATGGTATATATGTACCACGTTTTCTTTATCCAGTCTACCACTTATGGCCATCTAGGTTGATTCCATGTCTTTTGTTATGATTAGTGCTCCAATGAAGATGTCTATGCATGTACCTTTATAGTAGAACGATTTATTTTCTGTTGGGTATGTACCCAATAATGGGATTGCTCAGTTGAATGGCAGTTCTATTTTAATTCCTTTAGAGATCTCCAGACTAATTTTCACAGTGGCTGAACTAACTTACATTCCCACCAGCAGTATATAAGCATTCTCTTTTCTGTGCAACCTTACCAGCATCTGTTGTTTTTTGACTTTTTAATAATAGCCATTCTGACTAGTGTGAGATGGTATCTCATTGTGGTTTTGATTTGCATTTCTTTAATGATGTTGAGCTTTTTTTTTCATATGCTAATTCGCAGTGTAAATGTCTTTTTTTGAGAAGTGTCTTTTCATGTCCTTTGCTCATTTAAAAAAATTAGATTGTTTGTTTGGGGCTTGTTAATCTATTTGTGTTCCTTATAGATACTGAATATTACACATTTGTCGGATGCATAGTTTGCAAATATTTTCTCCCATTCTGTAAGTTGTCTGTTTACTCTGTTGATAGTTTCTTTAGCTGTTCAGAAGCTCATTCATTTAATTAGGTCCCACTTGTCAGTTTTTGTTCTTGTTGTGATTACTTTTGGAGTCTTTGTCATGAAGTCTTTGCCTGAGCTGATGTCCAGAGTGGTATTTCCTAGATTTTCTTCTAGGTTTTTTTTTTCAATTTTAGGTTTTACATTTAAGTCTGTAATTCATTTTGAGTTGACTTTTCTATATGGTGAAAGGTAAGGGGGTCCAGCTTCAATCTTCTGCATATGGCTATCCAGTTATCCCAGCACCATTTATTGTATAGAGAGTATTTTCCCCATTGCTTTTTTCCCCTCAACTTTGTCCAAGGTTAAACAATCTTCTCCTAAGTGACTTTGTGGTAAGGAATAAAATTAAGGCTGAAATCAAAAAATTATTTAAAACTACTGATAATGATACAACATAGCATAATCTTGGGACACAGCTAACGCAATGTTATGAATAAAGTTTATAGTGCCAAATGCCCACATCAGCAAGTTAGAAAGATCTCAAATTAACAACCTAATATCACATCTAGAGGAAATTGAAAAACAAGAGAAAACCAATCCTAGAAGTAGCAGAAAAGAAATAACCAAAATCAGAGCTGAACTGAATGAAATGGAGATGAGAAAAATCATACAAAAGATAAATGAAACCAAATAATGGAGTTTTGAAAGAATAAATAAGACTGATAGATCAGCATCTAGACTAACAAAGAACGAAGGAGAAGATCCGAATAAACACAGTCAGAAATCACAAAGGGGACATTACACCAACTCTACAGAAATACAAACAAACAAACCTCAGAGGCTATTAAGAACACCTCTGTGTACACAAACTAGAAAACTTAGAAGAAATGGATAAGTTCCTGGGAAGATACAACCTCCCAAGATTGAACCAGGAAGAAATTAAAACCTTGAACAGACCAATAATGAGTTCTGAAATTGAATCAATTATTTAAAAAAATACCTACCAACCAGAAAAATCCCTGAACCAGATGGATTCACAGCTGAATTTTACTAGATATATAAAAAAGAGCTGGTACCAATCCTACTGAAACTATTCCAAAAAATTGAGGACAGACTCAACCCTAACTCATTCTATGAGGCCAGCATCATTCTGATACCAAAACCTGGCAGAGATGCAATGAAGAAAGAAAACTTCAGACAAATATCCTTGATTAACATAGATGCAAAAATAATTAACAGAATACTAGCAAACTGAAACCAGCAGCCATGAAAAACCTAATTCACTATGATCAAGTAGGCTTTATTCCTGCAATGCAAAGTTGGTTCAACATGCATACATCAATAAATGTGACTCATCACATCAAGAGAACTAAAAGCAAAAACCACATGATCATCTCAATTGATGCATAAAAGGCTTTTGGTAAAATTCAACATCCCTTCATGTTAAAAACTCTTAGCAAACTATTCATGGAAGGTGCATACCTGAAAATAATAAGAGCCATCTATGACAAACCCACAGCCAACATCATTCTGAACAGCCAAAAGGTGGAAACATTCCCCTAGAGAATCAGGACAAGACAAGGATGCTCACTGTTAGCACTTCTGTGAAACATAGTACTGGAAGTTCTAGCCAGAGCAATCAGGCAAGAGAAAGAAATAAAAGGCATCTAAATAGGAAGAAAGGAAGTCACAGATGATATGACACTATACATAGAAAACCCCATAGTCTCTGCCCAAAGTCTTCTAGATCTGGTAAACAACTTCAGCAAAGTTTCAGCATACAAAATCAGTGTACTAAAATCAGTAACATTTTTTTGCACTGGTAAATTCAAGTTGAGAGTGAAATCAAGAATGTAATCCCATTCACAATAGCCACAAAAAGAATAAAATACCTAGGAATATAGCTAACCAAGGAAGTAAAAGATCTTGATAACAAGAATTACAAAACACTGCTGAAAAAAATCAGAGATGACACAAATGGAAAAACATTCCATACTCATGTATAGGAAGAGTCAGTACTGTGGAAATAACGATACTGACCAAAGCAATTTACAGATTCAACCCTATTCCTATCAAACTACCAACATCATTTTACATAGAATTAGAAAACCACCATTTTAAATTCATTTGGAACCAGAGAAGAGCCTTAATAGTTAAAGCAACCCTAGGCAAAAAGAGCAAAGCTAGAGGCATCACACTACTTGACTTCAAACTATACCTCAAGTATAGTGGTATTTATCTTATCTATCTTATTTAATATTTTATTATCTTATTTATGATTTATGATTTTAAAACATCATGGTACTGGTACAAAAGCAGACAGACCAATGGAATAGGCTGGAGACCCAGAGTTGATCTTTGTAGATGGTGTAATATATGTGTCTAATTTCATTATTTTGCATGTTTTCCCAGCACCATTTATTGAAGAGACTTTCCCTTTCCCCATTATATGTTCTTGGCATCTTTGTTCAATATCAGTAGAATGAAGATGTCTGGATTTATTTCTGGGATCCCTAGTCTCTTTGATTTGCCTATGTGTCAGTTTCTATGCCAGTACTATGCTGGTTTGATTGCTATTATCTTTGTAGAAAAGTTTGAAATCAAGCAACGTAATTCTTCTACTTTATCTCTTTTTGCTCAGAATTGCTTTGGCTATTGGGGGGTATTTTCTAGTTCCATATGAATTTTAAGATAGATTTTTCTATTTCTGTGAAAAATGCCATTGGAATTTTGATAGGAATTGCATGGAATTTATAGATCACTTTGGGTAGGATAGATATTTTGGCAACATAATTTTTTAAATTTATGAATCAGAGCCAAATATCTATGTTATCTTTTCATTTATTTATATCTTCAATTTTTTCATCAATATTGTGTAGTTTTCAGTGTACAGATTTTTCACCTCCTTGGTTACACTGAATTATTTAATTTTTGTAGATACTGTAAATGGGATTTTTAAAAATTTATTTCTTGGATAATTTGTGGTTAGTGTACAGAAATGCTGCTAATTTTTATATGTTAATTTAATGTCTGTCAACTTTCCTGAATTCATTTATTGGTTCTACCAACTTTTTGGTGTATTCTGGAAGGTTTTTCCTAGATAAGATCATGTCATCATCAAAGAGAGTCAATGTAACTTATTATTTTCCAATTTGGATGGTTGTTAATGTTATCTCTTGCCTAATTGCTCTGGCTAGGACTACCAGTACTATGTTGAATAGAAGTGAGGAGAGTAGGCATCCCTTTTTTATTCATGGTCCTAGAGGAAAAACCTTTAACTTTTCACCATTAAGTATATTAGCTATGGGCTTGTCATATAAGGTTTTTACTGTTTTTTTTTTTTTACTGTTTTGAGGTGCATTTGTTCTATACCTAATTTGTTGAAAGTTTTTTTTTGTTTAATCACCAAAGGGTGTAGAATTTTGTTAAATTCCTTTGCCACATCTATTAAGATGCTCATTAGGAATATGGGCCTGTAATTTTCTTTTCTTGTAGTGTCCTTGTCTCGCTTTGGTATCAAAGTAATGCTGGCCTCATAACATGAGTTTGGAAGTATTCTCTTCAAGTTTTTGGAAGAGTTTGAGAAGGATTGGTACTAGCTCTTCTTTAAATGTTTGGTAAAATTCAGAAGTGAAACCATCAGGTCTGGGGCTTTTCTTTGATGGGAGAAGTTTTATTTACCAATTCAATTTCCTGACTCATTATTAGCCTGTTCTGATTTTCTATTTCTTCATAATTTAGTTTTGGTAGGTTGTCTGTGTTAGGAATTCATGAAATTCTCCTAAATTATCTAATTTGTTGGTGCAAAATTGTTCATAGTAGTCTCATGATCCTTTGTATTTCTGTGATACCAGTTGTAATGTTTCTTCTCTTATTTATGATTTTATTTATTTGAGTCTTTTCTCTATGTTAGTGTAGCTAAAGGTTTGTCAATTTGTTTCTATTTTCAAATAACCAACTATTAGTTTCATTAGTATTTATATTGTTTTCTCTTGTATATATTCATTTATTTCTGCTCTGATATTTATTTTTTCAATCCTTCTGTTAACTTTGGGCTAATTTTGTTCTTTTTCTAGTTACTTGAGGTGTAACACTAGGTTATTTATTTGGGAACTTTCTTTTTTATAAATTAAATGCTTTTTGTTTTATCTTATTTTCATAGTTTTTGGGGACAGGTGGATTTGGTTACATGGATCAGTTCTTTAGTGGTGATTTCTGAGATTTAGGTGCACCCATCAACCGAGCGGTATACACTGTACCCAATGTGTAGTCTTTTAGGTGTAGGTGAAGGGGAAACAATCGCTTCTTACCATGGCAAAGCAGGAGAGAGAAAGAGAGAGAAAAGCGGGAAGTGCCACACTTTTATACCATCAGATATTATGAGAAATCACTCACTGTCTTGAGAACAGCAAGGGTGAAATTTCTCCCCATGATTCAATCACCTCCCACCAGGTCCCTCTCTTGACACATGTAGATTACAGTTTGACATGAGATTTGAGTGGGGGCACAGAGCCAAACCATATCATTCTGCCCCTGGCCCTTCCCAAATCTCATGTCCTCACATTTCATCATGACTTCCTGAGTCTCCCAAAGTCTTCATGCATGTCAACATTGACTCAAAAGTCCACATTCAAAGTCTCACCTGAGACAAGGCAAGTTCCTTCTGCCTATGAGCCTGTAAAATAAAAAACAAGTTAGTTACTTTCAAGATACAATGGGGATACAGGCATTGGGTAAATACAGTCTTTCCAATGGGAGAAATTGGCCAAAAGAAAGGGGCTAAAGGCCCCATACAGGTCCAGAGCCCATCATGGTAGCCATTAAATCTTTTTTTTTTTTTTTTTTTTTTTTGGAAACAGTCTCACTTTGTTGCTCAGGCTGTAGTGAGGTAGCACGATTTCAGCTCACTGCAACTTCTGTCTCCCAGGTTCAAGTGTTTCTTCTGCTTAGCCTTCTAAGTAGCTGGGATTACAGGCACCCATCACCATGCCTGGCTAATTGTTATATTGTTATATTTTTAGTAGAGATGGGGTTTCACCATATTGGCCAGGGTGTTCTCAAATTCCTGACCATAAGTGATCTGCCTGCCTCAGCTTCCCAAAGTACTGTGATTACAGGTGTGAGCCACTGTGCCTGGATGGTAGCCATTATATCTTTAAACTCCAGAATCTCCTTCGGCTCCATGTCTCACATCCAGGCCACACTGATGCGAGAGGTGGGCTCCTAAGGCCTTGAGCAGTTCTGTCCCTGTGGCTCTGCAGGGTACAGTCTTCATGGCTGCTTTCTCAGACTGGCATTGAGTGCCTGTAACTTTTCCAGGTCCACAGTGCAAGCTGTCATTGCATCTACCATTCTGGGGTCTGGAGGACAGTGGCCCTCTTCTCACAGCTTCACTAGGCAGTGCCCCAGTAGGGACTTTGTGTGGGTGCTCCAACCCCACATTTCCCCTCAACACTGCCCTAGTAGAGGCTGTCCCTTAGGGCTCTGCCCCTGCTGCAGACTTCTGCCTGACATCCAGGCATTTCCATACATCCTCTGAAATCTAGCCAGAGGTTATCAAACCTCAACTCTTGCCTTCTGTTTAACACCACATGGAAACCACCAAGGCTTGGGGCTTGTACCCTCTGAAGCAATGGCACGAGCTGTACCTTGGCTCCTTTTAGCCTCTGCTGGAGCTGGAGCAGCTGGCACAGAGGGCAATATGTCCTGAGGCTGCATAGAGCAGTTGACTCTAGTCCTGGCCCATGAAACC
The DNA here is from genome assembly GCF_024542745.1 of Macaca thibetana thibetana. Classification (NCBI taxonomy): domain Eukaryota; kingdom Metazoa; phylum Chordata; class Mammalia; order Primates; family Cercopithecidae; genus Macaca; species Macaca thibetana. The sequence continues at coordinate 54,533,827 of NC_065598.1, forward strand.
ATTTTTTCCTCCTAGGCTTCCAGTCCTGTGATGGGAGGGGTTGCCACAAAGATTTCTGAAATGACCTGGACACATTTTCCCCATTGTCTTGGTGATTAACATTTGGCTCCTCATTACTTATGTAAAATTTTGCAGCCAGCTTGAATTTCTTGCCAGAAAATGGATTTTTTCTTTTCTACCACATGGTCAGGCTGTATATTTTCCAAACCTTTATGTTCTGCTTCCCTTTTAAACATAAGTTCCAATTTCAGACCATGTCTTTGTGAATGCATATGACCTTATGCTTTTAGAAACAGCCAGATCACATCTTGAATATTTTGCTGCTTAGAAATTTTTTTCCACTAGATACCCTAAATTATCTATCTCAAGTTAAATGTTCCATAGATCTCTAGGGCAGGGGCAAAATACTGCCAGTCTGCCTTTGCTAAAACATAGCAAGAGTGAACTTTACTCCAGTTCCCAATAAGTTCCTCATCTCCATCTGAGACCACCTCAGACTAGACTTCATTGTCCATATCACTCTCAGTATTTTGGTCAGCATTTGTTTGTCTAAAATAGACTTTTTCTCTCCTTCATTTATGAAGCTTAGTATTGCTGGATACAAAATTCTTGGCTGACAATTATTTTGCTTAAGGAGGCTAAAGATAGGACCCCAATCCCTTCTGGCTTGTAAGATTTCTGCTGAGAAATCTGGGTTAATCTGATAGGTTTTCCTTTATAGGTTACCTGGTGCTTTTATCTCATAGCTCTTAAGATTCTTTCCTTTATCTTGACTTTAGATAACCTGATGACTCTGTGCCTCGGTAATGATCTTTTTGTGATGAATTTTCCAGGAGTTCTTTGACCTTCTTGTATTTGAATGTCTGGATCTCTGCCAAGGTCAGGGAAGTTTTCCTTGATTATTCCCTCAAATAAGTTTTCCAAACTTTTAGATTTACCTTCTTCCTTAAGAACACCAATTATTCTTAGGTTTGGCCATTTAACATAATCCCAAATTTCTTAGACAGTTTATTTATTTTTTAATTTTTTTCTTTGTCTTTCTCAGATTGGGTTAATTTGAAAGCCTTGTCTTTGAGCTCTGAAGTTCTTTCTCATACTTGTTCTAGTCTACTTTTGAAACTTTCCAGTGTGTTTTATATTTCTCTAAGTGTGTCTTTCATTTTGAAAACTTGTAATTTTTTTTATATATCTATTTCTCTGTAGAATTTTTAAATCCATATCCTATATTGTTTTTTAAAATTTCTTTAAGTTAGCTATCACCTTTCTCTGGTATATCCTTCAGTAGCTTAATAGTCAACCTTCCGAATTATTTATCTGGCAATTCAGAGATTTCTTCTTGGTTTGGATCCACTCCTGGGGAGCTAGTATGATAATTTAGGGGTGTTATAGAACCCTATTTTGTCATATTACCATAATTATTTTTCTAGTTCCTTCTCATTTGGGTAGGTTACTCTTCTTAAATTGTTTTGAATTTATTTTTGGTGTGACTGTGATTTTTTTGTTTTGTTGTTTTTTCCCTTTTAAGGATCAAACTTTAATGTTTTACATTAAACATTAATGTTGTAATTAATGTTTTAATTTTACATTTTAGACTAATTTGATTCTTGGTGCTTGTAGGTGTGAAGACTCTGTATGAGAGCTTTAGTTATAGAGAGTCTTTGTGTGCTGGCTTTCCTTGATGCTGATTGTAGTAGTTATATTCTTGGTGTGTGGGTGAATTCACTGTCTTCTATGGAGTTGGAATACCAGGGATCTCTTGAAGCTTATATTTTTCTCTTATAGTGTACACTTTATTTATTTATTTGTTTATTTTCTGGTGTTTTATTTACTGAGTTGATGATTCAGGCTTCAGGCTAATCAAGGAGGTAACCCTGGGTAGGCCCCATTTATGGCTAAGGCAGGTAGGTAATACCTGATGGTGGGCTGAGGTCCTAGCCTTGATGAGGGTGGCTGGGGGAGCTCTCAATTAGATGTGCTGAGGTTTTATCAGGGTGAAGAATGGGAGCTACCTCAGTTTCTCTGCCATGTCAGCAGGAAAGCTGTTCACCTCGTAGCCCCACTCCTGTTCTAGTGTTTCAGTTATTCAGATCAGAAAGGCACCTCTTTTCATCTATAGGGATGTTGATGTTCCAAGTAGGGAGGAATTGTGACTCTGTCTCTCATACAGGCCTGAATATGGAGTGTGGTCCTCCTGTGGGGCTGCACTCACCCTGGATTGTTCCAGAAAGCTGTAGGTGCCTCTGCACTGTGTTCTTGTGGGGGAAGCCCCAGCTACGTCTGTGGTGGAGTGCCAGAGGGAAATAAGGACTCCTTATTTAAGGCCTTTCATGATCACAGAGGCTGCCTTCCTGTTGTGATATAGGTGTAGACTTTCCCTACTGCACCCAGCACTGCAATTGTGTTCCTGCTGTTACAAACAAACCCACAGTAGAAAGATCTAAAACTCAAGTCCTGCTGTTCAGATTCTTTTGTCCTACAGGGGGTCGCTTGATGTGATGCTCTCTCCCTTCCTCTAGGCATGGGGCTTCCTGAGAGCCAGACTGCAGTGATTGTTACTGCTCTTCTGGGTCTAGCCCCAGTGGAGCTAACAGTCTCCAGGCTGGTGCTGGGGAATATCTGTGGAGAGTCCTTTGATATGATTCATCTTCAGGTCTCCCACCTGTGAATACCTTCACCTAATCTGGTGGAGGTAACAGGGGAGTGAAGTAGACTCTGTGAGAATCCTTGGTTGTAGACATGTTTAGTGCGCTGGTTTTCTTCAATGCTGGTTATGCTAGCAGTGAAGTTGTCACATGGACAGACTCACAGCTTCTGGTTAGCCAGAATCTTGCAGGCAATGGTAGCAACTGTTATTTTATCATTCCTGGGAGCAGGGTTTTTCTGTCATGAGTTTCTGTAATGACCTGAGTTCATTGGCCTCCAGAAAGTAGGTGGCACCTTGCAAGAGAGCACCATCTGCAGTATTACCAGTGGGATACAAGCTTACCCTAAGTTGGTCAGGGAGGGTATTCTGGTTACTCAGGTGACAGGTGGGGCCTTAAAGCTCCCAAGAGTGTTTGTCTTGTGTTCGGCTACCAGGGCAGGTAGAGAAATACTATCGGGTGGGGGCAGGGTTAGGCAGGTCTGGATTCAGAATCTCCTTGGGCAGGGCTTGCCGTGGTCACTGTAGGGAATGGGGAGTGGTTCTTAGGCCAATGGGGTTATGTTCCAGAGGAGAGTATGGATGCCTCGGATGCTTCTGCCAAGAAATATTATTTGCCAGGGAAATGGGGGATAGCTGGTAGTGAAAGGCCTCACACCAACTCTTGCACAGTTGTTGAGGCCAGTCTCACTCCCACAGTGCCCCACTAACAGCACCAAGTTTAGAACCAGGCAGCCTGTGGGCAAGGAACTCAGACCTTGCTGCAGGACATAAGCTACCCTGCTGAGCAAGCAAGTTTGGCTTTCAGGCGTCACCCCTCCTTGTCTTCCCACAACGTTCGCTGTGACTCCTGCCCTTGTTTCTGCAGCTGGAAACTTTATTCTTTTTTGATATTTTTTAGGTATTGATTGCTATAAACCTCCCTCTTAAAACTGCTTTTGCTGAATCTGGCAACTTTTAGTATGTTGTGTTTCCATTTTCATTTGTTTCAATATTATTAATTTCCCTTCTATTCTTTGATCCATTGGTTGTTTGAGAACATTTTAAATTTCTACATATTTGTGAATTTTTAAAAATTTCCCCTATTATAGATTTATAGTTTCATACTTGATATGATTCCAATTTTCTTAAAATTTAAGACTTGTTTTGTGGTCTTACATGTGATTGATCTATCCTGGAGAATGTTCTATGTATGCTTGACAAGAATGTTTATTTTATTGCTATTGGATGGAATGTTCTGTATATGTCTGTTAGGTGCATTTGGTCTAAAGCATAGTTTAAGTTCAATGTTTCTTTATTGATTTCTGTCTGAATGATCTGTGCATTGTTGAAAGTGAAGTATTGGAGTCCCCAGCTATTATTGTATGGCAGTCTATATCTTCAGATCTATTAATATTTGTCATATATATTTAGGTACTCCAATTTGTGGTGTTTATATGTTTATAATTTGATAAATATTTTTTATCTTCTTGATTAATTGATCCCCTTATCACTATATAATAACCTTCTTGCCTAGTTTTACAGTTATTTATTTATCAATATTTTATCTGATAAAAGTATAGCTGTTGTGGGATCTTTGAGGAATTAGAGAGACCGATGGGGTTCAGGAGGATATGATATTTATTAATTATTTACGTGCACTGGCCCAGTCAGATTAACATCCAAAGGACTGAGCCCTGAACAAAGAGTTATCTTTTAAGCATTTTGTAGGGGGAGGGGAGATCTGTGCAAGGGGAAGCATACTACAGATGCAAGAAACAAAGGCAATTATTCAATTGAGACATGCATTACGTCATTTCTTACTTTTCAAGGAAAAACATGTTTTGTGACTTGAGTTTATTTGTCTATTGACCTTGCAGCTGCACAGCTGAGGAAACAGGGTCTTCACAATGCCTGGGAAGGGAGGAGAGATAAGGCTCACTAGCCACAGAAAAATAGGCAGTAATTTTTTAAAGGACTCCAGCTCTTTCTCTTTCTCGGGGGAGATGGGTTTTCTTACATAGCTACCTCTGCTCTTTTTTGGTTTTCATTTGCATAGAACATCTTTTTCCATTCTGTCTCTTTCTCTCTCTCTCTCTTTCTTTCTTTCTTTCTTTCTTTCTTTCTTTCTTTCTTTCTTTCTTTCTTTCTTTCTTTCCTTTTTTTTGAGGCAGAGTCTCACTCTGTCACCCAGGCTGGAGTGCAGTGGTGCCATCTCCAATCACTGCAAGCTCTACCTCCCAGGTTCACACCATTCTCCTGCCTCAGCCTCCCACATAGCTGGGACTACAGGCACCCGCCACCATGCCCAGCTAATTTCTTGTAGTTTTTTTTAGTAGAGATGGGGTGTCACTGTGTTAGCCAGAATGGCCTCGATCTCCTGACCTCATGATCTGCCCACCTCAGACTCCCAAAGTGCTGGGATTACAGGTGTGAGCCACCATGCCCGGCCCTTTCACTTTCAATTGATGTGTATTATTAAAGCTAATGTGAGTCTCTTATAAGCAGCATATATTTGGGTCTTGTTTTTTATTCATTCAGCCACTTTATGTCTTTTAATTTGAGGATTTAATTAACTGACATTCAAGATAATTTTGGATAAAGACTTACTACTCTCATTTTGTACATTATTTTCTGTTTGTCTTGTATATCCCTTGTTCCTTTCTTCCTCTCTTGCTGTCTTCTTTTGTGATTAAATTATTTTCTGTTGTAGTATGCTTTGATTCCTTACTTACTATTTTTTGTATGTTTTCTACAGGTTTTTGCTTTGTAGTTACCATGAGCCTTACATTTAACATCTTATAGTTCTAACAGGCTATTTTTTTTCTGATAACACTTAACTTTTTTTGAATAAAATCTCTACACTTTTACTCTACCCTGCCCTCACCTTTTGTTTTTGTTGTCATAATTTATATTTTTATATTGTATATCCCTTAATGAATTATTGTAGCTATTATTATTATTATTTTGAGACAGAGTCTCACTCTGTCGCCCAGGCTGGAGTGCAGTGGCGTGATCTTGGCTCACTGCAAGCTCCACCTCCCAGGTTCACGCCATTCTTCTGCCTCAGCCTCCTGAGTAGCTGGGACTACAGGCACCCACAACCATGCCTGGCTAATTTGTGTGTGTGTGTGTGTGTGTGTTTGTATTTTTAGTAGAGATAGGGTGTAGCTATTATTTTTTAAACAGTTTTGTTTTTCAACTTCCTGCTAAATAGAAGTGATTTATATACCACCACAACAGTATTACAGTATTCTGAATTTGAGTGTACTTACTTTTACTATCGAGTTTTTTATTTTCATATGCTTTTGTGTTACTAATTAGCATCCTTTTCTTTCAGCTTGAAGAACTCTCTTTAGCATTTCTTCTACGATAGGTCTGGTACTGATGAATTCCATCATTTTTGGTTTCTCTGGGAAAGTATTTATTCTCTTTCATTTCTCAAGGACAGTTATTTTTGCATAAAGAATTTGCAGCTGGAAGTTTATTTTCCTTTAGCACTTTGAATATATCATTCAAGTCTCTCCTGACCTGTAAGGGTTTCTGCTGAGAAAGCTATTGCTGTTATTTGAACATCTTTATGTGTCATTTGCTTCTTTTGTCTCGCTGCTTTCAGAATCTTCTCTTTGTCTTTAATTTTTGAGTTTATTATAATATATTCTGGCATAGTCTTGTTTGGATTTCTTTGACCTTCCTGTACCTGTATATTTATATCTTTCCCCAGATTTGGAAAGTTTCCTACTATTACTTCTTTAAATAAGCATTCTTGGCCAGGCACAGTGGTTCACGCCTATAATCCCAGCACTTTGGGAGGCTGAGGTGGGCAGATCACGAGGTCAGGAGATCGAGACCATCCTGGTCAACATGGTGAAACCCCGTCTCTACTAAAAATACAAATATTAGCTGGGTGTGGTGTCACGTGCCTGTAATCCCAGCTCCTCAGGAGGCTGAAGCATGAGAATCACCTTTGCAGTAAGCCGAGATCATGCCACTCTACTCCAGCCTGGTGACAGAGCAAGACTCCATCTCAATAAATAAATAAATAAATAAATAAATAAGCATTCTTCCTCTTTGTCTTTCTCTTTTCCTTATTGAGCCCTTATTATTCAAAAATTTGTTTTTTTGATTCTGTCCCACAAATCTTATAAGTGTTTTTCAGTGTTTGTTTTTCCATTTTCACCTCTGACTGCATATTTCCAAATAACCCGTCTTTTGTATTCACCTTTTTTCTGCTGTCTTGTCAGTTCTACCGTTGGCACTCTTAATTGCATTTTTCATTTTATTCATTATATTTTTGAACTTTGGAATTTCTGACTGATTTTTTTCTTAGTAATTTCAGTCTCTGTTAAATTGCTAATTTTTGCCATTTATTGTTTTTCTTATTTCAGTCACTTGTTTCTGTGTATTCTCCTGAAGTTTGCTGAACTTCTTTAAAATAATTATTTTGAATTCTTTGTCATGTAGTTTGTGTATCTCCATTTCTTTGTGGTCAGCTACTGGTCACATAATTATTGTCTTCTTTTAGTGGTATATATCCTAGGTTTTTCATGTTTCTTGCTGCCTTACATTGATGTTTTTGCATTCTGTGGAGCAGTCAACTCTTTCTGACTCTATGGGCCAATTTTACTGTAGAAAGACTTTCATTTATGTTCAGTGGTGGAGGGTGGGGAAGAAGATGCTTGCTGGGTGGTGTGCAGTGGTTCTAGCATCAGTGGGGGCACAGCTGTGTAATATTTGTGTAGGTCTTCAGTTGAGGTCATTTTTTTTTTTTTTTTTTTTTTTCTGAAATGGAGTCTTGTCATGTCATCCAGGCTGGAGTGCAGTGGCATGATCCTGGCTCACTGCAACCTCCACCTCCTTGGCTCAAATGTTCTCCTGTCTCAGCCTTTCAAGTAGCTGGGATTACAGGTGCATGCCACAATACCTAGCTAATTTTTGAATTTTTAGTAGAGATGGGATTTCACTATGGTGGCCAGGCTGGTCTCGAACTCCTGACCTCAAGTGATCTGCCCACCTCAGTCTCCCAAAGTGCTGGGATTACAGGCATGAGCCAATGCGCTCAGCCTAGCTGAGGTCAATGTTGATTAAGATTGCAAGGTACCTCAGTAACAAATGTAGTGGATGTCCACAGTGGTGGTGAGTCACCGTACTGCTGTGTTGGTGACAGTATGTGAAACACAGATGCTTGTGAAGTAGCTAAGATGCTGAGATGGGAGCACAGGCATGCACAGAATTAAACTGACTCCAGGTTAGGGTAAGCCGTAGCTCTCTATGGCAGCTGAGATTGTTCTCAGAGTGTAGGCACCTCGCTGCCATGTTGGTAACATTGTGTGAGACATGGATTCTTGTTAAATAGCTGGGAAGCCAGGAATGGGAGCACAGGCATGCATAGTATTAGGACATCTTTGGGGGCAGAGCAGGGCCACACAGTTGAGAGCTTTGTTCTAAGGCCTGGGGTGTGAGCTAGCTGGTAGTGGTGATGGCTCTGGTGTCTAAGATGGACCCAGTGCAGCCACAAAGCCCAGGTCTCAAGTGTGGGTACTCATGTGATGAGTGTAACTTTGGGGTTTTAATACATGCAGGATTAGGAGAGGTGGAGGCTTCTTCTCTGAAGCAACTCAACAGTAGCCACTTTCTGGGTCGGGGAGGGATGTAGTCATGTCTCCCTTTGTGGAGTTTTCCTGTGGGAGTAGCTGTTGCTTACCTCGGTGGTAAAAGATGCTGGCATCTTCTCAGAGCAGGCCACGGGGTATCATGGTGGTTTCCACTGCATGGCTGGTATCAATAGCTTCTGCCATTCTTCTTTGCTTCTAACCATCTACTGGCATCTCAGGTATGCTGATTGCACCAGTGATCCTTTCTCTGTGGATAGTCTCCATTTTTTGCTCCACTGTGTTGTGGCAAATTTTTTACTGAGCTCTTGAACCCTCTCTGGACTATTTGAGTTTGTGGATAGCTGTCTGTATTTCTTTTTCATGGGGAAATGTGGGCTGATATCTCCTACTCTGCCATTTGGTCATGTCACCTGACATTTTTTAAAAAGTTTTTTATTATGATAAAGTATCAATACCATAAAATTTATTTTAACTATTTTTTAGATATACAGTTCAATAGTAATAAGCATATTTAAATTGTTTTGTAATCATTACCACTATTCATCTCCAGAAATTTTCCATCATCTCAAACTAAAACTCTGTAAAAATTTAACAATAATTATTCATTTCTCCCTTTCCCAAGCCCTGGTAACCATTATTGTCTTTTCTGTCTCCATGAATTTTACTGTTCTAGGTACCTCATGAAAGTGGAATCCTATATTTGCTCTTTGTATTTGGCTTATATCACTTAATCTTTAAGGTTCATCTATATTTAGCATATATCAGAATTTCATTACTTTTAAAGGCTGAATAATATTTCATTGTATATATATACCATATTTTGTTTATTCATCCATTGATAGACATTTGGTTTGTTTCCACCTTTGGCTACTGTGAATACCGTGCTATGACTATTGTACAAATATCTGTCGGAGTCCTTGCCTTCAGTTCTTTTGGATGTATATCCCAAAGTGGAATTGCTGGATTATATGGTAGCTCTATACTTAACTTCTTTTTGAGAAACTACCATACTATTTCTTAAAGTGAATGGAACACCTTACATTCCCGCCAGTAATGCACAATGGTTGTAACTTCTCCACCAACACATGTTATTCTTCTCACAAACACATGATATTTGCTGGTGTTTTGCTTTGTTTTGTTTCTTATAGTAGCTCTTCTAATGCATGTGTGCATAAAATGGTATCTCATTGTGGTTTTGATTTGCATTTTTCAAGTGATTAATAATGTTGAAAATCTCTTGATGTGATTAATGGCCATTTATATATTTTATTTGTAGAAATGTCTATTTCATTTTTTTTGTCCATTGTTTAATTAGGGTGTTTGGATTTTTATGGCTATGGGGTTTTAGGATTTGTATACATTTATTCTGGATATTAGTCCCTTATCAGATATGTGATTTACAAGTATTTTCTCCCATTGTGTGGGTTGCCTTTTCACTCTGCTTAAACTGCCATTTGATGCACAAACTTTCAATGAAATCTACTTTATGTATTTTTTCTTTTGTTATCTTTGTTTTTGCCTGTGCTATTCTTTCATATAGAAAAAGTTATCACCAAAACCAATGTCATGGAGATTCCCCCTATGTTTTCTTCTAGGAATTTTATAATTTTAGGTCTTATGTTTAGACCTTTGATCCACTTTGAGTTAATTTTTGTATATGGTGTAAGGTAATGGTCTAGATTCATTCTTTAGAATGTGAATATCCAGTTTTCCCAGTATTATTTGTTGAAAAGACTGTCCTTTCTCTATTGAATGGTCTTGACACCATTGTAAGAAATCAATTTACTTTATATGCAAAGATTTGTTTCTTAAGTCCCTATTGTATTCCATCAGTCTATATGTTTGTCCATCTACCAGTACTGTACCACACCATTTTGATTACTGTGGCTTTCTATTAAGTTTGAAATCAGGAAGTGTGAGTCCTCCAACTTTGTTCTTTTTGAAGATTGTTCTATTAGGGACCCCTTGTAGTTCCATATGAATTATTAGTCAGCCAATGATTATAGAGAGAATGTGCTCAATCACTTTAAGCCAATAAAGCATCTGTCCTCTGCCAGTGGGTCTCTATGTGGGTCAAAGAGCACATTCAAATTTCAGGCTGTTTTGGGTTTTGCTTCTCATGGGACTCTTTAGTCTCATGCATATGTGCATAGTGTTAGGTTAGGCCAGGAGTTTGTGAATTACTTGGCACATCTAGATCTCAGCTGTGTATGTACAGAGCCTCAACCATGTATATGCTTACCCCAATTACAACTATAATCTCAGAAAAGTAAAGCCTAACTGTTGCCCACCTATCCCTCTGCCAGTCACTTTCACTAACAGTGACTCTGATTTCTTGAGCTCTGAAATATTTTTGTCATTTTTTTTTTTTTACATATTTATAGTTGAAATTTAGGGAGAGGATTTCTTTTATTTTCTTTTAAAATAAATAATAGACATGAATTTCTCACAGTTCTGGGAGCCAAGACATCCAAGATCAAGGCACCAGCAGATTCCATGTCTGGTGAGGGCTACTCTCTGCTTCATAGATAGAGCTTCTTACTACAATCTCATGTGGCAAAAGGGGCACAACTCCCTTTCACCTCTTTTTCAAGGTCATTGATCCTATTCATGAGGGCTTTACTCTAACTTAATCGTTTTAAAAGACCTCAAATATTTTTTAAAAATTTGAACTTTAATTTTAGATACTGGGGTAAGGTACAAATTTCTTACATGGAAATATTACATGATGCTGAGGTTTGGAGTACAGAACCGATTACCCTGTTAGTGAGCATAGTACTTGATAGGTAGTTTTAAAACCCTCCCCTTCCCTCTTCCTATACACAGTGTCTATTGTTTCCATATTTATGTATACTCAATATTTAGTTCCCACTTAAAAGTGAGAACATGCAGTATTTATTTTTCTGTTTCTGCATTAATTTGCTTAGGATTACAATCTCCAGCACCATCCATGTTGCTGCAAAGGACACGATTTCATTCTTTTATGACTGCATAGTATTCCATGGTGTACATGTACCACATGTACTTTATGCAATCGAATATTGTTAGGCCCCTGGGTTGATTCCATGTCTTTGCTATTGTGAATAGCGCAGCAATGAACATGTGAGTGCACATGTCTTTTTGGCAGAATAAGATTTATTTTCTTTTGGGTATACACCCAGTAATAGGATCGCTAGGTCAAATGGTAGCTCTGTTTTAAGTTATTTGAGACATTGCCAAACTGCTTTCCATGGTGTCTGAGCTGGTTTACATTCCCACCAACAATGTATAAGTATTCCCTTTTCTACATAGCCTCACCAGTGTCTGCTTTTTCTTTTTCCTTTTAACAGTAGCCATTCTGGGATCAATTCAACAGGAAGAGCTAACTATCCTAAATATATATGCACCCAATACAGGAGCACCCAGATTCATAAAGCAAGACCTTAGAGACTTACAAAGAGACTTAGACTCCCATACAATAATAATGGGAGACTTCCACACCCCACTGTCAACATTAGACAGATCAACGAGACAGAAAGTCAACAAGGATATCCAGGAATTGAGCTCAACTCTGCACCAAGTGGACCTAAGAGACACCTACAGGACTCTCCACCCCAAATCAACAGAATATACATTCTTCTCAGCACCACATCGCACTTATTCCAAAATTGACCACATAATTGGAAGTAAAGCACTCCTCAGCAAATGCACAAGAACAGAAATTATAACAAACTGTCTCTCAGACCACAGTGCAATCAAACTAGAACTCAGGACTAAGAAACTCAATCAAAACTGCTCAACTACATGGAAACTGAACAATCAGCTCCTGAATGACTACTGGGTACATAACGAAATGAAGGCAGAAATAAAGATATTCTTTGAAACCAATGAGAACAAAGATACAACATACCAGAATCTCTGGGACACATTTAAAGCAGTGTGTACAGGGAAATTTATAGCACTAAATGCCCACAAGAGAAAGCTGGAAAGATCTAAAATTGACACCCTAACATCACAATTAAAAGAACTAGAGAAGCAAGAGCAAACACATTCAAAAGCTAGCAGAAGGCAAGAAATAACTAAGATCAGAGCAGAACTGAAGGAGATAGAGACACAAAAAACCCTCCAAAAAATCAATGAATCCAGGAGTTGGTTTTTTGAAAAGATCAACAAAATTGATAGACCACTAGCAAGACTAATAAAGATGAAAAGAGAGAAGAATCAAATAGACGCAATAAAAAATAATAAAGGGGATATCACCACCGAACCCACAGAAATACAAACTACCATCAGAGAATACTATAAAAACCTCTATGCAAATAAACTAGAAAACCTAGAAGAAATGGATAATTTCCTGGACACTTACACTCTCCCAAGACTAAACCAGGAAGAAGTTGAATCCCTGAATAGACCAATAGCAGGCTCTGAAATTGAGGCAATAATTAATAGCCTACCAAACAAAAAAAGTCCAGGATCAGATGGATTCACAGCTGAATTCTACCAGAGGTACAAGGAGGAGCTGGTACCATTCCTTCTGAAACTATTCCAATCAATAGAGAAAGAGGGAATCCTCCCTAACTCATTTTATGAGGCCAACATCATCTTGATACCAAAGTCTGGCAGAGACACAACACAAAAAGAGAATTTTAGACCAATATCCCTGATGAACATCGATGCAAAAATCCTCAATAAAATACTGGCAAACCGAATCCAGCAGCACACCAAAAAGGTTATCCACCATGATCAAGTGGGCTTCATCCCAGGGATGCAAGGCTGGTTCAACATACGCAAATCAAGAAACGTAATCCAGCATATAAACAGAACCAAAGACAAAAACCACATGATTATGTCAATAGATGCAGAAAAGGCCTTTGACAAAATTCAACAGCCCTTCATGCTAAAAACTCTCAATAAACTAGGTATTGATGGAACATATCTGAAAATAATAAGAGCTATTTATGACAAACCCACAGCCAATATCATCCTGAATGGGCAAAAACTGGAAGCATTCCCTTTGAAAACTGGCACAAGACAGGGATGCCCTCTCTCACCACTCCTATTCAACATAGTGTTGGAAGTTCTGCCTAGGGCAATCAGGCAAGAGAAAGAAATAAAGGGTATTCAGTTAGGGAAAGAAGAAGTCAAATTGTCTCTGTTTGCAGATGACATGATTGTATATTTAGAAAATCCCATTGTCTCAGCCCAAAATCTCCTTAAGCTGATAAGCAACTTCAGCAAAGTCTCAGGATACAAAATCAATGGGCAAAAATCACAAGCATTCTTATACACCAGTAACAGACAAACAGAGCCAAATCATGAATGAACTCCCATTCACAATAGCTTCAAAGAGAATAAAATACTTAGGAATCCAACTTACAAGGGATGTAAAGGACCTCTTCAAGGAGAACTACAAACCACTGCTCAGTGAAACAAAAGAGGACACAAACAAATGGAAGAACATACCATGCTCATGGGTAGGAAGAATCAATATCGTGAAAATGGCCATACTGCCCAAGGTAATTTATAGATTCAATGCCATCCCCATCAAGCTACCTATGAGTTTCTTTACAGAATTGGAAAAAACTGCTTTAAAGTTCATATGGAACCAAAAAAGAGCCCGCATTGCCAAGACAATCCTAAGTCAAAAGAACAAAGCTGGAGGCATCACGCTACCTGACTTCAAACTATACTACAAGGCTACAGTAACCAAAACAGCATGGTACTGGTACCAAAACAGAGATATAGACCAAAGGAACAGAACAGAGTCCTCAGAAACAATACCACACATCTACAGCCATCTGATCTTTGACAAACCTCAGAAAAACAAGAAATGGGGAAAGTATCCCTATTTAATAAATGGTGCTGGGAAAACTGGCTAGCCATAAGTAGAAAGCTGAAACTGGATCCTTTCCTTACTCCTTATACGAAAAGTAATTCAAGATGGATTAGAGACTTAAATGTTAGACCTAATACCATAAAAACCCTAGAAGAAAACCTAGGTAATACCATTCAGGACATAGGCATGGGCAAGGACTTCATGTCTAAAACACCAAAAGCAATGGCAACAAAAGCCAAAATTGACAAATGGGATCTAATTAAACTAGAAAGCTTCTGCACAGCAAAAGAAACTACCATCAGAGTGAACAGGCAACTTAGAGAATGGGAGAAAATTTTTGCAATCTACTCATCTGACAAAGGGCTAATATCGAGAACCTACAAAGAACTCAAACAAATTTACAAGAAAAAAACAAACAACCCCATCAAAAAGTGGGCAAAGGATATGAACAGACATTTCTCAAAAGAAGACATTCATACAGCCTACAGACACATGAGAAAATGCTCATCATCACTGGCCATCAGAGAAATGCAAATCAATACCACAATGAGATACCATCTCACACCAGTTAGAATTGCAATCATTCAAAAGTCAGGAAACAACAGGTGCTGGAGAGGATGTGGAGAAATAGGAACACTTTTACACTGTTGGTGGGATTGTAAACTAGTTCAACCATTATGGAAAACAGTATGGCGATTCCTCAAGAATCTAGAACTAGAAGTATCATATGACCCAGCCATCCCATTACTGGGTATATACCTAAAGGATTATAAATCATGCTGCTATAAAGACACATGCACATGTATGTGCATTGCGGCACTTTTCACAATAGCAAAGACTTGGAATCAACCCAAAAATGTCCATCAGTGACAGACTGGATTAAGAAAATGTGGCACATATACACCATGGAATACTATGCCGCCATAAAAAAGGATGAGTTTGTGCCCTTTGTAGGGACATGGATGCAGCTGGAAACCATCATTCTCAGCAAACTATCACAAGAACAGAAAAGCAAACACCGCATGTTCTCACTCATAGGTGGGAACTGAACAATGAGATCACTTGGACATGGGAAGGGGAACATCACACACCCGGGCCTATGATGGGGAGGGGGTAGGGGGAAGGGATTGCATTGGGAGTTATACCTGATGTAAATGACGAGTTGATGGCTGCTGACGAGTTGATGACTGCAGCACACCAACATGGCACAGGTATACATATGGAACAAACCTGCACCTTGTACACATGTACCCTAGAACTTAAAGTATCATAATAATAAAAAAAAATGCAAAAAAAATGCAAAAAAACCGTAGCCATTCTGACTGGTGTGAGATGATATTTCAATGTGGTTTTGATTTGCATTTCTCTGATAATTAGTGATGCTGAGTATTTTTGCATATTCTTGTTTGACCACTTGTATGTCTTCTTTGAGAAGTGTCTATTCATATACTTTGTCCATTTTTAAATGAGGTTATTTGTTTTTTGCTTGTTGATGTGTTTAAGTTCCCTATAGATCCTGGATATTAGGCCTTTGTCAGATGCAGTTTCTGAATACCTTCTCCCATTCTGTTGGTTGTCTGTTTGCTCTGTTGATGGTTTCTTTTGCTGTGTAGAAGCTCTTTAGTTTAATTAGATCCCATTTGTCAATTTTTGTTTTTGTTGTGATTGCTTTTTAGCATCTTCATCATGAAATATTTGCCAGTTCCTATGTCCAGAATGGTATTTGCTAGGTTGTCTTCCAGGGTTCTTTTAGTTTTGGTTTTACATTTGAGTCTTTAATCCATCTTGAGTTAATTTTTGTATATAGTGTAAAGAAGTTGTCCAGTTTTAATCTTCTGCATATGGCTATCCAATTATCCCAGCACCATTTATTGTATAGGGAATCCTTTCCCCATTGCTTGTTTTTGTCAACTTTGTCAAAGATCAGGTGATTGTAGGTGTGCAGCCTTATTTCTTAGCTCTCTACTCTGTTTCATTGGTCTATGTGTCCATTTTGGTACCAGTACCATGCTGTTTTAGTTACGGTAGTAGCCCTGTAGTATATTTTGTAGTCAGGTAACATGATGACTCCAGCTTTGTTCTTTTTGCTTAGGATTGCCTTGGCTATGCGGGCTCTTTGTTGGTTCCATATGAATTTTTAAAATAGTTTTTTTTGTAGTTCCATGAGGAATGTCACTTGTAGTTTGGTAGGAATAACATGGAATCTGCAAATTGCTTTGGGAAGTATGGCCATTTTTACAATATTGAGTCTTCCAGTCCATGAGCATGGAATGATTTTCCATTTATTTGTGCCATCTCTGATTTCTTTCAGCAGTGTTTTGTAACTCTACTTGTGGAGATCTTTCACTGCCTTGGTTAGCTGTTTTCATAGCCATTTTATTCCTTTTTTTAATTTGGCAATTGTGAATGGTTTGCATTCCTGATTTGGCTCTTGGCTTGGCTGTTGTTGGTGTATACAAATGCTAGTTATTTTTGTACATTGATTTTGTATCCTGAAACTTTGGTGAAGGTAGTTATTGGCTGAAGGAGCTTTTGGGCCAAGACTATGGGATTTTCCAGATATAGAATCATGTTGTCTGCAAACAGGGATAGTTTGACTTCCTCCTTTCCTATTTGGATGTCCTTTATTTCTTTCTCTTGCCTTGTTGCTCCAGCCAAGCCTTTAAATACTATGTTAAATATGAATGATGAGAAAGGGCCTCCTTGTCTTATGCTGCTTTTCAAGGGGAATGCTTCCAGCTTTTGCCCATTCCATATGATGTTAGCTGTGGATTTTTCATAGATGGATCTTACTATTTTGAGACATTTTCTTTCAATATCTAGTTTATTGAGTGTTTAACATGAAGAAGTGTTGAATTTTATTGAAAGCCTTTTCTGCATCTATTGAGATAAGCATGTGGTTTCTGTCTTTACTTCTGTTTATGTGATGAATCACATTTATTGATTTGCATACATTGAACCAACCTTGCATTCCAGGGATAAAGCCTACTTGATTGTGGTAGATAAGCTTTTTGATGTGCTGTTGGATTCAGTTTGCCATTATTTTGTTGAGGATTTTTGCTCTGATGTTCATCAAGAATATTGGCCTGAAGTTTTCTCTTTTTTGGTACATCTCTGCCAGGCTTTGGTATCAGAATGATGTTGGTATTATAGAATGAGTTAGGGAGGAGTCTCTCCTCCTCAATACTTTGGAATAGTTTCAGTAGGAATGGTAACAGCTCTTCTTTGTACATCTGGTACAAAGGAGTATTTGGCTGTGAATTTGTCTGGTCTTGGGCTTTTTTTTTTTTTTCTTTTTGGTTGGTAGGCTATTTGTTGCTAATTGAAATTTATAGTTGATTATTGGTCTATTCAGGGATTCAATTTCTTCCTGATTCAGTCTTGTGAGTGTGTATGTATCAAGAATTTATATATTTCTTATAGATTTTCTAGTTTTTGTACATGGGGTGTTCATAACAGTCTCTGAAGGTTTTCTGTGTTTCTGTGGGGTCCATGTTAATATCCCACTTGTCATTTCTAACGATTTATTTGGGTCTTCTCTTTTATTCTTTGTTAGTCTATATGTATCCTGTTAATGTTTTTAAAAAACCATCTACTGGATACATTGATCTTTTGAATGGTTTTTCTTGTCTCAATCGCCTTTAGTTCAGCTCAGATTTTGGTTATTTCTTGTCCTCTGCTAGCTTTGCTGCTGGTTTGCTCTTGCTTCTCTAGTTCTTTTAGTTGTGGTGTTAGGTTGTTTATTTGAGATCTTTTTAACTTTTCAATGTGGGTATTTAGTGCTATAAACTTCCCTTTTGATATTGCCTTAGCTGTGTCCCAGAGATTCTGTTATGTTGTATCTTTGTTCTCATTAGTTTCAAAGAACTTCTTGATTTCTGCCTCAGTATCATTTTTACCCAAGAGTCATTCAGGAGCAAGTTGTTTAATTTCCATGTAATTGTATGGTTTTGAGCAATTTTCTTAGCCTTGAATTCTACTTTTATTACACTGGACTTTTATTTGTAGGTGACCTGTCCTTTCTCTCTATCTGCCTTTTACATTTTTTCTTTCATTTCAGCCTTGGAGAATCTGATGATTATGTGTCTTGGGGATCATCTTCTTGTTAAGTATTTTGTGGGGGTACTCTGCATTTCTGAATTTGAATTTTGGCCTCTCTAGCTAGGTTGGGGAAGTTCTCATGGATGTTATCCTGAAATATGTTTTCCAAGTTGCTTCTGTTCTCCCTATCTCTTTCAGGGACATCAATGAGTCATAGATTCGGTCTCTTTACATAATCCCATATTTCTTGGAGGTTTTGTTAATTTCTTTTCTTTCTTTTTTCTTTATTCTTGTCTGTCTTATTTCAGAAAGCCAATCTTCAAGCTCTGTGTTTTTTTCCCTCCACCTGGTCTATTCTGCTGTTAATACTTGTGATTGCATTATGAAATTATGTCAGTGTGTGTTCCCATTTTATCAAGTCGGTTATGTTCTTTTCTATATTGGCTATTTTGTATGTCAGCTCAGGTGTTGTTTTATTGTCATTCTTAGCTTCCTTATACTGGGTTTAACATTCTCCTGAATGTTGATGGCCTTTGTTCCTATCCATATTCTGAATTCTGTTTCTGCCATTTCAGCCATCTCAGCTTGGTTAAGAACGCTTGCTGGAGAAGTAGTGTGGTGGTTTGGAGGAAAGAAGAGACTCTGGCATTTTGAGTTGTCAGAGTAATTGTGTTGGTTTTCTCTCATCTTTGTGGGCTGATATTCCTTCAGTCTTTGAAGTTGCTGTTCTATGAATGGACTTTTTTTTCTTTTATCCTATTTGATGACCTTGAGTGTTTGATTGTGGTATAAAGTGGGTTCAGTTGACTGCCTTCATTTCTGGAAGATTTTAAGGGACCAAGTCTTGGTTCAGGACTCCTGGGTTGCATGCTGTAACTCTAGGGAACTGGTATCAGACCCCAGCTTTGTTATCTGGATCCTGGACGTTAGGAACTTGCTGTACTGGAGTGGCTGAGGTGCTCCCAGGCCACTGGTCACAGCACTCACAGCACTATGAGGGATGGTGCCAGCTAAAGCACTTCATAGGGAGGGTAGTGGCAGAGGGATTCATCCTCATTCCCACATGCCAGCAACAGTGGCAGTGCAAGAGGGTGCATGCTTGTCCGCTGCAGCAGGATGCTAGCAGGTGCTGGCCTCTATGCAGGCATTCCCAGCAGTGGTGATGGCAGTATGGCTTAGAGGGCCAGGGGCCCCTGCTGGTGACTGTGTGTGCATTTGCGCCAGTAGTGGTGTTAGCGCTGGGATTTGGCACTGGTGGGCACACGACTGTGTGTGCCCTCTGTGTGCATTCATATTGGCAGTGGTTGCTGCTCAGGGCAAGGGTGGGCCTGCTTTCTTCCACGCCTAGTTTTGCACCAGCTGCAGTGTTGACACAGGGGTGTGGCTTTTGGGGAGCAGAACTGGCAAGGTCCGTGCCTGCCAATGCTCTGAGGACAATGGCATTGAGTTGGGGGGAAGGGAGGGCAGGGTGTCTCAAGTGGCCAGCAGTGTCACTGCAGGGTGCATGCACACATGGACGCTGGCAGGGAAGGGAAGGGAAGGGAAAGTCTGCCTGTGCACACATGTGCCAGCAAAGCAATGTAGGGGGTGGCTGTGGGAGAGTGTGTCCATGCATGACGGCATGAGGGAGACTCCAGTGGGGGGAGGGTGTGGGTGGACAGGTGCATGTTTGTGGGAGTTGCAGTGCTGGAACTCTGCTGGTCAGGTGTGGTCTGCCAGTGCAGCTATGATGTGGGCCTCCAGGTGATACCTGGGGGGTGTACTGCAAGCAGGCATGGCCAGGCTGGGGCCCTGTGAGAGGTCAGTGGACTGAGGAGTGTTCAGGTTGGATTCGCCCCCTCTAATGGGCAAGACTGACCTACAGAGTTCAGTCTATCAGTTCCCCTAGGGCTGAAATCTCCTATGGGAGCAAGTCGAGCATAGAGGAATGGGCATCCCTGGCTGTGCTCCACTACAGATGTTCTCATACCAAACCCTCTGGCTTCCACACCAGCTGGAGTTCTGCCATTTCTCTAAGCAGTTCTCCCTGCCAAGTCAAGTATCCCTGATGGCTGAGGGGTCTTCTGCCAGGATTCCAGATGCCCACAGTGAGAGTGGATTGCTGCTTGCCTGTTCAACTTACCCCATTCTGCAGGAGTTGTTGGGGGCCAAGAATGAGTCCCAGTGTGCAGTAGCCCCATGAATGGTTCCCAGCTTCCTTCCCCTTCAGACCAACATCTGTGTCTTCCCTCCATCCACTCTTAATTCCTTTCCTCTGAAGGAAAGGAGCATGCCGGAAGATCTTAAGATCTGCTAGGAGCATGCCAGTCTTCCCGATATCCTAGTCCAGGGGTGTCCAATCTTTTGGCTTCCCTGGGCCACATTGGAATAAGAATTGTCTTGAGCCAGGCCACACATAAAATACAGTAACAATAGCTGATGAGCTAAAAAAAAAAAAAAAAAAAAATCACAAAAATCCTCTTTTTTTTTTTTTTTTGAGATAGAGTCTCGCTCTGTTGCCCGGGCTGGAGTGCAGTGGCATGATCTCACCTCACTGCAACCTCCACCTCCCAGGTTCAATTGATTCTCCTGCCTTAGTCTCCCCAGTAGCTAGGATTACAGGCACATGCCACCACATCCATTTAATATTTGTATTTTGCAGAAACGGGGTTTCACTATGTTGACCAGGCTGGTCTTGAACTCTTGACCTGAAGTCATCCACCCACCTTGGCCTCCCAAAGTGCTGGGATTATAGGCATGAGCCACCATGCCCAGCCAAAATCTCATAATGTTTTTAAGAAAGTTTATGAATTTGTGTTGGGTTGGGCCACATTCAAAGCTGTCTTGGGCTGCACACAGCCTGTGGGCTGCAGATCAGACAAGTTTGTCCTATGCCTTTAGTGGGAGATATTCTTCCTGGCTGCATCTAGTTGACCATCTTGGAGCAACAATTGGTATTGATTTCTAGTTTTTTTGCATTGTAGTATGAGAGTATGATTGGTATGATTTCAACTTTTTTGAATATATTGAAGATTGCTTTGTGACTGAGCATGTGGTTGTTATTAGAATATGTTCTATGTGCAAATGAGAAGAATGTCTATTCTGTAGTTGTTGGGTGAAGTGTTCTGTAGATTTCTATTAGGTCCAATTGATCAAATACAGAGTTTAAGTGTAGAGTTTCTTTGTTAGTTTTTTGCCTCAATGATCTGTCTAATGCTGTAAGTGAGTGTTGAAGTCTCCTACTATTACTGCGTGGTTGTCTAAGTCTTTTTGTAGGCCAAGAATTTGTTTTATGCATCTGAGTGCTCCAATGTTGGGTGCATATATATTTAGGATACTTAAGGCTTCTTGGTGGATTTTACCCTTTATCACTATATAATGTCCTTTATTGTCCTTCTTTTATTGGTTTAATGTCTGTTTTACCTGATATAAAAATAGTGACTCTTGCTCTTTTTTGCTTCCCATTTGTGTGGTAGATCTTACTCCACCCTTTTATTTTAAGCCTGTGTGCATTGTTACTTGTGAGATGGGTCACTTGAAGACAACAGATGGTGGAATCTTTTTATCTAGCCTTTCACTCTGTGTCTTTTAAGTGGGGTATTTAGCCTGTTTACATTCAAGGTTAGTATTGATATGTGTGATTTTGATCCTGTCATGGTGTTGGTAGTTGGTTTTTAGTTGATTGTATAGTTGCTTTATAATGCTTGTGGGCTGTGTGCTTAAGTGTGCTTTTGTGGCAGCAGGTGTTGTTCTTTTAAATCCATGTTTAGCACTCCCTTAGAGACTTTTTTTTAAGACTGGTCTAGTTGAAACATATTCCCTTGGCATTTGCTTATCAGAGAAGGGTTTCAGCTCTCTTTCACTTGTGAAGCCTAGTTTGACAGGATAGGAAATTCCTGGTTGGAATTTCTTTTCTTTAAGAAAACCAAAAAAATGCTATATGCCTCATAATATCTTCTAGCTTATAAGATTTCTACTGAGAGGTCTTCTGTTGCCTGATGGGGTTCCTTCTGTAGGTGACCTGGGAGAGTATTTCTTAATCCCCTCAGTTGGCTGGAAGTCCTTCTATGCCTTGATATTTTGAAAGCCCTTGCCTGAATCACAACTCTGTTACCTACTGATGTCTGACTTTGTAAAATCTTTGAAAGTGCTCCCTCACCTTGCGGCAATGGAATAGTCATGCACAAAAGGCACCTAGCACAGTCTAACACTGAGTAACCACTCAGTCAGTGTTTGCTATCAGCTTTTCCTCATGGTGTTATTAGAGCAGAAACACATTAAACAGAGCTATCATCATAACTGCATGTATCCATGCTTTGAACAGCACAGTCCTGGTTATCATGATGGGTGTTGCTATCCCCATTTTCCTGATAGTGAAATATTAATATTTCACAGCTCTCTTGTAATTAAGGTCACAGAGCTAGAATAAGATAGTAGGAGACATGGAAGACAGGCCTGCTGGCCTCTGGGTTGATGCTCTCTCTACCTGTGACTGACTGATAGATCCACAACTCCTATTTATTCTCTGACTTCCCAGTATTGTTGCTGTTCCCACTTACCTATAGAAGCCAATTGTATGTTTTGCTCACTATTATATTTCTAGCACTGAGAATAAAATCTGGCTAGTAAATGATCAATAAAAGTTTGTTGCAAGAGAGACCTGATCCCTGGAACTAGTCTGGACATGTGATCTTACCTCTCTGGATTTTTCAGGTTACATTTCCCAAGAGGCTGAGAATCAAGCAGGTAGAATTGGGAAATAATTCTGTCCTAACCTCTTTACTGAAAGTGTGATCTTGGGCATGTTTTTAAGACACTTTGAACTCATTTTTATTTCTTGTTAACATGTGAATATAATATGGGTTATGCAGGGTTGGTATACTAATAAGATGTGTATGAAGAACCCAACATTCTCCTTATTTCATTCAATAGATACTTGTTGGATATGTACCTTTCAAGTATGGAAAACCTAGATGTCGGCTGTGGAAACAAAACTCATCTTCAAAAGGAAAATAAAAATCAGACCTATGCTAGATACCATGTTACACATATTTGAGAAAAATTCTCAGGCAAGTACAGTTTTTTTTTTTTTTTTCCAATTCTGTTGAACTTGGTGTCCTCTAAGTTGCTAAAACCTAACATCTGGAAACTAAAAATAATCTCTTTGATCATAAATGTCTCTGTTTTTCTTTCTTATGAAAGCCCCTATTCCTGCGTTACTTTTAAAGTTTGGCAAACATTGAATAAACAATTATGTAAGACCTAAAACAATAGCCCCCAAATTAAAGATGGCTTAAAACTGTATCACTTGATAGAGTTGAACACTAATTCTTACTAATTATCATAAGTTGCATTTTTAGATAATATGTTTATTTCACTTACATATTTATAACTTTAAAAGTAAAATGTTCCCAGTTCCAAGACAGCTGAATAGGAACAGCTCCAGTCTACAGCTCCCAGCATGAGTGACACAGAAGATGGGTGATTTCTGCATTTCCAACTGAGGTACTGGGTTCATCTCACTGGGGCTTGTTGGACAGTGGATGCAGTCCATGCAGTGTGAGCCGAAGCAGGATGGGGCATTGTCTCAACGGGGAAGTGCAAGGGGTCAGGAAATTCCCTTTCCTAGCCAAGGGAAGACATGACAGATGGTACCTGGAAAATCGGGACACTCCCACCCTAATACTATGCTTTTCCAACAGTCTTAGCAAATGGCACACCAGGAGATTATATCCTGCACCTAGCTTGAAGGGTCCCATGCCCACAGAGCCTCACTCACTGCTAGCACAGCAGTCTGAAATTGAACTGCAAGGCAACAGCAAGGCCAGGGGAGGGATATCTGCCATTGCTGAGGCTTGAGTAGGTAAACGAAACAGCCAGGAAGCTCAAACTCAGTGGAGTCCACTGCAGCTCAAGGAGGCCTGCCTGCCTGCCTCTGTAGGCTCCACCTCTGAAGGCAGGGCATAGCTGAGCAAAAGGCAGCAGACACTTCTGCAGACTTAAATGTCCCTGTCTGACAGCTTTGAAGTGAGTAGAAGTTCTCCCAGCATGGAGCTTGAGATCTGACAATGGACTGCCTCTTCAAGTGGGTCCCTGACCTCCAAGTAGCCTAACTGGGAGATACCTCCCAGTAGGGGCCAACTGACACCTCATACAGCCGGGCGCCCCTCTGAGATGAAGCTTCCAGAGGAAGGATCAGGCAGCAACATTTACTGTTCTGCAATATTTGCTGTTTTGCAGCGTCTGCGGGTGATACCCAGGCAAACAGTATCTGGAGTAGACCTCCAGCATACTCCAACAGACCTGCAGCTGATGGTCCTGACTGCTAGAAGGAAAACTAACAAACAGAAAGGACATCCACACCAAAACCCCATCTGTATGTCACCATCATCAGAGACCAAAGGTAGATAAAACCACAAAGATGGGGAGAAACCAGAGCAGAAAAGCTGAAAATGCTAAAAATCAGAGCACCTCTTCTACTCCAAAGGGACACAGCTCCTCACCAGCAATGGAACAAAGCTGGACAGAGAATGACTTTGACGATTTGAGAGAAGTAGGCTTCACACGATTGGTAATAACAAACTTCTCCGAGCTAAAGGAGGATGTTTTCAAACCCATTGCAAAGAAGCTAAAAACCTTGAAAAAAGATTAGAAAATGTGGCACATATACACCATGGAATACTATGCAGCCATAAGAAAGGATGAGTTTGTGTCCTTTGTAGGGACATGGATGAAGCTGGAAAACATCATTCTCAGCAAACTATCGCAAGAACAGAAAACCAAACACCGCATGTTCTCACTCATAGGTGGGAACTGAACAATGAGATCACTTGGACTCGGGAAGGGGAACATCATATACCGGGGCCTATCACGGGGAGGGGGGAGGGTGGAGGGATTGCATTGGGAGTTATACCTGATGTAAATGATGAGTTGATGGGTACTGATGAGTTGATGGGTGCAGCATGCCAACATGGCACAAGTATACATATGTAACAAGCCTGCACATTATGCACATGTACCCCAGAACTTAAAGTATAATAAAAAAAAAAAAAGATTAGACAAATGGCTAACCAGAATAAACAGCATAGAGAAGACCTTAAATGACCCGATGGAGCTGAAAACCATGGCATGAGAACTACATGACACATGCACAAGCTTCAGTAGCCAATTTGATCAAGTGGAAGAAAGGGTATCAGTGATTGAAGATCAAATGAATGAAATGAAGCAAGAACAGAAGTTTAGAGAAAAAAGAGTAAAAAGAAATGAACAAAGCCTCCAAGAAATATGGGACTATGTGAAAAGACCAAATCTACATCTGATTGGTGTACCTGAAAGTGACGGGGAGAATGAAACCAAGTTGGAAAACACTTTTCAGGATATTATACAGGAGAAATTCCCCAACCTAGCAAGGCAGGCCAACATTCAAATTCAGGAAACACAGAGAATGCCACAAAGATACTCCTCGAGAAGAGCAACTCCAAGACACATAATTGTCAGATTCACCAAAGTTGAAGTGAAGGAAAAAATGTTAAGGTCAGTCAGAGAGAAAGGTCGGGTTACCCACAAAGGGAAGCCTGTCAGACTAACAGTGGATCTCTCAGCAGAAACCCTACAGACCAGAAGAGAGTGGGGGCCAATATTCAACATTCTTCAAGAAAAGAATTTTCAACCTGGAATTTCATATCCAGCCGAACTAAGCTTCATAAGTGAAGGAGAAATAAAATCCTTCACAGACAAGCAAATGCTGAGAGATTTTGTCACCACCAGGCCTGCCTTATAAGAGATCATGAAGGAAGCACTAAACATGGAAAGGAACAACTGGTACCAGCAACTCCAAAAACGTGCCAAATTGTAAAGACCATCAATGCTAGGAAGAAACTGAAACAACTAATGAGCAAAATAACCACCGAACATCATAATGACAGGATCAAATTCACACATAACAATATTAACCTTAAATGTAAATGGGCTAAATGCTCCAGTTAAAAGACACACTGGTAAATTGGATAAAGAGTCAAGACCCATCAGTGTGATGTATTCAGCAGACCCATCTCACGTGCAGAGACACACATAGGCTCAAAATAAAGGGATGGAGGAAGATCTACCAAGCAAATGGAAAACAAAAAAAAGCAGGGGTTGCCATCCTAGTCTCTGATAAAACAGACTTTAAACCAACAAAGATCAAAAGAGACAAAGAAGGCCATTACATAATGGTAAAGGGATCACTGTAACAAGAAGAGCTAACTATCCTAAATATATGTACGCCCAATACAGGAGCACCCAGATTCATAAAGCAAGTCCTTAGAGACCTACAAAGAGACTTAGACTCCCACACAATAATAATGGGAGACTTTAACACCCCACTGTCAACCTTAGACAGATCAACGAGACAGAAAGTTAACAAAGATATCCAGGAATTGAACTCAGCTCTGCACTAAGCAGACCTAATAGACATCTACAGAACTCTCCACCCCAAATCAACAGAATATACATCCTTCTCAGCACCACATCGCACTTATTCCAAAATTGACCACATAATTGGAAGCAAAGCACTCCTCAGCAAATATAAAAGAACAAAAATCACAACAACCTGTCTTTCAGACCACAATGCAATCAAACTAGAACTCAGGATTAAGAAACTCACTCAAAACCGTTCAACTATGTGGAAACTGAACAACCTGCTCCTGAATGACTATTGGGTACATAATGAAATGAAAGCAGAACTAAAGATGTTCTTTGAAACCAACGAGAACAAAGACACGACATACCAGAATACCGGGAACATTCAAAGCAGTGTGTAGAGGGAAATTTATAGCACTAAATGCTCACAAGAGAAAGCAGGAAAGATCTAAAATTGACACCCTAACATCACAATTAAAAGAACTAGAGAAGCAAGAGCAAACACATTCAAAAGCTAGCAGAAGGCAAGAAATAACTAAGATCAGAGCAGAACTGAAGGAGATAGAGACAAAAAACCCTTCAGAAAAATCAACGAATCCAGGAGTTGGTTTTTTGAAAAGATCAACAAAAGTGACAGACCGCTAGTAAGACTAATAAAGAAGAAAAGAGAGAAGAATCAAATAGACGCAATAAAAATTGATAAAGGGGATATCAGCAGCAATCCCACAGAAATACAAACTACCATCAGAGAATACTATAAACACCTTTACCCAAATAAACTAGAAATTCTAGAAGAAATGGATGAATTCCTGGACACATACACCCTCCCAAGACTAAACCAGGAAGAAGTTGAATCCCTGAATAGACCAATAACAGGCTCTGAAATTGAGGCAATAACTAATAGCCTACCAACCAAAGAAAGTCCAGGACCAGAAGGATTCACAACCGAATTCTACTAGAGGTACAAGGAGGAGCTGGTACCATTCCTTCTAAAACTGTTCCAGACAACAGAAAAAGAGGGAATCCTCCCTAACTCATTTTATGAGGCCAGCATCATCCTAATACCAAAGCCTGGCAGAGACACAACAAAAAAAGAGAATTTTAGACCAATATCCCTGATGAACATTGATGCAAAAATCCTCAATAAAATACCGGCAAACCAAATCCAGCAGCACATCAAAAAGGTTATCCACCATGATCAAGTGGGCTTCATCCCAGGGATGCAAGGCTGCTTCAACATACACAAATCAATAAATGTAATCCATCATATAAACAGAACCAAACACAAAAACCACATGATTATCTCAATAGATGCAGAAAAGGCCTTCAACAAAATTCAACAGCCTTTCATGCTAAAAACTCTCAATAAACTAGGTATTGATGGAACATATCTCAAAATAATAAGAGCTATTTATGACAAACCCACAGCCAATATCATCCTGAATGGGCAAAAACTGGAAGCATTCCCTTTGAAAACTGACACAAGACAGGGATGCCCTCTTTCACTACTCCTATTCAACATAGTGTTGGAAGTTCTGGCCAGAGCAATCAGGCAGGAGAAAGAAATAAAGGGTATTCAAATAGGAAGAGAGGAAGTAAAATTGTCTCTGTTTGCAGATGACATGATTGTATATTAGAAAACCCCATTGTCTCAGCCCAAAATCTCCTTAAACTGATGGCAACTTCAAAGTCTCAGGATACAAAATCAATGTGCAAAAATCGCAAGCATTCCTATACACCAATAACAGACAGAGAGCCAAATCAAGAGTGAACTCCCATTCACAATTGCTTCAAAGAGAATATACCTAGGAGTCCAAATTAAAAGGGGTGTGAAGGACCTTTTCAAGGAGAACTACAAACCACTGCTCAACGAAATAAGAGGACACAAACAAATGGAAGAACTTTCCATGCTCATGGATAGGAAAAATCAATCATTAAAATGGCCATACTGCCCAAGGTAATTTATAGATTCAATGCCAACCCCATCAAGCTACCAATGACTTTCTTCACAGAATTGGAAAAAACTACTTTAAAGTTCATATGGAACCAAAAAAGAGCCCGCATTGCCAAGACAATCCTAAGCCAAAAGAACAAAGCTGGAGGCATCAAGTGACCTGACTTCAAACTATACTACAAGGCTACTGTAACAGCATGGTACTACTACCGAAACAGAGATATAGACCAATGGAACAGAAAAGAGCCCTGAGAAATAATGCCACACATCTACAACCATCTGATCTTTGACAAACCTGACAAAAACAAGAAATGAGGAAAGGATTCCCTATTTGATAAGTGGTGCTGGGAAAACTGGCTAGCCATATGTAGAAAGCTGAAACTAGATCCCTTCCTTACACCTGATACAAAAATTAATTCAAGATGTTTTAAAGACTTAAATGTTAGACCTAAAACCCTAAAAACAGTAGAAGAAAACCTAGGCAATACCATTCAGGACATAGGCATAGGCAAAGACTTCATAACTAAAACACCAAAAGCAATGGCAACAAAAGCCAAAATTGGCAAATGGGATCTAATTCAACTAAAGAGCTTCTGCACAGCAAAAGAAACTACCGTCAGAGTGAACAGGCAACCTACAGAATGGGAGAAAATTTTTACAATCTACGCATCTGACAAAGGGCTAATATCCAGAATCTACAAAGAACTTAAAGAAATTTACAAGAAAAAAAATCACACAACCCCATCAAGAAGTGGGCAAAGGATGTGAATAGACACTTCTCAAAAGAAGACTTTTATGCAGCCAACAGACACATGAAAAAATGCTCATCATCACTGGCCATCAGAGAAATGCAAATCAAAACCACAATGAGATACCATCTCACACCAGTTAGAATGGCAATCATTCAAAAGTCAGGAAACAACAGGTGCTGGAGAGGATGTGGAGAAATAGGAACACTTTTACACTGTTGCTGGGACTGTAAACTAGTTCAACCATTGTGGAAGACAGGGTAGCGATTCCTCAAGGATCTAGAACTAGAAATACCATTTGACCCAGCCATCCCATTACTGGGTATATACCCAAAGGATTATAAATCATGCTGCTATAAAGACACATGCACACGTATGTTTATTGTGGCAATATTCACAATAGCAAAGTCTTGGAAGCAGCCCAAATGTCCATCAATGATAGACTGGATTAAGAAAATATGGTGCACATACACCATGGAATACTATGCAGTCTTAAAAAAGGATGAGTTCATGCCCTTTGTAGGGACATGGATGAAGCTGGAAACCATCATTCTGAGCAAATTATCACAAGGACAGAAAACCAAACACCGCATGTTCTCACTCATAGGTGGGAATTGAACAATGAGAACACTTGGACACAGGGTGGGGAACATCACACACTGGGGTCTGTCGTGGGGTGGGGAGGGAGCGGGGAGGGATAACATTAGGAGATATACCTAATGTAAATGACAAGTTAATGGGTGCAGCACCCCAACATGGCACATGTGTACATATGTAACAAACCTACACATTGTGCACATTTACCCTAGAACTTAAAGTATAATAATAAAAAAAGTAAAATGTTACTACAAAGCTTAAAATAGCTTTAAAAAACTAGTTTCCTATGTCATTCCTTCCCATCCTGATATCCTTCACCTTAAACTTTTGCTTATTTATTCTGGTATTTACTTGCATATTTCCAAATATTAAGCTTATATGAATATTTCCTCATTATCAATTTTAGACACATTGGTTGGCTGCTTAATATGGAAGATGAAATTTTTAGCTCTGTTACTCAAAGGGTCCCATCATTGTCTCTGTTCTGTCTGTGCCCTATACATTGAAATTGTGGACATCTTTGTATATCACTTGATTTCAGCTCCTTATCAGTAACTAGATTTGTGACCAGGGAGAGAAGTTACACAAATATTTGTCAATGTGGAGGTCACAGTAACTGGCTTTTTCAGAGCAGATTCATGGAGTATTGGGGAAGATAGAGGAGGGAAGGAGTGGCAGACAGAGAGAAATAGAGAGAGAGAGAATAATTCTCAGGTTTTTGGTTGAGTTGCAGGGCCTTTTGGATGTCTGATTGGAGATGTCCTTCAAATCTTCTACTGTACAGGGTCTATGACTCAGGGAGGGAGGAATTAGCTTAAACAGTGATCAATGTCAGATGACTGGAAGCTTTGGGTAGTGATGTGGTTATCCAGAGATCACGTATAGAATGACAAGAACAGAAGTCAGAGCTGGAAGACTACAGTATTTAAAAAGCAAGCAAGGGAAGAGGATCTCAAGGGGGAGACTTATAAAAAGTGGTCAGAGAGGTAGAAGGATAATTGGAAGGAGCTGCTGTCACAGGGGCTGAGAAATGGAAAGTTTCATGAAGGCAGGATGTCAACTGTGCTCAAGACTGCAGAGAAGTCAAGTAAAGTAAGGACTGAAGTGAGTCATTTAGTTCCATTAATAAGAAAATTATTGGTGATTGTGGGAAGGAAAGATTCCATGGATGTGAGAGAAAGAGGACAGATTGCAGTGTATTGAGGATGGAAGGAGAGGTGATCAATTACAGCAAGACAATGTAGTCTACACTTTCAAGAAGCTTGGCATTGAAAAGAATAGAAATTATAGGATAGTAGCAGAAGAGGTGTATGTTGTTATTTCAGTTTTATTTTGTGCCAAAATGACTCCAAAAACTATTGGTTTAAAACAACAAAATGTATTATACATTGTGATTTTGTGGGCTAGGTAATTCCTCTGTTTCACATGGCATTGCCTGGTGGGGAGGTCACTATTTGGTGTGGATATTGAAGGGTGGCTTTATTCACATGCCTGTCACCTTGAAAAGAATAACTTGGAAGAATGGGATAAGCTGGTCCCTTTTCCTTCTCCATATTGTCTCAGACCTTCTCTATACAATCTTTCCAGCAGGGTAGTCAGACATCTTGCATGGCAGCTCAGACTCCTAAAATCCAAAGCAGAAACAGTTCTCTTAAAGACTAGGCCTGAAACTGTCATAGTGTCACTTCTGCCATATTGTTTTTGGTCAAAGAAGTCTCAGGCAAGCCCAGAGTCATGTCACCTCTCAATGAAAGAAGTGTTGAGAAATTGTGTGCATTGTAAATCTGTCATAATAGTATTCAGAGAGTGGCTTTTTCCTCCAAGAAATAAGTTGCACCTTTGTTTACAATTGTTTCATCACTATTTTCTTAGGATAAAGGGCAGTTCCCAGAGGATGAAAGTGTACGAGGGCCATAGAAGTGCTGCTTTTTTGGACACAGATATAGGGAGTGGGTGTACTTCTGCACTGAAAAGAGAATTACCATTTCATCTAGCAATCCTATTATTGATTATATACTCAAAGGAATGTAAATAATTCTACCATAAAGATACATGCACGTGTATGTTCATCGCAGTGCAATTCACAACAGCAAACACAAGGAACCAACTTAAATGTCCATCAACAGTGGACTGGATAAAGAAAATGTGATACAACATGGAATACTATGTGGCCATAAAAATGAGCGAGATCATATCGTTTGCAGCAGCATGGATGGAGCTGGAGACCATTCACCTAAGCAACTAATGCAGGAACAGAAAATCAAATACTGCGTGTACTCAGTTATAAATGGGAGCTAAACATTGAGAAGATATGGACACAAAGAAGGGAACAACAGACACCAGGGTCAACTAGACT
The DNA here is from genome assembly GCF_024542745.1 of Macaca thibetana thibetana. NCBI lineage: Eukaryota > Metazoa > Chordata > Mammalia > Primates > Cercopithecidae > Macaca > Macaca thibetana. Next base: position 54,565,953 of record NC_065598.1, read on the forward strand.
TGAGGGTGGAAGGTGGGAGGAGGGTGAGCATCAAAAATCTATCTATTGGGTACCATGCTTATTACCTGGGTGGTGAAATAATCTGCACACCAAACCCCCATGACACAAAATGTACCTATATAACAAGCCTGCACATGTACCTCTGAACCTAAAATAAAATGTTTTTAAAAACGAAAATGGAGCTTTCAGACTTAGTCACTGAGTTCCAAATAACAGGGGGAAAATAACTTTATAGCTGATAACCACTACTTTAACCAAGTAATCAGGGTTGATGTCGGCAGTAATAACTCATACTGATATCATGTACCCCATCTGTGAATGCTCTGTATCATTCTATTCGTATTTTCCAAAACCCACAAACCAACTCCAATCATGGGAAAACATTAGATAAACCCAAATTCGACAAAATACCTGACCAGTATTCCTCAAAATTGTCAAGGTCATCAAAAACAAGGACAAACTGAAAAATTGTCAGTCCAGAGGAGATTGAGGAGCTGTGATGACTAAATGGGATCCTGAAAGAGAAAAAGAACATTAGTGTAAAAAGTAAGGACATCTGAATAACTTATTTCGTTTAGCTGATAGTACCAATATTAATTTCTTGGTTTTGACAAGTGTACCATGGTTATGTAAAATGTTATCAATAGGGAAAACTGGGTGAACTGTATATGGGAACTCTGTCTGTAACTTTTCTATAAACTTAAAATTATTCAAAATCCAAAAGGTTATTTTAAAAATGGTGACTTTCTGCATGTTTCTCTAGGCTTCCTTTTCTGGCTCTGGAAACATTTTCTGAAGCCAAGCTTCAGGGCTCAGGCCTTTGGAAATAGGGTCTATGTCGTTAAAGGATTATGGAGCCCGACATCACTTGGGGAGGGCAATTATGGGTGTCAGGGAGGCCCTGCTCACCTCAGTAAAAACCGTCATCAGTTATTTCACACTGTGTGTCTTTCTGCCTGATTCTCTTTTTTGTACATTCTGTTTTGGGAGATGTTTGTTGGGGGCAAAATTGTCCTGGGTTGAAGGAGAAGAGGAGGCAAGGACATCTCATTCCCTTGCTAACATGGACTGATAAGACAGAGGGCAGAGGAGGAGCTGGTGGAGATGGCATGCAGAGACCACAAATTCACTTCTGCCCCTCAGACCCTACAAGCACTTTGGTTTATTTAATAATCTGTGATTAATCTGATCTTCATCATGAGTGCCTACCTTCTGCATTGGGTAGTCAGTAGTAAAAAACACTAATTTATGTGTAATCGCTAAGGATTATATGATATAATCATTTGAATGGTCTTTTTGTACAGATGCTTAGTCCTTATCTGTGCCTGTGGAAATCCCCTTCCTTCCTTCCTTCCTTCCTTCCTTCCTTCCTTCCTTCCTTCCTTCTTTCCTTCCTTCCTTCCTTCCTTTCTTCCTCCCTCCCTCCCTCCCTCCCTTCTTTCCTTCTTTCCTTCCTTCCTTTTTCTTTCTTTCTTTCTTTCTTTCTTTCTTTCTTTCTTTCTTTCTTTCTTTCTTTCTTTCTTTCTTTCTTTCCTTCCTTCCTTCCTTCCTTCCTCTTTCTCTTTCTTTCTTCCTTCCTTCTTGCTTTCTTCCTTCCTTTTCCTTCCTTCCCTTCTTCTTCTCTTCTTCTTTCTTTCTTTCTTTCTTTCTTTCTTTCTTTCTTTCTTTCTTTCTTTCTTTCTCTCTCTTTCTTTCCCTCCCTCCCTCCTTCCTTCCTTCCTTCCCTCTCTCTCCCTTCCCTCCTTCCCTTTTTCCTCCTTCCTTCCTCCTTCCTTTCTTCCTTTTTCTCACTTCTTTCATTTCCTTCCTTCCTTCCCTCCTTCTTCCTTCCTTTTTTTCTCTCTTTCCTTTCTTTCATTTCTTTGCTTTCTTCTCTTTCTTGAAACAAGGTCTTGCTCTGGCACCCAGACTAGAGTGCACTGGGATGATTATGGCTCACTGCAGCCTTGACCTTCTGGGCTCAAGAGATCCTCCCATGTCAGCCTCCTTTGTAGCTGGGACTACAGGTGCATACCACCATGCTCAGCTAATATTTATTTATTTATTTATTTTTATTTTACTTTAAGTTCTGGATACATGTGCTGAATGTGCAGGTTTGTTACATAAGTATACATGTGCCACTGTGGTTTGCTGCACCTATCAACCTGTCATCTAGGCTTCAAGCCCCGCATGCATTAAGTACTTGTCCCAAAGCTCTCCCTCCGCTTTCCCCCCATCCCCTGACAGGCTCCAGTGTGCAATATTTTCCTCCTTGTGTCCACATATTCCCACTGTTCAACTCCCAACTATGAGTGAGAATGTGCAGTGTCTGGTTTTCTGTTCCTGTGTTAGTTTGCTGAGGATGATGATCTCCAGCTTCATCCATGTCCCTGCAAAGGATATGAACTCATTCTTTTTTATGGCTGCATAGTATTCCATGGTGTGTATGTGTCATATTTTCTTTATTCAGTCTACCATTGATGGGAATTCAGGTTGGTTCCAAGTCTTTGCTATTGTAAACAGTGCTGTGGTAAACATATGTGTGCATGTTGTCTTTATAGTAAAATGATTTATAATCCTTTGGGTTATACCCAGTAATGGGATTGTTGGGTCAAATGGTATTTCTGGTTCTAGATCCTTGATGAATTGCCACACTGTCTTCCACAATGGCTGAACTAATTTACACTCCCACCAACAGCGTAAAAGCATTCCTATTTCTCAACATCCTCGCCAGCATCTGTTGTTTCCTGACTTTTTAATGATCACCATTCTAACTGGCATGAGATGGTATCTCATTGTGGTTGTGATTTGCATTTCTCTAATGACCAGTGATGATGAGCTTTTTCTCATATGTTTGTTGGCTGCATAAATGTCTTCTTTCAAGAAGTGTGTGTTATATCCTTAGCCCACTTTTTGATGGGATTCTTTTTTTTTTTTTTCTTGCAAATTTGTGTAAGTTCCTTGTAGATTCTGGATATTAGGCCTTTGTCAGATGAATAGATTGCAAAAAAATTTTTCCCATTCTGTAGGTTGCCTGTTTACTCTGATGGTAGTTTCTTTTGCTGTGCAGAATCTCTTTAGTTTATTTAGATCCCATTTGCCAATTTTGGCTTTTGTTGCAATTGCTTTTGGTGTTTTAGTCATGAAGTCTTTGCCCATACCTATGTTCTGAATGGTATTGTCTAAGTTTTCTTCTAGGGTTTTAATGGTTTTAGGTTTTACATCTAAGTCTTTAAGATATCTTGAGTAAATTTTTGTATAAGGTGTAAGGAAGGGGTTCAATTTCTGTTTTCTGCATATGGCCAGCCAGTTTTCCTAGGACCATTTATTAAGTAGGGAATCTGTTCCCCATTGCTTGTTTTTCTCAGGTGTGTCAAAGATCAGATGGTTATAGATATGTGGTGTTATTTCTGAGGGCTCTGTTCTGTTCCATTGGTCTGTATCTCTGTTTTGGTATCAGTACCATGCTGTTTTTGTTACTGTAGCCTTGTAGTGTAGTTTGATGTCAGGTAGCGTGATGCCTCCAGTTTTATTATTTTTGCTTAGGATTGTCTTGGCTATATGCACTCTTTTTTGATTCCATATGAAATTTAAAGTAGTTTTTTTCTAGTTCTGTGAAGGAAGTCTATAGTAGCTTGGTAGGAATAGCATTGAATCTATAAATTACTTTGGGCAGTTAGTTCGTTTTCACGATATTGATTCTTCCTATCCATGAGCATGGAATTTTTTTCCATTTGTTTGTGTCCTCCCTTATTTCCTTGGGCAGTGGTTTGTAGTTCTCCTTGAAGAGGGCCTTTCACCTCTCCTGTAAGTTGTATTCCTAGGTATTTTATTTTCTTTGTAGCAATTGTGAATGTGAGTTCACTCATGATTTGGCTCTCTGCTTGTCTGTTATTGGTGTCTCGGAATGCTTGTGATTTTTGCACATTGATTTTGTATCCTGAGACTTTACTGAAGTTGTTTATCAGCTTAAGGAGTCTTTGGGCTGAGACGATGGGGTTTTCTAAATATACAATCATGTTGTCTGCAAACAGAGACAATTTTACTTCCTCTCTTCCTATTTGAATACCCTTTCTTTCTTTCTGTCGCCTGATTGCTCTGGCCAGAACTTCCAACACTATGTTGAATAGGAGTGGTGAGAGAGGTCATCCTTGTCTTGTGCCTGTTTTCAAAGGGATTGCTTCCAGCTTTTGCCCATTCAGTATGATATTGGCTATGGGTTTGTCATAAATATCTCTTTTTTTTTTTTTTTTTTTTTTTTTTTTAAGATGGAGTCTCGCTCTGTCACCCAGGCTGGAGTGCAGTGGTGTGATCTCAGCTCACTGCAAGCTCTGCCTCCCAGGTTCAAGTCATTCTCCTGCCTCAGCCTCCTGAGTAGCTGAGACTACAGGCACCCGCCACCACGCCTGGCTAATTTTTTTTTATTTTTAGTAGAGACGGGGTTTCACCGTGTTAGCCAGAATGGTCTTGATCTCCTGACCTCATGATCTGCCCGCCTCAGCCTCCCAAAGTGCTAATTACAGATGTGAGCCACCGCACCCAACCTAAACAGCCCTTATTACTTTGAGATATGTTTCATCAATACCTAGCTTACTGAGAGGTTTTAATATGAAGGGGTGTTGAATTTTACCGAATGCCTTTTCTGCATCTATTGAGATAAGCATGTGGTTTTTGTCATTAGTTCTGTTTATGTGATAGATTACATTTATTGATTTTCGTATGTTGAACCAGCCTTGCATCCCAGGGATGAAGCCAACTTGATCGTGGTGGATACACTTTTTGATGTGCTGCTGGATTTGTTTTGCCAGTATTTTATTGAGGATTTGCACATCAAAGTTCATCAGGGATACTGGCCTGACATTTTCATTTTGTGTGTGTGTCTCTCTGCCAGGTTTTGGAATCAGGATGATGCTGGCCTCATAAAATGAATTAGGAGAAGTCCATCTTTTTCTATTGTTTGGAATAGTTTTAGAAGGAATGTTACCTGTTCCTCTTTGAACCTCTGGTAGAATTCGGCTGTGAATCTGTCTGGTCCTGGCCTTTTTTTGGTTGATAGGCTACTAATTACTGCCTCAATTTCAGAACTTGTTATTGGTTTATTCAGGGATTCGAATTCTTCCTGGTTTAGTCTTGGGAGGGTGTATGTGTCCAGGAATTTATCCCTTTCTTCCAGATTTTCCACTTTTTTTGCATAGAGGTGTTTATAGTATTCACTGATGGTGGTTTGTATTTCTGTGGGATCAGTGATGAGATCCCCTTTATCATTTTTTATTGTGTCTATATGATTCTTCTCCCTTTTCTCTGTCTGGCTAGTGGTCTGTTTTGTTAATTATTTCAAAAAAAACCCAGCTCTTCAATTCATTGATTTTTTTGAAGGGCTTTCCATGTCTCTATCTCCTTCAGTTCTGCTCTGTTGTTAGTTATTTCTTGTCTTCTACTAGATTCAGAATTTGTTTGCTCTTGCTCCTCTAGTTCTTTTATTTGTGATGTTACGGTGTCAATTTTAGATCTTTCCTGCTTTCTGATGTGGGCATTTAGTGCTATAAATTTCCGTTTAAACGCTGCTTTGGCTGTATCCCAGAGATTCTGGTGCGTTCTGTCTTTGTTCTCGTTGGTTTCAAAGAACTTCTTTATTTCTGATTTAATTTTGTTGTATGTCCAGTAGTCATTCAGGAGCAGGATGTTCAGTTTCCATGTAGTTGTGAGGTTTTGAGTGACTTTCTTAATCCTGAGTTCTAATTTGATTGCACGGTGGTCTGAGAGACTGTTTGTTATGATTTCCATTCTTTCACATTTGCCGAGGAGTGTTTTACTTCCAATTATGTGGTCGATTTCAGAATCAGTGCTATGTGGTGCTGAGAAGAATGTATATTCTGTTGATTTCAGGTGGAGAGTTCTCTATATATCTATTAGGTCCACTTGGTCCAGAGCTGAGTTCAAGTCCTGAATATCTTTGTTAATTTTCTATCTCATTGATCTGTCTAATGTTGACAATAGGGTGTTAATGTCTCCCACTATTATTGAGTGGGTGTGTACGTCTCTTTGTAGGTCTCAAAGAACTTGTTTTATGAATCTGGGTGCTCCTATATTGGGTGGATATATATTTAGGATAGTTAGCTCTTCTTGTTGGATTGATCCCTTTACCATTATGTAATACCCTTCTTTGTCCTTTTTCATCTTTGCTGGTTTAAATTTGTTTAAAGTCTGTTTTTTCAGAGACTAGGAATCTGCTTTTTTTTTTTTTTTTTTTTTTTTTTTTTGCTTTTGGTTTGGTTGGTCAACAATACTCCATTCCTTTATTTTGAGCTATGTGTGTCTTTGCACGTGAGATGGGTCTCCTGAATACAGCACAATGATGGGTCTTGACTCTTTATCCAATTGCCAGACTGTGTCTTTTAACTGGGGCATTTAGCCCATTTATATTTAAGGTTAATATTGTTATGTATGAATTTGATCCTGTCATCATGTTGCTAGCTGGTTATTTTGCACTTAAGTTGATGCAGTTTCTTCATAGTGTTGTTGGTCTTTATATTCTGGTGTGTTTTTGCAGTGACTGGTACCAGTTTTTCCTTTCCATATTTAGTGCTTCCTTCAGGAGCTCTTGTAAGGCAGGCCTGATGGTGACAGAATCCCTCAGCATTTGCTGTTCTGGAAAGGATTTTGTTTCTCCTTCCCTTATGAAGCTTAGTTTGGCTCAGTATGAAATTCTGGGTTGAAAATTCTTTTCTTTATGAATGTTGAACATTGGCCCCCACTCTCTTCTGGCTTGTAGGGTTTCTGCAGAAAGATCTGCTGTTAATCTGATGGGCTTCCATTTATAGGTAATCTGACCTTGGTCTCTGGCTGCCCTTAACATTTTTCCCTTTGTTTCAACCTTGGAGAATCTGATGATTATGTCTTGGGGCTGCTCTTCTCGAGGAGTATCTTAGTGGTGTTCTCTGTATTTCCTGTATTTGAATGTTGGCCTGTCTTGCTAGGTTGGAGAAGTTCTCTTGGATACTACCCTGAAGTGTGTTTTCCAGTTTGCTTTCATTCTCCCCTTCACGTTCAGGGACCCCAATCAATCATAGGTTTGGTCTTTTCACATAGTCTCATATTTGTTTGGGGTTTAATGCATTCCTTCTCATTGTTTTTTCTCTAATCTTGTCTTCACGCCTTATTTCAGTAAGTTGATCTTCAATCTCTGATCTTCCGCCTCATTGATTCAGCTATTGATTCTTGTGTATGCTTCATGAAGATGTAGTCCTCTGTTTTTCTGCTCCCTCGGGTCATTTATGTTCTTCCCTAAAACGAGTTCTTCTAGTTAGCAGTTCCTGTAACCTTTTGTCAAGGTTCTTAGCTTCCTTGCATTGGGTTAGAACATGCTCCTTTAGCTCAGAGGAGTTTGTTATTATTCACATTCTGAAGCCTACTTCTGTCAGTTTGTCAAACTCATTCTTCATCCAGTTTTGTATCCTTGGTGGAGAGGAGTTGCAATCGTTTGGAGGGAAAGAGGCATTCTGGTTTTTGGAATTTTCAGGATTTTTGTGCTGGTTTTTCCTCATCTTCATGGATTTAGCTACCTTTGATCTTTAAGGCTGATGACCTTTGGATGTGGTTTCCATCTGGGTGTCCTTTTTGTTGATGTTGATGTTATTGCTTTCTGTTAGTTAGTTTTTCTTTTTATTATTATTATTATTATACTTTAAGTTCTAGGGTTCATGTGCATAACGTGCAGGTTTGTTACATATGTATACTTGTGCCATGTTGCTGTGCTGCACCCATCAACTCGTCAGCACCCAACAACTCGTCATTTACATCAGGTATAACTCCCAATGCAATCCCTCCCCCCTCCCCCCTCCCCATGATAGGCCCCGGTGTGTGATGTCCCCCTTCCCGAGTCCAAGTGATCTCATTGTTCAGTTCCCACCTATGAGTGAGAACATGCGGTGTTTGGTTTTCTGTTCTTATGATAGTTTGCTAAGAATGATGGTTTCCAGCTGCATCCATGTCCCTACAAAGGACACGAACTCATCCTTTTTTATGGCTGCATAGTATTCCATGGTGTATATGTGCCACATTTTCTTAATCCAGTCTGTCACTGATGGACATTTTGGTTGATTCCAAGTCTTTGCTATTGTGAATAGTGCCGCAATGAACATACGTGTGCATGTGTCTTTATAGCAGCATGATTTATAATCCTTTGGGTATATCCCCAGTAATGGGATGGCTGGGTCATATGGTACTTCTAGTTCTAGATCCTTGAGGAATCGCCATACTGTTTTCCATAATGGTTGAACTAGTTTACAATCCCACCAACAGTGTAAAAGTGTTCCTATTTCTCCACATCCTCTCCAGCACCTGTTGTTTCCTGACTTTTGAATGATTGCCATTCTAACTGGTGTGAGATGGTATCTCATTGTGGTTTTGATTTGCATTTCTCTGATGGCCAGTGATGATGAGCATTTTTTCATGTGTCTGTTGACTGTATGAATGTCTTCTTTTGAGAACTGTCTGTTCATATCCTTTGCCCACTTTTTGATGGGGTTGTTTGTTTTTTTCTTGTAAATTTGTTTGAGTTCTTTGTAGGTTCTGGATATTAGCCCTTTGTCAGATTTTCTTTTAACAGCCAGGCCCGTCTTCTGCAGGTCTGCTGCAGGTTGCTGGAGGACCACTCCAGACCCTGTTTGCCTGGGCATCACCAGTGGAGGCTGCAGGAACAGCAAAGATTGCTTCCTGCCTCTTCCTCTGGAAGCTTTGTCCCAGAGGGGCACTGGCCTGATGCCAGCCAGAGCTGTCCTATATGAGGTGGTTGTGGATCCCTGCTGGGAGGTCTCTCCCAGTCAGGAGGCATGGGGGTCAGGGACCCACTTGAGGAGGCAGTCTGTCCCTTAGCAGAGCTCAAGCACTATGCTGGGAGAAACCTCCTTGTCAGGATCTGCTCTTCTCTTCAGAGACGGCAGGCAGGGACATTTAAGTCCACTGCAGCTGCACCCACAGCCATCCCTTCCCCCAGGTGCTCTATCTCAGGGAGATGGCAGTTTTATCTATACACCCCTGACTGGGCCTCTGCCTTTCTTTCATAGATGCCCTGCCCAGTGAGGAGGAATCTAGAGAGGCAATCTGGCCACAGCCACTTTGCCACCCTGTGATGAGTTCCGCCCATTCCGAGCTTCCAGGTTTCCTTAACATTGTCAGGGGAAAATCGCCTACTCAAGCCTCAGCAATAGTGGATACCCCTCCTCCCACCAAGCTCAATAGTCGCAAGTAGACATCAGACAGCTGGACTGGCAATGAGAATTTCAAGCCAGTGATTCTTAGCTTGCTGGGCTCCATAGGACTGCACCTGCTGAGCAAGACCACCTGGTTCCCTGGATTCAGCCCCCTTTCCAGGAGAGCGAACAGTTGTGTGACACTGGGTTCCAGGTGCTACTGGGGTACCAAAAAAAAAAAAACATAAAACTCCTGCAACTAGCTCAGTGTCTGCCCAAACAACTGCCCAGTTTTGTGCTTGAAACCCAGGGTCCTGCTGGTGTTAGCACAAGAGGGAATCTTTTCGTCTGCAGATTGCAAAAACTGTGGGAGAAGCGTAGAATCTGGACCAGATAGCACAGTATGTTACAGTTTCCCTTGGCTTGGGGAGGGAGATTCCTGACTCCTTGCATTTCACGGGTAGGCAATGCCCCACCCTGCTTCTGCTTGCCCTCCGTGGGCTGCACTCACTGCCTAACCAGTCCCAATAAGACGAACTGGGTACCTCAGTTGGAAATGCAGAAATCCCTTGCCTTCTGTGTTGGTCTTGCTGGGAACTGCAGACCAACGCTTTTCCTATTAGGCTATCTTGCCAGATCCCTGCAACCATCCCATATGAATTTTAAAATAGTTTTCTTCTAATTCCATATAGAATGTCATTCATAGTTTAGTAGGAACACCATTGAATCTATAGATTGCTCTGATCAGTTTGGCTATTTTGAAAATATTGCTTCTTCCTGTTCACAAGCATAGAATGATTTTCCGTTTGTGTCATGTCTGATTTCTTTGAGCAGTGTTTTGTAGTTCTCATAGCAGAGATTGTTCTACTCCCTAGTTAGCTGTATTCCTAGGTATTTTATTCTTTTTGTGGCAATTGTGAATGGGATTGTGCTTCTGATTTGGCTCTGAGCTTCAAGGTAGTTGGTGTACAGAAACGCTCCTGCTTTAGGTACCTTAATTTTGTATCCTGAAAATTTCCTGCAGTTGTTTATAAGATCAAGGAACTTTTGGGTAGAGTGTCCGGGATTTTCTAGGTATGGAATCATATGGTTTGCAAACAGAGGTTGTTTGACTTGCGTGAAAAACATAGTGGAGTAAAAGCAAACACGTGTCAGCAATGGAATGGAAAAATAAAAATGCCCATGAATAAATTTAATTTGAATGTGAAGAACTAATATGTAGCAAAAAACCCAGTCATTGTGCGGGATACGTTAAAAGACTTGAGGAATTGAGGAGTGGCTTTTTTTTTTTTTTTTTGATTGAGAGATTCTAAAATAGATGGCTATTGTCTCAGAGTTAACATGTAATATAAAAATAGTAACTAGTATCTCAACAGGAATATTTTAGCACCTGATCAAATGATTCTGCAGTTCATCTGAAAGACCAACGTGTCAGAATTGATAGAAAAGGAGAAATCAGTGAGGGAGGGCAAGCATTACTTCACATTTCAACTATCATTAAGCTACAGCTATTAAAATACTGCAGTAGTGGTACAGGTATAAACAACTCAATGGAAGAAAATTAAAAGAAGAGAGTTACATACAAAATTGAGTGGGGATGTAGGTGATGATAAAAGAGCCATTTCAAAACAGTGGGTGAAACAGGGATTCAACAACTAAGGTTGAGTTCCTACCACTTTAATGTTGTCCAGCTGGATCAATGATTTTGAACGTACAATAATGCAACCAAGAACTATGAATGTCTTATCGTATTAGAGTGGATAACACGACTGCAAGCATGACAGCAAACTCGTGAAGGAGGCAAGAAAATGATTTCTGGAAGCGTATATAAAACAGGTATAAAAATATTTAAGATTTATTTCTGTGATGGTGAATTTTTCTGAAACACATTATTAGAGTAAGCTGGGGCTCATATTCTCCAAAGCCACTGGAAGGGAAAGAAAGGTTGGGCGGGGGAAAAAGAAAAGTGCTTTGCAATTCATTTTCGATGTTAGGAGCGCTGCTGGTTTAGGTTCTCCACAGAGGCAGGAAAACTTCAGTCTGGAGGCGAATGCCCTCCTCAGTGCGCATGTTGCACAGACCTGTTGCTGCGCATGTCTGTTGCTACGCGTGTCTGTTGTTGCCTAGGCGCCTTGCTGCCCACCTTCTGTCCACGCAGAGCTCTGCAGGGAGAGGTTGTGTCTTCATTCTTTCCGCCATCTTGATTCTTTCTCACTGATTGAGACGCAGCCGGTAGGTCCGCAGAGCGGTCTTCCTGAGAATTTAGTTGTGAGTGAATGTGTGGAGGAGCCAGCGTTAGGACAGGTCCTGCAGCACAGTCCGTGGCTTCTGAGGGAAAAGGGCCTTGCAGTCATCGTCCAGCTCCTCCTAGGTCGCCATGCCACCATGGGACTTGTCTTTGTGGCTGGGCTGGGACGAGGGAGGAAGGTGGGCCACAGAGGGGAGGGATCGCGTGAAGATGGGGCCAGTGCTGCGGGTGCTGTTAGAGGTGTCTGAGTCCCGGAAACTCCTGGAACCCTCTGAGACAGGACAGTTTCTAGACTCCTAGGTAGGAGCGCGGAAATGGACAGCGTGTTCGGTAAGGAAGGGGCCTGGGAACTGGGAGCGCTGTGGGCTGGTGACTGCGGCCCTGAGGTCTGTAGAGTGCCTGGCAGAGGTGTCCCGTGAGGAGCATAACGTTCACTCTGTTTCACAATTTCTCACCTCCGCTGTGAACGTCATGGGAAGGAATGGGTGAGGCTGTGCTTTCCAGCAAGACTCGATTTTGGGAAGGGTGTGGGGGTGAAATGGGCCTAGCAAATCAGAGTGAGACGAAAGCAGTAGTCATTTCAGTTTCAATTCTCTGCCCGTTTTTTCCTAAATGTCTTCATGATGGAGAGTCTGATTGTGAAACCAAAACTCAGGAATGTCTTCTGTCTTTTGCTATGGCGTTAAGGTGATTTCTGTGCCTCTTCAACTGTGATACAAACAAATCTGTCCTTAGTTTGATTGGAAAGCATGAGTACTTATCATTGCTCTGTGAATTAGTTTGAAAATAGTTTCAAAATTAAGATAAATTCAAACTTTTAAAAGTACAAATCACCATTTTGCCATGGAATGTTCATATATATAGCTAAGTTCTTACACACTTTTTCCAAATAACAATATTCTGTTTTCAGTAGGAAATATGAGTGAGCATGTAAGAACAAGATCCCAATCCTCAGAAAGAGGAAATGACCAAGAGTCTTCCCAGCCGGTTGAATCTGTGATTGTGAGTCCTTTAACATTTGATGTTTTCTATTAACACAATTTATTTTACAAAATATATTTGAGCTAGTGTACATGCACTGGTCCAGGGGTTCCATGCTGATAAAAAAATGATGATTGCATCTCATGAAGGAAACTTTTGTTCAGAAATATTATATTCTGGTGTTACCTGTATGGATATGGATATTTCTCTCTCTCTCTCCCCCCCCCGGTGTGTGTGTGTGTGTGTGTGTGTGTGTGTATATATATATATACACACACACACACACACATATATACGTCTGTTGGAAGAATATCTTTAGATTTATGATTCGATGCACATATGCATTTGTGTATTTATATTATTGAGTTTTTATTCGCACACACACTTACACCCTTAGGTCCAGCAGCCCACTGAGGAAAAACGTCAAGAAGAGGAAGCACCAACTGAAAATCAGGGTATTGCACCTAGTGGGGAGATCGAAAATGAAGGAGCACCTGCTGTTCAAGGTGAAGGGAGAGTGGAGAATAATGCTTGTGGGTGGTGGAGGTATATTTATGCATTATATTTTTTGACATACCAGTAACAGGAGGCCAGAAGACAATAGAAGGAATCTTAAACATTTCCTGGTGCTGCTGTGGGGAGGGGTGGGACAAGGACACATAAAAAGCCACAAAACTTTCCTACCATTTTGACAGAGGCTTTTTATTGATTGGGTACTTTCATGGTTGTCATAAGCCTGTGAGTGTTTTCCAGAGCTCCTGTATGGTTTGCTCGGCCATTTCCTGTTTTTTGGTTTGTTTTGTATTTTATGTTTCTGTGGAAGAATGGCTCCTTGTAGCTTCCTAGTCTGAAATCTGCGGACATCTCATGTATTTTTTAAGAAACTTTTTAATACACATTTATTAATGCTTCCTCATGCCATGTTACTAAGTGCTGGAAACGTCAGTGCCAAACTGTAGCCTAAAGCTCATAGTCTAGTCAGACTGACTCAAACAAATCACTGATTTAATGTGATAAGAATAAGAACAAATGAGTACAAAAGGGGCAAGTAAGTTGTCTAGGGCCAGCCTTGGGAAAGGAAAGGGTGATGTTTGAACATCTCTGCTTTCCTGTTTTCCTGGCAACAGACTCCTGAAATAATTAGCCTACAGGTTTTTATTTCATAATGATGAGGGAATAAACATTATCATTTCCTCGTTCATAGTTCACATTTTAATTTGTAAACTGATGACCTTTTTATCTTTTAAGGTCCCGACGTGGAAGCTTTTCAACAGGCACTGGCTCTGCTTAAGATAGAGGATGAGCCTGGAGATGGTCCTGATGTCAGGGAGGAGACTCTGCCCACTTTTGATCCCACTAAAGTGCTGGAAGCAGGTATGTTGTTCAATTAAGATGCTAACTATAGGGTGTCTATTTTCACAATATTATATTTTGTGTGACACAGAGGTAAAATTACTGCTACTTTAATATCATATTTCACGTCTAAAGATTCTTTGAAGGTAGTTCGGATCCCAGATGGCTGCCTCACACACTATCAGAGATAGAGGGCCAGGTATGCTGGCTCATGGTTTTAATTCCAGCACTTTGGGAGGCCGAGTCAGAAGGATCACTTGAGGCCCGGACTTCAAGAGATGGAGAAAAATTGGGTCAAAGTTAATTGGATTATGATATGAAAGATTCATGAAACATGCTAAGAGAGTAGATATCGAGTGTCTTCACAGCTATTTGAAGTAATGCAGATACTAATTAGCTTGATGTAGCCATTTCACAATGTGAATATATATTTTAAAGCATCATGTTATATGTGATAAATATATTCGATTTTATGTGTCATTTTTAAAAAAAGATATGAAAACATGTTGTGACTTTTGAATGTAAAGTCATTTAACCAACAGCCAATAATTTGCAGATATTTTTATAGAGGCCTGTTTTTAACAAATATGTAACATGTTTATAATAAGCATCAGTTTATTTTGTGATGTTAACTGTGATGGTAATGGCTTACAGCTAGCGTGGGTATTCAGTTTACTGTATAAACTGAACTGCTTTTAGGCATGTAAAGAGGCAGGAGTACTGGTGAAAATAGTGACAAATGTTCACCCTACTTAAAGCTTTAACTGCATAATGGCTAAACTAGTCCAAAGTAACGTTTTTACACTTTTTCACAAGAGACACAAAACAAATGTAATACTGACTTTTCTATTTCCTTCACTTAGGGAGTTCTAAATATATTCTGTGTTCAGAGTGTTATTTCATATCAAAATGTTTAAATGATACTTTAAAAATATCTTTTTCCCTTTGGATTTTGTTTCGTTGAATTTTCATTGAATGTATATGCGTTTTTTTTCTTTGTGTTTTTGCTTTCCACTTATACACACAAATAGATTCACTTGATTGAATTCATTCTGAAGTTGAACAGTCTCTTTGTTTTCTTATTCTACTAGAAAAAGTGGCATGAATTAAAAATATTGTTAATATGCCTGGAAGTCTACCTTCAGAGTATATTCAGAGGCTATCTGGTTGTAGGCTGAAGGGTCACCCTCAGGGTTCTGATATTGGTTCATGAACACCGTAGTTGTATACCTCTAGTGTCATATGAATAAAAATCTGGTAACAGGTCCTAATTTTATATTTATGTTATAGGTGATGCGCAACCATAGGTTTACACCAAGAAAAATGAAGACTGAAACGAAGAATGTTATTGTTATGCTGGATATTTGACTGATAACATTCTTTTATTAAAGTTTTTCAGTTTTCTGCAAAGAATCCTTGCACGTTTTTGTTAAATTTGTTTCTGGATCTTTAATAGTCTTGAGAATTGTAATTTTTTTGAACGTTTAAATCCTGTGTTTGAGATGGTACATGGAGATAAAATGTTGGTACATTGATTTTCTATCATAGATAGATAGGAAGCTGGAAGCTTTCATAGTGGGATGCCAACAGCTGCACAGATAGATAAGGCCACGTGGGGCCAGGCATGTCCACCATGGGCTTTCCACCTCCCCTTTTGTAGCACATACACAGTAAGAACGAAATGAGCAACATGTTGTAGCTCAGGCTGAGGACCTGCCTGCATAATAAAAGATTAGGGTGGGGGCTGCCAGAGATTCACACCCTATGCAGATGGTACACCTGGTCCTAACCGGTTGTTTGTACCCTGTGTGGGTGATCAGATACTGCCTCCCCACTAGCTCATCTATAAAAACCCCTGTATTTCATTGCAGGATGGCAACTGTTTTTTTCTGGGACCCCTCTCTGCAGTAGAAAGCTGTTCTCTTTGTTTCTCCTATTAACTTTCTGCTCTACACCTCACTCTTGGTGTGCCCATGTCCTTGATTTCCTTGGCTGTGAGTCCAAGAACTCTGGGTGTTACCCCAGACAATGAGGCACTTCAATACTAGCTGTGGATCTGTGGTATATGACTTTTATTACAATGAAGTATGTTCCTTCTTTCACTGGTGTTTTCAGCATTTGTATCATGATGACACACTGAGATTTATTAAATGCTTTTCAGCATCAATTGAAATGATTATATGGTTTTTATCATTCCATTGATATGATTTATCACATACATTAATTTGCATATGTTAAACCATCCTTCCATCCCAGGGATAAATCTCACTTGGTCATGATGATGATTCTTTCTAACGTATTGTTGAATTTGATTTGCTAGTATTGTGTTGAGGATTTCTGCATCAATATTCATCAGCGGTTTTGCCCTGTAGTTTCTTTTTTTGATGTGTCTTCGTCTGGTTTTGGTATCAGGGTAATACTGGCCTCATAGAATGAGTTTAGAACTATTCCCTCCTCTTCTGTTTTTCAAAGTAGTTTGAGTAGAATTGGTAGTATTCCTTCTTTAAACGTTGAGTAGAATTCAGTAGTGAAGCCATCAGGTCCAGGCGTTTCTTTACTGGAAGACTTTTATTATGGCTTTGATCTTGTTGCTTGTTATTGGTCTGTTCAGGTTATGGATTTGTTCCTGGTTCAGTCTTGAGAGGTTGTATGTATCTAGGAATTAGTCCATTTTTTCTAGATTTTCCAATTTATAGGTATGGAGTTTCTCATAGGAGCCAGTTATGATCCTTTGAATTTTTGCAGCATCAGTTTTGTAACATCTTGTTTTTCATTTCTTTTTCATTTTTTTCTTTTTTCTTTTCTTTCTTTTTTTTTTTTTTCTCGAGACAGAGTCTCCTTTTGTCCTCATGCTTGAGTGTAATAGCAGAGTCTCAGCTCACTAGAACCTCCACCTCCAGGGTTCCAGCAATTCTCTTGCCTCAGCCACCCTAGTAGGTGGAATTACAGGCGCCTACCACCATACCTGGTTAATTATTTTTATTTTTAGTAGAGATGGAGTTTGCCATATTGGCCAGGTTGGTCTTGAGGTCCCGGCCTCAAGTGATCCACCTGCCTCAGCCTCCCAAATCCTTTTTCATTTCTGGTTTTATTTATTTGGGTTTCTCTCTTTTTTTCTTAGCTTGGCTAATGGTTTGTAAATTTGGGTTAACTTATTAAAAAGACAACTTTTTGTGTTATTGATCTTTTGTGTGTTTTTTTTCATTTCAATTTCATTTATTTCTGCTGGAATCTTCATTATTTCTTTTCTTCTAATTTTTGGTTTGGTTTGCTCTTTCTTTGCAGCTCTTTAAGATGCATCATTATGTTGTTTATTTGAAGTTTTTACCTGTTTTGTTGTAGGCACTTATGGCTATAAACCTCTTTCTGAGTACTGCTTTTGCTGTATCCCATCGGTTTTGGTATGTTGTGTTTCCATCGTCATTTGTTTCAATAAATTTTTTAATTTCCTTCTTAGCTTCTTCATTGACCCATTATTCATTCAGGATCAGATTATTCAGTTTCCTTTTTTTTTTCCACAAGCAAAGTATATACTGTTTATTAAAACAAAGCAAGGGAAACAAAAGGCTTCAAAATCCTTTCCATGTAACGTAGCTTTAGTCAAAAAAACAAAATATACGAATGCCAGGAATATGTACAGGTAGAAAAAGTATGCATTCACCAAGCGAAATGCAACATTAATTGAAATGAAAACTAAAGAAACGCTTTGTAGTCGCTTGGATTTCCCTAGGGGACAGCAAGTTAATGCTTATCAGTAGTCCTCAGAAGAGACAATTTTGATTAATATCAGACCCATCTGACTCAGTCTATTAAACCCTGAAGGAAGGATACTCTTCAGATATAAAAGAGATGCCTTTGATTAATAATTCTACCCTATTGCCATTCCAAGCATTAACAACTATGTAGCACCTCTAGAAAGAGAGAGCCTTTGAATTCTAGGAAGACACAGTTACTAAAATACCCAGGTGCCCACAAACGCTTCTCAGCTCTCCCTGCTGAGAAGAACCCAAGTTGTGAGGTTGGGGGGTCACTGCTGGAGCAGGAAAAACCTTGTTACATAATTTACTTCATGGTCTGCAGTTAGGGTCAGTGACTTATGACATAATTCCTGCTTGATGATAATGAAATTTACAAAAGCCTGAAGGCAGAGGGAGTGACTGGTCTTACACTAACCACTGGCTAACTCCGTAGGCCTGACACGGTCTACACCACAGCCACCCGCACATATTTTCCTTTGCCTACTGATGGGTTCTGAGATGTACACAAGAGAGGAAATTGCTTAGTCCACCATAGAGAGCTTCTGTGCTGAGTAGCCAACATGGGATCGTCACACAGAGGTGGGAGGAAATCGATTCTATTCTGGCTCTTTATTTGCAAACTTCTGCCCAATCGGCACTGCTCTCCTCACATCGACGCGCTTCTCCTGATGCTCAGGACCAGCCTTCGGCCGTACTCTCTGTAGTCCACCGACTTCACGTCCATCACAGTGGCCTTAATTCGAGACTCTTCGTTGTAGGTCTCTACTTTGACCCTGACTCTGAATATGAAAGATCGGAAGTTGGCATTCTGGAAAACTTCTTCAAATGCCTGTTCATTCTTATCTTTTAAATCCCCAAGATAAGCAGCATTTTGTCCAAGGATAGCTTCAGCAGACTCCTGGAAACAAGTCACCCACTGATTCTCTTGAAAATCTGCAATATTTACTGACAGGATCATGTGGTACTTGAAATTGGGAAATTCGGTGTCGCACTTCTCACAGCGGTACAATCCGTTCTGTTGATCAATCACTTTCTTATTGCAGTCCTGAGTCGGGCAGGCTTGGTACATGCAGTTCTCTTTGCGAGGATACACCACTGTGGCCACAGAACTGAAGTAGTCCGGCTTGTTGCTTTGGCCCAGGTTCTCGAATTTGACCTCGTACAAGGTTTTCCAGTTGGTGTTGCCCCCTCCAACACTGCCGCTCTTTAGATCAGAGATGGAAACACCGTCTAAGGCTTGTCCTTCTGCGTCAAACCAACCACGAAGCTTATAGGCCTCCGGGATGTCAGGATTCGCAATGATAGTGCTTGAAGACAGCACGGAGAGGCTCCGTCCACCGAAATCAGAGACTCTGGCTCCTTTGATAGCCAATATGGGCTGCCTAGAACCATCAAATTTATCAGCATCTTCCCCCCACAGCGTAGCAGTCACCACCTTCCCGGATGTGTCCATTAAGTAGATATTCCTCTTCGCAACCTCTCTGTTGTTAGACCTCACTGTGATTTTAGTGGCATCTTCGTAGCTCTTGCAGATCCCCATGATTTCTACAAGTGAGTCTTTCATCTTGTTCTCGAGGTCATCAATCCCCGTGAGATCAAACTGAACCGTAGGTAAATGATGGCCGTCTTCACAGGGCATGACGGAAGTCTCGTTATTGAAGGTCATCTCGAAGTCATTTTTAACAGCTGTGAACTGTTTGTTAGCAATCTTCAGGGTGCCTTTTGGGAAATAATACACCTTGTTCACTTCAATAAGGGGAAAGAACTTGTCCACTTGCTCGTTGAAAGCTGTAGCTCTGATTTCACCACTTTCATCAACCAGTTCCAGAGAGAAACGCTTCCCTTCCCCTCGGGAGTTGCTCCAGGTACAGATCTGACTTTTGTTGGTAACATGAGCACAAATAGTCCACTTGAACTGGTAAGGAGTGAGGCTGGCAATGGGCACCACTTTGGACTGTGTTCCCCCAGAAGTGTTTGACAGGCTGGGACCTCCAGCTTTTCCAAATGTCTTTGAAGCACCATAAGCCTTAGAAACAGTGGAACCCGCTCCGGAGCTTCCGTGCTATTGCTGGGGCTTGCTGCTTGCCACTGGGCTGCCTGCTGACACTGGAGGAGCTGCTTGTGGCTGCCCGTGTCCTTCATTATAGGGCACTGGATTGCCAATCTTTACTCCAACTACTTCAGCTGACTTCAAAACTTCTAATTCCATCAAAATAACTACTCTCCTTCCGTCTTTCAAAGTGTTCATGATAAATCAGTTAATCTGGCAAACACAGTTGCTGGACAGTTGTTCTTGCTCCACAAGGGGGTTCAACTGTGTTGCCAACATGAAAGAGGATAGAGTTCAATCCATCACTCACAAGCAGTCGATAACATGGAGGACTATTCCCCATAGTAATGGGAGGGATGTTGATGACTTGGAGGATGGGCTTTATGGATGTATCCCCCTGCTGCATGATGGTCGCAATGGCTCCCTCGCTCAGTTGCCCGACCATGGCTCTGCCACCCCGACTCCCGCACGGACCCCACAACAGCTCGAGCTTCCCCTATTCAGTTTTCATGTATTTGTATAGTTTCCAAAATTCCTCTTGTTACTAATTTCTAGTTTTATGCCACTGTGGTCTGACAAGATCCATGATATTATTTCAGGTGTTTTTTTTTTTTTTTAATGCTTTGAGACCTAACATATGGTCTTGTCCTTGAGAATGATCCATGTGCTGGGGAAAAGAATGTGTATTCTGTGGCCGTTGGATGAAATGTTCTGTAAATATCTATTAGATCTATGTGTCTGTAGTGCAGATTAACTCTGTTTTTTTTTTTTTTGTTTGTTTGTTTTTGTTGTTATTGTTGTTGTTGAGTTTCTGTTTGGCAGATCTGTCCAATACTGAATGTGGGGTGCTGAAGTCTCCATCTATTATTTTATTGGGGCCTATCTCTCTCTCTAGCTCTAATTGCATTTGTTTTATATATCTGGGTGCTCAAGTGTTGCGTGCATATATATTTAAAATTGTTAATATCCTCTTGATGAATTGACCCCTTTATTATTATATAGTGACCTTTTAGTCTCTTCTCAAAGTTTTTGTTTTGAAATCTATTTTTTCTTATTCTTTTTGTATCTTTTAAGTTCAGACATACATGTGGTGCAGGTTTGTCATGCAAGTGAACTTGTGTCATGGGGGTTTGTTGTACAGGTTATTTTGTCACCCAGGTATTAAGCCTGGTACTCATGAGCTATTTTTCCTGATCCTCTCCCTCCTCCCATCCTCCAGTCTTTGGTAGGCCCCAGTGTCTGTTGTTCTCCTCTGTGTGTTGATTTTTTCTCATTTTTAGCTCCCACTTATAAGTGAGAACATACAGTATTTAGTTTTCTGTTCATGCTTTGCTTTGCTAAGTATAATGACCTCCAGCTCCATCCTTATTCCAGCAACAGAGATAGTGTCATTCGTTTTTATGGCTGCATACTATTCCGTGGTATATATGTACTACATTTTCTTTATCCAGTCTACCATTGATGGGCTTTTTGGTTGATTCCATGTCTTTGGTATTGTGAATAGTGCTGCAGTGAACATATGTGTGCATGTGTCTTTATAACAGAACAGTTTATATCCCTTTGACTGTATACCCAGTAATGGGATTGCTTGGATCGAATGGTAGTTCTGTTTTTAGGTTGCTGGGGAATGAGCACACTGTTTCCCACAATGGTTGAACTAATGTACACTTCCACCAACAGTGATTAAGTGTTTCTTTTTCTCCACAACATCACCAGCACCTGTTATTTTTTAAATTTTATTTTATTTTTTACTTTTTAATAATAGCCATTCTGATTGGTGGGAGATGATATATCATTGTGGCTTGAATTGCACTTCTCTAATGATCAGTGGCTTTGAACTTTATTTCATATGCTTGTTGGCCGCATGCATGTCTTTTTTAAAATGTGTTTGTTCCTGTCCTTGGGCCACTTTTTAGTGGTATTATTTTTTGTTTTGTTTTGTTTTCTGAGATAGAGTCTCAGTCTGTTGCCCAGGCTGGAGTGCAGTTGCATGGTCTCCACTCACTGCAACCTCTGCCTCCCTGTTTGAAGTGATTCTCCTGCCTCAGCCACACTAGTAGCTGGGATTACAGGCATGCACCACCATGCCAAGCTAATTTTGTATTTTGTTGATTTAAAGTCTGTTTTATCAGAGACTGGGATTTCAAACCCTGCTTTTTTTTGCTTTCAATTTTCTTGGTCAATATTCCTCCATCCCTTTATTTTGAGCCTGTGTGTCCTTTGCACGTGAGATGGGTCTTCTGTATGTATCACACCGATGGGTCTTGACATTTTATCCAATGTGCCAGTCTCCACATTTAAGATTAATATTGTTATGTGTGAATTTGATCCTGTCATCATGATGCTAGCTGGTTACTTTGCACATTAGTTGATGCAGTGTCTTCACTTCATAGTGTCATTGTCTTTATATTTCTGTTTGTTTTTCAGTGGCTGGTACTGGATTTTCCTTTTCATATTTAGTGCTTCCTTCAGGAGCTCTTGTAAGGCAGGCCTGACGGTGACAAACTCCCTCAGCATTTGCTGTCCTGGAAAGGATTTTGTTTCTCCTTCCCTTATGAAGCTTAGTTTTGCTGGGTATGAAATTCCGGGTTGAAATTCTTTTCTTTATGAATGTTGAATATCGGCCCCCACTCTCTTCTGGCTTGTAGGGTTTCTGTAGAGAGATCCGCTGTTAGTCTGATGGGCTCTCCTTCGTAGGTAACCTGACCTTTCTCTGTGGCTGCCCTTAACATTTTTCCTTTTGTTTCAACCTTGAAGAATCTGATGATTGTTGTCTTCAGGTTGCTCTTCCCAAGGAGCAACAGAGTAGTGTTCTCTGTATTTCGTGAATTTGAATGTTGTCCTGTCTTGCTAGATTGGGGAAGTTCTCCTGGTTAATATCCTAGGTCTCTGGGAAATCAGCACACTGTTTCCCACGATGGTTGAACTAATTTACACTTCCACCAACAGTGAATAAGTGTTTCTTTTTCTCTACAATGTCACCAGCATCTGCTATTTTATTTTTTTACTTTTTAATAATAGCCATTCTGCCTGGTGTGAGATGATATCTCATTGTGGTTTGAATTGTATTTCTCCAATGGTCAGTGACTTTGAGCTTTATTTCATATGCTGTGGCCTCATGCATGTCTTCCTTTGAATGTGTCTGTTCATGTCCTTGGCCCACTTTTTACTGGTATGGGTTGTTTTGTTTTGTTTATTGAGACGCAGTCTCGGTCTGTTGCCCAGGCTGGAGAGCAGTAGCACGATCTCCACTCACTGCAACCTCCACTTCCTGGGTTCAAGCTATTCTGCAGCCTCAGCCACGCTATTATCTGGGATTACAGGCGTGCATCACCTCTCCCAGCTAATGTTTGTATTTTATGGTAGAGCCAGGGTTTTTCATGTTTGCCAGGCTGGTCTCAAAATCCTAGCTTCCAGTGATCTGCCCATCTTGGCCTTCGAAAGTGCTGGGATTAGAAGTGTGAGGCACCGCACGTGGCGTGTCTTTTTATTTTTTGTTTTTGTTTTTTGTAAATTTCTTTAAGTTCTTTATAGATTGTGGATACGAGACCTTAGATAGATGCATAGTTTGTAAATAGTTTCTCCCATTCTCTGTGTTGTGTGTTGTCTCTGTGGATCGTTGTTTTTTGTTCTGTTTTGTTTTGTTTTTTTGCTGTGCAGGAGCTCTTTAGTTTCATTACATTCCATTTGGCAATGTTTACTTTTGTTGCAATTGCTTTTGGCATCTTCATTATGAAATCTTTGCTCTTTCCTACGTCCAGGATGAGAATGCCTGGGTCTTCCAGGATTTTTATGAATTTGGGTTTTACATTTAGTTTCTGAATCCACCTTTAGTTAATTTTTCTTAATAAGAGGTGGTCCTGTTTCAATCTTTTACATATAGCACCATTTATTGGATAGAGAGTCCTGTCTACATTGCTTGTTTTTGTCAACTTTGTTGAAGATCAGATGGTAATAGGCGTGAGGTGTGAAGCATTATTTCTGGGCTGTGTATTCTATTTCATTGGTCTTTGTGACTGTTTTGGTATTGATACCATGCCGTTTCGTTTACAATGGCCTTGTATTATACTCTGAAGTCAAGTAATATGATGCTTTGGCTTCATTCTTTTTCTTTAGGATTGCCTTGGCTATTTGGGCTCCTTTTTGGCTCCATATGAATTTTAAAGTAGTTTGTTTTTTTCTAATTCCGTGAGGAATGTCGTTGGTAGTTTAATAGGAATATCACTGAATGTATGAATTGCTTTGGTCAGATTGGCCATTTTGACAATATTCTTCCTGTTCATGAGCATGGAATGTTTTTCCGTTAGTTTGTGTCATCTCTGATTTCTTTGAGCAGTGTTTTGTAGTTCTCATAGTAGAGATGGTTCTCCTCCTTGGTTAGCTGTATTCCTAGGTATTTTATTCTTTCTGTGGCAATTGTGAATGGGATTGTGTTTCTGATTTGGCTCTGAGCTTCAAGGTAGTTGGTGTAGAGAAACGCTCCTGTTTTTGTACATTAATTTTGTATCTTGAAGCTTTCCTGAAGTTGTTTATAAGATCAAGCAGATTTTGGGCAGAGAGTCTGGGATTTTCTAGGTATGGAATCATATTGGTTGCAAACAGAGATTGTTTGACTTGTGTGAAAAACACAGTGGAGTAAAAGCAAACACGTGGCAGCAATGGAATGGAAAAATAAAAATACCCATGAATAAATTTAATTTGAATATGAAGAAGTAATATGAAGCAAATAACACAGTCATTGTGTGGGATATGTTAAAAGACTTGAGGAATTGAGGAGTGGCTTTTTTTTGTTTGTTTATTGAGAGATTCTAAAATAGAAAGATGGCTATTGTCCCAGAGTTAACATGTGATATAAAAATGGTAACTAGTATCTCAACAGGAATATTTTAGCACCTGATCAAATGATTCTGCAGTTCATCTGAAAGACCAACGTGTCAGAATTGATAGAAAAGGAGAAATCAGTGAGGGAGGGCAAGCATTACTTCACATTTTAAATACCATTAAGCTACAGCAATTAAAATACTGCAGTAGTGGTACAGGTATAAACAACTCAATGGAAGAAAATTAAAAGAAGAGAGTTACATACAAAATTGAGTGGGGATGTAGGTGATGATAAAAGAGCCATTTCAAAACAGTGGGTGAAACAGGGATTCAACAACTAAGGTTGAGTTCCTACCACTTTAATGTTGTCCAGCTGGATCAATGATTTTGAACGTACAATAATGCAACCAAAAACTATGAATGTCTTATCGTATTGGAGTGGATAACACCACTGCAAGCATGACAGCAAACTCGTGAAGGAGGCAAGAAAATGATTTCTGGAAGCGTATATAAAACAGGTATAAAAATATTTAAGATTTATTTCTGTGATGGTGAATTTTTCTGAAACACATTATTAGAGTAAGCTGGGGCTCATATTCTCCAAAGCCACTGGAAGGGAAAGAAAGGTTGGGCGGGAGAAAAAGAAAAGTGCTTTCCAAGTTCATTTTCGATTTCAGGAGCACTGGTGGTTTAGGTTCTCCACAGAGGCAGGAGAACTTCAGTCACAAAAACTTCAGTCACCAGGCGAATGCCCCCCTCAGTGCGCATGCTGCACAGACCTGTTGCTGCGCATGTCTGTTGCTGCGCATGTCTGTTGTTGCGCATGCGCCTTGCTCCCCACCTTCTGTCCACGCAGATTTCTGCAGGCAGAGGTTGTGTCTTCATTCTTTCCGCCATCTTGATTCTTTCTCACTGATTGAGACGCAGCCGGTAGGTCCACAGACCGGTCTTCCTGGGAAATTAGTTGTGACTGAATGTGTGGAGGAGCCAGCTGGCTTTGGACAGGTCCTGCAGCACAGTCCGTGGCTTCTGAGGGAAAAGGGCCTCGTCCGGCTCCACCCAGGTCGCAATGCCACCATGGGACTCGTTATTGTGGCTGGGCTGGGACGAGGGAGGAAGGTGGGCCGCAGAGGGGAGGGATCCCTTGAAGATGGGGCGAGTGCTGCGGGTGCTGTTAGAGGTGTCTGAGTCCCGGAAACTCCTGGAACCCTCTGAGACAGGACAGTTTCTAGACTCCTAGGTAGGGGCGCGGAAATGGACAGCGTGTTCGGTAAGGAAGGGGCCTGGGAACTGGGAACGCTGTGGGCTGGTGACTGCGGCCCTGAGTTCTGTAGAGTGCCTGGCAGAGGTGTCCCGTGAGGAGCATAACTTTCACTCTGTTTCACAATTTCTCACCTCCGCTGTGAACGTCATGGGAAGGAATGGGTGAGGCTGTGCTTTCCAGCAAGACTCGATTTTGGGAAGGGTGTGGGGGTGAAATGGGCCTAGCAAATCAGAGTGAGACGAAAGCAGTAGTCATTTCAGTTTCAATTCTCTGCCCATTTTTTCCTAAATGTCTTCATGATGGAGAGTCTGATTGTGAAACCAAAACTCAGGAATGTCTTCTGTCTTTTGCTATGGCGTTAAGGTGATTTCTGTGCCTCTTCAACTGTGATACAAACAAATCTGTCCTTAGTTTGATTGGAAAGCATGAGTACTTATCATTGCTCTGTGAATTAGTTTGAAAATAGTTTCAAAATTAAGATAAATTCAAAATTTTAAAAGTACAAATCACCATTTTGCCATGGAATGTTCATATATGTAGCTACGTTCTTACACACTTTTTCCAAATAACAATATTCTGTTTTCAGTGGGAAATATGAGTGAGCATGTAAGAACAAGATCCCAATCCTCAGAAAGAGGAAATGAACAAGAGTCTTCCCAGCCGGTTGAATCTGTGATTGTGAGTCCTTTAACATTTGATGTTTTCTATTAGCACAATTTATTTTACAAAATATAATTGAGCTAGTGTGCATGCACTGGTCCAGGGGTTCCTTGCTGATAAAAAATGATGATGACATCTCATGAAGGAAACTTTGGTTCAGAAATATTATATTCTGGTGTTACCTGTATGGATATGGATATTTCTCTCTCTCTCTCTCTCTCTCTCTCTCTCTCTCTCTCTGTTTATATATATATGTCTGTTGGAAGAATATCTTTAGATTTATGATTCGATGCACATATGCATTTGTTTATTTATATTATTGAGTTTTTATTCGCACACACACTTACACCCTTAGGTCCAGCAGCCCACTGAGGAAAAACGTCAAGAAGAGGAAGCACCAACTGAAAATCAGGGTATTGCACCTAGTGGGGAGATCGAAAATGAAGGAGCACCTGCTGTTCAAGGTGAAGGGAGAGTGGAGAATAATGCTTGTGGGTGGTGGAGGTATATTTATGCATTATATTTTATGACATACCAGTAACAGGAGGCCAGAAAACATTAGGAAGGAATCTTAAACGTTTCCTGCTGCTGCTGTGGGGAGGGGTGGGACAAGGACACATAAAAAGCCACAAAACTTTCCTACCATTTTGACAGAGGCTTTTTATTGATTGGGTACTTTCATGGTTGTCATAAGCCTGTGAGTGTTTTCCAGAGCTGCTGTATGGTTTGCTCAGCCATTTTCTGTTTTTTGGTTTGGTTTGTTTTGTTTTTTATGTTTCTGTGGAAGAACGGCTCCTTGTAGCTTCCCAGTCTGCCATCTGTGGACGTCCCATGTATTTTTTAAGAAACTTTTTAATACACATTTATTAATGCTTCCTCATGCCATGTTACTAAGTGCTGGAAACGTCAGTGCCAAACTGTAGCCTAAAGCTCATAGTCTAGTCAGACTGACTCAAACAAATCTCTGATTTAATGTGATAAGAATAAGAACAAATGAGTACAAAAGGGGCAAGTAAGTTGTCTAGGGCCAGCCTTGGGAAAGGAAAGGGTGATGTTTGAACATCTCTGCTTTCCTGTTTTCCTGGCAACAGACTCCTGAAATAATTAGCCTACAGGTTTTTATTTCATAATGATGAGGGAATAAACATTATCATTTCCTCGTTCATAGTTCATGTTTTAATTTGTAAACTGATGACCTTTTTATCTTTTAAGGGCCTGACGTGGAAGCTTTTCAACAGGAACTGGCTCTGCTTAAGATAGAGGATGAGCCTGGAGATGGTCCTGATGTCAGGGAGGGGACTCTGCCCACTTTTGATCCCACTAAAGTGCTGGAAGCAGGTATGTTGTTCAATTAAGATGCAAACTATAGGGTGTCTGTTTTCACAATATTATATTTTTGTGACACAGAGGTAAAATTAGTGCTACTTTAATATCTTACTTCACGTCTAAAGATTCTTTGAAGGTAGTTTACACCCCAAATGGCTGCCTTGCGCACTATTAGAGATAGAGCGCCAGGTGTGCTGGCTCATGGTTTTAATTCCAGCACTTTGGGAGGCCGAGGCAGAAGGATCACTTGAGGCGAGGACTTCAAGAGATGGAGAAAAATTGGGTCAAAGTTAATTGGATTATGATGTGAAAGATATGAAACATGCTAAGAGAGTAGATACCAAGTGTCTTCACAGCTATTTGAAGTAATGCAGATATTAATTAGCTTGATGTAGCCATTTCACAATGTGTATATATATTTTAAAGCTTCATGTTATACGTGATAAATATATACGATTTTATGTGTCATTTTTAAAAAAAGATTTGAAAACATGTTCTCACCTTTGTATGTAAGTGATTTAACCAACAGCCAGTAAGTTTCAGATATTTTTATAGAGGCCTGTTTTTAACAAATATGTAACGTGTTTATAATAAGCATCAGTTTATTTTGTGATGTTAACTGTGATGGTAATGGCTTACAGCTAGCGTGGGTATTCAGTTTACTGTATGAAATGAACTGCCTTTAGGCATGTAAAGAGGCAGGAGTTCCGGTGAAAGTAGTGACAAATGTTCGCCCTACTTAAAGCAACTGCATAATGGCTAAACTAGTCCAAAGTAGCGTTTTTACACTTTTTCACAAGAGACACAAAACAAATGTAATACTGACTTTTCTATTTCCTTCACTTAGGGAGTTCTAAACATATTCTGTATTCAAGTGTTATTTTATATCAAAATATTTAAATGATACTTTAAAAATACCTTTTCCCTTGGGGTTTTGTTTCATTGAATTTTCATTGAAAGTATATGCGGTTTTTTTTGTTTGTTTGTTTTTTGCTTTCCACTTATACATACAAATAGATTCACTTGATTGAATTCATTCTGAAGTTGAATAGTCTCTTTGTTTCCTTATTCTACTAGAAAAAGTGCCATGAATTAAAAATATTGTTAATATGCCTGAGTTTATTCAGAGGCTAACTGGATGTCGGCTAAAGGGTCACCCTCAGGGTTCTGATATTAGTTCATCAACACGGTAGTTGTATACCGCTAGTGTCATATGAATAAAAATCTGGTAACGGGTCCTAATTTTATATTTATGTTATAGGTGATGCGCAACCATAGGTGTACACCAAGAAAAATGAAGACTGAAACGAAGAATGTTATTGTTATGCTGGATATTTGACTGATAACATTCTTTTATTAAAGTTTTACAGTTCTCTGCAAAGAATCCTTGCACATTTTTGTTAAATTTGTTTCTGGATCTTTTAATAGTCCTGAGAATTGAACCTTTTTTGAACGTTTAAATCCTGTGTTTGAGATGGTACATGGAGATAAAATGTTGGTACATTGATTTTCTATCATAGATAGATAGGAAGCTGGAAGCTTTCATAGTGGGATGCCAACAGCTGCACAGATAGAAAAGGCCACGTGGGGCCAGGCATGTCCACCATGGGCTTTCCACCTCCCCTTTTTTAGCACATGCACGGTAAGAAGGAAATGAGCAACATGGAGTAGCCCAGGCTGAGGACCCGCCTGCATAATAAAAGATTAGGGTTGGGGCTGCCAGAGATTCACACCCTATGCAGATGGTACACCTGGTCCTAACCGGTTGTTTGTACCCTATGTGGGTGGTCAGATACAGCCTCCCCACTAGCTCATCTATAAAAACCCCTGTATTTCATTGCAGGATGGCAACTGTTTTTTTCTGGGACCCCTTTCTGCAATAGAAAGCTGTTCTCTTTGTTTCTCCTATTAACTTTCTGCTCTACACCTCACTCTTGGTGTGCCCATGTCCTTGATTTCCTTGGCTGTGAGTCCAAGAACTCTGGGTGTTACCCCAGACAATGAGGCACTTCAATACTGGCTGTGGGTATGTGGTATATGGCTTTATTACATTGAAGTATGTTCCTTCTTTCACTGGTGTTTTGAGCGTTTGTATCATGATGACACACTGAGATTTATTAAATGCTTTTCAGCATCAATTGAAATGATTATATGGTTTTTATCTATCATTCCATTGATATGATTTATCACATACATTAATTTGCATATGTTAAACCATCCTTCCATCCCAGGGATAAATCTCACTTGGTCATGATGATGATTCTTTCTAACGTATTGTTGAATTTGGTTTGTTAGTATTGTGTTGAGGATTTCTGCATCAATATTCATCAGCGGTTTTGCCCTGTAGTTTTCTTTTTTTGATGTGTCTTTGTCTGGTTTTGGTTTCAGGGTAATACTGGCCTCATAGAATGAGTTTGGAACTATCCCCTCCTCTTCTATTTTTCAAAGTTGTTTGAGTAGGATTGGTAGTATTCCTTTTTTAAACGTTGGGTAGAATTCAGTAGTGAAGCCATCAGGTCCAGGCGTTTCTTTACTGGAAGACTTTTTATTATGGCTTTGATCTTGTTGCTTGTTATTGGTCTGTTCAGGTTATGGATTTCTTCCTGGTTCAGTCTTCAGAGGTTGTATGTATCTAGGAATTGGTCCATTTTTTTCTAGATTTTCCAATTTTTAGGCCTGGAGTTTCTTGTAGGAGCCAGTTATGATCCTGTGAATTTTTGCAGCATCAGTTTTGTAACATCTTGTTTTTCATTTCCTTTTCTTTCTTTTGTTTTTTTTCTTTTCTGTTTTTTTTTTTTTTTTTTTTTTTCCTGGAGAAAGAGTTTCCTTTTGTTCTCATGCTTGAGTGTAATAGCAGAGTCTCAGCTCACTAGAACCTCCACCTCCAGGGTTCAAGCAATTCTCTTGCCTCAGCCACCCTAGTAGGTGGGATTACAGGTGGCTACCACCATACCTGGTTAATTATTTTTATTTTTACTAGAGATGGAGTTTGCCATATTGGCCAGGTTGGTCTTGAGGTCCCAGCCTCAAGTGATCCACCTGCCTCAGCCTGCCAAATCCTTTTTCATTTCGGATTTTATTTATTTGGGTTTCTCTCTTTTTTTCTTAGCTTGGCTAATGGTTTGTAAATTTGGGTTAACTTATTAAAAAACAACTTTTTGTGTTATTGATCTTTTGTGGGTTTTTTTTTCATTTCAATTTCGTTTATTTCTGCTGGGATCTTCATTATTTCTTTTCTTCTAATTTTTGGCTTGATTTACTCTTTCTTTGCAGCTCTTTAAGATGCATCATTAGATTGTTTATTTGAAGTTTTTACCTGTTTTGTTGTAGGCACTTATGGCTATAAACCTCTTTCTGAGTACTGCTTTTGCTGTATCCCATCGGTTTTGGTATGTTGTATTTCCATCGTCATTTGTTTCAATAAATTTTTAAATTTCCTTCTTAGCTTCTTCATTGACCCATTATTCATTCAGGATCAGATTATTCGGTTTTCATGTATTTGTATAGTTTCCAAAATTCCTCTTGTTATTAATTTCTAGTTTTATGCCACTGTGGTCTGACAAGATCCATGATATTATTTCGGGTTTTTTTTTTTTTAATGTTTTCAGACCTAAGATATGGCCTTGTCCTTGAGAATGATCCATGTGCTGGGGAAAAGAATGTGTATTCTGTAGCAATTGGATGAAAAATAAAAATGGCCATGAATAAATGTAATTTGAATGTGAAGAACTAATATGAAGAAAATAACACCGTCATTGTGTGGGATACGTTAAAAGACTTGAGGAATTGAGGAGTGGCTTTTTTTTGTTTGTTTATTGAGAGATTCTAAAATAGAAAGATGGCTATTGTCCCAGAGTTAACATGTGATATAAAAATGGTAACTAGTATCTCAACAGGAATATTTTAGCACCTGATCAAATGATTCTGCAGTTCATCTGAAAGACCAACGTGTCAGAATTGATAGAAAAGGAGAAATCAGTGAGGGAGGGCAAGCATTACTTCACATTTTAAATACCATTAAGCTACAGCAATTAAAATACTGCAGTAGTGGTACAGGTATAAACAACTCAATGGAAGAAAATTAAAAGAAGAGAGTTACATACAAAATTGAGTGGGGATGTAGGTGATGATAAAAGAGCCATTTCAAAACAGTGGGTGAAACAGGGATTCAACAACTAAGGTTGAGTTCCTACCACTTTAATGTTGTCCAGCTGGATCAATGATTTTGAACGTACAATAATGCAACCAAAAACTATGAATGTCTTATCGTATTGGAGTGGATAACACCACTGCAAGCATGACAGCAAACTCGTGAAGGAGGCAAGAAAATGATTTCTGGAAGCGTATATAAAACAGGTATAAAAATATTTAAGATTTATTTCTGTGATGGTGAATTTTTCTGAAACACATTATTAGAGTAAGCTGGGGCTCATATTCTCCAAAGCCACTGGAAGGGAAAGAAAGTTTGGGCGGGAGAAAAAGAAAAGTGCTTTGCAATTCATTTTCGATGTTAGGAGCGCTGCTGGTTTAGGTTCTCCACAGAGGCAGGAAAACTTCAGTCTGGAGGCGAATGCCCTCCTCAGTGCGCATGTTGCACAGACCTGTTGCTGCGCATGTCTGTTGCTACGCGTGTCTGTTGATGCCTAGGCGCCTTGCTGCCCACCTTCTGTCCACGCAGAGCTCTGCAGGGAGAGGTTGTGTCTTCATTCTTTCCGCCATCTTGATTCTTTCTCACTGATTGAGACGCAGCCGGTAGGTCCGCAGAGCGGTCTTCCTGAGAATTTAGTTGTGAGTGAATGTGTGGAGGAGCCAGCGTTAGGACAGGTCCTGCAGCACAGTCCGTGGCTTCTGAGGGAAAAGGGCCTTGCAGTCATCGTCCAGCTCCTCCTAGGTCGCCATGCCACCATGGGACTTGTCTTTGGGGCTGGGCTGGGACGAGGGAGGAAGGTGGGCCGCAGAGGGGAGGGATCGCATGAAGATGGGGCGAGTGCTGCGGGTGCTGTTAGAGGTGTCTGAGTCCCGGAAACTCCTGGAACCCTCTGAGACAGGACAGTTTCTAGACTCCTAGGTAGGGGCGCGGAAAGGGACAGCGTGTTCGGTAAGGAAGGGGCCTGGGAACTGGGAACGCTGTGGGCTGGTGTCTGCGGCCCTGAGTTCTGTAGAGTGCCTGGCAGAGGTGTCCCCTGAGGAGCATAACTTTCACTCTGTTTCACAATTTCTCACCTCCGCTGTGAACGTCATGGGAAGGAATGGGTGAGGCTGTGCTTTCCAGCAAGACTCGATTTTGGGAAGGGTGTGGGGGTGAAATGGGCCTAGCAAATCAGAGTGAGACGAAAGCAGTAGTCATTTCAGTTTCAATTCTCTGCCCGTTTTTTCCTAAATGTCTTCATGATGGAGAGTCTGATTGTGAAACCAAAACTCAGGAATGTCTTCTGTCTTTTGCTATGGCGTTAAGGTGATTTCTGTGCCTCTTCAACTGTGATACAAACAAATCTGTCCTTAGTTTGATTGGAAAGCATGAGTACTTATCATTGCTCTGTGAATTAGTTTGAAAATAGTTTCAAAATTAAGATAAATTCAAAATTTTAAAAGTACAAATCACCATTTTGCCATGGAATGTTCATATATATAGCTAAGTTCTTACACACTTTTTCCAAATAACAATATTCTGTTTTCAGTGGGAAATATGAGTGAGCATGTAAGAACAAGATCCCAATCCTCAGAAAGAGGAAATGACCAAGAGTCTTCCCAGCCGGTTGAATCTGTGATTGTGAGTCCTTTAACATTTGATGTTTTCTATTAGCACAATTTATTTTACAAAATATATTTGAGCTAGTGTACATGCACTGGTCCAGGGGTTCCATGCTGATAAAAAAATGATGATGACATCTCATGAAGGAAACTTTGGTTCAGGAATATTATATTCTGGTGTTACCTGTATGGATATGGATATTTCTCTCTCTCTCTCTCTCTCTCTCTCTCTCTGTGTGTGTTTATATATATATGTCTGTTGGAAGAATATCTTTAGATTTATGATTCGATGCACATATGCATTTGTGTATTTATATTATTGAGTTTTTATTCGCACACACACTTACACCCTTAGGTCCAGCAGCCCACTGAGGAAAAACGTCAAGAAGAGGAAGCACCAACTGAAAATCAGGGTATTGCACCTAGTGGGGAGATCGAAAATGAAGGAGCACCTGCTGTTCAAGGTGAAGGGAGAGTGGAGAATAATGCTTGTGGGTGGTGGAGGTATATTTATGCATTATATTTTTTGACATACCAGTAACAGGAGGCCAGAAGACAATAGAAGGAATCTTAAACATTTCCTGGTGCTGCTGTGGGGAGGGGTGGGACAAGGACACATAAAAAGCCACAAAACTTTCCTACCATTTTGACAGAAGCTTTTTATTGATTGGGTACTTTCATGGTTGTCATAAGCCTGTGAGTGTTTTCCAGAGCTCCTGTATGGTTTGCTCGGCCATTTCCTGTTTTTTGGTTTGTTTTGTATTTTATGTTTCTGTGGAAGAATGGCTCCTTGTAGCTTCCTAGTCTGAAATCTGCGGACATCTCATGTATTTTTTTAGAAACTTTTTAATACACATTTATTAATGCTTCCTCATGCCATGTTACTAAGTGCTGGAAACGTCAGTGCCAAACTGTAGCCTAAAGCTCATAGTCTAGTCAGACTGACTCAAACAAATCACTGATTTAATGTGATAAGAATAAGAACAAATGAGTACAAAAGGGACAAGTAAGTTGTCTAGGGCCAGCCTTGGGAAAGGAAAGGGTGATGTTTGAACATCTCTGCTTTCCTGTTTTCCTGGCAACAGACTCCTGAAATAATTAGCCTACAGGTTTTTATTTCATAATGATGAGGGAATAAATTATCATTTCCTCGTTCATAGTTCATGTTTTAATTTGTAAACTGATGACCTTTTTATCTTTTAAGGGCCTGACGTGGAAGCTTTTCAACAGGCACTGGCTCTGCTTAAGATAGAGGATGAGCCTGGAGATGGTCCTGATGTCAGGGAGGAGACTCTGCCCACTTTTGATCCCACTAAAGTGCTGGAAGCAGGTATGTTGTTCAATTAAGATGCAAACTATAGGGTGTCTGTTTTCACAATATTATATTTTGTGTGACACAGAGGTAAAATTAGTGCTACTTTAATATCTTACTTCATGTCCAAAGATTCTTTGAAGGTAGTTCAGACCCCAAATGGCTGCCTCACACAGTATGATCGATAGAGGGCCAGGTATGCTGGCTCAT
Organism: Macaca thibetana thibetana; assembly: GCF_024542745.1. Lineage (NCBI taxonomy): Eukaryota > Metazoa > Chordata > Mammalia > Primates > Cercopithecidae > Macaca > Macaca thibetana. The sequence continues at coordinate 54,600,857 of NC_065598.1, forward strand.
GCTTTTAATTCCAGCACTTTGGGAGGCCGAGGCAGAAGGATCACTTGAGGCCAGGACTTCAAAAGATGGAGAAAAATTGGGTCAAAGTTAATTGGATTATGATATGAAAGATAAGAAACATGCTAAGAGAATAGATATCGAGTGTCTTCACAGATGTTTCAAGTAATGCAGATATTAATTAGCTTGATGTAGCCATTTCATAGTGTGTACATATATTTTAAAGCATCATGTTATACATGATAAATATATATGTTTTTATGTGTCATTTAAAAAAAAAGATATGAAAACGTGACTTTTGAATGTAAGTCATTTAACCAACAGCCAATAATTTTCTGATACTTTTATAGAGGCCTGTTTTTAACAAATACGTAACATGTTTATAATAAGCATCAGTATTTTGTTGTGTTAATTGTGATGGTAATGGCTTACAGCTAGCGTGGGTATTCAGTTTACTGTATAAACTGAGTAAACTGAACTGCTTTTAGGCATGTAAAGAGGCAGGAATTCCGGTGAAAATAGTGACAAATGTTCGCCCTACTTAAAGCAACTGCATAATGACTAAACTAGTCCAAAGTAACGTTTTTACACTTTTTCACAAGAGACACAAAACAAATGTAATACTGACTTTTCTATTTCCTTCACTTAGGGAGTTCTAAGCATATTCTGTGTTCAAGTGTTATTTTATATCAAAATATTTAAATGATACTTTAAAAATATCTTTTTCCCTTGGGGTTTGGTTTCATTGAATTTTGATTGAAAGTATATGCGTTCTTTTTGTTTGTTTTTTGCTTTCCACTTATACATACAAATAGATTCACTTGATTGAATTCATTCTGAAGTTAAACAGTCTCTGTTTCCTTATTCTAGAAAAAGTGGCATGAATTAAAAATATTGTTAATAGGCCTGGAAGTCTACTTTCAGAGTTTATTCAGAGGCTAACTGGATATAGGCTAAATGGTCATCCTCAGTGTTCTGATATTAGTTCATCAAGATGGTAGTTGTATACCTCTAGTGTCATATGAATTAAAATCTGCTGAGTAATGGGTCCTAATTGTATATTTATGTTCTAGGTGATGCGCAACGATAGGTTTACACCAAGAGAAATGAAGACTGAAACGAAGAATGTTATTGTTATGCTGGAAATTTGACTGATAGCATTCTCTTAATAAAGTTTTATAGTTTTCTGCAAAGAATCCTTGCACATTTTTGTTAAATTTGTTTTTTGATCTTTAATAGTCTTGAGAATTATATCTTTTTTGGAAGTTTAAATCCTGTGTTTGAGATGGTACATGGAGATAAAATGTTGGTACATTGATTTTCTATCATAGATAGATAGGAAGCTGGAAGCTTTCATAGTGGGATGCCAACAGCTGCACAGATAGATAAGGCCACGTGGGGCCAGGCATGTCCACCATGGGCTTTCCACCTCCCCTTTTGTAGCACATACACAGTAAGAACGAAATGAGCAACATGTTGTAGCTCAGGCTGAGGACCCGCCTGCATAATAAAAGATTAGGGTGGGGGCTGCCAGAGATTCACACCCTATGCAGATGGTACACCTGGTCCTAACCGGTTGTTTGTACCCTGTGTGGGTGATCAGATACTGCCTCCCCACTAGCTCATCTATAAAAACCCCTGTATTTCATTGCAGGATGGCAACTGTTTTTTTCTGGGACCCCTCTCTGCAGTAGAAAGCTGTTCTCTTTGTTTCTCCTATTAACTTTCTGCTCTACACCTCACTCTTGGTGTGCCCATGTCCTTGATTTCCTTGGCTGTGAGTCCAAGAACTCTGGGTGTTACCCCAGACAATGAGGCACTTCAATACTAGCTGTGGATCTGTGGTATATGACTTTTATTACAATGAAGTATGTTCCTTCTTTCACTGGTGTTTTCAGCATTTGTATCATGATGACACACTGAGATTTATTAAATGCTTTTCAGCATCAATTGAAATGATTATATGGTTTTTATCATTCCATTGATATGATTTATCACATACATTAATTTGCATATGTTAAACCATCCTTCCATCCCAGGGATAAATCTCACTTGGTCATGATGATGATTCTTTCTAACGTATTGTTGAATGTGATTTGCTAGTATTCTGTTGAAGATTTCTGCATCAATATTCATCAGCAGTTTTGCCCTCTAGTTTTCTTTTTTTCATGTGTCTTCGTCTGGTTTTGGTATCAGGGTAATACTGGCCTGATAGAATGAGTTTGGAACTCTTCCCTGCTCCTCTATCTTTCAAAATAATTTGAGTTGGATTGGTATTAGTCCTTCTTTAAACATTGGGTAGAATTCAGTAGTGAAGTTATCAGGTCCAGGCGTTTCTTTACTGGAAGACTTTTATTATGGCTTTGATCTTGTTGCTTGTTATTGGTCTGTTCAGGTTATGGATTTCTTCCTGGTTCAGTCTTGGGAGGTTGTATGTATCTAGGAATTAGTCCATTTTTTTCTAGATTTTCCAATTTAGAGGCGTGGAGTTTCTCATAGGAGCCAGTTATGATCCTTTGAATTTTTGCAGCATTAGTTTTGTAATATCTTGTTTTTCGTTTCTTTTTCTTTATTTTCTTTTTTCTTTTCTGTTTCCTTTTTTCTTTTATTTCTTTTTTTTCCTTTCTCGAGACAGAGTCTCCTTTTTTCCTCATGCTGGAGTTTAATGGCAGGGTCTCAGCTCACTAGAACCTCCACCTCCAGGGTTCAAGCAATTCTCTTGCCTCAGCCACCCGAGTAGTTGGGATTACAGGCGCCTACCACCATACCTGTTTAATTTTTTTATTTTTAGTAGTGATGGAGTTTGCCATATTGGCCAGGTTGGTCTTTAGGTCCTGGCCTCAAGTGATCCACCTGTCTCAGCCTCCCAAATCCTTTTTCATTTCGGATTTTATTTATTTGGGTTTCTCTCTTTTTTCCTTAGCTCGGCTAATGGTATGTCAATTTTGGTTAACCTATTAAAAAAATAGGTCTTTTTTTCATTTCAATTTTGTTTATTTCTGCTGGGATCTTCATTATTTCTTTTCTTCTAATTTTTGGTTTGGTTTAAGATGCATCGTTAAATTGTTTATTTGAAATTTTTACCTCTTTTGTTGTAGGCACTTACAGCTATAAACCTCTTTCTGAGTACTGCTTTTGCTGTATCCCATCGGTATTGGTATGTTGTATTTCCATCGTCATTTGTTTCAATAAATTTTTAAATTTCCTTCTTAGCTTCTTCATTGACCCATTATTCATTCAGGAGCAGATTATTCAGTTTTCATGTATTTGTATAGTTTCCAAAATTCCTCTTGTTATTAATTTCTAGTTTTATGCCACTGTGGTCTGACAAGATCCACGATATTATTTCAGGTTTTTTTTTTTTAGTGTTTTGAGACCTAACATGGTCTTGTCCTTGAGAATGATCCATGTGCTGGGGAAAAGAATGTGTATTCTGTAGTTGTTGGATGAAATGTTCTGTAAATATCTATTAGATCCATGTGCCTGTAGTGCAGATTAACTCTCTGGTTTTTTTTTTCTTTGTTTTTGTTGTTGTTGTTGTTGTTGAGTTTCTGTTTGGCAGATCTCTCCAGTACTGAATGTGGGGTGCTGAAGTCCCCATCTATTATTTTATTGGGGCCTGTCTCTCTCTTCAGCTCTAATTGCATTTGTTTTATATATCTGGGTGCTCAAGTGTTGCATGCATATATATTTAAAATTGTGAATGTCCTCTTGATGAATTGACCCCTTTATTATTATATAGTGACCTTTTAGTCTCTTCTCAAAGTTTTTGTTTTGAAATCTATTTTTTCTTATTCTTTTTGTATCTTTTAAGTTCAGGCATACATGTGGTGCAGGTTTCTTATGCAGTGTTTGTTTTGTCATGGGGGTTTGTGTCATGTGTCATGGGGGTTTGTTGTACAGATTACTTTGTCACCCAGGTATTAAGCCTAGTACTCATGAGCTATTTTTCCTGATCCTCTCTCTCCTCCCATCCTCCAGTCTTTGGTAGGCCCCAGTGTCTGTTGTTTTCCTCTGTGTGTTGATTTTTTCTCATTTTTAGCTCCCACTTATAAGTGAGAACATGTGTATTTAGTTTTCTGTCGTGCTTTACTTTGCTAAGTATAAGGACCTCCACCTCCATCCTTATTCCAGCAACGGAGATAGTGTCATTCGTTTTTATGGCTGCATACTATTCCGTGGTATATATGTACTATATTTCCAGTCTACCATTGATGGGCTTTTTGGTTGATTCCATGTCTTTGGTATTGTGAATAGTGCTGCAGTGAACATATGTGAGCATGTGTCTTTATAACAGAACAAGTTTATATCCCTTTGACTGTATACCCAGTAATGGGATTGCTTGGATCGAATGGTAGTTCTGTTTTTAGGTCTCTGGGGAATGAGCACACTGTTTCCCACAATGGTTGAACTAATGTACACTTCCACCAACAGTGATTAAGTGTTTCTTTTTCTCCACAACATCACCAGCACCTGTTATTTTTTAAATTTTATTTTATTTTTTACTTTTTAATAGCCATTCTGATTGGTGCGAGATGATATGTCATTGTGGTTTGAATTGAACTTCTCTAATGATCAGTGGTTTTGAGCTTTATTTCATATGCTTGTAGGCCACATGCATGTCTTCTTTTGAAAGTGTTTGTTCCTGTCCTTGGACCACTTTTCAATGGTATTATTTTTTATTTTGTTTTGTTTTCTGAGATAGAGTCTCAGTCTGTTGCCCAGGCTGGAGTGCAGTTGCATGGTCTCCGCTCACTGCAACCTCTACCACCCTATGTGAAGTGATTCTCCTGCCTCAGCCACACTAGTACCTGGGATTACAGGCGTGCACCACCATGCCAAGCTAATTTTGTATTTTGTTGGTTTAAAGTCCGTTTTATCAGAGACTGGGATTGCAACCCCTGCTTTTTTTTATTGCTTTCCATTTTCTTCGTCAGTATTCCTCTATCCCTTTATTTTGAGCCTGTGTGTCCTTTGCACGTGAGATGGGTCTTCTGTATGTATCACACCGATGGGTCTTGACATTTTATCCAATGTGCCAGTCTCTGTGTTTTAATTGGGGCATTTAGACCATTTACATTAAAGGTTAATATTGTTATGTGTGAATTTGAGCCTGTCATCATGATGCTAGCTGGTTATTTTGCACATTAGTTGATGCAGTGTCTTCATAGTGTCATTGTCTTTATATTTTTGTTTGTTTTTCAGTGGCTGGTACTGGTTTTTCCTTTTCATATTTAGTGCTTCCTTCAGGAGCTCTTGTAAGGCAGGCCTGACGGTGACAAACTCCCTCAGCATTTGCTGTCCTGGAAAGGATTTTGTTTCTCCTTCCCTTATGAAGCTTAGTTTTGCTGGGTATGAAATTCCGGGTTGAAATTCTTTTCTTTATGAATGTTGAATATCGGCCCCCACTCTCTTCTGGCTTGTAGGGTTTCTGTAGGGAGATCCGCTGTTAGTCTGATGGGCTCTCCTTCGTAGGTAACCTGACCTTTCTCTGTGGCTGCCCTTAACATTTTTCCTTTTGTTTCAACCTTGAAGAATCTGATGATTGTTGTCTTCAGGTTGCTCTTCCCAAGGAGTAACAGAGTAGTGTTCTCTGTATTTCGTGAATTTGAATGTTGTCCTGTCTTGCTAGATTGGGGAAGTTCTCCTGGATAAAATCCTAGGTCTCTGGGAAATCAGCACACTGTTTCCCACGATGGTTGAACTAATTTACACTTCCACCAACAGTGAATAAGTGTTTCTTTTTCTCTACAATGTCACCAGCATCTGCTATTTTATTTTTTTACTTTTTAATAATAGCCATTCTGCCTGGTGTGAGATGATATCTCATTGTGGTTTGAATTGTATTTCTCCAATGGTCAGTGACTTTGAGCTTTATTTCATATGCTGTGGCCTCATGCATGTCTTCCTTTGAATGTGTCTGTTCATGTCCTTGGCCCACTTTTTACTGGTATGAGTTGTTTTGTTTTGTTTATTGAGACGCAGTCTCGGTCTGTTGCCCAGGCTGGAGAGCAGTAGCACGATCTCCACTCACTGCAACCTCCACTTCCTGGGTTCAAGCTATTCTGCTGCCTCAGCCACGCTATTATCTGGGATTACAGGCGTGCACCACCTCTCCCAGCTAATGTTTGTATTTTATGGTAGAGCCAGGGTTTTTCATGTTTGCCAGGCTGGTCTCAAAATCCTAGCTTCCAGTGATCTGCCCATCTTGGCCTTCGAAAGTGCTGGGATTAGAAGTGTGAGGCACCGCACGTGGCGTGTCTTTTTATTTTTTGTTTTTGTTTTTTGTAAATTTCTTTAAGTTCTTTATAGATTGTGGATACGAGACCTTAGATAGATGCATAGTTTGTAAATAGTTTCTCCCATTCTCTGTGTTGTGTGTTGTCTCTGTGGATCGTTGTTTTTTGTTCTGTTTTGTTTTGTTTTTTTGCTGTGCAGGAGCTCTTTAGTTTCATTACATTCCATTTGGCAATGTTTGCTTTTGTTGCAATTGCTTTTGGCATCTTCATTATGAAATCTTTGCTCTTTCCTACGTCCAGGATGAGAATGCCTGGGTCTTCCAGGATTTTTATGAATTTGGGTTTTACATTTAGTTTCTGAATCCACCTTTAGTTAATTTTTCTTAATAAGAGGTGGTCCTGTTTCAATCTTTTACATATAGCACCATTTATTGGTAGAGAGTCCTGTCTACATTGCTTGTTTTTGTCAACTTTGTTGAAGGTCAGATGGTAATAGGTGTGAGGTGTGCAGCATTATTTCTGGGCTGTGTATTCTATTTCATTGGTCTTTGTGACTGTTTTGGTACCAGTACCATGCTGTTTCGTTTACAATGGCCTTGTATTATACTCTGAAGTCGGGTGATGTGATGCTTTGGCTTCATTCTTTTTCTTTAGGATTGCCTTGGCTATTTGGGCTCCTTTTTGGCTCCATATGAATTTTAAAGTAGTTTGTTTTTTTCTAATTCCGTGAGGAATGTCATTGGTAGTTTAATAGGAATATCACTGAATGTATGAATTGCTGTGGTCAGATTGGCCATTTTGACAATATTCTTCCTGTTCACGAGCATGGAATGTTTTTCCATTTGTTTGTGTCATCTCTGATTTCTTTGAGCAGTGTTTTGTAGTTCTCATAGTAGAGATGGTTCTCCTCCCTGGTTAGCTGTATTCCTAGGTATTGTATTCTTTTTGTGGCAGTTGTGAATGGGATTGTGTTTCTGATTTGGCTCTGAGCTTCAAGGTAGTTGGTGTAGAGAAACGCTCCTGTTTTTGTACATTAATTTTGTATCTTGAAGCTTTCCTGAAGTTGTTTATAAGATCAAGCAGATTTTGGACAGAGAGTCTGGGATTTTCTAATTATGGAATCATAGTGTTTGCAAACAGAGATTGTTTGACTTGTGTGAAAAACATAGTGAAGTTAAAGCAAACACGTGGCAGCAATGGAATGGAAAAATAAAAATACCCATGAATAAATTTAATTTGAATGTGAAGAACTAATATGAAGCAAATAACACAGTCCTTGTGTGGGATGTGTTAAAACACTTGAGGAATTGAGGAGTGGCTTTTTTTTTCTTTTTTTTGATTGAGAGATTCGAAAATAGAAAAATGGCTATTGTCCCAGAGTTAACATGTGATATGAAAGTAGTAACTAGTATCTCAACAGGAATATTTTAGCACCTGATCAAATGATTCTGCAGTTCATCTGAAAGACCAATGTGTCAGAATTGATAGAAAAGGAGAAATCAGTGAGGGAGGGCAAGCATTACTTCACATTTCGAATATCATTAAGCTACAGCAATTAAAATAGTGTAGTAATGATACAGGTATAAACAACTCAATGGAAGAAAATTAAAAGAAGAGAGTTACATACAAAATTAAGTGGGGATGTCGGCGATGATAAAAGAGTCATTTCAAAACAGTGGGTGAAACAGGGATTCAACAACTAAGGTTGAGTTCCTACCACTTTAATGTTGTCCAGCTGGATCAATGATTTTGAACGTACAATAATGCAACCAAGAACTATGAATGTCTTATCGTATTAGAGTGGATAACACCACTGCAAGCATGACAGCAAACTCGTGAAGGAGGCAAGAAAATGACTTCTGGAAGCGTATATAAAACAGGTATTAAAATATTTAAGATTTATTTCTGTGATGGTGAATTTTTCTGAAACACATTATTAGAGTAAGCTGGGGCTCATATTCTCCAAAGCCACTGGAAGGGAAAGAAAGGTTGGGCGGGAGAAAAAGAAAAGTGCCTTCCAAGTTCATTTTCGATTTCAGGAGCACTGGTGGTTTAGGTTCTCCACAGAGGCAGGAAAACTTCAGTCTCGAGGCAAATGCCCCACTCTGTGCACATGCTGCACAGACCTGTTGCTGCGCATGTCTGTTGCTACGCGTGTCTGTTGTTGCGCATGCGCCTTGCTGCCCACCTTCTGTCCGCGCAGAGCTCTGCAGGGAGAGGTTGTGTCTTCATTCTTTCCACCATTTTGATTCTTTCTCACTGACTGAGACGCAGCTGGTAGGTTCGCAGAGCAGTCTTCCTGGGAATTTAGTTGTGAGTGAATGTGTGGAGGAGCCAGCTGGCTTTGCACAGGTCCTGCAGCACAGTCCGTGGCTTTTGTGGGAAAAGGGCCTTGCAGTCATCGTCTCGCTCCTCCCAGGTCGCCATGCCACCATGGGACTTGTCTTTGTGGCTGGCCTGGGACGAGGGAGGAAGGTGGGCCGCAGAGGGGAGGGATCTCGTGAAGATGGGGCGAGTGCTGCGGGTGCTGTTAGAGGTGTCTGAGTCCCGAAAACTCCTGGAATCCTCTGAGACAGGAGAGTTTCTAGACTTCTTGTTAGGGGCGCGGAAAGGGACAGCGTGTTCGGTAAGGAAGGGGCCTGGGAACTGGGAGCGCTGTGGGCTGGTGACTGCGGCCCTGAGTTCTGTAGAGTGCCTGGCAGAGGTGTCCCCTGAGGAGCATAACGTTTACTCTGTTTCACAATTTCTCACCTCCGCCATGAACGTCATGGGAAGGAATGGGTGAGGCTTGTGCTTTCCTGCAATACTCAATTTTGGGAGGAGTGTGGCGGTGAAATGCGCCTAGCAAATCAGAGTGGGACGAAAGCAGTAGTCATTTCAGTTTCAATTATCTGCCCATTTTTTCCTAAATGCCTTCATGGTGGAGAGTATAGTTGTTAAACCAAAACTCAGAAACGTCCTCTGTCTTTTGCTATGGCGTTAAGGTGATTTCTATGCCTCTGAGCTATGATACAAACAAATCTGTCCTTAGTTTGATTGGAAAGCATGAGTACTTATCATTGCTCTATGAATTATTTTGAAAATATTTTCAAAATTTAAAAAGTACAAATCACCATTTTGCCATGGAATTTTCATATATGTAGCTAAGTTCTTACACACTTTTTCCAAATAACAATATTCTATTTTCAGTGGGAAATATGAGTGAGCTTGTAAGAACAAGATCCCAATCCTCAGAAAGAGGAAATGACCAAGAGTCTTCCCAACCAGTTGGATCTGTGATTGTGAGTTCTTTAACATTTGATGTTTTCTATTTACGTAGTTTATTTTAAAAAATGTTTTTGAGCTAGTGTACATGCACTGGTCCAGGTGTTCCATGCTGATAAAAAATGATGATGGCATCTCATGAAGGAAACTTTGGTTCAGGAATATCATATTCTGGTGTTAACTGTATGGATTTGGATATTTCTCTCTCTCTCTCTTCTCTCTCTCTCTATATATATATATATATATATATATATATATATATATCTGTTGGAAATATGTTTTAGATTTATGATTCGATGCACATATGCATTTGTGTAGTTATATTATTGAGTTTTTATTCGCACACACACTTACACCCTTAGGTCCAGCAGCCCACTGAGGAAAAACGTCAAGAAGAAGCAGCACCATCTGAAAATCAGGGTATTGCACCTAGTGGGGAGATCGAAAATGAAGGAGCACCTGCTGTTCAAGGTGAAGGGAGAGTGTAGAATAATACTTATGGGTGGTGGAGGTATATTTATGCATTATATTTTATGACATACCAGTAACAAGAAGACAGAAAATATTAGGAAGGGATCTTAAACATTTCCTGCTGCTACTGTGGGGAGGGGTGGGACAAGGACAAATAAAAAGCCACAAAACTTTCCTACCATTTTGACAGAGGCGTTTTATTGATAGGGTACTTGCATGGTTGTCATAAGCCTGTGAGTGTTTTCCAGAGCTCCTGTATGGTTTGCTCGGCCATTTTCTGTTTTTTTGTTTTGTTTTGTTTTGTTTTTATGTTTCTGTGGAAGAATGGCAGCTTGCAGCTTCCTAGTCTGCCATTTGCGGACATCTCATGTATTTTTAAAGAAACTTTTTAATACACATTTATTAATGCTTCCTCATACCATGTAATATACTCAGTGCTGGAGATGTCAGTGCCAATTTTTTGCCTAAAGCTCATAGTCTAGTCAGACTGACTCAAACAAATCACTGATTTAATGTGATAAGAATAAGAACAAATGAGTACAAAAGGGACAAGTAAGTTGTCTAGAGCCAGCCTTGGGAAAGGAAAGGGCAATGTTTGGACATCTCTGCTTTCCTGTTTTCCTGGCAACAGACTCCTGAAATAATTAGCCTACAGGTTTTTATTTCATAATGATGAGGGAATAAACATTATCATTTCCTCGTTCATAGTTCATGTTTTAATTTGTAAACTGATGACCTTTTTGTCTTTTAAGGGCCTGATGTGGAAGCTTTTCAACAGGCACTGGCTCTGCTTAAGATAGAGGATGAGCCTGGAGATGGTCCTGATGTCAGGGAGGGGACTCTGCCCACTTTTGATCCCACTAAAGTGCTGGAAGCAGGTATGTTGTTCAATTAAGATGCAAACTATAGGGTGTCTATTTTCACAATATTATATTTTGTGTGACACAGAGGTAAAATTACTGCTACGTTAGTATTATACTTCACGTCTAAAGATTCTTTGAAGGTATTTCAGACGCCAGTGGCTGCCTTACACACTGTTAGAGATAGAGGGCCAGGTATGCTGGCTCATGCTTTTATTTCCAGCACTTTGGGAGGCCGAGTCAGAAGGATCACTTGAGGCCAGGACTTCAAGAGATGGAGAAAAATTGGGTCAAAGTTAATTGGATTATGATATGAAAGATATGAAACATGGTAAGAGAGTAGATATCGAGTGTTTTCACAGCTATGTGGAGTAATGCAGATATTAATTAGCTTGATGTAGCCATTTCACAGTGTGTATATATATTTTAAAGCTTCGTGTTATACGTGATAAATACATAAGATTTTATGTGTCATGTTTAAAAAAAGATAGGAAAACGTGTTCTGACTTTTGAATGTAAGTCATTTAACCAACAGCCAATAATTTTCAGATATTTTTGTAGAGGCTTGTTTTTAACAAATACGTAACATGTTTATAATAAACGTCAGTTTATATTGTGATGTTTACTGTGATGGTAATGTCTTACAGCTAGTATGCATATTCAGTTTACTGTATAGAGTGAACTGCTTTTAGGCATGTAAAGAGGCAGGAGGACCGGTGAATATAGGGACAAATGTTCGCCCTACTTAAAGCAACTGCATAATGGCTAAACTAGTCCAAAGTAACGTTTTTACACTTTTTCACAAGAGACACAAAACAAATGTAATACTGACTTTTCTATTTCCTTCACTTAGGGAGTTCTAAACATATTCTGTATTCAGAGTGTTATTTCATATCAAAATGTTTAAATGATACTTTAAAAATATCTTTTTCCCTTTGGATTTTGTTTCGTTGAATTTTCATTGAAAGTATATGCTTTTTTTTTTTTTTTTTTTTTGCTTTCCACTTATACATACAAATAGATTCACTTGATTGAATTCATTCTGAAGTTGAACAGTCTCTTTGTTTCTTTATTCTACTAGAAAAAGTGACATGAATTAAAAATATTGTTAATATGCCTGGAAGTCTACCTTCAGAGTTTATTCACAGGCTAACTGGATGTAGGCTAAAGGGTCACCCTCAGGGTTCTGATATTAGTTCATCAACATGGTAGTTGTATACCTCTAGTGTCATATGAATAAAAATCTGCTGAGTAACGGGTCCTAATTGTATATTTATGTTTTAGGTGATGCGCAACGATAGGTTTACACCAAGAGAAATGAAGACTGAAACCAAGAATATTATTGTTATGCTGGAAATGTGACTGATAGCATTCTCTTAATAAAATTTTACAGTTTTCTGCAAAGAATCCTTGCACATTTTTGTTAAATTTATTTCTGGATCTTTAATAGTCTTGAGAATTGAATCTTTTTTGAAAGTTTAAATCCTGTGTTTGAGATGGTACATGGAGATAAAATGTTGGTACATTGATATTCTATCATAGATAGATAGGAAGCTAGAAGCTTTCATGGGGGATGCCAACAGCTGCACTGATAGAAAAGGCCACGTGGGGCCAGGCATGTCCACCATGGGCTTTCCATCTCCCCTTTTTTAGCACATACACAGTAAGTACAAAATGAGCAACATGTTGTAGCTCAGGCTGAGGACCCGCCTGCATAATAAAAGATTAGGGTGGGGGCTGCCAGAGATTCACACCCTATGCAGATGGTACACCTGGTCCTAACCGGTTGTTTGTACCCTGTGTGGGTGATCAGATACTGCCTCCCCACTAGCTCATCTATAAAAACCCCTGCATTTCACTGCAGGATGGCAACTGTTTTTTTCTGGGACCCCTCTCTGTAGTATAAAACTGTTCTCTTTGTTTCTTGTATTAACTTTCTGCTCTAAACCTCACTCTTGGTGTGCCCATGTCCTTGATTTCCTTGGCTGTGAGACCAAGAACTCTGGGTGTTACCCCAGACAACGAGGCCACTTCAATACTAGCTGTGGGTCTGTGGTATATGGCTTTTATTACATTGAAGTATGTTCCTTCTTTCCCTGGTGTTTTGAGGCTTTGTATTATGATGACGTACTGAGTTTTATTAAATGCTTTTCAGCATCAATTGAAATGATTGTATGATTTGTATCCATTATTCCATTGATACGCATTACCACATATATTAATTTGCATATGTCGAACCATCCTTCCATCCTAGGGATAAATGTCATTTGGTCATGATGATTATTCTTTCTAATGTATTGCTGAATTTGATTTGCTAGTATTCTGTTGAGGATTTCTGCATCAATATTCACCAGTGGTTTTGCCCTGTAGTTTTCTTTTTTTGATGTGTCTTTGTCTGGTTTTGGTATCATGGTAATACTGGCCTGATAGAATGAGTTTGGAACTATTCCCTCCTCCTTTATTTTTCAAAATAGTTTGAGTAGGATTGATATTAGTCCCTCTTTAAATGTTGGGTAGAATTCAGTAGTGAAGCCATCAGGTCTGGGAATTTCTTTACTGGAAGACTTTTATTATGGCTTTGATCTGTTGCTTGTTATTGGTCTGTTCAGGTTATGTACTGGTTTTTCCTTTTCACGTTTAGTGCTTCCTTCAGGAGCCCTCATAAGTCAGGCCTGACAGTGATAAAATCCCTCAGCATTTGATGTTCTGTAAAGGATTTTATTTCTCCTTCCCTTATGATGCTTAGTTTGGCTGGATATGAAATTCTGGGTTGAAAAGTTTTTTCTTTATGAATGTTGAATATTGGCCCCCACTCTCTTCTGGCTTGTAGGGTTTCTGTAGAGAGATCCGCTGTTTGTCTGATGTGCTTCCCTTTGTAGGTAACCTTACCTTTCTCTCGGGCTGCCCTTAAAATTTTTTCCATTGTTTCAACCTTGGGGAATCTGATTATTATTTGTCTTGAAGTTGCTCTTCCCAAGGAGTAACAGAGTAGTGTTCTCTGTATTTCCTGAATTTGAATGTTGGCCTGTCTTGCTAGGTTGGGGAAGTTCTCCTGAATAATATATCCTAAGTGTGTTTTCCAGCTTGATTCCGTTCTCCTCGTCACTTTCAGGGACCCCAATCAATTGTAGGTTTGGTCTTTTCACATAGTCCTATATCTCTTGGAGGCTTTGTTCATCTCTTCTCATTTTTCCTTCTGTAATCTTGTCTTCATGCCTTATTTTAGTAAGTTGGTCTTCAGTCTCTGATATCCTTTCCTCTGCTTGATCATTTCAGCTGTTGATACTTGTGTATGCTTCACGAAATTCTCGTCCTGTGTTTCTAAGCTCTATCAGGTTATTTATGTTCTTCTCTAAACTGGTTATTCTAGTTATCAGTTCCTGTAGCCTTTTATCAAGGTTCTTAGCTTCCTTACATTGGATTAGAAAATGCTGTTTTAGCTCTGAGGAGTTTGTTGTTACCCATCTTCTGAAGCCTACCTCTGTCAATTTGTCAAACTCATTCTCCGTCCAGTTCTGTGCCCTTGCTGGAGAGGAGTTGCAATCATTTGGAGGAGAAGAGGCATTCTGGTTTTTGGAATTTTCAAGATTTTTGCGCTGGCTTTTCCTCATCTTTGTGAATGTATCTACCTTTGATCTTTTAGGCTGATGACCTTTCGATGAGGTTTTTGTGTGGGGGTCCTTTTGTTGATGTTACTGCTTTCTGTTTTTTAGTTTTTCTTCTAACAGTCAGGCCCATCTTCTGCAGGTCTGCTGCAGTTTGCTGGAAGTCCTCTCCAGACCGTTTTCCTGGGTATCACCAGTGGAGGCTGCAGAACAGCAAAGATTGCTCTGTGCTCTGGAAGCTTTTTCCCAGGCGGTACCGCCCTGATGCCAGTCACAGCTGTCCTGTATGAGATATCTGTTGACCCCTGCTGGGAGGTCTCTCCCAGTCAGGAGGCATGGGAGTCAAGGACCCACTTAAGGAGGCAGTCTGTCCCTTAGCAGAGCTCTAGTGCTGTGCTGGGAGAAACCTCCTTGTCAGAATCTGCTACTCCCTTCAGAGCCGGCAGGCAGTAACATTTAAGTCTGCTGCAGCTGTGCCCACAGCTGCCCCTTCCCACAAGTGCTCTGTCCCAGGTAGATGGGAGTTTTACTATAAGCCCCTGAATGGGGCTGCTGCTTTTCTTTCAGAGATGCCGTGCCCAGTGAGTAGGAATCTAGAGAGGCAGTCTGGCCACACCCACTTTGCCAAGCTGTGGTGAGTTCTGCTCAGTCCGAACTTCCTGGCCTCCTTAACACTGTCAGGGGAAAACTGCCTACTCAAGCCTTAGTAATGGCGGATGCCCCTCCTCCCACCAAGTTCGAGCCTCCCAGGTTGACTTCAGCCTGCTGTGCTGGCAGTGAGAATTTCAAGCCAGTGGTTCTTACCTTGCTGGGCTCCATGGGAGTGGGATCCGCTGAGCGAGACCACTGGTTCCCTGGCTTCAGCTGCCTTTCTAGTGGAGTGAAGGGGTCTGTCATGCTGTGGTTCCAAGCTCACGGCTTCCCTTGCCTGGGAAAGGGAGGCCCTCCAGCTCCTTGTACTTCTGGGTGAGGTGATGCCCCACTCTCTTTCTGCTTGCCCTCCGTGGGCCGCACCCACTACCTAACCAGTCCCAGTGGGATGAACAGAGTACCTCAGTTGGAAATGCAGAAATCACCTGCCTTCTGGATTGGTCTCCCTGGGAGCTGCAGACTGGAGCTCTTCCTATTCGGCCATCTTGCCAGATCCCTTGTCACTAATTTTTATTTATTTATTTTTGAGACAAAGTCCCCTTCTGTCGCCCAGGCTGAAATGCAGTGGCACAATCTCAGTTTCCTGCAACATCCGCCTCCCAAGTTCAAGTGATCCTCTGGCCTCAGCCTCCCCAGTAGCTGGGACTACAGGCACGCACCACCATGCCCAGCAATTTTTTTTTTTTTTTTTTTTTTTTTTTTTTTTTTTTTTAGTTTTAGTAGAGACAGGGTTTCGCCATGTTGGCCAGGGTGGTGTCGAACTCCTGGGCTCAAATGATTCTCTTACCTTGGCTTCCCACGGTGCTGGGATTACAGGTGTGAGTCACCATGTCCAGCCTGATAAATCTGCTGCTTCTTTTTATTTTATTCAACTTTTATTTTAAGTTCTAGGGTACATGTGCAGGATGTGCAGGTTTGTTACATAGGTAAACGTGTGCCATGGTGGTTTGCTGCGCAGATCAACCATCACCTAGGTATTAAGCCCAGCATCATTAGCTATTCTTCTGGATGCTCTCCCTGCCCCTGCTCCTGCCGACAGGCCCCAGTGTGTGTTGTTCCTCCCATGTGTCCATGTGTTCTCATTGTTCAGCTCCCACTTATAAGTGAGAACATGTGGTGTTTGGTTTTCTGTTCCTGCATTAGTTTGCTAGGGATAACGGCTTCCAGCTCCATCCATTTTCTTGCAAAGGATATGATCTCATTCCTTTTTATAGCTGCATAGTATTCCATGGTATATATGTACCACATTTTCTTTATCCAGTCTATCATCGATGGCCATTTGGGTTTATTCCATGTTTTTGTTATTGTGACTAGTTTTGCAGTGAACATATGCATGCATGTATCTTTACAATAGAAGGAGTTATATTCCTTTGGGGACATACCCAATAATAGGTTTGCTGGGTCAAATGGTATTTCTGGTTCTAGATCTTTGAGGAATTGCCACACTGTCTTCCACAATGGTTGAATTAATTTACATTCCCACCAACGGTGTAAAAGCAGTCCTGTTTCTCTTCATCCTTGCCAGCATTTCTTATTTCTTGACTTTTTAATAATCACCATTCTGACTGGCATGAGAAGGTATCTGGTTGTGGTTTTGATTTACATTTCTCTAATAATTGGTGATGTTGAGCTTTTTTCATTTGTTTGTTGGCTACATGAATACCTCATGAATACCTTCTTTTGAGAAGTGTCTGTTCATGTCCTCTGCCCACTTTTTAATGGGGTTTTGTTTTATTCTTGTAAATTTGTTAAAGTCCCTGTAGCCTATGGATATTAGATATTTGTCAGATGGGTAGATTGCAAAAATTTTCTCCTAATCTGTAGGTTATCTGTTTGCTCTGTTGATAGTTTCTTTTGCTGTGCAGACACTCTTTAGTGTAATTAGATCTTATTTATAAAGTTTTGCTTTTGTTGCAATTGCTTTAGGCATTTTCATCATGAAATACTTTCCCATGCCTGTGTCCTGAATGTATTTTCTTCTAAGGTGTTTAGAGTTTTGGGTTTTACGTTTAAGTCTTTAATCCACTTTGAGTTAATTTTTGTATAAGGTGTAAGGAAGGAGTCCAGTTTTAATTTTTGGCATGACTATCCAGTTCTCCCAGCACCATTTATTCAATAGAGAGCCCTTTCCCCATTGCTCGTTTTTGTCAGGTTTGTTGAAGATCAGATGGTTGTAGGTGTGTGGTCTTATTTCTGAGTTCCCTATTCTGTTTCATTGGTCTATGTGTCTCTTTTTGTACCAGTACCATGCTGTTTTGGTTATTCTAGCCTTGTAGTACAGTTTGAAGTCTGGTAACGTGATGCCTCCAGCTTTGTTCTTTTTTGCTTAGAGTTGTCTTGGCTATACAGGCTCTTTTTTTTTTTGGTTCCATATGAATTTTAAAATAGCTTTTTTCTAATTCTGTGAAGAATGTCAGTGGTAGTTTAATGGGAATAGCATTGAGTCTTTGAATCATTTTGGGCAGTATGGCCATTTTCACAATATTGATTCTTCCTATCCACACACACGGTGTATTTTTCTCTTTGTTTGTGTCATCTCTGATTCCCTTGAGCAGTGGTTTGTAGTTCTCCTTGAAGAGGTTATTCACTTCCCTTGTTAGCTGTATTCTAGGTATTTTATACTCTTTGTAGCAATTGTGATTGGGAGTTCATTCATGATTTGGCTCTCTGCCTGTTGTTGGTGTTTAGGAATGCTAGCAATTTTTGTGCATTAATTTTGTATCCTGAGACTTTACTGAAGTTGCTTATCACCTAAAGATGCTTTTGGGCTGAGATGATGGGGTTTTCTAGATATAGGATCATGTCATCTGCAAACAAAGATAATTTGACTTCTTCTCTTCCTATTTGAATACCCTTTATTTCTTCCTCTTACCCGAGTCATTGCCCTGACGAGAACATCAATACTATGTTGAATAGGAGTGGTAAGAGAGGGCATCCGTGTGCTGGTTTTGAAGAAGAATGCTTCCAGCTTTTGCCCATTCAATATGATATTGGCTGTGGGTTTGTCATGTATCACTATTATTATTTTGAGGTATGTTCCTTCAATACCTAGATTATCAAGAGTTTTTAACATGAAGGGATGTTGAATTTTATCTGAAAAATCTGTTTCTTAAGATTTCACCCCACTCCCCTACTCCTTTCCAAGATGGGGAAGGGGTATGGTTTATGACTTTTTTATAGTGATGTGAGAAGGGGATGCTTTCTGGATGATAAGGGAAAATTCTTATATTTTGGTCCCAAAAATAAATTTAGGTTGAGGCAATAATTTACATAATTTTTGTTATTTCTGAGAGTACATAAAAGCCAAGATAAATTGTGACTTGGCTAGTAGCTTCTTTTTGTTTCTCACTCTCATTTGTTATGGTTAATTCTTGAGCCAGGAGAACAAAAGGAAATGACCACAAAATAACTTCAAGGCTTAGATGGGCGGCAAGACCAGAAAAACTACTCCTTTTAGTTTAGTGGAAAAGTTAGAACATTAAAAAAATGAATGAATAGGAAAATGCGTGATTGTGACGAATGCTACAAGGGAAATGTATTGTTTCATTACAAATTACTACACATTTAATGGCTTCAAACAACACCCATTTATTAACTCACAGTTGTGTAGGTTAGAAGTCTGGTCCACCGTCATTGAAATCAAGATGTCCACTTACTGTGTTTTTATGTGGAGCTTGCAGTCTTCTTCCAAGTTCATTCCTGTTATTGGAAAAACTCAGTTCGTTATGACTGTAGGAAACTCAGTTCGTTGTGATTGTAGGACTGTCCTCAGTTCCTTGGCTATCATCTGAGTGCTGATTTTAGCTTCTAGAAGCTATCCATATTCCTCATTAGGTGGCCTCTTCCATATTCAAGCCTGCAATGGTTCCTCAAGTTTTTATGCTTCAAATCTCTCTAATTTCCCCCAGTGCCACCAGCTAGAGAAAACTCAGCTTTTAAAGGACTCACCTAAAGAGGTCAGGCCCACCCCAAAAAAATATCTGTGTTTCAAGGTCAACTCACTGGGGACTTTAATTACATCTGTAAAATCCCTTTAAAGCAACATCTAGATAGGCATTTGATTGAATAACCAGGAGACATGAATCTTGAAAGGCCATCTTTAGAATTCTGCCAACACAGGAAATAATTGAGTGAAAGGACAGAAAATAACTATCGAGGGGACAGTGTATAATTCAGGACAGACTTGCTTATGCTACAGAAACAAACCCACAAGCTCAGTGGTAAATAGATAGGATTTTTCTTAACCACACTACACATACATCATGAAACAAGAGTGGTAATGTGGTATTTGTAGTTATTTAGGTACCACAATTAACAAAACAGCCGCCATCTTGAATATTACTGGTCACTGTGCCAGAAGAAAAGAGAATGCTCTGGAGAGTCTTGCCCTAGAAATCAAATACTCGGTCTCAGATATGATATTTATTACTTCTGTTTATGTAGGCCACAACTAGTTACATGACACTACCCAGGAAGTGCAATTATATATCTTCACAGAAAATATGCTAGAAATATGATAATTATAAATGACTACCACCTGCTGAAAATATTTTAGAGGCATGTCAGAGAAGTATTCTCTAAGTAGATGATGACCTACCTCACAGAATGCCTAGAGTTCATTTATTGCTAGCATGATAGTACTTGATACTCAACAAAGTATAACTACTATACCTGTTACTAATAATTAAAAATAATATATTAGTAATGAGTGACCATAGCAAATCCCTGTGCATGAATTCACTAGGGTTTGTGACTGTTGTCCTACACTTTGACTGGAAGCATCTAGTTGTTGTACATTCTCCACGTGATTTTCATTCATAACAAAGGTTTGATGGACTCTTACTCCCTCAACCTCAAATCTGCCATCAAAATGGGCCTGCATTCCATAATTCACTGAAGAGATACCTTGTTACAGTCCTGAATAGAGATTGTGGCTGGGCCTGGGACCAGGAAGCTGGGGAGGTGAGATCTGATGGCCAGAGACTGAATGAAGGATATTGCTGAAGAAAATGTCATGGAGGAGGGTGATGCCCACACAGCATCCTTAGGGAAATGGTAGAAGTTTTCACAGGAGATTTTGTGACTTTTTGCTGTGGGATCTGTAGCGTCAGTAGTCTTTCCTGTCCTGACAATGTCCCCTCCCCCAGAGGATCCTACCTCTAGCCCTCAGTAATTGTTTGCTCATTTAGGTGAGTATCTGTGTGTCATCCAAGTGGCGGATGTTGTATAATAGATTCAATGATGGGAAGAGCTACTGTTTACTAAATCTACTGGGTTCCCAAGTGTTTTACATGTATTGTCTCACTTAAGTCTCACAGTGTCCATGTAGAGTACATATTTCCCTTATCTCTTTTATACAGATGAGGAATCTGAGGCTCAGCATGGCTAAGGGAGACAACATCTCACAGCCTATAGAACCTGTAGAGCTTGGGGATTAGGAAAGTGGACTCCTCTGTGGAATACCTGGCTCTTCTTCTTAGAAGAGCTATGTGATCTGGAGCTAATCACTTAATAATCTGAGTTTCAACTTCTTCACCTATAAAGTGGGAATAAGCAGCATATCAAAACATTCAGTCTGTTTTTGCTCAGTGCGCAGTGTTGCACTTTGAAATCTATCCTGCTACAGGCTCTCTTTGTCTCACTCTCCCTGCCTTCCTCCTACACACACAAAGCCTCTCACAACAGTGTGTATGCTGGTGTAGGGAATATTGTGCTTGACTCCGCAGCATCCATTGTATTCCAAAATCTTTCCATCTCAGACTAATGGTCATCCTTTCTATCTTGAGAAATGGGTATGTGACCCAGTGTTGGCCTAGGTGAAAGAAGAAAATATATCCTGGGGACTCCTGTGAAATAATTTTTTGCTCCTAGAAAATATCAGATGCACAAATTCTTCTTTTGCTTAGGGATATAAACATTTTAATCCATGAGGCCTGGAAAAAGTATAGCTATCTTGAGACCACTTTGAGGTTTAACCCAGCATGTAAAAGGGTAGAGCAGAGAGGAAAGAACATGGGTACATGAAGACATCTTTAGTCCCTTGAAATGTCAAAGGAGGATTAGAGTACTTAGCTTGAAGGTCTGTTGAGAGACCCAGGTGAAATAATGAGCATAAGACTTGCAACTCTTCTTGGAAAAAGGAACAGCCAGTTCCTTTGCCACTCACAGACTTCATGACTGGCTTCATCCTCTAGCCTTGTCTCTCCATCCTCTTTCATATTTACATATTCATTCATTCATTTAATGAAGTAAGCAGGCAGTGAGGGCCTGTGCTGCGCCATGGCCTGCTCTAGGAATAGGGGATAAAGCAGTGGCCACAACAGATAGCACATCTGCTTTACTGGACCTCATGTTCCTTCACAGAAGAGAGAGTGTATTCTAATAGACAAATATAAACATGATGGAAGCCTAGTGGGCTTGTTTTCTGTACTTTTTCCCTTCAGGGACCATGAATAGTTTTGTGTGTAAGGACTGAGAATCTCAAGGTGCATGTAGAATTGGGGCTACTCAATTACATGTCTCATGCATTGATTGGTTCTTTGGCTAAACACAGCAAGCTTTTCTTGGGGCTTTCTTTTTTCTGCAACCATTGGGTGCTCTGGATTGCCTGCTTCTCTAGTTTCCATTGTGGAATATATAAGGCAGTAAGAACACCCAGGGCATGAAGCAGTAGGAAGTAGATTCCTCCACCCACAGCATGAATTTCTGCATGTTGGTGCCAGTGCCTCAGCTTAATAGATACAGAAGCTTTCCATTTGGTCTGGTATCTCTTGTGTGGGAGTGCTAATAGCACGGTCATGCCTGCTGCATGGATCTCATGGAATCATTGGGTTAATTAAAAATTGTTGAGGGTGTAGGTATTTATCTTTGTTTTTTCATGACAAATAATTGATAATCACTCATCAATCATTTACCTTTTTCTCAGAGATACTCAGCATTATGTGTGTTTGTATGTGTGTATGTGTGTGTATATATATATCTTTTATATGTGTGTGTATGTGTATAAATATATATAAGGGATATATAAGGGATAATCTGCATGTCACATATATGTGTGTTTCTATAAGACATGCAGATTGTATATATATATATATACACACACACTATATCTTTTATGTGTGTGTGTATATATGTATTATATGTATTGGAGTTTGACAAGGAACTGGATGAGCTGCAGGTTAAATTGAACACACACACATATATAAAAGACATGCAGATTATCCCTATGTCCTCTTCTCTGTTCTTCCCATGGCCCTCCTTTGCCTGAACTCGACTACCCCACACAGACTTGCCTTCAGTATTTATGCCCCTTGGTTGTTCTTTTCAGACTAGCTTGCTGAGTCAAAGCTTACCAGGTCCAACAGGATCCTGTCCTTGTCACCCTGTCATCTCCTGCCTTCTGTTCAGCCCTCATTCATGCTCCCAGCTGCACTGTTGTCCTTGTAGCGTCTGAGCTATGTCAGGCAGGCTCTGCCTCTGACACTTTTTCCAAACTGTTTCATCTGTCTGGAAAGTTCTGACCCCATTTATCTGTTTGGCTGACTCCTCTACCCCTTCACGTCTTCATCAAAATGTCACTTTCTCAATGCAGCCTACCCTGGTCACTCTGTGTAATAATTTAATCTGCAGCTCACCCAGTTCCTTGTCAAACTCCAAATTTCCCTTGCCTTGCTTGACTCCCCCCTTTTCTACAGCACTTAGCACTTTCTAAAATACCATGCAATTTGTGAATTTAGCACATTGATTGGTTAGTCTTTCTCAATATCACCACCTTCAGAATCTAAGACATTGCTTGAAAGCTGGCAGGTGTCAATGAATGTTTGTTGAACTAATTGATCTTTTGGAAGTAGCATAAATAGGAACATCATTTCCATTCCTGTCAGGAGATAAGATGGAATTTACCTTCGTATGCACAGTATGTGTGACTTTTTAAAAAATTACATACATTGAAAATCTGTCTAGTCAGCTATGAGGTGTTCAATGGCTAGAACGTGAGAAATTTTTCTATGAAAATCCACATAGTAGCTGACACAGTTCTCAGTATAGTGTGAAATTTAGGGTACCATTTCCCAAGTCTCAAACAGTAAATTACATTTTCAGAGTTTATGCTTCTGATGCATAAAAGTATTTTTCATTTAATATATATTTTTTATTCAAAAGGTATCATCTGATAAATGCAATGATAAACTATTGTGAAAACCATACTATGGGATATCTTAAATATCATAGTAGGTATAATGGTACATCTAATAGTTTGTACTATTCTAAGAACTTTTTCTATTTTGTTTCATTTGATCATCATGTCAGACATTCAAAAAATACCATCTGTACCTCCATGATATCTTTAGTAAGAGGATTAAGAGATATATAACTAATTTAACTAACATACTATGAGGCATTTCTTACACTTTATTGACATAATTGCATTTAGTTCATATAGCTGAAGTCCTCTGTGTTTGGTAATACTACAATTCCTTTTTCTCAGATCAGAACACTGAGACACAAAGAACTTGTGTAATTTGCAAATGATTGCAGAGTTTTAAAATAGCATACAAGGGATTAGAATTCATGGAGGTTATTTTGGAGTATAATAAAATGCTTCCTTAAAAACAACTACCTTGCTCATTGTGTTAGTAGGGATGATTCTGAACAAAAGTACCAGAATATTCCCACCTAAACTGTTTCAAGCCATGAAACAATTCCTATTCATTAACAAAAAATGAGTAGAGTTGAAAAATAGTGGGTTTTGATGGTGCAGGTATTGGAGGGGTCTACAAAGACTTCCAATGAGATATCAGTAGATATCTATTAGAGCAGCTGAATTGGCTATTATAAATGAGAGCAAATGTTCACAAAAAGATTTGTTCATAGAAGCTTTATTTGTAATAGCCCAAATTTGAGAGCCCACATGTCCACCAAGAGGTGAATGGATAAAGAAACCATGGCATATCCATACCATGGAATGCTAATCAGCAACTTTTGATACACACAACAAATTGTATGGACCTTGAGAACATTATGCTGAATGGAAAAGGCCAACCCCAAAAGGACACATATTGCATGTTTCTTTTTTAAGTAACAGTCTTAAAATGAAATGATTAGAGAGATGGAGAACAGTTGAGTTGTTACCTGAGCTTAGAAATTGTGCTGGGATGGTGGTGAGTGTGACTACAAAGGGATAGCATGAGAAAGATCTTTGTGGTGATGAAAAAGTTTTGTAATTTGATTGGATTGGTGATTACACATATCTCCACATATGATAAAATGACACAGAACTACATACACATTGTTCCAATGTCAATTTCCTGATTTTGATACTATACTATAGTTATGTAAGCTATAAATTGTCTTGGGGGAAACTAGGTGAAGGTTGTATTCTTTTTGCAACTTCCTGTGCATGTATAATTTCAAAATAAAAAGTGAACACACACACACAAGTATATTTCAACAGACCTAGTACTTCTGGGATCCAATCAATAAAGTGAAATGAAACCATTTAAAAAACAGGAAGTCAGAAACACTGCATAGATGCTTTATACCTTATTGTCAACATGGTAAGGGAGGAAAGACTGAAACCTAAGGAGGGAAAATGACAGCTTGCACCATGAAAACAATATTACCGAGAGTATAGAATCATTGCTACCCTGTTGCCATTGCCAAAGAGCAATTGCTTCCAGCATATGCCAGGGTGATGCTAAAATACTGGAGGACAGATGCTGATGCCACAATTAGATTGAATTGCCAGCTGATGTGATTATTTGTCATAAAACTGGATGCTGTTACTCCTCCTGACCATGTTTTCAAAAGGATTCCACTCAAGCAATTGGTAATGTTGACGTTCATGATCCCATTTATTTTGATCTTCCTTTACCTGAGGATGGTAGTCTCAAGAGTTATTCTGCTTATGTTTATAGGAGCCTCTGAAATGTAATTTTGCTTTTCTGATGATTCTGTTTTGGGCTTTCTTTCCTCTGCCCTTTCTTGTAGGAGAGTAGGTTGGATGGATAGTTTCAGAATTGAGCATCAAGTTATTGAGTTCTTGTGTTAGGTTACCCCAGGAAGAATGGAAGTTTACTTTCTTCCTGCTTGAGATCCCAGAAGTGTTTCCCATATACCTCTGGCAGCAGTGGCATTCACATTTGAATCTCTTATGATCTGTATCACATGAGAAGGAGGCTTTTGCTTTTCTGTTAACCTGATAAGGTGTCACGGGCTTGATATATTTCTGTCTCATGCATTCTACTAACTTTTTTTTTCCGCCTGAGGTAACCTTGAACTTTACCACTGCTGATCTTCTTCCATCCTCTCAAAGAAAATAAAAACATATATTAGAAACACAAAGATTGTATTTAAAACATGTTATGTTGCATATTATTCCTGGAAGGCCTATAAACACACCTACACATTTCAGGAAGAGTCCCTGATAATTTCAGCAACTGAAATCTAATTAATTTATTTAGTAATTTCTTTTGGTAAGCACCAACATAAGCAAATAATGTAGTCCAAAAATGGGAAATATTGACTGTAACCCTATTTTATCCCCACTGGATTACACATGCCACAAGAAACCTCAGGATCACACATGTTTAAGTGGAGAGTACATATTACAATTTCTAAAGGTACAAATACTGAGATCTTTTGCAGCACTGTTCCTCAAAAAGTCTACTCTTTGGCTTAAAAAAAAAATCTCAGGCCAGGTGCGGCGGCTCACGCCTGTAATCCCAGCACTTTGGGAGGCCAAGGTGGGCAGATCATGAGATCAGGAGATCGAGACCATCCTGGCCAGCATGGTGAAACCCCATCTCTACTAAAATACAAAACCGGGAGTAGTGGCATGTGCCTGTAATCCCAGCTACTCAGGAGGCTGAGTAGGGGAATTGCTTGAACCCGGGAGGCAGAGGTTGCAGGAGCTGAGATTGCATCACTGTACTCCAGCCTGGTGACAGAGCAAGACTCCGGAAAAAAAAAACAAAAAAACAAACAAACAAACAAACAAACAAACAAAAAAGAACACCACCTCAGACTCCCTCCATTAGTTTCGTGTAATATGAGGCAGTCCTATCTCAATGGGCACCTTGAGATTCTTAGGCCCCACGAATAAATTTATTCTTGATCCTAGGAGGTAAGATATTAGGGACAGTGATACATTTACATTGTTATTTATTTGGACTGGAAGAATGAAAGCAATAAAAGCAAGGCCCAACTAATTCAGCTCCTTATGACTCCTCTCTCCCTCAGCTACAGTTACTCACTCTAGAGGGTTAAATATTCAATATTCCTTGGAACAAATATGTGCTCAAATTTCTCATTACCTAGAGTTTCCTTCACCAACCCACATCCTTTCTTAAGACAAGCAAAAGACTTGAAAAAAGGAAAATGAACCGAAAGAGAAAGTCATTGGCCACAGATTCCATTTGGTGGGTGATTTCCCACAGTTTACTCTTCCAGTCTTTTGCAAGATTTCCCTCTTAGTCTTACACACACTTACTGAGTGCCTGTCTCATGACCTCTCCTGTGCCAGTGATACAGAGATATGTGACAGATAATAACAACTATTTATTTAGTGTAGCCTGTGGGCCAGGTACTGAGAGTTAGGAGTTTTAGATCCATTAGCTTACTAATCCTCCCTGCAACTTACAAAGTAGGTAAGATTATTGTTATTTTGTAGATGAAGAAACTGAGGCTTAATGGCAGAATGACTTAAGTGTCAGGGCCAGGATTGGAATTCATATGTGTTCTATATTACACCAAAACCAATGTCAATAATAATTGTGAATGGAAGAGTAAAGGGGGCTGGGAATGAAAATGTAGTCAGGATTAGGTCATGGAAAGCACCGAATGCTGTGGTAAGAGCAGCATCAAAGGCACAGACCATATGACAGCCTGGAACAATCTCCATCCAGCATGAAGCTGCAATATCTCTGGGGACAGAATTGGGCATGAGCTCAACTGATCCAGACAATCTATGGGTTATATATTTATAATTGCTAGACATGGGCACATGCATTGGGAGTGGGTAGTTCCTGTTCAGGATCCCAATGAAGTGGGTGATGAATGGAAGAAAAGCTGAGAACACTAACAGAGGAAGAAGTGGCTCTTGGCAAGACCCTCTAACTCTCTGAACCTGTTTTCTCCCTGTAACTAAAGAATAATAACTTCTGGTCTTAACATGGTGGTATCCCCCAACCTCAGCAAAATGGGGAGGAGGTAGAATTACAGTGTAGACATTTTGTGTGTTTTTGTCTTCATTTGTTTCTATTCTTTTTATTTGTGATATAAGTTGTATCATTAAAATAACTTGTTATATCTATACAATTTTGTGTAAGTCTCATGACAACAATGGCACAAAAATCTTTAATAGATTCACTAAAAATTAAAAGCAACAAATTAAAACATACTACCAGAGAAATCACTTAACCACAAAGTAATAAAGGAAGAAAAGAAGAGAGGAGTCTCAAAACAACCAGAAAACGGAGAACAAAATGCCAGTAGTAAGTCCTTACTGAACAATAATAACACTGAATGTAAGTGGTCTTAATTCTCCAGTTAAAAGGCACAGAGTAGCTGAATGGATAAAGAAGTAACACCCAACTATATGCTGCCTTCAGATGACTTAGTTCACCTATAAAAACACACATAGACTGAAAGTGAAGGGGTAGAAAAACATATTCCATGCAACTGGAAGCAAAAAAAGGTCAGGAGAAGCTATACTTTTATCAGATAAAATAGACTACAAATGTAGGATTTTAAAAAGAGACAAAAAAGGTCACTATATAATGATAAAGGGGTCAACTCAGCAAGAGGATATAACAATTATAAGTTTCGATGCACCCAACAGTGGAGCTCCCAAGTATATAAAACACACATTAATAAATCTAAAGGGAGAGACATACTGCAATACAATATTAGTAGGGGACTTTAATACTCCACCATCAGTAATGGACAAATGATCCAGATGGAAAATCAACAACAACAAAAAAATCAGAGTTAAACTACACACTAGATCTAATAGGCCTGACATTTATAGAACATTTCATCCAATTACTGCAGAAGACACATTCTTTTCATCAGCACATTAAATATTCTCCAGAATACATCATATCTTAGGCCACAAAACAAGTCTAAATGAATTTTTAAAAATAGAAATTATATCAAGGATCTTTTCTGACCACAGTGGAATAAAACTAGAAATCAATAACAAGAGGAACCTTGGAAAATACACAAACACATGGAAATTAAACAACATGCTCCTAAACAACCAGTGGGTCAATGAAGAAATTAAACAATGTCTTGAAGCAAATACCAAAATCTATGGGATATGGCAAAAGCACTAAGAGGGAAGTTTATACCAATAAATGCTCCTATCAAAAAAGTAGAAAGACTTCAAATAAACAACCTAATGAGGCATCTCAAGGAACTAGAAAAGAACAAACCACAAATTAGTAGAAGAAAATAAACAATAAAGATCAGAACATACATAAATGTCATTGAGACTTAAACATGGAAAGATATTCCGTGCTCATGAATTGAAAGAATTAATATTGTTAAAATGACCATATTACTCAAAGTAATTGACAAATTCAGTGCCATTCCTATCAAAATACCAATGACATTATTCACATAAATCAATATATAAAAATGACATTTGCATTCCCATGTTTATTGCAGCACTATTCACAATAGCAAAGACATAGAATCAACCCAAGTTTTCATCAACAGATGAATGGATAAATAAAATGTGGTACATATATAAAATAGAATATCATTTCATTATAAAAAAAGAATGAAATTCTGTCATTTGCAGCAACGTGGTTGGAACTGGAGGCCATTATGTTAAGTGAAATAAAACACAGAAAGACAATATTGCATGTTCTTGTGTGAAAGCTAAAAAAGTGGGTGGCATGAAGGTAAGAGAGGAGAATGGTGATTATGAGAGGCGAGGAAGGTTAAAGGGAGAGAGGGATGAAGGGAAAAAAGAAAATAAATGCACTCATTACCACTAAATTGTACAGGTAAAAATGATAAAGGTGATACATTTTATATGTATATTTTACTTCAATTAAAAAAGAATAAAATCCACTATTTCTTGTTACATTGTGTGTGAGTGATTAGCACAGAGCTTGTCCATTTTAGGCTTTTTAGAAATAGCCACATTTTCCCTTCTAAAATTGATTCTAAGAAATAACTGACTGAATGTAAATAGACTTATGATTGAAGATGTTTACACTGGTCTCTTTTTTTTTTTTTTTTTTGGTAATAATGGACAATGTATGGCTCTAGAGCCTGTGAACTTTCCATCACATGTTTCAAGTAAAAATATTGACATTGCTGGGAACAACTGTGGAAGGCCACAGTGAAAGGTCAGTTACTGGGGTGGGGTTAGTAGACAGATTTAGATGCTGCGCCAGTTTCCGTTACTTGCAAATTATAAGCAGAAACACTTAAATTTTACTAGAAGGAATATGAAGAAGGTGGATTTTAAATTTTCTGAGTGGACCAAGATTTAATTCTGCCTCAGAAAAGGGTACTTAAAAGTAGAATCTATTTATTATATTTGATATGTCTGTCTGCTTGAATGCATGTTTATAAAATATTTTTATTTTTAAACAGTATAGAAGTGCCTCAAAAAACTAAAAAAAAAAAAAAAAGAACTATCATATGATACAGCAATTCCACTACTGTGCATACACCGAAAAGAAAGGCCCTCAATTAATGTTTATATCTGGAATGAATGAAGTACTTGGCACGGAGAGGGTGCTGAGTGAATTACAGCCTTTATTATTGCTGCTTTCCTGGTTGATTGAAGCTAAGAGGAGAGGAGAGGAGAGGAGATAGTCAATGAGAGAACAGTACAAGTTGCCGAGACACTGAGGAAGGAAATTGCTTGGATATGGTCACCAACATCCACCTAGTTGCCTAGGCCAGCACCCTAGCAGTTGTTCTTGATTGAGCAGGTGCCACCCTTATTAGTCAAATGGTCCACACCCAGGATGGAGAGGAGCCCTGAGGCAGGAAGTGGGAGCCTGATTCCTTTGTAGTTTCCTTTATGCTACCTCATCAAGCCTCAAGTTTATAAGTGCTTCAAATTCCCAGTCACTTCCTGTTCAGTTGTCAGTATTAATAACAGATAATAATATTAATATTACCCCACTAAATATGAATGCAATTACAGTGCAATCTGATCATTCCCTTCTATTAAATGACTATCAAGAGTAATGATGATTATTATTTCCAATCACTATGTGTTGAACACATCAACACTGTAATATAAAGTGGGCATTATGTTATGTTAAATAAGCTAGGCACAGAAAGAAAAATATTGCATGATCTCACTTATGTGTGAATCTAGAAAGTTGAACCTAGAAGCAAAGAGTAGAATGGGGTTACCAGGACTGGGGAGTGAGTGGGGAGATACTGGTTAAAGAATACAAAATTTCAGATAGGAGGAATAAATTCAAGAGAGCTATTGTATGCTGCTCTGTCTATGGAGTAGCCGTTCTTTTATTCCTTTACTTTCTTAATAAACTTCTTTCACTTTGCACTTTGGACTCACCCTAAATTCTTTCTTGCATGAGATCCAAGAACCCTCTCTTGGGGTCTGGATCTGCACCCCTGTCCTGTAACATATTTCTGGCAACCACAGAAGGGACTATAGTGCAGAAACCCTGACTCAACCTACCTTTGGGTAAATGTTGGGGTCCTGTAACATCTTTCTGGTGAATCCTGAAGGGACAATACTGAAGAACCCCCCCACAACCAACCCAAAGGTAATAGAGTGCAGCACTGATTGGATGACTTTGGGTAAGTGGTGGGGTACTTGGGTAAAGAATGGGATTGGGTTAGAGGCCCAACTTAGGGGAGTTAGAGTCTCTCCTAAGACAGAGTGGGTTAGAGGCCCCTCTTAATAAAAGGCAAGGACGCTTGACTGACCTTGGGTTAGAGGCCTGACTTAGGAGGGTTAGAGTCCCTTCTAAGATTCAGGGGGTTAGAGGCCCCTCTCGGTAAAGTCCCTCTCAGCTAAGAACAGGTTCGGCACTATGGGATGTGAACTGCTATTCTCTTTGGATTAATCTGCCTTTCACTCTTTGCTGATGGCAATGGGTGATAGGATTAGGCATGTACAAGATCGTGGGACATGGGAAGCTTTTTCCTCCCTAAAAGGGGAAACTTGAGAGCTGATAGGATTGCTGGAAAAGATCCCTGCTCAACTGACAGCAGCCGCCTGAACTTTTCAGTGTCACTGCAATGGGTGGGTCTTTCTCTGGCTTCCCTGATCATTTCGCCTTCCCCACCCTGCCACAGGCAATGCTTTTCTTTCTCTCCTTTCTCTTTCTTTTCTATTACTCAGGGCAACAATCTTGCCCAGAAACCACATGTTGAAACTCCTGGTCGGAGGTTGGATTAACAATGACAGGGCCCAACCAGGGACAAGTTTAAGCCTTGCAAGTTTAATTGTGGGTGCTAACCAGAGTGGGTAATGTCTGTATTTTTTCACACGTATTTTGCTCTGGCCAGAATAGAAAAAGATAATTTTCCTTGGTGTTGTGGCTTGGTTCCTAGGGCTATGGTGTAGCCAGCCGGGTCACTAGGCCTGCTCAGGGAAAGGGAACTCAGAAGCCTGGCATGCCAGCAAAAGGATAAGAATTTCTTGCCAGTCAGATTTCTGGCGCTCTCTCTCTCTCTCTCTCACTCTCTCTCTCTCTCTCTTTCCCTCTCTCTCTCCCCCGCTGTCTCTCCCTCTCTCTCTCTCTGTGTGTGTGTGTGTGTGTGTAAACCGAATGTTTCCCTCTGGTCAGTTATGCCCTTGGGAGCTTGACCTTGTAACGATGTGGCCATGCTTTCTCTTTTCACAATGGCTGCCTGGGTTCAGGGTTCAATTCCTAGCTTAGGGGATGATCCTTTATCTTCTGTCTATGTATTTATATGTATTATGTGTGTGATGTTTATATATGAAAGAGCTTTAATTAGTTAGTTTGAAAATAAGAGCTTAAATCAAATATTTTATCAGAAAAGTAAAAGGTGTACTGCCTTTTAGTTATGTCTCAAGAACTGTGGTACACTTGTTATTAAATTCTAGTCTCATCAGTTGTTTTTAAGTTTGTTTCTGCAATTTAGTTTAACCCTGCTTATGTCTGTAAATCAACCAGTGATCTCTGACTGCTGCTCAGAAGAAACAAGAGGGATGATGGGTAATGTAAAAATCTGGATCAGTATTCCAATTCTGGGCATATTACAGTCAGCTAACAACCCCATATCAGCTTAATTCCAATAATTTCTCAGTTCATGGAAAACCTTCTAATTTAGTTTACTTGGAATAACTTTACTTATTTTGCTTTACTCTTGTGGAATATATTGCTGTTATGCTCTTTGTGTAGGAATACAGGACAAGCTTACTGAATGTTTTCTTAAACTAAACATTTATTAATCTTCCAGATATCACCTCTTGTCAAAACTCAAGAGTCATAAATGGCCCTCAACAAACTGATGCTTTCTAACTGAGCTCCTCTCTACCCTGAACACAAGAGATCCTAATAGTTAGGCAGGAATATCATCACCCCTGCTTAACCTGAAGAAGTTACAGAAGATGGATCTTCATCCCTCTGCAACGCTTAGGATTAAGGGTTCTCTTATAAAAGGGAGGGGGGGAAATGTCAGAGGCATGTGAACCAGAACAACCCCATCTTGAATTGGAGCTAAGTAAAATGAGGCTGAAATCTAATGGGCTCCATTCCCAGATGGTTAAGGCATTCTAAGTCACAGGATGAGATGGGAGGTCGGCACAAAATACAGGTCATAAAGACCTTGCAGATAAAATAGGTTGCAGTAAAGGAGCTGGCCTAAACCCGCCGAAACCAAAATGGCAACGAGAGTGACCTCTGGTTGTCCTCACTGCTATACTCCCACCAGTGCCATGACAGTTTACAAATGCCATGGCAGTGTCAGGAAGTTACCCTATATGGCCTAAAAAGGGGAAGCATGGATAATCCACCCCTTGTTTGGCATATCATCAAGAAATAACCATAAAAATGGGCAACCAGCAGCCCTTGGGGCTGCTTTCTTTATGGAGTAGTCGTTTTCATATTCTTTTACTTTCTTAATAAACTTGCTTTCACTTTGGAAAAAAAGAGATCTATTGTACATCATGTTGACTATAATAATGACAATGTATTGTATTATTGAAAATTGCTAGAAGATTTTGTGTTCCCTCCACACACAAAATATGCTAAGTATGTGAAGTAATGCCTATGTTAATTAGCTCGATTGAGCCATTCAACAATGAATACATATCTCAAAACATCATGTAAACCAGGCATGGTAGTGTTCACCTGTAATCTTAGCTACTCAGGTGTTGGGATTCACTCAGGATGGTTGCAGAAATATTAGGGAAAGTTATAGGGAATAGTCACAAATCTTTTTGGAAGGCCAAAAAGTTACATAGCTTATAATAATTGAGGCTCAAGGCGGCCGGTTCTTATCTTAGAGCATTAGGTCATAGGGTAAATACTAGGGACAATAGAGGCTTCCCCAGTTAAGTCTGTTTACCCTACCTCCATTGACTAACCTTTGAGCCAGATGGCCTTCTGGGCGGGGCCAGGGGAGGGGAAGGTTGACCAGGGAAATTGCACCCTAATTGTATTTACTTTAGATCATGGCACCTGAGCTTTAATCATTCATAAAACTACCCTCTTAATCATGTTAATTATCCACAAGTGTGTTTACTCAAAGCTTCTGTTGTTAATTCTATACCAAATAAATGCCTGAAGTGCCAGGTGCTCAGGACCATGGCTGCCATTGTTTACAGGACTCTCCTTGGAGTCTCTGAGTGGCCTGGGACCCTCAGCTGCACTGGCGAAGCAGGATATCTGTATGTCAATGTATTTTATTTATCCGTTGCTGGGCCAGGGGTCTGCAAGGGACAGACTCCCCGCAGCTAGTACCCCCGCGAAAGAAGCGCTGCCTCACTTAGGAGGCTGAGGTGGGAGAATTGCTTGAGCCCAAGAGTTTGAGACCAGCTTGGACAACAGAGTGATACTCCATCTAAAACAAAAAATCATGTTGTACTTGATAAATATATACAATTTTTATGTGTGCATTAAAATAGATAAATAATTTTTGAAAAACAGCAAAACAAGATGTTCTGATGATACCAATACTGGAGATTTAAGTTTAAATAATTTCTTGGGTGGAGTGATAGTGGCAGAGTGATGTTAGGAGAATGATGCCAAGGAAAATTATAATTTATAAGCAACAGTTGGCATCAAACACCACTGCAGAAGTAGTAACACATCTAATGGTTTGAACTATTCTAAGCACTTCATATATCTTCTCTGACCTACTGGAATTTGACCCGTAAGGAATCAATTAAGTGTTTCTTAATCATTTTGTGCATTGATTTTCTGCCCCTCAATAGAATGTCTATGCTTCAAAGACAGGGATTGTGTTGTCTTCTGGTTCTGGCTTTGCCCCCAAAAATATCTAGCAGAATAGGTGTTTGGGTGAGGGAAAAGGGACAAGATGGAGGAAGGTGAACAAGATGTAGCAGTCCCTGTTGTTTCCGGGAGCTGTTTTGTTTCTCAATCAATAAAGGCCAAAATGAGCGAAGAAAGTGGCAGCCTTTTATTTGCAAATATGCATACATGCAACTATTACCCCCGACCAATGGATCTTTATCCATAACCGTGTCGTCCTCCCTGAAGCTCAAACACAACACATCTTAAGAGATATTCACAACTCTTTATACATCGGACACCAGGTCCTATACAACTTTTTAAACCCCATCATTGAGTGTCCATCCCTTCTTTCTCACCTCAAGAGAATTAGCCAACAGTGTTTAATCTGCCTAAAGGCAAATGCTCAAGGGGGAATACGCAATGCCCATCCAAGTCATCAGCTTAGAGGACATCAACCCGGAGAGGATTGGCAGATTGATTTCACCCACATGCCTAGGCACAAAAAGCTTCGTTACCTACTCACCCTGGTAGATACCTTTTCAGGATGGATAGAAGCCTACCCCACCACAGGAGAAAGTGCATCCATTGTAGCCTCCATTATCATAGAACAAATCATTCCTCGTTTTGGGCTTCCCCGGTCAATCCAATCTGATAACGGCCCAGCTTTTATTTCCAGAGTGATCCAGCTAGTGACAGATTCTCTCAACATTACTTGGAAGCTACATATTCCATACCATCCCCAGTCATCTGGAAGGTTGAACGGGCACATGGACTCATCAAGCAACAACTAACCAAACTTTCCATAGAGACACGTCAATCGTGGGTAACCTTGCTTCCCCTTGCACTTACCCAGCTATGAGCTACACCTAGAGGCCTCACAGGCCTCAGTCCTTTTGAATTAGTATACGGGTGCCCCCTCGCACTACAAGAACTAGCTAGCCTCCCCACGCCGTTAGCACCCTACCTTCCATACCTTTCTCTCTTAAGACAATTACTTGGAGAACACGCTGAGAGGTCACTTCCCCACCCTACACAAGGAAATTCGGAAGCCCCCTCAGCCTTTTCACCAGGTGACCAGGTTTTACTCAAGGACCTGCACGCAAAAGGCCTTACCCCTAAGTGGAAAGCTCCATACACAGTAATTCTTACCACTTCCACAGCAGCCAAACTCTTAGGCCACAGTTCTTGGGTCCATCTTACTCAACTGAAAAGAGCCCCGCCCCCTGAGACTCAGTGGCAGTCCACTGAACTGTCACCCACCCGTCTGAGAATAACCAGACTTAATACAAACTAAATGAGCTACGCTCTTCTGAAATTCTCCCGCTTTCTCACTATTCTCCATCTCAACTTAACTGAATTTCCCCTCATAGACCCTCTAGAAACCTTCCTTCCCGACCCTTCCCCCGACCAGTAGGTTTCCCAACTTTTTACTCTCATAGAAGACCTAGCTTGGTAAGGTGCCCTTTATGATTTCAGCAATGTTGAACTTACCCTCTACACCTTTGTTACCACTATTATGGTTCACTCTAATTATTCCTGCTAGCCTTACTAATCCTAAATTTGTATGGAGATTTTCTATAACTGAAACCTGGTCTACTGACAACCAGGCTCACTCACAAATGCAAGGTACTGCAGATTGCTCCCCCCAGGGCTGTCAAGCTGCCCTCCTCCTTAACTTTCACCTGAGTTCTGTCGGCAACTACGACCACCCAGTCATATGTTTCTTGTACGACCAAACGGAATATAATTGTAAGAACTACTGGCAAGAAACCAACCTGGGGTGTCCATACAACTATTGCAACATGCATGAGATAGGTTTAATGTGTGCAAATGGCATTTGCACCCCTAATGATCGACCTTTTGTAAGAAATAGAACATCAGGAGGATATATTCTTACTATTAAGGATCCCTGGGACCCCCGGTGGGCTCAGGGAGTTAAAGGTGGACTATATGCAACATCTTGGTCCTCATATCCCACTGCAACCCTCCAAATAAAGAGAGTATATGTGCAACAAGTACCCCTCCCTAAGAGTAAACAAGTATATCCTCCTAAGAGTGTACAGGCTCTACAAAATTTAACCTCAGTTGTAAAATCTCATGAACAGAAAATACAGAAGCTGTTAAGCCCCCCAGACCCCCTTATCAATGAGGACCCATTCTCATGGCTAACACTTATTTGCCAGGTACTTAACTTAACCCAGGCTGCTGGAGTAAGGAACCTCTCCCACTGCTTCCTTTGCGCTGCACTCGGAAAAGCTCCCTTAGTGGCAGTCCCACTACCAACCGCTTTCAATATCACCACCGACTCTAACAGCTCCTCTCAAGCAACATCCTTGCCTCAAGTCCCACTATACCGTAATCCACAGAGTCAAACCCTTTCTTTTTGCTACTCTACTCCAAACTCTTCATGGTGTGATCGCACACAAGCTCCCAGCAGGACCCAGACAGCCCCCGTTGGAGGCTACTTTTGGTGTAACCAAACTCTATCTAAAACTCTTAACCATACCTCCATCACCCAGTCCCTTTGCGTTCCAGTATCTTTAGTGCCTAGCTTAACCCTATATAGCAAAGGAGAATTGTCTGAACTAGCTTCCCAGCTCAGCTCCAGCAATAACATCCAAAAGCGGGCTGTTTTTCTTCCCTTAATTATCGGGGTTTCCCTAGCATCATCCCTAGTAGCCTCAGGACTTGGAACAGGGGCCCTCACCCACTCGATTCAATCCACACAAACCCTCTCCACTCAGGTTCAGGCAGCCATAGAGGCTTCAGCTGAAAGCTTAGCCTCTTTACAACGTCAAATCACCTCAGTGGCCCAGGTAGCAGCACAAAATAGACGGGCATTAGATCTTCTTACTGCTGAAAGAGGAGGAACATGCCTCTTCCTAGGAGAGGAGTGTTGCTACTACGTAAATGAATCAGGCCTGGTTGACACCAATGTCCAAACATTAAACAAAATCAAAAAGGAGCTTCAACAATTTAACGCCCCCTTAACCCCCGGACCACCGGTATGGCTGCTGCCTGTAGTACAGCAGATGCTTCCATTCCTAATTCCCATACTAATCCTCTGTCTTATGTTATGTCTTGCTCCCATTCTAATAAAATTTCTCCGAGCCAGGGTCCAAGAGATCACCTGAGTCACCTTCAACCAAATGCTCCTGCATCCCTACACCCAACTGCCAACCTCAGACCCTAACTATGCCCCTTAACAGCAGGAAGCAGCCAGACAGACCATGGCGCCCTAAATTCTTATAATCAATAAGAGGTTGGACTGTTTGGGTGAGGGAAAAGGGACAAGATGGAGGAAGGTGAACAAGATGGAGCAGTTTCTGTTGTTTCCGGGTTCTTCATCACAGATTTTCCCGCACCCGGGAAAAATTCCCATGCCCGGGAAAAGAACCAAATCAACTGAGCCTGCGCAGAATGACGTCAAGCCGGGGACACCGAAATTCAAGCAGCCACTCCTACACACACGCCCCAAACTCCTCCCCCTCCAGCTCCCAGGCATAAAAGTCCACCGCCAGCAGGACCCGGCATGACTTCTTCGGCCCCCCCACATTTGTGGACCGGAGAACATCACCCGAGAGCGCCGGCGCAACTTCCCTGGCACCCCCCCACACACCTGAGGACCAGAGAACCTCGTCCGAGAGTGTATGCATATTTGCAAATAAAAGGCTGCCACTTTCTTCGCTCATTTTGGCCTTTATTGATTGAGAAACAAAACAATAGGTACAAAAGCATTTGAGCTGGTTGAAGAGAAGGGATAAAAGAAGGTTGACTGGCTAACACAATGTGGCTTCTAGAACAATGCAGTAGATCCCTTCAGAGCCACGTGATGTTAGGGAAAACACCCATACAATCCAGAGCCTCAGTCTCAGCTCCCCCACAAGTCTATCTTGAGATCTCTCTAAAAAGTAAGCATATTTATACACTCGCACCTCTTGTGTTGAGGATTATATGATATAAGGAATATAAATGTTGGTGCTTGCAAGTGTAACCCTGACTCATGGGACTGTCTCTTAGCCCTTAACATCCATTCCTTAGAGGCAATGGGGAAAGACATCTGGAATGCAAGCTCTGGAGCCACAGCCTGGGTTTATATCCCAGATCACACATTCACAAGCTGTGTCTTTGAGCAAGTTGTGTGACCTCTCTGGGCCTTGGAATCTCATTTGTCAACTGAGGATAATGATTGTACCTACCTTATAGAATTATTGGAGATGATTAAATGAGGTAAAGCATGTGAAATACTCTGCACAGTGCCTGGCACACAAGACACAATTGCTACACTTCAGCTTAGGGCAACATATCATGATTAATAACATCTCCCCACAACATACATGCAGCCTGAGTCCTCTGTTCAAATTTAGGCCTTTAAATTAAGAGTAAATATATTATTATCCTTCCCCATCTCTCCCTGAGACAGGGGAAGAACCATCCAGGGTCACTTTAATTCTCAAACTTTCTGTTGAGATCCCACCAGAGGAACTGAGTTCACATGAACTTACCCATTCAGAAGTCTTTTCTGGGTACACAAGAAGTAATTTTTTTGCCACAACAGACCCATGTATATATGTCATTAAAAACAGATTTTCCCAGAGTAGTACTTATTTTCTCATGAGGAGACTGTCGTTGTGACTGGCTGGGTACTTTCCAGAGGGCTGTATGAGGAAAACAGATTTAATCCTTTACATGTCATAAAAAGCAGAACACATATCTTAACCTTCATACCATTTTGAAATGGCGTAGTGGTGCTCTGGGCTCCATACTAAAGTCATTACATTGTTGTTCATAGTCATCCCACAGTAGGCACTGGAGAACAAAGAAAGAAACATGGAACATCTAAGCAAAGGACATCAGCACTAATGTGAAGGTGGAAGGTACTCACACTTGCAGGCAGGAGCCTATGCTTCCAACTGCTTTCCATAGTGGGGAGTGGGGCCCCACTGCCTGCCTCCAATACTGTTCCTTCTTCAGTATCCCAACTTCTGACCTGTGAACTGAGTTCACATCTGGAATTCCCACTTGAGTTACTGTGTACTTTTACAGCTCTCTTTTCTTATGCCTCTTTAGTGTTTGCTTGGGGTTTTCTCAGTCAATCTGATTCAGGAATTGCCCATAACTTCTCAGGTCTAAGGTTCCTCTTCCTTATTTTGCAGTATAATTATGATTCAAAAGTAAATCCCTATTCTGGCATGTTCTGAGACTTATGCCTGGAGCCCAAGGCTAGAGCCTCTTCTCAGGCAACCATCTGGATTCCACATCCAGGTGACATGGGAACAGGACATTTCTGAAAACCATTGCTAGAATGATTATGTTATGTGGCACTTTTGTATTTTTTTGCATCACTGATGATCATCAGGAGCATGACCCAATTGATACACCATAAGGTAAGACCTCTAGAGAATACTGTAACATCTGACTATGTATATATATGCAATAGCAAGGGGAGGGGTTCAAGGAAACAGACTGAGAAGGAGTGACCAAAAGAGGCAGAGGCAGGAGGAAAGTAAGCAGAGTAAGCTTTCTGTAGAAGTGGAAAAGGTTACCTGGACTTTCCAAGTCCCATAATCACTGGGTTCACGTTCTTGAACCTGCTGAGATAAGCCTAAATGGCATACATGCCTCCCATCTACAAAGTAAAAATAACAGACAGGAATCTTATTCTTCCAATAAGTATTTATTGCAGTCCTACTCTGCTATATCAATTCATTGTATACAGGAAGGCTCCAAAGAAGTACTCATAGCAGCTCCAAACTGCATTGTCCAAGATGCACTATGAAAGGGAAAATGTGTGTTTTATAGTGGTATGATAAGGTTCTGAACAAGGTGTAGGGATAAAAAACACATAAACCCTCTCTATTAATAGAAAGTTGAGCTGAAAGATTTGCTGTATTCATTTACTGAATTTGTGTATTGTTTCCAATACACAAACTGATGTTTATTAGTTGTATAAAAATAGCTACACTGGGCCAGGCACGGTGGCTCACGCCTGTAATCCCAGCACTTTGGGAGGCCGAGGCAGATGGATCACAAGGTCAGGAGTTCGAGACCATCCTGGCCAACATGGTGAAACCCCATCTCTACCAAAGATTAAAAAAAAAAAAAAAAATCAGCCTGGCTTGGTGACATGCACCTGTAATCCCAGCTACTCGGGGGGCTGAGGCAGGAGAATCGCTTGAACCCAGGAGGTGGAGGTTGCAGTGAGCCGAGATAGTGCCATTGCACTCCAGCCTGGGCAACAGGGCGAGACTCTATCCCACCCACCCCCCAAAAATAACTACACTGTACTGAGTGGCATGGGTCATCATCACTCATACATAAATGTGTCAGAGTATCTGTGAGCACCAGGCTCCAGGATCTGTGCTTTGGTGGACTTTTCTCACACATCCATGTTTTCTGCAGGATAGCAGACCTCAAAGAGCTCACGGTTGGTGGGGACAGGGAGCCATATTGAAGATAATGACACAACAAGAGATGAAAACCATGGTGGGCATGAGAAAGGGGAGCTTCGGAACACACAGGGGGACCCTTAGCCCAAGTGGTCAGGAACAGCTTCTCTCAGGACATGCTATGATATATAATATTATCATCCTCACTTGCAGATGAGGCAACTGAGGATCAGAGAGGTTAAGCAACTCAAGTGGTGGAACACATTTTCAACCTATGTCTCTTGAAATGCAAAGTCTTTTGCATTGTGAATATTACTAATCCTGTGAATGGTATCCATCATGATATAGTCATCTGTTTTTATTCACATTTGTCACCCATATTTCCTCCTTATCTTGGTTCACTCCTTTACATTCTTCAAATCTGCAAAGTATAATAAATACACCTTTTAGTTACATGAGGCCTTTCTTCTTTTATAGGCTGGATTGTTACTAAAATGTTAAGCTTTAATCCATTCTCCATCCACAGAGTGGGTTAATGAGAAATGAATGGATCACTGCTGCCAAGGTGTTAACCAGCCTGTTACACGGAGTATAACTGCAGGGTCACAAGACTGAAAAGTTTAGGTTGCGAGACATGTTTCTCTCAAGATGTAAGAAATGTTGTAATGCTGCCTTTGTTTCTTGCTTCTGTAACTTGCTTCCTGCCTCACATAGCTCCCACCTTAAGATGTTTAAAAGTAGGAAAAGCCCTTTGTTCAGGGCTCAGACTTTCTGGACGTTTGTCCGGCCGAGCTGGTGATCACCTTAATTTAATAAACTCTCCTGAATCTTTTCCGGTCTCTCCAGTCTTTGATTGTCCCGTAACATTTCTGGGAGCTTGTCTGGGATTAGAGATGGCAGATTTTCTGTCTCCTTTGCCTGTGGGCTAGAGCCCCAGGATGCAGGAGACCTGGGGTCCTTGGTGTCACCAGGAGAGTTTCAGCCCAAGAGGAGAATGACCCTCCTGTGTTCCAGAGCCCTGCCCCGACAGCGCAAACAGAACCAGTAGAAAGGGTTGCAGGACAGTCACGGGAACAGCATGCAGACATCTGAACAGTGGTAAGGTTTGGGCCCTGAGGCAAGACCCATCCTGTAAGGATGGAAGGGTAGCCTGATCACCTCCCAGGGTGTGACAACTAGTCCGACCTGAGGGGGTTGGGACAACAGGAGAGGCCCATTGATTTGGACGAAACTCACACCCTAACCGACACCAGATGCAGGTGAGGCTCATGAGTCAGTCAGAAAGGAAAACCGTTTCGGGGCCGGGGGAGGTGTGTGAACATGTGTGAAAGAGACAGTCTTGGGAGAGACCAACATTGGGTGTGATGTGGGGAGGCACAGGTCTCTTAGCCTGGACTGTGTGCTCTGAGGCGAGTGTGGGAAAAACCAGACCTATGGCACTGCATACAGCCCATAGGACCAGTTCCATGGCTGCAGCTAGCTGTGACAGGAATCAAGGCACATTCCTGGCTAAGCAGCGTCCAGACTTCCCATAATAGGATCCTGTCTGGTGGACGCAAGAGTGAAAATGAGAGTGAAAGCACGCCATGAGAGAGGAAATGGGAGGAAAAGCATCAAAGCCTACTGCACTGGAGTGCATGCTGAAAAACTTTAAAAAAGGTTTTAATGGTGGTTATGGGATT
The DNA here is from genome assembly GCF_024542745.1 of Macaca thibetana thibetana. NCBI lineage: Eukaryota > Metazoa > Chordata > Mammalia > Primates > Cercopithecidae > Macaca > Macaca thibetana. The sequence goes on from NC_065598.1 coordinate 54,643,466, forward strand.
AAGCTAACTCCACAGAAACTGAGAACCCTTTGTGAGATAGACTGGCCATCTTTTAATGTAGGGTGGCCGGCCGAGGGAACAATAGACAGGGAGATAATTGACTGAGTGTTTTGAGTGGTCACCAGGCTTGGAGAACAGCCCGGGCACCCCGATCAGTTTTCATATATCGACTCCTGGCTAAGTGTAATTCAGACCCTCCCTAAATGGCTGCAGACCTGCTTTGAGACCTACTGTAAGACTCTAACAGCCTGGACAAAACCAGGAACCATAGAAAGAGACTGCAAGGCATCAGAAAAAGAAAAGGAGTCACAGGAAAAAGCAGAAAAAAATCTGTCCTACAGGCCCCACCTGAAGAGTTAGAAAGTCCACCTCCCCGCCATGTATCAATTTATCCATCGCTGGCAAGGCTTAGACACGAGGCTGCCCCGGCTGCCTCTGGAGGTTCAGACTCAGAAGAAAGCACCCCTCAGGCAACACAATGCAGAGAGGAGCCAGAGCCCTTGCCTGAAAAGCCAAGGGAGGAACTCCAGGGGGATGAGGTCAGCCACCTTAGGTCAGGCCATGCCTGAGCAGATGCCCCTCCAAGAAACATGGGGACAAATTTATTTGAATACACAGAATGAAGTCCAAGGGGGAGAATGGCTCTTCGTTTATCAGCCCCTCTCTACTACTGATCTCTTAAATTGAAGACAACATACTCCCTCCTATACAGAGAAGCCTCAGGCTCTTATAAATCTAATGCAGTACATTTTCCTAACTCACAATCCTACCTGGGCTAATTGCAAACAACTTCTTCTGTCATTATTTAATACGGAGGAGTGCTATAGAGTTATACAAGCCGCTGTCCAGTGGCTGGAGAACAATGCGCCTACAGGCACAGGAGATACCAGGCAGTATGCACAACAAGCACTCCCAATAGAGGTTGACCCAGGCTGGGACCCTAACCAGGCTCAAGGGCTACAAAGTTTGCAGCAGTATCAAGAGGAACTCCTAAATGGAATAAACGCTGGAGGGAAAAAGGCCACCAATATCAGAAAGGTCTCAGAGGTCCACCAGAAGCAAGATGAAAGTCCCAGTGAATTTTATGAGAGGCTCTGCGAGGCTTACCAGCTTTACACGCCATTTGACCAAGAGGCTGTGGGTAGTCAGTGTATGGTTACTGCGGCATTTGTAAACCAGGTTCAAGGAGACATAAAGCGAAAGCTTCAGAAGTTAGAAGGTTTTGAAGGCATGAATATTACCCAGTTTATCCAGGTGGCTACTAAGGTGTTTGTAAATCGGGATGAGGAAGCCAAGAGAGAAGCTAGACACAGAGCTAAGGAAAAGGCAGACTTGCTGGTGGTGGCCTTAGTTGGAAGAGAAACTATTTTTGTGAGAGGACGTGGTCGTGGTTGAAGTCGTGGTAGAAGACTAGCAAAACCAGGAAGCTAAGCAGGACAAGAGGGCCAACCTAGGCTTGAGAGAGATCAATGTGCGAGATGCAAGCAGATAGGACACTGGAAGAATGAATGCCCAGAAAGAGAAAAGGATAGAGGCAACAATCAGGGAAAAATGGCTGGCCAGAAACCCCTGCTGCCAGTCAAGGGGTTCAGAAGTCAGACATGGATTTCATTGGACTGGCAGGAATCAATGATTATTATGAGGACTGAGACAGACCGGGCTCCATTTCATTAGGCCCCAAGGAGCCTATGGTCTCAATGGAGGTAGAGGGCTGAAAAATGGACTTTATGGCCGATACTGGTGTGGAGCACTCGGTAGCAACTCAAGCGATTGGGCCATTGTATAAAAATTATGTCAATATCATTGGAGCAGAGGGGGCATTGCTGGCTTTCTAACCCTGGGATATTAAGATATCAAGGACTTTTGTGTGAAAATCCCTACATAACCTTGGAGACTGTGAATACTCTAAATCCAGCCACACTGCTGCCAATAGGATGGGCAGAGTATGGAAAGCCCCTGTTGTGTGGCCCAGGATATCACTGTTGTGTGGAAAAAGTGGATGAGGTTTTCTCAAGCCGAAAATACTTAAAGGACCAGCCCTTAAAGGATCCAGATGTTGAATGCTTTACTGATGGAAGCAGCTTCATATCTGAAGGTATCAGACAGGCTGGATATGCAGTGGTAACACTGAATTCAGTAGCCGAAGCCTGCCCTCTGCCAGTTGGAACTTCGGCCCAAAGAGCTGAGCTAATAGCTCTAACTAGAGCGTTGCTCTTGGCCAAAGGAAAGTCAGTAAACATCTATACTGACTCAAGGTATTCTTTTCCACTTTGCATGCCCATGGAGGCAGATATAAGGAAAGAAGATTATTAACTACCGAAGGAAAGGAAATAAAAAATAAAAAGGAAATAGAGCAGCTTTTAGAAGCCATATGGGCTCCAAAAGAGGTAGCAGTCATCCATTACAAAGGGCATCAAACAGGAGGAGGTGACGTGGCTAGAGGAAACAGAAAGGCAAACAGAGAAGCCAAAGGGCTGCAATGACAGAGGCAACTAAGAAGAAAAAGGAAACACTTACCGTGCCCTTACTGGAGTTTCCCCCTATAGAACCCCCTAACTACTCCTCTAATGAAAAGGCTTGGTTTGAGCAGGAGAGTAGAAGTTACCAGAAAGGAGGTTGGTGGGAGTTTTCAGACGGGAGGCTTGCCATCCCAGAAGCAATAGCCCCCTGGGTCATAAAGTAGTTTCATCAAGGAAAGGATGTGGGAAAAACTGCGTTAGAGACTCTTGTAGGACGGCATTTCTATGTGCCACACCTAACTGCCATCACTCAAGCCGTTTGAGAGCAATGTTTAACTTGTGCCCAAAACAATCCATGGCAGGGGGTCAACACAGCCCCCAGGGATTCAAGAAACTGGAGCTACACCCTGTGAAAACCTGGTTGTGGACTTTACCAAGCTGCCTCAAGCCAGAGGCTACCGGTACATGCTAGTGTTTGTCTGCACTTCCTCAGGGTGGGTCGAGGCATTTCCCACAAGGACAGAGAAAGCTCAGGAAGTAACCAGAATCTTACTAAAGGACATTATTCCTAGATTTGGACTGCCTGTAACTTTAGGATCAGACAATGGCCCAACATTTGTGGCAAAAATAGTACAACAGCTAATGCAGATGTTAAAAATCAAATGGAAACTGCATACAGTTTATTGCCCACAGAGTTCTAGAAAAGTTAAAAAAAATGAACCGGACACTCAAACAGCTGTTAAAGAAGTTTTGCCAAGAAACTCATCTAAGATGGATCAGGTGCTGCCCATTGTCCTTCTCCGAGTCAGGTGCGCCCCTACTAAATTAACTGGATATTCACCCTATGAGATAGTGTTCGGCTAACCACCCCCAATCATAACTCAGATAAATGGAGACTTAAAAGAAATTGGGGAATTAACCTTAATAAAGCAAATGCAAACCTTAGGTGAGGCTGTGCAGGAAATGCAAGGGTGGGTAAGAGAAAGAATACCTGTTAGCCTCACAGATGCAGTACATCCCTTCCAATCTGGGTCAAATGATGGAACCCAACCACTTTAGGGCCTTTATGGGTTGGTCCCCATATTGTGATCTTGTCTACCCCCACTGCTGTTAAAGTCACACCTTGGGTTCATCATAGCCAACTGAAACCAGCAGCAGCCACCGCCCAGCACCAGTGGACCTGTCAACAAAACCCAGACCACCCAACATGGTTGATCCTGTGGCAAAACCAAGCCACTGATGACAAGAGCAACTGCCCTGCTCCAACCACACCACAGGCTGGTCAGTCCACGCATGGCTGAAGCTTGCAGAAAGATTGAGCCCTGCTCTAGTCATACAGCTGGAAGCTGACTAGTCTACGTACGGCTGACGCCTGAGGAAGTCAACGATCGATAAGTAAATGTGGATTGAATTTACAAATGTAGTTATACTCTTACTTGTACTGATTATTTTGCTGATGCTGTCAGGCTTGTTAACCAGAAGGGTGCCCATGCATAGTATAAGTACACTTTCACCTATGGTTATAAAAGGGGACCAGGATGACTGTCATCACTGTATGATAGAAGCCTGGTCCAGGAAAGGTATGACTAAAACTCTGTTATACCAGACCTATTGTGAGTGTACAGGGACTCATACAGGAACTTGTGTCTATAACCAGACTAGTTAACCAGTCTGTGATTGTGGAAATGGGCAGTCTCAAGTATGTTATGACCCAGAGTTCTTGCCTTATGACTTCTGGTTTGAAGTCCAAATTGGCAAACCCCTAATGCCATCATATACAAACCCCACAGAAACTGGGGTCAGTAAACTTGTAAACAAAACAGAAGTATTCCCTTACTCGCATAAAGGGCCTGTCTCCATATATTTTGATGCCTGCCGAACTGCACATCTCAGTAAACTAAATAATATTGGGACCATCTGTAAAAATCTAGGACAAAAAAGAGTCAGCAGTAGAGCCACCAAGGACAGACATATCACCACCCGAATAATGGCTCTGCAAAAGTACCAACTGGTATCCCAAAATGAGTATGTACCCACTCAAGAAGAAATAGCTAACTGTGTTGCTCTTTACTAATCTACATTTGTGTCGAGCGCCAAAGAGGGGAAATGAAGAAGGAATTAATGAAATCAACCATAACCTAATAGTAGTAACAGAAATTTTAAAATCCTCTCAAAGTTGTTGCAAAGTGTGACCCCCCCTCCCTTACACTCAAGTTAAAAGAGAATGTTAACAGCCTGTCTTCTCTCTGTAGACAGTGAACCTTATCTATACTCTCCAACTCCACATTCCTCAAAGTTTATTACAGGCCCAGCGAGTTCCTGCATGGCTGCAGGGTCACAAGACTGATAAGTTTAGGTTGCAAGACATGTTTCTCTCAAGATGTAAGAAATGTTGTAATGCTGCTTTTGTTTCTTGCTTCTGTAACTCACTTCCTGCCTCCCGTAGTTCCCACATTAACATGTTTAAAAGTAGGAAAAGTCCTTTGTTCAGGGCTCAGACTTTCTGGATGTATGTCTGGCTGAGCTGGTGATCACCTTAATTTAATAAACTTTCCTGAACCTTTTTCAGTCTCTCCAGTCTTTGATTGTCCCATGACAAAATGACAGAAATTTACTATCTCACAGTTTCTGTATGTCAGAAGTCTGGGTGGGGTTGGTTGGGTCCTCTGCTTAGGGTCTTACAAGGCCAAAGTCAAGATGTCCACAGGGCTGTGTTCCTTAATGGACGCTCTGAGGAAGAACCTGCTTCCAGGCTCATTTAGATTATTGGCAGAATTCAGTTTCTTGCAGCCTTAAGAGTGAGGGCCCCATTCCCTTGCTGCCTCTCACTGAGGGTGGGTTTTTGCTCCTAGAGGCGCCTGAATTCCTTTTCATGTTCTCCCTCTGGCCTTCTCCAGCAACCACAGCTTGAGTCTCTCTCCCTCTCATGCAGCATCTCTCTCTGACTTCCTCTTCTGCTTTTAAGGGCTCATGTGATTACAATGGGCCCACTCACATAATCCAGGATAATCTCTCTATCTTAAGGTCAACTGAATTATAGCAGAAAGTCCCTTCCTATCAGTATACCTAGATATGTGCTCAATGGAATAGCTAGGGGATGGGAATCTTGGCAGAATGTCTGTAGAATTCTGCCTACAACCCACATAAACACTTAAATTATTCTTACCTTTTCTGTAAGGTGGATGCAAGTTGTACAGCAAGAAGCCAAGGAAAGAATGATCTCTGACAGTGATTGAAACCCAATTAGCTCTTCGGTGCCATATAAATTCTAAGATTCTGTTTCTCCAACCACAAAAGACAAAACACTCCATACACAGAGTCGTAAAAGCTGTGACACTGGAGACAGGGCATCGGAGGAATACAGTTGTTCAGGTAGGAAGTCCCACTTATGGTTAGCAATAAAGGTTACATTTGTGCATGATATTATAGAAATACAAACTAACACCTGACCTGTGTTTAGGAGATCATCTTTCTCTGTCTGGATCTGTGCTGTCTCAATACCAAGCGGTGCCTCAAATCTTCTGGGCACAAAATGAAGAGCTTCCCCTAGAGAAGATAGGCATTAGACCACCCAGAGCAGAAGTCCTCCTGAGATCCTAGAAAAGCTGCATCCTCCAGCAGCTGTCCCTTAGGGAGTAGTGATTGAATGTGGCAAGCAATTCTTGAGATAAGCAGGACTCTCTAGAAGAATGGAGCTTTCCTTACAGGAATAGGACAAATTAGATAAACAGTGTCCTAAATTCTCACCCTATAGGTCTAGAGAGACTGAAGGAGGAAGGTCCAGCATCTAAATGGTGATTAGATTCTCGGTGTGACAAGCCGGTTAGATTTCTTTGTCATTTTCATGTGAAATAAAGCACTACTCCCTGATTGAGACCCTAGAAACCAACACACGCCCCATCCCCCACCCATCACAGGACAGTGTGGCAACACTAGAGGTGCCTTCCCCCATGTTTTGGTTGTTTGCTGAGACACATGACTCCTGATGACAAAAGAAGAGCTTCCAAGGTGCCAGAGGTGATGTAACAGTGGAGTGATAGAGAAATAGATCATAAACTCCAATCTTCTGGTGGTGGGTGTGGGTGTGGTGGGGGGAAGGTCCAGATAGGTGGAAATAATAAGTCGAGAGATTTAAAGGAGGTGGGCATCTTTGTGTGACTGGCTGGAAATTTTATTTCTTTTAGAGTACATATCAAAGAATAGATTTATGCTCAATTGTTTACATCTGTTTCTAATAGGAACGTACATCTGTGTTAAAATACTCAATGCATCTTGTATGCATACTCAAGCAGATACATAAAAAAGGAATCCCCTTTTGCCAAGGGAATAACTCACACTTCAACAGCCATTTGAATTTTACAGAATGGAACATTATTTTATACTAAATGATCACAACAGACAAAAGCGATTGTTACAAACTATCATCATCCTCATTGTTTAGATCACGAAACTGAGGCACAGAAGGCTCACTGACGTATGCTACACAAAGTAATACATGTCATAAGTGTTAGGGCCTAGAGTTAAACCCAGGCATTCTGGATCTTACCCACTACATTGTGCTGTCATTTGCTGATGACTCTCAGACCCATATCTTCAGCTTCTTCTCTCTCCTTAGTGACAATACCTAGGTACCCACTCGCCTCCTAGACATTTCTATCTGATAGTCCCATAGATACCTGACACTCCATGTGCACAAGCCTGAATTTACTGATGCTCTCCAACAACCTTGCAGAAGCGTGCCTTCTCTGGCATCAGTAATTCTGTGAAAGACATCTATCTACCTGCATACACTAGCTCAGACTCCTCCACTGCTCTCACCACCCCGACATATCCAATCAATCACAGGGACCTGCCAATTAAACATTACTTCACTCTACCCTCTTTTTTCACCTGCCTAACTTGTATTGGCCCTGGGTGAGTTTCCCTGGCTATGAGCTCTCAGAACCCACTGAATGAGTGACCCTGTAATAAAGACTTCTTCTCAGGTTGTTGTAATTGCTACTTTTATTGACCCACACATGTGTGCATGCAAACACATGCGCGCACACACACACACACACACACAAACACTCATTCTACAACAGTTTGTGAGCTCCATGAGTGAAAAAGCCCTAAATTCCAAGAGGCTAGCACAGTATCTGGCACCTGGGTTTGAATAAACTGTATTACAGTTGAAGATCAGATGTTAAGATGGGGACAGCGGACAGATGTTAAAACAAACGTCAATTTTCTAACCTGCCAGTGAAGGTTATACCTAGATGAGAAAGCAAAGGGGAAGGATGTGAAACTTTAACTGAATAAAATGTGATGGAAGCTCTCTATGCATTTCACCACTGAACTAAGATATTATTCAATTTCAGAATGAGCTCAGTGGAAACAGAGTCTGGTTTTTTCTAGAAAAAGACTCTTTGCTCTTAGTAGGAAACACATGGTTAAGAGTCAGCTCCATATTTTGCACTTCACATTACCGTTTTTGACAATGCATCCTGGAACTGTGCAATGAAAAAGAAAGAAGAGCAATGTGGAGATAATTGTGATGTCATCGAAACCATGAAACAGTCTTAGAAACCCTATTCATGAATGTTTTGTTACATGAGATAGTATTTGCCATAATGATTTAAACTGATTTTCCCAAGATGTCCTTCCAGTAAAGGAAAGTGGCTCATCTGAGTACACTTTCTCACTGTGCCAGGGGGACTTGTTTTCTTTTCACTCCGAGTTACCAAGAAGGCAGGAATCTCAGATCCCATTCAGAAACTTTAAAGAGGCCTCATCTATCCCATTGGCACTTACATAAGGTCCCACAAACCCAGGGAGGAAATGGTGCTAGTTTCTCCAGACACATCTGTGAAATCTGTCTGTGAGCTCTTCACTTACTTAGTTTGTCATTTTAATTCCTCTTAGCACAGCACAACTAATAGTAGTAAGGGTCTGCAGAAAAAAAGGAAATGAAAAAAATGACATAAATCTTGCCCCTACACTCATTGCCCTTTTTCTGGATCAAGGATAGACTAGAAGCCCAGGTGTCCCGGCATAGTCCTCCATGCTGATGTATGGCTTACCGAGGCATAGTGTGAATGACTTTTCCCAGGCTCTGGCTGGGCTGTTTGGGTCTCCATGTTTCCCACTTCAAGGAGAGCAGGAGAAATGGAATTAGGTCTCAGGGCCTCACCCAGACAAGACCCATGGAGGCTATAACCAGGGCTGGCCTCCTACAAGTTATTCTGCAGAGAAAAGCTATATCTTCCCTGATCAAGGAAGAGTGGAAGAGGGTGATGTGGATCTAGAATTGATGCCATGTTACCAGGCAGACAAGAGGAGATTCAAATTGCTGTTGATTAAAAAATCCTTATGTAATGATAACAATACCTAGAATATATTGGGCATTCAATAAATCACAATACTGCTGCTGCTACTGCTACTACTATTACTACTAATAATACTAATAACAATAACAGTTCTCATTTACTTACTCCTTCTAATGTACCAGACACAGCATTAAAAGATGTGCCTTCGCTTATCTTTCAACTGTTCCCATCATCCCAGTTAGCCAATCAGGAAACGGAGGCCCACAGAATCATAGTAACTTGCCTAAGTTCACACAAGTAGTAAGTGCTGGAGCTCAGATTCTAACTCAGATCTGCTTCATTCCAAAGCCAGTTTTATTAACCCCTGTGCTGTAATGTCTTGCCTCAAGGAATAGTAAAATATGTTAGAAGGTTCTAGTGTTTGGTCCTGGGGTCCTGGGCAATGACACCTTCTGACTCATCATTATACCAGTCACCTAATATCTAATCAGTAGGATTGCCTAGATCTTATTTCTTTAATTAAACTAGGGCATAAAAGATATTCTATATATGGGCTAAAATCTGATCATCCTCCTTATACCTACTCGCAGGGTAAGATAATTAAATAAAAGAGAAAAAGTGATGGTGAATGATCCAGTTATCCATTGCTACATTTAAAAAAATGCTCCACCACTTAGCCACTTAAAGCAAAAAATGTGTCTGTGTCCCACACAGTTCTATGGGTTGGCAGGTATCAGCTTACTTGGGGTCTCTCGTGCAGTTGTAGTCAGTTGTGAACGGCAATTGTGGTGTTCCAAAGACTCTACTGGCCTGGACTTCCAAGTAGACTCACTCACGTGACTGGTTTTTCATGCTGACTGTTGGCTTATTTGAGGTTTACAACTTTGCATCCTCCACCTGGCCTTTCCCTATCTCTTGGGGTTCTCTTAGCATGATGTTTGTGTTCTCAGAGGGAACACTCCAGGAGTGAGAGCTTTAGGAGACATGAGTGGAATTAAGTCTTCTTATGACCTAGACTTGGAAGAAACATGCATCATTTCTGCCATGTTCTATTGCTCCAACACAGCCCATATTCAAGGGGAAGGGAGTTAGACTCCATCTCATAGCATGACAATCAACAAGTGCAGAGAGGGAAGCAAGTTCTTGATGGTGACCGTATTTAGAGAATACCTACCACAGTGAGGATGTGGTGAACCAGCATTAGCACCCTTGCAGGTAGGACTGTACAGCCTGGGAATAAACACCAATGGTATAAGCACAAAAACCCTCAGATACAGTAACTTCCCTTCAAATTATTTATTCCAACCAGGGGCAGTGGGTCATCCCATAATCCCAGTACTATGGGAGGCTGAGGTGGGTGGACTGCTTGAGCCCAGGAATTTGAGACCAGCCTGGGCAACATGGCGAAACCCCATCTCTACAAAAAATATAAAAATTAATTTGGCATGGTGGCGTGTGCCTGTAGTCCCAGCTACTCAGGAAGCTGAGGTGAAAGGATCATTTAAACCTGGGAGGTGGAGGTTGCAGTGAGCAGAGATCATGCCACTGCACTCCAGCCTGGGTGACAGAGGAAGACCCTGTCCCCACCCCAAAAAAATTATTTATTCTTAGGAAATAACACAGGCATACAAAGATTTTTGAACAATGTTATCACCCTAGTTTTCTTGGCAGGAGCAGAAAACTTCAAATGACCTAAACGCCCATCAGAAGGAAGTTGCTTGAAAACATTGATACACATCCATACACTGGAATGTATTGAAAACTCTAGGTGGGCCACGAGATCTTCAGGTCAAATCCAGGAAATAAAATGTGGCCCCTGTAGAGAAGGGATTGAGACAATCAAGGCCACCAGGTTATCTGTATTGTCTTTGGCTCACAGAACCTTAGCCATGTTTTTCCATCTTTCTTTAATATTCCCCCCAAACACACCCTCTGCCTTCTTCTGGGGATCTCCTGGTTATTTCAGCTTGCAGAGCACTTCTTCAGGCAAGCTTTCTCTGTCACCCCTCCATTAGGCTAGTTTTCCCTGCCAAATCCTCTTTTAGCCTACCTTCATTCTCCTAAAGTGTTAGGTAGAGCACATCAGTTTGTTGTAATTGCTTGCATAATTATCTGTTTCTGCACTCCTACTAAACTGTAAGCTCACCCTTTTGCTATTTTATCCAGGGCTAGAGTAGTGTTTGAAGAGTCTGGAACTTACATATTAGGAATATGTTATCCCCACAGAGTCTGCAGCAGTAGACTCTACTACTTGGAGCATTACTCCACAGACATCCTCCCAAATAAAGTATTTCGTATCTTTCAGCAAAATCTATCCTTTGAGTAATGAGATACTTAGTGTTTTTAAAAAATTTCAGCTATGTGGGTTTTTGTGGTTATTATTATATGATTATTGTAGGTTTCCTGTTTACAGCTTAAAAGCAGTTAGAGAAGAATAAAACATTCCTGGGAGTTTTCAAAGAAAATGAAAACGAATAGAGAGACAAGCTAATATAGCTTAAGTATAGTCGTGGGGGTTTGCTGTCCACTGGAGGAAGCTACAACAAGGGCTCCCCTAGGTAACAAATTCTGCACAACCCAGCCTCTTCATGTAACATGTACAGAGCTGTTGTGTTCTCTTGGCCCATCAGGGGTGTTTTTTGGTGGATACGTGATCACAATTGCATCATGGTGTGCCTTACTCAGCTCAGTGACTCTGGTGTGGGCATGTAAGAACAGGGAATAATGGAAATACAGCATGTGATACAGAATTTGTAGCATATAGGATTTCTCAAAGCTACTTACAGAGACAGAATCAAGTTTGGATTAGTAGAGCCATTGCTTATTAATGTCTTTCTTTTTTCATTTTTAATGTTTAGGGATTACTTTTGAAATGTAATACAATTTTTTTTTATTATTATACTTTAAGTTCTAGGGTACATGTGCACAAGGTGCAGGTTTGTTACATATTAATGTCTTTCAATTCTTGTAAATTGTCAGTCGCTCCCCTAAAGTCACTCCTCAGAGAATGTAGACCCCTCCAGGGTGGATTCCTCTGCCTCTTTTTGTCACTGTTGTATGCACAGCAGCTAGCACAGTGCCCAGCACACCACAGGCCATCACAGGTAACTCTGGATTGAATTAATGGGTCTCCTCTCCCAGGAGACTGTGAGACCCTTTGAAGCAGCCTCATTGACTGGGGTAAATACCAAGGTTCTTGGTCTCATGGCCAAGGAGATCGAGGTTGCAGACACACACACAGACAGGGTGAGTTTGGAGAAGGAGTTTAATAGGCAAAAGGAAAGAACAGCTCTCCATCACAGAGAGGGATCCTGAGCGGGTTGCTAAGTTGTAGTAAAAATGTCAGGGTTTTTATAAATGGGCTAGCGAGGAGGGGGCTTGTGAGGAGGGGATGTCTTATCCTCCTAGGGCCTGACTGTTTAGTTAGGACCGGGTGTGCTATCTGTACAGAGCAGAGTTTTTTGTTTTGTTTTGTTTTTATCAGCTCTTATCCCATCCCATTCCTTGACCACAAAGGCTGACTCTTAGTCTGTGTTTCTTTGTCCTGCTTATCTGGGAGGGAGAGTTTCTGTGTCTGTTCCAATACATCTTCTTGTAACTGCAGGCATCCCCTGGAGTGTGTTTTTAGCTTCTCTATCTTAGTGTGCCTAAAGGAAAAGGAATGTCCTTATTAAGGCCCACTGTTTTACTGGGGCCCATTGTATAAGTGAGAAGTTTGGTAATTACCCAGGAGACTTCCCCCACCTCCTTCTGTGTTTGAGTTGTCTTATCTGTGTTTTATTGTCTGCTCTTTCAGGTTGCTTGTTGTTAGAAGAGAAGTGATTTCTTTGAATTGCATGAGGTTAGAAAGGGAGCTATTTTTGAGCCGCTTTTTGTTAAAAGGAGTTTCCTACTGGGGACTCGCTTTATCATGTCTACCTAAATAATTTCTTTCTGCCTCCTATAACACCTTGAGGGCAAGAACTATGTTTAATTGGTCTTTGCAGATCCAGCATCAGTTGGCTGGATGAAACCTGCTAAATGTCACTGAGTTCCTGCTTATTGAACTAACTAACTTCATTTGGAAGTAAGACTGACAGAAACCTCCCCTCAATCTTCCCATTCCAATCCAGAGTTTGTATATTTAGATTATCCTGCAAACACTTCTAGTCAGCTGTAAGATTCAAGGAAGAAGATGAGAACCTGATTAACTTTTCCATGAACTCCACAGAAAAGCTGACATAATTCTTAGCAGAGTATGACTTAGGATAGCATTTCCTCAAACCCTGCAATCAAAAGTCACTTTTACAGTTGCTGCTTTCCCTGCACTTCGGCTGTACTGTTTTATGATGATGCCATACTTAATTTTAGAAAAATCTCTTGGCATAAAACAAAATGATACTCTAAAATATTTTAAAATAAAGTGCCAAATAGGCATAAGTTGTGGGACTTTAATCATTTGTGCTATGCAAACCCATCATGTATCTTCTGCTGGTACCCTCCAGACAAAGAACATGAGGAACACCTTGAACAAAGTCTCACGGAGGGAGAAAACATACACCGTGGAGCACATTGGGACATCTCATTAATATGGTGCTAGAATGTACTTCTTAAAGTCTTTTCTATAGGACTTGGGATTATGTTAGGTGATTTGCAGGAGGGCTCAAAAAGTGGGGCTTTTCTCTAATTGAACACTGTCAGGAAGTGGGGGATAATACTATGATTAAGTATTGTTAATGTAAAAAATCGCAGAATTATAAATTAGGAAAAAGGAGACTATTTCTTATAAGGGGTTACAGCCTGCAAGGTGGCCTTCTCACAGGCTGGGAAGCATAGCCTCTGGTAAAGATCAGACAGGGGCACTTCAAAGGAGGCAGGGTTGGGGTAAAGTGCTTTATTCTGAACAGGTTGGCTAAATATACATATTCATCAGGTTACAGGAGAAGCTATGAATACTCATGAAGGTGGTCCTGATGCATGTTTACTGAACAAATGTGTGTAACATATGACAAACCTGTGTTCACCTTGTGGTGGAGACTTTAACATTTAAACATATTACAATTAGGCCCTATATGTCAAAAGGTCTTTTCAGGATGCAAAAGCACTCAAGTGCGAAGCCTCCCAACTGACCAGAACCAGTCTATGATTGGTGGTCTTCTTATCTGGAGAAAGTTCCTGAAATCAGTCTCTTGTCCAATCAAAGTTGTCATTACGGGGGGGCGGAGCAAGATGGCCGAATAAGAACAGCTCCAGTCTCCAACTCCCAGCGCGAGCGACACAGAAGACCGGTGATTTCTGCATTTTCAACTGAGGTACTGGGTTCATCTCACTGGGGAGTGCCGGACGATTGGTGCTGGTCAGCTGCTGCAGCCCGACCAGCGAGAGCTGAAGCAGGGCGAGGCATTGCCTCACCTGGGAAGCGCAAGGGGGAAGGGAATCCCTTTTCCTAGCCAGGGGAACTGAGACACACAACACCTGGAAAATCGGGTAACTCCCACCCCAATACTGCGCTTTAAGCAAACAGGCACACCAGGAGATCATATCCCACACCTGGCTAGGAGGGTCCCACACCCACGGAGCCTCCCTCATTGCTAGCACAGCAGTCTGTGATCTACCGGCAAGGCAGCAGCGACGCTGGGGGAGGGGCGCCTGCCATTGCTGAGGCTTAAGTAGGTAAACAAAGCTGCTGGGAAGCTCGAACTGGGTGGAGCTCACAGCAGCTCAAGGAAACCTGCCTGTCTCTGTAGACTCCACCTCTGGGGACAGGGCAATAACAAACGCAGCCGAAACCTCTGCAGACGCAAACGACTCTGTCTGACAGCTTTGAAGGGAGCAGTGGATCTCCCAACACGGAGGTTGAGATCTGAGAAGGGACAGACTCCCTGCTCAAGTGGGTCCCTGACCCCTGAGTAGCCTAACTGGGAGACATCCCCCACTAGGGGCAGTCTGACACCCCACACCTCACAGGGTGGAGTACACCCCTGAGAGGAAGCTTCCAAAGCAAGAATCAGACAGGTACACTCGCTGTTCAGAAATATTCTATCTTCTGCAGCCTCTGCTGCTGATACCCAGGCAAACAGGGTCTGGAGTGGACCTCAAGCAATCTCCAACAGACCTACAGCTGAGGGTCCTGACTGTTAGAAGGAAAACTATCAAACAGGAAGGACACCTACACCAAAACCCCATGAGTACATCACCATCATCAAAGACCAGAGGCAGATAAAACCACAAAGATGGGGAAAAAGCAGGGCAGAAAAGCTGGAAATTCAAAAAATAAGAGTGCATCTCCCCCGGCAAAGGAGCGCAGCTCATCGCCAGCAACAGATCAAAGCTGGACGGAGAATGACTTTGACGAGATGAGAGAAGAAGGCTTCAGTCCATCAAATTTCTCAGAGCTAAAGGAGGAATTACGTACCCAGCGCAAAGAAACTAAAAATCTTGAAAAGAAAAGTGGAAGAATTGACGGCTAGAGTAATAAATGCAGAGAAGGTCATAAACGAAATGAAAGAGATGAAAACCATGACACAAGAAATACGTGACAAATGCACAAGCTTCAGTAACCGACTCGATCAACTGGAAGAAAGAGTATCTGCGATTGAGGATCAAATGAATGAAATGAAGCGAGAAGAGAAACCAAAAGAAAAAAGAAGAAAAAGAAATGAACAAAGCCTGCAAGAAGTATGGAATTATGTAAAAAGACCAAATCTACGTCTGATTGGGGTGCCTGAAAGTGAGGGGGAAAATGGAACCAAGTTGGAAAACACTCTTCAGGATGTCATCCAGGAGAACTTCCCCAACCTAGTAGGGCAGGCCAACATTCAAATCCAGGAAATACAGAGAACGCCACAAAGATACTCCTCGAGAAGAGCAACTCCAAGACACATAATTGCCAGATTCACCAAAGTTGAAATGAAGGAAAAAATCTTAAGGGCAGCCAGAGAGAAAGGTCGGGTTACCCACAAAGGGAAGCCCATCAGACTAACAGCAGATCTCTCGGCAGAAACTCTCCAAGCCAGAAGAGAGTGGGGGCCAATATTCAACATTCTTAAAGAAAAGAGTTTTAAACCCAGAATTTCATATCCAGCCAAACTAAGTTTCATAAGTCAAGGAGAAATAAAATCCTTTACAGATAAGCAAATGCTTAGAGATTTTGTCACCACTAGGCCTGCCTTACAAGAGACCCTGAAGGAAGCACTAAACATGGAAAGGAACAACCGGTACCAGCCATTGCAAAAACATGCCAAAACATAAAGACCATCGAGGCTAGGAAGAAACTGCATCAACTAACGAGCAAAATAACCAGTTAATATCATAATGGCAGGATCAAGTTCACACATAACAATCTTAACCTTAAATGTAAATGGACTAAATGCTCCAATTAAAAGACACAGACTGGCAAACTGGATAAAGAGTCAAGACCCATCAGTCTGCTGTATTCAGGAGACCCATCTCACACGCAGAGACATACATAGGCTCAAAATAAAGGGATGGAGGAAGATTTACCAAGCAAATGGAGAACAAAAAAAAGTGGGGGTTGCAATACTAGTCTCTGATAAAACAGACTTTAAACCATCAAAGATCAAAAGAGACAAAGAAGGCCATTACATAATGGTAAAGGGATCAATTCAACAGGAAGAGCTAACTATCCTAAATATATATGCACCCAATACAGGAGCACCCAGATTCATAAAGCAAGTCCTTAGAGACTTACAAAGAGACTTAGACTCCCATACAATAATAATGGGAGAATTCAACACTCCACTGTCAACATTAGACAGATCAACGAGACAGAAAGTTAACAAGGATATCCAGGAATTGAACTCATCTCTGCAGCAAGCAGACCTAATAGACATCTATAGAACTCTCCACCCCAAATCAACAGAATATACATTCTTCTCAGCACCACATCGTACTTACTCCCAAATCGACCACGTAATTGGAAGTAAAGTACTCCTCAGCAAATGTACAAGAACAGAAATTATAACAAACTGTCTCTCAGACCACAGTGCAATCAAACTAGAACTCAGGACTAAGAAACTCAATCAAAACCGCTCAACTACATGGAAACTGAACAACCTGCTCCTGAATGACTACTGGGTACATAACGAAATGAAGGCAGAAATAAAGATGTTCTTTGAAACCAATGAGAACAAAGATACAACATACCAGAATCTCTGGGACACATTTAAAGCGGGGTGTAGAGGGAAATTTATAGCACTAAATGCCCACAAGAGAAAGCTGGAAAGATCTAAAATTGACACTCTAACATCGCAATTAAAAGAACTAGAGAAGCAAGAGCAAACACATTCGAAAGCTAGCAGAAGGCTAGAAATAACTAAGATCAGAGCAGAACTGAAGGAGATAGAGACACAAAAATCTCTCCAAAAAATCAATGAATCCAGGAGTTGGTTTTTTGAAAAGATCAACAAAATTGACAGACCACTAGCAAGACTAATAAAGAAGAAAAGAGAGAAGAATCAAATTGACGCAATTAAAAATGATAAAGGGGATATCACCACCGACCCCACAGAAATACAAACTACCATCAGAGAATACTATAAACACCTCTACGCAAATAAACTGGAAAATCTAGAAGAAATGGATAATTTTCTGGACACTTACACTCTTCCAAGACTAAACCAGGAAGAAGTTGAATCCCTGAATAGACCAATAGCAGGCTCTGAAATTGAGGCAATAATTAATAACCTACCAACCAAAAAGAGTCCAGGACCAGATGGATTCACAGCTGAATTCTACCAGAGGTACAAGGAGGAGTTGGTACCATTCCTTCTGAAACTATTCCAATCAATAGAAAAAGAGGGAATCCTCCCTAACTCATTTTTATGACGCCAACATCATCCTGATACCAAAGCCTGGCAGAGACACAACAAAAAAAGAGAATTTTAGACCAATATCCCTGATGAACATCGATGCAAAAATCCTCAATAAAATACTGGCAAACCGGATTCAGCAACACATCAAAAAGCTTATCCACCATGATCAAGTGGGCTTCATCCCTGGGATGCAAGGCTGGTTCAACATTCGCAAATCAATAAACAAAATCCAGCATATAAACAGAACCAAAGACAAGAACCACATGATTATCTCAATAGATGCAGAAAAGGCTTTTGACAAAATTCAACAGCCCTTCATGCTAAAAACGCTCAATAAATTCGGTATTGATGGAACGTACCTCCAAATCATAAGAGCTATTTATGACAAACCCACAGCCAATATCATACTGAATGGGCAAAAACTGGAAAAATTCCCTTTGAAAACTGGCACAAGACAGGGATGCCCTCTCTCACCACTCCTATTCAACATAGTGTTGGAAGTTCTGGCTAGGGCAATTAGAGAGAAAGAAAGAGAAAGAAATCAAGGGTATTCAGTTAGGAAAAGAAGAAGTCAAACTGTCCCTGTTTGCAGATGACATGATTGTATATTTAGAAAACCCCATTGTCTCAGCCCAAAATCTCCTTAAGCTGATAAGCAACTTCAGCAAAGTCTCAGGATACAAAATTAATGTGCAAAAATCACAAGCATTCTTATACACCAGTAACAGACAAACAGAGAGCCAAATCAGGAATGAACTTCCATTCACAATTGCTTCAAAGGAATCAAATACCTAGGAATCCAACTTACAAGGGATGTAAAGGACCTCTTCAAGGAGAACTACAAACCACTGCTCAGTGAAATCAAAGAGGACACAAACAAATGGAAGAACATACCATGCTCATGGATAGGAAGAATCAATATCGTGAAAATGGCCATACTGCCCAAGGTAATTTATAGATTCAATGCCATCCCCATCAAGCTACCAATGAGTTTCTTCACAGAATTGGAAAAAACTGCTTTAAAGTTCATATGGAACCAAAAAGGAGCCCGCATATCCAAGACAATCCCAAGTCAAAAGAACAAAGCTGGAGGCATCACGCTACCTGACTTCAAACTATACTACAAGGCTACA
The DNA here is from genome assembly GCF_024542745.1 of Macaca thibetana thibetana. Taxonomy (NCBI): domain Eukaryota; kingdom Metazoa; phylum Chordata; class Mammalia; order Primates; family Cercopithecidae; genus Macaca; species Macaca thibetana. Next base: position 54,662,179 of record NC_065598.1, read on the forward strand.
GTAACCAAAACAGCATGGTACTGGTACCAAAACAGAGATATAGACCAATGGAACAGAACAGAGTCCTCAGAAATAATACCACACATCTACAGCCATCTGATCTTTGACAAACCTGAGAGAAACAAGAAATGGGGAAAGGATTCCCTATTTAATAAATGGTGCTGGGAAAATTGGCTAGCCATAAGTAGAAATCTGAAACTGGATCCTTTCCTTACTCCTTATATGAAAATTAATTCAAGATGGATTAGAGACTTAAATGTTAGACCTAATACCATAAAAATCCTAGAGGAAAACCTAGGTAGTACCATTCAGGACATAGGCATGGGCAAAGACTTCATGTCTAAAACACCAAAAGCAATGGCAGCAAAAGCCAAAATTGACAAATGGGATCTCATTAAACTAAAGAGCTTCTGCACAGCAAAAGAAACTACCATCAGAGTGAACAGGCAACCTACAGAATGGGAGAAAATTTTTGCAATCTACTCATCTGACAAAGGGCTAATATCCAGAACCTACAAAGAACTCAAACAAATTTACAAGAAAAAAACAAACGACCCCATCAAAAAGTGGGCAAAGGATATGAACAGACATTTCTCAAAAGAAGACATTCATACAGCAAACAGACACATGAAAAAATGCTCATCATCACTGGCCATCAGAGAAATGCAAATCAAAACCACAATGAGATACCATCTCACACCAGTTTGAATGGCGATCATTAAAAAGTCAGGAAACAACAGGTGCTGGAGAGCATGTGGAGAAATAGGAACACTTTTACACTGTTGGTGGGATTGTAAACTAGTTCAACCATTATGGAAAACAGTATGGCGATTCCTCAAGGATCTAGAACTAGATATACCATATGACCCAGCCATCCCCATTACTGGGTATATACCCAAAGGATTATAAATTATGCTGCTATAAAGACACATGCACACGTATGTTTATTGCAGCACTATTCACAATAGCAAAGACTTGGAATCAACCCAAATGTCCATCAGTGACAGATTGGATTAAGAAAATGTGGCACATATACACCATGGAATACTATGCAGCCATCAAAAATGATGAGTTTGTGTCCTTTGTAGGGACATGGATGCAGCTGGAATCCATCATTCTTAGCAAACTATCACAGGATCAGAAAACCAAACACTACATGTTCTCACTCATCGGTGGGAACTGAACAATGAGATCACTTGGACTCAGGAAGGGGAACATCACACACAGGGGCCTATCATGGGGAGGGGGGAGGGGGAGGGATTGCATTGGGAGTTATGTAAATGACGAGTTGATGGGTGCAGCACAGCAACATGGCACAAGTATACATATGTAACAAACCTGCACGTTATGCACATGTACCCTACAACTTTAAGTATAATAATAATAAATAAATTAAAAAAAGAAAGTTGTCATTATGGCTTGTGAATAAGGAGGTCAGTTAGTATCTGGTGATAAGCTACAATCGTTTTAATATTGCTTATCTCTAGGCAAGCACTCCTTCAGCTGCTAGAGAAAAAGAAACACCTTGTGGCAGTTAGAACAGAGTTTGTTACTCTTGTCTGGCATGGCCTTAAGTCTTGTTTGTAGTTTGGTATCTTGTTGCCACAAAGAGTCCATTCTGTCAGTCTTACGATCTCTATTTTAACATTAATGCTGGGAAGCTGCTGTGTCTTAACCGTAAAAGGGAGGGGTTTAACGGGGTACGTCTGACTTCCCTTCCCTTCATGGCCAGGAGCTCAGCTTTTTTACTGAGTACCTTCATTTTTCTAGAGGTTGTTTAATTATTTTTTCCTCTCTCTCTCTTTTCTCATTTCCCCAGGTCTCCATTTCCTACTTAGTCCTTCAGAAATACAAATATAACCTTTCACCTCCCTCTTACCAGACATTCCCTACAGGACAAGCTCTTCAAACTATGTGCTGCTCCAAGACAGATCTCTTCTCCAGAGCTGACAGCTGATTTGCAGAGCAAAGCACCATGGAACTTTTACCTCCAGGGGGCTGCCTTGGAACTTCCATCTTCCAGGGATTGCCTTGGAACTTTCATCCACCAGGAGGGCTTATTGAAAGCATGCCAGCTTAGCCACTTTCTGCCCAGAAAGGCACCAACTCACCTGTTCCATAGATAAGACACTAAGCTAGCAGGGGATCCCTGCCCTTGCTCACTTCCCCCTCACCTTATAAATGCCCACTTTCTGCTCCACAGGTGAAGTGGCACATTTAAAGGCAGGATGCTTTGTGCCCCTTCCCCCAAGCTAGCTTAGGAATAAATTCACTTTTTTTGTATTAGGCCTTACTCTTGTTAATTAAAACTCTACATGCAGCAAGCAACTAACCTGCTTTTCAGTTACAGTTTTAAAAGTTTTCTAGGGTCCCCTTGGTCAAGAAGGGGTCCATTCAGGCAGTGGGGGGGGGGTTGGGATTTTACTTTTACTTTACATCATCTTTTAAATTTTTATCTTGAAGGTGCAAAGATAAAACCATGCTCAAAGGTTTAGTTGGAAAAAAAGCTGCAGTCACTCATTTTTTACCAGTGCTGCTACCGGTGAATCTATATGGATCTTCAGCAACTTGATCCTTGCCTCCTCAGAGGAAAGAATTCAATCGAGGGGTAGAACTAGGTATGAGGCAGAGGGGGAGACCAAGGCAAGCTTTAGAGCAGGAGTGAGCAGGAATGAAAGGAAGAAAAGTATATTTGGAAGAGGGCCAAGTGGATGACTTGAGAGATCCAAGTGCCCCATTCGGCCCTTGACTTGGGACTTTATACATTGGCATGGTTCTGGGTTTGCATTTCTTCTCCCTTGATTTTTCCCTTGAGGAGGACTGTCTGCATGCACAGTGGCCTGCCAGCAGTAGGCAGGGGCCATATGCACAGCGTGTTTACTGAAATTGTGTGCATGCTCACTTGAGGCATTATTCCCTAAGCAGTCACCCATTCACAGAGGAAGGTCTGTGAACGTGTGACTGGTTAAATTTTGTCATTTTGCTTCTTAGTGCACATGCTTCAACCCACTCGCCCAACTCCTGAGATCTTATCAGGAAGCTGCTGATCACCAGTTCCAAGTGTTTTCTATTAGGAGACTGTCTGTCCCTGGCATCAGCTGTGCCCAATTATTGTTTTATAGAAACAGTTTAACTGCCTGACCATCACCTGATGGTCCCCTGATATTCCTTGGGCGGGGGGTGGAGGGGGGCTCTTCTGCCCTGCTCATGTCTGCCTATCTAATACCAGGATAAGCAATTTTAATTGTTAAATGGAAAAAATAGGTGCCAATGAATTGGAAAACTAATGGTGTCTTGAACAGAAGTTGTCTTCCTTTGTAGTTTGGATGAAATGATGTTGTTAACAGTACCTGATAAGGTCTTTTCCACTGCTTCCTAATGACAGTGTTTCCTCAATGACTTTTTTCCAGAAGAACAGATCTCCAGGTATTAGGTCATGCAGAGGCTGCTTAGGTGTGTGTTCTGGAAATGCAGCTTGTACCTGTTGGTAGCAAAACTAGAGGCATCATCTGAGTGTGTGGCAATAATTGGAAAATTATCCCATCAATGTTGATTCTATATAATTGCCAATTTGTCTTTGCTATTATAATACATAAAATAATTTTTCTAACCCCCACTTTTATGATGGCAATCTCTTTAAGTTAATTAGCAAACATTTCTAGTTTCTTTATCTCTCTAACAGAGAGACCTCTCTAACAGAGTCCTGAAAACTCTGTTGCTATAACATTTCAAAGTTATGGACTAACCCTAAACCACACCTGTGACCAGTATAAATATTTGCTCATTCATAATTTGTCAGATGGCAGGACCAGACAAGGGCAAGTAACTTAACCAAATGAACAGATTTAATTTCTGAGAGAAACTTACATTTCAAGGGTAAATTCCAGTCTGAGGTAGCAGAACTCACTTGCCAGTTATTAGCTTTTCTTTTTCAGTATGAACCACAAACAGAATTAAATCAAGGATATCCAAGGATGTCTTTAGAAGGTCTGTGCAGGATATGGATAATTGCCTAACACAGTTAAGAAATCATATACTTTTCTTTGTCAGGCAAAGGAGGAAGGTGCAGCAATGCACAGGGATGTGTTAAGGGGAAAGCGATGATGTTTCATAGGAGGGTAGGTGACTAGCCAAGAAGTGCCGAGGATTTCCTGTCTATAGAATATTATACATAGTTTGGGGAACCGGTAAGTTTAGTGGAGACCCAATAACTAAATTAGCTAAAGTTTTTGCACCTTTGGTTCTTGCTGCTAATAGTTTTAGACAAGGTAGATAGATATGCCTTGGCACCCAGATCTAATAAAAGACTGAAAATAAGTAATTGGCCTCTTGCAATTCCTATGTATTCTTAAAAGGACCTTTAGTGCTTTTGCAAACTTTTAATTTTAATGGACAAAGTATGAAAAGGATTTGTGAACCTAGACTTCCATAAAGAATTCTCTTCATAGTTACTACGCCAGTCTTTCTGCTTAAACTTGCATATACTTCTTTTAACCTAAAACTTATACAATCTTTGAAATATATTTTGTTAGGATATTTTACTTATGGAAAATTAACATAGGAAGAGAAATTTTCATTTTCAGTGTTTTTCTGTGATTTTTGTAAACAAAAGATTATCATTATTTTGGAATTAATTATCATTTGTAGAATTTTAGATATGCCTAATTAATCTCATTGTCTTTCCTTTTCTAGGGCAAAGGAGCAAATCACTGTGTTCCTTTAAGGCCATTTTAAGAAAGCACACAATGAGTTAGGCCTAAAAGTCAAGGAAAGACAAAATCAAGAATATTTGGTAGAGTAGGCAATATAGAAGTATTAAGCATCTAAGGATAAGAAATATGTATAGGCAACATTGTAAATCACATGGTAATCAACAGCGGTATACATGAGAACTTAAATTTTTTCAACAGTAAAGAATCATTTAAGAAATGATTGAGGAGTATCTCAAGATGCACTAAGAAGTAATAGAAAAATCTGGCAACAAATAGGAACCTCTACCAGTCTGGGCATAAAATAGCATATTTATTTTATGTTAAAAAAAAGAGGCTTATTATCTAATTTTACTGTTTTTTGTGCTTTATTCATGTGACATAATATGTACATAATGGCATATGCATCACACATATTTATAATAACACATACATTTTGAGAATATATATATAGACATATATACCCATGTATGTACATATAGTCTTAAATGTTACATATAAGATAAATATGATATATCCTATATATATGTTTTCTAGATATCATATATGTTATATATATATAATTTCATTGGGAATGAGTATCTTAATGAGATGGATGGAGCAGGCTTATGTCAGGGGTCTTTGAATCAAAGGATGTTTGCTAACATCAATATTCAAATATTCAAATTCTTCCTTTGGTGCCTGTAGATTTTAGAGTCTCAGTCTAATCCACCATTATAACATTAGGGATGTGCTAGAAGTAGTTCTCTTTTGTAAAGTAGGAAGAGGAGGATTATGAAAAAGGAGGGCAAAAAAAGTGTAGCCCATAAGCCATTCTCCAGCAGATGAGTCTAGCACTTATGGAAGTCTGAAGACTGGGAAATGGAGTTTCTGAAGCCACCTGGTCTCACAAGATCTTGGAAAGACTTTGTGCATTCCCAAGTTCCCATAAATGTAAGGAACACAGTTTGAAGACTGCTGCTTGCCCTATGAGATCTCACACCCTAGGCAAGCATGGAAGTGCCGAAGGTCCAGTGACCACTAATAATACCAAACACTGACATAGAAATCCAAAATGGCCTCTTGGCCACTCACCTCTGGCAATCAATGAGGTCTTCATCATGAAATTTGGGGTTCCCTCTTGCATTTTATCTAGTCAAGTAAACAACTTATTGGGCTGTTTCTCCATAAGAGAGAACATACATGTAAGAGCCAAAAAGGAGATGAGAGAGGCTGGAGGATCCATTCTCCAAAGTTTACTTTTGTCTTCCAAAATTTTGGACAAAAAGGCAGCTATGAATTGGATGGACAAAGGGGAGAACACTTGCCTCCAAGATGGTTGTACTAGTCACTCTGCTCAGAGGAGGAGTGCTTCATTGGGTGTTAGGAAAAGAATCCAATCAGATAAATGGAGAAAGCGCATTTTTTGGGGGGGCTCAGACTGTCATTAATATTAATGGGGTTGCTTGAATGTTGGGATTCTCTGTGAGGCCTGGAGTCTCTCCCAGGCTGGAAGGATAGGGACTTTGAGGGATTTGCACTTAAGAAGTAAGCAGAGTTCTCTTCTCCCTCCTTTCCCTTGGTATCCTTGCAATAAGTTCTTATTACGCAGGTTGCTTCAAAACCTTAAAGAAACTGACCATTGCCTTCACAAAAGAGATACTTTTCTTCCCCTGCAATTGCTTCTGGGTGTTATACCCTAAAACTTTATGGATGAAAGAAATCTGCCTTCTGTGTGGGCAACCCTAGCATCCCTCACCTTACCACAACCCTCATAGAGGTCAGAGTCATGGACTTTATGTTGAGAAAATTGAATCTACCCCTCTTTAATTCTGTCTCAGGATGCCAGCAGTGAACAGAAAGTTTGAGGTCCACCATCAAGGAGACAAGGAAGACTGTTCTCCCAAGGGCATGGTTTTCCATCATCACAACCTATCCATCATCTACATATTACTCAACTTCCCATCTGCCCAGAGCTTGCATCTTTATTTCACAATGGGACTCTCTGTGAGACCTCTCTGCAAGGGGGTATAATTATATGCTCACACCCATAACTTTACAGTGGTGATTTTATGAGTTAAAAATGTAAATATTGATGTTTGCAGGTATAACATTGGCATATTGAACTCACTCTTAACCCTTGACATTCATCAGAGCTTATGGTCATTAAAAATGAAGTCAGATTCCCTGGATTCCTATTCCATCTCAGCAACATCCAAGTTCTTTAAACTTGTGCGAAGTTCTAAATTCTCTGAGCTTGATTTTTCCCTTCAATAAATTGCAGATAATGATAGCAGCAAAATTATAGTACTTTTGTGACTGACTGACTGAGGTCAAGCAGGTCAAATAGGCGAAATAATGCATACACTGCTGGATACACAGGATGCAATTAGTACACCTCAGCTATTATGATCAGATCCTCCACTTGCTTTCCCCACACATGCACCACCTAACTCCCAGCCTCTCCTTCAATGTTAGGTCTGTAAACTACACATATAGCAATCCTTTTCTTTCTTCCCTTCCTTTTGATTTTGGGAACAAATCTTGCAAAGTCATTTTAACTCCCAAACTGTCTGGTGTAGAATCTTTTGCTCATATGTTTGAAGTAAAATCTGAGAGAAAAACTGTTGACGACTTTATTTTTTTATTTTTATTTTTCGAACTCGGCTCCACAAACTGCATCAAAATGCATGCAGTCACAGGAAAGAACTTATTTGACCATCATGGAAACATTATAGCTTTGTTTAGATTCTATGTATAAATGAGATCATGCAGTGCTTTTCTTTCTGTGTCTGGTTTATTTCACTTAGTATAGTGTCCTCCAAGTGCATACATGTTGTCCCAAATGACAAGATCTCCTTCATTTTTAATGCTGAATAATTTTCACATTTATACACATATACCACAATTATCACAATTTCCCTATCATTCATTCACCAATGGACACTTATGTTGGTTCCATATATTGGCTTTTTTTTTTTAAGTCCTGAGAAGTCTGAGAAGTTTGATCGACTGAAGCCTTTTTCTCTCGACTCATCAAAGTCATTCTCCATGCAGCTTTGTTCCATTGCTGGCGATGAGCTGCGTTCCTTTGGAGGGGGAGATGCGCTCTGATTTTTTGAATTTCCAGCTTTTCTGCACTGCTTTTTCCCCATCTTTGTGGTTTTATCTGCCTTTGGTCTTTGATGATGGTGATGTACTGATGGGGTTTTGGTGTGGGTGTCCTTTCTGTTTGTTAGTTTTTCTTCTAACAATCAGGACCCTCAGCTGTAGGTCTGTTGGAGATTGCTTGAGGTCCACTCCAGACCCTGTTTGCCTGGGTATCAGCAGCAGAGGCTGCAGAAGATAGAATGTTGCTGAACAGCGAGTGTTGCTGTCTGATTCTTGCTCTGGAAGCTTCATCTCAGGGGTGTACCCCACCGTGTGAGGTGTGAGGTGTCAGTCTGCACCTAGTGCGGGATGTCTCCCAGTTAGGCTACTCAGGTATCAGGGACCCACTTGAGCAGGCAGTCTGTCTGTTCTCAGATGTCAACCTCCATGCTGGGAGATCCACTGCTCTCTTCAAAGCTGTCAGATGGGGGCATTTACCTCTGCCGAGGTTACTGTTGTTTTTTGTTTAGCTATGACCTGTCCCCAGAGGTGGAGTCTACAGAGGCAGGCAGGCCTCCTTGGGCTGTGGTGGGCTCCACCCAATTCGAGCTTCCAGGTGGCTTTGTTTACCTTCTTAAGCCTCAGCAATGGTGGGCACCCCACTCTCAGCCTTGCTACCACCTTGCAGTTAGATCTCAGACTGCTGTGCTAGCAATGAGGGAGTCTCCGTGGGCATGGGACCCTCTGGGCCAGGTGTGGGATATAATCTCCTGGTGTGCCGTTTGCTAAGACCCTTGGTAAAGCACAGTATTAGGGTGGGAGTTACCTGATTTTCCAGGTGTTGTGTGTCTCAATTTCCTTTGGCTAGGAAAAGGACTTATCTTTCCCCTTGCGCTTCCCAGGTGAGACGATGCCTCACCCTGCTTCAGCTCTCACTGGTCGGGCTGCACCCGCAGACCAGCGTCAACTGCCCGACACGCCCCATTGAGATGAACCTGGTACCTCAGTTGAAAATGCAGAAATCACCCATCTTCTGTGTTGCTCACGCTGGGAGCTGGAGGCTGGAGTTGTTCCTATTCGGCCATCTTGGGCACGCCCCTCTAGGGTACTTCTTTATAGCAGTGTGAGAATGGACTAATACAGGAATTGGTACTGCGGAGAGTTGGGCACTGCTATCAAGATACCTGAAAATGTGGAAGCAACTTTGGAACTACATAACAGGCAGAGGCTGGAACAGTTTGGAAGGCTCAGAGAAAAGACAGAAAGATGTGGGAAAGTTTGGAACTTCCTAGAGACTTGTTGAATGCTTTTGACCAAGATTCTGATAATGATATGGACAATGAAGTCCAAGCTGAAGCAGTCTCAGATGGAGATGAGGAACTCATTGGGAACTGGAGCGAAGGTCACTCTTGCTATGCTTTAGCAAAGAGGCTCTTGGCATGTTGCTCCTGCCCTAGAGATCTGTGGAACTTTGAACTTGAGAGAGTTGATATGAAATTGGAATTTATATTTAAAAGGGAAGCAGAGCCTAAAAGTTTGGAATATTTGCAGCCTGATGATGTGATAGAAAATAAAAAACCATTTTCTGGAGAGAAATTCAAGCCAGCTGCAGAAGTTTGCATAAGTAATGAAGAGGCAAATGTTAATTGCCAAGACAATGGGGAAAGTGTCTCCAGGGCATTTCAGAGATCTTGGCAGCAGCCCCTCCCATCACAGGCCTGAAGGTCTAGGAGGGAAAAATGGTTTCATGGGCTGGTCCCAGGGTCCCCCTGCTCTGTGCAGCCTCAGGACTTGGTGCCCCATGTCCCAGCTACTCCAACTCCAGTCATGGCTAAAAGGGGCCAAGGTACAGCTCAAGCTGTTGCTTCAGGAGGTGCAAGCCCCAAGCCTTGGTTGCTTCCACATGGTGTTGGGCCTGCAGGTACACAGAAGTCAAGAATTGTGGCTTGGGAACCTCCACCTAGATTTCAGAGGATGTATGGAAATGCCTGGATGTCCAGGGAGAAGTTTGCTGCAGGGGTGAAGCCCTCATGGAGGACCTCTGCTAGGGCAGTGCAAAGGCTAAATGAGGGACTGGAGCCCCCACAGAGAATCCCCACTGGTGCATGGCTAGTGGAGCCATGAGAAGAGGGTCACTGTCCTCCAGACTCCACAATGGTAGATGTACTAACAGCTTGCATAGTGCACCTGGAAAAGCTACTGACACTCAATGTCAGCTGTGAAAGAAGCCAGGGCAGGGGGCTATATTCTGTAAAGCCCAGGGGCAGAGCTGCCCAAGGCCATGGGAGCCCACCCTTTGCATTGGTGTGCCCTGGATGTGAGACATTGAGTCAAGGGAGATTATTTTGGAGCTTTAAGATTTAATGACTGCCTTGCTGGATTTTGGACTTGCATGGGGCCTGTAGCCCCTTTGTTTTGGCCAATTTCTCCCATTTGGAATGGAAGTATTTATTCAATGCCTGTGCTCCCATTGTATCTTGGAAATAACTAACTTGCTTTTGATTTTACAGGCTCCTAGGTGGAAGGGACTTGCCTTGTCTCAGATGAAATCTTGGACTTTTGGGTTAATGCTGAAATGAGTTAAGACTTTGGGGGACTGCTGGGAAGAAATGACAGTGTTTTGAAATGTGAGGGCAGGAGTGGTGACTCATGCCTGTAATCCTAGCTGAGGCAGGCAGATCACTTGCGGTCAGGAGTTTGAGACCAGTCTGGCCAACATGGTGAAACCCTGTCTCTACTAAAAATACAAAAATGAGCCAGATGTGGTGGCAGGTGCCTGTAGTCCCAGCTACTCAGGAGGCTGAGGCAAGAGACTTGCTTGAACCTGGGAGGTGGAGGTTGCAGTGAGCCAAGATTGTGCCACTGCACTCCAACCTGGATGACAGATTGAGACTCTGTCTCAAAAAAAAAAAAAAAAAAAAAAAAAAAAAAAAAAAAAAGAGAGAGAGAGAGAGAGAGAGAGAAAAGAAAAAAGAAAGAAGAAAAAAAAAAAGGAAATGTGAGGACATGAGATTTGGGAGGGGCCAGGGATGGAAATATATGGTTTGGTTGTATCCCTACCCAAATCTCACCTTTAATAGTAACCCCCATAATCCCCATGTGTCGAGAGTGGGACCCAGTGGGAGGTGATTGGATCATGGGGACAGTTTCCCTCATGCTGTTCTCATGATAGTGAGTGAGTTCTCATGAGATCTGATGGTTTTATGAGTGTTTGACATTTCTTCCTACAGACACTCACATTCCCTCCTGCTGCTTTGTGGAGAAGGTGCCTGCTTCCTCTTCTGTCATTCCCTTTCTGTCATTCCCCTTCTTCCATGATTGTAAGTTTCCTGAGGCCTCCCCAGCCATGCAGAACTGTGAGTCAATTAAACCTCTTTCCTTTATAAATTACCCAGTCTCGGGTATTTATTTACATTAGTGTGAGAACAGACGAATACACCATCTAAACAAATGCATTTGGGGCAACTCAAGGAGCTCAGAGAAACCACAGAAGATAAAAAAAAGAACCAGGGCCAATGAAACATGGAAGAAATTGATTCTACTTAATCTAAGTGACAGGAAGTTAAAGACCTACTCCTTAGTCTAAAGGAATACCAAATCTGGAGTCTGGGGATTGTCAAAGTGAGTGATGTGTAAATTTATACTTTCCATGTTAATCTGTTAATCATCTATTTGTTTTATTTTATTATGTTACAATCTTGGCTACTTCAAAAAAGTCTTTTAGTAGTAAAGGAAGAGCAACTCTAACTCCATACAATTACTTTCACTTGATCCCTGAGAAATAGCACAGATATAAAATCTTCTCCTTTCATTTTAATTAGATTTTATAGACCAAAAAGTTGGATTTTTTCCCCTTCCATCAGATGAGAATGAATGAATGACTTTCTCCCTGGAGAAGGCTATATATTTTCCCTAAAGTTTCCACCAGTATCTTAATTGGCATCTGAATTTCTAGTTTTGTTTGTAACCAGAAAATTTCCCTTCATTATAACAATACTGTGGCCAGAAGATACATGGAAATTGCCAACTAGTCAAATGTGCATCAGTGTGGAATCCCACATGTGATTTAGGCAGGTGTACCATCTTTGTACAGTTGGTCTCAAGAAATTGTCTTAAACAAAATATAAAATAGATCTCAATGGCTTCCTGGTCAGAATATTTGCCTCTTTTGCCCAGCCTCGGTTCATGTATTCAACAGTTGTTCCATTCAGATGATATAGGTTATACTCTGACCACAGCCTCCAGCCAGGAGGAACAAGAAATTGAGATGGAGACAGTCTGGTAACCGTGTCAGCTTTAAAATCTGACTCACTCTGCAGGGATTTAATTGACAATATTATAGAGTATTCATTTGAAAATGCTGCTGTATAAAAAGAAATGAATTTAGAAAATCATTCAACATGTAGACTCTGATGAAGAGCTTAGAGTAAACTTTGTTTCATTCTACTCTTTCTTTGGTTATGTAAACAGGGAACTATTCCCTAGAGAAAAGGTGTCCTGGCAGCCCTGGTCTTCACTATAAAAGCAGAGATACCCTGGCACTGCTGCTTGACCACTGTGTTTCTTTTAGCAAATCATTAACCACTCTCAGTCTTCTCAGGATTGTATGTAGTCATAGGGATAACTTACTGTCAACCTCCCACTCCTCACCTATGAAATAGAGAGCCCACACCACCTACCTCAGGGGTTAATGAGTAACTCACACAGAATATCACAAACGGTGGGTTTGAATTTAAGGGCAGTTTCTTTCCCCAAGCACCACCACACCTCATTATTGGAGCAGCATTCTGCCCTTGCTTTATACTCTCATTTTAAAATATATAACAGGGTCCAATTTTACCTTTTAAACTAATCTGGTTCCCTTTTCTCAAACTCCTAATTTTGGAAAAAAAAAAAAATCCAGAGAAGTCCTTTTGTAACACCAAAAGTTCTTGCCTGAGCCATGCCAAAGAGAGACACAGATCGGACCGAGAGAGAAAAAGCTGTAGGCTTTATTAAGCAGAGTGACCATACAAAGCTTCCACAGTGTGGAAGAGGTACCAAGCGGGTAGCCAGTGTTAGATTTTTTGAACACCTTTTAAACTCTTTAAGGCGGGAAATATGTGCGGCAGGAAGATGCTACCAGAGTGAGAAACAAAGACAATTAGCATGACTCAGATCTTGAGGCAAACCGGAATTGTAACTTAAGTTTGATATACTTATAACCTTGCAGTGGCATGGCAAAGGAGACAGGATCTCACAGGATTTTACATATTGTGTTTACAAGGAATTGGAATTGGGAGCATAGATAAGGTCTGCTGGTCACAGAAAAAGGGGCTTTTAACATTCCTTTTAGTTTCAGGGGAGGGGGAAGGGAGAGAGAGAGAGAGAGGACACAGCGAAGCTTACAACAAAATTTTTGCTGTTTATAGCTTTCTTGGGGAAGGAAACACAGGCACAAATTCTGATGTTAGGAATATTTTAAGCATGTATCTTCAATATTATTCATCCAGGACCAAAGTAAGTCCTGATACAGGAAATGAGTGAGTTTCACAGCTTTCTGAGCCCCTACTCGACCCAGGAAGCTCAGCTGGAACCTCCTCTCACTTTCTACTTTCTTCTGATATTCCTTAAAAATACTTCTCCTTCATAGCGGAGATAATTAGTTTTAAACAGCTTGGTTCCTTCCCTGCTGTGAAGTATTGAGTTTTATTTCAGGACCAAAGGACATAAACCAGTTTATGACATGAACAGGTTTAGACAATCTGCAAAAGACAGGACAGAGATTGCATATTGTATTTACTAGGACACGAGATTTACACTGACCACTCTGGAATAAGACTGTGCTTACTTAGTTCAACTAAGTACTGAAAAGTCATAGAGACTGAAAAGCCAACACATTTTCTGTGTTTATGTAATTGCTTTATTATGTTTTTTTTTTTTTTTTTTTTTTACTTTGAAAAAATAGTGCTTTGTCGTGGTGATAGTTCTATCTTTCATATTTTTAAATAGGGGGAATGAATGGAAATTTGCTTTCTCAGCTTTTCAACTACACTGTGTTTTTAATAGACACTTTCTTTCAGTAGGATGCTGTGTATTTAAGCCCGCAAAATTCTTCCTAGGTATTTCTGAATCCTGTTGTGTACATGTGGGTTGAAAGTTCAAATATTTCATCTTCTTTAGTGTTTAGTTGCTCACTTTATTGTTAGAGAAACTGGTGGCCAGGTATTTTTTCTCTATTTTCTGCCATAAAACCTTTTAGAATTCAAATTTCTTCTCACATACATCTGGAATTGACTTTGGAAGCACTGGCCATAGAAAAAATGTTTTTACTCAAACCATCTAATTGAGAAATAATTGACTCATGCCTACTCCCTAAGGTTGGGGCCAATATGGTGCTGTAATTTTTTCCCCGTAACACTAAAATTCTACTACGAGTATCTTCCTTAAAATCCTACCCATATTCAAGGAAACAACCATGAAAATTGTGTGTGTGTGTGTGTGTGTGTATGTATGTATGTATTCTTTTCCTAGGATAGTGTTCATTTTCATATGTTAATTCTGTCATTTAATAAAATCTCATTCTTCTTTAAGTAAAACTGTAACCTTACATCTTTTCCAAACCTTGCCAATTGGCAAACACCTCTTGGTAGAGCTATCCATAGTTCACAGATCTGCTAGTTTCCACTCTGTGGACCTCCAAATATAGTGCAAAAGAGAATGTGACCAGGGAGGAGAGGACTGTTAGACTCTAAAGCATTTTTGTTTAAATCTACCAACAGGTTGTACCCCTTGCATACTCCAGGGCAGACAACCTGATGCATCCTGGTCCATTGTTCGCACAGCTCACCACTGAGGAAGCACATCTATGAATTCCCTATTCAAATTTGGTTGCTTCTTTAGTATGACTAAAACATGGGGATCCCCCCCATCTCTAAATCAATATTACTGCCTGTTTCTTCTAATGGCATCTCAGCTTATTGTTTCTAAGCCATGAGAATCTTTGCAATTTTAATAATGGAAGCTAGCCCCCTAATCTCTATGAAAGGGTCCATGTAGCATAAAGTGGGCAGTTGTCCAACCCACTTCCACAATTCTTGTTACTTTAAACATCAGTTTAGAAGCTTACACTGTATTAACATTTACTCTATACATAATAGATGGAATTATGAGATCACATAATGTGCTAATGTAATAAATTTTCATTTAAGACAAAATGTAATTACATATTTCTTATCTGACAGAATTGAGAAGTGTTTCCTACTAAGTCTGAAGTGCACACTCTAGAGGATAAATGATACAGAAGGTATCTAAGTATACAAGAACCTTAGAAACATTCTCCCTGAAAATGCAAAGCGTAGAGACAGTTATTAAAGAGAGGTTTTCACGTTCATAGTCTAAACTGGGTCTGATTGTTGCCATTACAACTAGAGAGCAATTTCAATAGAATATCTACCTTCTGAGGGGAGTATGGCAGTTCATTTCAGTGCAAGACTGAATCTGGCTTTGCATATTTGGGAATACTAACTTACAGTTTTTTGAGTGTGGATTTTTTGTTTGTTTTTTAAATGAAAGCTACATACTCTTTACTAGGCTATTGTAGTTTTAAAAATGGAGACTTACTTGTATTTTAAAAAGATGTTTAACATAGAGTTTCTAATTGACAGATCTGGAAATCAATCTGAATTGAACATATGGCTTCAATGCACAGGAGAAGTTTCCTCATATTGCTACCTTAACATGAATTTGACACCCAACTTGAAAACTCCATGTAGAAAGAGTAAAATAAAAATAAAAATTTCATAAAAAATTCTTCACAGCCCCTTTAAAATTGCAACAGTGCAGTAAAACCCCAATTAAACAACTGCCCATTAACTTGTTATTTAAAATGTAGACTTAAAAACCAATAGACATTTTTTGGTGTGTATGCAATTGCTTTCATAAACACAGTTTAGGTTGGAATAAGGAAGTCCTAGTTCATCATGTTGGAGCTCGTCCTCGCTGCTGCAGGCTGTTGAAGTGAGCCTCCTTCAAGGTCTGGTTGATGTGGGAGTAAAGACCTTGGCATGGTACATACCCCTCATGCAAGAACTGGGGAATGTTCACATTGGGTTCAATAACAATCTGGTTTAAGTTGCCTTCTGGTCCACTTGCTCTCTCTGGGATATTAATGCAGCTGCTGCTCCTTTCATTATCACTCCATGAGAACTGGAAGGAAAAAGACAGAAAGGGGATTGCTATTATGCTATTACAATATTTTTCCTACTTGGCTTGGAGAATAGCAGCATAAAACTCTATACTGGGCTTTAAAAAGCCATTTAAGATAGTTCATTCTATCCTCACAACAACCCTTTAATTAAGTTGGGATTAACAGCCCCCATTTTACAGATGAGGAGACAGATCACTGCCTTGTCTAAAGTCACATAGCTATGAAGTGGCAGGGTGAGGATTCAAACACAGGCCTTCCAGTTCCAAATCCCTTCACACATTCTCTACCCTTGCTTGTACCATTTATTCCAATTACTGCATCAGAGAAGTAAGTACTCATCCTTTACCTGAAGTATCAATTAATGCTAAGGATGTAATAGAAATAATGACCATAACAAGTAAGTTGGACTATAGGTAAAAGTTACAATGAAGCAAATAAGACACATACATTTATACATACATGCATACACACATAGATACAAATAAATAATGACTTTGTACACATATCCTGATAGTGGACATGTATAAATATCTTCGTATATCAATTCAATGCTACATACATATCCTGAAAGGCATTTGACATACTTTTAGTCAAAGTTATATGCTACTTATTAGCATTTTATGACTAGCATTTATTGTTCTTCTATATTTATGGATTTAATAGGGTGTGTATTTTCTTCTTAAGATCTTTTTTTTTTTTTTTAATTGAACTAACCTGATTCAGGGCCTTTTGTACATTGGAGAAGCTACTCAGGGATGCCTGTAAACAGTCATTTCCAAGAATTTCCTGCCTTCCAATGTTACAATTCCCAAAAGAAGAAGGTAATGGCAAGGACTCTTATTCAAATTACAATATTTAACAATGCTGGTATTATATTTCTTCTAAGTAAGTTTTTTCCAAAGGCAACATTAGTAAGACTTAAACCAAGAATGGTCATAGTCCATAGGTCACTTGCAGCTGCTCAACTTAGGTCACACAGTACACTGCCCACAGCTACCAAGATACAACCTATGCTCATCTTTATCCAACTAGAAACATATGTTAAAAGAACCTGTGCAGGAAAAGAGATAGAAGGGGCCAAATGAAGCCAGATGTGAGAGTTACCAATAGCAATCAAATTGATTTAAGGATTAAATGTCAAGGTCAATTCAAAAAGAAAATTTAAAAAAATTCCTAGGCCTGAGTATAAAAATATAGAACTCCCACTGTCACAAAATAATGAAGTTATGAATATTCCAAAATTAAGTAAGCTATTACATTGGATAAAAAACCCACAGCCCACACTTTGGTTCCTCTTAGTTGGCTTTCCTTGTTTTTTTTTTTTTTTTGTTACAGGTACTGCCTGAAAAATAAGGTAAGAACTAGAAATCATTTCTGATGAATCAAATTTTCATCTCCAATGACATCATATTGATTTTACACTACAGTGCAACACTAGGGTGATGCTATGCTGTGTATATTAAAAATTCATAGGCTAGACGGGATTTCTTTACAATAATTATTAAGAAAAAAATACATCTACCTTTAATTTGTTTCATTTTAAAAGTTTTTAAACTCAATCGTGTACAGATATAAATAGAAATGCTCATTAAGACATTTTTATACTATTAATATTTTTAATAGCTGAAAATCAGAAACAACTAAATGTTTAAAAACAAAGAAGCAGTTAAATTATAGTGCATGCATTCATACAACAGAATCTCATCAGCCATTAACAATAATGATATATCATTCTATATCAGAAGTCTTTATACTTCAGGTTCTTAGAAAAGTCTAAATTTATAGGCTATAAAAATAGTTAACAGAGAAATAACTAAACAATGACACAGCTTTCATCTGGGTAAACCATTTAAAAAATTAATTAGGTAAATGTAAGGGAATAAATGCCTATAAATAAACTTGTCATATAATTTAAAATCTAAAGTTATATTAAGTTAAATAATAAATAGTCATTAAAGGTCTGGATCACTTCCAATTTTTAAAAAATTATAGGAAAATATTTTTCTAAAAAATATTTTCTTATTTTAAAGAAAATTATTTTTGTCTAATTCAAAGGTTACTTAAAAGTTATTTATGAAACAAGGTGAAAGTAACCAGTAAATAAGAGCAGTGTAAAGAAATATCTCCTTCTTTACATACTATATATTTACCTCTTTATAAATATAAAGGGGTATTTTTGGCAAGAAAGGTTAAAAGGAAATAATTTTTTAATAATTATTTTATGAGAAATAATAATTTCTTTATATGAGAAAGAATCTTGTATAGTAAATTTCTATCCTAAAATAACTGGTTATTTAAGAAAGAAAGATGTCTAGCATAAAACAGGAAGTCTGAGCATCTCATTAATGATTTGTATCAAGTTGTCTATAATTAAAGGGAAATTATTTATAATAGTCTTTTTAAAGATTGGATTTTGATTTTTTAAAAAACACTTATACACTAAAGAATTGGGTAGAACAACAAAATTTTCTTAAGGTATTGATTTACTCTTAATACACTTGCAAGGGATTTTAATTTTTTTAATCCAATTTTCAACTTTTATTATCTTGCTGTTTTCAGCTTTCTCTCCCCTTTGAAAAGGCCTAGGATAATAACCGTCTCCTTCAACTCATTTTCAGCTTCCATAATTTTTTTCCTCAGGTTCTAACTGTTGGTCATGGCCTGACGCTAAAAATGTTTTATCTTAAAGGTCTAAAGAAAATGTTTTCTTCCAACATAACATTCTGTGCTCTTGGCTTTAAATTCTTCTATGAATCCAAACATTTTCATTTATTACCCAGGAAACACTCTGCCTATGTCTAACTAATTCAAGTATCACTTTCATTAATTTTGATTTGCAGGTTACCTAAATGGACTTTCCATAGGGAATATTAATTGTACTGCTGGTATCGGGGAAAACCAGCCCCTGACATTTCACATACATTCTTTTCTATTTCCCTAAGTGTTGGCTGGTCTGAGAAATAAAGGGAAAGAGTACAAAAGAGAGAAATTTTAAAGCAGGGTGTCCGTGGGAGACATCACATGTTGGCAGGTTCCGTGATGCCCCCTGAGCTGTAAAACCAGCAAGTTTTTATTAGCAATTTTCAGAGGGCAGGGAGTGTACGAATAGGGTGTGGGTCACAGAGATCACATGCTTTAAGGGCAACAAAAGATCACAAGGCAGGAGGTCAGGGTGAGATCACAAGGTCAGGGTGAAACTAGAATCACTAATGAACTTCCACGTCCCGCTGTGTATGCATTGTCATTGATAAACATTTTAACAGGGTTCAAGAGCAGAGAACTGGTCTGACTAGAATTTGCCAGGCTGGAATTTCCTAATCCTAGCAAGCCTGGGGGTGCTGCAGGAGACTAGGGCGTGTTTCATCCCTATCTATATCTGCATAAAGGCAGACACTCCCAGAGCGGCCATTTCAGAGGCCTCCCCTGGGAATGTATTCTTTTCCCAGGGCTGTTAATTATTTAATATTCCTTACTGGGGAAAGAATTCAGTGATACTTCTCTTACCTGTTTTCAGTAATAAGAGAAATATGGCTCTATCCTGCCTGGCCCACAGGCAGCCAGACTTTAAGGTTATCTCCCTTGTTCCCTGAAAATCACTGTTATCCTGTTCTTAAGGTGCCCAGGTTTGATATTGTTCAAACACACATGCTCTACAAACAATTCGTGCAGTTAACACAATCATCACAGGGTCCTGAGGCGATATACATCCTCAGTTTACGAAGATGACGGGATTAAGAGATTAAAGACAGGCATAGGAAATCACAAGAGTATTGATTGGGGAAGTGATAAATGTCCATGAAACCTTCACAATTTATGTTCAGAGACTGTAGTAAAGACAGGCATAAGAAATTATAAAAGTATTAATTTGGGGAACTAATAAATGTCCATGAAATCTTCACAATTTATGTTCTTCTGCCATGGCTTCAGCCGGTCCCTCCGTTCGGGGTCCCTGACTTCCCGCAACAGCAGGAGGTTTTTTTTTTTCCCCTTTTGGTAACTGGTCTAACAAACAAATTTTACATTTTATTAAAATAACTCCTATGTCATTGTTACTAAAGTTTTAATTTGCTTAGGAAAAAACTGAGGTTAAATTTTTTTAAAAATCAAGGTTACTACATCCATGTAATTTCTTGCTTTTAAAGTCCTTGCACCTTTAAGTTATAGGGCTTTGACTTCTGGATATAAAAAGAACACCACGTCTTGCTAAATCTTAAACAGTGACAGCAGTTAAAGCCTTATCTTCACACCCAGTAGAAGATGCCAATCAAAATACACTATGTGCATAAGACACAGGGCCAGAAATTAAAACTATTAAATACCTCAAGGCCTAGGGACTATTATGGAAGAGGTGGGTGTGTGAGATTGTAATGGCCAATGTTGAGAGATAAAATTAGTTTGGTTTCTCTATAAATTAACTATTAATATTGAAGGCACACTGATGCAAGACCAGCATCTGGGCCCCAATGTCAGAGTAACAAGGTTTTCTTGGAGCATTAACCTACTTAATTTAAAAAAAAAATAAAGGTTATGAAAAAGTTTATTGAAATTATATCTTATGGTCAAGATGACAAAAACTTAATAAATTTGTTTAGAAAATTTTAAAAGACAGATTTAATGGGCCTTGTGCTGTCTTCATTAAAGCTTATTGTTTGGGAAATTAAGTCTCCTCTCTCAAAAAAATAAAAACTTTTGTCCCTTTTTGAAATCTTTGAGTCATCACTCGGCTAAATGGATGACTTATTGTGCAATGACCTTTGATCCTATTTTGTGATATCAGGTGTTTTTAACTTTTTACAGTTGACAAACTTTCCAAAATAAAATTCTAGCTTTGGTCCTCATTAATCTTTTGATATTAGGTCCCCTGAAGTCCAAAAGAGACATATTTGGGTTATTTGATATAATATAATCATACAGAAGTATTGTCAAATATAAAATGGCATTTAACCTTCTTTGGATTACATTTATATAAATGTGTTTTTAGTATGTGTTTAAGAATTGTATGAAATTCCTGTGATTCTGATATGTCTTGGTACATGTCAGCAGTCCCCAACCTTTTTAGCACTTGAGACCGGTTTTGTGGAAGACAATTTTTCCACAGATGGGGGACGGAAGGGATGGTTTCAGGATGAAACTGTTCCACCTCAGATCATTAGGCATTAGATTCTCATAAAGAACACACAGCCTAGATCCCTCACATGTGCAGTTTACAATAGAGTTTGTGTTCCTATGAAAATCTAATACTGCCACTGATCTGACAGGAGGCAGAACTCAGGCAGTAGTTCTTGCTTGCCCACCAATTACCTCCTGCTGTGCGGCCTGGTTCCTAAGAGGCCATGGACCAGTACAAGTCTGCGGCCGGAGGACTGGGAACCCCTGGTATATGTTATCAGTAGTAATAATGATTATGTAAAATAGTTGTATGCCACAGAAGTAACCAAATTTCCTTGTCAATTACATCTTTATGACTGTTCTAAGACTCTCGTTATTCATGGTTGTTTTACTTTTATCACTTTTAAAAGGTGGTTTTATAATCAGCTATAGGACTCTGACAGGTACTCTTGAATGCAGGTTTCTGATAACTTTGGAGATTGTGATACTAGAATAGAGGAAAAACTTCCAAGACTCTCATAGAGAGCTAATGTGTTCATAAACATTGAGCAGAACAGGAGTTAATTACACAGACTAAACTAATGGAAAACTGAAATAATCTTTTTGTGACTTTGAAACATTGTTTGAAACTCAGAAACTTTTGTTTCTGAATTTCTAACTTTGTTTCTTTTTCTAACTTGTTTCTGAGTCCAGAAAACCATTTTTCTTTGAGCTATTTTACAGCTTTTAATATTGGGTTAACTATGCTCCTGTGAGAAAATCTGAAGCGTACTTCTCTCTACCTGATTTCTCCAGAATTTGAAAACTATTTGCAAGTATACGTAGTTTATGGTAGTATAGTTATTTGCAAAAATTTGATAAGACTCTGTTTTCTTTTGTAACAGGACACAATTGAAGCCACTGATTTTACTGAGGCTTTGATTGGAATGGCAGATCCAAACAGATTGCTTTAAGTAATCAAAGTTGACTTATAGAGCCAATAAAATCCCCTTGAGAAAGCTGACCTCATATATTGTCTACACAGTCCGTGTACAGGTTCCTGACCTGTGGTAAGTAAAGAATGGCACTTTCTGACAGGCCCAAGGAGTCCCACATTATCTTGGGACCTCAGTAAGAATTCACTCAATTAATGTGGATATTTACAGGCACAGATAAATCCATGGCTGGGCTCAAGGCGTTGAAGTGTAATCTGAGATTCTTTGTGGAATAAAGTTCCAGCAAAGCCAATTTAAAAACAAAAGAGTGTGCATGGCAAATACTTATTCTTGCTGACTTTATACAAATACTCAGGCAAAGTATAACAGAACTAACACTTATTTTATGCACAAATTTGTCCTATGATTTGTTTTTAGTGAAAATGGAGCTTGAAGAGGAAAAAAAAATGTTTCAAAATGAACTATAGTACATTTGTTGTTAGATTCTAGTCTTGCCTAATGTTTTTTCAATTTTTCTTATTTTCTAGATTAGACTGAATTCTAAAATTTTTCTTGGCTACAAGTCTCCAAAAATAATGTTTTCGTTTTTTTTCTTTCTTTCCTTTCCTTTTTCCCATTTTTCCTGATTTGAAATCACTAAAAATTAAGCTGTGCTTTCTTAAAACCCTGTGAACTGAAGCTAGACAACTTAAGCTTCAGAAATAAATAACAGCAACCTATTTACATACATAAAACACTTTCGTACCTGCCTACTGATGTATGGACTTCAGAGTAATATGGCCTATATTGATTTTCCAGGATTGTTCTCCATTTTTTTGTTTGTTGTTTTCTTTCTCTCTTCCTCCCCCTACTTTTTCTTCACAGAACATGATACTTCACAACCTGCTAAAAATGAGGTTTCCTAATAATGTGTGACCTACCCATCTAGAAATAAACCATCCTTGCCACGAGAGATCAAACAAAATCTGAGACCAGAGATTAATTTTCTTCTAAAATGCTTTCTCCAAAATATTTCAGAAAGAAAGTGGGGGAAATGTGAAAGGAAAATAAATCTCAGGGCCCTAAAATCATTAGGCCAAGGGAAAAGCCAAGCTAGGAACTACATCAGGCAAACCCACTTCCCATTTTATTCCTAAATCAGACAGCTACAAATATTTTTTTTAAAGCGACATACCTTTCTCACAATTTGCCCACAAAGAAATTCCTTTTGGGCTTCAAGATCTTTGAAGTCCTGTTGAATTTTGAGCTGGCAATGTAAACTGATAACTTATCTTCACAGGTGTTAGACAGAAAGTCACACCTCTGCTCACCTGAGACAAATGCATATCTGATTACTCCCTCTACCCTATTGTTTATGTAAAAATGCAGATTCACTGAGCCAGACTAAATTGTATATTCAGTGAAAGGCAGATCAAGGACTCAAAAGATTGCAACCTCTTGTCTCTTATATACCTATGACCTGGAAGTCTCAGCTTCAAATTGTCTTGTCTTTCCAGACTGAACCAATGTACATCTTATACATATTGATTGGTGTCTTCTATCTCCCTAAAATGTATAAAAGCAAGCTGCACCCTGACCATCTTGGGCATATGTTGTCAGGTGTGTGTCGCAGGTGCATGCTTAACCTTGGCAAAATAAACTTTCTATATTAATCGAGACCTGTCTCAGATATTTTGAGTTCCTACATATAGTTGGGACTTCAAATACTTTTTTAAAAATTTTAGTTTTGTATCTTCACTTTCTTTCTTATTT
Organism: Macaca thibetana thibetana; assembly: GCF_024542745.1. Classification (NCBI taxonomy): domain Eukaryota; kingdom Metazoa; phylum Chordata; class Mammalia; order Primates; family Cercopithecidae; genus Macaca; species Macaca thibetana. Next base: position 54,685,941 of record NC_065598.1, read on the forward strand.
ATTTATTTATTTATTTATTTATTTATTTATTTATTTGAGATGGAGTCTCGCTTTGTAGCCCAGGCTGGAGTGCAGTGGCGTGATCTCGGCTCACTGCAAGCTCCGCCTCCTGGGTCAGTCACCTGGCTGGGACTACAGGTGCATGCTGCCACATCCAGCTAATTTTTTTTTTTGTATCTTTAGTAGAGACAGGGTTTCACCATGTTAACCAGGATGGTCTCGATCTCCTGACCTTGTGATCCACCTGCCTCGGCCCCCCAAAGTGCTGGGATTACAGGCGTGAGCCACCGCGCCCAGCCTGGATCTTCACTTTCTAACTCATCTACTACAAATATATTTCTTTTGTGAAAAACAAACATTTTATTTGTAAGTAGGCAAACTAAAGAATGCTACTACAAAACCAAATACAATCTGCTTATGGATTCAGTTACTTCTGACTTCAAAGCAAAGACTTAAAAAGTGCTGTAATTCCATAAATGAGATTTTGGGAAGAGGGTTTAACCTCCTTTAGTCTAGTAAAGAGCATCTAAAAAGTCATATACACTAGCATTTTCTAGGCTAATAATGCTGTTTATTTAATAAACATAGCCTATATTATGCAACCTGGGCTTTGTCACACTTACCCTGTGAATCTATTTCATGTGAGATATCCCACTTAATGGACTGTTTGTCAGAATGATTGAGAGGAAAATTTGCTTCTTGATGGTGTATGGTTTTGACACTTGAAACTGCTATCTTAGTACAGAAGCATTAACCTTACTACACTTTTTTTTATTTTATTATGTTTTTAGAGACAAGCTCTCACTCCATCATCCAGGCTGGAATGCTGTAATGCAATTGCAGCTCACTGTAGTGTTGAACTCCTGGGCTCAAGGGATCCTCCTGCCTCAGCCTCCCAAAGTGCAAATTCTTTTATCAGAGAATAAATGAGATTTTAAGTACCTCACTATTTGGAAAGACTCATAATATATAAAACATCTTCAGCACCCTCCTGATTCCTCATACAAATGTCTTACCAGAATGCTTATCCTACCTGACAGTTACAAAGCTCATTCTTTTTTCTCTGAATTTTCAATATAGGTTTAATGCTGATATCTGTGCAAGGAAAATGAAGGACAGAGCCCTTGCAAATTCACACACACAGCAAAATAAAATTATATTTATGAAGACTCTAAAGAAGGGTATCTCACTATGCAAAATTCACAAAGGCACTTTACAAAAATCCTGGAGTCCAGGTCTGTGTGAAAAAGCAGGATTTAGGTTAGTTTGGGCCATAATGAAATCTGCATACTTACCTGTAACCAAAGAAACTTTGAGACCAGCAGGGATTTGCTAGAGCACATTCTGTTTTAGAATAGGCATCAAAATCACCCGTGTGGCTTTCTGACACTTTGACTCATGTGCACATGCTGGGGCCCAACCTCTGAGAGGCTCTCAAGTAGGCACAGATTGTTCTGATGCCCAAGCAATATCTAAACAAATATTTGCATGTCTATCATACAATGTATAAGGAGGCACTTTGCCTGGGATACTTAGAGGTTCAACATGTAATTCTTGAGCCTAATCAAGAAGAATACAGTACTCTGAGAGTGACAGGATCAAGCTATTGCAATGACAAGAATATAGCACTGAATGCTGACTGGGGAAATAGAGGAGCCTTCTTAAAATGAAATGCATCTAAGCTAGGCCTTCAAAGATACAGAGAATATTAATAGGAAGGGTGTGACAAATGGAGAGAGCAATAAGAACACAAGCAAGCTGAAGAAGAGTTATTGAGGAGACAAAGCCACAGATGATGTAGCTGGTATCTCCGAGAGAAGAGTTAGTGAGAACCAAAATATGCAAGAGAAGATACGGCTAGGTTATCAGGGGCCTTGAATGTCACTCTAAGAAGTCTGTACAAACAGGTAATTGAGCATAAGATAAATGCTCAGATCTATATTTAGGAAGAGCATTTTAATGGATGAATGAAATAGGGGGTGGATGAGACCACAAAAACCACTGGGAAATTTTGCAATGTATCAAGCAAGAGGCAATGCAAGCCTGAATTAGGATGGTGGAAATGTAAAGAAAGGGATATATTTGATACACGCAGAGGTAGAATAGAAAGGAGTCATTGAGGAAATGACAGAGACATCTAAGTTGCTGTCAGGCACCTAGGACAATGATTGGCAAATGGTAGGTGCTCAGTAAATATTTGGTAATGCAATTTAGGAAGTCTCAGACGTTCCCTGATATATGTTACAGCAAAGGAGTAGGGAGGGGATGGAGGAGCTAAGGTTTACTGAGCAGTTGCATGAACGGAGGTGAGGAATAAAAGGGAGTGAATGTAGATTACAGTTTGGATTTAAAAGACAGGGAAAAGACACAATATTTGAGAGAAAAATAAACTAGACACAAGATTAGTTAGGGAGTGAAAAGAGAGCCTTAGCAGGCTAATGAAGGAAACGGGAGATAAATAAAACTGAGGAGATGAGGAGGAATATTAATTACGGAATATCTTCATAAAAACAGAGCAGAAATTCATGCATGTATTTATGATATAAAATTATATAACACTTTTTAATTGTAAAAGCAGATGAACCCAGGATTTTATTTATTTATTTATTTATTTTTTGAGATGAAGTCTCACTCTGTCGCCCAGGCTAGAGTGAAGTGGCACGATCTCGGCTCACTGCAACCTCCGCCTCCCTGGTTCAAGCGATTCTCCTGCCTCAGCCTCCTGAGTAGCTGGGACTACAGGCATGCACCACCATGCCTGGCTAATTTTTGTATTTCTTTAGTAGAGGCAGGGTTTCACCATATTGGCCAGGCTAGTCTCGAACTCCTGACCTCATGATCCACCTGCCTTGGCCTCCCAAAGTGCTGGGATTACAGGCATGAGCCACTATGCCCAGCCCAGTATTTTACTTTCTTTCAAGCCCTAGCTTTCCTCTCAATTCTGTCCCTCCATGCCTACAGCTTTTCCTTTATGTGAACCTCCACAACAAAACATTCACTCCTAATACACAGTCTATCCCTGGAATAATAATATGATGTTTATTCAAAGGCACCTATAGAAACTTGAATAAGTAAACAGATGATCCTAACCAAATCCATCAGAGGGCACTTAAAACATGTGCTCCCAAAGTTCCAAGGCATTTAAAATGACGTGTACGCATTCTCTAATACTAGAAACATTGTGGAATCTTATGAACTGTAAAATACCAAATTAATTAGGTTGTTGAATTACAACCATTTACCAAATTAGTAAGGCAATGATAGTCATATGTTAACTTCTCTGTGCTGATGGGGTAAATAATCTATGCTTTTTGTAGCTCAGTTTCCCTCATAAGATGAAGTTAGAACAGACACTGAGTTGTAAGTTATTTTCCAGCTCAGAAATTAAATTTATAAAAGCTTGTTCCTCCATTTTGAATGTATCTCTAAGTAGAAGCTAATTTCAGAAGGTTCCCATTTTCCCACAGGGTTTAAAACCACATCTAGGCTGGGCGCGGTGGCTCACGCCTGTAATCCCAGCACTTTGGGAGGCCGAGACGGGCGGATCACGAGGTCAGGAGATCGAGACCATCCTGGCTAACACGGTGAAACCCCGTCTCTACTAAAAAAATACAAAAAACTAGCCGGGCGAGGTGGCGGGCGCCTATAGTCCCAGCTACTCGGGAGGCTGAGGCAGGAGAATGGCGTGAACCCGGGAGGCGGAGCTTGCAGTGAGCTGAGATCCGGCCACTGCACTCCAGCCTGGGCGACAGAGCGAGACTCCGTCTCAAAAAAAAAAAAAAAAAAAAAAAAAAAAAAAAAAAACCACATCTAATGACCATTATTTTGTTCAACAATGATTTCATTCCCAAAAATGTCTCCCAAAGTAGTTCTGTCTCTTAGAATGTATGTGATCAAACGTGATGAGAATGACTGCAAACTACTAAGAATCTAAGAGAAAATGTTCTTCAAAAAATTTCACCAAGGTCAGGGCATGGTGGCTGATGCCTGTAATCCCAGCACTTTGGGAGGCCGAGGCAGGCAGATCACTTGAGGCCAGGAGTTTGAGAACAGCCTGGCCAACATGGAAAAACCCCATCTCTACTAAAAATACAAAAACTAGCTGGCCATGGTGGTGCATGCCTGTAATCCCAGCTACTTGGGAGGCTGAGGCACGAGAATTGCTTGAACCTGGGAGGTGGGGGTGCAGTGAGCCGAGATCGTGCCACTGCACCTCCAGCCTGGGTGACCCAGTGAGACTGTCTCAAAAAAAAAAAAAAAAGGTCCCAGTTGTCAACTGAATTGATATTACTTAAAATGATAACCTGACAAGGGGAGATTTCCTGTCAGTTGAAAAATAACAGGATTCATAGAACTCTAATTTTAAATGTATTTGGGGCTTCCTGGTTCTGTTTTTTTCTCTCATTTGTCTTACTTCTGCTACCCCCTTGGAACTGTAGCATTAGGGCACAAAATCTTTTCCTACTCTATACAGTAGGGAAGAGAAAAAGGCAGAGATCTGCTCCAGATAAGCCACTTGTGTGTATATCTACATAATTGTCCACTCTTAATTTCTTGTACTACTCAGTAATCTGAAAGGTAAAATGAATGCTCCTTGAAGTTGAAATTCAAGTTCCTTAGAATGGTGGTTACTACAGGTTTAGAAAAGAGGAAGGCGGGGGATGAAAAGAAGTTGGCTAAGGGGTATAAAAATACAGTTAGATAGAAGGAATAAGTTATAGAATTCAACAGTACGGTAAGAAAATTACAGTTAACAATAATTTATTGTCTATTTCAAAATAGAAGAGAAGAATTATAAGTTTCCAACACAAAGAAAAGATATGTTTGAGGTGATGGATATCCCAATTACCCTGACTTGATCATTACACATTACATACAGGTATCAAAATGTCACATGTATCCCCAAAATATGTACAACTATTCTATATCAATAAAAAATTGAAAACTTCAAACTCTTTTTCCAGCACCATTAAATTTGCAAAAATCATGAGACTGCCCCAAATTTTTCACTTTTTTCACTGAGAAAGCAAGATTTGCCTTCCAGCTAATAACATATCACTATGTACTAGAAAACATGTTTTCCATATAAAAATAAGGGAAGTAAGACTACTATTCCCTGCTCATATGAGGGGACAAAATTACAGGGGCTAATTCCTCCTGATTGTGTTTGGCAAAGTTTTTCTGTGCTTCTTTTCCATTTTCTGTGAGATACTATATCATAATTTAAAGCTCCAGCTCAAAAGCCACTGTAATCAACTAAGAAAACTTTTATGAAGGTTTCTTGGAATAATACATTTCTTTTCATTACAGAGCACAAATTGGATAATTTAGTGTAGGCAATGAATGAAATAGAGGGTATCTGCCCATACTTCCTACCTCTGTATCTTGAGAATCCTGAAAGATAGGGTTTCTCTTATTCCTTTTGGGCTGGGCAGAATGATGATTGTCCTCTTTACTGCCATTTCTTCTTCTTTTCCTGAAAATAAATTGCAAAGAGAGAGTTGTTAGATGAAACAACTCATCTTTTGGATGCTTAAACTGTAAAGCAATGACAACATACATATATGAGACCTTGCCTGAAAAAATATGTCACTATCTGCTATCCCAAGATATAAAAGTCGTAAGTACTCCATCACCAGGCATGAAGATAAAAATGTAATACAAGAACTCTAAGTAAAGTCAAGCTGTACATTTCATTTCTAGAAATAATTTTCGTAACTTTAAATGACCCTTGAAAATAAAGAATACGAGGAATTTAATAGCTAAGTTTTCAAAATCTACCTAATTAGTTTCATTGTCTTGACTCCACGAAGTTACAATTCCAGGGTAAGTGATTTTGAACCCCTTCAGTAACACTTAAGACATGTGTGTCTGCCAGTGTCTACTATTAAGTTCTTACGCCAGTGGTGTAGCGACACTGAAGAGATATTTCTCGTATTCTGAATGTGGTTAGGCACTTACTGTTGCCATACCAGCTAGTATTATGACATAGTTACTGCACTAGATTGTCACCATGAGATTGTGGCTGATTACTTCCTTGAAACATTCATTTCTCAAAATTGTTTTCAATGATTGGTAAGATTACATCTTCAGTTTCAAGTTCCTTGTCAATAAGTAATCAGACTGCAGCATTTGACATAGTTTTCACAGCACTCTATTATTAATCAGACATTCTCCCCAGCCATCTGCCTAGAGACTACTTTTGAGTTATTGGCACTCCTAAGAATGGCTGAGTTTACTAATTTTTATAATTTCATTACTCTTTAATCAATTCTCATCTCTAGGAGACTGAGTACTAGTCATGTAGTGCAGTGATTTCTAACACTCTGTTAAATTAAACTGCTTTCTTTAAGAAAAGAAAAAGCAACACATAATAGGAAAAAAAGGAGTTCCTGTACTTGGAACAGGGGCTCTTTAACCACATCCCTCCCTGGATCTGCCTTCCTGTGCCACCCACTAACATAGCCTGACCTCTCTTCTTAAAACTGAGGAAAGAGCAGGCCCAGAGAAGCACAGTGACTCAGACAGTAAAATGAGTAAGGCTGGTAGAGCTGAGGCTGGAAGGAAAGTTCTCTTTAGCCTTGGCCCAAGGTCCTCCAGGAAAGTTTTCAGGAAGTAAAAGTTAATGAAGAACTGCATGTCCAAATCAAACAATATCTTTATGATAAAGAACTTGCCAGTATAAATGAATTCAGCTTATTTGTGTACAGTGTCTAAAAAGGCACTTTTTTTTTGGCAGGAAATGTGACTTTTACCCAGATATGTGAGACATGCTAAAGCAGTTTTAGTGGGATTTGGGGAGAAAAAGACCTTTGTAGTCAGATCAGGCTTGCTTCATAAATACTGTTTACTGTCAACTGTCTGTGTCCCTAATTCCAATAGCATGTTGGTAATTTGGCCCCTAAATTCATAGTTAGTGTATTTTTCTTTATATTGCAAGCTCCTCATTACATGATCTAAATCAATGCAGCAGGCTAGGTTGACTAGCTTTTCACCACTGGAATAAATAACCTTAGGATGCCTTCCAGAAAATAACCTTAGCATACCTTTCAGAAAATAACCTTAGGATGCCTATCCTTCCAGAATCACAGTTCTATGAATTGATCCAGGGCAGGGTCTTTGTCAAAAGATAGCCAATATACTAACAGCTGATCAAAATATGGAGCAACAATAAAACATCCACCGCATCTACCAAGGAAATTTATGCTACATCTTACTCACCGAAGCCTCAGTGAGATTATTATGAAATGAAAGAAAGAGCCTCGAACCTGGAAAGATCTGGGCTTTGTCCTGAGTCTGTTACCAACCAGCTAAATGGCCTTTGTCAACTGAACTGGCTGAGGCCAGTAAAACTGATTTTTAAGATATCTTAATGTCATAGGCAAATGCTGACTACAAAATGCCGAATAAAAAATCACGTAGAAAACTGCTGCTGTATTACACTCCCTTATGACATGATTCATTATATATAAAGAAAAAAAACGACTGGATATAAATATTATTTTATTTCACAATGTTTATTGAGCATCCACTAAGTGCTAGGCACTCCTCCAGGTGCCAGGATAAAAGAGTGAAACAAACACATGCCACAGCTCCTGCCTTCATTAGGGAGCATGGTGATGTTTGTCTTTGATCATGGTATTTTGAGTATTTGAGTACTTTGCGCTCAAGTTTTACTGAAACTTTCAACAGCTTACAATACCTTTGCTTTTTTTTTTAAAACACACTAATACTATGAAAATGAATTTTCAAAGTGTGAAGCTGAGTTTAAAAAGCGGAATGTTCAAATTATGAAACAATGTTAATCTCATTTTTTAAAATACAACTTTATGAATGAAAAACATCTAAGGAAATTTATCACAAAATATGATTAATGGTCACGGCTGGGTGATCGGACTGTGGATAAGATTGGCTTCCTTTATTACGCTTTAACAGTCTAACCAAGTTTTCTACCATGAGATTCAGAGACGTTTGTAATGAAAGAATACATTGATAAAGGCCCATAGAACCCTCGTATCACGTGGAGAAAGATGACTAAACCAATCAGAGAAATAGAAATACTAGTTGCTAGGGTACCTAGCAGCCTCACCGAAGAAATGCCAATTTGAAAAACAGAATGCTATTGTCCACTGACTGAGTTTTCGCAAGGGACTACATCCCCACCTCACCCCCGCCTCCAGGGCTTGTAAGGCACTGACAACCAAAGGACCAGCATTTTCTTTCGGAGAAGGGTTCGCAGCACTTTTTTTTTTAAGCAAGAAGGGCGGGGCATGAGGCGAGCAGGGCCGCTCCGCCCGGCAACACTGTCACCTGCAGGTCATGAGAGCGCCACCAACCCCGGAAGAAAATACATCGCCGCTGCGTTTCCGCCCCGAGCCGCGAGATCTTGGCTGAGAAAGCAAAGCGTGATGACAGTGGGGACCAGAGAACGAACAGGTACCGGCAAGAAAGGCCCCGACGAACCTACCGTACAGGGCAGCCTCCCATAGCACAGGACAGCCTCGCATCGTCCTGCCCTCGGAACCATAGCAACCACGCAGGAAGTTCCTGCGCCGCCGGACAAACGCAGCCCGGAGGGCGGGGCTGGCCTAGGATTGACGGGCTCTGGGCCTGTGCATCGGAGCCCGGGGAGGTTGGCGCCGGTCTCCTCTGGGTCTGCCGCAGGCTTCCTTCCCTGCTGTTGGGAGCTGACACCTGAGGGACGATCCGCTGAGCGTCAGGATCTGCTGCGCGACTGCCCCAGCCGCCCCATGTTCGAGACCTGTGCCAATCCCGTGGACATTCTCCTCCCACCCAGCCAGCCTCTGAACACGCTTCTCAAGTGGTACATGCCCTGTCCTCCTCACAGCCCTCACACCGCTGATCCTCCTCGGCGACCTCAGCGCCCCCGGGGCTGACCAGGCCGTGGCCTGCACCTCTCTGTCCTTAGGGGGGTTCTCCTCCCACCCACCTAAGTCTCTTCCGCCCGCGGTCACGCCCTGGGCCTCAGGAAAGACCGCCATTTCTTGCATCCCCCACTCTCATAACGGGCAGCACCCGATCCTGTCCTAACAGCTCCCTCTTCCAATGCCCCAGCATCCACAGCCTTCAGCCCCAGCCCCAAGGAGGCCACCTCTCCACTAACCACAACCGCGTTCCTCACCATTTAACCTTCCTTAGCCAGCTTACCCAAAGCTATTAACTCTCTGCCTCCTCCCTACTCTCCTGGCAATCCCCGCCAAGTAGACAATCAATGTACACCCTCCACAAGTGTACCTTCTCTGTCTAGTCTACTTACAAGATCCCTCCACAAGCACCAGCACCCAATTTTCTCATGATAGTCACTGATTTTCCCTTGAGAAAACAGAAACAGTCAGAGAGGAACTCGCACCGCTTCCCAACAGCAGTGGACCTGCACTTATAATCTTGGCTGCTTCCCTGGAGGAAGTGACAGGATCCTACTTGAGACAAGGCCCTTCACCTGGATCCTATACCCTCCACCTTCTTAAGGGATCATCTTTTGCAGTTATGCTTTCACCTGAATTATCATGTTCCTCTATCTGTATTTTATTATCTATAAAGTTGGCAAAGGGAGTGCTAGAGTTTAGGCTCATCCTGGTTCTTGCTGTTAAGTAGGTGATACCACAGGGGGCTGCATTCCCTGAGGATGGGGGTGGGGAGGGGGCAGATGTTGAAAGTGACTGATTCAAGAGCTAAAGATCGTGCCATAAAGGAAGCCTAACCCAGCTAGGGGCTAGGTGACCCTGCAGCCAAGACTGTGGAGAAGACAGCCCTGGACAGGGGACTTTTAGACTGCCATGTTTGTCTCTGCATTGTGCAATTTTAGCAAGAATCCTGCTAAGTTAGTTTAGTTAGAATTTCCCATCATCAGTATCTCAGTTAGGTTCCTCATCCCCCAGGTGATGTCTGGTCACCCTGGCCCACCTTCACCAAGAATCCTGTTAGTTCAATTTAGCCACAATACCCCCTTACCCTTGGTGTTTCCTCTTAGTAATTTTCCATCCATTGCTCCCCACCCTGCTCCTTGGCTATAAATTCCCACTTCTCGTTGTTGTATTTGGAGTGGAACCCAGTTTCTCTCCCTTCACTACAAAACCCCATAGCAGTGGTCCCTACACCTATCCTGATGGTCCTGAATAAAGTCTGCCTTACCGTTCTTTAACAAATGTCATGAATAATTTTTTTCCTTAACATCCTTCACTTGGATCCCATGCCCTTCCACATTCTCAAGGAATAAGCTTTTGTAATGATCATTCATTTTACTTGAATCACCACATTCTCCATGTCTATTGGATCATGCTATCTTCTACAAAGTGGGCAAATAGATGGTTAGAAATGAGGGATTTTGTTTTCTAGAGCTGGTCTTGGTTACTGCTGTGTTGTAGGTGAGACCCCAAGGGGCTGCATTCTCTGAGGAAGGTTCGGGGGCTGGAGGATATGGAGATAGGGACTAGGTTACCCTGCAGCTGAGGCTGTGGAGTGGACAACCCTGGTCAGGGGTGGAAGGGAGGATGAAGCCCAGATTCAGAGGGGTCTGCAGAAGCCAGCACACATGGCCTGAGGCTGAGTCAGCGAGGGAGTACCAGATTCTGACCAAGATGAGAGAGACAAAAATGCAAGTTACACCAGCCACAGACATATTGTGAGCAAATCAGAATCACCAGCAGGATTTGGGAGATAAGTTAGCCTTCCTTCAGAAACCACTGAGGACACTGCAATCAACATGAGACTCCTAAGCAATGCAGACCATCTTGCATTGCTGTAAAGAAATACCTGGAGTCTGGGTAATTTATAAAGAAAAGAGGTTTGAATTAGCTCATGGTTCTGCAGGCTGTATAGAAAGCATGGCGCTGGATTTGTCAGAGGCGTTCGAAGCAGCGCAATTCTATCTTGAAAAAATAGGAAAAATCTAGGAAAAATGAGACTGGGACTTGCTTGGCTGCATTCTCAGGAAGTTAGGTATTTCTAGCTTCTAGATGTTTCTACTGAACAGACCCTGACTCAGGAGAGTCCTGATATCCCGATATCTTGAGAACAGAAGCATTCCTACTTTTGCTTTAAAAATCATAATATCGATTCTTGTAAAATATAGAAATTAAGAAAATTAATCCTTTATCACAAACCCTGGTAGCAGAGCACATCTCCCCATAATCTTTTTTATCCTGTATACAAATGAGTATTGTACCTAAGGTGGATGCATTCCTTTTCTTATTTTTGGGAATACCCTACTCTGTCTACAAAGTAGCTGTACTTTCACCACTTTACTTTCTTAATAAATTTGCTTTTGCTTTGCACTGTAGACTCAACTTGAATTCTTTCTTGGGCAAGATTCAGGAACCCTCTCTTGGGGTCTGGATCGGGACCCCTTTCTGGTAACAGCTTCTGGGGAGGCCTCAGGAAGCTTTTACTCATGGTAAAAGGTGAAGCAGGAGCAAGCACTTCACATGGCAAAAGCAGGAGCAAGAGAGAGAGAGAGTTGGAGGAGGGGAGGGAGGCACCACACACTTTTAAATGACCAGACCTCATGATTATTATGTAATGGCCCATTTTGTCCCTTGTAATAATCTCCACTACAAAGTGTGCTTTGTGAGGTATTAATTTGACACCTTGAGTTTTTATGTGATTCATATTTGCAGGGTATATCTTCTTCCATCCTTTACTTGTAACTTGTTTATTTTTAAAGTGAGGTTCTTTTTTTCCCAAGATACAGATTAGTGATAAATATATTGTGAAAATCAAGATCTTCTTGCAGCTGTGAAACAGTAACAGTAAAAATACCAAAAAAAATCAGATGTAGAAGCTAATATGGAACTGAAGTGTTATGCAGAAATTCACAGAATAATTTGTTAGGTTCCTTAAAAGAACCTCAATCAAATTTACTGACAGCCTTTATAGAAAGATAACTTGAAACTAAAGTGACACATTTATATGAAAAAGTATTACTTTATCGCCCCATTTTCCGCAGTAGGGTTTTAGATGAAATTTCATGTCACAAAACTGTTCTGTTGCTAAAAATATTTTGAAAATGGCTATATAGGATGATCTCTCAGAGGTTTCTCAGCTTAGAAATTTTGGAATTCAAATATCTTTCTCTAGATTGAATGGAAAAAGTAAAAAGAGAACAATATCATGGGGGAGGAAAATGTTGATCTCCTGTATTTTTCTTTTCTTTCTTCCTAAACTAACTGGTCTGTGTTGGTTCTCAGCTGTGCTGTTAATCCAGGGAAAAGTTGGCCTACAGGAGAACACATGGATTCACTGGGCCCCAAGGCAGTTTTGAATTGCTCAGAAACAACAGCCAGAATAACTTTTGAAAGAATGACTTTTGAAATGGAGATGATTGAGATCTGACATGGTTTGGTGGTGTCCCCACCTTGTGGAAGGGACCTGGTGGGAGGTGATTGAATCATGGGGGCAGGTCTTTCCCATGCTGTTCTCATGATAGAGAATGGGTCTCACAAGATCTGATGGTTCTATAAGGGGGAGTTTCCCTATACAACCTCCCTCCCTTTGCCTGTTGCCATTCATGTAAGACGTGACTTGCCTTCTGCCATGATTGTGAGGCCTCCCCAGCCACGTGGAACTGTTAGTTCTCCATTAAACCTCTTTTTGTTTTGTTTTGTTTTGTTTGTAAATTGCCCAGTCTCAGGTACATCTTTATCAGCAGGATGAAAACGGACTAATACATCCTCTGATTTATGTTACTTCTCACTCAAGTTGCTCGAAGTGCCTTCTCATCAAGAGCTGTTTGGGTAGAGACAGACACATTTGTTCAGCCCTATTTTTCTCTGTTTTTTTCTCCTCCTTCCTTCCTCTTTCCCTCCCTCCCTCCCTCCCTCCCTCCCTCCCTCCCTTCCTTCCTTCCTTCCTTCCTTCCTTCCTTCCTTCCTTCCTTCCTTCCTTCCTTCCTTCCTTCCTTCTTCCTTTCTTCCTTCTTTGTACAAAAATAAGTGAACTTATTTCTTCTCAGTAGAAATATCAGAATATTTCATAAATTTTGTGAGGTTTCTTTTTCTGAAATTTTTATTTTGGGTTGAGGGGTACATGTGCAGGTTTGTAATATAGGTAAATGCATGTCACAGGGGTTTGTTGTACAGATAATTTTGACACTCAGGTATTAAGCCTAGTTATTTTTCCATATCCTCTCCCTCCTCCTACCTTCCACCCTCTGCTAGGCCCCAGTGTGTTGGTCCTTGCTATGTGTCCATGTGTTCTCATCATTTAGCTCCCACTTATAAGTGAGTACATGTGGCATTGGGTTTTCTGTTCCTACATTAGTTTGCTAATGATAATCACCTCCAACTCCATCCATGTTGCTGCAAAGGTCATGATGTTTCTCTTTTTCTTACAGATGCATAGTATTCCATGGTGTATATGTACAACATTGTCTTTATCCAGTCTACTATTGATGGGCATTTAGGTTGATTCTGTCTTTTTTAATTGTGAATAGTGCTTCAATGAACATACTTGTGCATATGTCTTTATATACCCAGTAATGGGATTCTGGGTCAAATGGTTGCTCTACTTTTAGCTTTTTGAGGAATTACCACACTCCTTTCCACAATGGTTGAAATAATTTATACTTCCACCAACGGTGTATAAGCATTGCCTTTTCTCCATAAAGTCACCAGCATCTGTTATTTTTGTCCTTGATTTTTTTATTTAGCCTTATACAGTTTGACTATTTTTTTCTTTGAGACAGGATCTCATCTGTCTGTGAACGTGGATTCTACTAATGTCTGAGACTTCTAGGGATTCCAGCTCTCTCAGTTGCCTATGTTTGAACTTTATGAATTTGTTACATTTCAGTTGTTTCCTTCTTACCCACTTTTATGACTGTCACTTCTCGCACATATGTTCTGCCAGAGGTAACACAGTTTGTGTGTCTCATCTCTCCTCAGAGGGACTTGTCATCCTCTTGTATCAGTTTCCATGGCTGCCTTATTACCTCAGCCCTCTCATGATCTAAAAAAAAAATGATAATATAGATTATTAGGCTTTTTCTCATTTTCAGGGCTAAAGTGACCTTCTCTTGAGCCTTTCTAAATATTATGTGGAGGTAGAGCTCTCCTTTGTTAATATTTTAACTACTGGTACAAAAATGCAGCATTCAAATATTTGAATTAAAAGATAATCCAGGGGATAGCTGACTATGGCTTGGAAGCTAAATCCAGCCCATGGCTCATTTTTGCATAGCTTTAAGAGAAGGACTTTTTTTTTTTTTTTTTTTACATTTTAAACTCTTATTTTTAAAAACCACAGCAATATGCCACAGAATCTATGTGGCCCACAAAGACTAAAACATTTATTGCCAAGCCTGTTAAAAAAAATTCATGACCCTGTGTTAATCTAATATCTACTATTCTGCATTACATTAAGGCATACATTTTCAACCAATATTTAATTTATTTACTCACAGACTGAAAAGTATGGATTACTTTCTGATCTTACCCTATCCCCTTAAGAAAACATCCAGCTTTACCAAACCATGTTTTCAGCCTGAGAAACTTGTCCCAGGGCTTAAATGAATACAGAAACATATATCTGAGGTAGGAGATTGTCAGGACTTGTTTCTGGTCATAACCCTGCTGACTAAAACAGGATCTGATTCAGACAGAATAAAGTGGATAAACTGGCAGAAACCAGCAGATGGCCACAAGGGTGATCCCTGGCTGCCCTTATTGCTTATTAGCATGAGACACTCCCACCAGCACCATCACAGTTTACAAATGCCATGGCAATGACCTGGAAGTTACAACAGCTTCCCATGGCAATGGCCTGGAAGTTACCACCTTTCATAGAAAGTTCTAAATATCTCACCCCTCAACTTGCATTAACCTGCCCTTAATGTACGTATCAGTCAATAGAAATGTGTTTGCAAAGACCCCATAGGTTGGTGACTCTGAGTGTAGTGCCTATGAGTCAGCCCTGCTCTGCAAGAAGCAGTTCCATTCAATAAAGGATTGCTGTCTGACACTACCAGCTCACACTTGAAATCTCTCCTGGGCAAAGCCAAGAGCGGTGTCAGGATAAGCTTCAATTTTGGGGCTAGCCTATCCTGCATCAATTTCAAAGGGAGAATTTTTCCAAGTATTCCATGACTCTGTATTTCTCAAGGTCATTTAAAAAAAAGTCAATATCTCAGAATCTTTCATTCTATGTCTTGGTCAATGTGTCATTTATGTAAGCCTGATGGTGACATACCTCAAGTGTAACGACTGTTAGTCTATTATAAATGCAGTAGAATTATTGCCCAGTAAAACGTAACATCAAATATCCATATTTAATTGCATTGGACTCCTCCAAGTACTTACAGGAGAGTTGGTAAGAATATATATTCACACTTGAAAATATTTTGGAATACGTGTAAAATGGATCAAATCCAAATACCACAGATGGCACTGTCACTAGATGCTAATGAAGTACATAGTAGGAACCACAAGAGACAGTCAATAATAAAGGGGGGAAATGAAAGGGAACACATCAAAGCACCATCAGACGAGTGCAGAATTACACACATGAACACACCCTGTAGCTGCAGAAACACATGGTAGGAACTAAAGCCCCACCACTAATTAGATTTTTTCTCACCAACTCAGGAGTTCGCAAATGAGTTTGCTAAGGGTCAAATGCCCACAATAAAACTGACCAATTTAAACATCACTGAGAGTTACTTAAAGCATTATGTAGAAAGCTACAGACAACAGTGAATTTATTCTGAGCAAGTCTTAATCCATCATCTTCACAGATGGCTAAAGAAAGGGCCTCTAAACATTTTGTCTCGTAATCTCTAAGGTAGTGACCTTCAAACTATTTTATTATAATGCATGAGAAATACACAGTTTGTATATATTTCAGTACACAAATGAAATATAAGTATGTATATGTGGGTATGCCATGTATTTGTATATTTTGTATGCAATGGATACTATTTACTAATTATTTTATCTCATTTCTTTAAAATTATCATTCTTTGAACTCATCCAGCTGGTCAAGGGTTATCTCCCACAAGAATGGTGGGAAGAAGCTTAAATTTGGCATGAGGTTAAACATCGCCCTTTTAAGCTGGAGTGTGGCTACTCAGTAATCATTAAAATCCAGGTCTCCGTGAAGCACAACTATGCAGCCATCTGATGCTGTGACTTTGATCGTGTGCTAATTAGTTGCTCACAGAAAGTCTAAATCCAGAAATCACTATCTCCCATTCTTTGAGAACTTCTGAGTGCACTATACTAAAAACTAGAATTAACAAGAAAGATAAAAGATACACTAAATATTAGGTCAGGATTATGACAGCTCTTATTCCAAAAAAGAAACAAAAACAAAACAAAACAAAACAAAACAAAAACCAAAACGAGGACCGGGTGCGGTGGCTCACGCCTGTAACCCCAGCACTTTGGGAGGCCAAGGTGGGTGGATCACTAGGTCAGGAGTTCAAGACCTGCCTGGCCAACATGGTGGAACCCCATCTCTACTAAAAATACAAAAATTAGCCAGGAGTGGTAGCGCATGCCTGTAGTCCCAGCTACTCGGGAGGCCAAGGCAGGAGAATCACTTGAACCTGGGAGGTGGAGGTTGCAGTGAGCCGAGATTGTGCCACGGCACTCCAACCTGTGTGACAGAGTGAGACTTCATCTAAACAAACAAACGAACACCTTGAAGAACCACAATTCCTACTCAAGCTGCTTTTTAGAGACAGAGAAATTGAGACATCTCTCTTTTCCTACTCAAGGCATTTCCTTAAGGGAAACCCAGCTGGATGGAATATATAGGAGTCACCTCAACTATATTTCCTAATTTACTTACAAAAAGCTATGTCTGATCAGGGCCCCCTTCCTATGCTTCCTTTTCATGTACTATTTCCCACATTAAACTGCTAAGTAATATAAAAGTAAAGACAACAGGAATCATGCACACAGCTTACTGTCTATGTTAGTGTGAGTTTATACTCCACTAGCTTCATCAACATAAGTTTACTAATACAGGAATCTCTTGCTTAGGAAAATAAACGTTGCAAAGAACTTTACTGTTCATTTCAGCAGCTGCCTGAAAGATCCATCAACTCCTCAATAAAAAGTGTCAAATGACGTTTTTCAATCCCAAAACTCTTTGAAGCCCTAGTCTAAAAATCCTTGTCTTGTTGACTCCATCAATCCTAAATCATTATGATTCCTACCCAATTCTAACAAAACTGTCCCCGACTTTAAAAGACCCACTTTACACCAGATTTCAAAATCAGAATAAATGTGCCTAAAGCCAGTCCACATCTGACATACTAGTGGCTCTTTTGAGGTAGTGCTCTTCCTTACAGTGTTATGCAAATAATGTCGGAGCTGCCTTATGAACAGGTTATTTGGATGCTATTTGGGGAGTACAGTTTATGATGAGCACAGTCACTACTGCTGTGCATCATGTCACAGTAGACTGAGCCTAGATCCTACCACCAACATCTATGGAGATTTCTGAACTATACACTGCCTGAATGACCTACAGGTATATTCATGTAAATCTGTTACTATTCCAGAGACTTAAATGTGCAATAACACAACCTAAAAATAGTAAACAGGTGTGTATTTATTTAGTTTGCATTAGAATTTAGTTAAACTCATTGCAAGCATTACAGAAAACACAGAACCAAATAAAAATTGGTTAATCAAAGCATGTATAAAAATTGGCCAAGGTGGGAGGATCACTTGAGCCCAGGAATTCAAGACCAGCCTGAGCAACACAGTGAGACCACTGTCTAAAAAAATAAATCAATCAATTGCCCAGGTGTGGTGTCCACACATGTAGTACCAGCCCCTCAGGGGAACTGCTTCTTGAGGATTTCTTGAGCCCAGGAGATCGAGGTTGCAGTGAGGTATGGTCATGCCACTGCCCTCCAGCCTGGGTGACTGAGCGACATCCTGTCTAAAGAAAAGCATTTATAAATATAGATATGAAAATAATTTAGTTCTTTCACAAAAGGTCTTTCTGAAACACGTCCTCCACTAAGGGTGATATGGGACTGTCTGTTCCCAAAGTTTCTGGATGCATGAGAATGGTTGGGCAAGAGACAAAACAAAACAAAAAGATCTCTCAAGTCCCTTTCTTTATGTTCCTGAGACCCTGTGGATGTGAGTCTGGGGACAGCAGGAAAACCCTGTCCAGCCCTGCATGTGCCTGACTTAATAATGTGCATGCCCCTTGCTGGGCAAGTCCTTTGTTGCTCATGTGCCTTAGTGTCTGTCTCCTGTCCCTGCAGAGTCCTGACAGATGGTGACTTTTTTATTTTATTTTATTTTATTTTATTTATTTTTTATTGTTTTTAGATGGAGTCTGGCTCTGTTGCCCAGGCTGGCGTGCAGTGGCATGATCTTGGCTCACTGCAAACTCCACTTCCCAGGTTCTAGCAATTCTTCCTCAGCCTCCCCAGTGGCTGGGACTACAGGTGCATGCCACCACGCCCGGCTAATTTTTTGAATTTTAGGAGAGATGGGATTTCAACGTGTTGCCCAGGCTGTTCTCGAAATCCTGAGCTCAGACAATCTGTCTGCCTCGGTCTCCCAAAGTGTTAGGATTACAGGCGTGAGCCACTGGGCCTGGCGACAGATGGTGACTTCTTTCGTTCTTGCCAACTAGGATCCAGCCAATAGGTCTGCAGATCATTCCTCCCAGAAGTTGAAGGGGGAGTGAGCGTGAGGAGGGGCGGGTGGTCTTTGCGTGCATCAGGCGACTGGATCCATGGCCATATAGAGAAAAGGGTTGCGAAGTGGTCATCCTTCTACTAAAAGGCAGTGATGCTGCCATGGCCTCGTCGTCGTGGGGAGACCAGACAAGGGAGGAAGGAGGGCCCTGGAGGGGAGGAGGGTCAGCTGAACGTGGAGTGAGTTGTGAAGGGGTACACTATTTGAGGTCTTTGAGTCCCTAGAGCATATGAATCCGCCCACAGAGGACGGATTTCAACCTCCTTAGTGGGGACCTGGGAAGGAGAGGAGGACTGGACGTGGCGGGACAAGGAGGGGCAACTCAGCCCACAGGACAAAGTCAGATCTCACTGCGCATGCTTCTTGGGTGGCCGCCTCAGTGCGCATGTTCACTAGGCTTCTTCTGGTCGACCACTTTGCAGCACGTTGCAAACGCTATGGAGCTGAGAGGTTGTGAGGATTGCTTTCCTGCTGTCTGAACTCTTTCTGCCCTACTGAAACGTGGCGGGTAGGTCCGCAGGGCAGTCCTTCCGGGAGGTGAAGTGAGAATGAGTGTGAGGAGGAGCCAGTAAGCTTCTAAATGGGTCAGGCTGCGTGGTCCCTGGCTCAGAGGTAGAAGTGCCTAAAGGTCGTTGTCCTTCTCATGCGGCACCACAGCCATGGGCCTTCTGGTCTTGGCAGGGCCACAACTAGGGAGGAAGGAGGGCCACGGAGTGGAGGGGGGTCAGGCGGAGATGGGGCGACTGCTGGGGTTGCTGTTGGAGGTATCAGAGTCCTGGAAGCATCTGGAACCCCCAACAGAGGACAGATTCCAGACTCCTAGGTGGGGAGTCTGGGTGGGTGGGAAGGAATGGGAAGGGACGAAGTGCGTGGCAAGGAAGGAGCCTAGAAACTGGGAATGCCGTGGGCTGGTGACCACAGCCCTGAGGTCTGTAGAGTGCCTGGCAGAGGTGGCCCGTGAGGAGCAGCCAATGCTGTGTCGCAATTTCTGAACTCCACCATGGAGGTTTGAATGGGCGGGGCTCTGCATTCCAACAAAATTTGATTTTAGGGGGCAAATGGGCCTAGCAAATGGGTGTGTGGGAAAAGCCGTTGTCACTCAAATTTTAATTCTCTAGCTGTATTTTCCTAAATGTCTCCGTGATGGAGAGTTCAATTGTGACACCAAAAACCTTATCAGAAATTTCCTGCGTCTTTGCCAGGAGCCTTAAGACATTGCTGTGCTAGCTTGACCAAGAAGTTGCTTTGCAAGTATACAATTCAGAAGACATACACACACATTTGCCCCTGGGACTTACTTTCAAAGTTTTTCCAAATTAAAAAAAAATTACAAGTTAACATTTGTCCATAAAAGTGGCCAAATATAGCTATCCTCTCAAGTGCATTTTCCCAATCACCATATTCTGTTTGCAGAGTGAAATATAAGGTACCAAGGAGGATCAACATATAGGCCTATACCAAGATGAAGTTTATGACCTTCTGAGCTGACTGTGCCTCTGCTTGTGAGTGCCTTAACATTCAATATTTTCTATTAGCAGAACGTTATTTTTGTGATAGTGTTGTTAAACTAGTATACATACACTGGTAAAGGTCTTCCGTGCTGATAAAAAAATGATCATGGCATCTCATGAAGGACAGACTAATCCAAGAGGATTATGTTCTGGTTTTGTCTGAATGGATGATCTTCTGTTCCCCGATTTTTTGCCCATGACTGCCTTCTTGTGCTTATTGATAACTGATTGCACACATCTGTACCAAGATAGATTAAAATGGCTTCCAAAGCCCTTGAGGGTGACTGTCTTAGAGTAAACTCTCTGTGGGAAGAGTAACTTTATGAAACATTAAGAATATGAAATAGTGTTGGAGAAATGTCTTTAGACTTATGATCAGAAGTATCTATGTATTCTGTATACTTATATTATTGAGATGTATGTCAGTGTATTTACACACACTCACTGCTCCTGGTCCCGGGAGCCCAGTCATGAAGAGTCTCAAGAAGAGGAACCACTAACTGAAAGTCGAGATCCTACACCTGGTCAGGAAAGAGAAGAAGATCAGGGTGCAGCTGAGATTCAAGGTGCTGGGAAGGGAAAAAAAGATGTCTGTGGGAAGGGGAGGAGGCCTATGTGTGCATCACGCATTATGCCATGACCAGTAAGGGGAGGAAAGAAAACATTAGGAAAGGATCGCAAACATTTGCTGAAATTTGGCTGTAAAAGTGAAGAGTATAGTTTGCCATCTTATGCAGTCTCTGGATATAATGAATCTTCTCTTTTTCTTTGCGATCTACTTTGTATGCTTGCAAATACAGTCCTTGCTAAATTAGGACTTAGGTGACCACAGCCTTGAGTTCTGTAGAGCGCTTGGTAGAGGTGTCCAGTGAAGAGCACCCAGCACTGTGTTGCATCTTCTCAACTCCACCCTGGAGATTCGAATGGGAGGGGCTCTGCATTCCAACAAAACTTGAGTTTTGAAACCATCTGATGTAAGAAAATGTACATTATTTCACTAGTGTAATTTGATCTTCTTAGAATGTTATATCATCTTCTCAGCTGTGGTGTCCACAGTGTTGTATGCACCCTTTAATAGCACGTAGAGTGCCAAGTCACCCTACCTTGTAACACCCTGAATAAAGCCCATTTGCATAGGGATGTTAGCCCCATTTTATAAATAAGAAAACTGAGGCTCATGGGTTGAGGTTTACCAAAGAACACTTGAGTCATGGAGACAGAATTCATATTTCGTTTCAAGATGATGATTCTTCCTATCATCTATGCTGTAAGAGAAAGTGACTGGTTTTGCTTAAGATGCATAATACTCAAATATGGCTGTACTATAAGGTACTTCAGTATTGGCTCAGGACAAAACACAGTTCAGTGAAGCAGGATAGAAATTCCAGAAAAGAGCTCAATGAATGACAGCCACTGTTTCCTTTCATTGGTGTTTTTGACAGTATGTTTGGTAAAAGTTGGATAATTCAGGACACTGGCATATGGATAGCTATATTAGTATGATTTTGAGGGACTTTTAAAAGTTGTTTAAACACTTTTATAATTAGAAAACTTAAAGTGCCATAAGATTATCATGAAACAGAAATTGTTTCCTCAACAGGTAGCATTTTCAAGGTAAACACTGACAGAATTTGGGCCATGGATTATTTAGCAATTCACTGTTAAGGGGTTTCCAGAATATGGCTGTCCATAATGCTGGTTTGTTTGTTTGTTTATTTATTTATTTATTTATTTTAAATTATACTTTAAGTTCTGGGATGTATGTGCAGAATGTGCAGGTTTGTTACAGAGGTATACACATGCCGTGATGGTTTGCTGCACCCATCAACCTGTAATCTACATTGGGTATTTCTTCTAATATTCTCCCTCCCCTAGCGCCCCCAGCCCCCAACAGGCCCTGGTGTGTGATGTTCCCCTCCCTGAGTCCATGTGTTCTCATTGTTCAACTCCCACTTATGAGTGAGAACATGCAGCGTTTGGTTTTCTTTTCCTGTGTTAGTTTGCTGAGAATGATGGTTTCCAGCTTCATTCATGTTCCTGCAAAGGACATGAACTCATCCTTTTTTTTTATGGCTGCATAATATTCCATGGTGTATATGTGCCACATTTTCTTTATCCAGTCTATCATTGATGGGCATTTGGGTTGGTTCTGTGTCTTTGCTATTGTGAATAGTGCTGCAATAAACATATGTGTGCATGTTTCTTTATAGTAGAATGATTTATAATCCTTTGGGCATATACCCAGCTATTTATTTGCACTCAACTTCCTGTACTCTCACTGTGGGACAGTGATTTTGCTGTTGTTGTTGGTACTTTATTCTCATTGAGATTCATCTATGGAAAGTTACATATAGGGCCTTTGGACCTAAGCATAACTTTAATTAAT
Source organism: Macaca thibetana thibetana (assembly GCF_024542745.1). Lineage (NCBI taxonomy): Eukaryota > Metazoa > Chordata > Mammalia > Primates > Cercopithecidae > Macaca > Macaca thibetana. The sequence goes on from NC_065598.1 coordinate 54,708,524, forward strand.
TTTAACCAGAAAATTTTCAAGTTACTTCAACAAGGGATGGGTGTCACGACTGTATGACTTGTCATAAGCCAGCCAATACATTGATGTAAACTTTCAGAAAATTACATTTAAGTTATGATTAAAATGCTATTTATGTGGCAGACTTCAGATATCTTAGATAGTTGATACTTGCTATTCATAATACACAATGGTAACATATGGAAAATGTAGGTGTAGTGTGGTTTATCCTTAGATTGTCATTTAAAATAAGATTTCAGGCCAGGACCAGTGCCTCATGTATATAATCCCAAAACATTGGGAGGACAAGGCCAGCAGATCCTTGAGCCCAGGAGTTTGAGGCCAGCTGGGCAACACGGGGAAACCCCATCTCTACCAAAAAATACAAAAATTATACTTGGTGGTGGCATTCACCTGTAGGCTCAGCTACTCGTGAGGCTTAGACAGGAGGATCCGTTGAGCCCAGAAGGTTGGGCCTGCAGTGGGCCGAGGTGGTACCATTGCACTGCAGCCTGGACAGAGTGAGACCCTGCCTCAAAAAACAATTAAATACATAAAATAAGACTTCATAATATGAGAAAATGAAATTGTAACATTTTTGCATCACATTTATTATGACACTAGCCTACAGGTTTTTATTTCATAATCCTGAGGAAAAGAATATTATCATTTCCTTATTTTTATTTTATGTTTGTCTGCTTCAGTTGATAATTTTTGCATTTTTAAGTGTCTGACCTGGAAGCTGATCTCCAAGAGCTGTCCCAGTGAAAGACTGGGAATGAATGCAGAGATGATCCTGATGTCAAGGGGAAGATTCTGCCAAAACTAGAGCATTTTAAAATGCCAGAAGCAGGTACGTTATCCATTAAATGCAAAATTAGGTGCTTTGTGTTTTCTACAAAATTATACTTTTGATAATAAAAAGAGAGAATATTAGTGCCCCTTTAAAAACAGAACTCAAATGCAGACTTTCTTTGAAAGGTAGTTCAGACCCTGAATGCCTGACTGCAAGACTTAAACACTATCAGATACAGAAACAAATTGGGTCAAAGCCATATTGAATCGTCAAATGTGAAAGCATTTTCTTCTGAGTATAACCAACAGCTAACAATTTTCGGATTAGTTTTTAATTTCTACTTTTAAAAAATACATTGTAATCCCATTTGTAATACAGTTTGTGTGAAATGTGCTGAGAACTGAAGAGGATTCTAGTACCAGCTCTACCATAATTTGTGAGATTCTTAATGAATCCCATAAATTCTACACCCACGTTTGCTCTTATTGAAAATAGTGAATGAACATCAGATTAAATTCCATTTCAGTGCTGATTTCTGCATGCTGTGGTTTTGTTGGGTAGAATACACAGATACTCGACTTTCATGATTTGTTTATCATAATAATCAGCTTCAGTTCAATTATAATATCTGAATTGAGACTTCATTGCTCCTAAGAAAATAAACAACCACTCTGCTTGATATTTGTTTCTCTATATGGAGACCTTAATGACTGTTCTTGGATTTTGTCAACTTCTGAATTCGGTGGCTCTTAGTGAAGCCTTGAATATCTGAATAATAGAATGGCAGGAGACAGGTTTCTGTGGCACGTGAAGTAGGGAGAATGCATGTAGGTCAGTGAGCATGCTCCTTGCCCTACTGTTAGTCTTCATGAGCTACTGTGTGTAATTAGATTGAAGACACATATAATAGAATCACCTCTAACTATATCATAGATTACATATTACAAATTTCTATCTTGAGATGTCAGTTAATAGGATCTAAAGTTTAAAGTCCGAGGGCACGCCCAAGATGGCCGTATACGAACAGCTCCAGCCTCCAGCTCCCAGCATGAGCGACACAGAAGACGAGTGATTTCTGCATTTTCAACTGAGGTACTGGGTTCATCTCATTGGGGCATGTCGGACAGTTGGTGCTGGTCCGTGGGTACAGCCCGACCAGCAAGAGCTGAAGCAGGGCGAGGCATCACCTCACCTGGGAAGCACAAGGGGGAAGGGAATTCCTTTTCCTAGCCAAAGGAAATTGAGACACACAACACCTGGAAAATCAGGTAACTCCTACCCTAATACTGTGCTTTACCAATGGTCTTAGCAAACGGCACACCAGGAGGATATATCCCGCACCTGGCCCAGAGTGTGCCATGCCCACGGAGCCTCCCTCATTGCTATCACAGCAGTCTGAGATCTAACTGCAAGGCAGCAGCGAGGCTGAGGGAGGGGCACCTGGCATTGCTGAGGCTTAAGTAGGTAAACAAAGCCACTGGGAAGCTCGAATTGGGTGGAGCCCACCACAGCTCAAGGATGCCTGCCTGCCTCTGTAGACTCCACCTCTGGGGATGGGGCATAGCTAAACAAAAAGCAGCAGAAACCTCGGCAGAGGAAAATATCCCTGTCTGACAGCTTTGAAGAGAGCAGTGGATCTCCCAGCATGGAGGTTGAGATCTGAGAACAGACAGACTGCCTGCTTAAGTGGGTCCCTGACCCCTGAGTAGCCTAATTGGGAGACATCCCGCACTAGGTGCAGACTGACACCTCACACCTCACAAGGCTGGGTACAACCCTGAGACGAAGCTTCCAGAGCAAGAATCAGACAGCAACACTCGCTGTTCAGCAACATTCTATCTTCTGCAGCCTCCGCTGCTGATACCCAGGCAAACAAGATCTGGAGTGGACCTCAAGCAAACTCCAACAGACCTACAGCTGAGGGTCCTAATTGTTAGAAGGAAAACTAACAAACAGAAAGGACACCCACACCAAAACCCCATCAGTACATCACCATCATCAAAGACCAAAGGCAGATAAAACCACAAAGATGGGGAAGAAGCAGGGCAGAAAAGCTGGAAATTCAAAAAATCAGAGCGCATCTCCCCCTCCAAAGGAACGCAGCTCATCGCCAGCAATGGAGCAAAACTGGACGGAGAATGACATTGATGAGTAAAGAGAAGAAGGCTTCAGTAAATCAAACTTCTCAGAGCCAAAGGAGGAACTACATAACCAGTGCAAAGAAACTAAAAACCTTGAAAAAAGATTTGACAAATGGCTAACTAGAATAACCAATGTAGAGAAGTCCTTAAAAGAACTGATAGAGATGAAAACCATAACACGAGAACTACGTGACAAATGCACAAGCTTCAGTAACTGAGTTGAACAACTGGAAGAAAGAGTATCAGCGATTGAAGATCAAATGAATGAAATGAAGCGAGAAGATAAGTGTAGAGAAAAAAGAGTAAAAAGAAATGAACAAAGCCTCCAAGAAATATGGGATTACATGAAAAGACCAAATCTACATCTGATTGGTGTCCCTGAAATCAGCAGAAACTCTACAAGCCAGAAGAGAGTGAGGGCCAATGTTCAACATTCTTAAAGAAAATAATTTTCAACCCAGAATTTCTTATCCAGCCAATCTAAGTTTCATAAGTGAAGGAGAAATAAAATCCTTTACAGACAAGCACATGCTTAGAGATTTTGTCACCACCAGGCCTGCCTTACAAGAGATCCTGAAGGAAGTACTAAACATGGAAAGGAACAATAGGTACCAGCCATTGCAAAAACATGCCAAAATGTAAAGTCCATTGATGCAAGGAAGAAACTGCATCAACTAATGAGCAAAATAACCAGCTAATATCATAATGACAGGATCAAGTCCACACATAACAATATTAACCTTAAATGTAAATGGACTAAATGGTCCAATTAAAAGACACAGACTGGCAAATTGGATAAAGAGTCAAGGCCCATCAGTTTGCTGTATTCAGGAGACCCATCTCACATGCAGAGACACACATAGGCTCAAAATAAAGGGATGGAGGAAGATCTACCAAGCAAATGGAAAACCAAAAAAAAAGCAGGGGTCGCAATCCTAGTCTCTGATAAAAGAGACTTTAAACCATCAAAGATCAAAAGAGACAAAGAAGGCTATTACACAATGGTAAAGGGATCAATTAATCAGGAAGAGCTAAATATCTTAAATATATATGCACCCAATACAGGAGAACCCAGATTCATAAAGCATGTCCTTAGAGACTTACAAAGAGACTTAGACTCCCATACAATAATAACGGGAGACTTTAACACCCCACTGTCAACATTAGACAGATCAACGTGACAGAAAGTCAACAAGGATATCCAGGAATTGAACTCAAGTCTGCACCAAGCAGACCTAATAGACATCTACAGAACTCTCCACTCTGAATCAACAGAATATACATTCTTCTTAGCATCACATCACACTTATTCCAAAATTGACCACATAATTGGAAGTAAAGCACTCCTCAGCAAATGTAAAAGAACAGAAATTATAACAAACTGTCTCTCAGAGCACAGTGCAATCAAACTAGAACTCAGGACTAAGAAACTCAAATAAAACCTCTCAACTACATGGAAACTGAACAACCTGGTTCTGAATGACTACTGGGTACATAACAAAATGAAGGCAGAAATAAAGATGTTCTTTGAAACTAATGAGAACAAAGATACAACATACCAGAATCTCTGGGACACATTTAAAGCAGTGTGTAGAGGGAAATATATAGCACTAAATGCCCACAAGAGAAAGCAGGAAAGATCTAAAATTGACACCCTAACATCACAATTAAAAGAACTAGAGAAGCAAAAGCAAACACATTCAAAAGCTAGCAGAAGGCAAGAAATAACTAAGATCAGAGAAGAACTGAAGGAGATAGAGACACAAAAAATGCTTCCAAAAATCAATGAATCCAGGAACTGGTTTCTTGAAAATAGCAACAAAATTGATAGACTGCTAGCAAGATTAATAAAGAAGAAAAGAAAGAAGAATCAAATAGATGCAATAAAAAATGATAAAGGGGATATCACCACTAACCCCACAGAAATACAAACTACCATCAGAGAATACTATAAACACCTCTATGCAAATAAACTAGAAAACCTAGAAGAAACGGATAATTTCCTGGACACTTACACTCTCCCAAGACTAAACCAGGAAGAAGTTGAATCCCTGAATAGACCAATAGCAGGCTCTGAAATTGAGGCAATAATTAATAGCCTACCAACCAAAAAAAGTCCAGGACCAGATGGATTCACAGCTGAATTCTACCAGAGTTACAAGGAGGAGTTGGTACCATTCCTTCTCAAACTATTCCAATCAATAGAAAAAGAGGGAATCCTCCCTAACTCATTTTATGAGGCCAACATCATCCTGATACCAAAGCCTGACAGAGATACAACAAAAAAAGAGAATTTTCGACCAATATGTCTGATGAACATCGATGCAAAAATCCTCAATAAAATACTGGCAAACTGAATCTAGCAGCACATCAAAAAGCTTATCCACCATCATCAAGTGGGCTTCATCCCTGGGATGCAAGACTGGTTCAACATATGCAAATCAAGAAACGTAATCCAGCATATGAACAGAACCAAAGACAAAAACCACATGTTTATCTCAATAGATGCAGAAAAGGCCTTTAACAAAATTCAACAGCCCTTCATGCTAAAAACTCAATAAATTTGGTATTGATGGGATGTATCTCAAAATAATAAGAGCTATTTATGACAACCCCACAGCCAATATCATACTAAACGGGCAAAAACTGGAAGCATTCCCTTTGAAAACTGGCACAAGACAGGGATGCCCTCTCTCACCACTCCTATTCAACATAGTGTTGGAATTTCTGGCTAGGACAATCAAGCAAGAGAAAGAAATAAAGGGTATTCAGTTAGAAAAGAAGAAGTCACATTGTCCCTGTTTGCAGATGACAGGATTGCATATTTAGAAAACCCCATTGTCTCAGCCCAAAATCTCCTTAAGCTGATAAGCAACTTCAGCAAAGTCTCAGGATACAAAATCAATGTGCAAAAGTCACAAGCATTCTTATACACCGGTAACAGACAAACAGAGAGCCAAATCATGAATGAAATTCCATTCACAATAGCTTCAAAGAGAAGAAAATACCTAGGAATGCAACTTACAAGGGATGTAAATGACCTCTTCAAGGAGAACTACAAACCACTGCTCAGTGAAATAGAAGAGGACACAAACAAATGGAAGAACATACCATGTTCCTGGATAGGAAGAATTGATATCCTGAAAATGGCCATACTGCCCAAGGTAATTTATAGATTGAATGCCATCCCCATTAAGCTACCAATGACTTTCTTCACAGAATTGGAAAGAAACTGCTTTAAAGTTCATATGGAACCAAAAAAGATCCCACATTGCCAAGACAATCCTAAGCCAAAAGAACAAGCTGGAGGCATCATGCTACCTGACTTCAAACTGTACTACAAGGCTACAGTAACGAAAACAGCATGGTACTGGTACCAAAACAGAGATATAGACCAATGGAACAGAACAGAGTCCTCAGAAATAATACCACACATCTACAGCCATCTGATCTTTGACAAACCTTAGAAAAACAAGAAATGGGGAAAGGATTCCCTATTTAATAAATGGTGCTGGGAAAATTGGCTAGCCATAAGTAGAAAGCTGAATCTGGATCCTTTCGTTATTCTTTATACGAAAATTAATTCAAGATGGATTAGAGACTTAAATGTTAGACCTAAAACCATAAAAACCCTAGAAGAAAACATAGGCAATACCATTCAGGACATAGGCATGGGCAAGGACTTCATGTCTAAAACCCCAAAAGCAACAGCAACAAAAGGCAAAATTGATTAATGGGATCTAATTAAACTAAAGGGCTTCTGCACAGCAAAAGAATCTGCCATCTGAGTGAACCTACATCTCCCATCTGTAGGCAACCTACAGAATGGGAGAAAATTTTTGCATTCTACTTATCTGACAAAGGGCTAATATCCAGAACCTATAAAGAACTCAATCAAATTTACAAGAAAAAAACAACGCCATCAAAAATTGGGCAAAGGATATGGACACTTCTCCAAGGAAGACATTCATACAGCCAACAGACTCATGAAAAAATGCTCATCATCACTTGCCATCAGAGAAATGCAAATCAAAACCACAATGAGATACCATCTCACACCAGTTAGAATGGCGATCATTAAAAAAATCAGGAAACAACAGGTGCTGGAGAGGATGTGGAGAAATAGGAACACTTTTACACTGTTGGTGGGACTGTAAACTAGTTCAACCATTTTGGAAGACAGTGTGGCGATTCCTCAAGGATCTAGAACTAGAAATACCATTTGACTCAGCCATCCCATTACTGGGTATATATCCAAAGGATTATAAATCATGCTGCTATAAAGACACATGCACATGTATGTTTATTGCGGCACTATTCACAATAGCAAAGACTTGGAATCAACCCAAATATCCATCAGTGACACACTGGATTAAGAAAATGTGGCACACATACACTATGGAATACTATGCAGGCATAAAAAAGATGAGTTTGTGTCCTTTGTAGGGATGTGGATGCAGCTGGAAACCATCATTCTCAGCAAACTGTCACAAGAACAGAAAACCAAATACGGCATGTTCTCACTCATAGGTAGGAATTGAACAATGAGATCACTTGGACACAGGAAGGGGAACATCACACACCGGGTCCTATTGTGGGGAGGGGGTGGGGGGACGGATAGCATTAGGAGATATACCTAATGTAAATGACGAGTTAATGGGTGCAGCACACCAACATGGCACATGTGTACATGCGTAACAAACCTGCATGTTTTGCACATGTACCCTAGAACTTAAAGTGTAATAAAAAAAAAATAAAGTTTAAAGTCCATAGCTCACTAATTCCTGAGTAGTCAGCATATTTTACCATATTTTCTAAATTGCCAACTGTTAATTAGAAGAGCTTCTAAATTTAAAGGAAACACTCCATGTTTATGGAGGAAATTACCTAGATGTTTTTACTCTACACTGCTGAACCATTTCATTAGACTTACATTAAAGGATAGTTTTCAGACTATTTCCAGTAGCCTATTGAACAAGCCTCAGTTGCATTCTTAGGAAAATCATAGCCTTAAATGCAGATCTTATTAAAGCGGATAGCAAATTACATGATACAAGAAAATCATAATAAAAAACAAAACTAGTAATAATAAAAGAGCAACAGAATAAACCTAACAGAAGAGGAAAGAGGTAGTGAATAAAAGAAAGGTATGAATTGTTAGTAAAAGGCAAACTAATCCAAAAATAATAAATTTAACAGCTTGTTCTTTTGAAAAATAGCTACGAATAGAGTATCCAGTAGTATATAGTAGTTTACACTATCTAGAAGAAAATGGAAAAAGATGAATACGGAATATGTATAAGATGCAGGTTTTGAATATCGGGCATAATAGAAAATGAATACATTCTTGAACTCTAATATTTTCAAAGTATGGATGAAATTACTGATATAAGAACACACTCATTATTTAATATATTCCTATAATACCTGAATATCTAAACATTGCAAAGACTGTAGAAGTACTTGTGACATTTGCCAGTTGTCCCTCAAAAACACTTACTTTTAGAAACAAAAATTTTCTTCTTCACGTCTTACTCTTCTTTTCCATTTCCCTCTATTTCTGTTTCCTTTTTTGCCACACTGTTCATGATATATACTTATTTGATGTTTTGATGTCAAAAACGATAGTGATAGCTTAACACTAATGTAGCTATATAATTAATTATGTAAATGGAAATACTTTCCTAGTGAAAAAAGAGTCATTGTGGTAATAAAGTTAATGGCCCCTAAGATAGAAGAAACACCTGCCAAGTGGAGATAGAAGATGGTCGGATCCAGAGACTCCTACATGTGCTAGATTTCCTGCTAAAGGGGGATAAACTGTTCAGCTGGTTCCAGCGCCAGCTTCTACTATTGAGGATGCAAGTGGAAGTAGAAAAGATGGGGAAGAAGTCAGAAACTCATGTTATTTATTCTGGGGAATGCCATGTCGGTGCACCAATTATCAGAGGGACTAATCAGTTGCTGAATTCCCCAATTATGATTGGTATTACCAGAAAGAGGATCATGATGAATATATGGGTGGTAACAATAACATTGTAGATCTGATCATCCCCTAGTGGAGTTCCTGATTGGCCTAATTCTGCTTGAATTGGGAGGTTTAAGGCAGTGCCTACTATCCCTTCCCATGTGCCAAATAGCAGGTATAGAGTTCCTATGTCTTTGTGGTTAGTTGAAAACAATCAACAATTGATGAACACAAGAGGGAAAAAAGGTAAAATAGCTGAGTAAGCATTGGACTGTAAATCTAAACGCCTCTTTTTAGCAGCCCTGAGGGGATTTCTCATGTTGAATTGCAAATTCAGAGGAGAAAGGGGATTCTCTCGTCTTTGCCTCCCAATGGCGGGAGAAGTAGATTGAAGCCAATTGATCAGGGTGTTTAGCTGTTAACTAAATTTTCTTGGGTTTGAATTCCACCAATCTATCAAGGGCTTAGCTTCATTAAAGTGGTTGATTTGCATTCAATTGATGCAGAATAGAGTCTTGCAGTCCTCAGGTCTGTTACAGAAATTAAGTGTAATCTGCATGCTTTTAAGGCTCTTGGTCTTATTTAACCTAAATTTCTAAGTTATAGTTAGTATTAATGGAGAGATACGTAAGAGGAGGGTAGAAGAGATAAGTAGGGGGAAGAATGGTATGGGTTTTGTGTTTTCGAATTGTCATTTTATTTTCATATTATTATATGTGGGGAATAATGTCACTGAGATGGAATAAATTAGGCATATGTAAAAGTACAGGTTGAGTAGGGTTATGATAGCTATAATGGTTTGGCAATAAGGTTCTTGTTTTTTGCAAATTCTGGGATGATGATTCATTTAGGCAGGAACCCTGTTAATGGAGGTAAACCTCCTAGAGATAGTAGAATTAGTGGAATTATAGGTGTCAACCATGTTAATTTGTTTCAGGTGTGTGATAGTGACAGCATTGTGGTGCTTATACTCAGGTTGAGTGTTAAAAATGCGGTTATTGTTAAGATAAAATAAATAATTAGGTTTAGAATGGTAATGTTTGGGCTATAGAGTAGTGCTGCTATTATTTAGCCTATGTGAGTGATTGAGGAGTAGGCTAAGATTTTACACAGTTGTGCTTGGTTAAGCCCTCCTCAGCTGCCTACTATAAAGGATAGAATTGTGATAGATAGGAGGATGTTCATGTTTGTTGATGGGAAAATTTAAAACATAATTGATGTTTCTTCATAATGTCATGTGAGGAGAAGTATACCAGATATTAGAGAGGGTCCTTGGGTTACCTCTGGGACTCAGAAGTGAAAGGGGGCTGGCTGTTCCTAGTTTTATTATTAGGGTCACTATTATTAAGGATGAAAATTGATTAATAGTGTTTATTATTGTTCATTGTCCAGAGGACAGGTTGTTGAAAAGGATACCTGTTATGAGAATTACAGATGTGGTTGCTTGTGTAAGGAAATATTTGGTTGCTGCTTCTGTAGAGCTGTAGATCAGGGACTTATTTTTTAAATTAGGATTGGGATAAGGGCTAGTATATTTATTTCTAGGCCTGTTCAGATGAGAAATCAGTGTGATCCTAGCATTGTGATAAGAGTTCCTGTAAAAATAGTAAGGGAAATAACAAGTTGAGCTAAGGGATTAATTAGTATGGGAAGGGTGTAACCAACATTTTCTGGGTATGGGCCTGATAGCTTATTTAGCTGACCTTACTCTAGGACATGGTGTGATAGGTAGCATGGAGAATTTTGGATTCTCAGGGGTAGGTTCAATTCCTATAGTTCTAGAAATAAGAGGATTTTAACCGCTGTTGTTTACTCTATCAAAGTAATTCTTCTGTCAGACGTATTTCCTATGTTTGGAGTGGGATGCTAGAAATTAGGACAGGGATTGAGATATGTCATATACAGAATGCTAGTGTAAGTGGTAGGAAATTTTTTCATGGAAGATATATGAGTTGGTTGTAGCAGAATCAAGAGTATGCTCTTAGAATTTATAAGAATAGAGTGGTTAAAAGAAGGGTCTTGGTAATGAAATTTGTGGTATAGAGTTCTGGTGAATATATGGCGTGTAGTGCTCCTAGGAAGATAGTGGTAGTTATGGCATTTATTATGATAATATTCATGTACTCTGCTATAAAGAAGTGGGCAAATGAGCTTGCGGCATGTTTCATGTTGAAACCTGAGACTAACTCTGATTCTCCTTCTGTTAGATCAAAAGGGGCTCGGTTAGTTTCTGCTAGTGTGGAGATAATCATATTATGGCTAGGGATCATGATGGTAGGAGCAGTCAGAGGAGTTCTTTCATTGTGATGAGTGCATATAAGTTAAATGAACCACTTATCAGTAAAACTGATAACAGGATAATGGCTAGGGTGACCTCATTTGAAATTGTCTGGACCATAGCTCGCGATGTGCCTATTAGTGCATATTTTGAACTAGATGCTCATCCTGATCATAGAATAAATGGCTAGACTTGATGTGGTTAGTATAGATAGGAGGCCTATATTAAAATTAATTAGAGGATCTGGTATAGGGAGGGGAGTTCATAAGAGGAGAGTGATAGAAAGGGCTAGGACTGGAGCAATAATGTAAAGGGTAATAGTAGATGTTGAGGGCTGTAAGGGTTCTTTGGTGAAAAATTGTATTGTGTCAGCAAATGGTTAAAGCAGCCCGTAGGGACCTACAATGTTAGGTCCTTTGCACAGTTGTATGTAGCCTGAGATTTTTCATTCGATGAGTGTAAGTAATGCTATAGCGATGAAAGTAGGGATAATAAGTAGGAGAAGGTTAATTATAGGCATATTGTTAATGAGGGGAGTTGAACCTCTGATTATAAAGTTTTAAGTCTTATACAGTTGCCGGGCTCTGCCATCTTAACAAACCCTGTTCTTGGGTAGGGTGTGTGATGATTTGTTAGATTAAGATAGCATCATCTATGGAGCGAGGGCACTTTATGAAGTGGGCCCTATTTCTCTTGTCCTTTCGTACTAGGGGAAATGTTAAATAGATAGAAACTGACCTGGATTACTCCGGTCTGAACTCAGATCACGTAGGACTTTAATCGTTGAACAAACGAACCCCTAATAGCAGCAACACCATTAGGAAGGATGTCCAGATCCAACATCGAGGTCGTAAACCCTGTTGTCGATATGGACTCTAGAATAGGATTGTACTGTTATCCCTAGGGTAACTTATTCCATTGATCAAATTATTGGGTCAATATATATTAACTTACTTAGACTAGTGCAGTCTTAATTTAGGTTGCTCGGAGGTTGAATTATGCTCTGAAGTCACCCCAACCAAAATTTTTAATGCAGGGATAGTAGGCTAGGATCTGTAGACTTGTTTAAGTTTTTATTTGAATTAATAAATTAAAGCTCCATACATAGGGTCTTCTCGTCTTATTTGTTTATATCCGCCTCTTTGCGGATAGGTCAATTTCACTGATTAAAAGTAGAAAACAACTGAACCCTCATGTGGCCATTCATACAAGTCCCTATTTAAGGAACAAGTGCTTATGCTACCTTTGCACAGTCAGGATACTGCAGCCGTTGAACATATGTCACTGGGCAGGCAGTGCCTCTAATACTGGTAATGCTAGAGGTGATGTTTTTGGTAAACAGGCGGGGTAAAATTTGCCAAGTTCCTTTTACTTTTTGTATTCTTTCCTTACAGCATGCCTGTGTTGGGTTAACAGTGTAAATAATAAGATGCTTATTATATCATTTATTAATATTAGGCTGTCAGTGGGTTATTCCAGTCTGATGTAAGCTTATGCAATGGAGAATGCTTTCATATTACTTATATTAACATTATTGCTTCTATTAAGTAATAGACTAGTCCATTGTGATGTTAGGAGTTCAGTAGAGTGACTAGAATTTAAGATAGTTAGATGTTGAGCTTAAACACTTTCTTAGTTGGTGGCTGCTATTGGGCCAACTACTGTGGAAATATTTTTTACTCTCTATAGGAAGGTTGTTTCCTAGGGTCTAAAGAGCTGTCTAAACTTACAAGGAGATTAAGTAATTGTGTGGGTAAGTTTAAAGTTGAACTAAGATCCGATCTTGGACAACTAGCTATCACCAGGCTCGGTAGGCTTGTCACTGCTACTCATGAATCTTCTCACTATTTTGCCACATAGGTAAGTGTGCTCTTTCAGCTGTTCTTGGGTAGCTCGTCTGGTTTCGGGGAACTTGGCTATAATTCTCTGTGTAAAGTTATTTCTAGTTAATACATTATGCAGAAGGTATAAGGGTTTGTCTTTGCTTTTTAATGCTTGATACAGTTCTTTCATCTTTCCCTTGCGGTACTATGTCTATTGCACTGGGGTAAAAATGTCTATTGCCTATACTTTTGTCTAGGGTAAATGGTTTGATTAAGATAATTTAATTATATTTTTAGCAAGGTTTGGAGTTAGAGTTGGCTCAAAGTAATCAGGTCGTGATGAAATCTTCAGGGTGTAAGCCGGATGCTTTGGGTTAAGCTACACTTTGGTTTGTCCAAGCACACTTTCCAGTACGCTTAGCTTGTTATGACTTATCTCCTCTATATGTGCATAGAAAATTTTTAGTAGTAGTGATTTCTGGAGTAATACTTGAGGGTGACGGATGGTGTGTGCGTGCTTCATGGCCTTATTCAATCAAGCACTCTGCTCTTGGTTTACTGCTAAGTCCTCCTTGAGCCCTTGGATTTCATAAAGGTTGTTGTGAGAGTTTCTGAACATAGAAAATGTAGCCTATTTCTTGCCACCTCATGGGCTAAACCTTGAACTAATGTTTTTATGTGTGTACTTGTGCTTACTTTATAACCTTTTTAGGGTTTGCTGAAGATGGCAGTATATAGACTGGGGGCAAGAGGTGGTGAGATGTATCGGGGTTTATTGATTATAGAACAGGCTCTTCTAGAGGGATATAAAGCAACGCCAAGTCCTTTGAGTTTTAAGCTGTTGCTTGTAGTACTCTGGCGAATGGTTTTGTTAATGTAACTATTAGGGTTTAGGGCTAAGCATAGTGGGGTATCTAATCCCAGTTTGGGTCTTAGCTATTGTGTCTTCAGGGTATTAAATCCACTTTTGTAGTATATTTTATTTCAGCTGAAGTTTTTTACAACTTAGTTGGAGTTTAGCTTTATTGAGGGCAGACCTTAAACACTCTTTATGCTGAGCTCTATTAGCTTGGGTTAATTGTATGGCCATGGTGGCTGGCACGAAATTGACCAACCCCAAATATTAGTATAATTTAGTTAAACTTTTGTTTATTACTAAAGATTTATCACTGCTGTTTCCCGTAGGGGTGTGGTTGAGCAACGTGTTTTGAGCTGCACTTGTGCATGCTTGATACCTGCTTCTTTTGATCCAGGTGATCTAGAGGGCATTTTCACTGGGGCAAGGATGCTCACGTGTGTAATCTTACTAAGAGCTAATAAAAAGGCCAGGACCAAACCTATCTGTTTATGGTATTGTGTGGGCCCATCTAGGCATTTTCAGTGTCTTGCTTTGAATAGTTAAGCTATATTAACTATATAAATACTTAAATGTAAAATTAAAATATAAAAAAGAAATAAGTATGAATGGTTGTTTACAGTTCTGGAAATTCAGGGTCTTTAAAATTGAATTGGCAGAGGTTGGCCAAGAGGGTTACTTATAATTAGAGTATAATTGATTTAGGACATAATATATGGGGCAGTGTTTTCAGAGGGATATACTCAAAGCATCATATTAGTATTAGGGCAGAAGTATAGTTATTGCATTTATTGTATGAAATGGAGGATAAATTTGGTGGGAGGGTCTTAGATTTTTTAGAAAAATTACATCAATCGAGGGGAGGCTGTTGGGGTGTTCATGGTTAAAATACGATTTCTCGGCTCTGACCGGGTTGCATTTTAGTCTTTCGTTTTTGGGGTTTGGCAAAGGTACATTTACCTAGGTTGATGGTAAAGTCAAAGATGGGGGAGGGGAGGTTGCAGATTCAGTCAGAGATAGTTCTTGAAATCGTACATGCATCAGTGTACAATTTTTCCAGTGAAAAAAGAGTCATTATTCATGTTGACATCAGCACTGTTAGGTGAAAACTGGGGACAAATGTTTTCCATACCTGAAAAACGACATAAAGATAAACTAGCCTAAAGCAAGATTTTTGTACTTTTGCACATGAGGGAAAAATCAAATACTGGCCTTTCTATTCACTTCAGTTATGCAGTTCTTAACGTGACATTAACTATTTTCTTTAAAGATAGCTTTCAAACCACTTCCAGGAGGCTATTTGACATCCAGACCATAGTTTCAAGCCAGAATATTGAATTATTCATTTTTTTTGTAAATTCCATTCGTTTCTTAGGTTTTTTGAGTGTTGGTTTTATTTTTAGTAAAATTATACACAATTTTTGTTTTCTATTTTAACCCCCCTTTTAATAGGTTCACTTGATTTAATGTGTTCTGACCTTGGACTGTCTTTTGGTTTCTTGTAGCACTAGAAAGTAGGGTGTGTTTAAAAAACTTTTTTTATTGTATATGCTTGGAAGTCTATCTCCAAAGTCTCTACAGAGGTTTAACGGAATGTAAGCAGAAGGGTGACTCTTAGACTTCTGGTTTTAGTCCATTGCATAAAAGTGAAACTTTGGTGTTATTTGCAAACCTTTAATGTCATCTGAATACAGTTCTGCTAGTAATGTCCCCTCCTCTTATGTTTCTATTATAGATGAAGGGCAACCACAGGTTTGAACGAAAATAAGCTGAAACAATGTAAACTGGTTTTATCTAAGATATTTGACTTAAAAAGATCTTAATAAAGTTTTACAGTTTTTTTTCCAAAGAATTCTTGCACATCTTTTGTTAATTTTATTTCCAAGTATTTGAGACTATTGAAAATTGTGGTTGGGTGTAGTGGCTCACACCTGTAATCCCAGCACTTGAGATGCCGAAGCAGGAGGATTGCTTGAGCTCAGGAGACTGACACCAGCCTGGGCAACATAGGCTCTATGAAAATGAATGAGGAATGCATGAATGTTTGCATGTATGTATGTAGTTGTAGTCCCAGCTACTCTGGATGCTGAGGTGGAAGGGTCCCTTGAGCCCAGGAGGTGGAGCATGAGGATGAGGTTAATCATGTTCAGGTCATTGCAACTTCAGTCTGGGTGACAGAGGGAGACTTTGTTTTGAAAAAAAAAAAAAAGGGAAAAAAGTATTTTGAAATTTTGTGTTCTGATTGAACTAGTGTATGCAAGTGTGATATTGTGAAATACATATTTGGTCCTCTATCCTGTTTGATGGCATACAACTAAAAATTTTAGAATCTTCAAGAAGTGACTTTTTTTTTTTTTTTTTTTTTTTTTTTTTTTTTTTGAGACAGAGTCTCGCTCTGTCGCCAGGCTGCAGTGCAATAGCACGATCTCAGCTCACTACAACCTCCGCCTCCTGGGTTCAAGTGATTCTCCTGCCTCAGTCTCCTGAGTAGTTGGGATTACAGGTGTCCGCCACCACGCCCAGCTAATATTTGTATTTTTAGTAGAGATGGGGCTTCACCATGTTGGCCAGGATGGTCTCGAGCTCTTGACCTCGTGATCCACCCGCCTTGGCCTCCCAAAGGAAGTGACACCTTTTATATGCTAGTGAGTTGACTGAGGCTGGCAGCCCCTAGGTAGTTCTGAGATGGGGAATTAGAGGGATGGGACTTTCAGCCCCACCCCCAAACTTCAGGGAAGGGAGAGGGGCTTTTCTGTGATGAAAACTTTTTATCTCTTTAATCATCCTCTTTCTCCTCCAGACTTTTCTATTCTGGAAGGGTTGTATGCAAGAGGGACAAAACCATTTTCAGAAACCACATTTTAGTATAATTTAAGTAAAAATATTCATTAAGTTTAAGAAATGGTCAGGATAAAATTCTGAATTTTTAAAAAATTAAAAAATGGGTTTACAGAACCTCCATCCCTTTTGTCTCTATCATTTATCCAGAGAATCATGGAAAACTGCAATCCCTGGCTTGTGGCTGCTGCACTGAGTAGCCAAACTGCTGGACCTCTTCAGTCAATATTGTCACACATCCAGATGTATTAACCAAGAAACGCAAGGCTGTTTTACACTCCCCGTTTCTTCATCTCCAAGAAATTTCCTTCAAGCCCCTTGCAGTAAATTCACAGAGTTAAAAGTATCATGGACAAGAGAGATCCTGGCTCAGATTTTGGGAGGTGGCTGCAGTAGCTGCAGCCCAGCTGAAAACAAGGCTGGAATGTGTCTTCACATCCCCAACTCCCCTTTCCGAGACAGGGTTTTGCTCTTTTGCCCAGGTTGGAGTACACCAGAGGGCTCACAGCTCACTGCAACCTCGGACTCCTGGGCTCTAGTGATCCTCCTGCCTCACCTTCCTGAGTAGATGGGACTACAGGCACGTGTCACCTCGCCCAACAAATTTTTAAAATTTTGTAGAGCAGGTGGGTCTCACTATGTTGCCCAGGCTAGTCTTGAACTCCTGGCCTCAAGTGATCTCCTGTCTCATCTTCCCAACGTGCTGAGATTACAGGTGGGAGTCACTACACCTGGCTTGTTTTTCCTGTTTTTTTTTTTTTTTTTTTTTCCCTTAAGGCTTAAGGTTGATCTAAGGCTTACTCAAGCC
This sequence comes from Macaca thibetana thibetana, assembly GCF_024542745.1. NCBI lineage: Eukaryota > Metazoa > Chordata > Mammalia > Primates > Cercopithecidae > Macaca > Macaca thibetana. Next base: position 54,726,029 of record NC_065598.1, read on the forward strand.
AAGGAAACTGATTTTTTTCCCTCCCACTTGGAGGAAAGTGCAATTCAAACGTTCAGGAATTTTTGGCTACTCAAAGCTCTTTGATATTTGGGTCCTTTCTCTACCTACCTGCAGGAGAAGACAAAAACCAAAGTCAGCATCTGGCTGCAGTTTTCCCCTTTCCGTCATCCAGCACAGAACAGCGGTTAAGGGATCCAGTGAGCCAGCTCTCTTGCAGTTGGAGGGATTATTGTTAAATGCTGGGAGTACATGTATTTCTCATAACAGACAACAGCTGAGATGCAGCTTCACATTATGGGGAAATGCATAGTCTCCCAGGTGTGACAGCTTCATCATCTCTACCCCTTCACTCTTCCTTTATTGGAAGAAAGCTTTCACCATATTTTAGTGAGTCAGAGCCTTGCTGGTGACTCACACTGTTGCTGCCACTGTGTCAGGGATCCCCAAGGCCACCCTCACTTTCAGTGATTCCCTGGCATTCTCTGCCACCCTTCTGCATACACTGCTCATAACCGAAGCCAGCCCCCTCACCTCGGCTCAGGATCCCATGCCTCCCGCCTGCTCGGGGGCTTTGTTCCTGCAAAAAAGGGAAAAGAGTATTTTGAAATTTTGTGTTCCGATTGAACTAGTGTATGCAAGTGTGATACTGTGAAATACATATTTGGTCCTTCTTTCTCCTGAACTATCAGCTGCTCCCTCTATATTGGATCATTCCCCAAGCTAAGGTGAAACTCACCTTTTTCTGCCATGTCCTTGTATAGCTACTAACATATTTATCTGCTGCCATTGAAAGCAAAACTGCATCAACAAAAACAACTCACTGCATTGGAATCAATTTTCAAAATTATCTGGAAAGGAAAAGGAACCAGAATAGCCAAAACAATTCTGAAGGATAACTTTGGGGAATTCATGCTGCATAATGTCAAGATTCACATTGTCTTATTTATTTATTTTATTAATATGATTTTTAATCATCCAGCCCCATATGTCAATTAAGTTAATTCTATAGGACTCAAGACACTGTGCTGTTGGAGAAAAAATTAACAGATCAGAATAGAGTCCAGCAACAGACTCATAGCCGTAGTAAATTGATTTTCAGAAGATGTGCAAAGGCAATGGAGAAAAATTGTCTTTTCAAGAAATTCTGTTGTTTTCCTTATGCTTCTTGGCCACTACATTAATTGTTTTTTATTCCCCTGTGTCCCTTCCCTTTGTTTCTCCTTTGCCCTTCAACTGCTCTTCTGTTTAAAGGTCTGTCCGTCCCACCACAGTGTGACAGCCTCCACAGCAAGTACCACGTGTTGTTGGTTGGTCTTCCCATTTCCAGCATCCCAGATATTTCCTGTAATGTGGCAGGTATCAATGCATGTCTACTGAACTGACTAATCAATCTTCTGTAATGATCCTAACAGAAAATCACCTCCTCTGTTTTGGACTCATTATTGGAGATGGTATGTTTCTAGGCACCTTACATATGGTGTTTGGTTTTATGCCAGACACTCTAGGGTAATGGCTCTGCCATGGTGTCCTGGAGCTCTTGCAGGTCACCACATAGGCCACATAGGCAAAGTCAGGCTGCAGGCTAACCTGAGTCTTGGCAGAATACCTCGAATCTTGTTGGAGCAAAGGGAGATACGCAGCATGGTGGGAGATGCCACAAGTACTTTCTCACCAGCTCCCTATCTTCTTGAAGGCCAACACGAGGCCATTCTTCATTCATCTTCCTAGTTTCAGTTAACCACAGGCCTTTCCTCATCTTAGGGTACAGTTGTAAAGTATAAAAGTGCTCACTGCCTTAGGATATGTCTGTGGGCTCCTCATAGGCAGAGAGATCCACCATCTGTGCTGTCTGTCACTGAGTACCTTCAAACTAGCATCATACTATGGGGCACGATGCTGTTCTTGCTTTTGCTGTGTCTTCAAGCAATCAACTACTCGGATCCATCTGGGCTCATTGTCTCCCTATTGGTCAAATCTATGGATATGTGACAAGCCAAACTAACAGCTGCAGTGGTGATCCTTGTGGTCCTGTTCGCCACCACAGGGCTGCTGAGGGAATGCTTGGGCACTTGACACACTAATGTATTCAGTGGTGTGTAGTGTTGCCTGAGCAGAATGTTGGCCTGTTCTTCAAGGCATCACACACAGCAAACAAGTTTTCAGCACATACTATTGACTTAGGGTTGGCCTTGTCACACCTTGGTTATTTACAAATCAACTTTAGAATTGATGCCAGAAGATGGCCGAATAGGAACAGCTCCAGTCTCCAACTCCCAGTGCAAGCGACACAGAAGACCGGTGATTTCTGCATTTTCAACTGAGGTACTGGGTTCATCTCACTGGGGAGTGCCGGACGATCGGTGCTGGTCAGCTGCTGCAGCCCAACCAGCGAGAGCTGAAGCAGGGCGAGGCATTGCCTCACCTGGGAAGCACAAGGGGGAAGGGAATCCCTTTTCCTAGCCAGGGGAACTGAGACACACAACACCTGGAAAATCGGGTAACTCCCACCCCAATACTGCGCTTTAAGCAAACAGGCACACCAGGAGATCATATCCCACACCTGGCCGGGAGGGTCCCACACCCACGGAGCTTCCCTCATTGCTAGCACAGCAGTCTGTGATCTACCGGCAAGGCAGCAGCAAGGCTGGGGGAGGGGCACCCACCATTGCTGAGGCTTAAGTAGGTAAACAAAGCTGCTGGGAAGCTCGAACTGGGTGGAGCTCAGAGCAGCTCAAGGAAACCTGCCTGTCTCTGTAGACTCCACCTCTGGGGACAGGGCACAGTAAACAATAACAAACACAGCAGAAAACTCTGCAGACGCAAACGACTCTGTCTGACAGCTTTGAAGAGAGCAGTGGATCTCCCAACACGGAGGCTGAGATCTGAGAAGGGACAGACTCCCTGCTCAAGTGGGTCCCTGACCCCTGAGCAGCCTAAATGGGAGACATCCCCCACTAGGGGCAGTCTGACACCCCACACCTCACAGGGTGGAGTACACCCCTGAGAGGAAGCTTCCAAAGCAAGAATCAGACAAGTACACTCGCTATTCAGAAATATTCTATCTTCTGCAGCCTCTGCTGCTGATACCCAGGCAAACAGGGTCTGGAGTGGACCTCAAGCAATCTCCGACAGAACTACAGCTGAGGGTCCTGACTGTTAGAAGGAAAACTATCAAACAGGAAGGACACCTACACCAAAACCCCATCAGTACATCACCATCATCAAAGACCAGAGGCAGATAAAACCACAAAGATGGGGAAAAAGCAGGGCAGAAAAGCTGGAAATTCAAAAAATAAGAGCGCATCTCGCCCGGCAAAGGAGCGCAGCTCATCGCCAGCAACGGATCAAAGCTGGACGGAGAATGACTTTGACGAGATGAGAGAAGAAGGCTACAGTCCACCAAATTTCTCAGAGCTAAAGGAGGAATTACGTACCCAGCGCAAAGAAACTAAAAATCTTGAAAAAAAAGTGGAAGAATTGATGGCTAGAGTAATTAATGCAGAGAAGGTCCTAAACGAAATGAAAGAGATGAAAACCATGACATGAGAAATACGTGACAAATGCACAAGCTTCAGTAACCGACTCGATCAACTGGAAAAAAGAGTATCAGCGATTGAGGATCAAATGAATGAAATGAAGCAAGAAGAGAAACCAAAAGAAAAAAGAAGAAAAAGAAATGAACAAAGCCTGCAAGAAGTATGGGATTATGTAAAAAGACCAAATCTACGTCTGATTGGGGTGCCTGAAAGTGAGGGGGAAAATGGAACCAAGTTGGAAAACACTCTTCAGGATATCATCCAGGAGAACTTCCCCAACCTAGTAGGGCAGGCCAACATTCAAATCCAGGAAATACAGAGAACGCCACAAAGATACTCCTCGAGAAGAGCAACTCCAAGACACATAATTGCCAGATTCACCAAAGTTGAAATGAAGGAAAACATCTTAAGGGCAGCCAGAGAGAAAGGTCGGGTTACCCACAAAGGGAAGCCCATCAGACTAACAGCAGATCTCTCGGCAGAAACTCTCCAAGCCAGAAGAGAGTGGGGGCCAATATTCAACATTCTTAAAGAAAAGAATTTTCAACCCAGAATTTCATATCCAGCCAAACTAAGTTTCATAAGTGAAGGAGAAATAAAATCCTTTACAGATAAGCAAATGCTTAGAGATTTTGTCACCACTAGGCCTGCCTTATAAGAGACCCTGAAGGAAGCACTAAACATGGAAAGGAACAACCGGTACCAGCCATTGCAACAACATGCCAAAATGTAAAGACCATCGAGGCAAGGAAGAAACTGCATCAACTAACGAGCAAAATAACCAGTTAATATCATAATGGCAGGATCAAGTTCACACATAACAATCTTAACCTTAAATGTAAATGGACTAAATGCTCCAATTAAAAGACACAGACTGGCAAACTGGATAAAGAGTCAAGACCCATCAGTCTGCTGTATTCAGGAGACCCATCTCACACGCAGAGACATACATAGGCTCAAAATAAAGGGATGGAGGAAGATTTACGAAGCAAATGGAGAACAAAAAAAAAGTGGGGGTTGCAATACTAGTCTCTGATAAAACAGACTTTAAACCATCAAAGATCAAAAGAGACAAAGAAGGCCATTACATAATGGTAAAGGGATCAATTCAACAGGAAGAGCTAACTATCCTAAATATATATGCACCCAATACAGGAGCACCCAGATTCATCAAGCAAGTCCTTAGAGACTTACAAAGAGACTTAGACTCCCATACAATAATAATGGGAGACTTCAACACTCCACTGTCAACATTAGACAGATCAACGAGACAGAAAGTTAACAAGGATATCCAGGAATTGAACTCATCTCTGCAGCAAGCAGACCTAATAGACATCTATAGAACTCTCCACCCCAAATCAACAGAATATACATTCTTCCAGCACCACATCGTACTTACTCCAAAATTGATCACGTAATTGGAAGTAAAGCACTCCTCAGCAAATGTACAAGAACAGAAATTATAAAAAACTGTCTCTCAGACCACAGTGCAATCAAACTAGAACTCAGGACTAAGAAACTCAATCAAAACCGCTCAACTACATGGAAACTGAACAACCTGCTCCTGAATGACTACTGGGTACATAACAAAATGAAGGCAGAAATAAAGATGTTCTTTGAAACCAATGAGAACAAAGATACAACATACCAGAATCTCTGGGACACATTTAAAGCAGTGTGTAGAGGGAAATTTATAGCACTAAATGCCCACAAGAGAAAGCAGGAAAGATCTAAAATTGACACTCTAACATCGCAATTAAAAGAACTAGAGAAGCAAGAGCAAACACATTCGAAAGCTATCAGAAGGCAAGAAATAACTAAGATCAGGGAATAACTGAAGGAGATAGAAACACAAAAAACCCTCCAAAAAATCAATGAATCCAGGAGTTGGTTTTTTGAAAAGATCAACAAAATTGACAGACCACTAGCAAGACTAATAAAGAAAAAAGAGAGAAGAATCAAATCAACGCAATTAAAAATGATAAAAGGGATATCACCACCGACCCCACAGAAATACAAACTGCCATCAGAGAATACTATAAACACCTCTATGCAAATAAACTGGAAAATCTAGAAGAAATGGATAATTTCCTGGACACTTACACTCTTCCAAGACTAAACCAGGAAGAAGTTGAATCCCTGAATAGACCAATAGCAGGCTCTGAAATTGAGGCAATAATTAATAGCCTACCAACGAAAAAAAGTCCAGGACCAGATGGATTCACAGCTGAATTCTACCAGAGGTACAAGGAGGAGTTGGTACCATTCCTTCTGAAACTATTCCAATCAATAGAGAAAGAGGGAATCCTCCCTAACTCATTTTATGAGGCCAACATCATCCTGATACCAAAGCCTGGCAGAGACGCAACAAAAAAAGAGAATTTTAGACCAATATCCCTGATGAACATCGATGCAAAAATCCTCAATAAAGTACTGGCAAACCGGATTCAGCAACACATCAAGAAGCTTATCCACCATGATCAAGTGGGCTTCATCCCTGGGATGCAAGGCTGGTTCACCATTCGCAAATCAATAAACATAATCCAGCATATAAACAGAACCAAAGACAAGAACCACATGATTATCTCAATAGATGCAGAAAAGGCTTTTGACAAAATTCAACAGCCCTTCATGCTAAAAACGCTCAATAAATTCGGTATTGATGGAACGTACCTCAAAATAATAAGAGCTATCTATGACAAACCCACAGCCAATATCATACTGAATGGGCAAAAACTGGAAAAATTCCCTTTGAAAACTGGCACAAGACAGGGATGCCCTCTCTCACCACTCCTATTCAACATAGTGTTGGAAGTTCTGGCTAGGGTAATCAGGCAAGAGAAAGAAATCAAGGGTATTCAGTTAGGAAAAGAAGAAGTCAAATTGTCCCTGTTTGCAGATGACATGATTGTATATTTAGAAAACCCCATTGTCTCAGCCCAAAATCTCCTTAAGCTGATAAGCAACTTCAGCAAAGTCTCAGGATACAAAATTAATGTGCAAAAATCACAAGCATTCTTATACACCAGTAACAGACAAACAGAGAGCCAAATCAGGAATGAACTTCCATTCACAATTGCTTCAAAGAGAATCAAATACCTAGGAATCCAACTTACAAGGGATGTCAAGGACCTCTTCAAGGAGAACTACAAACCACTGCTCAGTGAAATAAAAGAGGACACAAACAAATGGAAGAACATACCATGCTCATGGATAGGAAGAATCAATATCGTGAAAATGGCCATACTGCCCAAGGTAATTTATAGATTCAATGCCATCCCCATCAAGCTACCAACGAGTTTCTTCACAGAATTGGAAAAAACTGCTTTAAAGTTCATATGGAACCAAAAAAGAGCCCGCATCTCCAAGACAATCCTAAGTCAAAAGAACAAAGCTGGAGGCATCACGCTACCTGACTTCAAACTATACTACAAGGCTACAGTAACCAAAACAGCATGGTAGTGGTACCAAAACAGAGATATAGACCAATGGAACAGAACAGAGTCCTCAGAAATAATACCACCCATCTACAGCCATCTGATCTTTGAGAAACCTGAGAGAAACAAGAAATGGGGAAAGGATTCCCTATTTAATAAATGGTGCTGGGAAAATTGGCTAGCCGTAAGTAGAAAGCTGAAACTGGGTCCTTTCCTTACTCCTTATACGAAAATTAATTCAAGATGGATTAGAGACTTAAATGTTAGACCTAATACCATAAAAATCCTAGAGGAAAACCTAGGTAGTGCCATTCAGGACATAGGCATGGGCAAAGACTTCATGTCTAAAACACCAAAAGCAACGGCAGCAAAAGCCAAAATTGACAAATGGGATCTCATTAAACTAAAGAGCTTCTGCACAGCAAAAGACACTACCATCAGAGTGAACAGGCAACCTACAGAATGGGAGAAAATTTTTGCAATCTACTCATCTGACAAAGGGCTAATATCCAGAACCTACAAAGAACTCAAACAAATTTACAAGAAAAAAACAAACAACCCTATCAAAAAGTGGGCAAAGGATATGAACAGACATTTCTCAAAAGAAGACATTCATACAGCCAACAGACACATGAAAAAATGCTCATCATCACTGGCCATCAGAGAAATGTAAATCAAAACCACAATGAGATACCATCTCACACCAGTTAGAATGGCGATCATTAAAAAGTCAGGAAACAACAGGTGCTGGAGAGGATGTGGAGAAATAGGAACACTTTTACACTGTTGGTGGGATTGTAACCTAGTTCAACCATTATGGAAAACAGTATGGCGATTCCTCAAGGATCTAGAACTAGATGTACCATATGACCCAGCCATCCCATTACTGGGTATATACCCAAAGGATTATAAATTATGCTGCTATAAAGACACATGCACACGTATGTTTATTGCGGCACTATTCACAATAGCAAAGACTTGGAATCAACCCAAATGTCCATCAGTGACAGACTGGATTAAGAAAATGTGGCACATATACACCATGGAATACTATGCAGCCATAAAAAAGGATGAGTTTGTGTCCTTTGTAGGGACATGGATGCAGGTGGAAACCATCATTCTTAGCAAACTATCACAAGAACAGAAAACCAAACACCGCATGTTCTCACTCAGAGGTGGGAACTGAACAATGAGATCACTTGGACTCAGGAAGGGGAACATCACACACCGGGGCCTATATTGGGGAGGGGGGAGGGGGGAGGGGGGAGGGATTGCATTGGGAGTTATACCTGATGTAAATGACGAGTTGATGGGTGCAGCACACCAACAAGGCACAAGTATACATATGTAACAAACCTGCACGTTATGCACATGTACCCTCTAACTTAAAGTATAATAATAATAAATAAATTAAAAAAAAAAAAAAAAGAATTGATGCCATGTCTGACATCAGCTACACTGCGATTTAATTAACATAATATATGTAAATCAAATAAGTTTCTGAACTGATATTCATATAAAAAGGTAAGTAGATATCCCTGCTTGACATTCAAAAGCAGTTATCACATACTAGAAATATAATTGTAACGAAAACTGGAATGAAAAAATTTTGAAATTTTAAAGGAAATAAGGAAATATAACTAGTAAACCAAATTTATTTGCAATGTAATGCCTAGTTGGTATGTTATTTCATTGATTTTTCATAGGAATAATTTAGTGTAAATATTCTCATTTCTGATTTAGAAATGGGGAAACTGTTCCAAAGGATATAATTATCTTGCCTGACACCTCAATGCCAGTGTGTGAGAGGCAGGAGGGAAACCCATGGCTACTTCATGCCATATCCTGTAAAGCGACAGTGTAGGTAGGACCCAAGTCATCTTGCCTCAGCAAGTTGCCCTGGTTACTTTCCCCTTTCTTCTACTTAGGCCCTAATTCTTTCACCCAGCTTTGCAGCCTGGGGACTTCTCTTATATTTTGTGGCAAATGGGTTACCCCGAGAAAGGATGCAGATGAGGAGACACAAAGGGTGAGGTATGTTGGAAGGGGGAGGGAGCTTCCATTCCCTCTGTGGGCATGGTACCCTTCATGTGTTCAGCTAGCTGGAAGCTCTCCGAACCCTGTCCTTTTGAGTTTTGATGGAGGTTTTCATTATGTAGGTGTGATTGATTAAACCATTGGCCTGCTATTGGTGATCAACTTAACCTTCAGCCCCTCTCCCTTCCCTGAGGGTTAGGGGTGGGGCTGAAAGTTCCAACCCTCTATCCCCATTCTAGAGCTACCTGTAGGTCATTTAGACAGTGTATGGGTCAGAAATATCCATAGATTGATCTTTGTTACTGCTTTTCTTCTTCTAGCTTTAGGTTTAGTTTGTTCTTGTTTCTCTGGTTCCTTGAGGTGTGACATTAAGTTGTCAATTTATGCTCTTTCGGACTTTTTAATGTAGGCTTTTAGCACTGTAAACTTCTCTCTTAGCAGTGCTTTTGCTGTATCCCAGAGGTTTTGATAACTTGTCTCAATATTACTCAATTCCAGGAATTTTAAAATTTTCATCTTGATTTTATTATTAACTGACATATCAGTTAAGAGCAGATTATTTAATTTTTATATATTCATGTAGTTTTTAGGGTTCCTTTTGGAGTTGATTTCTAGTTTGATTCCACTGTGGTCTGAGAAGATACTTGATATAATTTTGATTTTTAAAAATTTATTGAGACTTGTTTTGTGACCTACCATATGGTCTATTTTGGAGAACGTTCCATGTGCTGATGAAAAGAATGTATATTCTGCAGATCTTTGGCAGAATTTTCTGTAATATTTTTTCAGTCCCTTTGTTCTAGTGTGTCACTTAAGTCCATTATGTCTGTTGACTTTCTGCCTCTAAGATCTGTCTGGTGCTATCAGTGGTGTGTTCAAGTCTCCCACTATTATTGTTTTGTTTTGCTATCTGTCTCATTTCTTAGGTCTAGTGGTAATTGTTTTATGAATCTAGGAACTCCAGTGTTTGGCGCATATAACTTTAGGATTCTATTATCTTCTTGTTGATTTAATCCTTTTGTCATTATATGGTGACCATCTTTGTCTTATTTATTTTTTTCTGTTGTTGCTTTGAAGTCTGTTTTGTCTGATATAAGAATAGCTACTCCTGTCTGGGAGCAGTGGCTCATACCTGTAATCCCAGCACTCTGGGAGACCAAGGCGGGTGAATTACCTGAGTTCAAGGGTTCAAGACCAGCCTGGCCAACATGGTGAAACCCCATCTCTACTAAAAATAAAAAAAAATTAGCTGAGCATGGTGGCAGATGCCTGTAAACCCAGCTACTCAGGAGGCTGAGGCAGGAGAATTGCTTGAACCCAGGAAGCAGAGGTTGCAGTGAGCCGAGATCACACTTGCACTCCAGCCTGGGCAGTAAGAGTGAAGCTCCATCTCAAAAAAGAAGAAAAAAAAAAAAAGAATACCTACTCCTGCTTGCTTTTGATTTCCATTTTCATGGAGTACCTTTTTCCACCCTTTTACCTTGAATTTGTATGAATCATTCTGTGTTAGGTGAGTCTCTTGAAGACAGTAGGCATTTATATTGTGATTTGTTATCAATTCTGCCATTCTGTATCTTTTAAGTGGAGGGTTTAGACCATTTACATACGATGTTATTATTGAGATGTGAGGTACTGTTCTCTTCAGCATGTTCGTTATTACCTAGATTTTTTTTTTTATCATTGTGTTATTGTTTTATAGGCCCGATGAGTTTTAAGCTTTCAAGAAGTCCTATTTTGGTATGTTTTGGACTTTTCTTGCAAGGTTAAGAACTCCTTTTAGCATGTCTTGTAGTGATAGTGCTTTTAGTGCTAGTGACAAATTCCTTCAGCATTTGTTTGTCTGAAAATGACTTTACTTCTCCTTCATTTATACACTAGTTTTGTGGGATACAAAATTCTTGGCTGACAGCTATTCTGTTCAAGGAGGTTGAAGACAGGGCCCTAATCCCTTCTGGCTCATAAGGTTTCTGCTGAGAAGTCTGCTGTTAGTCTGATAGGTTTTCCTTTGAAGATTACCTGCTACTTTTGTCTTGGTGCTCTTAGAATTCTTTCCTTCATGCTGACTTTAGATAGCCTGATGACTGTATAGTTTGGTGAAGATCTTTTCGTAGTGAATTTCGCATGATTTCTTTGAGCTTCTTAGATTTGGATATCTAGATCTCTAGCCAGGTCCAGGAAATTTTGCTCAATTATTCCCTTAAATAAGTTTTCCAGACATTATTTTCTCTTCTCCCTCAGGACCATTTTAGGATTGACCGTTTTACATAATCCCTTGTTTCTTGGAGACTTGGTTTATTTTTATTCTTTTTTCTTTATTTTTGCCTGATTGGCTTAATTCCATCTTCCTGGTGCCATGTTATTCCCTCTGTTCTGACGGAAACATTTCTATTCTTTCAATGTAAATAAAAAGTTTGAGAGTACTTCTTTTAAATTGTAAACCTGTGGTTTATAGGCAGAATATCATTGACCACTTTGGGACATTTTGGAAGTTTCCAAGGACAGCTGTGATTGTTGGAATGATTGGCCGGGGCTACCAGCAATGGGGGCTTAAGGTTACAGGGAGGCAAATGTCTTTTTCCAGAGTCTTAAAACAACTGTACTTTTGATACATGTCACTCTCTGTAAACTGAGGGAAGCTTGTGTGTTGCTTCATCTGTGAAATTAAAAAGACTGTCAATTGAGAAAAATGATGAGATAAGTCTCAATCATTTTAGGAGATTTATTTGCATACCTGGGAAACAGGTCTATGCCTTTCTCCAAAGATGATTTTGAGGACTCCCAAATTTGAAGGGGAAAGGGCAGGATACTGAGAAGTACAGAATTTCATGAAAGAGGGGGGAAGGCAAAAATAGTCATTCATGTTTTTGTCTGGCTCACTGAATCTGCATTTTTTTATATGAGATGCATAGACAAATAGGACAGAGGAAAAATGCAGGGAATCTGCATTTTACATAAGATAACATAGACAAAAATGGGGCACGGGAACAATCAGATATGCATTTGTGTCTTGTGGGCTGGGGGTGACTGCAACTGTAAAGGTAAGCTATCAATTTACATTGCCATGGTGAAATTTTAACAGAAACACCTTGAAAGATTTTGCTGCTCACTAGGAATTTCCTTGTGGGCAAAACATGGGGGAGGCATGTAGCTTTTCATCTTGTAGCCATCTTATTTAGGAACCAAAAGTGGGAGACAAGTCTGCATGACCCAGTTCCCAGCTTGAATTTTCCCTTTGGCTTAATGAGTTTGGGGTTCCAAGATTTAATTTCCTTTAACATTTTCCCACCCCCTGACTTCTTTTTTAAAGTCTTTTGGAGAAAGTGTTTTAAAAGAAATTGAGTCTCTTGTCCCAGGTTTTGTCTGATCGCTCAAGGCCAGGATGGTTTATTTCTGTACAGGTAGGTCCAGAGTTATTAGGAAAGCTCATTTCTAGAAGGTTGTGAGGTCTCATGTCCTATGGAAAAAAAAAGTACGGGGAGGAAGGGAGAAAAACAACAAACAAAAGAACAACTCCAGAAAATTGATATAGTCCACATTACTCTGAAGTCCATACATCAGTAGGCAGGCATAAAAGTGGCTTATGTAAGTAAATAGGTTGCTGTTAATTTCTTCTCAGGTTTAGGTTGTCTGGCTTCAATTTGCAGGGCTTTACAAAAGCATAGCTTAGCTTTTGGTGACTCAAAATTAGGAAAAATGGGAAAAAAAGAAGGAAAAAAAATTGAAAACATTATTTTGAAGACTTGTAGCCAAGAGAAAATTAGAATTTGGTCCAAACTGTAGAGAACAATAAAAATTGAAAAGCACTGGGCAAGACTAGAAACTAACAATAGGTGTACTATAGTTTTTTTGAAACATTATTTTTCCTTCTCCAGTTTCCCATTTTTACTAAGGACTAATCATGGTAAGACTGATTTACTTCATTACAGTTGACCTAATTATTTGTATATATCAAAGCAAGAATAATTAATTTTTACATAGGCTTTTAAATTGGCTTTGATGGAACTTGATTCCATGGAAGGAATTTCACATAAGACTTTTTGAAAGCTAAGCCTAACCATGGATTTGTGCCATCAAATATCTATGAATTGGGTACATTTCCTTCCCTCTTGAAGTTCCAAGATAAACCTGGGGCTTCTGGGCCTGTCAGAAAGTGACATTCTTTACTTACCACAGGTCAGAAACTCTGTACAGGGACCATACATGCAAAATATGAGGCCAATTTTTCCAAGAGCTTTATTTGCTCCATAAGTCAAGTTTGATTCCTTAAAGGAAAGCACACCATTCCAGTCAAAGCCTTGGTAATCAGTTTCTCCAATTGTACACTATTACAAATGGAAACAGATTCTTATTGCACTTTTGCAAATACTGAATTGCCGTAAGTTAAGAATACTTACAAATAGTTCCAAATCAGGTAGAGATAAACAAATAAGGAGATCAGGTAGAGATGAATAAATATGCTCCAGATTTTTTCATAGGAGTATACTAAATTGTTAAAAGCTGTCAATAGCTCAAAAGAGAAGATTCAAGACTCTGAAAAACAAAACAAAGGATCAGGAACATTTTAAACAAAAAGTCAAAAGATTAGTTCAGTCCATGCAGTTAGTTCATGTTCTGCTTGATACTCATGAACATTTTATCTATGAATCCTGAAAGTTTTCCTCTATTTTGATGTCACAGTCTCCAAAGTTACCAGAAACCTGAATATAAAATCTGTTAGAGTTTTATAGCTCATTATAAAACCACCTTCTAAAGAAGACCAAAACAACACAATTGCCCATGGATGACCAAAAGTTTTAGGGCAGCCATAGTGAAAGACATAATTGACAAGGAAATTTGTTACCTCTGTGACACAATAATTTTAACAAAACCATTACAATTATTACTGATAATGTACACTAAGTCATATTAGAATTATAGGAGTTTCCCATAATTTTGGAACACATGCCAATAACATATTTATAAAAATACAGCCCAAAGAAAACCAAACACCATTCCATATATGACAATGCTTCCCGTATAATTTTTATACCAGATAAACCAAATTATGTCATTTTTGGACCTTAGGGAACCCAATATCTTAAAGGATTAATTAGGTCAGAAAAAGATATACTTTATAATCTGATTTTCTAAAGCTTGTTAAATATTAAAGGTTTAAAACACTTGATATTACAAAATAAGATTACAGGTTATTTTAAAGTCATTCATTTAACCAAAGTGATAACTCAAGGATTTTTTAAAAGGTGAAAACCTTCGACGGGGGCGGAGCAAGATGGCTGAATAGGAGCAGCTCCAGTCTCCAACTCGCAACGCGAGCGACACAGAAGACCGGTGATTTCTGCATTTTCAACTGAGGTACTGGGTTCATCTCACTGGGGAGTGCCGGACGATCGGTGCTGGTCAGCTGCTGCAGCCCGACCAGCGAGAGCTGAAGCAGGGCAAGGCATTGCCTCACCTGGGAAGCGCAAGGGGGAAGGGAGTCCCTTTTCCTAGCCAGGGGAACTGAGACACACAACACCTGGAAAATCGGGTAACTCCCACCCCAATACTGCGCTTTAAGCAAACAGGCACACCAGGAGATCATATCCCACACCTGGCCGGGAGGGTCCCACACCCACGGAGCTTCCCTCATTGCTAGCGCAGCAGTCTGTGATCTACTGGCAAGGCAGCAGCGAGGCTGGGGGAGGGGCGCCCGCCATTGCTGAGGCTTAAGTAGGTAAACAAAGCTGCTGGGAAGCTCGAACTGGGTGGAGCTCAGAGCAGCTCAAGGAAACCTGCCTGTCTCTGTAGACTCCACCTCTGGGGACAGGGCACAGTAAACTAAACAAACGCAGCAGACACCTCTGCAGACGCAAACGACTCTGTCTGACAGCTTTGAAGAGAGCAGTGGATCTCCCAACACGGAGGTTGAGATCTGAGAAGGGACAGACTCCCTGCTCAAGTGGGTCCCTGACCCCTGAGCAGCCTAACTGGGAGACATCCCCCAGTAGGGGCAGTCTGACACCCCACACCTCACAGGGAGGAGTACACCCCTGAGAGGAAGCTTCCAAAGCAAGAATCAGACAGGTACACTCGCTGTTCAGAAATATTCTATCTTCTGCAGCCTCTGCTGCTGATACCCAGGCAAACAGGGTCTGGAGTGGACCTCAAGCAATCTCCAACAGACCTACAGCTGAGGGTCCTGACTGTTAGAAGGAAAACTATCAAACAGGAAGGACACCTACACCAAAACCCCATCAGTACATCACCATCATCAAAGACCAGAGGCAGATAAAACCACAAAGATGGGGAAAAAGCAGGGCAGAAAAGCTGGAAATTCAAAAAATAAGAGCGCATCTCCCCCGGCAAAGGAGCGCAGCTCATCGCCAGCAACGGATCAAAGCTGGACGGAGAATGACTTTGACGAGATGAGAGAAGAAGGCTTCAGTCCATCAAATTTCTCAGAGCTAAAGGAGGAATTAGGTACCCAGCGCAAAGAAACTAAAAATCTTGAAAAAAAAGTGGAAGAATTGACGGCTAGAGTAATTAATGCAGAGAAGGTCCTAAACGAAATGAAAGAGATGAAAACCATGACACGAGAAATACGTGACAAATGCACAAGCTTCAGTAACCGACTCGATCAACTGGAAGAAAGAGTATCAGCGATTGAGGATCAAATGAATGAAATGAAGCGAGAAGAGAAACCAAAAGAAAAAAGAAGAAAAAGAAATGAACAAAGCCTGCTAGAAGTATGGGATTATGTAAAAAGACCAAATCTACATCTGATTGGGATGCCTGAAAGTGAGGGGGAAAATGGAACCAAGTTGGAAAACACTCTTCAGGATATCATCCAGGAGAACTTCCCCAACCTAGTAGGGCAGGGCAACATTCAAATCCAGGAAACACAGAGAACGCCACAAAGATACTCCTCGAGAAGAGCAACTCCAAGACACATAATTGCCAGATTCACCAAAGTTGAAATGAAGGAAAAAATCTTAAGGGCAGCCAGAGAGAAAGGTCAGGTTACCCACAAAGGGAAGCCCATCAGACTAACAGCAGAACTCTCGGCAGAAACTCTCCAAGCCAGAAGAGAGTGGGGGCCAATACTCAACATTCTTAAAGAAAAGAATTTTCAACCCAGAATTTCATATCCAGCCAAACTAAGTTTCATAAGTGAAGGAGAAATAAAATCCTTTACAGATAAGCAAATGCTTAGAGATTTTGTCACCATCAGGCCTGCCTTACAAGAGACCCTGAAGGAAGCACTAAACATGGAAAGGAACAACCGGTACCAGCCATTGCAAAAACATGCCAAAATGTAAAGACCATCGAGGCTAGGAAGAAACTGCATCAACTAACGAACAAAATAACCAGTTAATATCATAATGGCAGGATCAAGTTCACACATAACAATCTTGACCTTAAATGTAAATGGACTAAATGCTCCAATTAAAAGACACAGACTGGCAAACTGGATAAAGAGTCAAGACCCATCAGTCTGCTGCATTCAGGAGACCCATCTCACACGCAGAGACATACATAGGCTGAAAATAAAGGGATGGAGGAAGATTTACCAAGCCAATGGAGAACAAAAAAAAGCGGGGGTTGCAATACTAGTCTCTGATAAAACAGACTTTAAACCATCAAAGATCAAAAGACACAAAGAAGGCCATTACATAAGGGTAAAGGGATCAATTCAACAGGAAGAGCTAACTATCCTAAATATATATGCACCCAATACAGGAGCACCCAGATTCATCAAGCAAGTCCTTAGAGACTTACAAAGAGACTTAGACTCCCATACAATAATAATGGGAGACTTCAACACTCCACTGTCAACATTAGACAGATCAACGAGACAGAAAGTTAACAAGGATATCCAGGAATTGAACTCATCTCTGCAGCAAGCAGACCTAATAGACATCTATAGAACTCTCCACCCCAAATCAACAGAATATACATTCTTCTCAGCACCACATCACACTCATTTCAAAAGTGAACACATAGTTGGAAGTAAATCACTCCTCAGCAAATGTACAAGAACAGAAATTATAACAAACTGTCTCTCAGACCACAGTGCAATCAAACTAGAACTCAGGACTAGGAAACTCAATCAAAACCGCTCAACTACATGGAAACTGAACAACCTGCTCCTGAATGACTACTGGGTACATAACGAAATGAAGGCAGAAATAAAGATGTTCTTTGAAACCAATGAGAACAAAGATACAACATACCAGAATCTCTGGGACACATTTAAAGCAGTGTGTAGAGGGAAATTTATAGCACTAAATGCCCACAAGAGAAAGCAGGAAAGATCTAAAATTGACACTCTAACATCGCAATTAAAAGAACTAGAGAAGCAAGAGCAAACACATTCGAAAGCTATCAGAAGGCAAGAAATAACTAAGATCAGAGCAGAACTGAAGGAGATAGAGACACAAAAAACCCTCCAAAAAATCAATGAATCCAGGAGTTGGTTTTTTGAAAAGATCAACAAAATTGACAGACCACTAGCCAGACTAATAAAGAAGAAAAGAGAGAAGAATCAAATCGACACAATTAAAAATGATAAAGGGGATATCACCACCGTCCCCACAGAAATACAAACTACCATCAAAGAATACTATAAACACCTCTACAAAAATAAACTGGAAAATCTAGAAGAAATGGATAATTTCCTGGACACTTACACTCTTCCAAGACTAAACCAGGAAGAAGTTGAATCCCTGAATAGACCAATAGCAAGCTCTGAAATTGAGGCAACAATTAATAGCCTACCAACCAAAAAAAGTCCAGGATCAGATGGATTCACAGCTGAATTCTACCAGAGGTACAAGGAGGAGTTGGTACCATTCCTTCTGAAACTATTCCAATCAATAGAAAAAGAGGGAATCCTCCCTAACTCATTTTATGAGGCCAACATCATCCTGATACCAAAGTCTGGCAGAGACACAACAAAAAAAGAGAATTTTAGACCAGTATCCCTGATGAACATCGATGCAAAAATCCTCAATAAAATACTGGCAAACCGGATTCAGCAGCACATCAAAAAGCTTATCCACCATGATCAAGTGGGCTTCATCCCTGGGATGCAAGGCTGGTTCACCATTCGCAAATCAATAAACATAATCCAGCATATAAACAGAACCAAAGACAAGAACCACATGATTATCTCAATAGATGCAGAAAAGGCTTTTGACAAAATTCAACAGCCCTTCATGCTAAAAACGCTCAATAAATTCGGTATTGATGGAACGTACCTCAAAATAATAAGAGCTATCTATGACAAACCCACAGCCAATATCATACTGAATGGGCAAAAACTGGAAAAGTTCCCTTTGAAAACTGGCACAAGACAGGGATGCCCTCTCTCACCACTCCTATTCAACATAGTGTTGGAAGTTCTGGCTAGGGCAATCAGGCAAGAGAAAGAAATCAAGGGTATTCAGTTAGGAAAAGAAGAAGTCAAATTGTCCCTGTTTGCAGATGACATGATTGTATATTTAGAAAACCCCATTGTCTCAGCCCAAAATCTCCTTAAGCTGATAAGCAACTTCAGCAAAGTCTCAGGATACAAAATTAATGTGCAAAAATCACAAGCATTCTTATACACCAGTAACAGACAAACAGAGAGCCAAATCAGGAATGAACTTCCATTCACAATTGCTTCAAAGAGAATCAAATACCTAGGAATCCAACTTACAAGGGATGTAAAGGACCTCTTCAAGGAGAACTACAAACCACTGCTCAGTGAAATCAAAGAGGACACAAACAAATGGAAGAACATACCATGCTCATGGATAGGAAGAATCAATATAGTGAAAATGGCCATACTGCCCAAGGTAATTTATAGATTCAATGCCATCCCCATCAAGCTACCAATGAGTTTCTTCACAGAATTGGAAAAAACTGCTTTAAAGTTCATATGGAACCAAAAAAGAGCCCGCATCTCCAAGACAATCCTAAGTCAAAAGAACAAAGCTGGAGGCATCACGCTACCTGACTTCAAACTATACTACAAGGCTACAGTAACCAAAACAGCATGGTACTGGTACCAAAACAGAGATATAGACCAATGGAACAGAACAGAGTCCTCAGAAATAATACCACACATCTACAGCCATCTGATCTTTGACAAACCTGAGAGAAACAAGAAATGGGGAAAGGATTCCCTATTTAATAAATGGTGCTGGGAAAATTGGCTAGCCATAAGTAGAAAGCTGAAACTGGATCCTTTCCTTACTCCTTATACGAAAATTAATTCAAGATGGATTAGAGACTTAAATGTTAGACCTAATACCATAAAAATCCTAGAGGAAAACCTAGGTAGTACCATTCAGGACATAGGCATGGGCAAAGACTTCATGTCTAAAACACCGAAAGTAATGGCAGCAAAAGCCAAAATTGACAAATGGGATCTCATTAAACTAAAGAGCTTCTGCACAGCAAAAGAAACTACCATCAGAGTGAACAGGCAACCTACAGAATGGGAGAAAATTGTTGCAATCTACTCATCTGACAAAGGGCTAATATCCAGAACCTACAAAGAACTCAAACAAATTTACAAGAAAAAAACAAACAACCCCATGAAAAAGTGGGCAAAGGATATGAACAGACATTTCTCAAAAGAAGACATTCATACAGCAAACAGACACATGAAAAAATGCTCATCATCACTGACCATCAGAGAAATGCAAATCAAAACCACAATGAGATACCATCTCACACCAGTTAGAATGGCAATCATTAAAAAGTCAGGAAACAACAGGTGCTGGAGAGGATGTGGAGAAATAGGAACACTTTTACACTGTTGGTGGGATTGTAAACTAGTTCAACCATTATGGACAACAGTATGGCGATTCCTCAAGGATCTGGAACTAGAAGTACCATATGACCCAGCCATCCCATTACTGGGTATTTACCCAAAGGATTATAAATTATGCTGCTATAAAGACACATGCACACGTATGTTTATTGCAGCACTATTCACAATAGCAAAGACTTGGAATCAACCCAAATGTCCATCAGTGACAGATTGGATTAAGAAAATGTGGCACATATACACCATGGAATACTATGCAGCCATAAAAAAGGATGAGTTTGAGTCCTTTGTAGGGACTTGGATGCAGCTGGAATCCATCATTCTTAGCAAACCATCACAAGAACAGAAAACCAAACACCGCATGTTCTCACTCATAGGTGGGAACTGAACTATGAGATCACTTGGACTCAGGAAGGGGAACATCACACACAGGGGTCTATCATGGGGAGGGGGGGTGGGGGGAAGGATTGCATTGGGAGTTATACCTGATGTAAATGACGAGTTGATGGGTGCAGCACAGCAACATGGCACAAGTATACATATGTAACAAACCTGCACGTTATGCATATGTACCCTACAACTTAAAGTATAATAATTATAAATAAATTAAAAAAAAAAAATTGGTGTTTACAAAAAAAAAAAAAAAAAAAAAAAGGTGAAAACCTTCATTCTTTGAGAGAGGAGACAATTTTC
Organism: Macaca thibetana thibetana; assembly: GCF_024542745.1. Taxonomy (NCBI): domain Eukaryota; kingdom Metazoa; phylum Chordata; class Mammalia; order Primates; family Cercopithecidae; genus Macaca; species Macaca thibetana. The sequence goes on from NC_065598.1 coordinate 54,746,533, forward strand.
CAAAGAAGAAGCCCTAATAAAAACAGCATGAAGCCAATTAAATTTGTTTTTTAAAATTTTGTACACGGTTTACGGTTTATACAATTAAATCTTGATTATAAAATATAACTTCCATAAACTTTTTATAGCAGGAGTTGGTTAATGCTTCAAGAAAACCTTGTTAATCTGACACAGGGGTCCATATGCTGGTCTTGCATCAGTGTGCCTTTAAGATTAATGATTAATTTAGAGAAAATGAACTTATTTTATCTTTTAAAACTGACCCTTACAATCTCACATGCTCACCACTTCTGCAATAGTCCCTGGGCCTTGAAGAGTTGAATGGCTTTAATTTCTGGCTTTGTGTCTCAGGAATGCAGTTTATTTTGATTGGCATCTTCTACAGGGCCTGAAGATCAGGCTCTAACTGCTGTCAGTGTTCAAGATTTGTCAGGACTTGGTGTTCTTTTTAGACCCAGGCGTTAAAGCCCTGTAACTTAATGTCACAAGTACTTTAAAAGCACATACAGAAAGATACAGGGATGTAATTACCTTAACTTAAAAAAATTTTAAATCTCAGTTTTTTCCTAAGCAAAATCAAACAATAATAATGGCATAGCAACATTTCAATAAAACGTAAAATCTGTTAGGCCAGTTACCAAAGGGCAAAATTAAAAACCTTCGGCAGTGCACAGAATGTTGTGTTGGAAGAAAATATTTCCTTTAGACCTTTAAGAAAACATGCCTTTTAAAAGGGAAGAGAAAGCTGAAAAGTGGTGAGATGCAATAAAAGTTGAACTTTGGGTTAAAAAAGTTAAAATCTCTTATAATTCATTAAGAGTAAAATTGGCTCATGCCTGTAATCCCAGCACTTTGGGAGGCTGAGGATGGTGGATCATCTGAGGTCAGGAGTTTGAGACCAGCCTGGCCAACATGGGAAAACCCCATGTCTACTAAAAAAATATACAAAAATTAGCTGGGTGTGGTGGCATGGGTCTGTAATCCCAGCTACCTGGGAGGCTGAGGCACTAGAATCACTTGAACCTGGGAGGCAAAGGTTGCAATAAGCCGAGATCATGCCAGTGAACTCCAGCCTGGGCAACAGAGTAAGACTCTGTCTCAAAAAAATAAAATAAAATAAAATAAAATAAAATAAAATAAGTAAATTAACCCATTAAGAAAGTTTTATTGTTTTAAGCAATAATTTAGTATGTAAATGCTGTTTTACATTAAACCCAATCTCTAGAAACAGCATTTTAATTTTCCTTTAATTATAAATAATTTGATAACATAATTTTTAAATAAATCCTCCTATTGTGACTTACACAGACCATTCATGCCATGCTTGGACTTTCTGGTTTGTTCTGAGCATCCCTCCTCTTAAACAACCAGTCATTTCATTTTAGGACTAAATTTACCATACGAGATTCTTTCTCACATAAAATTATTTCTCTTTAATCTTTCTTACAACAAAAAAACTTCTTTATTTTTATAACTTTCTTTGCACATTTTTTACTTCCTGGTTCCTTTACCTTCTTTTACACATAACCTTTAAATAAGCTTTGAATTAGACAAAACTTGTTCATCTTTTTAAAAAAGGACACACTTCTTTGTCAAGAATGTTTTCCTACAGTATGTTTTTATTGGAAAATACCCAAATAATGAAATATTTATTATTTAATTTAATATAGCTTTATATTCTAAATTATGTCAAGTTTGTTTATAAGTATTTATCCCATTACATTTACCCAATTATTTTATTTTAATTGTTTACCTAGATTATTTATGAAAACTGTGATAGTCATGATTTAAAGTTATGAAACCACCATTGCAAAATTATAACTGAGAGAGTGAAAAAGATATGATCTAACTAACTCCATCCTGCTTCTAACCTCCAAACTGTCCTTGTTCATTGCTGCACTTTGGGAGGATAGTTTATAGTTTCACTTTGAAACAAATACAATAACAGTTCTTTTCCAAAACAAACCTCCTTACTGCCTGTGGACTAGACTGCCTAAAGCCACAGGATTAGAAATTATGGTAATCTTACTAAATTCAAGATGCAGCTATTTTTATTAAACCAATATCAATGTCTGATTTATTAAAAATTGCAAAAGCAAAGATTATTCTGGTTTGGGCTGGATTTATAGTTTTGTAACTGCTATGCTAAATTTTGCCACTGTATAGTATTTGGCAGGGATAATTGCAAAATTGGTTGATTTTGGTTGATAAATGCAACCAAAAAGTAGTGAAACATTGTGTAAACAACACATAAATAGAGAGACATATTAGGCATGCTGATGGAAATACATCTTATGGATTAATACAGACCCCCCTTCTTTTTTCCTATCTTAGACTTTCAGATTCTTAATAACCTGTTTTCCAACCCTAGGCAGTTATTAGCTAAATAACCTTAAATTTGTATATTAAAGGAAACAACTTGTGAAAATCAAATAGCAAAATTTACATTATAAGGTACAGAGAAAAAAAGTCTGGTGGTGCTAGAGGGAGACACGTTTATTTTTCTTTGAGCCAAATTAAACATAGAATTACAGAAATTTATCATAGGATTGTATAGGGAGACCAATTTTATTTAGGTAGGGATTACCTATCTGTTAACTAGATCTCAGCTTTGGGCAGAGCCCACCAGTCTGAATCCTGGGTCTCCAAAAAAATGGAGAATCATTTTGAGGTTAGACCACATGATGCTTTTACAGTGCGCTTAATTTTTTTTAACAAAGACATTTCTAAGTGTCTAAACTGCATTCTTCCTTAAAAACTCTGGAGTAGCCTCTGTTGCAGTAGCTATTAATGAAGAAAACAGAATTCAGTCAACTGAGAAGATAAAAAAAACTTTTGCTCAAAAAAACAAGGTCCTAGGAGAGAAAACAAAAAACAAACACAAAGACGTGAAGGCCTTTAAATGCAAACAGGCACAATGCACACATACACACACATCTTGGATGTTAGTTTTTAATTAAGCTTTTAACCACTGAGCTCCTTTTAAAAAATCTTTTAAAATCTCATTACTATATTTCAGTTAGAACAAATTGCTGCTCTTTCAGAAGTACCAAGTATCAAACCAGAAAGGATTTGATTTAGAACCAAACCTAGGCTGTCATAGTGGGGAAAAAAAAGAAGGCAGAACCTTAGCTATTGAACTGCAGCATGGTTGAGGGGAGAGAGGGGACAGCCATTGCATTCAGTTTGGCATGGTTAGCCAAAAAATGTGGCTTTGTTATGGAAATAAAGCCTCTTAAGTAGTCAAAATAAAAAATCTTTCCTTTTGTTTTTATTTTTCTTTTGTTGGCTGTTTTTCTCCCTGCAGTACACCACCTTTCATTTAGTAGGAATTTGGCCACTTTAGAGGCCTTGTTCCCCATCATTTGGAACTTTCCTTCAGATTTGATGAAGTCAGATAGAGTTGGCCAAACTCAATAGGAAAAAGATTGAAACAACATCAAAAACAGAAACAAACAACAGCAGAAAAACACTTAAGCAAACAAATGAATGAAACAAATTATATGATGACTTGAGTGCTCTAAAGTAAGGAGAAATTAAGACCAGCTGGTTGTTAATCTTAACTTTAGCCAAGACAAACCCCAATTCAGTTACTTACCTAGGGATGGGTCTCAGGCTGTAGACTGCTGTCTACCATCCTATAAGAAGGAAAACAAAAACAAAAACAAGAAAACAACAACAACTCATCTTCCATTTTGGAATCGAGCTACCTGCCTTCCATAGTTATGGAAACAGGAAATCTTGCCTTTGTCATGGGAAGCAAGTAAAACTCCAAAAAAGAAGAGTTGTACAGCAAAATAAACTTTAGATCTCAACCAAATTTTGGGAGATGAGGGATTCTCTGGAGATGGTGCTCTCAGACCTCAGAAAATTGTCCTATTAGTTTGAGCTGTAAAGTTAGCTCATGCTAGTACCAAGCAACAACAGGAGATTTGTCACAGGTCGGGGCATCTCTACTCACAATCCTTCCATAGTTACCAAATGTGAACCGCGAATATCGGAGACAGGTCTCAGTTAATTTAGAAAGTTTATTTTGCCAAGGTTGAGGACGTGTGCCAGTGACAGCCTCAGAAAGTCCTGGCAACATGTGCCCAAGGTGGTTAGGGCACAGCTTTTTTTAATACATTTTAGGGAGACATGAGACATCAATCAATATATATAAGAAGTACATTGGTTCCATCTAGAAAGGCAGGGACAACTTGAAGCATGGAGGGGCTTCCAGGTCACAGGTAGGTGAGAGACAGATGGTTGCATTCTTCTGAGTTTCAGATAAGCTTTTCCAAAGGAGGGAATCAGAATACACATCTGTCTCAGTGAGCAGAGGGATGACTTTGAATAGAGTGGGAGGCAGGTTTGTCCTGAGCAACTCCCAGCTTGACTTTTCCCTTAGCTTAGTAATTTGGGGGCCTCAAGATTTTCCTTTCACAGTATAAAACCAAGCTGTGCCCTGCCCACCTTGGGCACATGTCATCAGGACCTCCTGAGGCTGTGTCATGGATGTATCCTTAACCTTGGCAAAATAAACTTTCTAAATTGATTGAGACTTGTCTCAGATACTTTTTGGTTTACAGGATAAACAGGAATGGGCAAATTTAAATATACTCTTCCATATCCTTTTAGTCAGTGTTGTAGTCCTGAGACTAGATCAGTCCAGTTAAACAGCTGTATCCATTAGGAGGTGACATTGCAAATGGACAAGGCTTCTGTATGTCATGAAGACAAACAAATTTTTAATAAGAGGCATTTCTATAGAGACAGAAGAAAAACAAAGGTTAATGTTGAGCACAATTTATCCAGATATCTTTAGTCATAGAGGAAGAAGGCAGTGACAGTCTGACACTTTTTTCTCTGGCCTATATTACAAGGCGTAAGCTTCGGCTTGCAGGCCATCAGTAAAGCGGGAGTAGCAATTTCATTGAGGAAAAGTCAGAAAAATAAAAGAAAAATTTGAAAGCATTAGGATGGGGATTGTAGCCCAGAAAGAATTCAGGATTCAGTCCAAATTGTGTAACTACCCAGTGGGTTCACCTTGCCCACTGCCTAGACAGGGCCAATTTATCAAGACAGAGGAATTGCAATAGTAAAAGAGTAATTCACGCAGAGCTGGCTATGTGGGAGACTGGAGTTTTATTATTACTCAAATCAGTTTCCCTGATAATTTGGGGATCAAAGTTTTTAAGGATAATTTGGTGGGTAGGAGGTCAGTGAATCAGGAGTTCTGATTGGTGGAGTCAGAGATTAAATCACAGGGAGTTGAAGCTGTCCTCTTGTGCTGAGTTAATTCCTGGATGAGGCCCACAAGACCAGATGAACCAGTTTATCTGTGTGGTGCTAACTGGTCCATCGAGTACAGGGTCTGCAAAATATCTCAAGCTCTGATTTTAGGTTTGACAATAGTGATGTTATCCCCGGGAGCAACTTGGGGAGGTTTAGAATCTTGCAATCTCCAGCTGCATGACTCCTAAACCATAATTTCTAATCTTGTGGCTAATTTGTTAGTCCTGCAAAGGCAGTCTAGTCCCCAGGCAGGAAGGGGATTTGTTTTGGGAAGGGACCATTATCCCCTTTGTTTCAAAGATAAACTATAAACTAAGTTCCTCCCAGTTAGTTAAGCCTACACTCAGGAATGAACAAGGGCAGCTTAGAGGTTAGAAGCAAGACAGAGTTGCTTAGGTCAGATCTCTGTCACTGTCTCAGTTACAATTTTGCAATGGTGACTTCAGTTGCAGAAAATAATAAAAACTCAAAAACAGTGGATGAGACTAAAATATACCAACAGGTATACTACAGTTTTTTTTCTGAAACATAATTTTTCTCTCTCCAGTTCCTGCTTTTACTAAAGACAAATCACAGTGGGACAAATTCGTTTGCAAAATAAGTTTTAGTTTTATTATACTTGGCCTGAGTATTTGCATAAAGTCAGCATATTGTTTGCCATTATAGGCTCTTTTAAAAATTGGCTTTGCTGGAACTTTATTCCATAAGGAATCTCAGATTAGACTTCAAAACCTTGAGCTCAGTTATGGATTTTTCTGTGCCTACAAATACTTGTATTAATTGGGCAAATTCCACACCTTGAAGTCCCAAAGTAATTTGGAACTCCTGGGCCTGTCAGAAATGGACACTCTTTACTTACCACAGGTCAGGAACCCTGTACCAGGACTGTGTAGACAAGATATGAGGCCAGCTTTCCCAGGGGGCTTTTATCGACTCTATAAATCAACTTTGTTTCAATCTATTTATGTCTGAAAGTATGCCATTTCAGTCAAAGCCTGTGTAAAATAGCCAGTGTCTCCAATTGTGACAAAAGAAAACAGGTATTTATTGAACATATGCAAATAATTTTACCAACATAAATTAAGTATACTTATGGATAGTTTTCAAATTCTGGAGAAATCAGCTAGAGAGAAAGAAATATGCTTCAAATTTTGCTCACAGGAATTTACTTTATCCATTGTTAAAATCTATAAATAGTTAAAAGGAGATAAAGGTTTTCTGAACTCTGAAAAACAAAAAATTCACAATGTTTTCAACAAAAAACCATAAAAGATTATTTTAGTCTTCCATTAGTTCAGTCTATGTAATTAACTTCTGTTCTGCTTGATATTCATGAACACATTAGCTCTCTATGGGACTCTTGGAAGTTTTTTTCCTCTATTCTAGGGTCACAATCTCCAAAGTTATCAGAAACATGCATTCAGGAGCACCTGTCGTAGTCCTATAGCTGATAATGAAACCACCTTGAAAATAACCAAAGTGAAACAATTGTAGATGACAAAAGCCTTAGAACAGCCATGATAAAGTCTAGTCACCTCTGTGGCACACAATAATTTAATATAATGATCATAATTATTACTGATAACATATACTGAGACATAACAGAATTACAAAAGTCTTACATTGTTATGGAATACATACCAATAACACATTCATATAAATGCAATCTAAAGAAAACCTAATAGTATTTCATACTTGACAATGTTTCTTGTACTATTTTAATATACCAAATAAGCCAAATTTGTCTTTTGGACTTTGGGGTAACTAATATCTAAATGGTTAACCAGATTTTTAAAAAGGCTTAATTTAGAATTTAACTTTGGAAAGCTCGTCAAGTATCAAAGGTTTAAACGCTTGATATTACAATATAAAATCCCAGGTTGCTGTAAGTCATTTGTTTTGCCAAAATGATAACTCAAAACATTTTTAAAGGCAAAAATCTTTACTCATTGATAGAGGAGAGACTCGGTTTTCCAAGCGGGACCCAATAAAGACAGCAAAAAGCCAAATAAATCTGTCTCTCTGTTCCTCCTCTCTTTTTTTTTCTGTCACTTATTCAAAAGGCAAACAAAAATCTTTTATTACATTTTAACGTTACATGAACATCTTGCTTAAAAGAGAAAATCAAATTTCTCCTTTGCATTAGTATATTATTCATCTTAAACGCAGTTCTTAATAAAACCCTATAGGATGGGTGCAGTGGCTCACGCCTGTAATCCCAGCACTTTGGGAGGCTGAGGCGGGCAAATTGCTTGAGTCCAGGAGTTTGAGACCAGCCTGGGCAACATGGCAAAACCACATCTCTACAAACATGCAAAAATTAGCTGGGCGTGGTGGCACATGCCTGTAATCCTAGGTATTCGGGAGGCTGAGGCACGAGAATCACTTGAGCCCAGCAGGCAGAGGCTGCAATGAGCTGAGATCACACCACTGCACTCCAGCCTGGGTGACAGAGAGAGACCCTGTCTTAAAAAAAAAAAAAAAAAAAAAAAGACCATAAAAACCCCTTATAATAAAATCTACACAATCTTACTTGGTTTGACCATGAGGTAAAATTTTCATAAACCTCTTTCAACCTTTTACAATTTTCTATTAAACAGCCGATCAATTCTCTAAGAAAACCCTGTTATTCAGTCACATGGGCGCAGGTCTGACCCAGCATGTGTGTGCTTTTACTTCAATATTCAATCTACAGAAAAACTAAATAACCCTTTCAAATCTTAACCAACTTGCCCATACCCACAGAGCTTCTTTTACAAGATCAACCCTTCACAAATACTTTACAACTTGCTTCAACCTTTAGTTCTGCCCCATTGCTCTTTTAGGCCAGGACAATCCTTAAAAACATCTGAACTAGACAAAATTACATTCCCTTTAACAAATACCATATTTCCATGCCATCTTATAACCTCCCACCAAAAACATTCTACTTTCCTTCTATACCTTGCATATAAAATTGTTTTTCCAGTAATCTCAAATACATGTGTTACAACGTTAACTCTTAGCAGCTTTCATTTTTAGTGAAAAACCTGGTAGGTAAGCAGTTTTAACAGTGTGTAAGACTGCAGAGCCCATGACTTTTCCCGGCTTAGCCAGGGTACTTGGCTAACTCCATACACCCCAGGCTTTACCTAGAATCTAGTGGTTGTAAAACAGACAAGTCAAAGAATTACTAAAAGTCATAGCATATTATGCCCTTAAAACATCTACCAAACAGTATCTGACTTGTCTAATGTAGATCAAATGTATGAACTTTGAAGACATTTTTATTTTACCTTACCAATTATCTTTAAACTTTCTTTATTTTTCAAAAATTATCAGAATCACGTGACCTTAAGGCATTAATGTTTCTTTTTTTCTGACATTATGTTTGATTCAAGTGCTTATTTTTGTTTAAGTCAATTAACTAGAGCTCTTTTATATAAACATCACACACATAACACAGATACACGGAGAGACAGAGAATCATGAAAAAAATTCCATCAACTGAGAAGTTTTTAGAGGGAGAGTGGGGGTTTTAAAACAACATATTTACACAGCCAAATATCAGCTTTAAATAAGTTGATTTCTAACTACAAAGTTCTCAAAAGAAAAATTCTTTAAAAATCTTTTATTACCAGATTTCAGCCAGGACAAATGGCCAATATTTATGGCTTCTGAATATTTTTATACTAAAAGTAACTTCCTATGTGAAATTAATAAGCCTTAAAAGGGGATGAAAATCACAGATGCACGAGGTGTCTCCAAAGGGGTAGTAAGCAATTTTTACAAGATCTAGAATCTCCCCAAAGGTAGTTTAGAGAAAAGAGAATTCAAGGCATGAAATCAGAAGTTGTCCATGGAGGGGAAAAGAATCAATAAATGGCAAAACTTCCAAAGGTATTAAACCCCAACTGATTCACTCTCAAAGCCAGGAATTGAACCCTGGCCACCATTGCGAGAGGGCAAAACCTTAGCAGCTGACCTAAGATACAAGGTGACTGCTGTTGTCATTCCCAGAAGGAGCATAGAGCATTTTCAAACATGCAAAAGATTTTAACTGCGCAAGAGAATTTTTTAACACTAGCCATGTCATTACTATGCATCATCCTTTTAATTTAACCTTTTTCTTTTAGTGGTATACTCAGTTCCAGTAACAACTCAATCCAAGAAGCTTGTTAAAGTCCAGATGGTAATTTTCTAGGTTTTTACCATATAAGCACGAGGTATTTCCAGAAAGGGGGTAGAGGAGGCATCTTTATGATCCCCAAGAATTCACTCTTAGAAATGAGCTTAAGATAGCAAAAGACTACAAAAACCCCAAAGGGATGAGACCTTTTAAGACAAAATTCACCCAAGGGCTTGACATTCGGAAGGAAGAGTATGCTGACTCATCTCAGACTCCAGGTCTTCTTGGACTGGCCGCCTGACTTGAACTCGAAAATTCCTGCCTACTGGATGGAGGAGACCAAGAGAGAGTGCCTCCACATGGTCACAAAGTCATGCTCTCAAGGACATAAAACAAGGTGAGAGGGAAACCTCATTTGGTTTTTGTTTCAGGGACCCACAGCCATGTTTGTGACCAGTCTGCTGGGTGGGTTTGAATAGTGGGCTGATAAGGGTCCTAGGCCAACGCTGTATCTTGTGGTATCCCTCTTTATGACAGAACGACACAGAAAGACAAATTCATAGCACAAATTGCACCAGATTTGCTACAGCCTAAGACTAGCCTCACAAATCCTTTTTAGAGACAGTAATTTTTACAGTTTACCAGTTTGCAGAGAGAGAGAGAGAGAGACCAAAAGACTTTCTGGTAAGAAATTCTTACCCTTTTGCCAGCATGCCAGGTTCCTGGAGTCCCTTTCCCTGAGTGGCTCTGGTGACCCTGCTTGCTGCACTATAATCACAAAGGAAAATCACCTTTTTCTATTTCATGGAAGCATAGGCAAAAGCTTCTCAATCTTGCAAGATGCCGCCCAACGGACTGCATGGGGGAACTGAGTTAACATTTTCCATCCCAGCTGACACAAAATACACATAACAAAACAGACACTGCACCCAATATCGACCTGCCTCTGTTGGTCCTTGTCATCTTTGACCCATTCAAGGTAGGGAGGGATGACCTTTGACCAGGAATTCAATAGGTGGTCTCTGGGCAAGGTAATGAGCAGACAGTCACCCTGAGTCAGGTTTGTTGAGCTTTCTGCTGACAATTCCTTCAGAGCTCACTGAATGTGACCAGATGAATAAGGAAGGTTCTCTGAGTTAGGTCTGCTGGACTTCTGTCAGCAATTCCTTCAGAGATCCCCTCCACAAATACACACAACCGAGAGAGGACGAATGGAAGGCATTCCAAACCAAGATCCCTAACCAAGAATTTTCAAGAGTATTTCTTCCAAACTAACCTCCTAGTCTCCATCTGAGAAATCTCCTTGAAATCCTCCCAGTTGAGGAGAAATCTCTCAAACCAAGACTCTTCCTACTAATTAGGGAGAGCCAGTCAAGACTCCCAAAGGAGGCAAACTGAGCCCCACGAAAGGAGATGAACTGATCGGGAAAAAAAAGGAAGGAGGTGTTGGCAGTGCCTAGAATACCCACCAGGCCAGTTTAAAGGTATTTTTCCAGGAACTATTTCTCCACTGCAATCAGTCCCAAGCACTATGGGTCAATATGACCTCATCAGTAGGGACAGTACCAGAGATGGTCTTCAGTTTAATAAGCGGAGCTCACCTCTGGGTCAATCATACTGGTAGATAGAGGGCTGATGAGCCATAGGCAGGGGATCCCAAAGGAGCCTCCAAATTTGTAACCATCTGAGGGTTTTCCCCCTGCCTGCTGCACAAGAAAGAACATGATATTATAATAGAGAAACAGTTTAATAGACATGAGGCCGGCCATGCCACAGGGGAGATGGAGTTAGTAATCAATTTATTTGCCCAGGACAATTTTTAAAAATAATTTCAACTTTCGTTTTAGACTCAGGGGATACATGTATAGGTGATACTAAAGTTTGGGGTATGAATGCTTCTGTCATTAAGGTAGTGTGCATAGTACCCAATAGGTAGTTTTTCAGCCCTTGCATGTCTCCCTGTCTCCCCTGCTGTAGTAGTACACAGTGTCTATTTTTCCCATCTTTATGTCCCATGTGTACCCAATGCTTATCTCCCACTTGTAAGTGAGAACATGCAGTATATGGTTTTCTGTTAACCCAGGACAATTTTAACTGCCCATGAAAGACCCCCAGGAAAGAGCACAGAAAGAGGGAAGGACCAGAAGACTGACACACAGAATGAAGAAACTGATGAGAGTTGTCACTGAGTGAACAAGGCCTCCTAGAGGCTCGTCATTGCCCTTTACAAGTGATGCTAGGCTCCAATGTTCTTTAACGACACAGACTGCATTTCCCAGGGCCTGGGTTGTAGCACTGAGTACTGCTGGAGAAAATCACAGAACATGTTAAAACGATTGCACTTTCATAGTCGTCATTGTCTCTTAGGATCTCAATGCTAGACAGAAGACTTTCTTGGTGAATCAGGTCCCTCCCCCAGTCCCTTCTTAGGGAGTTCCAAGATTTCACCTCTCTGCTGAAACCATCTACCACATGTTTATCCTCTTGCTATTAGCAAAGCACATTCCCAGTTTCGCCTGAGGTCTAAGTAGGCAGAGGGTAGGAGGAAGGCCTCAGTGCTGGATCAACAAATTTGCTTGTCACAGGGGTCCTTGTGAATGCACAGAAGCATGTACATGAGCATTCCTTCCAGCCCAGAGGAGCACTTTGATTGGGGCATGAGGTTTAAGTGTGGGAGGCAGGGATGATGTGCGAGTGTAGGCAGATGTGCGAGTGTAGGAAGAGAGGCACTACTTATCTTTTAAAATTATTGCCTACCATTTATTCCAAGGCTTTGTTTTTAAGGATTTATTTTTAGTGGTTTTAGATTGATAGGAAAATGAAGGGAAGGTACAGATGCTTCCCATATTCCATCTTGCCCCAGCCTCAAAGTTTCTTCTGTTATTAACATCTTGCATTAGTGTGGTAAATCTGTTACAATTGATAAGCCAATAATATGTAATTATTAACAAAAGTCTATAGTTAAGTTTTCACTCTTTAAGTTGTATAGCCTATGGGTTTTGGCAAATATATAAGATGTATCTACCATTACAGTATCTTGCAGGATAGTGTCACTGCCCTAAGCATCTCATGTGCATCATCATTTATCCCTGTCTTTCTCCTCCAAATCCCTCGCAACTATTATCCTTTGACTGTCCCCAAAATTTTTCCTTTTCCAGAATGTCATACAGTTGGATCGGTGCAGTATATAGCCTTTTCAGATTGGCTTTTTTTCACTTAACAGTATACTCTTAATGTTTGTCCATATCTTTTTTTGGCTTAAGAGCTCATTTCTTCTTATCATTGAATAATATTCCATTGTACAGACATTATCCATTCACCCACTGGGGGATATCTTCAATGCTTCTGAGTTTTAGCAATTATTAATAAGGTTGCTATAAACATTTATGTGTAGGTTTTGTGCACATATTAAGTTTTTTTTTTTTTTTCTTGAAACAGAGTCTCCCTCCATCGCCCAGGCTGGAGTGCAATGACGCGATCTTGGCTCACTGCAACTGCCGTCTCCCATGTTCAACGGATTCCTCAGCCTCAGCCTCCTGAGTAGCTGGGACTACAGGCCCACACCACCACACCCAGCTAATTTTTATATTTTTAGTAGAGATGGGGTTTTGCCATGTTGGCCAGGCTGGTCTTGAACTCCTGACCTCAGGTGATCCACCTGCCTTGGCCTCTCAAAGTGCTGGGATTACATGCATGAGCCACCGTGCCTGGCTCACATATTGTTTTCAACTCATTTGGGTAAATACCAAGGAGCGGGATTTCTGGGTTGTATTGTAAGAATATGCTTAGTTTTGTTGAAAAGACGCCAAATTGTCTTCCAAAGTGGCTGTACCATTTTGCATTTCCACCAACAATGAATGAACGTTCCTGTTGGTCCACATCCTTACCATCATTTGATATAATCAATATTTTAGATTTTAGTTATTCTACTAGGTGTGTATTGGTATCTCATTGCTGTTTCAATTTCCACATCCTTGCCAGCATTTTGAGGCAGGAGAGTAGGGTCTGGAGGCAGGGAACCTAAGGCTATTTCACTCCGACTTCCTAGAACTAAATTGAAAGGAAAACCCTAACTTTCCACGCCTAAGTAACAAAAGGACACTCCGTTTCACCTTTTCTGCGTGGCAGATGGGAAATTGGTTGCCGGCAACAAATCATACTGAGTGCGGGCCAAGTCTTCATTCGCAACTTTGTAAACTCCGCTCCAGCCTCTGAATGGTTGCTTTCCACAACCAATCTGATTGCGGGCAGAGTCTTCTTTTGCATAGAAGTATAACTCTGTAACTTCACCCTAGCCTCTGAAGTTTGCACAGGAGTGTGACCTTTGTAACTTTACCCTAGCCTCTGAAGTTTGCACAGGAGTGTGACCTTTGTAACTTCACTTCAGCTTCTGGTTGGCTGCTTTCTGCAACCAATCAGACTGATTGCGGGCTACCACTTTCCTTACATGAGGTGAGCATGAAGTGGCCAATGGGAAACTTTTAGGGGGCATTCAGTCCCAAGAAGATTCCGTATCTAGGCCCTTGAGCCACTGCTCGGCTCCGCTCCCACCCTATGGAGTGTACTTTCTTTTTCAATAAATCCCTGCTACTGTTCTTTCATTGCTTCATTCTTTCTTTGCTTTGCTGGGCGTTTTGTCCAATTCTTTTTTCAAAATGCCAAGAACCTGGACAACTTGTAGTCACGACCCTCTACTAGTGACAATTTGATATAGTCAGTATTTTAAATTTTAGTTATTCTACTAGGTGTGTATTGGTATTTCATTGTTTTAATTTGCAGTTCCTTAATGACACGTGATGTTGAACATCTTTTCATGCACATATTTGCCATCCGTATATCTTCTTTGGTCAGGTGTCTGTTCAAATCTCTCACCTATTTTTTGATTGGGTTCTTCCTTTTTTTTATTGTAGAGTTTTCAGAATTCTTTGTATATTTGGATACCTGTCCTTCATTACTTGTGTTTTACAAATACTTTCTCCCAGTCTTCTGCATTTTGTTTTATTCTCTGAACAGTATCTTTCAGAAAGCAGAAGCATTTAATTTTATTAAAGTCCAATTTATCATATTTTCTCTTTTATGGCTTGTAGTTTTTGTGCTATTTTTAAGAAGTCATCACCAGGCCGGGCGTGGTGGCTCATGCCTGTAATCCCAGCAGTTTGGGAGGCTGAGGCAGGTGGATCATGAAGTCAGGAGTTCGAGACCAGCCTGACCAACATGGTGAAATCCTGTCTCTACTAAAAATACAAAAATTAGCTGGGCGTGATGGCAGATGCCTATAATCCTAGCTACTCGGGAGGCTGAGGCAGGAGAATCATTTGGACCCAGGAAGCAGAGGTTGCAGTGAGCTGAGATGACACCATTGCACTCCAGCCTGGGCGACAAGGCAAGGCTCCCTCTAAACAACAACAAAACAACAACAACAACAAAATATATATATATATTTTTATATATTTATATATCTGTATATTTTATATATAGATATATAGATATATATATCTCCCCAAACCCAAAGTAACCTAGATTTTCTCCTACATTGTCTTTTAGAAGTTTTACAGTATTCCATTTGGATCTAAGATCCATTTTTTTTTTTATTATACTTTAAGTTCTAGGGTACATATGCATAACATGCAGGTTTGTTACATATGTATGCTTGTGCCATGTTGGCGTGCTACACCCATCAACTCGTCAGCACCCATCAACTCGTCATTTACCTCAGGTATAACTCCCAGTGCAATCCCTCCCCCTTCCCCCCTCCCCATGATAGGCCCCGGTGTGTGATGTTCCCCTTCCCGAGTCCAAGTGATCTCATTGTTCAGTTCCTACCTATGAGTGAGAACATGCGGTGTTTGGTTTTCTGTTCTAGTGATAGTTTGCTGAGAATGATGGTTTCCAGCTGCATCCATGGCCCTACAAAGGACACAAACTCATCATTTTTTATGGCTACATAGTATTCCATGGTGTATATGTGCCACATTTTCTTAATCCAGTCTGTCACTGATGGACATTTGGGTTGATTCCAAGTCTTTGCTATTGTGAATAGTGTCGCAATAAACATACGTGTGTGTGTGTCTTTAGAGCAGCATGATTTATAATCCTTTAGGTATATACCCAGTAATGGGATGGCTGGGTCATATGGTACTTCTAGTTCTAGATCCTTGAGGAATCGCCATACTGTTTTCCATAATGGTTGAACTAGGTTACAATCCCACCAACAGTGTAAAAGTGTTCCTATTTCTCCACATCCTCTCCAGCACCTGTTGTTTCCTGATTTTTGAATGATTGCCATTGTAACTGGTGTGAGATGGTATCTCATTGTGGTTTTGATTTGCATTTCTCTGATGGCCAGTGATGATGAGCATTTTTTCATGTGTCTGTTGGCTGTATGAATGTCTTCTTTTGAGAACTGTCTGTTCATATCCTTTGCCCACTTTTTGATGGGGTTGTTTGTTTTTTTCTTGTAAATTTGTTTGAGTTCTTTGTAGGTTCTCGATATTAGCCCTTTGTCAGATGAGTAGATTGCAAAAATTTTTTCCCATTCTGTAGGTTGCCTGTTCACTCTGATGGTAGTTTCTTTTGCTGTGCAGAAGCTCTTTAGTTTAATGAGATCCCATTTGTCAATTTTGGCTTTTGTTGCCATTGCTTTTGGTGTTTTAGACATGAAGTCCTTGCCCATGCCTATGTCCTGAATGATATTACCTAGGTTGTCTTCTAGGATTTTTATGGTATTAGGTCTAGCATTTAAGTCTCTAATCCATCTTGAATTAATTTTCGTATAAGGAGTAAGGAAAGGATCCAGTTTCAGCTTTCTACTTATGGCTAGCCAATTTTCCCAGCACCATTTATTAAATAGGGAATCCTTTCCCCATTTCTTGTTTTTCTGAGGTTTGTCAAAGATCAGATGGCTGTAGATGTGTGGTATTATTTCTGAGGACTCTGTTCTGTTCCATTGGTCTATATCTCTGTTTTGGTACCAGTACCATGCTGTTTTGGTTACTGTAGCCTTGTAGTATAGTTTGAAGTCAGGTAGCGTGATGCCTCCAGCTTGTTCTTTTGACTTAGGATAGTCTTGGCAATGCGGGCTCTTTTTTGGTTCCATATGAACTTTAGAGTAGTTTCTTCCAATTCAGTGAAGAAAGCCATTGGTAGCTTGATGGGGATGGCACTGACTCTATAAAGTACCTTGGGCAGTATGGCCATTTTCAGGATATCAATTCTTCCTATCCATGAGCATGGTATGTTCTTCCATTTGTTTGTGTCCTCTTTTATTTCACTGAGCAGTGGTTTGTAGTTCTCCTTGAAGAGGTCCTTTACATCCCTTGTAAGTTAGATTCCTAGGTATTTTCTTCTCTTTGAAGCAATTGTGAATGGAAGTTCATTCATGATTTGGCTCTCTGTTTGTCTGTTACTGGTGTATACGAATGCTTGTGATTTTTGCACATTAATTTTGTATCCTAAGAGTTTGCTGAAGTTTCTTATCAGCTTAAGGAGATTTTGGGCTGAGACAATGGGGTTTTCTAAATATACAATCATGTCATCTGCAAACAGGGACAATTTGACTTCTTCTTGTCCTAGCTGAATACCCTTTATTTCTTTCTCTTGCTTAATTGCCCTAGCCAGAACTTCCAACACTATGTTGAATAGGAGTGGTGAGAGAGGGCATCCCTGTCTTGTGCCAGTTTTCAAAGGGAATGCTTCCAGTTTTTGCCCATTTAGTATGATATTGGCTGTGGGTTTGTCATAAATAGCTCTTATTATTTTGAGATACGTTCCATCAATACCTAGTTTATTGAGAGTTTTTAGCTGTTGAATTTTGTCAAAAGCCTTTTCTGTATCTATTGAGATAATCATGTGGTTCTTGTCTTTGGTTCTGTTTATATGCTTGATTATGTTTATTGATTTGCGAATGTTGAACCAGCCTTGCATCCCAGGGATGAAGCCCACTTGATCATGGTGGATAAGCTTTTTGATGTGTTGCTGAATCCGGTTTGCCAGTATTTTATTGAGGATTTTTGCATCGATGTTCATCAGGGATATTGGTCTAAAATTCTCTTTTTTTGTTGTGTCTCTGCCAGACTTTGGTATCAGGATGATGTTGGCCTCATAAAATGAGTTAGGGAGGATTCCCTCTTTTTCTATTGATTGGAATAGTTTCAGAAGGTATGGTACCAGCTCCTCCTTGTACCTCTGGTAGAATTCAGCTGTGAATCCATCTGGTCCTGGACTTTTTTTGGTTGGTAGGCTATTAATTATTGCCTCAATTTCAGAGCTTGCTATTGGTCCATTCAGGAATTCTGCTTCTTCCTGGTTTAGTCTTGGGAGACAGTAAGTGTCCAGGAAAGTATCCGTTTCTTCTAGATTTTCTAGTTTATTTGCATAGAGGTGTTTATAGTATTCTCTGATGGTAGTTTGTATTTCTGTGGGGTCGGTGGTGATATCCCCTTTATCATTTTTTATTGCATCTATTTGATTCTTCTCTCTTTTCTTCTTTATTAGTCTTGCTAGCAGTCTATCAGTTTTGTTGATCTTTTCAAAAAACCAACTCCTGGATTCATTGATTCTTTGGAGGGTTTTTGTGTCTCTATCTCCTTCAGTTCTGCTCTGATCTTAGTTATTTCTTGCCTTCTGCTAGCTTTTGAATGTGTTTGCTCTTGCTTCTCTAGTTCTTTTAATTGTGATGTTAGAGTGTCAATTTTAGATCTTTCCAGCTTTCTCCTGTGGGCATTTAGTGCTATCAATTTCCCTCTACACACTGCTTTAAATGTGTCCCAGAGATTCTGGTATGTTGTATCTTTGTTCTCATTGGTTGCAAAGAACATCTTTATTTCTGCCTTCATTTCTTTATGTACCCAGTAGTCATTCAGGAGCAGGTTATTCAGTTTCCATGTAGTTGAGCGGTTTTGATTGAGTTTCTTAGTCCTGAGTTCTAGTTTGATTGCACTGTGGTCTGAGAGACAGTTTGTTATAATTTCTGTTCTTGTACATTTGCTGAGGAGTGCTTTACTTCCAACTATGTGTTCAGTTTTGAAATGAGTGTGATGTGGTGCTGAGTAGAATGTATATTCTGTTGATTTGGGGTGGAGAGTTCTGTAGATGTCGATTAGGTCTGCTTACTGCAGAGATGAATTCAATTCCTGGATATCCTTGTTAACTTTCTGTCTCGTTGATCTGTCTGATGTTAACAGTGGGCAGTTGAAGTCTCCCATTATTATTGTATGGGAGTCTAAGTCTCTTTGTAAGTCTCTAAGGATTTGCTTTATGAATCTGGGTGCTCCTGTATTGGGTGCATATATATTCAGGATAGTTAGCTCTTCCTGTTGAATTGATCCCTTTACCATTATGTAATGGCCTTCTTTGTGTCTTTTGATCTTTGATGGCTTAAAGTCTGTTTTATCAGAGACTAGTATTGCAACCTCTGCTTTTTTTTGTTCTCCATTTGCTTGGTAGATCTTCCTCCATCCCATTATTTTGAGTCTATGTATGTCTCTGCATGTGAGATGGGTCTCCTGAATACAGCAAACTGATGGATCTTGACTCTTTATCCAGTTTGCCAGTCTATGTCTTTTAATTGGAGCATTTAGTCCATGTACATTTAAGGTTAATATTGTTATGTGTGAGCTTGATCCTGCCATTATGATATTAACTGGTTATTTTGCTCACTAGTTGATGCAGTTTCTTCTCAGCCTCGATGGTCTTTACATTTTGGCATGTTTTTGCAATGGCTGGTACCGGTTGTTCCTTTCCATGTTTAGTGCTTCCTTCAGGGTCTCTTGTGAGGCAGGCCTGGTAGTTACAAAATCTCTAAGCATTTGCTTGTCTGTAAAGGATTTTATTTCTCCTTCACTTATGAAACTTAGTTTGGCTGGATATGAAATTCTGGGTTGAAAATTCTTTTCTTTAAGAATGTTGAATATTGGCCCCCACTCTCTTCTGGCTTGGAGAGTTTCTGCTGAGAGATCTGCTGTTAGTCTGATAGGCTTCCCTTTGTGGGTAACCAGACCTTTCTCTCTGGCTGCCCTTAAGATGTTTTCCTTCATTTCAACTTTGGTGAATCTGGCAATTATGTGTCTTGGAGCTGCTCTTCTCGAGGGGTATCTTTGTAGCGTTCTCTGTATTTCCTGAATTTGAATGTTGGCCTGCCCTACTAGGTTGGGGAAGTTATCCTGGATGATATCCTGAAGAGTATTTTCCAACTTGGTTCCATTTTCCCCCTCACTTTCAGGCACCCCAATCAGACGTAGATTTGGTCTTTTTACATAATCCCATACTTCTTGCAGGCTTTGTTCATTTCTTTTTCTTCTTTTTTCCTTAGATTTCTCTTCTCACTTCATTTCATTCATTTGATCCTGAATCACTGATACTCTTTCTTCCAGTTGATCGAGTCAGTTACTGAAGCTTGTGCATTCGTCACGTATTTCTCGTGTCATGGTTTTCATCTCTGTCAATTCGTTTATGGCCTTCTCTGCATTAATTATTCTAGTTATCAATTCTTCCACTCTTTTTTCAAGATTTTTAGTTATCTTTGCGCTGGGTACGTAATTCCTCCTTTAGCTCTGAGAAGTTTGATGGACTGGAGCCTTCTTCTCTCATCTCATCAAAGTCATTCTCCGTTCAGCTTTGATCCGTTGCTGGCGATGAGCTGCGTTCCTTTGCAGGGGGCGATGCGCTCTTATTTTTTGAATTTCCAGCTTTTCTGCCCTGCTTTTTCCCCATCTTTGTGGTTTTATCTGCCTCTGGTCTTTGATGATGGTGACGTACTGATGGGGTTTTGGTGTGGGTGTCCTTCCTCTTTGTTAGTTTTCCTTCTAACAGTCAGGACCCTCAGCTGTAGGTCTGTTGGAGATTGCTTGAGGTCCACTCCAGACCCTGTTTGCCTGGGTTATCAGCAGCAGAGGCTGCAGAAGATAGAATATTTCTGAACAGCGAGTGTACCTGTCTTATTCTTGCTTTGGAAGTTTCCTCTCAGGGGTGTACTCCACCGTTTTAGGTGTGGGGTGTCGGTCTGCCCCTAGTGGGGGATGTCTCCCATTAGGCTACTCAGGAGTCAGGGACCCACTTGAGCAGGCAGTCTGTCCGTTCTCAGATCTCAGCCTCCGTGTTGGGAGATCCACTGGTCTCTTCAAAGCTGTCAGACAGAGTTGTTTGCGTCTGCAGAGGTTTCAGCTGCTTTTTTTTTTTGTTGTTGTTGTTCAGCTGTGCCCTGTCCCCAGAGGTGGAGTCTACAGAGACAGGCAGGACTCCTTGAGCTGCTGTGAGCTCCACCCAGTTCGAGCTTCCCAGCCGCTTTATCTACTTAAGCCTCAGCAATGGCGGGTGCCCCTCCCCCAGCCTCACTGCTGCCTTGCAGGTAGATCACAGACTGCTGTGCTAGCAATGAGGGAGTCTCCCTGGGCATGGGACCCTTCCGGCCAGGTGTGGGATATAATCTCCTGGTGTGCCCGTTTGCTAAGATTCTTTGTAGAGTGCAGTATTGGGGTGGGAGTTACCCGATTTTCCAGGTGTTGTGTGTCTCAGTTCCCCTGGCTAGGAAAAGGGATTCCTTTCCCCCTTGCGCTTCCCAGGTGAGGTGATGCCTCACCCTGCTTCAGCTCTCGCTGGTCCGGCTGCAGCAGCTGACCAGCACCAACTGTCCCGCACTCCCTAGTGAGATGAACCCAGTACCTCAGTTGAAAATGCAGAAATCACCTGTCTTCTGTGTCACTCGCGCTGGGATTTGGAGACCGGAGCTGTTCCTATTTGGCCATCTTGCTCCACCCCGCTAAGATCCATTTTGAATTCATTTTAATGAAAGGCATAAGGACTGTGTCTGGATTGATTTTTTTTTTTTGTATGTTGATATCCACCAAGGCTCATTGTGACATTTACATTATGTTTAAAGCTGTATCTACAACTAATTATTTAGAGCAAATTCTACCATAAATCTACTTCACCTGAAAGAAGTTCAGCCATATTTCTAGCAATTTAGGAACAGAAAGAATCACAGACATTTCCTCTCTTCAGATAAATTGGGCTAGAAATTTGCTTAGAAATAAGTCAAATGCTCAACCTACATATTAAAAAAATTGACCTCAACATTTTACATTGTAAACAAGGTTTAGATGTTGCAGTTCCTGCTCTGGGATGCCTATGGTTTGAAAAGTGCCATTCAAGTGGATATGTAGCAATTTCGTCATTTGGTTATTTTGTAGTAATTTGCTCTTGGCTAATGGGGAGAACCCCATTGTTACACCGTCTAAAAAGATTCATAAAACCCATGGTTGTCTCTGAGAAATTTTATGTATGAGCTGGAGATAAATATGTCAAAGAACATGCAAAGGAAGTAACTGGGCTCAGAGAAGTTTCAAAATTAGGAAGAAGGTCCCTTCAGGAGTCCCTTGCCCTGATGCTGAAGACTTTATTTTCCAAATGCATTTATTTATTCTTAAATTGACAGATAAAATTGTATGTATTTATTGTGCACAACATAATATTTTGAAGTACATATATGTTATAGAATGGTTAAATATAGTTAATTAATGTTGTATTACCTTATGTAGTTATCGTTTTGTGGTGAGAACACTTAACATCCACTCTCAGCATTTTTCACGGTCTTCTAAACTTATTCTCCCTATCTGACTGTAATTTTGTATTCCTTTAATGAGATGTGAACTGTAGTTCAGTTCATGACCTATGGAGGATCTCAAACCATATCTCTTGAACTGATGGAGGGGTGGAGTAATGACTTCTTGTAAACACATTTGGATGTAAATTTTAAGTCTCATTTTCTCTGATGAAGTCATAAGGGTGCTTTCCAGCCCATGTTAAATTAGCTTTATAATTTATTTTGGGACAAAAGTAGTATGAGTCACTAAAAGCACAGTGTTGGAAATTACATCGTAAGGATACTGACTCTGCAGAATTGTCCCATCAGAAGAATGTTATGATCTGTGTTGGGTGCCTGTCAGAGGACTCTACTAAGAGCTAGGTGTTCAATATAATCCACTATGCATCATGAAAAATAAAGATACACATCTGAATGCCAACATACTTTACATGTGCTCTAATTCCTATGCAGCAAGTGTGAAAATGGTATTCATACAATCACACAAAGGAGTGTGTGCACACAAGGACTGGCATCCGAAGTATCTCAACTAAAAAGCCTATGTTTACCACTGTGAATGAGGAGCCTCTGGTTTCTACAACAGTGTTCAACCTGTCAGGCTATGACATTACTTCTGCTCTATGCCTAGTTTTAGCTTTGGTTTAGTCATTCACTGTGATTATATCATTTTTTCCATGTTACGTTCATTACTCATAAGTTCTTACCTTCATTGGAACTTTTCTTATGTTTTAGGACACATTAATTTAAAACAATCCACTCACTGTTTTAATATTTCATAATTTAGACTCTAGAACCTGAATAACCATGAAGATCAACTTGATGCAACATACACTGAATGTTTTAAAATTTATTTTTATTTTTAATTTTTGTAAATACATAGTAGGTATATATAAGATATACATGAGATGTTTTGATACAGGCATGCAATGTGAAATAAGCACATCATGGAGAATGGGGTATCCACTCCCTCAAGCACTTATCTTTTATGTTACAAAAAATCCAAAAACATTATTTATTTTAGAATACACAATTATTCTTGACTATAGGCACCCTATTGTGATATCAAATAGTATTTTATTATTTCTAGATTTTTTTGTACCTACTAACTATTCCCACCTACCCCCAACCCCCCACTATACTTCTCAGGCTCTAGTATCCATCCTTCTAGTCTCTATGTCGATGAGTTCAATTGTTTTAATTTTTAGATCCTACAAATAAGTGAGAACATACAATGTTTGGCTTTCTGTGCCTGGCTTATTTTACTTAACATAATGACCTCCAGTTCCATCCATGTTGTAGCAAATGACTGGATCTCACTTTTTTTTTTTTTTTATAGCTGATAGTACTGCATTATGTATATGTACCACAATTTCTTTATCCATTCATCTGTCGAAGGACACTTAGGTTGCTTCTAAATCTTAGCTATTATAAATAATGCTGCAACAAACATAAGAATGCAGGTATCTCTTCAATATACTGATTTCCTTTCTCTTGAGTATATACCCAGCAGTGGGATTGCTGGATCATATGTTAACTCTATTTTTAGTTTTTTGAAAAACTTTCAAAATGTTATCCATAGTAGTTGTACTAATTTACATTCCCAACAACAGTGTACAAGGGTTACCCTTTCTCTGCATCCTCACCAGCATTTGTTATTGCCTTTCTTTTGGATATTAGCCATTTTAACTGGGGTGAGATGATATCTCACTGTAGTTTTGATTTACATTTCTCTGATGATCGATGATATTGACCACCTTTTCATATGCCTGTTTGCCATTTGTATGTCTTCTTTTGAGAAATGTCTACTCAAATGTTTTGCCCATTTTTTGTTGGATCATTAGATTTATTCCTATAGAGTTGTTTGAGCTCCTGTATATTCTGGTTATAAATCCTTTGTCAGAGGGGTAGTTTGCAAACATTATCTCCCATTCTGTGGGTTGTCTCTTCACTTCGTCGATTGTATCCTTTGCTGCACAGAAGTCTTTTAACTTAATGTTATACCATTTGTCCATATTTGCTTTGGTTGCCTGTGCCTGTGGAGTATTGCTCAAGAAGTCTTTGCCCAGACCAATGTCCTGGAGATTTTCTCCAGTGTTTCCTGTAGCGGTTTCGTAGTTTTCAGTCCTACATTTAAGTCTTTAATTCATTTTGATTTGATTTTTATATAGCCAGAGCTTGTGGTCTAGTTTCATTCTTCTATGTATGGCTATCCAGTTTTCCCAGCAACATTTTTTTAAGAGAATGTCTTTTCCCCAGTATATGTTCCTGGCACTTTTGTAAACTGTGAGTTCACTGTGGGTGTGTGGATTTTTTTCCGGGTTCCCTATTTTGTTCTATTGATCTATATTTGTGTGTTTATGCCAGCACCATGCTGTTTTGGTTACTATAGCTCTGTAGTATAATGCTACACACTGTCTGCCTCAGCCTCCTAAATCATTTTTCATTTCCGATTTTATTATTCTTATTATTTTATTCATTTGGGTTTTCTCTCTTTTTTTCTTAGTCTGGCTAATGGTTTGTCAATTTTGCTTAACATATTAAAAACAACTTTTTGTTTTATTGCTCTTTTGTAGGATTTTTTTCATTTCAATTTTATTTTTTTCTGCTTTATTTTTTGTTTTTTTTTTTGAGACAGAGTCTTGCTCTGTCGCCCAGGCTGGAGGACAGTGGCGCAATCTTGGCTCACTGCAACCTCCGCCTCCCGGGTTCAAGCCATTCTCCTGCCTCAGCCTCCCGAGTAGCTGGGACTACAAGCGCCCACCACAACACCTGGCTAATTTTTTGTATTTTTAGTAGAGACGAGGTTTCACCATCTTAGCCAGGATGGTCTCGAGCTCCTGACCTTGTGATCCACCCGCCTCGGCCTCCCAAATTATTTCTTTTCTTCTACAAATTTTTGGTTTGGTTTGCTCTTTGTTTGCAGCTCTTTAAGATGTGTCATTAGATTGTTTATTTGAAGTTTTTACCTTTTTTGATGTAGGCACTTATAGCTATAAATGTCTTTCTTAGTACTGCTTTTGCTGTATCCCATAGGTTTTGGTATGTAGTGTTTACATTATCATTTGTTTCAAGAAATTTTTAAATTTCCTTCTTAGCTTCTTCTATGACCTATTAATCATTCAGGAGCAGATTGTTGAGTTTTCATGTACTTGTATCGTTCCCAAAATTCCTCTTGTGATTAATTTCTAGTTTTATTCCATTGTGGTCTGGAAAGATGCTTGATATTTCAATTTTTAAAAAAATTTTTATGACCTAATATATGGTCTGTCCTTGAGAATGATCCATGGACTGAGGAAAAGAATGTGCATTCTCTAGTCATTGGATGAAATGTTCTGTGAATATCTGTTAGGTCCATTTGCTCTATAGTGCAGATAGTCTGTTTTTGTTGTTGTTGTTGTTGAGTTTCTGTCTGGAAGATCTGTCCAATACTGAATGTGGGGTGCTGAAATCTCTATCCATTATTGTATTGGGGCCTATCTCTCTCTTTAGCTCTAATGGTATCTGTTTTATATATCTGAGTGCTCTAGTGTTGGGTGCATATATATTTAAAATTGTTGTATGTTTTTGATGAATTGACCCCTTTATTATTATATAGTGACATTTGTGTCTTCTCTCAAAGTTTTTGTTTTGAAATCTATTTTTTGTTTACTCTTTAAAAATCTTTTATATTTAGTTCAGGCATACATGTGGTGCAGGTTTGTTATACAAGTGAACTTGTGTCATGGGGGTTTGTTGTACAGATTATTTTGTCACCCAGGTATTAAGCCTGGTACTCATGAGCTATTTTTCCTGATCCTCTCCCTCCTCCCAACTTCCACTCTTTGGTAGACCCCAGTGTCTGTTGTTCTCCTGTGTGTGTCCATTTTTTCTCATTTTTAGCTCCCACTTATAAGTGAGAACATGCAGTATTTAGTTTTCTGTTCGTGCATTACTTTGCTAAGTATAATGACCTCCAGCTCTATCTATGTTCCAGCAATGGATATAATGTCATTTGTTTTTATGGCTGCATACTATTCCATGGTATACATGCACTACATTTTCTTTATCCAATCTACCATTGATGGGTTTTTAGCTTGAGTCCATGTCTTTGGCTGCAGTGAACATACACATATACACATGCATGTGTCTTTATGATAGGACAATTTATATTTCTTTGGCTATATACCCAGTAATGGGATTGCTGGATCAAATGGTAATTCTAGTTTTGGGTCTTTGGGGAATTGACACACTGTTTCTCATGATTGTTCAACTAATTTACATTTCCACCAACAGTGAATAAGTGTTTCTTTCTCTCCACAACATCACCAGCATCTTTTTTTTTTTTTTTTTACTTTTTAATAATAGCCATTCTGACTCTTGTGAGATGATATCTTCTTGTAGTTTGAATTGCATTTCTCTAATGATCAGTGACATTGAGTTTTATTTCATATGCTTGTTGGCCACATGTATGTCTTCCTTTGAAAGTGTCTGTTCATATCCTTGGCCCACTTTTTAATGGTATTTGTTTTGTTTTGTTTTGTTTTTAGACAGAATCTCAGCCTGTTGCCCAGGCTGGAGTGCAGTGGTATGATCTCCACTCACTGTAACCTCTGCCTCACGGGTTCAAGTGATTCTCCTGCCTCAGCCACCCTAGTAGCTGGGATTACAGGCGTGCACCACCACACCCAGCTAATTTTTATATTTTTGGTAGAGACGGGGTTTTGCCATATTGGCCAGCCTGTTCTGGAACTCCTGGCCTCAAGTAATCTGCCCGCCTCAGCCTCCCAAAGTGTTGGGATTACAGTGATGAGGCACCGTGCCTGGAGTGTCTTTTTTTCTTTCTTTTTTTTTTTTTTTAATTTCTTTAAGTTCCTTATAGATGCTTGAAACTAGACCTTAGATGCATAGTTTGCAAAAATATTCTCCCATTCTGTGTGTTGTGTGTTCACTCTGTGGATAGTTTCCTTGCTGTGCAGAAGCTCTGTAGTTTAATTAGATCCCATTTGTCAATTTTTGCTTTTGTTGGAATGGCTTTTGGCATCTTTATTATGAAATCTTTGCCCATTCCTATGTCTAGAATGATGTTGCCTAGGTCGTCTTCCAGGATTTTTATAGTTTTAGGTTTTACACTTAAGTTCTTAATCCATCTTTAGTTAATTTTTGTATAAGTGATCCAGTTTCAATCTTTTGCATAAGCTAGCCAGTTATCCTGGCACCATTTATTGAATAGGGAATACTTTCTATATTGCTTGCTTTTGTTGAGTTTGTTGAAGATCAGATGGTAATAGGTGTGAGGTGTGCAGCATTATTTCCGGACTGTGTATTCTATTTGATTGGTTTATGTGACTGTTTTGGTACCAGTACAATGCTGTTTTGGTTACCGTGGCCTTGTATTATAGTTTGAAGTCAGGTAATATAATGCCTCTGGCTTCATTCTTTTTGCTTAGGATTGCGTTGGCTATTCGGGCTCTTTTTTGGTTCCATATGAATTTTGAAGTCGTTGTTTTTTTTTTTTTTCCTAATTCCATGAAGAATGTCATTGGTAGTTTAACAGGAATATCATTGAATCTATAAATTGCAGTTTGGCCATTTTGACAACAAAATGCTTCTTCCTGTTCATGAGCATGGAATGTTTTTCCATTTGTTTTTGTTATCTCTGATTTTTTTAAACAGTGTTTTGTAGTTGTCATAGTAGAGACTTTTCTCCTCCCTAGTTAGCTGCATTCCTAGGTATTTTATTGTTTCTGTGGCAATTGTGAATGGGATTGTGTTCCTGATTTGGCTCTGACTTTGAAGGTTGTTGGTGTATAGAAATGCTCCTGGTTTTTGTACATTAATTTTGTATCCTGAAACTTTCCTGAAGTTGTTTATAAGGACAAGGATCTTTTGGGCAGAGAGTCTGGGATTTTCTAGGTATAGAATCATACTGTTTGCAAACAGAGATTGTTTGACTTCTATGAAAAACATAGTGCAGTGAAAGCAAACCACTGTCAGCAATGGAATAGAACAATAAAAATGCCCAATAATAAATTTAATTTGAATGTTAAGAACTAATATGAAGCAAATAACACAATCATTGTGAGGGATACATAAAAAGACTTGAGGAAATGAGGAGTGGCTTTTTCTTCCATAGAGAAATTCTAAAATAGAAAGACAGATATTGTCCCTAAGTTAAGATGTAATTTAAAAATAACAACTAGTGTCTCAATAGGAATATTTTAGCACCTGATCAAATTATTCTGAAGTTCATCGACAAACGTGTCAGAATAGACAGAAAAGGAGAAAGCAATGAGGGAGGGCAAGCGTTATTTCACATTTCAAATATAATTAAGCTACAGCAATTAAAATAGTATGGTAGTGACACAGGTATAAACAACTCAGTGGAAGAAAATTAAAAGAAGAGAGTTACATACAAAATTGAGTGGGGATGTAGGTGATGATAAAAGAGCCAATTCAAAACAGTGGGTGAAACAGGGATTCAACAAATAACGTAGAGTCCCTACCACTTAATTTTGTTCAGATGTACCAATGATTTTTTTTTTTTTTTTGAGACAGAGTCTCACTCTGTTGCCCAGGCTGGAGTGCAGTGGCATGATCTGGGCTCACTGCAACTTCCGCCTCTCGGGTTCGAGCAATTCTCCAGCCTCAGCCTCCCGAGTAGCTGGGACTACAGGCGCGTGCCAACACGCCTGGCTAATTTTTTGAATTTTTAGTAGAGATGGGGTTTCACCAAGTTAGCCAGGATGGTCTCAATCTCCTGACCTCGTGATCTTCCCACCTCGGCCTCCCAAAGTGCTGGTATTACAGGCGTGAGCCACCACGCCTGGCCGGGATTAATGATTTTGAATGTACAATCATGCAACGAAAACTATGGATGTCTTATCGTACTGAAGTGGGTAAGATCATTGCAAGCATGATAGCAAACTCGTGAAGGCGCAAGAAAATTATTTATGAAAGCAGACATAAAATGGGTATTGACATATTTAATATTTATTTATATGATGGTGAATTTATCTGAAACACATTGTTCCCTTAGAGTAACCTGGAGCTCATATTCTCCAACGCCATTGGAAGTGAAAGAAAGGTTGGGTAGGAGAAAAAGAAAAATGCTTTGTAAGTTCATTTTCGTTGTCAGGATAGCTTGTGGTTTAGGTTCTCCACAGAAGCAAGAAAACTTGAGTCACATAGCAAATGCCCCACCGAGTGCGCATGCTGCACAGACCTGTTGCTGCGCATGTTGTTGCGCATGCGCTTTTCTGCCCACCTTCTGCCCGTCTTCTGTCCTCGCAGAGCTCTGCAGGGAGAAGTTGTGGCTTCATTCTTTCCGCCATCTTCATTCTTTCTCACTGACCGAGACTCAGCCGGTAGGTCTGCAGAGCGGTCTTCCTGGGAATTCAGTTGTGAGTGAATGTGTGGAGGAGCCAGCGTTAGGACAGGTCCCATAGCACGGTCCGTGGCTTTGAGGGGAAAGGGCCTTGTGGTCCGGCTTCTCCCAGGTCGCGATGCAGGCGCCATGGGCCAGTAATCGTGGCTGGGCTGGAACGAGGGAGGAAGGTGGGCCGTGGAGGGGGTAGATCACGTGAAGATGGGGCGAGTGCTGGGGGTGCTGTTAGACGTGTCTTGAGTCCCGAAAACGCCTCAAACTCTCTGAGGGAGGACAGTTTCCAGACTCCTCATTAGGGAGGCAAGAAGGGACAGTGTGGTCGGTAAGGAAGGGGCCTGGGAACTGGGAATGCTGTGGGGTGGTGACTGCGGCCCCGAGGTCTGTAGAGTGCCTGGTAAAGGTGTCCCATGAGGAACATAACCTTCACTCTGTGTCGCAACTTCTCACCTCCGCCATGTACGTCATGGGAAGGAATGGGCGAGGCTGTGCGTTCCAACAAAACTTGATTTTTTGCGGGGTGGGGAGGAGGTGGTGGTGGCCCTAGTATATCAGTGGGACGAAAGCAGCAGTCACTTCAGTTTCAATTCTCTTCCCGTTTTTTCCCTAAATGTCTACATGATGGAGAGTCTAATTGTGAAGCCAACATTCAGAAAAGTCCTCTGTGTTTTGCTATGGCGTTAAGGTGATTTCTATGCCTCTTCGGCTATGACACAAACAAATCTGTCCTTAGTTTGATTGGAAAGCATGAATACTTACTGCTCTGTGACTTATTTTGACAACATTTTTTAAATTAAAAAAGTACAAATCACCATTTTGCCATGGAATGTTCATATATATATCTAAGTTCTTACACACTTTTCCCAAATAACAGTATTTTATTTTCAGTGGGAAATATGAGTGAGCATGTAAGAACAAGATCTCAATCCTCAGAAAGAGGAAATGACCGGGAGTCTTCCCAGCCAGTTGGACCTGTGATTGTGAGTCCTTTAACATTTGATGTTTTCTATTAACACAATTTATTTTTAAAAATATTTTTGAACGAGTGTACCTGCACTGACACAGGTGTTCCATGTTAATAAAAAAATGATGATGGCATCTCATGAAGGCAACTTTGGTTCAGGAATATTATATTCTGGTGTTGCCTGTATGGATATGGACATTTTACTCTCTCTTTCTCTCTCTATATATATATGTTGGAAAATGTCTTTAGATTTATTATTTGATGCACATATGCATTTGTGTGTTTATATTGTTGACTTTTTATTTGCACACACACTTACACCCTTAGGTCCAGCAGCCCACTGAGGAAAAACGTCAAGAAGAGGAAGCACCAACTGAAAATCAGGGTATTGCACCTAATGGGGAGATCGAAAATGAAGGAGCACCTGCTGTTCAAGGTGAAGGGAGAGTGGAGAATAATGCTTGTGAGTGGTGGAGGTATATTTATGCATTATATTTTATGACATACCCGTAACAAGAGGCCAGAAAACAATAGGAAGGAATCTTAAACATTTCCTGCTGCTGCTGTGGGGAGGGGTGGGACAAGGACATATAAAAAGCCACAAAACTTTCCTACCATTTTGATGGAGGCTTTTTATTGATTGGGTATTTGCTTGGTTGCTGTAAACCTTTGAGTGTTTTCCAGAGCTCCTGTATGATTTGTTCAGCCAGTTTGTGTTTTTTGTTTTGTTTTATGTTTCTGTGGAAAAATGGCAGCTTGCAGCTTCCTAGTCTGCCATCTGCTGACATCTCATGTATTTTTTTAAGATACTTTTAACACACATTTATTAATGCTTCCTTATGCCACGTAATGCTAAGTGCTGGAGATGTCAGTGCCAAATTTTTGCCTAAAGCTCATAGTCTAGTTAGACTGACTCAAACAAGTCACTGAATGTGATAAGAATAAGAACAAATGACTACAAAACCTACAAGTAAGTTGTCTAGGGCCAGCCTTGGGAAAGGAAAGGGCAGTGTTTGAACATCTCTGCTTTCCTGTTTTTCTGGCAACAGACTCCTGAAATAATTAGCCTACAGGTTTTTATTTCACAATGATAAGGGAATAAATATTATTTCCTCATTCATAGTTCATATTTTAATTCGTAGATTGATGACCTTTTTATCTTTAAGGGCCTGATTTGGAAGCTTTTCAACAGGAATTTGCTCTGCTTAAGATAGAGGATGAGCCTGGAGGTGGTCCTGATATCAGGGAGGGGACTCTGCCCACTCTTGGTCCCACTAAAGTGCTGGAAGCAGGTATGTTATTCAATAAGATGCATACTATGGGGCTTCTATTTTCATAATATTGTATTTTGTGTGACACAGAGACAAAATTACTGCTACTTCAATATCATACTTCACATCTAAAGATTCTTTGAAGGCAATTCAGACCCCAGATGGCTGCCTTACACACTATCAGAGATAGAGGGCCAGGTTTGGTGGCTAATGCTTTCAATCCCCGCACTTTGGGAGGCCGAGGCAGAAAGATCACTTGAGGCCAGGACTTCAAGAGACAGAGAAAAATTGGGTCAAAGCTAATTGAATTACGATATTAAAGGTATGAAACATGCTAAGAGAGTAGATTTTGAGTGTCTTCACAGCTATGTGAAGTAATGCATATATTAATTAGCTTGATTGAGTCATTTTACAATGTGTATATATTTTAAAACATCATGTTGTATGTGATAAATATATATGATTTCATGTGTCATTTTTAAAAGAAAGATATGAAAAGGTTTTCTAACTTTTGAATGTAAGTCATTTAACCAACAGCCAATAATTTTCAGATGTTTTTACAGGCAATTGTTTTTAACAAATATGTAACATGTTTATAATAAGTATCAGTTTATATTGTAATGTTAATTGTGATGGTAATGGCTTAAAGCTAGTGTGGTGGTTTTCGGTTTACTGTATAAACTGAAATGCTTTTAAGCACGTTGAGAGGCAGGAGTACCCATGAAAATAGTGACAAATATTCACTACTTAAAGAACTACATAATGTCTAAACTAGTCCAAAGTAACATTTTTACACTTTTTCACAAGATGCACAAAAGTAATACTGACTTTTCTATTTCCTACACTTAGGCAGTTCTAAGCATATTCTATATTCGGTGTTATTTCATATCAAAATATTTAAATGATACTTTAAAATATATTTTTTTCCTTAGGTTTTTGTTTGGTTGACTTTTTACTAAAAGTATAGGCATATTTTTGCTTTCCACTTACACATATACTTGGATGCAGCTGGAATCCATCATTCTTAGCAAACTATCACAAGAACAGAAAACCAAACACCGCATGTTCTCACTCATAGGTGGGAACTGAACAATGAGATCACTCGGACTCAGGAAGGGGAACATCACACACCGGGGCCTATCATGGGGAGGGGGGAGGGGGGAGGGATTGCATTGGGAGTTATACCTGATGTAAATGACGAGTTGATGGGTGCAGCAGAGCAACATGGCACAAGTATACATATGTAACAAACCTGCATGTTATGCACATGTACCCTACAACTTAAAGTATAATAATAATAAATAAATTAAAAATAAAAATAAAAAAAAAAAAATAGATTCACTTGATTTAATTCATTCTGTACTCGAACAGTCTCTTTGTTTTCCTTATTCTACTAGAAAAAAAATGGCATGAATTAAAAATATTCTTAATATGCCTGGAAGTCTACCTTCAAAGTTTATTTAGAGGCTAGCTGGATGTAAGCTAAAGGGACACCTTCAGGGTTCTGATTTTAGTTAATCAACACTGTAGTTGTATAACTCTAGTGTCATCTAAATAAAAATCTGCTGAGTAACGTCCCCTAATTTTATATTTATATTATAGGTGAAGGGCAACTATAGGTTTAAACCAAGACAAATGAAGACTGAAACCAAGAATATTGTTCTTATGCTGGAAATTTGACTGCTAAACATTCTCTTAATAAAGTTTTACAGCTTTCTGCAAAGACTTCTTATACTTTTTTGTTAAATTTATTTCTAGATTTTTAATACTCTTGAGAATTGCATCTTTTATGAAAGTTTAAATCCTGTGTTTGAGATGGTATAAAGAGAGAACATGTTGATACGTTGATTTTCTATCCTGCAACCTTTCTAACTATGCTTATTAATTCCAAAAGTTTACCTCTATATCCTGTTGGATTTTTAACATACACAATTGTATAATCTTTTAATAATAACAGGTGTTTTTTTGCCATTTTTAACATTATTCCTTTTATTTACTTTTTTCATTCATGGTAGTGGACAGAATTTCCCAGTATAATTTGAATGCAGTTGGTGGTTGTAGACATTCTTGTCTTGTTTCTGATCAGAAACAGATCATTTTCCACATTTCACCATAATGGTTAGTGTACTTTTCTTATAGGTGCAGCTTATCAGAGTAAAGAAGTTCTATTCCTGGTTTACTAAGAGTAGTTATCTTCAGTATATGTCTAATTTTATCAAACACTTGTAGTGCATCTATTCAGATGATCATAGGTTTTTTTTTTTTTTTTGACAGAGTCTCACTCTGTCACCCAGGCTGGAGTACAGTGATATAATCTCAGCTCACTGCAACCTCTGCCTCCTGGGTTCAAGCAATTCTTCTGCCTCAGCCTCCCAAGTAACTGGGATTATAGTTGCCCGCCACTGCGCCTGGCTGATTTTTGTATTTTTAGTAGAGATGGGGTTTCACCATCTTGGCCAGGCTGGTCTCGAACTCCTGACCTCATGATCCATCTGCCTCGGCCTCCCAAAGTACTGGGATTACAGGCATGAGCCACGGCGCCCAGCTGGATTTTTTCTTTATTAATTGGTTTATGTGGTGAATTACATTGATAAGTTTCTACATTAGATCTCTGAGCCCCCATTTTCATCTTAACAACCCAATAAAACAGTTCTTCAACAAAGGACTTCATTCAGAGTGCACAGTGCTTAGGGAATGGCAGGGGATTATATAGGTCAGTTATTTCTACCTTGATAGAGGTTTAAGTATATTTCTTTGATCCAAAAATATTTAAAATCTATGGTCCAAATAAAAAATGAGCCTAAATTTAGAGGTATCGCAATTTGCCACAAAATATGTGAGAGGTCCATAGGCTGAGGCAAAGATTCTTGAGTCATATCTATACTGTCTCTTTTTGGCCAAGGCGTGAAACAGCCGTGGGTTTCTGTCCTGGTTCTGAAACATCCTGGCTGGAAAACATACTTAATTTGGATCTGCTTCCATATTTCTAAAATAGAAATTGTAATGTGTATACTAAATTACTGCTATTATGAATAAGTGAGCAAACATATATGGCTAGATATTACAGTATAAATAGATTTGGTTCATTAGTTAGATTACATTTTTTCATTAAAATTTTCTTTTTTACATTTTTTTTAACCTTTACAATTACACTTCTAGCAAACAATATTGCTTTTGAATTTCAAGTAGGGGATTATTAAGTTAACTTTTTTGATGAATTTGAGTTCAACTGATTTGAATTATCATTTTCTTTTTTTCCTTATTGCCTTTTTCTTTTTTAAATTGAATATATTCATTGAATGATGTAGTTGGCATCAGACATGGCATCAATTCTAAAGTTGATTTGCAAGTTACCCATACCTGACAAAATCTGCCACAAATATTGCTGTGTGCTGAAAACTCTGTCCCTTGAGATGTGTGATGCCAAGGAAAGTAAGTCAATATTCTGGTTATGCAACACCATACAACTCAGTACCAGAGTCTGTCAAGTGGTCAAGCTGTTCCTAAGCAGCACTGCAGTGTCAAACAGACTCAAGTATCACTACTGGTATTATTAGATTGGCTTGTCACACACCGATTTAACTTGTAAGGTGACAATGAGCCTGATGGATCCAAACATTTTATTAACTTACAGAGAAAGAAAAAGCAAGATCAAATTGTGTTAGCTCCCTGTGTCCCTAGTGCTACAGCATGACACTGAATCAGACGTGCTCAGTGACAGAGAGCCTAGGTCGTAGGTCTCTCTGCTGGTGATGAGCCCATAGCCATACCCTATGATAGTAGGCAGTTTTGTAGCCCACAACTGTACCCTAATTTGGGGCAAGAAGGAACATCCTGTGCCCAACTGAAACTAGGGAGATGGAAGTGTAATGGCCTTGTGTCAGGCTCCCGCAATATAGGGAGGTAGGTGAGAAACTGCCTAATTGCAGCCACTTACTGTGCTGCTTTGCTTTCCTTGTGCCAAGAGGAACCACTGGGTGTTCTGCCAAGACTCAGCTCAGACTGCAGTTAAGCTTGTATACCAGGGCCTATGTGGCAAGATGCAGAGTTTCCAGGGCACCACAGCAGAGTCGTTCCCCTACAGGGTTTGGCACAAAACAAAAGGCTGTATGTGTGGGACCTTCAAACATAACATCCACAATAATGACTCCAAAGTGAGGGAGATGCTTTCCATTGCTAGGGTCATTATGATAGACATGCACTAATGCCTGCCATATTAAGGAAGTATTTGGGATGCTGGAATTGAAAAGTACTTGCCATGAGGGATACCACACTCTAGTTGGAGAAAGTCACATAAATAGAAAAGCAGTTGAAGAGCAAGAGGAACACAGGCAAGGGGCCCATCCAACAACAACAAAACAATGAATACCATAGCCTAGAATCAAGAGTCAAAGGGAAAAGAGTGAGTGTGAGAGTAAAATCACTAGATTGGGCTTCCCATATCCATTGATTACTGGGTTTACATTCTTGATTATTTTTGCCATAAGGTTGAGTGACATTTATGCCTTACACTTATAAATACTAAAATAACCAGATAGGCAGTCTTGATTCAAAAAAATATTCACTGATAGACTGATCTGTTTTTCAGCCCCTTTGTATATGGTAAGATCAGTGAATTGGCCAATACAGCCCTTAACTGAGGGAAAATCTGACCAGGATGTCCAAGATTTGTTATGAATATAAAAGTAGGAAATGCGACAGTACTAGCCACTTTCAGACAAAGTGTGGGATGAAGGCCACAAAACCCTGTGTAAGAGAACAGAAGTTTGGAAAGATAGTTCCTGTGATTTGTCATTTGCAATGTATTATTCACAGTAAGCAAATTGCTGGTTTAATAATGGCATATTTGGTTAAGTGAGTAGCATATATTACAAACATGCAGACAAATCAAAACTTGTCTGATAACCTGGGAATCAGGCTCTGGGCATTGGTCTAGAAAGATGCTAAGGACATAGGAATGTTTCATGCAGGATAAGAGTTCTTAGAGCTCAGAATCTAATGAATAGACAGTCATTCAGAAGATTGTGACAATACAAATGTAAAACAAGCAATGACAGGGATGAGCCAGGGGATGCTCAGAACACAGAAGCAGGCCGTGTAAACCCGAGTGGTTGGGAGGAGCTTCTTCCAGGGGATGATGTGTATGCTCTAGGTAGTTTCACTGTAGATAACTTTTAATCTCTGTTTGTTATTCCCTTTTTCATAAAAAATATAAATCTCTCCACTTAATCATCTCTATTTTATAGATGAAGTAACTGAGGATCAGAGAAGGTAAGTATCTTATTCAAGTTCAAATCTTTAGCCAGTGGAACAGCCAGTTTTCAGTCCTTTCAGTTCATGTGCACTTTTATTATATTAGGTTGGTGCAAAAGTAATTGCAGTTTTTGCTATTAAAAGTAATGAAAAATAATGGCAAAAACTGCAGTTACTTTTGCACCAATCTAAATAATCTTTTTGTTCTTAATAGTGTTTTATGTTTTAATTAACATTCACATGCTATGTATAGTTTGCTTTGCTTGTCCCATAAATTATTTTTCTTGAATTCGTTTGCAGTTGTAGAACTTTATTGCCAAGCAGGTGAAATATTTTTCAAAGTGGACTGTGCCACTTTGCATTCCCACTAGCAGTAAATGAGGGCTATAGTTGTTCCATGCCATCATGAACACTTGGTATAGTTAATTGTTTGAATTCTGGTCATTCTAATAGTTGTGTAGTGGTATATACTCCTGCTTTTAATTTGCATTGTAATATGTTGAACACATTTTCAGGTGTTCTTTTGTCATACATATGTATTCTCTGCTCAAATGCGTTGGACATATTTTATTGGGTTGGATGTCTTGTGTGTGTGTGTGTGACAGAGAGAGAGAGAGAAAGAGAGAGAGAGAGTGTGTGTGTGTTTTAAGGGTTTACTATTTATATTTATTCTTGGTATTACGAAAGTGTACAGTGAAACACCTTTGTCTGAGACTCTTCACTTGTGCTGGATAATCATGCCTTTCTTTGTTTAGGGGCATTTCTTTGCTTTTTTAAAAATTTTTGAGATGGAGTCTCTCTCTGTGGCCCAGGCTGGAGTGCAGTGGCATGATCTCGACTCACTGCAACTTCTGCCTCCTGGGTTCAAGCAATTCTCTGCCTCAGTCTCCTGAGTAGCTGGGATTATAGGCGCCCACCACCATGCCCGGCTAATTTTTGTATTTTTAGTAGAGACAGGGTTTCACCATCTTGGCCAGGCTGTCTTGAACTCCTGACCTCATGATCCACCCGCCTCGGCCTCCCAAAGTGCTGGGATTATAGGCATGAGCCACCGCACCCGGCCTTCTTTGCATTATTTCTCTGATAATTTCTTTTGCCTCTTTCTCTTTTCTCAGTATCCAGAGATTTTCTTAATCTAAATCTATATCACCTTTATTAAAACTTTTAAAATTGTTTCACTCCTGTCTTTCATTGAATGCTTTTTTATTTGCTACCTAATTTCTAAGAGACTTTAAAACTACTTTTTCTTAATTGATAACTGAAATATAAGTATACAGCTTAACCAATTGAGCTCTCCTGTTGATACTAAAGTGAAGGCAACTTCCTAAAACATATTGGATACTCATTTTTTTCCTCTACTGTGGAAGGATGTACACAGCACTGGAGTTGTAGGAGTTGTATGTTGCCCATAGACTTGCAAGCACTGCTACCCCCCACCCCCGCCGCGACCAACTTTGACAACAACCTAAATTTTTTTTGAAAAGGATAAAAGATAGCCCATGGGGAGTAGGGATTCTTAAGTTGTACTGACTTTGGTTGGAGTGCTTTGAATGAACTAAGTTCAATTTGGGGCACGCTGAAACTCAGGGAAAACTGATTTCTGCTGTTCTCTCCAAGTCATCTGATGACTGTCTTTGATTCAGAAATTTGGGTATGGAAGCACTCAAAGGGAAGACAGAAAACTTGGGCAATGAGTGAAGATGGAGAGATTATTGTTTTCTCCACAGAGAAAGATAAACCCATAAAGTCTGGTCTGTTTATTCTCAAGTCTACCCATTAAATGTGATTGAAAATGTTTTTCTGTTGCTCAAGCTTTGGATCATAGACTTTTGTGAGGAACTGTGTGGCTGGGTCAGAAGCCATACTGAAGATGGATGCCAACCTCCATCAGCCAGGGATCCTTGAGGTCTAAGAGATATTTATTTCAGCTGCTAAGATCATCTTCTCTGGGTGAGGAAAGTAATTATACAAATTAGTCTATGACATAGGGAAACAAAACCTCAGGAGGACCAGAGATTACCAGATGTGTCTGTTGGGCAACGCGAGGCTAAGAATCCAATGATGAGGCAGCAGCCCCTCCACGTTGCTTGGTACCAGACAGCTCAGGTCGATCAGAGTCATAGGCACCTAAAATTCCAAGATTCACAGGATAAGAATTTGCTGCAGTTGTGTGTAAGGCGGACTCCTCCTTCACAAAATGTCTGCTTTGGTGGTACTGGTAACAGCCATTGCTTAATTTTCCACTGCTGCTTTTTTCACTTAATTCAACAGTTCTTAAGCCAAACCTTTACCAATGACTCCTCAGCTTTGAATACTGAAGGCTGTTCCTCCAGGGTAACTCAATTGAGGTTATGTTGTCTTCCCGAACATACCATCCAACACTCTTAGTTATTCCAGAATAAAGATTGTGTGGTTCCAAGCATACCGTGGATTTGCTCGCATGAGATGCTTTGATGTGCAATAGTTCAATCAGCTGGGTCACATCTGAATTACTTTGTAGTGCCTCAGTTTACTATATGACATTATTTTTAGTATTGAGGCATAATTCAATTACAGAAAAATTCACTCTTTTCGTTCTACAGTTTGAGTTTTGACAAATGCATGCAGTATATAAGTACTACCACAATCAAGCTATAGAATAGTTCTATGATTCCAAAATTTTGTCTTCTGCCCTTTTTAAGTCAACCTCTTCCTCTGTCTCTATCCACTGGCAGCCACTGATCTGTTTTCCAACACTATAGTTGGGCCTTTTGTAGAATCATATAAATAAAATTATAGAGTATTTAATTTTTCACACCTGGCTTCTTTTACATTTCTTTTACTTTTCACTATCCAGCATGAGATTCATTCATGCTGTCTATCAGTACTTTGTTCCCCTTTATTGATGAGTAGTATTTCTCTGTATGGATTTAACACTGTTTGATTAAAGGACAAATTGAAGGACACTTTATTTGTTTTCCTTTCTTGGAGATAAAACCACTCCAAGAAGATCCATAACGTGGTTTGAATATTTGTCTCCTCCAAATCTCATGTTGAAATGTGATTCCCAGTATTGGAGATGGGCTATGATGGGAGGTGATTGGATCATGGAGGCAGATCCCTCATGAATTGTTTAGCACCATCCCCTTGGTGATAAGTGAGTTCTTGTTCAGTTCACATGAGATATGATTGTTTAAAAGTCTGGGACCTCTTCCTGCTCACTCTACTGATGCCTCTCACCATGTGTTATGCCTGCTCCCTCTTTGCCTTCTGCCATGATTGTAAGCTTCCTGACACCTCTCCTGGAAGCAGATGTGGGCACCAAGCTTTCTGTATAGCCTGCAGAACCATGGGCCAATTAAACCTCCTTCCTTTATAAATTACCCAGCCTCGGGCATGTCTTTATAGCAATGTAAAAATGGCCTAACACAGAAAATTGGGGAGGAGTGGGGCATTGCCATAAAGATAACTGAAAATGTAGAAGTGGCTTTGGAACTGGGTAATGGGTAGAGGTTGGAAGTGTTTGTAGGTCTCAGAAGAAGACAGGAGGACAAGGGAACATTCAGAACTTCTTAAATATTTGTTAAGTGGTTGTAACCAAAATGCTGATGGAAATATGCACAGTGAAGGCCAGGCTGATAACGCCTTAGATGAAAATGAGGACGTTATTGGGAAGTGGATCAAAGGTCACCCTTGTTACACCCTAGCAAAAAACTTGGCTGCATTGTGTCTATGCTATAGGGATTTGTGGAAGTTTGAACTTAAAAGTGATGACTTAGGGTATCTGGTGGAAGAAATTTCTAAGCAGCCAAGTGTTCAATATGTGGCCTGACTGCTGCTCACAACATATGATCAGATACAAAAGCAAATAAATGACTTAAAGTTGGAACTTATATTTAAAAGGGAAATAGAACATAAAACTTTGGAAAATTTACAGCCTGGCCATGTAGTAGAAGAGGAAAGACCATTTTTCAGGAGAGAACATAAACAGACTGTGGAGCAGCCACTTGCTAGAGAGGTTAACATAGTAAAAGGGAGCCAAGTGCTAATGTCCAAGACAATGGTAAAACGCCTTGAAGGCATTTCAGAGATCTTGGAGACAGCGCCTGCCATCACAGGCCCAGAGACTTAGAAGGAAAAGAATGATTTGTTGGCCAGGCCCCAGGTCCTGCTGCCCTGTGCAGCTTCAGGACACTGCTTCCTACATCTTGGCTGCTCCAGCTCCAGCCTCAGTGAAAATGGCCTCAGATACTGCTCAGGCCACTGTTTTGGAGAGCACAAAGTGCCACAACCCTTGGTGGTTTCCATGTGGTGTTAAGTCTGTGGGTACACAGGATGCAAGACTGAAGTAAGCTTGGCAGCTTCCCTCTAAATTTCAGAGGATGTACAAGAAAGTCTGGCTGCCTGGACAGAAGCCTGCCACAGAAACAAAGCCCTCACAGAAATCTACTAGGGTAGTGCAGAGGAGAAATGTGGGGTTAGAGTCCTCCCCTCACAGAGTCCCCACCAGAGCACTGCCTAGTGGAGTTCTGTAAAGGAGACTGCCACCCTCCAAACCCCAGAATGGTAGAGCGACCAGCAGCTTACATGCTGAGCCTGGAAAAGCTGCAGGCACTCAGCTCCAACCCATTAACATAGCCACAGGGGCTGCAACCTGCAAGCCACAGGGGTGGAGATATCTAAGGCTTTGGGAGCCCACCACTTGCAGCAGTGTGTCCTAGATGCTGGACATGGAGTCAAAGGAGGTTATTTTGGAGCTTTGAGATTTAATGACTGCCCTGCTGGGTTTCAGACTTACTTAGGGCCTGTAGCCCCCTTTTTTGTCCCATTTACCCATTTTGGTATGGGAATGTATATCCAATACCTGGTACCACCATTGTATCTTGGGAGTAAATAAATGTTTTTTTTTTTTTTTTTTTTTTTTTTTTTTTTTTTTTATATCACAGGCTCATAGGTGGAAGGAACTCATCTCCAGATGAAACTTGGTACTTGGGACTTTCGAGTTAATGCTGGAATGAGTGAAGACTTTGGGAGACTATTGTGAAGGCATGATTATATTTTGAAATGTGAGAAGGATATGAAATTTGAGGGGCTAGAGGGGGAATGATATGGTTTTGATGTTTATCCCCTCTAAATCTCATGTTGAAATGTGATTCCCAGTGTTGGAGGTGAGCCCCGGTAGGAGGTGATTAGATCATTGAGGCAGATGCCTCATGGATTGTTTAACACTTATCCCCCTTGGTGATAAGCAAGTTCTCACTCAGTTCATACAAGATGTGGTTATTTAACAGTCCAGGATCTCCCCACTTTGTTCTCTTGCTCCCTCTTGCCATGTGATATGCCTGTTCCTTCTTTGCCTTCCAACATGATTATAAGCTTCCTGAGGCCTCCCCAGAAGCAGATGCTAGCACCATGCTTCCTGTGCAGCCTGCAGAACTGTGGGCCGATTAAACCTATTTTCATCGTAAATAACTCAGCCTCAGGTATTTATGGCAACACGAAAATGGTCTAACAATCTATCTGTGAGATTTTTGGAGACATAACTTTTCTCCTTTTTGAATAAATATCTAGGAGAAGGATTGCTAGATCATATAAAAAGTGTATATTTAAGTCTATGCAATGAATTGAATGTGTCCCCATCGAATTCATATGTTGAAATCTCAATGGAGTGGTATTAAAAGATGGGATATTTGGGAGGTAATTAGGTATTGAGGGTGGGACCCTCATGAATGGGATTAGTGCCCATATAAAAGGGACCCTAGAGAGCTCTATTACCCTCTTTCCACCATCTGAGTTTATGGTCAGAAGTCAACTGTCTGAAACCCAGAAGAAAGCTTTGACCAGAAATCTAATATCCTGGCACTCTAATCTCAGACTTGTAGTCCCTAGAACTGTGAGAAGTAAGTTTCTGTTGTTTATAAGCCATCTACTTTATGATATTTTGTTATAGCAACCTGAATGGACTAAGACAGTTTATTAGAAATTGGCAAACTGTTTTCCAAAGTGTCTGTGTCATTTTACATTCCCACCAGCAATGTGTAAGAGTGTTAATTACACTGTATCCTAGGTAGTACTCGGTATTGTCAGTTTTTTTAAAAAAAATTTTCTTCACATTTTAGGTGTTGAGAGATTTTAATATTAATGGATGTTGAATCTTATTAAATGCTTTTTTTTCTCATTTACTAAGATTATCATATAACATGCAAATATGAACCAACCCTGAATTTTCAGTATAAGTCTCATTTCCTCATTGTATTTTTGTATTTTTAATATATTGCTGGATTCAGTTAGCCAATATTTTTGAGAATTTTTGTGTGCATATTCATAAGAAATATTGTGTGTAGTTTCATTTATTTGTAATGTCTTTTATTGTTTTTGTACCAGAGTAATGATGGATTCATAAAATTAGTTGGGAAGTATATTAGGGTTTTCTAGAAGGACAGAACTAATAGGATAGATGTATATATGAAGGAAAGCTTATTAAAGAGTATTAGCTCACACAATCACAAGGTAAAAACCCACAATAGGCCATCTGTCTGCAAGCTGAGGAGTAAGGAAGCCAGTCTGATTCCAAAAATCTCAAAAATAGGGAAGCCAACAGTGCAGCCTTCAGTCTGTGGCTAAAGACCCAAGAGCCCCTGGAAAACCACTGGCGTAAGTCTGAGTACAAAAGCTGAAGAACTTGAAGTCTGATGTTTAAGGGCAGGAAACATTTAGCATGGGAGAAAGATGAAGGCTGGAAGACTCAGCAAGTTCACTCCTTCCACCTTCTTCTGCCTGCTTTTTATTCTAGCTGCACTGGCAGCTGATTAGATGGTGCCCACCCAGATTGAGGGTGTGTCTGTCTGTCTCAGTCCACTGACTCAAATGTTAACCTCCTTTGGCAACACCCTCACAGACACACCCAGGAACAATACTTTGCATCCTTCAATCTAATCAATTTGACACTCTATATTAATCATCACAGGAAATATTTTTGTCTGTTCCATTTTCTTGAAGAGTTTGGATGAATTGTCAATATTTCTTCTTTAGGGGTTTAACAGAAGCCATTTATGCCTGGCATTATTTTGCTGGGACTTCAAAAAATATGGATTCACAGAAAGAGGTTGAAACCCTAAATAGACAAATATCAACTTCTGAAATGAAATCAGCAATAAAGAACCAGCCAACTAAAAAATGCTCTGGATCACTTAGACAGTTACATTCTACCAGATGTACAAAGAAAACTGATACCAATCCTACTGAAACTATCCCAAAAAAAGTCGAGGAGGAGGAGGGTTTCCTCCCTAACTCATTCTATGAAGCCAGCATCAGCCTGATACCAAAATTTTGCAGAGACACAATGAAAAAAGAGAAATTCAGACCATTAGCCCTCATGAACATAGATGCAAAAGTCCTCAACAAAATACTAGGAAATCAAATGCAACAGCACATCAAAAAGTTAATACACCATGATCAAGTAGGCTTTATTCCTGGAATGCAAGGCTGGTTCAACATATGCAGATTAATAAATACAATTCACTACATAAACAGAACTAAAAACAAAAACCATATGATCATCTCAATAGATGCAGAAAAAGGTTTGATAAAATCCAACATCACTTCATGATAAAAATTCTATCAATGTACTAGGCATCAAAGGAACATATCTCAAAATAATAAGAGCAATCTATGACAACCCTATATCCAATGTAATAATGAGGAAAAGCTGAAACATTCCTCCTGAGAACTGGAAAAAGACAAGGATGCCTACTTTCTCTACTCCTATTCAACATAAATGCTGGAAGTCCTAGCCAGAGCAATCAGGAAAGAGAAAGAAAGAAAAGGCATCTGAATAGGAAAAGAAGTCAAACTATTTATCTTCAGTGACAATATAATTCTATACCAAGAAAATCCTAAAGACTCTGCCAAAATGCTCCTAGGATTCATAAATGACTTTCCTAAAGTTTCAGGATACAAATTCAATGACAAAATATCAGTAGCATTTCTATACACCAGCTTCTAGGCTGATAGTGAAATCAAGAACAGAATCCCACTAACAATAGCCACAAAGAAAATGAAATACCTAGGAATACAGCTAACCAAGGAGGTGAA
This sequence comes from Macaca thibetana thibetana, assembly GCF_024542745.1. Taxonomy (NCBI): domain Eukaryota; kingdom Metazoa; phylum Chordata; class Mammalia; order Primates; family Cercopithecidae; genus Macaca; species Macaca thibetana. Next base: position 54,791,437 of record NC_065598.1, read on the forward strand.
AGATCTCTACAAGGAAAACTAAAAAACACTGCTGAAAGAAATCAGAGATGACACAAATAAATGGAAAAACATTCCGTGCTCATGGATTGGAATAATCAATGTTGTAAAAATGGCCATAATTCCCAAAGCAATTTGCAGGTTCATTGCTACTGCTATCAAACTATCGATATTCTTCACAGAATTTTAAAAAGTATTCTAAAATATGTAACAAACAAAGAGCCTGAATAGTCAAAACAATTCTAAGCAAAAAGAACAGAGCCAGAGGCCAGAGACATCACACTACTGACTTCAAACTGTACTATAAAGTGACAGTAACCAAAACAGCATTGTACTTGTACAAAAATAGACACATAGATTAATGGAACAGGATAGAAAACTCAGTAAAATAGCCTCACACCTACAACCATTTGATCTTTGACAAAGTCGACAAAAACAAGCAATGGGGAAAAGAGTCCTTATTTAATAAATGGTGCTGGGATAACTGACTAGGCATATGCAGAATATTGAAGCTGTACTTCTTTCACCATATACAAAAATTAACTCAAAATGGACTAAAGATTTAAATGTAAGACCTCAAACTATAAAAATCCTGGAAGACAACCTAGGAAATACTCAACACTAATTTTTTTTTTTTTTTTATTGTTTTTTCTTATTTTTTTTTTTTTAATTTATTTATTATTATTATACTTTAAGTTGTAGGGTACATGTGCATAACATGCAGGTTTGTTACATATGTATACTTGTGCCATGTTGCTGTGCTGCACCCATCAACTCGTCATTTACATCAGGTATAACTCCCAATGCAATCCCTCCCCACTCCCCGCTCCCCATGATAGGCCCCGGTGTGTGATGTTCCCCTTCCTGAGTCCCAGTGATCTCATTGTTCAGTTCCCACCTATGAGTGAGAACATGCGGTGTTTGGTTTTCTGTTCTTGTGATAGTTTGCTAAGAATGATGGATTCCAGCTGCATCCAAGTCCCTACAACGGACTCAAACTCATCCTTTTTTATGGCTGCATAGTATTCCATGGTGTATATGTGCCACATTTTCTTAATCCAATCTGTCACTGATGGACATTTGGGTTGATTCCAAGTCTTTGCTATTGTGAATAGTGCTGCAATAAACATACGTGTGCATGTGTCTTTATAGCAGCATAATTTATAATCCTTTGGGTATATACCCAGTAATGGGATGGCTGGGTCATATGGTACATCTAGTTCTAGATCCTTGAGGAATCGCCATACTGTTTTCCATAATGGTTGAACTAGTTTACAATCCCACCAACAGTGTAAAAGTGTTCCTATTTCTCCACATCCTCTCCAGCACCTGTTGTTTCCTGACTTTTTAATGATTGCCATTCTAACTGGTGTGAGATGATATCTCATTGTGGTTTTGATTTGCATTTCTCTGATGGCCAGTGATGATGAGCATTTTTTCATGTGTCTGTTGGCTGTATGAATGTCTTCTTTTGAGAAATGTCTGTTCATGTCCTTTGCCCACTTTTTGATGGGGTTGTTTGTTTTTTTCTTGTAAATTTGTTTGAGTTCTTTGTAGGTTCTGGATATTAGCCCTTTGTCAGATGAGTAGATTGCAAAAATTTTCTCCCATTCTGTAGGTTGCCTGTTCACTCTGATGGTAGTGTCTTTTGCTGTGCAGAAGCTCTTTAGTTTAATGAGATCCCATTTGTCAATTTTGGCTTTTGCTGCCGTTGCTTTTGGTGTTTTAGACATGAAATCTTTGCCCATGCCTATGTCCTGAATGGTACTACCTAGGTTTTCCTCTAGGATTTTTATGGTATTAGGTCTAACATTTAAGTCTCTAATCCATCTTGAATTAATTTTCGTATAAGGAGTAAGGAAAGGATCCAGTTTCAGCTTTCTACTTATGGCTAGCCAATTTTCCCAGCACCATTTATTAAATAGGGAATCCTTTCCCCATTTCTTGTTTCTCTCAGGTTTGTCAAAGATCAAATGGCTGTAGATGGGTGGTATTATTTCTGAGGACTCTGTTCTGTTCCATTGGTCTATATCTCTGTTTTGGTACCAGTACCATGCTGTTTTGGTTACTGTAGCCTTGTAGTATAGTTTGAAGTCAGGTAGCGTGATGCCTCCAGCTTTGTTCTTTGGACTTAGGATTGTCTTGGAGACGCGGGCTCTTTTTTGGTTCCATATGAACTTTAAAGCAGTTTTTTCCAATTCTGTGAAGAAACTCATTGGTAGCTTGATGGGGATGGCATTGAATCTATAAATTACCTTGGGGAGTATGGCCATTTTCACGATATTGATTCTTCCTATCCATGAGCATGGTATGTTCTTCCATTTGTTTGTGTCCTCTTTGATTTCACTGAGCAGTGGTTTGTAGTTCTCCTTGAAGAGGTCCTTTACATCCCTTGTAAGTTGGATTCCTAGGTATTTGATTCTTTTTGAAGCAATTGTGAATGGAAGTTCATTCCTGATTTGGCTCTCTGTTTGTCTGTTACTGGTGTATAAGAATGCTTGTGATTTTTGCACATTAATTTTGTATCCTGAGACTTTGCTGAAGTTGCTTATCAGCTTAAGGAGATTTTGGGCTGAGACAATGGGGTTTTCTAAATATACAATCATGTCATCTGCAAACAGGGACAATTTGACTTCTTCTTTTCCTAACTGAATACCCTTGATTTCTTTCTCTTGCCTGATTGCCCTAGCCAGAACTTCCAACACTATGTTGAATAGGAGTGGTGAGAGAGGGCATCCCTGTCTTGTGCCAGTTTTCAAAGGGAATTTTTCCAGTTTTTGCCCATTCAGTATGATATTGGCTGTGGGTTTGTCATAGATAGCTCTTATTATTTTGAGGTACGTTCCATCAATACCGAATTTATTGAGCGTTTTTAGCATGAAGGGCTGTTGAATTTTGTCAAAAGCCTTTTCTGCATCTATTGAGATAATCATGTGGTTCTTGTCTTTTGTTCTGTTTATATGCTGGATTGTGTTTATTGATTTGCGAATGTTGAACCAGCCTTGCATCCCAGGGATGAAGCCCACTTGATCATGGTGGATAAGCTTTTTGATGTGTTGCTGAATCCGGTTTGCCAGTATTTTATTGAGGATTTTTGCATCGATGTTCATCAGGGATATTGGTCTAAAATTCTCTTTTTTTGTTGTGTCCTTGCCAGGCTTTGGTATCAGGATGATATTGGCCTCATAAAATGAGTTAGGGAGGATTCCCTCTTTTTCTATTGATTGGAATAGTTTCAGAAGGAATGGTACCAACTCCTCCTTGTACCTCTGGTAGAATTCAGCTGTGAATCCATCTGGTCCTGGACTTTTTTTGGTTGGTAGGCTATTAATTGTTGCCTCAATTTCAGAGCCTGCTATTGGTCTATTCAGGGATTCAACTTCTTCCTGGTTTAGTCTTGGAAGAGTGTAAGTGTCCAGGAAATTATCCATTTCTTCTAGATTTTCCAGTTTATTTGCGTAGAGGTGTTTATAGTATTCTCTGATGGTAGTTTGTATTTCTGTGGGGTCGGTGGTGATATCCCCTTTATCATTTTTAATTGCGTCGATTTGATTCTTCTCTCTTTTCTTCTTTATTAGTCTGGCTAGTGGTCTGTCAATTTTGTTGATCTTTTCAAAAAACCAACTCCTGGATTCATTGATTTTTTGGAGGGTTTTTTGTGTCTCTATCTCCTTCAGTTCTGCTCTGATCTTAGTTATTTCTTGCCTTCTGCTAGCTTTCGAATGTGTTTGCTCTTGCTTCTCTAGTTCTGTTAATTGCAATGTTAAAGTGTCAATTTTGCATCTTTCCTGCTTTCTCTTGTGGGCATTTAGTGCTATAAATTTCCCTCTACACACTGCTTTAAATGTGTCCCAGAGATTCTGGTATGTTGTATCTTTGTTCTCATTGGTTTCAAAGAACATCTTTATTTCTGCCTTCATTTCGTTATGTACCCAGTAGTCATTCAGGAGCAGGTTGTTCAGTTTCCATGTAGTTGAGCGGTTTTGAGTGAGTTTCTTAGTCCTGAGTTCTAGTTTGATTGCACTGTGGTCTGAGAGACAGTTTGTTATAATTTCTGTTCTTGTACATTTGCTGAGGAGTGCTTTACTTCCAATTACGTGGTCAATTTTGGAGTAAGTATGATGTGGTGCTGAGAAGAATGTATATTCTGTTGATTTGGGGTGGAGAGTTCTCTAGATGTCTATTAGGTCTGCTTGCTGCAGAGATGAGTTCAATTCCTGGATATCCTTGTTAACTTTCTGTCTCGTTGATCTGTCTAATGTTGACAGTGGAGTGTTGAAGTCTCCCATTATTATTGTATGGGAGTCTAAGTCTCTTTGTAAGTCTCTAAGGACTTGCTTTATGAATCTGGGTGCTCCTGTATTGGGTGCATATATATTTAGGATAGTTAGCTCTTCCTGTTGAATTGATCCCTTTACCATTATGTAATGGCCTTCTTTGTCTCTTTTGATCTTTGATGGTTTAAAGTCTGTTTTATCAGAGACTAGTATTGCAACCCCTGCTTTTTTTTGTTCTCCATTTGCTTGGTAAATCTTCCTCCATCCCTTTATTTTGAGCCTATGTATGTCTCTGCGTATGAGATGGGTCTCCTGAATACAGCAGACTGATGGGTCTTGACTCTTTATCCAGTTTGCCAGTCTGTGTCTTTTAATTGGAGCATTTAGTCCATTTACATTTAAGGTTAATATTGTTATGTGTGAACTTGATCCTGCCATTATGATATTAACTGGTTATTTTGCTCATTAGATGATGCAGTTTCTTCCTAGCCTCAATGGTCTTTACATTTTGGCATGTTTTTGCAATGGCTGGTACCGGTTGTTCCTTTCCATGTTTAGTGCTTCCTTCAGGGTCTCTTGTAAGGCAGGCCTAGTGGTGACAAAATCTCTAAGCATTTGCTTATCTGTAAAGGATTTTATTTCTCCTTCACTTATGAAACTTAGTTTGGCTGGATATGAAATTCTGGGTTTAAAATTCTTTTCTTTAAGAATGTTGAATATTGGCCCCCACTCTCTTCTGGCTTGTAGAGTTTCTGCTGAGAGATCTGCTGTTAGTCTGATGGGCTTCCCTTTGTGGGTAACCCGACCTTTCTCTCTGGCTGCCCTTAAGATTTTTTCCTTCATTTCAACTTTGGTGAATCTGGCAATTATGTGTCTTGGAGTTGCTCTTCTCGAGGAGTATCTTTGTGGCGTTCTCTGTATTTCCTGGATTTGAATGTTGGCCTGCCCTACTAGGTTGGGGAAGTTCTCCTGGATGATATCCTGAAGAGTGTTTTCCAACTTGGTTCCATTTTCCCCCTCACTTTCAGGCACCCCAATCAGACGTAGATTTGGTCTTTTTACATAATCCCATACTTCTTGCAGGCTTTGTTCATTTCTTTTTCTTCTTTTTTCTTTTGGTTTCTCTTCTCGCTTCATTTCATTCATTTGATCCTCAATCGCTGATACTCTTTCTTCCAGTTGATCGAGTCGGTTACTGAAGCTTGTGCATTTGTCACGTATTTCTCGTGTCATGGTTTTCATCTCTTTCATTTCGTTTAGGACCTTCTCTGCATTAATTACTCTAGCCATCAATTCTTCCACTTTTCTTTTCAAGATTTTTAGTTTCTTTGCGCTGGGTACGTAATTCCTCCTTTAGCTCTGAGAAATTTGATGGACTGAAGCCTTCTTCTCTCATCTCGTCAAAGTCATTCTCCGTCCAGCTTTGATCCGTTGCTGGCGATGAGCTGCACTCCTTTGCCGGGGGAGATGCGCTCTTATTTTTTGAATTTCCAGCTTTTCTGCCCTGCTTTTTCCCCATCTTTGTGGTTTTACCTGCCTCTGGTCTTTGATGATGGTGATGTACTGATGGGGTTTTGGTGTAGGTGTCCTTCCTGTTTGATAGTTTTCCTTCTAACAGTCAGGACCCTCAGCTGTAGGTCTGTTGGAGATTGCTTGAGGTCCACTCCAGACCCTGTTTGCCTGGGTATCAGCAGCAGAGGCTGCAGAAGATAGAATATTTCTGAACAGCGAGTGTACCTGTCTGATTCTTGCTTTGGAAGCTTCCTCTCAGGGGTGTACTCCACCCTGTGAGGTGTGGGGTGTCAGACTGCCCCTAGTGGGGGATGTCTCCCAGTTAGGCTACTCAGGGGTCAGGGACCCACTTGAGCAGGGAGTCTGTCCCTTCTCAGATCTCAACCTCCGTGTTGGGAGATCCACTGCTCTCTTCAAAGCTGTCAGACAGAGTCGTTTGCGTCTGTGCAGAGGTGTCTGTGTGTCTTAGTTTACTGTGCCCTGTCCCCAGAGGTGGAGTCTACTGAGACAGGCAGGTTTCCTTGAGCTGCTGTGAGCTCCACCCAGTTCGAGCTTCCCAGCAGCTTTGTTTACCTACTTAAGCCTCAGCAATGGCGGGCGCCCCTCCCCCAGCCTCGCTGCTGCCTTGCCGGTAGATCACAGACTGCTGCGCTAGCAATGAGGGAGGCTCCGTGGGTGTGGGACCCTCCCGGCCAGGTGTGGGATATGATCTCCTGGTGTGCCTGTTTCCTAAAGCGCAGTATTGGGGTGGGAGTTACCCGATTTTCCAGGTGTTGTGTGTCTCAGTTCCCCTGGCTGGGAAAGGGACTCCCTTCCCCCTTGCGCTTCCCAGGTGAGGCAATGCCTCGCCCTGCTTCAGCTCTCGCTGGTCGGGCTGCAGCAGCTGACCAGCACCGATCGTCCGGCACTCCCCAGTGAGATGAACCCAGTACCTCAGATGAAAATGCAGAAATCACCGGTCTTCTGTGTCGCTCGCGCTGGGAGTTGGAGACTGGAGCTGCTCCTATTCGGCCATCTTGCTCCGCCCCCGTCAACACTGATTTTTGCAAAGAATTTTTGGCTGAGCCTCCAAAAACAATTGCAACAAAAACAAAAATAGATGAGTGGGACCTAATTAAAATAAATATCTTTTGCGCAGTAAAATAAACTATCAACAGAGCAAATAGACAACTTACAGCATGAGAGAAGATATTTATAAACTATGCATCTGACAAGGGCCTAATACCCAGAATCTATAGGGAACTTAAAGAAATTAACAAACAAAAACCAAATAATCCCGTTAAAAATGGGCAAAGAACATGAACAGATGCTTCTCAAAAGAAGACACACAAGTGGCCAACAAACATGAAAAAATGCACAGCATCACTAATCATCAAAGAAATGCAAATCAAAACCACAATGATATACCTACCATCTCACACTAGTTGGAATGGCTGTTTTTTAAAAATTGGAAACAAACAGATGCTGGTGAGGCTTTGAAAGAAAAGGAATGCTTATACAATGTTGGTATGACTGTAAATTCGACCATCCATTGTGGAAAGCAGTCTGAAGATTTCTCAAAGAACTTAAAACAGAACTACCATTTGACCCAGGAATTCCATTACTTGATATATACCCCATAGAAAATAAATCATCATATCGAAGAGATACATGCATTCATATATTCATCACTGCACTATTTACAATAGCAAAGACATGAAATCAACCCAGGTGCTCCTCAATGGTAGATTGGATAAAGAAAATGTGGTACATATACACTATGAAATACTATGCAGCTATAAAAAGAATGAAATATCACCTATACAGCAACATGGATGCATCTGGAGGCCATAATCCTAAGCAGAGTAGCACAAGAACAGAAAACCAAATACCGCATGTTCTTATTTGTAAGTGGTAGCTAAGCATTGAGCACACATGGTCATAAGTACGGGAACAATAGACACTGTGGACTACAGAAGGGTGGGGTTGGGTGTAAAAAAGTATGTATTGAATACTATGCTCACTACCAGGTGACAGAAACTGTACTCCAAATGTGAGCATCATGCAATATTCCCATGTAACAAATCTGCACATGTACCTGTTGCATCTAAAATAAAACTTGAAATTAAAAAAATATGGATTCAAATAATTTAATAGATCTGGGTATTCTGAGTTTTTTTTTCTTGTGAGCCTTGATAACACTGTGTCTTTTAAGGAATTTTTTTTTAGTTTTATTGAAGTTGTTGAATTTATAGGCATAAAAGTGTTTGTATTATCCCTTTTTTATAGTTTAATATCTGCCAAGTCTATTGAGATGCCTTCCCTACTGCATTTATGATACTGATAATTTATTACCTCTAAGTTTTTTGTTTCTTTGAGGAAATTACTCTAGCTGGAGTTTTATTAATTTTATCAATCTTTCCAAGGAATAGCTTTTAGCTTAATTGATTTTCTTTTCTTTTTTTAAATTATACTTTAAGTTATGGGATACATGTGCAGAACGTGCAGGTTTGTTACATAGGTATACGTGTGCCGTGGCGGTTTGCTGCACCCATCAACCCATCATCTAGGTTTTAAGCCCCACATGCATTAGGTATTTGTCCTAATGCTCTCCCTCTCCTTGTCCCCCACCCCAGGACAGGCCCCAGTGTGTGATGTTTCCCTCCCTGTGTTCATGTGTTCTCATTGTTCAACTCCCACTTATGAGTGAGAACATGTGGTGTTTGGTTTTCTGTTCCTGTGTTAGTTTGCTCTCCTGTTTGAAGTGTCTCTTGACCCCTGCTGGGAGGGCTCTCCCAGTCAGGAGGCACGGGGATCAGGGACCCACTTGAGGAGGCTGTCTGTCCCTCAGCAGAGCTCGAGCGCTGTGCTGGGAGATCTGCTCTCTTCAGAGCTGGCAGGCAGGAACGTTTAAGTCCGCTGAAGCTGTGCCCACAGCCACCCCTTCCTTCAGGTGCTCTATCCCAGGGAGATAGGAGTTTTATCTATAAGCCCCTGACTTGGGCTGCTGCCTTTCTTTCAGAGATGCTCTGCCCAGAGAGGAGGAATCTAGAGAGGCAGCCTGGCTACAGGGGCTTTGCACCCCACTGTGGTGGGCTTTGCTCAGTCCGAACTTCCTGGTGGCTTTACACTGTGAGGGGAAAACTGCTTACTGAAGCCTCGGTGATGATAGATGCCCCTCTCGCAACCAAGCTTGAGTGTCCCAGGTCAACCTCAGACTGCTGTGCTGGCAGTGAGAATTTCTAGCCAGTGGATCTTAGCTTGTTGGGCTCTGTGGGAGGTGGGATCCACTGCACAAGACCACTCAGCTCCCTGGCTTCAGCCCCCTTTCTAGGGGAGTGAATGGTTCTGTCTCACTGGTGTTCCAGCCAACACTGGGGTACAAAAAAATAACTCCTGCAGCTAGCTCAGTGTCTGCCCAAATGGCTGCCCAGCTTTGTGCTTGAAACCCAAGGCCCTGGTGGTGTAGGCACCCAAGGGAATCTCCTGGTCTGTGGGTTGTGAAGACTGGGAAAAACGTAGTATCTGGGCCGGATAGCTCTGTCCCTCACAGCACAGTCCCTCATGGCTTCCCTTGGCTAGGGGAGGGAGTTCCCCGACCCCTTGTGCTTCCCGGGTGAGGCAATGCCTCACCCTGCTTCTGCTCGCTCTCCATGGGCTGCACCCACTGTCTAACCTGTCCCAATGAGATGAGCTGGGTACCTCAGTTGGAAATGCAGAAATCACCTGCCTTGTGCATTGGTCTGTTGGTCTTGCTGGGAACTGTAGACCAGAGCTATTCCTATTTGGTCATCTTGCCTGGATAGCCACATTTTAAAAATCCATTTATCTGTTGATGGACACAGATTACTTCCAAATCTTAGCTATTGTGAACAATGCTGCAACAAACATGCAAGTGTAGCTATTCCCTCCGTGTACTGATTTCCTTTCTTTTGGGTATATTTCCAGCAGTGGGATTGCTAGATCATATGGTAGCTCTATTTTTAGTGTTTTGTTTGTTTGTTTGTTTTGTTTTTTGTTTGCTTTGATGGAGTTTCACTGTGTCTTCCAGGCTGGAGTGCAGTGGCACAATCTCGGCTCACTGCATTCTCCACCTCCTGGGTTTAAGCAATTCTTGCCTCAGCCTCCCGAGTATCTGGGATTTCAGGCACCCACCACCATACCCAGCTAATTTTTTTTTTGTATTTTTAGTAGAGTCAGAGTTTCACCATCTTGGCCAGGCTGATCTTGAACTCCTGACCTTGTGATCCACCCACCTCAGCCTCCCAAAGTGCTGGAATTACAAGTGTGAGCCACCGCACCTGTGCTACTTTTACTTTTTTGAGGAACCTCCAAACTCTTCTCCATAGTACTTGCACCAGTTTATATTCCCACCAACAGTGTATAAGAGTTCCCTTTTCTTCACATTCTCTCCAGTATTTGTTATTGCCTGTCTTTTGGATATTAGCCATTTTAAGTGGGGTGAGATGATAACTCATTGTACTTTTTATTTGAATTTGTCTGATGATCAATGATGTCGAGCACCTTTTCGTGTGCCTGTTTGCCATTTGTATGTCTTCTTTTAAAAAATGTCTATTCAAATCATTTTTGGTTGGATTATTAGATTTTTTTCCCATAAAGTTGTTTGAACTCCTTGTATATTATGGTTATCACTTGTCAGATGGGCTGTTTGCAGATATTTAGTTTTCTCCTATTCTGTGGGTTGTCTTCTCACTTTATTGATTGTATCCTTTACTGTGCAGAATTTTTTTTTTTTTTTAACTTGATGGGATCCCATTTGTCCATGTTTGCTTTGGTTACTGTGTTTGTGGGGTATTGCTCAAGAAGTGCTCATCCAGACCATCCAGGCTCATCCAGATGGTAAATAAACTGGATTTACCATCCAGTAAATATCCTAGAGATATTTACTTATGTTTTCTTGTAATAGTTTCATACTTTAAGGTCTTAGTTGTAAGTCTTTAATCCATTTTGATTCGATTTTTGTATATGGCAAAAGATAGGGGTATAAGTTTCATATTTTTTTCTGCATATGGATATCTAGTTTTCCCAGCACAACTTATTGAAGAGACTGTCTTTTCCCCAGTGCGTGTTCTTGGCACCTTTGTTGAAAGTGACTCCACTGTAGATGTGTGGATTTGCTTCTGGGTTCTATATTCTGTTACATAGCTATTGCTCTATGTGTGTGTGTTTATGCCCACACCATGCTGTTTTGGTTACTATAGCCCTGTTGTATAATTTGAAGCCAGGTAATGTGATTCCTCCAGTTTTGTTGTTTTTCTTAGGATAGCTTTGGCTATTCTGGGTCTTTTGTAATTTTACATAAATTTTAGAATTGTTTTTTCCATTTCTTTGAAGAATGTCATTGGTATTTTGATAGAGATTGCGTTGAATCTGTAGATTGCTTTTGTTAGTATGGACATTTTTAACAATATTGATTCTCCTGATACATGTACATAAATTTCTTTTTTTCATTTTTTGATATCCTCTTCAATTTCCTTAACAGTGTTTTATAATTTTCATTCAAGAGATCTTTCACTTCTTTGGTTAATTCCTAGATATTTAATTTTATGTGTGGCTATTGTAAATGGAAATACTTTTTAAAATTTCTTTTTCACATTGTTCACTGTTGGCATATAGTAATGCTACTGATTTTTGTATGTTTATTTTGTATCACGCAACTTTACTGAATTTGTTTATCAGTTCTAATAGTTTCCTTGTGTAGTCTTTAGGTTTTTCCAAATACAAGTTCATATTATCAGCAAACAAGGATAATTTGACTTCTTCCTTTTCAATTTGCATATTCTTTATATGTTTCTCCTGTCAGATTGCTCTAGCTAGGACTTCCAGTACTATGTTGAATAACATTGGTGACAGTGGGCATTCTCATCATATTTTAGATGTTAGAGGAAAGGACTTCAGATTTTCCCCATTCAGTATGATACTAGCTGTTGGTCTACTGTATATGTTTTTTTAAATATATGTCAATAATTTTTCAGGAACAGGTGATTTTTGGTTACAGGGGTTTCCCCTTAGTGGTGATTTCTGAGATTTTGGTGCACCCATCGCCTGGGCAGTGTACAATGTGCCCAATGTATAGTCTTTTATCCCTTACCCCCGCCCACCTTTCCCCCTCTGAGCCCCCACAATTCATTATATCATTCTTATGCCTTTGTGTTTTCATAGCGTAGCTCCCACTTATAAGTGAGAACATAAGATATTTGATTTTCCATTCCTGAGTTACCTCACTTAGAATAATAGTCTCTAACTCCATCCAAGTTGCTGTGAATGTCATTATTTCATTCCATTTTATAGCTGAGTAGTATTTTGTGGTATAGATATACCACATTTTTCTTTATCTACACATTGGATGATGGGCATTTAGACTGGTTCCATACTTTTGCAATTGTGAATTGTACTACTATAAACATGCATGTGCAACTGTCTTTTTCATAAAGACTTATTTTCCTTTGGGTAAATATTGAGTAGTGGGATTACTGTACCAAATGGTAGTTCTATTTTTAGTTCTTAAGGATCCTCCATAGTGTTTTCCATAGTGGTTGTACTAGTTTACATTCCCAACAGCAATGTAAAATTGTTCCCTTTTCACCACATCCATGCCAAAATCTATTGTTTTTGTTTTTTAATTATGGCCATTCTTGCAGGAGTAAGGTGGTATCTCATGGCTTTAATTTGCATTTCCTCAATAATTAGTGATGTTGAGTATTTTTAATGTGTTTTTTAACTATTTGTCTGTCTTTTGAGAATTGTCTATTCATGTCCTTTGCCCACTTTTTGATGCAATTGTTTGTTATTTGCTGATTTGAGTTCCTTATAGATTCTAGATATTAGTCCTTTGTGAGATGTTTAGTTTGTGACTATTTTCTCCCATTCTGTGGGTTGTCTGTTTACTCTGCTGATTATTTCTTTTGCTGTGCAGAAGCATTTTAGTTTAATTAGGTTCCATCTATTTATTTTTGTTTTTGTTGCATTTGCTTTTTGGTTCTTGGCCATGAACTCTTTACCTAAGCCAATGTCTAGAAGACTTTTTCTGATGTTGAACATTTTCTCATACACCTATTTGTCATTTGTTATGTCTTCTTTTGAGAAATGTCTTTTCAGGTCCTTTGCGCTTTCCTAAATTGTTTTTCTGCTATTGAGTTGTATGAGGTCTTCATACACTTTGGATATTAATCTTTTATCAGATAAATGATTTGCAAATTTTTTTCCAATCCATAAGTTGCCTTTTCATTCTGTTGATTTTTCCTTAAGAGCCAGAAATGTGTCTGATTCAAAGAGCCTGGTACAGAGTACAGAGATTACATGATCTCACTCACATGTGGAAGCTAAAATAAGTTCCTCTCATAGAAGTATAAAGCAGAGTAGAAGTCATTAGAGGCTGGAAAGAGTAGGAAAAAGGTGAAGATAGAGAGAGATTTGTTAAAGAACATAACATTTCAGTTCTAGTGTTTCATGGCACTGTAAGATGACTATAGTTAACAATGGTATATTGTATATTTTCAGATAGAGGATATTGAATGTTCCCAGCATAAAGAAATGATAAATATTTATGATGAATATACTATATTCATCTGATTATTATACATTGTGTATGTCAAAACATCACTATGTACCCCATAGTCTGTGCAATTATTATGTGTTAATTAAAAGTAAGTAAATAAAGTTTTAGAAGGAAGTTCTTTTTAAAAATTCAATGACATTCTGGAAGAATAGAAAACTTGAAGATCCTAGGGAGTGCTTTTGAGAAGTGCTAGTCGAGTCTGCAGGGCATCCTCAAAGGATGCTAGCTGATCACAACACCCAAGTCCTTTTGAATATCTGGAAAGCCTTCCCAAGAAGGATGGTTGCAAACAATCCCAGATGGTGAACGCTACAATAAATACCTAACTCTTCAGTGCCCAGACACAGAGGAACATCTGCTAGCATCAACAGCATCCAGGAAAACATGACCTCACCAAATACATGAAAAAAGGCAACAAAGACCAATTTTAGAGATATAGAAATATGTGACCTTTCAGACACAGAATTTGAAATAGCTGTGTTGAGAAAACACAAAGAAATTCAAGAAAACACAGAGAAGGAATTAAGAATTCTATCAGATAAATTTAACAAAGAGATTCAAATAATTCAAATAATTCAAGTAGAAATAAGCTGAAAAATGCAATTGACATACAGAATAATGCATCAGAATCATTTAATAGCAGAATGGCTCAAGCAGAAGAATTAGTGAGCTTGAAGACAGGCTATTTGAAAATACACAGATGAGATGAGAGAAAAAAGAACAAAAGAGAATGAAGCACAACTACAGGATTTTAAAAATAGCCTCAAAGGGCAAACCTAAGAGGTATTAGCCTTAAAGAGGAGGTAGAGAAAGAGATGAGGTAGAAAGTTTATTCAAAGGGATAATAACAGAGAACTTCCCAAAAGTAGAGAACGGTATCAATATCCAAATACAAGAAGGTTATAGAACACCAAGCAGATTTACCCAAAGAAGATTACCTCAAGGCATTTAATCAAACTCTCCAAGGTCAAGGATAAAGAAAGGATCCTAAAAGCAGGAAGAGAAAAGAAACAAATAACATACAATGGAGCTCCAATATGTCTGGCAGCAGACTTTTCAGTGGAAACCTTACAGGCCAGGAGAGAGTGACATGACATATTTAAAGTAGTAAAGGAAAAAAACTTTTACCCTAGAATAGTATATCTGGTGAAAATATCTTTCAAACATGAAGGCAAAATACTTTCCCTGGCAAACAAAAGCTGAGGGATTTTTATCAACACCAGACATGTCCTACAGGAAATGCTAAACAGAGTACTTCAATCAGAAAGAAAAAGATGTTAATGAGCAATAAGAAATCATCTGGAAAGGGGAGCAGCAAAGATGGCCAAAGAGAATCAACTCTGCTCTGCGGCTCCCACCAAGAAAAACAAAAACGGTGAGTGAATTCTGCATCTTCAATTGAGGTACAAAGGTTCTCTCAATGGGACTGCTTAAGCAGTTGTTGCAATCTACAGAGAGTGAGAAAAAGCAGGGTGGAGCAAGGGCCTATCTAGGAGGTGCACAAAGCAAAGGGAGCTCCCTTCCCCAGCCAAGGGCAGTGGTGAAGGATTGTGCTACCCCTCCCTTAAAACAATGCTTTTTCCATGGATCCTTGGAACCCGCAGATCAGGAGGTCCCCTCATGAGCACATGCCACCAGGGCCTTGGGGCCCAAGTGCAGAGCTGTGGAGACACAAGATGGTGGTTGGGTGGGCAGCCACTTGAGCAAGCACTGAGATATATAAGTATTTGCAAACTATGGCTCTGGGAACTCCGGTGAGGCAGGAGACCAGTCCATTCCTATGGGAAGGGGGCTGAAGCCAGGAAGCCAAGCAGCCTCATTCCCATGGATCTTCACAAGCTAAAACTCATGGGCTTGGAATTCCCACTGGCCAGTGCAGCAGGCTGGAAACTGCCTACGAATACCGAGTTCCCAGCAGGAAGGGGTGGCCACCATCACTGTGGCTCCAGTCAGCCGTTTTCCCCTCCTGCTAGGGCCTGTGAGACTGGGAAGTTTGGACCAGGAGCAATTCCCCACAGCATAGCACAGTGGTTGGGTCACTTTGTGGCCAGACTGCTTCTTTACGCGAGACCCTGATCCACTCCTTCTCATTGGGCAGGGCCTCCCTGTGGGAATTTCAGCGTCCCCAACCAGGGGTTTATGGACAGAATGCTGATATCCGTGAGAGGGACCCTTAGGAGGAGGGGAGGCTGCAATATCATGGATTAGCGGTCTTAATCTTTTCTGCTAGCTGACTCTGAAGAGTTAGGGCAACCTGGACGAGGGGGATCCCCCAAACACAGCATCCTCACTTCACTAAGGGGCAGACAGACTGCTTATTTAAGCAGGTCCCCGATCCTGCTCCTTCTGACTGGATGAGACCTTCCAACAGGAGTTTCCAGACACCTCATACAGGAGCATTCCGGCCAGCATCAGGTTGGTGCCCCTCTAGGACAGAACTCCCACAGAAAGGAGCAGGCTGCCATCTTGGCTGGTCTGCAGTCTCAGTTGGTGATACCTCCAGGGGCAGAAGGGACCCAGGTAAACAGGGTATGGAGTGGACTCCCAGCAAACTGCAGCAGCACTAAGGAAGAGAAGCCTGACTGCTAAAAGAAAAACAGAAAGCAACAATGACAACAACATCAACAAAAAAGGCCCCACAAAACCGCATCCAAAGGTCAACAGCCTCAAAGGTCAAAGGTAGATAAACCCATGAAGGTGAGAAAGAATCAATGCAAAAATGCTGAAAAGTCAAAAAGCCAGAGTGCCTCTTCTCCTCCAGATGATTTCAGCATGTCTCCAGCGAGGGTACAGAACTGGGATGAGGCTGAGATGGACAAACTGACAGAAGTAGGCTTCAGAAGATGGGTAATAACAAACTTCATTGAGCTAAAGGAGTATGTTCTAACTAATTGCCAAGAAGCTAAGCACCATGATAAAGCATTACAGGAGCTGTTAACCAGAATAACCAGTTTAGAGAGGAACATAAGTTATCTGATGTAGTTGAAAAACACATGAGAACTTCACAATGCAAACACAAGTATCAAGAGCTGAATAGACCACACAGAAGAAAGGATATCAGAGCTTGAAGACTATTTTGATGAAATAAGGCAGACAGACAAGGTTAGAGAAAAAAGAATGAAAAGGAACCAACAAAACCTCTGAGAACTATGGGATTATGTTTAAAGACCAAGCCTGTGACTGATAGGGATACCTGAAAGAGACAGGGAGAATGGAACCAAGTTGGAAAACACACTTCAGGACATCATCCAGGAGAAGTTACCCAACCTAGCAGCACAGGCCAACATTCAAATTAAGGAAACCCAGAGAACCCCAATAAGATACTCCATGAGAAGAACAAGCCAAAGACACATAATCATCAGATTCTCTTAAGATCAAAATGAAGGAAAAATTGTTAAGGGAACCAGGGAAAAGGCCAGGTCATCTATAAATAGAAGTCCATCAGACTAACAGAAGACCTCTCAGCACAAACTCTACAAGCCCAAAGAGATTGGGTGCCGAAATTCAACATTTCTAAAGAAAAGAATTTTCAACCTAGAATTTCACATTTGGCCAAACTAAGTTTCATGAGTGAAGGAGAAGTAAAGTCTTTTTCTGATAAGCAAATGCTGAAGGAATTCATCACCACCAGAACTGCCTTGCAAGAGCTCCTGAAGGAGACACTAAATATGAAAACAAAACAAAACAAAACAAAACATTACTAGTCACTACAGAAACACACTGAAGTACACAGAGCAGTGATACTATGAAGCAACTACATCAAGTCTTCAAAATAACCAGCCAGCTAAAATCATTATTTCAGGGTCAAATTCACACAGAACAATATTAACCTTAAATGTAAATGGGCCAAATGCCCAAATTAAAAGACATAGAATGCAAGCTGGATAAAGACTCAAGATCCATCAGTGTGCTGTATTAAAGAGACCCATCTCACATGCAAAGATACACATAGACTCAAAATAAAAGGATGGAGGAAAATTTACTAAGCAAATGGAAAAAAGCAGGGCTTGCAAACCTAGTTTCTGACAAAACCGACTTTAAACCAACAAAAATGAAAAAAGGCAAAGAAGGGCAGTACATAATGGCAAAGGGGTCAATTCAACAAGAAGAAATAACTATTCTAAGT
This sequence comes from Macaca thibetana thibetana, assembly GCF_024542745.1. Taxonomy (NCBI): domain Eukaryota; kingdom Metazoa; phylum Chordata; class Mammalia; order Primates; family Cercopithecidae; genus Macaca; species Macaca thibetana. The sequence continues at coordinate 54,808,907 of NC_065598.1, forward strand.
ATATATGCACCCAATACAGGAGCACCCAGATTCATAAAACAAGTTCTTATAGACCTACAAAGAGACTTACATTCCCACACAGTAACAGTGGGAGGCATTAACACCCCACTGTCAATATTAGATCATTGAGACAGAAAATTAACAAAGACATTCAGGACTTGAACTCAGCTCTGGATAAGTGAACCTGATAAATATCTACAGAACTCTCCACCCCAAAACAACAGCATATACATTCTTCTCATCACCACATGACACTTACTCTAAAATTAATTGCATAATTGGAAGTAAATCACCCTCAGAAAGTTCAAAAGAATTAAAATCATAACAAATAGTCTCTCAGACAACAGCACAATCAAATTAAAACTCAAGATTAAGAAACTCACTCAAAGACCACACAACTACATGGAAATTGAACAACATGATCCTGAATGACTTCTGGGTAAATAATGAAATTAAGGCAGAAAACAAGAAGTTCTTTGAAATTAATGAGAACAGAGACAATGTACCAGAATCTCTAAGACACAGCTAAAGTAGTGGTAAGAAGGAAATTTATAGCACTGAATGCCCACATCAAAAAGCTAGAAAAATCTCAAATCGACACCCTACCATCACAACTAAAAGAACTAGAAAACCAAGAGCAAACAAACCCCAAAGCTAGCAGAATTCAAGAAATAAACAAGCTTAGAGTGTAACTGAAGGAGAAAGAGACATGAAAAACCCCTCCAAAAATGGATGAATCCAGGAGCCAGTTTTCTGAAAAAATTAATAAAAAGTATAGACTGCTCCTAGACTAATGAAGAAGAAAAGAGAGAAGAATCAAGTAGACACAATAAAAAAATGATAAAGGGAATATCACCACTGACCCCACCGAAATACAAACAACCGTCAGAGAGTACTATAAACACCTCTATGCAAATAAACTAGAAAATCCAGAAGAAATGGATAAATTCCTGGACACATGCACCCTCCCAAGACTGAACCAGATAGAAGTTGAATCCTTGAATAGACCAATAACAAGTTCTGAAATTGAGGCAGTCATCAATAGCCTAACAACCAAAAAAAGCCCAGGACCAGATGGATTTACAACTGAATTCTACCAGAATTACAAAAAGGAGCTGATACCTTTTCTTCTGAAACTATTCCAGACAATTGAAATGGAGGAACTCCTCCCTAATTCATTCTCTGAAGCCAGCATCATCCTGATACCAAACTTGGCAGAAATACAACAAAAATAGAAAACCTCAGGCCAATATCCCTAGTGAACATTGATGCAAAAATTCTCAATAAAATACTGGCAAAAAGAATCTACCAGCACATCTAAAAGCTTATCTGCCATGAATAAGTTGACTTCATCTCTGGGATGCAATTGCAGCTGGTTCAATATACCCAAATCAATAGACCTAATTTACCACATAAACAGATCTAAAGACAAAAACCACATGATTATCTCAATAGATGCTGAAAAGAGCTTGATAAAATTCAACATCCCTTCATGTTAAAAGCTTTCAATAAAATAGGTAATGAAGGAACATGACTCAAAATAATAAGAGTGATACAGGAAAAAACCCACAGCCAATATCAAAATGAATGGGCAAAAGCTGGAAGCATTCCCCTTGAAAACTGGCACAAGACAAGGATGACCTCTCCCACCACTCCTACCCAACATAATATTAAACGTTCTGGCTAGGGCACTGAGGCAAGAGAAAGAAATAAAGAGTATTCGAATAAGAAGAGAGAAAGTCAAACTGTCTTGTGTGCAGATGACATGATAGAAAACCCCATCATCTCAGCCCAAAATCTTCTTCAGCTGATAAGCAACTTCAGCAAAGTCTCAGGATACAAAATCAATATGCAAAAGTCACAAGGATTTCTATACACCAACAACAGGCAAGCAGAGAGCCAAATAATGAATGAACCCCCATTCAAGATTGCTATGAAAGGAATAAAATACCTAGGAATACAGTTAACAGGGAAGTGAAAGACCTCTTCAAGGAGAACTACAAACCACTGCTCAAGGAAATTAGAGAGGACACAAACAAATGGAAAACTATTCCACGTTCATGAATAGGAAGAATCAACATTATGAAAATGGGTATATTGCCCAAAGTAATTTGTAGATTCAATGCTATTCCCATTAAACTACCATTGACATTCTTCGAAAAATTTGAAGAAACTACTTTAAAATTCATATGGAACCAAATAAGAGCCTGTACAGCCAAGACAGTCATGCTACCTGACTTCAAAGTATACTACAAGGCTACAGTAACCAAAACAGCATGGTACTGGCACAAAAACAGACACATGGACTGATGGAACAGAATAGAGAACTCAGAAATACGACCATACATCTACAACAATCTAATTTTTGTCAAACCTGACAAAAACAAACAATGGGGAAAGGATTCCCTATTTAATAAATGGTGTTAAGAGAACTGGCTAACCATATGCAGAAAATTGAAACTGGTCCCCTTTCTTACACCTTATATGAAAATTAATTCAAGATGGATTAAAGACTTAAATATAAAATCCCAAACTATAAAAACCCTAGAAGAAAACCTCAGCAATACCATTCAGGACATAGGCATGGGCAAAGATTTCATGATGAAATCACCAAAAGCAACTGCAACAAAAGCCAAAATTGACAAATGGGATCTAATTAAACTAAAGAGCTTCTGCACAGCAAAAGAAACTATCATCAGAGTGAACAGACAACCTAGAAAGTGGTAAAAAAAATTTTGAGAAGAGTCTAATATCCAGAATCTACAAGGAACTTAAACAAATTTGCAAGAAAAAAACAACCCCATTAAAAAGTAGGCAAAGGACACAGACACTTTCAAAAGAAGACATTCTTGCAGCCAAACAAGCATGAAAAATAGCTCAACATCATTGATCATTAGAGAAATGCAAATCAAAACCACAGTGAGATACCATCTTATGCCAGTCATAATGGTGATTATTAAAAAGTAAGAAACAATAGATGCTAGCGAGGTCGCAGAGAAATAGGAACACTTTCCCACTGTTGGTGGGAGTGTAAATTAGTTCAACCATTATAGAAGATGGTGTAGCAATTCCTCAAAGATCTAGAACCAGAAATACCATTTCACCCAGCAATTCCATTACTGAGTATATACCCAAAGGACTATAAATCATTCCATTACAGAGATACATGCATGCATATGTTCATTGCAACACTATTCACAATAGCAGACATGGAATCAACCCAAATGCCCATGAACGATAGACTAGATAAAGAAAATGTTGTACGTATACACCACAGAATACTATGCAGCTGTAGAAAGGAATGAGATTATGTCCTTTTCAGGGACATGGGTGGAGCTGGAAGCCATTATCCTCAGCAACCTAATTCAGGAACAGAAAATCAAACACTGCATCTTCTCACTTAAAAGTCAGAGCTGAGCAATGAAAACACATGGACACAGGGAGGGGAACAACAAACACTTGGGCCTGTCCCAGGGTGGGATTGAGGGAGGGAGAGCATTAGAAAAAAATAGCTGATGCATGCTGTCCTTAATACCTAAGTGATGGGTTGATGGGTGCAGCAAACCACCATGGCACACGTTTACCTAAGTAACAAACCTACACATCCTGCACATGTACCCCACATCTTAGAATAAAAATTTTAAAAATGTATAGTCATTTCAATTGATGCTGAAAAAGTATTTAAGGTTCAACATTCCTTCTTAAATAAAAGCCCTCATAAATCTGGGGATAGAAGAAATATGCCTCAACATCATAAAGGCCATATGTGACAGACTCACAGCTAGTATCATACTGAATAGGGAAAAACAAAAAGCCCTATGGAACATAACAAAGATGCCCACTTTCACCATTTTTATTCAACATAGCACTGGAAATCCTAGCTAGAACAATTCAGGTAAGAGAAAGAAATCAAGGGCATCCAGATTGGAAAGGAAGGAGTCAAAGTATCCTTGTTTGCAGATTATATGATCTTATATTTGGAAAAACCTAAAGGCTCACAAAAAACTATTAGAACTAATGAAAGTGTTCAGTAAAGGTGCAAGATATAAAGTCAATATAGAATAATCAGTAGCACTTGTATATGCCAACAGTGAGCAATCTGTAAAAGAAATCAAGAAAGGTATCCCATTTACAATAGCCACAAATAAAATAAAATACCTAATAATTAAGCAAAGAAGTGAAAGATCTCTATAATGAAAACTATGAAACACTAATGAAGAAAATTGAAGAGGACATAGAAAAATGGAAAAATATTTCATGTTCATGGTTTAGAACAATCAGTATTGCTAAAATGTCCATACTATCCAAAGCAATTTACAGATTCAATGCAATTCCTATCAAAATACCAATGACATTCTTCACAAAAGTAGGAAAAAAAATCTAAAATTTGTATGGAACCACAAGGACCCAGGATAGCCAAAGCTATCCTAAGCAAAAAGATCAAAACTGAAGGAATCACATTACTTGACTTCAAAGTATACTGCAGAGCTATAGTAAGCAAAACAGCATGGTACTGGCATAAAAACACACACATAGACCAATGGAGCAGAATAGAGAATCCAGAAACAAATCCATACACCTACAGTTAACTCTTTGCAACAAAGACTCCAAGAATATGCACTGGGGAAAGAATATGCACTGGAGACAGTCTCTTTAATAAATTGTGCTGGGAAAACTGGATATCCATATGCAGAATAAACAAACTAGACCCCTACCTCTTGCTATATACAAAAATCAAATCAAAATCGATTAAAGTCTGAAATCTAACATATTAAACTATGAAAATACTACAAGAATACATTGGGGAAACTCTCCAGGACATTGGTGTGGGCAAAAACTTGAGTAGTATTCCACAAGTACAGGCAACCAAAGCAAACATGGACAAATGGATCACGTTAAGTTACAGAGTTTCTGCACAGCAAAGGAAAAAAATAACAAATTGAAGAGACAACCCACAGAACGGGAGAACATAGTTGCAAACTACTCATATGACACAGAATTAATAACCAGAATATATAAAGAGTTAACTCTATAGCTAAAAATCTAATAATCTAATTAAAAATGGTGAAGAGCTATGAATAGACATTTCTCAAAAGAACACATACAAATCGCAAACGGACATATGTAAGGGTGCTTAACATCATTGATCATCAGAGAAATGCAAATCAAAACTACAATGAGATGTCATCTCACCCCAGTTAAAATGGCTTTTATCCAAAAAGCAGGCAATAACAAGTGCTGACAGGGATGCGGAGAAAAAGGAATCCTCTTAAACTGTTGGTGGGAATGTAAATTAGTACAACCATATGGAGAACAGTTTGGAGGTTCCTCAATAAATTTAAAACAGTGCTACACCGTATAATCCAGCCACCCCACTGCGGGGTATATACCCCACAGAAAGGCAATAAACATATTGAACAGATATCTGCACTCCCATGTTTGTTGCATCACTGTTCACAATAGCCAAGATTTGGAAGCAACCTAAGTGTTCATCAACAGATGAATGGATAAAGAAAATGTGGTATTTGTACACGATTGAGCACTATTCAGCCTAAGAAAGAATGTGATCCAGTCATTTGCAACAACATGGATGGAACTAGTGGTCATTATGTTTGGTGAAATAAACCAGGCACAGAAAGACAAACATCACACGCTATCACTTATTTGTGGTATCTAAAATTCAAAACAAACTCACAGAGATAGAAAGTAGAATGATGGTTACCACAGACTGGGAAGAGTATTGGAGAGGTTGGGGGAAGGTGGGGTTTGTTAATGAGTATGAAAAAATGGAAAAAGTGAATAAGATCTAGTAATTGATAGCACAAGAGGTTGACTATAGTCAATAGTAATTTAACTGTACATTTAAAAATAACTAAAAGAGCATAACTGGATTGTTTGTAATACAAAGAATGAATGTTTGAGGGGATGGATACCCCATTTTCCATGATGTGATTATTATGCATTGCATGCCTGTGTCAAAACATCTCATGTATCCTATAAATGTATACACCTACTATGTACCCACAAAAATTAGAAATTAAAAAAATTTAAAAAGAAAAACAATTTAATAAAAGAAGATAAATTAACCATAAATGCATGAGTTTATTTCTATGTTTTCTATCCTGTTCTATTGGTCTATGTGTCTGTTTTTATGCCAGTAAGAACACCATGCTGTTTTGATTACTATGGATTTATTATGTATTGATATTTTAGAGTCAGGTAGTGTGATGCTTCTAGCTTTGTTCTATTCGCTCAAGATTTCTATGGATGTTTGGTGTCTTTTGTGGATTCACACAAATTTGTGATTAGTTTTTCTTTTACTGTGAGAATTGTCCTTCAAATTTTGATAGGGACTGTGCTGAATCTGACATTTTAGATTTTGTTTTGAGACAGAGTCTGGAATTTTGATAGTGACTGTGTTGAATCTGACACACACACACACACATATATGTATGTATATACACACATATATTATTATTATTATTATTTTCTGAGACAAAGTCTCATGCTGTCGCCCAGGCTGGAATGCAGTGGCGTGATCTCTGCTCACTGCAACTTCCACCTCACAGGTTCAAGTGATTCTCCTACATCAGCCTCCCAAGTAGGTGGAACTACAGGCGTATGCCACCACACCTGGCTAATTTTTTGTATTTTTAGTAGAGACGGGGTTTCACCATGTTAGCCAGGATGGTCTCGATCTTCTGACCTCGTGATCGGCCTGCCTCGGGCTCCCAAAGTGCTAGGATTACAGGTGTGAGCTTCTGCGCCTGGCCTGACATTTTAATATTTTTAATTCTTCCAATCCATGAACGTGAAATATCTTTCAATTTATTTGTGCCTTCTATTTGTTTCATCATTGTTTTATAGTTTTCAGGGTATAGATATTTCACCTCCTTGGTTAAATTTATTCCTAAGTAATTTTGTTTTACAGCTATTGTAAATGAGATTATTCTCTTGATTTCTCATTTTGGATAGTTTACTGTTAGCATATAGAGGAACTACTGATTTTTGTATGGTATTCCCTTCACTTTCAATCTATGTGTGTCCTTAAAATTGAAGTATCTTGTAGACAGCATATAGTTGAGCCTTCCTTTTTATCCATTATGCCCCTATTTCTTTTGATTTGAGAATACAGTCTATTCACAAAGTAATCATAGACATGTAACTTACTACTGCCATTTTGTTGATTGTTTTCTGATTGTTTTGTAGGTTCTTTTTTCCTTTCTTCCTCTCTTGCTACCTTCCTTTGTGGTTTGATGATTTTTTTGTTGTTGTAGTAGTATTCTTTGATTCCTTTCTCTATTTTTTATATCTGCTACAGGCTTCTGATTTTTGGTTAACATGAGGCTTACATAAAACATCTGTTAGGTTGGTGCAAAAGTGATTGCTGTTTTTGCCGTTACATTTTGCCGTTAAGGCTTTTGTTTGCCATGAAATGGCAAAAAAAGCAATTGCTTTTGCACCAACCTAATACTTAAAAAAGACTGTTTTAAGCTGATAACAACTTAATCTTGATGGCATTAGAAAACTCTACACTTTTACTCATCCCTCCATTTTGTGTGTGTGTGTGTGTTGTTTGTTTGTTTGAGACAGGGTCTCCCTCTGTCACCCAGGCTGGAGCACTGGTGCGATCTCAGCTCACTGCAACCTCTGCCTCCCAAGTTCAGGTGATTCTCATGCCTCAACCTCCTGAGTAGCTGAGACTACAGGGGTGTGACACCACACCCAGCTAATTTTTGTATTTATAGTAGAGACAGGGTTTCATCATACTGGCCAGGCTGCTCTTGACCTCCTGTTCTCAAGTGATCCACCTGCCTTGGCCTCCCAAAGTGCTGTGTTTACAGGCATGAGCCACTGTGCTCAGCCCATTTTATGTCTTTCATGCCACAAGTTACTTCTTTTTATGTGTATCTTTTAACAAATTATTGTGGTTATAGTTGTTTTTAATAGTTTTGATGTTAACCTCCATACTAGAGACATAATTGATTTACACACCACCATTACATTATTAGAGTATTCTGAATTTGACTGTGTACTTATTTTTACCAGTAAGTTTTATATATTTTCATGTTTCTAGTTAGCACCATTTTCTTTCTGTTTGAAGAACTCCCTTTAGCATTTCCTGTAAGGTGAGTCTAATGGTGATGGACTCCTTCAGCTTTTGTTTACCTGGGAAATTCTATATTTCTCCCTCATTTCTGAAGAACAACTTTTCTAGATAAAGTATTATTGGTTTACGTGTGGAGAGGGGGAGTTAACACTTTGAATATATCATCCCACTCTCACCTGGCCTGCAAGATTTCTACTGAGAAATCCAATTATAGTCATTGATGTGAAACCACAAAAGACCCCAAATAACCAAAGCACTCTTGAGAAAAAGAACAAAGCTCAAGGCATTATACTTCCCAATTTCAAACTGCAGTACAATGCTATGTTAGTAAAGACAGTATGGTACTTGCATAAAAACACACGTGGAACAATAAAACAGAATAGAGAACCCAGAAATAAATCTAGGCATATATGTTAAACTAATTTTTGTTGTGGAAACCGAGAATACATGATAAGGAAAGGATTTTATCTTTAATAAATGGGGTTGAGAAAACTGGATATCCAAATTCCAAAGAATGATATTGGACCCTTATCTTATACCATACATAAAAATCAAATAAAAATGGATTAAAGACTTAATCATTAAGACATGAAACAATACAACACCTTGAAGAAAACAAAGATAATAAACTCCTTGACATTGGCCTTTTCAGTAATTTTTGTATGTGCTACGAAAAACATAGGCAACAAAAGAAAACAATTTTAAAATGGGACTACACCAAACTAAAAAGCTTCTATACAGTAATGGAAACAGTCAACAAAGTGAAAAAGCAGCCTACAGAATGAGATAAAATGCCGTAAACCATATGTCTGATAAGAAGTTAATATTCAAAATATACAAGGAAATTACACAACTCAATAGCAAGAAAACAAGTAACCCTCTTTTTAAAAAGGGGCAATGGACCTGAACAGACATTTTCCCAAAGAAGACATATAAATGGCCAACAGTTATAGGAAAAACTGCTCAGTGGCACTAATCAGGGAAATGCAAATCAAAACCACAATGTGATATTCCCTCACATCTGTTAGGATGGCTATTATCAAAAAGGCAAGAGATAGCAAGTGTTGTTGAGGATGTGGAGAAAAGCGGACCCATGTACACTGTTACTGGCAGTGTAAATTGGTAAAGCCATTATGGAAAATAATATAAAAGATCTTTAAACAATTAAATATAGAATTACCAAATATGGTCCAGATTATATGACTCTTCCAGTTATATATTCAAAGTTAATGAAATCAGTACCTTGAAGGGATATCTGCACTCACATGTTCATTACAGCATTATTCACAATATCCAAGATATGGAATAGACTGAAGTATCCATTGAGTGGATAAATAAATTGTGGAATGCATATACAATGAGATGTTATTCAGACTTAGAGAAGGATATCCTTCCATTTGTGAAAATATGGATAAATCTAAAGGGTATTATGTAAAGTGAAACAAGCCCAACACAGAAAGAAAAATACTGCATCTTATATGTGTAATCCAAATAAGTTGAATGCATGGAAGCAGAGTAGAACAGTGATTACCTGCGGCTGGGAGGTGGGAGGAATATGGAGATGTTGGTCAAATGGTATGAAGTCACAGCTATGTGGGATGAATAAGCCTAGAGCTATAATATATTGCATGAATACTGTTATGTACACTGAAAATTTGCTGACACTAGAAACACCCAAAAAGGTAACTACATGAGAAGATAGATGTGGCTGTTCACTTCACTATAGTAATCATTTCACTATGTATATCAAAACATCTAGTGCACATTAAATATATACAATTTTTATTTGAAAAATGAAAATAGGAAAAACAATAGAACAAGAATAACTAAAATGATCCTGAAGAATAATGTTGAAGAACTCATGCTACCTAATTTAAAGACTTAGTGTAAAACTACAGTAATCAAAATAGTGTAGTATTGGTTAAAAAAAAAAAGGACCAGAAGAGAGTTCAGAAATAGACTCATACATATATGATCAACTGACTTTGAACAAAGATGCAAAAACAATTCAATGGAGAGAGATAATCTTTTTAACAAATAGCGTTTGGATAATTGGAATCTAGAAGCAAAAACAATAAAACAAAAAATACAAAATGAACAAACAAAAAAAACCTTTTTCTGGCTGGGAGAGGTGGCTCATGCCTGCAATCCCGGCACTTTGGGAGGATGAGGTGGGCGGATCACGAGGTCAGGAGATCGAGACCATCCTGGCTAACACGGTGAAATCCCATCTCTACTAAGCAAAATGCAAAAAATTAGCCGGGCATTGTGGCGGGCACCTGTAGTCCCAGCTACACCAAAGGCTGAGGCAGGAGAACAGCGTGAACTCGGGAGGCGGAGCTTGCAGTGAGCCCAGATGCCGCCATTGCACTCCAGCCTGGGCCACAGAGGGAGACTCCATCTAAAAAACATGCCCAAGGTAATTTATAGATTCAATGCCATCCCCATTAAGCTACCAGTCACTTTCTTCACAGAATTGAAAAAAACTACTTTAAAGTTCATATGGAACCAAAAAAGAGCCCGCATTGCCAAGACCATCCTAAGTCAAAAGAACAAACCTGGAGGCATCAGGCCACCTGGCTTCAAACTATACTAAAAGGCTACAGTAACCAAAACAGCATGGTACTGGTACCAAAACAGAGATATAGACCAATGGAACAGGACAGAGCCCTCAGAAGTAATACCACACATCTACAGCCATCTGATCTTTGACAAACCTCAGAAAAACAAGAAATGGGGAAAGGATTCCTTATTTAATAAATGGTGCTGGGAAAACTGGCTAGCCATAAGTAGAAAGCTGAAACTGGATCCCTTCGTTACTCCTTGTACAAAAATTAATTCAAGAAGGATTAGAGACTTAAATGTTAGACCTAAAACCATAAAAACCCTAGAAGAAAACCTAGGTAATACCATTAGGACATAGGCATGGGCAAGGTCTTCATGTCTAAAACACCAAAAGCAATGGCAACAAAAGCCAAAATTGACAAATGGGATCTAATTCAACTAAAGAGCTTCTGCACAGCAAAAGAAACTACCATCAGAGTGAACAGGCAACCTACAGAATGGAAGAAAATTTTTGCAATCTACTCATCCGACAAAGGGCTAATATCCAGAACCTGCAAAGAACTCAATCAAATTTACAAGAAAAAAACAAACAACCCCATCAAAAAGTGGACAAAGGATATGAACAGACACTTCTCAAAAGAAGACATTTATGCAGCCAACAGACACATGAAAAAATGCTCATCATCACTGGCCATCAGAGAAATGCAATCAAAACCACAATGAGATACCATCTCACACCAATTAGAATGGCAATCATTAAAAAGTCAGGAAACAACAGGTGCTGGACAAGATGTGGAGAAATAGGAACACTTTTACACTGTTGGTGGAACTGTAAACTAGTTCAACCATTGTGGAAGACAGTGTGTTGATTCCTCAAGGATCTAGAACTAGAAATACCATTTGACCCAGTCATCCCATTACTGGGTATATATCCAAAGGATTATAAATCATGCTGCTATAAAGACACATGCATATGTATGTTTATTGTGGCACTATTCACAATAGCAAAGACTTGGAATCAACCCAAATGTCCATCAGTGACAGACTGGATTAAGAAAATGTGGCACATATACACCATGGAATACTATGCAGCCATAAACAAGGATGAGTTTGTGTCCTTTGTAGGGACATGGATGCAGCTGGAAACCATTGTTCTCAGCAAACTATCACAAGAACACAAAACCAAACACCGCATGTTCTCACTCATAGGTGGGAATTGAACAATGAGATCACTTGGACACAGGAAGGGGAACATCACACACCAGGGCCTATTGTGGAGTGGGGGAGAGGGGAGGGGGAAGAGATAACATTAGTAGATATACCTAATGTAAATGATGAGTTAATGGGTGCAGCACACCAACATGGCACATGTATACATATGTAACAAACCTGCACATTGTGCACATGTACCCTAGAACATAAAGTATAATAATAAAAAAAAAATAAAATAAAGGAGAAATGAAAGTTTTCTCAGAAAAAATACCTTATTCCACATGCAATAGTTAACCCAGTGTGTGTCATAGAGTTAATTATAACACCTAAAACTGGAAAACTTCTAGGGAAAAAATAAATAGGAGAAGATATTTTTACCTTCTGTGAAGCAAAGATTTCTTGGATTAAAAAAACCCATTAGAGAAAAACTGGGTACATTGTATTTCAAAACTAAAAACATCTTCTGCTCTTCAAAATACATGGTTAGGAGAAAGAAAAGACGAGGTACACATGGGGAGAAGATGTTTGCAAAACATCACATATGGGGAGAAAAGTTTTGAAAAACACATCTCTAATGAAGTACTCATTTCCAGAATGTATAAAGTACCCTCAAATCTCATAAAGAAATGAAAATAACTCAGTTAAAAAATTGGCTAAAGATTTGAACAAGACACCACAAAGGAAGATATGGATGACTAATAGGTATATAAAAAGGTGCTCAGCATCGTAAATTATTACGGAAATGCAAATCAATGCAATATTTTACTACTATGTACCTATGCCGGTAGCTGAAATGAAAAGAAATACTTTTTAAAACGAAAATAACACTGCCCATCTGGCAAATTTTAGTTTATAATTGCCATTCAGCCTTACATTAGTAGAAGCAAGTATATGAACCCAGTGATCGGTGGATATGGGAAGTCCAGTGTATCTCTTTCACTCTAACAATGAGTCTTCTTTTTGTGCTTTTCTCCTGCTTTTAAGGAACCTCAGTCTCTTTTTTTTTTTAATTATACTTTAAGTTCTAGGTTGCATGTGCACAACGTGCAGGTTTGTTACATATGTATACATGTGCCATATTGGTGTGCTGCACCCATTAATTCATCATTTACATTAGGTATATCTCCTAATGCTATCCATCCCCCCTACCCCCTCTCCACAATAGGACCCGGTGTGTGATGCTCCCCTTCCTGTGTCCAACTGATCTCATTGTTCAATTCCCACCTATGAGTGAGAACATGCAGTATTTGGTTTTCTGTTCTTGTGACAGTTTGCTGAGAATGATGGTTTCCAGCTGCATCCATGTCCCTACAAAGACATGAACTCATCCTTTTTTATGGCTGCATAGAATTCCATGGTGTATATGTGCCACATTTTCTTAATCCAGTCTGTCACTGATGGACATTTGGGTTGATTCCAAGTCTTTGCTATTGTGAATAGTGCCACAATAAACATACGTGTGCATGTGTCTTTATAGCAGCATGACTTATAATCCTTTGGGTATATCTCAAGTAATGGGATGGCTGGGTCATATGGTATTTCTAGTTCTAGATCCTTGAGGAATCGCCATACTGTTTTCCACAATGGTTGAACTAGTTTACAGTTCCACCAACAGTGTAGAAGTGTTCCTATTTCTCCACATCCTCTCCAGTACCTGTTGTTTCCTGACTTTTTAATGATTGCCATTCTAATTGGTGTGAGATGGTATCTCATTGTGGTTTTGATTTGCATTTCTCTGATGGCGAGTGGTGGTGAGCATTTTTTCATGTGTCTGTTGGCTGTATGAATGTATTCTTTTGAGAAGTGTCTGTTCATATACTTTGCCCACTTTTTGATGGGGTTGTTTGTTTTATTCTTGTAAATTTGATTGAGTTATTTATAGGTTCTGGATATTAGCCCTTTGTCGGATGAGTAGATTGCAAAAATTTTCTCCCATTCTGTAGGTTGCCTGTTCACTCTGATGGTAGTTTCTTTTGCTGTGCAGAAGCTCTTTAGTTGAATTAGATCCCATTTGTCAATTTTGGCTTTTGTTGCCATTGCTTTTGGTGTTTTAGACATGAAGTCCTTACTCATGCCTATGTCCTGAATGGTATTGCCTACGTTTTCTTCTAGGGGTTTTATGGTTTTAGGTCTAATATTAAGGTCTATAATCCATCTTGAATTAATTTTTGTATAAGGCGTAAGGAAAGGATCCAGTTTCAGCTTTCTACTTATGGCTAGCCAATTTTTCCAGCACCATTTATTACATAGGGAATCCTTTCCCCATTTCTTGTTTTTCTGAGGTTTGTCAAAGATCAGATGGCTGTAGATGTGTGGTATTATTTCTGAGGACTCTTTTCTGTTCCATTGGTCTATATCTCTGTTTTGATACCAGTACCCTGCTGTTTTGGTTACTGCAGCTTTGTAGTATAGTTTGAAGTCAGGTAGCGTGATGCCTCCAGGTTTGTTCTTTTGACTTAGGATGGTCTTGGCAATGCGGGCTCTTTTTTGGTTCCATATGAACTTTAAAGCAGTTTTTTCCAATTCTGTGAAGAAACTCATTGGTAGCTTGATGGGGATGGCATTGAATCTATAAATTACCTTGGGCAGTATGGCCATTTTCACCATATTAATTCTTCCTATCCAGGAACATGGTATGTTCTTCCATTTGTTTGTGTCCTCTTTTATTTCACTGAGCAGTGGTTTGTAGTTCTCCTTGAAGAGGTCCTTTACATCCCTTGTAAGTTGGTTTCCTAGGTATTTTATTCTCTTTGAAGCTATTGTGAATGGGAGTTCATTCATGATTTGGCTCTCTGTTTGTCTGTTACTGGTGTATAAGAATGCTTGTGATTTTTGCACATTAATTTTGTATCCTGAGACTTTGCTGAAGTTGCTTATCAGCTTAAGGAGATTTTGGGCTGAGACAATGGGGTTTTCTAAATAAACAATCATGTCATCTGCAAACAGGGACAATTTGATTTCTTCTTTTCCTAACTGAATACCCTTGATTTCTTACTCTTGCCTGATTGCCCTGGTCAGAACTTCCAACACTATGTTGAATAGGAGTGGTGAGAGAGGGCATCCCTGTCTTGTGCCAATTTTCAAAGGGAATGCTTCCAGTTTTTGCCCATTTAGTATGATATTGGCTGTGGGTTTGTCATAAATAGCTCTTATGATTTTGAGATATGTTCCATCAATACCGAATTTATTGAGAGTTTTTAGCATGAAGGACTGTTGAATTTTGCCAAAGGTCTTTTCTGCATCTATTGAGATAATCATGTGGTTTTTGTCTTTGGTTCTGTTTATATGCTGGATTATGTTTATTGATTTGCGTATGTTGAACCAGCCTTGCATCCCTGGGATGAAGTCCACTTGATCATGGTGGATAAGCTTTTTGATGTGCTGCTGAATTCGGTTTGCCAGTATTTTAATGAGGATTTTTTGCATCGATGTTCATCAGGGATATTGGTCTAAAATTCTGTTTCTTTCTTGTGTCTCTGTCAGGCTTTGGTATCAGGATGATGTTGGCCTCATAAAATGAGTTAGGGAGGATTCCCTCTTTCTCTATTGATTGGAATAGTTTCAGAAGGAATGGTACCAACTCCTCCTTGTACCTCTGGTAGAATTCAGCTGTGAATCCATCTGGTCCTGGACTTTTTTTTTGGTTGGTAGGCTATTAATTATTGCCTCAATTTCAGAGCCTGCTATTGGTCTGTTCAGGGATTCAACTTCCTCCTGGTTTAGTCTTGGGAGAGTGTAAGTATCCAGGAAATTATCCGTTTCTTGTAGGTTTTCTAGTTTATTTGCATAGCGGTGTTTATAGTATTCTCTGATGATAGTTTGTATTTTTGTGGGGTTAGTGGTGATATCCCCTTTATCATTTTTTATTGCATCTATTTGATTCTTCTCTCTTTTCTTCTTTATTAGTCTTGCTAGTAGTCTATCAATTTTGTTAATCTTTTCAAAAATCCAGCTCCTGGATTCATTGATTATTTGGAGAGTTTTTTGTGTCTCTATCTCCTTCAGTTCTGCGCTGATCTTAGTTATTTCTTGCCTTCTGCTAGCTTTTGAATGTGTTTGCTCTTGCTTCTATAGTTCTTATAATTGTGATGTTAGGGAGTCAATTTTAGATCTTTCCTGCTTTCTCTTGTGGGCATTTAGTGCTATAAATTTCCCTCTAGACACTGCTTTAAATGTGTCCCAGAGATTCTGGTATGTTGTATCTTGGTTCTCATTGGTTTCAAAGAACATCTTTATTTCTGCCTTCCTTTTTTTATATACCCAGTAGTCATTCAGGAGCAGGTTGTTCAGTTTCCATGTAGTTGAGTGGTTTTGATTGAGTTTCTTAGTCCTGAGTTCTATTTTAATTGCACTGTGGTCTGAGAGAGAGTTGTTATAATTTCTGTTCTTTTACATTTGCTGAGTAGTGCTTTACTTTCAACGTTGTGGCCAATTTTGGAATAAGTGTGATGTGGTGCTGAGAAGAATGTATATTCTATTAATTTAGGGTGGAGAGTTCTGTAGATGTCTATTAGGTCCGCTTGGTGCAGAGTTGAGTTCAATTCCTGGATATCCTTGTTAACTTTCTGTCTCGTTGATCTGTCTAATGTTGACAGTGGGGTGTTAAAGTCTCCCATTATTATTGTATGGGAGTCTAAGTCTCTTTGTACATCTCTAATGACTTGCTTTATGAATCTGGGTGCTCCTTTATTGGGTGCATGTATATTTAGGACAGTTAGCTCTTACTGATGAATTGACCCCTTTACCATTATGTAATGGCCTTCTTTGTCTCTTTTGATCTTTGATGGTTTAAAGTCTCTTTTATCAGAGACTAGTATTGCAACCCCTGCTTTTTTTGTTTTCCATTTGCTTGGTAGATCATCCTCCATCACTTTATTTTTAGCCTATGTGTGTCTCTGCATGTGAGATGGGTCTCCTGAATACAGCAGACTGATGGGTCCTGACTCTTTATCCAATTTGCCAATCTGTGTCTTTTAATTGGACCATTTAGTCCATTTACATTTAAGGTTAATATTGTTATGTGTGAACTTGATCCTGTCATTATGATATTAGCTGGTTATTTTGCTCACTAGTTGATGCAGTTGCTTCCTAGCATTGATGGACTTTACATTTTGACATGTTTTTGCAATGGCTGGTACCTCTTCTTCCTTTCCATGTTTAGTGCTTCCTTCAGGATCTCTTGTAGGGCAGGCCTGGTGGTGACAAAATCTCTCAGCATTTGTTTGTCTGTGAAGGATTTTATTTCTCCTTCACTGATGAAACATAGTTTTGCTGGATATGAAATTCTGGGTTGAAAATTCTTTTCTTTAAGAATGTTGAATATTGGCCACCACTCTCTTCTGGCTTGGAGAGTTTCTGCCGAGAGATCTGCTGTTAGTCTGATGGGCTTCTCTTTGTGTGTCACCCGACCTTTCTCTCTGGCTGCCCTTAACATTTGTTCCTTCATTTCAACTTTGGTGAATCTGACAATTATGTGTCTTGGAGTTGCTCTTCTTGAGGAGTATCTTGGTTGCGTTCTCTGTATTTCCTGAATTTGGATGTTGGCCTGCCTAACTATGTTGGGGAAGTTCTCCTGGATGATATCCTGTAGAGTGTTTTCTAACTTGGTTCCATTTTCCCCATCACTTTCTCGCACACCAGTCAGACGTAGATTTGGTCTTTTTACATAATCCCATACTTGTTGGAGGCTTTGTTCATTTCTTTTTACTCTTTTTTCTCCACACTTCTCTTCTTGCTTCATTTCATTCATTTGATCTTCAATCGCTGATACTCTTTCTTCCAGTTGATCGAGTTGGTTACTGAAGCTTGTGCATTTGTCATGTATTTCTCATGTTATGGTTTTCATCTCTATCAGTTCTTTTAAGGTCTTCTCTGCATTGATTATTCTAGTTATCCATTCGTCTGTTATTTTTTCAAGGTTTTAGTTTCTTTGTGCTGGTTACATAGTTCCTCATTTAGCTCTGAGAAGTTTGATCAATTGAAGTCTTTTTCTCTCAGCTCGTCAAAGTCATTCTCCATCCAGCTTTGTTCCTTTGCTGGCAATGAGCTGTGTTCCTTTCGAGGGGAGATGCACTCTGATTTTTTGAATTTCCAGCCATTCTGCACTGCTTTTTCCCCATCTTTGTGGTTTTATCTGTCTTTGGTCTTTGATGATGGTTATGTACTGATGGGGTTTTGGTGTGGGTGTCCTTTCTGTTTGTTAGTTTTCCTTCCAACAGTCAGGACCCTCAGCTGTAGGTCTGTTGGAGTTTGCTCGAGGTCCACTCCAGACCCTGTTTGCCTGAGTATCAGCAGTGGAGGCTGCAGAAGAAGATAGGATATTGCTGAACAGTGAGTGTTGCTGTCTGATTTTTGCTCTGGAAGCTTCGTCTCAGGGGTGTACCCCACAGTGTGAGGTGTGAGGTGTGAGGTGTCAGTCTGCACCTAGTGGGGGATGTCTTCCAGTTAGGTTACTCAGGGGTCAGGGACCCACTTGAGCAGGCAGTCTGTCCGTTCTCAGATGTCAACCTCCATGCTGGGAGATCCACTGCTCTCTTCAAAGCTGTCAGACAGGGGCATTTACCTCTGCAGAGGTTTCTGCTACTTTTTGTTTAGCTATGCCCTGCCCCCAGAGGAGGAGTCTACAGAGGCAGGCCATCCTCCTTGAGCTGCAGTGGGCGCCACCCAATTCGAGATTTGTTTACCCACTTAAGCCTCAGCAATGGCGGGTGCCCCTCCCCCATCCTCGCTGCCACCTTGCAGTTAGATCTCAGACTGCTGTGCTAGCAATGAGGGAGGCTCCGTGGGCGTGGGACCCTCTGGGCCAGGTGTGGGATATAATCTCCTGGTATGCCATTTGCTAAGACCCTTGGTAAAGCACAGTATTAGGGTGGGAGTTACCCGATTTTCCAGGTGTTGTGAGTCTCAGTTTTCCTTGGCTAGGAAAATGGATTCCCTTCCCCCTTGAGCTTCACAGGTGAGGCAATGCCTCACCCTGCTTCAGCTCTCGCTGGTCAGGCTGCACCAGCTGACCAGCACTGATTGTCCAGCACTCCCCAGTGAGGTGAATCCGGTACCTCAGTTGAAAATGCAGAAATCACCTGTCTTCTCTGTCGCTCGCGCTGGGAGCTGGAAGCTGGAGCTGTTCCTATTCGGCCACCTTGGCTGTGCCACCCCCAGTCTCTTTTAAAATTTTTATTTTTATTTTTGGCTGGATCTCTTGCCCCTGTTCATTCTTTGTGTTTCAACTGCTCTTGTGTTTATTTATGTCTGTCCCACGAGAATGTGATATCACCCATGGCAAGCACCACATTTTGTTGGTCTCTTCATTTCCAGCATTCCAGAAATTTCCTGAAGCATAGCCAGCAGCAAGCCATATTTATTGAATTAATCTTTTGTAATGACCCAGACAGGGAAAGCATCCCCTCCATTGTGGAACCAGTATTGGAAATGTTATGTTCGTAAACACTATACGTATAGTGTTTTGTTTTATGCCAGACACCAGGGGAATGGCTCAGCCTTGGTGCCTTGGTGACCCTGCCACAGGGAATTTTCTCACTTGCCTCCTATCTTGCTGGAGGCTGACATGAGATCATTACTCATCCATCTTCATAGTAGTTGAGCACAAGATGTTCCTTGTTGCCCCACCTTAGGGTACAGTTTTGGGTATAAAATTGTTTGCTGACTTTAAGTATGATTATGGACTTCTCAATGGCAGAGGACCCACCACCTGCACTGTTACCGAGCACCTCTGATTCAATGTCAAACTGTGGGACTAGGGAAACAGAAAGCTGATACAATGCTTATCTTGCTTGTGCTGTCTGTAAGTAGTAAACTATTTGGATCTATTTGAACTCATTGTCTTCTTACTAGCTGACTCTATCAATGTGCAGCAAGCCAATCTAACAATTGCAGTGATGATCCTTATGGCACTAGTTAGCCACCACAGGGCTGCTTAGGGACTGCTTGACCACTTGACAGACAGACTCTGATATTGAGTTGTGTGGTGTTGCATGACCAGAACATTGACTTCTTTTCAATGGCATCACATAGAGCAAGGAGCAGTTTTCAGCACATAGGATGACCTAAGGTGGCCTTTGCCAGGCCTCTGTCATTTACAAACCAACTTTAGATACAATGCCATGTCTGATACCAACTACACTGCTATTTAGTTAATGTTTACTTAAATCAAATTAGTTTCTGAGCTCAGATTCATTTGGTTATATAACGTAATTACTTGAAATTCAAAATCAGTATCTCTTACTAGAGATATAATTGTAAAAGTAAATGAAATAAAAAATCAATTTAAAAATGGGCTATAACTAGTGAACCAAATCCATTTATACTGTAATGCCTACTTCATATGTGCTATCTCACTCATTTATTTTTATTATTTTATTTTTAGTAGTGATGAGGTCTTGCTATGTTGCCCAGGCTAGTCTCAAACTCCTGGGCTCAAGCAATCCTTGGCCTTCCAAAGTGCTGAGGTTATAGGCATGAGCCACCATGCCTGGCTTTATCTCACTTATTAATCATAGTAATACTTTAATGTAAATATTTTAATTTATATTTTAGTAATGCAAAACAGTTCCAAAGGATGTAAGTATCTTTCTCACTATCACACAGCCAGTTTGTGTCACAGCCAGGATGAAAACCCATGGCTATTTCATGCTACAGCCTATAAAAAGACAGTGTAGGTAGGACCCAAGACATTTTGCCTCAGCAACTACCCCTTTCATTCCTACCTAACTTCTAATCTTTGCAGCTAGCTCCAGCATCTAGGAACCTCTCACATATTTTGTGAAAATTGATATACCCTGCATTTTTCTCATTTTTAAATTTTAACCATAGATTATTAGTCTTTTTGGATCAAGAAAATATTTTTAACTTGCAAGTAGAAGAAATAGTTGCTATTTATAATCCTGTGTCTTTCCCTAAGCAAGGTGGATTTTAGGTAGGGTCTTTTCTTGTATAACTGTAAATGTGTGTGGATATGAATGGGGCTCAGAGATGCAACCTGCTGTCATTGTGTACAGTAATAAGGGTGTAAGGCTGGAATTAGGCAGCTTTGGAAGCTTCTTAGCGAGATATGGGGAATATCAGGCCAATAAAGAATTTTATAGAGGAAAAAAGAGATTTGTCACTGCTCCTTCTCAATCTCTAAATTAACTTTGAGAAAGAACAGAAGGGCATAAAAGAGAAACTTTCCTTCAAGGAAAGGACAAGGTCTTTTATTTTATTTATTTATTTAATTTTTTTTTTTTAACGTGCAGGTTTGTTACATATGTATACTTGTGCCATGTTGCTGTGCTGCACCCATCAACTCTTCAGCACCCATCAACTCGTCATTTACATCAGGTATAACTCCCAATGCAATCCCTCCCCCTCCCCCCCTCCCCATGATAGGCCCCGGTGTGTGATGTTCCCCTTCCCGAGTCCAAGTGATCTCATTGTTCAGTTCCCACCTATGAGTGAGAACATGCGGTGTTTGGTTTTCGGCTCTTGTGATAGTTTGCTAAGAATGATGGTTTCCAGCTGCATCCATGTCCCTACAAAGGACACAAACTCATCCTTGTTTATGGCTGCATAGTATTCCATGGTGTATATGTGCCACATTTTCTTAATCCAGTCTGTCACTGATGGACATTTGGGTTGATTCCAAGTCTTTGCTATTGTGAATAGTGCCACAATAAACATACGTGTGCATGTGTCTTTATAGCAGCATGATTTATAATCCTTTGGGTATATACCCAGTAATGGGATGGCTGGGTCATATGGTACCTCTAGTTCTAGATCCTTGAGGAATCACCATACTGTTTTCCATAATGGTTGAACTAGTTTACAATCCCACCAACAGTGTAAAAGTGTTCCTATTTCTCCACATCCTCTCCAGTACCTGTTGTTTCCTGACTTTTGAATGATTGCCATTGTAACTGGTGTGAGATGGTATCTCATTGTGGTTTTGATTTGCATTTCTCTGATGGCCAGTGATGATGAGCATTTTTTCATGTGTCTGTTGGCTGTATGAATGTCTTCTTTTGAGAAATGTCTGTTCATATCCTTTGCCCACTTTTTGATGGGGTTGTTTGTTTTTTTCTTGTAAATTTGTTTGAGTTCTTTGAAGGTTCTGGATATTAGCCCTTTGTCAGATGAGTAGATTGCAAAAATTTTCTCCCATTCTGTAGGTTGCCTGTTCACTCTGATGGTAGTTTCTTTTGCTGTGCAGAAGCTCTTTAGTTTAATGAGATCCCATTTGTCAATTTTGGCTTTTGCTGCCGTTGCTTTTGGTGTTTTAGACATGAAGTCTTTGCCCATGCCTATGTCCTGAATGGTACTACCTAGGTTTTCCTCTAGGGTTTTTATGGTATTAGGTCTAACATTTAAGTCTCTAATCCATCTTGAATTAATTTTCGTATAAGGAGTAAGGAAAGGATCCAGTTTCAGCTTTCTACTTATGGCTAGCCAATTTTCCCAGCACCATTTATTAAATAGGGAATCCTTTCCCCATTTCTTGTTTTTCTGAGGTTTGTCAAAGATCAGATGGCTGTAGATGTGTGGTATTATTTCTGAGGACTCAGAACAAGGTCTTTTAAGTCAAACAATTTTATATTCACATGTTGATTAAATTTTTATGAAAGTATCCTATTACTGGCTAAGGTCATCATGTACAGTGTTAGTTCCTTATACAACACTTTCAGAAGCATATACTTTGAGAAAAGTATCAGCATAAAAACATGAGCAGGTGGCTTTCAGAGTGATAGCATCATTAAAGGCATCTAAGCATTCAGAGAAGATGTGCCTCATAAGGTTTGAAGGGATGGGAACCTGGAGCTGCCCCTTCTGTCACTGCCTTTGAAGTCCTAAAATGTAAAATTGTAAGAGACAGAAGCCATACAGAAACAGATGAGCGTAGGAAAGCCTAGCCCTTCATAACTCACAATTTGTGGCGATTTTATTTCTAGAGAATGGAAAAAGAAGTTTTACATCCCAATTCACATTAAAAAGCTAGCATAATCTTGATACCAAAGTCAAAGATTGTACAAGAAATCAGTGTAAGTTAATCTCACTCATAATATATATATACATATACCCTAAATAAAATATTAGGACATAGATTATTGAAAAAGGATAACATTTCAAGAACCAATTATGTTTACCCTACAAATGCAAAGTTAGTTAAATGTACTTAGTGTATTCACCACAGTAATAAATTAATAGAGGAACAAATCCTATGATAATCACAGTCGATGAAGTACAACTCTTTGGGGAAAGTCAACATATATCCAAGAGGAATACTATCAGGAAACTAGAAGTAGAAGGAACTTCTGATAAAGCACATCCACAGATAAAATCTACACCAAATCATGGTAAAATGTTGAATATTTTCCATTTCTTATCAGGAATAAGATGAGAGTGTCCACTATCACGAGTTCAATTCCACATTGTACTGGATGGGTCTGTCCAATGCCATAAAATGAATTAAGGAAATAAAGAGTAAAATACTTTAAAAGGCAGACTGAAAAGTATTATTGCTCACAGATGTATGATTGTATATGTTGACAATCAAAAAGACCTAGAGACAAACTTCTGGAATTAATAAGCATATTTAGCAAGGTTTCTGGAGAGAAAAATCAATACGTAAAATTATATCTCTATACACCAGCTCAAACAGAATATAAATTTTCAAAAAACAAGCATGAAACACCTAATTATTCCTAGTTTAACATAAGCTGCACAAGACTTCTTTGCAGACAATTGTGAAACTTTATTGAGAGAATTTCAATGGTCAAGTTTCCAACGTAAAGACTGCATGTATGGTTTCAGCTTGTCTTCATTTAATCCGATGGTGGCCCTTCACCTATAAGATAAACATAACAGTTGAGAGTATTTTTTAGCAGAACTTTTTTTGATGACACTACGGGTTGAAAAAAGACATAGTTTTGGTTTTATGAAATGAACTATAACAAGGTAACCCTCTGGCTTATATCCAGTTAAACCTCTATAGAGACTTCGAAGGTAGGCTTTCAGGTGTATTAACAATATTTTAAAATCCCACTCATTTTTCTAGTGTATGAGAAAGAGTTTGAGTTCAAAATGATTTGATCAAATGAACCTATTTAAAGAAAGTTTTAACTAGAAACTAAAAACTGCGTGTAATTTTAGAAAAAAATCCAACTAGCCAAACATAAACATAAAACTTAGGAAACAAAAGAAATTTGAAATAATGTTTTGAATATAGGATAGCTCAAACAGTAATGCTACATTTGAAAGTGCTTAAGTGACATAAATAGAAAGGCTAGTATTATATTTGTTTTGTTTCTGTTGTGGGAAAACGCTAAAATATTTTTGATGAGTTTACTCCTTATATGGTTGTTTTAAGTAGGTTAACCATTTGTCCCTGTTTTCACCTGTGGTTCTAGTATAATTATCAATAATGCCTCTTTGCACATTTAAAAATATTCCAGTTTGTCCAATAAATTATATCGTCACACTGGTTGCAAACCATTATCATTATAGATGAAGTGTTGAAAAGAAATAGTAATGATTCTCACAATTTGGCAAAAGGGGGAGCAGAAGGAGAGGGAGAGGAGGAGAGAGAGAAAGAGAAGAGACTGAGGAATCTAGAAAAGCCAAATACAAATAAACAAACAATAGCTTATTTTTTTTTTGTTTTTAAATGATAAATAATTTTGATGGAAAATTCTGGCAAGTTTTAAAAGTTCATCCATGTTATCATGTTTAAATATTCAGTACTACTGTGGTATAGTAAATAATTTTATGTTTCGCTAGCATATCAAACATTGCATCAAATTGTGAAAATTGTTTAGAGCTCAAGAATGCATCCACTTTTAATTATATTACACATTCAATATCTGTCCTGTCTTGTTCCTATTTTTTATTGTGTATACTTGGGCTTTGTCCATTTTCTTCAAGATTATGCAAACTAGGGTATCCTCTATTCATAGATATGTTGAAAATCTCTTTTATTTACTAGCTGAATTATTTCCCTTAATGACTTATACCTATCTTTTATTAAGTATATATTTTTTCCCTTATGTTTATTTTGTGCCTGTTTCTTATTTTTTTATATTGAATGCTCATATAATTTTATATTTTTATCTTTTAATAACATATGTATTTAAGGCAATGATCTTCTTATGAGTATATGTTCAATAGGTTCCTGAACATAGCCCGAAAAATACTTTTAATCTAAATATTCTAATGGAATGGATCAGGAATGTAGAGCAAAAGCAGTAGACTAATGCAAGATAATTTCTTCCCTAAGCACTAAGTGTTTATATTAAATTCAGAAGCTCATGTAATTAATGCCTAGAAGTTTGGAAAAAAAAATGTATAAAACATACTTAAGTTGATTACTCAAATTTTAATATATTTGATTTTGACCCATTTTTGTAAGAGCAAATATGGGTTTAGAAGATAAGGAATTTGCCCAAAGTCAGTGAAATTTTGTTAGAGCTTGGACTAAAGCCTACTTAATTGCCTCAGCATGTTTCATACAATGAATATCTGTTACAAATTCATTAGGTATTTATTAAAAGCAGACCTTTATAAAAGTATCTGATATTATTAGCTGTTGGTTTAGGAACTTACACTAAAAAGTAAGAAAGTACCTTCACATTTTATAATTGAATGTGACTTTGACCCAATGTGGTAGAATCTATGATTCTGTTTGTTTATAAGTCAGGCTTTTGGGGACTGAACTATCTTTCAAAGAATCTTTATATACGAACTCTGTTAAATTATATTAGCAGTAGTGGTACCTCTGTATTATAAAATGTATAGTATTTTTGAAAACAGAAACCCCGTAATTTGCATTTTTAATGAATAACTTACCTGCTTCTGGTATTTTAACAGGCTCGAGATTTGGCAGAAATTCTCCCTTGACATTAGGACCATCTCCACGTTCACCCCCAGTCTTTGACCGAGTCAGTTCCCAGAGATAGGCTGCCAGGTCTAGCATGTAAAAATAAAAAAGGTTACCAATTTAAGTTGTAAAACGTAAAATATAAATAAAAGAATGATAATATTCACTCCCTCAATGTTATGAAATAAAAGCCTATAGGCTAGTGTGGTAATACATGCAATGCATAAGAATTTCAAGAACATTATTTCAGGAGTCTTATCAGAAAAAGAAAACAAAGTTTTCCAAATGTTATCACCCTTTTCTTTTCCCACAACTGCCCCAGACAGCTTAGTTGAACCCTCTGTAGGTATACGTTATTGTACTTATCATTTTAAGTTAGTGATTCATTTGAGTCTGTCTAACTAGATTATGAGCTCAAGGCTGAAATAATCTCTCTCATTATATTTACATCCCTAAAACCTACATATTGCATGGCATGAGTCACTGTGAATAAATGTTGAGTGAAAAAAAAAGTATTTAAAAATACAGCCCATACTGGTGAACACTCTGCAAAGCAACTGATCCATTCTCTTAAAAAATACCAGTGTCCTGAAAGACGAAGAAAGAGTGAAGAACTGGTCCAGATTAAAAGAGATTAAATAGGATTGACAACTATATGTAATGCATGATCTTGGAATCAGAAAAAAAAAATCTATAAGGGAAATTATTGGGACAACTGGGGAAATTTGAATATAAGCTATATATTAAACAACTGCATTTTTCATTGTTGAATTCCCCTAATGTAATAAAAATACAGGGGTTATCCAAGATAATATGGCTATATAAGAGAATAGTGGGTATGAAATCAATGTGGCAAAGCTGTAAACATTAGTTAATCTCGGTGAAAAGCATATGAGCTGATTATAATAGTCTTGCAACTTTTCTGTAAATTTTATATTTTTTCAAAACATAAATTAAAAATAAAAAAGAATAAATGACAACTGTGTTGGAGTTCAGGAAGACAGGAGTTAGTTTTGACAACATTAACAACAACTAGGATTGGACTTCAGACAAGATTGAGTGGATTCAGGGTGGTATGGCTGTGGATGGATTGGATTTCATATATTTGTTTTCCTGCATTACAAAAACCTCCATTTTAAATGACATTTTAAGAACAAAGCACAAAATGTGCTGTCCTTATATTTTACCACAGCGCAATCAGGGAATAAACATCAATTATCCAGGAAATCAGAAATTTACACCATGGATAAGATTTAAATTACATTTAAATTATAATTTTATGAAGAATTAGCTGAATGGATTTGTAAGCATATGACATATTTTATAGTCATGACACCCATAACCCTAACCTGTGGAGGTAACAAGAAACTTACTTTGTTAAAATAAAGTTACTTTTCGGTCCAAAGGTCTTATATGTTACTTTCCATAAATGAATTCCATATACAACGAAGTTCTTAAAACAACAGCAAAATTATTTGTGAATACAGCAAAATCATTGACTTCCAGCAAGAATAATGGGAAGTGGAATGGAAAGAATTTAATGGGTACTATTGTCATCATAATTCTAGGACTCTTTCAACAGTGAATTGCTAAAATAATCTACAGCTTGAGCTATGTAAACATTTTGCTCCAAAATGCCATAATGGAAGAACTAATTGTTTCATGATAATTGTAGGTACTTAACCTTTTGATGTTTCTAGCCATAAGAGGATTTAACCACCTTTTAAAAGCCACTTAAAAATTATACTGAACCAGCTACCTATATGCTAATATCCTGAATTGTTCAGCTATTAACTAAACTTTCCATACACAAATTTCAATCAAAGTAAACAGTGGCTATCATTCATTGAGTCATTCTCTGGAATCACATTCTGTTCCACTGAATTGGGTCTATTCCTATGCCAGTACTAAGCTATCTCACAGTATAGACATTTTAGTATTCAACAGTTTGAGCAAAATCATTCACTTTTTCTTACAGCAACCTAAATGGTAAGAAGCATACATACTTTGGAATAAAATACAAATTATTTCTCCACCAGTGAAGTGCCCTTTGGTAAGACACAATCTCTGAGTTTCAGTTTTCTTACTTATCAAATGGGATTTATATTTCTATGCAAGCTAGTTTAACCCAAGGTGTTATATATGATATACATATATGATGTGTATATCACATATCATGTATAGATTTATATCTCGATGCAAGCTAGTTTAATCCAAGGTGTGAATTAGTGTGGATATGAGATATATATATGATATATATATTCATATATGTGATCTATAGTATATATATATAATGCCTTAACACTCTACACATGCTATTACAAGTTGCTTAAACTTTTAATATAATTACTAAAAAGGACAGACAATATTCTAAGATCAAATTTAACTAGTGAAATAGTATACAATTCTGACTAAAATTAAACATAGTTTCCCTGGATTTGCTAATGAAGCACTCTGGCAAGCATAACAAGTAAGTCTTGGAGGTCGAATGCATTATACTAAGGGACTGCCCCCGGCTGCAAACTATGCCTTCTTCACTTTTCCAGCCAATTTTCAGGCAATGTTTGAGATCTCTTTCTATTGCTTTTTTCCCTCCTTTTACTTCCATATCATAATACATGATATATACATACACCTCCTCCATTCATAGGCATTCTTTCTTTCCCACCCTTCACCTTGGAACTCCAGTGCTCCCTCGTCTCTCTCTTGACCAGGTGTATAATCCTGACTTTCAATTGGTGGTTCCTGTTGTTGAAGTTGGTCATCACTGGGTGGCTCCTGGGCCTAGGAATATGAGTGCATGTGCAAATAAAAAGTTCTGTTATTAATAATGCATGTTAATAACATACATATACTCAGTATACAAATATATCTTACCATAAATAAGCCTAAAGACATTTTTTTATCCTACACAATTCTATATACTTATTCTTAATAGTTACTACAAGAAAAGAGTTACCCTTAAAAACTTGGGAAGCTATTTTAATCCACGCTGGAATGGATGTATACAATGTGTTATGAATAAGCAGGAGAAGGAAGCCATAGAGAATATTTCTGGGGAATATAAAAACATAACCATCCAGGTAACATTAGAATGCAAACATCCAAATCTATGTTTACTTCACGAGATTCAATTATTACCATTTATAAGCATGGAAAACCTTATTAATATATCAATATTAGTTCAACAACATTTTCACAAAAATAAGTTTCTAATAGAAAATATCAAATGTTAAAATACTCACAACCACAGCCCCTATTGGATGATTAGAGTCTTGATCATCTCTTCTTTCTCTAGATCTGGATCTTGTTCTTTGATGTCCACTCATGTTTCACTCTGAAAGTGGCATACTGTGATTCAGAAAATGTATGTAAGAGTGTATCATTTGACCACTTCCATGGCTAAACTGGAAAGCATGCAAGCTCACAATTACCCTGGGACTTAATTTTAAGATATTTTCAAAATTTTTCAGGTATCATCTAATTTAGCCAAATATGGCTGCTTGCGAAGTCATTAATGTTATGGCTCTGGTAGCAGGCAAGGCTCACGGCAAGACAGAGGACTTCTCTGTGAGTTTTGGTTTTACAATTAGACTCTCCATCATGAAGACATCTAGGAAAATACAGGTGGAGAATTGGAACCGGAATGACTACCTTTTGCCCCACTCTCATTTACTAGGCCCATTTCCCCCCTAAAATCAAGTTAAGTTGGAACGCACAGCCTCTCCCATTCCTTCCCGAGATGTCATTGGCGGAGGTGTGAAGTTGCGAA
This sequence comes from Macaca thibetana thibetana, assembly GCF_024542745.1. Taxonomy (NCBI): domain Eukaryota; kingdom Metazoa; phylum Chordata; class Mammalia; order Primates; family Cercopithecidae; genus Macaca; species Macaca thibetana. The sequence goes on from NC_065598.1 coordinate 54,838,430, forward strand.
GCAGAGTGAAGGGCGTGCTCCTCACTCTTTACCGCCGTGGGGCACTCTGCAGACCTCGGGGCCGCGGTTATCAGGCGGCAGTGTTCCTAGTTTCCAGGCCCCTTCCTTACTGCCCACTTCGCCAGGCCACTGCCCAGGTGAGAACTGGGGAATCTGCCCTCCCTCTGAGAGTTCCAGGCGTTTCGGCACTCAGATTCCTCCATCAGCACGCCCAGCACTCGCCCCATCTTCACGTGATTCCTCCCCTCTTCGGCCCACGTTCCTCCCTCTTCCTAGCCCAGCCACGACGACAAAGGCCCATGCGGCGTAGCGACCTGGGAGGAGCCGGACGTCGACCGTGAGGCCCTTTTCCCTCAGAAGCCACGGACTGTGGCTTCTGTGCCGCAGGACCTGTCCAAAGCCCGCTGGCGCCCCCTCACATTCACTCACAACTAAATTCCCAGGAGGACTGATCTGCGGACCTACCAGCTGAGTCCCAGTCAGTGAGAAAGAATGAAGAGGACAGGAGGACCACCTCTCAGGGCACAGCTCTGAGCGCAGACAGCAGACAGCAAGGCACTTGCGCAATAATGGACACACCCAGCAACGGACATGCATACGGATGCAGCTTGTGTTACGTAGACTGAGGCTTTCCTGCCTCTGTTGACTGGGAGCCACAAGATTTCTTGAGTATTGAAAGGGGCTTGCACAGCTCTTTTACTTTTCCTTCCTAAACTTTTTGACGTCTTAAGTAAGGGTCCTTGAGGCTCGAGGTCAAATTAACTATCATACCTAATACAACTCTCATACTTCCCTCATAAATAGAGGGAAGAGGGATCATAAATACATGACATTTAACTGCGCCCCAGCCCCAGCCCAAGAACAGCCTTACACAGGATGGCAAATGACCAAGAGGGCACCTGTACCTGTTGATCCTTTTTCCTGAGGTCTAATTTGTATTAATTAACTCTTGCCTTTTGAAAAACAAACACTGTTATCTGAAGTTTAATGTGAACCTTTAAAGATGCATTGTTTTTTAGTCAAAAAGGACATATTTGATATGGGCCACTAGGGTTACCACAAAATACATAGTTGTTGATGAAATGTAATTTACATCTTTAATGTAATGAGCAAGAACAGCATTTTAAAGAAACACAATAAAATAAAATAGAAACTATCAGAACTGCATTTAGGATATACACATAGCGTACACACACACGTACAAACATACATGTTTACCCACATATATTTATGTTCAGTCCACATCTCCTGCCCTCAAACTGGGATTTACACCATCTGCTTCCCTAGTTCTCAGGCCTTTGGATCTGGATTGAAGTACATCACTGGTTTCTGGTCTCCTTCTTGCTTGTAAATGGCAGACTGTGGGACTCAGCCTTCATAATTGTGTGAATCAATTTTTCACACAATTTTATATATATATAAAATACACACACACACACGGATAAGGAAAAGGGCCAGGATATCAGTCCTACTCACTTCTCTTCAGCACTGTCCTGGTGAATCTAGTTAGTGCAATGAGACAAGAAATGAAATAAAAGGCATTCAGATTGAAAAGGAAGAAGTAAAACTGTATGATTCATAGATAACATAATCTTTCACGTAGAAAATCTGATAGACTCTATAAAACAGTTACTAGAAACAATAAGTGAGTTGCAGAATTAAAAATCGATATAAAAATTTAATTGTATTTCTGTGTATCATCAATACAAAATTGGATTGGCATTTTTAATGGTATGTATTATAGTATTGAAGAATATTAACTGCAAAGGGAAGAATCTGAATAAGGAAGTTCAAGACCTATAACACATTGAAAAGTACAAAAGATGGCTGAGAGAAAATTTAAGACTGAAATAAAATTAAGAGATATATCTTGTTCGTGAATCAAAAGAGTCAATATGCTTAAGATACAGTTTCCCCAAACTGAGCTATAGATTCAAAGCAATTCCAATCAAAATCCCAGAGGGTGTTCTTTTCGGAGAAATTGATAAACTGATCTTCTAAAATAAAGAGAAAGTTTTTAGGCAGAATCAGACAAGTGCAGAAACAGCAGAAACATATATACATGACTACAACCACTAATCAGACAAGTGCAGCTGCTCTGTCTGTGGAGTAGCCATTATTTTATTCCTTTACTTTCTTAATAAACTTGCTTTCACTTTGCACTGCAGACTCACCCTGAATTCTTTCTTGAGTGAGATCCAAGAACCCTCTCTTGGGACATGAGGTCAGGATCCCTTTCCTGTAACATATTTCTGGCGACCACAGAAGGGACTATAGTGCAGAAACCCTGACCCAACGGCTACCTTTGGGTAAGTGTTGGGGTCCTGTAACATCTCTCTGGCGACCACGGAAGTGATTATACTGCAGACACCCCCAACCAAAAGGCTAACTTTGGGTAAGTGGTGGGGTCTGGTAACATCTTTCTCGTGAACCACAACAGGACAATACTGAAGAAACCTCCCCAACCCAAAGGAAATAGACTGCAGCACTGATTGGACGACTTTGGGTAAGTAGCAGGGTATCAGGCTAAAGGATGGGATTGGGTTAGAGGCCCAACTTAGGGGAGTTAAAGTCTCTCCTAAGAGAGAGTAGATTAGAGGCCCCTCTTCATAAAAGGCAAGGACACTTGACTGACCTTGGGTTACAGGCCCAACTTAGGAGTGTTAGAGTCCCTTCTAAGATTTAGGGGGTTAGAGGCCCCTCTCGGTAAAGTCCCTCTCAGCTAAGAACAGGTTCGGCACTATGGGATGTTAACTGCTATTCTCTTTGAATTAATCTGGCTTGCACTCTTTGCTGATGGCTGTGGGTGACAGGATTAGGCACGTGCAGGATCGAGGGACATGGGGAGCATTTTCCTCCTCCAAAAGGGGAAACTTGAGAGCTGATGGGACTGCTTGAAAAAGATCCCTGCCAGACGACAGTAGCCGCCTGAACTTTTCAATGTCGCTGCAATGGGTGGGTCTTTCTCTGGCCTCCCTGATCATTTTGCTTTCCCCACGCGGCCACAGGCAATACTTTCCTTCTCTACTTTTTGTTTCTCTTTCTTATTTTTATTTTATTAATTTGTTTATTAGTTAATTTATTTATTTGACAAAGTCTTGCTCTGTTGCCAGGCTGGAGTACAGTGGCGTGATCTTGGCTCACTGCAACCTCCACCTCCCAGGTTCAAGTGATTCTCCTGCCTCAGCCTCCCTAGTAGCTGGGACTACAGATGTGTGCCACCACGCCCAGCTAAGTTTTTGTTTGTTTGTTTGTTTTTTAGTAAAGACGGAGGTTTCACCATGTTGGCCAGACAGTCTCCATCTCTTGACCTTGTCATCTGCTCACCTCAGCCTCCCAACGTGCTGGGATTACTGGCATGAGCCACCGCGCCCAGTCCCCTTTCTTATCTTTTCTATTATTCAGGGCGACCCTCTTGCCCAGAGACCATGTGTTGAAACTCTAAGTCGGAGGTTGGATTAAAGATGACAGGGCCCATCTGGGGGCAAATTTAAGCCTTGCTAGTTTGATATTGGGTGCTAAGCAGAGTGGCTAATGTCTATGTTTTATCACACGTAGTTTGCTCCAGCCAGAACAACAAAAAAAAATAATTTTCCTTTATGATGCAGCTTGGCCCCCAGGGTGATGGTGCTGCAAACCAGATCACTAGGGCTGCTCAAGGAAAGAGAACCCAAAAGCCTGTCATGCTGACAAAAGTGTAAGAATTTCTTACCAGTCAGATTTCTGGCTTATCTCTCTCTCTGTAAACGATCGAATGAATTGAAAAAAAAAATCAGTGTTTATCTCCTCTGTAAAGTTTTGATTAATGCGAAAAAGAATTAGTTCTAAGACTAGTCTTAAGCTGGTGTATTTTGTTCTATGAATTCATTTTTCTGTGTTGAGGGGTACTTCAGGGTAAAACATGGGCTTAGAACACTTGTAAGCCCGCTTTTCAAGACGACCCAGCAAGCTGGTCAGTAACTACTTTGGCTGCAGGTCCCTGAAACAAACAAACAAACAAAAACGGATTAAGTATCCACATCGTTTTACATCCTTGGGAGCTTGACCTTTCAACCACGTGGCCGTACTTTCTTTCGGTCTCTGCCTTCAGGGAACAGGAATTTTAGGGTTCATGTCATAGTTAGTTCTAAAACTCATACTGAATAGTTAAAAGCCTTTGCAAGCTCAAAATTAACTACTCTAGACTCCTTCTGGGAAAGAAGCTGAAGACTGCTGCGGGCTGTAGCTCACTAGCTAAGGTATGGGACTTTCGCAGTGGTGGTCCGAGTTCATATTCCTCACCTAGGAAGTAAGTCGTTTCTGGTTTAGTGTTGCGTAACTTTGTCAATTATCTTCTTCTCCACAGACTGTCTTAAATTTTCCTTTCTCTAAGCGCCTGAGAGGTTAACTTTAGTAAAGTTCAAAAGCCAGAAATATCGGCCGTTTGGCATAAGAAATACTAAAAGGACTTTATTAAAACATGCTAAAAGCAGATGTTCAAGCTCTAATAGCCAGGACTCCTTGGGAAAAACTCCTTGGGACTCCTTGGGAGGCACCAGAGACCCCTTTCCTGGCCCTGTTCTTCCAAGGGCTCCACCCTAAAGCCAGTAATCCAATTAAGAAACTTAAAAACTGGCAAATGAAAAATCTTACAACTACTGCAGTAATCATCTTCTGTCTTTCTGTGTAGCTATATATGTGTTGCGTGTAACATTTATATAAAAGAGCTCTAATTAATTGGCTTAACAATAAGCATTTAAATCAAATATTTTAAAAGCAAAATAAAAAGTGTAATGCCTTTTAGTTTATGTAACTTTAGTAACCTTTGGGAAATAAAAGCAGTTTTAAAAATTACTGATAAAATAAAAACATTTAGTCTAAATTATGCAGGTCAGATATTAAGTTTGTTAAATGCTTTAAAGTCATAAACTGCTTCTTTAACATTTAATAATTGTTCAATTTACCTACCTCAAAGCCATTAGATTCTAGATGAGGTCTCAGGACATGTGGAATTAGCCATGCCCTCTAGCTATACAAAGAAGATTATAAAGAAAGTTATTTTATATGCAAAAGGATCTTGTATGATAAATTCTTGTCCTAAAGTAAAATGACTGGTTGTTTAAAAGGAGGGATGTTTTTATTTTATATTTTTATTTTATATTCATACAGGAAGCATTATCAAATGTGAAAAAGTGTTTTGCTTTCTTTGGACTAAATTTGCATAAATATGTTATTGGTATATGTTCCAAAGTTATGGGAAACCCCTATAATTCTAATATGACTTAATGTATGTTATTAATAATTATAATTGTTACATAAATAATTGTATACCACAGAGGTAACAAATTTCCTTATCAATTGTGGCTTTACTAGTGGCTGCCCTAAAACTTTATTATCCACAGAAAATTGTTGTCTTGTTTTAATTTTCTTTAGAAGGTGGTTTATAATCCACTATAGAACTCTAGCAAGGATTCTTAAATGCAGCTTTCTGATAACTTTGGAAATTGTAGCATTAAAATACGGGAAACAACTTTCAGAACTCTCATGAAGAGCTAAAATGTTCATGAATATCAAGCAAAACCAAAACAAGAGTTAACTAAATTCACTGAACCAATGAAAAACTGAAGTAATATTTTAACTTTGCTTAAAATGCTGCTGATCCTTTGTTTTGTTTTTCAGAGTCAAGGAAACTTTTCTTTTGCGCTATTCACGGCTTTTAGAAGTTGAGTAAAATATACTCCTGTGAACAAAATTTGTAGCATATTTGTTTCTGTCTGCCCGATTTTGCCAGAATTTGGAAACTAGTCATGAGTGTTCTTAACTTATGGCAATATTGTTATTTGCATAAGTGCAGTAAGAATCTGTTTTCTTTTGTAACAGGAAACAGTTGGAGAAATTGATTATTTTACCAAGGTTTTGACTAGAATGGTGTGTTTTCCTTTAGGGAATTAAACTTGACTTATAGAGCCAATAAAAGCCCTGTGGGGAACTGGCCTCATACCTTGCCTACAACAGTCCCCGTGCAGGGTTTCTGACCGGTAGTGAGTAAAGAATGTCACTTTCTGACAGGTCCAGAAGCCCCAAGTTATCTTGGGACCTCGAGAGGACAAAATTACCCAACTCATAGGTATTTAAGGGTACAAACCCATGGTTGGGCTCGGCTTTAAAAAAGTCTTATCTGAAATTCCTTCTATGGAACAGAGTTCCATCAATGCCAATTTAAAAAGAGCTTATGTGAAAAATAACTATTTTTGCTGCACTTTATACAAATAATCATGCCAAGTGTAATAAAGCAAATCTGTCTTACCATGATTTGTCTTTAGTAAAAATGGGAAACTGGAGAGGAAATATTATGTTTCAAAAGCTATGGTATACTTGTTAGATTCTAGTCTCATCAGTTGTTTTTAAGTTTATTTCTGCAATTTAGGGTAGCCCTGCTTATTCTTGTGAACCAAACCAGTGGTCTCTGACTGTTGCTCAGCAGAAACAAGAGGGATGGGTAATATAAAAATCTGGATCAGTATTCTAATCACTAATTAGAATACTGGATCAGTATTCTAATTACACATTGTAATCAGCTAACAACCCCACACCAGCTTAGTTCCAACAGTTGCCCAGTTCATGAAAAGCCTTCTAATTTAGTTTATTTGGAATAACTGTACTTATTTTGCTTTACTCTTGTGGAATATATTGCTGTTATATTCTTTGTGTAGGAATATAGGACAAGCTTACTGAATGTTTTCTTAAACACCTATTAATCTTCCAGATATCACCTTTTGTTGAAACTCAAGAGTTATGAGTGGACCTTACTATACTGGTGCTTTCTGACTGAGCTCCTCTCTACCTTGAATGCAAGAAACCCTCACGGTTAGGCAGGAATATCATAGGCCCTATTCAGTCTGAGGAAGTTACAGAAGATGGATCTTCATCAGCGGTGTGTGAACCAGAGCAACTCCATTTTAAATAGGAGCTGGGTGAAATGAGACTTAAACTTACTAGGCTGCATTCCCAGACAGTTAAGGCATTCTAAGTCACAGGAAGAGATAGGAAGTCAGCACAAAATACAAGTCATAAAGACCTTGCTGATATAACAGGTTGCTGTTAAGGAGCGAGCCAAAACCCACCAATACCAAAATGGCAATGAGAATGACCTCTGGTCATCCTCACTGCTTCATTCCCATCGGCACTATGATAGTTTACAAATGCCATGGCACTGTCAGGAAGTTACTCTATATGGTCTAAAAAGGGGGGGGCATGAATAATCCACCCCTTGTTTAGCATATCAACAAGAAATAACCATAAAAGTGGGCAACAGCACCCCTTGAGGCTGCGCTATCTATGGAGTAGCCATTCTTTTATTCCTTTACTTTGTTAATCAACTTATCAACTTGCTTTCACTTTGGGAAAAAAAAAAAAAAAAAAAAAACAAGTGCAGAAACATCCATACGTGAGTACAACCCTTAATTAGAAGAAAATAATCTTACATACTTAACATTATTACCATTTTTGGTGCTCTTAATTCCTTTGTTTAGATCAAAATTTCTACCTGTTTTTATTTTCCTTCTATAAGAAAGATGTCTCTTAACATTTCTTGTAATGTGATATACTGGGCACTGTTCTTTTTTGTTTTTCTTTTTTATTGTACTTTAAGTTCTGGCATACATGTGCAAAATATGCAGGTTTGTTACATGGGTATACATATGCCATGGTAGTTTGCTGCACCTATCAACCCATCATCTCGGCTTTAAGCTCCACATGCATTACGTATTTGTCCTAATGCTCTCCCTCCCCTTGGATGTGGTTTTTGTGTAGTGGTCCTTTACGTTGGTGTTGATGTTATTGCTTTCTCTTTGTTACCTTTTCTTCTAACAGTCAGGCCCCTCTTCTGTAGATCTGCTGCAGTTTTCTGGAGGTCCGCTGAAGACCCTATTTGCCTGGGTATCACCAGTAGAGGCTGCAGAACAGCAAAGATTGCTGCCTGCTCCTTCTTCTGGAAGCTTTGTCCCAGAGGAGCAGCGGCCTGATGCCAGCCAGAACTCTCCTGTATGAGATGTCGATCGACCCCTGCTGGGAGGTCTCTGCCAGTCAGGAGGCAGGGGGGTCAGGGATCCACTTGAGGAGGCAGTCTGTCCCTTAGCAGAGCTCGAGCGCTGTGCTGCAAAACCTTTTCAGTATGCACTACTCTCTTCAGAGCTGGCAGGCAAGAACGTTTAAGTCCACTGAAGCCGTGCCCACAGCTGCCCCTTCCCTGAGGTGCTCTGTCCCAGGGAGATGAGAGTTTTATCTATAAGACCCTGACTGGGGCTGTTAACTGACCAAAGCAATTTGACAATATTGTTTTTCCTGTTCATGAGCATGGAATGTTTTTCCATTTGTTTGTGTCATCTCTGATTTCTTTGAGTAGTGTTTTGTAGTTCTCATAGAAGAGATTTTTCTCCTCCCTAGCTAGCTGTATTCATAGGTATTTTATTCTTTTTGTGGCATTTGTGAATGGGATTGTGTTTCTGAATTGACTTTGAGCTTAGAAGGTTGTTGGTATATAGAAATACTCCTGGGTTTTGTACATTCATTTTGTATCCTGAAACTTTCTTGAAGTTGTTTATTAGATCAAGGAGCTTTTGGGCAGAGAGTCTAGGATTGTCTAGGTATAGAATCATATTGTTTGCAAACAGAGATTGTTTGACTTCTGTGAAAAACATAGTGGGGTGAAAGCAATCACCTGTCAGCAATGGAATGGAACAATAAAAGTGCCCAAGAATAAATTTAATTTGAATGTGAAGAACGAATATGAAGTAAATAACAATCATTGCGAGGGATACGTAAAAAGACTTGAGGAATTGAGTAGTGGCTTTTTTTTGGATAGAGAGATTCTAAAATAGAAAGATAGTTATTGTCCCTAAGATGTAATTTAAAAATAATAGCTAGTATCTCAACAGGAATATTTTAGCACCTGATTAAACGGTTCTGAAGTTCATCTGAAAGACAAATGTGTCAGAATAGATAGAAAAAGAGAAAGGAATGAGGGAGGGCAAGCATTATTTGACATTTCAAATATAATCAAGCTACAGCAATTAAAAAATATAGTAGTGGTGCAGTTATAAACAACTCAATAGAAGAAAATTAAAAGTAGAGAGTTACACACCAAATTGAGTGGGGATGTAGGTGATGATAAAAGAGCCATTTCAAAACACTGAGTGAAACAGGGATTCAACAAAAATGTTGAGTCCCTATCACATTAATTTTGTTCAGATGGATCAATGATTTTGAATGTACAATAATGCAACCAAAAACTATGAATGTCTTATCGTATTGGAGTGGGTAAGTTCATTGCAAACATGACAGCCGACTCATGAAGGAGGCAAGAAAATGATTTATGATAGCAGATATAAAATACGTATTAAGATATTTAATATTTATTTCTATGATGGTGAATTTTTCTGAAACACATTCTTCCCTTAGAGTAACCTGGGGCTCATATTCTCCAAAGCCATTGGAAGTGAAAGAAAGGTTGGGCAGGGGGAAAAAGAAAAATGTTTTGTAAGTTCAGTTTTGGTGTCAGGAGAGCTTGTAGTCTAGGTTCTCCACAGAGGCAGGAAAACTTCAGTCACGTGGTGAATGCCTCACCCAGTGCACACGCTACACAGATCTGTTGCTGTGGATTTCTGTTGCTACGCATGACTGTTGTTACGCATGCGCCTTGTTGCCTACCTTCTGTCCACGCAGAGCTTTGTGAGGAGAGGCTGTGTTTTCTTTCTTTCCGCCATTTTGATTGTTTCTCACTGACTGGGGCTCAGCAGGTAGGTCCTCAGAGCGGTCTTCCTGGGAATTTAGTTGTGAGTGAATGTGAGGAGGAGCCAGCGGGCTTTGAACAGGTCCTGCGGCACAGTCTGTGGCTTCTGAGTGAAAGGGGCCTCGCGGTCGTCGTCCGGTTCCTCCCAAGTCGCCATGCTGCTATGGGTCTTGACATAGTGGCTGGGCTGGAACGAGGGATGAAGGTGGGCCGCGGAGGGGAGGGATCACGTGAAGGTGGGGCGAGTGCTGGGGGTGCTGTTAGAGGTATCTGAGTCCCCAAAACTGGAACCATCGGAGAGAGGACAGTTTCCAGACTCCTCGGTAGGGATGAGGGAAGGACGGCGTGGTCCGTAAGGAAGGGGCCTGGGAACTGGGAACGCTGTGGGCTGGTGACTGCGGCCTGAGGTCTGTAGAGTGCCTGGCAGAGGTGTCCATTGAGGAGCATAACATTCACTCTGTTTAACGATTTCTCACCTCCGCCGTGGACGTCATGGGAAGGAATGGGTGAGGCTGTGCGTTCCAACAAAACTTGATTTTGGTAGGGGGTATGTAGGGGGGGAAATGCGCCTAGTAAATCAAAGTGGGACGAAAGCAATAGTCATTTCGGTTTGAATTCTCTGTCCGTTTTTTCCTAAATGTCTTCATGATGGAGAGTCTCATTGTGAAACCAAAACTCGGAATCTAAGTCCTCTGTGTTTTGCTATGGCGTTAAGGTGATTTCTGTGCCTCTTCGACTATGACACAAACAAATCTGTCCGTAGTTTGATTGGAAAACATGCGTACTTATCATTGCTCTGTGAATTATTTTGAAAATATTTTCAAAATTAAAAAAGTACAAATCACCATTTTGCCATGAAATATTCATATATATAGCTAAGCTACACACTTTTTTCAAATAATATTCTATTTTCAGTGGGAAATATGAGTGAGCATGTAAGAACAAGATCCCAATCCTCAGAAAGAGGAAATGACCGAGAGTCTTCCCAGCCGGTTGAATCTGTGATTGTGAGTCCTTTAACATTTGATGTTTTCTATTAACACAGTTTATTTTTAAAAATATTTTTGAGCTAGTGTACATGCACTGATACAGATGTTCCATGCTGATAAAAAATGATGATGGCATCTCATGAAGGAAACTTTGGTTCAGGAATATTATATTCTGGTGTTACCTGTATGGATATGGATATTTCTCTCTCTTTCTCCCTCTCTCTCTCTCTCTCTCTCTCTATATATATATATATATATATATGCCTTTAGATTTATGATTCGATGCACATATGCATTTGTGTATTTATGTTATTGACTTTTTATTCGCACACACACTTACACACTTAGGTCCAGCAGCCCGCTGAGGAAAAACGTCAAGAAGAGGAACCACCAAATGAAAATCAGGGTATTGCACCTAGTGGGGAGATTGAAAATGAAGGAACACCTGCTGTTCAAGGTGAAGGGAGAGTGGAGAATAATGCTTATGGGTGGTGGAGGTATATTTATGCCTTATATTTTATGACATACCAGTAACAGGAGGACAGAAAACATTAGGAAGGGATCCTAAACATTTCCTGCTGCTGCTGTGGGGAGGGGTGGGACAAGGACACATAAAAAGTCACAAAACTTTCCTACCATTTTGATAGAGGCTTTTTATTGATTGGGTATTTGCATGGTTGCTGTAAACCTTTGAGTGTTTTCCGGAGCTCCTGTATGGTTTGTTCAGCCATATTCTGTTTTTTGTTTAGCTTTGTTTTGTTTTATGTTTCTGTGGAAGAATGGCAGCTTGCAGCTTCCTAGTCTGCCATCTGCGGACATCTCATGTATTTTTTAAGAAACTGTTTAATGCAGATTTATTAATGCTTTCTCATGCTGCGTAATATACTAAGTGCTGGAGATGTCAGTGCCAAATTTTTGCCTAAAGCTCATAGTCTAGTCAGAATAACTCAAACAAATCACTGATTTAATGTGATAAGAATAAGAGCAAATGAGTACAAAAGGGGCAAGTTGTCTAGGGCCAGCCTTGGGAAAGGAAAGGGCAATGTTTGAACATCACTGCTTTCCTGTTTTCCTGGCAACAGACTCCTTAAATGATTAACCTACAGGTTTTTATTTCATAATGATGAGGGAATAAACATTATCATTTCCTCGTTCATAGTTCATGTTTTAATTTGTAAACTGATGACCTTTTTATCTTTTAAGGGCCTGACGTGGAAGCTTTTCAACAGGAATTGGCTCTGCTTAAGATAGAGGATGAGCCTGGAGATGGTCCTGATGTCAGGGAGGGGACTCTGCCCACTTTTGATCCCACTAAAGTGCTGGAAGCAGGTATGTTGTTCAATTAAGATGCAAACTATAGGGTGTCTGTTTTCACAATATTATATTTTTGTGACACAGAGGTAAAATTACTGCTACTTTAATATCATACTTCACATCTAAAGATTCTTTGAAGGTAGTTCAGATCCCAGATGGCTGCCTTACACACTATCAGAGAGAGAGGGTCAGGTATGCTGGCTCATGTTTTTAATTCCAGCACTTTGAAGGCCAAGGCAGAAGGATCACTTGAGGCCAGGACTTCAAGAGATGGAGAAAAATTGGGTCAAAGCTAATTGGATTACGATATGAAAGATATGAAACATGCTAAGAGAGGATATCGAGTGTCTTCACAGCTATGTGAAGTAATGCAGATATTAATTAGCTTGATATAGCCATTTCACAATGTGTATATATATTTTAAAGCATCATGTTATGCATGATAAATATATATGATTTTATGTGTCATTTTTAAAAAAAGATATGAAAACGTGTTCTGACTTTTGAATGTAAGTCATTTAACCAACAGTCAATAATTTTCAGATATTTTTATAGAGGCCTGTTTTTAACAAATACGTAAGATGTTTATAATAAGCATCAGTTTATATTGCAGTGTTAACTGTGATGGTAACGACTTAAAGCTAGCGCGGGTGTTCAGTTTACTGTATAAACTGAACTGCTTTTAGGCATGTAAAGAGGCAGGAGAACCGGTGAAAATAGTGACAGATGTTCGCCCTACTTAAAGCAAGTACATAATGGCTAAACTAGTCCAAAGTAACGTTTTTACACTTTTTCATAAGAGACACAAAACAAATGTAATACTATTCTATTTCCTTCACTTACGGAGTTCTGAGCATGTTCTGTATTCAGAGTGTTATTTCTTTTTTTTTTTTTTTTTGAGACGGAGTCTTGCTGTGTCACCCAGGCTGGAGTGCAATGGCCAGATCTCGGCTCACTGCAAGCTCCGCCTCCCGGGTTCACGCTATTCTCCTGCCTCAGCCTCCCGAGTAGCTGGGACTACAGGCACCCGCCACCTCGCCCGGCTAGTTTTTTTTTGTATTTTTTATTAGAGACGGGGTTTCACCGTGTTAGCCAGGATGGTCTCGATCTCCTGACCTCGTGATCCGCCCGTCTCGGCCTCCCAAAGTGCTGGGATTACAGGCTTGAGCCACCGCGCCCGGCCCAGAGTGTTATTTCATATCAAAATATTTGAATGATAATTTGAAAATATCTTTTTCCCTTAGGATTTTGTTTCGTTGAATATTCATTGAAAGTATATGCGCTTTTTTTTTTTTTGCTTTCCACTTATATATACAAAACAGACTCACTTGATTTAATTCATTCTGAACTTGAACAGTCTCTTTGTTTCCTTATTCTACTAGAAAAAGTGGCATGAATTAAAAATATTGTTAATATGCCTGGAAGTCTACCTTCAGAGTTTATTCAGAGGCTAACTGGATGTAAGCTAAAGGGTCACCCTCAGGGTTCTGATATTAGTTCATCAACACGTTAGTTGTATGCCTCTAGTGTCATATGAATAAAAATCTCCTGAATAACGGGCCCTAGTTTTATATTTATGTTATAGGTGATGCGCAACCATAGGTTTACACCAAGACAAATGAAGACTGAAACCAAGAATGTTATTCTTAATCTGGAAATTTGACTGATAACATTCTCTTAATAAAGTTTTACAGTTTTCTGCAAAGAATCCTTGCACGTTTTTGTTAAATTTATTTCTGGATCTTTAATACTCTTGAGAATTTTATCTTTTTTGAAAATTTAAATCCTGTGTTTGAGATGGTACATGGAGATAAAATGTTGGTACATTGATTTTCTATCATAGATAGATAGGAAGCTGGAAGCTTTCATAGGGGGATGCCAACAGCTGCACAGATAGAAAAGGAGTAGCTCAAGCTGAGGACTTGCCTGCATAATAAAAGATTAGGGTGGGGCCTGGGAGAGATTCACGCCCTATGTAGATGGTACACGTGGTCCTAACCGGTTGTTTGTACCCTATGTAGATGATCAGATACTGCCTCCCCACTAGTTCATCCATAAAACCCCCTGCATTTCACTGCAGGATGGCAAACGTTTTTTCTGGGACCCCTGTCTGTAGTAGAAAGCTGTTCTCTTTGTTTCTTCTATTAACTTTCTGCTCTAAACCTCACTTTTGTTGTGCCCATTCCTTGATTTCCTTGTCTGTGAGACCAAGAACTCCAGGTGATACCCCAGACAACCAGGCCACTTCAATACTAGCTGTGGGTCTGTGGTATATGGCTTTTATTACATTGAAGTATGTTCCTTCTTTCCCCGGTGTTTTGAGGGTTTGTATCATGATGACATACTGAGTTTTATTACATGCTTTTCAGCATCAATTGAAATGATTATATGGTTTGTAACCTTCTTTCCGTTGATATGATTTATCACATCAGTTGATTTGCGTATGTTGAACCATCCTTCCATCCCAGAGATAAATCTCACTTGGTCATGATGATGATTCTTTCTAATGTATTGTTTAATTTGATTGCTACTAGTCTGTTGAGAATTTCTGCATCAATATTCATCAGCGGTTTTGCCCTGTAGTTTTCTTTTTTTGATGTGTCTTCGTCTGATTTTGGTATCAGGGTAATACTGGCCTCATAGAATGAGTTTGGAACTATTCCCTCCTCCTCTATTTTTCAAAATAGTTTGAGTAGGATTGGTATTAGTCCTTTTTTAAATGTTGGGTAGAATTCAATAGTGAAGCCATCAGTTCTGGGTGTTCTTTACTGGAAGACTTTTAATATGGCTTTGATGTCGTTGCTTGTTATTGGTCTGTTCGGGTTATGGATTCGTGATTCAATCTTGGGAGGTTGTATGTGTCTAGGAATTAGTCCATTTTTTTCTAGATTTTCCAATTTATAGGCATGGAGTTTCTCATAGGAGCCAGTTATGATCCTTTGCATTTTTGCAGCATCAGTTTTGTAATGTCTCCTTTTTCATTTCTTTTTTTTCTCTTCTTTTCCTTTTTTCTTTTTTTTTTCCTCGAGACAGAGTCTCCTTTTGTCGCCAGGCTGGAGTGCAGTGGCACAGTCTCAACTCACTAGAACCTCCACCTCCAGGGTTCAAGCAATTCTCTTGCCTCAGCCACCCTAGTAGATGGGATTACAGGTGCCTACCACCGCGCCTGGTTAATTTTTGTATTTTTAGTAGAGATGGAGTTTTGCCATGTTGGCCAGGTTGGTCTTGAGGTCCTGGCCTCAGGTGGTCCACCTGCCTCAGCCTCCCAAATCCTTTTTCATTTCTGATTTATTTATTTGGGTTTCTCTCTTTTTTTCTTAGTTTGGCTAAAGGTTTGTCAATTTTGGTTAACTTATTAAAAAAGGAAACTTTTGTATTATTGCTCTTTTGTAGGGTTTTTTCTTTTTTTTTTCATAATTGAGATTTTATTGGTTGAGGATCAGTACAGACATTTCAATCTGTACACAATTCTTAACATATGTAACGAAATTCTAAAAAGCCACGTGTTGTAATTCTTTTTTAAAGTTATTCCAGTGACTTTCCAGCTTAAAATTTGGAAGCAAATTTTCCTTAAGAGGCTATCAAATACCAGTATCTTCACATGTTGGTCAGCTGTTACAAATGGCCCACCAGTTCACAACTGAATAGCATGTACACTACATATTCAAATCTGTAATCTTTCACAGCACAGCAACAAAGTTATTAGAAAAACAGGACTACCACAACCAAAGATGTTACAGAGTGCACACAATTCTGACAGGGAGCGCCATGAACAAGGAGTGGTTTTCTTTAGGAAACAATTCTACTAAAAAACATGAGAATAGAAGTAAAATAAAATGTTCAAGACATTAAATGCAGGACTGACTCCATATTGCCATTTAATATGCTTTGTATTATAGGACATAAAAACTAACCCCCCATCTATGGAATGTTAAGCCGACACCCGAGACAGTCAAAGCCTCCCATAATTCAATATCCTACACTATTTTCTGGTTGTACCAAAAAATAAACAACCAGCAAATGATTTCACCTCTTAAAAAAAAGCATTTACACTTAAAAAAAATGGGATGAGGTGGTATTCTCTCCTTCTTAAAAGATGTTTCTACAGCTACTAAAAGACTTGCATTTACAAAATAGTTGATAAAAATATTCCTCTGGATTGTACAAGAAGGGAGACAGGGACCACTGGTAAGACATGGTACATACGTCTTGGCTTCTTTCTCTCCTGCTTCGTCAGAGGCTGGACTCTCCTCAGTTTTCGTTTCCCCGTTTTCTGCAGGTAAATCTTTAGTTTCTTGGTTAGCCACTTTGGCCTGTTTTCCCTTTGCTCCCCTTTTCCCTTTTGTTTGCACTTTTTTGTCTGAAGATTTATCCGCTGACAACCGCGCTGATCTCCTCTTGGGCTCTTCCTTGGCGGCCCCTTCAGCGGAGCTGACCTTCCTCTTGGGCATCCTGGCGGCGGGGAAGGCGCGTGCCAGGTGCCTGTGGGCCACGGCGCGCCTAAAGCCTTCGCGAAACTGGGCTGCCTGGCTGCTGCCACTCCTCCCACCACCCGAGCTGCTGACTGTAGGGTTTTTTCATTTCAATTTTGTTTATTTCTATTGGGATCTTTATTATTTCTTTTCTTCTAATTTTTGGTTTGGTTTACTCTTTCTTTGCAGCTCTTTAAGATGCATCATTAGATTGTTTATTTGAAGTTTTTAACCTGTTTTGTTGTAGGCACTTGATAGCTATAAACCTCTTTCTGAGTACTGCTTTTGCTGTATCTCATCGGTTTTGGTATGTTGTGTTTCCATTATCATTTGTTTCAATAAATTTTTAAATTTCCTTCTTAGCTTCTTCATTGACCCATTATTCATTCAGGAGCAGATTATTTAGTTTTCATGTATTTGTATAGTTTCCAAAATTCCTCTTGTTATTAATTTCTAGTTTTATGCCATTGTGGTCTGACAAGATCCATGGTATTATTTCAGGTTTTTTTTTAATGTTTTGAGACCTAACATATGGTCTTGTCCTTGAGAATGATCCATGTGCTGAGGAAAAGAATGTGTATTCTGTGGCCGTTGGATGAAATGTTCTGTAAATATCTATTAGATCCATGTGTCTGTAGTGCTGATTAAATCTGTTTTGTTGTTGTTGTTGTTGTTGAGTTTCTGTTTGGCAGATCTGTCCAATACTGAATATGGGATGCTGAAGTCTCCATCTATTATTTTATTAGGGCCTATCTCTCTTTTTAGCTCTAATAGCTTTTGTTTTATATATCTGGGTGCTCAAGTGTTGGGTGCATATATATTTAAAATTGTTAATATCCTCTTGATGAATTGACTGCTTTATTATTACATAGTGACCTTTTAGTCTCTTCTCAAAGTTTTGCTTTGAAATCTTTTTTTTCTTATTTTTGTATCTTTTAAGTTGAGGCATGCATGTGGTGCAGGTTTGTTATACAGGTGAACTTGTGTTATGGGGGTTTGTTGTAGAGATTATTTTGTTACCCAGGCATTAAACCTGGTACTCATGAGCTATTTTTCCTGATCCTCTCTCTCCTTCCATCCTCTGTTCTTCGGTAGGCCCCAGTGTCTGTTGTTCTCCTCTGTGTGTTGATTTTTTTTTCTCATTTTTAGCTCCCACTTATAAGTGACAACATGCAATATTTAGTTTTCTGTTCCTGCATTACTTTGCTAAGTATAATGACCTCCAGCTCCATCCATGTTCTGGCCACGGAGATAATGTTATTCGTTTTTATGGCTGTATGCTATTCCATGGTATATATGTACTACATTTTCTTTATCCAGTCTACCATTGATGGGCTTTTTGGTTAATTCCATGTCTTTGGTATTGTGAATAGTGCTGTAGTGAACATATGCGTACATGTGTCTTTATGATAGAACAGTTTATATCCCTTTGGCTGTCTACCCAGTAATGGGATTGCTGGATCGAATGGTGGTTCTGTTTTTAGGTCTCTGGGGAATCAGCACACTGTTTCCCACAATGGTTGAACTAATGTACACTTCCACCAACAGTGAATAAGTGTTTCTTTTTTCTCAACAACGTCACCAGCATCTGTTATTTTATCTTATTTTATTTTTTACTTTTTAATAATAGCCATTCTGACTGGTGTGAGGCGATATCTCATTGTGGTTTGAATTGCACTTCTCCAATTATCAGTGGCTTTGAGTTTTATTTCATATGCTTGTTGGCCACATGCATGTCCTCTTTTGAAAGTGTTTCTTCATGTCCTTGGGCCACTTTTTAATGGTATTATTTTTTGTTTTGTTTTATTTTCTGAGACAGAGTCTTAGTCTGTTGCCCAGGCTGGAGTGCAGTTGCACGGTTTCTGCTCACTGCAACCTCTGCCTCCCAGTTTGAAGTGATTCTCCTGCCTCAGCCACCCTAGTATCTGGGATTACAGGCATGTACCACCATACCAAGCTAATTTTGTATTTTGTTGGTTTAAAGTCTGTTTTGTCCAAGAGTAGGATTGCAACCCCTGCTTTTTTATTTTTTTGCTTTCCATTTTCTTGGTCAATATTCCTCCATCCCTTTATTTTGAGATTTTGAGCCTGTGTGTTCTTTGTACGTGAGATGGGTCTTCTGCATCTATCACACCAATGAGTCTTGACTTTTTATCTAGTGTATCTGTCTCTGTGTTTTTATTTGGTTGAATTTTTACTGAAGGTATATGCGGTTTTTGCTTTCCTCTTATACATATAAAATAGATTCACTTGATTTCATTCATTCTGAACTCGAACAGTCTTTTTCTTTCCTTTTTGTACTAGAAAATGTGGCGTGAATTAAAAATGTTAACTACCTTCAGAGTTTATTCAGAGGCTAACTGGATGTAAGCTAAAGGGTCACCCTTAGGGTTCTGATTTTACAGTATTTGTATACCTCTCGTGTCATCTAAATAAAAATCTGCTGAGTAACGTGTTCTAATTTTATATTTATATTATAGGTGATGGGCAACCTTAGGTTTAAACCAAGACAAATGAAGACTGAAACCAAGAATGTTGTTCTTATGCTGGAAATTTGACTGCTAACATTCTCTTAATAAAGTTTTACAGTTTTCTGCAAATAATTCTTTCACATTATTGTTAAATTTATTTCTAGATTTTTAATACTCCTGATAACTGTATATTTTATGAAAGTTTAAATCCTGTGCTTGAGATGGTATATAAAGATAAAATGTTGGTACATTGATTTTCTATCATACATAGATAGGAAGCTGGAAACCTTCATAGGGGGATGCCAGCAGCTGCACAGATAGAAAAGGCCACATGGGGCCAGGCATGTCCACCATGAGGGTTCCACTTCCCTTTTTTTAGCACATGCACAGTAAGAAAGAAATGAGCAACATGGAGTAACTCAGGCTGAGGACCTGCCTGTATAATAAAAGTTTAGGGTGGGGCTGCCAGAGATTCATGCCCTATGCAGATGGTACACCTGATCCTATCCGGTTGTTTGTACCCTATGTATCAGATACTGTCTCCCTACTAGCTTATCTATAAAAACCCCTGCATTTCACTGCAGGATGGCAACCCTTTTTTCGGGACCCCTCTCTGTAGCAGAAAGTTGTTTTCTTTCTTTCTCCTATTAAATTTCTGCTCTAAACCTCATTCTTTGTGTGTCCGTGTCCTTGATTTCCTTGTCTGTGAGATCAAGAACTCTCAGTGTTACCCCAGACCATGTGGCCATTTCAGTGCTAGCTGTGGATCTGTTGTATGTGACTTTTATTACAGTGAAGCATGTTCTTTCTATCGCCAGTGTTTTGAGGGTTTATATCATGATGACAATGTTGAGTTTTATTAAATGCTTTTTCAGCATCAATTGAAATGATCATATGTTTTTTTATTCTTCATTCTGTTGATATGATTTATCACATACATTAATTTGTGTATGTTGACTCATCCTTGTATCCCAGGGATAAATCTCACTTGGTCATGATGAATATTCTTTCTAATATATTGTTGAATTTGATTTGCTGGTATTTTGTTGAGGATTTCTGCATCATTGTTCATCAGTGATTTTTGGCCTGTAGCTTTCTTTTTTTGATGTGTCTTTGTCTGGTTTTGGTATGAGGGCAACACTGGCCTCATAGAATTAGTTTGAAAATATTCCATCTTCCTCTATTTTTCAAAATAGTTTGAGTAGGATTGGTATTGGTTTTTCTTTTAATGTTGGGTAGAATTCAGCAGTGAAGCCAGTGAATTCAGCAGTGAAGAAAAGTCCCAGGCTTTTCTTTACTAGAAGACTTTTATTATGGCTTTGATGTTGTTACTTGTTATTGGTCTGTTCAGTTTATGGTTTCTTCCTGCTTCAGTCTTGAGAGGTTGTAGGTATCTAGGAATTAGTCCATTTGGTCTAGATTTTTCAATTTATAGGCATATATTTGCTCATAGGAGCCAGTAATGATCCTTTGACTTTCTGCAGCATCAGTTTTAACGTCTCCTTGTTCATTTCTTTTTTCTTTTTTTTTTTTTTCTTCACAGAATTGCGCTCTGTCACCTAGGCTGGAGTGCAGTGGCGCAGTCTTAAGCTCACTAGAACCTCCATTTCCTGGGATCAAGCAATTTTCTTGCCTCAGCCACCCTAGTAGCTGGGCTTACATGCACCTGCCACCACGCCTGGCTAATTTTTGTATTTTTAGTAGAGATGGGATTTTGTCATGTTGACCAGCCTGGTCTTGAGCTCCTGGCCTCAAGTAATCTGCCTGCCTCAGCCTCCCAAATAGTTTTTTTATTTCTGATTTTATTTATTTGGATTTTCTCTTTTTTTCTTAGTCTCGCTAATTGTTTGTCAATTTTGGTTATTAAAAAACAACTTTTGTTTTATTGCTCTTTTCTAGTTTTTTTTTTTTTCATTTCAATTTCTTTTATTTCTGCTCTGCTCTTTATTCTTCTACTAATTTTTGGTTTGGTTTCCTCTTTCTTTGCAGCTCTTTAAGATGCATAATTAGATTATTTGAAGTTTTTACTTTTTTTGATGTTGGCACTTATACCTATAAACCTCTTTCTTAGTACTGCTTTTGCTGTATCCCATAGGTTTTGGTATGTTGTGTTTCCATTATCATTTGTTTCAAGAAATTTTTAAATTTCCTTCTTAACTTCTTCATTGACCCATTAATCATTCAGAAGCAGACTGTTGAGTTTTCATGTATTTTTATAGTTTCCAAAATTTCTCTTGTTACTCATTTCTAGTTTTATTCCATTGTGGTTTGACAAGAAGCTTGATATTATTTCAATTTTTAAAATGTTTTGTGACCTAACATATGGTCTGTCCCTGAGAATGATCCATGTGCTGAGGAAAAGAATGTGTATTCTGTAACTGTTGGATGAAATGTTCTGTAAATATCTGTTAGATCCATGTGGTCTATAGTGCAGATTAAGTCTGGATTTTTGTTGTCGTTGTTGAGTTTCTGTCTGGAAGATCTGTCCAATGCTGAATGTGGGGTGCTGAAGTCTCTATTATTGTATTGCAGCCTATCTCTCTCTTTAGCTCTAATAGTATTTGTTTTATATATCTGGGTGCTCCAGTGTTGGGTGCATATATATTTAAAATTGTTACATTCCTTTGATGAATTGACTCCTTTATTATTATATATAGTGACCTTTTGCCTCCTCTCAAAGTTTTCGTTTTGAAATCTATTTTTTTCTTTATTCTTTTTTTATCTTTTATATTAAGTTCAGGCATACATACATTAAGTTCAGATGCAGGTTTGTTATACAGGTGAACTTGTGTCATGGGTTTGTTGTACAGGTTATTTTGTCACCTAGGTATTAAGCCTGGCACTCATGAGCTTTTTTTCCTGATCCTCTCCTTCCTCCCATTCTCCACTCTTTGGTAGGCCTCAGTGCCTGTCGTTCTCCTCTGTGTGTCCATTTTTTCTCATTTTTAGCTCCCACTTATAAGTGAGAACATGCAATATTTAGTCTTCTGTTCCTGCATTACTTTGCTAAGTATAATGACCTCCGACTCCATCCATGTTCCATCAATAGATACAATGTCATTCATTTTTATGGCTGCATACTATTCAGTGGTATATGTGTGCTACATATTTTTTTATCCAGTCTACCATTGATGAGCTTTTAGGTTGATTCCATGTTTTTGGTATTGTTAATAGTGCTGCAGTGAAAACACGTGTGCATGTGTCTTTATGATAGAACAATTTATATTCCTTTGGCTATATACCCAGTAATGGGATTGCTGGATCGAATGGTAGTTCTGTTTTCAGGTCTTTGGGGAATTACCACACTGTTTCCTACCATGGTTGAACTAATTCCACTTCCACCAACAGTGAATAAGTGTTTCTTTTTCTCCATAACATCACCAGCATCTGTTATTTTTTTTTTCTTTTTTACTTTTTAATGATAGCCATTCTGACTCATGTGAGATGATATCTCACTGTGGTTTGAATTGCATTTCTCTAATGATCAGGGATGTTGAGTTTTATTTCACATGCTTGTTGGCTGCATGCATGTCTTCTTTTGAAAGTGTCTGTTCATATCCTTGGCCCACTTTTTAAAGGTATTGTTTGTTTGTGTTTTTTTTTTTTTTTGCTTTGTTTTTTGAGACAGAATCTCAGACTATTGCCCAGGTTGGAGTGCAGTGGTGCGATCTCCACTCACTGCAACCTCTGCCTCCCATGTTCAAGCGATTCTACTGCCTCAGCACCCCTAGTAGCTGGGATTACAGGTGTGCACCACCACACCCATCTGATTTTTGTGTTTTTGGGAGAGACGAGGTTCTGCCACGTTGGCCAGGCTGGTCTCAAACTCCTGGCCTTAAGTGATCTGCCCGCCTCGGCCTTCCAAAGTGCTGGGATTACAGGTGTGAACCACTGCGCCTGGCCTGTCGTTTTTGTTTGTTTGTTTGTAAATTTGTTTAAGTTCCTTATAGAGGCTGGATACTAGACTTTAAACAGATGCACAGTTTGCCATAATTTTCTCCCATTCTATGTGTTGTGTGTTCACTCTCTGGATAGTTTCTTTGCTGTGCAGAAGCTCTTTAGTTTTATTAGATCCCACTTGTCAATTTTTGCTTTTATTGCAATTGATTTTGGCATCTTTGGTATGAAATCTTTGTCCTTTCCTGTGTCCAGAATGATACTGCCTAGGTCATCTTCCAGGATTTTTATAGTTTTGGGTTTTACATTTAAGTCCTTTTTTATTTATTTATTTATTTATTTATTTATTTATTTATTTATTATTATTATACTTTAAGTTGTAGGGTACATGTGCATAACGTGCAGGTTTGTTACATATGTATACTTGTGCCATGTTGCTGTGCTGCACCCATCAACTCGTCATTTACATCAGGTATAACTCCCAATGCAATCCCTCCCCCTCCCCCCTCCCCATGATAGGCCCCGGTGTGTGATGTTCCCCTTCCTGAGTCCGAGTGATCTCATTGTTCAGTTCCCACCTATGAGTGAGAACATGCGGTGTTTGGTTTTCTGTTCTTGTGATAGTTTGCTAAGAATGATGGATTCCAGCTGCATCCAAGTCCCTACAAAGGACTCAAACTCATCTTTTTTTATGGCTGCATAGTATTCCATGGTGTATATGTGCCACATTTTCTTAATCCAATCTGTCACTGATGGACATTTGGGTTGATTCCAAGTCTTTGGTATTGTGAATAGTGCTGCAATAAACATACGTGTGCATGTGTCTTTATAGCAGCATAATTTATAATCCTTTGGGTATATACCCAGTAATGGGATGGCTGGGTCATATGGTACTTCTAGTTCTAGATCCTTGAGGAATCGCCATACTGTTTTCCATAATGGTTGAACTAGTTTACAATCCCACCAACAGTGTAAAAGTGTTCCTATTTCTCCACATCCTCTCCAGCACCTGTTGTTTCCTGACTTTTGAATGATTGCCATTCTAACTGGTGTGAGATGGTATCTCATTGTGGTTTTGATTTGCATTTCTCTGATGGCCAGTGATGATGAGCATTTTTTCATGTGTCTGTTGGCTGTATATGTTAGACCTAATACCATAAAATTCCTAGAGGAAAACCTAGGTAGTACCATTCAGGACATAGGCATGGGAAAAGACTTCATGTCTAAAACACCAAAAGCAACGGCAGCAAAAGCCAAAATTGACAAATGGGATCTCATTAAACTAAAGAGCTTCTGCACAGCAAAAGAAACTACCATCAGAGTGAACAGGCAACCTACAGAATGGGAGAAAATTTTTGCAATCTACTCATCTGACAAAGGGCTAATATCCAGAACCTACAAAGAACTCAAACAAATTTACAAGAAAAAAACAAACAACCCCATCAAAAAGTGGGCAAAGGATATGAACAGACATTTCTCAAAAGAAGACATTCATACATTTAAGTTCTTAATCCATCTTTGATTAATTTTTGTATAAGAAGTGGTCCAGTTTCAATCTTTTGCATATAGTTAGCCAGTTATCCCAGCACCATTTGTTGAATAGGGAGTCCTTTCTACATTGCTTGTTTTTGTCAACTTTGTTGAAGATCAGATGATAATAGGTGTGAAGTGTGCAGCATTATTTCTGGACTGTGTATTCTATTTCATTGGTCTATGTGTCTGTTTTGCCATCAGTACCATGCGGCTTTGCTTATTGTAGCCTTATAGTGTAATATAAAATGAGGTAATATGATGCCTCTGGCTTCGTTCATTTTGCTTAGGATTGCCTTGGCTATTCAGGCTCTTTTTTGATTCCATATGAATTTTTTCTTTTAGTTTTTTTTCTTTTCTTTTTTAAAATTTTACTTTAAGTTCTGGGATAAATGTGCAGAACCTGCAGGTTTGTTATATAGGAATACGTGTGCCATGGTGATTTGCTACATGTATCAACCCATCATCTAGGTTTTAAGCCCTGCATACACTAGGTATTTGTCCTAATGCTCTCCCTCCCCTTGCCCCCCACCTCCTGACAGGCATGGGTGTGTGATGTTCCCCTCCCTGTCTCCATGTTTTCTCATTGTTCAACTCCCACTTATGAGAACATGTGGTGTTTGGTTTTCCATTCCTGTGTTAGTTTGCTGAGAATGATGGTTTCCAGCTTCATCCATGTTCCTGCAAAAGACATGAACTCATTCTTTTTTATGGCTGCATAGTATTCCATGGTGTATATGTGCCACATTTTCTTTATGCAGTCTATCATTGATGGGCATTTGGGTTGGTTCTAAGTCTTTTCTATTGTAAATAGTGCTGCATTAAACATACGTGTGCATGAGTCTTTATAGTAGAATGATTTATAATACTTTAGGTATATACCCAGTAATGGGATGGCTGGGTCAAATGGTATTTCTGGTTCTACTTCCTTGAGGAATTGCCATACTGTCTTCCACAATGGTTGAACTAATTTACACTCCCACCAACAGTGTAAAAGCATTCCTATTTCTCCACATCCTCTCCAGCATCTGTTGTTTCCTGACTTTTTAATGATTGCCATTTTAATTGGCGTGAAATGGTATCTCATTGTGGTTTTGATTTACATTTCTCTAATGACCAGTGATGATGAGCTTTTTTTCATATGTTTGTTGGCCGCATAAATGTCTTCTTTTGAGAAGGGTGTGTTCATATCCTTCACCCACTTTTTGATGGGGTTGTTTGTTTTTTTCTTGTAAATTTATGTTCCTTTTAGATTCTGAATATTAGATCTTTGTCAGATGGCTACATTGCAAAAATTTTCTCCCATTCTGTAGGTTGCATGTTCACTCTGATGATAGTTTCTTTTGCCATGCAGAAGCTCTTTAGTTAGATCCCATTTGTCAATTTTGGCTTTTGTTGCAATTGCTTGTTATTTTAGTCACAAAGTCTTTGCCCATGCCTGTGCCCTGAATGGTATTGCCTAGGTTTTCTTCCAGGGTTTTTGGTTTTACGTTTAAGTCATTAATCCATCTTGAGTTAATTTTTGAATAAGGCATAAGGGAGGAGTCCAGTTTCTGTTTTCTGCATATGGCTAGACAGTTTTCTCAACACCATTTATTAAATAGGGAATCCTCTCATTGCTTGTTTTTGTCAGGTTTGTTGAAGATCAGATGGTTGTAGATGTGTGGTGTTATTTCTGAGGCCTCTGTTCTGTTCCATTGGTCTATATATCTGTTTTGGTACCAGTGCCATGCTGTTTTGGTTTCTGTAGCTTTGTAGTATAGTTTCAAGTCAAGTAGTGTGATGCCTCCAGCTTTGTTCTTTTTGCCTTGGATTGTCTTGGCTCTACGAGCTCTTTTTTGGTTCTATGTGAAATTTAAAATAGTTTTTTTTTCTGGTTCTGTGAAGAAAGCCAATGGTAGCTTGATGGGAATAGCATTGAATCTATAAATTTCTTTGGGCAGGATGGCCATTTTCACGATATTATTTCTTTCTATCCATTAGCATTGAGTGTTTTTCCATTTGGTTGTGTCCTCTCTCATTTCCTTAAGCAGTGGTTTGTAGTTCTCCTTTAAGAGGTCCTTCATGTCCCTTGTAAGTTGTATTCCTAGGTATTTTATTATCTTTGTAGCAATTGTGAATGGGAGTTCACTCATGATTTGGCTCTCTGCTTGTCTATTATTGGTGGATAGCAATGCTTGTGATTTAAGCACATGGATGTTGTATCCTGAGGCTTTGCTGAAGTTGCTTATCAGCTTGAGGAGTTTGGGGGTGAGACGATGGGGTTTTCTAAATATACAGTCATGTCATCTGCAACAAGAGACAATTTGATCTCCTCCCTTCCTATTTGAATACCCATTTTCTTGCCCGATTGCCCTAGCCAGAACTTCCAATACTATGTTGAATAGGAGTGGTGAGAGAGGGCTTCCTTGTGCTGGTTTTCAAAGGGAATGCTTTCAGCATTTGCCCATTCACTATGATATTGGCTATGTGTTTGAAATAAATAGCTCTTATTATTTTGAGATGTGTTCCATCAATACGTAGTTTATTGAGAGTTTTTGGCATGAAGGGCTGTTGAATTTTATTGTAGGCCTTTACTGCATCTATTTAGATAATCACGTGGTGGTTGTCATTGGTTCTATTTGTGTGATGGATTACATTTATTGATTTTTTATGTTGAACCAGCCTTGCTTCCCAGGGATGAAGGGGACTTGATCATGTTGGATAAGCTTTCTGATGTGCTGGTGGATTCGGTTTGCCAGTATTTTATTGAGGATTTTTGCATTGGTGTTCATCAGGGATATTGGTCTGAAATTTTCTTTTTTTGCTATGTCTCTGCTAGATTTTGGTATCAGGATGATGTTGGCCTCACAAAATGAGTTAGGGAGTAGTCCCTCTTTTTCTATTGTTTGGAATAGTTTCAGAAGGTGTGGTACCAGCTCCTCTTTGTAGAATTCGGCTGTGAATCTATCTAGTCCTGGGCTTTTTTTGGTTGGTAGGCTATTAATTGCTGCCTCATTTTCAGAACTTGTTATTGGTCTATTCAGGGATTCAACTTCTTCCTGGTTTAGTCTTGGGAGGGTGTATATGTCCAAGAATTTATCCATTCTAGATTTTGTAGTTTATTTGCGTAGAGGTATTTATAGTATTCTCTGATGGTAGTTTATATTTTTGTGGGATCAGTGGTGATATCCCCTTTATAATTTTTTATTGTATTTGATTCTTCTCTCTTCTTTATTAGTCTGGCTAGCGGTCTATTTTGTTAATCATTTCAAAAAAACCAGCTCCTGGATTCATTTACTTTTTGAAGGGTTTTTCGTGTCTCTGTCTCCTTCAGTTCTGCTCTGATCTTAGTTATTTCTTGTCTTCTGCTGGCTTTTGAATTTGTTTGCTCTTGCTTCTTGAGTTCTTTTAATTATGATGTTAGGGTGTCAATTTTAGATCTTTACCGCTTTCTGATGTGGGCATTTAGTGCTATCAATTTCTCTCTTAACACTGCTTTAGCTGTGTCCCAGGGATTCTGGTATGTTTTCTCTTTGTTCTCATTGGTTTCAAAGAACTTCGTTATTTCCACCTTGATTTCATTATTTACACAGTAGTCATTCAGGAGCAAGTTGGTCAGTTTCCATGTTGTTGTGCAGTTTTGAGGGAGTTTCTTAAACCTGAGTTGTAATTTGATTGCACTGTGGTCTGAGAGACTGTTTGTTACAATTTCCGTTCTTTTGCATTTGCTGAGGCGTGTTTTACTTCCAACTATATGGTCGATTTTAGAATAAGTGCTGTGTGGTGCTGAGAAGAATGTATATTCTGTTGATTTGGGTGGAAAGTTCAGTAGATGTCTGTTATATCGGCTTGATCCAGAGCTGAGTTCAAGTCCTGCATATCCTTGTTAATTTTCTTTCTCATTGATCTGTCTAATATTGGCAGTGGGGTGTTAAAAGTCTCCCACTATTATTGTTTGGGAGTCTAAGTCTCCTTGTAGGTCTATAAGAACTTGTTTTATGAATCTGGTTGCTCCTGTATTTGGGTGCATATATATATAGGATAGTTAGCACTTCTTGTTGCATTGATCCCTTTACCATTATGTAATGCCCTTCTTTGTCTTATCTTTGTTGGTTTAAAGTCTGTTTTATCAGAGACTAGCATTGCAACCCCTGCTCTTTTTTGCTTTCTATTTGTTTGATGGATATTCCTCCATTCCTTTATTTTGAGGCTATGTGTGTCTTTGCACATGAGATGAGTCTCCTGAGTACAGCACACCAATAAGTCTTGACTCTTTATCCAATTTGCCAGTCTGTGTCTTTTAATTGGGGCATTTTGCCCATTTATGTTTAAGGTTAATATTGTTATGTGGGAATTTGATCCTGTCATCATGATGCTAGCTGGTTATTTTGCACATTAGTCGATGCAGTTTCTTGATAGTGTCTTTGGTCTTTATATTTTGGTGTGTTTTTGCAGTGGTGGTACCGGTTTTTCCTTTCCATAAGGCCAGCCTGGTGGTAACAATATCCCTCAGCATTTGCCTGTCTGGAATGGATTTTATTTCTCTTTTGCTTATGAAGCTTAGTTTGGCTGGTTATGAAATTCTGGGTTGAAAATTCTTTTCTTTAAGAATGTTTAATATTGGCCCCTACTCTCTTCTGGCTTGTAGGGCTTCTGCAGAGAGATTCACTGTTAGTCCGATGGGCTTCCCTTTGTAGGTAGCCTGACCTTTCTCTCCAACTGCCCTTAACATTTTTGCCTTCATTTCCACCTTGGAGAATCTAACGATTATGTGTCTTGGGGTTGGTCTTCTCGAGGAGTATCTTTGTGTTATTCTCTGTATTTCCTGAATTTGAATGTTGGCCTGTCTTGCTAGGTTGGGGAAGTTCTCCTGAATAATATCCCGAAGTGTGTTTTCCAACTTGCTTCCATTCTCCTTGTCACTTTCAGGTACAACAATCAATCATAGGTTTGGTCTTTTCACATGGTCTCATATTTCTTGGGAGCTTTGTTCATTCCTTTTCATTCTTTTTTCTCTAATCTTGTCTTCATGCCTTATTTCAGTAAGTTGATCTTCAATCTCTGATATCCTTTCTTCTGCTTGATTGATTTGGCTATTGATACTTGTGTATGCTTCACGACATTTTCATTCTGTGTTTTTCAGCTGCGTCAGGTCTTTTATATTCCTCTC
Source organism: Macaca thibetana thibetana (assembly GCF_024542745.1). Taxonomy (NCBI): domain Eukaryota; kingdom Metazoa; phylum Chordata; class Mammalia; order Primates; family Cercopithecidae; genus Macaca; species Macaca thibetana. The sequence continues at coordinate 54,868,024 of NC_065598.1, forward strand.
TAAGCTGATTATTCTAGTTAGCAGTTCCTGTAACCTTTTATCAAGTTCTTAGCTTCCTTGCATTGGGTTAGAACATGCTTCTTCAGCTCAGAGGTGTTTTTTATTACCCACCTTCTTAAGCCTACTTCTGTCAATTCATCAATCTCATTCTGTCTAGTTTTGTGTCTTTGCTGGAGAGGAGTTGCGATCATTTGCAGGAGAAGAGGCACTTTGGTTTTTGGAATTTTCAGCATTTTTGCACTGTTTTTTCCTCATCTTTGTGAATTTACCTACCTTAGTCTTTGAGCCTGATGACTTTTGGATGGGGTTTTTGTGTGGGCATCCTTTTTGTTGATGTTGATGTTGTTGCTTTCTGTTTTTTAGTTTTTCTCCTAACAGTCAAGTCCCTCTTCTGTATGTCTGCTGGAATTTGCTGGAGGTCCACTCCAGACTCTGTTCACCTTGTTATCACCTGTGAAGGCTGCAGAACAGCAAAGATTGCTGCCTGTTCCTTCCTCTAGAAGCTTCATCTCAGAGGGGCACTGGCCTGATGTCAGCTGGAGCTCTCCCGTGTGAGGTGCCTGTTGACCCTTGTTGGGAGGTCTCTCCTAGTCAGGAGGCATGGGGGTCAGGGACCCACTTGAAGAGGTAGTCTTTCCCTTAGCAGAGCTGGTGCGCTGTGCTGGGAGAATTCCTCATGTCAAGATCAGCTGCTCTCTTCAGAGCCAGCAAGAAAAGATTGAATCCACTGAAGCTGCCCCCACAGCCGCGACTTCCCCCAAGTGCTCTGCAGTGATATGGTAGTTTTATCTGTAAGCCCTTGACTGGGGCTGCTGCATTTCCTTCAGAGATGCCCTGCCCAGTGAGGAGGAATCTAGAGAAGCAGTCTGGCCATAGCCGCTTTGCTCTGCTCTGGTGAATTCTGCCCAGTCCAAACCTCCCAGCCTCCTTAGCACTATCAAGAGAAAAACACCTACTAAAGCCTCAGTAATGGCATATACCCCTCCCCAACAAAACTTGATCATCCCAGGTCAACTTCATACTGCTGTGCTAGCAGTGAAAATTTCAAGCCAGTGGTTCTTAGCTTGCTGCGCTCCGTGGGAGTGGTACCCACTGAGCGAGACCACTTGGCTCCCTGGCCTCAGCCCCCTTTCCGGGGGAGTGAGTGGTTCCGTCTCTCTGGGGTTCCAGATGCCACTGGGGTAAGAAAAAATCTCCTACAACTAGCTCAGTGTCTGCTCAAACAACTGCCCAGTTTTGTGCTTGAAACCCAGGTCCCTAGTGGTTTGGGCACACGAGGAAATCTTCTTATCTGTGGATTGCAAAAATCATGGGAAAAACATATTATCCAGTAGCTCAGTCCCTCATGGCTTCCCTTGGCTGGGAGAGGGAGGTCCCCTGGCTCCTTGCACTTCCCAAGTGAGGCGATGTCCCCTTGCCGCCCTGCTTTTTCTAGCCCATCTCGGGCTGCACCCACTGCCTGACCAGGCCCAATGAGATCAGCCAGGTACCTCAGTTGGAAATGCAGAAATCCCCGCCTTCTGTGTTGGTCTCACTGGGAGCTGCAGACTGGAGCTGTTTCTATTCGGCCATCTTGGCCGCTCCGTCAGTTTTATATTTAGTACTCCCTTAAGGATCTCTTGTCAGGGTTGTCTAGTCGTAATGAATTCCCTTTGCACTTGCTTGTCTGGAAATGATTTTTTTCCCCTGCTTTCCTTATGAAGCTTAGTTTGGTGGCATATGAAATTCTTGGTTGAATTTTCTTTTCTTTAAGAATGCTGAAAATAAAGCCCCAGTCTCTCCTGGCTTGTAAAGTTTCTGCTGAGAAAGCCACTGTTAACCTGATGGGGTTTCCTTTGTATGTGATCTGACTTTTTTCTGTAGCTGCCTTTAGGACTTTTTTTTTAGCATTGACTTTTGACAGTCTGGTGACTACGTGCCTTGATGATGTCCATGTTGTGTAGTATCTTGCAGGTGTTCTCTGGATTTCTTGTATCTGGATGTCTATCTCTAGCAAGAATAAGAAAGTTTTCTTGAATTATTCCCTCAAGTATGCTTTCCAAATTGTTTTCTTTTTCTCATTCTCTCTCAGAAATGCCAATAATTCATCAATAATTCATAGGTTTCATTGCTTCATACAATGCCATATTTCTTGAAGACTTTGCTCATTTTTTAAAATTATTTTTTCTTTATTTTCATCTGACTGAGTTACTTTGAAAGACCAGTCTTCAAGCTCTGAATTCTTTCTCTGCTTTGTCCAGTCTATTGGGAAATCTTTCAGTTGTATGTTTTAAATCCGTAGGTGAGTTTTTCAATTGCTTTAGGAGTTTCTTTGTGTGGATTTTCCACCTTGTCTTGGATCTCATTGAACTTCCTTGCAATCCATGCTTTGAGTTCTTTATGTGTCATTTCTGAGTTTTCATTTGGGTTAGGGACTATTTCCAGAGAGCTAGAGCAATCTTTTGGTGGTATCACTACATTCAGATTTTTTATGGTGCCAGAATTCTTACACTGGTTCCCTCTCATCTGGAGATGCTGACACTTCAGATTTTTGTAATTATTTTTGTGCAGGTAGAATTTTTCCTTTTTCTTTCTTGCTCTATAATATGTTTTATTATTTTTCTTTCTCTTTCCCCCTTTCCGAAGTTATGTGACTATAGAGAATGTTCGATAGGGTCTTTTGGCTTTGCTTCTATATCTCTATGCAATTGTTTCAGCAGATTTTATATTGGCATGTGCAGTTCAATCTGTGAGACAGTAGATGACACATATAGGTAAGAGCCAACTGTGGCCAACATGGCTGAGTATATACTTCTTCTTTGTTTATGGAGAGGAGCTCTCAGTTGCTTCAGGCAGTGGGTTGATTCGTGGAATGCCAGTTGGTCTGAGCTTTCTGCTTAGCCTCGGGAGAGTGGGGGCCATGAAGGGGAGAACCAGATCAGGCAGGCCCACCTACAGGTCCCCCAGTGGCAAGTACAAGCACCAGTGGCTAGGGAAAATCCAGTGAATGGCCATCAAGCACCCAAAAGCTTGCCTAGGCATGGAGCTGGGAAACCTTTTTGGCCCCAAGTTCTCTGCATGGGGATTGGGAGTGGCCTAAGCTCTAAGTCCAGGGGAGTGGGTGTTCCAGATGCCTGGAGATGTACCTGGGCATGTAGTGGAGAACCCCCTACACTGCACCAAGATTTCTGCATAGGAGGGGTGGGACGACTGAGGCTGCTGCTTCAGGTGAGCAGATGCTCTCTGAATGCCTGGAGATCTGCCTGAGTGTGGAGCAGAGAGAGCCTTCTATATTCAGGAAGGGTGGTGTGGCTCAGGCTGCTGAACTAGATGAATGCTTCCTATTTTCAATTGCTGCTTTCATTCATTTATCTGTAAAATTTATGGGAATACCCCCTGCAAACCCACTCACTTTACCACAATATCTGCCCCAACCTACATTTGCAGTTTCATCATTCTCTAATCCCTGCACCAGGATTTCTCCAAATGCGGTTCTGAGACCACTTGTATTTGACTGCCTTCAGGAGACCTTGTTAAAATGCACCCTTCTGGGGTCACACTTCTGATCTGTTGGGCCACAGTCTCTTGACAATTTTGGAATGGTTCAAGACCTGATCTTGCACACGTCTTGGAGGCCAGTTCTATTCCCTTCACAGGCCATATGAATCCTGTCCTTTCTGCTTCAAAATGCCCATCCAGAGCCTCTACATTGATTAGCTTTTCCCTCTCTTCTAGAAAAGTTCAAAGGCTACCTCCTCCTTGAAGCCTTCACAAATACCTTAATCTAACTGTTTATAATCCGCTGCCATCTTAGCACTGTGGAAAATACAAAAACTTGGAGTTAGAACATCATCAGTTTTAATGTAAGCACCATCCTTTCTAGCTGTATGGCCCTCCTGAGCCTTACTTCTTACATCTTTAAAATGGAACCAGCTCAACAAGCATAAGAATGTAGTAAGAATCAAGACGCTGTACATGCAGCACCTGGCCGGTGGTAAGAGCTTGGTTATCACAAGTTATCTTCACCCTCTACCTTGTGTGGCACTATTTCTTCTATGACCTTGACTGCTCTCTGCACTGATCTTGGAGTTCCCTGGGAAAAGGTGTCTCCTTTTTTATTACCTCCCAGGAGCACCATGAGTGATGCTCTACTTGTAGTATACCCTGAAATGATTATTCTTAAAGAGTAGCTCTCCTGACTTGAGAGTTTGCTCTGTGTTAGGTACCATTGTAACACTGGATGTTGACTATGTATGTTATTTAATACTTCCATCAACCCCATAATGTAGGGAGAATCATTATGCCCGTTTTAAAGATGAGAAATTGAGGCACAAAGCAGCTAAGGGAAATTGTCCAAAATCTCACTGCTGGGTGGTATTGCAAGTATGTGAATACAGATAGCTCAATGCTACAGCTAACTTATTCTTAGCCAGTGCATTATATTCCTTTCCAAGAGAGAGTGGACTGCCCTACTGGCATTATGCAGAGGTCAGTAGTTGGGCAGAGATAGGAGAACAGCTCTCTGCAGATCCAGAGTCTGCACTTTTTCCATGGTTCCACGCTGGATCTGCTCAGTCCCTCTCTTGATCATGCTCAATTCTGTTGTGCCAGTTTTTTAGTTAAACAGTGTTTTATTTAGCTTCTTCCAGTGCCACTCAGGAGCTGACAGGCCTAGTCGTACAGTTTCTGTCCTTAAGTTTCTTTCTGAGGAAAAGTAAATAAGCAGCATAAATCAAACAACTGGAGCCTGCAGTTACCACCAGCTCTGTCTAGGGCTGGTAATAGGAGGAACAGAGTGAAATACACCTGAGCTATTGTGGCAATCAAGGCTGTTGAATGTCAACATCAATTTGCCTCTGATGATACCATCAGCCAATAGCGGAGGGTTTTCCAATCAACATGATATGGAAATCAATGGTCATGACAGAGGCAGTGGGATCTCTTGGAAAGGAGAAAGGTGAAGGGCACCAAAGGCAAAAAGCCTAGCTTCCTGAGTCAGCCCTGCCAACAACCCAGGCCTCCATCTCCTTATCTATAAAATAGAAACATTGAAACCATCTAACCCCCTGGCAGCCTCAAATAAAATCCAAGGGTAAACCTGGGATAAGAAAGAAGCTAGGCCTAGGATCTGTGCCTTTGGGGTCTTCTCCTGGTCTTGTGGCCCCAACTTGCTTTGAGAACTTGAGCAAGCTGTTCCCGTGTCCCTGAGATCACTTCCAATTCTAATCCTCCTGGACTCCAGGATCTTTTGCAATGTCCTTTCAACTTTCATTTCAATTAAAATGAAAACCCTACATCCACTTCATTTTGACTTTCTTCACCCTAAGTCTTCATAGATAGAGTGCAGATCACAATCCCAGCCCAGTATGTCTCACACGGTCCCTGGTTATGTGACAAAGACAGCCAAAGAAAAAATGACACTAACAATGAGAATATTAATAGCTAGGATTTTCTGAGTATTGACTAGGTATCAGTCAACATGCAGTGCCCCAGTTAATCCTCACAACAATCTGAGATACTCTCATTATTCACATTTTACACCTGGAGAGACTGATGCCCAGGAAAGTCAGAATCTTACAAAGAATGAGTAAGTTTGATTTAAAACCAACACAAAACAAAATCATCTAATCCTATTCCTAGAGCCTGTGCTTTGCTGTGTTCTTACACAAGCTGGGCTATGAAGAGCTGCCATGGCAGGCTTCCCTGTAGGGAATTCAAAGGAGCGTCAGTGACTTGTGCACATCTCTGCATGTTCTCTCTCTCTCTCTGTCTCCCGCGCCCCCCGCATTTCTGCTTATCTCTGCCTTAGTTTTTGTGTTGGCCTCATTATCTGTACAGAACTTTTTCATAAGCAGGAAACAAGGCATCGCTCAACTCTTATTGTAGAAATTTCTGCAAAAAGCAGAGACTTTTTTCCTCCCCATGTCTAAATCTCAGTCCCCAGAAAGGGTTCTGATTGGCTCTACCAGGACTACCTGCCTGGTAAATCAATCCCTTACACCTAACAGTGGGGTCCTGTGGTAGCTTAGGCCTCAGCATGTGCCAATGCTGGAGGCCAGAAGAATATGCCTATGAGCTGAATGAGGCATTTAGGAGGCAAGAAAGCCACTGTGCAGAACCTTGGCCATTTAATTCACAGTCTAAATGATGCATCAATTCCAAGCGTTCAAATTGAACAGAAAATCAAGATGCAGTAAATAGGAGGCAGTCTGGAGAGTACTGACAAAAGTTCTGGCCCAATGCAGAGGGACACATACCCATAGTCTCGAGGGCAGGAGGGAAGTCATGACCCCCAGCATGGGCAGTCCAACTCACTTAATTCACCTGCAGCATATGAAGGGACTGGGTGTTCTTGAGCTCCATCTATCTATCTGCCCTCCTCCACCAGCATTGCATACAATAAAACTCAAGATGATAAACAAAATTAATTGTCTATTGATTATAGTGTGTAGGACCATCTCCAGTCCTTTGAAAGATCCTTTCCATGACACTAATTGCTGGGGGTTGGCATATTTTAACATGGGACTTGGAGCACAGGGTCCCTTCCTGGTAAAATGCCACCCGGGTCAGAGAATGGCTTGACAAATGGTGACAAACTGTGTTGTCAGCAACCGCACTGAATTAAATAGTAATGACAGAGGGGACCACTGAAGACAGCATATGCAATTGTGAGGAACATTTCAGAACATAGACAAAAGTGCCACTCAAACTTGGAGAAAATAACTTCATTTAATTCTGCTTCAGTCAGCTGAAACATCCCATCAAAATCTGAGTTACTTTGCCAAACAAGTGAAATGTCCCTTCATTTTCCAGGAGACAAGCTCTTCCCTTCATGAGTCCAGCCAGAGCTGGCTTAGAGCCAGAACTAGTTTTATTAATCCTACGTATCATTCAACTTTGAGCTCTACAGGGAACAGAAAAACAAAGTTTTCCTCACCCCTGGGGCTAGCAAAACAGTTGATGAAACAAACAAAAAAACCCCTTCACAAATAGAAATGATTTTTTGCCCCAGTCATCTCAGCATCCAGTAGCCTGCCCTTGCAAGGGGCCAGAAGTCACCAGAAGGGACAAAGGCTGAGGTCTGCTCCAAGTTCTTAAGGGTAACTAACCTGTGGAAAAGGACTACTCCTTGGAGCAGGAGCTAGTTCCCTCTCTTCTGGGGACCATAGCTGCCCTAAAGAAGAGGTAAGTGGCATTCTCTGAACCATGACAATCAGTCTCATCACATCCAGGCTCCTTTCTGAATCTAGACCTGGTAGAGAGGCCTGATGAACAGATTAGAGGCCCTGACAGCTACAGAGTTTCAGGAGTGGTCTGTGTGGCTGGAGGCTTCTGACACATAGCTTCTAGGTCCAGGTCTGCCTCTCACAGCTTCCCTTCTCTAGCCTTCAGCTTTCTCACATATTCAACAAAAAGGACAGGCTAAATTATGTCCAGAAACAACATTCTAAGATTTTAATCCTACATCCAACAGTGTTAATAGCTTAGATTCCAAAAAATTCAAGGGCCAAGGCCCAAAAAGAAGTGAGGTGGAGAAAGAATATAGCACACAGTTTCTCCATAATATGCCATGGAGGGGTGAAGGTAACAGCATGACCCTGGATGGTTCCCACTCTCTCCACCAAGCATTCCCTGCAAGTAGCGCTGTGGGCTGGAGCTGGAGTTCAAGGCCTGCCTGTCTCTTTCTCACTCCATGATCGCAAGCTGACCTGGTTTTTGTATTTGGGCAATAGGCACAGTAGACTTAGCTCCAGAGTCTTTGTGAGGATAAATGTGAGGGTCTAGCCTGGATCGGAGTTCAATGTGTATTAGGGTTCCCCAGAGGAAAAAAACCTGAGGTTTGTTTATAAAAGCATATATCCTCTCAAGAAAGAGTAAGTGAGCATCTTTTTTCGTATGAACAAATGAGCAACGGAATAAAATGTGATACACTAATGCACACACATTTGTCACAAATATATTATCTCAAACACACATGCTAACAAACATGGACATGCTCACCCACACCTTTGGAGAGACACATTCACACACTCATGAAGCCATCACGCGTGTGGAGGATTTATTAATGGAAATGTATCTCTCCCCTTTACTTGATTTATTTAGTCAAAGTACACATGAGATAATAATTATGGAGTTTCATAAGGGCTTCACTTATGTAGTGTCTAAACTTCACTTTTTCCCAAACCAGAACATTTTTATAAGTAATGAAAATGGCTCTGCTTCAGGATTCATGATCTTCCATATGTACCAAGATGGGAGATGCCCTAGGGGTAAGCTCTCTGCACGATACTGAGTCATGTCCAGACCAAGAATCCAGCCTGGCAGTATCGCAGTCACTGGGGCCTTTTAGGATAGTGCCTGGACAGAGGAAAAGAGGGTGCTCATCCAGGGTGAGGGTCAGGATGATGCTCAGGGTCCTCATAAGGCTAGGAGATAGAATAATACTGAGGACTCAGTTACAAATAGCTTATTCAAGGTGGAAAAGCCCTGGAGAACTAGGGAGTCAGCAAGGCTTGGCCTTGGAGCCCTGCCCCTGTAACTAGGGCCAGACTCTCCTTTAGCTCTTCCCTTCTATAACTGTAGGCTTTCAGTCTGCCTCCTCTTCTACCTTACCACCCATCAATGCTTCCCCTCATCTCCTTTGCAGGGATGTTATGGGAATCAAAGAAATTCGTAAGAAACACAGGACAGTGCCATCATGTGGCTGCAACATGATAAACGGCCATAACTTTTATCATTTAAACTAGGTTTTTGGTGCCCATTCATACATGTCACAAATTTTGGTAGTTACAGCTTGCAACCGCCTGTCCTCAAACGGTTCTCCCTGCTGTATCCCTTACTGATCCATTTCCTTTCACCAAATTAGGCAACTTCCTGTTATGTGGACAGGACCCCAACATCCCAATTGAAGCCCTTATTCAGGTACTGTTCCCCATATCTGAGACCCCCTCCCTGCAAACTTATTCCATAGCACCCTGTCTCTGTGTATTGACATCCTTCTTGTGGTGGACAGACTCCAGGGTGACTCCTATGATCTTGGCCTCTTGATATTTACAACCTTGTATAATCCTCTCCCCTTGGGTGTGGGCAGGACATATGACTTGCTTGTTTAAAAAGTATTTTAATTAATTTATGTTTTGAGATGATTGAAGATTCACATGCAGAGAGATCCCTATACTCTTCACCCATTTTCCCTCAATGGTAATATCTTGCAAAACTGTAGTACATTATTACAGTCATGGTATTAATATTGATACATTCAAAATGCAAAACATTTTATTTTTATTTATTTTATTTGTATTTTGTTATTTCAATAGACTTTTGGGGAATAGGTGGTGTCTGGTTACAAGGATAAGTTCTTTAGTGGTGATTTCTGAGATTTTGGTGTACCCATCACTTGAGCAGTGTATACAGTAACCAATGTGTAGTCTTTTATCCCTTAACCCCCCTTTCACTCTTTTCCTTGAGTCCTCAAAGTCCATTGTATCATTGTTATGCCTGTACATCCTTAGCTCCCGCTTATGAGTGAGAACACACAAATGTTTGGTTTTCCATTTGTGAATTACCTCACTTAGAATAATGGTCTCCAATCCATTCAGGTTACTGCAAATGCCATTATTTCATTCCTTTTGATGGCTGAGTAGTATTCCATGGTGTATTTATACATTTGCTTTATCCACTCTTTGGTTGATGGGCATTTGGGCTGATTCCATATTTTTGCAATTGTGAACTGTGCTGCTATAAACATGCATGAGCTACTATCTTTTTCATATAATGACTTCTTTTCCTCTAGGTAGATACCCTGTAGTGGGATTGCTGGATCAAATAGTAGATCACTTTTAGTTCTTTAAGAAATCTCCACACTGTTTTCCATAGTGGTTATACCAGTTTACATTCCCACCAGCAGTGTAAGAGTGTTCTGTTTTCACTACGTCGACGCCAACATCTATTATTTTTTGATTTTTTTGATTATGGCCATTCTTGCAGGAGTAAGGTTGTGTCTCACTGTGGTTTTGATTTGCATTTCCCTGATAATTAGTGATGTGGAGCATTTTTTCATATGTTTGTTGGCCATTTGTATATCTTCCTTTGAGAATTGTCTATTCATGTCCTTAGCGCACTTTTTGATGGGATTTTTTTCTTGCTGATTTGTTTGAGTTCCTTGTAGATTCTAGATGTTAGTCCTTTGTCAGAGGTATAGATTGCAAAGATTTTCTTCCACTCTGTGGGTTGCCTGTTTACTCTGCTGATTAGTTCTTTTGCTGTGCAAAAGGTTTTTAATTTAATTAAGTCCCATCTATTTATCTTTGTATTTGTTGCATTTGCTTTCGGGTTCTTGGTCATGAAGTCTTTGCCTAAGCCAAATGCCTAGAAGGATTTTTCTGATGTTATCTGCTGGAATTATTATGGTTTCAGGTTTTAGGTTTAAGTCTTTGATTCATCTTGAGTTGATTTTTGTATGAGGTGAGAGATGAGGATCCAGTTTTATTCTTCTATATGTGACTTGCCAATTATCCCAGCACCATTTGTTGAAGTGGGTGTCCTTTCCCCACTTTGTGTTCTTGTTTGCTTTGCTGAAGATCAGTTGGCTGTAAGTATTTGGCTTTATTTCTGGGTTCTCATTTCTGTTCCATTGGTCTATGTGCCTATTTTTATACCAGAACCATGCTGTTTTGGTGAGTATGACCTTATAGTATAGTTTGAAGTCAGGTAATGTGATGCTTCTAGATTTATTCTTTCTGCTTAGTCTTGCTTTGGCTATGTGAGCTCTATTTTGGTTTTGTATGAATGTTAGAATTGTTTTTTCTAGTTCTGGGAAAAATGATAATGGTATTTTGATGGGAATTGCATTGAATTTGTAGATCACTTTTGGCAGTATGGTCATTTTCACAATATTGATTCTACCCATCTATGATCATGGGATGTGTTTTCAATTGTTTGTGTCATATGTGATGTCTTTCAGCAGGGTTTTGCAGTTTTTCCTGTAAAGGTGTTTCACCTCCTTGGTTAGGTATATTCCTAAGTATTTTATTTTTTTGTAGCTATTGTAAGAAGTGTTGAGTCTTTGATTTGATTCTCAGCTTGGTTGCCATTGGTATGTAGCAGAGCTACTGACTTGTCTACGTTAGTTTTGTATACTGAAACTTTGCTGAATTCATTTATCAAATCTAGGAGCTTTTCGTATAAGTCTTTAGGGTTTTTAGTTATATGATCATGTCATTGGCAAACAGTGACAGTTTGACTTCCTCTTCACTGATTGGGATGCACTTTCTTTCTTTCTCTTGTCTGATTGTTCTGGCTAAGACTTCCAATAGTATGTTGAATAGAAGTGGTGAAAGTGGGCATCTTTGTCTTATTTCAGTTCTCAGGGGGAACGCTTTCAGCTTTTCCCCATTCAGTATAATGTTGGCTGTGGGTTTGTCATAGATGGCTTTTATTACCTTAAGGTATGTCCCTTTTGTTGAGCGTTTTAACCATAAAGGGATGCGGGACTTTGTCAAATGCTTTTTCTGCGTCTATTGAGATAATTATGTGATTTTTGTTTTTAATTCTGTTTGATTCTGTTTTGTTTTTAATTCTGTTTATTGACTTGCAGATGTTAAACCATCCCTGTATCCTTGGTATGAAGCCCACTTGATCATGGCGGATTATCTTTTTTGATATGCTTTTGGATTCAGTTTGCAGTATTTTATTGAGGATTTTTGCACCTATGCTCATCAGGGATATTGGTCTGTAGTTTTATTTTTTTGTTATGTCTTCCTGGTTTTGGTACTAGGGTGATACTGGCTTCATAGAATGACTTCAGGAGAATTTTCTGTTTCTCTGTCTTTTGGAGTAGTGTCAATAGGATTAGTACCAATTCTTTTTTTGAATGTCTGATAGAATTCAGCTGTGAATCCGTCTAGTCCTGGGCTTTTTTGTTGGCAATTTTTGAATTACCTTTTTAGTCTCGCTGCTTGTTATTAGTCTGTTCAGAATTTCTATTTCTTCCTTGTTCAATCTAGGAAGGTTGTATATTTCCAGCAGTTTATCCACGTCCTCTAGGTTTTCTAGTTTGTGCATATAAAGGTGTTCATAGTAGCCTTGAATGATCTTTTGTATTTCTGTGGTATTGGTTGTAATATCTCCTGTTTTGTTTCTAATTGAGCTTATTTGGATATTCTGTTTTCTTTTCTTGTTTAATCTTGCTAATGGCCTACCAATTTTATTTATTCAAGATGTAAAACATTTGTATCACCACAAGGATCTATTAATGCTTTCCTTTTATAGGCACACTCACTTCCCTTCCACACTCACTCCTTCCTTAAATCCTGGAAACCACTAGTCCATTCTCCATTTCTACAATTTTGTCATTTCATAAGTGTTATATAAATGGAATTATACAACATGAAATAGTCATTTTCACTCAGCATTATCCTCTAGAGATTCATCCCAGTTGTGTTTTTATCAATAACATTTTCCCTTGTTATTGCTGAGTTGTATTACCTAGCATGGATGTGTCAGTTTTTTTTTTTTTTTTTTTTTTTAATCAGTCACCCATTGAAGCACATCTGGGTTGTTTCCAGTATTGGGCTATTATTAATAAAGTTGCTGTAAACATTTGTGTGTGAGTTTTTGTGAGAACGTAAGTCTTTGTTTCTCTGGGACAAATGCCTAGGAGTGTAATTTCTGGGTTACATGGTAGTTGCATGTTTAGTTTTCTAAGGAACTACTAAACTATTTAAAGAGTTCTGCTTGGCAATGTTTGAGTGATCCAGTTTCTCTGCATCTCACCATCATTTGTTGTTGCCAATTTTGTTTTTTTTAGCCAATCTGATAGGTACAGTGATCTTTCATTGTTGTTTTAATGTGCATTTCCGTAGTGGCTAAAGACGTCAAACGTATTTTTGCATGCTTATTTACCATCATGAAGTATATCCTCTTCAGTGAGATGCTTGCTTATGTCCTTTGCCTGTATTCTAATTGGATTGTTTGCTTTTTATGGTTGAGTTTTGACAGTTTTTCTATATTTTAAATATCAGTGATTTGTCAGATATGGTCTTCACATTTCTTTCTCCCAGTCAATAGCTTGACTTTTTATCCTCTTAACAGAACTTTTCACAGAGCAGTTCCTATTTTGATGAAGCCTAACTGATCAATTTTTTATTTTACAGATCATGCTTTTTGTTACTATGCTAAAATTGTTTCCTAGTTCAAGATCCTAAATGTTTCCTCTTATTTTTTTCCTAAAAGTTTTTTTTATATATACTTTAAGTTCTAGGGTACATGTGCACAACGTGCAGGTTTGTTACATATGTATACATGTGCCATGTTGGTGTGCTGCACCCATTAACTCATCATTTACATTAGGTATATTCCTAATGCTATCCCTCCCCCCTCCCCCCACTCCAGGACAGGCCCTGGTGTGTGATGTTCCCCACCCTGTGTCCAAGTGTTCTCATTGTTCAGTTTCCACCTATGAGTGAGAACATGTGGTATTTGGTTTTCTGTCCCTGCGATAGTTTGCTGAGAATGATGGTTTCCAGCTGCATCCATGTCCCTATAAAGGGCATGAACTCATCCGTTTTTATGGCTGCATAGTATTCCATGGTGTATATGTGCCACATTTTCTTAATCCAGTCTCTCATTGATGGACATTTGGGTTGGTTCCAAGAATTTGCTATTGTGAATAGTGCCACACTAAACATACGTGTGCATGTGTCTTTATAGCAGCATGATTTATAATCCTTTGGGTATATACCCAGTAATGGGATGGCTGGCTCAAATGATATTTCTAGTTCTAGATACTTGAGGAATTGCCACACTGTCTTCCACAATGGTTGAACTAGTTTACAGACCCACCAACAGTGTAAAAGTATTCCTATTTCTCCACATCCTCTCCAGCCCCTGTTGTTTCCTGACTTTTTAATGATCGCCATTGTAACTGGTGTGAGATGGTATCTCATTGTGGTTTTGATTTGCATTTCTCTGATGGCGAGTGATGATGAGCATTTTTTCATGTGTCTGTTGGCTGCATAAATGTCTTCTTTTGAGAAGTGTCTGTTCATGTCCTTTGCCCACTTTTTGATGGGGTTGTTTGATTTTGCTTGTAAATTTGTTTAAGTTCTTTGTAAATTCTGGATATTAGCCCTTTGTCAGATGGGTAGATTGTAAAAATTTTCTCCCATTCTGTAGGTTGCCTGTTCACTCTGATGGTAGTGTCTTTTGCTGTGCAGAAACTTTTTAGTTTAATTAGATCCCATTTGTCAATTTTGGCTTTTGTTGCCATTGCTTTTGGTGTTTTAGTCATGATGTCCTTACCCATACCTATGTCCTGAATGGTATTGCCTAGGTTTTCTTCTAGGGTTTTTATGGTTTCAAGTCTAAGATTTAAGTGTTTAATCCAGCTTGAATTAATTCTTGTATAAGGTGAAAGGGATCCAGTTTCAGCTTTCTACACATGGGTATCCAGTTTTCCCAACACCATTTATTAAATAGGAAATCCTTTCCCCATTTCTTGTTTTTGTCAGGTTTGTCAAAGATCAGATGGTTGTAGATATGTGGTATTATTTCTGAGGGCTCTGTTCTGTTCCATTGGTGTATATCTCTGTTTTGGTACCAGTACCATGCTGTTTTGGTTACTGTAGCCTTGTAGTATAGTTTGAAGTCAGGTAGCATGATGCCTCCAGCTTTGTTCTTTTGACTTAGGATTGTCTTGGCAGTGTGGGCTCTTTTTTCGTTCCATATGAACTTTAAAGTATTTTTTTTTTTCCAATTCTGTGAAGAAAGTCATTGGTAGCTTGATGGGGATGGCATGGAATCTATAAATTACCTTGGGCAGTATGGCCATTTTCACAATATTGATTCTTCCTGTCCATGAGCATGGAATGTTCTTCCATTTGTTTGTGTTCTCTTTTATTTTGTTGACCAGTGGTGTGTAGTTCTTGAAGAGGTTGTTCACATCCCTGGATTCCTGGGTATTTTATTCTCCTTGAAGCAATTGTGAATGGAATTTCATTCATGATTTGGCTCTCTGTTTGTCTGTTATTGATGTATAGGAATGCTTGTGATTTTTGCACATTGATTTTGTATCCTGAGATTTTGCTGAAGTTGCTTATCAGCTTAAGGAGATTTTGGGCTGAGACAATGGGGTTTTCTAAATAGACAATCATGTCATCTGCAAACAGGGACAATTTGACTTCTTCTTTTCCTAACTGAATACCCTTGATTTCTTTCTCTTGCCTGATTGCCCTAGCCAGAACTTCCAACACTATGTTGAATAGGAGTGGTGAGAGAGGGCATCCATGTCTTGTGCCAGTTTTCAAAGGGAATTTTTCCAGTTTTTGCCCATTCAGTATGATATTGGCTGTGGGTTTGTCATAAATAGCTCTTATGATTTTGAGATATGTTCCATCAATACCTAGTTTATTGAGAGTTTTTAACATGAAGGGCTGTTGAATTTTGTCAAAGACCTTTTCTTCATCTATTGAGATAATCATGTGGTTTTTGTCTTTGATTCTGTATATGCTGGATTACGTTTATTGATTTGTGTATGTTGAAGCAGCCTTGCATCCCAGGGATGAAGCCAACTTGACCGTGGTGGATAAGCTGTTTTGATGTACTGCTGGATTTGGTTTGCCAGTATTTTGCTGAGGATTTTTGCATTGATGTTCATCAGTAATATTGGTCTAAAATTCTCTTTTTTTTTTTTTGTCTTTGCCAGGCTTTGGTATCAGGATGATGCTGGCCTCATAAAATGAGTTAGGGAGGATTCTCTCTTTTTCTGGAGATTGGAATAGTTTCCGAAGCAATGATACCAGCTCCTCTTTGTACCTCTGGTAGAATTTGGCTGTGAATCCGTCTGGTCCTTTACTTTTCTTGATTGCTAGGCTATTAATTATTGCCTCAATTTCAGAGCCTGTTATTGGTCTATTCAGGGATTCAACTTCTTCCTGTGTTAGTCTTGGGAGGGTGTATGTGTCCAGGAGTTCATCCATTTCTTCTAAATTTTCTAGTTTGTTTGCGTAGAGGTGTTTATAGTATTCTCTGATGGTAGTTTGTATTTCTGTGGGATCAGTGGTGGTACCCCCTTTATCTTTTTTATTGCATCTATTTGATTCTTCTCTCTTTTCTTCTTTATTAGTCTTGCTAGTGGTCTATCAATTTTGTTGATCTTTTCAAAAAACCAGCTCCTGGATTCATTGATTTTTTAAGAGCTTTTTTGTGTCTCTATCTCCTTCAGTTTTGCTCTGATCTTAGTTATTTCTTGCCTTCTGCTAGCTTTTGAATGTGTTTGCTCTTGCTTCTCTAGTTCTTTTAATTATGATGTTAGGGTGTCAATTTTAGATCTTTCCTGCTTTCTCTTGTGGGCATTTAGTGCTCTAAATTTCCCTCTAGACACTGTTTTAAGTGTGTCCCAGAGATTCTGGTATGTTGTATCTTTGTTCTCATTGGTTTCAAAGAACATCTTTCTTTCTGCCTTCTTTTCATTATGTACCCAGTAGACGTTCAGGAGCAGGTTGTTCGGTTTCCATGTAGTTGAGAGGTTTTGATTGAGTTTTTTAGTCCTGAGTTCTAGTTTGATTGCACTGTGATATGAGAGACAGTTTGTTATAATTTCTGTTCTTTTACATTTGCTAAGGAGTGCTTTACTTTCAATTATGTAGTCAATTTTGGAATAAGTGCGATGTGTTGCTGAGAAGGATGTATATTCTGTTGATTTGAGGTGGAGAGTTCTGTAGATGTCTATTAGGTCTGCTTGGTGCAGAGCTGAGTTCGATTCCTGGATATCCTTTTTAACTTTTTGTCTCACTGATCTGTCTAATATTGACAGTGGGGTGTTAAATTCTCCCATTATTATTGCGTGAGAGTCTAAGTCTCTTTGTAGGTGTCTAAGGACTTGCTTCATGAATCTGGGTGCTCCTCTATTGGGTGCATATATATTTAGGATAGTTAGCTCTTCCTGATGAATTGATCCCTTTACCATTATGTAATGGCCTTCTTTGTCTCTTTTGATCTTTGTTGGTTTAAAGTCTGTTTTATCAGAGATTAGCATTGCAACCCCTGCTTTTTTTTGTTTTCCATTTGCTTGGTGGATCTTCTTCCATCCCTTTATTTCGAGCCTCTGTGTGTCTCTGCACGTGAGATGGGTCTCCTGAATACAGCACACTGATGGGTCTTAACTCTATCCAATTTGCCAGTCGTGTGTCTTTTTACTGGGGCATTTTGCCCATTTACACTTAAGTTTAATATTGTTATGTGTGGATTTTATCCTGTCATTATGATGTTTGGTGGTTATTTTGCTTGTTACTTGATGCAGTTTCTTCCTAGCATCTATAGTCTTTACAATTTGGCATGTTTTTGGAGTGGCTGGTACCAGTTTTTCCTTTCCATGTTTAGTGCTTCCTTCAGGGGCTCTTGTAAGGCAGGCCTGGTGGTGCCAAAATCTCTCAGCATTTGTTTGTCTGTAAAGGATTTTATTTCTCCTTCACTTATGAAGCTTAGTTTGGCTGGATATGAAATTCTGGGTCTGGGGGCAGGGCATAGCTGAACAAAAGGCGGCAGAAAGTTCTGCAAACTTAAACATCCCTGTCTGACAGCTTTGAAGAGAGTAGTGGTTCTCCTAAAAGTTTTATAGTTTTGCATTTTATGTTCAAGTATGTGATCTTTTTTTTTGTTTTTTGTTTTTTGTTTGTTTTGTTTTTTTTGAGATGGAGTCTCACTGTGTCACCCAAGCTGTAGTGCAGAGGTGTGATCTTGGCTCAGTGCAACCTCCTAGTTTCTTCAAAACTGTTTAACCTATTTTAGACCTTTTGCTTTCTCATATATAATTTAGAATAATCTTATCTATATCTGCAAAAAATCTTGTTGATAATTGAGAGGGATTGCATTAAAACTGTGTTTATATTTAGGAGGATTGACATCTTCACTATGTTAAGATTTTAAATCCATGAACATGGTATGCCTCTCCATTACTTAGATATTCTTTGATTTTTAACAGAGTTCTATATATGTTTTGTTAAATTTACCCCTAAGCGTTTGATTGTTTGAAGGGATTGTAAATGGTATTGTATTTTTAATTTATGTGTCCATAAGTTCATTGCTGCTATATGTAAATACAATTGATATTTGGATATTGGTCTTGTAGCCTGTCACCTTTTCTGAACTCATTTATTAGTTGTAGGGGATTTTCTATAGATTCCTTGGGATACTCTAGATAGCTAATTATGACATCTGCAAATAGGGACAATTTTATTTCTTCCTTTCTGTTCTGTATCACTTTAATTTTCTATTCTCACATTATTGCACTAAATAGAACTTTCAGGACTATGTTGGATAAGAGTGATAAGGGTATCCTTGCTTTGTTCTCAATATTAGGGGGAAAATTCAGTCTTTTGCCATTAAGAAGCTGGGTTTTCTGGAGCCTGAAGCCATGAGGATTTGCCTGGAGCCTGGCTCCCGGGGGCTGATTTAGCAGTGAGGTCTTGGGATGGGCCTACACCCTGGGTCTTCTGGAAGGCTAGCAGAAGCTAGCTTGGATAGTGGAGCTGTGGGGACCAGCCTGACATTGGGCAAGCCCTGAATACAGGGCTGCTGGATCTGGGTTGGTCCTGTGGAAGGCTTGGATCCTGAGTCTATGGGGACTGACCTGGTGCTGGGGCAATCCTGAAACCCCAGTTCACTGGAGCTGACCTGATGCTGGGGAAGGTCTGGAGCCTGGGCCCACTGGGGTCAGTTTAGTGCTATGGCAGGCCCAGAGATCGAGTCTGTGAGGCAGGTCTGAAGGCTGGGGCTGTGGGATCACACCTGTCTTGGAATCCCTGCCTATGGGTACTGGCTTGGCATCTGGGGCCAGAGGGCTGGCCTGGTGCTGGTTGGGCCTGGAGTCTGTGTCTGCAGGGGCCAGCCTGATGACTGGGGCTGTGGCAGTTGGCCTGGCAGAGGGGTGGGCCTGCAGCCTGGTGCCACTGGGGCCATCATGTGCTGGTCGTGGGGGTGAACTGTTTCCTGTAGCTGCTGGTGCCAGCCCAAGGCCTGGGGCTTCTGGGGTTGGCCTGGAAGTGGGGTGACTTGGTGATGGAGTCCACCCCACCAGGCAGTCATGGAGCCTGGGTATGCAGAATTTAGTCTGTCATCAGGGTGGACCTGGAGGATCAGTCTACATGTACCAGTCTAGGGTCTGGAGTGTCGGGGCCTGTCTGCTGCTGAGTTTTAGTGGGACAGACCTGGTGGTGGGGTCTGAGGCAAAGTACAGTGCTCACTTCCTCTTCCTTCAAGCAAAGGGTACCTCTCTCCATGTTGTGCTGCCTGTGGTTGGGGCAGGGGTGATATGGATAATGTAGAACTGTCCTTGGTACCCTCTTCAATGTGTCTTTTCTTATTTCTGTGCCATACTCAGGTGCTATAATCTCTCACCTGGTTTCCTTAGCCCTTATGAAGACATTTTCATGTGTGGATAGTTGTTCAAATTGATGTTCATGCAGGCAGATGAGCACTGAAAAGTCCTATTTCACCATCTTGTTGATGTTACCCTTCCTCTGTAGTTTTCTTTTGTGGGAGTTTTTATTAATCACAAAGTAATTTTCTTATGGGGCTATTCAAATTTTGTATTTCATAATGAGTGAGTTGTGGCAGTCTGTGTTTTGCAAGGAACTGGTCCATTTCATTGAAGTTGTCAAATTGATCTGTGTAGAGTTAACCTTATACACCTAATTATCCTTCAGATGTCTTCATGGTCTATGTTAATATCCCCTATTTTATTCCTGGTATTCGTGTATTTTCTCTTTCTTTGTCAGTCTTGCTAGAAGTTTGTCAATTTATTGATCTTTTCAAGGAATCAGCACTTTCATTGATTTTTTTTTTCTATTTTTTAAATTTTTAATTTAATCAATTTCTGCTCTTATTCTTATTTTTTTCTTCCTTCTGCTTGCTTGTTTTTTTATTTTTTTTTTTTTCTTTTTTTTTTTTAATTTTTTTTTTTTTTATTTTTTTCTTTGGATTTATTTTGCTGTTCTTTTTCTAGGTTCTTGCAATGAAAGCCTAGATTATTGATTTGAGACCTTTTCTCTTTTCTAATGTATGCATTTAGTGCTATAAATCTATTAGAACTGCTAAAGCTGGGTCCCACATATTTTGATATATTGTATTTTTTACTTTCATTCAGTTGAATGTATTTTATATTTTCTCTTAATATTTTCTCTTTGACTTATTATTATTTGGAACTGTGTTGTCTAGATTCCCTAGGTTTTGAAAATTTCCTGTTATTTTTGTTATTGATTTCTAATTTGATTCCAATATGATGATCAGAGAATATTCTCTGTATGATTTCAATGCTGTAAATTTGTCGAGGCATGTTTTATGACTAAGTGTATTGTTTATCTTGGTATATTATTTTTGAACACTTGTAGAAAATGTGTATTGTACTGTTGTTGAGTGGAGGACTCTATTAATATTCATTGGATCCTGCTGTCTGATAGGGTTACTGAGTTGTCTATTCTTGCTGATTTTCTGTCTAGTTGTTCTTTTATCATTGAGAGAAAAGTATTGAAGTCTACAACTCTAACTGTAGATATGTCTGTTTCTCATTTCAGTTCTATTAGTTTTGGCTTCACATGTTTTCCAGCTCTATTGCTTGGTGTATACCCATTTTGGATTGCTATGTCTTTTTGGTGGATTGACCTTTTAGGAATATAAAACGTCTTTCTCTAATACATCTGGCAATTTTCTTTGTTCTGAAGTCTACATTTTCAGATAATATAGTTATGTCTGCTTTCCTTTGCTTAATGTTTTCATTATATATCCTTTTCCATCCTTTATTTTCAACCTGCCTATATAATTTTATTGGAAGTGAGTTTCCTGTAAACAGTATATAGTTGGGTCATGTTTTTTAAATCTACTCTGCCAATTTCTGTCTTTTAATTGGTATGTATAGACCATTCACAATTAATGTAATTGTTAACTTGGTAAGGCTTAAAGTGAACTACCATTTTATTTTTTGTTTTCTTTTTTCTTCTGTTGTACATTTCTCTTTTATTTCCTCTTACTTTCTCTGTGTTTTTAAAATATTTCTCAGATTTCATTTTAATTTATCTATAGTGTTTTTAGTGTATATCTCTGTATGGCTTTTGTTGTAGTTACTATAGGAATTACATTGTATATAGTAACTAATCCAAGTCTACTGGTGTCGTCACTTTACTAGTTCAAGTAAAATGTAGAAAACTTATTTCTCTTTGTGTCTCTCTACACTTTTGTGTTTGTAGTATAATTGTTTTTAAATATTTTCCTTATATGCATTTAGAAAAATATTAGACTATATTATATTTGCTTCAACCATCAAACATAATTTAGGAAAATCAAAAGGATTTAAAAAGCCTACTGTGTTTACCCACTTTTTGTTTACTCTACTTTTTCTTACTTAATTTTCAAGATTCTTTGTCTGATAATATCTTGATTTTTCCTTCATTCCTGAAGGATATTTTCACTGGGCATAGGATTCTGGGTGGACAATTCTTTTCTTTCAGTATTAAAAAAATATTGTGCCACCTCTTTTAGTCTTCCGTGGCATTGCTTTTCTCTGGTTGCTTTCAAGATTTTACCTTATATTTAGTATTCAAAAGTTTAATCAGGATGTGCTTTGGTAAGGATTTCTTTAAGTTTATTCTATTTGGGGTTCGTTCACCTTCTTGGGTTTGTACGTTTATGTTCCTTGCCAAATTTGGAAAGTTTTTAGCCATTATTTCTTTGAGTAGTTTATCAGCTCCTTCTCCTTTTTCCTCTCCTGAGACTCCAATGACATTGAAGTTATATCTTTTATTATAGTGCCACAGGTCCCTGAAGCTCTGTTCTTTTATTTTTTTGAAGTATTTTCTCTTTGTTGTTCATATTGGGTAATTTCTCATTATATTCCATCTTTCAGTTCATTGGGATTTTTTTGCCCTCAGTTCCCACATTCTGCTGTTGAGCCTGTCAACTCAGCTTCTTATTTTGGTAATTGGATTTCTAGTTCTAACAACTTCCGTTTGATTCTTCTTCATATCTTCTGGGTTTTTTTTTTGTTGTTGCTGTTGTTGAAGCTTTATATTTTTTTTCTGAAGCTTTCCTTTTTTATCATTTATTTAAAAATGTTAGTAAATGCTCATTTAAGCATTTTTATCATGGATGCTTTAAAAATAATTGTCAGATAATCCTAACATCTCTGTTATCTTGATATTGGAATCTATTAATTGTCTTTTAGAATTCAGTTTGAGATCTTTCCGGTTCTTAGTATGACAAGTTACATTTTGTTGAAACATGCACGTTTTCATATTCTGTTATAAAACCCTGGATCTTATTACAACCTTCTATTTTATATGACTTTCTCTGACTACACTCTAGCAGGTAAAAAAGAGGGTACAGTCTTGTTATTGTCAGGTAGAGGTGGAAGTCATTTCTGTACTTGGCTTTCACTGACATCCAATGGCAGGCTCATTATTATTGCTGGGAAGTTTCTGCCAATACCACATTATAGCTGGGTGGCTTTTACTACCATTACAATAGGGATGGCTTCATTACTGCTTGGGCAGTGGTGAAAGTCCTGACTCTATTAGGCTTCCTCTGACACCACCGTAGAGGGGAGAAAGGTGCTTTTTTACTGCCAGATGGGAGTGGAAGTCCAAGCTTCCCACCTGATCTCCACTGATAACGCTAAGGAAGGAAAAGGCTAATGACTTGCTGGTGGGGATGAAAGGCCTAGTTTCCTACTCAACTTTCCTCCATACCACTCTGATAGGGCTGCTGCATTTCTCATTATATCCTCTCAAGGAAGTAAGTTTAGGCTTGCTGCTCAGACTTTGCTAGTGTGGGTGTGGTGGAGCAGTTTTATGAATTTTGTGTGTGTGTGTGTGTGTGTGTGTGTGTGTGTGTGTGTGTGTTATTTGGTTGGAGTGAAGCAGTTACTGTCTAAAAGTTTTCTGTCTTGCTAGGCTGCCCTTCCCCTGGTTCTTTGGCTAGAAAGAGCAGACTTTTGTTCAGTCTTTTTTTTGTCTGTGCCTTATTGGTGTTTCTAGGTCACTGTCTTCTTTAGCTTCAAGTCCAGGATATATAAAACAAAAAGAAAACTCAGGGTATACACCACTGGGTTTTTCCCAGGGTTCTGAGGTCCATAATTGGTCTACTTTCTTCTTTCTGCCTTTCAGAGTCTTGCGTTTGTTTTATTTAATGCCTAAGGCTTTTAGTTGTACAGTGGAAGAAATAGGAGAAAGTATGCCTATTTCCTCCTTCCAGAAGCATAAATTAACTTTTTACACTGTTAGACTATAGCACAGGTTATTAGTGTCACTTAGATGATTACATTATATTATATACGACTCCATCTTGCCAGAAAACATGTTCTAGAGACTCTTGTTGAGGTGACCATGTCGGGGAAGTCCACATGGCAAGGAACTGCCAGACTCTAGCAACTTCAGCCTCCAGTGACTACCAGCAAGAATCCAGAGCCATCAGTCCTGTAAGGAAATGAATTTTACCACTAACCTAAGTGAGATTGGAAGTGAGTTCTTTTCCAACCATGCCTCCAGATAAGAACACAGTCACGGCTGATGCCTTCATTGCAGCCCTGTGAGACCCTGAGCTGGGGAACAATTTAAATAATATTCAGACTCTTGGCCATCAGAAATGGTCAGATAATGAGTGTATTTTGTTTTAACCTGTTAAATTTGTGGTAATTTGTTATGTAGCAATAGATATACAATATACTACCCATACTTCAAGTCCTTAAATGACATTTCCTCCTGGTAGCCTCCAACTGTGTCAGGTAATTTCCTTTCCTTGCAGTCAATCCCAGTTTTTCACTTCTAATTCACTACTGTCATTTAGTTACAGTCTTTCTAGCTCCAGCCAAGCTTGCTCTGACTTAGACTCTCTGAGTAGACCCATAGTTCACTGAGAACAGGGATTAAGGCTTACCTATTACAACTTCCTCTGCAGGAACAAGCATATCTCAGGGACTTTAGGCATTTGGCATGTGGATAATGGGTGCACAGGACCCTATCCTGAGGGAAAAAGTCAATTCAGTCCCCATTCATGTTCAGACTTTGAAATCAGCCGTGTCCAGGCACAAAGAGATGACTGTAGTACCTGCTGGAAACAGCGTGTATTTAGGCAACTACTCCTGATATGACTGTGGTTAGTGATAAAGGCAAGGAGCAGGCAAAGAGGAAATCCAATTCTTATATCTGACCATTGGGGAGTGACATTTGGCATGGACAGTAAAAGACAAGAAGATAAAAAGAGGTCACAGCAGGCAGGGGCCAGTATGAGCAAAGGTGGAGAAGCATGGCTGGGGAAAAGCTATTATTCTGGTGCAGTTGGAGTAAAAACATGAAGGGAATGAGGGTGCCAGATGGAGAGAGGAAAGAAATTGATTGAGAAAGGTCTGAGTTCATCCTCTTTCCTCTTGGCTCTCTGTAATGTATTTTTTATCCACTTGAGTGGCACCACCAGATAGCCTGCCCCAAACTAGACACCATGTGTCTGCATAGCCTCCTCCCTTTGTCTCCTTCCTGATATCCAGTTGATGATAGCAGGCCATTGGTTCTGCCCTCTAAGTGTCTGAATCTTGCTCCTCTTTTCTACCCCATGATGATAGGCCAAGTTGGAGCTTTTCTACTGAAAAAAATCAGGGCCATCTTCCATTGCTGCCATTCTCATCTATTCACTGACTCCTGCAATAGACTTCTAATGGTCTCACAGCCTCCAGTTCCATTTGTATCCAACTCACCATTCATTCCATCCCCTCACTGCATACAGAAGGCTCCTCAAAAGGCAAACTAATCATGTCACTGCCTCCTGCTTAAAAGCTTCCATGAGTAACCAAATCCTTCAGAATAAAATCTATGCTCTTGACTTGACATATGTATCTCTTTATGACCTGGTCTCTGATAGCTTCTCCACCCTCATGGCTACCTCTTCCTCATCCCTATTGTCCGCACTAGAGCAATTGCAGTTCCCTAAGATCAAAGAACTTTCCTCTCCTCCAGACTGAACTTTTGTCAGACTTCCCCCTCCTCACCTGCATTTGCTAACTAAGTCTTCCTCAGCATCTGGATCTCAACCTTTTCTGTCAACCCCTCACTAGACTGGCCAGGTGAGGCACCCTTCTCTGTGCTACTACTTAGAGCACTTATCATCCTGCATTACAACTTTCTGATTACCTACTTGTCTCCTCCATGATGCCCAGAGCTTCAGGGGGCAGAGTCTTGCAGAAGGGGCTAAGGGGTGGGTTTTATGTGTATGTGTGTGGTGGGGTATGTGTTTGGGTGTTTGAATAAGAGAGTGAATAAATGGACTTGCTTACTAAGAAATTTGAACTTGACAATAAGGAGGGTAATTGGATTATCTAAATTACTTCCAAAAGTAGTAGTTGAACTTTAAGAGAGGAGAGCATCCTTGGAGAGGTTAGGCAACTATGGAAGGAGCAATCATGGGAGCTCTTTCATTGTGCCTAGTTCTGGGTTAGGTTCAGGGGATAATATAGTGGAAATGGATGGAACTCTTGCCCCAAGAACATTATGTGAGGAACAAGACATTTTTGGAACAGATCTTGACACCAGCCAACATTGCTTAACAATGATTTGTGGCAAACACTATTCTTGGGACTTGACATAAACTAACTACATCCTTGAATGCTCATGACCCCTCTATGAGATGATACCACTATTATCCCAGTCCTGCAGGTGATGACACTGTGGCATTGAGGAATTAACTATTACCTCAAGATCAGGTAGCTACTATGTGGTAAAGCTGAGATTCAAAGAATGGTCACATGACTCATGAGCTAAGGCCTAAAATGCCAACAAGGGGTCAATGCACATGGCACTGAGAAAAGGAAGGGCACCGTGGCCTGGAGCAGTCCTGGAAGTCACTCTGCAAATAGTCTCCCTCTCCATCCTGCCACTCTGGGCACCTCACACTGCAGTCAAACTGGACTGCAGACAGCTTCATATCTCTAGACATTTGCACTTGCTGTTGCAATTGCCTGAGTGGTCCTTTCCTTCCTTCCACCCATATTTTATCAGACCAAACTCTATTACTTCTGAAATTGTATTGTTTCTCACATGATCCTCCTCTGGATGAGTTAGCAAGCCCCTGCTCTGTGCCCTAATTCTCAGTAACCTTGAAGAAAACAAGGGCAGGGAGGCTCATCAACTTATAAAGTCCACATAGTAAGCAAATGGCTAGCCTGGAATTTGAACCAAATTGTTCAACACCAAAATTATTTTATCTGAATCAGAGAGGGCATATGTTTGGCATAGGGACTTACACTTATTACTGAGAGTTTATGACATTTGTGATGGCTAACTTTATGTGCCAACTAAGCTGGACCATGGAATACCCAGATATCAGGCTAAATATTATTTCTGAGTGTGTTGTGTGGTATTTCCAGCAAAGGTTAACATTTGAATTGGTGGACCAAGTAAAGCAAACGGCCCTCACCAATGTGGGTGGGTATCATCTAATCCACTAAGGGCCTGAATAAAACAAAAAGGTGGGGGAAGGTTGAATTCTATCTCTGCTTGAGTTGGGACATCAGTTTTCTCCTGCTCTAGGACTGGCAATTATACTGTTTATGCTCCTGGTTCTCAGGCCTTTCTACTCAAACTGGAATTTTCCTGTTTCTTGAATGCGCAGATGGCAGATTGTAGGACTTCTCACTGTCCATAATTACATGAGCCACTTCTTTATAACAAATATTTTCTTCCCCCCGCTTCAATATATAGGTTCTGTTTCTCTGGAGAGCCCTGACTAATAATACAACATTCTTTCCTGCTGCATCTGTATTAGACCTCAGAATCTTTCTCAACACTATGTGATTACAGCCACAACCAACCGATCAGAACTGATAGTCAAGAACTATTTACTTATCATGCTGCTTCTGTTAATGGTGGCTTCTTTCCTAACAATGGTTCTCTCTTCTATCCCCAGCACCCCATCCCTCTCATGTGTCTTAGTGCTGCCAAATTTGCCGTGCAAAAGGCATCTTCAACCTGTCAGGAAGAGCCAGCCCCACCTCTGACGGTGCTATGGTTCATCCAGGTGCAATGCAACATATTCTTCTTTGGGAGTATTCAACGGCAAGCACCTTGGAGGCTCTGCCTAGGTCACTACAGGCTGGAACAAAGAACACACAAATGCTAGGCATCCATCAGCTGGGTATCTGACCGAAAAGACATTTGCAGGGCAAATGCCAGATGGTGAGAGGAATGGTGAACATTAGGAAGACATAAGGGGTCAGGAAATGGGAAACTAGGAGACTTTATTGACTACAAATATCTTCTATTGAATATATTCTTTATGTTGCCAGGCTGAAAACAGAGATTTTCTCTATGTCAGTGTTCTCAGAGTTTCGTATACACACACATCACCTGGGAAGCTTGAAATGCATATTCAGAGGCAACAAATAGGCAGTGGGGTCTGAGGATCTGCATTTCTGTCCAGCTCCTGGGTGATGCTCCTGGTCCAGGGACCAAAATTTAGTTAGCAATTCTGCTTTTGTATCCTCTCACATTTAAGACTTCCATCATGCCTTTACAACCTCACCCTTTCCTCTCTCACTTCTTTCTTAGCTCCCCATCTGCCCAGCAAATCAAAGATACTCACACTTGTGATGCTCAGCTCCAGCTCTTCATCTCACAGGGTCTCCATGCAATCATAGACATACAGCACTTGCATATATATTATTAAAAGCACTTGCATATAAATGATGTGCTGGGAATTTCAAAACAGCCCTGTGAGGGAAGGACTGTTGTGGCCAGAGACAGGGCAGCAATCACCTACTGTCATGCAGCTAATAAAAGTGGCAGAGGGAAACTGGCATCCATACTGGTACAGCACCAGAGCCAATGCTGCTTTCAGCATGTAATACTGCCTTCTGGAAAGGAAAGTGAAGGCTGAGTTTTAGTCTTGACCTCAATGTAGCCTCTGAAAAGTTTGCTAACCTTTCTGGGCTTTGTTATCCATCTGTGGGCATAAAATAGGAGGCCTTTGAAACCATAAGGCCTATGGGTTTGGCGGGTTTTTTTTCTTACCATCAGTTACCTAGCACCCATGAGCATCCAAGCACTCCACAGACACCTTTCCTCTAATTCTCCTCACGGCTATGTGAGATGGGCACCCTGATCTTCAGGAGTCTGAGGCAGGGAAAAGTTAAGTAACTTACTCAAGGTCCCATGGACCACGATGCCAAGCTTGAACCAAGGTCTGTCTCACTCTAGAGCTGGCTGTTCATAGTCTACTGACTGTCTCCAGTCTCTTTTCAAGGAAGGGTTATTGGGTGCATCAGTTACTAGCCCTGGGGAGACTTGGTTTTCCTTGTCTGTAACATGAAACAACAGTGCCCACTTTACAGGGATGTAACGGGGCTCTGCCAGACAGTGCATCTTGCAGGTACTTCAAAAGCCACCAAGTGCTGCCTTCCTTCTCATAACCTTAATTCCTTGCCTGTCTTTCATGTGTGCTGTTACATTAAATGTGCTTTCCAAAAGAAGCATTCAAAACAGTTTCAGGGACTGTGGGCCAAACATTCGTTAATTCATTCAACAGCCATTTCCCAAGGCCTTGGTCTGTGTCAGGCATAGAAGATATGGTAATAGGAAAGTTTGGGGAACAAAAGTAACGACCTTCAGAGAAACCTTTTATAGCTCTCAGAGCTGCTTAATGGCCTTCAAGCCCTTCATCTAGCGCTCAGGTTACATGATCAGGCTACACAAAGAAGTCTTCAGATTTTTCCAGTTTCTTCTTTATGTGTCTCTTCCCTCCATTCAAATTGAACTCCTACGTCTTCTCCCAAGTGCCTGAATTTTATCTCACCTGCACTTTGGTCCACAGTGGACTCTGGTTTGAAGGTTCACTAAGGCCCCCATCTTATGTTAGAGATACTCCCAGTTCTCCAGGCTGTGCTCAAAAGCCATCCCTCAAAGGGGAAGCCTGTTGTGACCACTCAACCAGAGTACTTCTTCCAAGCACTGTTTTTTTTACCTGAGCTAAAGCCCACTTGTCAATCACTGCCTTGCAGGCATTAGCTGAGGGTTAGTTTCCCTGGTGTCTTCATTCCAGTCATTCCTAAAAACCAAGGACCATGTTTGTTGAACTCTGAGTCTCCCACAGTTCCTGCATTACAGTGGGTATGAGTTTAAATAGACTGACAACTGTGACAGGGAACATGGGAACAGAGAACAGGATTTTGTGTTGGAGAGAGAAGCTAAGCCATTGAATGGGTACAGCTCATACCCAGACCAGCCATCAGACAGGACAAATGCAGCCAACTTGGAAAGTGGTAATCACTTAGAAATGACTGAGGATGACAAGATAATTGAAGCAATTGCTCAGTTGCATTGGGAGAAAATAATATTTGCAAACTCTTGTAATGAGCCAAGTAGAAGATGGCCATGACTCCAGGACAGAGAACATGGAGCCAGGATAATGAGTCAGGGCAAGAATGAGGCAGAAACCAGGAGAAGGAAAATCATTTTGCTCTGGGCCATGTGAGACTCCCAACTTGACCCTCAATGCAGAGAATTGTAAGTTAATATATCAGCATCCACTGAGTCTGCTATACAATTATGTATTTATACTCATGTCAGCTATAAATAAATAGTTTTCATTTCCAGATGGGAGATGAAACATCCCTAGCCAATCCTGTATTATGAGTTGGAGGCATTGATGAATCACAGCTCTATACAGAGATCCAAGAAGGGAAACAGCCCCAAGGCCAGAGTGGGTGATTGTGAATAGGGAGCAACCTTAACCAGACACATCTCTACCTGCAAGTGCTGCTTTGTGCCACAGAAATGCAGGTCTGCACATGGGAGCTTCTCAGGGCATTCTAGAATGAAGGACCACCCTGTGCTGTCTCCAGAATTATCTTGAGAGTCCACTTTAGGGTCATCTGCCATGTATTGCAGACAAGAAAATGGAGGCTCAGAGAAGAAACACTCTGGGGCCAAGAGTACACAAGAAAATAGGAGCACAGCTAAGAGTAAGGCCCAAGTTTCTGATTCCCAGGTCTAAGCTCTTTCCACAAATGCAGGAAAAATCTGACTGTGTACTATTCAGGCAGCAGTTGCTATGCAGCAGGAATCTTCTCAGTGCCTTGAAAGGTTAGTTCTTGGACCAATCTCAGTGACCTTGGGTCAATTCAGAACTTACTCTCCTTGAGGATAGATTGGCCAAGCTTCCAAAGACTCCACCAAAACCTGGAGTTGTGTGGGGAGGAGCAACAGGAATGGAACTGAGACCTGGAGTGGAGCCTGAAGATGTTTATTGGCATGATCAGTCCTGGACCTGGGGGTAAGGAGTCAGTGCGCAGCAGGCCTGTGTTTTATGACAGCCTGGGAGATGGTGCTCACACTTCCAGTAAGATTGCTTATGTTAGGGTCAAAGTTGGGCAATGAGGTACCTCCTGCACATTAGGTTAGGGGGTAACAGCCCTGGCGACAGATGTTCAGGAACTTCTTAAGCTGTGTCCCTACCTTCAAATGCCCAGTCTTTCCCGCATGCACTGTGCAGGTTAATGCTGATATGCAGCTCTGACATGGCCCTGCTCAGCTCAAGGCGCCTGTGACTCCTCATGTCCTCCACACAGTTTACCCTATCATCCCCTATGCTCTGACCCTGGCTACCTCTCTGCCTTTATCTCTCTTCTGCACCCTCACCCTGTTTTGTTTGCAAGTCAAATTGAACTCCTCAACCTCCCCCATCCGTTTCCAACTTCTGCCTCTGTGCCTTCTCTCCCTTCTTCTCTTGTTAGGAATACCCTCCTGCTTTCTATCATTTTCTCCTACCAGAATTGTGTCCCTCACGCAAGCACAGTTCTGTTCTTTTCTCCCCCATCCTTTTCCTTTTGTGGGCCCCATCCAGATGGGGCTTTCTCTCTCCTTTGAGCTTCACAAAGACCTGGTAGGATGCCTCACTATAGGTTTTGAGTTACATTTAATATAGTTGCATCCTCTCTTTCTTTCTGCAGCCTGTGAAGTCCTTTCAGGCAGGCAGCCACATGCAACACACAACAAAGCCCACGTTCAGAGACACTGCTTATAAAAGTTAGTGATAAGAATATGGCTGTCAGTCTCTCAGTGTAGAAGGCGGTGTTTCAGGATTTCGGGACTTCTAAGCCATGCAACCAAGTGTCCGTATCTGAAACAAAGTTCTCAAAGAAGGGTATTTGGGAGAGATGATAAAACAAGATTTCAGAAGGTGTATGGTCCTGCAATTAAATGTCTGTTTCC
Source organism: Macaca thibetana thibetana (assembly GCF_024542745.1). Taxonomy (NCBI): domain Eukaryota; kingdom Metazoa; phylum Chordata; class Mammalia; order Primates; family Cercopithecidae; genus Macaca; species Macaca thibetana. The sequence continues at coordinate 54,899,244 of NC_065598.1, forward strand.
TACCAGCTGTGTGAACTTGGTAAGACACTCAACATCCCTGAGCCATCATCCTCGTCTGCATAATTGGGTAGAAAAACACCCATATAGGCCGGGCACTGTGGCTCATGGCTGTAATCCCAGCACTTTGAGAGGTTGAGGTGGGTGGATCACCTGAGGTCAGGAGTTCGAGGCCAGCCTGACCAACATGGTAAATCCCCGTCTCTACTAAATATACAAAAATTAGCCAGGCATGGTGGCATGTGCCTGTAGTCCCAGCTACTCAGGAGGCTGAGACAGGAGAAACACTTGAACCCGGGAGGTGGAGGTTGCAGTGAGCCAAGATTGTACCACTACACTCCAGCCTGGGCAACAGAGCGACTCCATCTCAAAAAAAAAAAAAAAAAAAAAAGGAAAAAGAAAAAAAGAAAAGCAACAACAACAACAACAAAACCCACCCATATATAGGGATAATAAGAGTTCTGAATTTCTTAACATAGAATAGTTCTTTTGGAGCTAAATTGCCTAGTGCTTCTCTGATCCATGCATGTATATGTGTTTTACATATAAGTGGACAAATACTTTTGGATCTCAGATATTTGACTGCTTTCCAAAAGTCTGCTTAATAATAACTCCTGGGAAATGTCATGAATCTAATCATTCCTCCACATGAGAGGACTTGCTCAAATTGCATGTAACTTGGAAGTAAAATATTACAATTGCAGCACATTAATGTTTAAGAAATATTTTAAGAATATATCATGTTACAGATACTCTGAGAAGGAAGAAATACATGGTGATGGCAAAACAGACACAGTGTCCTGCAGGGGTCACAGTCTAGTGACAGGGACAGACAAATGCCCTTAGGGTCATAACATAGGAAAAAGGATGCTTGACCAAATTGGAGGTTGCCTGGCAATCCTGGGTAGAGATGGTGGTGGCCTGGACTAGTAGACTTAGTCTAGGCATGGAAAGAAGTATAGGGATTAAGAAGTCGCTAAGGAGGCAGACAGTGGAATGTATAAGGACAAGAATTGGATGTGTCTGTTGAATCCCCATCCCCTAGCTCCAGGTCTGGGACACAAGGGAACATGAAAACTCTGAGAAATGCAAAAGTTATCAGACTCAATGACAGATTGGATGTGGTATTTCAAAAAGCTGGGAGCTCCTGTATTCCTGGCATCCTCTGTGAGGTAGGTATTAGAGGAATAATTAACAACCACTTGTCAAGTTGAATGTTGCTGTTAATCCCACATGTATCAGTTGGGTATTAGTATGTGCCATGGCAGAGTCATGGGTAGGCTGCAGAGATAAAGAAGGTGGCCCAAGCATTAAGAGGCATATAAACATGGTGTGATGACGGTAAGACACTGGGTTTATAGAGCAAAAACCAAGTTGGGGTCCTAGCTCCACCACTAACTTCCTGCTTGATCTTGGATGCATCCCTCTGATTTTGTGAGCCTCAATTTCCTTATCTGTAAAACTATGTGACAGGGTCAATTTAATGTTTCCCAAGCTACTTCTGGTGGATACATCAGAATCACCTAGGGATTCTGACTTGACAAGCCTGGGGATCCCAGGCTCTTGAGGAAAATCTGATGCGTGGCCAGGTTTGGTAGCCATGGCTCTAGATGGCTTCTCAGGGACCTTCCAGGGCTAGGGCTGTGATACAGATTTACCCCAGCCATGGGAAGTTTTCCTTAAATCAGGACATCCTTTTAGCAACTATTGAAGTTAGTAACTTACGTATCTGCAAAAAGAAAAGAAATTTGCTTCAGCAACCCTAGCACAGAGATTTTAAAGGGCCTCAGTAGCTTTTGACTGCTTCACTAGTAGCTTTCTCTTTGGAAATAAATGCATCTTTAATATAATTTCTGGGTGACAATCCTTTAAAGCAAGTAGATTAGCAGAGGAGAGAACTATCAGTCAGCGACTTGTTCAAAAAAGTCATGTCTATTTTGCTTTCTCTGCTTTCAAACCTGCTCCATAGAAAGTAAAACCTGGGGAGAAAGGCTCAAGGCACTGGTCGAAATCTGGTTCCTGGGACGCGCAGCCGCTAGGAGCTTGTGTGTGCATACAACCATCCTCTTTTGCTTCCCCAGACTAGCACCAAATCTAAGGGATGACTTCTCTTTTCACTTGTTTGATTTACCAGTGATCTCACCCAATGTCTACCCTAGATCAAATGAATAATTCAGATGCAAATATCCTTCAATCATTTACTGATTCAATAAGCATATACAACATGCATTCCATAAGGTTCTTTTCTTTTTTTTTTTTTTTTAAGGAACTTATTTATTTACTTTATTTTAATTTTATTTTTTGAGATAGAGTTTCACTTTTGTCACCCAGGCTGGAGTGCAATGGCATGATCTTAGCTTACTGCAACATCCATCTCCCAGGTTAAAGCGATTCTCCTGCCTCAGCATGTCAAGTAGCTGAGATTACAGGCACCCGCCACCACGCCTGGCTAATTTTTGTATTTTTAGTAGGAATGGGGTTTCACCATATTGGCCAGGCTGGTCTCGAACTCCTGACCTCAGGTGATTCACCTGCCTCGGCCTCCCAAAGTGCTGGGATTACAGGCGTGAGCCACAGTGGCCAGCCGCATTCCATAAGGTTTCTATCACGTGCTAAAGTTTTCCTTGATACGAAATAGTTCTCAGCTTCTCCATCTTCACAACAGTCAGCCCAGTGTTGTTATCCTCAGCAGTTGTCGACTTTTTTTTTTTGCATGAATTAATATTATTTCCTGACTATGGGTTACCAGAGTAGGTAAGTTTGTTTCCCAAGAGAATTGCCAAATGGCAGTGGGGTTTAAGAGGATAGGAACAGCATTTCCGATATGCAGGCGATATGGGCCATGCCAAGACTGCATGTCTAGCACTGCCCCTGGAATTCCTTCAGCACTAGACTGCATCAGAAGACATATGAAATAGGGGCAAAGATGAACTGTGCTGATAATGGTGATAATAACTTGTGAGGCTGGAGCTAGATCTTTCTAAATGGAAGGGAAAGAAATAGACCAGATTGAGCACCAACTGTGTACCAGGTGATAAAACATTTTGATGCTTATTTTCCTAGTTGATTCTTTTTTTCAGTTTTTATTTTTGTCTTTAAATTTTTACTGTAAATTGACAATTTATAATTGTATATATTTATGGGGTACAAAGTGATGTTATAATTTATTAATACAATGTGAAATAATTAAATCAAACTAGGTAACATATCCATCACCTCAAATGCTTAAGATTTCTTGTGGTGACAGCATTTGAAATTTACACTCAGTAATTTTGAAATGTAGAAAACTCCATTATTAGCTATATTAACCATGTTGTACAATAAATCTCAAAGAGAAATATTCTTCCCATCTAACTGATAATCCATACCCTTTAAGCTATGATTATCTCTTTTTTACACTTGAGGACATTAGGTATGTATGCATTTAGAGTTAACAAGCGAAGAGCAAATAAGGTGGCAGCCAGATGATTGACAAAAAGCTTGCTTTATGACAGTAGAGGCAAGCAAAAGAGTGGACAGGACCCAGAGGATCTTTAGGGGTGCAGCTTGTGCTGCCATGATGCCTAGTAGAAGACACTGCAAACCCATCCAGGCAGTACAGCCAAGCTTTCCAACATGTTGCGAAGTTGAATAACAGGGTAATTGTGGAAGAATATATTTCCCCAAAAGGATCATTTTGTCATACTCACATAAAGAGGTAAAGTCTATTTCCTCTCCTCTTGAACTTGGGTGGCCTGTGACCCCTGCAACTGAGAGAGTACCCAGGAGATAGTGCTAAGTGACTTCTTAAACTAGGTCATCAAAAAGGTACAGTTTCTTCTCGGTTCTTTCCCTCTTTTTCTTGGAATGCTCACCCTGAAAACCAGCCACCCAGTTACGAGGAAGCTCAGGCTACATGAAGAGAACATATGAGTGTTGCAATCAACAGCCCTAGCACAGGTCTCAGGTGGCAGCCAATATTTACTAGCAGACATGTGATTGAGTGAGCTTTCAGATGATCCTAGCCTCCTGCCTTTAAGCAACCCCAGTGGAATCCAAGAGGAGCAGAGATTAGCTATTCCTAGAAAGCTCTGCCCGAATTCCATATTTGATAGCGTTGTCACTGTTTCAATCCACTACATTTGGTGTGATGGTCAATACTGAGTGTCAACTTGATTGGATTGAAGGATGCGAAGTATTGTTCCTGTGTGTGTCTGTAAGGGTGTTGCCAGGGAGATTAACATTTGAGTTACTGTGAATGGGCTGGGAAAGGCAGACTCACCTTCAGTCTGGGTGGGCACAATCAAATCAGCTGCCAGCGTTCCCAGAATAAAAGCAGATAGAAGAACGTAAAAAGTCTAGACTGCTTTAGTCTTTTGGTATACATCTTTCTCCCATTCTGGATGCTTCCTGCCCTAGAAGATCACACCCCAAGTTCTTCAGCCTTGGGACTTGGACTGGCTTCCTTGCTCCTCAGCTTGCAGATGGCCTATTGTGGGACCTCACCTTGTGATCATGTGAGTCAATACTCCTTAATAAACTCCCATTTATATATACATCTATCCTATTAGTTCTGTCCCTCTAGAGAACACTGAATAATACATTTGGGATTCTTTATTATGCAGCCATGTTAACTGTAACAGGAACTAATACTTGTGTTTATGCTCTTTACTGTAAATTTAGTTAATCCCTTCCATTTATATCTACTCCCTAGCCCTTTCACCAGTCCTCTTCACTATTACATAGGCTGTGTTGGAAGTAATTAAATTTGTTACTTAGTCCATAATTTGGAGGATAATAAAGTGGCCTAGGACAACACTAGAAGTGGAATGGGCATCACCTGAATGTCTTGGATTAATAGCCATTTTTGCTGAAAAGGTGTGCCATGCTAAGTGGAAGTATTATTGCTCTTGTGTGTATGAGAAAGTGAGCAGATGTAGACTTCAGGCAGCCAAGAAGTGGACTGTAGTGGACATCTGTGGGGTTTGTTTGCCCATTATCTATACCCCCACCCCCTTTCCTTAATGCAGTCTTAGTGGGACAGTCAAATGAAGTGCTGGAACTCCTCTGGCCAAAGGGAGGGCCAATAACACAAGTGGGGACAAGCAGACTGTCTTCCTTGGAATTTGAATTTTCATTAAAGTAACTTGAGAACTTAAAATGGCTGTAACTGATTCATGCCATCAACCTAGATTTTGGTTCTGTAAGCTGTCCCACAGCCTTGCATTATACTTCCTTTTGCTTTGGTTAGTCAGAATTAGTTTTTACTGTTTGAAATCAGAGGCCCTAGCTGAAGTCTTGTTTTAGAAAGATTGCTTATGGCATGGATGTGGAGGCTGGGTTGGAGGCTGAGAGGCTGGGCCCAAGACTGTGTATGAGGAGACTGGTGTACCTAGTTATACAAGTAAGGGAAGGCAAAACCTGAACCGGGACAGTGGCTACCAGGACGGAGGGAAGAGACTGAGTCAATGAGGTAGAATCCGGAAGATAAGGGTGCTTTTTGGAGGTGGAGGAGGGAATGAGGTGAGAAAGAGGGAGTTGTCCAGGGTGGACATTAGGAAGGGGATGGGATTAGGGCCTCATCAAGGGGAGAAACTGTGCTTGGATTATTTACAAGGCATTCAAACAGAGTAAGTCCAGAGGTGAGAAATCTGGGCTGACCACAGGAGCAGAGAGGGCTCTCATTAGTATGTGAATAGAGACTGAGGCCTGAAAGTGGGCAAGATCACCTATGAGAGAAGAGAGGGTGAGAGAAAGGAAGAGGACTTAAGACCAGGAGGAGAGGTTTCAAGATGATTGACTAGGGACATGACAGTTCTCCTCAGAAAGAAGATCAAAGTTACTGTGAATTGACAACTTTTGAATGGAAAATAGAGGAAAGAGAGCCAGGACCTTTAGGAGCACCCATGGGAAGAAGCTGGAGCTCAGAAAATGAAAGCAGCAAGAGTGACTGAGATCCATCCCTGAGGATCTCAGAGCCCTGTGGACAGGGTAAGTGGGAGTGCTTCTCTGCTCCCCTCACCCCTCTGGCAATCTGCTGACTGTCAAAGTCCCTCTGCCCCAAAGCCCCACTGCTGGCTAGTGCCACTGCACCACCAGATCACCTGCAAACATACCCCATTACCCATTGCCCATGGTAAACCAACAAGTATCTGAGACAAGTCTCAATCGGCTTAGAAGTTTATTTTGCCAAGGTTAAGGATGTGACTGGGAGAGAGATCTGTGCTTTTTTCCAAAGATGATTTTGAGGGCTTCAGTATTTAAAGGGGAAAAGCAAGCTGGAAGGGAAAAGGAGAGTATGGTAGTTCACATGTTGCAAGAGAAAAGGAGCAGGTAAAGGAATAGTCAATTATATTTTAATCTTGAGCTCAGTAAATCAGCACTTTACATACGATAAGGTGAACACAGAGTATCCACCTTTTATTTGTAGATATCTGCTTATGAACAAAAGGAAAGGTAGTTTCTTGCATGACTCAGCTTTCAGCTTTTTTTTTTTTTTTTCTTTTGGTGCAGTGAATCGGGGCCCCAGGTTTTAATTTTTCTTTCACATCATTCTGACTTTGACAAGCACAGGAAACCGATAGTTCCCCAGGGACATGTGGCCCCCTGGAGATCTAATCCTTAATGCAGTCTGCCCTGAAGGGAGGGGGTCCCCCTTGGGACAAAGAAAATGCAGACACAGCACAAACTGCTGAAGGGGGCAGCACCGATGCCCAGGAATGGGCCTCGAGAGGGTGTCATCTCCCATACACACCACTCCCACTGGCCAACACCCCTCCCCACCCACCACCAATAATGCCCACCACATCCCTCCTCCAACACCTCTTCCTTCCCCCTCAACACCTCCCTCTGCTAACACCTGTCCCCCTCTCCCCCTACACCACCTCTCTCTGCAACATCCCTGCACCACCCTCCCTACCCTGCTCCCAACACACAGTTTCCGAGTGAGTGGCGGTTCTTCTCACAAGAGTCCCAGTGAGCATGCACTAAAAGAAAATGCTTTTTGTGTTTTTCCAGTGGCCCCACCCTAGCTGAAAGTGAGTCTGTGCCTGCTAAGGCTTTCTAGAAGGGCAGGGCCTAAGTTCCCACCCTACACAGAGCAGCAGCATCCCGGCAACAAAGTTCAGGCTATGGAGTTGCCTGTCCTGGACTAGGGGAAGAGGCTCTGCCCCATCCCCATTCTAGTGGTAACCATTAGAGAGCAGGATCTAAGGCCCACAGCCACACTATGGCAGGAACAAAAGGACAAAGCCTTTATAAATAGAAGGTCGTGAGTCCTGCAACTGGAGCTTAAGAGGGAAGTGAATAGTGTTTCTGCTGGCCCAGGAAAAGGAGTTGGTGCACATCTTCCCCCACATTCCTTCCCCACCGCCCCCCACCATCCCGAGACTTTCAGCACACCCCAATACGATTTCTTTCTGCTGTCCCTGTCAGGGCAGGTGCATCCACTGGGCACCATACTGGTTCTCACTCTTTTGCTCCTTCTACTGCACTGCATCATGAACTGCACTACCAAAAAATATACATGGCTACAATAAGGAGAATCTGAGAATGCTTCTCCACAGAACCTAACCACAACAAACGAGCCCATATGGCTAAAGAGAATAAACAGCTTTGGCCCCGTGAAAGCACCTGGAAATGAAGCCAATCAATCTTACACAGCATATACCACAGTCATACCTTGAAGGGAAAAAAAAAGAATTAAAAAACTAAAAGACCCCATTCAAATGATAGCAAATTCAAAACTAAGAAGCAATAGCTCCCTCAAATGAGAAGGAATCAGTGCAAGAACTCCGACAGTAAAACATCCAGTTTTGACACCTCCAAAGGCTCACACTGGCTCCCTAGCAATGGATCCTAACCAGAATGAAATGCCTGAAATGACAGATAAAGAATTCAAAATATGGATTGTGGATCCTGTTCCAAGATGGCCGAATAGGAACAGCTCTGGTCTGCAGCTCCCAGCATGATTGATGCAGAAGATGGGTGATTTCTGCATTTCCAACTGAGGTACCTGGATCATCTCATGGAACTGGTTGGACACTGAGTGGAGCCCATGGAGGGTGAGCTGAAGCAGGGTAGGGCGTCACCTCACCCGGGAAGCACAAGGAGTCAGGAGATTTCCCTTTTCTAGCCAAGGGAAGCCGTGACAGACTGTACCTGAAAAAACGGGACATTCCTGCCCACATACTGCACTTTTTCCATGGTCTTAGCAACTGGCAGACCAGGAGACATTTTCCTATGCCTGGCTCATTGGGTCCCATGCCCACAGAGCCTTGCTCACTGCTAGCACAGCAGTCTGAGATTGACCTGCAAGGCTACACACTGGTTGGGGGAGGGGCGTCCACCATTCCTGAGGCTTGAGTAGGTAAACAAAGCAGCAGGGAAGCTCGAACTGGGCAGAGCCCACTGCAGCTTAGCAAGGCCTACTGCCTCTATGGACTCCACTTCTGTAGGCAGGGCATAGCTGAACAAAAGGCAGCAGAAACTTCTGCAGACTTAAACGTCCCTGTCTGACAGCTCTGAAGAGAGCAGTGGTTCTCCCAGCACAGCATTGGAGCTCTGAGAACACACGGACTGCCTCCTCAAGTGGGTCACTGACCCCATGTAGCCTAACTGGGAGACACCTCCCAGTAAGGGCCAGACTGATGCCTCATACAGGTGGATGTTCTTCTGGGACAAAGCTTCCAGGGGAAGGATGAGGCAGCAATATTTGCTGTTCTGCAATATTTGCTGTTCTACAGCCTCCACTGGTGATACCCAGGCAAACAGGATCTGCAGTGGACCTCCAGCAAACTCCAACAGACCTGCCGCTGAGGGACCTGACTGTCAGAAGGAAAACTAACACACAGAAAGGAATAGTATTGACACCAACAAAAAGGACATCTACACAAAAACCCCATCTGCAGGTCACCAACATCAAAGACCAAAGGTAGATAAAACCACAAAGATGGGGAGAAACCAGAGCAGAAAAGCTGAAAATTCTAAAAACCAGAGCACCTCTTCTCCTCCAAAAGATTGCAGCTCCTTGCCAGCAACAGAACAAAGCTGGACGGAGAATGACTTTGACAAGTTGACAGAAGTAGGCTTTAGAAGGTTGGTAATAACAAACTTCTCCAAGCTAAAGGAGCATGTTCTAACCCATTGCAAGGAAGTTAAAAACTTTGGAAAAAGATTACACAAATGGCTAAAAAGAATAAACAGTGTAGAGAAGGCCTTAAATGACCTGATGGAGCTGAAAACCATGGCACAAGAACTTTGTGGTACATGCACAAGCTTCAATAGCCAATTCGATCAAGTGGAAGAAAGGGTATCAGTGATTGAAGATAAAATTAATGAAATAAAGTGAGAAGGCAAGGTTAGAGAAAAAAAGAATAAAAAGAAAAGAACAAAGCCTCCAAGAAATATGGGACTATGTGAAAAGACCAAATCTACATTTGATTGGTGTACCTGAAAGTGATGGGGAGAATGGTACCAAGTTGGAAAACACTCTTCAGGATATTATCCAGGAGAACTTTTTCAAACTTGCAAGGCAGACAAACATTCAAATGCAAGAAATACAGAGAACACCACAAAGATACTCCTCAGGAAGAGCAACCCCAAGACACATAATGTTCAGATTCACCAAGGTTGAAAAGAAGGAGAAAATGTTAAGGGCAGCCAGAGAGAAAGGTTGGGTTACCCACAAAGGGAAGCCCATCAGACTAACAGTGGATCTCTCAGCAGAAACCCTACAAGCCAGAAGAGTGTGGGCAAATATTCAACATTCTTAAAGAAAAGAATTTTCAACCCAGAATTTCATATCCACCCAAACTAAGCTTCATAAATAAATGAGAAATAAAATCCTTTACAGACAAGCAAATGCTGAGAGATTTTGTCATCACCAGGCCTGCCTTACAAGAGCTATTAAAGGAAACACTAAACATGGAAAGGAACGACAAGTACCAACCACTGCAAAAACATGCCAAATTGTAAAGACCATCAATGCTATGAAGAAACTGCATCAATTAATGGACAAAATAACCAGCTAAAATCATAACGATGGGATCAAATTCACGAATAACATTATTAACCTTAAATGTAAATGGGCTAAAAGTCCCAATTAAAAGACACAAACTTGCAAATTGGATAGAGTCAAGACCCATCAGTGTGCTGCATTCGGGAGACCCATCTCACCTGCAGAGACACACACAGGCTCAAAATAAAGGGATGGAGGAAGATCCACCAAGCAAATGGAAAACAAAACAAAATAAAAAAGCAGGAGTTGCAATTGTAGTCTCTGATAAAACTTTAAACCAACAAAGATCAAAAGAGACAAGACCATTACATAATGGTAAAGGGATCAATTCAACAAGAAGAGCTAACTATCCTAAAAATATATGCACCCAATACAGAAGCACCCAGATCCATAAAGCAAGTCCTTAGAGACCTACAAAGAGACTTAGACTCCCACACAATAATAATGGGAGAATTTAACACCCCACTGTCAATATTAGACAGATCAATGAGACAGAAGGTTAACAAGGATATCCAGGAATTGAACTCAGTTCTGCACCAAGCTGACATAATAAGACATCTACAGAACTCTCCACCCCAAATCAACAGAGAATATACATTCTTCTCAGCACCACATCTCACTTATTCTAAAATTGACCACATAATTGGAAGTAAAGCACTCCCCAGCAAATGTAAAAGAACAGAAATCACAACAAACTATCTCTCAAAGCACAGTGCAATCAAATTAGGACTCAGGATTAAGAAACTCACCAAAAACCACACAACTACAGGGAAACTGAATAACCTACTCCTGAATGACTACTGGGTAAATAACGAAATGAAGGCAGAAAAAAAGATGTTCCTTGAAACCAATGAGATAAAAGACACAATGTACCAGAGTCTCTGGGACATATTTAAAGCAGTGTGTAGAGGGAAATTTATAGAACTAAATGCCCACAAGAGGAAACAGGAAAGATTAAAATTGACACCCTAACATCACAATTAAAAGAACTAGAGAAGGAAGAGCAGACAAATTCAAAAGCTAGCAGAAGGCAAGAAATAACTAAGATCAGAGCAGAACTGAAGGAGATAGAGACACAAAAAATCCTTCAAAAAATCAATGAATCTAGGATCTGGCTTTTTGAAAAAATAAACAAAATTGATAGACCAGTAGCCAGACTAATAATGAAGAAAATATAAAAATCAAATAGATGAAATAACAAATGATAAAGGGGATATCACCACCAATCCCACAGAAACACAAACTACCATCAGAGAATACTATGAACACCTCTACGCAAATAAACTAGAAAATCTGGAGGGAATGGATGAATTCTTGGACACACACACCCTCCCAAGACAAAACCAGGAAAAGTTGAATCTCTTAATAGACCAATAACTGCAATTATTGCTTTAATTAAGGCAATAATTAATAGCTTTCCAACTAAAAAAAGTCCAGAACCAGATGGATTCACAGCTGCATTCTACCAGAGGTACAGAGAGGAGCTGGTAACATTCCTTCTGAAACTATTCCAATCAATAGAAAAAGAGGGAATCCTCCGTAACTCATTTTATGAGGCCAGCATCATTAGATACCAAAGCCTGACTGAGATACAACAAAAAAAGAGAATTTTAGACCAATATCACTGATGAACACTGACGCAAAAATCCTCAATAAAATACTGGCAAACTGAATCCAGCAGCACATCAGAAAGCTTATTCACCACGATCAAGTGGGCTTCATCCCTGGGATGCAAGGCTGGTTCAACATACACAAATCAATAAATGTAATCCATCACATAAACAGAACCAACGACAAAAAACACATGATTATCTCAATAGATGCAGAAAAGGCCTTTGACAAAATTCAACAGCCCTTCATGCTGAAAACTCTAAATAAACTAGGTATCGATGGAATGTATCTCAAAATAATAAAAGCTATTTATGACAAACCCACAGCCAGTATCATACTGAATGGGCAAAAACTGGAAGCATTCCCTTTGAAAACTGACACAAGACAAGGATGCCCTCTCTCACCACTCCTATTCAATACAGTGTTGGAATTTCTGGCCAGGGTAATCAGGCAAGAGAAATAAAGGGTATTCAATTAGGAAAAAAGGAAGACAAATTGTCCCTGTTTGCAGATGACATGATTGTATATTTAGAAGACCCCCTCATCTCATACCCAAATCTCCTTAAGCTGATAAGAAACTTCAGCAAAGTCTCGGGATATAAAATCAATGTGCAAAAATCACAAGCATTCCTATGCACCAATAAGACAAACAGAGAGCCAAATCATGAGTGAAGTCCCATTCACAATAGCTACAAAGAGAATAAAATACCTAGGAATACAACTTACAAGGGATGTCAAGGACCTCTTCAAAGAGAACTACAAACCACTGCTCAACGAAATAAAAGAGGACACAAACAAATGGAAGAACATTCCATGCTCATGGATAGGAAGAATTGATATCCTGAAAATGGCCATACTGCCCAAGGTACTTTATAGAGTCAGTGCCATCACCATCAAGCTACCAATGGCTTTCTTCACTGAATTGGAAGAAACTACTCTAAAGTTCATATGGAACCAAAAAAGAGCCCACATTGCCAAAACAATCCTAAGCCAAAGGAACAAAGCTGGAGGCATCACACTACCTGATCTCAAACTATACTACAATGCTACAGTAACCAAAACAGCATGGTATTGGTACCAACACAGGTATATAGACCAGTGGAATAGAACAGAAGCCTCAGAAATAACACCATACATTGCCAAGACCAGCTTGGTCATGGAGACCCCAACCCAGCAGCACTAGAGGAATAAAGATACAGACACAGAAATAGAGTGCAAACTGGGATCAGGGGGCTAACAGCCTTCAGAGTTGAGAGACTCGAACAGAGTTTGACCCACATATTTATTGATAGTAAGCCTGTGATAAACATTGCTTCTGCAGTTTATAGATTAACTAAAAGTATTCTTTACGGAGAACAAAGGGACAGGCTCTGGCTTGTTATCTGCAGCAGGAACATGTCTTTAAAGCACAGATCACTCATGCCATTGCTTGTGGTTTAGGAATACCTTAAATGGTTTTCCACCATGGGTGGGCCAGGTGTTTCTTGCCCTCATTTCGGTAAACCAGCAACCTCCATTGTGTGCATCATAGCCATTACGAGCATATCACAGAGCTGCTGAGATCTCGTTTATGGCCAGTTTCTCATGGCCTGTTTGGAGCCAGGCTTGGAGCCTGTTCCCAGCAACACATCTGCAACCATCTGATCTTTGACAAACCTGACAAAAACAAGAAATGGGGAAAGGATTCCTTATTTAATAAATGGTGCTGGGAAAACTGGCTAGCCACATGTGGAAAGCTGAAACTGGATCCCTTCCTTTCACCCTATACAAAAATTAATTCAAGCTGTATTAAACAATTAAATGTTAGACTTAAAACCATAAAAACCCTAGAAGAAAACCTAAGCAATAGCATTCAGGACATAGGCATGGGCAAAGACTTCATGACTAAAACACCGAAAGCAATGACAACAAAAGCCAAAATTGACAAATGGGATCTATTAAACTAAAGAGCTTCTGCACAGCAAAAGAAACTACCATCAGAGTGAACAGGCAACCCACAGAATGGGAGAAAATTTTTGCAATCTATCCATCTGACAGGAATCTACAAAGAACTTAAACAAATTTACAAGAGAAAACAACCCCATCAGAAAGTGGGCAAAGGATATGAACAGACACTTCTCAAAAGAAGACATCTGTGCAGCCAACAGAGATGAAAAAATGCTCATCATCACTGGTCATCAGAGAAATGCAAATCAAAACCACAATGAGATACCATCTCACACCGGTTAGAATGGCGAACATTAAAAAGTCAGGGCACAACAGATGCTGGGGAGGATGTGAAGTAATAGGAATGCTTTTACACTGTTGGTGGGACTGGAAACTAGTTCAACCATTGTAGAAGACAGTGTGGCAATTCCTCAAGGGTCTAGAACTAGAAATACCATTTGACCCAGTGATCCCATTACTGGGTATGTACCCAAAGGAGTATAAATCATTCTACTATAAAGACACATGCACACGTATGTTTATTGCAACACTATTCACCATAAGAAAGACTTGGAACCAACCCAAATGTCCATCAATGATAGACTGGGTTCAGAAAATGTGGCACATGTACACCACAGAATACTATACAGCCATAAAAAAGATGAGTTCATGTCCTTTACAGGAACGTGGATGAAGCTGGAAACCATTATTCTGAGCAAACCATCACAAGGACAGAAAACCAAACACTGCATGTTCTCACTCATAGGTGGGAATTGAACAATGAGAACATTTGGACACAGGGTGGGGAACATCACACACTGGGGCCTGTCATGCGGTGGGGGGCCAGGAAAGGGATAGCATTAGGAGAAATACCTAATATAAATGACAAGTTGATGGGTGCAGCACACCAATATGGCACATGCATAGCTATGTAACAAACCTGCACATTGTGCACATGTACCCTAGAACTTAAAGTATAATAATAATTAAAACAAAATATGGATTGCAAGGAAACTCAATGCGATCCAAGAGAAAGTTGAAATCCAATACAAAGAAACCAGGAAACTGATCCAGGATATGAAAGACTATGAATGCATAAAAAGTATTAGACAAAATCAACATCCTTTCATAAAAACTCAAACTAGGCATTAAGAGCCATCTATGACAAACCCACAGTCAACGTTATACTGAACCAGCAAAAGTTAGAAGTATTCTGGAGCAAGTTAGAAGAACTGGAGCAAGTAAGAAGAACTGGAGCAAGACAAAGATATCCACTTTCCCCACTCCTATTCAGAACTGTACTGGAAGTGCAAGCCACAGCAATCAGACAAGCAAAAGAAATTAAAGGCATACAAATTGGAAAAGAGGAAGTTGAATGAACTCTGTTTGCGTTGATATAATTCTATACCTAAAAATCTCTAAAGATTTCTCCAAAAGGGCTTTTAGACCTGATAAATGACTTCAGCAATGTTTCAATATATGAAATCAATGTACAGAAAATCAGTGGCATTTCTATACACCAATAACGTTCAACCTGAGAAACAAATCAAGAATGAAATTCCACTTACAATAGCCTCCTTCCTTTCCCTCCTGCAAAATATCTAGAAATACATCTAACCAAGGAGGTGAAAGAAGAACTCTAAGACAAGAAGAACTATTAAACACTGATAAAGGAAATCATAGATGACACAAACTAATGGAAAAATATTCCATACTCATGGATTGGAAGAATCAAGATCATTAAAATGCCTATATTACCCAAAGCAATCTTCAGATTTAATGTAATTCTTAGCAAACTACAGACAACATTTATCACAGAGTTAGAAAAAGTCTATTCTAAAATTTATATGAAACCAAAAAGCCTGACTTGTCAGAGCAATCCTAAGCAAAAATAACAGAGTACAGGCATCACATTACTTGATTTCAAACTATACTACAAGGATATAGTAACCGAAACAGCATGGTACTGGTACAAAAATAGACACATAGATCAATGGAATAGAATAGAGAACCCAGAAATGAAGCCACACACTTACTCCAACTGATTTTTGACAAAGTTGACAAAAATAAACAATGGGAAAAGGATATCCTATTCAGTAAATGGTGCTTGGATAACTAACTAACTGTATGGAGAAGATTGAAACTGGACCCCTTCCTTTCACTGTATACAAAAATAAACTCAAGATGGATTAAAGACTTAAATGTAAGGTCACTACCTATGAAAATCTTGGAAGAAAACCTAGGAAAATTTCTTCTGGACATTGGCCTAGGCAAATAGTTGATGACTAAGACTTCAAAAGCAAATGCAACAAAACAAAAAGTTGTTAAGTGACAGTTAAATGAAAGAGCTTCTGCACAGCAAAAGAAACTATCAAAAGAGTAAACAGACAACTTACAGAATAGGAGAAAATTTTTGCAAACTATGCATCTGATAAAGTACAAATATCCAGAATCTGTAAGTAATTAAAATCAATAAGAAAAGGACAAACAACACCATTAAAAAGTGGGTAAAGGACATGGACAGACACTTCTCAAAAGAAGTCATACAAGTAGCCAACAAACATGAAAAATTTTTCAACATCACTGATCATCAGAGAATTGTAAACTAAAACCACAATGAGATGCCATCTCACACCAGTCAGAATGGTTATTATTAAAAAGCAAAAAAATAATGTGGAGAGAAAGGAATGCTAATAGACTGTTAGTGGGAATGTAAACTAGTGTAGCCACTATGAAAAACAGTATGGAGATTTCTCAAAAAACTAAAAATAGAACTACCATATTATCCAGCATTCCCACTACTGGATATTTATCCAGATGGAATGAAATCAGTGTATCAAAAAGATACCTGCACTTGTTTGTTTATTGAAGTACTATTCACAATAGCCAAGATGTGGAACCAGTGTAAGTGTCCATCAATGGACAAATGGACAAAGAATATATGGTACATATTCACAATAAAATACTATTCTCCTAAAAGGACATATGCATTCACTATGATGTGTTATGTCTTTGTCTGTCTTTGCCTCTCTGCATGTCTGTTTCAATGTCATCTCCCACACATAACTACATATGTCTTCTATATGTTGGTTGGCCTTACAGAGAATAATCACTCTGTAAAAACTGAGCTGTGCAGCAAGCACTTTGTGAATTAATTCTGGACCTGTTTTCAAGGTGAACATTACCTGGTTAGTGTTCCATGAGTTCTGTTTACATTGTTTACATTGTTCCAATAGTTCTGTTTTGAATTCTGCTGTTACATTTTTAATTTTTGAAATGTTAAGTGACTTTTTCCCCAAAATATGATAATGTGACTTTTCTTCATTGTAAAAGAGATATCGGTTACCAACTTTTATGAAGGGAGGGAGATTTGTTAATTAAAATTCTCTGATACCTTCTAAGGACAGCTGGTGGGTCTGTGGGAGGATACAAATAGGGGGCTAACACTAACTCAAAGTGCCATCATGGTGAAACTGGATGCAGATGGCAGCTGGAGACAGGAGGCTGTGCAGGTCCCCAGGGAGATGAGAGAAGCAGGTGGGGTGAGAGCAGGTGTCCTTAGGGTTAGGAGGGAAATGGAATGTCAGTCAACAGAGAGGAACTTTAGGAAAATGCAGTGTTGTGCATGTGGAGGCTTTATTCACTTTTCTATTGCACTCCCTCTGTCAGGCACTATACTGATAGCTTCATGCATTGATTACAACAGTCAGTCATCTTAACAACCCCACCAGGCAGTTACTATCATTTCTTTCCTTTTACAGATGAGAAAACTGACTCACAGACCTTAGGAGTCATGCTAAAGTTTATAAAATAAAAAAAAAAAATGGAGAATTTGAAGAGAGAAAAGACATGTGACTTGCTCTAGAAGAATAACTTTAGAGAAGGGCAGAAAATTTTCTAAGGGAGTTATTTTGTTTAACTACCTGATTGAGGTATGACTGACAAACTCACCAAGTTGAAGGAAGTTTTGAAGTATAGCCAGGAAGTGGGTGATGGCCATACTCTTCTCCATGCACCCTCAAAGAGTCCCAAGTTGACCTCAGTGTGCAAGTTATTTTCTTTTTAATTCCATAATACAATGCATATATTACACAACACTTGGGCTCCACTTTATTCTATCTTCCAGAGCTTTCTTGTTGTCCTCCTCTCCTCATATAACTTAAGTAAGGGAGGCTGGTCAGGGGACAATTCCCTGGAGAGACAGAAATGTCCCCGACCTCTACAATTAAGGTTTTCTTCTTCCCTGACATTTTGACTATTGGAGTAAGCCCTCTGCATGGACACTGCTTGGCTCCTCCTGCCAACTTTGGCCCCAGCAATTTGACAAACATGCATGGACATCTCTGAACCCCAGGGATTAACAAAGCTTAGGTGGGGGGACGGAGCAAGATGGCTGAATAGGAACAGCTCCAGTCTCCAGCTCCCAGTGCGAACAACACAGAAGACAGGTGATTTCTGCATTTTCAACCGAGGTACCGGGTTCATCTCACTAGGGAGTGCCAGACAATCGGTGCTGGTCAGCTGCTGCAGCCTGAATAGCGAGAGCTGAAGCAGAGTGAGGCATCACCTCACCTGGCAAGTGCAAGGGGGAAGGGAATCCCTTTTCCTAGCCAGGGGAACTGAGACACACAACACCTGGAAAATCGGGTAACTCACATCTCAATACTGTGCTTTACCAAGGGTCTTAGCAAATGGCACACCAGGAGATTATATCCCACACCTGGCTGGGAGGGTCGCACGCCCGCAGAGCCTCCCTCATTGCTACCACAGCAGTCTGCAATCTAATGGCAAGGCAGCAGCGAGGCTGGGGGAGGGGTGCCCACCATTGCTGAGGCTTAAGTAGGTAAAGCCACTGGGAAGCTCCAACTGGGTGGAGCCCACAGCAGCTCAAGGAGGCCTGCCTATCTCTGTAGACTCCACCTTTGGGGACAGGGCACTGCTAAACAAAAAGCAGCAGAAACCTCTGCAGATGCAAACGACCCTGTCTGACAGCTTTGAAGAGAGCAGTGGATCTCCCAACATGGAGGTTGAGATCTGAGAACCGACAGGCTGCCTGCTTGGATGGGTCCGTGACCCGAGGGGCCTAACTGGGAGACATCCCCCACTAGGGGAAGACTGACACCCCACACCTCACACGGTGGAGTACACCCCTGAGATGAAGCTTCCAAAGCAAGAATCAGACAGGTACACTTGCTGTTCAGAAATATTCTATCTTCTACAGCTTCTGCTGCTGATACCCAGGCAAGCAGGGTCTGGAGTGGACCTCAAGCAATCTCCAACAGATCTACAGCTGAGGGTCCTGACTGTTAGAAGGAAAACTAACAAACGGGAAAGACACCCACACCAAAACCCCATCAGTACATCACCATCATCAAAGACCAAAGGCAGATAAAACCACAAAGATGGGGAAAAAGCAGGGCAGAAAAGCTGGAAATTCAAAAAAAAAAGAGTGCATCTCCCCCTCCAAAGGAACGCAGCTCATCACCAGCAATGGATCAAAGCTGGATGGAGAATGACTTTGATGAGTTGAGAGAAGAAGGCTTCAGTCCATCAAACTTCTCAGAGCTAAAGGAGTAGTTACATACCCAGTGCAAAGAAACTAAAAATCTTGAAAAAAGAATGGAAAAATGGATAACTAGAATAATCAATGCAGAGAAGGCCATAAATGAACTGACAGAGATAAAAACCATGACATGAGAAATACGTGACAAATGCACAAACTTCAGTAACTGACTCGATCAACTGGAAGAAAGTATCAGCGACTGAAGATCAAATGAATGAAATGAAGCGAGAAGAGACGTCTAAACAAAAAAGAGGAAAAAGAAATGAACAAAGCCTTCAAGAAGTATGGGATTATGTGAAAAGACCAAATCTACATCTGATTGGGGTGCATGAAAGTGAGGGGGAAAATGGAACCAAGTTGGAAAACACTCTTCAGGATATCATCCAGGAGAACTTCCCCAATCTAGTAAGGCAGGCCAACATTCAAATTCAGGAAATACAGAGAATGCCACAAAGATACTCCTCGAGAAGAGCAACTGCAAGACACATAATTGTCAGATTCACCAAAGTTGAAATGAAGGAAAAACTGTTAAGGGCAGGCAGAGAGAAAGGTCGGGTTACCCACAAATGAAAGCCCATCAGACTAACAGCAGATCTCTTGGCAGAAACTCTCCAAGCCAGAAGAGAGTGGGGGCCAATATTCAACATTCTTAAAGAAAAGAATTTTTAACCCAGAATTTCATATCCAGTCAAACTAAGTGTCATAAGTGAAGGAGAAATAAAATCCTTTACAGACAAGCAAATGCTTAGAGATTTTGTCACCACCAGGCCTGCCTCACAAGAGACCCTGAAGGAAGCACTAAACATGGAAAGGAACAACTGGTACCAGCCATTGCAAAATCATGCCAAAATGTAAAGACCATCAATGCTAGGAAGAAACTGCATCAACTAACAAGCAAAATAACCAGTTAATATCATAATGACAGGATCAAGTTCACACATAACAATGTTAACCTTAAATGTAAATGGACTAAATGGTCCAATTAAAAGACACAGACTGGCCAACTGGATAGAGTCAAGACCCATCAGTTTGCTGTATTCAGGAGACCCATCCCTCATGCAGAGACACACAGAGGCTCAAAATAAAGGGATGGAGAAATCTACCAAGCAAATGGAAAACAAAAAAAAAAGCAGGGGTTGCAATCCTAGTCTCTGATAAAACAGACTTTAAAACATCAAAGGTCAAAAGAGACAAAGAAGGCCATTACATAATGGTAAAGGGATCAATTCAACAGGAAGAGCTAAGTATCGTAAATGTATATGCACCCAATACAGGAGCACTCAGATTCATAAAGCAAGTCCTTAGAGACTTACAAAGACACTTAGACTCCCATACAATAATAATAGGAGACTTCAACACCCCACTGTCAACATTAGACAGATCAATGAGATAGAAAGTTAACAAGGATATCCAGGAATTGAACTCATCTCTGTACCAAGCAGACCTAATAGACATCTACAGAATTCTCCACCCCAAATCGATAGAATATACATATTTTTCAGCACCACATCACACTTATTCCAAAATTGACCACAAGTAAAGCACTCCTCAGCAAATGTAAAAGAACAGAAATTATAACAAACTATCTCTCAGACCACAGTGCAATCAAACTAGAACTCAGGACTAAAAAACTCAATCAAAACCTCTGAACTACATGGAAACTGAACAACCTGCTCCTGAATGACTACTGGTTACATAACGAAATGAAGGCAGAAATAAAGATGTTCTTTGAAACCAATGAGAACAAAGATACAACATACCAGAATCTCTGGGACACACTTAAAGCAGTGTGTAGAGGGAAATTTAGAGCACTAAATACCCACAAGAGAAAGCTGGAAAGATCTAAAATTGACACTCTAACATCACAATTAAAAGAACTAGAGAAGCAAGAGCAAACTCATTCAAAAGCTAGCAGAAGGCAAGAAGTAACTAAGATCAGAGCAGAACTGAAAGAGATAGAGACACAAAAATCCCTCCAAAAAATCAATGAATCCAGGAGTTGGTTTTTTGAAAAGATCAACAAAATTGATAGAATTGATCATGAATGAACTCCCATTCACAATAGCTTCAAAGAGAAGAAAATACCTAGGAATCCAACTTACAAGGGATGTCAGGACCTCTTCAAGGGGAACTACAAACCACTGCTCAGTGAAATAAAAGAGGACACAAACAAATGGAAGAACATACCATTCTCATGGATAGCAAGAATCAATATCGTGAAAATGGCCATATTGCCCAAGGTAATTTATAGATTCAATGCCATCCCCATCAAGCTGCCAATGACTTTCTTCACAGAATTGGAAAAAACTGCTTTAAAGTTCATATGGGGCCGGGCGCGGTGGCTCAAGCCTGTAATCCCAGCACTTTGGGAGGCCGAGACGGGCGGATCACGAGGTCGGGAGATCGAGACCATACTGGTTAACACGGTGAAACCCTGTCTCTACTAAAAAATACAAAAAACTAGCCGGGCGAGGTGGCGGGCGCCTGTAGTCTCAGCTACTCGGGAGGCTGAGGCAGGAGAATGGCATGAACCCGGGAGGCGAAGCTTGCAGTGAGCTGAGATCCGGCCACTGCACTCCAGCCTGGGTGACAGAGCGAGACTCCGTCTCAAAAAAAAAAAAATAAAATAAAATAAAATAAATAAATAAATAAATAAATAAAGTTCATATGGAATGAGAAAAGAGCCCACATTGCCACGAGAATCCTAAGTCAAAAGAACAAAGCTGGAGGCATCATGCTACCTGACTTCAAACTATACTACAAGGCTACAGTAACCAAAACAGCCTGTTACTGGTACCAAAACAGAGATATAGACCAATGGAACAGAACAGAGCCCTCAGAAATAATACCACAGGCCTACAGCCATCTGATCTTTGACAAAAAGACAAGAAATGGGGAAAAGAGTCCCTATTTAATAAACGGTGCTGGAAAAATTGGCTAGCCATATTTAGAAAGCTGAAACTGGATCCTTTCCTTACTCCTTATATGAAAATTAATTCAAGATGGATTAGAGACTCAAATGTTAGACCTAATACCATAAAAACCCTAGAAGAAAACCTAGGTAATATCATTCAGGACATAGGCATGGGCAAGGACTTCATGTCTAATACACCAAAAGCAACAGCAACAAAAGCCAAAATTGGCAAATGGGATCTAATTAAATGAAAGAGCTTCTGCACAGCAAAAGAAACTACCATCAGAGTGAACAGGCAACCTACAGAATGGGAGAAAATTATCCAGGACCTACAAAGAACTCAAACAAATTTACAAGAAAAAAACAACCCCATCAAAAAGTGGGCAAGGGATATGAACAGACATTTCTCAAAAGAAGACATGCATACAGCCAACAGACACATGAAAAAGTGCTCATCATCACTGGCCATCAGAGAAATGCAAATCAAAACCACAATGAGATACCATCTCACACCAGTTACAATGGCAATCATTCAAAAGTCAGGAAACAACAGGTGCTGGAGAGGATGTGGAGAAATAGGAACACTTTTACACTGTTGGTGGGATTGTAAACTAGTTCAACCATTATGGAAAACAGTATGGCGATTCCTCAAGGTTCTAGAACTAGAAGTACCATATGACTCAGCCATCCCATTACTGGGGATATACCCAAAGGATTATAAATCATGCTGCTATAAAGACACATGCACACGTATGTTCATTGCGGCACTATTCACAATAGCAAAGACTTGGAATCAACCCAAATGTCCATCAGTGACAGACTGGATTAAGAAAATGTGGCACATATACACCATAGAATGCTGTGCAGCCAAAAAAAAGGATGAGTTTGTGTCCTTTGTAGGGACATGGATGCAGCTGGAAACCATCATTCTCATCAAACTATCACAAAAAGAGAAAACCAAACACCGCATGTTCTCACTCATAGGTGTGAACTGAACAATGAGATCACTTGGACTCGGGAACGGGAACATCACACACCGGGGCCTATTATGGGGAGCGGGGAGGAGGGAGGGATTGCATTGGGAGTTATACCTGATGTAAATGACGAGTTGATGGGTGCTGACGAGTTGATGGGTGCAGCACACCAATATGGCACAAGTATACATATGTAACAAACCTGCACATTATGCACATGTACCCTAGAACTTAAAGTATACTAATAATAAAAAAAATGAAAAAAACCCCACAAAGCTTAGGTTCAAGATGGGACATCTCTCCCCACTGATACTTTTTCCTATCTAAAAATAACCTGCATTTTATACCAAAGTAACACATGATCATTTGGTACAATTTCAAGCATATAGAATTAAGTAAATGAAGACCTTAAGATGAACTTTCAA
This sequence comes from Macaca thibetana thibetana, assembly GCF_024542745.1. NCBI lineage: Eukaryota > Metazoa > Chordata > Mammalia > Primates > Cercopithecidae > Macaca > Macaca thibetana. The sequence continues at coordinate 54,922,651 of NC_065598.1, forward strand.
TTCTTTCTACCTGAGATAACAAAGTTGACATGAAAGCAACAATGTATGTACCAGGCACCAGTGTTGGACAAACTTGAGGTACATTCTTTCAGTTAATCCTCACAAAAAAGCAACAAAGTGGGTCATTTGATCATACATATTCTTGTCACTTTGTCAAGCTCTCTTTTAGTAATGGAAATGGATCTCCATGGTGGCTCCTCTTGTGGTCATCTAGGGAAAGCCCACAGTGCATGGTGGTTGAAGGCATGGGCTCTGGAGGGAAATTGTCTGGGAACAATTCTGGACCCCATCATACATCAGACTGTGACCCTTAGCAAGTGATAGAGCCTCTGTGACTCAGGACTGTCTTGTGTGACGTCAGGTGAGGATATACGCTACTAATAGAGCTCTTGTTTGGGGATTAAATGTTTTTGTAGGCATAAAGCCCCAAGAAAAGAGCCTGGTTTGAGTTCAAGTACGTTGGGACATAATCCCATCTAAGTCAAAGAGTATCTGTACAGGAATATTATCACCAACTTTATCCGAATAAACTTGTCAGTCCTTACATGCCTCTGAGTGCTTCTAGAAGGAAAGCAATATTTGGAATGGAGGGATGGAAGTGTTCCTGCTGAGCCAGGGATTTGCCCTATTTTGACCTTGAGTGAGGAAGAGGACTAAGCAGCTGAAGTGGTCTTTCCATCCAAAGCTGTGGGGAACAGAGTCTTGAGTGTGATGCTTTTTCGCTACCTCCCATTTAGACTCCTCCACAAGGCTGGCTCAATCTAATCTTTCTTCTTTGCCTTTGTGGACAAACTGCTGAGTTGTACATCACTTAAGTAAACTTCCTGATGGAGGAGTCTAGAGTGTTGCTGTTGGTTTTTAGCTCCCCCTTGGCACATGTCCAAGCAGCCTGACAAGTGTTATGGCAGACATCAAAAGTTCCATTCTCTTGATTGATGGCTTGCCTTGGAAGGCAATGCAGACACAGCTGCTTCCCAGTTGTTTCTCTACATTTCCTAATGCAGCTTGAGAGAGAGAGAGAAAGAGAGAGAGATAGAGAGTGAGAGAGATTGAAAGAGAGAGGATCTCCCTTTTCTCACTAAAGTTATTTCCCAAAAAGAATCCAGTCAATCGGTATATATGAGTCAATTAAAAGTGCATATTCTGATTTCTTTAAAAAATATTACTTTCTCGTCAAAGCTGCCATTCTCTCCCTCTCTTCCATATACCATCTCTCTTACATTTAACTGATGGTAAATGTAAGCATAAATAGTGAAAATGGAGATGATGTATATAGCTTACTGTCTACATTAACAAGAGTTTACTCATCTATAGTTTTCATCAGCATTGCTTTACCATTCCGGGAAACTCTTGCCCAGAAAGGAACCTGCAAATAACTTCATTGTTCATTCCAGGAACTTCATGAAAGACCCATCTTCTTTTCTTTCAGGTAATTGTTTTTGTTCGTTTGTTTTTGTTTTTTAAGTTATGGGGTCTTTCTCTGTCACCTAGGCTGGAGTGCAGTGGCGCAACTGTAGCTCACTGCAGCCTCAAATTCCTGGGCTCTAGCGATCCTCCTGCCTCAGCTTCCCAAAGTGCTGGGATTATTGGCATCAGCCACCTTGCTAGGCCCCCATCTGTGTTTCAATAAAAAAATCCAAATAACATTTTTTAACCCCAAGACTCTCTGAATGCTTTGAAAATCCTTGCATTGCTAAATCCACCCATCCTAAACAATTATTCATATATTGTAATCCTTACCACATACCCTATTGTCCTTCCTCACCCACATTTGAAGACTCACTTTACCACAGACTTCAAAATCTCAATAAATATCCCTTCCTCCTCTGATATTTTCATAAGGCTCTGTCCAGATGTTGCTCTCCCTTAGACCATTATACAGTAATGACAGCTATGTCTTATCAATAGTTGTTTGACAGATATCTGGATAATACTCTCCATGCACTGTATTACAATGTTTCAGTCAACTATGGACTACATAAATAAGGACGGTATCATAATAAGGATGGTCTCATAAGATTATAGTAGTAATATACTGTATATTTACAGTATATTTTCTGTGTTTAGATACACAAATACTTGTGTTTCAAATGCCTACAGCACTTCTTACAGTAACATGCTGTACAGATGTATAGCCCAGGAGCAATAAGCTATAGCATATAGCCTAGTGTGCAGCAGGCCAGGCTATACCATCTAGATTTGCATAGAAACACTGCAGGATGATCACATAGTGATCAACTGAGGCATCTCTCAGAATGTATCCCAGTCAATAAGTGATGCATGCCTGTATATTATGGTGAGCATAGGCAACACCATTGTACAACATGCAATAGTACATGAGTCCAAATCCTAGTACCCATATCTATGGGTATTTCTGAACCATACACTGTCCGAATGAACACAGGCATATTCAGCAAAATTAGTGTCACTTCAGAGACACAATTATGCAACAAGGCATCCAAAACTATAAAGAAATCATGTGAAGGTGTTTATTTTATGGGAATTGGCTAGGTCATTGCAAATATGACAGAAATCTGAGAAACAGGAAAGGACATAATTGATCAATGCATGTGCAAATTAGGTATTAAAGTTCATAATGGCTATTTCTGTTACAGGGATCTTTCTGTGACACATCTTTCCCTAAAGGTAACCTCGGTCTGTCAGTCCCCAAAATACCTGGACAGGGAGGAAAGGATGGATGCAAAAAAGAAGGAACTGCACAAGCCCCTTTTCATACTCAGGAGAACTAGTGGTTCCTTGTCTGCAGAGGTGGGAAAACCTCAGCATCCACACCCTCCTATGGATCAGTGCACATGTCTGCTATTGCCATCAATTATTGATAAGACACAGCTATCTTTACTACATAGCACTCTAAGGGAGAACAATATCTGGACAGAGCCTTAAGAGGGTATCAGAGGAGGAATGGATATTTATTGAGATTTTGAAGTCTTGTAAAGTGAGTCTTCAAATGTGGGTTGGAAGTACAATAGGGTATTTGATAACCTTGCACCTTTTGCTGTCTGTGTTCTGTGCTCAAAGCTGTGCCAGAGCAGGTGGTCGTCCTGAGGTCTTTGTTCTTTTTCCTCAACTGAGACTCAGGTGGTGAGTCCCCGGTTCAGACCTTTCAGGAGTTTAAGTGTGAGTGGATGTGAGGAGGAGCTAGCAGTCTTCGAGTAGGTCAGGCAGGTTGGTCTGTGACTTTGGAAGAGGGAGGGGCTCGAGTTCATCTTCTCTTCACAGGTGGCATAGCCGCCATGGGCCTTGTCATCGTGGCTGGGCTGGAACAAGGGAGGAAAGAAGGTTGAACAACGGAGTAAAGGAGTAGGGGGTGTCAGGTGAAGATGGAGCAAGCACTGGGGGTGCTGTTGGAGGTATCTGAGTCCTGAAAACACCTGGAGCCCCTGAAAGAAGACAGATTCCAGACTCCTTGGTGAGAACCCCGGAAGAAGTGGGACGGGCAGTAAGGAAGGGACCTTGAATCTGGGAATACTGTGGGCTGGTGACCACAGCCCTGAGGACTGGAGAGTGCCTGGCAGAGGTGTCCAGTGAGGAGCACACCCTTCACTCTGTGTCACAACTTCTCACCTTCTACATGAATGTCATGGGTAGGAATGGGTAAGGCTGTGTATTCCAACAAAACTTGATTTTAGTGGGGAAATGAGCCTAGTAAATCAGAGTGTGATGAAAGCACTATATACTAAAATTCTAAATCTCTAGTCTCTAGAGTCCAGTTGTGAAACCAAAAATCATCAGAAACATCCCCAGGCTTTTTTTTTTTTTCTTTAACCATGTTCATAAGGGCAGTTCTCTGCCTGCTTGAGGATATATAAGCAAAGGCTTATTTACTGTGATTAGAAAGCATGCATACTTGTAATGACCCTGGGACTTTCTCTGCAAATATTTTCTAAATTTGAAAAGAAAATGGCACTGTGGAAGCTGATATACAGGAAGATTGCTTGAGACAGGAGGATTACAGGAGTTCAGGACCAGGCTGGGCAATGTAGCGAGACCCTATCATTTACAAAAATTAAAATAAAATTTCAAGTCACCATTTGGCCATGAAGTGTTCATATATAGCTATTCTTTTAAGTACATTTTCAAAATCACAGTATTCTACTTTCAGCATGAAATATGAATGGACATGTAAAGACAAGATCCAAATCTAGAGGAAGAGGAAATGATGGAGAGACTTCCCAGACAGCTGAACCTATAATTGTGAGTGCTTTGACATATCATGTTTTCTATTTGCAGAAATTTATTTTTGTGATAATGTTGTTGAACAAATATAGATACACTTTCAAAAGGCTTCCATACTGATAATGGGTGACACTGGAATCTCATAAAGCAAACATTGATCTCGAAAGATTACATTCTGGTGTTGCTTGGATGACTGCTGTTAGTTTACTGGGAATATGCCTGATGACTTCTTCTCATGCTTATTAACAGATTGCTTATATCCATGCCAGCATAGATTAAAATACCTTCAAAAGACCTACGAGTAACTTTTCTTGTTATCTTTACTTCTCCTTTGTAGGAAGAGTAACTTTGTTAAGAGTATAAATATAGAATAGTACTGGGAAAATGTTGTTGAACTTATTTATGATTAGATATATGTATGTGTTATGTATATTTATATTATTGGCATATATATTTTATTATAAATTGAGAATTTATAGTATATATAGGGTACAAAGTGATGTTGTGATTTATGAATAAAATGTGAAATTATTAAGTGAATTAACATATTCATCACTTCAAGTACTTATCCATTTTGTTGGTAAGAATATTTGAAATTTACTCAGCCACTTTGAAATGTACAATCCACCTTTATTTACTGTATTTACCATGCTGTGCAATAGATCTCAAAAATTTTCTTTCAATCTGTCTGAAATTTTGTACTCCTTGACCATCATCTCTTCATTCCCCCAACCCTTGCAGACTCTGTAACCACCATTCTACTCTCTGCTTATATGAGTTTCATTGTTTTAGATTCCACATATAAATGAGATCATGCAGTATTTGTCTTCCTCTGCCTGACATATTACACTTAATGTAATGCTCTCCAATTCTATCCATGTTGTTGCAAATGACAGAATTTTCTTCTTTTTTAAAGCTGAAAAATATTCCATTGGGTATATATGCCATATTTTATTTATCCATTTATCTGTTCATGGACACTTAGGTTGATTCCATAACTTGTCTATGGTGAATAGCGCTGCAGTGAACATGGCAGTGCAGACATCTCTTCAGCAAACTGATTTCAATTTTTTTTTGGCAAATATCAAGAAGGGGGATGGCTAGATCATATGGTTTATCGACTTTTAGTTTGTTGAGGAACTTCCTTACTGTTTTCCATAATGACTGTACTAATTTATATTCTTGCCAGCAATGTACAAATGTTCCCATTTCGCCACATCCTTGCCAGCACTTGTCATCTTTTTGACAATAGCCATCCTGACATGTGTGAGATAATATCTCATTGTGGTTTTAATTTGCATTTTACTAATGATGAGTGATATCAACCATTTTTAACATATATCTGTTGGTCATTTGTATGTCTTCTTTTGAAAAATGTCTGTTCAGGTGGGCACGGTGGCTAATGCCTGTAATCCCAGCACCTTGGGAGGCCGAGGCTGGCAGATCAGGAGGTCAGGAGATTGAGACCATTCTGGCCAACACATTGAAACCTTGTCTCCACTAAAAATACAAAAAATTAGCTGGGCATGGTGGCAGGCGCCTGTAGTCCCAGCTACTCGGGAGGCTGAGGCAGGAGCACAGTGTGAACCCAGGAGGTGGAGCTTGCAGTAAGCCGAGATCGCACCACTGCACTCCAGCCTGGGTGACAGAGCGAGACTCTGTTTCAAAAAAAAAAAAAAAAAGTCTATTCAAGTTTCTTGCCCATTTTTTAGATTTTTTCTTGATATTGAATTGTTTGAATTCCTGATATATTTTGGATATTAACCCCTTATTGTATGTGTGGTTTTCAGATATTTTCCTTAATCATTAGGTTGTTTCTTTATACTCGTTTCCTTTGCTGTGCAGAAGCTTTTTAATTTTATGTAATCTCATTTATCTCTTTTTACTTTTGTTGCCTACGCTTTTGCAGTTAAATGCAAAAAATCATTGCCTAGACCATGTTTTGTAGTTTTCCCACTATGTTTTCTTCTAGTAATTTTGCAGTTTCAGGTCTTATGTTTTTAATTCACTCTAAGTTGACTTTTGTGTCTAGTGTGAGATAAGGGTCCAGTTTCGCAATTATCTTCATGTGAATATCCAGTTTTCACACCATTTATCCTTTCCTTACTGTGTATTTTTGGCAACTTTGTTAAAAAAATCATTTGATTGTACATGTATGAGTTCAGTTCTGGGCTCTCTGTTCTGCTCTGCTGGTCAGTGTAACTGTTTTCTGTCAGTGCAATACTATTTTATTTACTATAGCTTTGTAATATAGTTTGAAATCAGGTACAATGATGCTTCTAGCTTTGTTCTTTTTGCTCATGATTGCCTTGACAGTTTAGTATTTTTAGTGGTTTCCTGTGAATTTTAGAATTTTTTTCTATTTCCCTGAATAAAAACATTGAAATTTTGGTAGGGACTGCATTGACTCTGTGGGTCACCTTGGGTAGTATACATATTTTAACAATATCAATTCTTGTAATCCATGAATTATGGGGTTTCTTTCCATGTTTTGTGTCTTTGATTTTTTTTTTTTTTTGTCAGTGTTTTTATAGTTTTCATTGTACAGTTCTCTCACCTCATTGGTTAAATTTACTCCTGAGTATTCTTTGTCGTTGCTATTGTAAACAGGATTGTTCCCATTTTCTTTTTCAGATAGTTAATGGTTAATGTGTAGAAATGCTACTGATTTTTGCATGTTGACTTTGTATCCTACAACTTTACAGTGGCATCTGTAAGGTTTACTATATATAAGATTATGTCATGAGCCAACGGTGACAATTTATCTTCTCCCTTTTCAGTTTGGATGCCTTCTATGTCTTTCTCCTACGTAATTACCCTGTTGAGGTTTTCCACTACTATGTTGAATAGAAGTGGCTAGAGTAAGCATCCTTATCTTCTTCCAGATCTTAGAGGAAAGACTTTTCACCATGGAGTATAATATGTGCCATAGACCTCTTCTCTATGGCTTTTCTTGTGCTGATGTACATTCCTTCAAAACGTAATTCCATGAGAGTTCTTATCATGAAAAAAATGTTGAATGTGTCAAATTATTTTCTGCATCTCATGAAGTGATTATATGGTTTTTATCCTTCATTCCGTTATGTGATGTGAAATATCACATTTATTGATTTGCATATGTTGAACCATCCTTCAAACCCAGGGATAAGTCTCATTTGATCACAGTGGATGATCTTTTAATGTGTTGTAGAATTTGGTTTGCTACTATTTTGTTGAGGATTTTTGCATCTATGTTAATTAATAACTTTTATTGTAATGTCCTTGTCTAGCTTTGGTAGCAGACTAGTGCTGGCCTCATAAAAACAGTTTGAAAATATTTCCTCATTTTATTTCTTGGAAGAGTTTGAGAAATATTGGTATTCATTCTTCAAATGTTTGATAGAATTCAGCAGTGAAGCCATCAGTTCCTGTGCTTTTGTTTGATGGGAGGAATTTTTATGACTCATTAATCTTATTATTGTGTTGTTCAGATTTTCTATTTCTTCATGATTCAGTATTTGTAAGTTTCATGTGTCTAGGAACTTATTGATTTGTTATCAGCTGCAATGTCTCTTTTATTTCTGATTCATTTGAATTGTCTCACTTTTTTCTTTGGTAGTTTATCTAAAGTTTTGTTGGTTTTGTTTATCTTTTCAAAAACCCAACACTTAGTTTCATTGATTTTTTTTATTCCTTTTTAGTTTGTATTTTGTTTATTTCTGCTAGGACCTTTGCTATATCTTTCTTTTTTTTTTTTTTTTGGTTTTTTTTTTAATTTTTTTTTTAATTTTTTTATTATTATTATACTTTAAGTTGTAGGGTACATGTGCATAACGTGCAGGTTTGTTACATAGGTATACTTGTGCCATGTTGCTGTGCTGCACCCATCAACTCGTCATTTACATCAGGTATAACTCCCAATGCAATCCCTCCCCCCTGCCCCCTCCCCATGATAGGCCCCGGTGTGTGATGTTCCACTTCCTGAGTCCGAGTGATCTCATTGTTCAGTTCCCACCTATGAGTGAGAACATGCGGTGTTTGGTTTTCTGTTCTTGTGATAGTTTGCTAAGAATGATGGATTCCAGCTGCATCCAAGTCCCTATAAAGGACTCAAACTCACCCTTTTTTATGGCTGCATAGTATTCCATGGTGTATATGTGCCACATTTTCTTAATCCAATCTGTCACTGATGGACATTTGGGTTGATTCCAAGTCTTTGGTATTGTGAATAGTGCTGCAATAAACATACGTGTGCATGTGTCTTCATAGCAGCATGATTTATAATCCTTTGGGTATATACCCAGTAATGGGATGGCTGGGTCATATGGTACATCTAGTTCTAGATCCTTGAGGAATCGCCATACTGTTTTCCATAATGGTTGAACTAGTTTACAATCCCACCAACAGTGTAAAAGTGTTCCTATTTCTCCACATCCTCTCCAGCACCTGTTGTTTCCTGACTTTTGAATGATTGCCATTGTAACTGGTGTGAGATGGTATCTCATTGTGGTTTTGATTTGCATTTCTCTGATGGCCAGTGATGATGAGCATTTTTTCATGTGTCTGTTGGCTGTATGAATGTCTTCTTTTGAGAAATGTCTGTTCATATCCTTTGCCCACTTTTTGATGGGGTTTTGTTTGTTTTTTTCTTGTAAATTTGTTTGAGTTCTTTGTAGGTTCTGGATATTAGCCCTTTGTCAGATGAGTAGATTGCAAAAATTTTCTCCCATTCTGTAGGTTGCCTGTTCACTCTGATGGTAGTTTCTTTTGCTGTGCAGAAGCTCTTTAGTTTAATGAGATCCCATTTGTCAATTTTGCTTTTGCTGCCATTGCTTTTGGTGTTTTAGACATGAAGTCTTTGCCCATGCCTATGTCCTGAATGGTACTACCTAGGTTTTCCTCTAGGGTTTTTATGGTATTATGTCTAACATTTAAGTCTCTAATCCATCTTGAATTAATTTTCGTATAAGGAGTAAGGAAAGGATCCAGTTTCAGCTTTCTACTTATGGCTAGCCAATTTTCCCAGCACCATTTATTAAATAGGGAATCCTTTCCCCATTTCTTGTTTCTCTCAGGTTTGTCAAAGATCAAATGGCTGTAGATGTGTGGTATTATTTCTGAGGACTCTGTTCTGTTTCATTGGTCTATATCTCTGTTTTGGTACCAGTACCATGCTGTTTTGGTTACTGTAGCCTTGTAGTATAGTTTGAAGTCAGGTAGCGTGATGCCTCCAGCTTTGTTCTTTTGACTTAGGATTGTCTTGGAGATGCGGGCTCTTTTTTGGTTCCATATGAACTTTAAAGCAGTTTTTTCCAATTATGTGAAGAAACTCATTGGTAGCTTGATGGGGATGGCATTGAATCTATAAATAACCTTGGGCAGTATGGCCATTTTCACGATATTGATTCTTCCTATCCATGAGCATGGTATGTTCTTCCATTTGTTTGTGTCCTCTTTTATTTCACTGAGCAGTGGTTTGTAGTTCTCCTTGAAGAGGTCCTTTACATCCCTTGTAAGTTGGATTCCTAGGTATTTTCTTCTCTTTGAAGCAATTGTGAATGGAAGTTCATTCCTGATTTGGCTCTCTGTTTGTCTGTTACTGGTGTATAAGAATGCTTGTGATTTTTGCACATTAATTTTGTATCCTGAGACTTTGCTGAAGTTGCTTATCAGCTTAAGGAGATTTTGGGCTGAGACAATGGGGTTTTCTAAATATACAATCATGTCATCTGCAAACAGGGACAATTTGACTTCTTCTTTTCCTAACTGAATACCCTTGATTTCTTTCTCTTGCCTGATTGCCCTAGCCAGAACTTCCAACACTATGTTGAATAGGAGTGGTGAGAGAGGGCATCCCTGTCTTGTGCCAGTTTTCAAAGGGAATTTTTCCAGTTTTTGCCCATTCCGTATGATATTGGCTGTGGGTTTGTCATAAATAGCTCTTATTATTTTGAGGTACGTTCCATCAATACCGAATTTATTGAGCGTTTTTAGCATGAAGGGCTGTTGAATTTTGTCAAAAGCCTTTTCTGCATCTATTGAGATAATCATGTGGTTCTTGTCTTTGGTTCTGTTTATATGCTGAATTATGTTTATTGATTTGCGAATGTTGAACCAGCCTTGCATCCCAGGGATGAAGCCCACTTGATCATGGTGGATAAGCTTTTTGATGTGTTGCTGAATCCGGTTTGCCAGTATTTTATTGAGGATTTTTGCATCGATGTTCATCAGGGATATTGGTCTAAAATTCTCTTTTTTTTGTTGTGTCTCTGCTAGGCTTTGGTATCAGGATGATGTTGGCCTCATAAAATGAGTTAGGGAGGATTCCCTCTTTTTCTATTGATTGGAATAGTTTCAGAAGGAATGGTACCAACTCCTCCTTGTACCTCTGGTAGAATTCAGCTGTGAATCCATCTGGTCCTGGACTTTTTTTGGTTGGTAGGCTATTAATTGTTGCCTCAATTTCAGAGCCTGCTATTGGTCTATTCAGGGATTCAACTTCTTCCTGGTTTAGTCTTGGAAGAGTGTAAGTGTCCAGGAAATTATCCATTTCTTCTAGATTTTCCAGTTTATTTGCGTAGAGGTGTTTATAGTATTCTCTGATGGTAGTTTGTATTTCTGTGGGGTCGGTGGTGATATCCCCTTTATCATTTTTAATTGCGTCGATTTGATTCTTCTCTCTTTTCTTCTTTATTAGTCTGGCTAGTGGTCTGTCAATTTTGTTGATCTTTGCAAAAAACCAACTCCTGGATTCATTGATTTTTTGGAGGGTTTTTTATGTCTCTATCTCCTTCAGTTCTGCTCTGATCTTAGTTATTTCTTGCCTTCTGCTAGCTTTCGAATGTGTTTGCTCTTGCTTCTCTAGTTCTTTTAATTGCGATGTTAGAGTGTCAATTTTAGATCTTTCCTGCTTTCTCTTGTGGGCATTTAGTGCTATAAATTTCCCTCTACACACTGCTTTAAATGTGTCCCAGTGATTCTGGTATGTTGTATCTTTGTTCTCATTGGTTTCAAAGAACATCTTTATTTCTGCCTTCATTTCGTTATGTACCCAGTAGTCATTCAGGAGCAGGTTGTTCAGTTTCCATGTAGTTGAGCGGTTTTCATTGAGTTTCTTAGTCCTGAGTTCTAGTTTGATTGCACTGTGGTCTGAGAGACAGTTTGTTATAATTTCTGTTCTTGTACATTTGCTGAGATGTGCTTTACTTCCAATTACATGGTCAATTTTGGAGTAAGTATGATGTGGTGCTGAGAAGAATGTATATTCTGTTGATTTGGGGTGGAGATTTCTATAGATGTCTATTAGGTCTGCTTGCTGCAGAGATGAGTTCAATTCCTGGATATCCTTGTTAACTTTCTGTCTCGTTGATCTGTCTAATGTTGACAGTGGAGTGTTGAAGTCTCCCATTATTATTGTATGGGAGTCTAAGTCTCTTTGTAAGTCTCTAAGGACTTGCTTTATGAATCTGGGTGCTCCTGTATTGGGTGCATATATATTTAGGATAGTTAGCTCTTCCTGTTGAATTGATCCCTTTACCATTATGTAATGGCCTTCTTTGTCTCTTTTGATCTTTGATGGTTTAAAGTCTGTTTTATCTGAGACTAGTATTGCAACCCCTGCTTTTTTTTGTTCTCCATTTGCTTGGTAAATCTTCCTCCATCCCTTTATTTTGAGCCTATGTATGTCTCTACGTGTGAGATGGGTCTCCTGAATACAGCAGACTGATGGGACTTGACTCTTTATCCAGTTTGCCAGTCTGTGTCTTTTAATTGGAGCATTTAGTCCATTTACATTTAAGGTTAATATTGTTATGTGTGAACTTGATCCTGCCATTATGATATTAACTGGTTATTTTGCTCGTTAGTTGATGCAGTTTCTTCCTAGCATTGATGGTCTTTATGTTTTGACATGTTTTAGCAATGGCTGGTACCGGTTGTTCCTTTCCATGTTTAGTGCTTCCTTCAGGGTCTCTTGTAAGGCAGGCCTAGTGTTGACAAAATCTCTAAGCATTTGCTTATCTGTAAAGGATTTTATTTCTCCTTCACTTATGAAACTTAGTTTGGCTGGATATGAAATTCTGGGTTTAAAATTCTTTTCTTTAAGAATGTTGAATATTGGCCCCCACTCTCTTCTGGCTTGTAGAGTTTCTGCCGAGAGATCTGCTGTTAGTCTGATGGGCTTCCCTTTGTGGGTAACCCGACCTTTCTCTCTGGCTGCCCTTAAGATTTTTTCCTTCATTTCAACTTTGGTGAATCTGGCAATTATGTGTCTTGGAGTTGCTCTTCTCGAGGAGTATCTTTGTGGCGTTCTCTGTATTTCCTGGATTTGAATGTTGGCCTGGCCTACTAGGTTGGGGAAGTTCTCCTGGATGATATCCTGAAGAGTGTTTTCCAACTTGGTTCCATTTTCCCCCTCACTTTCAGGCACCCCAATCAGACGTAGATTTGGTCTTTTTACATAATCCCATACTTCTTGCAGGCTTTGTTCATTTCTTTTTCTTCTTTTTTCTTTTGGTTTCTCTTCTCGCTTCATTTCATTCATTTTATCCTCAATCGCTGATACTCTTTCTCCAGTTGATCGAGTCGGTTACTGAAGCTTGTATATTTGTCACGTATTTCTCGTGTCATGGTTTTCATCTCTTTAATTTCCTTTAGGACCTTCTCAGCATTAATTACTCTAGCCATCAATTCTTCCACTTTTTTTTCAAGATTTTTAGTTTCTTTGCGCTGGGTATGTAATTCCTCCTTTAGCTCTGAGAAATTTGATGGACTGAAGCCTTCTTCTCTCATCTCGTCAAAGTCATTCTCCGTCCAGCTTTGATCCATTGCTGGCGATGAGCTGCGCTCCTTTGCCGGGGGAGATGCACTCTTATTTTTTGAATTTCCAGCTTTTCTGCCCTGCTTTTTCCCCATCTTTGTGGTTTTATCTGCCTCTGGTCTTTGATGGTGGTGATGTACTGATGGGGTTTTGGTGTGAGTGTCCTTCCTGTTTGATAGTTTTCCTTCTAACAGTCAGGACCCTCAGCTGTAGATCTGTTGGAGATTGCTTGAGGTCCACTCCAGACCCTGTTTGCCTGGGTATCAGCAGCAGAGGCTGCAGAAGATAGAATATTTCTGAACAGCGAGTGTACCTGTCTGATTCTTGCTTTGGAAGCTTCCTCTCAGGGGTGTACTCCTCTCTGTGAGGTGTGGGGTGTCAGACTGCCCCTAGTGGGGGATGTCTCCCAGTTAGGCTACTCAGGGGTCAGGGACCCACTTGAGCAGGGAGTCTGTCCCTTCTCAGATCTCAACCTCTGTGTTGGGAGATCCACTGCTCTCTTCAAAGCTGTCAGACAGAGTCGTTTGCATCTGCGGAGGTGTCTGCTGCGTTTGTTTAGTTTACTGTGCCCTGTCCCCAGAGGTGGAGTCTACAGAGACAGGCAGGTTTCCTTGAGCTGCTGTGAGCTCCACCCAGTTCAAGCTTCCCAGCAACTTTGTTTACCTTCTTAAGCCTCAGCAATGGCAGGCGCCCCTCCCCCAGCCTCGCTGCTGCCTTGCCGGTAGATCACAGACTGCTGTGCTAGCAATGAGGGAGGCTCCGTGGGTGTGGGACCCTCCCGGCCAGGTGTGGGATATGATCTCCTGGTGTGCCTGTTTGCTTAAAGCGCAGTATTGGGGTGGGAGTTACCCGATTTTCCAGGTGTTGTGTGTCTCAGTTCCCCTGGCTGGGAAAAGGGACTCCCTTCCCCCTTGCGCTTCCCAGGTGAGGCAATGCCTCGCCCTGCTTCAGCTCTCGCTGGTCGGGCTGCAGCAGCTGACCAGCACCGATCGTCCGGCACTCCCCAGTGAGATGAACCCAGTACCTCAGTTGAAAATGCAGAAATCACCGGTCTTCTGTGTCGCTCGCGCTGGGAGTTGGAGACTGGAGCTGCTCCTATTCCGCTATATCTGTCTTTCTGCTAACTTTGGGCTTAATTTGTTCTTTCTCTTGAAAAGTAATGTGAAATTATTTTTGAGAGCTTTCTTCTTTTTGATGTAGGCATTTATTACTATCAACTTTCCTTTTAGAACTGCTTTTGTTGTATTTTATAAACATGGGTGGTATGTTGCATTTTTATTTTCGTTTTTCCCAAATATTTTTTTGATTTCCCTTTTATTTTTTTGTGGATCCACCGGTTGTTCAAGAGCATGTTGTTTAATTTCCATGTATGTAAGTTTTCTGGAATTCTACTGTTATCGATTTGTAGTTTCATGCCATTGTGGTCAGAAAAGACACTTGATATGATTTCAGTCACCTAAAATTTGCTAAGGCTTGTTTTGTGTCCTAATGTGATCAATCCTGGAGAATGTTCTAAGTGCAGTTGAGAATAATGTGTATTCTTTTCTTGGATGGAATGGTCCGTATATATATGTTGGGCCCATTTGTTCTAAACTGTTGTTTGTGTCCCATGTTTCCTGATTAATTTTCTGTCTGGATATTCTGTCAATTGTTGAAAGTGGGATATTGAAGTCTTTAGCCTGTGATTCTGGAAGGTCTAGCTGTTGATGGGCAGGCAGAGCTTGTTGTGAGTTCCTTAGTTGGCTGGATTGCTGCACTGTCTTTGCTCTGATGTTAGGTGGGGCTGCTGTCTAGGTTCTGCTGTCTGGTGACACTACTGGTGAGACTGTTGTCAGGCAGAGCTGCTGGCTAGTTACTGCAATGGCTTCTGGTCAGGTTGGTCACAGGACGTATTCCCTGGCTGGGCAGTTCTGCTCTTTGGGATGAGTAGTTGGGCAAGACTGCAAGCTGGGCTCTGAGGTGAGGCAGAATTGCTGCTCAGGATGGGTGGGACCAGAAGATATGGTTCTGTGAAATGCATGATTTAGGATTACCTCCCTCTCCTGGAAGAGCTGTGGGATGGGGTTTTGGCTGAGTCAAAAAGCTCTTTGACCTTCTAGATCAAGTAGGTAAACACTTCTCTGCAATGTGCAGAGGTGGGGGTCTTTCTGCTTGAGTGGATGTTTTGGCTGAGTGAAGACTTGTGAGTCAAGCAGATCTAGTCTATACACATCTCCAAGATGGCCAGAGGTGGGCATCTCCTTGCTTGGGTGAATCATTGGACTGGGCTCTGAGGCCAGGCATGGAAACTAGACATCTAAGTATTTAAGCTATGTTGACCCTCCCCTGGGCTTCTGAAAGTGACCAACTCAACTTTATAGGTGGCTATAAAGTTGGCTGATGTCTCCAATCATGTACAACAGGTAGCAGGAACATAGAGGTACCACAAAGATCCATGTGCTGGTCACCATGATCTCTGCCTCCTTTCTTTGTTTCTATCTGACCCTGGCCACTTGGGCCCATTACATTTGGTGTTTCCCATGAGGTGAGACTAGAGTAGGCTTTTTGAGAAGCATCTAATAATGCTAGGAAAGCCTGATGACTGCCTCTGGTTCTCTTTTCCCCTTGTAGCAATCATGCACTCAGAGAAATCTTCTCTATATGGAATTGTGTCAACTTAGGGGAGGTGGAACGGTGGTGCAGTTGAAGTGAGACCATTCTTCTTACCCCTTTAAATTGGTTTTCATTCAGTTCCAAGGATCACACAGTTGTCTTGGGCTTGATTCCATTTATTGGTGTTTTCAAAAAGGTGTTCTTGTCTGTGAATAGTTGCTAGTCAAACTTTCTGTGGGCTGGGGTTGGAGCTTGAAACTTTCTACTCCACCATCTTGCTGATGTCATCTTTATTGACATATATTAATAACAAAACTTTTAATTTGCACACACGTATTCCTAGGTCCAGCAGCCCAGTGACGAACAATCTCAAAAAGAGACACCACCACCTAAAAGTTGGGATATTTCTTCCATTCAAGAGAAAGGAGATGAAGAAGTATCTGTGGTTCAAGGTGAAAAGAAGGGGAAGAAGAATGCCTATGGATGGAAGTTTATGTGTGCGTCATGCATTATGACAGATCAGGAACAGAAGAGAGAGCATTAGAGAAGGATATCAAACACTTCCTAAAAATTGACTTGAAAGTGAAGTGGGCTTGCAGCCATGTGCAGTCCCCTCGTCATTATGAATTTTCCCTTTCTCTTCAAGACTTACTTGGTGTGCTTGGAAAACACAGTACTTCTCAG
Source organism: Macaca thibetana thibetana (assembly GCF_024542745.1). Classification (NCBI taxonomy): domain Eukaryota; kingdom Metazoa; phylum Chordata; class Mammalia; order Primates; family Cercopithecidae; genus Macaca; species Macaca thibetana. The sequence goes on from NC_065598.1 coordinate 54,938,921, forward strand.
AACTAATCTCTAGTGAATCTAAGAAAGCTATTTAATTTTAGTCATAAAATTGTACATCATTTTACTAGTTAAATTTGATATTAGAACATTGTTGCTGGATTTTTAAATCATTGCATGAAAAGTGTAAGCAACTTTTAATAGCATGTGTAGAGTGCCGAGTCAAAATGTAAAGTGCCAAGTGAACATACCTTGAAACATTCTGACTAAAGCCCCGTTGTGTAGAAATGTTAAGCTACTTTGTAAATGAGAAAACTGAGGCTAGGTCATTGTGTCTCACCAAAGAGGATGCAAATGATAGCTACAGAATTCATGTTTCATTCCAGAGTTTGTGTTCTTCCTAAAATCTCTGTTGCTTTAAGAAAAAGTGAATGATTTTGCTTAAAATGCCTAATACTCAAATTTCTATACTGTAAGATAGCTCAGCACTGGCACAGGCATAGATCTAGTTCAAAGGAACAGGACAGACTCTGGAAAGGAGCTCAATGAATGATGGCCATTGTTTTCTTTGATTTACATTTTTTGTGTGGTAAGCTTGGTTAAGAGCTAGATAATTCAGGGTACTGACATACTTGTACATGTTTTACTGTAATTATTTAAGTCACTTTTAAAGGTGGTTAAGTCGTCTTATGGTGAGGAAACTCGAAAGACTGAGTTCCTAAGATTAACAGGAAAAAGAATCATTTTTTCCATATAGAGTATTTTTAAGCAAAATATTTCCATAATTTAGACTGTGGATTATTTTAGTGGTTCATTGTGAACAGATTTCCAGAATATGACTCAAACAATGCCCATGCATTTGTCTCCCCGCCCTTCTTCCCTTATTCTCAGTAGAAGACAGTAATTTTGCTGTATTCACAAATAATTTTTCTGTCGTTTTTGATTCTTTGTTCTGCCTGGTATTCATTTGTGGAAAGTTACACATAGGACTTTTGGATAATTTTAACAAAGTATGTTTCAGGTTACTCCAATAGTGGTGGAAGTCATGACTATAAGATTTGCCATGGGCCCTCAAATCCATTTGGCTGATCCTTTAGAAAATTATCTTTTAAATGTAATTGAAATCCTGTTCATGGTGTAGATTTCAGATTTTTTTTGACAGCTGATGTTTATTGCTCTTAATACACTATGGGGAAATATAGGAAATGTAGGTTCAGCATGGCTCTTACGTCGTCATTTAAAATAGGGTTTCGTAAGACATATAGAGGTAACAATGCTATTTTAATAGTAGAGTTTACACATAAAGATTCTTTGAAAAGTAGTTCAGATTCCATATATACTTGACTTATAAACTATGAGAGAAAAAAATTGGGTCAAAGCAATATTGTATTATAAAACATGAAGGTGTTTACTTACTTTTCAGTGTCCTTTAACCAACAACAAATAATTTCAGGATACTATCATAATGTCCTGATTGTTACAAATAAATAATACATTTATAACACAAATCAGTGGTATGAAATATGCTATGCACTGAGGTTGGTTGTAGTACCAGCTCTAACATAAGTTTTTTGACTCTGGGTCAGTCCCTTAAGATCTAAACTTATTTTTGCTGTTATAAAAACTCTAAGTTCAGTTAATAGTAATTTATTGTATATTTCAAAATTGCTAAAAGAATCAACTTTTTTAAACATTCTTACCACAAAAAAGTGCTAAGGTGGTGAGGTAAGAGATGTGTTAATTAGCTTGATAGGATCTTTTTATAATATGTACCAGTATCACATTGGACTCCATAAATATATACCATTATTGTCAATTAAAAATAAAGAAGCAAAATCGAAAAAAACAGTGAGTTCAAGTCAGATATTTTTAAATGATTTTCAGTGTATTCTGGTTCTGTTGGCTAGAATTCATAAAATAGAATCTGCTTTGTGTGATTTGTTTATCATACTTCATCAGACTCTGGCCTGAGTCCAATTTAATTCTTCTGACTTTTAAAGAATAATTACATTTTAAATCCTTCTCCAAATGTAACGGCAAATGATTGAATGATAAAATGGTGAGAGGCTATCTAGTTTCTAGTTACTGTAGTTGGTGAAGTAGAGAGAGTGCATATAGGTCACTGATACTCCAGATGGGTGTAAGTGAGATGCCCATGCTAAGCATGCTTCTTGCTCCTGTCAGTCTTCTAAGACAACTGTGGACACTATATTATAGAGTTCAAGTTCAAATACCATAACAGCAGTACTTATTTAATAATTTAGTGTTTTACGTATGTGTTTTCCAATTTTCTCAGCATTAATTACACAAGCTTCTGAATTTAAAAGAAGCTCTTGATGTTTAGGGAGGAAATTACCTTGAGTTAGTCTTCTAATGCACTCTACATTTTTTCATTCTACATTCCTTACCCATTCCATTAGAATATTTAGATTAAAAAATTGTTTTTAAACTACTCTTAGAAACCTGTTAAACATGGCTAAATGTACTCATGGAAACATCATAGCTTTCAATCATTGTTATTAAAAAGATGATAAATTACATGAGCACCCAACACAAAAATAAGAATAAAAGAGTAACAAAATAAACCTAAGGGAAAAGGAATGAGGTACTCAATGAAAAAACAGGTATAAATCATTAGTAAAAGAAAAAATAGTGCCAGAGAAAGCGCGGAGCAGCCAAGATGGCGGAATACAAACAACTCCACTCTGCAGTTTCCACTGAGAAGGATGAAAACCGTGAGTGAACTCTGCATCTTCAATTGAGGTAGCAAAGTTCTCTTTGGGACTGACTAGGTGGTTGGCACAACCCACAGAGAGTGAGGAAAGCAGGGTGGAGTGATGGCCCACCCAGCAGCTGCACAGGGCAAAGGAGAGAGTGAGGAATTGTGTCTCCTCTCCCTGAAAACCACAGCTTTTCCCAATCCTTGCAACCTGTGGATCAAGAGGTCCCCCACTGAGCCCATGCTCCTAGAGCCTTGGGTCCCAAGCACAAAGCTGGGGAGACCCATGGTGGCTTCTCAGGCGAGCGACTGAGTGAGAAGGCACTGAAACACAGAAGTATTTGCATACTCCAGCTCTGGCAACTTCCACAAGGTGGGAGATTCCTCCACTCCATCTCAGCTAAAGCCAGGAAAGGGAGCTGAAGCCAGGGAGCCAAGCAGCCTCACTTCACTGGAACACCACAAACTGAAACCCATTGGCTTGGAATCTTCCCCGGCCAGCCCAGCCCTCTAGAGACTGCCTAAGAGGACCGAATTTCCAGGGTGGGGAGTTGAGGAGGGGCAACACGATCACTGCAGCTCTAGTAGGCCGTTTTCCCCTGCTACCCATGCCAGTGAGATGGGTGGTCTGGACCCAGAGCAGTTCACCACAGTGCAGCACAGCTGCTGGATCAATTCGTGGCCAGACTGCTTCTTTAAGCAGGACCCTGATCCACTCCTCCTCATTGGGCAGGGTCTCCCTGTGGGAATCTCAGTATCCCCAGCCAGGGGTTTATGGACAGAACTCTGATAACCCTGAGAGAAGCCCCTATGAGGAAGGGGTGGCTGCAATATCGTGGATCAGTAATCTTAGTCTTTTCTGCCTGCTGGCTCTGGAGAGTCAGGGCAGCCCAGATGAGGGGGATTCCACCCAGTGCAGCACATGTGCCCCACCAAGGGGCAGACAGACTGCTTATTTAAATGGGTCCCTGGTCCTGCTCCTCCTGACTGAGACCTCCAAACAGGAGTCTCCAGACACCTTATACAGGAGCATTCCCGGGAGCATCAGCTCAGTGCCTCTCTGAGATAGAGCTCCCTGAGGAAGGAGCAGGCTGCCCTCTTGGCTGGTCTGTAGCCTCTACTGGTGATGTCTCCAGGGGTGGGTGGGGCCCAGGTGAATAGGGTTTGGAGTGCACCCCAAGCAAACCACAGCAGCCCCACAGAAAAGGGGCCTGACTGCTAAAAGAAAACAAAGTAGCAACAACAACATCAATGAAAGAGACCCCACGAAAACCCCACCCAAAAGTCAGCAGCCTCAAATATCAAAGGTAAATAAACCCATGAAGATTAGAAAGAATCATTGCAAAAATGCTGAAAACTCAAAAATCCAGAGTGCCTCTTCACCTCCAAATGATCACAACACGTCTCTAGCAAGGACATAGAACTGGGTTGAGGCTGAGATGGATGAATTGACAGAAATAGACTCCAGAAGATGGATTATAATGAACTTCACTGAGCTAAAGGATTATGTTCTCACCGCAAAGAAGCTAAAAAACATGACAAAACATACAGGAGCTGTTAACCAGAATAACCAGTTTAGAGAGGAACATAAACAATCTGATGGAGCTGAAAAACACAACATGAGAACTTCACAAATCAAACAAAAGTATCAATAGCTGAATAGACCAAGAAGAAGAAAGGATATCAGAGCTTGAAGACTATCTTACTGAAATAAGGCAGGCAGACATGATTAGAGAATAAAGAATGAAAAGGAATGAACAAAACCTCCAAGAACTGTGGGATTATGTTAAAAGACCAAACCTACAACTGATAGGGGTACCTAAAAGAGATGGGAAGAATAGAACCAAATTAGAAAACACACTTCAGGGTATCATCCAGGAGAACTTCCCCAACCTTAGCAAGACATTCAAATTCAGGAAGTCCAGAGAACCCCAGTAAAATACTCCATGAGAAGATCAACCCCAAGATACATAATCATCACATTCTCCAAGATCAAAATGAAGGAAAAAATGTTAAAGGTAGCCAGAGAGAAGGGCCAGGTAGTCTCTAAAGGGAAACCCATCAGACTAACAGCAGACCTCTCAGCAGAAACCCTATAAGCCAGAAGAGATTGGGGGCCAATATCCAACATTCATAAAGAAAATAATTTCCAACCAAGGATGTCATATCTGGCAAAACTAAGTGAAGGAGAAGTGAAGGAGAAACACAGTCTTGTTTAGACAAGAAGATGCTGAGGGAATTCATCACCACCAGGCCTGCCTTGCAAGAGCTCCTGAGGGAAGCACTAAATATGGAAAGGAAAAACCATTACCAGCCACTACAAAAAACACACTGAAGTACACAGACCAGTGACTCTATGAAATAAATACATAAACAAGTCTGCAAAGTAACCAACTAACATCATGATGTCAGGATCAAATTCTCACATAACAGCACTAAACTTAAATGTAAATGAACTACATGCCCCAACTAAAAGACACAGAGTGGCAAGCTGGATAAAAAAAGTCAAGATCCATTGGTGTGCTCTATTCAAGAGACCCATCTCAAATGCAAAACCACACATAGTTTCAAAAGAAAAGGATGGAGGAAAATTTACCAAGCAAATAGAAAACAGAAAAAAGCAGGGTTGCAATCCTAGTTTCTGACAAAACAGACTATAAACCAACAAAGATAAAAAATGACAAGGGCATTACATAATGATAAAGGGGTCAATTCAACAGGAAGAGCTAACTATCCTAAATATATATGCACCCAATCTAGGACCATAGATTTACAAAACAAACTCTTAGAGACCTACAGAGAGAATTACACTCCCACACAATAATAGTGGGAGACTTTAACACCCCACTGTCAATATTAGACAGATCAATGTTACAGAAAACTAACAAAGATATTCAGGACTTGAACTGAGCTCTGGATCAAGTGGACCTGATAGATATCTACAGAGCTCTCCACCACAAAACAACAGAATACACATTCTCCTTGGTGCCACATGGCACTTACTCTAAAATTGATGATATAATTAGAAGTAAATCACTCCTCAGAAAATGCAAAAGAACTGAAATGATAGCAAACAGTCTCTCAGATCACAGCACAATCAAATTAGAACCCAAGATTAAGAAACTCAGTGTAAACTTCACAACTATGTGGAAATTCAACAACCTGCTCCTGAATGACTCATGGGTAAATAATGAAATTAAGGCAGAAATCAAGAAGTTCTTTGAAACCAATGAGAACAAAGAGACAATGTACCAGAATCTTTGGGAGGCACCTAAAGCACTGTTAACAGGGAAATTTATCACACTAAATGTGCACATCAAAAAGCTAGAAAGATTTCAATCGACACCCTAGCATCACAACTAAAAGAACTAGAGGACCAAGAGCAAACAAACCCCACAGGTAGCAGAAGACAAGAAATAACCAAGATTAGAGTGAAACTGAAGGACATAGAGACAAGAAAAACCCTTAAAAAATAAATGAATTCAGGAGCTGACTTTTTTTGAAAAAAAATAATAAAATAGACCATTAGCTAGAGTAATAAAGAAGAAAAGAGAGAAGAATCAAATAGACACAATAAAAGATGATAAAGGGAATATCACCACTGACAACACAGAAATACAAACAACCATCAGAGAATACTATAAACACCTCTATGCACATAAACTAGAAAATCTAGAAGAAATGGATAAATTCCTTGACACACACACCCTTCCAAGACTAAACCAGGAAGAAGTTGAATCCCTGAATAGACCAGTTCAGGTTCTGAAACTGTCAGTAATAAACAGCCTCTCAGCCAAAAAAAAAAAAAAAAAAAAAAAAGCCCAGGACAAGGTGGATTTACAGCTGAATTCTACCAGAAGTACAAAAAGGAGCTGATACCCTTTCTTCTGAAACTATTCAAAGCAATTGAAAAGGAGGAACTCATTCCTAACTCATTCTACGAAGCCAGCGTTATCTTGATACCAAAATCTGGCCGAGATACAACAACAAAAAAACTTCAGGCCAATATCCCTAATGAATGTCGATGCAAAAATTTTCAATAAAATACTGGCAATCCAAATCCAGCAGCACATAAAGAGCTATTTATGACAAACCCACAGCCAGTATCATACTGAATGGGCAAAAGCTGGAAGCATTCCCCTTGAAAACCAGCACAAGACAAAGATGCCTTCTCTCACCACTCTTATAGAGCATACTATTTGAAGTTCTGGCCAGGGCAATCAGGCAAGAGAACGAAATAAAGAGTATTCAGATAGAAAGAGAGGAAGTAAAATTGTCTTTGTTTGCAGATGACATAATTGTATATCTGGAAAACCCCATTGTCTCAACCCAAAAACTTCTTCAGCTGATAAGCAACTTCAGCAAAGTCCATACAAAATCAGTGTGCAGAAGTCACAGACATTCTGATACACCAAAAACAGACAAAGAGAGAGCCAAATAATGAAGGAACTTCCATTCACAATTGCTACAGAAAGAATAAAACACCTAAGAATACAGCTAACAAGGGAAGTGAAGAACTTCTTCAAGGAGAACTACAAACCACTGCTCAAGGAAACCAGAGAGGACACAAACAAATGGAAAAATATTCCATGCTTATGGATAGGAAGAATCAATATTGTGAAAATGACCACATTGCCCAAAGTAATTTATAGATTTAATGCTATTCCCATTAAACTACCATTGACAGTCTTCATAGAATTAGAAAAAACTATTTTAAAATTCATATGGAATCAAAAAAGGGCTGTATAGCCAAGACAATCCTAAGTGAAAAGGACAAAGCTAGAGACATCACACTGCCAGGCTTCAATATATACTGTAAGGCTACAGTAACCAAAACGCATGGTACTGGCACAAAAACAGACACATAGACCAATGAAACAGAATAGAGAACTCAGAAATAAGACTGCACATGTACAACCATCTGATCTTTGATAAACCTGACAAAAACAAGCAATGGGGGAGAGGATTTCCTATGTAATAAGTGGTGCTGAGAGAATAGGCTATCCACATGCAGAAAATGGAAACTGGACCCCTTCCTCACACCTTATACAAAAATTAACTCAAGATGGATTAAAGACTTAAATGTAAAATTCAAAACTGTAAAAACCCTAGAAGAAAATCTCGGCAATACCATTCAGGACATAGGCATGGGCAAAGATTTCATGATAAAATCTCCAAAAACAATTGCAACAAAAGCAAAAATTTTCAAGTGAGACCTGATTAAACTAAAGAACCTCTGTGCAGCCAAAGAAACTATCATCAGAGCAAACAGGCAACCCACAGAATGTGAGAAAATTTTTGCAATATATCCATCTGACAAAGGTCTAATATCCAGAATCTACAAGGAAAAACTTCACAAGAAAAAAAAAAACATTAAAAAGTGGGCAAAGGACATAAACAGACACTTCTCAAAAGAAGACATTCATGCAGCCAACAGAAATATGGAAAATAGCTCAACATCACTGATCATTAGAGAAATGCAAATCAAAACCACAATGAGATACCATCTCATGCCAGTCATAATGGTGATTATTAAAAAGTGAAAAAACAACAGATGCTGGTGAGGTTGCAGAGAAATAGGAATGCTTTTACACTGTTGGTGGGAGTGTAAAGTAGTTCAACCACTGTGGAAGAAGGTGTGGCAATTCCTCAAAGATCTAGAACCAGAAATATCATTTGACCTAGCAATCCTGTTACTGGGTACATACCCAAAGAAACATAAATCATTCTATTAGAAAGATAGATGCATGCATATGTTTATTGCAGCACTACTCAAAATAGCAAAGACATGGAATCAACCCAAATGCCCATGAATAATAGTCTAGATAAAGAAGATGTGGTACATATACACCATGGAATACTATGCAGTCATTAAAAGGAACGAGATCATGTCCTTTGCAGGGACATGAATGAAGCTGGAAACCATTATCCTCAGCAAACTAACACAGGAATAGAAAACCAAACACCACATGTTCTTGCTTATAAGTGAGAACTGAACAATGAGAACACATGGACACAGGGAGGGGAACAACACACACTGGGGCCTGTTGGGGGTTGGTGTTGGGAGAAGGGAGAACATTAGGAAAAATAGCTAATGCATGCTGGGCTTAATGCCTAGGCGATGGGTTGAAGGGTGCAACAAACCACCATGGCACACATTTTCCTATGTAACAAACCTGCACATCCTGCACATGTACCCCAGAGCTAAAAATAAAAACTAAAAGAAAAAAAAAAGGAAAAAATAACCCAACTAGTAAATTAAAAAGATTGCTACTTTTAAATACATCTACAAATAGAGGATCCACTAATTTTACATAATCTTGAAGAAAATGGACAAAACCAACCATATACAATAAGGAATATGGACAAGACGCTAACACATAATGAGTATGTTATATAATTAAAAGTTAATACATTTTTGAAATATAAATATTTTTAAAATATGAGTGAAATGTGCTAGGAAAACATAAATTCTTTAACATATTGCAAGAGTAACTAGATATCTAAACAACACAAATAATATGGATGAGCTTTTAAAATTTGTCAGTTATCCCTCCAAAGCAATTATCTTTTAGAAGCCAATAATAATCTGTATATGTGTATACTGACTTTTCCCGATCTCTCTCTCTGTCTCTTTCTCCCAGACTATGAGAAATTAATTGTACTATTTTTTTTCTTCACGTTGTTTTGTTTCCTAAAATTATATGACTTAAAAGTAGTGTGTTCCTGTAATTTATTTTACAAACTGAAAAAAACTTTAAGTGTATAAAGAGGCATTGTTTATAATTAAAGCAGGAGTATGGGTGACAAAGAGGACAAGTGGCTACTCTAAAACAAACACACAACGGCTAAATTAGCCTAAAGGTACATTTTTGTACTTTTCCACAAAAAGATAAAGTAAATATAATGGTGGTCTTTTTATTCACTTTACCTAGGAGTCCTAAGACTGACATCATTTTTGCTATCTTGTGTTGAGAATATCATTTCCAGGCAAAATATCTCAATGATACCTTTAAATATTTCTCTTTGTTTTGATATTTGTTTGCTTTAGTTGCATTGTTATTAAAAGTTACGGGATTTTTGCTTTCGACTTAAAAGAACCTTTAAATAACTTTTGATTTAATCTGTTCTTTACTTGAATAGTCAATTTGAATCCCCTTCTACTAGAAAGGGTAGTATGTTTAACAAAAAAATATTGTTAATATGCCTAAAATTCTACCTTCAGAGTCTGTATAGACCTTTAACTAGATATAAACCCAAGGGTTGCCCTTAGAATTCTGTGCTTAGTTCACTCTATAAAACCTTAACTGCAGTGTTCTTTGGACCTTTACTGTCATCTAAATAAAACTTTGCCCAATAGTTTTCCCAACTGTTATGTCTATTTTATAGGTGAAAGGCAACTGTAGCTTTCAAGGAACACAAAGTCCTTCAAGGAAGACATGCTGTCCTTACGTTGGAAATTTGACTGTTTAAAATTCTCTCAATAAAGTTTTATAATTTTATCCAAAGAAGTCCTGCATGTCTTGCTATTATAAACCATATATTTTTCTGAAATTTTATACTACAACTGATCTGATATACAAACGTGTACTTTTTGGATACTGATCATTCTGCAATTTTGCAGTTCCCCCATCTTTCTCAGGAGCATTCAGTGAAAGTATATTTGGAAGAACTTGCAAGAGGGAACAACAGTCCTTGTGTCTGTGACTCTCAAGAGTTCTATACCATCATGGTAGGCCACACTAGGCCCTTATCAGCTTGTTAAAAGTGTTAACTGAAGTCTACTCATCCACAGTGTGTCCTCCTCCCATGCTCTGCCCTGTGGTGGGGGAGTCATCATTCTTGTTTTGAAAATTCTTACAGGTACTTTTCTTTCCTTAGATTTCAGGCTAGCAAGTATCTCTGAAAACTAAGCTTTCTGATTAGTTCAAGAAAAGTTATGATTTTTAGCTTTTTCTTTCTGTTTGTGTGGGAGTAATGCTCTTTCCAGTTTTTCAGTCTTATGCAGAAGCCAGAATTCATCTAAATTTTTTAAGTCTGTTAAATGAATTTTAGAGTCAATTACATAAAAATCATTTCTATTTAGTAAAGGAAATCTGTCATATATCTAGGCACAACTCAAAACTGAACATTTGTGTTTAATTTATATTGCCCCCTTATCCTGCCTGATGAAAAATAGATGGTTGTAATTTAGAATAGTGAACTATGTCTTTCTTCCAAACTCAAATACAACTTAAATCTTAATATATATGCAAATAAGACCTGGAAACCTGTACTTCTTCCAAAAACCTTTAAAATTATGGTACCCTGTGAAATTTTTATCAAACTCTAGGGATTAATATGCTGGGGGAAATAGCCCTGTTGATTTTTCACATTTACATGTACCATGTATGGGGAGGACTAAAGTATTCTATTTACATATTTGGATTTTTTTCCTCTCTATTGCTGTTACACTGACCAGTTTATCTAAGCAATGCCATTAACCCCTGATTTTACAACAATAGCACAAAATTCGACTTCGCAACTGGGGCATTCTTTTATTGTTGGTTTTTTCTTTTTCTTGAGACAGGGTCTCACTCTGTCATCCAGGTTGAGTGCAGTGGTGTAAACACAGGTCACTGCAGCCTTAACTTCCTAGGCTCACGTGATCATCCCACCTTAGCCTCCGAAGAAGCTGAGCCTACACACCCATGTCACCATACCTGGCTAATTTAAAAAGTGGGTTTTGTTTTTTTTTCTCTGCAGAGATGGGGTCTTAACTATGTTGCCCAGGCTGGTCTCAAACTTCTGGCCTCCTGCCTTGGCCTCCCAAAGTGCTGGGATTACAGGCATGACCCACTCTGCCTAGCCTGGTGTATTCTTACATAGAGAAATTGCCTTGAAATACAAATTATTAACCATACAACCAAATTCATCATAAGAGTGTAGTTTTCCTTCCATAGATCTGATCCACTCTAGAAAACTGAACCAAGAGTCCTCTCATTCTCTGAAAATATTGAAACAATTGACTAGTTAAATTTATACAGGTTGAACAAACTTAATTTGAAAATGTGAAATCTGAAACACTCGAATCTGAAACTTTCTCAGTGCCAACATGATTCTCAAAGGAAATGCTCATTGGAGTATTTTGTATTTCAGATTTTTGGATTAGGGCTGCTCAACCAGTAAGTGTAAGTATTAGCTCGGTGCAAAAGTAATTGTGGTTTTTGCCATTACTTTTGATGACAAAAACAAAATAACAAAATTACAGTTTTTGCCATTACTTTTGCATCGACCTAATAAATGCACATATTCCAAAATCCAAAAAATCCAAAATCCCAACACTTCTGGTCCCAAGCATTTCAGATAAGGGATACTCAACCCGTACTGATTAAAACAAACAAACAAACAAACAAAACAGAACATGTTTAAATTGAAGCTAATCATATATTACATGGTGACTGGTCTGACATGCACACATTCCAGAGTTTCTCTGATTATCTCAGTAAGTGAATCATCAGTTTCTATGAAAACACTTCAGTTTCTTTATCTTTTTTCCATGGGGTTGGGACTTAGTTGGGAGGCATCATGCCCTCTCCTCCCTGCACAATTTTGGAGGAGCAATCCTCCTAGCCCAGTTAGGTCTCTGCGTTTGACATTACCCATAGAAGGTTTAAAGATCTTACTCTCCACCTATAAGGGAAATTCCTAACATGAAAAGAGAAACATTTCATACGCAAATTTTAAATCAAAATTCTGTTCTTGAAGAGACAATGTGTGTGAGTCTAACAATTGCTGAATGCAGTTTAAGGTCAGGAAAAGAGAAAGATTATGTTCAATTATGGAATTCTATTTTTAAAATTTATTTTTGTTTTTGAGACAAGGTCTCACTCTGTCGCCCAGACTGGAGTGCAGTGGTGAAATCATGGCTCACTGCAGCCTCAATCTCCTGGGCTCAGGTGATCCTCCCACCTCAGCCTACTGAGTAGCTAGGACTACAGGTGTGCACTACCATGCCAGGTTAATTTTTGTATTTTTTGTGGAGACAGAGTCTCACTGTGTTGCCCAGGCTGATCTCAAATTCCTGGGCTCAAGTGATCTGCCCACCTTGGCCTTACAAAGTGCTGGGATTACAGACATTAGCCATCGCACCCAGCCAGTTATGGAATTCTAGAAACATTAAGTCATACCCTGGCCTGACTTTTTATTCTCATATTCTCTCTCTCATTCTTTAATCTCCTCTCTGTTTGTGTCTCTCAGGCCCATGTTGTCCTCACTCCAAGTGCTACTTCAAATTATCTGTCTACATCTACTACCTTAAGAACCACTCCCCCAGGATAAGAGGTTAAGATCTGTGAAAAAAAAGTACTCCTTTGGAAGTCCTAGACTTCCTTAAATGACAGGAGAAGGACAACAGCGTCATAAGGCCACCTGGTTTTCAGGCCACTGGGAAAGAGCTTCTTAGAGAAACTGAATCCTAGTTTCCTCCCTCAGGCCTGAAGCAGACAGGGCTGGATGAAGAGAGGGTGGAGCTGTGGAAGGGGAGGTAGGCTTTTTTGGGTAACAAAAAATAAAGCTCTATTCTGAGGAGGAAGGGGGTTGAGCACTGAAATACAGGACATCCCAGTACATGAAAGTAGAAGCAGCATGGGAGTGACTTATCCCCAATAGGTGTGATTGGCTGTAACAAGTGCTTCTTGAGGAGGAAAGAAGAGTTTTCGGGCAATATGAGTGACTTCACAGAAAGGGGTTTCATTACAAAAAGTGGACCCTAAATATCCCAGCTCTAGGTCCTAGGGTTGGGACTAGAAGGATGGAAATGAAATGGGCTTCTCTGTGGGGCTGACTGGTAAGTTTATTTTTATTATAGTAATAATATATTTATTATAGTGCATATTCATAAGAATAAATACCTTTTATTGTAAAGTTGCTTAAATGCTTACTGTTTTTGCATAAGCAATACAGGTACATGGTAAAAATGCCAGAAACATCTTCATGCCTAACTATAGGGAAATGTGTACAGAGATTCTCTTCTTGTAGGGAGGAAATTGATAATAGAACAGCTCTTTGTTGTTACAAATAGAAGTAATATATTCATAGTCTAAAAGAAGAGAGAACTGAATAATTATCCCAAATTTTTATTATTTTCATTGCAAATGAATTATGTTTAAGTAAAATATGATCTCCAAAATCACAGGAGTAATTCGTGAGAGGACCATATATTGATGAACATCAGATCCACATTTCTAGCTCAGGCCTGTTTCCTAATCTACATGCTTCCTGGCCAACTGTGGGTCCCAGAGGCACTTGACAATCAACATGTCTGTAATGAAGTCATCTTCCCTCTACCCTGAAATCGTGCACTCCTTTAGTGTTGCCTAACAAGGTGAAAGCCACTGCTCTCTACTCATTTTACCCAAGCCAGAAATCTTTAACACTATATATTTATTTGAGAGAATTACCTTAGCCACTCAACCTCAGGGTAGATTTTCCTGATATGTGCTAAACTGAGGCCACAGCAAACCTTTTATTATTATTATTTTACACTCAGGGCACATGTGCTTTTTTGTTACATGGGTATATTGCATACTGGTGAAGATTGGGCTTCTAGTGTACCTAGTACCCAAATCGTGAACATTGTCTCTCATAGGTAGTTTTTCAACCCTCACTCCCCTCCCACTCTCCCACCTTTTGGAATCTCCAGTGTCTATTATTTCATCTTTATGATCATGTGTACCCATTGGCACACTTTATTTTGAAGAACACTTTCTCAGTTTGATGTCACTTTTTTTTTGTATTGCCATCTTCTCCAACACCCATTCTGTCTTGCTGCTTCTGAATGTTCAGTGCTTAGCACAGTTTCTGACACACAGTTTTGGAAAAGGAAAAGACTGTATGGCAATTATGATTGGAATAACAAGGAAATATAAATATGAACATACTTTTTCAGTTTATGGAATAAAGGTGCAGTGAAAAACTACAACTAAAGGAAACGTAATTTTTAAACATATTTATTTATTTCAACTTTTATTTTAGATTCAGGGGGTACATGTGCAGTTTTGTTACCTGGGTATATTGCATGATGCTGAAGTCTGGTGTACAAATGTTCTGCTACCCAGGTACTGAGCATAGTACCCAATAGTTAGTTTTTCAATTCTTGCCTCCCTCTTTTCCTCCCCCATCTAGTAGCCCCCAGTGTCTATTGTTGCCATCTTTATGGCCATGCAAACACAATATTTAGCTCCCACTTATAAATAAGAACATGTAGCATTTGGTTTTCTGTTCCTGAATTAATTCGCTGAGTATAATGGCCTTGAGCTACATCCATGTTTCTGTAAAAGACATAATTTCATTCTTTTTTATGGCTGTGTAGCATTCCATGGTGTATATGTACTTTTTTTTTTTTTTTTTTGAGGCAGAGTCTTGCTTTGTCACCCAGGCTGGAGTGCAGTGGTGCTATCTCGGCTCGCTGCAAACTCCGCCTCCCGGGTTCACACCATTCTTCTGCGTCAGCTTCCCGAGTAGCTGGGACCACAGGCACCTGCCATCACGCCCAGCTAATATTTTTTTTGTATTTTTAGTAGAGCCAAGGTTTCACCGTGTTAGCCAGGATGGTCTCGATCTCCTGACCTCGTGATCTGCCCACCTCGGCCTCCCAATATGTACCATATTTTAAAAATTCAATCCACCATTGATGGGTACTGAGGTTGATTCCATGTCTTTGCTATTGTGAATAGTGCTGCGACGATCATGCAAGTGCATGTCTTTTTGGTAGAACGATTTGTTTTCTTTTGGATACGTACCAAAGAATGGAATTGCTGGGTCAAATGGAAGTTCTGAGTCCTTTGAGAAATCTCCAAATTGCTTTCCACAGTAAGTGAACTAATTTTCACTCCCACTAACAGTGTATAAGCATTTCCTTTTCTGGGAACATGTAATTTTTAATAGAACATATCAATGACTTTATTCAACTCAATTAATGGACATACCAGTAAGATGTTGACACAGGTTCAAAGAAGAAATTGAAGAACAGGAATTTATGTTGTCAGTCAGAAATATTCTTAAATGAACTTGTTAATAAATGCAAAACTGATTAATATCTTGAAAAACAATAAATTGCATTATTAAGGATTATCTTTTCTACATAATGTTCATTGCCGCTATAATTATTATAATTAATTATACCAGATAAAATTTATTTGCATTGAAATATATAGGAATCCTTTGTATTTCTCTCAGACCAGAATAATTTGCATTGTTATCAATTTTCTGCAAGTTAACCTCTACCTGTACAGTGCTGTAAAAGAGTAGCCAAACAAAAATTAATGATTGCATGCCCAGCACTACACTGATAAGAATATCCACATTTTGAATAATTTTTCATTAAAATCTCAGCTTTGTGCTTATAAATAACCTCTAAAGATTCACAAAATGACTTATTATGTTTTGCCCAGTTATTTACATAAGTGTAGCAGGGGTGCTTATTAATAACACAGAAATCTTTGAGTTTGTGTTTCAAATTCAGCTTCTAGCAATATGGAGCAATTCCTAATGCCCAATAATTAATTTCTGCCAGGAAGTTGTCCTACTGAATCTTGGAAAGAACTTTACAACTTCTTCTATTATATACTCTTCTATCTCAAGGAGAGAATATCAAACCCAAGAAATTAGCTTTACCATATTTCACCTGAAGCTCCTATAAATTCGAGGGTATTTCTCCCTTCTCAGGGTCCACCAAATTTGCTGTGGTTTGTAGCATGCCAAGAAGTGACCTTTCTTACCACTTCTGTGGATGGCACTGGTTTGTAGTCATTGGTTTGCATGTAAAGTTAATCTCTGTTCCTTAGTGGACTTGACCTAAATGATTAAGTGACACTTTAGGCATTGCCCTGGTTGCATAATTGATTTGTTCAAGTATATCCTGATTAAAAGGAGAACAGATTCTTATTTAATCCATATAAAAAGCTATGTTGCCATGAAAAGTAAGAAAACTCAGTTATAAATAATTGTTTCTGAATTCTAATAGTTCAGTGAGAAGGCGATATCATTTTAAAGTGTTTTATTTCAATTTACAAAAGCACAGTCAAATAAATTGTGAGTTAGAGATAGATTGATAAAGAATATAAGGGACTTCTTCATATATGCATCAGAAAATAACAATTTTCTTTAAACAACATCAACATGTTTCCAATAAATAGCCACAATTAACTTTCCCTCATTATTTCATTCATGCTGTCTTAGTCTGTTTGTGTTGCTATAACAGAATACCTGAGACTGGGCAATTTATAAAGAGCATAAATTTATTTCTCACAGTTCTGGAGGCTGAGTACTCCAAAATCAAGGTGCTAGCATCTGGTGAGGGTCTTCTTGCTACATCCTTATATGGCAGAAGGAGGAAGGGCAAAAGAGAACTTTTTTAATTGATATATAATAGTTGTACATATTTTGTCAAGCCCTTTTTTATTGATATATAATAGTTGTACATATTTTGGGGGTACATGTGATATTTTGATACATGCATACAATATGTAATGATTAAATCAGGGTAATTGGGTTATCACCTCAAGTATTCATCTTTCCTTTGTGTTGAGAACAGTCCAGCTCTTCTCTTCTGGCTATTTTAAACATAAAATAAATTACTGTGAACTCTAGTCCCCCTTTTGTACTATCAAAAACTACAACTTATTCCCTCTATCTAACTGGGTATTTGTACCCATTAACCAACTTCTCTTCTCCACCCACTCTTCTCAGCCTTGAGTAATGACCATTCTACTCTACCTCAATGAGATCCACTTTTTTAGCTCTCACATATTTGTGAGAACATGTGAAAATTGCCTTTCTGTGTGTGACTTATTTCACTTAGCATAATGTCCTCCAGTTCCATCCATATTGCTGCAAAAAACTCAGGATTTTATTTTTCTCATGGCCGAATACTATTCTGTTGTGTGTATACACTGTATTTTCTTTATCCATTCATCCATTGATGGACATTTAGGTTGATTCCATATCTTTGCTATTGTGAGTAATGCTGCAGTAGGTATGAGAGTGCAGATATCCCTTCGACATAATTATCTCCTTTCTTTTGGATATATACCCAGCAGTGGTATTTCTGGATCCTATGGTAGATCTATTTTTCATTTTTTGAGGAACCTCCATACTACCCCATTTGTCTATTTTTGCTTTTGTTGCCTGTGTATTTGAGGTCCCACACAAAAAATCTTTACTGAGACCAATGTCCTAGAGTATTTCCCCAACATTTTCTTCTACTAGTTCCATAGTTTCAGGTCTTACATTTAAGTCTTTAATCTGTTTTGAGTTGATTTTTTTATATGGTGAAAGATTGGGACCTAGTTTCATCTTCATATGGATATCCAGTTTTCCCAGCACCATTTATTTAAGAGAGTATTCTTTCCCCAATATATGTTCTTAGAACTGTTTTAGAAAATGGGTTGGCTGTAAGTTCTCTGGGTTCGTTCCATTGGTTTATGTGTCTGTTTTTATGCCAGTACCATGCTTATTTGTTTACTATATCTTTGTAGTGTATTTGAAGTCAAGTAGTGTGATACCTCTAGCTTTGTTCTTTTTGCTCAGGATTGCTTTAGCTATTTGCAATCTTTGATTAAATTGCTTACTAGGGTTTTAATATTTTTAGCTGTTGTAAATGGGATTGTTTTAATTATTTCTGTTTTAGATTGACTGCTGTTAGAGTACAAGAGTGCTACTGTTTGTTTCATATTCATTTTGTATCCTACTACTTTACTAAATTCATTTATCAGTCAGTTATAAGAGGTTTTTGGTGAAGTCTGTAGGTTTTTCTAAATGTAAGATCATGTCATCTGCAAATAAGGATAATTTGACTTCCTTCTTTCCAACTTGGGTGCCCTTTCCTTTTTGGGTGCCTTTTGCCTAATTGTTCTGGCTAGGACTTCCAGAACTATGTTGAATGAATGATGAAAGTGGGAACCCTTGTCTTGTTTCAGATTTTAGTGGAAAGCCTTTCAGTTATTCCCAGTTCAGTATGATATTAGCTGTGGATTTGTCATATATGGCCTGTATTGTTTTGAGGTATGTTCCTTATACACCCAGCTTGTTGACTTTTTATCCCTTCATGAAGGGATGTTGAATTTGAATTTTATTGAATGCTTTTTCAGTATCTATTGAAATAACCATGTGGTTTTTGGCTTTGATTCTTTTGATATGATGTATCACATTTATTGATTTGTGTTTGCTGAATCCTTCTAACATTCATGGGATGAATCCAACTTGATCATGGCGAATGGTCTTTTAAATTTATTGTTGTTAAATTCAGTTTGCTAGTTTTTGTTGAGGATTACTGCATCTATGTTTATCAGGAATATTGGCCTGTAGTTTTCCTTTTTTTTTGGTGGCTGTCTGGTTTTGATATGAGGGTAAAGCTGGCCTTGTAAAATGAGTTTGAAAGTATTTTTTCTGCAATTTTTTGGAATATTTTGAATAGGATTGGTATTAGTTCTTAAATTTTTTGGTAAAATTCAGCAGTGATTGCTTCAGGGGTAACTTTTTATTGCTGCTTCTAGCTGGTTATTCATTATTGGTCTGTTAAGGTTTTCTGTTTCTTCATGTTTCAATATGGTAGGTTGTATATGTTCAGGAATATATCCATTCTTCTTGGTTTTCCAATTTGTTGGTGTATTAGTCCTTTCTCATGCTGCTATAAGGACATATCTGAGACTGGGTAATTTATAAAGGAAAGAGGTTTAATTGACTCACAGTTTCACATGGCTGGTGGTGCCTCACAATCATGGTGGAAGGCAAATGAAGAGCAAAGTCAAGTCTTACATGGTGACAGGCAAGAGAGCATGTATAGGGGAACACCCCTTTATAAAACCATCAAATCTCATGAGACTTATTCAGTATCATGAGAACACCATGAGAAAGGCCCTCCCCCATGATTCAGTTACCTCCCACTGGGTCCCTCCCGTGACATGTGGGGATTATGGGAGCTAAAATTTGAAATGAGATTTGGGTGGAGACACAGCCAAACCATATCAGTTGGTGTATATTTGTTCATAATAGTCTCTAATGATTCTTTGGGTTTCTGTGGTATCAGTTGTAATGTTTTTGTATTTGTCCCAGATTTTCTTTGAGTCTTCTCTTTCTTAATCTAGCTAATGTTTTGTCAATTTTTTTATCCTCTTCAAAAAACCAACTTTTCATCTTATTGATCTTTTGTATTTTTTAGTCTCAATTTCATTTATATCTGTTCTGTTCTTTATTATTTATTGTTTTCTACAAATTTTGGGTTTAATTTGTTCTTGTCTAGTTGCTTGAACTGTTTCATTAGGTTGTTTATTTGAAGACTTTCCACTTTTTTTGATGTAAGTGTTTGTTGCTATAAATTTCCCACTTACTACTGCTTTTGCTATATCTCATATGTTTGACATGTTGTGATGACACTTTTATTTGTTTGAAGAATTTTAAAATTTTTCTTCTTAATTGTTTCATTAGCCCATTGGTCATTCAGGAGCATGTTGTTTAATTTTTGTGTATTTATACAGTTAGTTTCTGAAGTTCTTGAGTTCCAGTTTTATTCCATTGTGGTCAGAAAAGATACTTGATATTATTTCATTTTTTTTAATTTGTTGAGACTTGTTGATAAGGGCATTTAGTCTCATCTGCAAAGAAGCCCTCATGGCTTAACCACCTCTTAAAAGCTCCATCTTTAAATACTATCACGTTGGCAACATCTGGATTTTAAAGGGAGCACATTCAAACCATAAGACATATTTATGTATTTAATTCATGTTCTGCTGGATGTTGGGTCATGACTCAATTGGTTTGGGCTGCTGCAATAAAATATCATAAACTAGGTGGCTTATAAATGACAAATACTTATTTCTCACAGTTCTGGAGGCTAGGAAGTGCAGGCTCAATATGTCAGCAAAATCAGTCTCTGATGGGGATTCATTTCTTGATTCATAGACAGTCTCTTCTCACTGTGTCCTCACATTATGGAAGGTGGCAAGGCAGCTTTCTGTGGAGCTGTTTATAAGGAGACTAATTGTGTTCATGAGGTTTCTACCCTCATGGCATAATCACATTCCAAAGGACCCACTTCCTAGTACCCTCACTTTGGTGATTAGCTTTCAACATATAAATTTTGGGTAGACACAAATCTTCAGAACAAAGCAGTTCAACAGTCTCCTTCCATGTAGCCATATGCTTCCAGCCAAAAGTCATCCTGGCAAAAATACCAAGGCCAAAGGGTACAGTCTGAAAATTGCTTAAGTGATATCAGCTAGGAGTTTCTAACCAAGAATCTATTCTTTGAAGCATCAGTACTTTATAGTAACTGCTAACATTCTTTCAAGATTTCTAAAATTTAATTTAATTTTTTAAATGGACAAATATTTCTTAGCTCTTTATTCTGTTCCGTTGGTTTATGTGTCTGTTCTTGTACCAGTACCATGCTGTTTTGGTTACTGTCACCTTGTAGTATAGTTTGAAGTTGCATAGTGTGATGCCTCCAGCTTTGTTCTTTTTGCTTAGGTTTGTCTTGGCTATGTGGGCTATTTTCGGGTTGCATATGAATTTTAAAATAGTTTTTTTTCCCTAATTCTGTGAAGAATGTCAATGGTAGCTTAATGTGAATTGCATCGAATCTATAAATTACTTTGGGCAGTATGGCCATTTTCATGATATTGATTCTTCCTATCTGTGAGCATGGAATGTTTTTCCATTTGTTTGTGTCCTCTCTGATTTCCTTGAGCAGTGGTTTGTAGTTCTCCTTGAAGAAGTTCTCCACTTCCCTTGTTAGCTGTATTCCTAGGGATTTTACTCTTTTTGTAGCAATTGTGAATGGGAGTTCCTTCATTATTTGGCTCTCTGCTTGTCTGTTGTTGGTGTATAAGAATGCTAGCTATTTTCGCATATTGATTTTGTATCCTGGGACTTTGCTGAAGTTGCTTATCAGCTGAAGAAGCTTTTGGGCCGAGACGATGGGGTTCTCTAGATATAGGATCATGTCATCTGCAAACAGAGATAATTTGACTTCTTCTCTTCTTACTTGAATGCCCTTTGTTTCCCTCTCTTGCCTGATTTCCCTGGCCAGAACTTCGAATACCATGTTGTATAGGAGTGGTGATAGAGGGCATCCTTGTCTTGTGCTGGTTTTCAAAGGGAATGTTTCCAGCTTTTGTCCATTCAGTATGATGTTGGCTTTAGGTTTGTCGTATGTGGCTCTTATTATTTTGAGGTATGTTTTTTCAATACTTAGATTATTGAGAGTTTTTAACGTGAAGGGATGTTGAATTTTATCAAAAGCCTTTTCGGCATCTATTGAGATAATCATATGGTTTTTGTTGTTGATTCCGTTTGTGATGAATTACATTTATTGATTTGCATATGTTGAATCAGCATCCTGGGACATTTTAGCAATGTCTGGAAATATTTTTGTTTGTCACACTGGGGAGATGTTGTTACTAGACTCTAGTGGATAGAGGCCATGAATGCTACTAAAAATCCAACCATGCACAGGAGAGCCCCTCCCCCCACAGCAAAGAATTATCCACCTCAAAATGTCAACAGCACCAAAATGTCAACAGTACTCAAAATATTAAGTAACTCTGTAAGTAATGGGTAACAAAATAAATATGTAAATTGCAATAGCTTTCATATACACTGAAGATAAGCAGCCAGAGGATGTGATAGTAGAGAAAATTCTATTTTTATCAGCAAAATAATATATAGGAATAAACATAACAAGTGAATAAAACTTTAAAACACTTTGTTAGTAGCTAGATTTAATCATTCCACATTATAAGTATATATCAAGACTTCACATTGTACCCCATAAATATATACAATTATTATTTCGAAATTAAAAATTTAAAAAACACTTGTGAAAGAAAAGTAAACTTAAACAAATGAAATGTTACTAATTGATCTTGCATCAGACAACTCAACATCACAGACTTTATTTTTCTTGAAGTTAATTTATTAATTTAATGTGATCTGGGATAATCTCCTTATTTTAAGACCCTTAATTTAGTCAAACCTGCAACATCTCTTTTGTGCTTGTAAGGTAACACTCAGGCTTCATTGATTAGGACATAGAAACCTTGAGGGGACATTATTCAGCCTACTACACAGGTGAACTTCCTTTTTGAAATCACTTTTGGTTTGTGTATTACCTGACAAGATATTCTCATGTTTTTTCTTCTACCATACTGGTCGTTCTTTCTTAAGTGTTTTTACTAGTTTCCTCTCCTCCAGCTAACTTTTAAATGGGTTTGAGGCTCTAGCTATATTATCTCTGAGTGGTTTCATCCAATCCATAATATAGCGTCTTTATCGTGAGACCTCCCAAATTGAATTATCATACACCAAACCCTTCCCTGATACCTAGACTTTTATCTGACCTCTCTCTGGATAGTAAAAGGACAAACTCGACATTTCCCAAACAAAACTCCTGGTTTTATTATATTTTATTAGTTTTTTTATTGCAACCCTTTAGCAAGTCTTTTTGATTTGATCTAAAAAACAGAACCCTTAATCCAGCCCTTTCTCTTCTTATATACTTCTACCAAGTTAAAATACAAACTCTCTAATCATCACTTCTATTAGCTACTAAGTTTACCTCTTTATTTATTTTCTTATTTGAGTTATCTTTCCTTTATTTATTTATTTATTTATTTATTTATTTTATTTTATTTATTTATTTTTTTTGAGACGGAGTCTCGCTCTGCCGCCCAGGCTGGAGTGCAGTGGCCGGATCTCAGCTCACTGCAAGCTCCGCCTCCCGGGTTCACGCCATTCTCCTGCCTCAGCCTCCCGAGTAGTTGGGACTACAGGCGCCCGCCATCGCGCCCGGCTAGTTTTTTGTATTTTTTAGTAGAGACGGGGTTTCACCGTGTTAGCCAGGATGGTCTCGATCTCCTGACCTCGTGATCCGCCCGTCTCGGCCTCCCAAAGTGCTGGGA
Organism: Macaca thibetana thibetana; assembly: GCF_024542745.1. Taxonomy (NCBI): domain Eukaryota; kingdom Metazoa; phylum Chordata; class Mammalia; order Primates; family Cercopithecidae; genus Macaca; species Macaca thibetana. The sequence continues at coordinate 54,962,516 of NC_065598.1, forward strand.
TTACAGGCTTGAGCCACCGCGCCCGGCTATCTTTCCTTTAAAATCTATTCTACACAAGGCTGTAAAATTATAAACTTAATCTTACTAGAATGTAAATCAGATAATGTCTGCATTCTGAGAAAAAATCTCTAAAACTTCACATTGCACTTGTGTGGGGAAAAGAAAGAAAGATCAGACTGTTACTGTGTCTATATAGAAAGAAGTAGACATAAGAGACTCCATTTTGTTCTGTATTTGAGATGCTGTTAATCTGTGACCCTACCCCCAACCTTGTCCTTGCAAGAGACATGTGCTATGGTGACTCAAGGTTTAAAGGATTTTGGGCTGTGCAGGGTGTGCTTTGTTAAACAAGTGCCTGAAGGCAGCTTGCTGGTTAAAAGTCATCACCATTCTCTTAATCTCAAGTACCCAGGGACATGCACACTGCCAAAGGTCGCAGGGACCTCTGCCTAGGAAAGCTAGGTATTGTTCGAGGTTTCTCCCCATGTGATAGTCTGAAATATGGCCTGGTGGGAAGGGAAAGATCATCCCCCAGCCTGACACCCGTGAAGGGTCTGTGCTGAGGAGGACTAGTACAAGAGGAAAGAAGGCCTCTTGGCGGTTGTTGGCAGTTGAGATAGAGAGAAGCATCTGTCTCCTGCCCGTCCTTGGGCAATGGAACATCTCGGTATAAAACCCGATTGTATGTTCTGTTTACTGAGAAAGGAGAAAACCGCCTTAGGGCGAAAGGCGGGACTTGCTAGCGTAATGCTGCTCTTTATGCACTAAAAAGGTTTATGGAGATGTTTACATATGCATATCAAGGCACAGCACTTTTCCTTAAACTTATTCATGTCACAGAGAACTTTATTCATATGTCTTACTGCTGACTTTCTCCCTATAATGATCCTATTATCCTGCCACTTCCTTTTCTTTAAGATGGTAAAGATAATTATCAATAAATACTAAGGGAACTCAGAGACCGGTGCCGGCGTGGGTCCTCTGTATGCTGAGCGCCGGTCCCCTGGGCCCACTTTTTCTTTCTCTATACTTTGTCTCTGTGCCTCATTTCTTTTCTCAAGTCTCTTGTTCCACCTAACGAGAAACGCCCACAGGTGTGAAGGGGTAGGCCACCCCTTTACACTTGTAATAAGATTCATTGTTATTTTGGCCTATAAAACCATTCAAAATTAGGACCTAGCCTAGCTTTCCAAATTCATTTTCTTATTACCCTCACATCACTCATTATGATCAAGCAACATTGGAATTTTTCTTTTCCTTTAATACATCGTGCTCATTTGCTACTTTAGGTATTTGCACTTTTTGTTTTCTTTTTATGAGCTGGTTTTCCCCCAGATCTTTTCACACCTGATACCTTTTCACATTTCAAGTTTTAGCTCAACCGTCACTTCATAAAGAAAATCCTTTTCTGGCTGCTCATTCTAAAGTAAAGTGTGCCTGAGGTAGTTTTTATTGCAGTTCACATAATATTTTATTTTTTTCTCACGTCAAGGCATACAACCTTACTGCACATCTTTGTTCCTTGCAGTTTGGTGGGACCATGTGACCAATTGTGAAGTGATGACACTTCCAACATAGAACACTAAATTGCTGATGTGAGTCCTTATAGATATCTCTCTTTTGCTCTGCTATGAGATAGGTACTCTTAGGGATTGTAGCTTTTGTAACATTGACTACAGAGCCCTATTGTTGCCCTGGGATGGATAAACATTAGCAATAGTAAATAAATCTTCATGATTTTGAGGAGCTCATATCTGGGAGTTGTTTCCTATTACAGCTTAACTTTACCTACCCTGATAATACAATACCCTTCATGCAGTTAGCCTCTACTTTATCACATTTATTATTGTCTTCAAAGCATTTATTCTAATGTGAAATAACTCAACTCATTTGTTCTTTAACTTTTGTCTTGTTTAGCAAGTCAAATGAAATGTGGGATAAGTGATGGTTTTGCTTCATTTTTTAATGTTTCATTTTGTTTAAAATTGGTGAAATCTGGGAAGCCTGCATGGGGTTGCTGAGCACTAAGACTCATTCCTGGCCCTGAGTGGCTTCTAGGGAATGGGTAAGTTAAATAGGCATGGAGTGGCCCAGGATCACTATGAACCTCTGAAACCATAGCTGCAGGAGACCCTATGGTCCCCATGGGCATTGGAACTGGCAGGGAGAGCTGTTTGGAGAGTTGGCAGGGACAGAACTCCAGAAGGTTTGGTGTGGGAATGGCTGCAGTGGAGCACAGCCAGGGATGCCCACCCCAAGGCCTGCCATGGCTTTTGTTGACTATTGAACCTGAACAGAACAGGGCTATCTTGCCTGTGGGACAGGGCCAATCCAATCTGAACATCCCCCTGTCAGGGTCTTTGTTGGACCGCACTCATTAGCAGTGCAGCTCCAGATACCCAACCCAGGTGCTTCTCAGGGGCTACTACCATAGCTCCTTCACTGGCAGACCCTGCCTGTCAGAGAGCTTCTGCAAATGGGCTCCTGCTGGCATGCGCCCACCCACTGCCTACCCCAACCGCTTTGCCAGCCTTCACTTGCCTGCAGCCTTCCCGCATTGGTTTGCTGGTGCAGGCACATGGGCCTCACTGGTCACTGCCATCAGCATGTGTGGACCTTGCTGAGGCCACACTGCTCAGGCTGGTCCACATGTGCATACCCTGCTGCCCTGCCACCACTAGCATGTTCTACACACATAACACCATCATGTTGCTGCCATTGGGGCACGTGCATGAGTGAGGATCCTGCTGCCACCACTCTGATGAAGAACTTTTGCCAGCACTCCCCACTGGAATGTTTTTGCCAGCAGATGAGAAACACCTTGGTCTCTCCAGCACAGCAGGTGGTCAATCTTGAAGGACCAGAGAACAAAGCAACTGGCTTGGTCCCAACCCCCCAGAGTTAGAGCATGAATCCCAGGAGTGCAGAGCTGAACCTTGGCCACCTGAAATGAAACCAGGCAACTGAACTCAACTTATACCACAGTCATACCCTCTAGGGCATCAAATAATATAAAAATATAAATATAAAGAATTTAAAAGAATATAAAACCATATGCAAAGGACAGTAAGTTCAAAGATTAAAGGAACAACAACCTGCAAAGCTGAGAAAGAACCAGCTCAAGAACTCTGGCAACTCAAAAAGCCCAAGTGTCTTATCTAGAAATGACTGCACTAGCTCCCCAGCAGTGGTCCTTAACCAGACTGAAATGGCAGGAATGATAGACAAATAATTCAGAATTCACATGGCAATGAAAATTATCAAAATCCAAGGGAAAGTTGAAACTTAATCCAAGGGAATATAAGGAATCCAGTAAAATGATGCAAGAGATGAAAGATGAAATAGCCATTTTTAAGAAAGAACCAAACGAATCTGAAACTCAGTACAAGGATTACATAATCCAATCAGAAGTATTAACAGAAGAATAGACCAAACTGACAAAAGAATTTTAGAGCTTGAAAATCAGTGCCTCTAAACAACACAGTCAGACAAAAATAAAGAAAAAGAAATAAAAAAGAATGAACAAGACCTTCAAGAAATATGGGATCATGTAGAGACCAAACCTAAAACACATTGGTGTCCCTGAAAGAGAGGGAGAGAGAGCAAGCAACTTGAACAACATTTTTGAGAACATTGCTCCTGATAATTGTCCCAACTTTGTTAGAAAGATTGACATTCAAATTCAGGAAATTTAGAGAACCCCTACAAGGTACTCTGCACTCCAGCCTGGGCGACAGAGCAAGACTCTGTCTAAAAAAAAAAAGAAAAAAGTAAGAACCAACTGTATGCTGTCATCAGAAATCTGACATTCATAAGTTCAAAGTAAAGGTATGGAGAAAGATCTATCAAATAAACAAAAACCAAAAAAGATCAAGTGTTGCTCTTCTCATTTCAGACAAAATAGACTTTAGACCAACAAATATCAAAAAAGACAAGGTCATTACATAATGGTAAAAAGTTCAATTCAACAAGAAGATGTAACTATCCTAAATATATAGGCACTCAACACAAGAGCACCCAGATTCATAAAACAATTTATTACAAACCTATGAAGAGATTTAGATAACCACACAATAACAGTGGAAGACATCAACACTCCACTGACAGTATTAGACAGATCATGAAGGCAGAAAACTAACAAAGATATTTGGGACCCAAACTGAACACTTGACCAAATGGACCTAACAGACATCTACAGTATGCTCCACCCTGAGACAACAGCATATACACTCTTATCATCTGCACATGGCACAGTCTCTAAAATTGACCACACAATCAGCCATAAGACAATTCTCAGCAAATTCACAAAAACCAAAATCATACCAACCACACTCTTTGACTACAGTGCTATAAAAATGGAAATCAATACTAAGGAGATTACTTAAACTCATACAATTACATGGAGGTTAAACAACCTGTTCCTGAATGACTTTTGGGTAAACAATGAAAGTAAGATAGAAATCAAGAAATTCTTTGAACCTAATATACAATATACATTCTTTGAAACAAAGATACAAAATACCAGAATCTCTGGGACATAGCTAAAGCAGTGTTAAGAGGAAAAATTATAGTGATAAATGCCACCATCAAAAAGTTAGAAAAATCTCAAATTAACACACGAATATTACACTTAGAGAAACTAGAAAAATAAGAGAAAACAAACACCAAAGCTAGCAGCAGGAAAAAATAACCAAAATTAGAGCTGAACAGAATAAAATTGAGGTGCAAAAGATCAGTGAAACCAAATGTTGGTTCCTTGAAAGAATAGATAAGATAGACTCCTAGTTAGACTAATAAAGAAAAAAAGAGAATCCAAATAAACACAATCAGGAATGACAAGGGGGACATTACCACCATACCACAGAAATAAAAAATATTCTCAGAAGTTCTTACAAATACTTGTATGCACATAAACTAGAAAACCTAGAAGACATGGATAAATTCCTGGAAACTTACAACCTTCCAAGAATGAACCAGGAAGAAATTGAAAGCATAAACAGACCAATAATGAGTTCTGAAATTGAATCAGTAATAAAAAACCTACCAACTAGTAGAAGGCCTGAACCAGCTGAATTCATAGCCAAAATTTACCAGACATATAAATAAGAGCTGGTACCAATTCTACTGAAATTTTTCCAAAACTTGAGGAAGAGTGAATCCTCCTTATCTCATTCCATGAGGACAATGTCATTCTGAGATCAAAATCTGGCAGGGACACAAGAAAGAAAAGCTTCAGGCCAACGTCTCTGATGAACATAGATGCAAAAATCCTCAACAAAATACTAGCACACCAAATCCAGAAGCACATGGAAAAGCTAGTCCCTCATGATCAAGCAGGCATATTTCTGGGATGCAGGGTTGGTTCAACATACACAAATCAATAAATGTGATTCATCACATAAACAGAACAGAAAACAAAAACTACATGACCATCTCAATAGATGCAGAAAAGACTTGATAAAATTCAACATTCCTTCATGTTAAAAAACCTCAGCAAACTAGGCATTGGAAGAACATACCTCAAAATAATTAAGCCATCTGTGGGAAACCCTCAGCCAACATCATACTGAATGGGCAAAAGCTGGAAGTATTCCCCTTGAGGACCAGAACAATACAAGGATGCTCACTCTCACTATACCTATACAACATGGTACTTGAAGTCCTGCAAGAGTTATCAGTCAATAGAAAGAAATAAAAGGCATCCAAATAGGAAAATAGGAAGTCAAACGATCTCTTGTTGCAGACCATATGATTCTATACTCAGGAAACCTCATAGTCTCTACCCAAAGACTCATATATTTGATAAACTTTGGCAAAATTTCAGGATACAAAATCAATGTACAAAAAAATCAGTAGCAGTTTTATACACCAATAACATCCAAGGTCAGGGTCAAATCAAGAACACAATCCCATTCACAAAGCCACAAAAATATAAAATACCTAGGAATACAGCTAACCAGGGAAGTGGAAGATCTCTACAAGAAGAATTACAAAACATTGCTCAAAGAAATCCCAGATGACAAGCAAATGGAAAACGTTCCATACTTATGGATAAGAAGAATCAATATTGTTAAAATGGTCATATTGGCTAAAGCAATTTACAGGTTCACTGCCATTCCTATCAAAGTACTCATGTCATTTTTCACAAAATTAGAGAAAAAAGGCCAGGCATGGTGGCTCACGCCTGTGATCCCAGCACTTTGGGAGACCGAGGGGGGCAGATCAAGAGGTCAAGAGTTTGAGACCATCCTGGCCAACATGGTGAAACCCTGTCTCTACTAAAACCACAAAAGTTATCTGGGTGTGGTGGCACATGCCTGTAGTCCCAGCTACTCGGGAGGCTGAGGCAGGAGAATTGCTTGAACCCAGGAGGTGGAGATTGCAGTGAGCCGAGATTGTGCCACTGCACTCCAGCCTGGCGGCAGAGCAAGATTCCTTCTCAAAAATAAATAAATTAATTAACTAACTAATTAATTAAATTTATATTTAAATTCTAATGATCCCATATTTTACATACTCCCTGAACTCCATCCCCAGATTCAGGTAAAATTGTGCCGATACTTATCTTAGAGGGTATTTGTGCATCTTAGTTATGTGTGTACAGGGCCTGGTTTCTAGCTGTCCTTCAATAAGAATTCTCTGAGCAACTGCTATGTGCTTTGTTACTATTTTCAGTGCTGAGAATACAATAGAAAACACCATTCACAAATATCTAACCTCATAGAATTTTCCAGGAAATGTGTAGCCCACTAGAGGGTAGTAGGTACTGCATAAGTCAGGAAGAATGATATGTGAAAAGAATTGCTACTGTATTCAAGTATATCAGGGAAGGCCTCCCTGAAAACATGATTATTGATCAGACCTGGAGGAAGTGAGGAAGCAGGCCATGCAATTACCTAGAGAAAGAATATTCCAGGCAGAAGGAACAGTAGGTGCCCTGATATGGTTTGGCTATGTCTCCACCCAAATCTCATCTTGAATTGTAACTTCCATAATCCCTATGTGTTGTGGGAGGGACGTGGTGTGAGGTGATTGAATCATGGAGGCAGATTTTCCTGTGCTGTTCTCGTGATAGTAAATAAGTCTCATGAGATCTGATGGTTTTGTAAAGGGCAGTTCCTGTGCACACACTCTCTTGCCTGCCACCATGTAAGATGTGCCCTTGCTCCTCCTTTGCCTCCCCACCATGATTGTATGGCCTCCCCAGCCATGTGCAACTATGAGTCCATTAAACCTCTTTTTCTTTATAAATTACCTAGTCTCGGGTATTTCTTCATAGCAGTATGAAAAGGGGCTAATACAGCAAATTGATACTGGTAGAGTAGGGTACTGCAATAAGCACACCCAAGAATGTGGAAGCAACTTTGGAACTGGGTAATAGACAGGGGTTGGAACAATTTGGAGGGCTCAGAAGAAGATAGGAAAATGTGGGAAAGTTTGGAGCTTCCTAGAGACTTGGAGGGCTCAGAAGACAGGAAGATGTGGGAAACTTTGGAACTTCCTAGAGACGTGTTGAATGGCTTTGACCAAGATGCTGGTAGTAATATGGACAATAAAATCCATGCCACGGTGGCCTCAGATGGAGAGGAGGAACTTATTGGGAAGTGGAGCAAAGGTGATTCTTGCTATGCTTAGCAAAGAGACTGGTGGCATTTGGCCCCTGCCCTAGATATCTGTGAAACTTTGAACTTGAGATAAATTATTTAAGGTATCTGGCAGAAGAAATTTCTAAGGAGCAAAGCATTCAATAGGTGACTTGGCTGCTCTTAAAAGCATTCAATTTTATTCATTCACAAAGGGATGGTTTGGAGTTAAAACTTATGTTTAAAAGGGAAGCAGAGCATAAAAGTTCAGAAAATTTGCAGCCTGATGATGCAATAGAAAAGAAAAACTCATTTTATGAGAAGAAATTCAAGTGGGCTGCAGAAATTTGGAAAAGTAATGAGGAGCCAAATGTTAATTGTCAAGACTATGGGGAAAATGTCTCTGGGGCATGTCAGAGGTCTTCATGGCAGCCCCTTCCATCAGAAACCTGGAAGCCTAGGAGGAAAAAATGATTTCATGGGCTGAGCCCAGGGCCTTGCTGTTTGCTGCAGTCTTGGGACTTGGTGCCCTGTGTGTCAGCTGTGGCTAAAAGGAGCCAAAGTACAGCTCGGGATATTGCTTCAGAGGGTGCAAGCCCCAAGCCTTGGTGGCTTACACATGGTGTTAAGCTTTCAGGTGCACAGAAGTCAAGAATTGAGGTTTGGGGACCTCTGCCTAGATTTCAGAGGATTTATGGGAATGCTTGAATGTCCAGGTAGAGGTGTGCTACAGGGGCAGAGCCCTCATGGAGAACATCTGCTAGGGCAGTGTGGAAGGGAAATGTGGAGTGGGACCCCCCACCGAGTCCCCACTGGGGCACTGCCTAGTGGAGATGTGAGAGGAGGACCACCATCCTCCAGACCCCAGAATGGTAGATCCAACAACAACTTTTGCCATGCACCTGGAAAAGCTGCAGACACTCAATGCCAGCCCATTAAAGGAGCTGGAAAGGGAGCTGTACCCTGCAAAGCCACAGGTTCAGAGCTGCCCAAGTTTGTGGGAACTCACCTCTTGCATCAGTGTGACCTGGATGTGAGACATGGAGTCAAAGGAGATCATTTTGGAGGTTTAAGATTGGACTGCCCCACTGTATTTGGGACTTGCATGGGGCCTGTAGCCTGTTCATTTTGGCCAATTTCTCCCACTTGAAATGGGTGTATTGACATAATGCCTATACTCCCATTGTTTCTACAAAGTAACTAACTTGCTTTTAATTTTACAGGCTCATAGGTGGAAGGGACTTGCTTGGTCTCAGGTAAGACTTTGAACTGTGGACTTTATAGCTAATGCTGAAATGAGTTAAGACTTTGAGGGGACTGTTGGGAAGCCATGACTGGTTTTGTAATATGAGGACATGAGATTTGGAAGGGGCCAGGGCTGAAATTACATGGTTTTGCTGTGTCTCCACCCAAATCTCATCTTGAACTGTAGCTCCCATAATCCCCATGTGTCATGGGAGGAACCCGGTAGGAGGTAATTAAATCATGGGGGTGGGTTTTCTCATGCTGTTCTCGTGATAGTGAATAAGTCTCATGACATCTGATGGCTTTATAAAAGGCAATTCCCTTGCACATGTTCTCTTGCCTGCCACCATGTAAGACATGCCTTTGTTCCTCCTTCACCTTCTGCCATGATTGTGCGGCCTCCCCAGCCATGTGGAATTGTGAGTTCGTTAAACCTCTTTTTCTTTATAAATTACCCAGTCTCAGGTATTTCTTCATAGCAGCATAAAAATGGACTAATACACTCCTTGAGAAGAAAACTTGGTATGTTCCTGAAATATGACTCCTGTAATACTTGTAAAGCCTCATCATCCCAGGTTTTGGCACGTAGCATTCATTGAAAGCCACCTACTAGTAGTAACTCTATTTCTCCTACAATGTGTGAGAGAGGTGGGGTTATTTCCATTGTATAAATGAAAGACCTGAGACTCTGAAAATTTCCCTGAGCCTCTTTTCCTGTTCACACCTGGAACTCTTAAAGGAGGAACAAAGTCTTCATTATGAGAGACAAAGATTTGAGCATTACAGCTAGAGGGTGGACACCATGCACAATGGATGCCAGCTAACCAGCCAGTATAAATGAAAAGTTATAATAGAGTGACCATGACCATCATAACATTTCTACTTTTGGTGAAGAGAAGGATATTAGGAATGAGACAGGCATTGGGATATGGGAGAAAGGCAGAAAGGGGAAGCTGGGGACAGTGGAAAAAACAAAACAAAACAAAAACTGATTGGGAAGGGATCCAGTGGACATTTGCAATGCTGATAATAGTCCACTGCTCGATCTCGAAGTATAATTGTACACTTGTTCATGTGTCTTCCCAGTTCTGCCTTATTTTGCTCACATATTTTAAATTTCTGTGTTGAATGTAGTATAGAAAAGTGTTAATCATAGTCGGCCTGATTCTGCTATCCTAGAAAAGGCCAGTTTTGCAAGGTTGGGCCTTGCCAGAAATCTAAGAACTTGGATTTTGAGAGTATTGTCATGATTTCTTAATTGATAAAGGTGGTTTACTGTGCCTCATCTATTTGTGTAAAAAATAGAATCAGTCCCCATTATCCATGGGCTCTACCTCCTTTGAATTCAACCAATGGCAGATTGAAAATATTTTTTAAAAAAGGATGGTTGCATCTGTATCAAACATGTACAAACATTTTTCTTGTTATTATTTCCTAAACAATACAGTATAACAATTTTTTACATAGTATTTACATTGTATTGGGTAGTATAAGTAATCTAGAAATGATTTAAAGTATATGAGAGAGGAAGGACTTCAAGATGGCTGAATAGAAGCATTTCTGGCTCACCTCCCTCCTTCGCTTAGAAGAACCAAAATAGTGTATAAACAATCACATTTCAAATACATTATCCAATAGAGAACACTGAAATTCAACAGAAAAGTGAGTGACACAAAGCAAGAAAAGAGAAGGAAGAGAGGCAGTCTGCTTGACTGAGTTTGGCTGGGAACTGGGAGTGACTTCCTTACATGGGGAAAAGGCAAGTGACAGACATGTAGCGGCCCACATCCCCACCATCAAATCTGCAATCCTGATCACTTGAAGAGCCCCTCGATCCTCCAAGCCCTGAAATTAACATAAGGAGCTGGCAGAAGATGATGAGACAAAACTGCTCCAGGGAGGGAGCTCGCACTAAATCCCAAACCCTTTCTGACAACTAAATGGCTACTTTAGTTAGCATGGTGCCATTTAAAATCCCAGCCTTTAACAGAGTATGCCAGGACTGAGGCATTAGTGAAGCTTGGGCTGTTGTTGCTGGAGCTGGGGAGCAAGATGGAAACAGGCTCCCACGGCTGGGGCTGAGAAGTGAGCAAGGCATGGGCTGCAGCTGTCAGTGTTGGGAATTGAACACTACTAGTATTGAGACTGAGATGTGAAAGGGGTGCAAGTTGCCATTGGGACTTAGTTTCAAGCTGGGTGAGGGACTCCTGCAGCTAGGGCTGGGGTGAGACTTAGGTGTGGGCTACCACCACCAGGATCAGGGGGTGAGCCTCGCTGAAGCTGGAGCATGAGAGTGACATTCATTTCCCACCTGCTAGCCCAGGCTGTGGCCACTGAGGTGAGCCCCACCCTGACCAGTGGCAGGGCCTCAGCTCAGTTGCTAACCGCCCCTCTCCTGAGCATTCCACCTGGAGTCTTAGGATTATCTGTCCCTGCTAACTACAGCTGGTGCCTACTGTCACCATTGGAGAGCCTGAGTACAAGCCCACTCAGCCCAGTTTTACACACTCCCTCCAAGACCCCAGGCATATAACCTGGGGTCATGCAGATTGCCCAACCCAATCCATCAAATCGAACACTTGAACACTTTCCCAGGGGCCTAAGATTGAGCAAAAACTCCTGACCACTGCCACCACAGTTAGCTTCTGCCTGCAAGCACCACCTTCAGGCCTGGAGACTGACCCACCCAACCCATCGCAGCCACTGCCAACATCGATGCATACTGCTCCGGACCCAGAAAATCATCCCACCATTGCTAGTACCATTGTCCATGCCACACCAGTTGTCCAGGGACTCAAGAACCCACCCAACCACCTGGTTCACCATTGCGACTACCAGTATGTAAGCAAGCCACCTGGACGCCCAAAAATTGGTCTGCTGGTAACCACCAACACTTATGCCAGTGTACATTGCCCTGGTGCACAAAGATAGGCACATTCAGCCCACTGCTGCCACTACTGGGGCCTGAGGACTTGCTCACCCGAGTGTCCGAGTCCCAAGCACAACTTCATCCCTGCCTCTACTAATAACTATACCTAACCCACCAAATAAATCATAGTTACCACTAATGCTGTTTACAGCCAAAGAAATACATACAGAGACTACACCGCTGCATACACCCAAAATCAAAGTCAAAATGCCCTACCCAATCAACACCATAAATACATCGTCAGGAAAACGTCTTCCCCTTCAAAAGTAAATTCAAAAATAGGAAGAAGCAACTGTTACACTAGATGTTCAGATATCAACATAAAGACACAAGAAACATGAAAGACCAAAGAAATATGTTACTTTCAAAGGAACACAATAATTCTCCCGCAATAGACCTTAATCAAAAAGAAAATCTCAAAATTCCAGATGAAGAATTCGAAATATTGATTTTAAAGAGGCTCAGTGAAATACAAGAGAATTCTGAAAAACAACACAAAGAATCAGAAAAACAATTCAAGATATGAATGACAAATTTACCAAAATGATAGCTATTTTTTAAAAAATCAAATAGGGGAAATCCTGGTACAGAAGAATTTATTGAAGAAAGTACAAAACATTTGAAAGCTTCAACAATATATTAGATCAAACAGAAGAGATAATCTCAGAACTTGAAGACAGGTATTTAAAAATAATCCAGTCAGAAAAAAACTAAAGAAAAAAAGAATTAAAAAATTAGCAAAACCTTCATGACATTTGAAATAACATAACACAAATACTTATAGCCAACTGATCTTTGAAAAAGCATACAAAAACATAAAGTGGGGAAAGGACACCCTCTTCAACAAATGGTGCTGGGATAATAGGCAAGCCACATGTAGAAGAATGAAACTGGATCCACATCTCTCACCTTATACAAAAATCAACTCAGGATGCATCAAATACCTAAATCAAAGACCTGAAACCATAAAAAATCTAGAACGTAACATTGGAAAAACTCTTCTAGATATTGGCTTGGGCAAAATTTCATGACCAAGCACCCAAAAGCAAATGCAACAAAGACAAAAATAAATAAATGGGACCCAATTAAACTAAAAACCTTCTACACAACAAAAGAAATAATCAGCAGAGTACATAGACAATCCACAGAATGGGAGAAAATATTTGCAACCAACACATGTGACAATGGACTAACATCCAGAATCTACAAAGAACTCCAACAAATCAGCAAAACTCCCACAAATAGACCCATCAAAAAGAGGGCCAAGGGCATGAATAGACAATTCTCAAAAGAAGATATACAAATGGCCTTCAAACATGAAAAAATGCTCAACATGACTATCAGGGAAATGCAAATTAAAACCATAATGAGATACCACTCTATTTCTGCCAAAATGGCCATAATTTAAGAATAAAAAATAATAGGTGTTGGTGGGGATGTGGTGAAAAGGGAACACTTTTACACTGCTGGTGGGAATATAAACCAGTACAACCACTATGGAAAACAGTGCGGCGATTCCTTAAAGAACTAAAAGTAGAACTGCCATTTGATCCAGCAATCCAACTACTGGATATCTACCCAAAGGAAAAGAAGTCGTTATATGAAAAAGACATTTGCATATGTATGTTTATAGCAGCACAATTTGTAATTGCAAAAATATGGAACAAACCTAAATGCCCATCAATCAATGAGTGTATAAAGAAAATGTGGTATATATACACCATGGAATACTACTCAGCCATAAAAAGAAATGAAATAATGCCATTTGCTGAGCTTGGATGGAGTTGGAGATCATTATCCTAAGTGAAGTAACTCAAGAGTGGAAAATCAAATATCATATGTTCTCACTTATAAGTTGGAGTTAAACTATGAGGATGCAAATGCGTAAGAATGATGTAATGAACTTTGGGGAATCAGGGGAAAGAGTGAGAGGGGGATGAAGGATAAGAGAGTACACATTGGGCACAGTGTACACTGCTATGGTGAAGGGTGTATCAAAATCTCAGAAATCACCACTAAAGAATTTCTCCATGTAATCAAAACCCACCTGTTTCCCCAAAACTATGGAAATAAAAATTTAAAAAATACATATATCATAGCACAATGGATGCAAAAAAAATAGCAACATCCATGTTTGGCAAAAATACTGATCATGCAAAATTTCAGTACATTGCTGATAGGAGTACAAGTTGTTTTAATCAATTATGGGAGTAGATTGGAATTATCTAGTTAAAAGGAAGAGGCACACAGCTATGAATTTTAAGTACATACCCCAGAGAAAAATGTGTACATATGCACCATAATGTATTCACAAGAACATTGATAAGAATGTTGTCCTTGTTAGCTAAAACTTATAAAATACAGAAATCCATCTACCCAAAGGAGGAAAACTGGGTGGTATGTACACTCTGTGGAATATTATAAGGTAGTGAAAATGCATACACAAAAACAAGCACCAATGTAGTTCAATTTCCAATCATGATGTTGAGTAAATGAAAGAAGATTATACAAAGTATGTGTACATGGTTATTTTGTTACATAAAGCTCAAAGGAAGGCAATATTTCTTATTTAGGGAAGCATATCTAGGAGAATTTTGTAAAGCCTGTGGTATCTATATTGAAATTACTTCTTTTCTAATATATTTAATATTGACAATGTCTGTCACTTCTTGTTTTGTCTGAAATTCTATATTTTGCTATGTTTTAATTGTATTATCATTTTTCTTTTATGTATTTTAACTGATAAATATACATATTTGTGTGGTACAATGTGGTATTTTGATATATGTATATATTATAGAATGATTAAATTAAGCAAATTAACAAAAAAATTGAAATAACATAAAGTGACTGAATAGTAGAATAATTGGTATCCCCCAGGGCAAAGAGAGAACAAAAGTATTTAGAAAATCTATTTAACAAAATGATAGATAAAAACATTCCAAGTCTAGCAAAAGATTTAGACATCCAGATACAGGAGAGTCTGTGATCCCTAAGCAGATAGAATGCAAAAGGGTCTTTTACATGACACATTATAGTCGGACTATTTAAAGTTAGAAAAAAAGCAAAATCCTAAAAACAGCAAGAGAAAAGCAACTAGCCACCTATAAAGGAAACCCCTTCAGACTAACAGTAGAGAGAGAATGGGATGATATATTCAAAATGCTGAAAGAAAACACTGCTAGTCAGAATATTATATCCAGCAAAAATGTAGGAATGCAGTCTTTCCCAGACAAGCAAATGCTTAGAAAAATGTGCTACCAATAGAACAGCTCTACAAGAAATGCTCAAGGGAGTCCTAAACATGGAAGTGAAAGGATGACATTTATTAATACTATCATGAAATCACATGAAAGTATAACTGACTGGTAAGGCAATTACACAATGGGCTCAGAGAAAAGACTCAAATGATACCACTACAGAAATTCACTAAATCACAACGACAGACAATAAGAAAGATGTATACAGCAGGATGTACATAGGTCTATGCAAATACTACACCATTTTACATAAGGGACTTGAGCATGTGTGAGTTTTGGTTTCTACACATGTTTCTCTTTCCTTTGTTGCATGGATACTGAGGGAAGACAGTATTTCAAACTGAGTGCTTTTGTTTGTGAGAGTCTAGAATATTGGTATGTGCTAGGTAGAGTGCCTAAGTGACCAGCTCTCAATAACAACTTTACATGCTGAGTCTATAATGAGCTTCCCTGGTAGACAACATATCACACAAATTGTTACAAATCATTGCTGGAGGAATAAAATGTGTGATTCCACAAGGAGAGGACTTTTGAAAACTTGTACAGATAATCTTTCAGTCCTCTCTCCAGGCATCTTTTCCTTTTGCCATTTTTGTTTTATGTCCTTTTACTGTAGTAAATGTATTTTTTCCTTTTTGATTATGGTAAAATCACATAAAACAAATTTATCATCTCAACAATTTCTGAGTTCAGTAGTGTTAAGTATATTTTCATTAATGTGCAACTAATCGCCAGAACATTTTCATCTTGCAAAACTAAAACTATACCCATTCAACAATAGCTCCCCTTTTGTTGTAGCAAATCTGAGCTGTGAATTTGACTATCAGCTGAGTCCTGTGAGTTTTCCTAGGAACTCATCAAACCTGTGGTAGTTTTTGGAACAGCTGACACTGATGTATACACATTAAGTTGGTCTTTGATCTGCTTCACTGATCTGCTACACATTTTACATGTGGGAGGTGGGGTAGAGGAATCACCACTTCCGCATTCAGTGAATCTTCATTTTTACATAGGATAAAATAAGCATAGGGCAGAGGAAACAGTCAGATATGCATTTTTCTCAGGTAAACAGAGGGATGACTTTTTAGTTCTGTCCTTTGTCTGGTACCGGAGAAGGTAAGTTATTAATTTACATTGTCAGGGTGAAATTTAACAGAACTGTTTTAGGGTAAAGACCTTGGGGCCCATTGTGGGCAAATTATGAGGGAGGTATGCAGCTTTTGTTCTGCTTATGTTTGTAGCTATCTTATTTAGGAACAAAATGTGAGGTAGCCTTGTGTGACCCAGGTCCCAGCTTGACTTTTCCCTTTGGCTTAGTGAGTTTGGTGTCCCAAGATTTATTTTCCTTTCACAATAGTAAAATGGTTACTATAGTGAAGCAGATTAACGATTAACTTTTTTAACTCCTAGAATTTCCATTTGGCTCTTTGTTAAATCTTTTTTGTGCTTGCTTGTGTGTATGCTGAGATGTCTGTATTTCTTTCAGAAGTGTTCATGATTGCATGTTGGAGCATTTTGACAATTTTGGCTTTAAGCCTGTCAGGTAATCCCAACATCTCCGCCTTTTTGACTTTGGTATCTGTTAATTGTCTTTTCCCATGTAGGTAGAGATTTTCCTAATTCTTCATGTTGTGAGAATTTTGAATTATGGGAATTTTGGATATCAGGTTATGAGACTCTTGGTCTTGTGTATATTCTGTAAAGAATGTTGATATTTTTGTCTTAGCAGGCAGTCTACTTCTCTTCTCTGGTGATGCCTTTGCCATGACTCTTTTCCTCATGATGGAGCTAAGGCAAAAGAGAAAGGCTGCAGAAGGAAGGTGTTTAAAGATAGGGTGAGTTTTGAGGGCACTGTTTAAGGTGCCTCTGCCCAGGACACTGTGACAGAATTGCTGGTGGTGCACAGATTTCAGAATCCTTAGTGAATACAAAAGATGGAGGTAGGGTAGTAAAGAAATGGCCTAGTAATTAAAAATTATGTCAAGTTGTAACTGCATTTCTGAGATTTATAGTGTGACAAGCAACAGTGCCAAGTGAGGAGAGCACCACTTATGGTCTTTATCACAGCTACTCAACTTTACCGATTATTGAACCAGTACAGACGAATCAACCAGTACAGAGAACTAAATATTGTTTCATTATGGGTGACCAAGTGTTAACAATTGGCTATTACTTACACTCTGGCTTGGATTGACCTTAGTCAGGCTCCTTTATTCCTTGCAGGCTTGTTCCCTAGTTGGAGGGAGCAGTCATTATAATTCAAAATCTACCCTTAATAGCTTATCCTGAGAAGCAATTGACCACAGCATAAAATATTTTCTGTCAGGTCACCAGGTTATGTTGTCTGTTCAGTCTCACTCTTTCCCCCAATTTCCCTTCAAGTGTTCCTGCTAGGCCTGCTTATCTCTTCCTATAAAGGAAAGCCTTTTTCTGATTCTGAGATTCTCAAAGACTCTGAAGTCAGAGCAATCTTCCTATGATAACAGTGTTTTTGAAAAAAGTCTTTCTTTATCTAAGACTAGATTGTTTTTATTTGACTTAGTGATATGGATGGAGGAAAAAAAGTGTGTGTATGTGTGTGTGTGTATTGTGCTATCCTCTAGCCTAGTTATAAATGTAACATGAATGTAAATAAGTAATATAATAAAAATAATAAAATAATAAAACCCTTCTGAGGAAAATGATAGAAGACTGGAGAAATTTGGCAATTACTTTTTTCTTTGATGAACAGACATCGTTATAGAAAGATGATGATTTTTCCTAACTTAATATATAAACTAAATACTACTGCAATTAGTATCCCAACAGAATTTTTTTTGGCATTTGACTGAAAGATTTTCAAGTTCTTCTGAAAGATCAAAGTACCAGAAGAGCCAGGAAAGGAGAAAATAATGGAGAAGAACGAAGGTTACTTGACATTTAAAACATTAATTAGGTTATAGCAATTAAAATAAAGTGATACAAAAATAAATATACAAAAATGAATATTGAATAAACAAATGTACAATAAAGAAAGAAAATAAAATTAAGAGGAGAGAACTAAATACAAAAATGTATGGGGATGTACGACATAAAAAATAAGCCATTTTAAACAAGTGGGAGAAACAGGGATTCATTAAACAATGGTGAATCCTTCACTCTTTGCCCTAAGTAGATGTGCTAAAGAAAAAATTAGTCAATGAAACTTGTTAAAGCATGCAAGGCAGACTTTATTCAGGATCATTGTGATGGATATAAGGACCATGACATTGGGGTTTTGCAGCAGGAAAAGAGATTGGATTCAACTCCAAAAGTAGTACGGGAAAGTAGTAATTTATAGCCAAGGAGCAGAGTGGGAGTCAGTGGATGGAAAATTACTGAAAGGGAACATCAGGATTAAGGAGGATTCTGGCTAAACCTGCCTAACAGGATTCTTGCTGAAGACAGGCCAGAGTGATCAGACATCACCTAGGAATTGGTGGAGGATGGGGAACAGGATCAGATATCAAGGATGATCAGATATCAAGGGTAGGGTGTTCTTGCTAAATGGACTTAGCAGCGTTCTTTGTTAAAACTGGATTTTACGAGTACACAGATGGGCCTAGGAGAAGTTTCGGGAGCCTGACTAAAGTTTGGTCAAACAGAAACTCTTTGTCAGATGAAGGAATTAAATGTATAATAATGCAACCAAATAGTATTAAACAAAACAGATGTGAATGTGTTTATTCTGTAGGGTGGACAAAGTCATTGTAAGAATGACAGAAAAACCAGGAGCAGAGAAGAAAATGATTGATGAAAGTTTGGGCAAAAAAGCCAAATGCTAAAAAATGTCTGAAGATTTATTCTAAGCCAAATGTGAGGACCATGACTCATATGCAGGGGCTTCCCTCTACTCATGATTTTTTTCCCTAGCTGTTAAAAAAGAGGAAAGATTGTCCTTTTTTCAGATTTAGATGCTTAGCATAATAATGAATTAGCATATCAGTTTTTCCCTTACACTGACAACACACATCCAGTGTGTTGACGAAAAATCCAAACTCTAAAATATTTGAAGAAATTTATTCTAAGCCAAATGTGAGGACCATGACCCATGACACAGCCTGAGGAGATCCTGAGACCATGTGCCTAAAGTGGCTGGGTTGCAGTTTGGTCTTCTAAATTTTAGGGAGACATAAGATATCAACCAATACACATGAGGTATACATTGGTTCGGTCCTTAAGGGCAGGACAGCTTGAAGTGGGGGTTCTCACAGGTCATAGATGGATTCAAAGATTTTCTGATTGGCAATTGGTTGAAAGAGTTAAGTTATTATCTAAAAACCTGTAATCAATAGGAAGGAGTGTCTGAGTTAAGATAAGGGATTGTGGAGACCAAGGTTCATATTAGGTAGATGAAGTCTCCTCGGTGGCCATCCTTAGAGGCAATAGATGGTAAATGTTTCCTTTAAAAGGTGCTAGACTCTCAGTTAACCTCCTCAGGATCAGTAAAAGACCTGGAAAGGGAAGTGGATTATCTACAGAATATAAATTTCCTCCACAACAATTTTGCAGAGCCATTTCAAAATATGTCAAGGAAATATATTTTGGGATAAAATACTTCAATTTCTGGCCAGGCGCGGTGGCTCACGCCTGCAATCCCAGAACTTTAGGAGGCTGAGGCAGGCGGATCATGAGGTCAGGAGTTCAAGACTAGCCTGACCAACACGGTGAAACCCCATCTCTACTAAAAATACCAAAATTAGCTGGGTTGGTGGCACACACCTGTAATCCCAGCTACTCAGGAGGCTGAGGCAGTAGAATCGCTTGAACCTGGGAGGCGGAGGTCGCAGTGAGCCGAGATCGTGCCATTGCACTCCAGCCTGGGTGACAGGAAGACTCTGTCTCAAAAAATAAATAAGTAAATAAAACAAAAAACAAACAAACAAAACAAAAACCTTCAGTTTTCTTCAGGGCCCTGCTATCTGCCATTTGATACTATACTAGAGTCGGGTTGGAATTTGACATCTTATTGCTACAAAGAGTTTATTTTGTCAGTCTTAATATCTCCTTTTTTAATGTTAATTCTTGTCAGTTGTGCCTGAATTCCAAAGGGAGGAGAGCATAATGAGGCACGTCTCAGGTGAAGATGGGGCGAGTATTGGGGGTGCTGTTGGAGGTATCTGAGTCTGGGACAGAATCCAGATCCCTTGATGGGGACCCAGGAAGGGGCAGGGTGGACAATAAGAAAGGTGCCTGGAAACTGGGAATACTGAGGGCTTGTGCCCACGGCCCCAAGATCTATAGAGCACCCCATGGAGGTGCCAAGTGAAGGGCGTGCCCTTAGCTCCTTGTTGCAGTTTTTTTACCTCTGCCATGGATGTCCAGGGAAGGAATGGGCAAGGCTGTGCGTTCTAACAAAACTTGATTTTAGGGAGGAAATGGGCCTAGTAAATTAGAGTGTTATGAAAGCAGTAGTCACTCCAGTTTCAGTTCTCTAGTGGTATTTTTCTAAATGTCTTCATTTTGGAGAATCCTGTTGTGAATCTAAATCTCATCAATAGACTCCTCTATCTTTTTACCATAAGCCTTAAAGTGATTTCTATGCCTGCTTGGCCGTAAAATAAACAAAAGCATATTTACCCTGATTAGAAAATGTACACAGTATAATAACTGGGATTTATTATTAAAACATGTTCAAATGTTAAAAAAATGTACCCAAATGTAGGTATGGATGCTTGCCACTTACAGAGTGCGATTAACAAGAACGAGGTCTAGTAGAAATAACGTGTCTTTTTTTTAACCAAAAGTAGTAAAAGGGAAGTGGCCAGATTCCTATCCAAAGTAACCACTTCGATTTGGAGGGGAAGGGAAGCCACAAATCTCTGTTTTCCTAAAATTCTTTATTGCCTGACAGCAAATCTCAGCCCTTCCTGATTCCAGTCTTACACCCTTATCATTGTACACAAGGACAACAAGGTACATCTGTGAGCCCCGATTTGTACCCTCACAGTCTTAGAAACAGTTCTGTAACAAAAGACTCTACTAAGAATCTACCCTGCTTAGGAAAGCAATTATTTCTCCTACAGAGGTTTAAAAATAAATTTCTGATATAAAAGCACTGAAAATCTATGGTTCAAATATGAAGTGAGACTTATTGTAGGATATCTCAATTTGCCACAACATATGTGTAATGTCTCCACAGTGGGACCATTGAGGTGAACAGACAGGGTACAGCCTCAAGAAAAGCAAGTTTCCCATCCCCTGGGGAGAACAAAATGTCAACGGTCAATTAACATGGAGTGATTTCTGTTGCAATAACAATAAAAATACTATCAGCATTTACCTGACTGTGATTCTGTGTCAGACACTTACCGATCAGTTTACATGAGTCCTGTTTTCTTACACCAATTCCTGAGTGTAAACGGTATGTTTATCATTAGTTACAGATGGGAAAACTGAGACCCTGAGGGCCTTCTGTGTTCTCTTCAGCCCTGAGTAGTCCTTTGCAGGGGCCTTCCTGATCTTCCTCTCCCTCCTCCTTGTGACTAGGTCTAGTATCTTAACCTCACAGTGGTCCCTATTCTCTCTGTCCTCAGCCCTCATCGCAGCTGTCAACCACTCACATCTTACCACACTTCCACTTCCTCTTCTGGATGCCTATGGTCCGGAGTGAGACCAGGTCCAAACCTGAGCTTCTTGCTAAGTCAAAGTGACCTTTTCCTGTCAGTCAGGGAAGAAGAGCTGTGAAAGTGGTGCCATGTTGGTTGACTTGCTGTCACCAGGCAGAGCTCAGACTGCCCATATTACAGTGATATCTGCTTTTGCCAGAAGGGGCATCTTATCTCCCAGACCTGGAGGTCTTCAGAGAAGACAAGGGAGAGACACACTCTTAAACACTCATACCTGTTAAGGTCACAGACCTCAGGATGCATGAGGGCCAAGCTGGGGTGTCCCCCCAATCAACACTCTCTGTGCGTGGACAGGTGGGGCAGGCTAAGGCTGGCTTAGCCCCTTCCTCCTAAAGGGCCCCAATTTTAGTCAGTGCTGTTTGGAATCATCTTCTTATGGCTGTTTTCTCCTTTATACTCCTTTCCCTCATACCAGAAGCTCATTTCCAAGGCTAAAGGTAAATTCTCACACATTTTTATCTTTTTTTCTTATTTAATGATTGCATTATATGCTTTCTTCTACAAGATGCACTGGCTCTGAGGGAGGTCAGTGCATCTTGTACTTGTGCCAGGCAGGGCAGGCTACAACTTGGCGTGTCCTGAGGGCACAAGCCTGGATCCTGAAGACACTGGGGAAAACCCCAACAGAGCACTGGGCTTAAGAAAAGACCACCAACTTCCAGCCAAATGCTGGTCAGCTGCCAGCTCTGCCTCCACCCAGTCCTATATCAGGGTCTGAAGGCTGGATCTAGAATCCCAAGTTGGAGTGAGTGGATGCCCCAGGACGGGGAGTCTGAGGGGTAGACTGACAGGCCAAGAAGGCCTCTTAGAGGAGGAGGCAGCAGAAAATCTCCACATGGCTTGAGGGGATGTACAGCTGTGGGGTGAAGCACGGCCCAGCAACCACCTGTTCACTGACCTGCTGTTCAGGTGCAGGTCCAGTTTTTGCCCTTTTTGGGGCTTAGTCTCCTCACCTGCACAATAGGCATAATTAAACCTCCAGCATGTAGGGGATGTTTCTGAATGGAGAGGAGCTGAAGTGATAAGAAAGCAGATTTGGCCCAAGAAGAGGAAAAGCGGGTCAGAGTGGGTGGGGAAAGGCTGATAGGGGCCACTTCAGCACAGCCAGGGGCTGCCTTCCTGGAAGTGCTCAGCGCAGTCAGGCAGGGGGAGACTCTGAGGCTGTGGTGGGAACCACAAACCAGAGACCAGGTGAGGTTGTTTCTGTAGTGCTCTGGGGTGATCAGCTGCTGTGTCTGCTCCTTCCTCATCTCTGCTCACAGGGAGTCCTAAATAAGCCCAGTGGTTATCTTTGCCCCATTGGTTACTGTGACCCATGTGAAGTTATTAGAGCCAAATGTCATCATCACAACGGTCACCAGGTTAGTACTTTGGAAATTTATCCAAATAATGGCTTGCCTGTTCTGAGATGATTTTGATAATATGTCATCATTTATTGTAGCCATAGTTTATTCAGCCATTCTCCTATTGGCTATTAAGTAGGGCTTGATTTACTTTTTATGCATCTTAAACTAGTTGTGGTGAGCATTCTTGTACATAAATGTAAATATGGAGGATATAGAGCAATGTACTATTTGTAATAGCAAAAAACTAGAAACAGTCCATTTATATATTAAGGAAATGGTTCAGTGAATTATGTTATATTCACATCATGTGATAGATACAACAATGATAATGAAAAAATTAAACCATATGCAGACATGTGAAGTGAAAGAAGCCAGGCATAAAAGAGGGCATGCTATATGAAAGTAGACAAAACTGGTATTTAGGGATATATGCACTTGTATTAAAGCAGTTTTACAGAAAACAAGGATTCTCACCTATCTGAATAATATTTTTTTTGTAATTTTATTTTTTAAGCAATCAGGCAGTAAAATTGACATTTCAAGGTGTACAGTTTAATGAATTTGTAAGCACGTATTGATTTACCACCACATTCAGAACACAGAACTGTTCCATTATTCCCAAAAGCCTCCTATGTGCTTTATTTTTATGGTCACACCTCTCTATTCACTTAAGCCCCTATAACCACTGATCTGTTCTTTATCACTATACTTTTGTCTTTTCAAGAATGTCATATAAATGGAATAATACGGCATGTAATCTTTTGAGTATGGCTTCTTCATTTAGCATAATGTCATTTAGTTCTATGCAAGTTTTTTAATGTATCCATATTTCATTTGTTTTATTGCTAAATAATAGTCCGTTGTATGTGTATACCACAACTTGGTTATCCATTCACCCAAGGATATTTGGATTATTTCTCATTCTTTGTGATTATAAATAGAGCTGTCATAAACATTTGTATATGGGTTGTTGTGTAATCATAAGTTTTCACTTCTTTATAGATCAGTTTGGGAACAATTGACGTCTTAACTGTGTTGAGTCTGTTAATCCATGAATATGTGCTGTCATATTTTGTTTTCTGGAGACTTTACTGAGAGAAGACTCTTGGAAGCTTGTGTTAGTTTTCTCTGGACTTTGCTCTGTTTACCTTTTCACTTCGCTGATTTTCATTTGCATCTTCTTACTGTAATAGATATAAGCTATTAATATGTGTGTGACTATATGGTGAATTCTGTGAGCCCTCCTTGGTAATCATCAGCAATCATCGAAATTGGGTGTAGCTTCAGAGATTCCTGACACAGTGGTGACAGGGGCTGAAATTTTCTAGTGCAACCCAAAACTCTAAAACATACCAAGAGCATTGTTTGGGTAAAGGAAGGATGAATGATTGAAGAAGGATAAATCTCTGATACCTGTGTGACTATTGGGTTACCCATGACTTCATATGAAGTAGCCAGTCAGCTGCTTGTCTGTTATGAGAGGTGAAGCCACCTAGGATATTTAACCATAATGCATCCAACTCCAGTAGAGTTCACTCACTGGATCTCTTGGCTGCTATTGGCCATGCTTGATGAAGTGAGGGGAAAAAGCATAGCTGGAGAATGCCTTTGTCTTTGTTTTTGTTTTCTCTTCTCCAGGGAGAAGGAGAAAGATCACAAACATCTCTAAAGGTGACTTTTAAGTAGGCCAAAAATGTTAAAAGTTGATGTTGCTCTTTTCTAAGTGGAAGGGAAAAACTAAATCAGATCTCTTGGCTGGAGCAAAGCTTTGGATAAACCAGAGGGGAAATAAAGGGGACACTTCAGCCTTTTCTTAAATTTGGCTGCTGTTTCTGATGCAGCCTTTTACTCTCCTCTGGCATTCCAGCCAAGATTTCTCATGCGAACTATAATGTTAACCTTATAAATGTTAAATTTATTGTTTGCAGTTTTAATAAACTTGCAATGAGATAAAAATGAATTAAAAATGACTTTGTGTTTGTGGCTATTGCATTTGGATGTCTCATGGGGGTTATTTTCTATGGAAATAAGCTTGTTAGAGTACTTTACAGGACTTGTGTAGAATATGTTGAATAATCTCACTTGACTAATTCAAATTTATTTATCTCCACTTTATTTTTTCCTGATGTTGCCTTTCTGAGTAATTATACTCTATTTTTCACACTACAACCACCTCACCCTCTCCTACCTGACAAATTGTTCCAAAATCATAAACAAAGATTGAACCATTTGGACAAGAAGAAACTATAGAAGGAAGCACATATGTCAGTAAAAGGAAAGAATTAGAAGGTAAATTTGCATTTGCTTGCATGTGTGCATTGTGTTATACCTGTAACATGTGGTCCCCATTCTTCTCTTATTAAGACTCTAACTGATGAAGGAAGAGTTTGTACTATTTAGGTAAGTATCCTCCTTACTATGATTAGAAAGACATTTCGTCAATATCTTACCCAGCCTAGTTAAGGCTTAGTGGGAAAAAAAGAACTTATTTTTTATAGGATTGTACCTTAACCAAAACAAAGTAAAGTAATTACATTTCAAATACAGACATTCAATTGGCATACCATTGCTCTAAATTAACCTGGTGCCCTTAAAATATCATTTTCTTGCCCCTGAAGTCACTATTTCAAAAGATGGAGAAAATATTAATGACACTTTGTTATTATTTTTATTGATACGTAACATAATAGATGTACATACTTTGGGATACAGGCAATAATTTGATACATTCATGTAATATGTAAAAAACAAAAGTATTGGGGATATTCGTCATCTTAAATATTTATTTTTTTCTTTATGCTGGCAACATTTGAATTATTCTTTTCCAGCTATTTTGAAATACACAATAGATTACTATTAACTATATTCAACCTACTGATCTATCAAACACTAGGTCTTATTTCTTCTATCTAACTGTATATTGTACCCATTGAGGAGAGATTAATTAATGACACTTTCGTTGTGCTATGTTCACTTATATTTCATCCTCCCTAAATCCAAGGAATGCTGTGAAGCTTATCTGCATTTCATAGGTAAGAAAAATATGTGGCATACTTAAAATCACTTAGCTGGTGCAACCAAAATTTAGATCTGGTTTGAAAGCTTTGTTATTCACCATTCTATTCTACTCTAAGAGTAAATGACTTTGCTTAGAAGGGCTTATTTATTCATTGACAAACTGTTTTGGCTGCTAATTATGTGTGTACCAGGCATTGTTCTAGGTTTAATATTACAGTGTCTCTACACTAATTCACACAGCTTAGTACTGGTTCAGAAATGCACACAGATAAATGCAAAGGGTGAAGGAATCTTGAAAATATGTCTAAAAATGGGAATTTGTATATGTTATAATAAAATTGGTATTTAAAATCTGTGGGATTGAGTCAAAGATATTCTTTATTAAGAAATATGGGATCACGGCCCAGTCTTTCGCAAAATATAAAAAAGGATCCCTTTTAAAATTATTATACTACAGTAAATTCTATATGGACACAAGATGCAAAAGTAGAAAGTAAAGATGCCAAAATAGTACATGAAAATATGACAAAGTGTTTTGTAGTATTGACATGTAACTCAGTATTCATACAGGGAAAGACTGATAAATTTGATTACACACAATATTGAAACTTATGTATGGAAAATTTTCATAAACAAAATTGGGAATTATTTTGCAACAAACATGTTAATTTTATATGAGTGATACAATGCAACCTGGGCTGTAGCAGCTTGGGGTTTTACAATCACAGGACTCTATTTTATTGATGGCCAGCAGATGTGGGGTGAGGTTTTTTTGAGGTATGCATAGCAGATGGTCTCTAAATGGCAAAAATATGCTTGTTTGGGCTATTTTTAAAACAATTGGACGTGTAAAAATTGTATTTTACTACCAGCAGACTTAAGCTAATGGGTCTCAGCCTGTAGGGAAGAAATAATTAACCAAGGGACCAATACACATAGGCTATTTTTGGCTCATTTATGTAACACTTCAATAAGATTAAAAAACAATTTGCAAAACAGAGTACATACTACATTCCTATTTGTGTGAAAAATATCTGAGATTATATGTATGTGTTTTCATTTCTCCTGCTGTATATATGTGTGTAGTACACAAGAGGAATAAATTTTGAAAGATGACCTTTATTAACAGAAGTGTTTGGAGTGGAAATTGGACCAGAGGCAAAAAACAAAACAAAACAAAAAAACAAAACAAAACAAAAACTCCAGTTTTAAAAATGTTTTAATACATCTATGTATTTTTCAAATTTTCTTTTACTCAGAATGTGTATTACTTATATACTTTTAAAAAGCTATTAGGTCAGGCATGGTGGTTCACACCTGTAATCCCAGCACTTTGGGAGGCTGAGGTGGGTGGATCACTGAGCCCAGGAGTTTGAGACCAGCTTGGGCAACATAGTGAGACCCTGTCTCTACAAAAAATAAAAATTAGCTGGTTAGCTCTGTGTGGTGGCATGCGCCAATAGTCCTATCTACTTGGGAGGCTGAGGTGGAAGGATGGCTTTAGCTTGGGAGATCCGGGCTGCAGTGAGCCATGATCACACCACTGCACTCCTACCTAAGACCCTGTCTCAAAAACAAACAAACAAACAAAAAATACCTAGTTAATTTTTCATTAAAAACCCATTGAGATAGTTACTATTGTATTTCCTAAAGAAAATAATGTATGGGAACCACTTTTACATTAATATATTTCTACTGCTGTCTGAGCAGTAATAAAATATCACTAACATATTCCAACATTTCTTCTTGTGATCTTCATGGTTGGATTTTCTCCAGCAATGTATGATGCTTGCTCTCGTGATCTGCTTTATTGGTGTGCTCAGTTTAGATAGAAAGACTTCATAGATTTGGGATTTAGGACAAGAGGTGTGCTAAAACAGTTTTAAGAATAGGTTTATTTTTAGTGGTAGTTGATAATGTAAATAACATTGCAGTACATAATTCAATCTCATTTCTTTTTTCAACGCTATATAATTTAGACTGCACTAATTTTGGCTTTTTCTCATCTAGCTGTTTCTTCAATATAAGTTTGTTATGATTTTGAGCCTTTGTTCTCTAATCTCAAAAAATGTGGATTCTTAATAGTTTTTGTGGTTGTATAGCATGCTCAGGCTCTGGAATCAGACAGTCCTCAGTTCTGAATTCTAGTCATTTAAGAACTGCATGGATTTGGGCAAGCTATTTAATCTCTTCTATATCTTCTATGCTACAGTTTCCACATCTATATAATGGGGATAGTTGTAGTACCTACCTCATAGCACTTGTGAGAAATAAATGACATTTTCCATAAAAGCATGGTATACGTACAAAAACAGACATATAGACCAATGGAACAGGATATAGAACCCAGAAATAAAGCTGCACACCTACAAACATCTGATCTTCAACACTAGTAAGCAATGTGGAAAGGACTACCTATTCAATAAATGGTGCTGGAATAACAGGCTAGCCATATGCAGAAGATCAAAACTGGACCCCTACCTTGCACCATATACAAAACTTAACTCAAGATGAATTAAAGACTGAAATGTAAGACCTAAAACTGTAGAAACCCTAGAAGAAAACCTAGGAAATACCATTCTAGACATCAGCCTGGGCAAAAACTTTGACTAAGTTTCCAAAAGCAATTGCAATAAAAACAAAAATTGACAAGTGGGACCGAATTAAACTAAAGAGCTTCTGTACAGCAAAAGAAACTATTAATAGATTAAACAGACAACCTACAGAATGGGAGAAAATATTTTCAAACTATGCATCCAAGAAAGGCCTACTATCCAGAATGTATAAGGAGCATAAATGTTGAATTCAACAAGTAAAAAACAAATAACCCCATTAAAAGTGGGCAGAGGTCATGAACAAACCTTTCTCAAAAGAAGACATACATGTGGCAAACAAATATATGAAAAAAATGCTCAGCATCACTAATTATTAGAGTAATGTAAATCAAAATCACACTCAAAACCGGTGAGATTCATTGGTTAGAATGCTTATTATTAAAAAGACGAAAATAACAGATTTTTGCAAGGTTGTGGAGGAAAAGGACTGCTTATACACTGTGGGAATATAAATTAGTTCAGCCACTGAGAAAAGCAGTTTGGAGATTTCTCAAAGAACTTAGAACTACTATTTAACCCAGCAGTTCCATTATTGGTATATAACCCTCCTAAAATAAATCATTCTACCAAAAAGACACATGAACTTGTATGTTCATCACAGCATTATTCACAATAGCAAAGACATGGAATGAACCTAGGTGCCAATCAACAGTGAAGTGGATAAAGAAAATGTGGTATATATACACCATGGATTGCTACACAGTCTTAAGAAATAATCAAATCATGTCCTTTCAGCAACATGGATGCAGCTGCAGGCAATTATCCTAAGCAAATTAATGCAGAAACAGAAGGCTAAATACTGAATGTTCTCACTTGTAAGTGGGAGCTAAACATTGAGTGCACATGGACGTAAAGATAGGAACAACAGACACTGGGGATTACTAGAGGGGGAAGGGTGGGATGGAGAAGAGGTTTGAAAAACTACCTATTAGACACCATGCTCACTACCTGGGTGACGGGATCTTTTGTATGCCAAACCTCAGTGACATGCAATTTAGTCATGTAACAAACCTGCACATGTACATACTGAACCTAAAATAAAAGTTGGAAAAAAGCAGATGGAATAAAAATTAGTTCTAATTTGGAAATTGAAAGTTATTAATAGCATTTTCATTTTTTGAGGAGTGTACATTTTATTGGAAACCTTAAATAATTTTCAGAAGACATCTTCAATCAAGTTTCTTGTGTGGCCTACACAGAAAACTGAAGCTTTTTGGATTAGGGGCAAGGAGACGGACAGTACAGAGGACAAGGAATGAATGGCCTTCAGCTAGCTTTTGCCACAGCTTCTTCAATGGGTCCTAGCCTATAGAATATCTGTTCTGGGAGATGGTCATATTCACCTGGCAAAATCTGCTAGAATCCTTTGATGGTATCCTTCAGGGGTACCAGCTTCCTCATATGACCTGTAAAGACCTCAACAACCTGGAATGGCTGAGACAAGTAACACCGTATTTTCTGTGCACAGGACATGGTCAATTTGTCATCCTGAGAAAGTTCATCCATACCCAGGATGGCAATGAGGCCTTGGAGGGATTTGTAGTCCTGCGGGATCTTTTGCACCCCATGGGCCACATCATAATGCTCATCGCCAACAATGTTGGGATCTATGATACAAGAGGTGGAATCTAGAGGATCCACAGCTGGACAGATGCCCAGTTCAGCAATGACTTGGGACAGCACATCCAAATGAGCAAAAGTAGTAGCAGAGGCAGGGTCAGTCAGGTCATCAGCAGGCACATAGATAGCCTGTACAGAGGTGATAGATCCCTTCTTGGTGGTGGTAATTATTTCCTGCATAGTACTCATGTCAGTGGTCAGGGTAGGCTGATAGCCCACAGCGGAATGGATTCTGCCTGATAAGGCAGAAACCTCTGCACGAGCCTGGATGAAGCAACAGATTTTATCAATAAATAGCAATACATCTTGACCTTCTTGATCTGTGAAGTATTCAACCACAATCAGTCCAGTCAGAGTTACCTGGGCACGAGCACCAGGTGGTTCAATCATTTGACGTATACCAGCACTATCTTGGAGGTGGCATGTTTTAAGCTGATAACATCAGATCACAGAATAAATCATTGCCTTCACGGGTCCTGTCACCAACACCAGCAAACACCGAGTAACCACCATGGGCTTTGGCGACATTGCCTACTAACTCCATGATCACTACAGTCTTGCCAACTCCAGCACCACCAAAAAGTCAAATTTTGCCAACCTTGGCACAGGGAGCTAGCAGATCTGGTGACCTTGATATCAGTCACTAGAATTTCCTGCTCAACACTCATTTCCATGAACTCAGGAGCCTCAGCATGAACGGGAACAAACTGTGTGGTTTTGATGGGACCTCTTTCATCAGGCTCCTTAATGACATTCATGATTCTGCCCAAAGTCTCAGGACCAACAGGAATTTTGATTGATGCACCAGAATCCAGGACTTTCTGGCCTCTAACCAAGCCTTCTGTACCACCCACAGCAGTGGTCCTTACTGTGCTCTCACCCAAATGCTGGGCCACCTCCAAAATCAGCCTGGTCTTCCTGCCTTGCACTTCCAGGGCATTTAGGGTATCCCATCAAACTGGACATCCACCACTGCATTAATGACTGCCATGATGCTCCCAGTGAGAGCGTCTGCCTTCAACAAAGGAGATGCTTGTGATGCATTGTCCCTGGCAGGATGGACTGCTGTGGGAATGGCCTGCAGTAAGAGTTGAGCTATGGATAGCAATGCTGAAGGACTGAGTCCCCGCAAGGCCCTAGAGACTGAGGCAGCAGCCACAGGACCAACAAGACTCAACATGGTAGAGTCCGGGTGGAGTCTAGCACTTTCAATTTTGAAAGGTATTACTTTTGTAGAAACTACTTTTTTTTTTCCTGCAGAAAATCTCTAAAATGTGATCAAAACAACTCTTTCTAAATTTACTTACATTTCTTTAGCTAAGCCATGTAGTATGTATTCAATTTTTCAATGTAAATGCTTTGAAGAAATATGTATTTTGAGCATGTAAAAACATAGAGGTGGTTAAGAGCTTGGCATTAACTTATGATGGGTAAACGAAGAAGTGGTCAGAAATGTTTTTCAGACATTTCTAATTAAATTTGTTTTAAAAATAAACTGACTAATTTCTCTGTCCATTTCAATTTATGATTTTGCAGCAAATATTTATGGATTTTTATAAACCTTTTGTTATTTGTTTCCTTATTTGCCGTTATTGATCTTTAGAATACGGATTGGGTAATTCTTTCTTATAATTGAAGTCGAATATAGAGAAGAAGCCTACTGAAGAGCTTTATGATATCATGTTACACCAGATACTCAGTAAATAGCTGCATGATATATGAGCAATTATTTAAAACAGACTTTACTTTTTAGAGACATTTTAGGTTCAAACTTGAGCAGAAATTATAGAGTTCCCTTCCATGCACAGACTCCTCCACAGTCAACATCCCACACCAGAGTGATACATTTTCTAAAAATGGTGAAACTACACTGATAACATTATCTCCGAAAGTCATGGCTTACATTAGAGTTCAGACTTGGTATTATACATTCTCTAGGTTTGGATAAATATATACTGATATGCATCTACCATTGTAGTATATGGAATAATTTCGCTGACCTAGAAATCCTCTGAGCTTTGACTATTCATCCGTTTCTCACCCCCGACACCTGGTAATCACTATCTTTTTATTGTCTCCGAAGTTTTGCCTTTTCCAGCATGTCACCTGTTGGAATCATACAGTATTCAACCTTTTTATATATGCTTCTTTCACTTACAAATATGCATTTGAAGTTTCTTCAGGCCTTTTCATAGCTTGATGGCTCTTTTTTTAATTGTTGAGTATATTCCATTGTCTGGACATACCACAGTTTTGCTGAAGGACATCTTGGCTTTTTCCAAGTTTTGTCAATTATGAATAAAGCTGTTATAAACATCTGTGTGCAGGGTTTTTTGTAGACATGAGTTTTAAACTCATCTAGGTAAATAC
The DNA here is from genome assembly GCF_024542745.1 of Macaca thibetana thibetana. Lineage (NCBI taxonomy): Eukaryota > Metazoa > Chordata > Mammalia > Primates > Cercopithecidae > Macaca > Macaca thibetana. Next base: position 54,995,149 of record NC_065598.1, read on the forward strand.
CAAGGACAGCAACTGCCAAATCACATGGTAAGAGTATGTTTAGTGTTTTAAGAACTGCCAAACTGTCTTCTAAGGTAGCTATACTACTTCGCATTACTACCAGCAATGAATGAGAGTTTCCATTGCTCCACATACCTGTCAGCATTTGGTGCTGTCACTGTTCTGGATTTTGGTAATTCCAAGGGATGTGTAGTGGTATCCCATTGTTGTTTTAATTTGAATTTTCCTAATGGCACATGATGTTGAACATTTTTTTTTTACATGCTTATTTGCCATCTGTATATCTTCTTTGGTGAAATATCTGTTCTTGTCTTTTGCCCATTTTAAAATATTTTTGTATTATAGTAATTTAATTTTGTTCCCGTATTATATTAATTAATTTAATCTCCATTGAAACACAGGGTTTAAAATGTGTAAAATAATTTCAGCTTTTGTTTTAAATTCAGGGTGTACATGTGCAGGTTTGTTACATGGGTATGTTGAATGATGCTGAGGTTTGGGATACAAATGATCGTGTCACCCAGGTAGTGAGAATAGTACCCAAGAGTTAGTTTTTCAGTCCTCATGCCCCCCACTTTCTTTACTTGTTTCTCCAATAGTCAGTCTAGTGTCTAGTGTATAGTCCAGTCCAGTGTTGACACCTATATGTCCATGAGTACCCAGTGTTTAGCTCTCACTTATAAGTGAGAACATGTAGTATTTGGTTTTCTGTTCCTGCATCAATTTGATTAGGATAATTATTTGATGATTTTTAAATCTGATTTTTTACTTTCTTATTTGTATGTTATAAGAGTTAACTGTACATTTTAGATAATAGTCTTTTATTAGATATGTATTTTGCAAACATTTTCTCATAGTCTGTGGCATGTCTGCTCATCCTCTTGGTGGTGTCTTTCATAGAGAAGTTTTAAATTTATTTTAGTTTACATATATTGTTTTATTTCAGTAGCTTTTGGGGTATAACTGGTTTCTAGTTACATGGATGAATTATATAGTGATGAAGTCTGGGATTTTAGGGCACCTGTCAGCCTAGTAGTGTACATTGTAAAAGTAGTTTTCTATTCCTTTCCCTCCTTCTACCCTCCCAACTTCTCAGTCTCCAATGTTCATATTACCACTCTCTATGCCTTTGCATACCCATAACTTAGCTCCTACTTAAAAGTGAGAAAATGCCATATTTGGTTTTCTGTTCCTGAGTTACATCACATAGGATAATGGCCTCCAGTTCCATCCAAGTTGCTGCAAAAGAGATGATTGCATTCTTTGTAATGGCTGAGTAGTCTTCCATGGTGTGTGTGGAACATTTTCTTGATGGGCATTAGGTTGATTCTATACCTTTGCAATTGTAAATTGTGCTGCAATAAGTACACATGTGCAGGTGTCTTTTTTATACAATGACTTATTTTCCTTTGGGTAGATAACCAGTAGTGGGATTGCTGGATTGAATGACGGGTCTCTTTTTAGTTCTTTGAGAAATCACCATCCTGTTTTCCACAGAGGTTGTAAATACTACTTTACATTTCCATTAGCAGTGCACATATGTCCCCTTTATACTACATCCATGCAAACATTTGTTGTTTTTTGACTTTCTAATAATGGCCATTTTTGCAAGAGTAAGATGGTATCTCATTGTGGTTTTAATTTGCATTTCCCTGATGATTAGTGATATTGAGTACTTTTTTAATACACCTGTTGGCAATTTGCATATCTTCTTAGAGAAATTTCTGTTCATGTTGTTTGCCCACTTTTTCATGGGGTTATTTGGGGTTTTCTTTCTTACTGATTTGTTTGAGTTCCTTATAGATTCTGCATATCTGCATATTAGTCATTGGTCAGATGCACAGTTTACAAATATTTTCTCCCATTCTGTAGGTTGCCCATTTACCCTGTTGGTCACTTCTTTTGCTGTGCAGAAGCTTCCAGTTTAATTGGGTATCGTTTATTTAATTTTGTTTTGTTGCATTTGCTTTTGAGGTCTTACTCATAAATTCGTTGCCTAGGCAAATGTCCAGAAGAGTTTTTACTAGGTTTACTTTGGGAATTTTTATGGTTTCAGGTATTAGATTTAAGTCTTTAATCTATCTTGAGTTAATTTTTGTATGTGCTGAGAGGTCAGAATCCAGTTTTATTCTCCTATTCATGACTACCCAAGGACACTGAATCAAGTGCAGTGTATATTTTTGTCTACTTTATCAAGGACAAGCTGGTTGTAGGTATTTAGTTTTATATCTAGGTTCTCTATTCTATTCTGTTGGTCTATGGGTCTACATTTATCACAGTACCATGCTATTTTGGTTACTATATCCTTGTAGTATGATTTGAAGTTGGGTAATGTGATGCTTCTAGATTTGTTCTTTTTGCTTAGAATTAGTTTGGCTATTCAGGCTCTTTTTTGGATTCATATAAATTTTAGGATTGTTTTTTCTAATTCTCTGAACAATGATGTTGGCATTTACATAAGAATTGCATTAAGTCTGTACATTGTTTAGCATAGTATGGTCATTTTCCCAATATTGATTCTTGCAATCCATGAGCAGTGGATGTTTTTCTATTTGTTTGTGTCATCTATGATTTCTTTTTTTTTGCCGGTGGAAAATAACTTTTATTGAGACCCCACCAGCTGCAAAATCTGTTCCTGGCACTAAATAAGCTTCTTCCTTTGCAATTTGGTTTTTCTTTTTTTTTTTTAATTTATTTATTATTATTATACTTTAAGTTGTAGGGTACATGTGCATAACGTGCAGGTTTGTTACATATGTATACTTGTGCCATGTTGGTGTGCTGCACCCATCAACTCGTCAGCACCCATCAACTCGTCATTTACATCAGGTATAACTCCCACTGCAATCCCTCCCCCCTCCCCCCCTCCCCATGATAGGCCCTGGTGTGTGATGTTCCCCTTCCTGAGTCCAAGTGACCTCATTGTTCAGTTCCCACCTATGAGTGAGAACATGCGGTGTTCTTGAGTGGTCCCATGAATACTTTCTTCTCCTCCTTGATCTGGAACTGCCCATGGCCAAACTCGAAGGTGGTGTCAATGAACTTAAGGTCAGTCTTCTCCAGGGCCCACTGTTTGGTCTGCACCAGCAAGGACTTGTGGAGGGTGAGCACTCACTTCTTGGTTCCCACCAAACAGCCTTTCAGTATGACAAAAGTTATTGGTCACTTCACCATAGTGGACAAAGCCACCCAGGGGGTTGATGCTTTTGTCAGACAGGTCATAGTCAGTGGAGACCTTGTCCTTGATCAGTTTGATGTCATTGATAAGGTAGCCCTGGCCAATTTTATAGATCCTCTTGTTGATCTCAGTGCAGTGATGGTAGCCTTTCTGTCCAGTGCATGCCACAGGGAAGGCTGCATGAGCATGATGCCATGCTCTAATGCAGATCACCTTGCACAGGCCTCAGGGGGTCTTGAGGGGCAGCCTCTTGCTGTGCCAATGACTGGTGACTCCTTTGTTTTTTTTTTTTTTTTTTTTTTTTTTTGAGACTGAGTCTGGCTCTGTTGCCCAGGCTGGAGTGCGGTGGCCGGATCTCAGCTCACTGCAAGCTCCGCCTCCCGGGTTCACGCCATTCTCCTGCCTCAGCCTCCCGAGTAGCTGGGACCACAGGCGCCCGCCACTTCGCCCGGCTAGTTTTTTGTATTTTTTAGTAGAGACGGAGTTTCACCGTGTTAGCCAGGATGGTCTCGATCTCCTGACCTCGTGATCCGCCTGTCTCGGCCTCCCAAAGTGCTGGGATTACAGGCTTGAGCCACCGCGCCCGGCCACTGGTGACTCCTTTGTAACCTTTGCCTGTGGTCACCCCAATGATGTCGATTATCTCATCCTGTCCAAACACTTGGTTCACAGGTACCTGCTGCTCGAGCCTCTCTCGGGCTCAGTCCAGCTTCTTGGCCATGGTGCCTCGGTTCACTTGGATCTCCATCAGGTGGGCCTTCTGGCACAGAGGAAGTGGGTGCCTCTGGGTGTGGGCAATGACGTGGATGACTTGGCAGTACTTCTTCATGCTGCTGAAGTCCTTCTCCAGCTGCTTCTTGCCATCCTCATACTGCCATTTCTTGCAGTACTTGAGAAAGGCCTTCTTCTTAGATTTATGCCAGTCCTTATAGCCCTTTGCACTCATTACTGATGTGCTCAGCAAAAATGGTCTTGAAGTTCCGGAGGCCTCAAGGGGTTTCCCTGTCACCCACATTGCCCACAACCACCATGGGTGATGTCTCCACAATGGACACAGCCTCTACCACCTCCGTCTTGTTCACCTTGGATTCTGGCCTGTCGACTTCCCACATGATGCAGGTCATGCCAGCCTTGTATCCCAGGAAGGCTGTGAGGTGGACCGACTTGGAAGGGTCATCTTAAGGAAGCAGTTCACCTTCCCATGGTGCCTGCTGCTGCACTTCCAAGGCAGGAAGCCGAGGGACCCATATCTGGGAACAGAGAACTTTCTGTGAGACATCACACTGTCAAATCCCGCCAGTAGAGTCATCTATGATTTCTTTCATCAGTGTTTTGTAGTTCTCCTTGTAGAGATCTTTCACTTAATGATAAAGTATATTCCTAGGGTTTTTTTTTTTTTTGCAGCTATTGTTAATGGGATTGAGTTATTGATTTGATTCTCATCAGTGCTCCTAATTTCTTCTTCTAATATAAATTTGACATATGACTCCAATTTCATTACTTCTTCTTGAGGAATCTTTGTTTAGTCATGACACCAAGACAAGGTTTGCCAAATAGGACAAATAGATACAGGACACTTTGTTAAATTTGGATTCCAGATAAATAACAAATAATGAGACACACTTATAATAAAAATCATAAAATTTATTATTTACCTAAAATTCAAATTTAATTAGGTGTCCTGTATTTTATCTGGCAACCTTAACTCAGAATTACTTTGTTTCTACACCCCTTCAGATTAAGATACTGCCCCACCTGCCAACACACAAATACATTCTGGATGGTCTTCAGTAGCATAGAACACTCCGAATAGATATCCTCTGACTTTCCCTTGATAAGTTCAGACGATTGACTAGAAAAAGAGATTCTCTTGCGTATTGCAAGTAGACATCTTCTTTTGAGAGAAATCCTCTCCCTCTGGTGAAATTTTCTGACAGTCATTCTGGCTATTTTCCCTATTCAGAATAAACCAGACCTCAGAAAGTGTGCATCCATCCTTTCTTTACTCTGGCACTTGACATTCTGTCCCAGGTCTATATTGGGAAGAGCAGCTAGTTCAGGTCATCTCTTATAAGTTTTAGCATTTTCCAAATTTATAAGAATATTCTTATTTTTAAATTTTAATCATTTTTGTGAAATTATGCATGTTGTGTTTTTAGATTAATTTAATAATTAATAGCTGTAGAAGAATTATTTACTTTAAAAGGCTTGGAAATTCTATAATTCTATAATTCTATAGCTGTAGAAGAATTATTTACTTTAAAAGGCTTGGAAATTGTGACGTTGATTAGGAATTTCTTCCTTCAGTCCTGGGACATTGAAACATGTTCTTCCCTATATCACCTTCCAAAATTAAATGAGGATATAGAAAGTAGGGCCAGTAAGGTAAATCATAAATATGGTAGCAGATTGAGCACCTCCCTTTGTTGAGTTCACCCTCGCACTGCCTTGATTTCTGAAAAGAAGTAATTCAACAACTAACTCTCCTGACCTGTCTTCACAAAACCAGGATAGGTTTTGTAACTTGCTTTAGTATTTTCAAAGTGTGGACAGCGCTATCATTTTAGGCTTACCGATGCTCCAAATCTCCAGATGGCCAGTTTACAGATCTAATGTACTAGAAAGGGCCCAGAACAGAGCATTTTCCAAAGCAACCAAGACCCACACTAAGCATGTTCCTGACACTGTAAGTAGCATACAATGTAGCAGGCTCTTCCTAAATGAAAACATCGTAAGACAAAATTACAACAAACTTAATTATAGATCTAATTGGTTTTTATTCACAATTCATTCATCAGGGTTACTTTCATTCTACAAAATAGAATGAAAGCTGCTGGACAATACAGAACAGTGGGTTTTGTAGGGTGGGAATTAGAAAGTAAAACAATAGGAAAAAAGCTCATTGGTTAATATAAGGTTATTTTGGTTACTTTTCTGTAAGGGTTGAAGCAGAAGGGACTTCCTTATTATGCTAATGCAGGTAGACTGGAATCTCCTAATTTCAGGAAAAACTGGTCTGTTCAGGATCTATTTGCTTCCTTAAAGCTTCAGTTTGATTACGTGACATTTAGCATGAGTGACTCAATTTTGATTTGGTCTGGTCTGTTGTGGCCTAGTGCAGGGGCTCAGTACAAAATAATGGCCTCCCATCATTTTTGTTTAAAAGAAGTAAGAAATGGCAAAGGATGCAGAACCTTTTATTTGAGGGACCAGAGGACAGGTAGAAGTGTCATTGAATCAAGGCTTCCTAAATCTTTCTTAAATTCTGCTTTCTCATGCCTCTTTCAATTATCCTGTTATTATCTTCCCCATAGTGTCCAGTTCCTCTTAAGTTCTGCTCCAGATTGATTTACATTTCAATTTACTCACAATTCACTGTTTTAATTCCTGTGCTAAGTTTACCTTCTTCCCACTGCCAGGTTCTGCTTACTAACAGCTTCATAATTGAATCCATTTTGTCTAGCTTTAGTCCCAAGCAGCCCTTTTTAGAACTGACCAAGGATTGGGTATATACCTAGACAGGATGCTTACAAGAGAAAACATTCTCCAAAGACACACATATTTACTTTACAAACAGTGTAAAGTATCACTTTTTGTGCTTATCTCCATAAACGTGAGAGAATGAGTTACCTGGTTCCAAGAATGAATGACTTAATTAGGGATTAATCACCCTAATCACCCTTCTGTTTGTCAACCTTTTGTTTTTCAAATAATTATTCTATATGTATGAACAATTTGTAATAATTAAAAGTACGGTAAGTACATCTTTCTGAAAATATATTAAAATGTTCAAATATGGAAAATAATAAATAAAATGTTAAAATAGACAAAAATCTATAAAAATCATCTTTATGAAATACAAAATCAATAATGCCCCTTGATTCTGATAAGTGCACAATTTGTTTGGGGAGAAAAGTTAAAAAATATCCATTGCTGTAGTAAAAACAAAGGATCAAAAGATTTTTAAAAGTGACAGGAATAAACTTATGGCCTGGCAGAAAAAGCAACAAAACAACTAATGCTGAAAAATAATTTCTAAATGGTAAAAAAAGTGATTGTAAATGATTTATGACCATATTATTTTGATTTGGAAAGTTTGTTTTCAAGGAAACTGTTTGAATCTTCTCAACTGCGAAGTTTCCATTTATCTTCTACAAAGCTCTCAAGATTTGCCCCAGCAGGTATCTGAGTGACAGCAGGTACAGTAATACTCCTTCTAGTTAGTATCTGTGGCAATACAAGAAACTCAAGCATTCCTTTAGGAGGACAGTGTCAGAAACCCCAGGAGCCTAGGAACTCTCACTAGAGACGTTTCAATTGTCACGTGACTCAGGAGACTGCCTCAGGCTTCTCGTGCTTATTTAGACTGTAGGCTTCTAGCTAGAGCAGAGTAAATACCCTCCATTGCTGTGTAACCTGTGAATGGTGATCTCTGTCTTTTTACATTATCATGCTTCTTCATTCACACAAGTGTGGTTTGTGGAGATTAAATGTAAACCTCATGTTTGTTACCTAGACATGCAGACTCTTATTTCCAAACCCAAACCTGAAATAGGAATCAGAATATTTTCAGACTTTTCTTTTCTTTCTTTCTTTCTTTCTTTCTTTCTTTCTTTCTTTCTTTCTTTCTTTCTTTCTTTCTTTCTTTCTTTCTTTCTTTCTTTCTTTCTTTCTCATTCTCATATGGAGTCTAGCTCTGTCGCCTAGGCTGGAGTGCGGTGGCACGATCTCGGCTCACTGCAACCTCCGCCTCCTGGGTTCAAGCGATTCTCCTGCCTTAGCCTCTCGAATAGCTGGGATTACAGGCACCCGCCACCATGCCCAGCTAATTTTTGTATTTTCCGTAGAAATAGGGTTTCACTGTGTTGGCCAGACTGGTCTTGAACTCCTGACCTCGTGATCCGTCCGCCTCAGCCTCCCAAAGTGCTGGGATTACAGGCGTGAGCCACCGTGCCCGGCCTAGATGTTTTAAGAATAATCCATTCACATCACAGTAATAAGTGAGGATTTCAGGGAACAGATGAAGTTTATTCCTCAGTGTTTCACCAGGAAAACCTGCTTTGGCCACATTCTCCAACCAGAAGGATTCCCCTCTATATTCTTCTTCTGGGAAGCCTCTAAATTTCTCTAGATCTTGTCCTACTTGGCTGTCAGCCCCCCTTCACCCCCATCACAATAGAACAATTATAAATCAAATGTAAGAATCTCTCAGTTTCTAAAGCTAAATTGGAACACCCTACCCTTTACTGAATTCTGCCTTGAAAAATGCAAAAAGACATTTAGTGTTCTAAAACTAAAAACAGCACTCAGAAAAAAACAATCTCCTCCACTTAGTATAACTCACTTCCTTAAAAGGCAATAGAGAATTTTAAGTAAACACTGTTTTCCTATGGATACATATATAATGTAAATGGGCATATTAGTGTTGTTGTTAGGTAGGATGGAGACATTGAGTCTCATGTTACTTCATTAGCAGTATCCGTTCAGATAACCGCTGACAGATATCTATTAGAAGCAAATAGAAACAGTAGCAAATAAAACATAACATACATACAGCATGCTGTCACTCATCTAGGGATTAAAGTCACTTGGACCCATGGAACTGGCATTTGGACCAATAGGAATGTACTGGTCAATGTTTCACTGATTACAAGCTGATTGTAAGCATTGCATTACAGCCTTATACCAATTATTAAAACTAGGTTATTCAACGTTAGTAGTTGATGTAGAATTTTAAGACTCTCATCAGCACATTAGAGTAGTTTGCTGCAGAAAGGTGTGCATTAGGCAGATGTGTTTTTACCACCTGCTTTCTGTCTTAATAATGCAGATAACAGTTACGGGGCCCTATTAAGTGCTGGGTGCATTTTTGATGTGTTTTCTGATTTAATCCTCACAATATCCCCCTGACATGAATATAATTATCACATTTTATAGATGAAGAATGTGAGACATGGAGAGATTAAGTAACTGACTAAAGATCAAATAGCTAATAAGTTGTCAAGCCCAAGATGTGAATACAGGTCTGCTTTGACTTCACACACCCTATATTTATCACTACAATATAAATCTCTCTGGCATCTGGCATTCTGATTTTTTTTAAAAATAAAATAAAAAGAAAGAAAATAGCCCAAAGTGGGAAGATTAAACTTTGTTTGGAGACTAGTATTTTCCCTCACCAAGAGGCTCAGCTACATTTTACTGGTGGTACAATGTAAAGACAGTGCAAAGGGAAAATAGCTGGGTGACAGGTGGGATTGCTAAACAACAGTTTATGAAATCCAGTAAAACCATGGCAATGGAACACAATGGTACCAGTCACGAACCTATTCAATATTCAAGAGTAAAGACACAGCTATCAGGAACATCTGGTAAGATAAATCAAGAGTGCTATAAACTTTGGAAATACAAGGCATCAGTATCATTATTGTTATTATCAGCACATATGATACAAATAATCAAAACAATCAGTGCATTTAAAATAATTGCTTCATTAAAAATGTCATTGTCACATATAGAAACTTTATTTTCCTTGACAAACAAATTTTCTGCTTTCTTTTCTTACTAAACACAACTCTTCACTTTGATTAAAGAATGGATCTGTGCTACACCAGAACACTTTGCATTTTAAAGCATTTTGGATTTACAATGTGCTTCCTGACAATGTGTTTCTGACGATGCTATAACAGATAGTATCATTCCCATTGCATAGAAAGAAAAATTGGGGCTTTAAGGAATTTAAGCAACTTGTCCAAGGCACACTGTTAGTCAATATCACATCCTAAACTTCCACGGAAGTCTACTTCTAGACAAGAGCTTCTTCCAGTCAAAGTACTTTTTATAATTCCCTAAGCCACATACGTATCTGAGAATCTGACCAAGCTCGTGGTCCCTTCCTCTGTCCTTTTTGATGATTGTGTCATCTCCCTGGGCTTTGTCAGTTATTACATACACCTCACCCCAAATGTCTGCATCCTGAGTTTGATCACAAAAATGGACGCTTGATCTAGCAGCAACTCAAAACCCTGCTTAACTTTCTGCCTTGCACTAACCTGCACCCATCCACCTTCTCTATGCTCAAACCAGCACTTTAAATAATGAAGTCAGGAGCCATTATTTAACAAGACCCTTTCAGGCTAGAGTAACACCTTTTTTCCTCTTTCTTATTCCCAAGATTGTCTATGTAGGGTAGGCTTCCACATTTGATATGAAACATATCAGTTAAGGACTGTGTACAGTACTTTAGGAGGTAAGAACTCATGTTTACTGAAGGTCTGATCATTCAATTCTCCATCATCTTATGTAAATCAGAAGACATAAACCTCATTTTTCCAGTTCCAGTTTGATATGCACCATTGACATTATAGCTAGAAGGATCTACTTTGATATGCACTGTTTACAGCCAGAACTGCCTATATAATAAAACATATGAGAAAAGCTGCAATGTCAGAATCCAACCTTTCTGTGAGGTGTAATGCTCTAAAAATTCTTTTGGAGATAATTATGATGACTGAACATGCATGGATATGAGATACACACAATCGTGATCACCTTTGACCAGTGCCTCCTCAATGTGGTCCCAGTATTTGGAGAGTGCAGTGGGGCTCAACTCTGTTTGAATGGCTATTCACATGTTACAGACAATAGAAGGTATCCACACTTGCAGTGATACAATGCTTGGCTATTTCCTAATGTCATGCATTTCCTTATAGGTCTTCTGAGGGTCTTCTATACTTATAAAGTCCTCAGTTTACCACTTCTTGTTACGCTTAAGTATTATGGAAGAACATCCTAGGAAGAACATACAAGGAGGCATCAGACTGGTATGTTCAGTGAACTAAGCACAACGTCTGAAGTCTCCTCAGTTTTTTAGTGGACACTAAAGTTGGTGGTGATGGTATTCCTTGTACCAGATCACAGAAAACTCTATCAGGAGCAACCTAAGCCAGATTAAGAGTTAATAGGAAAGAAGCCAGATCTCTATAGCTTATTGGATTACTGTCCAAATAAATTACAGATGTAGTTAATTACATTATTCCTCTAGGGACTAAGATCTTCCACATGGTGTTGTAAAATCATTTTTTTTTCAGTAGCAGAACCTTTTCTTCACATATTACCTCAAACCCATTTTGTAATTTGGTTATTTAGTTTGTTTTGCTTGTAGGTAAAATCTGTTAGTGATATATTATCTCAATGTTTATCAAATAAAGTTTTAATTATTCTTTTATTTTTGAAGGATAGTTTTTCCAGATATAAATACTGGGTTGACAGCCTTTTTATTTAATCATTTTGAATATGCCATCCCAATGACATCTTGGCCTCCATGGTTTCTGATGAGAAGTCAGCTATTATATTTTTGAGGATACCTTGTATATGATGAGTCACTTCTCTCTTGCAGCTTTTAAGATTTTTTCTTTGCCCTTGCTTTTTGACAGTTTGACTATGATGCACTCAGCTGTGACTCTCTGTGTTAATCCTAATTGGAGTTCGTTGAGCTTCTGGGATGTGTAGGTTAATGTTTTTCACCAAATTTCATAATTTTGGTGATGATGTCTTCAACGTTCTTTCTTTCTCACTTCTCTCCTCTCCTAGAATCTTATGCCTATGTTGGTGCTCTTGATGTTGTTCCATAGGTTCAAGTTGCTCTATTTATTTTTATTCATCTTTTTTCTGTTTCTCAGACTGTATAATATCAATTGACCTATCTATATCTTGCTCACTCCTTTTTCCTGCTAGTTCAAACCTGCCGTTGAGCTCCTTTGTGAAAATTTTCTTTTTAGTGGTACTTCTCTTCATAATTTCGATATTTTTCAAATAATTTTCATATCTTTATTGATATTCTCTACTTGGGAAGACATAGTTTTCATACTTTCTTTTAGTTCTTTATACATGGTTTCCTTTAGTTCATTGAACATATTTAAAATGGCTGATTTAGATTCTTTGTTTACTAAGTTTAATATTCATGCTTCCAGAAAAAGTTTCTATTGATTGTAGGATGTTTTTCTGTGTATAGGCCATAATTATCTATTTTTTTTTTGCATTCCCATAATTTTTGTTAAAAACTGGACATTTTAAATAATATAATGAAGCAATTCTGGCAATGAGGTATCCCTTACTACAGGTATGGCAAACATAAGTAATTACTGCTCATAGATGTTTAATGTCCTAATTACCCAGAATCTTCTATTATAACAGATTATATTGTAAAAGGGAATTAAGTTTGCTTATGCAATCAACTTTGCTAATATGCTGACCTTACAATAGGGAGATTATCCTGGATTAACTGAGTGGCCCAATGTAATTACAAGGTTGTGTAAAAGTGGAAGAGGAAATCAGAAGAGATAACCTAAGAGATGGTAGCATGACAAAAGACTGGGGCCACACAAGGAATGTAGGTGGAATCTAGAAACTGGAAAATGTAAGAAAAAAAGATTCCATCCTAAGACATCCAGAAAGAACATATTCTTGCTGATAACTTGATTTTGGTCAGCTAAGACCCATTTTAGAATGAGTCTTTCCAGAACTATAAAATAATAAATTTGTGTTGCTTTCCAGAACTATATAATAATAAATTTGTGTTGTCCTAAGCCACTAAGTTTGTGTGAATTAATAACATCAGCAGGCTGTTAATGTACTAGGATTTCTTCTTGTTGCTAGTTTGTTTTTGTTGTTGTTTGTTTAATGACTTTACTGAACCAATTCTGTAGTCTGTATTTTTTGTCATGTACAGCAAATTCTCCACTCAGTTAGCTTAGTAGTCAATGATAAAGTAGGGATTTCCTTAAATGCCTTGAACCATTAAGTCTCCCAGCCTTTACCAAGAAGCTCTGTGTATGTGTTGAGATATACCTTCAGTGCTCCAGCAGGCAGTTTACAATTCTGCCTTTGCCTTCATTTCCTACTTGTGCAAAACCACAAGTGAGAGATTAGGGCCTTTTCATGTCTTTCTTGAATATGTCCAAAGCCTTGGACATATGCATGGCCTTCTAAATTCCCAAGAATATGTTGTAGGTTTTCCAAGCCCCATATGAAACCCTCATTCTCCAGTTTTTTTCTTTTAATTTTTTTTGTAACCTCTTATTAGCCCTAACTTCTTCTAAGGCAGCTGTTATGTTAAACACTTGCCTCTGATGTTTTTGACAAATGCCTTGGCAATAGAGTTTTTCAGAGTGATCTCTGAGTCATGTCAAATAAATATAAACCTTGAGCATGAAGCTTTTCAGTGAGTTTCCAGACAGGTCAAATTGTAGTAATTCTCTGGGTGAAGCTTTTGGGGATCTCCAAATGCATCCTCCACTCCCACCCCACATTTGCTGCTAGGTTGCTGGTTTTCACAGGTACTATAGCACTGGGGCTATTCATTTCCAAGGATACCATGAAGGTAAAGAGTGGGGGATATAACAAGGGCAAGTTAAAACACCATGAAGTTAACATTTCTTGTTGAGATTCAACATTTTTCTTGAATAAGCACTTCTCAGTTATTGCAAATATTTAGTTAATTTCCAGTTTTGAAAATTTTGTTTGACATATTTTACCAGTGCTCTTGTAGCTGCTATAGGGAAGATTTTTTTTTCTTGTCATTTCAGATGGCCCTGTCTTTTCTAATTTAGGTGGAGATTTTCTTGGTTCTAGGTATTGTAAATGATTTTTTATTGAAACCTGGGCATTTTGGCTGTTATGACACTATGGACCTTATTTAAATCGTTTTTCTCCCATGCTGTCAGGAAAAGAGGGGTACTTCCTCATTTCTTCTAGATGGGAGTAGAATTCCAGATTCTCCACTTGACCTCTATGAATATCCAGTGGTAGAGGCTCATTCTTACTGCTGAATGTAGGTAGGAGTTGATGCTGTTTCTTGTAAAGAAGTAGATAGTTTTCATAGCCCTACATATTAGTAAAAACTTTCCCAGAAAGAACACTCCAGGCCCAGAATTCTACCAAACATTTAAGGAAGTAATAACACCAATTTTCCACAATCTACTCCAATAAAAGAACCAGAGGAAACACTTTCCTACCATTCTGTAATGTGAGCAGTACTCTGATACAAAAATAAAACAAAACAAAGTTTACAAGAAGACTACATCAATATATATTGTGAATATAGATACAAAAATCTTTACTAATATTTTAGCAAATCATATATATGTGTGCATGTATGTATATATATATTAATATATTATATATATACATACACACACAAATGATATGTTATGTTTATTTTATTTATTTGAGACAAGGTCTTGCCTTGTCACCCAGGCTGGAATGCAGTGGCATGAACACAGCTCACTGCAGCCTCAACCTCCTGGGGTCAAGTGATCTTCCTGCTTCCACCTTCTGAGTAGCTAAGACTACAGACATGTACCACCATGCCCAGCTAATTGCTTTAAAATTTTTGGTAAGATGGGGTTTCACTTTGTTGCCGAGACTCGTCTTGAACTCCTTGGTTCAAACAGTCCTCCTGCCTTGGCCTCCCAAAGTGCTGGGATTACAGGCATGAGCCACTGCCCCTGGCCCAATAATATGGTAGGTTATAACCACATGGGGTTTATCCCAGGCATGCAAGTTTGGTTTAATATTGGAAAACTGATCAGTAGCATTCATCATATTAACAGTCTAAAAAGTACAGTCTATATGATCATCTCATTTACTGCAGAAACAACATTATACAAAATCCAAATGTTCACGATAAAACCTCTCAACAAACTAGGAATAGAACGAAACTTCTTCTTGGTAAAGGGCACCTACAAAATACCTATAAGTACCATCATACTTAATGGTGAAAGACAGTGCTTCCCCTCAAGACTGAGACTAAGCCAAGGAAATCTTTTCTCAAAACTCCCATTTGAATTTTTACCATAGATGCTAACTAATGTAATAAGTCAAGTAAAAAAGGGAATACAGATTTTTTTAAGTAGAAAAACTATTTTTCTACTTTTAACATGTTTTAGACAACATGATTGCATATGTATATAAAAAAGATACTAGAACTAAAAATTAGTTTAGCAGGGTTGAAGAATACAAGGTCAACATGCATAACTCAATTGCATTTCTATATACCGGCAACTAATAATCTGAAAGTTAATAATATAAAAATACCATTTACAACAGCATCGCAAAACCAGAAATACTTTGGGATAAGTTTGATAAAATATGTACTCTGAGAACAAAACAACATTGCTAAGAGACCTAATTAAAGAAGACCTAAATTGATTTGAGAGTCGTATTGTTTTCTTGCTAGGAGGCTTTTTTTTTTTTTTGGTAGCCATTGACAAGCTGATTCTAAATTTTATGCACAGAAATTATAAAACATTAGTGAGATGTATAAAAGAAAAACTAAGTAGGTAGAGAAATATACTACATACACTGGAAGGCTCAATGTTGTTAAGATATCATTTATTCCCAAATGTATCTATACTGTCAACACAACCTAGGTGAAAATATTAGCAGGTTATTTTGTTGAAATTTATAAGACTGCTAAAATTTACTTGTAAATTGTATGGATCTCTAACTGACAAAACAATTTTGAAAACAAGAACAAACTTCAAAGCCTTAAACTACCAGATTTCAAGACTTATTATAAAGCTACAATCAAGACAGTGTGATATTGATGTAAAGAAAGACATGTAGAACAGTGGAACAGAAAAGAAAGTTGAGAACTAGATCTAGAAATAGTAAGATCAGATCAAATTATCAACCATGCAAATAAAAGAATCACTTGGGGCAGGGACTTAGAGTCAGTGCTATAAAAGCACAGTCAAGTTGTACATTCCCAAAGTACTTTGGTATGTTTATTTTGCACATAAAATTGACAAATGAATTTAATCTGCTTGTTTCTATGCAATATGTAGCCCTAATTTGCAACATGTCTTTTTAAAGAATCTTCAATTATGGCTTTAGTAGATGTCCAGCCTAAGACAGTAAAGAGTGATACAAACTAATTCAAATTAATGATTTAAACCAATTCAAAGTATTGGCAATAATATTAAAATAAGCTTAGTTAAAGAAGTATCTGACGACTGTTATATTTTAAAATTTTGCTGAGATTTAGCATTTTTTCAAGAGATTAATTGCCTAAACGGTAATATTTATATCAAGTTAAAGATGTCAGTTTAGGCTTCCCCAATGAGAGTTAAATGCCAACTGAATAATTTTGAATCCTCTCTGTCTGGAACTGTGCTTAGCTAGTCAAACCAAAAAAGATTATGTTTCACTGTACATATAATTCAAATTGATAGCTTAATATGACTCTGGCTGATGAGCACCATTTCAATACCATCTCACTTGTATATATGATAATTTGAGACAAGAAATTATAATTTCTAAACACTATTCTAACTTTCTGAGATTAAGACTAAAGAATGTGAACAGCATTTTTATTTTCCATTAACTGTAATTTGGAGTCTCCATTGGGTCACTTGGGTTATAATAATTACATCTGGTTTGCCACAATTGTGTAATCTTAAAACATCTAAAATTTAAAGAATAGACAATAGAGTGAGTATCCTTAAAATGGGGAGTTGCTGTCTACCAGTTATATAGTATCAGTTACACAAGATGAATACATTCTGAACATCTGCTGTACGACATTGTGCCTACAGTTAACAATACTCTATTGTGCACTTAAAATGTGTCAAGGGGATAATCTCATGTTTAGTGTTCTTAACACACACACAGACACACAGGCACACACACAAACACACATGCACACACACACACACACACACACACACACACACACACACACACGAGGGGGAGGAAAAGCATCTGTAACACCAAGAATGAGTCTCCAAAATAGAATCACCCTTTGTTTGGAGAGAAAAATGCTTTAGGTAACTTCTTGCTAACTGGAATTGTCCTCTACCCAGTGATATATAAATTATGACCTGAATATTTAGAAAAATTCTGATATCCAACATTCTTCCCCCTGTCCATACACAAGGTAGAAAATTACCTGGAAATTTTATTAGTATGTCTTTCACATTCAGAGATAGCATAAAAATATTTGGCAGCTCATATGTCCTAACTTTAGATTTACATTTATTTATTAGAGTTAGCACTGAAGAACAAGTTACTTTACATCATCACACAGATATCTTTGATACCTGTCTCAGCTTCTGTGGCAGAAATTGACTTCCCATTAAAATTGCCTGACAAAATACAGAATACCTTGTTAAATTGAATTTTAGCTATATGGTGAATATTTTAGCATAATTATATCCTGATTATCACAAGAAGCATATTTATACTATAAAATAGTTGTTTATCTCTGTCAATTTGGGTTGACAACTTGTGAAGCATTAAGATGATAAATATAATGATTGAGTAGGTTCTACTTACCACTCTCTACTACCTAACACATTTAGCCTGTGATATAATTGTGATCGTGTCTACAGTGGGATGGAGTAAACAGGAAGACATATTTGAATAAGTTAACAAGAATGAAATTCAGAGAAATAAAGAAATTAAAAATATGAAAGAGAAATTAAATGATATGGAGAATATGGTATGCAGGTTGTACACTCATCAAATTGCAATGTCAGAAATAGATAATAGAAAGAGTAAGAAATAGGTGGTATTAAAAATATAAAGGCTAGGGGGGGCAGAGCAAGATGGCTGAATAGGAAAGCTCCAGTCTCCAGCTCCCAGTGCGAGTGACACAGAAGACACGTGATTTCTGCATTTTCAACTGGGTTCATCTCACAAGGAAGTACCGGACAATCGGTGCTGGTCAACTGCTGCAGCCCGACCAGCGAGAGTTGAAGCAGGGCAATGCATCGCCTCACCTGGGAAGCGCAAGGGGGAAGGGAATTCCTTTTCCTAGCCAGGGGAACTGAGACACACAACACCTGGAAAATTCGGTAACTCCCACCCCAATACTGCGCTTTACCAAGGGTCTTAGCAAATGGCACATGAGGAGATTATATCCCACACCTGGCTGGGAGGGTCCCATGCCCGTGGAGCCTCCCTCATTGCTAGCACAGCAGTCTGTGATCTAATGGCAAGGCAGCAGCGAGGCTGGGGGAGTGGCACCCACCATTGCTGAGGCTTAAGTAGGTAAACAAAGCCACTAGGAAGCTCGAACTGGGTGGAGCCCACAGTAGCTCAAGGAGGCCTGCCTGGCTCTGTTGACTCCACCTCTGGGGACAGGGCACAGCCAAACAAAAGAAAAGGCAGCAGAAACCTCTGCAGATGCGGGCGACCCTGTCTGACAGCTTTGAAGAGAGCAGTGGATCTCCCAACACGGAGGTTGAGATCTGAGAAGGGACAGACTGCCTGCCCAAGTGGGTTCCTGACCCCTGAATAGCCTAACTGGGAGACATCCCCCACCAGGGGCAGACTGACACCCCATACCTCACATGACAGGGTACACCCCTGAGATGAAGCTTCCAAAGCAAGAATCAGACAGGTACACTCGCTGTTCAGCAATAATGTATCTTCTGCAGCCTCTGCTGCTGATACCCAGGGAAACAGGGTCTGGAGTAGACCTCAAGCAATCTCCAACAGATCTACAGCTGAGGGTCCTGACTGTTAGAAGGAAAACTAACAAACAGGAAGGACACCCACACCAAAACCCCATCAATACATCACCATCATCAGATAAAACCACAAAGATAGGGAAAAAGCAGGGCAAAAAAGCTGGAAATTAAAAAAAAAAAAAAAAAAAAAAAAAAGAGCGCATCTCCCCCTCCAAAGGAACACAGCTCATTGCCAGCAACGGATCAAAGCTGGACGGAGAATAACTTTGATGAGTGGAGAGAAGGCTTCAGTCCATCAAACTTCTCAGAGCTAAAGGAAGAATTACATACCCAGTGCAAAGAAACTAAAAATCTTGAAAAAAAAAATGGAGGAATGGATAACAAGAATAATAGATGCAGAGAAGGCCATAAACAAACTGACAGAGATAAAAACCATGACACGAGAAATACGTGACAAATATACAAGCTTCAGTAACTGACTCAATCAACTGGAAGAAAGAGTATCAGCAATCGAGGATCAAATGACTGAAATGAAGTGAGAAGAAAAGTCTAAAGAAAAAAGAGGAAAAAGAAATGAACAAAACTTTCAAGAAGTATGGGATTATGTGAAAAGACCAAATCTACATCTGATTGGAGTGCCTGAAAGTGAGGGGGAAAATGGAACCAAGTTGGAAAACACTCTTCAGGATATCATCCAGGAGAACTTCCCCAACCTAGTAAGGCAGGCCAACATTCAAATTCAGGAAATACAGAGAATGCCACAAAGATACACCTTGAGAAGAGCAACTCCAAGACACATAATTGTCAGATTCACCAAAGTTGAAATGAAGAAAAAACTGTTAAGGGCAGCCTGAGAGAAAGTTCAGGTTACCCACAAAGGGAAGCCCATCAGACTAACAGCAGATCTATCGGCAGAAACTCTACAAGCCAGAAGAGAGTGGGGGCCAATATTCAACATTCTTAAAGAAAAGAATTTTAAACCCAGAATTTCATATCAAACCAAACTAAGTTTCATAAGTGAAGGAGAAATAAAATCCTTTACAGAAAAGCAAATGCTTAGAGATTTTGTCACCACCAGGCCTGCCTCACAAGAGACCCTGAAGGAAGCACTAAACATGGAAAGGAAGAACTGGTAGCAGCCATTGCAAAAACATGCCAAAATGTAAAGACCATCGATGCTAGGAAGAAACTGCATCAACTAACAAGCAAAATAACCAGTTAATATCATAATGGCAGGATCAAGTTCACACATAACAATATTAACTTTAAATGTAAATGGACTAAATGCTCCAATTAAAAGACACAGACTGGCAAACTGGATAAAGAGTCAAGACCCATCAGTTTGCTGTATTCAGGAGACCCATCTCACACGCAGAGACATACATAGGCTCAAAATAAAGGGATGGATTAAGATTTACCAAGCAAATGGAGAACAAAAAAAAGCAGGGGTTGCAATACTAGTCTCTGATAAAACAGACTTTAAACCATCAAAGATCAAAAGACACAAAGAAGGCCATTACATAATGGTAAAGGGATCAATTCAACAGGAAGAGCTAACTACCCTGAATATATATGCACCCAATACAAGAGCACCCAGATTCACAAAGCAAGTCATTAGAGGCTTACAAAGAGACTTAGACTCCCATAAAATACTAATGGGAGACTTCAACACTCCACTGTCAACATTAGACAGATCAACGAGACAGAAAGTTAACAAGGATATCCAGGAATTGAACTCACCTCTGCAGCAAGCAGACCTAATAGCAATCTACAGAACTCTCCACCCCAAATCGATAGAATATACATACTTCTCAGCACCACATCACACTTATTCCAAAATTGACCACATAATTGGAAGTAAAGCACTCCTCAGCAAATGTACAAGAACAGAAATTATAACAAACTGTCTCTCAAACCACAGTGCAATCAAACGAGAACTCAGGACTAAGAAACTCAATCAAAACCACTCAACTACATGGAAACTGAATAACCTGCTCCTGAATGACTACTGGGTACATAACGAAATGAAGGCAGAAATAAAGATGTTCTTTGAAACCAATGAGAACAAAGATACAACATACCAGAATCTCTGGGACACACTTAAAGCAGTGTGTAGAGGGAAATTTAGAGCACTAAATACCCACAAGAGAAAGCTGGAAAGATCTAAAATTGACACTCTAACATCACAATTAAAAGAACTAGAGAAGCAAGAGCAAACACATTCAAAAGCTAGCAGAAGGCAAGAAATAACTAAGATCAGAGCAAAACTGAAGGAGATAGAGACACAAAAAACCCTCCAAAAAATCAATGAATCCAGGAGTTGGTTTTTTGAAAAGATCAACAAAATTGACAGACCACTAGCAAGACTAATGAAGAAGAAAAGAGAGAAGAATCAAATAGACACAATAAAAAGGATAAAAGGGATATCACCACCGACCCCACAGAAAAACAAACTACCATCAGAGAATACTATAAACACCTCTACGCAAATAAACTAGAAAATCTAGAAGAAATGGATAATTTCCTGGACACTTACACTCTCCCAAGACTAAACCAGGAAAACTCTGAATTCCTGAATAGACCAATGGCAGGCTCTGAAATTGAGGCAATAATTAATAACCTACCAAACAAAAAAAGTCCAGGACCAGATGGATTCACAGCTGAATTCTACCAGAGGTACAAGGAGGAGCTGGTACCATTCCTTCTGTAACTATTCCAATCAATAGAGAAAGAGGGAATCCTCCCTAACTCATTTTATGAGGCCAACATCATCCTGATACCAAAGCCTGGCAGAGACACAACAAAAAAAGAGAATTTTAGACCAATATCCCTGATGAACATTGATGCAAAAATCCTCAATAAAATACTGGCAAACCGAATCCAGCAACACATCAAAAAGCTTCTCCACCATGATCAAGTGGGCTTCATCCCTGGGATGCAAGGTTGGTTCAACATATGCAAATCAATAAACGTAAGCCAGCATATAAACAGAACCAAAGACAAAAACCACATGATTATCTCAATAGATGCAGAAAAGGCCTTTGACAAAATTCAACAGCCCTTCATGCTATAAACGCTCAATAAATTCGGTATTGATGGAACGTATCTCAAAATAATAACAGCTATTTATGACAAACCCACAGCCAATATCATACTGAATGGGCAAAAACTGGAAAAATTCCCTTTGAAAACTGGCACAAGACAGGGATGCCCTCTCTCACCACTCCTATTCAACATAGTGTTGGAAGTTCTGCCTAGGGCAATCAGGCAAGAGAAAGAAATCAAGGGTATTCAGTTAGGAGAAGAAGAAGTCAAATTGTCCCTGTTTGCAGATGACATGATTGTCTATTTAGAAAACTCCATTGTCTCAGCCCAAAATCTCCTTAAGCTGATAAGCAACTTCAGCAAAGTCTCAGGATACAAAATAAATGTGCAAAAATCACAAGCATTCTTATTCACCAGTAACACACAAACAGAGAGCCAAATCATGAATGAACTTCCATTCACAATTGCTTCAAAGAGAATAAAGTACTTAGGAATCCAACTTACAAGGGATGTAAAGGACCACTTCAAGGAGAACTACAAACCACTGCTCAGTGAAATAAAAAAGGACACAAACAAATGGAAGAACATACCATGCTCAGGGATAGGAAGAATCAATATCGTGAAAATGGCCATACTGCCTAAGGTAATTTATAGATTCAATGCCATCCCCATCAAGCTACCAATGAGCTTCTTCACAGAATTGGAAAGAACTGCTTTAAAGTTCATTTGGAACCAAAAAAGACCACGCATTGCCAAGACAATCCTAAGTCAAAAGAACAAAGCTGGAGGCATCACGCTACGTGACTTCAAACTATACTACAAGGCTACAGCAACCAAAACAGCATGGTACTGGTACCAAAACAGAGATATAGACCAATGAAACAGAACAGAGTCCTCAGAAATAACACCACACATCTACAGCCATCTGATCTTTGACAAACCTGAGAGAAACAAGAAATGGGGAAAGGATTCCCTATTTAATAAATGGTGCTGGGAAAATTGGCTAGCCATAAGTAGAAAGCTGAAACTGGATCCTTTCCTTACTCCTTATACGAAAATTAATTCAAGATGGATTAGAGACTTAAATGTTAGACCTAATACCATAAAAACCATAGAAGAAAACCTAGGTAATACCATTCAGGGCATAGGCATGGGCAAGCACTTCATGTCTAAAACACCAAAAGCAATGGTAACGAAAGCCAAAATTGACAAATGGGATCTAATTAAACTAAAGAGCTTCTGCACAGCAAAAGGAACTACCATCTGAGTGAACAGGCAACCTACAGAATGGGAGAAGAGTTTTACAATCTACTCATCTGACAAAGGGCTAATATCCAGAACCTACAAAGAACTCAATCAAATTTAAAAGAAAAAAACAACCCCATCAAAAAGTGGGCAAAGGATATGAACAGACATTTCTCAAAAGAAGACATTTATGCAGCCAACAGACACATGAAAAAATGCTCATCATCACTGGCCATCAGAGAAATGCAAATCAAAACCACAATGAGATACCATCTCACACCAGTTAGAATGGCAATCATTAAAAAGTCAGGAAACAACAGGTGCTGGAGAGGATGTGGAGAAATAGGAACACTTTTACACTGTTGGTGGGATTGGAAACTAGTTCAACCATTATGGAAAACAGTATGGCGATTCCTCAAGGATCTAGAACTAGAAGTACCATATGACCCAGCCATCCCATTACTGGGGATATACCCAAAGGATTATAAATCATGCTGCTATAAAGACACATGCACACGTATGTTTCCTGCGGCACTATTCACAATAGCAAAGACTTGGAATCAACCCAAATGTCCATCAGTGACAGACTGGATTAAGAAAATGTGGCACATATACACCATGGAATACTATGCAGCCATAAAAAAGGATGAGTTTGTGTCCTTTGTAGGACATGGATTCAGCTGGAAACCATCATTCTCAGCAAACTATCGCAAGAACAGAAAACGAAACACTGCATGTTCTCACTCATAGGTGGGAACTGAACAATGAGATCACTTGGACTCGGGAAGGGGAACATCACACACCAGGGCCTATCATGTGGAGGTGGGAGGGGGGAGGGATTGCCCTGGGAGTTATACCTGATGTAAATGACGAGTTGATGAGTGCTGACGAGTTGATGGGTGCAGCATACCAACATGGCACAAGTATACATTTAACAAACCTGCACGTTATGCACATGTACCCTAGAACTTAAAGTATAATAATAATTTTAAAAAAAGAAAAAACAAAAAAAAATATGTAAAGGCTGAGAATATTTCAGGAATTATGAAAGAAATAAATCCTCAGATTCAGGAAGTCCAGTGAACCCCACATAGAATATGTAAAACTAAATTCACACCTAGACATATTATAATAAAACTACAGAAACCCAAAAACAAAGATATGTTCTAAGAAGCAAAAGAATATGTAATTATCTACAGAAGAATTACATTTAACCTCTTAGATGACATCCCAATAGGATCAGTAAAATCTAGAAGACACTATAACATCTACACAGTGATAAAAAGAAATAAGGATTTGGGACAAGATGACTGACTAGGAGCAGCTAAGGTGCATGCCCCTCACAGAAAGAAACAAAAGGGGCAAGTAAATATAGCAAATTCAACTGAAAAATCCAGTTACTCACATTGGGACTAATCAAGGAAACAACTCGACCCACAGAGAAAGGAGAGAAGCAAGACAGGACAACAGCCCACCTGGGAGTGACACAGAGCCAGGAGAACCTCCCTAACCCAGGGAAGCAGTGAGTGAATGATTGTCCCCAGGAAACCATGCTTCTGTCACTGATCTTTGCAACCCTTTGGTTGGGAGACCCTCTTATGAAGACACCCCACCAGGACCTTCAGTCTGACACTCAGTGTGAAATCTCGGCAGGGCAGCTACTCAGGCATGCATGGAGGCCCAGGAGCTTTACATACTCCAGCTCCAGGCTTACTGGCAAAAGTGACTGCAACTCAGGCAAGGCAGGGGGTTGAACCTCCACACATACCTCTAGGAAGGGGGCTGAGTAGCAATGGTCTGTGGGCCCCACTTCCACTGAGCCTCACAGGATAAGACCCACTGGCTTGGAATTCCAGCCAGTGTTGCCCATACCTGGGACAGAGTTCCCAGGGGAAGGGGCAGGCCACCATCTTTGTTGTTTGGGTAACTCAGCCATTCCAGCCTGCAGGCTTTGGAGAGTCCAACCAGGAGCAGAAGGGATCCCTAACCACAGCACAGCTGCTCTACCAAAACGTGGCCAAACTGCTTCTTTAATCAGGTCTCTGATCCGTTCCTCCTCGCTGGGCAGGACATGCAATCTGGGCTTCCAGCCACTCCCACTGGTGTTCTTTGACTGATAGAGATTGGAATCCTCCCTGGGAAAGAGTTTCCTGGAGGAAGGGGTGGACTGCCATCTTTGCTGTTTCAGCAACTAAGGTGTTTCAACCAGCAGCCTTGGGAGAGTTCAAACCAAAAGAGGGTGGAAGCAGTATTCTGGCACAGCACACCTGCCCTATAAAAGTATGGCCAGACTGCTTCTTTAAGCAGGTATCCTATCCCATTCCTCATGACTGGGTGAGACCCCAAAATAGCATCTCCAACCACCTCCTACAGGTGCATTTGGGCTGGCAACAGTTCTGTACCTTCCTGGGACAGAGGTCCTAGAGCAGGGGGCAGGCTGCCATCTTTGCTGTTTCTCATCCAAAGGTCAGCAACCTCATAGACTGAAGGTAGATAAGCCCACACAAATGAGAAAGAATTAGTGCAAGAATGCTAAAATTTCAAAAAGCCAGAGTGCCCTATTTCCTCCAAATGACTGCACCACCTGTCTAGCAAGGGTTCAGACCAGGCTGAGGCTGAGATGGCTGAAATGACAGAAGTAGAAATCAGAATATGAATAGGAACAAAGTTCACTGAGCTAAAGGGGTATATTGTAACTCAATGCATAGAAGCTAAAAATCATGATAAAACACAGCAGGGGCTGACAGACAAGATAGCCATGATAGAGAAGAATGTGACTGACCTGGTAGAGCTGAAAAACACATTGGAAGAATGTCATAGTGCAATCATAAGTATTAACAGCAGGCTAGATCAAACAGTGGAAAGAATCTCAGAGTTTGAAGACTGCATTTCTGAAATAAGACAGGCAAACAAGTATAGAGAAAACAGAATGAAAAGAAATAAAGAAAACCTCTTAGAAATAAGGGATTATGAAAAGAGTGTGAATCTAAAACTCATTGGTGTATCTGAAAGAGATTGGAGAAATGGAATCAATTTGGGAAACATATTTCAGGTTTTATGCATGAAAACCTCCCCAACCAAGGAAGACAGGCCAACATCGAAATTCAGGAAATGCAGAGAACCCCAGTAAAATACTCTATGAGATTATCATCCCCAAGACATAATTTTCAAGTTCTCCAAAGTTGAAATGAAAAAAAAAATTGTTAAAGGCAGCTAGAGAGAAATGCCAGGTTACCTACTAAGGGAAGCCCATCAGAAGAACAATGTACCTCTCAGCTGAAGCTCTATAAACCAGAAGAGATTAGAGGCCAACATTTAACATTCTTAAAGGAAAGAAATTCCAATGCTGAATTTTGTAGCCAGCCACACCAAACTTCATAAGCAAAGGAGAAATAAGATATTTTTTTCACAGAAAAGCAAATGCTGAGACCTGCCTTACAAGAGCTTCTGAAAGAAGCACTAAATATGAAAAAGAAAGACTGTTACAAGCCACTACAAAAACACAATGTACTTCAGACCAGTGACACTATAAAGCAACCATATAAAAAGTCTGCAAAATAACCAGCTGACATGATGACAGGATCAAATCCACACATATCAACACTGACCTTAAATATAAATGGGCTAAATGCTCCAATTAAAATACACAGAGTGACAAGCTGGATAAAGAACCAAGACCCATTTGTATGCTATCTTCAAGAGACCCATCTCGGATGCAATGACACACATAGGCTCAAAATAAAGGGATGGAGGAAAATCTACCAAGCAAATGAAAAACAGAAAAAAATCAAGGGTTGCAATCCTAGTTTCTAACAAAACACAATTTAAACCAACAAAGATCAAAAAAGCCAAACATGGGCATTACATAATGGTAAAGGGTTCAATTCAACAAGAAGAGCTAACAATCTTAAATATATATGCACCCAACACAGGAACACCCAGTGAAGGGGTGGCCTGCCCCTCCACACCTGTGGGCATTTCTTGTTAGGTGGAATGAGAGACTTGAGAAAAGAAATGAGACACAGAGACAAAGTATAGAGAAAGAAAAAGTGGGCCCAGGGGACTGGTGCTCAGCATACAGAAGACCCACGCCGGCACAGGTATCTGAGTTCCCTCAGTATTTATTGATCATTATCTTTGCCATCTTAGAAAAAGGGAAGTGGCAGGATAATAGGATCATTGTAGGGAGAAAGTCAGCAGTAAGACATATGAATAAAGATCTCTGTGACATAAGTTTAAGGAAAAGTACTGTGCCTTGATATGCATATGTAAACATCTCCATAAACCTTTTTAGTGCATAAAGAGCAGCATTGCGCTAGCAAGTCCCACCTTTTGCCCTAAGGCAGTTCTCTCCTTTCTCAGTAAACAGAACATACAATCGGGTTTTACACCGAGATGTTCCATTGCCCAGGGACGGGCAGGAGACAGATGCTTTTCTCTATCTCAACTGCCAAGAGGCCTTCTTTCCTTTTTTTACTAGTCCTCCTCAGCACAGACCCTTCATGAGTGTCAGGCTGGGGGACGATCAGGTCTTTCCCTTCCCACGAGGCCATATTTCAGACTATCACATGGGGAGAAACCTTGGACAATACCTAACTTACCTAGGCAGAGGTCCCTGTGACCTTTGGCAGTGTACGTGTCCCTGGGTACTTGAGATTAAGAGAATGGTGATGACTTTTCACAAGCTTACTGCCTTCAGGCACTTGTTTAACAAAGCACACCCTGCACAGCCCAAAATCCTTTAAACCTTGAGTCACCATAGCACATGTCTCTTGCAAGGACAAGGTTGGGGGTAGGGTCACAGATCAACAGCATCTCAAATACAGAACAAGATGGAGTCTCTTATGTTTACTTCTTTCTACATAGACACAGGAACAGTCTGATCTCTCTTTCTTTTCCCCACACCCAGATTCATAAAACAAGTTGTTAGAGGCCTTCAAAAAGACTTAGACTTCCATGCAATAATAATGGGAGATTTTAACACCTCATTCACAATACTAGGCAGATCATCGAGACAGAAAGTTAACAAAGATATTTGGGACTGAAGCCCACCTCTAGATCAAGTGAACCTCATAGATATTGACAAAACTCTCCACCCTAGACAAGAGAGTACACATTCTTCTCATCAACATAGAAGCACGTGATGGGAAGTAAAGCACTCATCATCAAATGCAAAGGAACTGAAATCATAACAAACAGTCTCTCCGACCACAGCACAATCAAATTGGAACTGAAGACTAAGGCATTCACTCAAAACCATGAAATCACATGAAAATTGAATAACCTGCTCCTGAATGACTTCTGGGTAAATAATGAAATTAAGGCAGAAATCAAGAAGTCCTTTGAAACTAATGAGAACAAAGAGACAATGTAGCAGAATCTCTGGGATGCAGCTAAAGCAGTGTTAAGAGGGAAATTTATAGCACTAAAGGCCCACATCAATAAGTTAGAAAGATCTCAAATTGACACCCTAACATGACAACTAAAAGAACTAGAGAACGAAGAGAAAACAAACCCCAGAGCTAGCAAAAGACAAGAAATAACCAAGCTCAGAGCAGAACTGAAGGATATAAAGATATGAAAAACCCTCCAAAAAATCAACAAATCCAGCAGCTGGTTTTTTGAAAAAATCAGTAAAATATATAGACTGCTAGCTAGACAAATATAGGAAAAAAAGAGAAGATTCTAATAAACACAATCAGAAATGTTAAGAAGGATACCACCACCGACCCCAGAGAAATACAAACAACCATCAGAGAATACTATAAACACCTCCATGCAAATAAGCTGGAAAATCTAGAAGAAATGGTTAAATTATTGGACACATACACCTTCCCAAGACTGAACCAGGAAGAAGTTAAATACCTGAATAGACAAATAACAAGTTCTATAATTGAGGCAGTAACAAATAGCCTACCAACCAAAAAAAAGCCCAGGACCAGATGGATTTACAGCTGAATTCTACCAGAGGTACAAAGAGGAGCTGATACCACTTCTTTTGAAACTCTTCCAAACAACTGCAAAGGAGGGACTCCTCCTTAATTCATTTTGTGAGGACAGCATCATCCTAACACCAAAACCTGGCAGAGATACAACAACAACAACAAAAACTTCAGGTCAATATCCCTGATGAACATTGATGCAAAAATTCTAAATATAATACTGGCAAACCAAATACAGCAGCACATCTAAAAGCTTATCCACAATCAAGTCAGCTTCTTCCCTGGGATGCAAGGCTGGTTCAACATACACAAATCAATAAATGTAATTCATCCCATAAACAGAACTAAAGACAAAAACCACATGATTATCTCAATAGATGCAGACAAAGCCTTTGATAAAATTCAACATCCTTTCATGTTAAAAATTCTCAATAAAGTAGGTATTGAAGGAACAAACCTCAAAATAGTAAGAGCCATTTATGACAAACCCACAGCCGGTATCATACTGAATGTGCTAAGGCTGGAAGCATTCCCCTTGAAAACTAACAGAAGACAAGGATGCCCTCTGTCACCACTCTTACTCAATGTAGTACTGGAAGTTCTGGCCAGTATGGTCATGCAAGAGAAAGAAATAAAATGTATTCAAATAGGAAGAGAGGAAGTCAAATACTCTTTATTTGTGATGACTTGATTCTATATCTAGAAAACCCCATTGATTCAGCCCAAAAGCTTCCCCAGCTGATAAGCAACTTCAGCAAAGTCTCAGGATACAAAATCAATGTGCAGAAATCACAAACATTCCTATACACCAACAACAGCCTAGCAGAGAGCCAAATCATGAATGGACTCCCATTCACAATTGCCACAAAGAGAATACAATACCTAGGCATATAGCTAACAAGGGAGGTTAAGGACATCTTCAAGGGGGACTACAAACAACTGCTCAAGGAAATCAGAGAGGATACAAGAAGACTGAAAAACATTCCATGTTTATGAGTAGGTAGAATCGATGTGAAAATGGCCATACTGCCCAAAGCAATATAAAGACTCAATGCTATTCCCATTAAACTACCATTGACATTCTTCACATAATTAGAAAAAGACTATTTTAAAATTCTTATGGAACCAAAAAAGAACTTGTATAGCCAGGACAACCCTAAGCAAAAAGAACAAAGCTGGAAGCATTAAACTACCTGACTTCAAACAATACTATAAGGCTACAGTAACCAAAACATCATGGTACTGGTACAAAAACAGGCACGTAGACTAATGGAACAGAATCAAGAACTCAGAGACAAAACCACACATCTACAACCATCTGATCTTCAACAAACCTTTGACAAAAACAAGCAATGGGGAAAAGATTACCTGTTTAACAAATGATTCTGGAAGAACTGGCTATTCATATACATAAAATTGAAATTGGATCCCTTCCTTACACCTTGTGCAAAAATTAACTCAAGATGGATTAAAGAATTAAATGTAAAACCAAAAACTATAAAAACCCTAGAAGAAAATCTAGTCAATACTATTTAGGACATAGGCATGGGCAAATATTTTTATGATGAAATCACCAAAAGCAATTGCATCAAAAGCAAAAATTGACAAATGGGATCTAATTAAAGAGCTTCTGCACAGAAAAAGAAACTATCATCAGAGTGAACAGACATCCTACACAATGGGAGAAAATTTTTGCAATCTATCCATCTGACAAAGGTCTAATATCCAAAATCTACAAGGAACTTAAACAAATTTTATGAGAAAAAAACAAACAATCCCATTGAAAAGTGGGCAAAAGACATGAACAGAGAATTTTGAGAAGAAGACATACATGCGACCAACAAGCATGTGAAAATAAGCTCAACATCACTGATCATTAGAGAAATGCAAATCAAAACCACAATGAGATACCATCTTATGCCAGTCAGAATGGTGATTATTAAAAAGTCAAGAAACTATAGATGCTGGTGAGGTTGTGGAGGAATAGGAATGTTTTTACACTGTTGGTGGGAATGTAAATTAGTTAAACCATTGTGGAAGACAGCGTGGTGATTCCTCAAAAGATTTAGAACTAGAAATACCATTTGACCCAGCAATCCCATTACTGGGTATATACCCCAAGGAATATAAATCATTATATTATAAAGATACATGCATGCATCTGTTCATTGAAGCACTATTCACAATAGCAAAGATGTGAAATTAACTCAAATGCACATCAATGATAGACTGTATAAAGACAATATGGTACACATACACCATGGAATACTATGCAGTCATAAAAAGGAACAAGATTATGTCTTTTGCAGGGGCAGGGATGAAGCTAGAAACCATTATCCTCAGCAAAGTAATGCAGGAACAGAAAAACAAACACCACATATTCTCAGTGATAAATGGCAGCCGAACAATGAGAACACAAGGACAAAGGGAGGGGAACAGCACACACTGGGGTCTGTCAGGGGAGGGCAGGGGGCGGGGAGAGCATTAGGAAAAAAAAGCTATTGTATGTCGTGCTTAATACCTAGGTGATGGGTTGATAGGTGCAGCAAACCACCATAGTACACATTTACTTACGTAACAAACCTGCATATCCTGCACATATACCCTGGAACGTAAAAAATACAATAAAATAAAAAAAAATACAAAAAGTAGAACCATCATGCAATTCAGCAATTCCTTTACTGGGTATATATCCAAAGGAAATGGAATCAGTATACTGAAGGGATATCAGCACTCCCATGTTCACTGCAGCATTATTCACAATAGTCAAATATGGAATCAAGCTAAGTGTCCATCAATGGATGAGTAGATGAATATAATGTGGCATTTATACACAAGGGAATACTATTCAACCTTAAAAAAGAAGAAAATCCTGCCATTTGTGACCACATAGGTGAACCTGGAGGACATTGTGCTAAGTGAAATAGGCCAGGCACAGAAAGAGAAGTGCCACGTGATTTTACTTACATGTGGAATTTAAAAGAGTTGAGTTGATAGAAGTAGAAAATCGACTGATGATTTCCAAGGACTGGGAAGATGTTGGTCAAATATTACAAAATTTCAGTTAGATAGGAAGAATAAATTCAACAGATCTATTGTACAACATGGTGACATAGTTAACTACAGTTAACTAAACTATACAATAACTATAGTTAACTATTGAAAATTGCTAAGAGCATAGATTTAAGTGCTATCACCACAAAAATGATAAGTATGTGAGGTAATGCATATGTTAACTAGGTTGATTAAGCCATTACATGTATAAATATGTCAAAACATGTTGTATATGATAAGTATATATAATTTTTATTTATCAATTAAGGAGCAAATAGGTAACAATGAAGTATTAATATACACAACAATTGGGATTGATCTCAAGGATGGATTATGTTGAGTGAAAAAAGCCAATCTCAAACGATTACACACTGTATATTCTATTCATATAACATACTCGAATTGACAAAGGTATAGAAATGTAGAATGGATTAGAGGTTATCAGGGCTTAGGGATGTTGGATTCTAGAGAGTAGATGTGGCTGTAAAGGGGTAATTTAATAGTTTTGTATTTTAAGACAGTGATGGTTATTAAAATCTACATATGTGATAATATGAACTATACATATTATATATGTGTAGAACATAGAACTATACACAAACATTGTGTCAATGCCCATTTCTTGGTTTTGATATTGTGCCATAATTATGTAAGATGTTACCAGTTGGGTAAACTTGAAGAAGGTTGTAAAGGATCTCTCTGTATTATCTTTGCAAATTTCACTCTATCTGTAATTATTTCAAAATAAAGTTTTTAGAGCTAATGAATGAAGAAACTATACACACAAAAATAATAAACAGAAGGCTCGTGAAATTATATTGACATCAGACTAAGCTGGCTTTAAGGCAGAAAAACACATAATAAAATTAAAACCTTATAAATAATGCTAAATTAAACAACTGACTCAGAATCTGTATCAATTCTGGATATTTATAAACCAAAGAATATAGCTTCAAAATATACAAAACAGAAACCATCAGACTTATAAGACTTACAAGAAGAAACTGATAAATTGACATTTATATTTTAGAATTTTAACATATCCTCTCCATAATTGCTAGATGAAGCAAACCAATACTAAAGAAAGATAGAGATAAATTAAACAACATAGCAAGGTTTATCTGATAAATGCATGTAAAATAAGACACTGAACAAAAAAATGAGTACATATTAATTCTAGACTAAACAACATTTTTTAAAAGTAAACACATACTATAACACAGAGCAAATATTACCAAAGAGTCATTACCCTCTTTATCACATTGTCTTCCTACAATACAAGTAAATTAGTCGTCAATAACAAAAGATAACCCCCAATGCTTGAAATACTTGGCCATTCAAAGAATAGTTTATAAATAACTTGTGGGTCAAGGGAGAATTCATAGGGGAAATTAGAAAAGGTTTGGAATGAGAATGAAAGCAGTACACATAAAACTTGTGGGATGCAGCTAGAGTGATATTTAAAGTGAAATTTTGAAGACATAAATGTTTGTATTGACAAAGAAGACTGAAAGTAGTAAGCTAAGTAAATAATTCAAGAAATTAAAAAAGAACAAAATAGAAGTAAAAGAAAGGAAACAATAAGATTAACAATCAACAAAACCAAAAGCTGATTATTTGACAAAAATAAAAGTTAATGAGAGAGAGAGAGAGAAAGATCACAAATGAGTAATTATGGCAATCAACAGGGAATGTTAAGTACAGGATAATAGCTTTTAAAAATTCACTTTTAAAAAAGGACCACTGTGCACAATGTTGTTAAACAATACATTAAAACTTACATCAAAAGAACAATATTCTGACTTACCAACAAAAATTAAAATAAAAGAATAAAAAGGGAAAAAAATATGGGGGTGGGGGAAGATGGAAAGTCAGTGGAAGAATCAGGAAGGGGGAGAAAAAGAAAAGAAGAGAGGTTTGAGTTGAAACCTATAGTACAGTAGGACAGACAGTGCCGAACAGAATAGGACTTGAAAAGATACAACATAATACAACAGAATTCACTATTCTCTCTCTCCCTCTATCTCTCTCTCTCTGTCTCTCTCTTTCTCTCTGGTCTCTGAAACATCACTAAAAGTCTCTTACTAAGGAATCTTCTAAAGGGTGAAACTTTGGGATCACTGAGTGTTATTACTTCAGTAAAGTGAAGTACAAAACATTTATTAATTTAACTATGATAAAATTTCAGACAAAACTAACTTTGCAAAATAATGGATACATTATACTACAAGACTGAGTTGTTTAACTGTCAAAACTGTAAATCTACTACAGATCTCATCACATTCTGTCAGATGAAAACCAACAGAGGATTGAAAGTGTTTACTGAAGGCTTCCAAAGGACCTGGAAGGGCCCCATTATGAGGGGCCCTTTGAGATTTTGCCCCATCCCATCACTCTAACCTGTCTCTTGATTCCTCCATCCAATCCATCAGCAAGTCCAGTATGTCCAGTTCCTAAATACATTCCAAAACCATCCACTTTACCTCCACTGGGCCAAGATTATACCTATGCGCCTTCATCTCTCACCTGCAATAGCCTCCTAACTAGTTGTTCTTCTTTCACTACTGACCTTTACAGTCTATTCCTTACCCAACTGCAAGTGTGAAATATTTTAAATGTTGATCAGATTATGTTACTCACATACTCTAAACTTTGTAAGAACCTTCCACTACACTAATAATAACATCCAAACTTGCTACCCCAGACTTCAAGGCACATTCATGATCTGGCCTCTACCTATCACTGTAGTCTCATGTTGTGGCCTCACCTCAAATGTTACATTCCCAAAGAAGCCTTTTATTTTCTTCTTGTTTTAGGCAGTACTCTCTCCCTACAAGTACTCTTTATCACTGTACCCTGGTTAAATTCCTCATAGCATTTACTATGATCTGAAAGTAGTACACACCCACACAGAGTCACTCCTCACTCCCACTAGATTTCTTGTCCTGAGACCATGCATCTTGTCCACTACACTTTAACAAGCCACCCAGAAACTCCAAACACTACTATCCCTCAGAGTTGGCCCAAATTTATCTAACTACAAATTAGAATTTGTTCATATAGATGAACATTCAAATGTAAAATTTAGCAAATTCTGTTCAGTCTACAAAACTTATAACAAAGAAGATGAAAATATCTTACCTGCTAAATATGCGCACCTTGCACACATCACTGATAAAATGAGAGTGATCTGTTTGCCTGTAATATTGAGGTTTCATAATGAAAGGTTGTGGTCGCTTTTTAATTTTCTCAAAACATGAAGAAGCACCTAATGGGATTTTTGACTATACATAAATGGAAGTACATAGCATCCTCAGACACATGTCTACAAGAGGGCTATTATTGTTGCCAGTCACAGAAAATATCTAAACTGTTGGTCTGCCATAAAATCATATTTTCAAAACATGAGATAAGAAGAATGTCATTCTCTTTGAAAATATATTGAAGATAGGAAAGGAGAAAAGGATTAGAGTAAAACAGAAATTTTTATGCTGTTCCTCTAAAACTGAAGATCTTTGAAGAACCTTTAAGAAGTTTGTCAAAAAAAAAAATGCTGGAGACTTGTTGAAGTTGTAAGGACAGATTTTAAAATAATTGGCAATATACTATTACAATAGGGAAAAGCATCCAGCATAAACTGAACACAACTTCAGTTTGTGGAGAGGTACCTGGGTATTAATGAAGAAAAAATGAAAAGTAGAGAGGAAATGTTAGGGACTTGAGCAGAGTACAGGAAAAGGAAAATTATAAAAAGCAAGAAAGGAGGCTGAGGTGCCTACTGAAGCAGATATATCTTAGATCACAACACCCAAGTCCTTTCAAATATCTGGAAAACCTTCCCAAGAATGGTGGGTACAAAAAAGCCGAGACCGTGAAGACTACAATAAAAACTTAACTCTTCAATGCCACGACACCGAAGAATATCTACTAGCATCAACATCATCCAGGAGAATTACCTCACCAAATGAGCGAAGTAAGCCACCAGGGACCATCTTAAAGAAAAAGAGATATGTGACCTTTCAGACAGAAAATTCGAAATAGCCATGTTAAGAAAACTCAAAGAAATTCAAGATAACACAGACAAGGGGTTTAGAATTGTATCAGATAAATTTAACAAAGGGATTGAAGTAATTAAAAAGAAGCAGAAATTCTACAACTGAAAAATGCATCTGGCATACCGAAGAATGCATCATAATCCTTTAATGGCAGAATTCATCAAGCAGAAGAAATAATTAGCGAACTTAAAGACAGGCTGTTTGAAAACTCACAGTCAGAGGAGACAAAGTAAAAAGTAATAAAAACAATGGAGCACACCTATGAGATTTAAAAAATAGCTTTGAAAGAAAAAAATCTAAGAGTTATTGACCTCAAAGAGATAGAGAAAGAGATAGGGATAGAAAGTTTATCCCAAGGGATGCTAATAGAGAACTTCCCAAACCTAAAGAAAGATATCAATATCCAAATACAAGGCAGATTTAACCTAAAAAAAAAGAATATTTTCACTGGATATACTATAGTAAAGTGTTGAAGGAAAAAAAAAATCTATTATCCTAGAATAGTATATCCAGTGAAAACACAAAGCAGGTTTAACCAAAAAAAGACTACCTCAAGGCATTTTATAATCAAATTCCTAAAGATCAAGGATACAGAAAGGACCCTAAAAACACCAAGAGAAAAGCAACAAATTACATACAATGGAGCTCCAATACATCTGACAGCAGACATCTCAGTGGAAACTTTACAGACCAGGATAGAGTAGTGTAACATATTTAAAGTGCTGAAGGAAAAAAAAATCTATTATCCTAGAATAGTATATCCAGTGAAAATATTCTTCGAACATGAAGGAGAAATACTTTCCCAGCAAACAAACAAACAAACAAAAACTTGAGGTACTTCATGAAGACCCAGACTTGTCCCACAAAATGTTAAATGGATTTCTTCAATCTGAAAGAAAAGGGTGTTAACAAGCAATAAAATATCTGAAAGCAAAACACTCATTGGTAATAGAAAGTACACAGACAAACACAGAATATTATAATACTGTAGTTGTATAAGCTACTCATATCTTGAGTACAAAAACTAAAATATGAACCTATCAAAAATTATAACTAAAACATCTTTTCAAAACATGGACAGTATAATAAGATATAAATTGAAACAAGGAAAAGTTTAAAAGTAGAGGGGGAATGAAGTTAAAGTGTACAGTTTTCATTAATTTTCTTTTTGCTTGTTAGTATGTTTATTTGTTTTGCAATCACTGTTGTCATCACTTTAAAATAATGGGTTATAAGATGTTATTTGCAAGCATTATAGTAACTCCAAATCAAAAAACCTACAACATACACCCAAAAATTAAAAGGAAAGAATTAAAACATACCACCAGAGAAAATCACTTTCACAAAAAGGAAGGCAGGAAGGAAGAGAAGACCACAAAACAACCAGAAAACAAATAACCAAATGGCAGAAATCCTTACTCATCAATAATAACATTGAATGGAAATGGACTAAACTCTCCAGTCAAAAGATAGAGTGGCTCAATGGATTATGAAAACAAGACCCAGCGATCTGTTGCCTACAAAACACACAGTTCACCTATAAGGACATGCATAGACTGAAAATAAAGGGATGGAAAAAGATATTCCATGCCAATGGAAACAAACAAACAAACAAACAAACAAAAAAGGAGTAACTATACTTATTTATATCAGAATAAATAGATTTCAAGACCAAAACTATAGAAGGGACAAAGAAGAACATTAAATAATGATAAAGGGGCCAATTCAGAAAGAGGATATAACAATTGCAAATACATATGCACCCAACACTGGTGCACCTAGATATATAAAGAAAATATTAATAGAGCTAAAGGGAGTGATGGATTCCAATAAATTAATAGCTGGGGACTTCAGTGCCCCACTCTCAGCTTTGGACAGATTATCCTGACAGAAAATCAACAAAGAAACATCACACTTAATCTGCACTATAGACCAAATGAACCTAATAGATATTTACAGAATACTTCATCCAACAGATGACGAATGCACATTCTTCTCTTCAGCACATGGATCATTCTCAAAGATAGATAATATGTTAGGCCATGAAACAAGTCTTAAAACATTGAAAGTAATTGAAATCATATCAAGCGTCTTCTCTGATCATAATGAAATAAAATAAAAAGTCAAAAACGAGGAACTATGGAAACTATACAAACACATGGAAATTAAACATGCTGCTGAATGATCAGTGGGTCAATGAATAAATTAAGAAGGAAATTGAAAAAAATTCTTGAAATAAAT
This sequence comes from Macaca thibetana thibetana, assembly GCF_024542745.1. Lineage (NCBI taxonomy): Eukaryota > Metazoa > Chordata > Mammalia > Primates > Cercopithecidae > Macaca > Macaca thibetana. The sequence goes on from NC_065598.1 coordinate 55,033,385, forward strand.
CACAATGGAAACAACATGCCATATCTACATCAAAAAAAAAAAAATAGAAAAACTTCCAATAAGCAACCTGACAATTCATCTTAAAGAACGTGAAAAGCAAGAGCAAACTTAGCCTAAAATTAGTAGAAGAAAATAAATAATAAAGATCAGAGCAGAAATAATGAAACTGAAATGAAAAAAACCAAAACACCAATAAAAGGAAAAGTTGGTTTTTCAAAAAGATTTTTAAAAATTGACAAAGCTTTAGCCACACTGAGAAGAAAAGAGAGAATACCAAAATAAATAAAATCAGAGCTAAAAAGGTAGACATTACAACTGATACTGTAGAAGCTCAAAGGATCATTAGAGACTAACTATGAAAAACTATATGCCAATAATTTAGAAAACCTAGAATAAACGGACGAATTCCTAGACATACACAACTTAGCAATATGGAACCATGAAGAAATCCAAAACCTGAGTAGATCAATAACAAGTAATGAGAGCAAAACTATAGTAATAAAAAAAAACTTACAGCAAAGAAAAGCCAGTGACCCCATGGCTTCACTACTGAATTCTACCAAACATTTAAAGAAGAACTAATACCAATCCTAATTAAACTATTTCAAAAAGTAGAGGAGGATGGAATAGTTCCAAACTGATTTTATGAGGTCATTGTATGAGGTCATTACCCTGATACCAAAATCAGATGACACATTAAAAAAACCCCACAAAACTACAGTCCAATAACCCTGAAAAATATTGATGCAAAAATCCTCAACAAAATACTAGCAAACCGAATTCAGCAACACATTAAAAATATCATTCATCATGACTAAATGGAATTTAACTCTGGGATGTGAGGATGTTTCAGCATATGCAAACCAGTCATTGTGATACACCATATCAACAGAATGAAGGATAAAAACCATATGATCAATTTAATTGATGCTGAATAAGCATTTGATAAAATTCAACATCTCTCCATGGAAAAAAACTAAAAAAACTGAGTATAGAAGGAGCATACCTCAACACAATGAAAACCATAAAAACCATAGATGACAGACTCACAGCTAGTATCACACTGAATGGGGAAAAACTGAAAGCCTTTCCTTTAAGATCTGGAGCAAGACAAGGATGCCCACTTTTACCACTGTTATTCAACATAGTACTGGATGTCTTAGCTAAAGCAATCAGACAAGAGAAAGATATAAGGTGCATCCAAATTGGAAAGGAATAAGTCAAATTATCCTTGTTTACAGATGATAAGATCCTATATTTGGCAAAACCTAAAGACTCCACCAGAAAACTCTTAGAACCGATAAACAAATTCAGTAAAGTTGCAGGATACGAAATCAATATACAAAAGTTAGTAGCATTTCTATATGCCAACAGTGAACAGACTGAAGAGGAAATCATGAAACCAGTCCCATTTAAAAGAGCTACAAATAAAATAAAACACCTGGGAACTCACCTAACCACCTAACCAAAGAAGTGAAAGATCTCTACAGTGAAATCCACAAAACATTGATGTGACAAATTGTAAAGGACACAAAAAATGGAAACATATTCCATGATCATGGATTAGAAAAATCAATGTTACTAAAATGTCCATACTACCCAAAGCAATCTGCAGATTCACTGTAACCCCTATCAAAATACCAATGGTGTTCTTCATGGGAATAGAAAAAAAATTCCTAAAATGTATATGGAACCACAAAAAATCCAGCAAAGCCAATGCCATCCTGAGCAAAATTAACAAAACTTCAGGAGTCACATTACCTGACTTCAAATTACACTACAGAGTGATAGTAACCAAAACAGCACGGTACTGGTATTTAAACAGACACATAGACCACTGGAATAAAACAGAGAACTCAGAAATACGTCCATACTTCTACAGGGAACTCATTTTTGACAAAGATGCCTAGAACCTACATTGGAGAAAGTATAGTCTTTTTAATAAATGGTGTTGGGAGAACTAGATATGCATATAGAGAAGAATGAAACTAGACTCCTATCTCTCACCATATAGAGAAATCAAATGAAAATGGATTACAGACTTAAATCTAAGACCTCAAACTATGTAACTACTAACAGGGAACATTGGGGAAACTCTCCACGACATTGGTCTGGGCAAATAATAATTCTTGAGTAATAACTCACAAGTGCAGGCAACCAAAGCAAAAATGGACAAATACGATCACATCTAGTTAAATTGTTTCTGCACAGCAAATGATACAATCAACAAAGTGAAGAGACAGCCCACAGAATGGGAGAAAATATTTATAAACTGTCTTATCTGAAAAAGGATTAGTAAGCAGAATATCTAAGGAGTTCAAACACCTTAATAGAAAAAGTCTAATAATCTGATTTTAAAATGGACAAAAGATCTGAATAGACATTTCTCAAAAGGAGACATGCAAATGGCAATAGCTGCTGCCTACTTTAGATAGAGAGTGTGCTTGTGAGTTTGCCCCAGTTCCTATGTCATTGAGTCTGCAAAATATATTTACATTTCCTTTTTGGTCCCTGTGTGTATTTGAGTTTAGAACCCTGCTCATAAGATCATAAGATATAACTCTATCAGTCTGTGATAGAGTCAGTTCAATATTTTGTACAACATTCCAGATTCCATAAACTTTTTTCCTTAGCCTCTACCCATTTCCAGATGAGGGTATCTTTGCTCTTATTTCAGCTTTTGAAATACTCTCATCAGAACTTCCTGCTTCCATTCTGAGTCTGTTCCTACCACCATTACCATCCTGCCACTCCCAACCCCTGAATTATAAGGTAACAAATAGTTTTATTTAGTAATCAGGCTTTTATTATTTCTTTTAACTTGACATACGAAATTGTATAAAAGCCTGATTACTAAGCCAAAAAAAAAAAAAAAAAAAAAATCCTGATATGCTGCCTTAATATTGGGAACCCCTGCCCTAAACAATCTTTACTTAATAATAATTCTTATTGCCCTAAACAATTCTTTACTTAATAATATGCAGTGAATTTTTTCTGAGTTATTCAGCTGAATTTTTTTACCTGCTTAAAACCTCATAACTCTAAATTATTGACCACAGTTTAAAAGGCCGTTTATTTCTCACTAGTCCTCCTTATACAGTGTCCACTGTTCAATTGCTTATACAAGGCATCCCTTTATTGTCCTTAAGGTGACAATTTCAGGTTGTCCCTGATACCTTCATATCTCCAAACTAGGCGTACTCTTTCTATAACAATTTTCAAGATGACCCTGCCATATGTACTTAGGAAGGAGGAGGGCAAAACCTCCATTTACCAAAAGAATATGTGCAAACTAAAATCCAATGATACTTCAGTAGGACAAGATACCCAAGAGAAGCTCAAGGCAGCTGACCTGCTTCTCCTCCTGTATTCTGAATCTCATCTCCTACCCAAGCCAGAACCTGGGTGTCCCACTTAACCCATTTTTCTCCCTCACTGCCAAGATCCAAGAAATCCACAAGGCTTGTTGATGTGCTCTTCTAAACATCTCTCATATTCATTTCCTTCTCTCCATCTTCACTCTATTTTAGATCACCACTATCTGTAGCCTGGATAAGGGTCTTCCACTCTCCCTTCTCCCCTCCCACATAGTCCATTTTTCTCCATACTGCAGCCAAAGAGATTTTGCTAAACCACAGATCTGATCTCCTCAGTTCCTTGCTGGAAAATATCCAGTGCCTTTGGGGTAATGTTCAACAAGGCTTATGTATTGTAGAATTATGTAGTCAGACACGTCTCTGCTTCCTATTGAAGATTCAGGAAAAAACTGTAAATTACCTCTATTCTGACTGAAGTAGAAGGAAGAATTTTAAATAATTTGTCAAACATCCTGAAGATAACATTTACTCTCGTACTCCTTTGGAAATATTTCCCATTTGAGAAAATGGGCACTGAATTTTATTAGAGCATTGTTTTTAGAAAATTAAATAAGTTGGGTGGGTCCATTCCAAGATGGCCAAATAGGAACAGCTCAAGTCTGCAGTCCCAGTGTGATTGATGCAGAAGATGGGTGATTTCTGCATTTCCAACTGAGATATCTGGTTCATCTCATTAGCACTGGTTGGACAGTGGGTGCAGCCCACAGAGGGTGAGCTGAACCAGGGTGGGGTGTCGCCTCACCCAGGAAGCCCAAGGATCAGGGCATTTCCCTTTCCTAGCCAAGGGAAACCGTGACAGACTGTACCTGATAAAATAGGACACTCCCACTCAAATACTGTACTTTCTAAACTGTCTTAGCAACTGGAAGACCAGATTATATCCCGTGCCTGGCTCAGCAGTTCCCATGCCCATGGAGTCTTGTTCCCTGCTAGTGCAGCAGTCTGAGAACAACCTGCGAGGCAGCAGTCTGGCAGGGGGAGGGGCATCCACCATTGCTGACAGTTGAGTAGGTAAACAAAGTGGCCAGGAAGCTTGAACTGGGCCGAGCCCACCACAGCACAGCAAGGCTTGCTGCCTCTATAGACTCCACATCTGGATGCAGGCATAGCTGAACAAAAGGCAGCAGAAACTTCTGCAGACTTAAATGTCCCTGTCTGACAGCTCTGAAGAGAACATTGGTTCTCCCAGCATGGTGTTTGAGCTCTGAGAATGGATGGACTGCCTCCTCAAGAGGGCCCCTGACCCCTGTGTAGCGTAACAGGGAGATACCTCCCTGTAGGGCCCAACTGACACCTCATACAGCCAAGTGCCCCTCTGGGACAAAGCTTCCAGAGGAAGGATCAGGCAGCAATATTTGCTGTTCTGCAGTATTTGCTGTTCTGCAGCCTCCACTGGTGATACTCAGGCAAAAACGGTCTGGAGTGGACCTCCAGCAAACTCCAATAGACCTGCAGCTGAGGGACTTGACTGTCAGAAGGAAAACTAACACACAGAAAGGAATAGCATCAACATAAACAAAAAGAACATCTACACAAAAACCCCATCTGTAGGTCACCAACATCAAAGACCAAAGGTAGATAAAACCACAAAGATGGGGAGAAACCAGAGCAGAAAAGCTGAAAATTCTAAAAACCAGAGTGCCTCTTCTCCAAAGGATCACAGCTCCTCACCAACAACAGAACAAAGCTGGATGGAGAGTGACTTTCACGAGTTGACAGAAGTAGTCTTCAGAAGGTCAGTAATAACAAAGTTCTCTGAGCTAAAGGAGGATGTTCGAACCCATCACAAGGAAGATAAAAACCTTGAAAAAAGATTAGATGAATGGCTAACTAGAATAAACAGCATACAGAAGACTTTAAATGACCTGATGGAGCTGAAAACCATGGCACGAGAACTATGTGTTGCATGCACATGCTTCAATAACAGATTCAATCAAGTGGAAGAAAGGGTAACAGTGATTGAAGATCAAATTAATGAAATAAAGTGAGAAGAGAAGTTTAGAGAATGAATAATAAAAGAAATGAATAATGGTGTGAACCCGGGAGGCAGAGCTTGCAGTGAGCCGAGATCATGCCACTGTACTCCAGCCTAGGTGACATAGCAAGACTCTGTCTCAAAAAAAAAAAAAAAAAAAAAAAAAAAAGAAAAGGAAAGAAAGAAAGAAAGAAATGAAATGAACAAAGCCCCCAAGAAATATGGGGCTGTGTGAAAAGACCAAATCTACATTTGATTCGTGTACCTGAAAGTGATGGGGAGAATAAAACCAAATTGGAAAACACTCTTCAGGATATTATCCAGGAGAACTTCCCCAACCTAGCAAGGCAGGCCAACATTCAAATTCAGGAAATACAGAGAACACCACAAAGATACTCCTCAAGAAGAGCAATCCCAACACACATAATGGTCAGATTCACCAAGGTGGAAATGAAGGAAAAAAGGTTAAGGGCAGCCAGAGAGAAAGGTCGGGTTACCTTCAAAGGGAAACCCATCAGACTAACAGTGGATCTCTTGGCAGAAACTCTACAAGCCAGAAGAGAGTGAGGGCTAATATTCAATGTTCGTAAAGGAAAGAATTTTCAACCCAAAATTTTATATCCAGCCAAACTAAGCTTCATAAGTGAAGGAGAAATAAAATCCTTACAGACAAGCAAATGCTGAGAGATTTTGTCACCACCAGGCCTGCGTTACAAGACCTCCTGAAGGAAGCACTAAACATGAAAAGGAACAACTGGTACCAGCCACTGCAAAAACATGCCAAATTGTGAAGACCATTGATGCTATGAAGAAACTGCATCAATTAACAGACAAAATAACCACCTAATCATAATGACAGGATCAAATCCATACAAACAATATTACCTTAAATGTTAATGGGCTAAATGCCCCAATTAAAAGACACAGAATGGCAAATTGGATAAAGAGTCAAGACCCATCAGTGTGCTGTATTCAGGAGACCAATCTCACATGGAGAGATACACATAGGCTCAAAATAAAAGGATGGAGGAAGATCTACCAAGCAAAAGGAAAGCAAAACAAAACAAAACAAAACAAAAAAAAACACAGGGTTTGTAATCCTAGTCTCACATAAAACAGACTTTAAATCAACAAAGATCAAAAGAAACAAAACCATTACATAATGGTAAAGGGATCAATTCAACAGGAAGAGCCAACTATCCTAAATATATATGCACCCAATACAAGAGTAGCCAGATTCATAAAGCAAGTTCTTAGAGACCTATGAAGACACTTAAGATTCCCACACAATAATAATGGGAGACGTTAACAACCCACCGTCAACATGAGACAGATCAACAAGACAGAAGGTTAACAAAGTATACAGGACTTGAACTCACCTCTGTACCAAGCAGACCTAATAGACATCTATAGAACTCACCACCCCAAATCAACAGAATATACATTCTTCTCAGCACCACATCGCACTTATTCCAAAATTGACCACATAATTGGAAGTAAAGCACTCCTTAGCAAATGTAAAAGAACAGAAATCACAACAAACTGTCTCTCAGAGCACAGGGCAATCATATTAGAAATCAGGATTAAGAAACTCACTCAAAACTGCTCAACTACATGGAAACTGAACAACCTGCTCCTGAATGACTACCGGGTAAATAATGAAATGAAGGCAGAAATAAAGATGTTCTTTGAAACCAATGAGATAAAAGACACAACATACCAGAATCTCTGGAACACATTTAAAGCAGTGTGTAGTAGGAAATTTACAGCACTAAATGTCCACAAGAGAAAGCAGGAAATATCTAAAATTGACACCCTAACATCATAATTAAAAGAACTAGAGAAGCAAAAGAAACGAATTCAAAAATTAGGAGAAGGCAAGAAATAACTAAGATCAGAGCAGAACTGAAGGAGACAGAGACACAAAAAACCCTTCAATAAATCAATGAATCCAGTAACTGGTTTTTTGAAAAGATCAACAAAATTGATAGACTGCTTGCAAGAGTAATGAAGAAAAAAAAGAAGAATCAAATAGACACAATAAAAAATAATAAAGGGGATATCACCACTGATCCCACAGAAATACAAAGTACCATCATAGAATACTGTAAACACCTCTATGCAAATAAAGTAGAAAATCTAGAAGAAATTGATGAATTCCTGGACACATATATCCTCCCGAGGCTAAACCAGGAAGAAGTTGAATCTCTGAGTATATCAATAACTGATATTATTGCTGAAACTAAGGCAATAATTAATAGCTTTCCAACCAAAAAAGTCCAGGACCAGATGGATTCACAGCTGAATTCTACCGGAAGTACAAAGAGGAGCTGGTAACATTCCTTCTGAAACTATTCCAATCAATAGAAAAGGAGGGAATCCTCCCTAACTCATGTTTGAGACCAGCATCATCCTGATACCAAAGCCTGGCAGGGACACAACAAAAAAAGAGAATTTTAGACCAATATCCCTGATGAACATCGATGCAAAAAAATCCTCAATAAAATACTGTCAAACTGAATCCAGCAGCACATCAAGAAGCTTATCCATCATGATCAAGTTGGCTTCATCCCTGGGATGCAAGCCTGGTTCAACATACACAAATCAATAAACGTAATCCATCACATAAACAGAACCAAAGACAAAAACCACATAATTATCTCAACAGATGCAGAAAAGGCCTTTAACAAAATTCAACAGCCCTTCATGCTAAAAACTCTCAATAAACTAGGTATTGATGGAACATATCTCAAAATAATAAGAGCTATTTATGACAAACCCACAGCCAATATCATACTGAATGGGCAATTGGAAACATTCTCTTTGAAAACTGGCACAAGACAGGGATGCCCTCTCTCACCACTCCTACTCAACATAGTTTTGGAGTTCTGGCCAGGGCAATCAGGCAAGAGAAAGAAATAAAGAGCATTCAATAAAGGAAAAGAGGAAGTCAAATTGTCCCTGTTTGCAGATGACATGATTGTATATTTAGAAAACCCCATCGTCTCAGCCCATAATCTCCTTAAGCTGATAAGCAATTTCAGCAAAGTCTCAAGAAACAATATCAATGTGCAAAAATCAGAAGAATTTCTATACACCAACAACAGACAGAGAGCCAAATCATGAATGAACTCCCATTCACAATTGCTACAAGGAGAATAAAATACCTAGGAATCGAACTGATAAGGGATGTGAAGAACCTCTTCAAGGAGAAATATAAACCACTGCTCAACGAAATAAAAGAGGACACAAACAAATGGAAGAAGGTTCCATGCTCATGGATAGGAAGAATCAATATCGTGAAAATGGCCATACTGCCTAAGGTAATTTATAGATTCAATGCCATCCCCATCAAGCTACCAATGACTTTCTTCACAGAATTGGAAAGCACTACTTTGAAGTTCATATGGAACCAAAAAAGACACCACATTGCCAAGACAATCCTAAGCAAAAAGAACAAAGCTGGAGGCATCATGCTACCTGACTTTATGTTATAAGGCTACAGTAACCAAAACAGCATGGTACTGGTACCAAAACAGAGATATAGACCAATGGAACAGAACAAAGCCCTCAGAAATAATACCACACATCTACAGCCATCTGATCTTTGACAAACCTGACAAAAACAAGAAATGCAGACAGGATTCCCTATTTAATAAATGGTGCTGGGAAAATTGGCTAGCCATAAGTAGAAAGCTGAAACTGGATCCTTTCCTTACTCCTTATACGAAAATTAATTCAAGGTGGATTAGAGACTTAAATGTTAGACCTAATACCATAAAAACCCTAGAAGAAAACCTAGGTAATACTATTCAGGACATAGGCATGGGCAAGGACTTCATGTCTAAAACACCAAAAGCAATGGCTACAAAAGCCAAAATTGACAAATGGGATCTAATTAAACTAAAGATATTCTGCACAGCAAAACGAACTACCATCAGAGTGAACAGGCAACCTACAGAATGGGAGAAACTTTTTGCAATCTACCCATCTGACAAAGGGCTATTATCAAGAATCTACAAAGAATTTAAACAAATTTTCAAGAAAACAAACAACCCCATCAAAAAGTGGGCAAAGGATATGAACAGACACTTCTCAAAAGAAGACATTTACACAGCCAACAGACACATGAAAAAATGCTCGTCATCATTGGTTATCAGAGAAATGCAAATAAAAACCACAATGAGATACCATCTCACACCAGTTAGAATGGCAATCATTTAATAGTCAGGAAACAATAGATGCTGGAGAGGATGTAGAGACATAAGAACGCTTTTCCACTGTTGGTGGAAGTGTAAATTAGTCCAATCATTGTGGAAGACAGTGTGGCAATTCCTCAAGGATGTAGAACTAGAAATGCCATTTGACCCAGTTATCCCATTACTGGGTATATACCCAAAGGATTATAAATCATGATACTATAAAGACACACGCACATGTATGGTTATTGCAGCACTATTCACAATAGCAAAGACCTGGAACAAACCCAAATATCCATCAATGATAGACTGGGTTAAGAAAATGTGACACATACCAACTCGGGGGGGGCGGAGCAAGATTGCCGAATAGGAGCAGCTCCAGTCTCCAACTCCCAGCGCGAGCGACACAGAAGACCGGTGATTTCTGCATTTTCAACTGAGGTACTGGGTTCATCTCAATGGGGAGTGCCGGACGATCGGTGCTGGTCAGCTGCTGCAGCCCGACCAGCGAGAGCTGAAGCAGGGCGAGGCATTGCCTCACCTGGGAAGCGCAAGGGGGAAGGGAGTCCCTTTTCCCAGCCAGGGGAACTGAGACACACAACACCTGGAAAATCGGGTAACTCCCACCCCAATACTGCGCTTTAAGCAAACAGGCACACCAGGAGATCATATCCCACACCTGACCGGGAGGGTCCCACACCCACGGAGCCTCCCTCATTGCTAGCGCAGCAGTCTGTGATCTACCAGCAAGGCAGCAGCGAGGCTGAGGGAGGGGCGCCCGCCATTGCTGAGGCTTAAGTAGGTAAACAAAGCTGCTGGGAAGCTCGAACTGGGTGGAGCTCACAGCAGCTCAAGGAAACCTGCCTGTCTCTGTAGACTCCACCTCTGGGGACAGGGCACAGTAAACTAAACAAACGCAGCAGACACCTCTGCAGATGCAAACGACTCTGTCTGACAGCTTTGAAGAGAGCAGTGGATCTCCCAACACGGAGGTTGAGATCTGAGAAGGGACAGACTCCCTGCTCAAGTGGGTCCCTGACCCCTGAGTAGCCTAACTGGGAGACATCCCCCACTAGGGGCAATCTGACACCCCACACCTCACAGGGAGGAGTACACCCCTGAGAGGAAGCTTCCAAAGCAAGAATCAGACAGGTACACTTGCTGTTCAGAAATATTCTATCTTCTGCAGCCTCTGCTGCTGATACCCAGGCAAACAGGGTCTGGAGTGGACCTCAAGCAATCTCCAACAGACCTACAGCTGAGGGTCCTGACTGTTAGAAGGAAAACTATCAAACAGGAAGGACACCTACACCAAAACCCCATCAGTACATCACCATCATCAAAGACCAGAGGCAGATAAAACCACAAAGATGGGGAAAAAGCAGGGCAGAAAAGCTGGAAATTCAAAAAATAAGAGTGCATCTCCCCCGGCAAAGGAGCGCAGCTCATCGCCAGCAACGGATCAAAGCTGGACGGAGAATGACTTTGACGACATGAGAGAAGAAGGCTTCAGTCCATCAAATTTCTCAGAGCTAAAGGAGGAATTACGTACCCAGCGCAAAGAAACTAAAAATCTTTAAAAAAAAAGTGGAAGAATTGATGGCTAGAATAATTAATGCAGAGAAGGTCCTAAACGAAATGAAAGAGATGAAAACCATGACACGAGAAATACGTGACAAATGCACAAGCTTCAGTAACCGACTTGATCAACTGGAAGAAAGAGTATCAGCGATTGAGGATCAAATGAATGAAATGAAGCGAGAAGAGAAACCAAAAGAAAAAAGAAGAAAAAGAAATGAACAAAGCCTGCAAGAAGTATGGGATTATGTAAAAAGACCAAATCTAAGTCTGATTGGGGTGCCTGAAAGTGAGGGGGAAAATGGAACCAAGTTGGAAAACACTCTTCAGGATATCATCCAGGAGAACTTCCCCAACCTAGTAGGGCAGGCCAACATTCAAATCCAGGAAATACAGAGAACGCCACAAAGATACTCCTCGAGAAGAGCAACTCCAAGACACATAATTGCCAGATTCACCAAAGTTGAAATGAAGGAAAACATCTTAAGGGCAGCCAGAGAGAAAGGTTGGGTTACCCACAAAGGGAAGCCCATCAGACTAACAGCAGATCTCTCAGCAGAAACTCTACAAGCCAGAAGAGAGTGGGGGCCAATACTCAACATTCTTAAAGAAAAGAATTTTAAACCCAGAATTTCATATCCAGCCAAACTAAGTTTCATAAGTGAAGGAGAAATAAAATCCTTTACAGATAAGCAAATGCTTAGAGATTTTGTCACCACTAGGCCTGCCTTACAAGAGACCCTGAAGGAAGCACTAAACATGGAAAGGAAAAACCGGAACCAGCCATTGCAAAAACATGCCAAAATGTAAAGAACATTGAGGCTAGGAAGAAACGGCATCAACTAACGAGCAAAATAACCAGTTAATATCATAATGGCAGGATCAAGTTCACACATAACAATATTAACCTTAAATGTAAATGGACTAAATGCTCCAATTAAAAGACACAGACTGGCAAACTGGATAAAGAGTCAAGACCCATCAGTCTGCTGTATTCAGGAGACCCATCTCATACGCAGAGACATACATAGGCTCAAAATAAAGGGATGGATTAAGATTTACCAAGCAAATGGAGAACAAAAAAAAGCAGGGGTTGCAATACTAGTCTCTGATAAAACAGACTTTAAACCATCAAAGATCAAAAGAGACAAAGAAGGCCATTACATAATGGTAAAGGGATCAATTCAACAGGAAGAGCTAACTATCCTAAATATATATGCACCCAATACAGGAGCACCCAGATTCATAAAGCAAGTCCTTAGAGACTTACAAAGAGACTTAGACTCCCATACAATAATAATGGGAGACTTCAACACTCCACTGTCAACATTAGACAGATCAACGAGACAGAAAGTTAACAAGGATATCCAGGAATTGAACTCATCTCTGCAGCAAGCAGACCTAATAGACATCTAGAGAACTCTCCACCCCAAATCAACAGAATATACATTCTTCTCAGCACCACATCATACTTACTCCAAAATTGACCACGTAATTGGAAGTAAAGCACTCCTCAGCAAATGTACAAGAACAGAAATTATAACAAACTGTCTCTCAGACCACAGTGCAATCAAACTAGAACTCAGGACTAAGAAACTCAATGAAAACCGCTCAACTACATGGAAACTGAACAACCTGCTCCTGAATGACTACTGGGTACATAACGAAATGAAGGCAGAAATAAAGATGTTCTTTGAAACCAATGAGAACAAAGATACAACATACCAGAATCTCTGGGACACATTTAAAGCAGTGTGTAGAGGGAAAATAGAGCACTAAATGCCCACAAGAGAAAGCAGGAAAGATCTAAAATTGACACTCTAACATCACAATTAAAAGAACTAGAGAAGCAAGAGCAAACACATTCGAAAGCTAGCAGAAGGCAAGAAATAACTAAGATCAGAGCAGAACTGAAGGAGATAGAGACACAAAAAACCCTCCAAAAAATCAATGAATCCAGGAGTTGGTTTTCTGAAAAGATCAACAAAATTGACAGCCCACTAGCCAGACTAATAAAGAAGAAAAGAGAGAAGAATCAAATCGACGCAATTAAAAATGATAAAGGGGATATCACTACCGACCCCACAGAAATACAAACTACCATCAGAGAATACTATAAACACCTCTACGCAAATAAACTGGAAAATCTAGAAGAAATGGATAATTTCCTGGACACTTACACTCTTCCAAGACTAAATCAGGAAGAAGTTGAATCTCTGAATAGACCAAAAGCAGGCTCTGAAATTGAGGCAACAATTAATAGCCTACCAACCAAAAAAAGTCCAGGACCAGATGGATTCACAGCTGAATTCTACCAGAGGTACAAGGAGGAGTTGGTACCATTCCTTCTGTAACTATTCCAATCAATAGAAAAAGAGGGAATCCTCCCTAACTCATTTTATGAGGCCAATATCATCCTGATACCAAAGCCTGGCAAGGACACAACAAAAAAAGAGAATTTTAGACCAATATCCCTGATGAACATCGATGCAAAAATCCTCAATAAAATACTGGCAAACCGGATTCAGCAACACATCAAAAAGCTTATCCACCATGATCAAGTGGGTTTCATCCCTGGGATGCAAGGCTGGTTCAACATTCGCAAATCAATAAACATAATCCAGCATATAAACAGAACCAAAGACAAGAACCACATGATTATCTCAATTGATGCAGAAAAGGCTTTTGACAAAATTCAACAGCCCTTCATGCTATAAACGCTCAATAAATTTGGTATTGATGGAACGTACCTCAAAATAATAAGAGCTATTTATGACAGACCCACAGCCAATATCATACTGAATGGGCAAAAACTGGAAAAATTCCCTTTGAAAACTGGCACAAGACAGGGATGCCCTCTCTCACCACTCCTATTCAACATAGTGTTGGAAGTTCTGGCTAGGGCAATCAGGCAAGAGAAAGAAATCAAGGGTATTCAGTTAGGAAAAGAAGAAGTCAAATTGTCCCTCTTTGCAGATGACATGATTGTATATTTAGAAAACCCCATTGTCTCAGCCCAAAATCTCCTTAAGCTGATAAGCAACTCCAGCAAAGTCTCAGGATACAAAATTAATGTGCAAAAATCACAAGCATTCTTATACACCAGTAACAGACAAACAGAGAGCCAAATCAGGAATGAACTTCCATTCACAATTGCTTCAAAGAGAATCAAATACCTAGGAATCCAAGTTACAAGGGATGTAAAGGACCTCTTCAAGGAGAACTACAAACCACTGCTCAGTGAAATCAAAGAGGACACAAACAAATGGAAGAACATACCATGCTCATGGATAGGAAGAATCAATATCGTGAAAATGGCCATACTGCCCAAGGTAATTTATAGATTCAATGCCATCCCCATCAAGCTACCAATGACTTTCTTCACAGAATTGGAAAAAACTGCTTTAAAGTTCATATGGAACCAAAAAAGAGCCCGCATCTCCATGACAATCCTAAGTCAAAAGAACAAAGCTGGAGGCATCACGCTACCTGACTTCAAACTCTACTACAAGGCTACAGTAACCAAAACAGCATGGTACTGGTACCAAAACAGAGATATAGACCAATGGAACAGAACAGAGTCCTCAGAAATAATACCACACATCTACAGCCATTTGATCTTTGACAAACCTGAGAGAAACAAGAAATGGGGAAAGGATTCCCTATTTAATAAATGGTGCTGGGAAAATTGGCTAGCCATAAGTAGAAAGCTGAAACTGGATCCTTTCCTTACTCCTTATACGAAAATTAATTCAAGATGGATTAGAGACTTAAATGTTAGACCTAATACCATAAAAATCCTAGAGGAAAACCTAGGTAGTACCATTCAGGACATAGGCATGGGAAAAGACTTCATGTCTAAAACACCAAAAGCAACGGCAGCAAAAGCCAAAATTGACAAATGGGATCTCATTAAACTAAAGAGCTTCTGCACAGCAAAAGAAACTACCATCAGAGTGAACACGCAACCTACAGAATGGGAGAAAATTTTTGCAATCTACTCATCTGACAAAGGGCTAATATCCAGAACCTACAAAGAACTCAAACAAATTTACAAGAAAAAAACAAACAACCCCATCAAAAAGTGGGCAAAGGATATGAACAGACATTTCTCAAAAGAAGACATTCATACAGCCAACAGACACATGAAAAAATGCTCATCATCACTGGCCATCAGAGAAATGCAAATCAAAACCACAATGAGATACCATCTCACACCAGTTAGAATGGCAATCATTAAAAAGTCAGGAAACAACAGGTGCTGGAGAGGATGTGGAGAAATAGGAACACTTTTACACTGTTGGTGGGATTGTAAACTAGTTCAACCATTATGGACAACAGTATGGCGATTCCTCAAGGATCTAGAACTAGATGTACTATATGACCCAGCCATCCCATTACTGGGTATATACCCAAAGGATTATAAATTATGCTGCTATAAAGACACATGCACACGTATGTTTATTGCAGCACTATTCACAATAGCAAAGACTTGGAATCAACCCAAATGTCCATCAGTGACAGATTGGATTAAGAAAATGTGGCACATATACACCATGGAATACTATGCAGCCATCAAAAAGGATGAGTTTGAGTCCTTTGTAGGGACTTGGATGCAGCTGGAATCCATCATTCTTAGCAAACTATCACAAGAACAGAAAACCAAACACCGCATGTTCTCACTCATAGGTGGGAACTGAACAATGAGATCACTCGGACTCATGAAGGGGAACATCACACACCCGGGGCCTATCATGGGGAGGGGGGAGGGGGGAGGGATTGCATTGGGAGTTATACCTGATGTAAATGACGAGTTGATGGGTGCAGCACAGCAACATGGCACAAGTATACATATGTAACAAACCTGCACTTTATGCACATGTACCCTACAACTTAAAGTATAATAATAATAAATAAATTTAAAAAAAAAGAAAAGAAAATGTGACACATATACACCATGAAATACTATGCAGCCATAAAAAAGGATGCATTCATGTCCTTTGCAGGGACATGGATGAAGCTGGAAACCATTCTGAGCAAACAGTCACAAGGACATTCTGCGTCATTCTGAGCAAACAGTCACAAGGACAGAAAATCAAACACTGCATGTTCTCCCTCATAGGTGGGAATTGAACAGTGAGAACACTTGGACGCAGGGCAGGGAACATCACACCCTGGGGCCTGTCATGCGGTGGAGGGTAGGGGGAGGGATAGCATTAGGAGAAATACCCAATGTAAATGATGAGTTAATGGGTGCAGCAAACCAACATGGCACATGTATACCTATGTAATAAAGGTGCACGTTGTGCACATGTACTGTAGAATAATATAATAATAATAATAAAAGAAAATTAAATAAATTGAAGAGATTATGGTAAATCCATTGCAAGGAATATCATCCAGCCACTAGAATGAAAGAATTAGAAGTGTAAATTGAGGAGATTTCATTATGAATTAGGAAAAAGGTTTGCCTGGAAATTCAATATGGAATGTTTTGATTTTTATAAGTGAAACAAAGTAGAAAGCCATGTGTTCTATCTAAACATATACATGCCAACACATCCAGTAACCCTACTCTTTGATGTTGATCCTAGAGAAATGCATGCACATGTTCACAGGGAACATGCACACAAATATTAATAAGAGTATTATATTGTTTTGGAAAAATGGGAACTTCATAGGCGTGGATCATTAGGGACAGGATAAATTGAAAATGATGAAATGTACAAAATTAAAATAAATGAACTAGAGTTCCATGTATTTACATGGGTAAACATAAAAAATATAAACTTGAGCTGGAAAATCAACATGTCGAACAATGTATACAGCATGATGATGTGCTTTAAATAAAGGAAGAGATTCTATGTTGTATACAGACACACAAGTAGGTAGAAAATATATACAAGTTTCCATGGGCATAATAATTGCTGACTTCATCATAGAGGAGCACAGTGGGGAAGGAGAGAGCAGAGTGGGTCATGGAAGACGTAAAAGGAGTGTTTTACCATATCCAATATATAAAAGATAGACAGTAAGTAGGGCCTAATATTTAAATTTTATGCAGCTAACTATTGGTGTTTATAATATTAATCTCTCTTCTTGCCCTATGTTTGAGATTAATTCGCAGTAAAAAAAAAAAAATTCATGCTAAACACAAGCAAATAAACGGCAAAAGTAATCCCCCCATTTTTGTTTCATAGGGTAGGATTGTACATGCTATAGACTTCCATGCAAGACCCAAATTCCTGGAAACAGTAAAATAAGTTCATACCTGCACTAAAAAACAATTTAGAGCAATTATCAGTGGACCAGAAACTGCGAGAATTCTCAGAATGTGGGACAGCAGATAGAGCCAGACTACTGGTTTGAGTAAGCCATGACCCAGAACGAATGCAAAGATTATCCCAAATGGAGGGCTGGCTCAAGAGTGCTCTATGTCCTGGAGAGGTGCTTTCCTTGCTGAACCAAATTGATTTATTGCTAACTTACCCAACAGGAGGACTCAGTAGGCTCTAATTATAAAGAAAATTTCAGCAAGACACGCATAAAGTATTCATGTGTTTCTTAAGAGTTCAGTTAAGAACACCTATAAAATCTTTTCCATCATGTATTCCTTCAGCATGCATTGATTAGATGCCACACTCACACACCGCTTGGAAAACCTTGAGAGGCAGAGTCTGTGCTTACCATGTAATAAATGCTTTTCATTTTTTATCATATTTAATTCTCACAACCCTATGAGGGCAGTACTTTAGCCCCACTTTACAGATGGAAAAACAGGCTTAGAGAGAAGTGACTTGCTTAAACTAATACCTTGAATGACATAAGAAAGACAGAGTGCTAGTTTTAGGGCTTTCCTCAATGGAGTAAAAATGGACTCACGACCTTTTTGGGCACATCAAGACAAGTTTCAGGGAGAAACAGGTCTGTGAGCAGCCAGGTGGAATTTAGCTAGTTGGAGAAGGCTGAGAAGGCAGGTCAGGCAGAGCAAACAGTGAGCAAAAGCAAGCAGTGGACAAAGTTCAGAGTATGTTCTGAAAGAAGCAAAATAAATCAGGTGTCCAGGAAGACGGGAGCCTAGAAACCTTGGAGCCAACCTGCACCCCGTCACCCCCTCCCCATTCCCCACTTCATCCATTCTGTCTACAAAGCCCTTCAATGGTCACCTTTAAAATGTCTTTCTGCCTCTCCATCCCCATGGCAACAGCCTCAAGGCATACTTTAGTTCCCAGTGCTTCTTATTCCAATTGCTTCCTATGTGGTCTGCCAGGAAATAGTTTGCTCTTCTGAAAGCCTGCACAAATGCAATTCCTCTAATCCTGTCACTGCCCTGCTTTCATACATACATACATACATACATACATATAAGTGTGGTAGATATATGCACTGTATATAAAAATGTGGTAGATATATGCACGATATATGTATGTATGTATGTATATATGTATAAAAGCAGAGCAGTATATATATCGTGCATATATCTACCACATTTTAAAGGCTCTGCACCTCTTTCACCCTGCTTGTTTCTGCAGTCCCATCTCCTCACATCATCCAGCACATCTGCCATAACAATATTATCCGGGTCCTACACGGGACCACGAATTCATTAGTATACACATAAATGCCTTCTGAAAACAGGGCGAGTGAATGAACGCGGTGTGTAAGCCAAGACAGGAAAGGAAGGCTGGAGACAGCTGACTCCTTCCAAGAATACACCCTCCCGCCACCCCTGGCCTCCCAACCTGCAACACACACACCGCCTGTCGTCAGTGGGAATGGAGCTGACGCACTCCTTCCCCAGACTGCCAAGCCAATCTTGGAATGTTTGTACTAGGCTGATAATACAGAAACTTTAAGCTATTTTTTTTTCTCTTCTGCAAACTCCAGCCCCCACCAATCTCTAGCTGTCATTCCTGCCCTTGTCCCACCCCTGTCGCTGCCTGCCCCTTTTCCTATCTGCTAGCGGAAGTCCCTGTGGAGGACCAGCCTACTTCCTCTTTGGTGCTAGGAGTGTGCGTGGCAGGAGAGGCGGGGCCGGTTTTGCTGAGCTTTCTCGCGGGCTTGCAGCTGCGGCAAGTGCTGGCGGCGGTTGCTTGCGCAAGTCAGCTGGCGTGGGAACTAGCTTTGTAGCTGAGAACGGCTTTATTGATACAAAGACTATTGACGTTGGTAGCTCCAGCGGCAGCAGCTTCTTACGGTATAAAGCAGTTGCTTCCTGAAGAGGCTACGAGCATCCTTCCCTAGGACTGCTGTAAGCTTTGAGCCCCTAGCAGGAGACATGCCTCGGGGACGAAAGAGTCGGCGCCGCCGTAATGCGAGAGCCGCAGAAGAGAACCGCAACAATCGCAAAATCCAGGCCTCGGAGGCCTCCGAGACCCCCATGGCCGCCTCCGTGGTAGCGAGCACACCCGAAGACGACCTGAGCGGCCCCGAGGAAGACCCGAGCACTCCAGAGGAGGCCTCTACCACCCCTGAAGAAGCCTCGAGCACTGCCCAAGCACAAAAGCCTTCGGTGCCCCGGAGCAATTTTCAGGGCACCAAGAAAAGTCTCCTGATGTCCATATTAGCGCTCATCTTCATCATGGGCAACAGCGCCAAGGAAGCTCTGGTCTGGAAAGTGCTGGGGAAGTTAGGAATGCAGCCTGGACGCCAGCACAGCATCTTTGGAGATCCGAAGAAGATCGTCACAGAAGAGTTTGTGCGCAGAGGTTACCTGATTTATAAGCCGGTGCCCCGTAGCAGTCCGGTGGAGTACGAGTTCTTCTGGGGTCCCCGAGCACACGTGGAATCGAGCAAACTGAAAGTCATGCATTTTGTGGCAAGGGTTCGTAACCGATGCTCTAAAGACTGGCCTTGTAATTATGACTGGGATTCAGACGATGATGCAGAGGTTGAGGCTATCCTCAATTCAGGTGCTAGGGGTTATTCCGCCCCCTAAGTAGATCTGAGGCAGACCCTTGGGGGGTGGAAAAGAAAGTCACAGGTACCCCAAGGAGTAGATGGCCAGGGTCCTAAGTTGAAAATGATGTGCATTGGGGGCGGGGGACACTGTATTTGATACTTGTGATCAGTGATCGTTGTTTAACTGCAAAATAGAGTGTTTGCTTTTGATAATGGAAAATTGTATTCGTTTTAAAATTCTGTTTGTTGAGAATAACAATATGTTTAAAAATATAATTGAACAGATTTTTTTTTCTTTGTTTCCTGTCATTGACATTTAGTATAGCAGTTTTGCTACCGTTCTAAAATGAAGTCGTTCCATCATATTCTATAATCTTGTACAGCACTTATAGGAATGAGCTGTTCTTTTGAAGTTGAAATACCCAGTAAAAGGTTGAAGAAGGATGGAGGATTTCTTCATATATGACGTTTCTGAAACGCTTTGTGTTTGCTGTTGTGTGAGATTGACATTTACTATGATTTTCCTTGGTTACTGCAGAACATAGAGAAAAATAAAAGCATAACGACTAGTGCATCTTGCGCATTTTCTGACCACCTGTTATGTGAGGCACCAGTGTAGATTCTAGGAATACTCCCTAGTACACATCCTCCATGTCCAAAGAATGTTCTAGATTATGTGGGAGAGAAAAATAGGTAAACTGGCAGTGCAGTAAAATGCTGGGATAGAGTGCCATGAAAATGTAGAAAACGACTGAAGTGCCATGAAAATGTAGAAAACATTATGTGACCTGTCTTGGGGAGGGGGGCCAGGGAAGGGAGCATTACAGGATGTGTGAAAATTCAAGAGACACTTAAATAAGTTTGGGGGGACTGAAATATATGATCAGAATATATGATGAAAATATAATGTATCAGATATTTGATTGGATACTCCACCCAGCATAGGGGAGGGAGCACTGGCAAAAAGAAGGGGACATCACAGGGTGCCTGCCACGGAAGTACAAAATACACATAAACCATCTTGAGAAGAGGAGGGCAGAGGGAAGGGGTGGGTGCAGGGGAAAAGGTTGTCATGGGGTACTTCGGAAATAAAAAAAGATGGGGCCGTCACAAAATCTTGGTGAGGGGACAATCTGAGGTTTGGAAATAATAGAGAAGAAGGAGAGGGAGTAAAAATGGAGACACTGAAGGCAGCGTGGACATTTGGAAATAAATTCTTCACTGAACTATTAAGGTTATTTGAAGGGGAAAGTAGAGAAAAAGGAATGAGGCAAGCGAAGAAGTGCGCAGGACAGACCCTCAAAGGGTGGGTGACTTTAAACTAATGACAATGAAAGTGATTAATAATAATAACAACCCTGAAATAATTTGAGAAAACGCCATAGAAAAGCAGAGCTTCTGAGATACTGGATGAGCCAGAGAAAAGGCTCCACCTGTGGCATCTCCAAAAGGTAACCTTGCACTTCTCTCAGGAACTATGGTTTGTTAGGGTGCACACATTGTTTAAAAGTGTGTGTGTCCAAGGGGGCAAGGGACATTAGTATTTTCACTCTCACCTTCGGCCAATGGAGTAAGTCCGGATTGGTACCTGGCATGAAGGCCCATGCTATACTAAGTCATGTGGGATCAGGCCCAAATCCTACCACCTTTTCTCCAAGAGCTAAGCACTGCATGAACTGGGTCCCCTGCTGGAGAGCACCAGTGACAAGTGCCCAACCTAGCCCTGTGGGGCTCATGGTTAGCAGCTATAACACACACAAGAGTGGTCAGGCTACCTTCTTCCTTCTTGACATCCAGGTTTACCCTGCTTCCAGCTGTGTGCAAAGTCACGTCACCAGGTGCAGGGTAGGCTGGCAAATGACCTTCTGGAGAAGGCCCAGGGACCCGCTCTCCTCAGCCTGCAGGCCAAGGAGGCTTCAAACAAAAGTAGTAACTATGACCCCATCAGCAGCTCCACATTCATTCAGCAAGCCCGAAAATGGTGAGCACCTTCTGGGATTCAGACAGTGTGATAGAAACTGGAGCTGCAGAAAATCAAAAGGCCTGTTCTTTGCCCTGGGAGGAGTCCTATTTATCAATATCACCTCCAGAGGTAAACAAGGTGGGACTCTGAGGTCCGGGTTTCTCGGTGACTTTCCCATCTAGAGCCACAGAAGTGGCAAGAGAGAGATCCTAGACAAGACCCTATGTCCATTCCCTGCAAACCCAGGGTGCTTTCCTCTAGGCCACCCTGCTGCCTGTCTCTGCCTGCTAGTGCACTCTCAAGTCTCTGTCTTCAAAAGAAACACCACGTGAAGACAGGGGAAGGTATGTGAGTAACCCTGGCCGCAGCATCCAATCCTTTTGGGGACCAGGCCAGATTACATTCCTCCCCGCACCCGCCCTTTTACCCAAGGGGGCTTACAGCAGTCAGTGAGCCCCAGGTCAGTCAGCTAGTAAGTGGGAGAGCTGCAGAGTAAAATGATTTGTTGAGCACCTGCCTGTCCCAGAAGCACGCCACATATTATTTCTGCCAGGTCAGTGTGATTACTGCCCATTAAACAGGATGCTCCTCCGGCTAGCTTGGGGGAAGAGGTAATGTCTTCCCCTACCCTGTGTGAATCCATGCTTTCTCTGGCTCTGGTGGCAAATTATCATCCAATGGTCTAAAATGGTTCTTTGCAAGTACGGGCCAAGAAGCTTAATTCAGTCAAAGAACCAGCAGTATAAGAGGAGAAAGACTGGGAGAATACCTCCAGCTGCCCTGTCAGAGTGATGACTGCTGGAATCCTGAAGGCCTCAGGCAGGAGGCTCTGCAGGGGATTAGGAAACAAGAGATTGGGTGATGGGTGACCTGCCCTAGCGCAAGGAGTACGCGATCAATGGACCAGGCCTATTCTCTTGTGGCCTGGAGGTTCAGTCTCCCTAACACACTACAAGAGTACTGCAAAGAGTTAAACTTCCTTTGGTTAGATAAAGGCTGAAGAAGGGCGGGACTTCCGGTGGCTGTGAAATGAAAGACAGGGGTGAGGGAGAGGCAGGGAAAGGGGCTTCTGGAAGGTGGAGAGGAAAAGAAAACATTCACTGTGCCATTTACAAAAATTCTTTGAGCTTTGCGGGGCATCCAGATGAGACATCCAGGTGCAAGCCTCTTGCTGAGTAAATCTGAAACCCAAACTGGCCCCACCCCAGCGGAGGTTCCACAAAGCAAGTGGGAAAGCTGCAGTTTTAGGTGCAAGGATGCCTCTGAAAAGGGATTGAGTTTCTGGGTCCTAGAACACTCCAGTTGTTAGGAGCACTCAAGGATAGAGAGCCCCAAGCTGCCCAAAGCCTAGCGAACATGGCAGTTGGCATTTACCGAGTGCCTAAATTGTTCCAGGCACTTTGATTGCTGTTTTCATGCATTGTCTCTAACTGCAGTAGTCCTGCAAGGGAGGTGCCACCAGGTCAGGCCGAGTTTACAGAGGAGAAAACCCCAACTCAGATCTCACAAGCAAGTTGCCAGGATCAGCTGGCTGGTCATTGGCAGCCTTGCAGGTGGACCCAGGGCCTGCCAAGTCTGAAGCCCACACTGCTGTGCTACAGGGAAAGATTCCATCTCCAGGAGAGCTGGGGCTCTGCCCAACCTTGGGAAAGTCTTCTGTTTTCAAACTCGGACACATCGCAGGGTAGGAGTGACAGGGAACATGCCGGGGTCAGGTGAGGAGGTGTGGAAAAATAAAATTAATCTGCACTTTCAGGACTAGCTGTGGCAGTCTGTCCCTTTATTTTGAAGGGCTGGGGCCCCATTGCCAGGCATCTTGGAGGAATCGTATGTGTGGAGTGAGCATTTCCTTCCAAGACAAGTGGACTTCCCCATCACAACACATTCCCCGGAAACTTAACTACCCAGCACCCTCCGTCAGTCCTGAAAATCCTAGGTCCTGGCTTTCCCACGGTGGACCAAGCAAACAACAATGTTTCTGAGCCTGCAACATTGCTCCGATACTGTTGCCAATGCAGAAGGTACTGGCAGACCTGTTCCCTTGAGCAGAGCAACCGGGATAAGATGCTGGCAGACAGCAAACAGTGGGCATCTGCCCATGAACAAAAGACAGGTTCCAGGGCATCCTCCTCGGGCCCAGTGTTGCGGCCTTGGCCTCAGCAGGCAAGTGCAGAGTAGACAATGGCCATGACCAAAGGGAGATTTGGATTCAGCCTGGGCTCACGTTGGCCCCTGTGAGGTGGGGAGCGGGCAGGAACTCCCCGACTCCTTTCTTTGGCAGAAAGGTAGAATTCTGGCCTTCTGGAGGAAATGATTTTGGAGTTGTGGCGGAGGTGGATAAGGGTGATTCTTAGGAAGATGTACTGAGACCTGTACACAGGTTCCTCCAGGGCTCACGAGCCATGGAACGGTTAAATGTCAAAGAGCAGATGGAATTTCTTTGAACATCCCTGTGAGGGCACTTTGTCAAAGGAGGGCCTGAGCTCAGCCAAGACTACATAGAAGAATAACTGGAGTAATCTGGGGCTCAGAGAAAAGGTTTCTGGAGGAGAAGTGGGCTCTACGCTTACACTGCTCATCATGCAACAGGCTTGCAAAGCTCACAAGGGTGATTTGGAGGGGAAGGCAGAGTCTATACACAGCTAGTGAAAATCAGGCCCAGTTCTTGACTGGTCGACTTCTGCCCCAGTTCCTGTGGCAAGTGACACCAGTGTTGCCAATGTTATCTCCAGATGTGCAACGCACGAGAAGTGGTTGAGATTCCTCCTGTAACTTGGACCACGGAGGCCTGTGTAGTCTCAATAATAATGTAGCCTATATTATTTTTCATGTTGTGATTATCTAATGATTCATCCATTCACTCTTTCAATGAGTGCTTATTAAGGTCTACTATGTGCCAGTCATGAGTCTAGTCACCTGGGATTCATAGGTGAACAAATCACAAGCACCCTTGCCCTCATGAATGGTATATATAAAGGCAAGGAAACAGAAAATAAAATGCAAACCTTCTACATTACTAATTATATAGAAGGGTAGAAGGAGACAATCACTTTGGGTGGGGCAGGTGGTGGGTAGTGGTGGTGGTGGTAAGCTAACACACAGCAGGGTAGGGTGCATCTCGGGTCGTTGAGAATGGGAGAGGAGAAAGGGAGTAGAGCATTCACTGCCATATGCAAGGGTAAGCAGGTAGGCTTCATTGGAGGGGCGACATTGGAAGAAAGAAATGAAGAAGGTGAGAGGGGTTGCCTTGTGGATATATAAAGAAAGTACTGTCCGGGCGGAAGGTCCAGCTGGTGCAAAGGCTCTAAGGCCAGGGAGTGACTACCACGCTTGAGAAATGGCAGAGAAGCCAGCGTGGTTGCTGTAGAGTGAGCCAAAAGGACGAGAGCAGGAGAGGAGGTCAGAGAGATTAACAGAATCCCACATTCTGTAGGTTGGGAGTCCGTTTTTTAAGGACCTTGGCTCTTGCTTCGGGTGAAATGTTGGGGGAAGAAGGAGGGAAGCAGTGAGGGGTGGAACAGAGGAGTCATATGATCTGACACATGTTTGGAAGGGATCACTTTGATTACTTGCTATGCCAAGAGTAGAGTCAATTCAGGAGAGGGGTAGCGGAAGCATGTAAACCAGGTAGGAAGCTACCACGGCTGACTCCAGGGTTTTTTTTTTTTTTTTTTGCCTGAGCAACAAGTGGACTGGGATTGGTATCAACTGATATGGGGAGCACTGCAGTGAGAATAGGCTTTGTAGGTAGGGAGGGGTCCAAGAATTCAGTTTTGTACACATTGAGTTAAGCTGTCTCTCTGACATCTGTGTGAGTCAAGTAGGCAGCTGTATAGACAAGTCGGGAATTTGGCTGAAAGATCTATACCTAAATACATGTGGATGGCACTTAAAAGCCATGAGACTACACGAACTCTGCTAGGGAGGGAGAGCACATAGAGGAGGGCATAAAGTCACAAACAGAGCCCTGCAGCATAAAGGGATCAGAGAGAAGAGGAGACACCAGCTGAGGAGATGGGGAAATTGACACCAGTGACCCATGGAGGAAAACCAAGAGTGTCCTGGGAACTATGTGAATAAAAGTGTCTCAAGAGACATCCAGCGGTTCACTCTGCTCAAACTGCTGATGTCAGGCGAAATAAGAAGAGGATTGAGAATTAACCATTGCATTTAGCAATGCAGAGGTTCCTGGTGACCTTAATAAGAGCAGTTTTTTGGGGGGACTGTGTGAAAAAGCCTGCTTGGGACAGCTTTAAGAGAAAATGGGAGGAGAGGAATCAATGAGTATGGACAAGTTTTACAGGTTTTGCAGCAATTGGGAGCAAAGAAATCAGGCAGCATCTGGTGGGGAAAGAGGGAGGCATGAAAAGGTTTACTTCAGGTGGGAGAAATATCATTGTGCTGAAGGCAAGCACCCGGTGGAGAGACATGAAATCGATAGCACAGGGGTGGCAGAGAGCATCCGTGGAGCGGCAGCTTTGAGTAGGCAGGAGGGTGCAGGGACCTTGTATCAAGGGGAGAGCTGGAGCATGCAGGAGGAGTTGCAAAATAGGGAGTTACTGGAATGGGTAGATGTCAGCTAGGCATTCTGGCCGTCCTGAACTCCTCTAGCTGAGGTTAGGCACCTGTCTATTTGTTGATTCTGCATGTCTGTTGAGCATCTACTATGCATGAGGCACACTTGTGGGCACTTTACTAACATTTAACACTCCAAACAACCCATTAGGTGGGTTGTGTCACAATACCATGCTACATGTGAGAGGTCTGCCGCTCAAGGAGGTCAGATGGACTGGCCAAGTTCACTTAGCAAACAATTGGAAGAGTAAAGCTTTGAGAGACAGCCTGCCTCTCCAGGCAGGCTTATAAAGCTCATATCTGCCGGCAAGTCAGAGTGTGGGATTACTCTTGCATCCCCTTACACTGGTAACAAGCTTGCCCACTGAACCACAGCAGCTTCTGATGACCACATGGAAGCCACAGTCTGTATGTCTGGGCACTTGCCTCAGTTTCCTGTGTGCCAATGCTATTTCAGTGTGCATGAGCTCGATTCTGAGTCTGAGGCTGAGGGGCAGGGCCTCTCTGTGACCTTGTCTCATTTAAAACAGACCTCTCCTCTGAAGGCTGGCTCAGCTCCAAGTGGAACAGACACTCCAGAACTACAGAACTGCCCTTCCACTGGCTTTTTAAACACCCTTACTACCCGAAAGCCTGCTTTCTCACCAAGTCAGAGAAGAAAGGGCCACTGAGCTCACTGAGCCATGTGGACCATTATCATCTAGATTGATGGACACACACACACACACGCACACACACGCACACACTCCACATGAATGTGCGTGTGATCTCTTCTCATTAGACCTTTCTCTCTCTCTCTCTGTATGAGTGTGTGTGTGTGTATGGGTGTGTGTGTGTGTGTGTGTGTGTGTGTGTGTGTGTGTGTGAGAGAGACACAGAGAGAAAGAGAGAGAGAGAGAGAGAGAGAGAGAGAGAGAGAGAGAGAGAGAGACCTTACTTCATTCTGTCCTCTTCCTGCTTTTGGCCAAACTTGTTAAGGAATGATCCTATCAAATAAGACCCCCAAAGAAATAAGCTTTACGGTGTGTGGAGCCCCTCCTGTAGGGTACGCCTGGGTCCAGATACAGCTTTTGCAGGGTTGGGTCTCAGGGTACAGGGTACAGGGTCCAGGCCCATCCTGGGAAAGGAATAAACGTTTTGCTGTTCTGAGCCAGTGAGAATGAGGCCAGAGACCATGAGAAGAAAGGAACAGAGAAGAGAATGGCCACTGGGGCCATTCGAGTCTTAAATCGGGAGGGCAAATTATTTTATAAATGAGCTTCTTTAAGGCACACACACCTATCTTCTACCCACTCCAATAGCCTTGATGACCCAGAAACAGCAATCAAGGACTTTGGGTACCCACCTCCCTCCAGATGGACATTTAGTATCTTTTGACTCTGCTTTCTCTTCATACACTGCTTTAGATAACATGCTTGAATGTGTCTCCCTCTTTTCAGAGATGAACTCCACCAAGATGCTTCAGAGCCCTGCTGCAGTGACTTCCATAAAGGCTGCTGAACTGCTCTGAAGGCATCACTGGCCCACATGATGTGGGGAGGTGAAAAGCCCCACCATGGTTGGGTTATCTGCACTTTGGAAATCCTGGTAAGTAGCCATTGATGTAAACCATGCATGTTGAGGGGAAGTATGCTGGTCCTGAAGCCAGAGTGTCTACTTGATCAGTAGCTTGGGGACCTGGTCGAAGTTATCTCCCTTGGGCCACCCTCTGTTTACATCTCCAAATACATGAATAATGAATGACTCCTGCTTTATATACATGCTGCAGAAAATACACCAGCTGAACTTCACAAAGCTCCAAACTGTTGCTTCTTGAGCTCTCTGATGTAAAGGAGAAGCATTTAATTTTTTTGTACATCAGTCATTCATGGATCAATACATTCCTGTAACACAAGGAAAGTGAACAAATGACTAGAAAGAAGAAAAATATAGCAAAGACGTACAAAATACAAGCCCTGATTATTTCAACATCCAAATGACTCTCACTGCATGCTATAAAACTTCCTAAACGTATATTCTTATGCTATAAAACTTCCTAAACGTATATTCTTATGCTATAAAACTTCCTAAATGTATACTCTCAAATGCTGTACTTACCGCAGAGAGGTAACAAACTTTGGCGAAGCGGCAAGAGTCCATGGACTGTGCTTTCATCAGTGATGCTCTGGTGCAGCAGCACCTGACCTATCACATTCATTCACTCGGTGGTTACTGTTGCAAGGGAGTTATTACAAAATATGGTTCTTATCATGAAGGAGCTTCCATAACAAGAAATTGCAACTAAAGAGTACAAGAAATGCCAAAAGGTTCAACTGCTGCCTGTCATGAGAGTTGTGAGTCCCTGAAGCAGCACAGGAGTTCAAAAAGCAGATATCACAGTGTACATGACTTCCATTGGGCCTTGACGATCAAGGAAGGGTGGAACTTACTTTGTAGCGTTTTGTATTCTGTGATTGTAGGAAAGGAGCTTGATCATTGCACACGTTTCTGCAAGCCCTAGAAGAATAAGGTGGCTGGAAAATATTAAGCCTAATCCCAAGAATCAGAGTTTACCTGTGCTAACATTTATGTGTACACCTTCAATGCATAGTCAGGAATATTGTAATAATGATAAGTAGAATTATTATAATAACTGTATATATATTTTTATATATATTCTATATATATACTGCTCTACACACCCTATGTTTGCAAATATTTATACCAGTTTTCTGTAAGCTGATGCAAACAATTACCTTGACTCAGAGCTCACACTACTGAGTTTGACTCGGAGCTCACACTGTTGACGTTCACACGACATTGATGAGATTCCCACAGTAGTTGTGTCTAGGAGTGCCCAAAGGGCGATACAAGTCATTAACAAGAGCAATCTGCACACTACAAGCAGCCCCCTGAGAGAGCCTCACTGTAGCCTCCACCCTTGTGATGTTGACATTGTCCCTGATCAGCTCACAAAGCTGCCGGGACCCAGGTGCCAGAGCTGAGCTGCATTCTGTGTGGAGGTACATGGAATGGCCCTGTCCTCACCCCTTACCCAATCATGGACTCTGAAGCAGCTCTGCCAAACCCACACTGTCCCTCTCAGGAAGGCGAGCTCCTCACCGCCTTCCTTCCAATCAAGTTCATCTGCAAACAAATCGCCATGTACAACACAGGTCTGCAGGCAGTATGGCTGAAGATTCACACATATTACTTAAATTCACACAGCAATCATAGGAAGCATGTCAAATTGGCCCCATTTTACAGGTTACAAAACCAAAGTTCAAGGAGGTTTCTGATAAGAGATGGAATCTCAGAAACACTGACCTGGTAGCTTCCAACATCACACATACGCACAGTTCAGTTTCTCTCTCTCCTCTCTCTCTCTCTCTCTCTCTCTCTCTCACTCTCATTTCCTTCTCTGTGTCCTGTCCCCCACTACACACACAGACTACTGAAAGAGTCTTGGAAGGGGGCAACATGGTCCCCAGCCCTGAGGAAGAGTTACAGTGAGTGGGCGGCACCCACAACCTCCCGTGAGTCTTGGGCACAGAAGAACTCAGTCCTTGACCCCAGCCCCAATAGCTCCAAAGTCCATAGTTATGGCCCCTGCTTCTCAGCTCTTTCTTTTCACTGCTCCGTCTCCCTGCAGTGAGGCCTCCCTGCACCCTGACTTGTCTATCTTAGAATGTAGCTGCAGGAAGAAAGCAGATGTATCTGTTGTTCTATCCAACCACTGGTCTCAGGAATCCCAGCTCAAGAGAAGATAAAACGCTCATGTGCAAGGGGGATGAAGGAACACAGACAACCTACATACCATAACAGGGAACAGGAGATTAGCATGCAAGGCAGTGGCTACATATCTGGGAGCAAGGAGAGAAATGAGGAGGGAAGCCAAGGGAATCCTACCCTGTGATCCAGTGCTGCCCTCACACAAAGTTTTCCTCAGGACTCACAATGAGTCTCTTAGCAACCCCTTCCTCCTTCTAGCTCTGGAAAATCAGACTGCTTGCCCTAGCAAAGCTCAGTCCATGGCATGCCAAGCTTTCATCTGAGGCTTGGAACCTGTAATTCACAAATACGTAGACTGAAAACTCCTGAAGAATGTCAACACCAAAAGTGTAATAATAATAATAATAGTAATAATAAAAAAGAATGTCAACACCAGACTCTGGCCATCCACAGGACTCAACCCAGGACTCTGCTGAAGCAGAGGAGAAATGGCCTCTCCCTCTCGTCATCATGTGGTTAACAACCCCAAAGCCCTCTGCCCTCTCTCAGTAGACTCCGACAGGGCAGGGTACAGAATTTTGGAGGTCTGAAGGAGGACGTCCACATGGACCTTGTGGTCCAAGGGCCAGGAAAACCATGGTGCCCAACATTCCGCAGACAGGCTCCTAATCAGAACACTTGTGTCTCTCCAGTCCTGGCAAGCAATGTGTGGATGTGTGATGAGGTTGTGTGAGACTAAGTCTAGGAGGTAGATTGTGAAAAGTGCCTCTGAATGATCAGTGTCAAGAAAATTGCCAGACGTTGGTATGCCAGGAGAGTGGAAGGTGCTGGGCTTAGAGCAGGACCCAATTAGATCTTTATGCTAGGGTTTCCCTCAAAGCAGCCCCACCGTCTGTTTCCATCAGCATTCGTGTTTTCACATGTGTGCTGAAAATAGTCCCATGAGTGCAACTGGCAGCAAAGTGGAGATGGGCAAGCAAAGGGGGAACTAGAGAAATGCACTGTATCTACCCTGCAAAGAACTTGTGGGCAGCAGTAGCCTTCCCCTTCTTCTGTACCCTACTGCGTACTGCACCCTACTGTTGCAGTAAGGAATCACCACCCACAAGCCATGTTCGTGGCCTTTGGACACCACTGGCGGGAGCAATCTCAGGGGCTGCCATGTCCCTGACCTAAGTCAGAGAAGCAAGTTTGGACTGGCTGTGGCGTGCTGCTTCTCCATATCAGCCCCTTATTCCCACCCCAGCCCTAGCAGACTATAGAGAGTGCTCAACTCGAAATGAGGATAGGGATAGGAAATGAGGATAGGGATAGGAAATGAGTATCTTTTCCTTTCCCATGTCATCAAGAGTGTGGACCTTGCTGCCAGGGAGATCTGTGCATAGTGAGCGTAAGTAAGCCTTGGGCGTATCAGACACTGTGGTGCTTGAGAAGGCAGGACCTGGCCCATTCATCCTGCGAGTGGTCGATTCAACCAGCAGGCCAACACATATGGTACTAATCCCTGGGCTGTGGAAGCATCACAGATTGCACTGAGGCAATTGTTCTTCATTCTTTGAAAAACTCTCCTTCTGTGACCTAAACAGGCACAGGAGCATGCGGTGTGTGCACGTGCACGCGCACACTCTCTCTCTCTGTCTCTCTCTCTCTCTTTCTGTCTCTCTCTCTCTTTCTGTCTCTGTCTGTCTCTCTCTCTCTCTCTCTCTCTCTCTCTCTCTCTCTCCCTCTCTCACACCCTGCACACTGTGCGTTGTGATCTTCCATTTTCTCATTGGGTTGGAGCTGCCTTTACTAGTTACGCCCTGAGAAACATGGATGGGATTTGGAATCAGAAGATACGGCTTCCTCCCTATCTCTGGGCTGTGTGATGCCTACTGACAGCATGGCTAGGAAGATTAAATGAGGTACAGTGTGTGCAACTGCTTTCTAAAGTGCAAGGGGTGGCTAAGCAAATATGATACCTATCACTGCCAAATACAACAATAGATAAGCAAGTTCAATGGAGCTGGTCACGTTCCTACCAAGATAGGAAAAGATTGTCTATCTTGTCTGGTTTCTCTGGAAAATACAGCAAAGTCTGTGGCCAGCAAGTCGGTCCATGGTTCTATCCATTCCCCATTATTTTGCTACAATGTAAGCTTCACGGGATCAGAATTCTGCTTGTTAGTAACACTTTCTTCACTGATGTGCCCCTAAAGCCTAGGACAGTACCTTGTGTATATTAAACAGTCAAAATATGAAGTGTGTGGGTGAATGAATCTTTTTGATCATCTACTGGAAAGGACGTCAAGGGTAATGACTGTAAATAATTTCAAGTGGGCGAGGTACTCACACAAAAATATCAGCTGACAGGAGAATATTACGTCACTCATCTTTAAGTGAAGGATACCAAGTTATTTTTAATGATGAAAACCACTGAAGCTCAGGGATGGTGCGTAAAACAATCCTAAAGCCAAGGCTGCATTCTGTGGTAGCACAGCTGGAAAATGCTGTGCTAAGTTGCTCTGGAGGTGGTACAGAATCCTCCCCTGATCCTGGGGGCAGATTCCAGAATGGAGCAAGAATAGGAATCTTATCCATAGCGTATATATCTTGAGCACCTATTTTGTCCTGGGTATATAGTCATATCATTCATCTCAGCCTCATCACAACCCTAAGTGACAGGAATCACAGCCCTCCTTTTTCCAGATGAGTAAACTGGGAATCAGAGAGGTTAGGTAGCTTATACATTGCCATGTGAGCCTCCTATTAAGCGGCAGAAGTAGGATCTGAAATCGGTCTCTCCAAGTCCAAAATACACACTTTGCTGTTAAACATTAGATGGCATTGCCTTCCATTATCTGCGGGCTGGTCCAAAATGCTAATATGAGATACGTCTGTTTTTAGGTGAAGTTCTGAACCACTAGAGGGATAGAGACACCATAAATTGAAAGGGAGCCACATGGATACAAACTATCTTGCTAACAGGAGCTCAAATTTTAATACAGTATACAGTATAGGTTGTTGTGGAAATACAAAGAAACTTGTTTGCTTTCCATAAATAATCCTGCTTTCTGAGTACACAATCCAACGGTTACTACAAGTGAGCAGGGGTGACCAGTTACAGTTCTCCAATGAATTAAACATTCTTCAGCCTCTTCCAGTCTGGCTACTCTCTTTCAAGCAATCATTGAGTCATTTCTAAGATCTATGGACACCACCATCTCCCTCTATAAAATCATGTCTGGGGATTGGAGGAAGGAGTGTGACATAAGTGATACTAGAGAGGCTTTGCAGCGGCAGTTGCGGGGGGTCCCCACTTTGAGTGCTTTGCTCTGGATTCTGCTGATAGGTGTATACAACCTGTGTGCTCCTTTCTTACTGAACTTCTTTTTTCTCTTTCAAATATTGTGGATCCATATGAGATTTGGTTGCCACTCAGAGTCGAGACTTCAATGTGGGTGCTCAGTGCACATTTGCTGTGGCAATGGTCTCTGATAATTTTTCATCAGACATTGTACTGGGTTGAATGGTGTCCCCCCAAAATACATGTCCACCCTGAACCTCACAAGGTGACCTTATTTGGAGACAGTGTCTTCACAGATGTAATTCATTAAGAGGAAGCCATACCCAGTTGGGGTGGACCCTCAATCCAACATGACTGATGCCCTCATAAAAAAGAGTAGAGAATACACGGAGACACAGACACACGGGGAGGAGAACACTGCGTGAACATGAAGGCAGAGACTAGAGTGAGGTGTCTACAAGCCAAGGAACACGAGGATTGCCATAAGCACCAGAAGCTGGAAGAGGCAAGGAAGGACTCTCCCCTGGAGGATTCAGAGGTAGCATGGTCCTGCCAATACCTTGCTTTCAGATTTCTAGCCCCCAGAACTGTGAGATAATACATTCCTGTTGTATTCAGTCACGGAGTTTGTGGTAATTTGTCACAGCAGCACCGAGAAACAAATACACCAACAGTAATAAAAGATGTTGAGCCCACACCTACAATATATGTATCTTTGTAAATTTACAAATTACATACTGGAAACACTGTATAAATATGGAATTCTCATATAGAACACACACCAAAATTAGACTTTTAAAATAAAGTGATACAAATGAATATGCATAGACTTGCTAATGTTTCCTTCCCATGCCTCAATGGCTCTTCTTGCCATTTCTGCATGTGCACACCTCATTTTGTAGAATAAGGCACTCCAAGATCTACTCACCATGGTTGGGGTGGCCATGGAGTGCTTGCCAGAAAACATTCAGCTGCCTTCTGGACCCTTCCATCAGGCTGGTGAGACATTCTCAATCTCTTCTAAAGCAAATAGGAGCTGAGGAAAGTTCAGGAGTGCAGACGTGGGTCCATTCTCTCCAAATCCACTCTGATTGACGTGTCTTCACACAGACTGCAACAAATCTTTCCTCTTATAACAGTCAGAACGGCCCCAGTGTGGATGGCACATGGCCCCCTCTATATCCGGCTTTCTCATCCATCTAATGCCTCCACCTGTAGGATTTTTCACAAGATTGTTTCAGGTCACATATAACTAAATAATTTATATCTCTGTCTCTGTCTCTGTCTTTGTCGCTCTCTCTCTCTCTCTCTCTCCATGTATTCCATCCTCTTTCTGTCTCACTTCTGGGGAGGGGAGAAGCATTGTGTTTTACCTCTTTTGTCTAATTGCCAGAGACCTAATTCTCCCATATAATGTTACCCTTTTCCTCAAGGGGATATCCTCTGTGGCCATCAGGGCTGTTGCAAGGCAAACCATTTATGGTGGAAGAATCAATAATACTCACATTTATTATTTCAATATAGCATCCCCATTATACAGCTTTGCTTCTGGAAAGTACCCAACCCTGAAAGCAGCAGAGGGTGAAAACCTCACCCCCACCACCCCTGACCTCTGTCACCTGTAGTGATATAACTTAGACGAGAAGCATCAAGGTGGGACTGCTCCTCTCTTGAATATAAAGCAAAAGGGGAGGCAGGGGGTGGGGGTGATCCTCACAGATGAAGGTGATAGCTGATAGCCTAGGTTCAAAATTTTACTGCTATTCCCTGGGGGACCTAGTAAGAGCTGAATGGAGTGTTTCAAAGGGGCCTCTATTTCAAAGGTGGCCTCACCCCTTTATAAAGGGGATGAGGGTTAGGCAGGCCTTTTTCTCCCAGAAGTGGGCAAAGGGACAACCCATCTAGGAACCCTTACCCTTGGGTAGGGGAGAACAACCTTTCCAAGGGATCCTGCCGGATCGACCACTCTCCTGGTGCACTAGTGGTAAGGAGAGAAAGTAACCCACTGCTGGAGTTCCCTAGACTGGTGTGTATGTTTTGGGGTCAAATACTGTTGGGGAGAGATGGCCTCTAATTGCTATGAACAGAATGTGGAGCATGTACCCCTTCCACAGTGACAATTAAAGCCAGGGCATAAGAGTCTTTGTTTCTGTTTACTTGCCCATTTTTTCATTATAAAAGTTTATTCATGAAGCATATTAAATTTTGAAAATGGAAAAAAGAAGAAGAAAGTCACCCAAAAGCTGCCCAGGCTCAACCCTGTGGCTCAAGGATCAAGAGAACCATGACTGCCTTTATCTTACAACCAGACGTGTAAACCGGGACCCGTTTGTTTCCCCAGTCCTGGCAAGACGTGAGCGGGTTATACTTTTTTGAACAAAGAAATGGCCCAGAAACAATGAGGGGAAAGTGGAATCTATCCAAAGACTCTAAGAGACACTGAAAATTACATGCAATGTGTGGAACTTTTCGGATTTTAATGGGGTCACATGAACTGGAAAATCTTTCATGAGACAATTGGGAAAATGGAAAAGGTACTGGAGAGTAGATGATGTTTGGTCAGTCTTAGTCTTTTCTAGGGTATGATATTGTATCCTGCTTATGTTAAAACAGCCCTTACCTATTAAAGTCTATTTCCGGATGAAAAGATTTGATGTCTATACTTGGCTTCTCTGTACTCTGAAAAGAAAAATTAAAAGTGTGATGGAGGATAGATGAAACAAGGACTGAAGAAAGTTAATGATTGTTGAAGTTGATGGCTCTTGAAATTAATGGGTACATGGAGTGCATTCTAACATGCTTTCTGCTTTTATGTGTTTGAAGTTTTCATAATAAAAAGTTAAAAATGACTTGATTGGATTAGTGAGGGTAATGTGGGGGCAAGAGATTAGGAGGAAGAAAGAGTCATGTTCATGGGAACAATAGCAAGAGAAATATGAAAAATGCCTGTGAACTACATATTCATAGACGTCATGCCAATTGTAGATTCTGACGGAAATAAGCCACTCTTGAACAAATGGTTCAGAAAATGGCTCTGCAATATGAAACAGTGTTTATTTTCCCAGGGAAAGAATATGGATGGAAGGAGTGGTCTTTTGGATTTCTTAATCAATCATAATTTACTTTTAAAAGGCACTACTTTGCTGTTGTTGTTGAAGAACAAATGTACAAATTATTTATAAAATAACATGTACCCTCGGTAGCATGACCAAAAAAAAAAAAAAAAAAAAAAAAAAAAAGACAGACAGATAAATTATTGTGTTATTTTAGTGACAGATGGAAGAACACATAAGACTGGATTAGGGAGGTAAATGCTGCACACCATGCACCCAACGCTGATGAGAAGAAAAGTGTGATTTGCTTACTTGTGATTTTGAGACCTATATAGTGAAGGCTTGTTGCCACTTTTTAATTTCCTCGAACATGCAGAAGTAAGTAATGAGGTTTGACAGAGACATGGGACTATAAGATGTCTGTCATTGCTGCCAACCATAGAAACGATGTTAAGATGTCCAGCTGCCCATAAAATCATATTTTCAAAGTGTGAAACAAGAAGAATGCCATTCTCTTATTTGGAAATATGTTGAAGATAGGAATAAAGAAAAGGATTACAGTAAAGTGGAGACAAGAGATACAGTGAAGCAGAAATGTATATGCCATTTCTCCAAAACTGTGTGAAGGTCCTTGAAGAGGCCATAAAGAGCTTAAGAACCTATCAACTGACTGCCCCTGAATTGTTCCATGTTATGTGTAGGTTGTAATGAAAACTGACATGGCAAAAAAAAAAAAGGCACTTGTTTTTTTTGGCAAAAAGACTGCTTGAGAAATCAAGAGAAAAAAGGGTCACTAGCAAAAGGTTCCATGTCAAACAGGACTTTCTCAACTTCTTTGCTAGTAATTTAACTTATAGGAAATCCAACTTCAACAATGCAAGTTCAAATTACCCTTGATCTTTAAAAACCTTTTTCCCGAGAAAGAGTGATGTAACATACGATGACATCCAGTGTGCTTCAGAGTGTTTAAGAATTATGGACACTTTAGCCATGAACAGCCTATAGGAGAAATCATTGACACAAAAGACCCAATTGACTGACAAAGCAAGCCTTATGTATAGAAAGGAAATGCACACTTCTGGAAACCTGGAAATCAGTTTCTACAATCTAAAACCTACTGTAGGTAGAAGTAAAATCCATGCTCAAACGCTTCGTTGAGAGGATATTTAGTTCAATGTCATTACATTGGACTGATGCCGGGAGGCACTCTAATGTGGCATTGGGAAGAGGAGAACTTGATATGTCTAAGTAAATGATAAGTCTGGTTGAGTGCTGATTAGCCACTGCACCAAAAAAAAAAAAAAAAAAAAAAAGGAAGTTCTAACATGGCGAGCAGTTCAAAGAAGAGTTATGACAGAAAAAAAATAAGAGTTATTTTACTATTTTGGGAGACAATGAAACAAGCCAGTGGGGTTTTTTTTTTTTTAATGTAGGTAAATATCTGTGTGGTTATTACTGCTGTTTCTGCATATGCCTTTGAAAAAGTCTTCTGGTTGTGTATGATAAAAAGTAATAATATAGCCAACAAAATTTTAAAATCCAATAAGAATTTTTCTAAAAAGAGTTACCATAAATTGCTGTGTCAAAAGACAGAAAGGAACATTATGCTATATCGTTACATTTTTCACACCTACCATATAAATAGTCCATTTATTTACTACTATTTGCCACTGTAAACTAGTCCCATTGTCACCTTGTTTAAACAATGGCATTTATGAAACCAAAGAAAGAAATACGGAATGATATGTAATTGTAAGTGAACTCTTATTTTTCTTATTTTATGTTGAAGGAATAATGTATACATGTACTACTAATTATGACACAATGCTTTCTTGTCTCCAACGGATATATCCAAGGTTGATGTTCTAAAATTTTGGTCACCCCAACCTTCCTTTTGTGATTTGTAAGATTTCTAGAAGGGTGGCTTCTCATTTCAGTAGACA
Organism: Macaca thibetana thibetana; assembly: GCF_024542745.1. Lineage (NCBI taxonomy): Eukaryota > Metazoa > Chordata > Mammalia > Primates > Cercopithecidae > Macaca > Macaca thibetana. Next base: position 55,071,946 of record NC_065598.1, read on the forward strand.
GGCATCACAGGCGAGACTGAGTTTGAATGGCAAAGATACAGCCATCATTTTATTTCTTTATGAATTTCCATTAATATTTCATGGCCCAAATGATTTTTCATCATACAGAAGATATTTCTCAAAATTCCGATATTTTCCGAGCATTTTTTCATTTGCTCTTTGAACACTGGGATAAAGTATTTTTGAATTTTCTGATTTCACATGAATGATGGCATGGAACTGATATATGCTGATCATTTAATTTCTTCATCATCAATGACAGGACATTTTGCTTATTTGAAGCACGAACATAACAGAACACAATTGTCGGTCTTTGAAATGTATGTGTTTAGCAATTTCAACTTTTAGATCTGACATTTGAGGGCCATTTGCATCCAACATTGAAATCACTTGCAAACAGAGTACACTCTAGTTGGAGAGAGGGATGTTGCGTCTGAGTGTGGAGGTTCAATCCTGACTCTACTATCTATTAGTTGTATGACATTATTTCACCTCATCTGTAAGATGAGGTTGGTAATACTAAGCACCTCTTCCAGCTGTTTTTTCACTTAGTCGACAGACCATTCTGAAAGTTTGCTATGCTTCTAACAGGAACCAAGGATATTGCAATAAGCTAAAAAGAAAAACTGCCTTCCCTTGGGCCACTTTGATCCTATGGGAGGAGACATCACATACACGTATATTATAAAGTGGGAAATAAAGTCAAATAAAAGGAATAAAGGAAAACAAAATGCCCTTTATTCCCTGAGATGGTGGGCTGGGGAAGGCCTCTCTGGGTGATATTTGAGCAGAAACCTGAATGAAGACAAGGCAAGTCATAGGGAAAGACAGTTCCAGGTAGAGGAATGTGTGAAAAGATCCTGTGAGGAAACTAAGCTAATGCTTTGAGAGGGAGCAAAGAGCTTACATATATTTAGCCTTCACTATGTGTCAGGCTCTGTCCTATGCACTTGCTATTTCTGTAGCTATTGAATTCTGTCCACATCTCTCAAAGATAGGTGGTGCTAGTATAATCAGCCTGGTTTTACTGATGAAGAATTCAGGAAACACTGGGGAAGCTCTACAGGACATTGGTCTGGGCAAAGTAATAATTCTCGAGTAATAACCCACAAGCGCAGGCAACCAACGCTAAAATGAACAAATGTGATCACATCTAGTTAAATAGCTTCTGCACAGCAAAGGATACAATCAACAAAGTGAAGAGACAGCCCACAGAACGGGAGAAAACATTTGCAAACTGCCCATCTGACAAAGGATTAATAACCAGAATATCTAAGGAGCTCAAACGACTCAATACAAAAAAAGTCTAATAATCTGATTAAAATATGGGCAAAAGATCTGAATAGACATTTCTCAAAAGAAGACATGCAAATGGCAAACAGGTAGATGAAAAGGTGCTCAACGTCATTGACCATCAGAGAAATGCAAATCAAAACTACAATGAGACATCATCTCACCCCAGTTAAAATGGCGTTTATTCAAAAGGCAGGCAATAAGGAATGCTTGCGAGGGTGTGGAGAAAAGGGAGCCCTCAGCACTGTTGGTGGGAATGTGAATTAATACAGCCACCATGGAAAACAGTTTGGAGGTTCCTCAAACAACTAAAATTAGAACTATCATATGATCCAGCAATCCCACTGCTAGGTATATACCCAAAAGAAAGGAAATCACTATATTGAAGAGATCTCTGCACTCCCATCTTTATTGCAGCTCTATTCACAATAACCAAGATTTGGAAGCAACCTAAGTGTCCATCAACAGACAAATGGACAAAGAAAACGTGGTACATATGCACAGTGGAGTACTATTCTGCCATAAAAACAATGAGATCCTCTCACTTGCAGCAACATGGATGGAACTGCAGGACATTACGTTAAGTGAAGTAGAATGATGGTAACCAGATGCTGGGAAAGGTGGGGGCTAGGGGAAGTAGAGGTGGTTAATGAGTACAAAAATATAGTTAGGTAGAAAGAATAAGATCTGGTATTTCGGGTTGACGTATTTATTTATTTTTTTGAGACGGAGTCGCACTCTGTCACCCAGGCTGGAGTGCAGTGTGGCAATCTCGCCCCTCACTGCAACTTCCGTCTCCTGCATTCAAGCGATTCTATTGCCTCAGCCTCCCAAGTAGCTGGAAATGACAGGCCTGCTCCACCACACCTGGCTAATTTTTGTATTTTTAGTAGAGATGGGGTTTCGCCATGATGGCCAGACTGGTCTCGAGCTCCTGGCCTCAAATGATCCGTCCGCCTTGGCCTCCCAAAGTGCTGGGCTTACAGGCGTGAGCCACCGTGCCTGGCCCCGATCTGGTATTCGATACCACAACAGGGTGATTACAATCAACAATAATTCGTTGTACATTTAAAAAGAACTAAACGTATAATTGGAATGTTAGTAACACAAATAAATGATCGATGTTAGAGGTGATGGATACCCCATTTACCCTGATGTGATTATTACACATTGTATGCCTGTATCAAAATATCTCTTGTACCCCATAAATATATACAGCTACTATGTACCCATAAAAGCTAAAAATAAAAATTCAACATTTCTGTTCTTTAAAAATTATTATAAAGAGAATAAGAAGACAACCAAAGACTGGGAGAAAATATTTGCAAATCATATATCTTATAAAGCACTTTTATCCTTTCATTCCTAGTTTTCTAATATTTTTGTTAAGTTTTAGTTAGGAATGTAGATTAAATTTTGAAAAATACTTTTTTTCTGAATCTGTTGAGATGATCACTTTGTTCTGTTAATGTCATGAGTGAATTAGATTCATTCCTGAATGTTGAACTAGCCTTGTATTTTTTAATGAATATCGCTTCATCGTTATATAACATCCTTTTATAGCTTGCTTGATTCAATTTGTTAATATTTGATTGAGAATTTTTGGATCTTAGTTAATGAGGGACATTGGTCTTTTCTGGTAATAAAAAACCAATGTCTTTTATTGGCCTTTCATCTATGTCAGGTTTGGCTCTCTCTTCTTTGACTTGTGGGTAATTTAGAAATGTGATTTTTAAGCACCATATAATTGAGACTCTCTATGTATCTAAATATTATTGTTTTCTAATCGGTTGTGAACAGAGGATGTACTCTGTATGATTTTCTCCCTTTGGAATTAGTTAAACATTGTGTTATGGTCCCAGAATATAGTGTATCTTAGGGTTGGCAAAGTATGCCCTGTGAGCTGGCAGCTTGTTATTGTCAATTAAGGTTTTTATAAATACAGTCACACCCATTTATTTATACATTATTTATGGATGCTTTTACACTAAAACGTCAGAGTTGAGCAGTTTACAAAACCTGAAATATTTACTATTTTTCTCTCGAAGGAAAATTTCCCAATTCCTGTATCTTACTGAATACTAAGCACATTTCAAAAGATGTGTACAGTCAGCCCTCCACATCTGCAGGTTACACATTCATGGATTCAACCGTCAATTGAAAATATTTTAAAACATAAAATAGAAATAAAAATGACAATACAATAATAAAAAGTAATAATACAAATTTAAAAATACAGCATAGCCATACTCACATAATCGTATTAGGTATTATAAGTCGTCTAGAGCTGATTTAAAGTACACGGGAGTATGTGCATAGGTTATATGCAAATACTATATACCATTTTATATAAGAGACCTGAGCATCCAAGGATCTCGGTATTCACGGGAGTCCTGGAACCAATCCCCTGCGGATACTGAAGGAAGACTGTATTTTATGGTGTATATTAGTGGTGTATTTTATAAGTATCGATTACCACAAGTTGGTTCACAGTGTCGTTTAGTCTTCTATCTTTATTGTGTATGGCCTTTTGTTTCATGAATTATTGAAAGAGCAGTGTTAAAATATCCAACTATGATTGTGGGTTTCCTATTTTTTCCTTTAATTCTGTCTAAGTGTTAATACAATCATGATTTTGAAATAGTGCTCTTCGTTTTTGTATCACTCATTTTTTATAAATGGAGCATACCAAAGATTCGTGGGGGGAGAAAAAAAGAGAGAGAGAAAAGAGCACACGATATGCACTCAATAAATGGTCTGTAATTCTTTGGCCCACTAAGCAGGCAAAGTGCTCAGGGCATCATGAAGCAAGCCTAGTCAGAGCTTGGAATTCAGAGGTCTCTGCATGTGTGTGGGGAAAAGAGCTGCGTCTTTATTTTCACCCACCTCTAACTTAAAGTGATCACGTCCTAAAACTATGGGCCTAGGCATGAAACTCCATTGATAGTAGTACTACATGTGACTGTGTCGCCAATAAAAATTTCGGTATCACATTACACTTCTATCACATTTCTCAGAGTATCACTTATGCTCAACACTACTGTGAAACTATGGTAGTTATTATACCCATCTTGCGATACTTATGTAAGGTTTAATAAAAAAAAATCTCCTCATATCACAATATCTTTCTAAAAGTACAAAATGTCATCTCCATACTATGCATTTTTATAATCCCATGTATTTAGTTATATATATTTATGTTAAAAATATCATTGTCTTAAGGGATCCACCGGCTGTACCAGGATACCAAAGGGATCCAAGGCACCAAAAGGCTGAGGATCCCTACTCTGAAGGTTAATATTAGGGGTCAACTTGATTGGATTGAATTGAAGGATGCCTAGATAGCTGATAAAGTATTGCTTCTGGGTAAGGGTGTTGTCAGAGGAGACTGACGTTTGAGTCCGTGGACTGGGAGAGGAAGACTCATCCTCAATGTGGCTGGGCACCAACCAGCGCGGGTAAGGCAAGGCAGATGGAAGTAGGTGGGACAAGCTGGCTTGCTGAGTCATCTGGCTTTCATCCTTCTCCCATGCTGGATGCTTCCTTCTGTTCCTCCTGCCCTTGGACATCAGACTCCAGGTTCTTTAGCCTTTGGACTCTTAGACTTACACCAGTGGTTTGCATGGGGGCTCTCGGGCCTTGGGACACAGACTGAAGGCTACACTGTTGGCTTCCCTATGTTTGAGGCTTTTGGACTCAGACTGAGTCACTACTGGCTGCTTTCTTCCCCAGCTTTCAGACGGCCTGTCATGGGACTTCGCCTTGTGATCATTTGAGCCAATTCTCCCTGATAAACTCCTTTTCATACATATACATATACATATACATAAACATATACATATACATATACATGTGTGTGTGTGTGTGTGTGTGTGTGTGTGTATGTAGGATACATATATCCTATTGGTTCTGTCCCTCTGGAGAACCCTGACTAAAACACCTACTCTAGGGGATGTTTTGAAATGAACATGCAAGGGCAAAGGGAAGGCAATGGACTGACAGGCCGGATGTTTTCACATATGTAATCTCATGTGCACAGACAATACAGAGGCTTCTGTGGTTGAAGTGCTGGAGCCTAAAAAAGCAGAAAGTGAAGCTGAGGTTGGACCTACTCAGGGGTAGGGGGAGTTGGAGTAAGTTGGGCAGTTTCCATTTTAACCAAGAGACCACAGGGAGTCACCATAGGTCTGTGGGCAGGAGAGGGCACACTCCAGTGGTGTCTGAGGCTGTTGCTTCAGAAGCCCGGAGGCAGACCAGCTACGAGCTGGAGCACAGGAAGTAAAGGAATAGAAGAGGGGATCCATCAAGTGAGGGGGCAGGGGCAGGAGGCTGGGCAGACAAACGTGGGCCCCAAAGGACTAGAACCCAGTCCATGGCACCCTCCCTGCAGCCCCAGTCAGGGGCAGGTAATGGCTCCAAGTCTGCCCTTTGGGATGCTGGCCTCTGAGAAGCGAGGTCATTGAGGGGAAGAGGCCCAGGTTGGGAGAAAGAAGGCTGTGTGAGGCTTCAGGGGTCCAGTTTTCAAGGTACTGAGTGAGCCACCAGAAGCACAGAGGCAGGCTTTTTCCCAATCCTGCTCTTTCATACACCACTCCACTCCCAAAGGAGCCCGCCAGACTGGCCACAGCTAGAATCTGTAAGAGACGCCAACATAACACAGTCCTGGGAAACCAGCTCCATCAGACATGGCTCCTGCTACCAAGGCCAGAGTGCCTTGACCTGGGCTTCTTTACACATAATCCCACAGCAGTGGTTCTCAAAGTGCCATCTCCATGCCAGCAGCATCCGCATCAGCTGGTACAGCGTTAGAAACCTAAATTATTGGGCCTCCCCAAACTCACTGAACTGGGAACTCTGGGAGTGGAGTCTAGCAGACTGTTAAGTCCACCAGAAGGTTCGATGTCGCTTCATTTTGGAGGAACCTGTGAACTCCAGAAAGGCCTAAACCATGCAGACCCATTCATTTTCGTTTTGACAGAAGTGACCCATCACACTGTTCTGAGGTTTTCCTACAGGACAATTGTCAATGAAGAAATCATTTGTTTGGTCACCATAGCGTGTGGGCTGATTTAAAGGTGTGTCTAGCTCAATAACAATTGTTTTCAGAAACTTTTTGAAGCACTGTAACAATCCCACCTCCCAAATGTTAAGTTGTTGATTACGAGTGGTTTTTAGGCCTTTATTAACTAACATTAATCTTCACAGCACATTCCTTTGCATTTCCTGATGTGGATCTCAGGCAGAGACTCTGACTGACTTGCTTTTGTGCCCAGTTTTGTTTGGCTGTATATTCATAGTGCCCAGGGCAGCAGTAGGTGCTGTTTACATATCTGCTGAATAAATGAATCTAGGTAGGGCTGGCATTCTCATGATTCTGATTTTGCACAAAAGAAAGCAAAGGCTCAGAAGACAGAAGTATTTATAAATTGTGCCCTGCCTCTCTGCCTGCATAAAGGGTGCAAGGCTGTCTCAGAGCAGCTGGGATCCACGCCACAGGTGGCGCAGCTAGCAAACGACTGACTCAGCATTTCCTTCTAGCTCTGCGAATGCAGAAGCAACTCTTTGCTTAGCTGTGACTGAGAAAATGCCCTTCCCTAGGGGAAAAGAAACACGTTTTCCTGCACAAGCCAGTCTATAATTCCAAAGCACTTTCCCTCCAGGTGCTGGTAGGTGACTGAGATATGGTCGAATCTAGACCAAGTCACAAAATCACTGATATCCACTGTGCGGACATATCCACTTATCCACTAGATGCCACTGCCAAGTTAAAGAGAGCTGAATCCTAATCGTGAGGTTTTGAGGGGAGATGTGTGACTTTTTCAGAGAGATTAAATGTAGCATTAAACATCCTCTGTAATAAACCGTAATTTTCTTGGGATTGGACAGGAAGGGCAACAAGCCCTGGAGATAGCTTTCCTCCGGGGTTGTCACCTTGGATGCTGGATCTGTCACAGAAAAGGAAAAGTCTCCTGGCCTATGGACTTCAGGACACAAACAGTTGTATCTTGTGCTTCTCACAGCACAATCTAGTGCTATAATGCACCGATGGCATCTTTGTTGAATGCATGCTCCTGTACATGAACCGCCTAGGAGGGATGATAGCGTGAGCTGAGCCATAACTTGGAGAGAGCTTCGAAAGAGAAAGGCATTCTCTTCTCCTCTGCTCTGCATCAGGAGTTGTTCTCTAGGCTGATTTTCAGGTCGGGACTGAAAAAAGAGGTGTGAAAGATAAAGCTTGCCAAAAAGGTCTTACTTGATATATACTATGACTTAGTGTTCACATTGGGTTAGGGTTATTATTTCAATTTCTCTTAAAAAATTGACACAACTAAGGCTCAGAGAAGTTAAGTGTTTTATCTGAGGTCACACAGCAAGCATGTGCCTGGGCTCAGGTCTCTCTGAGCCTGAGCCCTTGCTTATGCTTCCTCCCCTGCACATTCTGGGATAATCTCTCTCTCTCTCTCTCTCTCAACTCCCAGAGACCAGACTCTGACAGGATCCTGAGGGATTTCTGCCAGGGAGTTGCCATCTCTGGAAGCCCCCACCCCCATGCCGGGCGAATCTTTTTTTCTGTGGAGTGCGGGCCTGGAGCTAGGTGAGGCCTGAGCCTCCATTTCAGGGGCTTTCTGTAGAATCTGTTGCTGCTGTTGCCTCCAGTAGAGTCTGTTTCAGGAAGAGGTTTGCCTGCCTGCGCGGGACAGCGGTGCCATTCATCACTGCAGGAGGGCAGAATCCGGGGTTGGGGGCCGCACGTCGAGAGGGGAGGGGCCAGGGGGCGGCCCCCTTGTGACCAGCCCTGAGGAGAGGTCAGGAGAGAAGGCTGGCTGAGGAGCGCCTGGACAGCAGCAGTTGCTGACGTTCTATATCACGCGCCTGGGGCCCAAGGTAACCCAGACCTTTAAACAAACCGCCGGGCTGGGGGCGTTGCGGGGGCAGGAGAGGGAAAAGGGAGCGGGGACTTCGGGGATCGCCCGAGGATGGTGGTGGCCTTAGAGGTGGCAAATGCCTGAAGGGAGGGAGTAGTAATCCGAATTCTAGGAGAAATCGCAGGAATTGAAGTCGCAGAAGCAAGAAAAGGGGTGTGAGAGCACAAGAGCGAGAAAGCGTGAGAGGGCGCAAGAGCTGGGCGGAACGAAAGTGCGCTGAGGGGCAACGGCTTAGAGTGGAACACACCGGGTCACAGAAGTATAGATAAGGTAGGAGCAGAGGGACACTTTCTTCCTCTGAGTTCATTTTCCAAAAGTGCGTCCTTTCAGCCATTTTTGAGAGAAAATGTTGACCCAAGTGTTTTTTAGGATACAGGGAAAGAACGTCAGAGGAAGCTGCACCAAAGCGAGGCTGCGCAGGGCGCAAAAAAGCAGACAGAGGGTGGCGCCTTTTTTAAAGAAGTTTCCATCCTTTCTGTCCTAAAGCTCAGGCCGTTCCCCACCCCCACCGCTCGCTAGCCTTCTGTTCCCAGTCCCCTGGCCCCTGCATGATCTGAGCGTCTTTAAAGCAGGTAACCGCCTCGGTCTCCCCATCAGCTCCAGGGGCCTCTCAGTTGAGTGGGTGGAGCCGGCAGCGGCCGCGGGCTGAGCTCAAGGGCCGATGGGAGGGGTCCTGGGGGCGCTAACTGCGCACTGCGGCCATGACGCTGGGCAGATCATTCACAGAAGTCTGTCTCGTTTCATCTACAGTCGCAGCTCGTTTCCAGACGCCTTGCTTCTCAGGTCGAGCAGTGATCTGATGGCCCAGGTTCCAGAAACTTCTTTGCCCTCCGGCTCTGGGGCCCGCTGGATCTCCGGAGGTGGGGGAGGAGCCTCTCCTGAGGAGGCGGTTGAGAAGGCGGGGAAAATGGAGGAGGCGGCGGCGGGGGCGACGAAGGCGTCTTCGGGACGGGAAGCTGAGGAGATGAAGCTGGAGCCATTACAGGAGCCTAAGCCCGTGCCGGAGGAGAACTTGACGTGGACCAGCAGCGGCGGCGACGAGAAGGTGCTCCCTTCAATCCCCCTTCGCTGTCACAGCAGCTCCTCGCCCGTTTGCCCGCGCCGCAAGCCCCGCCCTCGGCCCCAGCCCCGGGCCCGCTCCCGCAGCCAGCCTGGGCTGTCGGCCCCACCCCCGCCTCCGGCCCGGCCCCCGCCCCCGCCGCCACCCCCGCCCCCATCCGCACCGCGGCCCAGGGCCTGGCGTGGATCCCGGCGCAGATCCCGACCTGGGTCCAGGCCTCAGACACGGAGAAGCTGCTCTGGTGACCTAGACGGGTCGGGGGATCCTGGCGGCTTAGGGGACTGGTTGCTGGAGGTCGACTTTGGTCAGGGTCCCACAGGCTGCTCTCATGTGGAGAGCTTTAAAGTAGGTAAGAACTGGCAGAAGAACCTGAGGCTGATCTACCAGCGTTTCGTTTGGAGTGGGACCCCAGAGACTAGGAAACGTAAAGCAAAGTCATGCATCTGTCATGTATGTAGTACCCATATGAATAGACTCCACTCTTGTCTCTCCTGTGTCTTTTTTGGCTGCTTCACTGAGAAACATATTCACAAACATGCAGAAACAAAGCAGCACCATTTAGCTGTAGACGTTTATCATGGGGTCATATATTGCTTCATGTGTAAGGATTATGTATATGACAAAGACATAGAACAGATTGCCAAAGAAACAAAAGAAAAAATTTTGAGATTAACTTCCACCTCAACAGATGTTTCTCATCAACAGTTTATGACATCAGGGACTGAAGACAAGCAATCAACCTGTGAGACAAAGGAACAGGAGCCAAAATTGGTGAAACCCAAGAAAAAGAGAAGAAAAAAGTCAGTCTATACTGTAGGCCTGAGAGGGCTAATCAATCTTGGGAACACTTGTTTTATGAATTGTATTGTTCAGGCACTTACCCATATTCCTCTACTGAAAGATTTCTTCCTCTCTGACAAGCACAAATGTATAATGACAAGCCCCAGCTTGTGTCTGGTCTGTGAAATGTCTTCGCTTTTTCATGCTATGTACTCTGGGAGCCGAACTCCTCACATTCCCTATAAGTTACTGCATCTGATATGGATCCATGCAGAACATTTAGCAGGGTACAGGCAGCAGGATGCCCATGAGTTCCTTATTGCAATATTAGATGTGCTGCATAGACACAGCAAAGATGATAGTGGTGTGCAGGAGGCCAATAACCCCAACTGCTGTAACTGCATCATAGACCAAATCTTTACAGGTGGCCTGCAATCAGATGTCACATGTCAAGCCTGCCATAGTGTTTCCACCACCATAGACCCATGCTGGGACATCAGTTTGGACTTGCCTGGCTCTTGTGCCACATTCGATTCCCAGAACCCAGAGAGGGCTGATGGCACAGTGAGCAGGGATGACCACATACCAGGAATCCCCTCACTCACAGACTGCCTACAGTGGTTTACAAGGCCAGAGCACCTAGGAAGCAGTGCCAAAATCAAATGCAATAGTTGCCAAAGCTACCAGGAGTCTACTAAACAGCTTACAATGAAAAAATTACCCATTGTGGCTTGTTTTCATCTCAAGCGGTTTGAGCATGTAGGCAAACAGAGGCGAAAGATTAATACCTTTATCTCCTTTCCCTTGGAGCTGGACATGACTCCGTTTTTGGCCTCCACTAAAGAGAGCAGAATGAAAGAAGGCCAGCCACCAGCAGATTGTGTGCCCAATGAGAATAAGTATTCCTTGTTTGCAGTGATTAATCACCATGGAACTTTGGAAAGTGGCCACTATACCAGCTTTATCCGGCAACAAAAGGACCAGTGGTTCAGCTGTGATGATGCCATCATCACCAAGGCTACCATTGAGGACTTACTTTACAGTGAAGGGTATTTACTCTTCTATCACAAACAGGGTCTAGAGAAAGACTAGTCTTACCAGACCACTTACTGAAAAAAAGTAAATGATTAGGCAAGGATTTTGAAGTGACACACAGACCTACTTGGAATGGACAATGACAATAACACCTATATGACAGCTAGTATCTTGATGTAAAGAACCTATTTTAGCATGGCCCATGGGTCTGGAGGAAGAAAAAAAATGAATACTAACCAGTGACCATTCAACCTTAAGAAATGGGGAGAGGGAGAAGAGGTTGAAAATGGTCACATAAAACATAATGAAATGAAAAGAATGCTTTAGGTGGGGACAATGGGAGTAGAGGTGTTCTGATGCTACTATGTCATTTGTTTCTACAGAAATATCTTGTGAAGTCAGGGAGTATTCCTTTATCAGCAAAAACTTCACAATTGGTGTTCCAGCTGTGGCTGACCAGCCAAATAGTTTGAAAGAAAAATGATATTTTAAAATAAAGTTTAAAAAGCTTTAAAAGAAAAACATTTAAAAAGGAAAAATCATTTTTAAGGTTTTAAAAGAAAAAAAAAATTTTAAATGATGAAAAAAATTTAAGTTGATATTTTTTAAATAAATATTTTAAAAGTTAAAAATAATTTTTTAATTTAAAGAAGTTTCAGAATTTTAAAAATTAAAAGCAAATTAAATTCTTAAAGTTTAAAAATATAAAATAAGGAACAAGGTTAAAAATGAAAGTTTACCAAAAAAAGGAAGAAAATACTGTTAAAAATTAAAGTTAGAAACAAAAGAACATCTTAAAAGTTTCAAATGAAGGAAAATAATATAAATAGATATTTCAAAATTAAAGCATAAAATATACATATTTAAAAAGTGTTAACAAAATTACTACTATAATGATTAAGAAATAAATTTTCGAAAATACAGAATGGAATGCAATTCAATTTTAGAGAAGTTTTAAAAGAGGAAAGTTTAGAATAATTCAATACAAAAAGACAAAATTTGTTTAAAGACAAAAATTGAAAAAATATAGGAAGAAAATAGAGACTTGTGAAATAAAAAGAACCTTAGATAAGTTCAATTCAAGAGATTTAAATGAAAACTTTAAATATTTAAATAAAGATTTAAAAATTTAAACTTAAAAAAAGTTACATAAAAATTGACAAATGAAAAAATGTAAAAGATTCAAGTAGAAAAAAATTATTAAAATTAAAAGTTTAAGAAGTTCTATTTTTTTATTTAAGCATATTAAAATACAGACGGGTATGAAAGAAATGGAGGAGACAGGAATAACAAGACAGCGGAGTGTGAGTATATATATTTTTTGAACTTTATGTTGATATATCAATATACTTTGCAAAAGGAAATAGACATTTTAATCATTATCTTACCATCCAATTGTGAGATGGCTGCAAGGCCTAAACACTAACTAACCCACCTTCCTCTCTTGAGATTCCATGCCCCATCTCATATCCTGAAGGAAGTCGAATTACTTCCTAGGCAGAATCAATTCATCTGAGAAAAATGAAAACATTAGGGACTTTTCCATTTAGAACTGCATTATTCATACAAATTCTTAGCTTCTGAAAAGGGGCTTGATAATTTGGTGGCTTAGGGAAGTTAGATCACAGCTGTGAAACTCTGGCTTTGGTATTTGAGCCCCATGGCCTGACTGAGGAAGTGGCAGGGACCCATATCTGAGGCCCTCCCACCTTCCTTTTTCCCTCTTCCCCTTCCAAGGGGAAACAAGACCTTTAATTTCCACAGTAGAGCTATGGGCTTGTGCTTGCAGTCCTTCTGCTCATTCGTTATTCCCTCTTTATTTCCTTTTTTTTTTTTTGTCACTCATGCCTAGTTCCCTGAACCCCTCACTTACCTGGCCTTACCTACATCTCTGAGCCCCAGCCTGCAGGGCTCCTTCTTTGACTATTCACCTGGTGGCTTTTACTCCTCCTTCAAGACCCAACTCACAGATGACTTCTCTGTAGCCTTCCCTGAATGCTCTAGGCAGGTATAAATGAGAAAATTGTTCCTCCCTCGCCCTCTTTATTCCTCTCACTGTGCCTCCAAAGTACTTTGTCCATACCTCGGTGATAGTACTTATTCTACTGTGATTTTATTGTAGCTTTGTGATTGTCTGCCCCTCTGCACTGAGCATCTGAGACCAGGGGGCCAAGCCTTACTCATTTCTGTGTTAATAAATATTTGTTAAATGTGAAGATGAGTTCAGTTATTTGCTCTATTCACCTTGTCAGTAATATTTTCTCACCCCTTCATCCATCAGGCTGCCATTAAATGCCCAGTGCTATAATACAGTGTGATCAGTATTGTATTTTACCCCAAAGCAGGGTATTAAAAGCACTCAGCTGCAGGGGCTGGCTTAAAAGTGATCAGTGAGAAATAGCCAGGTGTGTGGAGGGAGGCCCAGGTACAATGCAGAGAAAAGAGCACAGGCCTGGAAGTTGGCAGTCATGGAAGACTGGATGGGGAAGAGGAGCAGCAATAGAAGGTGAGGCTGAGCTCTCTGGCATGTATGTGGCCACACTGCCCCTCATCACAGTGTCCCTCAGCAGCAGTGTCTCACAACTGTGTACCACACCTTTCTAGGGTTTACCACATTAGTTTACCTTCCCCATGAGACAGTAGTACCTCACCACTGCACAGTGTTCTTCATCACACTGCACATCATCACTCTGCTACAAGGGAGTGATGTCTGGTGACTGTGTTTATCGAAGAGCTGTAGTTTATTTTTCTGCTTAGCACCCTCATTTTCCCACCATTCTTTGTGGACCTATTGGGGCTACTGATCACTTTTCCCTGCCTCTGTCACCCCTCCCCAGGGTGGGCACGTTACACAGGCTGGGCCAGATTACAGTTCTCAATTCCCCGGTCCCTCTACCAATACCCCTCCCACAAGAGCATTTCTTCTGAGGGTGGGCATAGGGCCCAAGTAGGGCCAATCAGAGTCTATTGCTAAATTGAATGTATATGAACACTGGAAGAAAATACGTGTCTCCCTCCTGACCCCACCCCCAAGCTGTAGTCACTATGCTATGATGACCTGATTCCGGGACTTTGAGAGGTTAATATCTATAACACAGAGAAAACCAGAACTGGAGATTGGGAGAAAGAGCCCAGGGAACATCGTTTGAACCTTGTGGATCCAGCTGTGCCAGACGTGCCGAAGTTCCCAGCTATCTGAGCCAATAGAGTCCTTTGTTTTGCTTAAGCTAGTTTCAGTTGGGATCCTGTCATTTGCAGCCAAGGGTCTTGAACATACTAACCAAGCTATATGATTAGTGGAGCATCAGTTCCTAAGACCACAAAGCATGAGAGAGAAAAGGGAAGGAGGAGTGACCTTGGATGAACTTCATCATATAAAATTAAGAAACTATGGTGAGTCCCTGTACATCTTTAAGAAACAAGTGTCAGCTCAGCCACTGACCTGTGCTAGACTTCAAACCTTACAGCAATGAAATGCTTATTCCAAATAAAAGGGAAAAAACGGCAATAATGTTATATGAGTACTGATTTAAAGCAGGCACTGTGTTAACTGCTTTACCTTGATTATCTCACTGGGTCCTGGGTCCTCGTATTTCTGGGAGACAATCATTACTGAACATATTTCACAAACTGGGAAAGTGAAAATCAGAATAGAAAAGTGATTTGCTTAAGTTCACTCTACTGTTCTAATCAGTGAAGCCATTATTCAAATGCAGGTCCCCAAAGCCCATGCATGTCCCATCATAATCCAGTATAGATAATTCAAATATATATATTTTTGCTTTTCGTGATTTTGCTATGGAAGACAGTATAAACCAGCATGGTACAGAAGGGCAACTTCTGACAAATCTGGATGCAGGTAACCTGCAAGGAGAGAGTAACCTATCAACTACACAAAGTTGCCCATGCTGCAGGTGTATTTGTTTTTGTGGAAATGGCTGATTCAGATAGATCAGGCTAAACGACTTTCCTAATGATAATAATGATGGATGAGACCAAAATATTACCCCCAATATAAGACACATAGCCTCACTCAATACTATATGCCAGGCTGAGCACCAAGACCTGTAAGATCTCACGTTTTTGCTATCTGTAAAACCATCAGCTCTTTAGTCACACAAGAATTCTTTTCTAACTTCAACACCATAGCCATCACTTTGAGTGTCATTTTTATCACCCCTCTCCCTCAGATCCTCCCCAAATGCCCACAACACCAGCTCCTCCAACAAGCCTGGGGAGGGACTTACCCGTTGGGACCTTATCCAGGTGGTCCAATACTGATTTGCAATGTATAGCTTCTGTTGTTTCTGAATTGCTTTCAGTTCCTTTACCTTGATTCTCTTCCAAACACACAGTAGTGGCTACTCCGGGCCAGGGCCAGACCTATGTGTTTATAAATCCCACAGGCCTACCACAGTTTATGGCAGGTACTTAACATGCTGGCTGAATGAATATATGAATGAACAAATGAAGACATTCCATTCTACACTCTAAGCCTCAGCTTCAGCAGGTGACTTCATGTCCTATTTTTCTGAAATCAAAAATCTCATAAGAATGCCTGATTTACCCATGTCTACACACTTAAGTTTCCATCCATTCTGTATGCCTTCACTATCATTTCAAAGGAAAAGGAATACTGCTTCTTTTTTGAAGCTGCACCCACTAGCCTCCTTCTTCTAATCCATTCCTAACAGCCCGAGGGCCTTACTCCTACACACTTCCCTCTGTTCCAGTAACAGCCATGTTTTCGCTAGACAGATAAAATCCAGCAACTAGACATCCTAGATTTTCTATGGTAGTTCCTCAAAAATGTTGTCCCATCATCCCTGTAAGAGAAAAAGTCTCCCAAATCCCAGTACTTCTCTAGAGTGTATGTTATCCCCAGAAGAAACCCGAGTCTGTTTTAAAATCCAGATTTGGGGTCTCATGTTTAAAAGAAAAATACATTACCTTTGCTCCCCTTCCTTTCACTGCCAAACTCTTTCTCATGTGTTTTTTTCATACACTATTTTCACTTACCTCCCGCTCCATCTTTAGTTCCCTGCATTCTGGTTTCTGCTTGCACCACTCTGTTGAAACTACTTTTGCTTAAGTTAAAATGACTTATTTTTTCAAAATTCCTGATTTTACTACTTTATTCCATTTAATAAAGAGAGATATGATATTTGCAGATAATGGAACAGCAATCACAGAATATATGAAGTTAAAGCTTTCCTCAAAAAATCCAGATCATAATGTTGCCACGTTGGCTACCATTTAGGAGCAGTTTCAGCTTCCCTTATACCAGGAGAGTATGCCAAATCTGAGAAAGGGACTGCAGCTAGAGGTGGAGCAAGTGGAGTTGAGGAAGGGATTGCATAGAAAATCAAATTTTAAAAAACTGCATCATGTTTTAAATGTATCAGAGAAGTTGGTATCTAAGGACAGGTGTAGAAAATCCTTTTTGTATGCAAATGAGGCCTTATCCAGACTCTAACCATGCCCTAAATTGATCTGTTTTTAAAAGAGTCCCCTTAAAGACACACCTGTATTCTATATGCAAAGTTACAATTTGAACCCTGTTTCTCACCAACCCTTTAATCGAGAATTAAACTGACTGGCCTATGATTTCTACTTCTTTATGATGAGGTACCTGTGGTGAGGCCTAACTAGGCAGAAGATGACTGAGGCACCAGAAAGACTTGAACTGAAATCACATCCCATATTTGCCATTTATTAACCGGCGACACTGGGCCGGTTGCAGCTCCACCTCTAGCTGCAGTCCCTTTCTCAGATTTGGCATAAAGCATTTGGTGGATAGCAAAATGATTGCTATCTACACATGGTTGAAGCTAAAAAGAAAAAGTAGTTATATCTCTTGTCCCACGTGTCAGTGTCCACATACTCTCTTTGACCCACACATGTCCATAGTAGATAAGAAGTGCTAGCTCTCTGGAAGCATATTTTCCAGCACATTACATGGGATTGTTACCTGAGCAAATCCTCATCAGGCAGGGCTCTCCCAATGGGGTGTGACTTACTGTTGGCTATACTTGATGAAGAATATGAGACTCAGAGAATTGGAATATTTTTTCCAAAATAAATAGTAATTAACACACAGAGCTGGGTCAAAAAGACTGGACGTTAACCACCAGGCTGTGCTGCATCCACAGAAGCTGCCCTGGTCTAGACCAACCTCTAAGGATCTATCCTCCACACTGGTTTTGCTCTCCTCTACACCCAGGTCAAGTGTCGCCTCCTCCAAGAGGCCTTCCAATATCTTCCAAATCATGAGAGAAGGAGCACTCAGAGCACAGAAGCACTACCAAGGCAGCATCCACAAATTATAAAAGGGGTCATGCCACTCAGATTAGACTGCAGCCCCAGCACCTGACCCTCCTATCCCTGCCCCTTTGTCAGCAGGGATTGGGCTACATAAAGAGGCCTCCACAAAGAAAACAGGTGTCTGGTAAAAAAGGAGCTAAAAAAATTTCCAAGTCGCAGTCACAATACAAGCACCTGGAGGAAAGTGCTTTGGAATTATAGACTGGCAATGGGTTTGGTGAGGCCCAATAATTTAGGTTTCTAACACTGTACCAGCTGATGCGGATGCTGCTGGCATGGAGATGGCACTTTGAGAACCACTGCTGTGGGATTATGTGTAAAGAAGCCCAGGTCAAGGCACTCTGGCCTTGGTAGCAGGAGCCATGTCTGATGGAGCTGGTTTCCCAGGACTGTGTTATGTTGGCGTCTCTTACAGATTCTAGCTGTGGCCAGTCTGGCGGGCTCCTTTGGGAGTGGGGTGGTATATGAAAGAGCAGGATTGGGAAAAAGCCTGCCTCTGTGCTTCTGGTGGCTCACTCAGTACCTTGAAAACTGGACCCCTGAAGCCTCACACAGCCTTCTTTCTCCCAACCTGGGCCTCTTCCCCTCAATGACCTCGCTTCTCAGAGGCCAGCATCCCAAAGGGCAGACTTGGAGCTATTACCTGCCCCTGACTGGGGCTGCAGGGAGGGTGCCATGGACTGGGTTCTAGTCCTTTGGGGCCCACGTTTGTCTGCCCAGCCTCCTGCCCCTGCCCCCTCACTTGATGGATCCCCTCTTCTGTTCCTTTACTTCCTGTGCTCCAGCTCGTAGCTGGTCTGCCTCCGGGCTTCTGAAGCAACAGCCTCAGACACCACTGGAGTGTGCCCTCTCCTGCCCACAGACCTATGGTGACTCCCTGTGGTCTCTTGGTTAAAATGGAAACTGCCCAACTTACTCCAACTCCCCCTACCCCTGAGTAGGTCCAACCTCAGCTTCACTTTCTGCTTTTTTAGGCTCCAGCACTTCAACCACAGAAGCCTCTGTATTGTCTGTGCACATGAGATTACATATGTGAAAACATCCGGCCTGTCAGTCCATTGCCTTCCCTTTGCCCTTGCATGTTCATTTCAAAACATCCCCTAGAGTAGGTGTTTTAGTCAGGGTTCTCCAGAGGGACAGAACCAATAGGATATATGTATCCTACATACACACACACACACACACACACACACACACACGTATATGTATATGTATATGTATATGTATATGTATATGTATATGTATGAAAAGGAGTTTATCAGGGAGAATTGGCTCAAATGATCACAAGGCGAAGTCCCATGACAGGCCGTCTGAAAGCTGGGGAAGAAAGCAGCCAGTAGTGACTCAGTCTGAGTCCAAAAGCCTCAAACATAGGGAAGCCAACAGTGTAGCCTTCAGTCTGTGTCCCAAGGCCCGAGAGCCCCCATGCAAACCACTGGTGTAAGTCTAAGAGTCCAAAGGCTAAAGAACCTGGAGTCTGATGTCCAAGGGCAGGAGGAACAGAAGGAAGCATCCAGCATGGGAGAAGGATGAAAGCCAGATGACTCAGCAAGCCAGCTTGTCCCACCTACTTCCATCTGCCTTGCCTTACCCGCGCTGGTTGGTGCCCAGCCACATTGAGGATGAGTCTTCCTCTCCCAGTCCACGGACTCAAACGTCAGTCTCCTCTGACAACACCCTTACCCAGAAGCAATACTTTATCAGCTATCTAGGCATCCTTCAATTCAATCCAATCAAGTTGACCCCTAATATTAACCTTCAGAGTAGGGATCCTCAGCCTTTTGGTGCCTTGGATCCCTTTGGTATCCTGGTACAGCCGGTGGATCCCTTAAGACAATGATATTTTTAACATAAATATATATAACTAAATACATGGGATTATAAAAATGCATAGTATGGAGATGACATTTTGTACTTTTAGAAAGATATTGTGATATGAGGAGATTTTTTTTTTTATTAAACCTTACATAAGTATCGCAAGATGGGTATAATAACTACCATAGTTTCAAAGTAGTGTTGAGCATAAGTGATACTCTGAGAAATGTGATAGAAGTGTAATGTGATACCGAAATTTTTATTGGCGACACAGTCACATGTAGTACTACTATCAATGGAGTTTCATGCCTAGGCCCATAGTTTTAGGACGTGATCACTTTAAGTTAGAGGTGGGTGAAAATAAAGACGCAGCTCTTTTCCCCACACACATGCAGAGACCTCTGAATTCCAAGCTCTGACTAGGCTTGCTTCATGATGCCCTGAGCACTTTGCCTGCTTAGTGGGCCAAAGAATTACAGACCATTTATTGAGTGCATATCGTGTGCTCTTTTCTCTCTCTTTTTTTTTCTCCCCCCACGAATCTTTGGTATGCTCCATTTATAAAAAATGAGTGATACAAAAACGAAGAGCACTATTTCAAAATCATGATTGTATTAACACTGTTTAGACAGAATTAAAGGAAAAAATAGGAAACCCACAATCATAGTTGGATATTTTAACACTGCTCTTTCAATAATTCATGAAACAAAAGGCCATACACAATAAAGATATAGAAGACTAAACGACACTGTGAACCAACTTGTGGTAATCGATACTTATAAAATACACCACTAATATACACCATAAAATACAGTCTTCCTTCAGTATCCGCAGGGGATTGGTTCCAGGACTCCCGTGAATACCGAGATCCTTGGATGCTCAGGTCTCTTATATAAAATGGTATATAGTATTTGCATATAACCTATGCACATACTCCCGTGTACTTTAAATCAGCTCTAGACGACTTATAATACCTAATACGATTATGTGAGTATGGCTATGCTGTATTTTTAAATTTGTATTATTACTTTTTATTATTGTATTGTCATTTTTATTTCTATTTTATGTTTTAAAATATTTTCAATTGACGGTTGAATCCATGAATGTGTAACCTGCAGATGTGGAGGGCTGACTGTACACATCTTTTGAAATGTGCTTAGTATTCAGTAAGATACAGGAATTGGGAAATTTTCCTTCGAGAGAAAAATAGTAAATATTTCAGGTTTTGTAAACTGCTCAACTCTGACGTTTTAGTGTAAAAGCATCCATAAATAATGTATAAATAAATGGGTGTGACTGTATTTATAAAAACCTTAATTGACAATAACAAGCTGCCAGCTCACAGGGCATACTTTGCCAACCCTAAGATACACTATATTCTGGGACCATAACACAATGTTTAACTAATTCCAAAGGGAGAAAATCATACAGAGTACATCCTCTGTTCACAACCGATTAGAAAACAATAATATTTAGATACATAGAGAGTCTCAATTATATGGTGCTTAAAAATCACATTTCTAAATTACCCACAAGTCAAAGAAGAGAGAGCCAAACCTGACATAGATGAAAGGCCAATAAAAGACATTGGTTTTTTATTACCAGAAAAGACCAATGTCCCTCATTAACTAAGATCCAAAAATTCTCAATCAAATATTAACAAATTGAATCAAGCAAGCTATAAAAGGATGTTATATAACGATGAAGCGATATTCATTAAAAAATACAAGGCTAGTTCAACATTCAGGAATGAATCTAATTCATTCATGACATTAACAGAACAAAGTGATCATCTCAACAGATTCAGAAAAAAAGTATTTTTCAAAATTTAATCTACATTCCTAACTAAAACTTAACAAAAATATTAGAAAACTAGGAATGAAAGGATAAAAGTGCTTTATAAGATATATGATTTGCAAATATTTTCTCCCAGTCTTTGGTTGTCTTCTTATTCTCTTTATAATAATTTTTAAAGAACAGAAATGTTGAATTTTTATTTTTAGCTTTTATGGGTACATAGTAGCTGTATATATTTATGGGGTACAAGAGATATTTTGATACAGGCATACAATGTGTAATAATCACATCAGGGTAAATGGGGTATCCATCACCTCTAACATCGATCATTTATTTGTGTTACTAACATTCCAATTATACGTTTAGTTTCTTTTTAAATGTACAACGAATTATTGTTGATTGTAATCACCCTGTTGTGGTATCGAATACCAGATCGGGGCCAGGCACGGTGGCTCACGCCTGTAAGCCCAGCACTTTGGGAGGCCAAGGCGGACGGATCATTTGAGGCCAGGAGCTCGAGACCAGTCTGGCCATCATGGCGAAACCCCATCTCTACTAAAAATACAAAAATTAGCCAGGTGTGGTGGAGCAGGCCTGTCATTTCCAGCTACTTGGGAGGCTGAGGCAATAGAATCGCTTGAATGCAGGAGACGGAAGTTGCAGTGAGGGGCGAGATTGCCACACTGCACTCCAGCCTGGGTGACAGAGTGCGACTCCGTCTCAAAAAAATAAATAAATACGTCAACCCGAAATACCAGATCTTATTCTTTCTACCTAACTATATTTTTGTACTCATTAACCACCTCTACTTCCCCTAGCCCCCACCTTTCCCAGCATCTGGTTACCATCATTCTACTTCACTTAACGTAATGTCCTGCAGTTCCATCCATGTTGCTGCAAGTGAGAGGATCTCATTGTTTTTATGGCAGAATAGTACTCCACTGTGCATATGTACCACGTTTTCTTTGTCCATTTGTCTGTTGATGGACACTTAGGTTGCTTCCAAATCTTGGTTATTGTGAATAGAGCTGCAATAAAGATGGGAGTGCAGAGATCTCTTCAATATAGTGATTTCCTTTCTTTTGGGTATATACCTAGCAGTGGGATTGCTGGATCATATGATAGTTCTAATTTTAGTTGTTTGAGGAACCTCCAAACTGTTTTCCATGGTGGCTGTATTAATTCACATTCCCACCAACAGTGCTGAGGGCTCCCTTTTCTCCACACCCTCGCAAGCATTCCTTATTGCCTGCCTTTTGAATAAACGCCATTTTAACTGGGGTGAGATGATGTCTCATTGTAGTTTTGATTTGCATTTCTCTGATGGTCAATGACGTTGAGCACCTTTTCATCTACCTGTTTGCCATTTGCATGTCTTCTTTTGAGAAATGTCTATTCAGATCTTTTGCCCATATTTTAATCAGATTATTAGACTTTTTTTGTATTGAGTCGTTTGAGCTCCTTAGATATTCTGGTTATTAATCCTTTGTCAGATGGGCAGTTTGCAAATGTTTTCTCCCGTTCTGTGGGCTGTCTCTTCACTTTGTTGATTGTATCCTTTGCTGTGCAGAAGCTATTTAACTAGATGTGATCACATTTGTTCATTTTAGCGTTGGTTGCCTGCGCTTGTGGGTTATTACTCGAGAATTATTACTTTGCCCAGACCAATGTCCTGTAGAGCTTCCCCAGTGTTTCCTGAATTCTTCATCAGTAAAACCAGGCTGATTATACTAGCACCACCTATCTTTGAGAGATGTGGACAGAATTCAATAGCTACAGAAATAGCAAGTGCATAGGACAGAGCCTGACACATAGTGAAGGCTAAATATATGTAAGCTCTTTGCTCCCTCTCAAAGCATTAGCTTAGTTTCCTCACAGGATCTTTTCACACATTCCTCTACCTGGAACTGTCTTTCCCTATGACTTGCCTTGTCTTCATTCAGGTTTCTGCTCAAATATCACCCAGAGAGGCCTTCCCCAGCCCACCATCTCAGGGAATAAAGGGCATTTTGTTTTCCTTTATTCCTTTTATTTGACTTTATTTCCCACTTTATAATATACGTGTATGTGATGTCTCCTCCCATAGGATCAAAGTGGCCCAAGGGAAGGCAGTTTTTCTTTTTAGCTTATTGCAATATCCTTGGTTCCTGTTAGAAGCATAGCAAACTTTCAGAATGGTCTGTCGACTAAGTGAAAAAACAGCTGGAAGAGGTGCTTAGTATTACCAACCTCATCTTACAGATGAGGTGAAATAATGTCATACAACTAATAGATAGTAGAGTCAGGATTGAACCTCCACACTCAGACGCAACATCCCTCTCTCCAACTAGAGTGTACTCTGTTTGCAAGTGATTTCAATGTTGGATGCAAATGGCCCTCAAATGTCAGATCTAAAAGTTGAAATTGCTAAACACATACATTTCAAAGACCGACAATTGTGTTCTGTTATGTTCGTGCTTCAAATAAGCAAAATGTCCTGTCATTGATGATGAAGAAATTAAATGATCAGCATATATCAGTTCCATGCCATCATTCATGTGAAATCAGAAAATTCAAAAATACTTTATCCCAGTGTTCAAAGAGCAAATGAAAAAATGCTCGGAAAATATCGGAATTTTGAGAAATATCTTCTGTATGATGAAAAATCATTTGGGCCATGAAATATTAATGGAAATTCATAAAGAAATAAAATGATGGCTGTATCTTTGCCATTCAAACTCAGTCTCGCCTGTGATGCCTGTCTACTGAAATGAGAAGCCACCCTTCTAGAAATCTTACAAATCACAAAAGGAAGGTTGGGGTGACCAAAATTTTAGAACATCAACCTTGGATATATCCGTTGGAGACAAGAAAGCATTGTGTCATAATTAGTAGTACATGTATACATTATTCCTTCAACATAAAATAAGAAAAATAAGAGTTCACTTACAATTACATATCATTCCGTATTTCTTTCTTTGGTTTCATAAATGCCATTGTTTAAACAAGGTGACAATGGGACTAGTTTACAGTGGCAAATAGTAGTAAATAAATGGACTATTTATATGGTAGGTGTGAAAAATGTAACGATATAGCATAATGTTCCTTTCTGTCTTTTGACACAGCAATTTATGGTAACTCTTTTTAGAAAAATTCTTATTGGATTTTAAAATTTTGTTGGCTATATTATTACTTTTTATCATACACAACCAGAAGACTTTTTCAAAGGCATATGCAGAAACAGCAGTAATAACCACACAGATATTTACCTACATTAAAAAAAAAAAAACCCCACTGGCTTGTTTCATTGTCTCCCAAAATAGTAAAATAACTCTTATTTTTTTTCTGTCATAACTCTTCTTTGAACTGCTCGCCATGTTAGAACTTCCTTTTTTTTTTTTTTTTTTTTTTTTTTTTTGCAGTGGCTAATCAGCACTCAACCAGACTTATCATTTACTTAGACATATCAAGTTCTCCTCTTCCCAATGCCACATTAGAGTGCCTCCCGGCATCAGTCCAATGTAATGACATTGAACTAAATATCCTCTCAACGAAGCGTTTGAGCATGGATTTTACTTCTACCTACAGTAGGTTTTAGATTGTAGAAACTGATTTCCAGGTTTCCAGAAGTGTGCATTTCCTTTCTATACATAAGGCTTGCTTTGTCAGTCAATTGGGTCTTTTGTGTCAATGATTTCTCCTATAGGCTGTTCATGGCTAAAGTGTCCATAATTCTTAAACACTCTGAAGCACACTGGATGTCATCGTATGTTACATCACTCTTTCTCGGGAAAAAGGTTTTTAAAGATCAAGGGTAATTTGAACTTGCATTGTTGAAGTTGGATTTCCTATAAGTTAAATTACTAGCAAAGAAGTTGAGAAAGTCCTGTTTGACATGGAACCTTTTGCTAGTGACCCTTTTTTCTCTTGATTTCTCAAGCAGTCTTTTTGCCAAAAAAAACAAGTGCCTCTTTTTTTTTTTGCCATGTCAGTTTTCATTACAACCTACACATAACATGGAACAATTCAGGGGCAGTCAGTTGATAGGTTCTTAAGCTCTTTATGGCCTCTTCAAGGACCTTCACACAGTTTTGGAGAAATGGCATATACATTTCTGCTTCACTGTATCTCTTGTCTCCACTTTACTGTAATCCTTTTCTTTATTCCTATCTTCAACATATTTCCAAATAAGAGAATGGCATTCTTCTTGTTTCACACTTTGAAAATATGATTTTATGGGCAGCTGGACATCTTAACATCGTTTCTATGGTTGGCAGCAATGACAGACATCTTATAGTCCCATGTCTCTGTCAAACCTCATTACTTACTTCTGCATGTTCGAGGAAATTAAAAAGTGGCAACAAGCCTTCACTATATAGGTCTCAAAATCACAAGTAAGCAAATCACACTTTTCTTCTCATCAGCGTTGGGTGCATGGTGTGCAGCATTTACCTCCCTAATCCAGTCTTATGTGTTCTTCCATCTGTCACTAAAATAACACAATAATTTATCTGTCTGTCTTTTTTTTTTTTTTTTTTTTTTTTTTTTTTTGGTCATGCTACCGAGGGTACATGTTATTTTATAAATAATTTGTACATTTGTTCTTCAACAACAACAGCAAAGTAGTGCCTTTTAAAAGTAAATTATGATTGATTAAGAAATCCAAAAGACCACTCCTTCCATCCATATTCTTTCCCTGGGAAAATAAACACTGTTTCATATTGCAGAGCCATTTTCTGAACCATTTGTTCAAGAGTGGCTTATTTCCGTCAGAATCTACAATTGGCATGACGTCTATGAATATGTAGTTCACAGGCATTTTTCATATTTCTCTTGCTATTGTTCCCATGAACATGACTCTTTCTTCCTCCTAATCTCTTGCCCCCACATTACCCTCACTAATCCAATCAAGTCATTTTTAACTTTTTATTATGAAAACTTCAAACACATAAAAGCAGAAAGCATGTTAGAATGCACTCCATGTACCCATTAATTTCAAGAGCCATCAACTTCAACAATCATTAACTTTCTTCAGTCCTTGTTTCATCTATCCTCCATCACACTTTTAATTTTTCTTTTCAGAGTACAGAGAAGCCAAGTATAGACATCAAATCTTTTCATCCGGAAATAGACTTTAATAGGTAAGGGCTGTTTTAACATAAGCAGGATACAATATCATACCCTAGAAAAGACTAAGACTGACCAAACATCATCTACTCTCCAGTACCTTTTCCATTTTCCCAATTGTCTCATGAAAGATTTTCCAGTTCATGTGACCCCATTAAAATCCGAAAAGTTCCACACATTGCATGTAATTTTCAGTGTCTCTTAGAGTCTTTGGATAGATTCCACTTTCCCCTCATTGTTTCTGGGCCATTTCTTTGTTCAAAAAAGTATAACCCGCTCACGTCTTGCCAGGACTGGGGAAACAAACGGGTCCCGGTTTACACGTCTGGTTGTAAGATAAAGGCAGTCATGGTTCTCTTGATCCTTGAGCCACAGGGTTGAGCCTGGGCAGCTTTTGGGTGACTTTCTTCTTCTTTTTTCCATTTTCAAAATTTAATATGCTTCATGAATAAACTTTTATAATGAAAAAATGGGCAAGTAAACAGAAACAAAGACTCTTATGCCCTGGCTTTAATTGTCACTGTGGAAGGGGTACATGCTCCACATTCTGTTCATAGCAATTAGAGGCCATCTCTCCCCAACAGTATTTGACCCCAAAACATACACACCAGTCTAGGGAACTCCAGCAGTGGGTTACTTTCTCTCCTTACCACTAGTGCACCAGGAGAGTGGTCGATCCGGCAGGATCCCTTGGAAAGGTTGTTCTCCCCTACCCAAGGGTAAGGGTTCCTAGATGGGTTGTCCCTTTGCCCACTTCTGGGAGAAAAAGGCCTGCCTAACCCTCATCCCCTTTATAAAGGGGTGAGGCCACCTTTGAAATAGAGGCCCCTTTGAAACACTCCATTCAGCTCTTACTAGGTCCCCCAGGGAATAGCAGTAAAATTTTGAACCTAGGCTATCAGCTATCACCTTCATCTGTGAGGATCACCCCCACCCCCTGCCTCCCCTTTTGCTTTATATTCAAGAGAGGAGCAGTCCCACCTTGATGCTTCTCGTCTAAGTTATATCACTACAGGTGACAGAGGTCAGGGGTGGTGGGGGTGAGGTTTTCACCCTCTGCTGCTTTCAGGGTTGGGTACTTTCCAGAAGCAAAGCTGTATAATGGGGATGCTATATTGAAATAATAAATGTGAGTATTATTGATTCTTCCACCATAAATGGTTTGCCTTGCAACAGCCCTGATGGCCACAGAGGATATCCCCTTGAGGAAAAGGGTAACATTATATGGGAGAATTAGGTCTCTGGCAATTAGACAAAAGAGGTAAAACACAATGCTTCTCCCCCTCCCCAGAAGTGAGACAGAAAGAGGATGGAATACATGGAGAGAGAGAGAGAGAGAGAGCGACAAAGACAGAGACAGAGACAGAGATATAAATTATTTAGTTATATGTGACCTGAAACAATCTTGTGAAAAATCCTACAGGTGGAGGCATTAGATGGATGAGAAAGCCGGATATAGAGGGGGCCATGTGCCATCCACACTGGGGCCGTTCTGACTGTTATAAGAGGAAAGATTTGTTGCAGTCTGTGTGAAGACACGTCAATCAGAGTGGATTTGGAGAGAATGGACCCACGTCTGCACTCCTGAACTTTCCTCAGCTCCTATTTGCTTTAGAAGAGATTGAGAATGTCTCACCAGCCTGATGGAAGGGTCCAGAAGGCAGCTGAATGTTTTCTGGCAAGCACTCCATGGCCACCCCAACCATGGTGAGTAGATCTTGGAGTGCCTTATTCTACAAAATGAGGTGTGCACATGCAGAAATGGCAAGAAGAGCCATTGAGGCATGGGAAGGAAACATTAGCAAGTCTATGCATATTCATTTGTATCACTTTATTTTAAAAGTCTAATTTTGGTGTGTGTTCTATATGAGAATTCCATATTTATACAGTGTTTCCAGTATGTAATTTGTAAATTTACAAAGATACATATATTGTAGGTGTGGGCTCAACATCTTTTATTACTGTTGGTGTATTTGTTTCTCGGTGCTGCTGTGACAAATTACCACAAACTCCGTGACTGAATACAACAGGAATGTATTATCTCACAGTTCTGGGGGCTAGAAATCTGAAAGCAAGGTATTGGCAGGACCATGCTACCTCTGAATCCTCCAGGGGAGAGTCCTTCCTTGCCTCTTCCAGCTTCTGGTGCTTATGGCAATCCTCGTGTTCCTTGGCTTGTAGACACCTCACTCTAGTCTCTGCCTTCATGTTCACGCAGTGTTCTCCTCCCCGTGTGTCTGTGTCTCCGTGTATTCTCTACTCTTTTTTATGAGGGCATCAGTCATGTTGGATTGAGGGTCCACCCCAACTGGGTATGGCTTCCTCTTAATGAATTACATCTGTGAAGACACTGTCTCCAAATAAGGTCACCTTGTGAGGTTCAGGGTGGACATGTATTTTGGGGGGACACCATTCAACCCAGTACAATGTCTGATGAAAAATTATCAGAGACCATTGCCACAGCAAATGTGCACTGAGCACCCACATTGAAGTCTCGACTCTGAGTGGCAACCAAATCTCATATGGATCCACAATATTTGAAAGAGAAAAAAGAAGTTCAGTAAGAAAGGAGCACACAGGTTGTATACACCTATCAGCAGAATCCAGAGCAAAGCACTCAAAGTGGGGACCCCCCGCAACTGCCGCTGCAAAGCCTCTCTAGTATCACTTATGTCACACTCCTTCCTCCAATCCCCAGACATGATTTTATAGAGGGAGATGGTGGTGTCCATAGATCTTAGAAATGACTCAATGATTGCTTGAAAGAGAGTAGCCAGACTGGAAGAGGCTGAAGAATGTTTAATTCATTGGAGAACTGTAACTGGTCACCCCTGCTCACTTGTAGTAACCGTTGGATTGTGTACTCAGAAAGCAGGATTATTTATGGAAAGCAAACAAGTTTCTTTGTATTTCCACAACAACCTATACTGTATACTGTATTAAAATTTGAGCTCCTGTTAGCAAGATAGTTTGTATCCATGTGGCTCCCTTTCAATTTATGGTGTCTCTATCCCTCTAGTGGTTCAGAACTTCACCTAAAAACAGACGTATCTCATATTAGCATTTTGGACCAGCCCGCAGATAATGGAAGGCAATGCCATCTAATGTTTAACAGCAAAGTGTGTATTTTGGACTTGGAGAGACCGATTTCAGATCCTACTTCTGCCGCTTAATAGGAGGCTCACATGGCAATGTATAAGCTACCTAACCTCTCTGATTCCCAGTTTACTCATCTGGAAAAAGGAGGGCTGTGATTCCTGTCACTTAGGGTTGTGATGAGGCTGAGATGAATGATATGACTATATACCCAGGACAAAATAGGTGCTCAAGATATATACGCTATGGATAAGATTCCTATTCTTGCTCCATTCTGGAATCTGCCCCCAGGATCAGGGGAGGATTCTGTACCACCTCCAGAGCAACTTAGCACAGCATTTTCCAGCTGTGCTACCACAGAATGCAGCCTTGGCTTTAGGATTGTTTTACGCACCATCCCTGAGCTTCAGTGGTTTTCATCATTAAAAATAACTTGGTATCCTTCACTTAAAGATGAGTGACGTAATATTCTCCTGTCAGCTGATATTTTTGTGTGAGTACCTCGCCCACTTGAAATTATTTACAGTCATTACCCTTGACGTCCTTTCCAGTAGATGATCAAAAAGATTCATTCACCCACACACTTCATATTTTGACTGTTTAATATACACAAGGTACTGTCCTAGGCTTTAGGGGCACATCAGTGAAGAAAGTGTTACTAACAAGCAGAATTCTGATCCCGTGAAGCTTACATTGTAGCAAAATAATGGGGAATGGATAGAACCATGGACCGACTTGCTGGCCACAGACTTTGCTGTATTTTCCAGAGAAACCAGACAAGATAGACAATCTTTTCCTATCTTGGTAGGAACGTGACCAGCTCCATTGAACTTGCTTATCTATTGTTGTATTTGGCAGTGATAGGTATCATATTTGCTTAGCCACCCCTTGCACTTTAGAAAGCAGTTGCACACACTGTACCTCATTTAATCTTCCTAGCCATGCTGTCAGTAGGCATCACACAGCCCAGAGATAGGGAGGAAGCCGTATCTTCTGATTCCAAATCCCATCCATGTTTCTCAGGGCGTAACTAGTAAAGGCAGCTCCAACCCAATGAGAAAATGGAAGATCACAACGCACAGTGTGCAGGGTGTGAGAGAGGGAGAGAGAGAGAGAGAGAGAGAGAGAGAGAGACAGACAGAGAGAGACAGAAAGAGAGAGAGAGACAGAAAGAGAGAGAGAGAGACAGAGAGAGAGAGTGTGCGCGTGCACGTGCACACACCGCATGCTCCTGTGCCTGTTTAGGTCACAGAAGGAGAGTTTTTCAAAGAATGAAGAACAATTGCCTCAGTGCAATCTGTGATGCTTCCACAGCCCAGGGATTAGTACCATATGTGTTGGCCTGCTGGTTGAATCGACCACTCGCAGGATGAATGGGCCAGGTCCTGCCTTCTCAAGCACCACAGTGTCTGATACGCCCAAGGCTTACTTACGCTCACTATGCACAGATCTCCCTGGCAGCAAGGTCCACACTCTTGATGACATGGGAAAGGAAAAGATACTCATTTCCTATCCCTATCCTCATTTCCTATCCCTATCCTCATTTCGAGTTGAGCACTCTCTATAGTCTGCTAGGGCTGGGGTGGGAATAAGGGGCTGATATGGAGAAGCAGCACGCCACAGCCAGTCCAAACTTGCTTCTCTGACTTAGGTCAGGGACATGGCAGCCCCTGAGATTGCTCCCGCCAGTGGTGTCCAAAGGCCACGAACATGGCTTGTGGGTGGTGATTCCTTACTGCAACAGTAGGGTGCAGTACGCAGTAGGGTACAGAAGAAGGGGAAGGCTACTGCTGCCCACAAGTTCTTTGCAGGGTAGATACAGTGCATTTCTCTAGTTCCCCCTTTGCTTGCCCATCTCCACTTTGCTGCCAGTTGCACTCATGGGACTATTTTCAGCACACATGTGAAAACACGAATGCTGATGGGAACAGACGGTGGGGCTGCTTTGAGGGAAACCCTAGCATAAAGATCTAATTGGGTCCTGCTCTAAGCCCAGCACCTTCCACTCTCCTGGCATACCAACGTCTGGCAATTTTCTTGACACTGATCATTCAGAGGCACTTTTCACAATCTACCTCCTAGACTTAGTCTCACACAACCTCATCACACATCCACACATTGCTTGCCAGGACTGGAGAGACACACACAAGTGTTCTGATTAGGAGCCTGTCTGCGGAATGTTGGGCACCATGGTTTTCCTGGCCCTTGGACCACAAGGTCCATGTGGACGTCCTCCTTCAGACCTCCAAAATTCTGTACCCTGCCCTGTCGGAGTCTACTGAGAGAGGGCAGAGGGCTTTGGGGTTGTTAACCACATGATGACGAGAGGGAGAGGCCATTTCTCCTCTGCTTCAGCAGAGTCCTGGGTTGAGTCCTGTGGATGGCCAGAGTCTGGTGTTGACATTCTTTTTTATTATTACTATTATTATTATTATTACACTTTTGGTGTTGACATTCTTCAGGAGTTTTCAGTCTACGTATTTGTGAATTACAGGTTCCAAGCCTCAGATGAAAGCTTGGCATGCCATGGACTGAGCTTTGCTAGGGCAAGCAGTCTGATTTTCCAGAGCTAGAAGGAGGAAGGGGTTGCTAAGAGACTCATTGTGAGTCCTGAGGAAAACTTTGTGTGAGGGCAGCACTGGATCACAGGGTAGGATTCCCTTGGCTTCCCTCCTCATTTCTCTCCTTGCTCCCAGATATGCAGCCACTGCCTTGCATGCTAATCTCCTGTTCCCTGTTATGGTATGTAGGTTGTCTGTGTTCCTTCATCCCCCTTGCACATGAGCGTTTTATCTTCTCTTGAGCTGGGATTCCTGAGACCAGTGGTTGGATAGAACAACAGATACATCTGCTTTCTTCCTGCAGCTACATTCTAAGATAGACAAGTCAGGGTGCAGGGAGGCCTCACTGCAGGGAGACGGAGCAGTGAAAAGAAAGAGCTGAGAAGCAGGGGCCATAACTATGGACTTTGGAGCTATTGGGGCTGGGGTCAAGGACTGAGTTCTTCTGTGCCCAAGACTCACGGGAGGTTGTGGGTGCCGCCCACTCACTGTAACTCTTCCTCAGGGCTGGGGACCATGTTGCCCCATTCCAAGACTCTTTCAGTAGTCTGTGTGTGTAGTGGGGGACAGGACACAGAAAAGGAAATGAGAGAGAGAGAGAGAGAGAGAGAGAGAGAGAGAGAGAGAGAGAGAGAGAGAAACTGAACTGTGCGTATGTGTGATGTTGGAAGCTACCAGGTCAGTGTTTCTGAGATTCCATCTCTTATCAGAAACCTCCTTGAACTTTGGTTTTGTAACCTGTAAAATGGGGCCAATTTGACATGCTTCCTATGATTGCTGTGTGAATTTAAGTAATATGTGTGAATCTTCAGCCATACTGCCTGCAGACCTGTGTTGTACATGGCGATTTGTTTGCAGATGAACTTGATTGGAAGGAAGGCGGTGAGGAGCTCGCCTTCCTGAGAGGGACAGTGTGGGTTTGGCAGAGCTGCTTCAGAGTCCATGATTGGGTAAGGGGTGAGGACAGGGCCATTCCATGTACCTCCACACAGAATGCAGCTCAGCTCTGGCACCTGGGTCCCGGCAGCTTTGTGAGCTGATCAGGGACAATGTCAACATCACAAGGGTGGAGGCTACAGTGAGGCTCTCTCAGGGGGCTGCTTGTAGTGTGCAGATTGCTCTTGTTAATGACTTGTATCGCCCTTTGGGCACTCCTAGACACAACTACTGTGGGAATCTCATCAATGTCGTGTGAACGTCAACAGTGTGAGCTCCGAGTCAAACTCAGTAGTGTGAGCTCTGAGTCAAGGTAATTGTTTGCATCAGCTTACAGAAAACTGGTATAAATATTTGCAAACATAGGGTGTGTAGAGCAGTATATATATAGAATATATATAAAAAATATATATACAGTTATTATAATAATTCTGCTTATCATTATTACAATATTCCTGACTATGCATTGAAGGTGTACACATAAATGTTAGCACAGGTAAACTCTGATTCTTGGGATTAGGCTTAATATTTTCCAGCCACCTTATTCTTCTAGGGCTTGCAGAAACGTGTGCAATGATCAAGCTCCTTTCCTACAATCACAGAATACAAAACGCTACAAAGTAAGTTCCACCCTTCCTTGATCGTCAAGGCCCAATGGAAGTCATGTACACTGTGATATCTGCTTTTTGAACTCCTGTGCTGCTTCAGGGACTCACAACTCTCATGACAGGCAGCAGTTGAACCTTTTGGCATTTCTTGTACTCTTTAGTTGCAATTTCTTGTTATGGAAGCTCCTTCATGATAAGAACCATATTTTGTAATAACTCCCTTGCAACAGTAACCACCGAGTGAATGAATGTGATAGGTCAGGTGCTGCTGCACCAGAGCATCACTGATGAAAGCACAGTCCATGGACTCTTGCCGCTTCGCCAAAGTTTGTTACCTCTCTGCGGTAAGTACAGCATTTGAGAGTATACATTTAGGAAGTTTTATAGCATAAGAATATACGTTTAGGAAGTTTTATAGCATAAGAATATACGTTTAGGAAGTTTTATAGCATGCAGTGAGAGTCATTTGGATGTTGAAATAATCAGGGCTTGTATTTTGTACGTCTTTGCTATATTTTTCTTCTTTCTAGTCGTTTGTTCACTTTCCTTGTGTTACAGGAATGTATTGATCCATGAATGACTGATGTACAAAAAAATTAAATGCTTCTCCTTTACATCAGAGAGCTCAAGAAGCAACAGTTTGGAGCTTTGTGAAGTTCAGCTGATGTATTTTCTGCAGCATGTATATAAAGCAGGAGTCATTATTCATGTATTTGGAGATGTAAACAGAGGGTGGCCCAAGGGAGATAACTTCGACCAGGTCCCCAAGCTACTGATCAAGTAGACACTCTGGCTTCAGGACCAGCATACTTCCCCTCAACATGCATGGTTTACATCAATGGCTACTTACCAGGATTTCCAAAGTGCAGATAACCCAACCATGGTGGGGCTTTTCACCTCCCCACATCATGTGGGCCAGTGATGCCTTCAGAGCAGTTCAGCAGCCTTTATGGAAGTCACTGCAGCAGGGCTCTGAAGCATCTTGGTGGAGTTCATCTCTGAAAAGAGGGAGACACATTCAAGCATGTTATCTAAAGCAGTGTATGAAGAGAAAGCAGAGTCAAAAGATACTAAATGTCCATCTGGAGGGAGGTGGGTACCCAAAGTCCTTGATTGCTGTTTCTGGGTCATCAAGGCTATTGGAGTGGGTAGAAGATAGGTGTGTGTGCCTTAAAGAAGCTCATTTATAAAATAATTTGCCCTCCCGATTTAAGACTCGAATGGCCCCAGTGGCCATTCTCTTCTCTGTTCCTTTCTTCTCATGGTCTCTGGCCTCATTCTCACTGGCTCAGAACAGCAAAACGTTTATTCCTTTCCCAGGATGGGCCTGGACCCTGTACCCTGTACCCTGAGACCCAACCCTGCAAAAGCTGTATCTGGACCCAGGCGTACCCTACAGGAGGGGCTCCACACACCGTAAAGCTTATTTCTTTGGGGGTCTTATTTGATAGGATCATTCCTTAACAAGTTTGGCCAAAAGCAGGAAGAGGACAGAATGAAGTAAGGTCTCTCTCTCTCTCTCTCTCTCTCTCTCTCTCTCTCTCTTTCTCTCTGTGTCTCTCACACACACACACACACACACACACACACACCCCCATACACACACACACACTCATACAGAGAGAGAGAGAGAAAGGTCTAATGAGAAGAGATCACACGCACATTCATGTGGAGTGTGTGCGTGTGTGTGCGTGTGTGTGTGTGTGTCCATCAATCTAGATGATAATGGTCCACATGGCTCAGTGAGCTCAGTGGCCCTTTCTTCTCTGACTTGGTGAGAAAGCAGGCTTTCGGGTAGTAAGGGTGTTTAAAAAGCCAGTGGAAGGGCAGTTCTGTAGTTCTGGAGTGTCTGTTCCACTTGGAGCTGAGCCAGCCTTCAGAGGAGAGGTCTGTTTTAAATGAGACAAGGTCACAGAGAGGCCCTGCCCCTCAGCCTCAGACTCAGAATCGAGCTCATGCACACTGAAATAGCATTGGCACACAGGAAACTGAGGCAAGTGCCCAGACATACAGACTGTGGCTTCCATGTGGTCATCAGAAGCTGCTGTGGTTCAGTGGGCAAGCTTGTTACCAGTGTAAGGGGATGCAAGAGTAATCCCACACTCTGACTTGCCGGCAGATATGAGCTTTATAAGCCTGCCTGGAGAGGCAGGCTGTCTCTCAAAGCTTTACTCTTCCAATTGTTTGCTAAGTGAACTTGGCCAGTCCATCTGACCTCCTTGAGCGGCAGACCTCTCACATGTAGCATGGTATTGTGACACAACCCACCTAATGGGTTGTTTGGAGTGTTAAATGTTAGTAAAGTGCCCACAAGTGTGCCTCATGCATAGTAGATGCTCAACAGACATGCAGAATCAACAAATAGACAGGTGCCTAACCTCAGCTAGAGGAGTTCAGGACGGCCAGAATGCCTAGCTGACATCTACCCATTCCAGTAACTCCCTATTTTGCAACTCCTCCTGCATGCTCCAGCTCTCCCCTTGATACAAGGTCCCTGCACCCTCCTGCCTACTCAAAGCTGCCGCTCCACGGATGCTCTCTGCCACCCCTGTGCTATCGATTTCATGTCTCTCCACCGGGTGCTTGCCTTCAGCACAATGATATTTCTCCCACCTGAAGTAAACCTTTTCATGCCTCCCTCTTTCCCCACCAGATGCTGCCTGATTTCTTTGCTCCCAATTGCTGCAAAACCTGTAAAACTTGTCCATACTCATTGATTCCTCTCCTCCCATTTTCTCTTAAAGCTGTCCCAAGCAGGCTTTTTCACACAGTCCCCCCAAAAAAACTGCTCTTATTAAGGTCACCAGGAACCTCTGCATTGCTAAATGCAATGGTTAATTCTCAATCCTCTTCTTATTTCGCCTGACATCAGCAGTTTGAGCAGAGTGAACCGCTGGATGTCTCTTGAGACACTTTTATTCACATAGTTCCCAGGACACTCTTGGTTTTCCTCCATGGGTCACTGGTGTCAATTTCCCCATCTCCTCAGCTGGTGTCTCCTCTTCTCTCTGATCCCTTTATGCTGCAGGGCTCTGTTTGTGACTTTATGCCCTCCTCGATGTGCTCTCCCTCCCTAGCAGAGCTCGTGTAGTCTCATGGCTTTTAAGTGCCATCCACATGTATTTAGGTATAGATCTTTCAGCCAAATTCCCGACTTGTATATACAGCTGCCTACTTGACTCACACGGATGTCAGAGAGACAGCTTAACTCAATGTGTACAAAACTGAATTCTTGGACCCCTCCCTACCTACAAAGCCTATTCTCACTGCAGTGCTCCCCATATCAGTTGATACCAATCCCAGTCCACTTGTTGCTCAGGCAAAAAAAAAAAAAACCCTGGAGTCAGCCGTGGTAGCTTCCTACCTGGTTTACATGCTTCCGCTACCCTCTCCTGAATTGACTCTACTCTTGGCATAGCAAGTAATCAAAGTGATCCCTTCCAAACATGTGTCAGATCATATGACTCCTCTGTTCCACCCCTCACTGCTTCCCTCCTTCTTCCCCCAACATTTCACCCGAAGCAAGAGCCAAGGTCCTTAAAACGGACTCCCAACCTACAGAATGTGGGATTCTGTTAATCTCTCTGACCTCCTCTCCTGCTCTCGTCCTTTTGGCTCACTCTACAGCAACCACGCTGGCTTCTCTGCCATTTCTCAAGCGTGGTAGTCACTCCCTGGCCTTAGAGCCTTTGCACCAGCTGGACCTTCCGCCCGGACAGTACTTTCTTTATATATCCACAAGGCAACCCCTCTCATCTTCTTCATTTCTTTCTTCCAATGTCGCCCCTCCAATGAAGCCTATCTGCTTACCCTTGCATATGGCAGTGAATGCTCTACTCCCTTTCTCCTCTCCCATTCTCAACGACCCGAGATGCACCCTACCCTGCTGTGTGTTAGCTTACCACCACCACCACTACCCACCACCTGCCCCACCCAAAGTGATTGTCTCCTTCTACCCTTCTATATAATTAGTAAATGTAGAAGGTTTGCATTTTATTTTCTGTTTCCTTGCCTTTATATGTACCATTCATGAGGGCAAGGGTGCTTGTGATTTGTTCACCTATGAATCCCAGGTGACTAGACTCATGACTGGCACATAGTAGACCTTAATAAGCACTCATTGAAAGAGTGAATGGATGAATCATTAGATAATCACAACATGAAAAATAATATAGGCTACATTATTATTGAGACTACACAGGCCTCCGTGGTCCAAGTTACAGGAGGAATCTCAACCACTTCTCGTGCGTTGCACATCTGGAGATAACATTGGCAACACTGGTGTCACTTGCCACAGGAACTGGGGCAGAAGTCGACCAGTCAAGAACTGGGCCTGATTTTCACTAGCTGTGTATAGACTCTGCCTTCCCCTCCAAATCACCCTTGTGAGCTTTGCAAGCCTGTTGCATGATGAGCAGTGTAAGCGTAGAGCCCACTTCTCCTCCAGAAACCTTTTCTCTGAGCCCCAGATTACTCCAGTTATTCTTCTATGTAGTCTTGGCTGAGCTCAGGCCCTCCTTTGACAAAGTGCCCTCACAGGGATGTTCAAAGAAATTCCATCTGCTCTTTGACATTTAACCGTTCCATGGCTCGTGAGCCCTGGAGGAACCTGTGTACAGGTCTCAGTACATCTTCCTAAGAATCACCCTTATCCACCTCCGCCACAACTCCAAAATCATTTCCTCCAGAAGGCCAGAATTCTACCTTTCTGCCAAAGAAAGGAGTCGGGGAGTTCCTGCCCGCTCCCCACCTCACAGGGGCCAACGTGAGCCCAGGCTGAATCCAAATCTCCCTTTGGTCATGGCCATTGTCTACTCTGCACTTGCCTGCTGAGGCCAAGGCCGCAACACTGGCCCGAGGAGGATGCCCTGGAACCTGTCTTTTGTTCATGGGCAGATGCCCACTGTTTGCTGTCTGCCAGCATCTTATCCCGGTTGCTCTGCTCAAGGGAACAGGTCTGCCAGTACCTTCTGCATTGGCAACAGTATCGGAGCAATGTTGCAGGCTCAGAAACATTGTTGTTTGCTTGGTCCACCGTGGGAAAGCCAGGACCTAGGATTTTCAGGACTGACGGAGGGTGCTGGGTAGTTAAGTTTCCGGGGAATGTGTTGTGATGGGGAAGTCCACTTGTCTTGGAAGGAAATGCTCACTCCACACATACGATTCCTCCAAGATGCCTGGCAATGGGGCCCCAGCCCTTCAAAATAAAGGGACAGACTGCCACAGCTAGTCCTGAAAGTGCAGATTAATTTTATTTTTCCACACCTCCTCACCTGACCCCGGCATGTTCCCTGTCACTCCTACCCTGCGATGTGTCCGAGTTTGAAAACAGAAGACTTTCCCAAGGTTGGGCAGAGCCCCAGCTCTCCTGGAGATGGAATCTTTCCCTGTAGCACAGCAGTGTGGGCTTCAGACTTGGCAGGCCCTGGGTCCACCTGCAAGGCTGCCAATGACCAGCCAGCTGATCCTGGCAACTTGCTTGTGAGATCTGAGTTGGGGTTTTCTCCTCTGTAAACTCGGCCTGACCTGGTGGCACCTCCCTTGCAGGACTACTGCAGTTAGAGACAATGCATGAAAACAGCAATCAAAGTGCCTGGAACAATTTAGGCACTCGGTAAATGCCAACTGCCATGTTCGCTAGGCTTTGGGCAGCTTGGGGCTCTCTATCCTTGAGTGCTCCTAACAACTGGAGTGTTCTAGGACCCAGAAACTCAATCCCTTTTCAGAGGCATCCTTGCACCTAAAACTGCAGCTTTCCCACTTGCTTTGTGGAACCTCCGCTGGGGTGGGGCCAGTTTGGGTTTCAGATTTACTCAGCAAGAGGCTTGCACCTGGATGTCTCATCTGGATGCCCCGCAAAGCTCAAAGAATTTTTGTAAATGGCACAGTGAATGTTTTCTTTTCCTCTCCACCTTCCAGAAGCCCCTTTCCCTGCCTCTCCCTCACCCCTGTCTTTCATTTCACAGCCACCGGAAGTCCCGCCCTTCTTCAGCCTTTATCTAACCAAAGGAAGTTTAACTCTTTGCAGTACTCTTGTAGTGTGTTAGGGAGACTGAACCTCCAGGCCACAAGAGAATAGGCCTGGTCCATTGATCGCGTACTCCTTGCGCTAGGGCAGGTCACCCATCACCCAATCTCTTGTTTCCTAATCCCCTGCAGAGCCTCCTGCCTGAGGCCTTCAGGATTCCAGCAGTCATCACTCTGACAGGGCAGCTGGAGGTATTCTCCCAGTCTTTCTCCTCTTATACTGCTGGTTCTCTGACTGAATTAAGCTTCTTGGCCCGTACTTGCAAAGAACCATTTTAGACCATTGGATGATAATTTGCCACCAGAGCCAGAGAAAGCATGGATTCACACAGGGTAGGGGAAGACATTACCTCTTCCCCCAAGCTAGCCGGAGGAGCATCCTGTTTAATGGGCAGTAATCACACTGACCTGGCAGAAATAATATGTGGCGTGCTTCTGGGACAGGCAGGTGCTCAACAAATCATTTTACTCTGCAGCTCTCCCACTTACTAGCTGACTGACCTGGGGCTCACTGACTGCTGTAAGCCCCCTTGGGTAAAAGGGCGGGTGCGGGGAGGAATGTAATCTGGCCTGGTCCCCAAAAGGATTGGATGCTGCGGCCAGGGTTACTCACATACCTTCCCCTGTCTTCACGTGGTGTTTCTTTTGAAGACAGAGACTTGAGAGTGCACTAGCAGGCAGAGACAGGCAGCAGGGTGGCCTAGAGGAAAGCACCCTGGGTTTGCAGGGAATGGACATAGGGTCTTGTCTAGGATCTCTCTCTTGCCACTTCTGTGGCTCTAGATGGGAAAGTCACCGAGAAACCCGGACCTCAGAGTCCCACCTTGTTTACCTCTGGAGGTGATATTGATAAATAGGACTCCTCCCAGGGCAAAGAACAGGCCTTTTGATTTTCTGCAGCTCCAGTTTCTATCACACTGTCTGAATCCCAGAAGGCGCTCACCATTTTCGGGCTTGCTGAATGAATGTGGAGCTGCTGATGGGGTCATAGTTACTACTTACTTTTGTT
This sequence comes from Macaca thibetana thibetana, assembly GCF_024542745.1. NCBI lineage: Eukaryota > Metazoa > Chordata > Mammalia > Primates > Cercopithecidae > Macaca > Macaca thibetana. Next base: position 55,112,319 of record NC_065598.1, read on the forward strand.
TGAAGCCTCCTTGGCCTGCAGGCTGAGGAGAGCGGGTCCCTGGGCCTTCTCCAGAAGGTCATTTGCCAGCCTACCCTGCACCTGGTGACGTGACTTTGCACACAGCTGGAAGCAGGGTAAACCTGGATGTCAAGAAGGAAGAAGGTAGCCTGACCACTCTTGTGTGTGTTATAGCTGCTAACCATGAGCCCCACAGGGCTAGGTTGGGCACTTGTCACTGGTGCTCTCCAGCAGGGGACCCAGTTCATGCAGTGCTTAGCTCTTGGAGAAAAGGTGGTAGGATTTGGGCCTGATCCCACATGACTTAGTATAGCATGGGCCTTCATGCCAGGTACCAATCCGGACTTACTCCATTGGCCGAAGGTGAGAGTGAAAATACTAATGTCCCCTTGCCCCCTTGGACACACACACACTTTTAAACAATGTGTGCACCCTAACAAACCATAGTTCCTGAGAGAAGTGCAAGGTTACCTTTTGGAGATGCCACAGGTGGAGCCTTTTCTCTGGCTCATCCAGTATCTCAGAAGCTCTGCTTTTCTATGGCGTTTTCTCAAATTATTTCAGGGTTGTTATTATTATTAATCACTTTCATTGTCATTAGTTTAAAGTCACCCACCCTTTGAGGGTCTGTCCTGCGCACTTCTTCGCTTGCCTCATTCCTTTTTCTCTACTTTCCCCTTCAAATAACCTTAATAGTTCAGTGAAGAATTTATTTCCAAATGTCCACGCTGCCTTCAGTGTCTCCATTTTTACTCCCTCTCCTTCTTCTCTATTATTTCCAAACCTCAGATTGTCCCCTCACCAAGATTTTGTGACGGCCCCATCTTTTTTTATTTCCGAAGTACCCCATGACAACCTTTTCCCCTGCACCCACCCCATCCCTCTGCCCTCCTCTTCTCAAGATGGTTTATGTGTATTTTGTACTTCCGTGGCAGGCACCCTGTGATGTCCCCTTCTTTTTGCCAGTGCTCCCTCCCCTATGCTGGGTGGAGTATCCAATCAAATATCTGATACATTATATTTTCATCATATATTCTGATCATATATTTCAGTCCCCCCAAACTTATTTAAGTGTCTCTTGAATTTTCACACATCCTGTAATGCTCCCTTCCCTGGCCCCCTCCCCAAGACAGGTCACATAATGTTTTCTACATTTTCATGGCACTTCAGTCGTTTTCTACATTTTCATGGCACTCTATCCCAGCATTTACTGCACTGCCAGTTTACCTATTTTTCTCTCCCACATAATCTAGAACATTCTTTGGACATGGAGGATGTGTACTAGGGAGTATTCCTAGAATCTACACTGGTGCCTCACATAACAGGTGGTCAGAAAATGCGCAAGATGCACTAGTCGTTATGCTTTTATTTTTCTCTATGTTCTGCAGCAACAACGCACAATCATGGAACACATAAGTCTTTATATAACATACACACAAATCCAGGAGGATTATTCAGATGAGCTTGTTTATTTTGTGTTTTTCCCTTTTATGACCTGGCTATTTTACTGAAGAATCCATTGAAATATTTCAAGTGTACTCCACTGAAATGCTATGTACTATGTATTTCATATAATAGAATATCATGAAAAATATTTTTGTTTTTACAAAGCTTTTGAAACACTTGTGAGGAATCTGTACAGGCAACAGGAAAACAAGTCCTCACAAAGTTATTAATACTTAGAGTGTGATCTTTCACCAAAATCTTATGATGACTATAACTTCTGAATATCCAGTAATTAAAGGGGGGAAAAGAACGAATATTGAAATAATACCTAAATCATAATGTTACCCACAGAAACTCAAACACCAGCACCAAATATTTTGTTTTCTCTTCTTTTCCTTTCCCTTTCCAAATCAGTAATACCCATTGTCCTGGGGCACTCTGGCTCTTCTAGTTGCCCCTCCTCACCAAGTGATAGCTGTGACTCATACTTCACAAGCTGCATGAGGAGTTGCTGATGGTAGCATTTGAAGGAAGCTGAAATTGGAACTGGAACTTGCACAGGATCTGGCAGCGGCTAGAACTCTGGCGTCGGTTTGGGCTTGGACATCAGTTAGTGCTTTGTATTTTGCTGTGTCTCTGGCCTTCGGTTGTTTCATAGCTTCACTGTACTGTGATGGCGAGTCCCAGAGATCTCTGTTAAAGACTTTGGCCACAAAATTTAAAATTTCCATCTTACTGTTTTTCTGGTTGGCTTTGGGATCCCAAAATAATGCATACCCCAGTGGATTGTTGTAGTTCACAAGCTTATATACTCTAGGTACCCATGCTATACAAACTCTTGGGTGATTACCTTTTTCAGGTACCCAAATATTCTGTACTTTTTCTTCAGTTTCACTTCTAACTTTTGCAGAACCTCCCAGATGAGGCTTCCCTTAGCTCAAGTGAGCACCATGAAATTGATGCCTAATATCACAGTTAGGAGACCTTTTTTGAAATTATTCACATGTTTGATGGTGCTTTGGGACTTTGATATTTTCTGGGCCCTTGAAGTACCCCAAGCCTTTGAGGTTCTTGGCTTCTGAGAGATGCCTGAAACCACTGAGGATCTAAGGATCTCTGAAGTCCTGAGTTCCTATGAGATTTTAGGGGTCTCTGAAGTACTGGGAACCTCGGACATGATCAAGGAATTCAAGGTGCTGGAGGATTTGAAGGTGCTTAGAACCTTTAAGGCCCTCCAGGCTTTTGACATGCCTGTAGCCTCTGAGGAGCTGAGGGTCTTTAAAGTGGTGGGAACCTCAGAGGTGCTTGGGTCTTCTATGGAGGACTCCAAGATACTTGAGACCTTCGAGATGTTTAAGGCCTTTGAGGTACTCACTGTCTCTGAGGTGCTTGGAACATTTAAGGTGCTCAGGGCCCTCAAGGTATTTGGGACCTCAGTGGTGCTGGGCCCTTTCAAGGTGCTTCTAGCCTTAGTGATTCTAGGGTCCTTTGAGGTGCAGGGAACCTCGAAGATGCTGGTAGCCTTTAAAGTTCTTAGGATATAAAGAATGCTCAGGGATTTTGAGGCACTAGGGACTTCAGAGGTCCTGAGGCCCTTAGAAACTCTTGGAGCCCTCAAGGTGCCAGGATCCTTGGAGGTAATCTGAGATTTCAAGGTTCTTGGGACCTCAGAAGTTCTGGTAACCTCTGAGATGCTGGGGTCACTTGATATAATTTGCTTGGATGTACTTGGGCTCCTTGATGTGCTGGAGCCCATGGATGCGTTTGGTACACTGGAAGTGCTTGAGGCCTTCCAGTTACTCAGGCCCTGCAAAGGGCTTGGGGTCTCCCAAGTGCTCAGGTCCCAGTAAGTGTCTGTGTTTGGAGTCTCTGATGCACCGAAGCCTTGTGAAGTACTAGGAATCTCAGAGACACTGGGACTCCTAGGAGTGCTTCTCAGGGACTCCTAGGAGACCCTGAGAAGTGCTGCAGTCATGAGACTTATTCCAGCCACGAGAACTGCTGCAAACTTGGGAGTTGTTATGACCCCTTAAAGGACTTGGGCCCCAGGAGGTGCTTGGGATCCAAGACAGGCTTGGGACCTGCATAGTGCTAGGAGTCTCAGATGTCCTCTGGCCCTGTGGATTACCACAGTCTCTGGAGGTGCTAGGGCCTTACCAAGTGCTTGGGCCCTTCCAATTGTCAGGGACCCGCCAGGTGCTGGGGCCCGGCCAATAGCTCTGGATCTCTGAGGGATGAGGGCCCTGCCAGGTACTTAGGCCTTGCCAAATGCTGGGACCCATAGCGGCACTTGGACATTGCCAGGTCCTGGGGTTCTGCCAGGTAGCTGAGTCCAGCCAGGAGGTTGAAGTCCCCCAAGTCGTCAGTCTGTGCTAAGCTGTTGGATCCCTCCAGATGGTTGGGCCTATCCAAGAAGTACTCAATCTTTGTGACGAACTCAGCCTCCACAACATGTTAGGAACCCAACCCATGCCCCTCCAGGTGTTGGGGCAAAGTGAATAGGGACTCTAAGTCTCCAGTTGTTTGACATCCCCAAGATGCTTGAACCAAAGAAGGCCCTGAAAGTCCTGGAAGTCCCTGGGCCTTGTGAAGCCATCAGGCCCTGTATATCGCTGCTGCCCCTCCATTCTCTCCTACACCCTGTGAGCTTCGAAGAGGCTCACTATTCTGTCCTCAGAGCTTGTGTCCAGTGGTGTTGGGGAAGAGGGGGGAGAATGGGGGATGTGATTCATGCAGGTAAGTCAGAGATGGGTGCATACAAACCATAGCAGCCTGGAGGGCAGGAGGGAATAATGTACTACAGAACAGCCTTAGAAACTGGTTGCTTCAGCTGATATTACTCCCACTGCTGCCACCACCGCCTCTATCATTACAGTCTCTACTTTCTCTACTGCTGCCTCCTGCCTCAGCCCCTTCACCTTCCCTATCTCTGCCACCACAGCTGCGGCTGCGGCCAACGCTTCTACTGCCGCTGACAATGTGATCCCTACTGCAGGCAATAAAATGCCACCATTAGCCCATTGTGTAGCTGGTTTCTGTGCTGCAGCTTCCTGGCTAACTACGCCTACCTACAGCCCTCCAGACTTCCTTCCCAGCAGCCTCCAGTCATAGGGCTCCCCTCATATGGCTTTGCCCTACCCCACTTCCAGCACTTCCCACCTCTGACTCCTGCAGAGGAGGTGGGCGGTCTGCAGTTGAGAATGGGAGGCTGGCAGCCAAGGGAGAAGGCTGCAGGGAAAGGAGTTGAGAAGAGGATGGCAACCAGTCCTTGCATTCTATAATTATTAGCTCTCAGGTCTAAGGAAGTAGTGAGAATCTACTCCATTCCTACTGAAGGCGGGCTTTTTGTGTGGTTGTGGGGTTGGGAGGCCAGGGGTGGCGGGAGGGTGTATTCTTGGAAGGAATCAGCTGTCCCCAGCCTTCCTTTCCTGTCTTGGCTTACATAGAGCGTTCATTCACTCACCCTGTTTTCAGAAGGCATTTATGTGTATACTAATCAATTCGTGGTCCCGTGTAGGACCCGAATAATATTGTTATTGCAGATATGCTGGGTGATGTGAGGAGATGGGACTGTGGAAACAAGCAGGGTGAAAGAGATGCAGAGCCTTTAAAATGTGATAGATATATGCATGTAATATATGTATATGTACATGTGTGTATATATACACATATGTGTGTGTGTGTGTGTGTGTGTGTATATATATGCAGGGCACTGACTGGATCAGAAGAATTGCATTTGTGCAGCCTCTCAGAAGAGCAGACTATCTCCTGGCAGACCACATAGGAAGCAATTAGAATAAAAAGCACTGGGAACTAAAGTATGCCTTAAGGCTGTTGCCATGGGGATGGAGAGGCAGAAAGGCATTTTAAAGGTGACCATTGAAGGACTTTGCAGACAGAATGGATGAAGTGAATTAATCTCAAACATGGGGACAAGAAGAGAGATTAATATTATAAACACCAATGGCTAGTTGTATAAAATTTAAATATTAGGCCCTACTTACCGTCTATCTTTTACATGTTGGATATGGTAAAACACTCCTTTTATGTCTTCCCTGACCCACTCAGCTCTCTCCTTCCCCACTGTGCTCCACTATGATGAAGTCAGCAATCATTATACCCATGGAGACTTGTATATATTTACTACCTACTTATATGTCCATATAAGTAGGGGAGGGGGTGATGGAGTGCAGGTTGGCTCTAAGGTTTCTAGGCTCCAGTCTTCCTGGACACCTGATTTATTTTGCTTCTTTCAGAGAATACTCTGAACTTTATCCACTGCTTGCTTTTGCTCGCTGTTTGCTCTGCCTGACCTGCCTTCTCAGCCTTCTCCAACTAGCTGAATTCCATCTAGCTGCTCACAGACCTGTTTCTTTCTGAAGCTTGTCTTGATCTGCCCAAATGGGTAATGAGTCCTTTTTTACTCCATTGAGGAAAGCCCTATAACTAGCACTCTGTATCTTTCTTACATCATTCAAGGTATTAGTTTAAGCTGTTTTCCCATCTGTAAAGTGGGGTCAATTAAAGTACTGGCCTCATAGGGTTGTGAGAATTAAATGAGATAATAACTGAAAAGCATTTATTATATGGTAAGCACAGACTTTATCTCTCAAGGTTTTTCAAATGGTATGTGAGTGTGGCATTTAATAAATGCATGCTGAAGGAATACATGATGGAAAAGATTTTATAGGTGTTCCTTACTGAACTCTTAAGAAACAAATGAATACTTTATGCCAGTCTGGCTGAAATTTTCTTTATAATTAGAGCCTACCAAGTCCCCCTATTGGGTAAGTCTAGCAATACACCAGTTTGGTTCAGGAAAGAAAGCACCTCTCCAGGACATAGTGCACTCTTGAGCCAGCCCTCCATTTGGAATAACCTTTGCACTCATTCTGGATCATTGCTTACTCAAACCAGTAGTCTGGCTCCATCTGCTGTCCCACATTCTGAGTCTTCTTGTAGTTTCTAGTCCACTGATAATTGTTCTAAAATGTTTTTCAGTGCAAGTATGGGCGTATTTTACATTTTCTAAGAATTTGGATCTTGCATGGAAGTCTATAGCATGTACACTCCTACCCTCATTAAGCAAAAGTGGTGGGATTACTTTTGCAGTTTATTTGCTTGTTTTTAGCATGAAATATTTTTGCTGTGAATTAATCTCAAACATGTGGACAAGAAGAGAGATTAATATTATAAACACCAAAGGCTAAAATTTAGATATTAGGCCCAACTTACTGTCTATCTTTTACATATTGGATGTGGTAAAACACTCCTTTTACGTCTTTCCTGACCCACTCTGCTCTCTCCTTCCCCACTGTGCTCCACTATGATGAAGTCAGCAATCATTATGCCCATGGAGATTTGTATATATTTACTACCTACTTATATGTCCATACACAATGTAGAATCTCTTCCTTTATTTAAAGCACACCATACTGTATACATTGTTCAGCACTTTGATTTTCCAGCTCAAGTTTATATTTTTTATGTTTACCCATGTAGATACACGGAACTCTAATTCATTTATTTTAATTTTTAACATTTCATCATTTTCAATTTCTCTTGTTCCTAATGACCCACACTTATGCAGTTTCCATTTTTCCAAAACAAAATAATACTCTTATTAATATTTGTGTGCATGTCCCCTGTGAATATGTGCATGCATTTCTCTAGGATCAGCATCAACAAGTAGGGTTACTGGATGTGTTGGCATGTATATGTTTAGATAGAACACATAGCTTTCTACTTTGTTTCATTTATAAAAATCAAACAATTCCATGTTGAATTTCCAGGTTAACCTTTTTCCTAATAAATAATGAAATCTCAATTTATACCTCTAATTCTTTCATTCTAATGGCTGAATGACATTCCTTGCAATTGATTTCCCGTAATATCTTCAAGCATCTGCCTCTTGGCAGAGCGTACTGTATTTCCAACTTATTTAACTTTCTAAAAACAATGCTGAAATAAAAGTTCTCTTGTTAGTTTACTAGAATTTTCTCAAACGGGCAATATTTCCAACTGAGTATGAGACCCAGGTTTATCTTCAGGATGTTTCATGAATGATTTAAAATTCTTCCTTCTTAATTCAGTCAGAATAGAGATAATTTATGACTTTTTTCCTGAATCTTTAATAGAGAGCAGAGGCTTGTCTGACTACGTAATTCTACAGTGTGTAACACTGCAGAATTGTTGAACATTACCCCAAAGGCACTGGATCGGGCATCACTGAATGTTTTCCAGCAAGGAACTGAGGAGATCAGATCTGTGGTTTAGCAAAATCTCTTTGGCTGCAATGTGGAGAAAAAGACTATGTGGGAGGGGAGAAGGGAGAGTGGAAGACCCTCATCCAGGCTACAGATAGTGGTGACCTGAAATAGAGTGAAGATGGAGAGAAGGAAATGAATGTGAGAGATGTTTAGAAGACAGTGTCAAGAAGCCTTGTGGAATTCTTGGATCTTGGCAGTGAGGAAGAGAAACAGGTTAAGTGGGACACCCAGGTTCTGGCTTGGGTAGGAGATGAGATTCAGAATACAGGAGGAGAAGCAGATCAGTTGCCTTGTGCTTCTCTTAGGTACCTTGTCCTACTGAAGTATCACTGGATTTTAAATGGCTGCTTAACCCATACTAATGCTCAGCCTCTCACAACACACAGTCACAGAGCAAAGCGAGGTGTAGCCTGCCCTTAGAGTTGTGGGAGAGTAGACATTGCCTATGACATTTGTATCTTGAAGAAGATTCTCTTTAAGCGCGAGTAAACCCATACTCGGTTTCCTGTGGACTCTTCTCGGAATGACAATTGTCCTTAGAACCCCAAATTAAGCCCATCATCACAGGTATGATGATGCTTCCTGAAATGCATCCTGGGGTCCTCTGGCATCTCAGGGTGCTGACATGCCCCAAGTGACATCAGAGGCAATCTGAACAAAAGGCGCCAAATGATTCAACGCATTAAATAAGGCTGCATGCTCTTTTCTGCGACTTCAGTGCCTACCACTGGTGCCTTTAGAGTAGGTTTTTTGGCTCCTCTTGGACATGCCCATACATTTTCCTAATGGGAACACCACCAGTCCTTCATTCTTTCTCTTTAGGAATGGGAATGAATCTGGAGGCAGACATGGGATACCTGCATCCTCAAAATTTTAAAAAGTACTCAATTACATTAAAGTTTCCCCAGGTGTTATCCAGTGCATCACTTGTTCTTGGGCAATTAACAGTGGTTGCATTTCCTACTTCAACATATATCTGAAATCCATCTTATTAATATTCATAGTATCAAGAATAAGTAACTTCCTTCTGCCATTCTTCATGGGCATTATCTCTAGGTGGACACTGTCATTCGGATGCCCAATGTAGATATGAGGCTTCTGAGGCTGTCACTGGCACAATAACAGACCTAGTATCAAATGCCTGACAGGCAGTGGAGTCAGGAGTTTTGATGCACTTCCCCTGATGCCCCAGACATTGTTCATTCCCTCTGTGGGTCATTAATGATGCTATTCCCACTACCACCACCCTCCCTGTCTTAGAGGGTTGTCTGTGTAGATTTATGCAGCAGGCGCCTTCTTCTTTACCTCACCTCTAGCCTCTCCTCATCCAAGGGCCTCTTGGTCATAAGATGATCCTCCTGAGGAGGATCTTACTTGTTTCCCATCACTAGCCTATATTCCTTAGATGCTGGGTTGTGTGCCTTGCTAGCTCAATGGGGTTTGGCCCATAGAACATCCTCAAAATTAAGACATGATGGATCAAATGAATGAATGAACAAATGAAGAAATGAGGCAATGTATCTTCCTTCCTTAATATCTCTCAGCTGGAGCCATTAGTGTGTTTGGCCTTCAGTCTCAAGTTTTCCCAGTTCTTTAGCCCATACTGATCAAGCAGGGGAGACCCTTAGACTCAGCCCTCTGTGTATTTGCATGGCTGTGTGCACATAGGTTGAGGCAGGAGAGCCCCTTAGGGCACCAGAATTTGCTTGTTCACCTAGATCCTTGCTTCTGGTTCTGTGTGAAGGTTCTGACGCTACTCCCTCTGAGATAGACCATCCACTCAGCACTTGTCTGTTCAAAATTTAGCATACTTTATCTTATCGAACCTTCACAACATTACTGAAGAGTGGGCATTCTCATTCTCTTATGCAGGTGGAAGCCCGACATGGAGATTCCTTACCTAGATAGAAGTATGGACACAGGAGAGGAATGGGGGCAGAATATCAATAAAAATATTGACCATTTCTTGAGCAGCTTGTCTGTGCCAGGCATTTTGCATATTCCATTTGTAATATAGTTACTATTATTCCCGTAATTCTAAAGATGAGGCATCTGGGACATAACAAAAACAAATACTTGTTCAACATCGGTGTTAAGTTTTGTACCTGGGTTCATGCCCAAGTTTGTTTGCTGTCATAGCCCATGCCCTTATGATGAAGCCAAGTGTTGGGTGTGGGAGTAGACTGAAGGAGTAGGGACTGGTGTGTATGAAGGGTGGGGATGTGTGACAAGGCAATGGGGGATATCCCAGCTGGCATAAACCTCCCTTCCCCCTTCAGAGGACTAAGAGGCGTGAATGGCTCTGAGGCCGGAGCTCATCTATGGGTCATCTCCACCTCCTCCATAATTGTCAGAAGTGAACACTTCGAGATTAATAAAAATCTTTATAACTGGAAGCTACAAAAGGGAATCAACTTCGTTACTACAACATTCCTCTTTTTGTAAGCAATCAAGGACTAAATAGGCCACTATCCTTCCTAGAAGGGACACTGTGGCTTGAGAAACTTTTAGTGTTGCTTAGCATCAGTTCTGACAGTGCTTAGTATGCCCTACAATGTAATGTTAGTCTATGATTGTTGATGGCCCTCTTTAGCACACAGATGTCTGGACCTCAGGTCCACAGTAACAAATTCATGGTCAACAGTGAATTTCCCTTTTAATATCCTTTTATAGTTGACTATAATAGTGGCAGTAGAGATGCAGAGAAGTGGACAGATGGTAGAGATATTCATGTGGTGGAATAGCCTAGACTTGGTGACCAACTTGCTATGACAAAAAAAAGGAAGAGTAGTCCATGATGAATTCAAAGGGCATTTGTTTTTCCTTTGGACCATTGATAATTTGGTGGTGGTACCATTTCCTGAGACATAAAACAGGAGGAGTAGGTTTTAGAGAGGAAATGACTATGAGTTCAGTTTGGGTTTCATTTGAGGTACCCTGGGATGTCTGAGTGGAGAAGCCCATTAGGCAGGCTGCTAAATAAAGGAGTGTGGGATTTCTCAAGACATCCAGGATACAGTTAGAGATTAAGGAATCACCAACACACAGATGACAAATGAAAGAAGGAGGATGAGCTTACCTAGAGAGAATGCGTAGACATAAGCAAGTCTAACATTTAAGGCCTAAGAAGAAAATGAGAATACACAGTGTTTAGAAAGCATTTTAGGATTAAAATAATTAAATATTAAAATATATTTAAAAGCCATAACATATTTAAAAGAGAGTCGATTTTCTTTCAGTATTCAAGTAGCAATCTCCCAGTAAGATGCTGTGCAGAAAATCATTTAGAACTTGACTTTTAAAACTCTGAAAAACAGGTGACTTTTCTATTTTAGTAAGGCAATATTTTAGTGTTACACTGTACTCAAGTGAGTAAAGCTCTTTAGTTTTGTTTCTAGTAGTGAAAAATTTCCTGATTCAGTCCTATGGGTATCAGATGTATGTAATATTACACAAATAATTCTAAATCATGATTCCCCTTTTCAGGCACTTCCCCTACATTGTCTTAGTCTGCTTGAGCTGCCATAACAAAATATCACAGACTAGGAGGCTTAAACAACAGGAATTTATTTTCTCACAGTACTGGAGACTGAGAGAAGTGTTTCTAAGTGAATGAGGGTTCTACAGCCAAAATGTGAGATATTAAAGAAATTAAAGCTGGCATTGAAATTTTGAATGCCTTTGATTTTCTTTTTTATTTGTCAGCATTGCCAACTGTGATCACATGGTTCATATTGCATAGCAGAAGGGGAAAAAAGAAAACAACAAAACTTCCAAATTATCACAAAACCTGTGGGGGAAGGGAAGGGAAAAACTCTCAGCCCTTTGTTCCTCCAGGGACAGTTTCAGGACCAAACTTCTGACTCCAAGCTCAGACTCCTTTCTAAATATTCTTCTTCACTCGGGTTGCCAGCTCTAGTTGTAGCCATAACAATGGCTAGCTACCACTAATTGAACATCTACAATGTGCCAGATACTTTACTCTTTTTTTTTTTTTTTTTTTTAGGATGCACATAAGATTTAATCTTCATAAAAGTGCAATGAATACGTCATTGAATATGTACCAATCATGTGTAATTGTTTTCTTTTTTTTGTGTGTGTGCATTTTCGTTTTTTTTTTAAATTTATTTATTATTATTATACTTTAAGTTGTAGGGTACATGTGCATAACGTGCAGGTTTGTTACATATGTATACTTGTGCCATGTTGGTGTGCTGCACCCATCAACTCGTCATTTACATCAGGTATAACTCCCAATGCAATCCCTCCCCCCTCCCCCCTCCCCATGATAGGCCCCAGTGTGTGATGTTCCCCTTCCTGAGTCCGAGTGATCTCATTGTTCAGTTCCCACCTATGAGTGAGAACATGCGGTGTTTGGTTTTCTGTTCTTGTGATAGTTTGCTAAGAATGATGGTTTCCAGCTGCATCCATGTCCCTACAAAGGACACAAACTCATCCTTTTTGATGGCTGCATAGTATTCCATGGTGTATATGTGCCACATTTTCTTAATCCAATCTGTCACTGATGGACATTTGGGTTGATTCCAAGTCTTTGCTATTGTGAATAGTGCTGCAATAAACATACGTGTGCATGTGTCTTTATAGCAGCATAATTTATAATCCTTTGGGTATATACCCAGTAATGGGATGGCTGGGTCACATGGTACATCTAGTTCTAGATCCTTGAGGAATCGCCATACTGTTTTCCATAATGGTTGAACTAGTTTACAATCCCACCAACAGTGTAAAAGTGTTCCTATTTCTCCACATCCTCTCCAGCACCAGTTGTTTCCTGACTTTTTAATGATCGCCATTCTAACTGGTGTGAGATGGTATCTCATTGTGGTTTTGATTTGCATTTCTCTGATGGCCAGTGATGATGAGCATTTTTTCATGTGTCTGTTGGCTGTATGAATGTCTTCTTTTGAGAAATGTCTGTTCATATCCTTTGCCCACTTTTTGATGGGGTTGTTTGTTTTTTTCTTGTAAATTTGTTTGAGTTCTTTGTAGGTTCTGGATATTAGTCCTTTGTCAGATGAGTAGATTGCAAAAATTTTCTCCCATTCTGTAGGTTGCCTGTTCACTCTGATGGTAGTTTCTTTTGCTGTGTAGAAGCTCTTTAGTTTAATGAGATCCCATTTGTCAATTTTGGCTTTTGCTGCCGTTCCTTCTGGTGTTTTAGACATGAAGTCTTTTCCCATGCCTATGTCCTGAATGGTACTACCTAGGTTTTCCTCTAGGGTTTTTATGGTATTAGGTCTAACATTTAAGTCTCTAATCCATCTTGAATTAATTTTCGTATAAGGAGTAAGGAAAGGATCCAGTTTCAGCTTTCTACTTATGGCTAGCCAATTATCCCAGCACCATTTATTAAATAGGGAATCCTTTCCCCATTTCTTGTTTTTGTCAGGTTTGTCAAAGATCAGATGCTGTAGATGTGTGGTATTATTTCTGAGGACTCTGTTCTGTTCCATTGGTCTATATCTCTGTTTTGGTACCAGTACCATGCTGTTTTGGTTACTGTAGCCTTGTAGTAGAGTTTGAAGTCAGGTAGCGTGATGCCTCCAGCTTTGTTCTTTTGACTTAGGATTGTCTTGGAGATGCGGGCTCTTTTTTGGTTCCATATGAACTTTAAAGCAGTTTTTTCCAATTCTGTGAAGAAACTCATTGGTAGCTTGATGGGGATGGCATTGAATCTATAAATTACCTTGGGCAGTATGGCCAGTTTCACTATATTGATTCTTCCTATCCATGAGCATGGTATGTTCTTCCATTTGTTTGTGTCCTCTTTTATTTCACTGAGCAGTGGTTTGTAGTTCTCCTTGAAGAGGTCCTTTACATCCCTTGTAAGTTGGATTCCTAGGTATTTTCTTCTCTTTGAAGCAATTGTGAATGGAAGTTCATTCCTGATTTGGCTCTCTGTTTGTCTGTTACTGGTGTATAAGAATGCTTGTGATTTTTGCACATTAATTTTGTATCCTGAGACTTTGCTGAAGTTGCTTATCAGCTTAAGGAGATTTTGGGCTGAGACAATGGGGTTTTCTAAATATGCAATCATGTCATCTGCAAACAGGGACAATTTGACTTCTTCTTTTCCTAACTGAATACCCTGGATTTCTTTCTCTTGCCTGATTGCCCTAGCCAGAACTTCCAACACTATGTTGAATAGGAGTGGTGAGAGAGGGCATCCCTGTCTTGTGCCAGTTTTCAAAGGGAATTTTTCCAGTTTTTGCCCATTCCGTATGATATTGGCTGTGGGTTTGTCATAAATAGCTCTTATTATTTTGAGGTACGTTCCATCAATACCGAATTTATTGAGCGTTTTTAGCATGAAGGGCTGTTGAATTTTGTCAAAAGCCTTTTCTGCATCTATTGAGATAATCATGTGGTTCTTGTCTTTGGTTCTGTTTATATGCTGGATTATGTTTATTGATTTGCGAATGTTGAACCAGCCTTGCATCCCAGGGATGAAGCCCACTTGATCATGGTGGATAAGCTTTTTGATGTGTTGCTGAATCCGGTTTGCCAGTATTTTATTGAGGATTTTTGCATCGATGTTCATCAGGGATATTGGTCTAAAATTCTCTTTTTTTGTTGTGTCTCTGCCAGGCTTTGGTATCAGGATGATGTTGGCCTCATAAAATGAGTTAGGGAGGATTCCCTCTTTTTCTATTGATTGGAATAGTTTCAGAAGGAATGGTACCAACTCCTCCTTGTACCTCTGGTAGAATTCAGCTGTGAATCCATCTGGTCCTGGACTTTTTTTGGTTGGTAGGCTATTAATTATTGCCTCAATTTCAGAGCCTGCTATTGGTCTATTCAGGGATTCAACTTCTTCCTGGTTTAGTCTTGGAAGAGTGTAAGTGTCCAGGAAATTATCCATTTCTTCTAGATTTTCCAGTTTATTTGCGTAGAGGTGTTTATAGTATTCTCTGATGGTAGTTTTTATTTCTGTGGGGTCAGTGGTGATATCCCCTTTATCATTTTTAATTGCGTCGATTTGATTCTTCTCTCTTTTCTTCTTTATTAGTCTTGCTAGTGGTCTGTCAATTTTGTTGATCTTTTAAAAAAACCAACTCCTGGATTCATTGATTTTTTTGGAGAGTTTTTTGTGTCTCTATCTCCTTCAGTTCTGCTCTGATCTTAGTTATTTCTTGACTTCTGCTAGCTTTCGAATGTGTTTGCTCTTGCTTCTCTAGTTCTTTTAATTGCGATGTTAGAGTGTCAATTTTAGATCTTTCCTGCTTTCTCTTGTGGGCATTTAGTGCTATAAATTTCCCTTTACACACAGCTTTAAATGTGTCCCAGAGATTCTGGTATGTTGTATCTTTGTTCTCATTGGTTTCAAAGAACATCTTTATTTCTGCCTTCATTTCGTTATGTACCCAGTAGTCATTCAGGAGCAGGTTGTTCAGTTTCCATGTAGTTGAGCGGTTTTGATTGAGTTTCTTAGTCCTGAGTTCTAGTTTGATTGCACTGTGGTCTGAGAGACAGTTTGTTATAATTTCTGTTCTTGTACATTTGCTGAGGAGTGCTTTACTTCCAATTACGTGGTCAATTTTGGAGTAAGTATGATGTGGTGCTGAGAAGAATGTATATTCTGTTGATTTGGGGTGGAGAGTTCTCTAGATGTCTATTAGGTCTGCTTGCTGCAGAGATGAGTTCAATTCCTGGATATCCTTGTTAACTTTCTGTCTCGTTGATCTGTCTAATGTTGACAGTGGAGTGTTGAAGTCTCCCATTATTATTGTATGGGAGTCTAAGTCTCTTTGTAAGTCTCTAAGGACTTGCTTGATGAATCTGGGTGCTCCTGTATTGGGTGCATATATATTTAGGATAGTTATCTCTTCCTGTTGAATTGATCCCTTTACCATTATGTAATGGCCTTCTTTGTCTCTTTTGATCTTTGATGGTTTAAAGTCTGTTTTATCAGAGACTAGTATTGCAACCCCCACTTTTTTTTGTTCTCCATTTGCTTGGTAGATCTTCCTCCATCCCTTTATTTTGAGCCTATGTATGTCTCTGCGTGTGAGATGGGTCTCCTGAATACAGCAGACTGATGGGCCTTGACTCTTTATGCAGTTTGCCAGTCTGTGTCTTTTAATTGGAGCATTTAGTCCATTTATATTTAAGGTTAAGATTGTTATGTGTGAACTTGATCCTGCCATTATGATATTAACTGGTTATTTTGCTCGTTAGTTGATGCAGTTTCTTCCTAGCCTCGATGGTCTTTACATTTTGGCATGTTTTTGCAATGGCTGGTACCGGTTGTTCCTTTCCATGTTTAGTGCTTCCTTCAGGGTCTCTTGTAAGACAGGCCTAGTGGTGACAAAATCTCTAAGCATTTGCTTATCTGTAAAGAATTTTATTTCTCCTTCACTTATGAAACTTAGTTTGGCTGGATATGAAATTCTGGGTTTAAAATTCTTTTCTTTAAGAATGTTGAATATTGGCCCCCACTCTCTTCTGGCTTGGAGAGTTTCTGCCGAGAGATCTGCTGTTAGTCTGATGGGCTTCCCTTTGTGGGTAACCCGACCTTTCTCTCTGGCTGCCCTTAAGATTTTTTCCTTCATTTCAACTTTGGTGAATCTGGCAATTATGTGTCTTGGAGTTGCTCTTCTCGAGGAGTATCTTTGTGGCGTTCTCTGTATTTCCTGGATTTGAATGTTGGCCTGCCCTACTGGGTTGGGGAAGTTCTCCTGGATGATATCCTGAAGAGTGTTTTCCAACTTGGTTCCATTTTCCCCCTCACTTTCAGGCACCCCAATCAGATGTAGATTTGGTCTTTTTACATAATCCCATAGTTCTTGCAGGCTTTGTTCCTTTCTTTTTCTTCTTTTTTCTTTTGGTTTCTCTTCTTGCTTCATTTCATTCATTTGATCCTCAATCGCAGATACTCTTTCTTCCAGTTGATCGAGTCGGTTACTGAAGCTTGTGCATTTGTCACGTATTTCTCGTGTCATGGTTTTCATCTCTTACATTTCGTTTATGACCTTCTCTGCATTAATTACTCTAGCCATCAATTCTTCCACTTTTTTTTTCAAGATTTTTAGTTTCTTTGTGCTGGGTACGTAATTCCTCCTTTAGCTCTGAGAAATTTGATGGACTGAAGCCTTCTTCTCTCATCTCGTCAAAGTCATTCTCCGTCCAGCTTTGATCCGTTGCTGGCGATGAGCTGCGCTCCTTTGCCGGGGGAGATGCGCTCTTATTTTTTGAATTTCCAGCTTTTCTGCCCTGCTTTTTCCCCATGTTTGTGGTTTTATCTGCCTCTGGTCTTTGATGATGGTGATGTACTGATGGGGTTTTGGTGTAGGTGTCCTTCCTGTTTGATAGTTTTCCTTCTAAAGTCAGGACCCTCAGCTATAGGTCTGTTGGAGATTGCTTGAGGTCCACTCTAGACCCTGTTTGCCTGGGTATCAGCAGCAGAGGCTGCAGAAGATAGAATATTTCTGAACAGCGAGTGTACCTGTCTGATTCTTGCTTTGGAAGCTTCGTCTCAGGGGTGTACTCCACTCTGTGAGGTGTGGGGTGTCAGACTGCCCCTAGTGGGGGATGTCTCCCAGTTAGGCTACTCAGGGGTCAGGGACCCACTTGTGCAGGGAGTCTGTCCCTTCTCAGATCTCAACCTCCGGGTTGGGAGATCCACTGCTCTCCTCAAAGCTGTCAGACAGAGTCATTTGCGTCTGCAGAGGTTTCGGCTGCGTTTGTTATTGCCCTGTCCCCAGAGGTGGAGTCTACAGAGACAGGCAGGTTTCCTTGAGCTGCTGTGGGCTCCACCCAGTTCGAGCTTCCCAGCAGCTTTGTTTACCTACTTAAGCCTCAGCAATGGCGGGCGCCCCTCCCCCGGCCTCGCTGCTGCCTTGCCGCGAGATCACAGACTGCTGTGCTAGCAATGAGGAAGGCTCCGTGGGTGTGGGACCCTCCCGGCCAGGTGTGGGATATGATCTCCTGGTGTGCCTGTTTGCTTAAAGGGCAGTATTGGGGTGGGAGTTACCCGATTTTCCAGGTGTTGTGTGTCTCAGTTCCCCTGGCTAGGAAAAGGGATTCCCTTCCCCCTTGCGCTTCCCAGGTGAGGCAATGCCTCGCCCTGCTTCAGCTCTCGCTGGTCGGGCTGCAGCAGCTGACCAGCACTGATCGTCCGGCACTCCCCAGTGAGATGAACCCAGTACCTCAGTTGAAAATGCAGAAATCACCGGTCTTCTGTGTCACTCGTGCTGGGAGTTGGAGACTGGAGCTGTTCCTATTCGGCCATCTTGCTCCGCCACTACTTTACTCTTAAGAATCAAATTTACTGAATATTTATTGTATGCTAGGCACTGGTCCACTCATTGGGATTTTAAGGATGAGGTCTCAGTCTATTAGAAGAGACAGGGAATTTAAAAAGGTGAGTATAACAGGTGCTGCCTTTGATTAGGAAAATCTTGAATGATGCATCCAAGCATGAATCAGGGGAATCCGCCTAATTTTTAGTGGTCAGGGAAGGTATATATGAGTAAGTAAGTGGTCTAGATTGAGACGCAATGATGTTAAGCACCTTTTCATATGCTTATCTGCCATCCAAATATCTTCTTCGGTGAAATATGTGTTCAAGTCTTTGGCCCATTTGTTCATTGGCCCATTTGTTCAATAACTTCTTTGCTTATTATTAAGGTTTTAGTGTTTTGTGGAATGCAAATTCTGGATAAAAGAACTTTATCAGATTTGCTAATATTATCTCCCAGTCTATGGTTTGTCTTTTCATTCTTTTAACAATGTCTTTTAAAAAGAAGAAATTTTTAATTTTGATGAAATCCAATTTACCATCTTTTTTTCTTTTATGAATTATGCCTTGATGACATAAACAAGACATTATTTCTTACTTGTGTAAATGTATAGGGTATAAGTGTAAATTTGTTACATGGATATATTAGATAATGGTGAAGTCAGAGCTTTTAGTGTATCCATTACCAGAATAAAATCCCTTGTACCTGTTGAGTAATTTCTTATCATACCCTCTCCCATCCATCAACTCTTCCAAGTATCCATTGTCTATCATTCCACTCTCTATGTCCATGTGTATACATTATTTAGCTTCCACTTGTAAGTGAGAACATGCAGTATTGGTCTTTCCGTGTCTGAGTTGTTTCATAAGAAAATGGCCTCCAGTTCCATCCATGTTGCTGCAAAAGACATTATTTCATTCTTTTTATGGCTGAATCATATTCTATTTTGTGTGTGTGTGTATGCCACATTTTCTTAATCCAGTAATCTGTTGATAAACACTTAGGTTGGGTTCCATATCTTTGTTACTGTGTATGGTTTCTTTTCCTTCTAGGTAGATACCCAGTACTGAGATTGGTTGTTTTATTTTTACTTCTTTGAGAAATCTCCGTATCGTTTTCCATAGAGGCTGTACATTCTCACCAACAACATATAAGCATTTCCTTTTCTCCACATGCTCTCCAACATCTGTTATTTTTTGTCTTTCTAACAATAGCCATTTTTATTGGTGTAAGATGACATCTCACTGCAGTTTTAATTCTAATTTCTCTGATTATTCGTGATGACCATTTTTCCTATGCTTGTTGGCCATTTCTGTCTTCTATTAAAAAATAACTATTCATCATGTCCTTAGCCCTTTCTTCCTTCCTTCCTTCCTTCCTCTCTCTCTCTCTCTCTCTCTCTCTTTCTCTTTCGTTCGTTCATTCTTTCTTCTCTCTCTCTCTCTTTCTTTCTTTCCTTTTTTTTTTCTTTTCAGAGTCTCCCTCTTGTCGCCCAGGCTGGAGTGCAGTGGTATGACCTCTGCCTCCCAGGTTCAAGTGATTCTCCTACCTCAGCCTCCTAAGTAGCTGAAATTACAGGAGCCTGCCACCATGCCTGGCTAATTTTTGCACTTTTAGTAGAGACGGAGTTTCTCCATGTTGGCCAGGCTGGTCTCGAACTCCTAACCTCAGGTGATTCGCCTGCCTCAGCCTCCCAAAGTGCTAGGATTACAGGCGTGAGCCACTGTGCCTGGCCAGCCCACTTTTTAAATGGAATTATTTGTTTTTGTTTTTGTGTTTTTTAGTTATTGTAGCTCCTTGTAAATTCTGAATATCAGACTCCTGTCAGATGCATAGTTTGCTAATATTTTCTCTCATTCTACATGCTGTCTCTGTTCACCCTGTTGATTACTTCTTTCACTGTGCAGAAGCTTTTTAGTGTAACTAAATCCCATTTTTCTATTTTTGGTTTTGTTGCCTATGCTTTTGAGATATTAGTCATAAATTCTTTGCCTATACCAAAGTCCAGGAGAGTTTTCCTTAGGCCTTCTTCTAGTATTTTTATAGTTTCGGGTTTTACATTTAAGTTTTTAATCATTGTTGAGTTGATTTTTTCATGTGATGACAGATAGGCGTCCAGTTTCATTCTTCTGCATATGGCAATCCAATTATCCCGGCACCATTTATTGAACCCAGTGTCCTTTCTCCAGTATATTTTCTTGTGGCTTTGTAAAAAAATCTGTTAGCTTTAAATATATGCCTTTATTTCTGGGTTCTTTATTCTGTTCCATTGATTTATGTGTTTATTTTTATACCAGCATCATGCTTTTCGTTTACTGTAGCCTTGTAGTATAATTTGGAGTCAGGTAATGTGATGCCTCCAGTTTTGTTCTTTTTTCTTAGGATCACTTTGGCTATTGGGGCTCTTTCTTGGTTCCATGTAAATTTTAGGATTTTTTTTTTTAGTTCTATGAAAAATGACATTGATATTTTGAAAGAGGTTGCATTTAATCTATAGCAATCTAAAGCAATTGCTTTAGGCAGATTTGCCATTTTAATGATATCAGTTCTTCAGATTCAGGAAGATAGGATGTTTTTCCTTTTGTTTGTGTCATCTACAATTTCTTTCATTAGGATTTTCTAGTTTTCCTTGTAGAGATCTTTCACTTCCATGGTTAAATATATTGCTAGGTATTTTTTTGTGGCTATTGTAAATGGAATTGTCTTCTTGATTTGGTTCTTGGCTTGACTGTTATTTGTGTATAGAAATGCTACTGATTGAGGTCGGAGCAAGATGGCTGAATAGGAACAACTCCAGTCTCCAGCTCCCAGAGCGAGCAACACAGAAGACGGGTGATTTCTGCATTTTCAACTGAGGTACCAGGTTCATCTCACTAGGGAGTGCCGGACAATCGGTGCTGGTCAGCTGCTGCAGCCGGACCACCAAGACCTGAAGCAGGGCGAGGCATCGCCTCACCTGGGAAGCACAAAGGGGAAAGGAATCCCTTTTCCTACACAGGGGAACTGAGACACACAACACCTGGAAAATCGGTAACTCCCACCCCAATACTGTGCTTTACCAAGGGTCTTAGCAAATGGCACACCAGATTATATCCCACACCTGGCCAGGAGGGTCCCACACCCATGGAGTCTCCCTCATTGCTAGCACAGCAGCCTGCGATCTAACTGCAAGGCAGCAGCAAGGATGGGAGAGGGGCACCCACCATTGCTGAGGCTTAAGTAGGTAAACAAAGCCGCTGGGAAGCTCCAACTGGGTGGAGCTCACAGCAGCTCAAGGAGTCATGCCTGTCTCTGTAGACTCCACCTCTGGGGACAGGGCACAGATAAACAACAACAACAAAAACAAAAAGCAGCCGAAACCTCTGCAGACGCAAACAACCCTGTCTGACAGCTTTGAAGAGAGCAGTGGATCTCCCAACACGGAGGCTGAGATCTGAGAAGGGACAGACTGCCTGCTCAAGTGGGTCCCTGACTCTGAGTAGCCTAACTGGGAGACATCCTGCACTAGAGGCAGACTGACACCCCACACCTCACACGGTGCAGTACACCCCTGAGACGAAGCTTCCAAAGCAAGAATCAGACAGGTACACTCGCTGTTCAGAAATATTCTATCTTCTGCAGCCTCTGCTGCTGATACCCAGACAAACAGGGTCTGGAGTGGACCTCAAGCAATCTCCAACAGATCTACAGCTGAGGGTCCTGACATTTAGAAGGAAAACTAACAAACAGGAAGGACACCCACACCAAAACCCCATCAGTACGTCACCATCATCAAAGACCAAAGGCAGATAAAACCACAAAGATGGAGAAAAAGCAGGCCAGAAAAGCTGGAAATTAAAAAAAAAAAAAAAGAGCGCATCTACCCCTCCAAAGGAACGGAGCTCATCGCCAGCAATGGAACAAAGCTGGATGGAGAATGACTTTGACGAGTTGAGAGAAGGCTTCAGTCCATCAAACTTCTCAGAGCTAAAGGAGGAATTACGTACCCAGCACAAAGAAACTAAAAATCTTGAAAAAAGAATGGAAGAATGGATAACTAGAATAATCAATGCAGAGAAGGCCATAAAGGAACTGACAGAGATAAAAACCATGACACGAGGAATAAGTGACAAATGCACAAGCTTCAGTAAATGACTCGATCAACTGGAAGAAAGAGTATCAGAAATTGAGGATCAAATGAATGAAATGAAGCGAGAAGAGAAGTCTAAAGAGAAAAGAGGAAAAAGAAATGAACAAAGCCTGCAAGAAGTATGGGATTATGTGAAAAGACCAAATCTATGTCTGATTGGGGTACCAGAAAGTGAGGGGAAAAATGGAACCAAGTTGGAAAACACTCTTCAGGATATCATCCAGGAGAACTTCCCCAACCTAGTAAGGCAGGCCAACATTCAAATTCAGGAAATACAGAGTACACCACAAAGATACTCCTCAAAAAGAGCAACTCCAAGACACAAAATCATCAGATTCACCAAAGTTGAAATGAAGGAAAAACTGTTAAGGGCAACCAGAGAGAAAGGTCGGGTTACCCACAAAGGGAAGCCCATCAGACTAACAGCAGATCTCTCAGCAGAAACTCTCCAAGCCAGAAGAGAGTGGGGGCCAATATTCAACATTCTTAAAGAAAATAATTTTCAACTGAGAATTTCATATCCAGCCAAACTAAGTTTCATAAGTGAAGGAGAAATAAAATCCTTTACAGACAAGCAAATACTTAGAGATTTTGTCACCACCAGGCCTGCCTCACAAGAGACCCTGAAGGAAGCACTAAACATGGAAAGGAACAACCGGTACCAGCTATTGCAAAAACATGCCAAAATGTAAAGACCATCGATGTTAGGAAGCAACTGCATCAACTAGCGAGCAAAATAACCAGTTAATATCGTAATGACAGGATCAAGTTCACACATAACAATATTAACCTTAAATGTAAATGGACTAAATGCTCCAATTAAAAGACACAGACTGGAAAATTGGATAAAGAGTCAAGGCCCATCAGTTTGCTGTATTCAGGAGACCCATCTCACATGCAGAGACACACATAGGTTCAAAATAAAGGGATGGAGGAAGATCTACCAAGCAAATGGAAAACAAAGAAAAGCAGTGGTTGCAATCCTAGTCTCTGATAAAACAGACTTTAAGCCATCAAAGATCAAAAGAGACAAAGAAGGCCATTACATAATGGTAAAGCGATCAATTCAACAGGAAGAGCTAACTATCCCAAATATATAGGCACCCAATACAGGAGCACCCAGATTAATAAAGCAAGTCCTTAGAGACTTACAAAGAGACTTAGACTTCCACACAATAATAATGGGAGATTTAACACCCACTGTCAACATTAGGCAGATTAACGAGACAAAAAATCAACAAGGATATCCAGGAATTGAACTCAACTCTGCACCAAGTGGACCTAATGGACATCTACAGAACTCTCCACCCCAAATCAACAGAATATACATTCTTCTCAGCACCACATCGCACTTATTCCAAAATTGACCACATAATTGAAGTAAAGCACTCCTCAACAAATGTAAAAGAACAGAAATTATAACAAACTGTCTCTCAGAACACAGTGCAATCAAACTAGAACTCAGGGCTAAGAAACTCAATCAAAACCGCTAAACTACATGGAAACTGAACAACCTGCTCCTGAATGACTACTGGGTACATAACGAAATGAAGGCAGAAATAAAGATGTTCTTTGAAACCAATGGAAACAAAGACACAACATACCAGAATTTCTGGGACACATTTAAAGCAGTGTGTAGAGGGAAATTTATAGCACTAAATGCCCACAAGAGAAAGCAGGAAAGATCTAAAATTGACACTCTAACATTACAATTAAAAGAACTAGAGAAGCAAGAGCAAACACATTCAAAAGCTAGCAGAAGGCAAGAAATAACTAAGATCAGAGCAGAACTGAAGGAGATAGAGACACAAAAATCCCTCCAAAAAATCAATGAATCCAGGAGTTGGTTTTTTGAAAAGATCAACAAAATTGATAGAATTGATCATGAATGAACTCCCATTCACAATAGCTTCAAAGAGAATAAAATACCTAGGAATCCAACTTACAAGGGATGTCAAGGACCTCTTCAAGGAGAACGACAAACCACTGCTCAATGAAATAAAGGAGGACACAAACAAATGGAAGAACATACCATGCTCATGGAGAGGAAGAATCAATATCGTGAAAATGGCCATAGTGCCCAAGGTAATTTATAGATTCAATGCCATCCCCATCAAGCTACCAATGACTTTCTTCACAGAATTGGAAAAAATTGCTTTAAAGTGCATATGGAACCAAAAAAGATCCCGCATTGCCAAGACAATCCTAAGTCAAAAGAACAAAGCTCGAGGCATCATGCTACCGGACTTCAAACTCTACTACAAGGCTACAGTAACCAAAACAGCATGGTACTGGTACCAAAACAGAGATATAGACCAATGGAACAGAACAGAGTCCTCAGAAATAATACCACCCATCTACAGCCATCTGATCTTTGACAAACCTGACAAAAACAAGAAATGGGGAAAGGGTTCCCTATTTAATAAATGGCACTGGGAAAATTGGTAGCCATAAGTAGAAAGCTGAAACTGGATCCTTTCCTTACTTCTTATATGAAAATTAATTCAAGATGGATTAGAGACTTAAATGTTAGACCTAATACCATAAAAACCCTAGAAGAAAACTAGGTAATACCATTCAGGACATAGGCATGGGCAAGGACTCGATGTCTAAAACACCAAAAGCAATGGCAACAAAAGCCAAAATTGACAAATGGGATCTCATTAAACTAAAGAGCTTCTGCACAGCAAAGGAAACTACCATCAGAGTGAACAGGCAACCTACAGAATGAGAGAAAATTTTTGCAATCTACTCATCTGACAAAGGGCTAATATCAAGAACCTACAAAGAACTCAAACAAATTTACAAGAAAAAAACAACCCCATTAAAAAGTGGGCAAAGGATATGAACAGACAGTTCTCTAAAGAAGACATGCATACAGCCAACAGACACATGAAAAAGTGCTCGTCATCACAGGCCATCAGAGAAATGCAAATCAAAACCACAATGAGATACCATCTCACACCAGTTAGAATGGCAATCATTCAAAAGTCAGGAAACAACAGGTGCTGGAGAGGATGTGGAGAAATAGGAACACTTTTACACTGTTGGTGGGATTGTAAACTAGTTCAACCATTATGGAAAACAGTATGATGATTCCTCAAGGATCTAGAACTAGAAGCATCATGTGACCCAGCCATCCCATTACTGGGTATTTACCCAAAGGATTATAAATCATGCTGCTATAAAGACACATACATACGTATGTTCATTGCGGCACTGTTCACAATAGCAAAGATTGGAATCAACCAAAATGTCCATCAGTGACAGACTGGATTAAGAAAATGTGGCACATATACACCATGGAATACTATGCAGCCATAAAAAAGGATGAGTTTGTGTCCTTTGTAGGGACATGGGTGCAGCTGGAAACCGTCATTCTCAGCAAACTCTCACAAGAACAGAAAACCAAACACCGCATGTTCTCACTCATAGGTGGGAACTGAACAATGAGATCACTTGGACTCAGGAAGGGGAACATCACACACCGGGGCCTATTATAGGGAGGGAGGAGGGGGAGAGAGATTGCACTGGGAGTTATACCTGATGTAAATGATGAGTTGATGGGTGCTGACGAGTTGATGGGTGCAGCACACCAACATGGCACAAGTATACATATGTAACAAACCTGCACGTTATGCACATGTACCCTAGAACTTAAAGTATAAAAAAAAAAAAAGAAATGCTACTGATATTGTATGTGGATTTTATATCCTGAAACTTTACTGAGCTCATTTATCAAATCTAAGAGTGTTTTGGTGAAGACTTTAGGGTTTTCTAGATACCATCAGCAAACAGGGATAATCTGTCTTTTTCTTTTCCAATTTGGTTGCCCTTTATTTCTCTCTTGCCTGATTGTTATTGAATAAAAGTGGTGAATGTGGGCATTCTTGTCCTATTCTAGAATATTTTTCAACCTAGGATTAACATGAGTTGAGAAGTATTTTCCTTCAAGTTTTTGGGAGAATTTTTAGGAATGGCGTTATTTCTTGCTTAAATATTTAGTAGAATTCAATGGTGAAGCCATTTCGGCCTGTAGTTTCCTTTATGAGATGGTTTTAAACTATAAATTCAATTTCTTCATTAGATGTGGAATTATTAAGTTATCTATTTCATCTTTGTTAGTTTGTACCTATCATGGATTTTTTTTCTATTTAATGTAAGTTGTGTAATTTATTGGCATGAATGTCTTCATAATATTCCCTTCTCTTATTAAAATCTCTAGAATCTATAGTAATGCCATCTCTTTCTTTCCTAACAGTGATAATTTGTCTTCTGTCTTACTTTCTTGATCATCTGCATAGAGATTCATCAATTTTATTGACTTCTCAAAGAAACTAACTTTTCAGTTCATTGATTTTTCTATGTTTTCTGCTTTCTATTTCACTGATTTTTGTTGTCATCTTTTTTCTACCTACTTTAGGTTTAATTTGCTCTTCTTTTTCCATTTTCTTAAGGTGGATGCTGAAATCATAATGTTGAGACCACTCTTTACTTCTAAAATTGATGTATATGTAATGCTATAAAATTTCCCCCAAGTACTGATTTAGTGGTATTGCACAGACTTTTTCCTTTTTAAATTTTCATAGAGTAAAACTGATTTATTTTAAAGTAAACTTCTATAAATTTTAATGCGTGTATAGATTTATGCTACTACTACCACAATTAGAGTATGGGACAGATATATCACTACCAAATATTTTCTTAAGCTATCATTGCATGGTCATACCACCTCCCCACCATTTATCTTCCAGGGTTTTATAGTTTTAGGTTTTACATTTAAGTGTTTAACCCATGTTGAGTTGATTTTTTTTTCCTTCTTAAACTGGCTGTGTTGTCTTTCAACTCTTGGATCTTTTTCCTGTGTTTCTTGGATTGTATTTCAACCTTCTCCTTTATCTCAATGAGATTCCTTGCCATCAGATTCTGAATTTTATGTCTGTCATTTCAGCCATTTCAGTCAAGTTAAGAACAAGTACTGGGGAACTCATGCAGTCATTTGGAAGTAAGCACCTGCCGGACTGAAGGAGCCAAGGTATTCCCAGTCTACTAGCAATAACACTCCAATGGAGACCTCTTGCAAAAGTGCTCCAGCAAGGTAATGGCAGGTCTGTGCCCACACATGCACTGGTGGGTCTCTAGGGGTCTCTATGCTCTTGCGTGCTGGTGGTGGGTGGTGATAGCAGGTCCCTGCATGTGTGTGTGCTGGTAAGGCAGCAGAGGGAGGCTATCGTCAAGTGTGCACTGGCGGGTAAAGGCTGAGGGTGGGTGGGTGCATGCTACTGGGGGAAGGCTGTGGGCAGGTGTGCACCAGTGAGGGCATGCTGCTGACAGCTGTGCACTGGTGGCGGTCTGTCTGCAAAAGTACTGCAATGGTTAGGTGGGTTCTTCTGGTGAAAGAGCTATTGCAATGTCTGTTGGCAAGCTGAGGCTGTGCTGCAAGCGAGTGCCATCAGGCAAGATCCCAAGGAGAGGCCAACAGATCGGGGGACACTCACATCAAACTGGTCTTGTCCCATGGGCACGACAGCCCTGCTCTCTTTAGATCTGTCAGCCAAGCCAACAAGGGCTACAGCCACCTAGAGGAGGATGGTGAGCCTTGGGGGATAGGCACAGATGGCTGTGCTCTATTGAAAGCCATTCCCATGCCAAATGCTCTGGGCTCTGTGCAGGCTGGAGTTCTGTTTCTGTAAACTCTCTGGGCAGTTCTCCCTGCCAGCTCAGATTTCTCTGAGGGCTGTGAGATCTCCCACAGCTAGGATCCCAGAGGTCCATGGTGAGAATGGGCCACTCCATGCGTTCTTCACTCACCTCTTCTCTGGGGACCACTTGGGTCCAGGAATGAGTCCTGGTGCTTGGCAAACCTGTGCAGGGTTCTCAGCTTCCTCTCCTTTCAGCCTGGTGTGTCTGCATTCTCACTCTGTCCACTCTTTTTTTTTTTTTTTTTTCCTTTTTCGAGAGGGAGTCTCACTCTGCCAACCAGGCTGGAGTTCAGTAGCATGATCTTGGCTCACTGCAACCTCCCTCTCCTGGGTTCAAGTGATTCTCCTGCCTCAGCTTTCCAAGTAGCTGGGATGACAGTCACTCACCACCATGCCCGGCTAATTTTTGTATTTTTAGTAGAGATGGGATTTCACCACATTAGCCAGGATGGTCTTGAACTCTTGGAACTTTTGACCTTAAATGATCCGCCTGCCTCAGCCTCCCAAAGTGCTGGGATTACAGATGTGAGCCACTGTGTCTGGCCTGTCCACTCTCAATGTCTTGTTTCTGGGAATCTGTTTGGAGTGAGATAGTCTACTTGATCTTAGTGGGAGAAGCTCTTTCTGGCTTCAATTAGTTGGCCATCTTGACTCTCCAGCATTCTCTTTAGACTATTTTTATTTCTGTAAGGTTGGTAGTAATGTCTACTCTTTCATTTCAGATTTTAGTATTTTGAATCTTCTGTCTTTTTTCTTTGTCGGTCTAGCTAAGTTTGTCTATTTTCTTGATTATTTTCAAAGAACCATATTTTCATTTTATTAATTCTCTTATTTTTCTATTTTTTATTTTGTTTATCTCCCATCTAATGTTTATTATTTCCTTTCTTCTGTCTGCTGGCTTTAATTTTAATTTGCTCTTCTCTTTGTAGTTTCTTGAGGTGTCATGTTAGGCATGACATGAGGATCTTTCATCTTTTTAAATATTGGTGCAAACTACTAAAATTTCCCTCAGCACTGCTTTTGTTAAATTCCATAAATTTTGGTATGTTGTGTTTTTAATTTTATTTATCTGTAAGTATTTTCTAATTTCTTTTGTGATTTTTTTCTTTCATCCACTGGTAATATAAGAGTGTGTTGTTAGGCTGGGGGAGGGGTGCACACCATTGCTGAGGCTTGAGTAGGTAAAAAAAGCTGCCCAGAAGCTCGAACTGGGTGGAGCCTACTGCAGCTCAAGGAGGCCTGCCTGCCTCTGTAGACTCTACCTCTGAGGGCAGGGAGTAGCCAAACAAAAGGCAACAGAGACCTCTGCAGACTTAAATGACCCTGTCTGACAGCTTTGAAGAGAGTAGTGGTTCTCCCAGCATGGAGTTTGAGATCTGAGAATGGACAGACTGACTCCTAAAGTGGATCCCTGACCCCAGAGTAGCCTAACTGAGAGGCACCCTCAAGTAGGGGCAGACCGACACCTTACAAGTCCAAGTACCCCTCTGGGACAATGCTTCAAGAGGAATGACCCGGCAGCAACATTTGCTGTTCAGCAATATTTGCTATTCTGCAGCCTCCACTGCTGATACCCAGGCAAACAGGGTCTGGAGTGAAGCTCCGGAAAACTCCAACACAGCTGCAGCTGAGGTTCCTGACTGTTAGAAGGAAAAGTAACAAACAGAAAGGATATCCACACCAAAACCCCATCTGTACGTCACCACCATCAAAGACCAAAGGTAGATAAAATCACAAAGATGGGGAAAAAACAGAGCAGAAAAGGTGAAAATTCTAAAAATCAGAGCACCTCTCCACCTCCAAAGGAGCACAGCTCCTCACCAGCAATGGAACAAAGCTGGATGGAGAATGACTTTGACGAGTTGAGAGAAGAAGGCTTCAGACGATCAAACTTCTCTGAGTTAAAGGAGGAAGTTCGAACCCATCACAAAGCAGCTAAAAACCTTGAGAAAATATAAGAGGAATGGCTAAATAGAGTCACCAGTGTAGAGAAGTCCTTAAATGATCTGATGGAGCTGAAAACCATGGCATGAGAACTACGTGATGAACGCACAAGCTGATTTGATCAAGTGGAAGAAAGGGTATTAGTGATTGAGGATCAAATGAATGAAATGAAGCGAGAAGAGAGGTTTACAGAAAAAAAGAGTAAAAAGAAATGAACAAAGCCTCCAAGAAATATGGGACTACGGGAAAAGACCAAACCTACATCTGATTGGTGTGCCTGAAAGTGACAGAGAGAATGGAACCAAGTTGGCAAACACTCTGCAGGATATTATCCAGGAGAACTTCCCCAACGTAGCAAGGCAGGCCAACATTCAAATTCTGGAAATACAGAGAACGCCACAAAGATACTCCTCAAGAAGAGCAACTCCAAGAAACATAATTGTCAGATTCACCAAAGTTGAAATGAAGGAAAAACTGTTAAGGGCAGCCAGAGAAAAAGGTCGGGTTACCCACAAAGGGAAGCCCATCTGACTAACAGCGAATTTCTCAGCAGAAACTCTACAAGCCAGAAGAGAGTGGGGGCCAATATTCAACATTAAACAAAGGACACGAACACATGCTTTTTATGGCTGCATAGTATTCCGTGGTGCATATGTACCACATTTTTTTTAATCCAGTCTGTCACTGATGGACATTTGGGTCGATTCCAAGTCTTTGCTATTGTGAATAGTGCCGCAATAAACATACATGCACATGTGTCTTTATAGCAGCATGATTTATAATCCTTTGGGTATATACCCAGTAATTGGATGGCTGGGTCACTAGATCTAGTTCTAGATCCTTGAGGAATCGCCATACTGTTTTCCATAATGGTTGAACTAGTTTACAATCCCACCAACAGTGTAAAAGTGTTCCTATTTCTCCACATCCTCTCCAGCACCTGGTGTTTCCTGACTTTTGAATGATTGCCATTCTAACTGGTGTGAGATGGTATCTCATTGTGGTTTTGATTTGCATTTCTCTGATGGCCAGTGATGATGAGCATTTTTTCATGTGCCTGTTGGCTGTATGAATGTCTTCTTTTGAGAAATGTCTGTTCATATCCTTTGCCCACTTTTTGATGGGGTTGTTTGTTTTTTTCTTGTAAATTTGTTTGAGTTCTTTGTAGGTTCTGGATATTAGCCCTTTGTCAGATGAGTAGATTGCAAAATTTTTCTCCCATTCTGTAAGTTGCCTGTTCACTCTGATGGTGGTTTCTTTTGCTGTGCAGAAACTCTTTGGTTTAATTAGATCCCATTTGTCAATTTTGGCTTTTGTCGTGTTGCTTTTGATGTTTTAGACATGAAGTCCTTGCCCATGCCTATGTCCTGAACAATATTACCTAGGTTTTCTTCTAGGGTTTTTATGGCTTTAGTTCTAACATTTAATTCTCTAATCCACCTTGAATTAATTTTTGTATAAGGAGTAAGGAAAGGATCAAGTTTCAGCTTTCTACTTATGGCTAGCCAATTTTCCCAGGGCCATTTATTAAATGGGGAATCCTTACCCCATTTCTTGTTTTTGTCAGGTGTGTCAAAGATCAGATGGCTGTAGATGTGTGGTATTATTTCTGAGGGGTCGGTGGTGATATCCCCTTTATCATTTTTTTTTTTTTTTGCATCTATATGATTCTTCTCTCTTTTCTTCTTTATTAGTCTTGCTAGCGGTCAATCAATTTTGTTGATCCCATGGTCTATACCTCTGTTTTGGTACCAGTAGCATGCTGTTTTGGTTACTGTAGCCTTGTAGTATAGTTTGAAGTCAGGTAGCATGATGCCTCCAGCTTTGTTCTTTTGGCTTAGGATTGTCTTGGCAATGCGGGGTCTTTTGTGGTTCCATATGAACTTTAAAGCAGTTTTTGCCAATTCTGTGAAGAAAGTCATTGGTAGCTTGATGGGGATGGCATTGAAACTATAAATTACCGTGGGCAATATGGCCATTTTCACGATATTGATTCTTCCTATCCATGAGCATGGAATGTTTTTCCATTTGTTTGTGCCCTCTTTGATTTCACTGAGCAGTGGTTTGTCGTTCTCCTTGAAGAGGTCCTTTACATCCCTTGTAAGTTGGATTCCTAGGTATTTTATTCTCTTTGAAGCTATTGTGAATGGGAGTTCATTCATGATTTGGCTCTGTCTGTTACTGGTGTATAAGAATGCTTGTGATTTTTGCACAATGATTTTGTTTCCTGAGACTTTGCTGAAGTTGCTTATCCGCTTAAGGAGATTTTGGGCTGAGACAATGGGGTTTTCTAAATATACAATCATGTGATCCGAAAACAGGGACAATTTGAGTTCTTCTTTCCTAACTGAATACCCTTTATTTCTTTCTCTTGCTTGATTGCCCTAGCCAGAACTTCCAACCGTATGTTCAGTAGGAATGGTGAGAGAGGGCATCCCTGTCTTGTGCCAGTTTTCAAAGGGAATGCTTCCAGTTTTTGCCCATTCAGTATGATATTGGCTGTGGGTTTGTCATAAAGAGCTCTTATTATTTTGAGATACGTTCCATCAATACCGAATTTATTGAGAGTTTCTAGCATGAAGGGCTGTTGAATTTTATCAAAGGCCTTTTCTGCACCTCTTGAGATAATCATGTGGTTTTTGTCTTTGGTTCTCTTTATATGCTGGATTACATTTCTTGATTTGTGTATGTTGAACCAGCCTTGCATCCCTGGGATGAAGCCCACTTGATCATGGTGGATAAGCTTTTTGATGTGCTGCTGAATTCGGTTTGCCTGTATTTTATTGAGGATTTTTTGCATCGACTTTCATCAGGGATATTGGTCTAAAATTTTTCTCTGTTGTATCTCTGTCAGGCTTTGGAATCAGGATGATGTTGGCTTCGTAAAATGAGTTAGGGAGGATTCCCTCTTTTTCTATTGATTGGAATAGTTTCAGAAGGAATGGTACCAACTCCTCCTTGTACCTCCGGTAGAATTTCGCTGTGAATCCTTCTGGTCCTGGACTTTTATGGTCGGTAGAGCTATTAATTATTGCCTCAATTTCAGAGCCTGCTATTGGTCTATTCAGGGATTCAACTTCTTCCTGGTTTAGTCTTGGGAGAGTGTAAGTGTCCAGGAAATTATCCGTTTCGTGTAGGTTTTCTAGTTTATTTGTGTAGTGGTGTTTATAGTATTCTCTGATGGTAGTTTGTATTTCTGTGGGGTCGGTGGTGATATCCCCTTTATCATTTTTTTTTTTTTTGCATCTATATGATTCTTCTCTCTTTTCTTCTTTATTAGTCTTGCTAGCGGTCAATCAATTTTGTTGATCTTTTCAAAAAACCAGCTCCTGGATTCATTGATTTTTTGGAGTTTTTTTTTATGTCTCTATCTCTTTCAGTTCTGCTCTGATCTTAGTTATTTCTTGCCTTCTGCTGGCTTTTGAATATGTTTGCTCCTGCTTCTCTGGTTCTTTTAATTGTGATGTTAGGGTGTCAATTTTAGATCTTTCCAGCTTTCTCTTGTGGGCATTTAGTGCTATAAATTACTCTCTACACACTGCTTTAAATGTGTCCCAGAGATTCTGCTATGTTGTATCTTTGTTCTTGTTGGTTTCAAAGAACATCTTTATTTCTGCCTTCATTTCGTTATGTACCCAGTAGTCATTCAGGAGCAGGTTATTCAGTTTCCATGTAGTTGAGCGGTTTTGATTGAGTTTCTTAGCCCTGAGTTCTAGTTTGATTGCACTGTGGCCTGAGAGATAGTTTGTGATAATTTCTCTTCTTTTACTTTTGCTGAGGAATGCTTTATTTCCAACTATGTGGTCAGTTTTGGAATATGTGCCATGTGGTGCTGAGAAGAATGTATATTCTGTTGATTTGGGGTGTAGAGTTCTTTGGATATCTATTAGGTCTTCTTGGTGCAGAGTTGAGTTCAATTCCTGTATATCCTTGTTGATTTTTTGTCTCGTTAATCTGCCTAATGTTGACAGTAGGGTGTTAAAGTCTCCCATTATTATTTTGTGGAAGTCTAAGTCTCTTTGTAAGTCTCTAAGGATTTGCTTTATGAGTCTGGGTGCTGCTGTATTGGGTGCATATATATTTAGAATAGTTAGCTCTTCCTGATGAATTGATCCCTTTATCATTGTGTAATGGCCTTCTTTGTCTCTTTTGATCTTTGATGGTTTAAAGTCTGTTTTTTCAGAGACTAGGATTGTAACCCCTGCTTTTCTTTGTTTTCCATTTGCTTGGTAGATCTTCCTCCATCCCTTTGTTTTGAGTCTATGTGTGTCTCTGTATGTGAGATGGGTCTCCTGAACATAGCAAACCGATGGGTGTTGACTCTTTATCCAATTTGCCAGCCTGTGTCTTTTAATTGGAGCATTTAGTCCATTTACATTTAAGGTTAATATTGTTATGTGTGAACTTGATCCTGTCATTACAATATTAGCTGGTTATTTTGCTCGCTAGTTGATGCAGTTGCTTCCTACCATCAATGGACTTTACATTTTGACATGTTTTTGCAATGGGTGGTACCAGTTGTTCCTTTCCATGTTTAATGCTTCCTTCAGGGTCTCTTGTGAGGCAGGCCTGGTGGTGACAAAATCTCTAACCATTTGCTTGTCTGTAAAGGATTTTATTTCTCCTTCACTTATGAAACTTAGTTTGGCTGGATATGAAATTCTCAGTTGAAAATTATTTTCTTTGAGAATGTTGAATATTGGCCCTCACTGTCTTCTGGCTTGTAGAGTTTCTGCTGAGAGATCTGCTGTTAGTCTGATGGCCTTCCCTTTGTGTGTAACCTGACCTTTCTCTCTGACTCCCCTTAACATTTTTTCCTTCATTTCAGCTTTGATGAATCTGACAATTATGTGTCTTGGAGTTGCTCTTCTGAAGGAGTATGTTTGTGGCATTCTCTGTATTTCCTGAATTTGAATGTTGGCCTGCCTTACTAGGTTGGGGAAGTTCTCCTGCATGATATTCTTCAGAGTGTTTTCCAACTTGGTTCCATTTTCCCTGTCACTTTCAGGCACACCAATCCAATGTAGATTTGGTCTTTTCACATAATCTCATATTTCTTGGAGGCTTTGTTCATTTCTTTTTACTCTTTTTTCTCTACACTTCTCTTCTCCCTTCATTTCATTCATTTGATTTTCAATCCCTGTTACTCTTTCTTCCAGTTGATCAAGTTGGTTCCTGAAGCTTGTGCATTTGTCACGTAGTTCTCATGTTATGGTTTTCATCTCTATCAGTTTGTTTTTGGTCTTCTCTGCATTGATTATTCTAGTTATCCATTCATCCATTCTCTTTTAAAGGCTTTTAGTTTCTTTGCACTGGTTACGTAGTTCCTCCTTTAGGTCTGAGAAGTTTGATTGACTGAAGCCTTCTTCTCTCAAATCATCAAAGTCATTCTGCGTCCAGCTTTGTTCTGTTGCTGGTAATGAGCTGTGTTCCTTTGGAGGGGGAGATGCACTCTGATTTTTTGAATTTCCAGCTTTTCTGAACTGCTTTTTCCCCATCTTTGTGGTTTTATCTGCCTTTGGTCTTTGATGATGTTGATGTACTGATGGGGTATTTGGTTTGTGTTTCCTTTCTGTTTGTTAGTTTTCCTTCTAATAATCAGGACCCTCAGCTGTAGGTCTGTTGGAATTTGCTTGAGGTCCACTCCAGACCCTATACGCCTGGGTATCAGCAGCGGAGGCTGCAGAAGATAGAATATTGCTGAACAGCGAGTGTTGCTGTCTCATTCTTGCTCTGGAAGGGATGTACCCCACTGTGTGTGGAGTGACGTGTCAGTCTGCACCTAGTGGGGGATGTCTCCCAGTTAGGCTACTCAGCGGTCAGGGACCCACTTGAGCAGGCAGTCTGTATGTTCTCAGATCTCAACCTCTATGCTGGAAGATCCACTGCTCTCTTCAAAGCTCTCAGACAGGGACATTTACCTCTGCTGAGGTTTCTGCTGCTTTTTGTTTAGCTGTGCCCTTTCCCCAGAGGAGGAGTCTACAGAGGCAGGCCAGCCTGCTTGAACTGTGGTGGGCTCCACCCAATTCGAGCTTCCAGGTAGCTTTTGTTTTTTACCTACTTAAGACTCAGCAATGGTGTGTGCCCCTCCCCCAGCCTCGCTGCTGCCTTGCAGTTAGATCTCAGACTGCTGTGCTAGCAATGAGGGAGGCTCCATGGGCGTGGGACCCTCTGAGTCAGGTGTGGGATATAATCTCCTGGTGTGCCATTTGCTAAGACCCTTGGTAAAGTGCAGTATTAGGGTGGGAGTTACCCAATTTTCCAGGTGCTGTGTGTCTCAATTTCTTTTTGCTAGGAAAAGGGATTCCCTTCCCCCTTGTGCTTCCTCGCCTTGCTTCAGCTCTTGCTGGTCTGGCTGCACCCGTGGACATGGACCTGCAGTGAAATCACCACCCGTGCTGTCACTCATGCTGGCCCAACTGGAACCTGGACTAGCGCCAACTACCCCAGATGAACCTGGTACCTCAGTTGAAAATGCAGAAATCACCCGTCTTCTGTGTCACTCATGCTGGCAGCTGGAGGCTGGAACTGTTCTTGTTCGGCTATCTTGGGCATGCCCCACTGGAGCCCTTCTTTCAATTAACATCTTAAATGTATAACAACTTCATTTGAATTGATACCCACTTTGTTAACATAAAAAATCTCTTTTACCATACATTACTATCCTTTTCATTACTCTTGTGGCAAATTACATCTTTATACTTTGTGTGCATATTGTTGTAGACATAAGTTTTATGCATTTGTCTTTTAAATCTTGTAGGAAATGGAAAATGGAATTACAAGCCAAAAATACAGTAACACTGTCTTTGTATTTACCTATAAAGTTAATTTTACTGATGTCCTCTATTTCTTCAAGTTGTTCTCTAATGTTGTTCGTTTTTGGCATGAAGGACCCTTTTTAGCATTTCTTGTAAGACAAATATGTTAACATCAAACTCCTTTAGTTTTTATTTATCTGAGGAATGTTTGAACTTCTCTTTCATTTTTGAAGTAAAATTTTTCCATACATAAAATTTTTGATTGTGAAGCTTTTTTCCTAACTAGTTAAAAAAGCACCCATCGCTTTCCATTATGACTTCCATGGTTTCTGATAGAAAGTCAGCTCTTAAAATATTCTTGACAATACCTTGTATGTGATGAGTTGCTTCTATATTGTTGCTTTCAGTATTTTTCCATTATCTTTAGCTTTTGACAGTATGATTATATTGTGTCTCAGTATGAATCTTTTTGAATCTTTCCTATTTTTAGTTGAGATTCTTGTATGTATAAATTTATGTTTTTCATCAAATTTTGTTTTTGAGTATTATTTTTAAAATATTTTTTCTGCCTATCTCTTTCTCTCTTTACTTCTGAAACATCTGTAATATGTACGTTATGCTTGACATTGTCCCATAGGTATTTTAGGCAATGTTTATTTCCTTTTATTCTTTTTCTTTCTGCATCACAGACTGGGTAATTTCTATTTTCTTATTTTCAAGTTCGCTGATTCTTTCTTCTGCCTGTTCAAATCTGCTGTTTAATTGCTCTAGTAAATTTTTTTTAGAGTTCGGTTAATGTGCTTTTCAGCACCAGTATTTCTATTTGATTCCTTTTATGGTTTCTGTCTCTTTTTGATATTATCTATTTGTTGACACATTATTTTCCTAATTTCCCTTAGTTATTTGTTCATATTTTCTCTTAGCTCTTTGAGAAGTTTAAAGAGAGTTGATTTAAAACCTTTACTAAATTCAATATCTAGAATTTCACAGGAATTATTTCTGTTAGTTCATATTTTTCCTGTGAATGAACTATACTTTCCTAATTCTTTGTGTACCCTGTATTTTTTGTTGAGATGTGGATGTTTTAAATATTATTGTGTAGTAATTTTAAAAACTAGATTCTCCTCCTTACTCTCTGGCTTTGCTTTTGTTGATTTTTGATGACTTCAATCATCCATTAGTTTAGTGAATTTTTAAAACTATTTTTGTAAAGATTGTATTTTTTGTCATGTGTGGTCACTAATATCTCTGTTCTATTATCTCAATGGTCAATCAATGACCCAACAGAAACTTTTTTAAACATTTGGAACCACATGGTTAAAAAAAATTAGTACTCTCCCAATCTTTGAAGCATAGCTCTTTACTAGGGTGTTCCTTCTATGCTAAACCAAGCTGCTTGGGATCTTGTTTTACCTTTCAACTTCTACTTGTGTGGAGTCCACAGATCCACCAGAAGTTGGAATCCTAGGGGTCACTCAGGTGCTTTCTAAGTATGCATTCTCCCCTGTGCATGCACATGCATTTTTCACTCTGTTTTCCTGAGTAAAACCTTGCTTTGTAGCCTGCTGTTTCAGGGTTCTTAAATTCTCTCAGCTGCTTGTCTTAATGGGATGTGTATGATTATATATTTCAACAGATGCTACTACTGCCCAGAAAGCAGTAGTCGGGGGCAGGTGGCAAAAGACAGACTTTGTGGCCAGTCCCTCAGGAAATCAGCAGAAAGGTCAAAATACACAACCTCAACATTTTAAGAAAAAGGTCCATATTAGTCTCCAGATGTCAGCCATCTACATGAGAAACATGGACTTCCATCCCCACCTTAGCTGCTATTGCACTGGAAAACTGATTCTTTAAGTGTTTTACTCCAATTTTTTTTTAATTTATTTATTATTATTATACTTTAAGTTGTAGGGTACATGGCACATATACTCCATGGAATACTATGCAGCCATAAAAAAGGATGAGTTTGTGTCCTTTGTAGGGACTTGGATGCAGCTGGAATCCATCATTCTTAGCAAATTTTTTTTTTATTTTAGTTTTAGCATCACTGTTTTAATATCATGAAATACAAGTACAAAACATTGTATAAGTGTACTTTTTGCTACACAGAGATGAACTAATACATTTATGTTTTTATCAGAATCTGTATCACCCAGAACTGACCAATGTACTAGTAGTTTTCTATGGGTATTTTTTTTTTTTTTTTTTTTTTTTTTTTTTTTTTTTTTACGATTCCTATAAGGTTTTGTCATGAATAAAAAAGCTCACAACTCTTTTCAGCCATTGCAGATTTACATTTATCTTAATATTCCTGTTTAAGACGCTTTGGAGAATTGTTAAGAACTACAAAATCATCTTAGGCAGAGTTTTGAATGAGTAATTTTATTTCACGTTGGCCAAGATCTCCCTTATGTTGGCATTGCAAAGACACTGCACTTATCTGAGGTTAGAAAAAATGTTGTCTTAATAGCCCCCTTACTGTGTAACAAGGCAAATTACTATTTCCTGAAATGTCCAGAATATCATAGTAGATAGTTATTTGTTAAGCAGTGAGTCATGAAGCCCCACTTATAGAAGACAATAGCAACAGAGGACCACTAAGTCCTAAATATACCAAAGAAAAACAAGTTCAAAAATATTCAAACTGTCTATCTTCTCTACCTCTAAAATGGTTTAACCACATCAAGTGGGAGTAACATAAGCCAATTAGAAAGGGAAAAAGTAAACGTGCTAGTGTCCGACATTCAGCTTCCATAGCATGTCTCACAGTTTTCGGCCATTTCAGCTAAGAGTTTTCTTATGACAGGCAAAAATAATGATTAAAATACCATTAGCTTTGCTGAGAAATGTGGAAAAAAACCACAATGTCAAAAATATTTGAAACTAATTTTGTTTTTATAAATAAATAAAATGATGTTTATCTTTTCTTAAAATTCTTGCTGTTAAAACATTCAAAGTTATGTCAACCTGTAAGGATAAAGGGGTATTTAAGATAACATGTTTGGAAAACTGAACCACATTTTTAATTGCCAGCATTATGCTTTATTCTTGGTAGAATCATCCTTGTTTCTTCTTTTTACATCCCAATTATAAACCCTGGCCATATTGACTTCTGTGGTAGTAAATTGATCTCGAAGAAAGTCAAGGTCTTCCTCATGGGAATCAAGATTCTTCGTGGCAGTCGATAAATTCTTTTCCAACAATGCCTGAGCTTCACCAATATCATATTCAAGCATTACATTAGCCCCCAACCACAGACACACTTTATCAGTAGGAGGAACTGAAGCTTTGCAATACAAGTTATCTGCCAGTAACAATCTGGTCTCCATTGAGTTGGTGGACTCTTTTATCTTCTGCATGTATTTTAGAATTTCCAAAGTCTGTTTAATTTCAGGAATCTGACCTTTTAGCCTTCTTTTCTTTTGAGCAAGTTTGAGTTCCATAAACTTATACTTCTGGTACTGTTCATCCAGCTTCTTTAATACTGTATCTGCAGTCTCATTCCCAGGCTGTTTCATGAAGGAATCTACATCTTCCACAAACACGGCCTCAGGAATCCCCAGGTGGAGCCGCCGCCCATTCCCTGTGGCCATTTCTCCTTTGCCACAACTGTCCTTAGCGGCCGCCATCTTGGGGATCTACTCCAATATTTTTTGAAGTCGTCTACATTGGTTGATTTTTGTATGTTGAATCACTCTTGGATTTTTGGGATAAATCCCATTTTGTTATGGTGCATAATCCGTTTTACATGCTGCTGCATTTGTCTTGCTGGTATTTTATTGAGGATTTTTCCATTATGTCCATATAGAATATTGTTCTGTAGTTTTCCTTTCTTGAGATATATTTTTTCTGGCTTTGGTATCAGAGTAATGCTGGCCTCATAGAATGAGTTACAAAGTGTTACTTTATGTTCTACATTTTGAAATAGGCTTTAAAAGATAGATGTTAATTTTTAAAACATTTGCAGACCTTACCAGTGAAGCCATATACTTTTGGGTTTCTGTTGTTGTTCTTAGCAGTTTTTTGATTACTAATTCAATCTCTTTACTTGTAATAGCCTATTCAGGCTTTTTATTTTTCATTAGTCATTTTTTTGTAGTTTGTGTGTTTCCAGGAATTTATTCATTTTATCTAGGCTATCAAATTTATTTATGTTGTTCATAATATTCTCTTGTGATCTTTTTTGTTTCAGTAAAGTCAGTAATATTATTCCCACTTTCATTTCTGGTAATAGTAATTTGTGTTTCCTCTATTTTTCTTTAGTCATGACTAAACATTTGACAATGTTTTTGAACTTTCAATGAACCAACTTTTGGTTTCATTGATCCTCTGTATTGTTTACTGCTCCTCAATTTTGTTGATCTCCTCTCTAATCTGTATTATTATTTTCTTTCTTCTTCTTGCACTGGATTTAGTTTTCTTTTTTTCTAGGTCCTTAAGATAAAAAGAAGTTAGCTTATTGGCTTGACTTATTTTTCACCTTTTAAGGTAAGCATTTACATGTGTAAATTTCCCTGTCTGCATTTTTTCACTGTACTGTGTAGGTTTTGTGTGCTTTCATTTTAATTCTTCTCACAATGTTTGTCAATTTATCTTGTTTTTTTCTTTGTTGATCCATTAGTTTTTAGGAGTGTATTGTTTAATTTTCACAAATTTGTGAGTTTTCCTTCCATTATCAGTATCTAATTTCATTCAGAGAAAACACTGTGTATGATTTCAATTTTTTAAAATTTATTGAAACTTACTGTGTGGGCTAACTATGGTCTATTCTGGATGAAGTTTCATGTAATTTTAAGAAGAATGTGTAGTCTGTGTTGTTGGGGGCAGTGTTCTCTATATGTCTATTAAGTGTAGTTGGTTTATAAAGTTGTTCCATCATCTATTTCCTTATTGGTTTTCTGTATGGTTGTTCTAGCCATCAATCAATGTGAGGAGTAATTTAGTTTCAAATTATTATTTGAGAATTTTCTATATCTCCATTAAATTGTTATTTATTTTGCTTTATATATTTTGGGGCTCTGTTATTAGGGGTGTGTATATTTATAATTTTCATATCTTCTTGATCAATTGACCCTTTCATCAATATGTAATGTTCTTTGTTCTAGTAACAATTTTTGACTTAAAGTCTATTTTGTCTCATATTATTACAGTCACCCCTGCTCTCCTTTGCTTTCAATTTCCATGGAATATCATTTTCCATCATTTACCCTTCAGTCCATATGTATCTTTGGATTTAAGTGAGTCTCTTGTTGACAGAATACAGTTGGGTGAGAATTTTTTGTATCCATTATGCCTATCTCTACCTTTTAATTAGAGAGGTTAAACCATTTATATTTAATGTGAATAGTAAAAATAAAATGCTTGCTTCTGCCATTTTGCTATTTAATTTTTATGTCATATCTTTTTTGTCCCTTAATCCTTCCACCACTCTCTTGTATTATGTTTAATTGATTTTTACTGTTCCATTTTTGTTCTTTTCTTATTTATATTTCTCTATATATGTTTAGTTATTTTCTTAGTGGTTACCTACGGATTACAATTTATGATAATCTAGCTTGAATTAATACCAATTTAGTATACAAAAATTCTCCTCCTATACATCTTCCTCTTTTGTGCTTTATATAGTTATTGTCACAAATTATATCTTTATACATGTGCCTACTAACATAGATTTTTGTTATTTTTTTTGGTTTTTAATTATTTTGTTAATTATTTTTTAAATTTGTCTTTTAATATAGAGAGTTGTTACAAGCGAAACATAGAATACTGGCTTTTATACATACCTATGTATTTATATTTAACAATATTTTCCTTTCTTCATAGAGTTTTGATTCTATCTAGTGTCCTTTCCTTTCAGCTTGAAGAACTTCCTTCAGAATTTCTTATAAGAAAGCTTCACAGTGAAAATTTCCCACAGGCTTTATTTGTTATTTTAATTTTTCTAAATTTTTGAGGGAGATTTTTGCCAGACATAGACATGTGGATGGAAGAGTTTTATTATTACCTTTTGCACCTAAATATGTCTTCCCACTGCTTTCTGGCCTCCATGGTTTCTGATGAAAAATTGGCTGTTAATGTTATTTAGAACTGTTTATACATAATGAATTTTCTCTCTTGTTGCTTTCAAGATTCTCTCTGTCTTTGGCTTTTGACAGGTTGATTATAATGTGTTTCAGTATGATTCTTTTTGAGGTTATCTACTTGCATTTTGTTGAGCTTCTTGGATATGTTGATTCATGCCTTTCATCAAATTAGTAAAGGATTGGGCAGTTATTTTAAAAATGTTTTCTCTGCCTGTTTCTTTCTTTCCTCTCCTTCTGAAACTCACATTACGTG
Organism: Macaca thibetana thibetana; assembly: GCF_024542745.1. Classification (NCBI taxonomy): domain Eukaryota; kingdom Metazoa; phylum Chordata; class Mammalia; order Primates; family Cercopithecidae; genus Macaca; species Macaca thibetana. The sequence continues at coordinate 55,155,165 of NC_065598.1, forward strand.
TATGCTTATATGCTCTGGTTTCCCACAGTTTTGTTGGGCTTTATCAATTTTCTTCATTATTTTTTCTTTCTGCTCCTTAGACTTGATCATTTCAATCTACCTATCTACAAATTTATTAATTGTTTCTACACTGCTCAAATCTGCTTTGGGATCTGTTCAGTAATTTTTTTCACTTATTGTACTTTTGACTCCACAATTTTCATTTGGTTCCTTTTTATAATTTCTATTTCTTTATTAATATTCTCCATTTGCTAAAACATTGTTCTCCTGATTTTCTCTGTTTGCCATGCTTTTCTTTAACTCTTTAAGCATGTTTAAGACAGTTGTTTTAAACTCTTTGTCTTCTAAGTGCAATGCCTCAGCTTTCTCAATGATATTTTCTGTTACTATCTTTTTCCTTATGCATAAGCCATACCTTCTTGCTCTTTGCCTAACTTATTATTTATGCTGTTATTGAAAAGTAGACTTTTAAATATTATTATGTGATAACTCAAAATAAGATTTTATCCTTCCAGAGTGTGTTTTTGTTTCTGTGGATTGCTGTTGTTTGCTTATTTAGTAAGTTTTTAAAATTGGTTTTGTAAAGTCTGTATTTTTTGTCATGTGTGATCGTTAAAGTCTATGTTGCATTAGCTTTGTGGTCAGTTAATGATTTGACAGAGATTTTCTTGAGGGCCTTGAACAACAACATAAAACAGGCTCTCTTGGTCTTTGCTGACTGACTCTGTGTAGTAGTGTTCTTTCAGGCTTAATCAGGCAGTTTATAATTCTGTGCTATAGTTTAGATATTTGACCCTCCAAACTTCATGTTGAGATGTGGTACCCGATGTTGGAGGTGGAGCTTAATGGGAAGAGTTTGGGTCATGAGGTGGATCCCTTATGAATGTTTTGGTGCTGTTCTCACAGTAATGAGTGAATTCTTGGTATATTAGTTCCTACAAAAGCTGGTTGTTAAAAAGAGCCTGGAACCTCCCTCCCCCTCTTCTTTGTTTCCCATTTTGCCATGTGATTTCTGTACATGTGGCTGTCATTCACCTTTTACCATGAGTTGAAACTTCCAGAGGCCATCACCAGAAACAGATTCTGTTTCCATGCTTCTTATAGCCTGCAAAAAAATTAGCCAAATCAACCTCTTTTCTTTATAAATTACCCAACCCAATCTCAGGTATTCTTTTACTGCAACATGAATGGACTAAAACGTTCTGCATTAAACTTCACTTCCTGCATGTGTGGAGCACAAAGATCAGCCAAGTAAAAAAGGTTTGGGTCTTCTCAGATATTTTCTGAACATGTGTCATTGCCTGAACATCCTCATATATCTCTTTTCCCAAATTTTTTTTTTCTTTGAGACGGAGTCTTGCTCTGTCACCCAGGCTGGAGTGCAGTGGCATAATCTTGGCTCACTGTGAGCTCCACCTCCTGGGTTCATGCCATTCTCCTGCCTCAGCCTCCCAAGTAGCTGGGACTACAGGCACCCACCACCAGGCCCAGCTAATATTTTGTATTTTTAGTAGAGACGGGGTTTCACCGTGTTAGCCAGGATGGTCTTGATTTCCTGACCTCGTGATCCACTCGCCTCGGCCTCCCAAAGTGCTGGGATTATAGGCGTGAGCCACCGTGCCTGGCCTCCCAGACTTTTTTTTCCTAGGCTTTTCAGTCTGTTAGCAGTTTACCCGCCCTGTTATTCCTTGACCAAGAAAGATGCAGCTAGTATATTTGCATTTAAATGTCTTCAACAAATATTGTGCTGGAGGCCACTTCAGCCCTGAGAACATTTTATAGTTGGTGAAGAAAAGGCAAGCCCTTTATCTTATTCCTCAGGAAACCACCAGACAGGTCAAAATACAAAACCACAATACTTTGAGAGCAAGGTCTATATTGCTTTCTCTGGCATAAGCAAGCTGCATCAGGAACACAAGCCACCATCTCCATAGCCACGACTGGCATGGGAGGTAGGGAATGGTATGTGGATAAATTAAAATGCCACAATATTCCCTCACTAAGATTTAATCACTTCCCTGGTAATTGTAAGTTTTTAAAATTAGATTTCAGCATTCTGAAAAAATTGGTTCTGACACATTTTTTTGTCAGGCTAATATTTGATTTAGTGATTGGATAATGTTTTAGAATTCTCCACTTTGCCATTTTTCAGTGGAATCAGTCATTGATATTTTCAAGTTGTATATTCCATATATTATCCAGCTTTCAAGTAAGGAAACTATATCAAAACTTAATATGATTTTTCATACCATGTACTTCTGTTTTCATAAATGAGGACATTATGCCAAATTATGTTTGTTTTATAAATAATGGAAGCTTCAGATGTGAGGATTAGGACATGGGTTATACTGATGACTGCGGGTCTATGGTGAGGACATTAGGGTAGGCAAGGAATTTCTAGTTTCCAAAATGACTGCCTTTTTCCAGGAGAAACCCATCAGCCTATGAAACTGAGACTTTATTTTTAGTTGAAGCTTTTCCTATTCACAAACTGACTTCCTGATTAAAACTTTTCAGACCAAGAACCTCCATATCAATTTAAAAAAATCTTAGACTTCTTCATGAAATCTCATCCAGTGTTTATCCTCAAACTCTGTCACTCAGTGAGCACAGATTTAGTCATATATTCACCCTATCACCCTGACATTATATTGTCCAGGAAGGAGCTATGTGCTGCATAATAGGATCAGCAGGCCAGAGAAAGGAAAAGGTCATGACTAACAAGCATTATGAACAGTGGGTGTCATCTAGGGAAGGAAACAGGTAAGATTTTTTCCCCCTCACATCAGCACTACCAGATACTATTTCAAACTGAGGGTTGGTTGGTAAGTGCATTCAGATAGACAAAATGGCACCCTTAGTTATGATAGGGTTGAACTGTGATGGCTGCAATGAGTAAGAAAGCTGTGTGGCATGTCCATGTATGGACTTAAAGAGAAGTGGAGCAGGCTCAGGTAAGACAGCAGAGGTGAGGACATACACCATATTGGGCACAAAATAAGCTATGTTTTTGGAGCTGATGTACAAGTTGTGGTCACAGTGGGCTCACTAGAATTCATAAGGAATAAAGTTGTGAAATATGTGCCATGGTTAGCATATGGGCAACATGACTACTGTTTTCATGGTCCCCTCTCAGAGCAGGACCTACTTTAGTATGTGGACAGTGCATAGGTTCTGGGGACAGTGAAAGGAGTTCCTTGTACTGAAGACTTCATGAGAGACACTTATGCAGGACAGAATCTAGTGCTAAGTGATTGTGTTGAGTTGTCTCTTTGTCGTAGTAGGGCTACCGTGAATGTACCAGGTGTTTTAGTAAAAATATATGTGCAGAGCCTATCCAAGGGGTGTTAGTTATCAGTTCATGCTGGGTAAGATTTGAGACTGCAAGAGCTGTGTAAAACAGAAATAAGGACCCTAGTCTGGATGGGGTATGCCAATGGTGTGGTGGGAACTTGGCGGGGGCTATTTCAGGCAGGGGACTAAGTCTAGTTTTTCTGTTTGCCAAGAAATTTAATGTTTACCTTCAGGAACCCTTCCTCCAAGAATCTGGCCATATTTTATGGAAAACTTCATCACTTATTTGATTAATTACCGGCTATACTCTTTGAGACTGCAGGCTTTCTCTTCCACCCAACATGGGCTGATTCTAGAGGAGCATTCCTTAGACAGTTCCATCACAAACCCTGTGTTCATTCCATAGAAATCTGAGCCCAGTAGTCAGATGGAAAATAGAATTAGCAAATATGTTTTAGGGGAGCCTATCCCACAGGGCCAGCATAGCCCACCTCCCCCACTGTGAAATGGACTTGCAGTCACTCATAACTTCCATCCTCCGCATTCAAAATGAACCCATATCTTAGCAAGAATAGTCCCAATTCTTGTTCAATTTATTCCCCATCTCTAATCCACCTCTCTTCCTTCATCTCCTCCTTTTGGCCTTTCTGTAGTTGAGCTATAAGCTGAAGTGCAGAGTGCACAGATCATTTCCTATGAAGAAAGGAAAAGGAAATGGTCATTTCTGACAAGACTTCTTCAGCAAAGGATATCAACTAGGTTTGGAAAAATGTGACTTTGTTGTTTCATCACATCTGGAATACCTTGTTCAGCCACATGGTCAATAGCTGGCTCATTAAAGTATTCTAATGGATCAAGCATATTTAAGGATTGCAAAGACCCCAAGTAAGGAAACTATATCAAAGACCTATTGCAAACTATTGCAAAGACCTCAGTGTAGGATGCTGTGTCTTGGTGTGATGGGCAATGATGTGTGCCTGAGTTCGAACAGGGGTTATTGGAGGTGTATGTAGTGGCACAGAGAGCTTGCTATAGAAAATGCCCACTTCATATACCAAGGGGATGAGGGATTGCTTTACTTTTACTTGTTTCTGCCCATTGGTTCTACATATTGCTGAGGGAGAAAAAAATCATTTTTACAAATTAGTTGAAAAACATCACTTTACATTTTACAACTTAGTACTACTGTTTGTCGATTTCACACCTATGTTAGACATTTTTGCAAGTCATTTTTAATTGTTTTGTTTTATTTTAGCTCCTTTCCATTCAGTAATATATATTTTACATATTTAGCCTAGTTTGCACTTTTTCGTTGACTATTCCTTTTATATTTAAAGAGAATTTATTTAAAATAATTCTATCATACATTGCAAAGGTTTCTATATTTTTCTCTCAGAATTAGGGTATTTTCCCCTAATCTGGACAGGGTCTGTTTCCTTGTGTTAGGGGCAGAGGTGAGGGCCCTGTCCTGGACATAAATGGCCTGCTTGCCTAGCATGAAAATGTTCGATATTTTCATGAGAACACTTTCTTTTAGTCATATATAGGTAATGTTATTAGACTACATATAATTAACATGGACAATTTCCAAGGGTCTATAGAAATTCTCAACACCATTCCAACATGGAAGAGTGACTTTTTCACATCCATCAAGAAAATTCCACTTACAGAAAATTCTGAGTGAAGAATGTGGACTTTACTAAAAATTTTAAAGAAGCATCAGTGGGTTTACTCCCCCACAGCAGAAATGCTTAGTAGTTTTGTGTTTTATGACATTTCTGGCAGATATCTCCATTAAGCATTTTTTCCCAAAGCTTTTCAAGCATAAAAATTATGAGACTTCTGCTGTTGGGAACATAATATAGACACGAGTGTTCATATTCTTCATTGTAAGTAAAACTAAAACCCCAGATATTATGTACAAAACAAACATAAGAAGACCTTGAAAGGTAGAGAGAAGGAAGACTGGCTATGGACATCAGGTCATGGGGAACAATATGATGATGAGTTCCACAAGTTTTTGTTTTGTCTGAGATATCCCAGATTGAGTACTGGAAAAGGTGGCAACTCAGCAAAGCCAATCTATCCACATAAAAGAGTCCCAGAAAAGTCTGCTTACTCTAGCCAAGGGACCTGGAAAGGAGCAACATAATATACCAAAAACTTTTAGACAATAATTATTCTTCTTAAGCCAAGCATCATAAAAAGACTCTGACCCCAAGCCCATTTGCACTGGCAAAGGCAGGGTACAAGCCTAGACTTCCATTCTCCTAAGGCTGAAACAGATGCCCAGGCTCCTCTCCCCAAAACCAAGGTAGTGTCAGACAAGTTACAGTAGAGATACAGGACATTTATCCCCATAGGGTGATAACCAGCTCCTCCACCGTCTTGGTGTCAGTAAAGACCACATAAGGAATCTGAATTTCTACTTCCACTTAGCAATATGAAAGTATCCCTCTGCCTCCCTACTTTTATTGTGCTGTAAGATATTTAATGGAAAATTGGGACTATCACATCCACCAGGCAGTAATGAGGCCACCCACTCCTTTGGTGGTCTAGTTGAGGTCAGGGAATGAGTAGGAATGAAAGACTCCTACTCCTCCCAGAAATTGAGATAGCAGTGGAGTCTGAGGGAGAAGCTGGAACCTACAACCTTATCCACCAGTAATGAGGAGCCCCTCACCAAGTGTCAATGAATGCTAAGTAGGAAACTTGGATTTCTATCCTCACCTGGTAGTGACAAGGTGTTACCCCATCATCCACTGATAGATTAATGTCAAATAAATCCAGTTAAAACAGAAGGCATGAATAAGATCTAGAACCTCATAACATAAACTCCCAAATGTCAGGTGTCAATCAGAAACCATTTTCAGACCAAGAACCAGGAAGATATCAATCTAAATGGAAAAAGACAATAAATAGATACCAACACCAACAAGACAAAGTGTTAGAATTATCTGGCAAAGATTTTAAAGCAGCCATTATAAAAATGAATCAGTGAGCAATTATGAACATGCTTGGAACAAGTGAAAAATAGAAAGTGTCAACAATGAAATAGAATGTCTCATCAAAGAAATAGACAATTTGAAAAAGGACGTAAAATACAATAGTGAAAATTAAAAACTCAATGAATATTTTTAAGAATGGGATGGGGAAGAAGAAGAAAAAATCACTGGAAGGAGGCAAGATGGGTGACTAGAAACAGCCAGAAGGAACATCTGCCATGGAGGGACTGGGACATCAGGAAGACTGGCACTCTCCTAACAGATCTTCAGAGGGGAGGCATTGAGAGTGAGTGGAGGGAAGTCACAGATGCTGAGCTGAAGTGAGAAGAAGGTGGGAAATCTGCTACCATGCACCAGGATTCATTCCTGGTCCCAAAAAACTCCTCGGGAAGGAGTGAGTTGAGCAGGCAAGGAGCAACCTTCTCTTGCCACAGTCCTCTTGGTTACTGGCAGCAGGAGACCCCATGACCCCTGTGCACACTAGAGCTGGCAGGAAGAGCTGCTTACAGAAGTGATAGGTGCAGAATTCCAGCCAATGAGGAGCCCAGGGCATTTGGTGTGGCAGCATCTGTATAGAGCATGGTCAGGGACACCCATCCCCCTGTTCACCATGTTCCCTGGGAGACTTTAACCCTAGGGAAATTGTTGGACCTGAACAGAACAAGGCAAACTGCCCATGAGACAGGGACAATCTGACCTGAGCACCCCTCAGTCTGCCCACATCTCTTGGGACCCCAGCCCAGCCACATCTGCTTGCATTGCAGCCTCAGATGCCCAGGCAGGGGGACCCAAATCATAGCTTCTTCACTGGCAGCCAATGCCTGACAGGTGGAGAGCTTCAGCAGAGCAGTCTCCACGGATACGAACTAGCCCACTTGTGCTCTCCCTCCACTGCAGCCTATCCTGTGCTGCTTTCCCTGCATGCCCTTTCCCATGTCCAACCCTCAAATCACTTTGCTGGTGTGTATGTGCATGGACAGAACTTGCCTTCCCTTTCCTACCAGAGCACGAATGCACATGCACCCCACTGTGTCACTGCTGCTGGCATGAGTGCACTCCACTGCACCCACCATGCCACCACTGTCATCAGAGCATTCATGGGCACAGAGACCACCAGACCAGCACCTGCCAGCACTCTGCCCCCATGTTGACACTGCTACTGGCATGAAACTATGCAAGGAGACCAGTGGACTCATCCCCACTGAACACTGCCATCCATATGAACACATGCACAGAGGAGGTACATAGTCACACAGCCACCAGCACGAATGCATGTATTGATGCTGGCATGGTCCCCTGTTCCCTTCATTATGCTGCCATCACTGCTGCTGTGAACACCTGCATGGAGGCTGGCACCCCTGAAACCACCAGCACCGTGCCACAGCTGATGAGCATGTGCACCACCTTGCTGCCACTGCTGCTGACACATGTGAAAGAGGATGTATCACACAGCCACCACCCTATGGAGCACTTTGGCTAGTACCACCCATCAGAGTGTTGTGACCAGCCATTCAGGAACACATCAGCCCCTTCAGCACAGCAGGTTCCTAACCTTGAAGAACCGGAAAACAAAGTTAGGCACTCAATACTAAGCCCACAGAATTAAAGCATACAGTCCAGGAGTTCATATGTGAGCCTTGGCCTTCAAAAACTGTTCCAGAAACAAAGCCAGTTGATCAAAGTCACATTATACCACAATCAAACCCCCAGGACATCAGATAGGATACAAGAGAAACATTCCAAAGGACAGCAACTATAAAGATTAAAGGAACATCAGCCCACAGAGATGAGAAAGATTCAGTGCAAGAACTCTGGCAACTCAAAAAGCCAGAGCCTCTTCTTATCTCAAAATGACCACACTAGTTGCCCAAATATGGTTCTTAACCAAGCTGAGATGGCTGAAATGACAGAAATAGAATTCAGGATATCAATAGGAACAAAGGTCATCACCATAAAGGTGAAAGTCAAAACCCAAACCAAAGAATGTAAGGATTATAACAAAATGATACAGTAGATAATAGACAAAATGGCCATTATAAGAATAAACCAAACTGATATTATAGAGCTGAAAAACACAACAAAAATTTCATAATGCAATCACAAGTGCTAAAACAGAAGAATTGACCAAGCTGAGGAAAGAATCTCAGCTTGAAGACTGGCTCTCTAAAATGAGAAAAATCAAGAAAAAACAATGAAGAAGAATCAGCAAAACCTCTGAGAAATATAGGATTATATAAAGATGCCTTATCTACAACTCATAGGCATGCCTGAAAGAGAAGGAGAAAAAGCAAGCAATTTGGAAATCATATTTCAGGATATCATCCATGAACATTTCCTCAACCTTGCTAGAGAGGCCAACATTCAAATTCAGGAAATACAGACAACCCATGTGAAATACTAGACAAGAAGACCATCCCAAAGACAGAGAATCATCAGATTCTCCAAGGTTGAAATGAAAGAAAAAATGTTAAAGGCAACTAAAGGGAAAGAGCAGGTCACCTACAAAAGGAACCCTGTCAGGTAAACAGCAGACTTGTCAGCAGAAACTCTACAAGCCAGAAGAGATAGGAGGCCTATATTCAGCATTCTTAAAGAAAAGAATTTTTAACCAAGAATTTCATATCTGACCAAACTAAGCTTCAAAAGCAAAGGAGAAATAAGACCCTTTTTAGACAAGCAAATGTTAAGGGAGTTCATAACCATGAGACCTGCCCCACAAGAGTTTTTGAAGAGAGTGCTAAGTATGTAATGGAAAGACTGTTACCAGCCACTACAAAACCACACTGAAGTACATAGACTAGTGACACTACAAAGCAACCACATAAACCAATCTGTATAGTAACCAGCTGATATCATGATGACAGGATCAAATCCACACAGATCAATACTAACCTTGATTTTAAACAGGCTAAATGCCCTAATTAAAAGGCACAGAGTGGAAAGTCTGATAAAGGAGCAAAACCCAGTGGTATGTTGTCTTTAAGTGATCCATCTCACATGCAATAACACCCATAATTTCAAAATAAAGAGTTGAAGAAAAGTTTACCAAGCAAACAGAAAAAGTCATTGCTATTCTAATTTCAGACAAAAGAGACTCTCATAAAGATCAAAAAGACAAAGAAAAGCATTACATAATGGTAAAGGACTCTATTCAACAAGAATCCGTAACTATCCTAAATATATATGCCCCCAACACAGGAGCATCCAGATTCATAAGGCAAGTTCTTAGAGACCTACAAAGAGATAACCACATAATAATACTGGAAGACCTTAACACCCCATTGACAATATTAGACAGATAATCAAGGCAGAAAACCACCAGATATTTGGGACCTTAACTCCACACATGACCAAATGGACCTAGTAGATATCTACAGAACTCTTCATCCAAAAACAATGGAATAATAGATTATTCTTATCTGTACATGGCACATACTCTAAAATCAACTACACAATTGGGCATTGATATGGTTTGGCTCTGTGTCCCCAGCCAAATCTCATGTCAAACTGTGATCCTTAATGTTGAAGGAGGGGCCTGGTGGGAGGAGATTGGATCATGGAGGTGAACTTCCCCCTCGCTGTTCTCATGATAGCAAGGGGGAAGACAGTGAATGAATTCTCATGAGATCTGATGGTTTAAAGTGTGTAGCACTTCCCCTTTTGTTCTCTGTCTCCTGCTGGCTGTGAGAAGATGTGCTTACTTCCCCTTCACCTTATGTTATGATGGTAAGTTTCCTGAGGCCTCCCCAGGCATTTCTCCTGTGTAGCCTGTGGAACTGTGAACCAATTAAACCTCTTTTCTTCATAAATTACCCAGTCCCAGGTAGTTCTTTATAGCAGTATGAAAATGGACTAATACAGGCATAAAACAATCCTCCACAAATTCAAAAAAAAACCGAAATCATACCAATGACACACTTGGATGAGAGCACAATAAAAATAGAAATAAATGCTAAGAAAATCACTCAAAACCATACAACAAGATGGAAATTAAACAACTTACTCCTGAATGACTTCTGGGTAAATAAAGAAATTAAGCCAGAAATCAAGAAATTCTTTGAAACAAATGAGAAAAAAAGATACAATATATCAGAATCTTGGGGACACAGGCAAAGCAGAGTTAACAAGGAAGTTTATAGCACTAATCATGCATATCAGAAAGGTAGAAAGATCTCAAATTAACAAGCTGGCATTGCAATGAGGGGAACTAGACACACAACCTAGAGGAAGTGAGTAAATTCCTGGAAACATACAAGCTCTCAAGATTGAACCAGAAAGAGATAGAATCCTTGAACAGACCCGTAATGAGTTCTGCAATTGAATCAGTAATAAAATGCCTACAACCCAAAAAAGCCCAGGACTAGGTGAATTCACAGCCAAATTCTACCAGATGTATAAAGAAGAGTGGGAACCATTACTACTGAAACCATTTCAAAAAACTGAGGAGGAAGGATTCCTTCCTAACTCATTTTAGGAGGCCAGCATCATCCCATACCAAAACCTGGTGGAGACACAACAAAAAAAAGAAAACTTAAGGCCAGCATCTGTGAAGAACATACATGTAGAAATACTTAACAAAATATTAACAAACTAAATCCAGCAGCATATAAAAAAGCTAATCCACCATGATCAAGTAGGTTTTATCCATGGGAAGCAAGGTTGATTTAGCATATGCAAATCAATAAATGTGATTCACCACATAAACAAAACTGAAAACAAAAATCACACACACACACACAAACACACACACACACACACACACACACACACACACACACACACACACCCAGCTCTCAAAGGAAATGCCAACTGTAGGGAAGACAGAAAGAACTGGTATACCATTTTTCAAATGCTGAAAGAAAAATAAAAACCTGTGATGTTAGACTCCTATACCCTACAAAAATATTCTTCAGAAATGAAGAAATTATCAGATAATGGGAAACTAAGAAAATTGTTATTCAGCCAATCTACCTAAAAATAATGGCCAAAAAAGTTTTTACATGCAAAAAAATAATGAAAGAAGGAATTTTGAAAGAAATGAAGGAAAAAAAATCAGAGTAAGCAAAAAATTTTCTGAATTTTGTTTGATAAAGTAAAAATTTCAATGCTGTGTGATGTGGTTCTAAATGTGTGTAGAAGAAATACTAAGATGCTTATTTTATAAATAGTGAGGGTAAAGAAATGTAATGGGTGGTAAGATTTCTACACTTCACTTGAACTAATAAAATGTATCCTATAAGTTATGTATATGTAATGTAGTATCAGTAAAAGAAAACTATACAAACAGATACACTCAAAAACACTAGGTGAATCCAAATGAAATTATATAAAATTTAGACACAATCTGTAGAAAGGGAGGAGAAATAAAATGGAAACAAAAATAGAGTGCAAATAGAAAACAAACAATAAAATGTCAGACTTAAGTTACAGCATATCAATAATTACAGTAATGTAAATGGACAAAATATTCCAGTATTCTGAATGGATTGAAAAAGATAATCCAACAATGCGTTATCTACAAAAAAAATTGCTTTTAGTATCAAATGCCAAAGAGGTAGGTTGGTAAAAGTATGAGAAAAGCCAGGCATGGTGGCTCACACCTGTAATCCCAGCATGCTGGGAGGCTGAGGTGGGAGGATCTCTTGAGCTCAGGAGTTCCAGACCAGTCTCGGCAACATAAGGTGACCTCACCTCTACAAAAAGAATTAAAAATTAGCTGGGTGTGGTGATACATGCCTGTAGTCCCAGCTACTTTGAAGGCTGAGGTGGGAAGATCACTTGAGCAGAGGAGGTCAAGCTGCAGTGAGCTGAGATTGCACCACTGCACTCCAGCCTGGGCAACAGAGCAAGACTCTGTCTCCAAAAAACAAATGAAAAAAATATATGCAAATATTAATTTAAAAAACCCATAGGTACCTATATTAATCTCACTTAAAGTAGACTTCAAAAGACTTCAAGCCTCAGAAATCTAGGCACTACTGTGAAGGACTTTTACAGGTGTAATTAAAGTTTCAAGCCAGGCGTGGTGGCTCATGCCTGTAATCCCAGCACTTTGGGAGGCCAAGGCAGATGGATCTCCTGAGGTCAGGAGTTCGAGACCAGCCTGGCCAACATGGAGAAACCCTGTCTCTACTAAAAATACAAAAATTAGCCCCTTGTGGTGTCAGGCGCCTGCAATACCAGCTACTCGGGAGGCTGAGGCAGGATAATTGCTTGAACCCAGGAGGCGGAGGCTGCAGTGAGCCGAGATTGTGCCACTGCACTCCAGCCTGTGTGACAGAGCGAGACTCCATCTTAAAAAATAAAATAAAATAATTAAAATCCCAATTCAATTGATCATAAGATTTTCTAGGTAGATATGACCAAACTAGACAAGCCCTTTAAAAGCCATTTTCTCTGGCTTAGCAGCAGAAGAATAAGTTGAAAAGATGCAAAGCGTAAGGATTCAACAGTTGTTGTGGCTTTGATGATGGAGTGGGGGGCATAGGCAAGGAAGGGAGAGATGCATGTGGGAGTTGAGTGACATACAGCCAACAGGTAGCAAGGAAACAGGGAGCTCAGTCTCACAACCTCAGAGAAATGGATTCTGCCTACAATCTTAATGAGCACAAATGTAGATTCTCTCACTAAGCCTTTAAATAGAATCCAGCCTGGTGACCACCTTGATTTTGGCCATGTAAAATCTTCAATGGAGAACTCAACTGGGCTTACCTGGATTTGTGACCTAGAGAACTTTGAGAATAAATGGGTGTTGTCCCAATCCCTTAAGTTTGTAGTAATTTTTTACACAGTAATAGAAAAATAATGCAGATTTTTGACATAAATTTAATATGGAAATCTTCCCACAATTGGAATCTCTGAGTCACTTCTGTAGGCATCTAAACAAGACTTTAAACAGAGCTGAGGAATTCATAGAAAATAACAAAGACAACATAAGAAGAAAACTGTGGACCAATATAACTTATGAAATTCATGAAAAATTCCAGAAGTATATTAGCAAGTAAAATTCAACAAGAGAATAACATACCACAACTTGAGTTGTTTCTTGTGCAGTAAGCACTTCATCATTATAAAGTGTACTTCTTTATGTATTTTATTGTTATTATGCTTTAAACTGTACTTTTTTTTTCTTTTAAGGTCATGACCCTTGCTTTATTCTTACTTGCACTTCCTTGGTAGCTCCTTATCTATGCATTTGTTTTTTAACATTTCTGAATTAATAGTTGACCTTCAGCATATATTTGTTGAATGCCTACTATGTACTAGGTGAAGGTCCAGGCAGTACGTTTAATCCATTCAGCAGACATGTTTTGCCTTAATCTGTTATGGTATGACTTTTTAACATAATAATGCTCACTTAGTTTTAATTTTTAAAAAATATTTTATGGTCTGTGATTTCTTTTTATTTTATTATTTGTTTTTTGGTGTGTCTGTGTGTGAATGTATATTTTGCTTTTCATAATCCTGATGGTTTATAGTCCCTTTTTTCTAGTTTTTCCTTTATAGCTTTGTGTATTTAAACCTCTATTTCTTATGACCTGTTAAAAAGTAACTTTCAACTCTCTATTGAAATGTGAAAAAATATTTCTCCAAGCTTTTTGCCACCTGTTTGTTATATTATTCTTAGTTCTTCCAGTAGTTAAATTTATACTTTTAAATAATATATTTATCCTTTTGTTAATTGATTTATTGGTTTTCAAACAGTGCCTATAGATACCCTACAACACACAAAAGATATAAAATCAGCTTACTTATACCAACTGATTCCACCCTTGCCATTTCATAGTCAGCCTCTCTCTCTCTCACACACACACCCCCACCCCCTAATCTTTTTATTTATTTTAATTTTTTATTTTTATGGATTTAGAGGTACAGGTGCAGTTGTGTCACATGGATATATTGCATAGTGGTGAAGTCTGGTTTTTAGTGTACCCATCACCCAAATCATGCAGATTGTACTCAATAGAGTATTTCATCCCTCATTCCCCTCCCCCACCCTCCCACCTTTTGTAGTCTCCAATGTCTGTTGTTTACAGAGTGATCTTTTTAAAGTTTAAAGCAGATCCTTTCATTCCCCTGCTTAAACTTGTTCAGTGACTTCTCATCTTTGGCCTAAGGTCCTAAATGTTTTGCCAATCATCTCTCCAACCTCATCTCCCAACACTACCTAACTAGCACACTGAGTTCCACCCACAATGGCCTACTGACCTTTCTATTCCTTGAACTTGCTAAGGTGTTATTCCAAAAAACAATACAGAAAAAAAAGGACATACATGGGATGTAAATCCTCTCAGAGACTTTGGATTTGCAATTTCTTGTTTGAAATGCCTTTTCCCTCTGGCTTTTCAAATGCCTGCACCCTTCTCACCTTACAGGTCATCTCTTCAGAGAGGTCTTCCCTGACCATCTTCTATGAGAACACAAAACTCCTCTTTACCCCAAAAAATTATTTTCTATCATATTATATTTCTTTGCTTCATAATATTTCTCAAGGTATATAACTATCTTTTAAAAATTTATTTAATATCCAACTACCCAACTAACATAAAGTTCCATGAAGAAAGGGGCTTCTCTTTTTTAAAATTGTCTGCTATACACTGGATCCATGTACCAGTAGTTTGGTACATAACTGGTGTTCAGTGAATATTTTTGGAAAAGGGACAAATGAATACATTAAAATTAAATAAATGAAAGAATTGTTAACTGGTAATAGAAGAAGAGAGAAAAGATGACAACTGGACAGGTATTTGACATCAAAAATGTTCTTTTTACATGTAAATTGACCCCTTTATCATTATATAATGACTTTCTTTTTACAGTTTTTGTGGTTTTTGACTTAAAGTCTATCTTGTATGATGTAAGTATAGCTACTCCTGCTCTTTTTTGGTTTCCATTTGCGTTTAATATTTTTTCATCTCTTCATTTCAGAGTTCATTTTTAAAGATAAAACTAAACACTAAAAATGAGTAGAGTATTATTATTATTATTAATAGTTACCATTTATTGAATGCTAGCAATAAACCAGCCATTATATTTGGCTGTTTCCATACATGGTCTACTCTTACAATATCTGAGACAGTTGTTATTATGCTTATTTTATAGAAGAGGAAACTGAGACTCAGAGAATTAAGGTAACCTATGTGTCCATGACTGGATGAATGGATAAAGAAAATGTGTTATACATACAAATTGGAATTGTATTCAGACATAAAAAATAAAATCTGTCATTTGCAGCAACTGCATAGAACTGGAGGTCATTATCCTAAGTGAAATAAGCCAGGCACGGCAAGGCAAATATCGCATGTTCTCACTCACATGTGGGAGATAAAAAAGTGGATCTCATGGAGGTAGAGAGTAGCATGATGGTTACTAGAGGCTGGGGAGGGTAGGAGGTTAGGTTGGGGGAAATCAAAAAGTCAGTTAAGGGGTACAAAAATGCAGTTAGATAGAAAGAATAAGTTCTAGTACTCAATAACACCACAGGGAAATTATAGTTAACAATTATTCATTGTATATTTTAAAATAGTTAGAAGATGACAATGGTAATATTTCCAAGACAAAAAAGAATTGTTTGAGGTGTTGGATATCTCAATTATCCTGATTTGATCATTACACATTGAATACATGTATGAAAATGCCACATATACCACCCAAATATATACAACAATAATATATCAATAAAAATATAAAAAATAAATAAAATGGAGACTAAAGGCATTTAAAAATTAACAAACGTGAGTTGTTCTTTTAAGGATAAATAAAATTGACAAACCTTTAGCTAGATTAATTAGGAAAAAGATAGGAATTAAATTAAATAAGGAATGAAATATGAGAAATTATAACATATACCGCAGAAATACAAAGAATCATGAAACTACTATGAACAATTATATACAAACAAAATGGATAATCTAAAAGAAACAGATAAATTCCTAGAAATGTACAACCTATCAGCAATGAATCATGAAGAAATAAAAAATCTAAACAAAATAATGAGTAAGGACATTGAATCAATAACAAAAATAATCTCTCATCAGAGAAAAACCCATGGATTGATAGCATCTTGGCTGAATTCTACCAAACATTTAAAGGGGAACTAACATCAATCCTTCAAAACTTTTCCAGAAAATTGAACATAAATGAATATTTCCAAACTATTTTTTTAGGCCAGCACCATCCTGATGCCAAAGCCAGACAAGGACATTACAAGAAAAGAAAACTAAGGGCTAATATCTCTGAGGAACATACATGCAAATATACTCAATAGAATACAAGCAAACCAAATTTAACATCGTGTTAAAAGAACAATTTACCATGATTAAGTGGAATTTTTCTTTGAGATACAAATTAGTTTAACATGTGTGAATCAATAATTGTGATACACCACATTAACAGAATAAAGGCTAAAAACTATACTGTCATCTCAATAAAGAGAAAGCATTTGATAAAATTCAACAACATTTATTATAAAAACCCTCAACAAAATACATAAGAAAGAAATGTACTACACCATAGTAAATACCATACACAAGAAGTTCACAGCTAACATATACCCAATGGTGAAAAGTTGAAAGCTTTTCCTCTGAGATTGGGAACATGACAAGGATGCCCTCCCTCACCACTTGTATTCAACATAGTACTGGATGTCCTACCCAGAACAATTAGGAAAGAGAGACGTAAAAGGCATCCAAATTGGAAAGGAGGTAGTCAAATCATTCTGTTTGCAGATAGCATGATTGCATATATAGCAAACACTGAAGACCTCACCAAAAAACCCATAGGAAATAAAATTAACACCTCGTAAAGATATCAGTACTCGCATGTTGATTGCGGCATTATTTACAACAGCCAAATTATGGAAACATCCTAAGTTTGACAAATGTGATGCACCACACTAACAGAATAAAGGATAAAAACTATATGGTTATCTCAATATGTAAAGAGAAAGCATTTGACAAAATTCAGCAATTTTTTTATTATAAAAATTCTCAACAAAATACATGTAAGAGAAATGTACCACTGATGGATAAACAGATAAAGAAACTGTTATATATATATGTGTATATACACATACATAATTAAATATGACTGGACCTTAAGAAAGAAAATCTTGTCATTTGCAACAACATGGATGAATATGGAGAACACTATGTTGTGTGAAATAAGCCAGACATAGAAAGAAAAATACTGCATGATCTCTCTTGTATGTGGAATCTAAAAGAAAAGAAAAGAAAAAGTCAAATACATAGAAACTGAGTATAAAATGGTGGTTACCAAAGACAGAGAGAAGTTAGGATGTAGAGATGTAGTTCATAGGGTACAAAGTTTCAGTCATGTAGGATGAATGTCTAGAGTTGTAAAGAACAGCTTGAGTACTATACTTAATAATATTGTATACTGGAAATTTGCTAAGACAGTAGATTTTGGGTATTCTTAGCACACACGCAAGCACACACACAAGAAAGATAACTATGTGAAATAAGAGATATATTAATTGGTGTGACTAATTCTAATTTCACTATGCATATGCATATTAAAATGTCCTATTGTATATCTCATATATAATCAAGATATATTTTTTTAAAAAAGAAATGAACTCTGAGTAGGACAATTTAGGAATACCCAATCATCACGTTAGAATTTTAGGGCCTCTAAGGGCCATCAGACTAACCCCCTAACTTATAAATGAAGAATCTAAGGTCAAGAAAGGGGAAAGAAATCATCCATATTCACACCACCAGTTGAAGCAGAGGAAATTCCAAACAACCTCTGTTTATTTCTCTTTCTACTACAGCAACTTGTCCCTCAAGGGGAATAAAAAATCACATGAGATATAATAGCCTTTGGCCTAAAGGACACAGTTTAATCTCACTTCTGAATGTCAACATGAGATTTCCACATAGATGTTGAGAAGATTCCTTATCAAGTTACATAACATAAGAAACAGGTTCTAGTTGACAATATAAATGGACCTGACTATCTAAGATTTTTATTTCTAGCTGATTTCTTGAGGGAATTTTTGGAGTGAATTTATAAAGTAATTATGAAACCTCCCTAAGAGGGGAAGACTACATTTCTAGCTTTGCTTTATCTCATTTTTAAATAAAATTATCTTCAAATGTACTCTAATCATGGAAAAGCATTTGAAATGGAGTCAATTTAACTGTTACTTTATACATAATTCTAACAAGTTTGTTTATGTAGTGTCTAAAGATTATTAGAAGCAGCCAACATGATAGAATTAAGAAAGACAATCAAACATCAAAGAAGGATACTGAACGAATACTGCATATTTAACGAGACATTGCAGTCTGAGACCATAAGCATATTGTCAATACACTTTCTTTAATCCTAACATATCCTGCCAGGGAGGCTGTCTAGAGAACAGTGATAACCCCTAAATAGTCATTACAAAATTCATGTTTTATTTCACCTCTTATAAGTGGGTGAATCGTATAAGTGAGTCGCAATAGGACTTTCAGGCATTTGAGTTTTGTAAGGCTAACCAAGTCAAATTTTAAGATTATTAGCCATTTTTTAAAATTTTTTTATTTTTTATTATTATTATACTTTAAGTTTTAGGGTACATGAGCATAACGTGCAGGTTTGTTACATATGTATACTTGTGCCATGTTGCTGTGCTGCACCCATCAACTCGTCAGCACCCATCAACTCGTCATTTACATCAGGTATAACTCCCAATGCAATCCCTCTCCCCTCCCCCCTCCCCATGATAGGCCCCAGTGTGTGATGTTCCCCTTCCCAAGTCCAAGTGATCTCATTGTTCAGTTCCCACCTATGAGTGAGAACATGCAGTGTTTGGTTTTCTGTTCTTGTGATAGTTTGCTAAGAATGATGGTTTCCAGCTGCATCCATTGGACCCATACTTCTTTTTTGGCCTTTTTTAATCATCACAAATTTTATATATTTATGGGATCCAATGTGACATTTTAATAGATTTATAAATTGTGAAATAATTCAGTCAAGTTAATTAACATATCTATCACCTCACATACTTTTTGTTTTGAGAACATTTAAAATCTACTCTTCTAGCAATTTTCAAGTATATAAAACATTATTATAAACTATGGTCTCCATATTGTACAATAGACATGCTAAATTCATTCCTTGTGTCTTACTGAAAATTTGTGACATTTGACCAACATGTCCTCAATTCCTCCTCCCTCTTCAGCCTCTGGAAACCATCATTCCACACTCTAATTTCATGAGATCAAATTTTTAGATCTCTTATATAAGTCAGATCATGCAGCATTTGTCTTTCTATGCCTGGCTTATTTTACTCCAGGTTTATACTCATCCCTGCAGTTGACAGGGTTTCCTTCTTTCTGAAAGCAGAATTGGATATCATTATGTATATATGCCATATTTTCTTTATCATTTCATCTACTGAAAAACACCTAGATTGATTCCACATCTTGGCTATTGTGAATAATGTTGAAATGAACATGGGAGTGCAGACATCTCTTCAACATACTGATTTTACTTCCTTTGGGTATATATTCAGAAGTGGGATTGTTGGATCATATAGTAGTTCTATTTATAATTTTTTGAGAAACCGCTATACTTTTTCTGGTAATTACTGTACTAATATACATTTCTACCAAGAGTTCACAAGGGTTCCCTTTTTTGCTACTTCCTTAAGAACACTTTTTATCTTTCATCTTATCAATAGTAGTCATCCTAACAGGTTGGAGATGATAATTCATTGACTTTCATTGGCATTTCTCTGACGAGTAATCATGTTTATGATTTTTTTATATAGCTGTTGGTCAATTGTATGTCTTCTCGGAGATATGGTTATTCAGTTCTGCTGCTCATTTTTAAATAGAGTTATTTGTTTTCTTGCTATTGAGTTGTTTGAATTTCTTACACGTTTTGTGTAATAGCCCCTTGCCAGATATGTGGTTCACAAATATTTTCTCTCATTCCCCAACTTGTCCCTTCACTTTGTTGATTATTTTCTCTGCTGTTCATGAACATTTTAGTTTGATGCACTCCCATATTTCTGTTTTTACTTTTGTTATCTACGCTTTTAGGTTAAATTTTAAAAGTATACCCAAAACCAATGTCAAAAAGTTTTTCTCCTATTTTTTTTTTTTTTCTGAGTAGTTTTACAGATTCAGGTCTTACATCTGAGTCTTTTGTCTATTTTGAGTTTATTTTTTATATAGAGTGAGATAGGGTTTGATTTCATTCTTCCACATGTGGATATCCAGTTTTCCCAACACTGTTTATTGAAGAAACTATCCTTTCTCCATTGTATGTTCTTGGCATCCTTATCAAAGATCAGTTGACCATAAATGTATGGATTTATTTCTGAAATCTCAAATCTGTTCCATTGGTCCATGTATCTGTTATTTCAATAGATTTTGAGATCAGATAGTGTGACGCCTCCTGTTTTGTTCTTTCTGTTGAAGATTGCTTTGGCTAAACAGGGTCTTTTGTGGTTCCATATGAATTTTAGAATTATTTTTCTATTTATGTAAAAATGGCACTGAAATTTTGACAGGGATCGCATTGAATCTGTAGGTTACTTTGTGTAGTATGAACAATTAAAAATATTAATTCTTCCAATCCATGAACATGAGATATCTTTTCATTCATTTGTGTCTTTAGTTTCTTTCATTAATGTTTTATAGTTTTCAGTGTACAGATCTCCAGATCTCTTTGGTTAAGTTTACTTCTAAGTATTGTAACTTTTGATGCTTTGTAAGTAGAATTACAAATTTTTTGTATACTTCATTATTAGCGTATAGAAATGCTACTGATTTTTGTATGCTGATTTTGTGTGATTTTATTTATTCTGACAGT
The DNA here is from genome assembly GCF_024542745.1 of Macaca thibetana thibetana. Taxonomy (NCBI): domain Eukaryota; kingdom Metazoa; phylum Chordata; class Mammalia; order Primates; family Cercopithecidae; genus Macaca; species Macaca thibetana. Next base: position 55,176,296 of record NC_065598.1, read on the forward strand.
TTTTTGGTGGAGTCTATGGAATTTTCCATATATAAGATAATTTCATCCACAATCAGAGACAACTAAATTTCTTCCTCTCTGATTTGGTTGCCTATCATTTTTTACTTGCCTGATTGCTCTGGCTAGGACTTCCAGTACTATGTTGAGTAGAAATTTTAAGAGTGAGAATCTTTGTTATTTTCCTGATCTTAGAGGAAAAGTTCTCAACGTTTCACTGTTCAGTATAATGTGAGCTGTGAGCTTGTTATCTATGGCCTCGATTTAATTGAGATATGTTCCTTCTAAATCTATTTTGTTGAGAATTTCTAATCATGAAATAATGTTGGATATTGTCAAATGCTTTTTCTGTATCTATTGAGATAATCATACAGCTTTGTCTTTTGTTCTGTTAATGCAGTGTATCACGTTTATTAATTTGCATTTGTTGAACCATACTTGCATCCTAAGGATAAATCCCACTTGATCATGGTGGATGATTCTTTCCATGTGTTGCTGAATTCAGTTATTGGCTAGTATTTTGTTGAAGAATTTATCATCTATATTCATTAAGGGTATTAGCCAGTAATTTTCTTTTCTTTTAGTGTCCTTTTATGGCTTTGGTATCAGGATAGCACTGGCCTTATAAAAAGAATTTAGAAATATTCCTTTCTCTTCAGTTTTCTGAAAAATTTTTGAAGGATTGGTATTAGTTCTCCTTTAAATGTTTGGTAGAATTCAGCCATGAAACTCTCAGGTCCCGGGCTTTTCTTTGGTGAGAGATTTTTGATTATTGATTCAATCTTCTTACTCATATTGATCTGTGCATATTCCTATTTCTTCATGATTCAGTGTGGGTAAGTTGTATGTTTCTAGGAATGTAACCATTTCTTCCAGATTATTCAGTTTTTTGGCATATAATTGTTCATAGTAATCTCTTATAATCCTTTATGTTTTTATTACCACTTATAATGTCTCCTTTCTCATTTCTGAATGTATTCATTTGAGTCTTCTCTCTTTTTTTATTAGCCCAGCTAAAGGTTTGTCCATTTTATTTAGCTTCTATCGAATTCTTAGTTTCACTGATCTTTTCTATTGTTTTTTTTCTAGTCTCTATTTCATTTATTTCTTCTTTGATCTTTCTTATTTCCTTTTAATCTACTAACTTTTGACTCTGTTCTTCTTTTTCTAGTTATTTAAGATATAACATTAGATATTCCTTATTTTTTAATGCAGGCACCTATTGTAAATCCGTTTTAAAACTGCTTTTGCTCCATCCTATAAGTTTTGGCATGTTGTGTTCTATTTTTGTTTGTTTTGAGATTTTTTTTTGCTACCCCCTTTGATTTCTTCTTTTTCTATGGGTTATTTAGGTGCATGTTGTTTAATTTACAAATATTTGTGAATTTTCCAAATTTCCTCTTATTAAGTTGTCATTTCAACCAATTGTGGTGAGAAGAGATTCTTGGTATGATTTAAGTCTTCTTCAATTTGTTAATGCTATTTTGTGTCATAACATATACTCTATCCTATGTGCTATTGAGAAGAAAGTGTATTCTGCTGCTATTGGATGGAATATTTATATGCGTCTGTTTGGTCCATTTAGTCTAAAGTATAGTAGTTCAAGTTCAATGTTTCCTTATTGATTTTCTGTCTGGATGATCAGATTGTTGAAAGTGAAGTACTGAAGTCCTCTACTACTTGTACTGCTGCATATCCCTCCCTTCAGATCTATTAATATTGGCTTTATTTATTTAGGTATGCTAATGTTGGGTGCATATATATTTACATTTGTTATATACTGGGTTCACAGTTGGATCTGCAATTGGTGAGCCTATTACTGGGGATCTAGCAGACATGGATATTATCTGGTCCCTGGGTGGACTGGAGTGTCTTTATGATCTTTGTTCAGAGAACTGTTGGTCAAATGATAGTCCACTCAGCCACAAGCAGTGGGCCTGTTGCTATGTGTGTGGGTGAGTGTGGCTTCTTCCAAGTCCCTGGGATTCTCTCACTGGATTACTGAGTGGGTTCCTGGAAAGGCATTACTGCCCTACTTCATGGCTAAGAGGATCTGGAACTGAGTTGCAAGACTACTTTTGGGTCCACAGCTGAAGCCAAGTTCTTCAGACCTGTCTTTAGGGTCATGGACAGGTGTGTCTCTTTATGTGTTCCTAGGTGAGCAATCTTGCTCTCCAACCACAGTTAAGAGGTCTGGAACCATATTACAGAGCCAATTAAAGATCCACAGTGTTGCTCATGTCAGAGGGCCAGTATGCAGGGTAACTGATGGGTATGTCCCCATTGGTGTCCCTGTGTGGGCAAGTCTTCTCTCAAGCCACAATTGAGAGTGGCTGGGACTCAGATTCAGGATAATTTCAGTATTTACTATGAGACCAACATCAGCAAGCCTGCCTCATAGACTCAGACTGATGTGTCTCCTGGCTAGTCTCTGGATAAGCAGAATTGTTCTGAGACTGCAAATGAGAGGGCTGAGAATAATATTCAGCGGTGTTTCAGGATCTGCTATGGGGCTGGGATCAGCAAGCCTGTCTCAGTGACACAGATAGGTAAGTCTCCCAGCAATGTTTTATGCAGGTAAGAGGTAGAGGAGCTGGAGCCTAGATTTGGGGCCTTTTCAGGATCTGCTGTGGTACCAAGGTTAGCAAGTCTATTCCAAGAATACAGATGAATGTGTTTCCCTTTGGGTCTTTGTGTAAGCAAAACTCATCTCAGATCACAGCTCAGAGGGGCTAGAACTGCATTAGAGGGTAGTTTTAGGGTAAATAGCCAAAACAACAGTTTAGTGGGCCTGTCTCCTGAGATACTAGTGTATGTGTGTGACATATCCAAGGCACACTGGCAAATGTTTTTGATAGCAATACCAAGATCATACTGGTCCATAGCCAAGACTACAGGAGCACAAGGCCCCTTATGGGTCTGGCTGCATGACCACAATCAGTACGTCTGCCACCTGGGTGCAGGTTTACCTTCTCAAAATAACCGTTCTCATTCATGCTACTCATTTTTCAAGTACTCATAGAACATTCACAGAGATAAACCGTATCTTGGCCTTAAGCAAATTTCAACAAATTTAACATAATTTAAATAATAAAGTGTGTTGTCTGACCATAATAGAATCAAACTAGAAGTCAATAACAGAAAACTAAGAAGAAAATATCCAACCACTTTGACATTAAACAACACACTTTAAAATAATCCATTGATCAAAAAAAGTATCAAGAAAAAAATACAGCATAGCAAATTTTGCAGGATGCTGCCAAAGTAGTACCAGTAGGAAAATGTATAGCTTTAAATGTTTATAATATTATAAAAGATTCCAAATCAGTAATATGGGCTTCTAAGAGTCTAGGGAAATAAAAAAAAGCCAAAAGCAAGAAGAAAGAGGAGCATAATAAAGACAGGATCATAAACCAAAAGAAGTCAAATTGTCCCTGTTTGCAGATGACATGATTGTATATTTAGAAAACCCCATCATCTCAGCCCCAAAACTCCTTAAGCTGTAAGCAACTTCAGCAAAGTCTCAGGAAACAAAATTAATGTGCAAAAGTCACAAGCATTCTTATACACCAGTAACAGACAAAGAAAGAGTCAAATCATGAATGAAATACCATTCACGGTAGCTTCAAAGAGAATAAAATACCTAGGAATCCAACTTACAAGGGATGTCAAGGACCTCTTCAAGGAGAACTACAAACCACTGCTCAGTGAAATAAAAGAGGACACAAACAAATGGAAGAACATACCATGCTCATGGATAGGAAGAATCAATATCGTGAAAATGGCCATACTGCCCAAGGTTATTTATAGATTCAATGCCATCCCCATCAAGCTACCAATGGCTTTCTTCACAGAATTGGAAAAAAAACTGCTTTAAAGATCATATGGAACCAAAAAAGAGCCCGCATTGCCAAGACAATCCTAAGTCAAAAGAACAAAGCTGGAGGCATCTGGCTACCTGACTTCAAACTATACTACAAGGCTACAGTAACCAAAACAGCATGGTACTGCTACCAAAACAGAGATATAGACCAAGGAACAGAACAGAGACCTCAGAAATAATGCCCCACATCTACAGCCATCTGATCTTTGACAAACCTGACAAAAACAAGAAATGGGGAAAGGATTCCCTATTTAATAAATGGTGCTGGGAAAATTGGCTAGCCATAAGTAGAAAGCTGAAACTGGATCCTTTCCTTACTCCTTATACGTAAATTAATTCAAGATGGATTAGAGACTTAAATGTTAGAACTAAAGCCATAAAAACCCTAGAAGAAAACCTAGGTAATACCATTCAGGACATAGGCATGGGCAAGGACTTCATGTCTAAAACACCAAAAGCAATGGCAACAAAAACCAAAATTGACAAATGGGATCTCATTAAACTAAAGAGCTTCTGCACAGCAAAAGAAACCACCATCAAAGTGAACAGGCAACCTACAGAATGGGAGAAAATTTTTGCAATCTACTCATCTGACAAAGGGCTAATATCCAGAACCTATAAAGAACTCAATCAAATTTACAAGGAAAAAACAAACAACCCCATCAAAAAGTGGGCAAAGGATATGAACAGACAGTTCTCAAAAGAAGACATTCATACAGCCAACAGACACATGAAAAAATGCTCATCATCACTGGCCATCAGAGAAATGCAAATCAAAACCACAATGAGATACCATCTCACACCAGTTAGAATGGCAATCATTAAAATATCAGGAAACAACATGTGCTGGAGAGGGTGTGGAGAAATAGGAACACTTTTACACTGTTGGTGGGACTGTAAACTAGTTCAACCATTGTGGAAAACAGTGTGGCGATTCTTCAAGGATCTAGAACTAGAAATACCATTTGACCCAATCATCCCATTACTGGGTATATACCCAAAGGATTATAAGTCATGTTGCTATAGAGACACATGCACATGTATGTTTATTGCAGCACTATTCACAATAGCAAAGACTTGGAATCAACCCAAATGTCCATCAGTGACAGACTGGATTAAGAAAATGTGGCACATATACACCATGGAAGACTATGCAGCCATAAAAAATGATGAGTTTCTGTCCTTCATAGGGACATGGATGCAGCTGGAAACCATCATTCTCATCAAACTATCACAAGAACAGAAAACCAAACACCACATGTTCTCACTCACAGGTGGGAATTGAACAATGAGATCACTTGAACACAGGAAGGGGAGCATCACACACTGGATCCTATTGTGGGGAGGGGGTAGGGAAGAGGGATAGCATTAGGAGATATACCTAATGTAAATGATGAGTTAATGGGTGCAGCACACCAACATGGCACATGTATACGTATGTAACAAACCTGCACGTTTTGCACATGTACCCTAGAACTTAAAGTATTAATAAAAAAAAAAAAAAGAAAGAAAGTAAAAAAAAAATTAGTGGGATAGAAAAGAGAAAAAAATAGAGAATAGCAATGAAGCCAAAAACATATTTTCATTAAAATGATCAATAAAAGGGATAAACCTTTAGTCAGACTGATGAGAGAGAGGAAGAATATCAGTATCAGGAATGAAGTAGGGAATATCACGACAGATCCTACAGATGTAAAAATGACAAGAGAATACCACAAACACCATTATTCTCACACATTCAACAAAATAGAAGAAATGGACCAATTCCTGAGAATCCGCAAATGAACAAAAATCAGTCCAGATGAAACTGACAAACTGAACAGTGCTAATATCACTAAAGAACCAAATTTGTAACTCAAAATTTCATGAAAATGAAATCTCTGTGCTCAGATGTTCTTAGTGGATAATTCTATTAAATACTTAAAGAAAATTATATCAATTTTATACCATCTCTTCCCAAAATCATAAAAGGAGGGAGCACTATTCAACTCATTTTATGAGGCTAGTACTGACCATCCTATCACAGGGATAATCCCAGGATTAGTAACAATATGCACTCCTCTATTGATGTGGTTTGGCTGTGTCCCCACCCAAATCTCATTTTGAATTGTAGCTCCCATAATCCCCATGTGCCATGGGAGAGACCCATGGGAGGTAATTGAATCACGGAGATGATGGTTTTTATAAGGGGCTTTTCCCCCTTTGTTCAGCTCTCATTCTCTCTCCTGCTTCCCTGTGAAGAGGTGCTTTCCACCATGATTGTAAGTTTCCTGAGGCCTCCCCAGCCATGCCGAACTGTAAGTCAAGTAAACCGCTTTTCTTTATAAATTACCCAGTCTCGAGTATGTCCTTATAGCAGCAGGAGAATGAACGAATACATCTATCTTTTGTCCAAATTGGCTATTTCAGGCAGAACTAGACTATCCCATTTCAGATTATGTATATTGACCTTCCAGGTTTGAAGTTGCCCAGCAACTGTTGACTGAGAGTCTGGTCAATGCATCTTGGATGAGTTTAGGGAAATTCAGCTCACACTAAATGGCATGCACCTTGTTAATCTAGTCATACCATTTTAAAATTCTTTACTCTCCTATGTCTAGAACTCCCATTAAACATTGTGTTGGACATTATGAAATATGGGGAACATGTGTGGGAAGTGCTCTGCTCTGAGAGGCTCTCTAGCCTAAATATTTCTTATTCAGCCTTGGTTGAAGGTAACTGAGGTGTAAACACAAACAATTTGATCCATACAGTTGCCTGTGCTCAGCTGAAATCTAAATCACCATTGTGGCTCCCAAAGTGTCAGGGGGCAGTGAAGGCTGAAGGCTGGCACAATAATTATTAATTTTTCCAAAGATAATGCACCTTAGGTGATTTATGCAGCCAATTCAAAATTTTGTGGAGGGAAACTTTGAGCTGGATATTTGATTTATGCATGGAAAGAAACTGGCCTTGGCACCGAAAAGATCCTATACTTGATGTCTGGTAAGGGAAAGAACCATAAGAGCAGTCAGGGCAATTGCTGAATTGCATCCCAAAAGTTGGTGCATCACCATCTTTGAGATTGCTCTAGCTCTTTGGACTTTGGTATTTAAAGTAGGTTTTTTGGTGCTTGTATATCTAATCCCTATGGAAATACAACTTGACTAGTCTCTCTGGCCCTCAAAACTTTTACTGCTTCTTTACAGTTTCTGTTCTAGTTATGGTTCTGATCCAAATAAATAAAACTCTACCCTCAAACGTATACCTTAAGTGATTTCAAATATATATGCTCACAGACATGACATTTAATTATTTTCTTTCTCCTATATGATTAAAATAGCATTAAATTATATTAAATGTGTTCTGTTTATTACATATTATACATTATTTAATTATACATACATGTTACTTCATTTTGTGCACAAAATCCTGTATATTGTGCTTGTTTGCAACTTAATAGATACCCAGAGTTATTTTGACTATATAAGATTTCATACTGCTTACTGACTTCTGAAACTACTAATCTACATAAAATGTAACTCATCAGAAACACAGGGGTCAAATGGCATCACCATGTTTGTAACTGGAGGATCACAGCTGGAAATATCAGTTAAGTTTAATGAACCTTGAAAACTAATTGTGCACAGACATCCTCCACAATAGCTGATCTCACTAGCTGAAGAACAATTATAAGGTAAATTGCCAAGGATAACCATGACGTAGAGTCTGAAAGCTACTCCTGAACATTCTTTCCCCTTATTTTTTGATAAAAGACACTCAAGCTTTGGCAAGCCATATGCCACTATGAAAGAAGTCACAAAGAATTCAAGCTTTGAGCTTTGGGAGGACTCTGTGGCACAGGGCTCTACTTATTGTAACAGTCATAGAGGCAGTGGAGACAGATGCTATGGAACTAAGATCACCTTGAAAGTCTAGGTATGACTAGAAGATGGTGTGGAATTTCTAAGTATTAAAATTTCTAGCAACGCTCCAGTTTTCGTCCCAATGCCACACCTCCACTTCCACAGTTTCTGGTGCCTCAAATTCCAAAAACTTTTCTAATTGTCTTTGGAGTAAATGGGCTTCCATCTTTTTTTCTATGCCTCTCTGAAAACACTTAAATTTACCTTCTATTGCTCTGCTAAGTAAGCTACTAATCCTCTTTCCTCATTGTGGTTCAAGATTATACATCTAAATATATCCTTCTTTCCTTGATGTTAGAGTTTATGTTGCTAAGCCTCATTTTCCTTTCTGTTTAGGGGCAATTCCCAAGAGACAAATACATCTTTGCCATCTTAAATGACAAATCCACAAAGTTTTCCTTTGAGGAGAAGTGATTGAACTTGTCTAAGAAAGACTTCTAGGAGGTTTGCAAATACATGTGAGAGTTGTCTTAGTCAACAGTGCTGGGCTTGGCCACCAGCACAACTGCTGGAGGGTCACCCACTTATTAACGCTAAGAGTTTTAGACTTGATATATCAGATGTGGTGCAGAGGTGCATCTACTATGAAGCTAAGGAATCTTAAGCTTCAGCTTCTGTCAGTTGCACAGGCCCCTTTCAAGGTCCTGAGAGAGGCATTAGAAACATGCTAACATGATTTTATGCCCTTTTAAATTTGAAAGCTAAGGTATTTTGACAGCAATTGGTTAAGACTATTGTCTCTTTCCACTCTGACTTCTCCTCCATCATACTATCTCTTCTGCCAGATAGCACTGGAATGCTAGCAAGCATATTTGGGATCTGGCAAAGGGCAAGTTGAGTATTAAGTGGTTTGCAGTTGCTTCCATGTAGTTAATTTATTGCTAACTGTCCTGATATAGAAATGGCTTCCAGGAATCCTCTTATTTCCATTTGCGCCAATTCACTTGGTGTCTTGACATGAAGGTTTATGGCTTGAGAAATATGTAGGTAAAGGAGGAGAAACAAAGTTTGAAAGGAACTAAGAAAGATAGTAATCTGTGGAAAAACCTTCAAATCATAAGATATGTAAAATTATAATTTAAATTTGGTTCTCATCTATGCCTAAAAAAACAGAAGGACTTGCTTGAAAGGACTATACTAATAATGCAGCTTATTCAATTATGTGTGTACCACACATTTTCGTTTGCTTTTGATAGAAATTGGGTGAAAAGTAATTCATCAGAATCCTTGGGTTCACAGGGGACAGATTCCACATACATACGTGTGAATTTGCATTATTTCTGTATCCCAACTATTTATAACTAAAAAATAAATTTGACCAACCGAATATATTACAAAACCCTTGTTGTTTGAAGAAGTAATCAAAGAGTAGGCAGCTAACAAGCATAGGATAAAGATTAGAGATGGGTTAGGTAATAATAAATATGGTATTTTTTTTTAGATTTGGTAGCATTTAACAAGTTTCTCAATTTTAAAAAGTGTAAAATAATGTAATGTCATTTCTTATTCTAAATGAATATTTATTTTCCTACCTAATTTTATATTTGTAACCTTGTATTTTTTCTTAAAGAAAATCGTATAAGCTTCAGGCCCACAAAATCTGCCTTTTCAGTACTTGTTAATGAGTCATGATTGAATTGTGTATTCAGCAATTGAGCATTATTTTATTTATTTATTTATTTATTTATTTATTTTTTATTACTATTATACTTTAAGTTCTAGGGTACGTGTGCATAACATGCAGGTTTGTTACATATGTATACTTGTACCATGTTGCTGTGCTGCACCCATCAACTCGTCAGCACCCATCAACTCGTCATTTACATCAGGTATAACTCCCAATGCAATCCCTCTGCCGTCCCCCCTCCCCATGATAGGCCCCTGTGTGTGATGTTCCCCTGCCCGAGTCCAAGTGATCTCATTGTTCAGTTCCCACCTATGAGTGAGAACATGCAGTGTTTGGTTTTCTGTTCTTGTGATAGTTTGCTAAGAATGATGGTTTCCAGCTGCATCCATGTCCCTACAAAGGACACAAACTCATCCTTTTTGATGGCTGCATAGTATTCCATGGTGTATATGTGCCACATTTTCTTAATCCAGTCTGTCACTGATGGACATTTGGGTTGATTCCAAGTCTTTGCTATTGTGAATAGTGCCACAATAAACATACCTGTGCATGTGTCTTTATAGCAGCATGATTTATAATCCTTTCGGTATATCCCCAGTAACGGGATGGCTGGGTCATATGGTACATCTAGTTCTAGATCCTTGAGGAATCGCCATACTGTTTCCCATAATGGTTGAATTAGTTTACAATCCCACCAACAGTGTAAAAGTGTTCCTATTTCTCCACATCCTCTCCAGCACCTGTTGTTTCCTGACTTTTTAATGATCGCCATTCTAACTGGTGTGAGATGGTATCTCATTGTGGTTTTGATTTGCATTTCTCTGATGGCCAGTGATGATGAGCATTTTTTCATGTGTCTGTTGGCTGTATGAATGTCTTCTTTTGAGAACTGTCTGTTCATATCCTTTGCCCACTTTTTGATGGGGTTGTTTGTTTTTTTCTTGTAAATTTGTTTGAGTTCTTTGAAGGTTCTGGATATTAGCCCTTTGTCAGATGAGTAGATTGCAAAAATTTTCTCCCATTCTGTAGGTTGCCTGTTCACTCTGATGGTAGTTTCTTTTGCTGTGCAGAAGCTTTTTAGTTTAATTAGATCCCATTTGTCAATTTTGGCTTTTGCTGCCGTTGCTTTTGGTGTTTTGGACATGAAGTCATGGCCCATGCCTATGTCCTGAATGGTACTACCTAGGTTTTCCTCTAGGGTTTTTATGGTATTAGGTCTAACACTTAAGTGTCTAATCCATCTTGAATTAATTTACGTATAAGGAGTAAGGAAAGGATCGAGTTTCAGCTTTCTACTTATGGCTAGCCAATTTTCCCAGCACCATTTATTAAATAGGGAATCCTTTCCCCATTTCTTGTTTTTGTCAGGTTTGTCAAAGATCAGATGGCTGTAGATGTGTGGTATTATTTCTGAGGACTCTGTTCTGTTCCATTGGTCTATATCTCTGTTTTGGTACCAGTACCATGCTGTTTTGGTTACTGTAGCCTTGTAGTATAGTTTGAAGTCAGGTAGCGTGATGCCTCCAGCTTTGTTCTTTCAACTTAGGATTGTCTTGGCAATGCGGGCTCTTTTTTGGTTCCATATGAACTTTAAAGCAGTTTTTTCCAATTCTGTGAAGAAAGTCATTGGTAGCTTGATGGGGATGACATTGAATCTATAAATAACCTTGGGCAGTATGGCCATTTTCACGATATTGATTCTTCCTATCCATGAGCATGGTATGTTCTTCCATTTGTTTGTGTCCTCTTTTATTTCACTGAGCAGTGGTTTGTAGTTCTCCTTGAAGAGGTCCTTGACATCCCTTGTAAGTTGGATTCCTAGGTATTTTCTTCTCTCTGAAGCAATTGTGAATGGAAGTTCTTTCATGATTTGGCTCTCTGTCTGTCTGTTACTGGGGTATAAGAATGCTTGTGATTTTTGCACATTAATTTTGTATCCTGAGACTTTGCTGAAGTTGCTTATCAGCTTAAGGAGATTTTGGGCTGAGACAATGGGGTTTTCTAAATATACAATCATGTCATCTGCAAACAGGGACAATTTGACTTCTTCTTTTCCTAACTGAATACCCTTGATTTCTTTCTCTTGCCTGATTGCCCTAGGCAGAACTTCCAACACTATGTTGAATAGGAGTGGTGAGATAGGGCATCCCTGTCTTGTGCCAGTTTTCAAAGGGAATTTTTCCAGTTTTTGCCCATTCATCATGATATTGGCTGTGGGTTTGTCATAAATAGCTCTTATTATTTTGAGGTACATTCCATGAATACCGAATTTATTGAGCGTTTTTAGCATGAAGGGCTGTTGAATTTTGTCAAAAGCCTTTTCTGCATGTATTGAGATAATCATGTGGTTCTTGTCTTTGGTTCTGTTTATATGCTGGATTTTGTTTATTGATTTGCGAATGTTGAAGCAGCCTTGCATTCCAGGGATGAAGCCCACTTGATCATGGTGGATAAGGTTTTTGATGTGCTGCTGAATCCGGTTTGCCAGAATTTTATTGAGGATTTTTGCATCGATGTTCATCAGGGATATTGGTCTAAAATTCTCTTTTTTTGTTGTGTCTCTGCCAGGCTTTGGTATCAGGATGATGTTGGCCTCATAAAATGAGTTAGGGAGGATTCCCTCTTTTTCTATTGATTGGAATAGTTTCAGAAGGAATGGTACCAACTCCTCCTTGTACCTCTGGTAGAATTCAGCTGTGAATCCATCTGGTCCTGGACTTTTTTTGGTTGATAGGCTATTAATTATTGCCTCAATTTCAGAGCCTGCTATTGGTCTATTCAGGGATTCAACTTCTTCCTGGTTTAGTCTTGGCAGAGTGTAAGTGTCCAGGATATCATCCATTTCTTCTAGATTTTGTAGTTTATTTGCGTAGAGGTGTTTATAGTATTCTCTGATGGTAGTTTGTATTTCTGTGGGGTCGGTGGTGATATCCCCGTTATCATTTTTTATTGCGTCTATTTGATTCTTCTCTCTTTTCTTCTTTATTAGTCTTGCTAGCGGTCTGTCAATTTTGTTGATCTTTTCAAAAAACCAACTCCTGATTCATTGGTTTCTTGGGGGGGATTTTTGTGTCTCTATCTCCTTGAGTTCTGCTCTGATCTTAGTTATTTCTTGCCTTCTGCTAGCTTTTGAATGTGTTTGCTCTTGCTTCTCTAGTTCTTTTAATTGTGATGTGAGAGTGTCAATTTTAGATCTTTCCTGCTTTCTCTTGTAGGCATTTAGTGCTATAAATTTCCCTCTACACACTGCCTTAAATGTGTCCCAGAGATTCTGGTATGTTGTATCTTTGCTCTCATTGGTTTCAAAGAACATCTTTATTTCCGCCTTCATTTCGTTATGTACCCAGTAGTCATTCAGGAGCAAGTTGTTCAGTTTCCAAGTAGTTGAGCGGTTTTGATTGAGTTTCTTAGTCCTGAGTTCTCGTTTCATTGCACTGTGGTCTGAGAGACAGTTTGTTATAATTTTTGTTCTTGTACATTTGCTGAGGAGTGCTTTACTTCCAATTATGTGGTCAATTTTGGAATAAGTGCGATGTGGCACTGAGAAGAATGTATATTCTGTTGATTTGGGGTGGAGAGTTCTATAGATGTCTATTAGGTCTGCTTGCTGCAGAGAGATGAGTTCAATTCCTGGATATCCTTGTTAACTTTCTGTCTCGTTGATCTGTCTAATGTTGACAGTAGAGTGTTGAAGTCTCCCATTATTATTGTATGGGAGTCTAAGTCTCTTTGTAAGTCTCTAAGGACTTGCTTGATGAATCTGGGTGCTCCTGTATTGGGTGCATATATATTTAGGATAGTTAGCTCTTCCTGTTGAATTGATCCCTTTACCATTATGTAATGGCCTTCTTTGTCTCTTTTGACCTTTGATGGTTTAAAGTCTGTTTTATCAGAGACTAGTATTGCAACCCCTGCTATTTTTTGTTCTCCATTTGCTTGGTAGATCTTCCTCCATCCCTTTATTTTGAGCCTATGTATGTCTCTGCGTGTGAGATGGGTCTCCTGAATACTGCAGACTGATTTGTCTCGACTCTTTATCCAGTTTGGCAATCTGTGTCTTTTAATTGGACCATTTAGTCCATTTACATTTAAGGTTAATATTGTTATGTGTGAACTCGATCCTGCCATTATGATATTAACTGGTTATGTTGCTCGTTAGTTGATGCAATTTCTCCCTAGCCTCGATAGTCTTTAAATTTTGGCATGTTTTTGCAATGGCTGGTACCGGTTGTTCCTTTCCATGTTTAGTGCTTCCTTCAGGGTCTCTTGTAAGGCAGGCCTGGTGGTGACAAAATCTCTAAGCATTTGCTTATCTGTAAAGGATTTTATTTCTCCTTCACTTACAAAACTTAGTTTGGCTGGATATGAAATTCTGGGTTTATAATTCTTTTCTTTAAGAATGTTGAATATTGGCTCCCACTGTCTTCTGGCTTGTAGAGTTTCTGCCGAGAGATCTGCTGTTAGTCTGATGGGTTTCCCTTTGTGGGTAACCTGACCTTTCTCTCTGGCTGCCCTTAAGAGTTTTTCCTTCATTTCAACTTTGGTGAATCTGGCAATTATGTGTCTTGTAGTTGCTCTTCTCGAGGAGTATCTTTGTGGCGTTCTCTGTATTTCCTGGATTTGAATGTTGGCCTGCCCTACTAGGTTGGGGAAGTTCTCCTGGATGATATCCTGAAGAGTGTTTTCCAACTTCGTTCCATTTTCCCCCTCACTTTCAGGCACCCCAATCAGACGTAGATTTGGTCTTTTTACATAATCCCATACTTCTTGCAGGCTTTCTTTATTTCTTTTTCTTCCTTTTTCTTTAGGTTTCACTTCTCGCTTCATTTCATTCATTTGATCCTCAATCGCTGATACTCTTTCTTCCAGTTGATCGAGTCGGTTACTGAAGCTTGTCCATTTGTCACGTATTTCTCTTGTCATGGTTTTCATCTCTTTCATTTCGTTCATGACCTTCTCTGCATTAATTACTCTAGCTATAATTTCCTCCACTCTTTTTTCAAGATTTTTAGTTTCCTTGCGCTGGGTACGTAATTCCTCCTTTAGCTCTGAGAAGTTTGATGGACTGAAGCCTTCTTCTCTCATCTCGTCAAAGTCATTCTTCGTCCAGCTTTGATCCGTTGCTGGTGATGAGCTGTGCTCCTTTGCAGTGGGAGATGCGCTCTTATTTTTTGAATTTCCAGCTTTTCTGCCCTGCTTTTTCCCCATCTTTTTGGTTTTATCTGCCTCTTTGTGGTTTTATCTGCCTCTGGTCTTTGATGATGGTGACGTACTGATGGGGTTTTGGTGTGGGTGTCCTTCCTGTTTGATAGTTTTCTTTCTAACAGTCAGAACCCTCAGCTGTATGTCTGTTGGAGATTGCTTGAGGTCCACTCTAGACCCTGTTTGCCTGGGTGTCAGCAGCAGAGGCTGCAGAAGATAGAATATTTCTGAACAGCGAGTGTACCTGTCTGATTCTTGCTTTGGAAGCTTCCTCTCAGGGGTGTACTTCACCCTGTGAGGTGTGGGGTGTCAGACTGCCCCTAGTGGGGGATGTCTCCTAGTTAGGCTACTCAGGGATCAGAGACCCACTTGTGCAGGCAGTCTGTCCCTTCTCAGATCTCAACCTCCGTGTTGGGAAATCCACTGCTCTCTTCAAAGCTGTCAGACACAGCCGTTTCCTTCTGCAGAGGTTTCTGCTGCTTTTTGTTGTTGTTGTTGTTTATCTGTGCCCTGTCCGCAGAGGTGAAGTCTACAGAGACAGGCAGGTTTCCTTGAGCTGCTGTGAGCTCCACCCAGTTGGAGCTTCGCAGTGGCTTTGTTTACCTACTTAAGCCTCAGCAATGGTGGGCGCCCCTCCCCCAGCCTCGCTGCTGCCTTGCGGTTAGATTGGTTAGATTGCAGACTGCTGTGCTAGCAATGAGGGAAACAGAACAACCTGCTCCTGAATGACTACTGGGTACATAACGAAATGAAGGCGGAAATAAAGATGTTCTTTGAAACCAATGAGAGCAAAGATACAACATACCAGAATCTCTGGGACACATTTAAGGCAGTGTGTAGAGGGAAATTTATAGCACTAAATGCCTACAAGAGAAAGCAGGAAAGATCTAAAATTGACACTCTCACATCACAATTAAAAGAACTAGAGAAGCAAGAGCAAACACATTCAAAAGCTAGCAGAAGGCAAGAAATAACTAAGATCAGAGCAGAACTCAAGGAGATAGAGACACAAAAATCCCCCCCAAGAAACCAATGAATCAGGAGTTGGTTTTTGAAAAGATCAACAAAATTGACAGACCGCTAGCAAGACTAATAAAGAAGAAAAGAGAGAAGAATCAAATAGACGCAATAAAAAATGATAACGGGGATATCACCACCGACCCCACAAAAATACAAACTACCATCAGAGAATACTATAAACACCTCTATGCAAATAAACTACAAAATCTAGAAGAAATGGATGATATCCTGGACACTTACACTCTGCCAAGACTAAACCAGGAAGAAGTTGAATCCCTGAATAGACCAATAGCAGGCTCTGAAATTGAGGCAATAATTAATAGCCTATCAACCAAAAAAAGTCCAGGACCAGATGGATTCACAGCTGAATTCTACCAGAGGTACAAGGAGGAGCTGGTACCATTCCTTCTGAAACTATTCCAATCAATAGAAAAAGAATATTTCTGAACAGCGAGTGTACCTGTCTGATTCTTGCTTTGGAAGCTTCGTCTCAGGGGTGTACTGCACCGTGTGAGGTGTGGGGTGTCAGTCTGCCTCTAGTGCAGGATGTCTCCCAGTTAGGCTACTCAGAGTCAGGGACCCACTTGAGCAGGCAGTCTGTCCCTTCTCAGATCTCAGCCTCCGTGTTGGGAGATCCACTGCTCTCTTCAAAGCTGTCAGACAGGGTTGTTTGCGTCTGCAGAGGTTTCGGCTGCTTTTTGTTTTTGTTGTTGTTGTTTATCTGTGCCCTGTCCCCAGAGGTGGAGTCTACAGAGACAGGCATGACTCCTTGAGCTGCTGTGAGCTCCACCCAGTTGGAGCTTCCCAGCGGCTTTGTTTACCTACTTAAGCCTCAGCAATGGTGGGTGCCCCTCTCCCATCCTTGCTGCTGCCTTGCAGTTAGATCGCAGGCTGCTGTGCTAGCAATGAGGGAGACTCCATGGGTGTGGGACCCTCCTGGCCAGGTGTGGGATATAATATCCTGGTGTGTCCATTTGCTTAAAGTGCAGTATTGGGGTGGGAGTTTCCCGATTTTCCAGGTGTTGTGTGTCTCAGTTCCCCTGGCTAGCAAAAGGGATTCCCTTCCCCCTTGCACTTCCCAGGTGAGGCGATGCCTCGCCCTGTTGCAGCTCTCACTGGTCGGGCTGCAGCAGCTGACCAGCACTGATTGTGCAGCACTCCCTAGTGAGATGAACCCAATATCTCAGTTGAAAATGCAGAAATCACTGGTCTTCCGTGTCACTCGCGCTGGGAGTTGGAGACTGGAGCTGTTCCTATTTGGCCATCTTGCTCCGCCCCCACCAGTATATATTTTTAAATTTTATCTAAAGACACATGATTCATGATTTACATCTTATTTGCTTTAGTTTTGTCAGATTTCCAGTATGATATCTGCTTTTGTAGATTTAAAAATCATTTTTAGTCTGAAATTAATTTACCATTTAGTCCTACATTTCCATTTAAATTTGTCTTATGCTTAGTTTCCTGTAACTTAGGGTAACCTTTATATATCCATAATATATATAATTATATTTCTTACTCTTACTGTAATATATAATACATAATTACTATATATAATTACTCTTATATATAAAATTACTCTTACCTGGCATATTCTGCCTTTTATTAAACGTGCATTGCAACTTGGTCAGTGTAAGGATCACCTGGATTTTCATAAAATAGAAACAAGAATATTGATTTCAGAATACACTGCTTTATGATAAGAATGTGGAAGATAAGGTTCCTTACCATCATAGTAATTATCAGTAGGTGTGGGGATATGAGGAGAGGTTTCTGATCTGAGTGAAGGCTAATTTATGGAATAGGGTTGGGACCCACCTGATGATGTAGGGACAGGAGGGAATTCTCTATTTCTATGTTAGGATTGACCTACTTTCAGAAGAGAATAATGTGTGTGGTTGATATGCTGATTAAGAGAGCTCAGTTCCTATTGCAGATTCTTTCTGCCTGGGGGAAAGTCATAGCCCTACCTCTAGGTAGTGTCTTTCTCTTTTATTGACAACACAGTGATAGCCTTTCATACCAAAAATTCTGACATTATGTAGTGATGTAGAATTGTCTCAAGCAATGTACATCCAGTACAGATCTCATTTTCACTGACAGCAAAGCCCAGAAAAGTGGGAAGATGTATGGAATATCTCCCACAATGGGGATTATGGCAGGCAGCCTTTAATATGGTTTCCAATGATCCTGTCTCATGTTATTCATGTCTTATGTAACCTCATCCTTTTAGTATAATAAGCTCTACCTAATGACTTGGTTCTAATGGCAGAGGTAATGGGATGTCAATTCCAAAATTAGGTAACAAAAACACTCTGGCTTCTGTCCTCATTTTCTCTTGTTCTCTCATTTGTTCATTTTGATGGAAGCCATATTTTATGTTGTATTTTGCCCTATAGAGAGGTGCATGTTGTAAGGAAGTGAGAGCAGCTTCCAGCCAATGATCAGCAATGAACTGAGGTCCTAAGCTCAACAGCTTGCAACAAATTGAATCTTTCCAAACACTACTTGAATGAGTTTGGAAACAGATCCTCTCCCAGCAAAACCTTGGAATGATACTGCAGCCCTAGCCAACACCTTAATTGCAGTCTTATGAGCTAACTGGATGGATACTCCTGGCTGTAACTTCATGCTTTTTTAAAAAATCTGGTAATTCACCAATATTCAATGAAAACTAGATGCAGGCCAGACGCGGTGGCCTACGCCTGTAATCTCAGCACTTTGGAAGGCTGAGGCAGGTGGATCACTTGAGGCTAGGAGTTCGAGACCAGTCTGGCCAACATGGTGAAACCCCATCTCTATTTAAAAAACAAAACAAAACAAACAAACAAAAAAACATTAGAAAAAGAAAACTTGATGCAGAAGCAGTGATTAAGCCATGCATTGATACCTGACCCAAAGTAACTATAAAATAATAAATGTTTATTGCTTTAAGCTGCTAAGTTTTGGAGTAATTTATTTTGCAGCCATAGATGAATAATACAAGGGTGCACTCCTTCCTATAGCAAATTAGGTACCCCATTTCACTGTACTTATACTTTAAAAATTTTTAATTGACAAATAAAATTCTATGTATTTATCATGTACAACATAATGTTTTGAAGTAAATATACATGGTAGAATAACTAAATATAGTAATTAACATTTGCATTACCTCACATAGTTATCATTTTTATGATGAGAACACTTAGCACCTACTCTCTTAGCATTTGAGAACACAATATATTGTTATTAACTATTGTCACCATGTGGCACAAGAGATTTCGTGAACTCATATCTAGTATCTCACTAAAATTTTATATCCTTTGACCAACATCTCCCTAACCTCTCCTCAATAATTTCTTCAGATCCTGGAAATCACCATTCTACTCTCATTTGTGAGACCAACTTTTTAAAATTCCACATATGAGTTAGATCATGTGGTATTTGTCTTTCTGTGCCTGGCTTACCTTAATTAATATAATGTCCTTCAGATTCATCCATGTTGTCACAAATGACAGGGTTTTATTCTTTTTTAAGGCTGAAAAGTATTCCATTGTGTATATATACCACATTTCTTTATCCATTCATTCTTTGATAGACATTTAGGTGGATTTCATATCTTGGCTATTGTGAATAATGCTATAATAAGCATTGGAGTACAGATATCTCTTCAACATATTGATTTAATTTCCTTTGGATGTATACTCAGTAGTAAGATTGCTGAATCACATAGGAGTTCTATTTTTAATTTTTTTAGGAACTCCCATACTGTTATCCATAATGGCTGTACTAAGTTACTTTCACATTAACAATATCACTACACTTATTCTTAATCTGTCCTATGCCTGCCCCACTGCTTCATCCCCCATCACATCAATCATGGAAAACTACATATCCCAGGGAATAGCCTTCAAATAACTCATAGTCAACCATATAAAGTTACAGGACTCTTCAGCATGTCACATTAACTTAAATCATTTTATAATTAATCATCTTGAGGTCACTATTTCCTTTGATGCCATCCCCTTCCAAGCAGATAACTAATTGAACCTATACTCCTGGCTGTAATTTTATGCTTTATGACCTGGCCACTCACCAGTATCCAAGGGCAGGGGAATAGCTGCTATGGAGGAACAGAAAAAGTCTTCATATCCTCAGCTTCTTTACAACCACGACAATGTAATACCTATTCAGGTTATCCATCAGCTTTGGGATGTTACTTTTACAAACTCAAATTTTGCTGCTTCAGCCAAGCATCCTTGCCAGCTCTTCATGCTATTAGAGTATGAATCCAATCTGTCCTTTGTGCTGAATCCAATCTGTTATTTTAGATGCTTTTATTTCCCCTACCCCTCAAGAAAACTCTTCACTCCCTACGTGAAAGAGGAAAAAGTTCCTCCCAGGGTATGTAAGATGCACACATAAAGATTGAATAATTTGTTGGAATATATCATAAAATAAGTCATTCCACATTTGAGTCATATTGATGTTTACGTAGGTATAATGCATATGACAGATTGAATATAAAAGAAGCTAGTACAATTCTGCTTGCAAGGTTTTTCATCCCATAATGGTTTCTACAGGTTTAAACCTATTATTAGAGAACTACATCAGACCACTAACTTGACCATATAATGTTAGAATCATTTAGAAAAAGCTATTTTAAATAACATTACATTTCAGTAGCCCCAACTATGGTGAATGGTGGCTTCTTTTGGGATTTTTAAAGGGAAGATCACAAATTAGAAAATGGAAAAAGTGTCCAATATATCCTCAAAATAATAATTATTATCCTACTAATGTAATTATTTTTGGAATTATACCTATGAACACTGATAATAGGTAATAACCAAGAAACAAAGTGAATATTCATACATAGAGATAAATAAAACTTATCTACATTAAGTTCCACATGGAAACCCAAATCCTACAATTTTACAATATTTTCCCACTGATAAAATATAGAGAGAGCAAAACAACTGAAATTATATTAATTATTTGATCCCAGGACACATTTCTGTCCAGATCATCACCTGCTTGGTGAAATTTGGGAGACAATAGGTGGTGGAATAATGGGAATGTGTAGGTAATATTGTATTTTACAATGCTTGACAAACATTACTGTTCTTACGAGTAGTCTGGAGAGCTTATTAGAACATAAATTACTGGTATATTTCTTGAATAGGTCAGGAATTCAGCCCATACATTTCCATTTCTTATTCTCTGGTAATAATGATGTAGCTGGACCAATGAGCACATTTAGACTAGTACTGATATATCCTGGAACTTGGGAATAGGTTTAAGAGTCATAGAGTTTCAGTAACACCCTGTGAAGTTTTCTCTTTTTTTTTTTATGAGGAACTTCTCTCTTCTTTTATAAGGAAGTTCTGGGACATTTTAATAATTCTTGGCAAAAAATTCAACCAATTATAAGTTTTCCTGATGTGCTATGTAGGGAATCTTCAAGATGGAGTCAGTCAGATGAGTCCAAGTCTCCAAGGGTGGGGAGTTTTATAACATTTCAGCCCAGTATGAGGAATCACTTAGCTGTGTCTATTTGTAACTGTAGCTTCAACTACTTCATGGCCACCTGCTGATGGACATCATATATTTACAGAGAATACATACACTTTCTAAAACAATAACAACAATAGCAACAACGGGTATTCAGTATAGCTGCTTAGGAATCTATCTGTAGAAGTGAATACTTTCTTTTCCTTTTGAACAATGTGAACTCCTCTTAAAAACAAATTAATGAGTGCTACTGATGGAGCAGAGAGCTCCAAGGATCTGTTATTCCATACAAGCAACCATTAAATGGACAGAAACTATCAGAATCAACTCTTTCAGAACACTAAAATACATATTTTAAAAAACTTACAACAACAAGGAGAATGTTGAATGAAGAAAGAGGTTGCAAAATTTTTTAATAAAATGCTGGGGCATTTTAAATTATTTATCTATGACCCTCCACTCTCCAGTCAAGCAGTGGCTATGATGATGGTGGTCTACTTTTTGGGGTGGCTTACTGATATCAGAGGGGACAATCATTTACAGAGAATTATGGTTATGGATTTTGATGTGTCTGGTGTCTCCATGAGGCATTGACTCGGGGGCCTGGTTTGGTTTTGTCTCCCTTAGAACTTAGGGCCGGAGGATCCTCCCAGAGAGCATTTTACAAAAGCATTTAAAAGTAAATACTAAATGCAGATGCCTGAGTTAAGGGGCAACACTGGGGACAAGCAACAGGCAGATTGAAAACTTAGGGGAAAAGATGCTGGGGAATGAGATACTTAAGGGAGGAGGGTATAAGGGCTTGGAAAAGATTTTGCAAATCCTATGGAATTCAGAAGGCCACGCAAATGTCCATAGATAGGTGCATGCTCAGAAAGTACCTGGGAAAAAACTCTAAGTTTACACGTCAATCTGAATTTTAGGTTCCTTGTAAGCAGGAAGTGAAGGCTAGGGCAAAATTATTAGTTCCTTAGCTATGTTTTGAAGAAGTTCCTCAATACAGAGCCAATCCGCAAAAACACAAAACTAATCCAAAAGAAGTAACAACAACAAATCCTGAAGAGTGAGGATAACTTGGTTTCTAGAGTTACCACATTATATGATTCAAGATGCCTCATTTTCAGCAACAAAATAAAAGACATGGGGAGCTGCCAAAATGGCTGAGTAGAAACAGTTCCGTTCTGCAGCTTCCATGGAGAACAAAAACAGTGAGTGAATTCTGCATCTTTGATTGAGGTACCCAGGTTCTCTCATTGGGACTGACTAGTCAGTTGCCGCGGCCCACAGAGAGCAAGGAAAAAGCAAGGTGGAGCGAGGGCCCCACCCCTGGAGCTGCAAGGGGCAAAGGCAGTTCCCTCCCCAAGCCGAGGAAGGTGGTGAGGGATTGTGCTACCCCTCCCTGAAAACCATGCTTTTCCCATGGATTTTTGCAACCTCTGGATCAGGAGATCTCCTTGTGAGCCCATGCTACCAGGGCTTTGGGTCTCAAGCACAGAGCTGTGCAGACTCACAGCAACTGGTCAGGTAGGCGGTAGTTGGGGGCAGGCACTGAGACACAGGAGTTTTTGCATACTCCCGCTCCAGGAACTCCAATGAGGCAGGAGATCTGTCCAATCCCATGGGAAGGGGGCTGAAGCCAGGGAGCCAATCAGCTTTGCTCAGTGGGCCCCACTTCCATACAACCCCACAAGCTAAAACCTACCAGCTTGGAATCCCCATCGGCCAATGCAGCAGTCAGGAGATTGCCTAAGAAGACTGAGTTCTGCAGGCGGAGGGGCAGCTGCCATCACTGTGACTCCTGTCAGCCATTTTCCCTTGCCACGAGTGCCAGTGAGACTGGGAAGTTTGCACTGGGAGGAATTCTCCACTGGGCATGGCCTCCCTATGTGATTTCCAGCATCCCCAGTCAGGAGTTTATGGACAGAACTCCGATCTCCCTGAGAGGAACCCCTAGGAGGAGTGGTAGCTGCAGTATCATGGATCAATGGTCTTAGATTTTTCTGCCTCCTGGCTCTAGAGAGTCAAGGCAGCCTGAACCAGGGAGATTCCCCCCAGCACAGCACACCTGCTCCACCAAGGGGCAGCCAGACTGCTTATTTCAGTGTGCTC
The DNA here is from genome assembly GCF_024542745.1 of Macaca thibetana thibetana. Taxonomy (NCBI): domain Eukaryota; kingdom Metazoa; phylum Chordata; class Mammalia; order Primates; family Cercopithecidae; genus Macaca; species Macaca thibetana. The sequence continues at coordinate 55,199,535 of NC_065598.1, forward strand.
CTGATCCTGTTCCTCCTGACGGGCTGAGATCTCCCAAAAGGGGGTTCCAGAAACCTCACATGGGAGCATTCCAAATGGCATTAGGTCAGTGCCCCTCTGGGACAGAGCTCCCCAAGGAAAGAGTAGGCTGACATCTTTGCTGTTCTGCAGCCTCCACAGGTGATACCTCCAGGTGCAGGAGGGACCCACGTAAATAAGGAGTGGAGTGGACCCCCAGCAAATTGCAGCAGCCTTTCAGAAGAGGGACATGATTGCTAAAAGAAAAACAAATAGAAAGCAACAACAACATCAATGAAACACCACAAAAACTCCATCCAAAGGTCAGCAGCCTCAAAGATCAGAGGTAGATAAACCCATGAAAATGAGAAAGAATCAATGCAAGAATATTGAAAACTCAAAAAGTTAGAGTACCTCATCTCCTCCAAATGATTGCAACATTTCTCCAGCAAGGACACAAAACTGGGCAGAGACTGAGATGGATAAATTGACAGAAATAGGCTTCAGAAGATGGATAATAGCAAACTTTGCTGAGCTAAAAGAGTATGTTCTAACCCATTTCAAATAAAGCTAAGAAGCATGATAAAACATTACAGGAGTTGTTTACCAGAATAACGAGTATAGAGAGGAACATAAATGACCTGATAGAGTTGACAAACACAACATGAGACTGTCACAATGCAAACACAAATATCAATAGCTGAATAGACCAAGCAGAAGAAAGGATATCAGAGATTGAAGACTATCTTGTTGAAATAAGGCAGGCAACATGATTTAAAAAAAGAATGAAGAGAAACAAACAATACCTTTGAGAACTCTGAAACTGTGTAAAAATACCGAACCTATGACTGATTGGGTTACCTGAAAGAGATGAAGAGAATGGCCCAAGTTGAAAATGCACTCCAGGATAACATCCAGAAGAACTTCCCCAACCTAGCAAGACAGACCAACATTCAAATTCAGAAAATAGAGAGAACCCCAGTAAGATAATCCACGAGAAGATCAACCCCAAGACACATAATCATCAGATTCTCCAAGGTCAAAATGAAGAAAAAAATGTTAAGGGCAGCTGGAGAGAAAGACCGGATCACTTACAAAAGCAAGCCCATGAGACTAACAGCAGACCTCTTAGCAGAAATGCTAAAAGCCAAAAGAGATTGGGGGTCAATATTCAACATTCTTAAATAAAAGAATTTCTAACCTAGAATTTCATATCTGGCCAAACTAAGTTTCATAAGTGGAAGAGAAATAAAATATTTTCCAGACAAGCAAATCCTGATGGAATTCATCACCACCAGGCCTGCCTTGCAAGAGGTCCTGAAAATAAAGCACTGAATATAGAAAGGAAAAACCACTATAAGCCACTTCAAAACACACTGAGCTAGGTGCAGTGGCTCACACTGTAATCCCAGCACTATGGGAGGCCAAGGTGGGTGGATCACCTGAGGTCAGGAGTTCGAGACCAGCATGGCCAACATGGTGAAACCCCATCTCTACTAAAAATACAAAAATTAGCTGGGCCTGGTCGCAGGCGCCCCTGTAATCTCAGCTACTTGGGAGACTGAGGCAGGAGAATTGCTTGAACCCAGAAGGCGGAGATTGCAGTCAGCTGAGATCATGACACTGCACTCCAGCCTGGGCAACAAGAACAAAACTCCATTTCATAAAACAAACAAACAAACAAACAAAACTGAAGTACACAGAACAATGACACTGTATAGCAACTATAAAAACAAGTGTGCAAAATAACCAGCTAGCATCATGATGACAGGAACAAATACACACATAACATTTTTAACCTTAAATGTAAATGGGTTAAATGCCTCAATTAAAAGACACAGAATGGCAATCTGGATAAACAGTCAAAATCCATTGGTGTGCTGTATTCAAGAGACCCATCTCACATGCAAAGGCACACATAGATTCAAAATAAAAGGATAGAAGAAAATTTACTAAGCAAATGAAAAACAGAGAAAAGCAGGGACTGCAATCCTAGTTTCTGAAAAAACAGACTTTAAATCAACAAACATCAAAAAGGACAAAGAAGGGCATTACATAAAGTAAAGGGGTGAATTCAACAAGAAGAGCTAACTATCCTAAATATATACACATCCAATCCGGAGAACCCAGATTCATAAAACAAGCTCTTAGAAACATACAAAGAGGCGTAGACTCCCACACAATAATAATGGGAGACTTTAACACCCCGTTGTCAATATTAGAGATATCAATGAGACAGAAAATTAACAAAGATATTCAGGATTTGAATTCAGCTCTGGATCAAGTGAACCTGATAGGTATCTATAGAAGTCTCCACCCTAAAATGACAGAATATACATTCTTGGCATCACATGGAACTTACTCTAAAATTGACCACATAATTGGAAGTAAATCACTCCTAAGCAAAAGTAAAAAAAAAAAAAAAAAAAAATCCCGAAATCATAATGAATAGTCTCTCAGACCACAGCACAGTCAAATTAGAACTCAAGACCAAGAAACTCACCTCAAACCACAGAACTACGTAGAAATTGAACAACCTGCTCTTAAATGACTCCTGTGTAAATAATGAAATTAAGGCAGAAATCAAGAAGTTCTTTGAAAAAAATGAGAACAAAGAGAAAAGGTACCAGAATCTCTGAAATGCAGCTAAAGCAGTGTTAGGAGGGAAATTTATAGGTCCACATCAAAGAACTCAATAGATCTATGTAACGACCTAACATCTCAACTAAAAGAACTAGAGAACCAAGAGCAAACAAACCCCAAAGCTAGCAGAAGAAAAGAAATAACCAAACTCAGAGTGAAACTGAAGGAGACAGAGACATGAAAAATCCTTCAAAAATCAATGAATCCAGGAGATGGTTTTTTGAAAAAATTAATAAAATAGACCACTAGCTAGACTAACGAGGAATAAAAGAGAGAAGAATCAAATGGACACAATAAAAAATGACAAAGGGGATATCACCACTGACTCTACAGAAATACAAACAACCATCAGAGAATACTATAAACACTTCAATGTAAATAAACTAGAAAATCTAAAAGAAATGGACAAATTCTTGGACAGATATACCCTCCGAATACTGAACCAGGAAGAAGTAGAATCCCTAAATAGACCAATAACAAGTTCTGAAATTGAGACAGTAATTAATAGCTTACCAATCAAAAAGAGCCCAGGACCAGATGGATTTACAGCTGAGTTCTACCAGAGGTACAAAGAGAAGCTGATACCTTTTCTTCTGAAACTATTCTAATAGAAAAGAAAGGACTCCCCGCTAATTCATTTTATGAGGCCAGCATCACCCCAATACCAAAACCTGACAGTGATACAATAAATAAAAGGAAACTTCAGGCCAATATCCCCGAAGATCATTGATGCACAAATTCTCAGTAAAATATTGTCAAACCAAATACAGCAACACATCAAAAACCTTATCCTCCACAATCAAGTTGGCTTCATCCCCAGGATGCACGGCTGGCTCAACATACACAAATCAATAAACACAATTTATCACATAAAAAGAACTAAATCCAAAAGCCACATGATTATCTCAATAGATGCAGAAAAGGCCTTTGATAAAATTCGACATCACTTCATGTTAAAAACTGAAAAACTGTCAATAAAGCGGGTATCGAAGGAACATAGATCAAAATAATAAGAGCTATTTATGACAAACCCACAGCCAACATTATGATGAATTAGGCAAAAGCTGGAAGCATTCCCTTTGAAAACCAGCACAAGACAAAGATACACCCTGCGACTGCTCTTATTCACATAGTATTGGACATTCTGACTAGGGCAGACAAGAGAAAGAAATGAAGGGTATTCAAATAGGAAAAGGGGATGTCAAATTGTCTTTGTTTGCAGATGACGTGATCCTATATCTAGAAGAACACTTTGTCTCAACCCAAAAGCTTCTTAAGCTGATAACCAATTTCAGGAAAGTCTTGGGATACAAAAGCAATATGTAGAAGTCACAAGCATTCCTATACACCAACAACAGACAAGCGGAGAGCCAAATCATGAATGAACTCCCATTCACAATTGCTACAAAGGGAATACAATACCTAAGAATACAACGAACAAGGGAAGTGAAGGACCTCTTCAAGGAGAAATAAAAAACTACTGCTCAAGGAAATCAGACAAACAAATGGAAAAACATTCCATGCTCATGGATAGGAAGAATCAATATCGTGAAAATGGCCATACTGCCCAAAGCAATCTATAGATTCAATGCTACTCCCATTAAGCTACCATTGACATTCTTCATAGAATTAGAAGAAACTATTTTAAAATTCATATGAAACCCAAAAAGAGCTCATATAGCCAAGACAACTCTAAGTAAAAAGGACAAAGCTGGAGGCATCATGCCACCAGACCTCAAACTATATACTACAAGGCTACAGTAACCAAAACAGCATAGTACTGGTAGAAAAACACATACACCAATGGAATAGAATAGAGAACTCAGAAATAAGACTGCACATTGACAACCATCTGATCTTCAGCAATCTTGACAAAGTAATCTATGAGGAAAGGATTCCCTATTTAATAAATGGTGCTGGGAGAACTGGCTAGCCATATGCAGAAAATTAAAACTGGACCCCTTCCTGACACCTTATACAAAAATTAACTCAAGATGAATTAAAGATGTAAATATAAAACCCCAAAACTCTAAAAACCCTAAAAGAAAATCTAGGCAATATCATTCAGGACATAGGCACAGGCAAAGATTTCATGATGAAATTGCCAAAAGCAATTGCAACAAAAGCAAAACTTGACAAATGCAATCTCATTCAACTAAATAGCTTCTGTACAGCAAAAGAAACTTATCATTGGAATGAACAGGCAAACTACAGAATGGCAGAAAATTTTTGCCATCTATCCACCTGACAAGGTTCTAATATCAAGACTCTACAAGGAACTTAAACAAATTTGTAGGAGAAAAACAAAACAACCCCATGAAAAAGTGTGCAAAGGACATGAACAGACACTTTTCAGAAGAAGACATTCATGCAATCAACAAACATATGAAAAAAAGCTCAACATCACTGATCATTATAGAAATGCAAATCAAAACCACAATGAAATACCATCTCATGCCAGTCAAAATGGTGATTATTAAAAAGTCAAGAAACAACAGATGCTGGTAAGGTTGCGGAGAAATAGGAATGCTTTTACACTGTTGGTGGAAATGTAAATTAGTTGAATAATGTGGAAGACAGTGTGGCAATTCCTAAAAGATTTAGAACCAGAAATACAATTTGATGCCGCAATTCTATTACTTGGTATATACCCAAAGGAATATAAACCATTCTATTACAAAGATACATGCACATGTATGTTCACTGCATCACTATCCACAATAGCAAAGACATGGAATCAACCCAAATCTCCATCAATGATAGACTGGATTAAAAAATGTGGTACATATACATGATGGGATACTATGTAGTCATCAAAAGGAATGAGATCACGTCCTTTGCTGGGACATGGATGGAGCTAGAAGTCATTATCCTCAGCAAACTAACGCAGGAACAGAAAGGCAAAAACCACATATTCTCACTTATAAGCAGGAGCTGAACAATGAGAACACATGGACACAGGGATGGGAACAATACACATTGGGGCATGTCAGAGCGGGTGGAGGGGGAGGGAGAGCATTAGGAAAAATAGCTAATGCATCCTGGGCTTAATACCTAGGTGATGGGTTGATAGGTGCAGTAAACCACCATGACATATGTTTACCTATGTAACACACCTGCACATGCTGCACTTGTACCCCAGAACTTAAAATAAAAATAGTTCTTTTTTTGAAAAAGAAGAAAGTAAATTACACAGTAGAAATAGAGACAAGAAATAAGGGCCCTTTCAAATAGAAAAATAAAACTAACAGAAACTGTCACCAAGGAAGACCAGATATTCAGCTTACTAGAAAAGGACTTTAAATAAATGGATTTTAATATGTTCAAAGAGCTCAAGAGAATCTGGCAAAAATATGTAACATAATCCAGGAGAATGGTATGTCACTAGAGAGAGAATATCAATAAAGGAAAATCAATTATTTAAAAGAAACCAAATCAAAATTGTGGAGCTAAAAGGTATAATAACTGATATTTTTAGAAAAACCACTAGAAGGGTTCCACATAAGACTTGAGCAAGGAGAAGAAGCAATCAGCAAACATACAAATGGGTCAATTGAAATTATCTAGTCTGAGATGCAGAAATAAAAATAATGAAGAAAAATAAAGATTCTAAGGTGCATATGGTACACCATTGATCTTACCAACATACTCATAAGTGTGTCTCCAGAAGGAAAAAGAGAAGTAAGGGTGCAGAAGAAATAAAGTCAAAAAACTTTGAAAATTTGTTGACAGACATAAATCTACACAATCAAGAATCTCAGTGGTTCCAAGTAGAATCCACTGAGATCCATTGGATCCAAAGCAGCACATGCTAAAGCAGCTCATACTAAAACACGTTATAATTAAACTATCAAAAGCCAGAGATAAAAAAATCTTAAATGCAGCAAGAGAGAAGTGAGTTGCATTGCATAAGGTATCCTCAATAACATTAACAGCCAATTTATCATCATAATCCGTGGAGGCTGGAGGTAGCAGATAACATTTAAAGTGCTGAAAGAAAAAGCCCTGTCAATCAAGAATTCTATGCCTGGTAAAGCACCTCCTTAAAAATACAGGAGAAATTAAGTTATTCCTACACAAACAAAAGCTGAGGGAATTTGTCACTAGTAGACCTGCCTTACAAGAAATACAAAAGAAGTCTCTTAGGCTGAAATGAAGGATTACAGAAATGAAGGATGACAGACAGTTAACTCAAAGCCATATGATGAAAAAAAGTGTATCATTAAAGAAAAATACAGTAGTAAATATAAAAGCCAATCTTGTTTCATTTTTCATTTGCAATGCCTCTTTATTCCTATATGATAGAAAAGATAAGTCCGTAAAACAATATTATAAACATATGTTAATGGGCATACAATGTATAAATATGTAATTTGTGACAATAACATAAAGGGAGAGGGCTAGAGATTTATAGACAGAGAAATTTTGCATACTGCTGAAGATAAGCTGGTATCAATTGAAACTAGATTGCTATAAATTTAAGATGTGAGTTTTCATCCCCACAGTGGTTCTAAGAAAATGACTAGAAAATATACAAAAAGAAAATAAGAAGGGAATCAAAATGGTAGCTAAAAGAAATCCACCAAATCAAGTCTCAATAAACGTCAAAAGATGGAAATCTTACAAAGTGTTTTCTCTGAATAAAACCATCTATAGATAACAGAAAAAAGAAAAACTGGAAATTCCCCCAAATGTTTTGAACTTAAACAAGATACAAGTAAGCAACTAATGGATCAAAAAAGAAATAACAAGGGAAATTAGAAAATATTTTGAGATGAATGAAAATGAATACACAACATAGTAAGGCAGATAGGATATGGCAGAAGGAGTACTCAGAGAAAAATTTATAGTTTTAAATGTTTACAATAAAAGAAAAGAGAAGTTGCAAGTCAATAAACTACATTTACACCTAAAAACTATGGAATAAAAATAGATAATTAACTGGGAAACTAGCTAGTATAAGGAGGAAATAATAAAGATTAGAGACATGTAAAAGAAAGTAGAACAACAACAGAGAAAAACCTGAAAACAAAGCTTCATTCTTTGAAAAAAATCAACAAATTGGTAAACCTTAAGTTACACTGATTAAGGCAAAAAAGGACTCAAGTTTTAATATAAGAAATGAAGATATAGATGTTACCCACCAACCTTATATAAATAAGGCATTATATTATAAAGAAGATTATGACTTGTACACCAAAAAATTAGATAACTTAGATAAAGTGGACAAATTCCAAAGATACACAAAGCTGTCACAACTGAACACAATGATAAATAGAAAATCTTGATAGACCTATTATGAGAAAGGAGATTGAATAAGCCCTCAACAACTTTCAAACAAAGAAAAGCCCAGGATCATATGGCTTCACTTGTAAATTCTACCAAACTCTTTAAAAAGAAATATTACCAATCCTTCTAAAACGCTTCAAAGAAATGAAAAGGAATGAATACTTCTTAATTTAGTCTATGAAGCCAGCATTACTCTGATACCAAACCAAATATATGACAAGGAAAGAGAGCCACAGACCAATAACTCTTACGAATACAGGTGCAAAAATCTTCAGCAAAATATTAGCAAATAAAATCCAGAAGCAAATGAAAATAATAATTCACCATTGCCAAATGAGATTTATTCCACAAATGCAAGGGTTGTTCAACATATGGAAAGCAGTCAATGTAATACACCACATTAGCAAAATGAGGGATAAAAAATGACATGATCATTTCAACTGATGCAGGAAAAGCATTTGACTGATTTGAACACCCTTCTGTGATAAAAACCCTTAACAACCTGGGAATAGAAGAGAATTTCTTCAACATGGTAAAGAGCATTTATTAAAATTTCAATGATGAAAAACTGAAAGTTCTCCCCATAAAATCAGGACCAAAAAAAGGTGCACACATTCATCCCTTCCATTGGACATTGTACTAGCCAAATCAATTAAAGAAGAAAAATAAAACCAACTAAACTGAAAAGAAAAAATAAAAATATGTCTACTTTCAAATTGCATGACTTTATATATAATACTAAAAATCCCATGAAAAATGATTGGAACCCATCAATGAATTCTGCAAAGTTACAAGATATGAGATGAACAGACAAAAATCTGTTTTATTTCTGTATCCTAGAAATTGACAATCTGAAAAAAAATTAAGAAACAACTCCATCTATGATAGTATCAAAAAGACTAAAGTAGGAATAAATTTAACCAAGGAGATACAAGGTTTTTACACTGAAAACTACATGATATGCTGAAAGAAATTAAAGATGATCTAAACAAATGACAAATGGAAATATAACCTGTGTTTATGGATGGGAAGACTAAATATTGTTAAGATGACAATATTTGGATAAAGAAATGTGGTATATAGACAAAACAGAAGAAAATTCTGTCATTTGCAATGACATAAATGAACGTGGGTGTGAAATAACCAAGGCAAGAAAAACAAATACCAAATGATTTGATTTATATGTGGAATCTATCTAATGAAGTCAAATTTATACAAGCAGAGAGTAGCATGAGGGGTATAAAGGGCTGGGGAAGAGGGGACTGGGGAGATGTTGGTTAAAGGATACATAATTTCAGTTAGACAGGAGGAATTAGTTCAATTGTACAACATGATGGTTAGATTAAAAAGAATGCATGGTATAATAGAAAATTGCTAAAAGAGATGTCAAGTGTTCTCACCACAAAAATGATAAATATATGAGGTAATGCATATATTAATTAGCTTGATTTCACCATTCCACAATATATATTCCAAAACACTATGTTGTACACCATAAATACATATAATTTTTATAATTAAAATAATTCAAAAATAAATAACTTTTTTTAAAGGTAGCAATACTCCCCAAAGCAATCTACATACTCAAAGCAATCCCTATCAAAATTCCAGGGGATTCATTGTTGAAATAAAACAGCTAATATCATAATGACAGGATCAAGTTCACACGTAACAATATTAACCTTAAATGTAAATGGACTAAATTGTCTAATTAAAAGACACAGACTGGCAAATTGGATACAGAGTCAAGACCCATCACTTTGCTGTATTCAGGAGACCCATCTCACATGCAGAGACAAAGATAGGCTCAAAATAAAGGGATGGAGAAAGATCTACCAAGCAAATGTAAAACAAAAAAAAAAAAAGCAGGGGTCGCAATCCTAGTCTCTGATAAAACAGACTTTAAACCATCAAAGATCAAAAGAGACAAAGAAGGCCATTACATAATAGTAAAGGGATCAATTCATCAGGAAGAGCTAACGGTACTAAATATATATGCACCCAATACAGGAGCACCCAGATTCATCAAGCAAGTCCTTAGAGACTTACAAAGAGACTTAGACTCCCATACAAGAATAAAGGGAGACTTTAACACCCCACTGTCAACATTAGACAGATCAAAGAGATAGAGAGTTAACAAGGATATCCAGGAATTGAACTCAACTCTGCACCAAGCAGACCTAATAGACATCTATAGAACTCTCTGCCCCAAATCAACAGAATATACATTCTTCTCAGCACCACATCGCACTTATTCCAAAATTGACCACATAATTGGAAGCAAAGCACTCCTCAGCAAATGTAAAAGAACGGAAATTATAACAAACTGTCTCTCAAACCACAATGCAATTAAACTAGAACTCAGGACTAAGAAACTCAATCAAAACTGCTCAACTACGTGGAAACAGAACAACCTGCTCATGAATGACTACTGAGTACATAACGAAATGAAGGCAGAAATAAAGATGTTCTTTGAAACCAATGAGAACAAAGATACAACATACCAGAATCTCTGGGACACATTTAAAGCAGTGTGTAGAAGTAAATTTATAGCACTAAATGCCCACAAGAGAAAGTAGAAAAGATCTAAAATTGACACATTAACATCACAATTAAAAGAACTAGAGAAGCAAGAGCAAACACATTCACAAGCTAGCAGAAGGCAAGAAATAACTAAGATCAGAGCAGAACTGAAGGAGATAGAGACACAAAAAACCCTCAAAAAATCAATGAATCCAGGAGCTGGTTTTTTGAAAAGATGAACAAAATTGGTAGACTGCTAACAAGACTAATAAAGAAGAAAAGAGAGAAGAATGAAATAGACGCAATAAAAAATGATACAGGGGATATCACCACCGACCCCACAGAAATACAAACTACCATCAGAGAATACTATAAACACCTCTATGCAAATAAACTAGAAAACCTAGACGAAACGGATAATTTCCTGGACACTTACACTCTCCCAAAACTAAACCAGGGAGAAGTTGAATCCCTGAATAGACCAATAGCAGGCTCTGAAATTGAGGCAATAATTAATAGCCTACCAACAATAAAAGTCCAAGACCAGAAGGATTCACAGCTGAATTCTACCAGAGGTACAAGGAGCAGTTGGTACCATTCCTTCTGAAACTATTCCAATCAATAGAAAAAGAGGGAATCCTCCCTAACTCATTTTACAAGGCCAACATCATCCTGATTCCAAAGCCTGACAGAGACACAAGAGAGAAAGAATTTTAGACCAATATCCCTGAAGAACATTGATGCAAAAATCCTCAATAAAATACAGGCAAGCTGAATCCAGCAGCACATCAAAAAGCTTATCCGCCATGATCAAGTGGGCTTCATCCCTGAGATGCAAGGCTGGTTCAACATTCACAAATCAATAAACATAATCCAGCATATAAACAGAACCAAAGACAAAAACCACATGATTATCTCAATACATGCAGAAAAGGCCTTTGATAAAATTCAACAGCCCTTCATGCTAAAAACGCTCAATAAATTCGGTATTGATGGAACGTATCTCAAAATAATAAGAGCTATTTATGACAAACCCACAGCCAATATCATACTAAATGGGCAAAAACTGGAAGCATTCCCTTTGAAAACTGGCACAAGACAGGGATGCCCTCTCTCACCACTCCAATTCCACATAGTGTTGGAAGTTCTGCCTAGGGCAATCAGGCAAGAGAAAGAAATCAAGGGTATTCAGTTAGGAAAAGAAGAAGTCAAATTGTCCCTGTTTGCAGATGACATGATTGTATATTTGGAAAACCCCATTGTCTCAGCCCAAAATCTCCTTAAGCTGATAAGCAACTTCAGCAAAGTCTCAGGATACAAAATCAATGTGCAAAAATCACAAGCATTCTTATACACCAATAACAGACAAATAGAGGACCAAATCATGAATGAACTCGCATTCACAATTGCTTCAAAGAGAATAAAATACCTAGGAATCCAACTTACAAGGGATGTAAAGGACCTCTTCAAGGAGAACTACAAACCACTGCTCAGTGAAATAAAAGAGGACACAAACAAATGGAAGAACATACCATGCTCATGGATAGGAAGAATCAATATAGTGAAAATGGCCATAGTGCCCAAGGTAATTTATAGATTCAATGCCATCCCCATCAAGCTACCAATGAGTTTCTTCACCGAATTGGAAAAAACTGCTTTAAAGTTCATATGGAACCAAAAGAGAGCCCGCATCTCCAAGACAATCCTAACTCAAAAGAACAAAGCTGGAGGCATCATGTTACCTGACTTCAAACTATACTACAAGGCTATAGTAACCAAAACAGCATGGTACTGGTACCAAAACAGAGATATAGACCAATGGAACAGAACAGAGCCCTCAGAAATAATACCACCCATCTACAGCAATCTGATCTTTGACAAACCTGACAAAAACAAGAAATGGGGAAAGGATTCCCTGTTTCATAAATGGTGTTGGGAAAATTGGCTAGCCATAAGTAGAAAGCTGAAACTGGATCCTTTCCTTACTCCTTATACCTAAGTTAATTCAAGATGGATTAGAGACTTAAATGTTACAACTAAAACCGTAAAAACCCTAGAGGAAAACCTAGGTAATACCATTCAGGACATAGGCATGGGCAAGGACTTCATGTCCAAAACACCAAAAGCAATGGCACCAAAAGCCAAAATTGACAAATGGGATCTAATTAAACTAAAGAGCTTCTGCACAGCAAAAGAAACTACCATCAGAGTGAACAGGCAACCTACAGAATGGGAGAAAATTTTTGCAATCTACTCATCTGACAAAGGGCTAATATCCAGAACCTATAAAGAACTCAATCAAATTTACAAGAAAAAAAACAAACAACCCCATCAAAAAGTGGGCAAAGGATATGAAGAGACAGTTCTCCAAGGAAGACATTCACACAGCCAACAGACACATGAAAAAATGCTCATCATCACTCACCATCAGAGAAATGCAAATCAAAACCACAATGAGATACCATCTCACACCAGTTAGAATGGCAATCATTCAAAAGTCAGGAAACAACAGGTGCTGGAGAGGTTGTGGAGAAATAGGAACACTTTTACACTGCTGGTGGGATTGTAAACTAGTTCAACCATTGTGGAAAACAGTGTGGCGAATCCTCAAGGATCTAGAACTAGAAATACCAGTTGACCCAGCCATCCCATAACTGGGTATATACCCAAAGGATTATAAATCATGCTGCTATAAAGACATATGCACACGTATGTTTATTGCAGCACTATTCACAATAGCAAAGACTTGGAATCAACCCAAATGTCCATCAGTGACAGACTGGATTAAGAAAATGTGGCACACATACACTATGGAATACTATGCAGCCATAAAAAAGGATGAGTTCGTGTCCTTCATAGGGACATGGATGCAGCTGGAAACCCTCATCTCAGCAAACTATTGCAATAAGAGAAAACCAAATACCGCATGTTCTCACTCATAGGTGGGAATTGAACAATGAGATCACTTGGACACAGGAAGGGGAACATCACACACTGGATCCTATTGTGTGCAGGGGGTAGGGAGGAGGGATAGCATTAGGAGATATGCCTAATCCAAATGATGAGTTAATGGGTGCAGCACACCAACATGGCACATGTATATATATGTAACAAACCTGCACATTGTGCACATGTACCCAGGAACTTAAAGTATAATAAAGAAAAAATTTCTAAAAGTCAAATGGCATTTCAAGAGACACTGAATAGCCAAAAAAGTTAGAAAATTGAAAGACTCAAAATTTTAGGTTCAAAACTTACTACAAATTTACTGCAATCAAAAACAACATGGTACTGATGGAAAGATAAAAATACAAATTAATGAGATACAATTGAGATTCCAGAAATAAACCCATAAATCTTTGATCAATTGATTTTGAAAAGGCTGCCAAAAACATTCAATGGGGAAAGTAGAATCATTTCAACAAATGATGTTGTGTGACAATTTCATAGCCACATGCAAAACTGTTTACAAAGCAGTTTGACCATTACCTCACACCATATACAAAATATATACAAAAATTAAGTCAAAGTTGATCAGAGTTCTCAATATAGGAGACAAAAATATAAAACTACTAAAAGAAAACCTAAGGGTATATTTTGCATGACTTTGGATTTAATAATGGATTCTTAAATATGACACTAAAATCACAAACAACAGAAAATAGACAAATTGGACTTCAAACGTTCAACTTTTGGACAAGAAAAATATTTTATCAATAAATTTAAAAAGAAAAACCACACAATTTAGAAAATATTTGCAAGTCATATATGTGATTAAGTGTTGAATAACCGGACTTTATAAAGAACTCCTTCAACCTAACAATAAGAAAAAAAAAAAACACACACAAAAAACACCACCTCTATTAAAAAACGGAGCAAAGGGTTTGAGCAGACATTTACCCAAAGAAGATATATAAATGGCAAATATGTACATGAAAAGATACTCAACATCATTATTCATTAAGGAAATTACAAATCAAAACCACAATGAATTACTACCTCATTGCCACTAAGCTGGCTATAATTTTAAAAATCAGAAAATAAGCAATGGTAAGGACGTGGATAGATTGGAACCCTTCTATATTACTGGTTAAAGTGTAAAAGATGCAGCCACTGTGTAAACAGCTCTTCCTCAATAAGTTAAACTTAGAATCTCTTTGTTTCCTAGTAATTCCAATCCTAGATATATTTTTGAAAGGATTGAAAACTGGTGTTCAATGAGATCACTTGGACACAGGAAGGGGAACATCACACACCAGGGCCTGTTGTGGGTTGCGGGAAGGGGGGAGGGATAGCATTAGGGTATATACCTGATGTAAATGGTGAGTTAATGGATGCAGCACACCAACATGGCACATTTATTCACATGTAACAAACCACATTGTGCACATGTACCCTAGAACATAAAGTATAATAAAAAAAATTAAAAATTTGTAAAACTAGAAAAAAAGAAAAGAAAATAGAATATAAAAAAAGAGTGGAGAGTTACATGGCCCCCCACTGAGAGCAGATTATCTACATAAATTATTTTGAATACAAAAAAAAAAGAAAACTGGTGTTCAAACGAAAGCTTGTACATGAATGCTCATAGCAGTAATATTCACAATAGTCAAAAGGTGAAAACAATCTAAATGCCCACCACTGGAAGAATGAATAAGCACAATATATTACAATATACCCATTCACTGGAATATTATTCAGACATAAAAAGCAATGAAGTACAAATATATGCTAAAATATGGATGAACTGAAGATATGCTAAGTGAAATGCAAAAAGAACAAAGCTGGAGGCATTATGTTACCAGACTTCAAAACACACTATAAGGCTTTTATGAACAAAACAGCATGGTATGGGTACAGAAACAGAGATATAGACCAATGAAACAGAATATATAGCCCAGAAATAATGCCACACACCCATAATCATCTGATCTTTGAAAAAGTAAACAAAAACAAGAAATGGGGGAAGACTCCCTATTCAATAAATGGTGCTAGGATAGCTGGCTAGCAATATGCAGAAGATTGAAACAGGACCTGTTCCTTGTAGCATATACAAAAATCAACTCGACATGGATTAAAGACCTAAATGTAAAACCTAAAATTATAAAAACTTTGAAAGACAACTTAGGAAATACCATTCTGGACATAGGACCTGGCAAAGATTTCGTGATGAAGATGCCAAAAGCAATTACAACAAAAACAACATTGGACAAATGGGGCCTAATTAAACTAAAGAGCTTATGCACAGCAAAAGAAACTAGAAACAGAGTTAACAGACAACCTACAGAATGGGAGAAAATATTTTCAGACTACACATCCAACAAAAGTCAATATCCAGATTCTATAAGTGACTGCAACAAATCAACAAACAACAAACAAACAACCCCATTAACAAATGGGCAAAGAACATAAATATACATTTTTCAAAAAAAATAAAAGACATACACGTGACCAAAAAGCATATGAAAAAGTGCTCAACATCACTAATCATTACAGAATGCAAATCAAAACCACCATGAGATAACATCTGACATCAGTAAGAATGGCTATTATTAGAAAGCGACGCTGGCGAGGTTGCTGAAAAAAAAGGAATACTTATGCACTTGAGAATGTAAATTAGTTCAGCCATCGTGGGAAGCAGTTTGGCAATTTCTCAAAGAACTCGAAGCAGAATTACCATTTGACCCAGCAATCCCATTATTGGGATTATAGCCAAAGGCATATAAATCATTCTACCATACAGATACCTGCATGTGTATGTTCATCACAGTACTATTCACAATAGCAAAGATGTGGAATCAATCTAAATGGCCATCAGTGGTAGACTGGATAAAGAAAATGTGGTACATATACACCATGGAATACTATGCAGTCATAAAAGAAGAATGAGACCATGTCCTTTGCAGCAACATGGATGGGACTGGAGGCCATTATCCTAAGCAAACTAATGCAGGAACAGAAAATCAAATACCACATGTTCCCACTTAAAAGTGGGAGCTAAACATGTGAGTACATATGGAAACAAATAATGGAACAATAGACAACAGGGCCTATTTGAGGATGGAGGAAAGAAGGAAGGTGAGGATAGAAAAACTACCTTGTTAGGTACTATGCTTATTACTTGGATGGCAAAATAATCTGCACACCAAACCCCATGGCAAGCAACTTACCTATATAACAAACCTGCACAACTACCTCTGAACCTAAAGGAAAATTTCTAAAAAGAAAATATGCTTTGTGGAAGAATCAGACATAAAGATCACACATTGTATTACATTTATGTAAAATATCCAGACTGAGATCATAAGTTTTCCCCTCAGGCTGTTGCAAACAGAACATGGTTAGCTAATTAGTGAAGGACTATTTTGGCACAGAGCCAATTGTGAAAAGTGGGAGAGGTTACTCTTTAAAAAATTATAATTGATACATAATAAGTGCACATATTTTATGTATTACAACATGATGTTTTGATACATGTACATATTATATAATGGTAAAATCACAGTAATTACCATTATCCATCACCCTAAACATTTATTATTTCTTTGTGATGAGAATGTTCAAAGACCTATTTTCTAATTATTTTGAAATATACAATGCATTATTGTTAACTGTAATCATACTACTATGTAATAGAACACCAGAACTTATTCCTTTTAACTGTGGCTTCATACCTGTTGACGAATCTCTTTCCACCACCTCCCCCACATTTTTTAAATGTGTAATTTTCAAAAAAAAAACATGAAATATACAATAAAACAGGAAAACATAATCAATTCAAAGGATAAAAATGAAATGACAAAAACAATCCCTGAAGAAGCACAGGCATGAAGCTAGTCAAAAGACTTTAAAACTGTTGTAAATATGCTCAAAGAACTGAAGGAAAACAGATTAAAAAAAAAAACTAAAGGTTTCAGGAAAATGACATATTAAAAAACAAGAATATCAACAAAGAGAAAGAAATTATTTTTTAAAAAAGAAAAAATAAAAATTCTGGAATTGGAAAATATAGGGACCATATTGATTGAAATATTCGTTAAGGGGTTCAACAGCAAATTTGAGTATGCAGAAGAAAGAATTGGTGAACTTGAAGAGAAGACATTTGAAATTATCAAGTCTAAGGAATAGAAAGATAAAAGACAGGAGAAAGTGAACAGAGCTTAAGGAAGTTGTGGGACATGATCAAGTGGACCAGCATATACATTATGGTAGTTCTAAAGGAGAGAGAAAGAGATAAAGGCTATATAAAAAATAATGGCAGAAAATTTCCTATATTTGTG
This sequence comes from Macaca thibetana thibetana, assembly GCF_024542745.1. Lineage (NCBI taxonomy): Eukaryota > Metazoa > Chordata > Mammalia > Primates > Cercopithecidae > Macaca > Macaca thibetana. Next base: position 55,217,267 of record NC_065598.1, read on the forward strand.
GAAGAACATGAATAATCAAATCTAAGAAGCTCAACAAATTCCAAAAAGGAAAAATCCAAAAAGACCCACATTAAGACATATTACAATCAAATTGTCAAAAGACAAAGAGAAAGAGAGAATGTTGAAAGTGACAAAAGATACTCATACATACCAAAGACCCTCAATGAAATTATTAGGTGATTTCTCAGCAGAAGCCTTAGAGGACAGAAGGCATGAATTAGAAAAGAGAAAGTAAATTATCTCTGTTTGGTGATACTAATAATATAATATTATACCTAGTAATCCCTTAAGACTTTATCCAAAGACTCCTAGATTTGGTAAATAAATTCAGTAAAGTTGCAGGATACACAATGAATATACAAAAATCAATTTTATTTCTACATAGCAATAACAATAAATCTGGAAACCAAATCAAGAAAGAAATCTGAACTGCAATAGCTACAAAAAAAAAAAAAAAAAAAAAAAACCAAAAAAACTGGGAGTATATTTAAACCAAAGAGGTGAAAGATATCTACAAGAAAACCTACAAAACACTCATGATAAAAATCATAGATGACACAAGCAAATAGAAAAACATCTCATGTTCATTAATTGGAAGAACCAAAATCATTAAAATGACCATACTACCCAATGCAATCTACAGATGCAATGCACAGCTTACCAAAATACCATCATTTTTCACAGAAATTAGAAAAAAAGTCCTAAAATCCATATGGAACAACAACAACAAAAAAGCCTAAACAGACAAATCAATTCTAAACAAAAAGAACAAAGCTGGAGACATCACATTACCTGACTTCAAATTATACTGCAAGCCTATAGAAACCAAAACAACATAATACTCATATAAAATATAAACATAGTTCAATGTATATAAACTCAAAAATAAAGCCACATATCTAATGCCAACTGATTTTGAACAAAGTCAACAAAAACATACACTGGAGAAAGGACTCCCTATTCAATAAATGGTTCTGGGATAAATGGATTGCCATGTGCGAAAGAATGAAACTTGATCCCTATCTTTCACCACATGCAGAAATCAACTCAAGGTGGATTAAAGACTTAAATGTAAGACTGGAAACTATCAAAACACTAGAAAAAACCTTGGAAAAAACACTTCTGGACATTGTCTTTGGCAAAGTATTTATGACTGAGACCTCTAAAACATAGGCAACAAAAACAAAAATAGGCAAATGGGACTTAATTAAATTAAAGCTTCTGCACAGCAAAATGAATCATCAACAGAATCAATGGACAATTTAATGGATGAGAGAAAATATATGCAAAGTATGCAACTGACAATGGACTAACATTCAGAATCTATGAGGAACTCAAGCATCTCTGTAAGAAAACAACAAATACCCCATTAAATAGTGGACAAAAGACAAGAGTAGATATTTCCCAAAAGAAGACAAAGAAATTACCAATAAGCATAAGAAAAAATGCTCAAAATCACGAATCATCAGGGAAATGCAAATTAAAACTACAATCAGATACCATCTCACATCAGTCAGAATAATGGCTATTATTTAAATGTTAAAAAAATAACATATACTGGTGAGGATATGGAGAAAAGGAAACACTTATACACTGTTAATGGGAATGTAAATTATTAAAACTTCTAAGGAAATCAGTGTAGAGATTTCTTTTTTTCTTTATTTTTACATTATACATAAAGTTCTAGGGTACATGTGCACAACGTGCAGGTTTGTTACATATATATACACATGACATGTTGGTGTACTGCACCCATTAACTCGTCATTTACATTAGGTATATCTCCTAGTGCTATCCCACCTCCCTCCCCCCTCCCCACAATAGGACCCGGTGTGTGATGCTCCCCTTCCTGTGTCCAAGTGATCTCATTGTTCAATTCCCACCTATGAGTGAGAACATGGGGTGTTTGGTTTTCTGTTCTTGTGATAGTTTGCTGAGAATGATGGTTTCCAGCTGCATCCATGTCCCTACAAAAGACACAAGCTCATCCTTTTTTAGGGCTGCATAGTATTCCATAGTGTATGTGTGCCACATTTTCTTAATCCAGTCTGTCACTGATGGACATTTAGGTTGATTCCAAGTCTTTGCTATTGTGAATAGTGCCGCAATAAACATACGTGTGCATGTGTCTTTATAGTAGCATGATTTATAATCCTTTGGGTATATCCCCAGTAATGGGATGGCTGGTTTAATGGTATTTCCAGTTCTAGATTCTTGAGGAATCGCCACACTGTTTTCCAAAATGGTTGAACTAGTTTACAATCCCACCAACAGTGTAAAAGTGTTCCTATTTCTCCACATCCTCTCCAGCACCTGTTGTTTCCTGATTTTTAGATGATTGCCATTCTAACTGGTGTGAGATGGTATCTCATTGTGGTTTTGATTTGCATTTCTCTGATGGTGAGTGATGATGAGCATTTTTTCATGAGTCTGTTGGCTGTATGAATGTCTTCCTTGGAGAAGTGTCTGTTCATACCCTTTGACCACTTTTTGATGTGGCTGTTTGTTTTTTTCTTGTAAATTTGATTGAGTTCTTTATAGGTTCTGGATATTAGCCCTTTGTCAGATGAGTAGATTGCAAACATTTTCTCCCATTCTGTAGGTTGCCTGTTCACTCTGATGGTAGTTTCTTTTGCTGTGCAGAAGCTCTTTAGTTTAATGAGATCCCATTTGTCAATTTTGGCTTTTGGTGCCATTGCTTTTGGTGTTTTGGACATGAAGTCCTTGCCCATGCCTATGTCCTGAATGGTATTACCTAGGTTTTCTTCTAGGGTTTTTATGGCTTTAGTTGTAACATTTAATTCTCTAATCCATCTTGAATTAACTTAGGTATAAGGAGTAAGGAAAGGATCCAGTTTCAGCTTTCTACTTATGGCTAGCCAATTTTCCCAGCACCATTTATTAAATAGGGAATCCTTTCCCCACTTCTTGTTTTTGTCAGGTTTGTCAAAGATCAGATGACTGTAGATGTGTGGTATTATTTCTGAGGACTCGGTTCTGTTCCATTGGTCTATGTCTCTGTTTTGGTACCAGTACCATGCTGTTTTGGTTACTATAGCCTTGTAGTATAGTTTGAAGTCAGGTGGCCTGATGCCTCCAGCTTTGTTCTTTTGACTTAGGATTACTTGGCAATGCGGGGTCTTTTTTGGTTCCATATGAGCTTTAAAGCAGTTTTTTCCAATTCTGTGAAGAAAGTCATTGGTAGCTTGATGGGGATGGCATTGAATCTATAAATAACCTTGGGCAGTATGGCCATTTTCACAATATTGATTCTTCCTATCCATGAGCATGGTATGTTCTTCCATTTGTTTGTGTCCTCCTCTATTTCACTGAGCAGTGGTTTGTAGTTCTCCTTGAAGAGGTCCTTGATATCCCTTGTAAGTTGGATTCCTAGGTATTTTCTTCTCTTTGAAGCAATTGTGAATGGAAGTTCATTCCTGATTTGGCTCTCTGTTTGTCTGTTACTGGTGTATAAGAATGCTTGTGATTTTTGCACATTAATTTTGTATCCTGAGACTTTGCTGAAGTTGCTTATCAGCTTAAGGAGATTTTGGGCTGAGACAATGGGGTTTTCTAAATATACAATCATGTCATCTGCAAACAGGGACAATTTGACTTATTCTTTTCCTAACTGAATACCCTTGATTTCTCTCTCTTGCCTGATTGCACAGAACTTCCAACACCATGTTGAATAGGAGTGGTGAGAGAGGGCATCCCTGTCTTGTGCCAGTTTTCAAAGGGAATTTTTCCAATTTTTGCCCATTCAGTATGATATTGGCTGTGAGTTTGTCATAAAGAGCTTTTATTATTTTGAGATACGTTCCATCGATACCAAATTTATTGAGCGTTTTTAGCATGAAGGGCTGTTGAATTTTGTCAAAAGCCTTTTCTGCATGTATTGAGATAATCATGTGGTTTTTGTCTTTGGTTCTGTTTATATGCTGGATTACATTTCTTGATTTGTGTATGTTGGACCAGCCTTGCGTCCCAGGGATGAAGCCCACTTGATCATGCTGGATAAGCTTTTTAATGCGCTGCTGGATTCGATTTGCCAGTATTTTATTGAGGATTTTTGCATCGATGCTCATCAGAGATATTGCTCTAAAATTCTCCTTTTTGTTGTATCTCTGTCAGGCTTTGGTATCAGCATGATGTTGGCCTCGTAAAATGAGTTAGGGAGGATTCCCTCTTTTTCTATCGATTGGAATAGTTTCAGAAGGAATGGTACCAGCTCCTCCTTGTACCTCTGGTAGAATTCGGCTGTGAATTCATCTGGTCCTGGACTTTTTTTGGTTGGTACGCTATTAATTATTGTCTCAATTTCAGAGCCTGCTATTGGTCTATTCAAAGATTCAACTTCTTCCTGGTTTAGTCTTGGGAGAGGGTAAGTGTCTATGAAATTATCCATTTCTTCTAGGTTTTCTAGTTTATTTGCATAGAGGTGTTTATAGTATTCGCTGATGGTAGTTTGTATTTCTGTGGGGTCGGTGGTGATATCCCCTTTATCATTTTTTATTACATCTATTTGATTCTTCTCTCTTTTCTTCTTTATTAATCTTGCTAGCAGTCTATCAATTTTGTTCATCTTTTCAAAAAAGCAGCTCCTGGATTCATTGATTTTTTGGAGGGTTTTTTGTGTCTCTATCTCCTTCCGTTCTGCTCTGATCTTAGTTATTTCTTGCCTTCTGCTACCTTTGATGTGTTTGCTCTTGTTTCTCTAGTTCTTTTAATTGTGATGTTAGAGTGCCAATTTTAGATCTTTTCTACTTTCTCTTGTGGGCATTTAGTGCTATAAATTTCCCTCTACACACTGCCTTAAATGTGTCCCAGAGATTCTGGTATGTTGTATCTTTGTTCTCACTGGTTTCAAAGAACATTTTTTATTTCTGCTTTCATTTCGTTATGTACCCAGTAGTCATTCAGGAGCAGGTTGCTCAGTGTCCATGTAGTTGAGTGGTTTTGATTGAGTTTCTTAGTCCTGAGTTCTAGTTTAATTGCACTGTGGTCTGAGAGATAGTTTGTTATAATTTCTATTCTTTTACATTTGCTGAGGAGTGCTTTACTTCCAACTATGTGGTCAATTTTGGAATAAGTGCGATGTGGTGCTGAGAAGAATGTATATTCTGTTGATTTGGGGTGGAGAGTTCTGTAGATGTCTATTAGGTCTGCTTGGTGCAGAGTTGAGTTCAGTTCCTGTATATCCTTGCAGTTAGATCTCAGACTGTTGTCCTAGCAATGAGGGAGGCTCAATGGGAGTGGGACCCTCCAGGCCAGGTGTGGGATATAATCTCCTCATGTGCCCTTTGCTAAGACCCTTGGTAAAGCGCAGTATTAGGGTGGGAGTTACCTGATTTTCCAAGTGTTGTGTGTCTCAATTTCCTTTGGCTAGGAAAAGGAATTCCCTTCCCCTTGCACTTCCCAGATGAGGTGACGCCTCTCCCTGCTTCAGCTCTGGCTCATCAGGCTGCACCTGCCGGCCAGCACCAACTGTCTGACAGGCCCCAGTGACATGAACCCAGTACCACATTTGAAAATGCAGAAATCACCCATCTTCTGTGTCAATCACGCTGGGAGCTGGAGGCTGGAGCTGTTCCTATTCAGCCATCTTCCAGAGTCCTTTTTATTAATACAATCAATCCCCTCTGCCAGCTCCAACCAGAAAAATGTCTTCACCATCATCATTACAGGCAAGTCTACAGACAGCCCCATCCCCATCAAGTCCTTCTTATGGTTGGCAGGCTTCTGTAACCAAGGTTCTTCTATTCTTTATTCGAAAGCTTCTCTTCATTCCCTCTCAACCCAGGGTATTTCTCTTCTGTAGAAGCAGGCCTCTAGTCAGTTCCACCCACGTAAAAGTTGTTCTCATTTCTCTTGGTAAATCCCTGCCTATACTATAGGATCTTTCTCTGCAAGGAGTTCTCTATTCTTCTGAGTACACACCAAGTCCTTCCATATCACATGAGCAGTCCTATGCTCAATCTTACCAACACCAGAGTGGTATTCTCATATTGGGAGGCATCTCAGTAGGCCTGCCCCTGGCAATTATGTATTTTCTATTTATAGGCAGTCCACTGAACAGCCCTTCCCACATAAGGGTCCTCTTTATCATACAAGCCCACATATGGCTGAACCACCCACCATAGGGTACCTTGCATTTCTATTGGCAGGCTTCCAGTTAGCTCCACCCAGCATCATAACGTCTCTCTTTTTCATGGGTGGGTTCACTCACCTAAGTTCCTAAGTAATATAGGAAGGCCTGTGGAGAGCTGCGCCCCTTGAGTGTGGTACTCTTTTGCGATGGTGGATGGTAGCATTTGTGTCGCCATAATAGGGTATTTCTCTTCACTAGAGGCAGTCTTCTGGTCAATTCTGTGACATCATGGGCCTTATCATCACTACTACAGGTAGGCTTTTGGTCATCACCACTTATGCCTGAATCCTCTCCTCAATACAAGTAATTCCTCTGGTAGATTCCAATAACCTACAACTTGAATTTTTTCACTAAACAGTTCTCCTGAACTGTGCTCAGTCTTCCTACAATTTTTTTTTTCTTTTTCTTTTTCTTTCTTTCTTTTTTTTTTTTTTTTTTTTTTTTTTTTTTTTTTTTTGGAGATGGAGTTTCGCTTTTGTCGCCCAGGCTGGAGTGCAATAGTACAGTCTTGGCTCACTGCAACCTCTGCCTTCCAGGTTCAAGAGATTCTCCTGACTCGACCTTCCCAGTAGCTGGGATTACAGGCACGTGCCACCATGCCTGGCTAATTTTTGTATTTTTGGCAGAGACGGGGTTTCACCATGTTGGCCAGGCTGGTCTCGGACTTCTGACCACAGGTGATCCGCCCAAAGTGCCTCCGCCTCCCAAAGTGCTGGGATTACAGACATGAGCAGCCATGCCCAGCTTTTGTGTGTGTGTGTGTGTGTGTGTGTGTGTGTGTGTGTTTTAAAGCTACATAGTGCTCCTTAGTATAGTTTTTACGGTATTTAAGTCCCCTGTTGCCATCCACATTGATGGACATTTTAACTATTTTCAGCATTCCAAGCAGTAGTGTGGGGTGCACCCTCTCCTGTTTCCTTAATCATAGTTACAAGTGCATTCTAGAATACATGCCTGGAAGTTAAAACGTCAGAATCTTAAGGTACTCAAATTATAACTTGTAATAAACACAGACAAATTGCCTTTTATATATTTGTACTAGTTTACACTCTTACAACTAGTGGATGAGAGTATTTCCTTCCATTCTTGTCAAAGCTCGATGTTATTGTTTGCTTGCTTTTTTTTTTTTTTGCCCAAATGATGAATGTGAATTGATATCTCATAATTGATGTATTTTTCCACATTACAGTCTCAATTGAAACTCTCTGTGTACTCCTCCCTAATCCTATTCTCTTTTCTCCCTTTGCATGGTTTTACACTTTCTCTCTATATTTTTAAATAATTTAAATAGTATTGTTTTGCAGCCTTTAAAATTTCGTTTAAATGATATTCATTTGCTACTTTTTTCATTCAAAATTATCTTTTTGAAATTAATTCATATTGAAATGCATAGCTTTGGTTTACATGCTAATATTAGTCTATTACATATCCTTATATTTGCTGTGGACATCAGGCTGTTAGCTATTTTTCATTTGTTTTACCATTTCAAACGGTGCTGTTTTTCTGATATATTTCTCAGTGTGCACATGTGAAAGAAGTTCTCTAGAATATAACCTAAATATAGAATCCCCAGGTTGTAAGTTTTAAGTATCTTTTAATTTACTAGCTATTTCTAATCTGATGGCGTGTAACATAACTTTATTTTGTTTTAATTTGCATTTTTCTAATTATTATTGAGTTTGAGCATCATTTGTGTTTTCTTGGCCATTTAGGGTTTTTCTTCTGTGAGCTAGCCTTTTCATGTCCTTTGCCTATTCTACTGTGTTATTTGTTCTTTTCTTGTTGATACGCTGAAGTTCCTCTTGTGTTCTTGTTTTATGTGTCTCATAAATCTTCCTGCAGTCTGTAGTGGCTTGTTTTTACCCTTTGTTTGTATGTGTGTCCATGAGTTTTAAGTTTTTATGTAATCCATTTTTTTATATTTCTAAGAAATTCTTCTCTACTCCAAGGACACAACCATATTTATTCCCCTGTATTCTAAAGAATACCAGTTTCAGTCTGGTGTTCAGTTCAGTCACGGTACCAGTTCAGTCACGGTGGCCCACGCCTGCAATCCCAGCCCTTTGGGAGGCCGAGGCAGGCAGATCAATTTGAGCTCAGCAGTTAGAGATCAGCCTGGGCAGCATGGTGAAAGCCTATCTCCACAAAAATTACAAATATTAGCACCTGGCTAATTTTTGTAAATTAGCTGGCACACACCTGTGGTCTCAGCTACTCAGGAGGCTGAGGTGGGAGGATTGCTTGAGCCTGAGAGGCAGGGGCTGCAATGAGCCCAGATCACCACTCCAGCCTGGGTGACAGAGTGAGACCTGGTCTCAAAAAATTAATTAATTAATTAAGATTACAAATAGCAGTTTTGATTTTTCACATTTAGATCTTATTCATTCACTAAATATTTATTGAGGCAGGGATTCTTCTGGGCACTGGGAATACTTCATCAAAAAAAATGAACAAATACAGGCAAACATCTCAGTCTTTTTTTTGAGATGGTGTCTCTCTCTGTCACCCAGGCTAGAGTGCAGTGGCGTGATTTCGGCATCTTGGCTCACTGCAAACTCAGCCTCCTGGGTTCAAGCAATTCTCATGCCTCAGCCTCCCGAATAGCTGCGATTACAGGTGCATGCCACCACGCCTGGCTAATTTTTGTGTTTTTAGTAGAGATGGGGTTTCACTTTGTTGGCTAGGCTGGTCTGGAACTCCTAACCTCAAGTGATCTGCCCGTCTCGGCCTTCCAGAGTGCTGGGATTATAGGCATGAACCACCTCACCTAACCAAAAATTTCGGTCTTTATTGAACAAGACCATTAAATAATAGAATTGTGTATCATTTTAGGGAATAAGTGCAACAGAGAAAAAGAGGGATAGAGAGTACAGATGATGGGATTTGTTTCTGGACTCCTTTGTCTCTTTGAGTCTTCCCTTTGTTAATAACATAGTTTTAATTTACTATAGCTTTATAATAAGTATAGGTGTCTAGTAGAACAAATCTTCTAATTGCATTTTCTATAATATGTCTTAGATATCCTAGGGCTTTTGTTCCCGTCTGTAATATTGAGGATCAACTTGAAAAGTTGTTTTAACACTCTTCCTGGAATTTTGATTGGAATGTTATTCCATTTTTAGGGTAAAATGCAGAATGTTGATATCTTTATGATACTGAGAATTTCATTATATTAGCATGGTATATCTATTCATTTATTAAGACCATATTTTATGTTTTTTAGTAAGGTTTGTTAAGTTTGTCGGGTTTTTAATATTTTTGGTGAAAGACATCATTTGTAATGTATTTTATTTTTCAGTACAATTGTTCATTTAGAGCTATAAATACCTTTCTAAATGTCACTTTACTGCATCTCTCAAGTTTCAGAATCTGTTCATTGCTGTTTAGGTTTGAATATCTTGTAATTTTCATTTTGAACTCTTCTTTAAAGAATGAGACTTTAAAGAATGGTTTTTGATTGGGAGGCTGAGGTGGGTGGATCACCTGAGGGCAGGAGTTTGAGACCAGCCTGCCCAATATGGGGAAACCCCGTCTCTACTAAAAATACAAGAAATTAGCTGAGCATGGTGGCAGGCGCCTGTAATCCCAGCTATTCGGGAGACTGAGGCAGGAGAATCGCTTGAACCTGGGAGGTGGAGGTTGCAGTCAGCTGAGACTGTGCCACTTCACTCCAGCCTGGGCAACAAGAATGAAACTCTGTCTCAAAAAAAATAAATAAATAAATAAAAGGGGGGGGGTTGAAATTTGTAAGCATTTTTTCTTATTTTTACTACATTTCATAGTTAATTGCATTGTGATTAGAGAAAGTGAATACGTTACATATTATTTGAAATTTTTAAGACATGGTAAATTTTGCAAATTCTTGAAAAAATGAGGTTATTTCTTGGGTGCAGGTTTTTATATATAGGTTAATCTTTAATTTTATTGGGATTTATTTATTGGGACTTTTAAATTTATATGGGTTTGTTTCTTGACTCTGTTTTTCCTTTGGGCCTTTTGTTTTCCCTTTATTAATAACGGTCTTAATTTACTATAGCTTTATAATAAGACTTGGTGTTTGGTAGGAAAAATCGCCCCACTGTATTTTCTTTAATATGCTTTAGGGTATTCTAGGGCTTTTGTTCTTTTTCTCTGTTTTTAATATAATAAAGGAGAGTGCAATTCTGTCTTGTTTGCAGATTCATAAATGTCTCCTCGTAATTCTGTCAGTTTTTGTTTTATCTGTTTTGTTGCTACCTGGAGACATGCATCCAAGTCCATGATGCACTGTTTCTTTTATTATTTTGGACTGTCCCTCTATTCATGCTTTTTGCCTTTAATTCTATTTTCTCCAATATTTAATTTTTTGATGTTTTTTCTTTTAGATGTAGCTCTTAGAAATACTATGTAGCTCGATTATTTAAAAATGATTCTGGTTATCTTGTCTTTATTAGATGAAGTTAACTTTTTTACATTATTATGTTTATGAATAGATTTTGACTCATTTCTACTATTTTGGGGGGTTTTCAGTTTGTTTGATTTTTTCAAGACAAGGTCTTGCTCTATCCCTCAGGCTGGAATGCAGTGGCGTAATCATGGCTCACTGCAGCCTTGACCTTTTGGGGCACAAGTGATTTTCCCACCTCTGCCTCCCAAGTTGCTGAGACTACATGCTACCACACCTGGCTAATTTTTGTATTTCTGTTAGAGCTGGAGTCTCGCCACATTGTCCAGGTTAGTCTTGAACTCCTGGCTCAAGTGATCCACCTGCCTTGGCCTCCCAAAGTGGGAGGATTACAGGCGTGAGCCACTGCGCCTGGCCAGGTTTTGAGTTTAACATCACTTTCCTTGGCTTCTTTGTCCCTCATTTCCTCTGCTGCTTTGGATGCTGCAGATTATGTTCTTACTGTGTTTGCCTTTAAAATTTTAGATGTATACACAATTAATTTTTCTAACAAAATCTTTGGTTACTCAATATTTCCTATCCTTTTAACTATGGCAAAAGCCTTAGTATTCTGGAACTACCCATTGAACCCCTACTTATTATTTTTGGACACATTTTTTTCCTTTACCCTTTTAAACACAAAAAATCAGTTATAACTTTATAGTCACAATAAACACAGCCTGTTAGTTTCTTTCTTCATTGTTGTTTCTCTTTCCCCCATATTTTCCCTGTGGCTTCGCTCCTCATACTACTAAAAAACATTGTTTATCTGTGAGTATAGTGATGATCTTTGGTTGACTCTAATGACGGAAAATGTCTTTATTTTGCTCTCACACTTGAATAATTGAGTACAAACTTACGAGCGACAGTTATTTTACTTCAACATTTATAAGTATTTCTAGTATTCATTGTTTTTTGCCCTCAGTCTAGTTGATCTTCCTTTAGAATAAAGCTTTTTCCCCTCTAGTGGCTGTTAAGATTGTTGCTTTATTATGATTTATTCTTAATGTCATATAATTCTTTTTAGATAAAGTGCAAACACAAGCACAACTAATCTGTGATGATAGAAGACAGAAAGTAGTTACAAGGGTGAGTGAAGATTGAAAAGAGGATGAGAAAATCCTCTGGGGTGAAAGAAATGTTCCACATCTCATGCTGAATGGTAGTTCATGGGTGTATGCAATTGTCAGAGTTGATCAAATTGAATATGTATGTTCTATGCATTTTAACGTATTTGAATTATTTCTAATTTTTAATGCTGTAGGGCTTCAGTAACTTATGGCAAACTTCTTGCAAAAAGCTCTCAGCATCCTCTGAGGCAGAGCCAGTTGCTCAACCATCACATTGTACAAGAAGTCCCAGAAGAGTTCATAAGAAACATCTGGCGATTATTTCCATGGAATGAAGTGTGGCATCTATATCTTCATCTTCTCTAAATTGCACAGCTAGGTTTGAATTTTTAAAAATCTCCGGTGTTATTGTTTTATTGCAGGTGAGCCAGCAGTCTGTGTCTGCACAGTGGCTTTATCAGTTAAAGTCTTATCATCAGCAATAGCCCACTCCTGACAATATCTACAATTTTCTCACTGCTGCAGGGCAATAGGTATAATTCTCTTTTCTGTAGCTAGGCACACAGATAAGATACCTCTGAAGTCTGTATACTAATGGCTATGAAACAAAGCTTGAGCATCTCTATGGCATATTGCACTTAAAATAATATTGGAAAAAATGAGGGAAAATTATTTGAGATAAGAAATATATCAAATACAGAAAATACCTCTGGCTTCTAGGAGATTATGAAGACTGACACACTTCAAGCAGTACCCAACTCAGCACCACTGCCATTGTATCAAGCACCCACCTTCCCTGACACTTTATTCTTGATGTTATAAGGTTTTATTCAGTGTGTCTTGGAGTGGGTTTACTTGTATTTATCCTGTTGAATGGACTTTTGAAAACTCATGTCTTTCTTCAAATCTGGAAAGTCATTAGCAATTTCTCCTCAGTTATTAATCCTTTATAATTCTCTTGAAACTTTTATTAGATGAATGTTGGAGTTTCTCAATATACCCTCAATTTCTCTTCACTATTCTTTTGTATTTATATATACATATATATTTTTTTCTTTTTTTATTTTACTTTAAGTTCTGGGATATATGTGCAGAATGTGCAGGTTTGTTACATAGGTATACATGTGCCATGTTGGTTTGCTGCACCTATCAACTTGTTATATATAGGTTTTAAGCCCCGCATGCATTAAATATTTGTTCTAATGCTCTTCCTCTCCATGACCCCCACCCCACAACAGGCCCCAGTATGTGATGTTCCCCTTCCTGTGTCCGTGTGTTCTCATTGTTCAACTCCCACTTACCAGTAAGAACATGCGGTGTGGTTTTCTGTTTCTGTGTTAGTTTGCTGAAAATGATGGTTTCCAGCTTGATCCATGTCCATGCAAAGGACATGAACTCATTCTTTTTTATGGCTGTATAGTATTCCATGGTGTATGTGTTTCACATTTTCTTTATCCAGTCTGTCATTGATGGGCATTCGGGTTGGATCCAAGTCTTTGCTATTTTAAATAGTGGTGCAATAAACATATGTGTTCATGTGTCTTTATAGTAGAATGATTTGTAATCCTTTGGGTATATACCTAGTAATGGCATTCCTGGGTCAAATGGTATCTCTGGTTCTAGATCCTCGAGGAATTGTCACACTGTCTTCCACAGTGATTGAACTAATTTACAATCCCACCAACAGTGTAAAAGCATTCCTATTTCTCCACAGCCTTGCCAACATCTGTTGTTTCCTGACTTTTAAATGACCACCATTCTAACTGACGTGAGATGGTATCTCACTGTGGTTTTGATTTGCATTGCTTTAATGACCAGTGACCATGAGCATTTTTTCATAAGTTTGTTGGCCACATAAATGCCTTCTTTTGAGAAGTGTCTGTTCATTTCCTTCATCCACTTTTTGGTGGGGTTGTTTGTTTTTCTGTTGTAAATTTGTTTAAGATGCCTCTAGAGTCTGGATACTAGACCTTTGTCAGATGGGTAGATTGCAAAACTTTTCTCCCATTCTGTAGGTTGCTTGTTCACTGATGATAGTTTATTTTGCTTTGCAGAAGCTCTTTAGTTTAATTAAATCCCATTTGTCAATTTTGGCTTTTGTTGCAATTGCTTTTGGTGTTTTAGTCATTAAGTTTTTGCCCATGCCTGTGTCCTGAATGGTATTGCCTAGGTTTTCTTCTAAGGTTTTTATGGTTTTAGGTTTTACGTTTAAGCCTTTAATCCATCGTGAGTTAATTTTTGTATAAGGTGTAACGAAGTGGTCCAGTTTCCATTTTCTGCATATGGCTAGCCCATTTTCCCAGCACCATTTATTGAATAGGGAATCTTTCCCCATTGCTTGTTTTCATCAGGTTTGTCGATGATCAGATGATTGTAGATGTGTGGTATTATTTCTGAAGCCTCTGTTCTGTCCCATTGGTCTATATATCTGTTTTGGTACCGATACCGTGTTGTTTTGGTTACTGTAGCCTCGTAGTATAGTTTGAAGACAGGTAGCGTGATGCCTCCAGCTTTTCTTTTTGCTTAGGATTGTCTTGGCTATATGGGCTCTTTTTTGGTTCCATATGAAATTTAAAGTAGGTTTTTCTAGTTCTGTGAAGAAAGTCAGTGGTAGCTTGATGGGAATAGCATTGAATCTATAAATTCCTTTGGGCAGTATGGCCATTTTCATGATACTGATTCTTCCTATCTATGAGCATGGAATTCTTTTTCATTTGTTTCTCTCTTATTTCCTTGAGCAGTGGTTAGTAGTCCTCCTTGAAGAGGTCCTTCACGTCCCTTATAAGTTGTATTCCTAGGTTTTTTATTCTCTTTGTAGCAATTTGTGAATGGGCATTCACTCATGATTTGTCTGTCTGTTTATCTAACTTTGGTGTATAGGAATCCTTGTGAATTTTGCACACTGATTTTGTATTCTGAGACTTTGCTGAAGTTGCTTCTCAGCTTAAGCAGTTTTGGGGCTGAGATTATGGGGCTTTCTAAATATACAATCATGTCATCTGCAAACAAAGACAATTTGACTTCCTCTCTTCCTATTTGAATACCATTTATATCTTTCTCTTACCTGATTTCCCCGGCCAGAACTTTCAATACTATGTTGAATAGGAGTGGTGAGAAAGTGCATCCTTGTCTTGTGCCAGTTTTCAAAGGAAATGCTTCCAGCTTTTGCCCATTCAGTATGATATTGGCTGTGGGTTTTCAATAAACAGCTTTTATTATTTTGAGATATTTTCAATTAATCTCTAGTTTATTGAGAGTTTTTAGCATGAAGGGGTTTTGAATTTTATTGAAGGCCTTTTCTGCATCTATTGAGATCATCATGTGTTTTTTGTCATTGGTTCTGTCTATGTGATGGGCTACATTTATTGATTTGCATATGTTTAACCATCCTTGCATCACAGGAATGAAGCCAATTGATTGTGGTGGATAAGCTTTTTGATGTGCTGGTGGACTCATGTTGCCAGTATTTTATTGAGGATTTTCACATCGATGTTCATCAGGGATATTGGCCTGAAATTTTCATTTTTGTTGTGTCTCTACCAGGTTTTCATATCAAGATGATACTGGTCTCATAAAATGAGTTAGGGAGGAGTCCCTCTTTTTCCACTGTTTGGAATAGTTTTAGAAGAAATGGTACAAGTCCCTCTTTGTACCTCTGGTAGAATTCGGCTGTGAATTGGCCTGGTCCTGGGCTTTTTTTCGTTGGTAGGCTATTAATTACTGAATCAATTTCAGAACTTGTTATTGGTCTATTCAAGGATTCGACTTCTTCCTCGTTTAGTCTTGGGAGGATGTATGTATCCAGGAGTTTATCGATTTCTTTTAGAGTTTCTAGTTTGTTTGCATAGATGTGTTTATAGTATTCTCTGATGGTAGTTTGTATTTCTGTGGGATTAGTGGTAATATTCCCTTTATCATTTTTCATTGTGTCTATTTGATTATTTTCTCCTTTCTTCTTTATTAGTCTAGCTAGCAGTCTATTTTGTTAACCTTTTCAAAAAACCAGCTTCTGGATTCATTGTTTTTTGAAGGGTTTTTCATGTCTCTATCTCCTTCAGTTCTGCTGTGATCTTAGTAATTTCTTGTCTTCCACTAGCTTTTGAATTTGTTTGCTCTTGCTTTCCTATTTCTTTTAATTTTTTTTTTTTTTTTTTGTTTGTTTGTTTGTTTTTTGAGACAGAGTCTCGCTCTGTCGCCCAGGCTGGAGTGCAGTGGCGCGATCTCGGCTCACTGCAAGCTCCGCCTCCTGGGTTTTACGCCATTCTCCTGCCTCAGCCTCCTGAGTAGCTGGGACTACAGGCGCCCGCCACCGCACCCAGCTAATTTTTTGTATTTTTAGTAGAGACGTGGTTTCACCGTGGTCTCGATCTCCTGACCTTGTGATCCGCCTGCCTCGGCCTCCCAAAGTGCTGGGATTACAGGCGTGAGCCACCGCGCCCGGCCTTCTTTTAAATTTTTAAAATTTATTTTTTATTATTATTATACTTTAAGTTCTAGGGTACATGAGCATAACGTGCAGGTTTGTTACATATGTATACTTGTGCCATGTTGCTGTGCTGCACCCATCAACTCGTCAGCACCCATCAACTCGTCATTTACATCAGGTATAACTCCCAATGCAATCCCTCCCCCCTTCCCCCTCCCCATGATAGGCCCCGGTGTGTGATGTTCCCCTTCCCAAGTCCAAGTGATCTCATTGTTCAGTTCCCACCTATGAGTGAGAACATGCGGTGTTTGGTTTTCTGTTCTTGTGATAGTTTGCTAAGAATGATAGTTTCCAGCTTCATCCATGTCCCTACAAAGGACACAAACTCATCCTTTTTGATGTCTGCATAGTATTCCATGGTGTATATGTGCCACATTTTCTTAATCCAGTCTGTCACTGATGGACATTTGGGTTGATTCCAAGTCTTTGCTATTGTGAATAGTGCCGCAATAAACATACATGTGCATGTGTCTTTATAGGAGCATGATTTATAATCCTTTGGGTATATCCCCAGTAATGGGATGGCTGGGACATATGGTACATCTAGTTCTAGATCCTTGAGGAATCACCATACTGTTTTCCATAATGGTTGAACTAGATGGATTAGAGACTTAAATGTTAGACCTAATACCATAAAAACCCTAGAGGAAAACCTAGGTAGTACCATTCAGGACATACGCATGGGCAAAGACTTCATGTCTAAAACACCAAAAGCAATGGCAGCAAAAGCCAAAATTGACGAACGGGATCTAATTAAACTAAAGAGCTTCTGCACAGCAAAAGAAACTACCATCAGAGTGAACAGGCAACCTACAGAATGGGAGAAAAATTTTGCAATTTACTCATCTGATAAAGGGCTAATATCCAGAACCTACAAAGAACTCAAACAAATTTACAAGAAAAAAACAAACAACCCCATCAAAAAGTGGGCAAAGGATATGAACAGACATTTCTCAAAAGAAGACATTCGTACAGCCAACAGACACATGAAAAAATGCTCATCATCACTGGCCATCAGAGAAATGCAAATCAAAACCACAATGAGATACCATCTCCCACCAGTTAGAATGGCAATCATTCAAAAGTCAGGAAACACCAGGTGCTGGAGAGGATGTGGAGAAATAGGAACACTTTTACACTGTTGGTTTATTTCCTTTAATTTTGATGTTCAGGGGTCTATTTCAGATATTTCCTGCTTTCTGATGTAGGCATTTGGTAGTATAAATTTCCCACTTAACACTGCTTTAGCTGTGTCCCAGAGATTCTGGTACTTTTTCTCTTTATTCTCATTGGTTTCAAAGAACTTCTTTGTTTCTGCCTCTATTTCATTATTTACCCAGTAGTTATTCAGGAACAAGTTGTTCATTTGCCATTTTTCCATGTAGTTGTGCAGTTTTCAGTAAGTTTCTTAATCCTGAGTTCTAAATTGATTCCACTGCAGTCTGAGAGATGGATTGTTATGATTTCCATTCTTTTGCATTTGGTGAGGAGTGTTTTACTTCGAATGATGTGATCAATTTTAGAATGAGTGCCATGTGGTGCTGAGAAGAATGTATATTCTGTTGATTTGGGGTGGAGAGTTCAGTAGATATTTCTTAGGTTTGCTTGTTTCAGAGCTGAATTCAAGTCCTGCATATCCTTGTAAATTTTCTCTTGTTTATCTGTCTAATATTGATGGTGGGGTGTTAAAGTCTCCAACTATTATTATATGGGAGTCTAAGCCTCTTCATAGGACTCAAAGAACTTTTTTTTTTTTAATGAATCTGGGTGCTCCTGTATTGGGTGCATATATATTTAGGGTAGTTAGCTCCTGTAGTTTTATTGATCCCTTTACCATTATGTAATGCCCTCTTTGTATTTTTTGATGTTTGTTGGTTTAAAGTCTGTTTTATCAGAGACTACAATTGAGAACCATGCTTTCTTTTGCTTTACATTTGCTTGGTAAATCTTCCCCCATCCTTTGATTTCGAGCCAACATGTTTTTGCATGCAAGAAGGGTCTCCTGAATACAGCGTACAAACGGGTCTTGATTCTGTATCCTATTTGCCTGTCTGTGTCTTTTTTTTTTTTGCATTTCTTTTAATATTATTATTATTATTATTCTACTTTAAGTTCTAGGGTACATGTGCACACGTGCAGAACATGCAGGTTTGTTACATATGTATACTAGTCCCATGTTGCTGTGCTGCACCCATCAACTCGTCAGCACCCATCAATGCATCATTTCGATCAGGTATAACTCCCAATGTAATCCCTCCCCCCTCCCCGCTCCCCAAGATAGGCCCTGGTGTATGATGCTCCCCTTCCCAAGTCCAAGTGATCTCATTGATCGGTTCCCACCTATGAGTGAGAACATGCGGTGTTTGGTTTTCTGTTCTTGCGATAGTTTGCTGAGGATGATGGTTTCCAGCTACATCCATGTCCCTACAAAGGACACAAACTCATCCTTTTTTATGGCTGCATAGTATTCCATGGTGTGCCACATTTTCTTAATCCAGTCTGTCAGTGATGGACATTTGGGTTGATTCCAAGTCTTTGCTATTGTGAATAGTGCCGCAATAAACATACATGTGCATGTGTCTTTATAGCAGCATGATATATAATCCTTTGGGTATATCCCCAGTAATGGGATGGCTGGGTCATATGGTATTTCTAGTTCTAGATCCTTGAAGAATCGCCATACTGTTTTCCATAATGGTTGAACTAGTTTACAATCCCACCAACAGTGTAAAAGTGTTCCTATTTCTCCACATCCTCTCCAGCACCTGTTGTTTCCTGATTTTTTAATGATTGCCATACTAACTGGTGTGAGATGGTATCTCATTGTGGTTTTGATTTGCATTTCTCTGATGGCCAGTGATGATGAGCATTTTTTCATGTGTCTGTTGACTGTATGAATGTCTTCTTTTGAGAAGTGTCTGTTCATATACTTTGCCCACTTTTTTTTATTATTATTATACTTTAAGTTCTAGGGTACATGTGCATAACGTGCAGGTTTATTACATATGTATACTTGTGCCATGTTGCTGTGCTGCACCCATCAACTCATCAGCACCCATCAACTCATCATTTACATCAGGTATAACTTTGCCCACTTTTTGATGGGGTTTGTTTTTCTCTTGTAAATTTGATTGAGTTCTTTACAGGTTCTGGTTATTAGTCCTTTGTCAGATGAGTAGATTGCAAAAATTTTCTCCCATTCTGTAGGTTGCCTGTTCACTCAGATGGTAGTTTCTTTTCCTGTGCAAAAGCTCTTCAGTTTAATTGGATCCCATTTGTCAATTTTGGCTTTTGTTGCTGTTGCTTTTCGTGTTTTAGACATCAAGTCCTTGCCCATGCCTATGTACTGAATGGTATTACCTAGGTTTTCCTCTAGGGTTTTTATGGTATTAGGTCTAACATTTAAGTCTCTAATCCATCTTGGATTAATTTTCGGATAAGGAGTAAGGAAAGGATCCAGTTTCAGCTTTCTACTTATGGCTAGCCAATTTTCCCAGCACCATTTATTAAATAGGGAATCCTTTCCCTACTTCTTGTTTTTCTAAGGTTTGTCAAAGATCAGATGGCTGTAGATGTGTGGTATTATTTATGAGGGCTCTGTTTTGCCCATTGGTCTACATCACTGTTTCGGTATCAGTATCATGCTGTTTTGGTTACTCTAGCCTTGTAGTATAGTTTGAAGTCAGGTAGCGTGATGCCACCAGCTTTGTTCTTTTGACTTAGGATTGTCTTGGCAATGCGGGCTCTTTTTTGGTTCCATATGAACTTTAAAGCAGTTTTTTCCAATTCTGTGAAGAATCTCATTGGTAGCTTGATGGGGATGGCATTGAATCTATAAATTACCTTGGGCAGTATGGCCATTTTCACGATATTGATTCTTCCTATCCATGAGCATGGTATGTTCTTCCATTTGTTTGTGTCCTCTTTTATTTCACTGAGCAGTGGTTTGTAGTTCTCATTGAAGAGGTCCTTTACATCCCTTGTAAGTTGGATTCCTAGGTATTTTATTCTCTTTGAAGCAATTGTGAATGGAAGTTCATTCATAATTTGGCTCTGTGTTTGTCTGTTACTGGTGTATAAGAATGCTTGTGATTTTTGCACATTAATTTTGTATCCTGAGACTTTGCTGAAGTTGCTTATCAGCTTAAGGAGACTTTGGGCTGAGGCAATGGGGTTTTCTAAATATACAATCATGTCATCTGCAAACAGGGACAATTTGACTTCTTCTTTTCCTAACTGAATACCCTTGATTTCTTTCTCTTGCCTGATTGCCCTAGGCAGAACTTCCAACACTATGTTGAATAGGAGTGGTGAGAGAGGGCATCCCTGTCTTGTGTCAGTTTTCAAAGGGAATTTTTCCAGCTTTTGCCCATTCAGTATGATATTGGCTGTGGGTTTGTCATAAATAACTCTTATTATTTTGAGGTACGTTCCATCAATACCGAATTTATTGAGCGTTTTTAGCATGAAGGGCTGTTGAATTTTGTCAAAAGCCTTTTCTGCATGTATTGAGATAATCATGTGGTTTTTGTCTTTGGTTCTGTTTATATGCTGGATTATGTTTATTGATTTGCGAATGTTGAACCACCCTTGCATCCCAGGGATGAAGCCCACTTGATCATGGTGGATAAGCTTATTGATGTGCTGCTGAATCCGGTTTGCCAATATTTTATTGAGGATTTTTGCATCGATGTTCATCAGGGATATTGGTCTAAAATTCTCTTTTTTTGTTGTGTCTCTGCCAGGCTTTGGTATCAGGATGATGTTGGCCCCATAAAATGAGTTAGGGAGGATTCCCTCTTTTTCTATTGATTGGAATAGTTTCAGAAGGAATGGTACAAGCTCCTCCTTATACCTCTGGTAGAATTCAGCTGTGAATTCATCCGGTCCTGGACTTTTTTTGGTTGGTAGGCTATTAATTATTGCCACAATTTCAGAGTCTACTATTGGTCTATTCAGGGAATCAACTTCTACCTGGTTTAGTCTTGGAAGAGTGTAAGTGTCCAGGAAATCATCCATTTCTTCTAGATTTTCTAGTTTATTTACGTAGAGGTGTTTATAGTATTCTCTGATGGTAGTTTGTATTTCTATGGGGTTGGTGGTGATATCCCCTTTATCATTTTTTATTGCATCTATTTGATTCTTCTCTCTTTTCTTCTTTATTAGTCTTTCTAGCGGTCTGTCAATTTTGTTGATCTTTTCAAAAAACCAACTCCTGGATTCATTAATTTTTTGGAGGGATTTTTGTGTCGCTATCTCCTTCCATTCTGCTCTGATCTTAGTTATTTCTTGCCTTCTGCTAGCTTTTGAATGTGTTTGCTCTTGCTTCTCTAGTTCTTTTAACTGTGATGTTAGAGTGTCAATTTTAGATTTTTCCAGCTTTCTCTTGTGGGCATTTAGTGCTATAAATTTCCCTCTACACACTGCTTTAAATGTGTCCCAGAGATTCTGGTATGTTGTATCTTTGTTCTCATTGGTTTCAAAGAACATCTTTATTTTTGCCTTCATTTCGTTATGTACCCAGTAGTCATTCAGGAGCAGGTTATTCAGTTTCCATGTAGTTGAGAAGTTTTGATTGAGTTTCTTAGTCCTGAGTTCTAGTTTGATTGCATTGTGGTCTGAGAGACAGTTTGTTATAATTTCTGTTCTTATACATTTGCCGAGGAGTGCTTTACTTCCAATTATGTGGTCGATTTTGGAGTAAGTACGATGTGGTGCTGAGAAGAATGTATATTCTGTTGATTTGGGGTGGAGAGTTCTATAGATGTCTATTAGGTCTGCTTGCTGCAGAGATGAGTTCAATTCCTGGATATCCTTGTTAACTTTCTGTCTCGTTGATCTGTCTAATGTTGACAGTAGAGTGTTGAAGTCTCCCATTATTATTGTATGGGAGTCTAAGTCTCTTTGTAAGTCTCTAAGGACTTGCTTTATGAATCTGGGTGCTCCTGTATTGGGTGCATATATATTTAGGATAGTTAGCTCTTCCTGTTGAATTGATCCCTTTACCGTTGTGTAATGGCCTTCTTTGTCTCTTTTGATCTTTGATGGTTTAAAGTCTGTTTTGTCAGAGACTGGTATTGCAACCCCTGCTTTTTTTTGTTCTCCATTTGCTTGGTAAATCTTCCTCCATCCCTTTATTTTGAGCCTATGTATGTCTCTGCATGTGAGATGGGTCTCCTGAATACAGCAGACTGATTTGTCTTGACTCTTTATCCAGTTTGCCAGTCTGTGTCTTTTAATTGGAGCATTTAGTCCATTTACATTTAAGGTTAATATTGTTATGTGTGAACTTGATCCTGCCATTTTGATATTAACTGGTTATTTTGCTCATTAGTTGATGCAATTTCTTCCTAGCCTCGATAGTCTTTACATTTTGGCGTGTTTTTGCAATGGCTGGTACCGGTTGTTCCTTTCCATGTTTAGTGCTTCCTTCAGGGTCTCTTGTAAGGCAGGCCTGGTGGTGACAAAATCTCTAAGCATTTGCTTATCTGTAAAGGAATTTATTTCTCCTTCACTTATGAAACTTAGTTTGGCTGGATATGAAATTCTGGGTTTAAAATTCTTTTCTTTAAGAATGTTGAATATCGGCTGCCACTCTCTTCTGGCTTGTAGAGTTTCTGCGGAGAGATCTGCTGTTAGTCTGATGGGCTTCCCTTTGTGGGTAACCTGAATTTCCAGCTTTTCTGCCCTGCTTTTTCCCCATCTTTGTGGTTTTTTCTGCCTCTGGTCTTTGATGATGATGGTGACATACTGCTGGGGTTTTGGTGTAGGTGTCCTTCCTGTTTGATAGTTTTTCTTCTAACAGTCAGGACCCTCAGCTGTAGGTCTGTTGGAGATTGCTTGAGGTCCACTCCAGACCCTGTTTGCCTGGGTGTCAGCAACAGAGGCTGCAGAAGATAGAATATTTCTGAACAGCGAGTGTACCTGTCTGATTCTTGCTTTGGAAGCTTCCTCTCAGGGGTGTACTCCACCCTGTTAGGTGTGGGGTGTCAGTCTGCCCCGAGTGGGGGATGTCTCCCAGTTAGGCTACTCAGGAATCAGGGAGCCACTTGAGCAGGCAGTCTGTCCCTTCTCAGATCTCAACCTCCGTGTTGGGAGATCCACTGCTCTCTTCAAAGCTGTCAGACAGAGTCGTTTGCATCTGCAGAGGTTTCTGCTGCTTTTGTTGTTGTTGTTTAGCTGTGCCCTGTCCCCAGAAGTGGAGTCTACAGAGACAGGCAGGCCTCCTTGAGCTGCTGTTAGCTCCACCCAGTTCGATCTTCCCAGGGCTTTGTTTACCTACTTAAGCCTCAGCAATGGTGGGCACCCCTCCCCCAGCCTCGCTGCTGCCTTGTGGTTAGATCGCAGACTGCTGTGCTAGCAATGAGGGAGGCTCTGTGGGCATGGGACCCTCCCAGCCAGGTGTGGGGTATAGTCTCCTGGTGTGTCCGTTTGCTAAGACCCTTGGTAAAGTGTAGTATTGGGGTGGGAGTTACCCGATTTTCCAGGTGTTGTGTGTCTCAGTTCCACTGTCTAGGAAAATGGATTCCCTTCCCCCTTGCACTTCCCAGGTGAGGTGATGCCTCACCCTGCTTCAGCTCTTGCTGGATGGGCTGCAGCAGCTGACTAGCACCAATTGTCCAGCAATCCCTAGTGAGATGAACCCAGTACCTCAGTTGAAAATGCAGAAATCACCTGTCTTCTGTGTCGCTCGTGCTGGGAGCTGGAGTCTGAAGCTGTTCCTATTTGGCCATCTTGCTCCACCCCCATCGGTGTCTTTTAATTGGGACCTTTAGCCCATTTACATTTCAGGTCAATATTGTAATGTGTGATTTTGATCCTGTCATTATGATACTAACTGGTCATTTTACACATTATTTGATGCAGGTTCTTCATAATGTCATTGGTCTTTATATTTGGGTGTGTTTATCCAGTGGCTGGTACTGGTTTTTCCTTTCCATATTTAGTGCTTCCTTGAGGAGCTCTTGTAAGGCAGGCCTGGTGGTCACAAAATCTCTCAGTATTTGCTTGTCTGGAAAGGATTTTTTTTTCTCCTTTGCTTATGAAGCTTGATATAGAAGAACATGAAATTCTGGGTTGAAAATTCTTTTCTTTAAGAATGTTGAATATTGGTCCCCTACTCTGTTCTGGCTTGTAAAGTTTTGGCAGAGAGATCTGCTGTTATTCTGACTGGCTTCCCTTCGTAGGTAACCTGACCTTTCTCTCTGGCTGCCATTAACATTTTTTCCTTTGTTTCAACCTTCGTGAATCTGATGATTATGTGTCTTGGAATTGATCTTCTTGAGGAGTATCTTAGTGGTGTTCTCTGTATTTCCTGAATCTGAATGTTGGCCTGTCTTGCCAGTTAGGGGAAGTTCTCCTGAATAGTATCCTGAAGTGTGTTTCCCAACTTTGTGCATTCTCACTGTCACTTCAAGTACACCAATCTATTGTAGGCTTGGTCTTTTCACATATTCCCATATTTCCTGGAGGGTTTGCTCATTTCTTTTCATTCTTTTTTCTCTAATCTTGTCTTCACACCTTTTTTCAGTAAGTTAATCTTCAACCTTTGATATCCTTTCTTCCATTCGATTGATTCAGCTATTGATACTTGTGTATGCTTCACGAAGTTCTTGTGCTGTGTTTTTCAGCTCCATCAGGTCATTTATATTTCTCTCTAAACTGGTTATTCTATTTAGCAGTTCCTGTAACCTTTTATCATGGTTCTTAGCTTCCTTGCATTGAATTAGAACATGCTTCTTTTGCTCAGAGGAGTTTGTTATTGCCCACCTTCCAAAGCCT
Organism: Macaca thibetana thibetana; assembly: GCF_024542745.1. NCBI lineage: Eukaryota > Metazoa > Chordata > Mammalia > Primates > Cercopithecidae > Macaca > Macaca thibetana. The sequence continues at coordinate 55,242,178 of NC_065598.1, forward strand.
ACCTCTTTCAGTTCATCAAACTGATTCTCCATCCAGTTTTGTTCTCTTGCTGGAGAGGAGTTGTGATCCTTCGAAGGAGAAGAGGCATTCTGGTTTTTGAAATTTTCAGCATTTTGTGCTGGTTTTTCCTTATCTTCATGGATTTATGTACCTTTGATCTTTGAGGTGGATGACCTTTGGATGTGGTTTTTGTTTGGGGGTTCTTTATGTTGATGTTGATGTTGTTTTCTGTATCTTTTTCTTCTAACAGGCCCCTCTTCTGCAGGTCTGCTGCAGTTTGTTGGAGGTCCACTCCAGACCTTGTTTACCTGGGTATCACCAGTGGTGGCTGCAGAGCAGCAAAGATTGCTGCCTGTACCTTCCTGTGGAAGCTCCGTCCCAGCGGAGTACGACCCTCATACCAGTGGGTTCTCTTCTGTATGAGGTGTCTGTCGACCTCTTTTGGGAGGTCTCTCCCTGTCAGGAGGCACAGGGGTCAGGGACCCACTTGAGGAGGCAGTCAGTCCCTTAGCAGAGCTCAAGAAATGCACTGGGAGAATCCTCCTTGTCAGTATCAGCTGCTCTCTTCAGAGCTGACAGGCAGGAGCATTTAAGTCTGCTGAAGCTGTGCCCACAGCTGTCTCTTCTCCCATGTGCTCTATCCCAGGGAGATGGGAGTTTTTTCTATAAGCCCCTGACTTGGGCTGCTGCCTTTCTTTCAGAGATGTCCTGCCCAGTGAGGAGGAATCTAGAGAGGCAGTCTGGCCACAGCCCCTTGCCAGGCTGTGGTGAATTCTGCCCAGTCCAAATGTCCCGGCCTCCTTTGCACTGTCAGGGGAAAGCCGCCTACTCAAGCCTCAGTAATGGCTGATGCCCCTCTTTTCACTAAGCTCAGTCATCCCATGTAGACTTCAGACTGCTGTGCTGGCAGTGAGAGTTTCAAGCCAGTTATTCTTAGCTTGCTGGCTCTGTAAAAGTGGGACCTGCTGAGAGAGACCAGTTGGCTCCCTGGCTTCAATCCCCTTTCCAGGGGAGTGAATGGTCCTGTCTTGCTGGGATTCCAGGTGCCACTGGGGTACAAAAGAAAAAATCTACTTCTTCTAGCTTGGTGTCTGCCCAAACAGCCACTCAGTTTTGTGCTTGAAACCTAGGTCCCTGGTGGTATAGGCATATGAGGGAATCTCCTGATACGCAGATTGCAAAAGCCATGAGAAAAGTGTAGTATCTGGGTTGGATAGCACAGTCCCTGTCGGCTTCCCTTGGCTGGGGAAGAGAGGTCCCCAGATCCTTGCATTTCTTGGGTGAGGTGATGCTCCACCCTGCTTCTGCTCTCCCTCTTTGGACTTCACCCACTGCCTAACCAGACCCAATGTGATGAACTGGGTACTTTAGTTGCAAATGCAGAAATCACTTGCCTTCCTCGTTGGTCTCTCTGGGAGCCTCAGACCAGAGCTGTTCCTATTTGGCCATCTTCTCAAAGGTCCTTATTTTTACATTTTTATGACTACTGCATGTTGGATGTTCTTTAGTACTCTATCTTCCAATTAACCAACTTACTCTTTGACTATGTCCAAATAAGTTTCTCTCATCTATTGCATTCTTTAAATTTCAGTGACATTTTGTATTCAACATTTGTATTGCTTTTTTATTTCTACCTGTGTTGCTTTCATTGCATATATTTTATTATATTCACTCTTTGTTGCTTTGACTATACTGAACATACTTATTTTATTATCCAGGCAGCTGTATAACATTATTGTTTCGTTGAGTGAATTCATTACCTAGCTAATTATTCTTGTTATTAAATTTCTTCATGTATTTTTGGAATTTGGGTTTTCTGCCTGATTTGAATGGATAGTTTTGGTTCTCCACCTCTTGCCTACGTTTATTCATTAGCCTGTGCTCCCTCAACCCTTTCTAGAGGCTTTTTGGTTGCTTTCTCCCAGCACTCCAGGCTTCAATCCACTACCACATTTCAGAATGGAAGTTCTGAGTTACTGTCTCATAATGTTGCAGAGAATACTACAGATCCAGTAGAATCAGTTACAATTGCTAGTGGGCTTGGCCCAAATTCTGGTTGCAAGGTTTCATCAGTGATGCTCTTCTTTCCTAGACCTGCAGTTTGCCAGGGTTTGGCAGCAATACTTTTTTAGCTTCTTTTCACAAGCAGAGGTAGTCCCTAGGATGGGGCTAGAATGCCACTGAATTTTAGTCTCCTTTCTTCCCCCACCAATAAAAAAAATCTCTGAACTTTCAATTCCTGCTTGATAATTCAGAGTCCAGCAAGCCAATGGCTTAGTTGCACTCATCATTCTGCTTTTCTCTTGTCTAATAAGATGCTTTTTCTCTTATATTTGAGCTTGATTATTTTTTATGGTCTGTTTATCTGTGTAATTTTTTATTCCTTATTTATTTGGAGCAGAAAGAAGAAGGTTGCTAAAGTGTATTAAATTAGTGTACCAAATTGTCCTGGCCATAATATGTGTTTAATATATGTATGTTGGTGTGACTAGTCCTGAGAATAACAAAAAGCAGCTGAGATTATGTGAAACATGTACTGGACCTAAAATTCTGACTCTACTCTCTATATTCTGTATGTTCTTGACATGCCATTTAATTCATATCGCAGAATAGATTCATTGCGTTAAGTTGTGCAAACTTGACCCAGGATATAGCCATCTCCACAAGGTTTTTATCTGATTTTATGTTTTCTTTTTTTTGTAGACAGTCTCTTTCCCCTTTCCAGGCACTTGAGGCTGAAACCTTGGAAAGAAAAACAAGCAGTAAGTGATAATTAACAAGGGGTTATTGCCCTTTAAAGGGTCTCAGAACACTTGAAAAAAAGTATTCCAAATAAAAAGTCACTTTTCTCCCTCAAGTTCAAAACTCTGGAAGCCTTGGAATAAAGTAAGACTCCAGATTTTTTTGTTGGATTGAGGTTTTCAGTTCAAATTGCAGCTCCTAAAGTAAGGATTAAAATTCAATCTGACGACTCAAGTTAAGTAAGCTTTCTATGCATAGTTATTAAAATCAATCTTCTTTGTTTGTCACTATGATTTCTGTGTGATATATTCACGTTTAAGAACCAGTGTTGCCCTTATAAAGAGTAACATAATAAAAGTTTACATTTATGGAACATTATAATTGTCAAACGCTAAACTTAGGCCTTGATACACATGATACATAAATTAATGATATACGTTAAAGTATTTAATTTGATATTCTCAATAACTCATTGAGGTAGGACATTTTGTTATCTTCATTTTACAGATGAAGAAGCTTAGTAAGGTGTGACAGAAACAAGTTGGTGAGTCTATTAGCAATCACTTATTCAAATAGCCTACTTTAGTTTGCTACATGCACAGCTACTTCAAACATAGCATTTCCAGAACTGAACTCTGTCATTTTTGGTACATGTGAGAATGCTGAGGAGTTCTCCAGAAACTCAAAAGATTCATCTGATTGCTAAAGAGAAAAGCTAAAGAAAATAGTGTTAACATAATAAATCCTTTCATAGATTCTTGGGCATCCAGTGGCTTTTGTAAATGGATATAAATACCACTACTTGTACATTGCCTCCTGCTCTATTTTATGAAATTCAAATAACTTATAAATAAAGATTTGAAAACTAATTTTTAGTGACCATCTAAACATTGGTTACCAATTTGACGAATTAAATTTCCTAAAAGCTTTAAACTCAATTACAAATTTGACGTGGCCTTTTTTGAAACACTTCAAACAGCTTGACTACTATATGAAATTTACACAAATACAATGCTTAAAAATATATCTGAGGGCGGAGCAAGATGGCCGAATAGGAACAGCTCCAGTCTTCAACTCCCAGCGCGAGCGACACAGAAGACCGGTGATTTCTGCATTTTCAACTGAGGTACTGGGTTCATCTCACTAGGGAGTGCCAGACAATCGGTGCTGGTCAGCTGCTGCAGCCCGACCAGCGAGAGCTGAAGCAGGGCGAGGCATCACCTCACCTGGGAAGCAAAAGGGGAAAGGGAATCCCTTTTCCTAGCCAGGGGAACTGAGACACACAATACCTGGAAAATTGAGTAACACCCACCCAAATACTGCGCTTTAAGCAAACAGGCACACCAGGAGATTATATCTCACACGTGGCCAGGAGGGTCCCACACCCATGGAGCCTCCCTCATTGCTAGCACAGCAGTCTGCGATCTAACCACAAGGCAGCAGCGAGGCTGGGAGAGGGTGCCTGCCATTGCTGAGGCTTAAGTAGGTAAACAAAGCCGCTGGGAAGCTCGAACTGGGTGGAGCTCACAGCAGCTCAAGGAAGCCTGCCTGTCTCTGTAGACTCCACCTCTGGGGACAGGGCACAGTAAACAACAACAAAAGCAGCAGAAACCTCTGCAGACGCAAACGACTCTGTCTGACAGCTTTGAAGAGAGCAGTGGATCTCCCAACATGGAGGTTGAGATCTGAGAAGGGACAGACTGCCTGCTCAAGTGGGTCCCTGACCCCTGAGTAGCCTAACTGGGAGACATCCCCCACTAGGGGCAGTCTGACACCCCACACCTCACAGGGTGGAGTACACCCCTGAGAGGAAGCCTCCAAAGCAAGAATCAGACAGGTACACTCGCTGTTCAGCAATATTCTATCTTCTGCAGCCTCTGCTGCTGACACCCAGGCAAACAGGGTCTGGAGTGGACCTCAAGCAATCTCCAACAGACCTACAGCTGGGGTCCTAACTGTTAGAAGGAAAACTATCAAACAGGAAGGACACCTACACCAAAACCCCAGCAGTATGTCACCATCATCATCAAAGACCAGAGGCAGAAAAAACCACAAAGATGGGGAAAAAGCAGGGCAGAGGATCTGGAAATTCAAAAAATAAGAGTGCATCTCCTCCTGCAAAGGAGCGCAGCTCATCGCCAGCAATGGATCAAAGCTGGACGGAGAATGACTTCGGCAAGATGAGAGAAGAAGGCTTCGGTCCATCAAACTTCTCAGAGCTAAAGGAGGAATTACGTACCCAGTGCAAAGAAACTAAAAATCTTGAAAAAAGAGTGGAAGAATTGATAGCTAGAGTAATTAATGCAGTGAAGGTCAAAAACGAAATGACAGAGATGAAAACCATGACACGAGAAATACGTGACAAATGCACAAGCTTCAGTAACCGACTCGAACAACTGGGAGAAAGAGTATCAGCGATTGAGGATCAAGTGAACGAAATGAAGCGAGAAGAGAAACCAAAAGAAAAAAGAAGAAAAAGAAAGGAACAAAGCCTGCAAGAAGTATGGGATTATGTAAAAAGACCAAATCTACGTCTGATTGGGGTGCCTGAAAAGTGAGGGGGAAAATGGAATCAAGTTGGAAAACACTCTTCAGGATATCATCCAGGAGAACTTCCCCAACCTAGTAGGGCAGGCCAACATTCAAATCCAGGAAATACAGAGAATGACACAAAGATACTCCTCGAGAAGAGCAACTCCAAGACACATAATTGCCAGATTCACCAAAGTTGAAATGAAGGAAAAAATCTTAAGGGCAGCCAGAGAGAAAGGTCGGGTTACCCACAAAGGGAAGCCCATCAGACTAACAGCAGATCTCTCAGCAGAAACTCTCCAAGCCAGAAGAGAGTGGGGGCCAATATTCAACATTCTTAAAGAAAAGAATTGTAAACCCAGAATTTCATATCCAGCCAAACTAAGTTTCATAAGTGAAGGAGAAATAAAATCCTTTACAGATAAGCAAATGCTTAGAGATTTTGTCACCACCAGGCCTGCCTTACAAGAGACCCTGAAGGAAGCACTAAACATGGAAAAGAACAACCGGTACCAGCCATTGCAAAAACGTCAAAATGTAAAGACTATCGAGGCTAGGAAGAAATTGCATCAACTAACGAGCAAAATAACCGGTTAATATCATAATGGCAGGATCGAGTTCACACATAACAATATTAACCTTAAATGTAAATGGACTAAATGCTCCAATTAAAAGACACAGACTGGCAAACTGGATAGAGTCAAGACAAATCAGTCTGCTGTATTCAGAAGACGCATCTCACACGCAGAGACATACATAGGCTCAAAATAAAGGGATGGAGGAAGATTTACCAAGCAAATGGAGAACAAGAAAAAGCAAGGGTTGCAATACTAGTCTCTGATAAAACAGACTTTAAACCATCAAAGATCAAAAGAGACAAAGAAGGCCATTACATAACAGTAAAGGGATCAATTCAACAGGAAGAGCTAACTATCCTAAATATATATGCACCCAATACAGGAGCACCCAGATTCATCAAGCAAGTCCTTAGAGACTTACAAAGAGACTTAGACTCCCATACAATAATAATGGGAGACTTCAACACTCCACTGTCAACATTAGACAGATCAACGAGACAGAAAGTTAACAAGGATATCCAGGAATTGAACTCATCTCTGCAGCAAGCAGACCTAATAGACATCTATAGAACTCTCCACCCCAAATCAACAGAATATACATTCTTCTCAGCACCACATCGCACTTATTCCAAAATCGACCACATAATTGGAAGTAAAGCACTCCTCAGCAAATGTAAAAGAATAGAAATTATAACAAACTATCTCTCAGACCACAGTGCAATCAAACTAGAATTCAGGACTAAGAAAATCAATCAAAACCGCTCAACTACATAGAAACTGAACAACCTGTTCCTGAATGACTACTGGGTACATAACGAAATGAAGGCAGAAATAAAGATGTTCTTTGAAACCATTGAGAACAAAGATACAACAGACCAGAATATCTGGGACACATTTAAAGCAGTGTGTAGAGGGAAATTTATAGCACTAAATGCCCACAAGAGAAAGCCGGAAAAATCTAAAATTGACACTCTAACATCACAATTAAAAGAACTAGAGAAGCAAGAGCAAACACATTCAAAAGCTAGCAGAAGGCAAGAAATAACTAAGATCAGAGCAGAACTGAAGGAGATAGAGACACGAAAATCCCTCCAAAAAAATCAATAAATCAGGAGTTGGTTTTTTGAAAGGATCAACAAAATTGACAGACTGCTAGCAAGACTAATAAAGAAGAAAAGAGAGAAGAATCAAATAGACGCAATAAAAAATGATAAAGGGGATATCACCACCAACCCCACAGAAATACAAACTACCATCAGAGAACACTATAAACACCTCTACGCAAATAAACTAGAAAATCTAGAAGAAATGGATGATTTCCTGGACATTTACACTCTTCCAAGACTAAACCAGGAAGAAGTTGAATCCCTGAATAGACCAATAGCAGGCTCTGAAATTGCGGCAATAATTAATAGCCTACCAACCAAAAAAAGTCCAGGACCAGATGGATTCACAGCTGATTTCTAACAGAGGTACAAGGAGGAGCTGGTACCATTCCTTCTGAAACTATTCCAATCAATAGAAAAAGAGGGAATCCTCCCTAACTCATTTTATGGGGCCAACATCATCCTGATACCAAAGCCTGGCAGAGACACAACAAAAAAAGAGAATTTTAGACTGATACCCTTGATGAACATCGATGCAAAAATCCTCAATAAAATACTGGCAAACCGGATTCAGCAACACATCAAAAAGCTTATCCACCATGATCAAGTGGGCTTCATCCCTGGGATGCAAGGCTGGTTCAACATTCGCAAATCAATAAACATAATCCAGCATATAAACAGAACCAAAGACAAAAACCACATGATTATCTCAATAGATGCAGAAAAGGCTTTTGACCAAATTCAACAGCCCTTCATGCTAAAAACGCTCAATAAATTCGGTATTGATGGAACGTACCTCAAAATAATAAGAGCTATTTATGACAAACCCACAGCCAATATCATACTGAATGGGCAAATCTGGAAGCATTCCCTTTGAAAACTGGCACAAGACAGGGATGCCCTCTCTCACCACTCCTATTCGACATAGTGTTGGAAGTTCTGGCTAGGGCAATCAGGCAAGAGAAAGAAATCAAGGGTATTCAGTTAGGAAAAGAAGAAGTCAAATTGTCCCTGTTTGCAGATGACATGATTGTATATCTAGAATACCCCATCGTCTCAGCCCAAAATCTCCTTAAGCTGGTAAGCAACTTCAGCAATGTCTCAGGATATAAAATTAATGTGCAAAAATCACAAGCATTCGTATACACCAGTAACAGACAGACAGATAGCCAAATCATGAATGAACTTCCATTCACAATTGCTTCAAAGAGAAGAAAATACCTAGGAATCCAGCTATGTAAAGGACCTCTTCAAGGAGGAGTACAAACCACTGCTCAGTGAAATAAAAGAGGACACAAACAAATGGAAGAACATACCATGCTCATGGATAGGAAGAATCAATATAGTGAAAATGGCCATACTGCCCAAGGTTATTTATAGATTCAATGCCATCCCCATCAAGCTACCAATGAGATTCTTCACAGAATTGGAAAAAACTGCTTTAAAGTTCATATGGAACCAAAAAAGAGCCCACATTGCCAAGACAATCCTAAGTCAAAAGAACAAAGCTGGAGGCATCACGCTACCTGACTTCAAACTATACTGCAAGGCTACAGTAACCAAAACAGCATGGTACTGGTACCAAAACAGAGATATAGACCAATGGAACAGAAGAGAGTCCTCAGAAATAATACCACACATCTACAGCCATCTGATCTTTGACAAACCTGAGAGAAGCAAGAAATGGGGAAAGGATTCCCTGTTTAATAAATGGTTCTGGGAAAAATGGCTAGCCGTAGGTAGAAAGCTGAAACTGGATCCTTTCCTTACTCCTTATACGAAAATTAATTCAAGATGGATTAGAGACTTAAATGTTAGACCTAATACCATAAAAACCCTAGAGGAAAACCTAGGTAGTACCATTTAGGACATAGGCATGGGCAAAGACTTCATGTCTAAAACACCAAAAGCAACGGCAGCAAAAGCCAAAATTGACAAATGGGATCTCATTAAACTAAAAAGCTTCTGCACGGCAAAAGAAACTACCATCAGAGTGAACAGGCAACCTACAGATGGGAGAAAATTTTTGCAATCTACTCATCTGACAAAGGGCTAATATCCAGAACCTACAAAGAACTCAAACAAATTTACAAGAAAAAAACAAACAACCCCATCAAAAAGTGGGCAAAGGATATGAACAGACATTTCTCAGAAGAAGACATTCATACAGCCAACAGACACATGAAAAAACGCTCATCATCACTGGCCATCAGAGAAATGCAAATCAAAACCACAATGAGATACCATCTCACACCAGTTAGAATGGCAATCATTAAAAAGTCAGGAAACAACAGGTGCTGGAGAGGATGTGGAGAAATAGGAACACTTTTACACTGTTGGTGGGATTGGAAACTAGTTCAACCATTATGGAAAACAGTATGGCGATTCCTCAAGGATCTAGAACTAGATGTACCATATGACCCAGGTATCCCATTACTGGGGATATACCCAAAGGATTATAAATTATGCTGCTATAAAGACCCATGCACAGGTATGTTTATTGCGGCACTATTCACAATAGCAAAGACTTGGAATCAACCCAAATGTCCATCAGTGACAGACTGGATTAAGAAAATGTGGCACATATACACCATGGAATACTCTGCAGCCATAAAAAAGTATGAGTTTTTGTCCTTTGTAGGGACATGGATGCAGCTGGAAACCATCGTTCTTAGCAAACTATCACAAGAACAGAAAACCAAACACCGCATGTTCTCACTCATAGGTGGGAACTGAACAGTGAGATCACTTGGACTCGAGAAGGGGAACATCACACACCGGGGCCTATCATGGGGTTGGGGTAGGGGGGAGGGATTGCATTGGGAGTTATACCTGATGTAAATGACGAGTTGATGGGTGCTGACGAGTTGATGGGTGCAGCACAGCAACATGGCACAAGTATACATATGTAACAAACCTGCACGTTATACACATGTACCCTAGAACTTAAAGTATAATAATAACAAAAATATATATATATATCTCCATGGATTTACTTTTAAAGTTACTCTACAATATGAATACCACAGGTTTAATTTATTTATTCTTTATTTGCAGTCTTGCATGTTTTTCTTCCTTGAGCTAACTTATTTTATCTTCCCAGGATTTTAGTACTTTTATTTCTTTTTACATTTTCCTAGGATTTCAATAATCTTAGTCAAATGAGCGGTAAGAGAAATACCATCTCAGACATGCCAAGCTAACAGAATACAGGTTATCAACTAAATTGATTCTTGGGGCAAGAGGGTCATAAGACATCATTGGGTTGTTCAAAATGATTTAACCATAATGTATTGGCTGAAGTCCTTTTAATAACAATTTTCTATTTATTATCTCATGGTACTAATTCCCTTTCCATCACACAGAGGTGTTTTGTTTTTGCTTTTGTTTTGCTTTTTTGGCAACTTGTCTTTAACAAAAATGAAGCATTCTTTAATTTATACATGTTTGCTAGTATCCATTATCCTGTCCTGTCTTCTCGCTATATTTATCTAGTCTGTTAGCATTATTCAGGTTTATGTATTCCTTATTAATATTTCATTATAATTATTAGGACTTCTGAAAGGATTCATTTTTTAGAAGATAAGGGATTGAGTTTTCTTAGGTAGTTTTTTTCTTTTTTTCTTTTTTATTTTTTGAGACAAAGTCTCACTCTGCCACCAGGCTGGAGTGCAGTGGTGTGATCTCCACGTGCTGCAACCTCCGCCTCTCAGGTTCAAGCAATTCTCCTGCCTCAGCCTCCCGAGTAGCTGGGACTACAAGTGTGTGCCACCACGCCCAGCTAAATTTTGTATTTTTAGTAGAGATGGGGTTTCACCATGTTGGCCAAGATGGTCTTGATCTCTTGACCTCGTGATCCACCTGCCTAGGCCTTCCAAAGTGCTGGGGTTACAGGTGTGAGGCACTGTGCCCAGCCGGTAGTTCCTTTCTTTAAATCATGTTGTTAATCATCTTGCAACACTCTATTGGACCTATTTCTACATGATTATTATTTGTGACCATCAGTATTAATCTGTCTTACTAGTTCTTGGTATACATGGTGGCTGGTCTTTGTGTGAATTAGAATAAAGATGTCCCATCTAGGAAGATACAGTTTGGCCACATGGTGACCGAATGGCTCCTCTGTGTGAATTAAAAAGAGACACCACTTTGGAATTGACACAGCCACAGAACCAGAGCACATGGTTTGGAAAACAGAGCTCAGGCTAAATTTTATGCTATCTTGTTGGGCACTGTATTAGTCAGGGTTCTCTAGAGGGAGAGAACTAACAGAATATATGTATATATAAAGGGAAGTTTATTAAGTATTAACTCACATGATCAGAAGGTCCCACAATAGGCCATCTGCAAGCTGAGGGGCAAGGAGGGTCAGACCGAGTCCCAAAACTGAAGAACTTGGAATCTGATATTCAAGGTCAGGAAGCATCCAGCATGTGAGAAAGATGTAGGCTGGGAGGCTAGGCCAGTCTAGTCTTTTTATGTTTTTCTGCCTGCTTTATACTCTAGCTGCACTGGCAGCTGATTAGATGGTGCCCACCCAGATTAAGGGTGGGTCTGCCTTTCCCAGCCCACTGACTCAAATGTTAATCTCCTTTGTCAACCACCTCACAGGCACACCCAGGATAATTACTTTGCATCCTTCAATCCAATCAAGTTGATACTCAGTGTTGACCATCACAAGTCCACCCCTTGTCATCTTGAGCCCATACACATCTCCTGAGATCATATGTAATCTTCAAATAAAAACAACAATAAAGTCATAATTACGACTAATATAAAACAACTATCCTTCGTACACCTGGAAATGCACCAATCCCCAACCCAAATACTATTACATAAAGTTAACAATATTTAAATGCTGATATGAAGTCAATAAATCTTATGTCACATGAGAACAGAAAAAGGAAATAAAATTAAGGTATTTTCTTAGTGCAAGTGTATACATGCACAAACATGTTTTTAACAAAAGGAGGAGGAAATACTCATGACAATTACAGTCCTCGTTTCTGCAGCTGGTTATGTGGTCATAACTGGTACTGATGACTACCTTCTTCTGCTATCCATTCTTTATTCCCTTTACCTTTAGCAAGCACCTCAGCAGGTTGTGGGGTTTTTTTTTTTCTTGGTGGAGTGACCCAAACCTTCATTCTTGAAGGTCTGGGCCATTTATAGTCCTTCCTGGATTGGACTGTTGTAGTTTCCCATTGACCCGAATCACAGGGCATAGTAATACTAAGAGATGCCTTAATTGATCTCTTGTATTCCATACATACACTTCCTTACCTCCATTGTGGAGTAAAAGACTGATTTCATCTTGATACTCTGGGTCTGTCACCTCAGTCAACACTCTAACTCCCTTCTTAGCCTGTTGACTTAAAGATAGGAGGAGCCCAAAGTGTCCATGTGGCAATCTTAACTTCCAGTTGAATGGATTCGTTGTTGTGTCTTCTGCTGGCATCGTTCCTCCCTCTGGAGCTAAGACCTCTAGACCAGCAGAATGTAATGTCATGGAAACAGGAAGCAAAAATTTTGCTAGTGGATCACTATGTGTCATGGCAAGTGGTGCCACTTCCACTTCCACCCCTTGATTCCTGGACCCATGAATCCTGGCTGTGGGAGAAACTATCATATACTGGACGCTGATTCAGAGTATACATAGCCTTCTGGAGAACTTTGCCCCAGGCTTGCAAAGTATTGTCACCTAGTTGGCATTGCAATTGTGACTTCAAAAGGCCATTCCACCGTTCTATCAATCCAGCTGCTTCAGGATGTTGGGGAACATGGTAAGGCCAGTGAATTCCATGAGCATGAGCCCACTGCTGCACTTCTTTAGCCATAAAGTGAGTGTCTTGGTCAGAAGCAATGCTGTGTGGAATACCATGACGGTGAATAAGGCATTCTTTGAGTCCATGGATGGTAGTCTTGGCAGAAGCACTCCGTGCAGGATAGGAAAACCCATATCTGGAGTAAGTGTTTATTTCAGTGAGGACAAATCTCTGCCCTTTCCATGATAGAAGAGGTCTAATATAATCAACCTGCTGGCTGATCACCCCAAAGAATGATGCCATATTGAGAGCTCAGTGTTGGTTTCTGCTGCTGGCAAATTGGGCACTCAGCAGTGGCAGTGGCCAGGTCAGCTGTGGTGAGTGGAAATCCATGTTGCTGAGCCCATGTGTAACCTCCATCCATGCTACCATGGCCACATTGTTCGTAGGCCCCTTGGGCAATGACAGGTGTGGCTGGGAAAAGAGGCTGAATGGTGTCTACAGAACGGGTCATCCTAGTCACTTGATCTTTTTTAAATTAATTAATTAATTAATTATTATTATTATACTTAAATTCTAGGGTACATGTGCATAACGTGCAGATTTGTTACATATGTATACTTGTGCCATGTTGCTGTGCTGCACCCATCAACTCGTCAGCACCCATCAACTCGTCATTTACATCAGGTATGACTCCCAATGCAATCCTTCCCCCCTCCCCCCTCCCCATGATAGGCCCCGGTGTGTGATGTTCCCCTTCCCGAGTCCATCAGTGACAGACTGGGTTAAGAAAATGTGGCACATATACACCATGGAATACTATGCAGCCATAAAAAAGGATGAGTTTGTGTCCTTTGTAGGGACATGGATGCAGCTGGAAACCATCATTCTTAGCAAACTGTCACTTGATTATTAAAATCCTCCTTTGCTGAGGTCACCTGTTGGTGAGCACTCACATGGGATACAAATATCTTCAGAGTTTTTGACTCCTCAGGTCCATCCACATACCTCTTCCCCCAATTTTTTGTCACCAATTTTCCAGTCATGCTTCTTCCAAGTCCCTGACCATCCAGCCAAAGCATTGGCTACACCCCATGAATCAGTATATAATCCCACATCTGGCCATTTCTCCTTCCATGCAAAGTGCACAACCAGTTGCACTGCTCGAAGTTCTGCCCACTGTGAAGATTTCCCTTCACGGTTCTTCTTCAGGGATGTCCTAGAAAGGGGCTGTAGTGCTGCAGCTGTCCACTTTCAGGTGGTGCCTGCATATCATGCAAAACCATCTATGAACCAGGTTCTAGTCTTCTCTTCCTGTGTCAACTGATCATAGTGAACTCTCCATGAGGCCATTGGTGCAGGCTTGGGGAGAGAAGGCAGGGTGGCAGTAGTGGAGATCATGGGCATTTGAGCCACTTCCTCATGTAACTTACTTGTGCCTTCAGGATCTGCTCAAGCCCGATCACGAATATACCACTTCCATTTGATGAAGGAATGCTGCTGTGCACGACCCACTTTATGGCTAGATGGGTCAGAAAGCATCCAGTTAATGACAGGCAGTTCAGGTCGCATGGTGACTTGATGACCCATAGTCAAATGTTCACTTTCCACCAAAGCCCAGTAACAGGCCAAAAGGAGAGTAGTTATCTGCAGAAGATGGCAAGGCCTTGCTCCAAAATCCTAGAGGCTTCTGCTGCGATTCATCTATGGGGGCCTGCCAGAGGCTCCAAACAGCAACCCTCTCTGCCACTGACACCTCAAACACCATTGGATCTGCTGGGTCCTATGGCCCAAGTGCAGAGCAGCTTGCACAGCAGCCTAGACCTGTTGCAGAGCCTTCTTCTATTCTGCACCCCACTCAAAACTGGAAGCCTTTCGGGTCACTCGATAAATGGGCTGGAGTAACACACCCAAATGAGGAATGTGTTGCCTCCAAAATCCAAAGAGGCCCACTAGGTGCTGTGCTTCCTTCTTGATTGTGGGAGGGGCCAAATGCAGCAACTTATCCTTCACCTTAGAAGGAGTATCTTGACAGTTCCCATACCACTGGACTCCTAGAAATTTTACTGAGACTGAAGGTCCCTGAATTTTAGTCAGATTTATTTCTCACACTCTAGCACGCCAATGTCTCACCAATAAGTCCACTGTGTTTGCTATTTCTTGCCCACTGGATCTAATCAGCATAATGGCACCAATGTAATGGACCAGTGTGATATCTTGCAGAAGCAAAAAGCGATCAAGGTCTCTTCAAATAAGATTATGACACAAAGCCAGAGAGTCAATATACTCCTGAGGTAGGACAGTAAAGGTGTATTTCTGGCCTTGCCAGCTGAAGGCATATTGCTTCTGGTAGGCCTTATGGACAGGAATGGAGAAAAAAGCATTTGTCAAGTCTGTGGCTGCATACCAGGTACCAGGAGATGTGTTAATTTGCTCAACCAATGAAATCACGTCTGGTACAGGAGCTGCAATTGGAGTCACCACTTGGTTAAGCTTACTGTCACTCTCCAAGATCAATCTGTCTTCTGCACCAAACAAATGGGAGAGTTGAATGGGGATGTGGTGAGGATCACCATCCCTGTGTCTTTCAAGTCCTTGATGGTGGCACTAATCTCCACCATCCCTCCAGGGGTACAATATTGCTTTTGGTTTACTATTTTTCTAGGTAGAAGCAGCTCTAATGGCTTCCATTTGGCCTTTCCCACCATAATACCCCTCACCCTACCAGTCAGGGAGC
The DNA here is from genome assembly GCF_024542745.1 of Macaca thibetana thibetana. NCBI lineage: Eukaryota > Metazoa > Chordata > Mammalia > Primates > Cercopithecidae > Macaca > Macaca thibetana. The sequence continues at coordinate 55,257,638 of NC_065598.1, forward strand.
CAATGCAGGAGTTCTGCCAGCTGCTAAGTATGTGTATGCCAATTATACACTCTGGCACTGGGGAAATGACCACAGGATGAGTTTGGGAACCCGCTGAACCCACTGTAAGTTGGACCTGAGCTAAAACTCCATTAATTACCTGACGTCCATAAGCCCCTACTTTAACTGGAGGACCACAATGACGTCTTGGGTCCCCCGAAATCAACATCAGCTCAGAGCCAGTGTCCAGTAGTCCCCCAAATGTCTGATCATTTCTGTTTCTTCAATGCATAGTTACCCTGGTAAAAGGCTAAAGGTCTCCTTGTGGAGGGATGGGAGAAAGAGTAACAGTATAAAAATTGTCAGTAGTGTAACAGGGTTCTTCCTCAAGGGGACCCGGCCTCCCCTTCATTCAAGGGGTTCTGGGTCTGTAAACTGGCTCAAGCCTGGAAATTGATTGAGAGGCCGTGATTCTCTGTTTTTATAATTCAAATTAGTCTTTTGTCCATTCGACCTAGAAGTTTTCTGCTTATATAAATTAAGTAGGAATGCAGTAGGCTTCCTATCAATTTCACTTCTAGGAACACCATGATTAATTAGCCAATGCCAGAGCGCTCTCTGTCTCCCCACCCCCCATATATATACATATATATATATACACACACACACACACACACACACACAAACACACACACACACACACAAAGGGGAGTTTACTAAGTATTAATTCACACTATCACAGGATCCCACAGTAGGCTATCTGCAAGCTGAAGAGCAAGGAGAGCCAGTCTGAGTCCTAAAACTGAAGAACTTGGAGTCTGATGTTCGAGGGCAGGAAGCGTCCAGCATGGGAGAAAGATGGTAGTCCGGAAGATTGGGTCAGTCTAGTATTTTTATGATTTTCTGCCTGCTTTATATTCTAGCCATACTGGCAGCTGATTAGATGGTGCCCACCCAGATTAAGGGTGGGTCTGCCTTTCCCAGCCCACTAACTCAAATGTTAATCTCCTTTGTCAACACACTCACAGGCACACCCAGGATCAATACTTTGCATCCTTCAATCTAATCAACTTGACATTCAGTATTAACCATCACAGGCACCCTTGGGCTGCATGCAACCTATACAACTATACACAGCAGTCATTGGTATCGTACCTGTTTTTGTGGAACCACATATAGCTTATTCATCGTTTTTCCTGTATTCTTTCCTGTTTGCCCATTGATAGAAACAAGTATATATCTATGCTTTACAAAAGACATATACTTAAAATGAAAAAAGTACCCATGAATATTTAGCAGTTTCATATATAAAAGCAACAAATCTTAAATATCCTATGGCAATTTTTTTCATTACAAGTACCTATTTAAAAAAAAAAAAAAAAAAGATAAAAGGTCTTATTCCACCGATCAGGCTGGAGTGTAGTGGTACCATCACAGCTCACTGCAGCATTGAACTCTTGGGCTGAAGCAATCTTCCCACCTCGGCCTTCTGAGTAGCTAGAGCTACAGGTGCATGCCATCAAGCACAGTTGATTTTAAAAAATGTTATAGAGGCAGAGTCTCACTGTGTTGCCCAGGCTGGTCTCAAGCATTTGGCTCCAAGCAACCCTCCTGCCTTGAGCTCTCAAAGCACTGGAATTACAGGCATGAGCCACTGCATGCAACCCACAACTACCTTTTGTATTTTTAAGAGTATCATATACTTATAACATTTAGCAGACTAAAAGAGTTTCAATTAATCATAACATATGTGGTAAAAAAAAGTTACAATTTGGTAGTGAGAGCCCTTTTAAGGTGACTTTTCATCCTTTTAACACTGCTCCTCACATTCTTGAAATAATTTTTTATTGTAACAAGAGGGCTTATTAATATTGCTGACTTTTTCTTGTGAGAACTCAATATCATGAGGACAGCAAGGGATAAATTCATCCCCATGATACAATCACCTCCCACCATGTCCTTCCTCCAACATTGGGGATTACAATTCAACATGAGATTTAGGTGGGAGACAGAGCCAAACCATACCATTGGGACTGTGTGTGTGTGTGTGTGTGTGTGTGTGTGTGTGTGTGTGTGTGTGTGTAAGAGACAGAGAAAGCATAAGCATGCCCATGCTAAAGAGGTATTTCTAAGGTCATTATGAGTTCTCACCACTTTTTCCAATTTAACTTATTATGTTGTTGTGTACCATTCTTTGCTTATAACATGTGGTTTCATCAATCGCTGACATTTTTGCCTATATCAACACTTGGGATAGGTTTGGACCTTTGAAACAGGCTACCCACAAATATGAGTTTGAGTACTTTTCCAGAGCATGTGCAAAATGTCCCTGTCTCCTTTTCTGGAGCACACTTAAGCAAGGTTGGGTTCTAACATGTGTTTGAAAGTAACGGAGACCATCTTTTGATGGTTACCATCTTACTCTAAAACTCATATAGTTTTATGGGTTTTGCTTTGTATAGTACATATACTGTGTTGAATGTGTACCTGGTTGGCATGTGCTAGCCTGTTCTCCATATCTCTGCTGCTGGGTAACATGTCTTTTAAGCCTAAGTAATATTTTCTATGGGATCCCTTTTGATTCCTATTACCTGGGGTTAAATTGTTCCTCTCTATGGTCTTCTATTGCAGTGTCTAATACTCATCACAGTGTATTTTAACTTTCTCTTCACTTCTCTGTCTTTCCCCGTTACTCTGTGATATCCTCTCGGGTTGTGTCTTACTCATCTGCCAGACCTATTACATACTTCTTGGAACATGCTGGATGCTCAATACATAAATATTGAATGTTTCTAAATGAGGCCTAAAGAAACAATACACAGTGATAACTTGGTTTTATTAGCCAATATCTAAGGATTGGAGCACTTTCCCAGGTGAAGATGGAAGAGAAATTCTGTAACACTAGAGCCCCCATTTAAGGAATAAAAGACTGCTGAGCACTAAAATGCTGCCAGGTTCTCTGTGGTTGGCATAATAAGCTAAATATTTCAGGTTAATCTCCTGCTTTTCCAAGATCAGTGCCCCACTGGCAAGGAGACCCGTTAATTCCCTGTGGGAAGATGGAAGCAGTGTTTTTATTAGAGAAGGCTTTCTATAGTCTTAAAAGATGAGCAGAGGTTTGTTAAGTCAAGGCAATGGGTAGTAAGCCATTTTAAGCGAATGTTTTTGAGCAAAGAGACACGAGAAAAAGATCGGTGTGTGGTGAAGATCCCAGCATTTCAGTATTTCTTGGACGTGAAGTATGAAGCAAGAAAGCTAGGGTGTTAAGTTAGCCTGGAAAGATAAGCAGGGGTGATTTTGGAGGGCCTTTTATGTTGCATTAAGTTATAAGATTTTATGTTATAATACCAAAATAGAGAAGATTGGTATAGTGAGTAAAAGCACATGTTCTGCAGTCAGGTTGCCTTTATTTGAAAGTCAGCTCTGGCCTTTACTAACTCTGTGACTTAGGCTTTTTTGTGCCTTATGTTTTTTACTCTGTAAAGGAAGAATAAGAGTACCTACTTCATACGATTATTTTGAAGATTTACGAGTTAAATAGAGTGCTTACAGCATTCTGTAAGAATTAACAGTTGGTACAACTGTTGTGTTATTTTTTATATTTATGCTGTAGAAAGACCACTCAGGCCATCTGTGTGAAAGATCATTTAGAGTAGAAGAGAACCAGAGTGTGGAAACCATATGGAGATTAAAGTGTCTCTCCAATAGCTCCCGATGACATTTGCTGGATATGTTTGCAACATAGTCCTATGTAATGACTTTAATGAAATAGCGTACTTTACACATGGATTTTGTGCAAACTGAATTAAAGGAAACCTTGGCATTTTGTTTTTCTTACAAATATCCTGAGCATGAACTTATTGGAAATAGAAGCTCTGGGGCTTTCAGGACCTTGCATACTGTGGATAACTTTTGGTCCTACTGTTCAGCATATAGTTCAGAATTCATTTCCTGAGAAGGTGACCTGGACAGAGGAAAGCCAGCTGTTTCCCAGAAAAGGATTGAAAATGGCAGCAAGGTTAGATTCTAGTATCATTATGAGAATAATAGAAGCCATGTTCTGATAGTTACCATCTTACTATAAAACTCAGGTTGCACATATTGCTGCCTGTTGTAATATCGTATGTTGAGTATGATCAAGAGGCAATGGGTATAGTGAAAATAAAAGAAGATCTGGGCTGTGAATCTAGCTCTTATACTTACTTGTGTATGTAGATCTCAGTTGCCATATCTGTGACATGAGGTTAATAATACCATGTTATCTTGCAGGGCTGTGATGAAAATCAGTTGAGATCATCTATGGGAAAGCGCTTAACAGAAATCCAAAGGCACTTGATGAATGAAATGATTTTTTAAACAATTAAGGAAGACTCAGAAATATAATGTGATCTATACATATGTTTGTCCCTTCATTAAATGAACTCATCAAGAGTTTAAATATGTACCAGATGATCACCTGTTATGCAAGTCACCGTAGTTTGCACATAATTCAAAGTTTATGATTCCTCTCGAAGCGACTTTCTGCTTCCAATCAAAGCTCAAGAATTCCACCTAAAAATGTTTTTCTGCTCAAAAGCTCTTTTTTATTACCTCCATGTTTTGAGCCTTGTTCCAGAAAGCTGAGATTTCTCCGGGTCTGACCACTAATCAGTGAGGCATTGGTGCCTCTTTCTTCAGTGCTTCTAGCCGGCCTACTGATAAGCTCCCTAGGTGAGATATACTACATTAAAAAATGGTGCCCAAACAACAGCTTTAAGTGCCTGCTAGATCTCTGTTCTTCCAGAAGTCTCTCTCCACCTATCTCTCCACTAAAGATGGACTTAAAACTAAAAGATTGTGAATTTTGGTACAGTCTCCATGGCCAGGTCCCAGGGCTGCTGGACTGGGACATGGGGAATGAGTTATTTCTGCCTTGTACCACAGACCAGTGCCCTTTAGCTGAGCAGATCCTTGCCAAATACAAAGTCCGAGTAATGAAGCCCCCAGAGATGCCTCAGAAGAGGAGACCCAGTCCTGATGAAGATGGTCCTCACTGTGAACCCAATCTGTGGATGTGGGTGGACCCCAATATCTTGTGCCCCCTTGGCAGCCAGGAGGCCCCAAAGCCCAGTGAAAAAGAGGATCTGACAAGCATTTCTCCTTTCCCTCAGCCCCCATTAAAAGATGAAGAGTCTAACTGCTCAGAGGACAAAGTGGTAGAGTCTCTGGCATCTTCCTCCAGTGAGCAGTCTCTTTTACAGAAGCAGGATATCTATTCCCCCAGTGAGTTTGAGCTCACAGAAGAGGAGGCTGAGGAACAAGAGGACAACTCCCTCCTGTCCCCTGAAAGGAAGTGCTTCCAGAGTCAGAAGCTACGGCAAATCAACAGCCAAGTGAAGTCCTGGCAACGGCCCCCTCTCAATTGTAGCCACCTTATTTCCCTAGCATTAAGAAACAGCCCCCACTGTGGCCTCAGTGTGCAGGAGATCTACAGTTTCACCCGACAGCATTTCCCCTTTTTCTGGACAGCTCCAGATGGCTGGAAGAGCACCATTCATTACAATCTCTGCTTCCTGGACAGCTTTGAGAAGATGCCAGACAGCCTTAAGGATGAAGATAATGCAAGACCTCACTCTTGCCTTTGGAAGCTCACTAAGGAGGGGCACCGCCGCTTTTGGGAGGGGACTCGTGCCTTAGCCTCTGCTCAAAGGGAGAGAATCCAAGAGTGCATGAGTCAGCCAGAGTTGTTGACCTCTCTCTTTCATCTTTGAAATACCACTGCTCCCTTTTTGGAATACTGCCTTCCTTACTGGGCTTACTTATCCCCTGACTGATATTCATTAATCTCTAAACTTACCCAGCCTGGTTGGTGCCAAGCCTGTCTTTAGCTACTGTTACAATAATGGTGTTAAGTAAAGTTAGAGGTGGGTACAGGGGAGGCAGAACTTAAATCAAGTTGGAGAGTCATGGAAAGTCACACAAGGAGAGTGGTTGTTGTTCCACATATTGAGCAAAGGAAGGAAATCCTAGAAACAATGTCATGGAAACTAAGGAAAGAAGGATATGTTTTGTGAAAGAAAGGAATTTTGTTTGTAGAGAGTATTTTCACACATTAAAGTGAACAGTGGAATATAAAGCATAAAAGGCAGGATGCAGCCAAGCCATGGAGAACCTCGAGTGCCATGTGAAGAGAATTTCACTTGTGATGGAGAATCAAGTTTCCTCCTCTACCATCCATCAGCTACATCTCCTTTTTAAGTAACCCATTCCATCCTTCAGAACCTCACTTTTCTATTTCTGGCCCTGGACTTCTAAGCCTTGTTTCTTTGTCATCTAATTCCAATATTAACAAATAATCCTGAACAGCTACTTTTAGTTTGTATGTTGAACGTCCTTTGAAATATTCCTGTATTAACCCCAAGCCTTTTGATGATAAAGGTTTGTTTTTCATTCTTTTTAGTTCTCAAGATGTTATTGAAGATATGCTAATGCGTCAAGGTCCATCTTAGATGCTGAGGATAAAAAGCTGAGGGATACTAGTGGGAGACATATTTATAATGTAAATATGATAAAACAGATGTGAGAAATTGACATGGAAGTGGGGAGACATTCTTCCTGGGAAAGACATTAAAGGCATTGGAAAAAATACATTTTGAGCTAGTTTTGAAGAATAAATAGAAATTTGCTGGACAGGTAAACTGAAGTAGAGGCATTACAGAGGCAACAATGTGAACAAAATGGATGGAGTGTTTTGGGGGAATAGCATGAAGTTCAGTGTGGCTTAAATACATGAGAACCATGAGTGATTAAGAGAAAATTATTAGGTGTTTGGACTTGTGGGTTTTTGGGAGCCAAGAGGCATCAGTGGTGTTTTGCTAAAAAACAAACAAACAAACAAAGAAACAAACCAGCAGCAACAACAAACACTTCAGCATTTGTTTTTCTAATTTCAAAATTATCTTTAACATCTTTTCTATGCAAATAAACTTTTGTGTATCAGATTTAAGAATAGCTTTTTGCATTCAATGTTATTAAAAAATATCCAGGAGAAAATAGATTTTTAGGTATAAATTTAGTTGCAAAACCTTCATAATGGGGGTACAAAAATGCCAGTAAGTTATAAAAGCATTTAATTCAACATAATTGTAACTCTTGAAAGTTTACATTTTTTCAATGAACTATTATAGCTCATACAAAATTGTATATTTGCTAAATCACAAAACAACATTTTCAAACAGTATTTTTTGAAAAGGAATTGTAAATGTTACTTCTGTATCATAAGGCAAAGCCGAAGTTAACAGAATACCTTGGAATTAATAAAATATTCTGCATATGAGTAGTCACCATTTGCTTCTCATTTTTCTCCCAAATTAACACTTACTAGTAAAAGAGCTGGGTGTGAAATTAATGAGACTATTTTTATCACAAACTACACTTCTAATATGCTAGTCTGTGAATTTTTCAAACAAGACAAACTTTCATTTTTAGAACTAGACCTGCATTTTTCTGCTGCAACCTAGTACCTTTGAGTTTTGAACTCTTTTCAGTATTTTCTGATCCTTATTTCTGCTCTCTGGTGGCATGAAAAAAAAAGCAGTGGCTGGACATGGTGCTTCTTCAGTAACCTCAGATAATCCAGATATACTTTCAGAGGAACATTTTTTTTAAAAAATTATAAATTGCTGTAATCGAGTGCAAAATAAAGGAAACTTGAGTTGCTTTATTCAGCTTTCAATTTCTGGGAGGCTTAAGAGTCATAAGAATTCTGGATAACAAAAGAAAATAAGGCTGTGCTTATAGAGTTTGTTCTGCCATTTTATTCTTAATGATTGCTATTTTATTGTTACCTTTCCTGTTACATGTGATGTACACATCAGGTGTTAAAAGGTACAGTACATTCTACAACTGAGCACCATTTTCTATAACTGAACAGGCAAAGAAATGACACCGAACATCTGCATCTGGCTAAAAATAAACATTAAAATGATGAAAAAATGGCTAAAAAGAAACACTATTAAATCACATCTAATATTTGATACTACATGATTCAATACAGCTATTAATACAATTATACAAAATATGTTAACATCAAAGAATGCAACTAAAATTAAGATAGCAAACAAAACCTATGTAACTTCTTTTTTTTTTAAATTTATTTATTATTATTATACTTTAAGTTGTAGGGTACATGTGCATAACGTGCAGGTTTGTTACATATGTATACTTGTGCCATGTTGCTGTGCTGCACCCATCAACTCGTCATTTACATCAGGTATAACTCCCAATGCAATCCCTCCCCCGTCCCCCCTCCCCATGATAGGCCCCGGTGTGTGATGTTCCCCTTCCTGAGTCCGAGTGATCTCATTGTTCAGTTCCCACCTATGAGTGAGAATATGCGGTGTTTGGTTTTCTGTTCTTGTGATAGTTTGCTAAGAATGATGGATTCCAGCTGCATCCAAGTCCCTACAAAGGACTCAAACTCATCCTTTTTGATGGCTGCATAGTATTCCATGGTGTATATGTGCCACATTTTCTTAATCCAGTCTGTCACTGATGGACATTTGGGTTGATTCCAAGTCTTTGCTATTGTGAATAGTGCTGCAATAAACATACGTGTGCATGTGTCTTTATAGCAGCATAATTTATAATCCTTTGGGTATATACCCAGTAATGGGATGGCTGGGTCATATGGTACATCTAGTTCTAGATCCTTGAGGAATCGCCATACTGTTTTCCATAATGGTTGAACTAGTTTACAATCCCACCAACAGTGTAAAAGTGTTCCTATTTCTCCACATCCTCTCCAGCACCTGTTGTTTCCTGACTTTTTAATGATTGCCATTCTAACTGGTGTGAGATGGTATCTCATTGTGGTTTTGATTTGCATTTCTCTGATGGCCAGTGATGATGAGCATTTTTTCATGTGTCTGTTGGCTGTATGAATGTCTTCTTCTGAGAAATGTCTGTTCATATCCTTTGCCCACTTTTTGATGGGGTTGTTTGTTTTTTTCTTGTAAATTTGTTTGAGTTCTTTGTAGGTTCTGGATATTAGCCCTTTGTCAAATGAGTAGATTGCAAAAATTTTCTCCCATTCTGTAGCAAAACCTATATAACTTCTTTAAATAGGAAAATACTTTTGAAGTATGCACGTAACTGCCCATTCTTTTAAAGAAAATCTACTGCAAGCAAAGCTATCGACCTCCAGAAAAATCACACATAGCATTACTAAGCATATCCCCAAAAAGTGTACTATGTATGCATTTGGAAAATACAATATTTTAAAAATTGTAAACAACAGGTGAACTTCATATTTATAACAACGTGAAAAGAAGTCCCATTTTTAACACTGTTGTATAAATAATTGTCTTCATGTGAAAAGACCAAATCTACATTTGATTGGTGTACCTGAAAGTGACGGGGAGAATGGAACCAGTTGGAAAACACTCCTCAGGATATTATCCAGGAGAATTTCCCCAACCTAGAAAGGCAGGCCACATTCAAATTCAGGAAATACAGAGAACACCACAAAGATACTCCATGAGAAGGGTAACCCGAAGACACATAGTGGTCAGATTCAACAAGGTTGAAATGAACGAAAAAATGTTTTTTGTTTTGTTTTGTTTTGTTTTTACAATTAAAGGCATTTATTGAGAACGTTATTTACATAAGTCTCCACAGCCTGTACTTTCGGTAGATTATTTTAATCTCCACCATGAGCCCTATGAGGTAGGCATTGTTTTTTTTTTCTTTCTTTCTTTTTTTTGATTATACTTTAAGTTCTAGGGTACATGTGAACAACGTGCAGGTTTGTTACATATGTATACTTGTGCCATGTTAGTGTGCTGCACCCATCAAATCGTCAGCACCCATCAATTCGTCATTTACATCAGGTATAACTCCCAGTGCCATCCTTCCCCCCTACACCCTCCCCATAATAGGCCCCAGTGTGTGATGTTCCCCTTCCCGAGTCCAAGTAATCTCATTGTTCAATTCCCACCTATGAGTGAGAACATGCGGTGTTTGGTTTCCTGTTCTTGCGATAGTTTGCTGAGAATGATGGTTTCCAGCTGCATCCATGTCCCTATGAAGGACATGAACTCATCCTTTTTTATGGCTGCAAAGTATTCCATGGTGTATATGTGCCACATTTTCTCAATCCAGTCTGTCACTGATGGACATTTAGGTTGATTCCAAGTCTTTGCTATCGTGAATAGTTCCACAATAAACATACGTGTGCATGTGTCTTTATGGCAGCATGATTTATAATCCTTTGGGTATATACCCGGTAGTGGGATGGCTGGGTCAAATGGTATTTCTAGTTCTAGATCTTTGAGGAATCTCCATACTGTTTTCCACAATGGTTGAACTAGTTTACAATCCCACCAACAGTGTAAAAGTGTTCCTATTTCTCCACATCCTCTCCAGCACCTGTTGTTTCCTGACTTTTTAATGATTGCCATTCTAACTGGTGTGAGATGGTATCTCATTGTGGTTTTGATTTGCATCTCTCTGATGGCCAGCCAGAGAAAATGGTCGGGTTACCCACAAAGGGAAGCCCATCAGACTAACAGCAGAACCATAGGCAGAAACTCTATAAGCCAGAAGAGAGTGGGAGCCACATTCTAAAAGAAAAGAGTTTTCAAACAAGAATTTCATATCCAGCCAACCAAAGCCTCAAACTAAGCTGAGAGATTTTGTCACCACCAGGCCTGCCTTACAAGAGCTCCTGAAGGAAGCACTAAACACGGAAAGGAACAACTGGTACCAGCCACTGCAAAAACATGCCAATTTGTAAAGACCATCGATGCTATGAAGAAACTGCATCAACTAATGGCCAACACAAACAGCTAACATCATAATGACAGGATCAAATTCACACATATCAATATTAACTGATGACTCAAGACCTCTCAGTGTGCTGTATTCAGGAGACCCATCTCACGTGCAGAGACACACATAGGCTCAAAATAAAAGGGTAGAGGAAGATCTACCAAGCAAATGGAAAGCAAAAACAAACAAAAAAAGCAGGGATTGCAATCCTAGTTTCTGATAAAACAGATTTTAAACCAACAGAGATCAAAAGAGACAAAGAAGGCCATTACATAATGGTAAAGGGAACAATTCAACAAGAAGAGCTAACTATCCTAAATATATATGTACCCAATACAGGAGCACCCAGATTCATAAAACAAGTCCTTAGAGACCTACAAAGAGACTTAGACTCCCACACAATAATAATGGGAGAATTTAACATCCCACTGTCAATATTAGACAGATCAATGACACAGAAGGTTAACAAGGATATCCAGGAATTGAACTCAGCTCTGCACCAAGCAGACCTAATAGACATCTACAGAACTCTCCATCCCAAATTTACAGAATATACATTCTTCTCAGTACCACATCACACTTATTCCAAAATTGACCACATAGTTGGAAGTAAAGCACTCCTCAACAAATGTAAAAGAACAGAAATCACAACAAACTGTCTCTCAGATCACAGTGCAATCAAATTAGAACTCAGGATTAAGAAACTCACTCAAAACCACACAACTACATGGAAACTGAACAACCTGCCCCAGAATGACTGCTTGGTAAATAACAAAATGAAGGCAGAAATAAAGATGTTCTTTGAAACCAATGAGAACAAAGACACAAAGTACCAGAATCTCTGGGACACATTTAAAGTAGCATGTAGAGAGAAATGTATAGCACTAAATGCCCACAAGAGAAAGTAGGAAAGATCTAAAATTGACACCCTAACATCACAATTAAAAGAACGAGAGAAGCAAGAGCAAACACATTCACAAGCTAGCAGAAGGCAAGAAATAACTAAGATCAGAGCAGAACTGAAGGAGATAGAGACCCAAGAAACCCTTCCAAAAATCGATGAATCCAGGAACTGGTTTATTGAAAAGGTCAACAAAATTGATAGACCACTAGCAAGGCTAATAAAGAAGAAAAGAAAGAAAAATCAAATAGATGCAATAAAAAATGATAAAGGGGATATCACCACCAATCCCACAGAAATACAAACTACCATTAGAAAATACTATAAACACCTCTATGCAAATAAACTAGAAAATCTAGAAGAAATGGATGAATTCCTGGACACATACACTCTCCCAAGACTAAACCAGGAAGAAATTTAAGCACTGAATAGACCAAAAACTGGCTCTGAAATTGAGGCAATAATTAATAGCCTACCAACCAAAAAAAGTCCAGGACCAGACAGATTTTCAGCCAAATTCTATCAGAGGTACAAAGAGGAGCTGGTACCATTCCTTCTGAAACTATTCCAATCAATAGAAAAAGAGGGAATCCTCCCTAACCCATTTTATGAGGCCAGCATCATCCTGATACCAAAGCCTGGCAGAGACACAAAAACAACAAAAAAGAATTTTAGACCAATATTCTTCATGAACCTCGATGCGAAAATCCTCAATAAAATACTTGCAAGCCGAATCCAGCAGCACATCCAAAGCTTATCCTCCACGATCAAGTCGGGTTCTTCCCTGGGATGCAAGGCTGGTTCACCATATGCAAATCAAGAAACATAATCCATCACAAAAAAAGAATCAGCAACAAAAACCACATGATTATCTCAATAGATGCAGAAAAGGCCTTCAACAAAATTCAACAGCCCTTCATGCTAAAAACTCTCAATAAACTAGGTAGTGATGGAATGTATTTCAAAATAATAAGATCTATTTATGACAAACCCACAGCCAACATCATACTGAATGGGCAAAAACTGGAGCCATTTCCTTTGAAAACTGGCAAAAGACAGGGATGCCGTCTCTCACCACTTCTATTCAACATAGTATTGGAAGTTCTGGCCAGGGCAATCAGGGAAGAAAAGGAAATAAAAGGTATTCAATAAGGAAAAGAGAAAATCAAATCGTCCCTGTTTGCAGATGACATGATTGTTTATTTAGAAAACTCCATTGTCCAACCCAAAATCTACCTAAGCTGATAAGCAAACTCAGCAATGTCTCAGGATACAAAATCAATGTGCAAAAATCATAAGCATTCCTATACACCAATAACAGATAAACAGTCAAATCATGAGTGAACTCCCATTCACAATTGCTACAAAGAGAATAAAATACCTAGGAATCTAACTTACAAGGGATGTAAAGGACCTCTTCAAGGAGAACTACAAACCACTGCTCAACAAAATAAAAGAGGACACAAACAATGGAAGAACATTCCATGCTCATGGATAGGAAGAATCAATATCCTGAAAATGGCCATACTGCCCAAGGTAATTTATAGAATCAGTGACATCTCAATCAAACTACCAATGACTTTCTTCACAGAAGTTGAAGAAACTACTTTAAAGTTCATATGGAACCAAAAAAGAGCCCGCATTGCCAAGACAATCCTAAGCAAAAAGAACAAAGCTGGAGGCATCATGCTACCTGACTTCAATCTATACTACAAGGCTACAGTAACCAAAACAGCATGATACTGGTACCAAAACAGAGAGACCAATGTAACAGAACAGAGGCCTCAGAAATAACAACACACATCTACAACCACCTGTCTTTGACAAACCTGGCCAAAACAAGAAATGGGGAAAGGATTCCCTATTTAGTAAATGGTGCTGGGAAAACAAGCTAGCCATAGGTATAAAGCCGAAACTGGATCCCTTCTTTACACCTTATATAAAAATTAATTCAAGATGAATTAAAGACTTAAATGTTAGACCTAAAACCATAAAAACCCTAGAAGAAAACCTAGGCAATACCATTCAGGACATAGGCATGGGCACGGACTTCATGACTAAAACATCAAAAGCAACGGCAGCAAAAGCCAAAATTGACAAATGGGATCTAATTAAACTAAAAAGCTTCTGCACAGCAAAAGAAACTACCATCAGAGTGAACAGGCAACCTACAGAATGGGAGAAAATTTTTGCAATCTGACAAAGGGCTAATATCCAGAATCTACAAAGAACTTAAACAAATTTACAAGAAGAAAACAACCCCATCAAAAAGTGAGCAAAGGACATGAACAAACACTTCTCAAAAGAAGACATTTATGCAGCTTCATCATCATTGGTCATCAGAGTAATGCAAATCGGAACCACAATGTGATACCATCTCACACCAGTTAGAATGGTGATTACTAAAAAGTCAGGAAACAACAGCTCCTGGAGAGGATATGGAATAATAGGAACACTTTTACACTGTTGGTGGAAGTGTAAATTATTTCAACCATTGTGGAAGATGGTGTGGCGATTCCTCAAGGATCTAGAACTAGAAATACCATTTGATTCAGTGATCCAATTACTGGGTATATACTCAAAGGATTATAAATCATGCTACTATAAAGATACATGCATGCATATGTTTATTGTGGCACTCCTCACAATAGCAAAGACTTGGAACCAACCCAAATGTCCAACAATGATAGAGTGGATTAAGAAAATGTGGCACATATACACCATGGAATACCATGCAGCCACAAAAATCGATGAGTTCATGTCCTTTGCAGGGACATGGATGCAGCTGGAAACCATCATTCTCAGCAAACTATCACAAGGACAGAAAACCAAACGCTGCATGTTCTCACTCATAGTTGGGAATTGAATAATGAGAACACTTAGACACACAGCCGGGAACATCACACCCTGGGGCCTGTCATGGGGCATGGGGTGGAGGGAGGGATAGCGTTAGGAGAAATACCTAAGGTAAATGACAAGTTAATGGGTGCAGCAAACCAGTATGGCAAATGTATACGTATGTAATACACTTGCACGTTGTGCACATGTACCCTAGAACTTAAAGTATAATAATGACAATAAAATGGTATAGAAACATGAAAAAAAAATTGTCTTTTGATGTGAAGTTCATAAATTGTCCTCCTGTTGGGACCATACTTTATAAAAACACTGTGTTTTTGAAATGAGATTAGAGAGCAAGATAGAGCATCTTAGCAATGTCATTAAAGGTTTTTTTTTTTTAAATGAGTACTTTATCAAAATATGTCCCTCACATGTGTAGGATTCATTTTTAAAATTCTTCTTAGAAGTAATATACAGGAGGGGCGGAGCAAGATGGCCAAATATGAACAGCTCCAGTCTCCAACTCCCAGCGCGAACGACACAGAAGACCGGTGATTTCTGCATTTTCAACTGAGGTACTGGGTTTATCTCACTAGGGAGTGCCAGACAATCGGTGCTGGTCAGCTGCTGCAGCCCGACCAGCGAGAGCTGAAGCAGGGCGAGGCATCGCCTCACCTGGGAAGTGCAAGGGGGAAGGGAATCTCTTTTCCTAGCCAGAGGAACTGAGACCCACAACACCTGGAAAATTGGGTAACTCCCACCCTAATACTGCACTTTAAGCAAACGGGAACACCAGGAGATTATATCCCACACCTGGCCGGGAGGGTCCCACGCCCACGGAGCCTCCCTCACTGCTAGCACAGCAGTCTGCAATCTAACTGCAAGGCAGCAGTGAGGCTGGGGGAGGGGCGCCCGCCATTGCTGAGGCTTAAGTAGGTAAACAAAGCCGCTGGGAAGCTCCAACTGGGTGGAGATAACAGCAGCTCAAGGAAACCTGCCTGCCTCTGTACACTCCACCTCTGGGGACAGGGCACAGCTGAACAACAACAACAACAACAACAACAAAAAGCAGCAGAAACCTCTACAGATGCAAACGACTCTGTCTGACAGCTTTGAAGAGAGCAGAGGATCTCCCAACATGGAGGTTGAGATCTGAGAAGGGACAGACTGCCTGCTCAAGTGGGTCCCTGACCCCTGAGTAGCCTAACTGGGAGACATTCCTCACTAGGGGCAGTCTGACACCCCACACCTCACAGGGTGGAGTACACCTCTGAGAGGAAGCTTCCAAAGTAACAATCAGACAGGTACACTCGCTGTTCAGCAATATTCTATCTTCTGCAGCCTCTGCTGCTGATACCCAGGCAAACAGGGTCTGGAGTGGACCTCAAGCAATCTCCAACAGACCTACAGCTGAGGGTCCTGACTGTTAGAAGGAAAACTATCAAACAGGAAGGACACCTACACCAAAACCCCAGCAGTACATCACCATCATCAAAGACCAGAGGCAGATAAAACCACAGAGATGGGGAAAAAGCAGGGCAGAAAAGCTGGAAATTCAAAAAATAAGAGCGCATCTCCTCCTGCAAAGGAGCGCAGCTCATCGCCAGCAATGGATCAAAGCTGAACGGAAAATGACTTTGACGAGATGAGAGAAGAAGGCTTCAGTCCATCAAACTTCTCAGAGCTAAAGGAGGAATTACGTACCCAGCGCAAAGAAACTAAAAATCTTGAAAAAAGAGTGGAAGAATTGATAGCTAGAGTAATTAATGCAGAGAAGGTCATAAACGAAATGAAAGAGACGAAAACCATGACACGAGAAATACGTGACAAATGAACAAGCTTCAGTAACCAACTCAATCAACTGGGAGAAAGAGTATCAGCGATTGAGGATCAAATGAATGAAATGAAACGAGAAGAGAAACCTAAAGAAAAAAGAAGAAAAAGAAATGAAGAAAGCCTGCAAGAAGTATGGGATTATGTAAAAAGACCAAATCTACGTCTGATTGGGGTGCCTGAAAGTGAGGGGGAAAATGGAACCAAGCTGGAAAACACTCTTCAGGATATCATCCAGGAGAACTTCCCCAACCTAGTAGGGCAGGCCAACATTCAAATCCAGGAAATACAGAGAACGCCACAAAGATACTCCTCGAGAAGAGCAACTCCAAGCCACATAATTGCCAGATTCACCAAAGTTGAAATGAAGGAAAAAATCTTAAGGGCAGCCAGAGAGAAAGGTCGGGTTACCCACAAAGGGAAGCCCATCAGACTAACAGCAGATCTCTCAGCAGAAACTCTCCAAGCCAGAAGAGAGTGGGGGCCAATATTCAACATTCTTAAAGAAAAGAATTGTAAACCCAGAATTTCATATCCAGCCAAACTAAGTTTCATAAGTGAAGGAGAAATAAATTCCTTTACAGATAAGCAAATGCTTAGAGATTTTGTCACCACCAGGCCTGCCTTACAAGAGACCCTGAAGGAAGCACTAAACATGGAAAGGAACAACTGGTACCAGCCATTGCAAAAACATGCCAAAATGTAAAGACCATTGAGGCTAGGAAGAAACTGCATCAACTGATGAGCAAAATAACCAGTTAATATCATAATGGCAGGATCGAGTTCACACATAACAATATTAACCTTAAATGTAAATGGACTAAATGCTCCAATTAAAAGACACAGACTGGCAAACTGGATAAAGTGTCAAGACAAATCAGTCTGCTGTATTCAGGAGACCCATCTCACATGCAGAGACATACATAGGCTCAAAATAAAGGGATGGAGGAAGATCTACCAAGCAAATGGAGAACAAAAAAAAGCAGGGGTTGCAATACTAGTCTCTGATAAAACAGACTTTCTACCATCAAAGATCAAGAGAGACAAAGAAGGCCATTACATAATGGTAAAGGGATCAATTCAACAGGAAGAGCTAACTATCCTAAATATATATGCACCCAATACAGGAGCACCCAGATTCATAAAGCAAGTCCTTAGAGACTTACAAAGAGACTTAGACTCCCATACAATAATAATGGGAGACTTCAACACTCTACTGTCAACATTAGACAGATCAACGAGACAGAAAGTTAACAAGGATATCCTGGAATTGAACTCATCTCTGCAGCAAGCAGACCTAATAGACATCTATAGAACTCTCCACTCCAAATCAACAGAATATACATTCTTCTCAGCACCACATCGCACTTATTCCAAAATTGACCACATAATTGGAAGTAAAGCACTCCTCAGCAAATGTACAAGAAGAGAAATTATAACAAACTGTCTCTCAGACCACAGTGCAATCAAACTAGAACTCAGGACTAAGAAACTCAATCAAAACCGCTCGTCTACATGGAAACTGAACAACCTGCTCCTGATTGACTACTGGGTACATAAAGAAATGAAGGCAGAAATAAAGATGTTCTTTGAAACCAATGAGAACAAAGATACAACATACCAGAATCTCTGGAACACATTTAAATCAGTGTGTAGAGGGAAATTTATAGCACTAAGTGCCCACAAGAGAAAGCTGGAAAGATCTAAAATTGACACTCTAACATCACAATTAAAAGAACTAGAGAAGCAAGAGCAAACACATTCAAAAGCTAGCAGAAGGCAAGAAATAACTAAGATCAGAGCAGAACTGAAGGAGATAGAGACACAAAAAACCCTCGAAAAAATTAATGAATCCAGGAGGTGGTTTTTTGAAAAGATCAACAAAATTGACAGACCGCTAGCAAGACTAATAAAGCAGAAAAGAGAGAAGAATCAAATAGACACAATAAAAAATGATAAAGGGGATATCACCACCGACCCCACAGAAATACAAATTACCATCAGAGAATACTATAAACACCTCTACGCAAATAAACTAGAAAATTTAGAAGAAATGGATGATTTCCTGGACACTTACACTCTTCCAAGACTAAACCAGGAAGAAGTTGATTCCCTGAATAGACCAATAGTAGACTCTGAAATTGAGGCAATAATTAATAGCCGACCAAGCAAAAAAAGTCCAGGACCAGATGGATTCACAGCTGATTTCTAACAGAGGTACAAGGAGGAGCTGGTACCAGTCCTTCTGAAACTATTCCAATGAATAGAAAAGGAGGGAATCCTCCCTAACTCATGTTATGAGGCCAACATCATCCTGATACCAAAGCCTGGCAGAGACACGACAAAAAAAGAGAATTTTAGACCAATAACCCTGATGAACATCGATGCAAAAATCCTCAATAAAATACTGGCAAACCGGATTCAGCAGCACATCAAAAAGCTTATCCACCATGGTCAAGTGGGCTTCATCCCTGGGATGCAAGGGTGGTTCAACATTCGCAAATCAATAAACATAATCCAGCATATAAACAGAACCAAAGACAAGAACCACATGATTATCTCAATACATGCAGAAAAGGCTTTTGACAAAATTCAACAGTTCTTCATGCTAAAAGTGCTCAATAAATTCGGTATTGATGGAACGTACCTCAAAATAATAAGAGCTATTTATGACAAACCCACAGCCAATATCATACTGATTGGGCAAAAACTGGAAGCATTCCCTTTGAAAACTGGCACAAGACAGGGATGCCCTCTCTCACCACTCCTATTCAACATAGTGTTGGAAGTTCTGGCTAGGGCAATCAGGCAAGAGAAAGAAATCCAGGGTATTCAGTTAGGAAAAGAAGAAGTCAAATTGTCCCTCTTTGCAGATGACATGATTGTATATTTAGAAAACCTCATTGTCACAGCCCAAAATATCCTTAAGCTGATAAGAAACTTCAGCAAAGTCTCAGGATACAAAATTAATGTGCAAAAATTACAAGCATTCTTATACACCAGTAACAGACAGACAGAGAGCCAAATCAGGAATGAACTTCCATTCACAATTGCTTCAAAGAGAATAAAATACCTAGGAATCCAACTTACAAGGGATATAAAGGACCTCTTCAATGAGAACTACAAACCACTGCTCAGTGAAATAAAAGAGGACACAAACAAATGGAAGAACATACCATGCTCATGGATAGGAAGAATCAATATCGTGAAAATGGCCATACTGCCCAAGGTAATTTATAGATTCAATGCCATCCCCATCAAGCTACCAATGAGTTTCTTCATAGAACTGGAAAAAACTGCTTTAAAGTTCATATGGAACCAAAAAAGAGCCCGCATCTCCAAGACAATCCTAAGTCAAAAGAACAAAGCTGGAGGCATCACGCTACCTGACTCAAACTATACTACAAGGCTACAGTAACCAAAACAGCATGGTACTGGTACCAAAACAGAGATATAGACCAATGGAACAGAACAGAGTCCTCAGAAATAATACCACACATCTACAGCCATCTGATCTTTGACAAACCTGAGAGAAACAAGAAATGGGGAAAGGATTCCCTATTTAATAAATGGTGCTGGGAAAATTGGCTAGCCATAAGTAGAAAGCTGAAACTGGATCCTTTCCTTACTCCTTATACGAAAATTAATTCAAGATGGATTAGAGACTTAAATGTTAGACCTAATACCATAAAAATCCTAGAGGAAAACCTAGGTAGTACCATTCAGGACATAGGCATGGGCAAAGACTTCATGTCTAAAACACCAAAAGCAACGGCAGCAAAAGTCAAAATTGACAAATGGGATCTCATTAAATTAAAGAGCTTCTGCACAGCAAAAGAAACTACCATCAGAGTGAACAGGCAACCTACAGAATGGGAGAAAATTTTTGCAATCTACTCATCTGACAAAGGGCTAATATCCAGAACCTACAAAGAACTCAAACAGGCCGGGCGCGGTGGCTCAAGCCTGTAATCCCAGCACTTTGGGAGGCCGTGGCGGGCGGATCACAAGGTCAGGAGATCGAGACCACAGTGAAACCCCGTCTCTACTAAAAATACAAAAAATTAGCCAGGCGCGGTGGCGGGCGCCTGAAGTCCCAGCTACTCAGAAGGCTGAGGCAGGAGAATGGCGGGAACCCGGGAGGCGGAGCTTGCAGTGAGCTGAGATCACGCCACTGCACTCCAGCCTGGGCAACAGCGTGAGACTCCGTCTCAAAAAAAAAAAAAAAAAAAAAAAAAGAACTCAAACAAATTTACAAGAAAAAAACAAACAACCCCATCAAAAAGTGGGCAAAGGATATGAACAGACATTTCTCAAAAGAAGACATTCATACAGCCAACAGACACATGAAAAAATGCTCATCATCACTGGCCATCAGAGAAATGCAAATCAAAACCACAATGAGATACCATCTCACACCAGTTAGAATGGCGATCATTAAAAAGTCAGGAAACAACAGGTACTGGAGAGGATGTGGAGAAATAGGAACACTTTTACACTGTTGGTGGGATTGTAAACTAGTTCAACCATTATGGAAAACAGTATGGCGATTCCTCAAGGATCTAGAACTAGATGTACCATATGACCCAGCCATCCCATTACTGGGTATATACCCAAAGGATTATAAATTATGCTGCTATAAAGACACATGCACACGTATGTTTATTGCAGCACTATTTACAATAGCAAAGACTTGGAATCAACCCAAATGTCCATCAGTGACAGATTGGATTAAGAAAATGTGGCACATATACACCATGGAATACTATGCAGCCATCAAAAAGGATGAGTTTGCGTCCTTTGTAGGGACATGGATGCAGCTGGAAACCATCATTCTTAGCAAACTATCACAAGAACAGAAAACCAAACACCGCATGTTCTCACTCATAGGTGGGAACTGAACAATGAGATCACTTGGACTCAGGAAGGGGAACATCACACACAGGGGCCTATCATGGGGAGGGGGGAGGGAGGAGGGATTGCATTGGGAGTTATACCTGATGTAAATGATGAGTTGATGGGTGCAGCACACCAACATGGCACAAGTATACATATGTAACAAACCTGCACGTTATGCACATGTACACTACAACTTAAAGTATAATAATAATAAATAAATTTAAAAAAATAAAAAGAAAAAAAAAAAAAGAAAATGTGGCACATATACACCATGGAATACTATGCAGCCTTAAAAAAGGATGAGTTTGTGTCCTTTGTAGGGACATGGATGCAGCTGGAAACCATCATTCTTAGCAAACTATCACAAGAGCAGAAAACCAAACACCACATGTTCTCACTCATAGGTGGGAACCGAACAATGAGATCACTTGGACTTGGTAAGGGGAACATCACACACCGGGGCCTATCATGGGGAGGGGGAGGGGGGCGGGATTGCACTGGGAGTTATACCTGATGTAAATGACAAGTTGATGGGTGCTGACGATTTGATGGGTGTAGCACACCAACATGGCAAAAGTATACATATGTAACAAACCTGCACGTTACGCACATGTACCCTAGAACTTAAAGTATAATAATAATAAAAAAAGAAGTAATATACAAAGGAGAGGCATATTTATTCCCAGTGACACTCCTGGAAGATGTTTCCCATGGTCGAGAAGGGTCTTTTCTCGCTTCACTGGTGTTTTTTGGCCTTAGCATGTGTTAAAATGTGAGATTTCAGGTTAGTTGACTGAGCAAACTTCTTATTACAACCAACGAAGGCGCACACATAGGGCTTATCTCTGGCACGGATTCACACTTGTATACCCAAATTGAAGTCCAGGGGAAAGCATTTCCCAAAAGGAGGGGCCAAGATGGCCAGATAGGAGCAGCTTCGTTCTGCAGCTCCCAACGAGACCAACACAGAAGTCGGGTGATTTCTGCATTTTCATCTGAGGTACCCAGTTCATCTCATTGGGACTGGTTAGGCAGTGGGTGCAACCCACGGAGGGTGAGCAGAAGCAGGGTGGGGCATCGCTTCACCTAGTAAGAACAAGAAGCCCGAGACCTCCCTCTCCCAGCCAAGGGAAGCCATGAGGGACTGTGCTACCTGCCCAGGTAACTATGCTTTTCCCATGGTTTTTGCAATCTGAAGATCAGGAGATTCCCTCATGTCCTTATGCCACCAGGGCCCTAGGTTTCAAGCACAAAGCGGGACAGCTGTTTGGGCAGAGCGAGTTGCAGGTTTTTTTTTTTTCTTTTGTACTCCAGTGGTGCCTGGAACCCCAGCAAGACAGAACCGTTCACTCCCCTGGAAAGGGGGCTGAAGCCAGGGAGCCAAGTGTTCTCACCTAGTGGTGAACTGCAAGCGAAGAACCACTGGCTTGAAATTCTCACTGCCAGCACGGTAGTCTGAAGTTGACCTGGGAAAATAGAGCTTGGTGGAGGGAGGGACACCCGCCATTAATGAGGCTTTAGTAGGCGATTTTCCACTGACAGTGCTAAGGAAGCTGGTAGGACTGGACTGGGCAGTGTCACCACAGTCTGGCAAAGTGGCTTAGGCCAAACTGCTTGTCTAGATTTCTCCACACTGGGAAGGGCATCTCTGAAGGAAAGGTAACAGCCCCAGTAAGGGGCTTACGGACGAAACCCACAGTTCCCTGGGACAGAGCACATTGGGGAAGGGGAAGCTGTGAGTGTAGCTTCTGCGTATTTCATCTTTCCTGCCAGCCGGCTCTGAAGAGAGCGACTAATACTGACAGGTGGGACTCTCCCAGCACAGCACACCAGCTCTGCTAAGTGACAGATTGCCTCGTCAAGTGGATCCCCTACTCCTGTGCCTTCTAACTGGGAGAGACTTCCAAACAGGGGTCAGCAGACATCTCCTACAGAAGCGCTCCGGCTGGCATCAGACTAGTGCCCCTCTGGGATGGAGCTTCCAGAGGAAGGAGCAGGCAAAGATCTTTGCTGCACTGCAGCCTCCAATGGTGGTACCCAGGTGAATAGCATGTGGAGTGGACCTCCAGCAAACTGGAGCAGACCTGCAGAAAAGGGCCTTGACCGTTAGAAGAAAAACTAACAGAAAGCAACAACATCAACATAAAGGACCCCCACAAAAAAACTGCATCCAAAGGTCATCAGCCTCAAAGATCAAAGGTAGATAAATTCAAGAAGATGAGGAAAAACCAGTACAAAAACACTGAAAATTCCAAAAACCAGAGTGTCTCTTCTCCAAATGATCACAACTCCTCTCCAGCAAGGGCACAAAACTGGATGGAGAATCAGTTTGACAAATTGACAGAGTAGGCTTCAGAACCTGGATAATAACGAACTGCTCTGAGCTAAAGGAGCATGTTCTAATTCAATGCAAGGGAGCTAAGAACCTTGATAAAAGGTTACAGGAACTGCTATCTAGAATAACCAGTTTAGAGAGGAACATAAATGTCCTGATGGAGCTGAAAAACACAGTATGAGAACTTCGTGAAGCATACACAAGTATCAATAGCGGAATCGATCCAGTGGAAGAAAGGATTTATCAGATATTGAAGATTAATTTACTGAGATAAGGCGTGAAGAAAAGATTAGAGAAAAAAGAATGAAGAGGAATGAACAAAGCCTCCAGGAAATATGGGAATATGTGAATAGACCAAATCTATGATTGATTGGTGTACCTGAAAATGACAGGGAGAATGGAACAAAGTTGGAAAACACACTTCAGGATATTATCCAGGAGAAATTCCCCAAACAAGCAAGACAGGCCAACATTCAAATTCAGGAAATACAGAAAATACCACTAAGATACTCCTTGAGAAGATCATCCCCAAGACAAATAATCATCAGATTCTCCAAGGTTGAAATGAAGGAATAAATGTTAATGGCAGCCGGAGAGAAAGGTTAGGCTACCTACAAATGGAGCCCATCAGACTAACAGCAGATGTCTCTGCAGAAACCCTACAAGCCAGAAGTGAGTGGGGGCCAATATTCAACATTCTTGAAGGAAAGAATTTTTCAACCCAGATTTACATATCCAGCCAAACTAAGCTTCATAAGTGAAGGAGAAATAAAATCCTTTACAGACAAGCAAGTGCTGAGGGATTTTGTGACTACCAGGCCTGCCTTACAAAAGCTCCTGAAGGAAGCACTAAGTATGGAAAGGAAAAACCAGTACTAGCCACTGCAAAAGCATACCAAATTGTAAAGGCCACTGACATTATGAAGAACAAGCTTCAAGTAATGTGCAAAATAACCAGCTAGCATTATGATGACAGGATCAAATTCACACGTTACAATATTAACCTGAAATGTAAATGGGCTAAATGTCCCTATTTCAAAAGTCCCAGACTGGTAAATTGGATAAACAGTCAAGACCCGTCAGTGTACTTTATTCAGGAGACCCATCTCACATGCAAACACACACATAACCTCAAAATAAAGAGATGGAGGAATATTTACCAAGCAAATGGACAGCAAAAAAAAAAAAAAAAAAAAAAAAAAGCAGTGGATTCAAGCCTAGTCTCTGATAAAACAGACTTTAAAACAGCAAACATCAAAAAAGACAAAGAAGGGCATTACATAATGGTAAAGGCACCAATGGAAGAAGAAGAGCTAACTATCCTAAATATATATGCATCCAATACAGGAGCACTCAGATTCATAAAACAAGGTCTTAGAGATCTAGGAAGAGACTTAGACTCCCACACAATAATAGTTGGAGACTTTAACACCTTACTGTCAAAATTAGACAGATCAACAAGACAGAAAATTAACAAGGATATTCAGGACTTGAACTCAGCTCTGGACCAAGTGGACCTAATAGACATCTACAGAATTCTCCACCCCAAATCAACAGAATATACATTCTTCTCAGCACCACATCTCATTAAATCCAAAATTGACCACATAGTTGGAAGTAAAACACTTCTCAGCAAATGCAAAATATGGAAATCATAACAAACAGACTCTCAGACCACAGTGCAGTACAATTAGAACTCAGGATTAAGAAACTTACTTAAAATCGCACAACTACATGGAAATTGACCAACATGCTCCTGAAGGACTATTGAGTAAACAATGAAATTAAGGCAGAAATAAAGAAGTTCTTTGAAACTAATGAGAACAAAGAGAGAACGTACCAGAATCTCTCGGACATGGCTAAAGCAGTAAGAGGGAAATTTATAGCACTAAATACCCACATCAGAATGCTGGAAATATCTGAAATTGACACGTGAACATCACAATTAAGAGAGAAGCAAGAGCAAACAAATTCAAAAGCTAACAGAAGATAAGAAATCACTAAGATTAGAGCAGAACTGAAGGAGATAGGGACACAAAAAACTCTTCAAAAAATCAATGAACCTAGGAGCTGGATTTTGAAAAGGTTAAGAAAATAGACCACCAGCCAGACTAGTAAAGAAGAAAAGAGAGAAGAATCAAATAGACACAATAAAAATGATAAATGGTTTATCACCACTGATCCCACAGAAATACAATCTACCATCAGAGAATACTATAAACACCTCTATACAAATAAACCAGGAAATCTAGAAGAAATGGGTATATTCCTGGACACATACACTCTCCCAAGACTAAACCAGGAAGAAGTCAAATCCCTAAATAGACCAATAACAAGTTCTGAAATTGATGCAGTAATTAATAGCCTATCAACAACAACAACAAAAATGCCCAGGACCAGATGGATTCACAGACGAATTGTACCAGAGGTACAAAGAGGAGCTGGTACCATTCTGTCTGAAACTATTCCAAACAACAGAAAAAGAGGGACTCCTCCCTAACTCATTTTATGAAGCCAGCATCATCCTGATACCAAAATCTGGCAGAGACACAACAAAAAAAGAAAATTTCAGGCCAATATTCCTGATGAAAATTGATGTGAAAATCCTCAATAAAATACTGGCTAACCGAATCCAGCAGCGCATCAAAAAGCTTATCTACCATGATCAATTTGGCTTCACCCGTGGGATGCAAGGATGGATCAACATATGCAAATCAATAAAAGTAATCCATCACACAAACAGAACCAATGACAAAAACCACATGATGATCCCAATAGATGCATAAAGTTCTTTCATAAAATTCATCATCCCTTCACGTAAAACCTCTCAATAAACTAAGTATTGATGGGACATATTTCAAAATAATAAGAGCTGTTTATGACAAACCCATACCCAATATCATACTGAATGGGCAAAAGCAGGAAGCATTCCCTTTGAAAACCAGCACAAGACAAGGATGTCCTTTCTCACCACTACTATTCAAGATAGTATTGGAAGTTCTGGCCAGGGCAATCAGGCAAGATCAAGCAATAAAGCATATTCAAATAGGAAGAGAGGAAGTCAAACTGTCTCTGTTTGCAGATGACATGATTGTATATTTAGAAAACCCCATCGTCTCAGCCCAAAATCTCCTTAAGCTGATAAGCAACTTCAGCAAAGTCTCAGGATACAAAACCAATGTGGAAAAATTACAAGCATTCCTATACACCAACAACAGACAAGCAGAGAGCCAAATCATGAGTGAACTCCCATTCACAATTGCTACAAAGGGAATAAAATACCTAGAAATACAACTTACAAGGGATGTGAAGGACCTCTTCAAGGAGAACTACAAACCATTGCTCAAGGAAATAAGATGGGACACAAACAAATGGAAAAACACTCCATGGTCATGGATAAGAAGAATCAATATAGTGAAAATGGCCATGATGCCCAAAGTAATTTATAGATTCAATGCTATTCCCATTGATCTACTATTGACTTTCTTCACAGAATTATAAAAAAAACCTTTAAATTTCTTATGAAACCAAGAAAGAGCCCATATAATCAAGACAATCCTAAGCAAAAAGAACAAAGCTGGAGGCATCATGCTACTTGACTTCAAACTATACTACAAGGCTACAGTAACCAAAACGGCATGGTACTGGTACCAAAGCAGTTATGTAGACCAATGGAACAGAACAGAGGTCTCAGAAATAACACCACACATCTACAATAATCTGATCTTTGACAAACCTGACAAAAACAAGCAATGGGGAAAGGATTCTCTATTTAATGAATGGTGCTGGGAAAACTGGCTAGCCATATGCAGATAACAGAAACTGATGTCCTCCTTACACCTTATACAAAAATTAACTCAACTTGAATTAAATACCTAAATGTGAATCCTAAAACCATAAAAACCCTAGAAGAAAACCTAGGCAATACCATTCAGGACATAGGCATGGGCAAAGGCTTCATGAATAAAACACCAAAAGCAATGGCGACAAAAGCCAAAACTGACAAACGGGATCTAATCAAACTAAAGAGTTTCTGCACAGCAAAAGAAACTACCCTCAGAGTGAACAGGCAACCTGCAGAATGGGAGAAAATTTTTGCAACCTACCCATCTGACAAAGGGCTAATATACAGAATCTACAAGAGACTTAAACAAATTTACAGGAAAAAAAAAAATCAAAAAGTGGGTGATGGATATGAACAGACACTTCTCAAAAGAAGACGTTTATGTGGCCAACAAACATATGAAAAAAAGCTCATTATTACTGGTCATTAGAGAAATACAAATCAAAACCACCATGAGATACCTTCTCACACCAGTTAGAATGCCAATTATTAAAACGTCAGGAAACAGCAGATGCTGGCAATGCTGTGGCAAAATAGGAACAATTTGACACTGTTGGTGGGAGTGTAAATTAGTTCAATCATTTTGGAAGACGGTGTGACAATTCCTCAAGTATCTGCAACCAGAAATACCATTTAACCCAGCAATCCTATTGATGGATATATTCCTGAAGGAATATTAATTATTCTACTCTAAAGACACATGCACAAATATGTTTATTGCAGCATTAATTACAATAGCAAAGACTTGGAACCAACCCAAATGCCCATCAATGATAGACTGGATAAAGAAAATGTGGCACATACACACCATGAAATACTATGCAGCCATGAAAAAGAATGAGTTCATGTACTTCGAAGGGAAGTGGATGTAGCTGGAAGCCATCATTCTCAGCAAACACAGGAACAGAAAACCAAAGACCACATGTTCTCACTCATAAGTGGGAGTTGTACAATGGGAACACATGGACGCAGGGAGGGGAACATCACACACCAGGTCCTGTCAGGGGATGGGGGACAAGGGGTGAGAGAGCACTAGGACAAATACCTAACTCATGCCGGGCTTAAAACCTAATTTACGGGTTGATAGGTACCTTGTACGTTGTTGGTAGGAATGTAAAATGATATAGCTGCTGAGGAAATCAGTATGGGAGTTGCTCAAATAATTAAAAAAAGAATTACTAGATGTTTCAGCAGTTTCACTTCTGGATACATACACCAAAAAGAACTAAAAGCAGGGACTCAAAGAGCTATGTGCATATCCATGTTCATAGTAGCATTATTTACAATCGTCTAGAAGTAGAAGCAAACCAAGAGTTCATCAAAGAATGAATTGATAAACTAAATGTGGTATATAAATAACAATCAAATAATATTTAGTCTTAAAGAAGAAGGAAATTCTGACACACACTATAACATGGATGAAACTTGAGGACGTTATGCCGAGTGCAATAAGCCAGTCAGGATAGGACAAATGCTGTATGATTTCACTTATATGGTGTAGTTAGATAAGTCAAATTCGTAGAGACAGAAAGTACAAAGGTGGTTGCCAGGGGCTAGAGAGAAGCTAATTAATGAGTATGAGTTTCAATTTTGCCAGATAGTGTTCTGTGAAAAGATGATGGTGATGGTAGGAAAACAACGTGAATGTACTCAATGTCACTGAACTGTATACATAAAAATGATTGATGTTAAATTATATATTATGTATACTTTACCATAATTTAAAAAATAAGAAATGAAAGAACAATTTTTACAGAGAAAAGCATCTTGAGATGCCAACTCTAATAATCCTGAGACATACCATGAATATACCAAACATATAGTTAGAATATACCAAAAATTAATAAATCATAAGTGAAGAGATTCAGTTAGTCTGGAATAGGTTCATATATTAATAAACAAATAACAATATGCTATTGCTATATAATGTCAAGTAAAAAAGCACCAGGATTCTGGTAAATAGAAAAATATGATGGAGAATGAGGGCATTAACAAATCTCTAGAAACTTCTCATACGGCATACAATTCTAAACTATTTATATTAACAACTTTAGCCACACACAGGCTGTGGGTAAAGTTGTTAATATAAATAGTTTAGGAAGACCTAGCAAAGCTTCTGATCTGACAACTCTTTCCAGACAACTCATCAATAGTAACATGTAAAATAAGCACAATTATTTATAGCACCTCTCTTTCTTTTTTTTTTTTATTATTCTTTTTTTTTTTAATTTATTTATTATTATTATACTTTAAGTTCTAGGGTACATGTGCATAACGTGCAGGTTTGTTACATATGTATACTTGTGCCATGTTGGTGTGCTGCACCCATCAACTCGTCATTTACATCAGGTATAACTCCCAATGCAATCCCTCCCCCCGCCCCCCCCCCTCCCCATGATAGGCCCCAGTGTGTGATGTTCCCCTTTCTGAGTCCAAGTGATCTCATTGTTCAGTTCCCACCTATGAGTGAGAACATGCGGTGTTTGGTTTTCTGTTCTTGTGATAGTTTGCTAAGAATGATGGTTTCCAGCTGCATCCATGTCCGTACAAAGGACACAAACTCATCCTTTTTTATGGCTGCATAGTATGATGTAAATGAATACAAGTTTTACGTGCAAAAAATACCATGAAAGTTTTATTTTACTTTATTTGACGTTTAGGATTCAATGTTGAAAAGATGCAAATTAAAAGTTTTTCAGATTTGAACACTTAAGACAGGAATTGGATCATGAGTGCCTGAGAAACTGCACTTTGCCATTCATTTCAAAGTGACAGTAAAACAGTTAAAAATAAAACAAAATGTAACATGATTATTAAAAATATTAGCTCTTTCTTTTGTTTGCTTAAATAATCAGGGGCATAAGAAAATCAATATATCCCATAGAAGATTATTTTGGAATACACAGAATCTTTGCTGTCTATTCAGAATACACTGAACAACAATAATCCTTTATATTATAGGTGAAGGCACTTAACTGTAACCAAGAAAACATGGCCTTCAAAATTGAACAAACTTTGCTAATATTTTAACATGTTGTATAACTTTTCAAACTCATGTATTATAAACCAAAATACATGAAATTCACTCTGAAGATTTGTGTTTCATTCAAGTCTTTCATATTCTGAAACAAACTAATAATTTATTTTAGGATTGATCTCAGTGAATCCACAAGGTCAGAACTAATTTTATAATATTACCAAAATGTTATTAATATGTATTGCATTCATGATTCATCATTGCTATCTTCAAGTAAACCAATAAGCAAATGCAAACTATTTCTGTTAACATTTTTGAGATAGTAAAAATATCAATACTTGTAACCCACAAAACAGCTCTCTTGGGTCCTCAGTAAACTTGACAAGTGCAAAGGGGTTTGGAGACCAAAAAAATATTCCTTTAGAACAAAACTACTCTTTTCCTTGAAAAATAGAAACGTTCACACAGTTGCATTTCTATAAAAATGTTGCTCATAAGTAATATTTATTCACATAGTAATTATAGCTTTTTCCAAAGTAACTGACTTCTATGTAACAGAGAAAACTATGTGATGGGTAATTGTGAACTGTCTGTCACACAACAGCATTTTGCAGCAGATTAGCAGAGCTTGTTGGGGGGAATAAAACAATCCTTCCAACAAAAGACCTCCAACACAATTTGTTAGTGAGTATGCATTATAGGTTTATACATATATAAAGGCAGCATGAAAATGTCTATAAAATCTGCATACAACTTCACACAAATTTATGTCTGTAGTAAAGTGGAAGAAAGAACAATACAAATAATCAAAATTTTCTCCATGAAATACAAATGACACACCTTGATGACTGTCTTTTGTATACCTTGTTAGAGAGTTCAATTTGGAGGTATGTATTTACAGTTCCAAAAGTCAGAAGGTCCATGAACTTACATTGTAAAATTCAAAGTTTGGGCACCTTATTAGGTCTATTATGTCAAGGAGACATACTAAAAAGAGGAGGGTGGAGAGGGAATGGCCTTCCTCCTCTTAATTAGACAAAACTTGATCATCTTACCCTTATAATTTGAGAGCTTGGTCACTTTGCATCCATAATTTTCCCTTTTATTAACAGTCTATATTAACATAATTTTTAAAATTATTGTCATTGTCCTATCTATGTTTCTCTGTGCTATTTGCAATCATCAAAACACCCATCAAGTCCATAGGAAAATACAAAGAAAAGCAATTATCAGAACTACAAAAGAATGAATTTAAAAATTGTATAATCTGAATATGACATCAAAGCTTTCTATATGAGTGACAGTAAGCTCATTAGAATAAATCTTTTTCTGGTAAGTTCATTGCCAATGTCAGATATTCTAAAAAATTTAAGTTTCAAAGTCCTTTGTGTGAGCCTCTGGTATTTTTGAGGTACTGTCTTCACATGAAAAGCATAAATCTAGTTGAGTTATTTCACCTTAATAGTAGTATGGGTGATAAAAAAAATCTGTATGTATGTTTATTCCCAGTGTGGTGGCAGTCCTTCTTCTTCAGAACACTTTTTTATAGATGACATCTCTTGATTGATATGGATGAAAGATTTCTTCTGATTAATCTTTCCAGTTTCTTGTAATTTTGTTTCTTAGGGTTGTGAGAGGAGAGAGAGAAGCCTTTTTAAGTATTGGCATGCTTATGAAAGGATTCAATTAATGTAGACATGGAATATGGTCTCAGGCCCATATTCACAGCTCTGCCAAATATAAATCCTAATTTTTAACAAGGCTAGTGACAAAGGTTTAAGGCACATTAACCCAATATGTTACTGAATTGTAGCCAATGAGTTGTGCTTTTTCTTTGAATTTGATTATGTTTTTCCACTTGTTCAGAGGATGAAGGATAAGAAATATACTCTTACAGAAATTTGCAAACAATTACATAATTAGTAGATAACAGTGAAAACAAAATGACTTCCTCTGTCTGATTCAGTATGCTCAATTCTCTAAAAAATGGGAATTATTTATAACAAAATCACCTTTACCCATACTTTGAACATCAGTCTTTGGAGAAGTTTGGGCCATGTCAACACCATATAAACCATAACAAAATAGAAGCTTTTACCTTCCACAGAGGCTGCATACATCTGCTACTAGTTTCCTGGTAAAGTTTTGTAGGGAAAGAAGAAATGTTTTCCTCTACCCTCTTAGGTTTATTACCTGGGTTACTGCAATTTAAACTGACAAAATACAGATTAATGGAAGAAAAGGCTTGTACATTTTATTTGATGTGCATATTTTTCATTTGTGAGAATGGGAGGTGCTTTATAGAAAAGAAGAAATCCCCGAAGAAGTAGTTAGGCCTGAGACAATATATACCATTTTAACAAAAGCAACGAGTTGTTGACATGTGATAAGACAAAGGAAAAGGAGTTTGGGGCTTCTAGGGTGGTAATTTGTGGAAAGGTAAATATATGAAAGAAAATACTGGAACATAAAGACTATTTAGTAAGTTTTGTTATGTAAACTCAAGTCAGTGTCATCTTCAGTGAAAAGAATCTAGTAATAGTTATCTCCAGTGATTAAGAGGTATTCTTCCCTTTCTGGTATGTGAGAGGGGAGAGAGGGAAACTTTCACAAAGGGAAATGTTTGTCCTACCTTTAAGCACAAAAACAGAAAGTGGAAGTAGAAAGATTTTCCTGTCTGGTGTTTCTCCACTGCTTTCAGTTCAAAATAATTCTTATGCCAAAGTGGCATGTTTTGGAGTAGCATACTCTGATGCCTTTTAGTTTCTTAGGAAAAAAAAAAAAAACCATATAATTTATGGGAACATAGGGGCATAAGAAACTAATCATCCCATAAGATTTATCCAGAATTAAGCCCATTTGGAGGTTGTATAGACCAGCCTACAACCTCTGGATATCAGAGCTGGGCAGAAAGAGTGAGAGAATGTCATGTCTCCATTGAATATTGAAGTAAACATAGGAAGCAGCAATGTGATTATTAAGACATTCTAGGCTGAAGAAAGAGTGTGCAAAAGCAACAGTGAATGAAAAGGAGTGAGACTCTTTTACAACTTGCAAGTAGTTTAAGAATGTTTGGGTTAGGAGACATGAGAAAAGTAATGACGGTAACTGAGGTTCTAGAGGTAAACAGGGCCAAATCTTCAAAGGCATTGTAAGTCATCTTATTTTGAAGGCAATGGGGAGTCATAGAACAATTTGGAGCAGGATAGTGTAGCATGTTAGAAGTATCAAATATTACACCCAGAAGTATGAGTCTACTAGTAGTTCTACAGTTTTAGGTCTTACATTTAAGTCTTTAATTCATTTTAAGTTGACTTTTGTATATGAAGTATGGTATGAGTCCAATTTCATCCTTCTGTATGTGGATATCCAGTTTTTAAAACACCATTTTTTAAAAATTTATTTATTATTATTATACTTTAAGTTGTAGGGTACATGTGCATAACGTGCAGGTTTGTTACATATGTATACTTGTGCCATGTTGCTGTGCTGCACCCATCAACTCGTCATTTACATCAGGTATAACTCCCAATGCGCCGGGTGCGGTGGCTCAAGCCTGTAATCCCAGCACTTTGGGAGGCCGAGGCGGGTGGATCACGAGGTCAGGAGATCGAGACTATCCTGGCTAACATGGTGAAACCCCGTCTCTACTAAAAATACAAAAAACTAGCCGGGCGTGGTGGCGGGCGCCTGTAGTCTCAGCTACTTGGGAGGCTGAGGCGGGAGAATGGCGTGAACCCGGGAGGCGGAGCTTACAGTGAGCCGAGATCCCGCCACTGCACTCCAGCCTGGGAGACACAGCGAGACTCCGTCTCAAAAAAAAAAAAAAAAAAAAAAAAAAAAAACTCCCAATGCAATCCCTCCCCCCTCCCCCCTCCCCATGATAGGCCCCGGTGTGTGATGTTCCCCTTCCTTAGTCCAAGTGATCTCATAAGAAATTGTTCTTAGCACCTTTGTCAAAAATCAGTTAACTGTAAATGTGCAGATTTATTTATGGACTCTCTCTTCTGTTCCATTGGTCTGTGTCCATCTGCCATGATTGCGAGGCCTCCCCAGCCATGAGGAACTGTGAGTCCATTAAACTTCTTTTTATTTATAAATTACTCAGTCTCAGGTATGTCTTTATTAGCAGTATGAGGATCAACTAATACACAAGAGAAATACATTTTGGAGATCTATTGTAAAACACGACGACTATAGTTAATAATAATGTATTGTATACTTGCAAATTGCTAAGAGAGCAGATTTTAAATATCCTCAACACCAAGAGATGATAACTATGGGGGTGATACATATTTTAATTAGCTGCATTTAATTATTCCACAATTTATGCATATATTAAAATGTTAAATTGTGCCCCATAAACATATGCAATTTTTATGTCTCAATTTTAAAAGGTCGAGAGAGAGAGAGGCACAGCAAGATGGCCAGGTACGTGGCTCCACCAATCATCCCCACTGTAAAGGCACTAATTTAATAACTATCTGCACAAAGAACAGCACCTTCATAAGAACCAAAAGTCAGGTGAGCACTTACAGTACCTGCTTTTAACTTCGTATCACTGAAAAAGGTACAGAAGAGAGTTAAAAAGATAGTCTTGAATCCCCACACCACTCCTCTTCCATACCACTGCAATGGCTGCATGACAGAGAAGGAAACTGTGCACTTGGGCGAGGGAGAGTGCAGGAATTGTGAGATATTGCATTGAACTCAGTGATGCCCTTATACAGCTAAAAGCAAAACCTTGCAGAACTCAGTGACACCCACCCACAGAGGGAGTATTTAATCCAGCCCTAGCCAGAGGGAAATGATTCAACCCAGTGGTCAGAACTTGAGATCCAGCAAGAGTTGTTACCATGGGTTAAAGTGTTCTGGGGCTCTACATAAACTTGAAAAGCAGTCTAGGCAACAGGACTGCAAGTCTTAGAAAAGTCCTGAACTGGACTTAGAGCCCATGGACTTGTGGGGCACAAAACCTACTGAGGCACCACTTGGAGTGGCTAAGGGACTGTTAACATCACACTTCTTCCAACTGCAAGTGATGCAGCTCATGGCTCCAATAAAGACCCTTCCCTCTGTTTGATGAGAGGAGAGGAAAGTTCCAACTGCGAGTGATGCAGCTCATGGCTCCAATAAAGACCCTTCCCTCTGTTTGATGAGAGGAGAGGAGAGAGTGGGAATGACTTTGCCTTGCGTCTTGGATACTACCTTAACCACAGCAGGATAGGGCACCAGTCAGAGTCATAAGGCCTCCATTCCAGGCCCTAGCTACCAGATGACATTTTTTAGGCACACCCTGGACCAGAAGGGAACCTGTTGCATTGAAGGAAAGAACTCAGTCCTGCCAGCATTTATCATCTGCTAATGGAAGAGCCCTTGGCCACTGAATAACCAGCAGGGACACAAAGGTACTACTTCAAAAGCTTTGATAAGTGTCTGAGACATTCTGGCTTCAGGTGAGACTAGTCACATTACCAGCTGTGGTGGCTATGGGGCAAACATATAATGGCACTCCAATACATCTGGCAGCAGGCTTTTAAGTGGAAACCTTACAGGCCAAGAGAGAGTGGGATGACATATTTAAAGTGCTAAAAGAAAAAACCTCTTATCCTATATTAGTGTATCTGGTAAAAATATTCTTCAAGCATGAAAAAGAAATAAAGACTTTCCCAGACAAATAAAAGCTGAGGGATTTCATCAATACCAGATCCTTCTTACAAGAAATGCTAAAGGGAGTACTTCAATCAGAAAGAAAAGAACATTAATGAGCAACAAATAATCACCAGAAGGTCCAAAATTTCCTGGTAATAGTAAGTACACAGAAAAACAGTGAATATTGTAACACTGTAACTGTGGTGTGTAAACTACTCTTATCGTAAGTGGAAAGACTAAACAATGAACCAATTAAAAATAATAACTACAATAACTTTTCAAGACATAATCAGCACAATAGAAATAGAAACAAAAAATAAAAAGGGAATGAAGTCAAGGTGAGTTTTTAAATTAGTTTTCTTTTTCATTGTTTGACTATTTTAAGAGTGTTACATTGTTATCGGGCTAAAACAATGGGTTATAAGATAGTATTTGCAAACCTCATGGGAACCTCAAACCAAAAACATACAATAAAGACACAAAAACTAAAAACCAAGAGACTAAATTATATCACCAGAGGAAATCATCTTCATTAGCAGAAGATGAAAGAAGAAAGAAAGAAAGAAAGAAAGAAAGAAAGAAAGAAAGAAAGAAAGAAAAAAGAAAGAAAGAAAGAAAGAAAAGAAAGAAGGAAGGAAGGAAGGAAGGAAGGAAGGAAGGAAGGAAGGAAGGAAGGAAGGAAGGAAGGAAGGGGGAAGGGAGGAAGGAAGGAAGGAAGGAAGGAAAGAAAGAGAAAGAAAGAAAGAGGAAGAGGAGGAGGAAGAGGAGGAAGAAGAAGGAGGAGGAGGAAAGGAAGGAAGGAGAGAGAGAAAGAGAAGAAAGAAAAGAAGGAAAGAAAGAAAGAAAGAAAGAAAGAAAGAAAGAAAGAAAGAAAGAAAGAAAGAAAGAAAGAAAGAAAGAAAGAGAAGACCACAAAACAACAAGAAAACAAATAACAAAATGGCAGGAGTAATTCCTTACTTATGAATAATAACATTGAATGTAAATAGACTAAGTTCTCCCATAAAAATACATAGACTAGAAGAATGGATAGAAAAACAAGACCAATCGATCTTGCTTACAAGAAACACACTACACCTAGACCCCAATAAAACAAGAGCAGGAGACTTCAACACTGCACTTTTGGCATTGGACAGGTCTTCCAGACAGAAAATCAACAGAAAAACTTCAGATTAATCTGCACTGTAGATCAAATGGAGCTACTAGATGTTTACAGAACATTTTATCCAAGAGCTGCAGAATATAAATTATTTTCCTCAACATATGGATCATTCTCAAGGATAGACTATCTGTTGGGACACAAAACAAGTCTTTTCTTTTTTTTTTTTTTTTTTTTTTGACAGAGTCTCGCTCTGTCACCCAGATTGGAGTGTAGTGGTGTGATCTCAGCTCACTGCAAGCTCCGCCTCCCAGGTTCACACCATCCTACTGCCTCAGCCTCCTGAGTAGCTGGGACTACAGGCACCTGCCACCACGCCCAGCTAATTTTTTGTATTTTTAGTAGAGACAGGGTTTCACTGTGTTTGCCAGGATGGTCTCAATCTCCTGACCTTGTGATCTGCCTACCTCGGGCTCCCAAAGTGCTGGGATTACAGGCATGAGCCACTATGTCCAGTCCAAAACATTAAAAAAAAAATGGAAACAATATCAAGCATCTTCTCTGAACACAATAGACTTAAACTAGAGATTAATAACAAGAGAAGAAAAGAAATAATAAAGATCAGAGCAGAAATAAATAATATTGAGATTAAAAATACAAAAAAATTAACGGAACAAAATGTTGGGTTTTTTTAAAGCTACACAAAATTGACAGATCTTTAGCCAGACTAAATAAGAAAAAAACACAGAAGATCCACATAAATAAAATCGGAAACTAAAGAGGAGACATTACAGTGATACTGCAGAAATTCAAATCATCATTAGTGACTACTATGAACAAAAATATGCCAATAAATTGGAAAATGTTGAAGAAATAGACAAATTCTGGGATACATACAATGTACCAAGATTGAACCAGGAAGAAATCCATAATCTGAACGAACCAATAACAAATAACAAGATAAAGCCATAATAAAAGTTCTCCTAGTAAAGAGAAGCCTGAGACCTTGTGGCTTCACTGCTGAACTCCACCAAACGTTTAAAGAAGAACTAATATTATACCAATCCTACTCAAACTATTCCAAAAATTGGAAGATGAGGGAATACCTCTCAACTCATGCTATGGGGCCAGTATTATTCTGATACTGAAACCAAAGACACATCAAAAACTGCAGGCCAATATCGCTAAAATATATTTATGCAAAAAGTCTAACAAATATTAGCCATCCAAATTCAGCAATACATTAGAAAGGTTATTTGCCATGCAACATCAATTCATGATTTTAAAAACCCTAAAAAAAACTGAAGATAGAAGAAACACACCTCAACATAACAAAATCCATATAGAGGTGAGGGGCCAAGATGGCCAATTAGAAGCAAAGACACTCTGAGGCTCTGATTAAAAAAAAAAAAAAGAAAAAACACCATAATAAGCATGTGAAGCCTGCACAGGCAGCCAAGGTATCCAGGTTGTCTCATCAAAATTGACTAGAAGGCTGGCGTGACTCATGGAGAGAGAGAAGAGCAGTGTGGTGCAGTGAACCACCTGAGAGCCACATGAGGAAGGGGAACCCCCTCCCGCCAGCCAAGGGAGGTGGTGAGTGAGCATGCTATGCAGCCGGGAAAACTGTGATTTTTCCACAGAACTGTGCAACCCATGGATAGGAAGATCCCACTCCTAAACTCATACCACGAGGCCCTAGAGTCCCAACTCAGAAATGCACAGATACTTACAGTCTCTCAGCTGGAATCTGCTTAAGCCTACTGAACTCCCAGGGGGAGGGGCAACCAGCACTTGCTGCAGCTGCCTGCTTTCTAAGCCCTTTGAGTTCCTTGGGGACAGCAGCCAGTACTGGGACTCACACCTGCCTAACACACTAAGCTCCCTGGATGGGGGAAAGGAGGCACCCATTTGATAGCTCCAGGCTGCACTTTTCCCCTGCTGGAGCCAGGGAGGCTGGACGGCTTGGTCCAAAGATTTGTCTCCACAAGCCAACATACCAACTGTGGCAGTCTGTGGCCAGAGTGCCTCTTCAGGCCTAACCCTGACCCATCCTCCTCAGTGAGTGGGGCTTCCCTGGAGGATCTCCAGTAACTCCAACCAGAGGCTCAGGGACAGAATTCAGATCTCCCTGGGCCTGAGCCCGTAGAGGGAGGGGTGGCCACAGTCTCTGTGGACCAGCAGACTTAGCCTCTCTTTCTGGTAGTTCTGAGGAATCTGGGCAGCCCAGACAAGTGGGTTTCCCCCATTGAAACACACCCTCTCCAACAAGGGACAAAATGCTTTGTTAAACAGGTCCTGTTCCCTGTGCCACCAAACTGGGCGAGACCCTCCAATAGGGGTTCTCAGACACCCTATACAACAGCGATCCTACTGGCATTAGGTTGGTGCCTCTCGAGGTCACAGGTCCCCAG
Organism: Macaca thibetana thibetana; assembly: GCF_024542745.1. NCBI lineage: Eukaryota > Metazoa > Chordata > Mammalia > Primates > Cercopithecidae > Macaca > Macaca thibetana. The sequence goes on from NC_065598.1 coordinate 55,297,221, forward strand.
AAGAAGGAGCAGGCACCCATATTTGCTGTTCTCCAGCCTCATTGAGAGACATATCCAGGCACAGAGGCTAATCAGATGAATAAGGACTGAAGTGAATGCCAAGCAAACTGAAGCAGCCCTAAATAAGAAGGACCTGACTATTGAAAGAAAAACAAGAAGATGGCAGAATAAAAACAGCTCCAATCTGCAGCTCCCAGCGAGATCAAAGCAGAAGGTGGGTGATTTCTGCATTTCCAACTGAGGTATGGGTCTTATCTCATTGGGACTTGTTAGACAGTGGGTGCAGTGCACGGAGGGTGAGCTGAAGCAGGGTAGGGTGTCACCTCACCTGAGAAGTGCAAAGGGTAGGGAAACTACCTCCCTTAGCCAAGGGAAGCCATGAGGGACTGTGCCTTGAGGAATGGTGCATTCTGGCCCAGACACCACACTTTTCCCATGGTCTTCACAACTCGCAGAGCAGATTCCCTCAGGTGCCTACACCACTAGGGCCATGGGTTTAAAGCACAAAACTGGGCAGCCATTTGGACAGACACCGACCTAGCTGCAGGAGTTTATTTTTCATACCCCACTGGCACCTGGAATGCTAGTGAGGCAGAACCACTCACATCCCTGGAAAGGGGGCTGAAGCGAGGGAGCTAAGTGGTCTAGCACAGCAGATCTCACCCCCACAAAGCCCAGCAAGCTAAGATCCACTGGCTTGAAATTCTCACTGCCAGCACAGTAGTCTGAACTCGACCTGGGACACTAGAGCTTGGTGGGGGAGGGGGGGGGTCATATGCCGTTACCAAGGCTTGAACAAGTGGTTTTCCCCTCACAGTGAACAAATCTGCCTGGTAGTTGAAACTGGGTGGAGCTCACAACAGCTCAGCAAAGCCACTGTGGCCAGACTGCCTATCTAGATTTCTCCTCTCTGGGGAGGGCATCTCTGAAAAAAAGCCTGCAGCCCCAGACAGGGGCTTATAGATAAAACTCCCATCTCCCTAGTACAGAGCACCTGGAGGGAGGGGAAGTCGTGGGTGTAGCTTCAGCTGACTTAAATGTTCCTGCCTGCTGGCTCAGAAGAGAGCAGTGGATCTCCTAGCACAGTGCTCAAGCTGTTGAGAAACAGACTGCCTCCTCAAGTGAGTCCCTGAACCCCATGCCTCCTAACTGGGAGACACTTCCCAACAAGGCTCGACAAACATCTCATACAGCAGAGCTCCGGCTGGCATGTGGCAAGTGTCTCCCTGAGATGAAGCTTCCAGAGTAAGGAACAGGCAGCAATATTTTCTGTTCTGCAGCCTCTGCTGGTGACACCCAGGCAAACAGGGTCTGGAGTGGACCTGCAACAAATTCCAACACACCTACAGCAGAGGGGCCTGACTGTTAGAAGAAAAACTAACAAACAGAAAGGAATAGCATCAACATCAACAAAAAGGACATCCACTAAAAAATCTCAGCCAAAGGTTACCAACAGCAAAGACCAAAGGTAGATAAATCCATGAAGCTAAGGAGAAACCAGTGCAAAAAGGCTGAAAATTCCAAAAACAAGAACACCTCTTCTCCTCCAAAGAATCGCAACTCCTTGCCAGCAAGGGAACAAAGCTGGATGGACAATGAGTTTAATGAATTGACAGAAATAGGCTTCAATAAGTGGGTAATAACAATCTCCTCCTAGCTAAAGGAGCATGCTCTAACCCAATGCAAGGAAGCTAAGAACCGTGAAAAAACGATGGAGGAATTGCAAACTAGAATAACCAGTTTAGAGAAGAACATAAATGACTTGATGGAGCTGAAAAACACAGCACAAGAATATCGTGAGTCACACACAAGTATCAATAGCCAAATAGATCTAGTGGAAGAAAGGATTGAAAATCAACTTAATAAAATGAAGCAAGAAGACAAGAGTAGAGAAGAAAGAATGAAAAGAAACAAACAAAGCCTCCAAGAAATATGGGACTATGTGAAAAGACTAAACCTATGATTGATTGGTTTACGCGAAAGTGACAAGGAGAATGGAAACAAGTTGGAAAACACTCTCCAGGATATTGTACAGGAGAACTTCCCCAACCTAGTAAGATAGGCCAACATTCAAATTCAGGAAATACAGAGAACACCACAAAGATACTCCTTGAGAAGAGCAACACCAAGACACATAATCGTCAGGTTAACCAAGGTTGAAACAAAGGAAAGAATGTTAAGGGCAGCCAGAGAGAAAGGTGGGGTTTCCCAAAAAGGGAAGCCTGTCAGATCTCTGCAGAAATCCTACAAGCCAGATGAGAGTGGGGGCCAATATTCAACACACTTAAAGAAAATAATTTTCAACCCAGAACTTCATATCCAGCCAAATTAAGGTTCATAAGTGAAGGAGAAATAAAAACCTTTACAGACAAGCAAATGCTGAGAGATTTGGTCACCACCAGACCTGCCTTACAAGAGCTCCTGAAGGAAGCACTAAATATGGACAGAAGAAACTGATACCAGCCACTGCAAAACCATACCAAATTGTAAAGATGATCAACACTATGAAGAAACTGCATCAACTAATGGCCAAAATAACTAGCTAGCATCAAAATGACAGGATCAAATTCACACATAACAATATATATATTTCTTAATGTTTTAAGAAAGTTTATGAATTTTTGCTGGGCTGCATTCAAAGCCATCCTGAGCTGCATGCAGCCTGCAGGCCACAGGTTGGACAAGGTTGGTTTACACCTTAAAATTTAGGGTAATCAACACTTTGTAGTTTGATATTATTTCTTTTTTATATATATACTTTAAGTTCTACGGTACATGTGCACAATGTGCAGGTTTGTTACATATGTATACTTGTGCCATGTTGGTGTGCTGCACACATCAACTCATCAGCACCCATCAACTCGTCATTTACATCAGGTATAACACCCAATGCCATCCCTCTCCCCTCCCCTCTCCCCATAATAGGCCCCAGTGTGTGATATTACCCTTCCCGAGTCCAAGTGATCTCATTGTTCACTTCCCACCTATGAGTGAGAACATGCGGTGGTTCGTTATCTGTTCTTGTGATAGTTTGCTAAGAATGATGGTTTCCAGCTGCATCCATGTCCCTACGAAGGACACAAACTCATCCTTTTTTATGGCTGCATAGTATTCCATGGTGTATATGTGCCACATTTTCTTAATCCAGTCTGCCACTGATGGACATTTGGGTAGATTCCAAGTCTTTGCTATTGTGAAGAGTGTCACAATAAACATACATGTGCATGTGTCTTTATAGCAGCATGATTTATAATCCTTTGGGTATATACCCAGTAATGGGATGGCTGGGTCAAATGGTATTTCTAGTTCTAGATCCTTGAGGAATCACCACACTGTTTTCCACAATGGTTGAACTAGTTTACAGTCCCACCAACAGTGTAAAAGTGTTCCTATTTCTCCACATCCTCTCCAGCACCTGTTGTTTCCTGACTTTTTAATGATTGCCATTCTAACTGATGTGAGATGGTATCTCATTGCAGTTTTGATTTGCATTTCTCTGATGGCCAGTGATGAAGAGCACTTTTCAATGTGTCTGTTGGCTGTATGCATGTCTTCTTTCAGAAATGTCTGTTCATATCCTTTGCCCACTTTTTGATGGGGTTGTTTGTTTTTTCTTGTAAATTTGTCTGAGTTCTTTGTAGGTTCTGCATATTAGCGCTTTGTTAGATGAGTAGATTGCAAAAATTTTCTCCCATTCTGTAGGTTGCCTGTTCACTCTGATGGTAGTTTCTTTTGCTGTGCGGAAGCTCTTTAGTTTAATGAGATCTCATTTGTCAATTTTGGCTTTTGCTGCTGTTGCTTTTGGTGTTTTAGACACGAAGTCCTTGGCCATGCCTATGTCCTGAATGGTATTACCTAAGTTTTCTTCTAGGGTTTTTATGGGTTTAGGTCTAATATTTTAGTCTCTAATCCATCTTGAGTTAATTTTCGTACAAGGAGTAAGGAAAGGATCCAGTTTCAGATTTCTCCTTGTAACTAGCCAATTTTCCCAGCACCACTTATTAAATAGGGAATCCTTTCCCCATTTCTTGTTTTTGTCAGGTTTGTCAAAGATCAGATGGCTGTAGATGTGTGGTATTATTTCTGAGGGCTCTGTTCTGTTCCATTGGTATACATGTCTGTTTTGGTACCAGTACCATGCTGTTTTGGTTACTGTAGCCTTGTTTGAAGTCAGGTAGCGTGATGCCTCCAGCTTTGTTCTTTTGACTTAGGATTGTCTTGGCAATGCGGGGTCTTTTTTGGTTCCATATGAAATTTAAAGCAGTTTTTTCCAATTCTGTGAAGAAAGTCATTGGTAGCTTAATGGAGATGACATTGAGTCTATAAATTACCTTGGGCAATATGGCCATTTTCACAATATTGATTATTCCTATCCGTGAGCATGGTATGTTCTTCCATTTGTTTGTGTCCTCTTCTATTTCACTGAGCAGTGGTTTGTAGTTCTCCTTGAAGAGGTCCTTGACATCCCTTGTAAGTTGGATTCCTAGGTATTTTATTCTCTTTGAGGCAATTGTGAATGGGAGTTCATTCATGATTTGGCTCTCTGCTTCTCTGTTACTGGTGTATAAGAATGCTTGTAATTTTTGCACATTGATTTTGTATCCTGAGACTTTGCTGAAGTTGCTTATCAGCTTAAGGAGATTTTGGGCTGAGATGATGGGGTTTTCTAAATATACAATCATGTCATATGCAAACAGGGACAATTTTACTTCTTCTTTTCCCAACTGAATACCCTTGATTTCTTTCTCTTGCCGATTGCCCTAGCCAGAACTTCCAACACTATGTTGAATAGGAGTGGTGAGAGAGGGCATCCCTGTCTTGTGCCAGTTTCCAAAGGGAATGCTTCCAGTTTTTGCCCATTCATGACGATATTGGCTGTGGGTTTGTCATAAATAGCTCTTATTATTTTGAGGTACGTTCCATCAATACCGAATATATTGAGCGTTTTTAGCAGGAAAGGCTGTTGAATTTTGTCAAAGGCCTTTTCTGCATCTATTGAGATAATTATGTGGTTTTTGTCCTTGGTTCTGTTTATATGCTGGATTACGTTTCTTGATTTGCATATGTTGAACCAGCCTTGCATTCCAGGGATGAAGCCCACTTGGTCATGGTGGATAAGCTTTTTGATATGCTGCTGAATTGGGTTTGCCAGTATTTTATTGAAGATATTTGCATCAATGTTCATCAGGGATATTGGTCTAAAATTCTCTTTTTTTTTGTTGTGTCTCTGCCAGACTTTGGTATCAGGATGATTTTGGCCTTATAAAATGAGTTAGGGAATATTCCTTTTTTTTCTATTGATTGGAATAGTTTCAGAAGGAATGGTACCAGCTCCTCCTTGTACCTCTGGTAGAATTTGGCTGTGAATCCCTCTGGTCCTGGACTTTTTTTTGTTGGTAGGCTATTAATTATTGCCTCAATTTCAGAGCCTGCATTGGTCTGTTCAGAGATTCAACTTCTTCCTGGTTTAGTCTTGGAAGAGTGTAAGTGTCCAGGAAATTATCCATTTCTTCTAGGTTCTCTAGTTTATTTGCATAGAGGTGTTTATAGTATTCTCTGATGGTAGTTTGTATTTCAGTGGGATCAGTGGTGATATCCCCTTTATCATTTTTTATTGCATCTATTTGATTCTTCTCTCCTTTCTTCTTTATTAGTCTTGCTAGCGGTCTATCAATTTTGTTCATCTTTTCATAAAACCAACTCCTGGATTCATTGATTTTTTGGAGGGTTTTTTTTTTTTAATTTTACTTTAAGTTCTACGGTATATGTGCACAATGTGCACGTGTGTTACATATGTATACTTGTGCCATATTGGGGTGCTGCACACATCAACTCATCAGCACCCATCAACTCGTCATTTACATCAGGTATAACTTCCAATGTCATACCTCCCCCCTACCCCCTCCCCATATTAGGCCCTGGTGTGTGATGTTCCCCTTCCCGAGTCCAAGAGATCTCACTGTTCAATTCCCACCTATGAGTGAGAACATGTGGTGGTTGGTTTTCTGTTCTTGTGATAGTTTGCTGAGAATGATGGTTTCCAGCTGCATCCATGTCCTTACAAATTTTTCATGGCTGCATAGTATTCCATGGTGTATATGTGCCACATATTCTTAATCCAGTCTGTCACTGATGGACATTTGGGTTGATTCCAAGTCTTTGCTATTGTGGATAGTGCCACAATAAACATACATATGCATGTGTCTTTATAGCAGCATGATTTATAAGCCGTTGGGTATATATCCAGTAATGGGATGGCTGGGTTAATTGGTATTTCTAGTTATATATCCTTGAGGAATCATCATACTGTTTTCCACAATGGGTGAACTAGTTTACTATCCCACCAACAGTGTAAAAGTGTTCCTATTTCTCCACATCCTCTCCAGCACCTGTTGTTTCCTGACTTTTTAATGATTGCCATTCTAACTGGTGTGAGATGGTACCTCATCATGGTTTTGATTTGCATTTCTCTGATGGCGAGTGATGAAGAGCATTTTTTCATGTGTCTGTTGGCTGTATGCATGTCTTCTTTTGAGAATTTGGAGGGTTTTTTGTGTCTCTCATCTCCTTCAGTTCTGCTCTGATCTTAGTTATTTTTGCCTCCTGCTAGCTTTTGAATGTGTTTGCTCTTGCTCCTCTGGTTCTTTTAATTGTCATGTTAGGATGTCAATTTTAGATCTTTCCAGCTTTCTCTTGTGGGCATTTAGTGCTATAAATTTCCTTCTACACCCTACTTTAAATGTGTCCCAGAGATTCTGGTAGGTTGTATCTTTGATCTCATTAGTTTCAAAGAACATCTTTATTTCTGCCTTCATTTCGTTATGTACCCAGTAGTCACTCAGGAGCAGGTTGTTCAGTTTCCATGTGGTTGAGTGATTCTGATTGAGTTTCTTAGTCCTGAGTTCTAGTTCGATTGCACTGTGGCCTGAGAGACAGTTTGTTATAATATCTGTTCTTTTACTTTTTCTGAGGAATGCTTTACTTACAACTATGTGGTTAATTTTGGAATAAGTTTGATGTGGTGCTGGGAAGAATGTATATTCTGTTGATTTGGATTGGAGAGTTCTGTAGATGTCTATTAAGGCCCTTTGGTGCAGAGTTAGTTCAATTCCTGGACAGCCTTGTTAACTTTCTGTGTTGTTGATCTGTCTGATGTTGACAGTGGAGTGTTGAAGTCTCCCATTATATTGTATGGGAGTCTGAGTCTCTTTTTACATCTCTAAGGACTTGCTTTTTGAATCTGGGTGCTCCTGTATTGTTTGCATATATATTTAGGATAGTTAGCTCTTCCTGATGAATTGATCCCTTTACCGTTATACAATGGCCTTCTTTGTCTCTTTTGATCTTTGATGGTTTAAAGTCTGTTTTATCAGAGACTAGGTTTTTTTTGTTCTCCATTTGCTTGGTAGGTCTTCCTCCATCCCTTTATTTTGAGCCTATGTGTGTTTCTGCATATGAGATGGGTCTCCTGAATACAGCAAACTGATGGGTCTTGACTCTTTATCCAATTTGCCAGTCTGTGTCTTCTAATTGGGGCATTTATCCCATTTACATTTAAGGTTAATATTAACATTTACAACCTTATTTACATTTACAACCTTAAATGTAAATGGGATAAATGCCCCAATTAGAAGACAAATGGGATAAAGAGTCAAGTCTCATTGGTGTGCTGCATTCAAGAGACCAATCCCATGGGCAGAGACGCACATAGTCTCAAAATAAAGGATAGAGGAATATTTACCAAGAAAATGGGAAGAAAAAAAAGCAGTGGTTGCCATCTTTGTATCTGAGAAAACAGATTTTAACCAACAAAGATCAAAAAAGAAAAAGAAGGGCATTACATGATAATAAATGGATCAATGCAACAAGAAGAGCTAACTATTCTAAGTATATATGCACCCAATACAGTAGCAAACAGATTCATAAAGCAAGTTCTTAGAGACCTTCAAAGAGACTTAGGCTCCCACACAATAATAGTGGGAGACTTTAACACACCCACTGTCAATATTAGACAGATCAACAGGACACAAAATTAACAACGATATTCAGGACTTCAACTCAGCTCTGGACCTAAGAGTTCTAATAGACATCTACAGTAGTCTCCTCTCCAAATCAACAGAATATACATTCTTCTCAGCACCCCATCACACTTATTCTAAAATAGAACACATAATTCAAAGTAAAACACTCCTCAGCAAATGCAAAAAATGGAAATCACAGCAAACAGACTCTCAGACCACAGTGCAATTGAATTGGAAGTCAGAATTAAGAAACTCACTCAAAACCACACAACTACATGGAAACAGAGTAAATAGCTCTTGAATTACTACTGGGTAAATAACAAAATTAAGGCAGAAATAAATAAGTTCTTTGAAACCAATGAGAACAAAGACACAACATACCAGAATCTCGTGGACACAGCTAAAACAATGTGTATAGGGAAATTTATAGCACTAAATGCCCACAAGAAAAAGCGTGAAAAACCTAAAATTGACACCCTAAAGTCACAATTAAAAGAAATAGGAAAGCAAGAATAAACAAATTCGAAAGCTAGCAGAAGACAAGAAATAACTAACATCAGAGCAGAACTGAAGGAGATAGAGACACCAAAAATCCTCCAAAAAAATCAATGAATCCAGAAACTGGATATTTGAAAAAATTAACAAAATAGATAGACTACTAGCCAGAATAATAAAGAAGAAAAGAGAAGAATCAAATAGACACAATAAAAAATGATAAAGGGAATATTACCACTGATCCCACAGAAATACAAACTACCATCAGAAATTACCATAAACAACTCTACACAAATGAACTAGAGAATCTAGAAGAAATGGATACATTCCTGGACACACACACCTTCCCAAGACTAAACCAGGAAGAAGTCAAACTCCTGAATATACCAATAACAAGTTCTAAAATTGATGCAGTAATTAATGGCCTACCAACCAAAAAAAGTCCAGGACCCAAAGGATTCACAGCCAAATTCTACCACAGGTACAAAAAGGAGCTTGTAGCATTCCTTCTGAAACTATTCCAAATAATGGAAAAAGAAGGAGTCCTCCTTAACTCATATTTTTAGGCCAGCATCATCCTGATACCAAAACCTGGCAGAGACACACACACAAAAAAGGAAAATTTCAAGCCCATATTCCTGATGAATATCGATGTGAAAATCCTCAATAAAATACTGACAAACCAAATCCAGCAGCACATAAAAAAGCTTATCCACCACGATAAAGTTGACTTCATTCCTGGGATACAAAGCCAGTTCAACATATGCGAATCAATAAATGTAATCCATCACATAAACAGAACCAATGACAAAAACCACGTGATTATCTCAATAGATGCAGAAAAGGCCTTCAATAAAATTCAACACCCTTTCATGCTAAAAACTCTCAATAAACTGGGTATTGCTGGAACTTATCTCAAAATAATAAGAGCAGATGACATGATTGTATATTTAGAAAATCCCATCATATCAGCCCCAAATCTGCAAGCATTCCTGTACACCAATAATAGCCAAACAGAGAGTCAAATCATGAACTCTGATTCACAATTCCTACACAGAGAATAAAATACTTAGGAATACAACTTACAAGGGATGTGAAGGACCACTTCAAGGAGAACTACAAACCACTATTCAAGGAAATAAGAGAGGACACAAACAAATGGAAAAAAGTTCCCTCCTCATAGACAGGATGTATCAATATCACAAAAATGGCCATACTGCCCAAAGTAATTTATAGATACAATGCTATCCCAATCAACCTACCATTGACTTTCTTCACAGAATTGGAGAAAAACTACTTTAAATTTTATATTGAACCAAAAACAAGCCCACATAGCCAAGAAAATGATAAGCAAAATGAACAAAGCTGGAGGCATCACACTATCTGACTTCAACCCATATTACAAGTCTACAGTAACCAAAACATCATGGTACTGTTACCAAATCAGATATATAGACCAATGGAACAGAACAGAAGTCTCAGAAATAATTCTACACATCTACAACCATCTGATCTTTGAAAACCCTAACAAAAACAAGTGACAGGGAAAGGATTCCTATTTAATAAATGGTGTTGGGAAAATGGCCTAGCCATATACAGAAAACAGAAACTCAATCTCTTTCTTATACCTTTTACAAAAATTAACTCAAGATGGATTAAAGACTTAAATTTAATACCTAAAACCATAAAAACCCTAGAAGAAAACCTAGACAATACCATTCAGGACATAGGCATGGACAAAGACTTCATAACTAAAACAACAAAAGCAACAGCAACAAAAGCCAAAATTGACAAATGGGATCTAATTAAACTAAAGAGCTTCTGCACAGCAAAATAGAGTATCATCAGAGTGAACATGCAACCTAGAGAACTGGAGAAAACTTTTGCAATCTATCCATCTGACAAAGGGCTAATAACCAGAATCTACAAGGAAATTATGGAAATTTACAAGAAAAGAAAGACAACCCCATCAAAAAGTGGGTGAAGGATATGAGCAGACAGTTCTCAAAAGAAGATATTTGTGCAGCCACGAAACACATGAAAAAAGCTAATTATCACTGGTCATTAGAGAAATGCAACTTAAAACCACAATGAGATACCATCTCACACCAGTTAGAATGGCAATTGTTAAAAAGTAGGAAACAATAGATGCTGGAGAGGATGTGGAAAAATAGGAACACTTTTACACTGTTGGTGGAACTGTAAACTGGTTCAACCATTGTGGAAGGCAGTGTGGCAATTCCTCAAGGATCTAGAACCAAAACTACCATTTTACCCAGCAATCCCATTACTGGGTATATGTGCAAAGGATTATAAATCATTGTACTATAAAGACACTTGCACACATATGTTTATTGCAGCACTACTCACAACAGCAAAGACTTGGAACCAACCCAAATGCCCATCAGTGACAGACTGGATAAAGAAAATGTGCAACATACACACCATGGAATACTATGCAGCCATAAAAAAGGATGAGTTCATGTCCTTTGCGGGGACATGGATGAAGCTGGAAACCACCTTTCTCAGTAAACTAACACAGGAACGGAAAACCAAACACCACATGTTCTCACTCATAAGTGGGAGTTGATCAATGAGAACACATGGACACAGGGAGGGGAACATCACACACCAGGGCCTGTTGGGGAGTGCAGGGCTAGGGGAGGGATAGCATTAGGAGAAATACCTAATGTAGATGATGGGTTGATGTGTGCAGCAAGCCACCATGGTACATGTACACTTATGTAACAAGCCTGCACGTTCGGCACATGTACTTAAAGTATAATTAAAAAAAAAATGTGAAAGAATTCTGTGACCAAATGTGTGGTTTTATTCCTCCACAAACCAAGCAAGCAATGAGTTTCCCAACACATACCTGTTGGGTGTCCTCTCATTCAATTCTGAGACAATCTACCTAGAGATAGCCTCAGATTGTACAGGTTGACACACAGACCCACAATATGGCCCCCAAGTTCTAATGCCAATTGCAAGCACTAGGATGTTTTACCTGTGCTTCTGACACACCAGCTATAAATTGGATTTCATATGACTTTTATTCGGGTTCAATTAATTTGCTACATCACCTCACAAGACTCAGGGGAACATGCACATTTATGGATTGATTAAAACAGGATATTAGAAAGGATGCAGATAAAGAGATACATGGGATAAGAAACGGGGGAAGAGGCAGGGAGCTTCCATGCCTTGTATGGGCATGTTGCCCACCATGTGTTCAGCTAATCAGAAGCTCTCTGAACCCTGTACTTTTGGGTTTTGATGGAGGTTTCCGTTATTGATTAAACTGATGGCCTGCCATTGATGATCAAATTAACCTTCAACCCCTCTTCCTTCCCTGAAGTTTGGGGTTGGGGTTGAAAGTCAGAACCCTTAGGCACACCCAAGATGGCCTAATAGGAATAGCTCCAGCCTCCAGCTCCCAGCATGAGCGACACAGAAGATGGGTGATTTCTGCATTTTCAAATGAGGTACCGGGTTCATCTCACTGGGGCATGTCAGACAGTTTGTACTGGTCCACGGGTGCAACCCAAACAGCAAGAGCTGAAGCAGGGTGAGGCATCGCCTCACCTGGGAAGCACAAGGGGGAAGGGAATTCCTTTTCCTAGCCAAAGGAAATTGAGACACACAACACCTGAAAATTGGGTAACTCCCACCCTAATACTGCACTTTACCAAGGGTCTTAGCAAATGGCACACCAGGAGATTTTATCCCACACCTGACCCGGAGGGTCCCACACCCACAGAGCCTCCCTCATTGCTAGCACAGCAGTCTGAGATCTAACTGCAAGGCAGCAGGGAGGCTTGGGGAAGGAGGCCTGCCTGTCTCTGTAGACTCCACCTCTGGGGACAGGACATAGCTAAGCAAAAAGCAGCAGAAACCTCTGCTGATGTAAAAGTCCCTGTCTGACAGCTTTGAAGAGAGCAGTGGTTCTCCCAGCATGGAAGTTGAGATCTGAGAACGGACAGACTGCCTGCTCAAGTGGGTCCCTGGTCCCTGAGTAACCTAACTGGGAGACATCCCCCACTAGGTGCAGACTGACATCTCACACCTCACATGACTGGGTGCACCTCTGTGATGAAGCTTCCAGAGCAAGAATCAAACAGCAACACTTGTTGTTCAGCAATACTCTATCTTCTGCAGCCTCCACTGCTGATACCCAGGCAAACAGGGTCTGGAGTGGACCTCAAGCAAACTCCAACAGATCTGCAGCTGAGGGTCCTGACTGGTAGAAGGAAAACTAACAAACAGAAAGGACACCCACACCAAAACCTCATCAGTACATCAAAATCATCAAAGACCAAAGGCAGATAAACCACAAAGAAGGGTAAAAAGCAGTGCAGAAAAGCTGGAAATTCAAAAAATCAGAGCACATCTCCCCCTCGAAAAGAATGCAGCTCATCACCAGCAATGGAACAAAGGAGGATGGAGAATGACTTTGATGAGTTGAAAGAAGACGGCTTCAGTCGATCAAACTTCTCAGAGCTAAAGGAGGAACTATGTAACCAGCGCAAAGAAACTATAAACCTTGAAAAGAGATGTGACGAATGGCTAACTAGAATAACCAATGTAGAGAAGTCCCTAAAAGAACTGATAGAGATGAAAACTATAACATGAGAACTACGTGACAAATGCACAAGCTTCAGTAACCAACTTGATCAACTGGAGGAAAGAGTACCAGTGATTGAATATCATATGAATGAAATGAAGTGAGAAGAGAAGTGTAGAGAAAAAAGAGTAAAAAGAAATGAACAAAGCCTTCAAGAAATATGGGATTATGTGAAAAGACCAAATCTACGCCTGATTGGTGTGCCTGAAAGTGACAGGGAAAATGGAACCAAGTTGGAAAACACTCTGTAGGATATCATCCAGGAGAACTTCCCCAATCTACTAAGGCAGGACAACATTCAAATTCAGGAAATACAGAGAACACCATAAAGATACTCCTCGAGAAGAGCAACTGCAAGACACATAAATGTCAGATTCACCAAAGTTGAAATGAAGGGAAAAATGTTAAGAGCAGCCAGAGAGAAAGGTCTCACAATGTTAAGAGCAGCCAGAGAGAAAGGTCCCACAAAGGGAAGCCCATCAGACTAACAGTAGATCTCTCGGCAGAAACTCTCCAAGGCAGAAGAGAGTTTCTCAGGACTAAAAAACTCAATCAAAATCGCTCAACTACATGGAAACTGAACAACCTGCTCCTGAATGACTACAGAGTACATAATGACATGAAGGCAGAAATAAAGATATTCTTTGAAACAAATGAGAACAAAGATACAACATACCAGAATCTCTGGGACACATTTAAAGCAGTGTGTAGAGGGAAATTTATAGCACTAAATGCCCACAGGAGAAAGCTGGAAAGATCTAAAATTGACACTCTAACATCACAATTAAAAGAACTAGAGAAGCAAGAGAAAACACATTCAAAAGCTGGCAGAAGGCAAAAATAACTAAGATCAGAGCAGAACTGAAGAAGACAGAGACATAAAAAAACCCTCCAAAAAATCGATGAATCCAGGAGCTGGTTTTTTGAAAAGATCAACAATATAAATAGACCGCTAGCAAGACTAATAAAGAAGAAAAGAGAGAAGAATCAAATAGACGCAATAAAAAATGATAAAGGGGAATATCATCACCGACCACACAGAAATACAAACTACCATCAGAGAATACTATCAACATCTCTACACAAATAAACTAGAAAATCTAGAAGAAATGGATAAATTCCTGGACACATACACTCCCCCAAGACTAAACCAGGAAGAAGTTGAATCCCTGAATAGACCAATAGCAGGCTCTGAAATTGAGGCAATAATTAATAGCCTACCAACCAAAAAAAGTCCAGAACCAGATGGATTCACAGCTGAATTCTACCAGAGGTACAAGGATTGGTACCATTCCTTCTGGAAGTATTCCAATCAAGAGAAAAAGAGGGAATCCCCCCTAACTCATTTTACGAGGTCAACATCATCCTGATAACAAAGCCTGGCAGAGACACAACAGAAAAAGAGAATTTTAGACCAATATCCCTGAAGAACATAGATGCAAAAATCCTCAATAAAATACTGGCAAACCAGATTCAGCAGCACATCAAAAAGCTTATCCACCATGATCAAGTGGGCTTCATCCCTGGGATGCAAGGCTGGTTCAACATACGCAAATCAATAAATGTGATCCAACATATAAACAGAACCAAAGATGAAAACCACATGATTATCTCAATAGATGCAGAAAAGGCCTTTGACAAAATTCAACAGCCCTTCATGCTAAAAACGCTCAATAAATTCGGTATTGATGGAACGTATCTCAAAATCATAAGAGCTATTTATGACAAACCCACAGCCAATATCATATTGAATGGGCAAATACTGGAAGCATTCCCTTTGGAAACTGGCACAAGACAGGGATGCCCTCTCTCACCACTCCTATTCAACATAGTGTTGGAAGTTCTGGCTAGGGCAATCAGGCAAGAGAAAGAAATCAAGGGTATTCAGTTAGGAAAAGAAGAAGTCAAATTGTCTGTTTGCAGATGACATGATTGTATCTTTAGAAAACCCCATCATCTCAGCCCAAAATCTCCTTAAGCTGATAAGCAACTTCAGCAAAGTCTCAGGATACAAAATCAATGTGAAAAATGAAAAGCATTCTTATACATCAATAACAGACAAAGAGAGAGCCAAATCATGAATGAACTCCCATTCACAATTGCCTCAAAGAGAATCAAATACCTAGGAATCCAACTTACAAGGGATGTCAAGGACCTCTTCAAGGAGAACTACAAACCACTGCTCAGTGAAATAAAAGAGGACACAAACAAATGGAAGAACATACCATGCTCACGGATAGGACCAATCAATATTGTGAAAATGGCCATACTGCCCAAGGTAATTTATAGATTCAATGTCGTCCTCATTAAGCTACCAATGACTTTCTTCACAGAACTGGCAAAAACTGCTTTAAATTTCATATAGAACCAAAAAAGACCCCGCATTGCCAAGACAATCCCAAGTCAAAAGAACAAAGCTGGAGACTTCATGCTATCTGACTTCAAACTATACTACAAGGCTACAGTAACCAAAACAGCATGGTACTGGTACCAAAACAGAGATATAGACCAATGGGACAAAACAGAGCCCTCAGAAATAATACCACACATCTACAGCCATCTGATCTTTGACAAACCCGACAAAAACAAGAAATGGGGAAAGGATTCCCTATTTAATAAATGGTGCTGGGAAAATTGGCTAGCCATAAGTAGAAAGCTGAAACTCGATCCTTTCCTTACTCCTTATACGAAAATTAATTCAAGATGGATTAGAGACTTAAATGTTAGACCTAAAACCATAAAAACTCTAGAAGAAAACCTAGGTAATACCATTCAAGACATATGCATGGGCAAAGACTTCATGTCTTTGCCAAAACACCAAAAGCAACGGCAACAAAAGCCAAAATTGACAAATGGGATCTCATTAAACTAAAGAGCTTCTGCACAGCAAAAGAAACTATCATCAGAGTGAACAGGCAACCTACAGAATGGGAAAAATTTTTGCAATCTACTCATCTGACAAAGGGCTAATATCAAGAACCTACAAAGAACTCAAACAAATTTACATGAAAAAAACAACCCCATCAAAAAGTGGGCAAAGGATATGAACAGACACTTCTCAAAAGAAGACATCATGCAGCCAACAGACACATGAAGAAATGCTCATCATCACTGGCCATCAGAGAAATGCAAATCAAAACCACAATGAGATACCATCTCACACCAGTTAGAATGGCAATCGTTAAAAAATCAGTAAACAACAGGTGCTGGAGAGGATGTGGAGAAATAGGAACACTTTTACACTGTTGGTGGGACTGGAAACTAGTTCAACCATTATGGAAAACAGTATGGTGATTCCTCAAGGATCTAGAACTAGAAATACCATTTGACCCGGCCATCCCATTACTGGGGATATACCCGAAGGATTATAAGTCATGCTGCTCTAAAGACACATACACACATATCTTTACTGTGGCACTATTCACAATAGTAAAGACTTGGAATCAAGCCAAATGTCCATCAGTGACAGACTGATTTAAGAAAATGTGGCACATATACACTACGGAATTCTGTGCAGCCATAAAAAAGGATGAGTTTGTGTCCTTTGTAGGGACATGGATGCAGCTGGAAATCATCATTCTCAGCAAACTATCACAAGAACAGAAAACCAACCACCGCATCTTCTCACTCATAGGTGGGAATTGAACAATGAGATCACTTGGACACAGGGCGGGGAACATCACACATCAGGGCCTGTTAGGGGGTGGGGGAGCTGGGGTAGGGATAGCATTAGGAGAAATACCTGATGTAAATGATGAATTGATGGGTGCAACAAACCAACATGGCACATGTATACCTATGTATCAAACCTGCACGTTATGCACATGTACCCTAGAACTTATAGTACAATAATGAAAAAAGAAATTAATTCTGGACAAAAAAAGACTATAACCTTCCTAAGAATACAGTTGAGTCTTCTTCAGTAGGCTCTTGGAAATAGACTAAAAACTACTTTTCAATGTGTATGGTCTAATGGAATGGTTCAGCAGTGTAGAGTTAAAAACATTTAGGTAATTTCTTCCCTAAATATGGAGTGCTTCCTTGAAATTCAGAAGTTCTTCTAATTAACCATCAGCAATTTAGAAAAATGTGTAAAAAATACTTATGTCGACTACTCATGAATTAGGATGTTATGGTCTTTGAACTTTAAATCATATCATCTGATGTCTCAAGGCAGAAACCTGTAACCTATGATATGGTTAGAGGTGATTCTATCATATGTGCCTTCAATCTAATTACACACCGTAGCTCATGAAGACTAACAGGAAGACAGGGATCATGCTTAACACAGACATCTTACACCCACCTTCAGCATCACTGACCTACATGCATGCTCCCTACTACATCAGTCACAGAAACCTGACAGTCTTTTGCCATTTTATTATTCAGTCATTCAAGGGTTCACTGCAGAAAGCGTTTAAATTGCAATTATTCTTTAAGAGCCAGAGAAATCAGAATTTAACAAAATCCAAGGATAGTCATTTACGTCTCCAAACAGGAAAACAAAACAAACAAACAAACAAACAAAAAACATCAAGCAGGTTGCCCACTCATTTTTTAGGAACCATGAAATCTCAACTCAGATATTATAACTGGAGGGAAACTGATTGTTATGAAAAATCATATCTTTGTATTATATCCAACAGAACATGAAAACACAGAAATCAACCTTGAAACAGATTTTAATGTATCTGATTTGCATTTACTATTTTCTATAATAGAAAAAGATGGGTGTAGAATTTATGGAATTCACCCAAAATCTCACATATTATGTTAGATCTGATACTAGAACCTCCTTCAGTACTCAGCATATTTCACACAAAGTAGTATTACAAATGTATTATGTATTTATGAAAAGCAGAAATTAGAAAATAATCTGAAAATTGTTCGCTCTTGGTTATAGTCACAAGTAAGAAAATGCTTTCATATTTGATGATTCAATACAGCTTTGACCCAATTTGTTTCTGTATCTGATAGTGTTTAAGTCTTCCAGTCAGGCATATGGGGTAGGAACAACTTTTCAAGGAAAGCCTGCATTTGAATTGTGTTTTAAAGGGGCAGTAATGTTCTCTCTTTTTATTATCAAAAGTGTAATATTGTGAAAAACAGAAAACACATAATTTTGCCTCTTAATGGATAGCATACCTCCTTCTGGCATTTTAAATTGCTCTAATTTTGGCAGAATTTTCTCCTGGACATCAGGACCATCTCTGCATTCATCCCAGTCTTTGACTGAGACAGTTCCTGGAGATCAATTTCCAGGTCAGGCACTAAAAAATACAAAGGTTATTGATTAAAACGGGCAAACAAGAAAGACAAAAAAGGAAATGATAGTATTCTTTTCCTCAGTGTTATGAAATAAAAGGACTACCGTGCTAATAAATGTCATGTAAAGATGTCACACCTTTATTTTCCTATATTATAAAATCTTATATTAAATGACAATCTGAGGATAAATCACACCACACCTACATTTCCCATATTTTACCATTGTGTATTATGAACAGTGAATATCGACTAAGAAATCTGAAGTCTCCCTGAAGTCTGGATAGAATTTTAATCATAAATGAAATGTAATTTTCTAAAGGATTAGAACAATGTATTGGCCTGCTTATGAGAAATCTTACAATTGGACACTCATTCCTTGTTGAGGTAACTTGAAAATTATTTGGATAAAGTTAATTAACGTTATGCTTAGGTTCAAGGGCCCTATATGTAACTTTGTATAAATAAGTCACATTTAGAATAATGTACCAAAATAACAGGAAAGTAACTATTCCAGTGAAGGCATAGGAAATTGAGTGCAAAGAAATTAGTGGTCATCATTGACAGTCATATTCTGGAAACCTCTTAACAATGAATTGCTAAAATAATCCACGTCCCAAATTCTGCCAATGTTTAGTGTGAAAATGATATCCACTGAGTAAACAACTTCTGATTCAGGATAAATTTATGGTACTTTGAGTTTTCTAATTATGAAAGTGCTTCAGCAACTTTTAAAAGCCCCTTCAAAATCATACTAATATAGCTACCTGTATGCCAGTGTCTTGAATTAGCCACCTTTTACCAAACATCTTGAAAAAATACCAATCAAAGGATACCACTCAAAGAGTGGCTGTCATTTATTGAGCTCTTTTCTGGAGTTGCTATTCTGCTTCATTGAACTGTGTTTTGTCCTGAGCCCAATACTGAAGTACCTTACGGTACACACACATTCGAATAATAAGTATCTTAAGCAAAACCACTGACCTTTTCTTATTACAACATGGATAACACAAACCTTGGGACAAAATATGAGTCAAGTGTTCTTGGTAAACCTCAATCCCTGAGCCTCAATTTTCTTATTTATAAAATGGGGCTAACATTCCTATGCAAATGGGCTTTATTCAGGGTGTTACAAAGTAGGATGACTTGGCACTCTATATGCTATTAAAGGGTGTTTATAGCACTGTTGATGCAATGACTTAGAAGATCATAAAACAACATTCTAAGAAGAACACATTAAACTAGTGAAATACTGCATATGTTTATACATAAAATTAAACTGCTTAGTCTGATTTAGCAAGGACTGTATTTTCAAGCATACAAAATATATCATGAAGAAAAAGAAAAGATTCATTATATCCAGGGACTGCATGAAGCTGCAAACTATACTGTTCGCTTTTCCAGCCAACTTTCAGCAAGTGTTTGAGATCCTTTCCTAATGTTTTCTTTCCTCCCGTTACTGGTCATGACGTAAGGCATGATGCACACGTAGGTCTCCTCCCCACTGTAGACATTCTTTCTTTCCCTTCCCAGCACCTTGAATCTCAGCTGCACCCTGATCTCTCTCCTGACAGGTGTAGGATCCCAATTTTCAGTTGGTGGTTCTTCTTGTTGGGGGTCCTCATCACTGTGCTCCTGGGATCATGGTTGTGTGTGTACAAATAAAAAGTTTTGTTGTCAATATATGTCAATAATGTAAATATATAGAATACATAGATATTTCTGATCATAAGTAAGTCTAAAGACATTTCTCCAACACTATTCCATATACGTATTCTTCATAAAGTTATTCTTCCCACAGAGAGGTTACTCTAAGACAGAATTACCCTCAAGGGCTTTGGAAGGTGATTTAATCTATGTTGAGACGGATGTGTGCAATCTGTTATGAATAAGCATACAGAGGAAGTCATGGGCAAAATCTGGGGAACACAAGGTTATCCATCCAGGCAAAACCAGAAAGTACGCCAGGCACAGTGGCTCAGGCCTGTAATCCCAGCACTTTGGGAGGCCGAGGCAGGTGCATTGCCTGAGCTCAGGAGTTTGAGACCAGCCTGGGAAACACGGTGAAACTCTGTCCCCCATCTCTACTAAAATACAAAATGAAATTAGCCGGGCATGGTGGTGTGCACCTGTAGTCCCAGCTACTCGGGGAGATGAGGCAGGAGAATTGTTTGAACCCGGGAGGCAGAAGTTGAAGTAGCTGAGCCTGGGCAACAGAGCAAGACTTCGTCTCCAAACACACACACACACACACACACACACACACACACACACAAACAACAACAACAACAACAACAGAACATAATCCTCTTGGATCAGTCTTTCCTTCATGAGATGCCATTTTTTTGTCAGCTTGGAAGACCTTTAACAGTGTATGTATACTAGTTCAACAACACTATCACAAAAAGAAATGTCTGTTAATAGAAAACAACAAATGTTAAAGCACTCACAAGCATAGGCCCAATCAGCTCAGGAGTTTGTAAACTTCATCTTGGTCTAGGCCTACATGTTGATCTTCCTCACCAGATTATATTTCACTCTGCAAAGAGAATACAAAATACTGTGATTGGGGAAATGCACTTGACAGGATAGCTATATTTGAGGACTTCCATGGCCAAATGTTAACTTGTTATTTTTATTTTTATTTTTTTTCCCACTTTCACCACTTTTACTCAATATACAGTTGGAAGTCCTAGCCTTTCCAAATTGGAAAAGAGGAAGTCAAAAGAGTCAAGACCCATCAGTCTGCTGTATTCAGGAGACCCATCTCACACGCAGAAACATACATAGGCTCAAAATAAAGGGATGGAGGAAGATTGGTCAACTTGTTATTTTTTTAAAGTTTGGAAATACTTTGAAGGTAAGTCCCAGGGCAAGTGTAAGTTTGTGTGCCTTCTGAATAGAATGCTTGCACAGTCACTTAAGGTGGCGAAGCTAGCAAAGTAATGCCTTAAGGCTCCTGGCAAGAGACACTGGATATCTCTGATGTGGTTTAAGGCATTTCTGGGACTCAGATACCTCCAACAGCACCTGCAACACGCGCCCCATTTTAACCCTATCCCCTCCGCGCCAAGGCGCTCCTGCCTCCCTAGTTGTAGCCCTGACAAAAAAGAAGGCCCATGGCTGTGGTGCCACATGAAAAGGATGAAGACCTCCAGGCCCTTCTCCCTCTGAGTCTCCCTCCCCCTGACAACCCTCTGGAAGCCCACTGGCTTCTCCTCACCCTCACTCACACTTCAACTCCCAGTTGGATTGGACTGTGGACCTACCTGCTGCTTCTCAGTAGGAGAGAAAGAATCCAGACCTCAGGAACTTGACCCCACAGCTCCGAGGCATTCACCACGTGGGCGAAGAGATAGAGTAGAAGACACCCAGTGAACACGTGCACTGAGGTGGGCGCCCAAAGAGCATGCGCAGTGAGATGTGTGCTTGCCTTAAGGGTTGTGGTGTCCCTCCTTGCCCCCCCCCTCCCCCCGCTCTTTCCTCTATCCCTTCCTAGGACCCCACTAAGGACTTTGGAATCCATCCTCCCTGTGTGGCTTTTTTTTCATGCCTCTGAGACTCAAATATCTCAATATCACCATTCAAAACTCACTCCATGTTCACCTGACCCTCCTCCCTTCTACAGCCCTTTTTCCTCCCTTGTCCAGGCCCTCAAGGGAGCAAGTGCATGGTGGTGTCACTGATCTCTAGTAGAAGGATCAGGATCTCTATCAGGCCATGGACCAAGTGGCCCAACCCATAGGAAGTCTGCCCACTTTCCCTCACATTCACTCACACTCAACTTCTGGGAGAACTGATCTGTGGACCTATGTGTTATAGTTAGCAAGAAATAAGTCACAACATTTCCTTCCACAGCCCTGCAGGGACAGAAGGCAGACAGCAAGGCCCATGGGGAACAGGAATTTGCATAGGAAGGGACATGCACACTGAGCCAGAGACTTTCAGGGAACACCAGAGTTTTCCCTCTGTCACTGTGATAGCAGCAGCCACTGCCATCATACTGGCTGCAGCAGGGAGGCCCAGCCAGGGCTGCATGCTCTGTGGAGCCAGCAAAAGCCAGGGACAAGTGTGATCCCCACCTTTTACGAGTTGAGGAGGGAGCCTCTGGGTGCCTCTGCAGCCACCCAAACTGCAGCTGTGGACCCAGAATTCCCACTCCATGGAGCAGGCAGGAGCCCTGCCCTCCTGGGCGGGACTGCAGCCACCCAAATTGTGGCTGCAGCTCCAAGCCTCCCTGTGCTCTTGGGGGGACCATGAGCAGGCAGGATCCCTGCCCTCCTGGGTGCAGTTATAGCCACTGGATCCATGGTTGTAGACCCAGGGGCTTGGGACAAGTGGGAGTCCCAACCCTTCAGAGTTGGCGGGTCAGGAGCTCCTTGGGTGCAGTTGAAACTCCCCTCCCAGGGGCAGGACCCAGGTGTGCCTGCAACCTGCACTCTCTGAAACCCGGGAAAGTCCCCACTGTCCCTGCAGACTCAGAGGTATCTGCTCCCACTACTTGATCCCTCCCTGCTCCCAGCACCCACTCTGATTTCAGAGCAGGTTGTGGGCTGAGCCCCTGCACTGTCACAGCTCAGCTGGGCTTGCACATGGGCAGGTCAGCACTGGAATACCAGCCCCCTGCCACCTCATACCCTTCCAGAATTTCAGTGCCAAGAAACATGAGAGGGGAAGCCAAGAGAGTGCTGAGGGCAGCTGGGCAGTGGCCTGCAGGTGTGAGCAGTCTGGACACCATGGACTTCAGTGGGAGGCAAACAGGATCCAGAGCAGAAGGGGGTGGCCCTAGGTAAGTCCCCACCTTCAGGCCAGGGATGGGCCAGGCTGCCAATCCCAGAGACCAGAGTGTGGACTTGTGGTGCCTTTTCTGGGTACACTCATGGACCAATGTACATGCACTTTCTCCCCTCTGAGGTCCATAAATGCCTGGAACTCAGCCAGAGCAGAGCAGAGGATGGAGAGACAATGGGACAACCAGCTGCAGAGAGGAGCTACCCTCTCCAGGGCCTCCTCTCGGCTGAAAGCTGCAGATGTTTGAAAGACCTGCCTGCAGAAAGGAGACACACTCTTCAGGGCGTCCTCTCTGCTGAGAGCTGAACACTTGAACTGACAACCTGCCTACAGAGGAGCTACTCACTGGAATCTCCTCTGAGCTGTTCTAACACTCAATAAAGCTCCTCTTTGTCTTGTTTACCCTTCACTTGCTTGCATGCTTTATTCTTCCTGGATGCATAACAAGAACTTGAACAAAGGCTCCACCAGCCACAGAGGTTTCCAGCCAGAAAAATTGACTCCCCAAAGATCCCATAACACCCGTACCCACATCCACAGGGCATTTTTTTAGTAAAAAGAAAGGGACTTAAGAGAGCTTTTCCTTCTTTGCCCAATCTCTTGCATTGAGAAACACTGGAAACACAAAGTCCCATGTCATCCTTATTGGAGGATGTATTTCTTTTGTGACAGAAATAAGGAATTTTATGTCTGTATTTACATATGCTTTTTTCTAAGGATGTTACTCTGTTGCCAAGGTGGAGGGCAGTAGGATGACCATACCATTCTATGCAGCCTCCAACTCCTGGGCTCAAACAATCCTCATGCTGCAGTCTCCCAAGTGGGTGGTACTACAGGTGTGGACACACCTGGGCAATTGATTCATTTATTTTTTAGAGAGTGGTCTCACTATGCTATCAATGCCAGTCTCAAATTCCTGGGCTCAAGCGATCCTCCCACCTTGGCCAATTTTTATACATGATTTGATTAATGACTTTTTTCTGTGGTTCTGGGTTTTCTGCCATGCTTCCAGTAATGTAACAATAAAAGATCTTACATGGCAGTAATCCTCCTGCATTTCTAAGGAGACTAACAATTATTACACGTCAGATTTTATGTCACCATTATGCTTAAATGACACATTGACCAAGATATAAAATGAAAGATTCTGAGATTTTGATATTTTTTTTTATTTTTTATTATTTATTTATTTATTTATTTATTTTAATTTATTTATTATTATTATACTTTAAGTTGTAGGGTACATGTGCATAACGTGCAGGTTTGTTACATATGTATACTTGTGCCATGTTGGTGTACTGCACCCATCAACTCGTCATTTACATCAGGTATAACTCCCAATGCAATCCCTCCCCCCACCCCCCTCCCCATGATAGGCCCCTGTGTGTGATGTTCCCCTTCCTGAGTCCAAGTGATCTCATTGTTCAGTTCCCACCTATGAGTGAGAACATGCGGTGTTTGGTTTTCTGTTCTTGCGATAGTTTGCTAAGAATGATGGTTTCCAGCTGCATCCATGTCCCTACAAAGGACACAAACTCATCCTTTTTGATGGCTGCATAGTATTCCATGGTGTATATGTGCCACATTTTCTTAATCCAATCTGTCACTGATGGACATTTGGGTTGATTCCAAGTCTTTGCTATTGTAAATAGTGCTGCAATAAACATACGTGTGCATGTGTCTTTATAGCAGCATAATTTATAATCCTTTGGGTATATACCCAGTAATGGGATGGCTGGGTCATATGGTACATCTAGTTCTAGATCCTTGAGGAATCGCCATACTGTTTTCCATAATGGTTGAACTAGTTTACAATCCCACCGATTTTGATATTTTTAACAAATCAGCTTGATAAATACACAATCATGGAATATCAGGAAAATTCTCCCTGTGAAGCTCATGTAGGATAGGCGAGCCCCAAAGTTGGAGCTTATTCCAGGAGAGTTCCTGACTTTGCCTCAGAGAGAATTTAAGCATGAGCTGGTGATGTTAGACAGCAATACTTTTACTGAATAGTACTGTTCCTTTCTGAACAGAGGTAACCCACAGGCAGTGAGTCAGCAGGCAGCAACCTATGGGCTCTTGACAACCGTATTTATACTCATTTATACCCACTTTCAATTCCATGTAAATGCAGTAGTGGGTTAATGCAAATTGAAGGGTGAATTATTTAGAACTGTCTAATAATGCAGGGGGCAGAGGAGGGTGAACTTCTGGTTCATTGCCATGGCAGTTGTAAACTATCATGGCGCTGGTGGGCGCATAATGTGCTAGTGAGCAATGAGGGCAGCTAAAGATTGCGATCATCTCTATCTGTGGGTTCATGTGGGTTCCTTCACCTTATCCTGTGGGGACCGTGATTTAAGTCCTATCAGGACCTGGAATTAAGTCCTGTGTGTTTTCTACTTCAAAACTACAAGAGAATGCAGGGTTTTCTTTCTTATTAAAATCAGGTGTCCCTTTAATCATCCCAAGCATATTTTTTATTGCATGCAATCATTCAAAGTTTGCTTTTTCACTAATGCTTAGCCTAAATCTTCTATTGAGCTTCAGTTTCAGCTTAGGATGTTTAGGAAGACCCAGCAGCTAAATTCTATGCCAACAAGATTGGCATCCCCATACTACTTTGGCATCCCTATACTACTGGCATCCCTATACTACTTTGTGATTCTGATCATTCTTATGTGACCATCATATTTAACCAATAACACTTCATCAGTACTATAAACAAGCCATAACATTTGGAGTCATGGTTATCATGTGAACTTCCTCCTTCAATAATAGGTAATATTTTATGATGTAACTTTGAATAAAAATCTATTTATATGCTTAATATATTGATATACTGCTAGTCAGCGAAGGTACAAATGTATATTAATCATAGAGTAATAATCTGCCATAAGTAATGATGATTGTAAAAACTCCTAATATTATGTATAGAAACAAAGAATAGTCTTTCAGATGAGTAGTTAAGAAATAGATTGAGAGTTCAATAAAAAGAGAGCATACATAAGCTAGAAAATATCTGGAAGAATGTTATATTCTTCTTGATTAGACCCATGTTTATATAAATGTATACATTATAACATAAATATGTCTTTACATTGATACAAATTCTTGGTAAAGATAGTGAAAAACATTCATTTGTATCAAGTTTTTAATTTTGCTTGTTGAAAAATTACAAAACACAGAAAATCATAAACAAAAATTTCAGCAATGGGAGATTTATAAAAGTGCCCATTTAACTGCAGCATTATGAAGAATATCCATGGATATTCCTTGTTTATTCAAAAATAAGTGTTTTCTAATTTGATGGAGAAAGTTTCAATTCAAATTTTGCTTTATTTTTCATTCTGAAATTGCTAGTAGGTGCATAAGTGTTTCTATATCTTTATAGTTTGAACTGTTTTGGTGTTAATTTTTCATTTTATTCTTATATTTATTCATCATGTTATATCCATACTATTTTAAATTTTTTCATCTCAAAAGTTTTTGTGTGGACAAAGAATGTTAACTCTGTCACGTTATATAAAGAAGAATTTTTCTGTTGACATATTGTTTCAAAATTGTTGATGACTTTTATTATTTTTTCTTCTTAAAAACGTTTACTTAACTAATAATTATACGTATTTATGGGAACAGTGTGATAATTTGATATATGTATACAACTTAAGATATGAGTGAGTTATAAAAAGGACTGGATAGACATGCAACAAATGGTTTACCTCACACCGTGAAATTGTGGCTGTTAGTTTATATTCTGCTATTCCATATTTTACAATTTTCTATAAAAAGCACCTACTACTTTTTGATTAGAAAAGAAATAGTATTTTACATCAAGAAAATTAATATTAAATTCCTTTAGAGAGGATATACAATCACATATCTTTGATAAAATAAATAGTAATATGCTATTTACTTTATTATGGTGAACTTCTGGTTCATTGCCATGTCATTTATAAACTGTCATTATGCTGGTGGGAATGTCCCATGCTAATAAGCAATGAGGGCAGCCAGAAATCACCCTCACGGTCACCTGCTGGTTCCTGCCAGTTTCACTATCTGATCCTGTTTGGATCCGATCCTGTTTTAGTCAGTAGGGTTATGACCAGAAAACAAGTCCTGCTGGTCTCCTACCTCACATATATGTTTCTGTAGTCACATGAGCCTTGGGCCAAGTTTCCCCTGACTGAAATCATGGTATCATAAAGCTGGATGATTTCTTGAGAGGATATAGTAAGATAAGAAAGTAATCCATACTTTTCAGTCTGTGAGTAAATAAATTAAATAATGGATGAAAAATGTATACAATAATGCAAAGCAGAATAATACATATTAAATTAATATGAGGTTGCAGCAAATTTTTCTTTATCAGGCCCAATAATAAATATTTCAGTCTTCGTAGGCCAGGTAGTTTCCGTGTCATGTTGTTGTATTTTTTAGAAATAATACTTTAAAATGTAAAAAGAGAAAAAAATGCTTATCTCAAGAGCTATGCAAAAACAAGCCATAGGCTGGATTTAGCTTTCCAGTCACAGACGGCTAGCCCCTGGATTATCTTTAATTCAAATACTTGAATACTGTATTTTTGTACCAGTAGTCAAAATATTAACAAAGGAGAGTTATACCCAAAGTAAGATTTTGAAAGTCTCAAGAGAAAGTCACTCTAGCCCTGAAAATGAGAAAAAGCCTAATAATCTGTAAGAATATAGGGGGTTTTTAAGATCATGATCTAAAAAAAGATCATCAAGGTAACAAGGCAGCCATAGAAACTTATACAAAAGGGTGACTAGTCCCTCTAAGGAGAGATGAGGCACACAAACTGCATCACCTCTGGCAGAGCATGTGTGGAAGAAGTGCCAGTCATAAAAGTGGGTAAGAAGGAAACAACTGAAAATGTAACAAATTCATAAAGGCCAAACACAGGCACTTGAGAGAGCTGGAATCCCTGGAAGTCTCAGAGACAAGTGGAATTCGCATCCACAGGCAGAGTGAGATACCTGTCTCAAAAAATTTTTTTCTGAGTTTATAACACTGGATTAAAAAGGAAGAACGAAAATAACAGATGCTGGTGAGTTTGTGTAGAAAAAGCAACACTTGCATCCTGTGAGTTGGAGTATAAATTAGTTCAACCATTGTGGAAAGGAGTGTGGCGATTCCTTAAAGACCTAAGAATAGAAATACCATTTTGACGCAGCAATCCCATTGCTGGGAATATACCCAAAGGAACACAAATCTTTCTATTATGAAGACACATGCACATGTATGGTCATTGTAGCACTATTCACAATAACAAAGACATGGAATTAACCTGAATGCTCATCAATAGTAGACTGGATAAAGAAAATGTGGTACATATACGCCATGGAATACTATGCAGCCATTTTAAAAAGCGAGGTCATATCCTTTTCAGGAACATGAATGGAGCTGGAGGGCATTATTGTTAGCAAACTAATGCAAGAAATGAAAAATAAATACCACATAATCTCACTTATAAGTGGAAACTAGATGATGAGAACTCACAGACACATAGAGGGGAACAATATACACTGGGGCCTATTGGAGGGTGGCGGGTGGGAGGAGGGAGAAGATCAGAAAAATACTTAATGGGTACTGGGCTTAATACCTGAGTGATGAAATAATCTGTACAACAAACACCTGTGACACAAGTTTACCTAGGTAGCAAAAGTGCACCTGCACCTCTCAACCCAAAATAAAAGTTTCAAAAAAAATCACAAAAAATTGTGAAATATTCTGATCTTCCTACTGAGAAAAAAAATCAGTTCATTTCTTGTTATTAAGGAAGGAAGGAAGGAAGGAAGGAAGGAAGGAAGGAAGGAAGGAAGGAAGGAAGGGAGGGAGGGAGGGAGGGAGGGAGGAAGGAAGGAAGGAAGGAAGGAAGGAAGGAAGGAAGGAAGGAAGGAAGGAAGGAAGGAAGGAAGGAAAGGAGGCAAGGAAGGAAGGAAGGGAGGAAGGAAGCAAGGAAGGAAGGAAGGAGGGAAGGAAGGAAGGGAGGGAGGGAAGGAGGAAGGAAGGAAAAGAGGGAAGGAAGGAGGGAGGGAGGAGAGAAGGAGAAGAAAACAGAAAAGAAAAACAGGGCTGAAAAATGTGGCTGTCTCTATCCGATGAGCAGGCACTTTGAGCAACTTGAGTGAGAAGTAACATAAATCAGAGGGTCACAAACAGACTTTCAAAAGTTATTCTGGCTGGTTTTTCTGAGTGATTCAATCCTGCCATGGGCTCCATTGAATCTGTGTATTGTCCTGAAGGGCACCTCTTCCCTGGATTAACAGCCCAGCTGAGGACCAACAGAGACTGGTTAGTTTAGGAAAAAAAGGAAAAGAAAAATACAGAAGACCAATATTTCCCCCTCCCCCATGATATTGTTCTCCTTTTTACATTTCCCACTCAATCTACAGAAGGAGATTTGAACACCAAAATGTCAAAGCTAAGAGAGCTCTGAGAGATCATCCAATAGAGTGGTTTTTCAAAGAACTTTTAGCAACAGAACACTTTTGTAAAATGAAATTTTATCCAAAACCCTATTGCAGAAAATGGGGGGGATAGAATGATATTTTTATACAAATATATCACTTTAGTTTCAAGTTATCTTTCTATAAAGGCTGTCAAAGAGTTTGATTGAGGTTCTTTTGCAGAACCTAACAAATTATTCTGTGGATTTCTGCATAACACTTGAGTTCCATGTTAACTTCTGCATCTAATTTTTTGGTAGTATAATTGTTGTGGCACAGCTGCAAGAAGATCTTGATTTTTACAATATATTTATCAGTAATCCATATCTTGAAAACACCCCACTTTAAAAATAAGTTAAGTTATAAGTAAAGGATAGAAGAAGATATAACCCCACAAATATGAATCAAATAAAAACTGGAGGTATTAAATTAATACCTCACAAGACACACTTTATAGTGGAGATTATTACAAAGGACAAAGTGGGACATTACATAATAATCATAGAGAGATGCATTGATTCAGACGACAGAAACACCATGAGTATGTATGCACCTTCGAAATACATGAGGGAAAAACTGATACATCAGAAAGAAGAAATAGACACATACGCATTTATAGTAGAAGACTTCAACACTCCTCCCAGCAATTGGTAGGAAACGTGTACCAAAAAAAAAAAAAAAAAACCCAGGCTATATAAATAGAAAAGGCTTAAACAACATTATCAAACAACTTGGCCTAATTGATATTCATAGAACAACAGCAGAATCCACATTCTTCTCAAGTGCTCATGGAATGTTCACCAAGATAAACCATATTATGGGCCAAAAAACAAATTTCAACAAATTCAAAAGGAGTGAAATCTTATAAAGCATGTTTTGTGACCACAAAAGGATTGAAATAGAAATTAGTTGTAGAAAGATACCTGGAATCCATGAAATATTAGAAATTAAACTACACTTTTAAGTAATGCAGGGATAAAAGAAATTGTAGGGAAAATTTAAAAATGAAAACAGAACATATCAAACTTTGCAAGATGAAACTAAAGCATAGGGGAAAATGTATACCATTCAATACTCACATCAGAAAGGAAGAAAAGTCTTAAATTGGCCGGGAGCGGTCAGACGCAGTGACTCACACCTGTAATCCCAGCACTTTGGGAGGCTGAGATAAGAGGATTGCTTGAAGTCAGGAGGTCAAGACCAGGCTGGTCAACATAGGGAAACCCTATCTCTAATTTATTTTTTAAAAAAGCATCATAGAACTAAATGTAAAAGCTAATGTTACAACACTTCTAGAAGAAAATGTATGAGGATCTGTGGCATCATGTTAGACAAAGATAGGATACAAAAAGCACAAATTATGAAATAAAAAATTCATACTGTTTTTAAATTTATATACATATGTCCTATCATTATTCAGTGACTACTTACTTCTCAAAGCATTATACAAACCAAATGAAGAGGTCACTAGAGGTATGATTGCCTAGAGAAATTTCCATGCAGATTTTTCCTACAAGCTCATGATGACTAAACTCTACTTAGGTTCCACATTACCCTTTAAGGAGAGCTGAATATTCATTACGCTTAAAAAAACAAAAAACAAAACAAAAACAAACAAACAAACAAACAAAACAAGAAAAAGCTATGCCCTCCCCCAAGCCCCACAGACTCAATCCTTGAGTCCCTGAAGAGCTGAAGAGATAATCCAAAGATCAGCCAAGGGGTCAAAGGTAGCCTTGACGTTGTATCTCTGGAACACGCTCCAGGAAAATGTGGAAACAGCAAATATTAACGGCAAAAAAATAACAGCTAGAATTGATTGGAAACTTACTATATGCCAGGAACTGTTCTGACAACTGTACTTGTCTTCACATAGTCAGTGCTCTAAACTGCCTGCAAGAAGTAGACGACTTTACTAGTACTATTTCCGAAGAACTAATGGAGAAAGGCGGCAAGAGATGTTAAGTAACATTTTCAGTGTCACCCAGCAGTGA
This sequence comes from Macaca thibetana thibetana, assembly GCF_024542745.1. Classification (NCBI taxonomy): domain Eukaryota; kingdom Metazoa; phylum Chordata; class Mammalia; order Primates; family Cercopithecidae; genus Macaca; species Macaca thibetana. The sequence continues at coordinate 55,328,884 of NC_065598.1, forward strand.
GCAGTGGAGCCATGTGGTTCAGAGGCATCATGAACCAGTAGGGTACCCCCAGCAGGACATACATTCGTTAGGCAGGAGCTGGCCAACGCTCCCAATATGGCCTCCCACTGTGCGATGTTTCCCTCTAGGGTTCCTTATCCAGTCCAAACAATTCATTTGCGTCTTTGGCTTAGGGGAACTGTCAGAAGGCAATCAGTTCAGGGTAGTCATTGACACCAGCTCCTCCACTTCAAAAGCATGGATGACATCCCCAGGTGTTATGCCTGGGATGTTCAGGAGCTGGGTCGCCCCTGCTGTCCCATAGTCGCAGCTGTGTTAGGTGTGATCTTCGGTTTAGTATTCAGTGTGATTTCAACCTTGGCCGCAGGGTATGACTGTGGGCTCCTCATAAGCAGAGAGACCCACCATCTGTGCTGTCATTGAGTACCTCTGATTCAGTGTCATACTGTGAGACTAGGGACACAGTGCTGACACAGTGCTGATCTTACTTTTGCTGTGTATGCAAGCACTCAACCACTTGGATCAATTTGGACTCATTTTCTTCTTACTGGCCAAATATATGGATATGTGACAAGGCAAACTAACAACAGCACTGGTGAACCTTGTAGCCCTGTTAGCCACAACAGTGCTGTTTAGGAACTGCTTGAGCAATTGACACACTATTTTACTGAATCGTGTGTAGTGTTGCCTGGCCAGAATATTGACTAATTCCTTCTGGCATCACACAGAGCAAGAAGCACAGTTTTCAGCATGTACCATTGACTTAGGTTTGGCCTTTTCACAGTTGGGTATTCACAAACAGACTTTAGAATTCATTCTACATCTGATACAATTAATTAACATATTTATTACATCAAATAAGTTTTGGAAGTCAAATGCATTTTAAAAAGTAACTTGGTATTTGTACTTGCATTTCAAAAACAGTTATTACTTAATTATAGATGTAGTTGTAAAGGTAAATTGAATGAAAAAATAAATTTTGAAGAAAAAGCAGAAATATAACTAGTAAACTAAATTTGTCTGCAATGTAATGCTTGCTTCCTATATTATTTCATTTATTCTTCACAGCAAGTATTTAGTGTAAATATTCTAATTTCTACTTTAGAAATGAGGAGATGGTCCCACAGGATATATGTATCTTGTCCACCATCTCAAGGCCAGTGTGCGAGAGGCAGGATAGAAATCCATGGCTATTTCATGAGATAGCCTATAAAAAGACAGTGTAGCTAAGACCCAAGTCCTCTCTCATCAGCAAGTTGCCCCGGTTACTTTTCCCTGTCTACTACCTAGGCCCTCATTCTTTCATCCAGCTCTGCAGCCTAGGAACTTCTCACATACTTTGTGGCAAATGGGATCCCCTACATTTAATCTCACTTTTTATTTGAATCCTAGCTTTTCAGTCCTTTTGGATAAGAAAATATTTTACAATCTCTGTAATAGAGAGAAATAATTGCTGATTATAATTTCCTTCCCCTCCTTAAGCAGTATGGATTGTGAGTAGGCCCACAGAATTCTCTCTGTGTATATGAAGATACAAATGGAGCTCAGAGTTGAAATTCCTGTATTACGTATAGTAAGAGGGGTATCAGGCTGGATCTAGGAAGCTTCAGGGGCTTCTGAATGAGATGTGGTGACTGTCAGACTGATGGAGTTTTCTGTAGATGAAAAATAAGGTTTGCATGTAATTCTATGCAGCCATAAAAAAGAATGAGATCATGTCCTTTGCAGGGCATGGATGAAGCTGGAAGTCATCATCCTCAGCAAACTAATATAGGAGCAAAGAACAAAACACTGCATGTTCTCACTCATAAGTGGGAGTTTTCACTCATTAGGTAGGGGAGCAAGAGCATTAGGACAAATATCTAATGCATGCAGGGCTTAAAACCTAGATGACGGGTTGATAGGTGCAGCAAACCACATGGCACATGTATACCTATGTGACAAATCGGCACATTCTGCACATGTATCCGGAAACTTAAAGTAAAATTTAAAGAAAAATGAAAAATGATTTAAAGAGGAAGCAGAATTTCTTTTAGAAATACAGAAGAGGGAGCTTAGCAGTCTAACTACATTAGAGAAGGCTTCATAGAGAAGGTAACACCTGAGCAGAATAAGGGAGAGTAAATGGGAGTTACTCAAGTAAAGAAAGAGGGGTAAGCACATTCCAGGCAGAGAAGACAATATATATACAGACAGGGAGGAATAAAATAGCATTGTGTGTGGATGGGAAGTATGAGCAGTCCTTGACAATAGAATGTAAAATGAAAGGTGGAAAGTGGCGGTGATTGAAACTAGAAAGTTCATAGGAGGGTGGGAAAGAGAGGAAATTTTGTATGTCGTGTTGAAAACTTGGAATATATCATACAGAGATATAAAATCAGTGCTAAGTTTTGAGTGATGGGGTTCAGGACACACCACCCCAGAATATGGGGGTATTTAGAAAACAGTAGAAACAGGAAGGTAACTCTCACCTTCCCTCAACTCTTCTCTCCTGAAGCAGGTCATAAAACCCTCATTTGACAGGTGCTGTCTCTATACCCAGAGGAAGTGAACATCTGTGTATCTCTAAAAACAGAAGGTCACTGACAGCAATCTAAACAAACAAGCATAGCTGAGTTCTCCCCAGTTAACTATCATTAGATCATGTGTTTTTATCCAATTATACTTCATCACTATCCACTTCTCTATCAAACCTAGAATAAATATACACGTTTTCCTGTTTCTTTGTGTTTTCCTTTTCCTATGTAAAACTTATATTAAATAAATGTGCATGCTTTTCTAAAAAAAAAAAAAAAGAAAAGAAAAGAAAATGAGGTTTGGTGCTTCTCCTTCCCTGGATTTTAATAACTTTTAAGGAAAGGTCAGATGTGTTTTCAGGAGATGTTGTGGCATTTTCCATAGGAATTGAGGCATCAGTTCTTCTCTCCGTGTTCCCACAAACTATTTCAAATGACTTTAGTATTCAAGTTATATTGTTCTGTAGTACAGTAAAATAGGTATGTTATCATTACTTTTTAAAATGTTTTTGTACCAATGGTTTCATCTCGGAACGCCTGTTAGCCCTATGTGTCATATTTTGGAAAACCCCTCCTTCAATAAAAGAAAAAAGTCTTTTATCTTTAACAATGAAAAAATATACATTTTATATATTACCACAGATTTATATAAAAAATGAGATTACCACTAAAGTCAACATATACAACACCAGTTCTACATTCAATGCTATCAGAAGCATTTGCTTTGAGAAAACGCACTGTGAACTTAGAACTTGAATCCCCATATCTGCTTTTTACTAGAGTCATTTATTGTTAATTTTATGAAAACTCTTAGTCACCTTTTTAAAGGATTAAATGAGGTCAGAAACAATGAAACGTAGCTCAGAGAAGTGGCTAATGGATAACACATACTCTATAAATGTGACTTATTATTATTCCTGTTTTTCTTAAAGAACTCAATAAATGGAGCTATTGTCGTAACTATACACACCTTTGGTTAGTCAACCCATTCACAACCGCATACCACAGATCAAAATCATGTAGGCAGGCCCAGCACGGTGGGTCGCACCTGTTATTCCAGGATGTTTGGAGGCCAAGGAGGGAGGATCACTTGAGCTCACGAGTTCAAGATCAGCCTGGGGAACATAGCGAGAACTCATCTCTTTAAAAACTTATGTAGGCAAATTAATAGAATGGCTACTTTTAACTTTTTTTTATACAGAGGTTAATATCAGTACAGAAAAAGGAGAGGTAGTTTTCAGAGTGACGGCATCATTAGAGGCATTACTGGAGGAAAGACAGCCACCTTATAATATTGGGAGCCGAAAGCCTGAGGATTGTGACCAACTCAGCATTCCACTGGAGGCTACCTGATCAAACAGCAAACTGTACCTGCCACCAGAAGGTATGCTGAGGGAAGTCACTCCCTGGTGCCATGCTCCTTGAGGTTATCTAATGGAGCATCTGGAGCCTACTGTTCAAAGAATGCAGTCATGGAGGCCTGCACTAAGTCAAGCAGCTGACTGACAACCACTCCCTTCTCCTTATCTCCTTTACTCAATAAATATGAAGGGTCTAGAAGCTCAGGGTCCTTGTTCACTAAAAGCAAGGAGCCCCTGATCCCTTCTTCAAAACATACTGTTTTGTCTTCGTCTTTATGCCCATGTTCATCCTTCTTTGTTCAGTTCGGCAAGGTCTGCAGCATTATAAAGTTCAAAGGCATGGGAACCTAGAGCTGCCCCTTCTGTCTTTCTTTTAAGTAGGGTCCAAAGGTAAAAAGGAGATTCAATCCAGAAACAGAAAAACATGGTAAAGGCTATCCCCAAGTTATTCAGTCTTGTAGAGATTTCAGTTCCAGAGAATAGAAAGAGGACTTATATCCCAATTCATTTCATGAAGCTAGTGTAACCCAGATACCAAAGTCCAACGAAGAGAATACAGATGCCCCTGACTTGTGATGCTTCCACTTAAAAATTTTCAGCTTTACAATGGCAGATAAAAGAAATGCATTCAGTGGAAACAGTACTTTGAGTAGCCATATAACCATTATGTTTTTCACTTCCAGGATCGTATTCAATAAATTACATGAGATATTCAAAGTCATGATAAAATAGACTTTGTGTTAGATGATTTTGCACAACTATAGGCTAATGTAAGTGTTCTGGGCACATTTAAGGTAGGCCAAGCTAAGCTATGATGTTTGCTAAGTTAGGTATACTGAATGCCTTTTCACCTTACAAAATTTTTAATAAATGATCAATTTATTGGGACATAATCCTATGATAACTTGAGGAGCAGCTGTACATAAAATAAAAATATAGGCTAATGTCACTTCTGAGAACACACATACAAATCCTAAACCAATTAATGATACATAGATTATTCAAAAAAGATAATCTGTCATGACCCAATGTTCCCCCTAGGAATGCAACGTTGGTTGAAACATAGCAACTTACCAATGTAATTCACAATGTTAACAGATTAATAAAGGAAAAAGTCCTGTAATAATCTACATGGATGCATTACAAGTGCTTCATGAAACTCAACATATATTCAAGATAAATAGTCTTAGCAAAGGGAAAATAGAATGGAACTTCTTATTCTAATCAAATATATCTATTTTAAAAAGCACAGCAAACATGGTAATGTGTTAAAAAAAATAATTTCCAATACCTACTAGGCATGAGAGAAGGATGGCCACAATTACTGGTAATAATCAGCATTGTATTGGGTGGGTCTGTCCGATGTTGTAAAATAGGAAAAAGGAAAAAGTATACTGTTTGAAATGTCAAAAACAAGCTGTTGTTATTCAAAGATGATATGATTGTATATGTTGAAAATCAGAAAGGATTTAGAGATAAATTTGGAATAAGGATATTTAGCAAGGTTACTTCATAGAAAACCAATATACAAATATGAAACCTGTTGGTTGAATGGAAGAAAAAAGTGTTTTCTCTGTTCTTGCCCTACAACCAGTAACATGAACGACTTTTGTGACCAAATACATGGGGAGCTTCTCTCCACACACCAAGCAAGCAATCAGTTTTGCAGCATACACCAGCTGGGTATCTTCTCATTCAACTCCAATAAGATGTACCTGGAGATAGCATCAGATTGCACAGGTTGAGGGCTCAGTCCCACAAGAGGGCCCTGCCAGTTGCCTCAAGCCCTAGGTTGTTTTACTGTGTTTGTGACCTACCAGCTATAAATTGAATTTCCCATGACTCCTACTTGGGTTCAATTAACTTGCTAAAGCATCTCACAACTCAGGGAAACATATACGTTTATGGGTTGATTAAAATAGGATATTAGGGCCGGGAGCGGTGGCTCACACCTGTAATCCCAGCACTTTGGGAGGCTGAGGCAGGCAAATCATGAGGTCAGGAGATGGAGACCATCCTGGCCAACATGGTGAAATCCTGTCTCTACTAAAAATACAAATATTAGCCAGGTGTGGTGGCACGTGCCTGTAGTACCAGCTACTTGGAAGGCAGAGGCAGGAGAATCACGTGGACCTGGGAATTGGAGGTTGCAGTGAGCCAAGATCACACCACTGCACCATTGCTCTCCAGCATGTCGACAGAGTGAGACTCCATCTCAAAAAACAAAACAAAACAAAACAAAAAACAAAAACAATACAATAACAACAAAAACAAAAACAGGATATTAGAGAGGACGCAGCTAAAGAGATGCAAAGGGTAAGGAATGGGTTAAGGGGCAGGGAGCCATGCCCTCTATGGAAATGCTGTCCTCTGTGTGCACAGCTACCCAGAAGCTCTCTGAACCCTGTCCTTTTGGGTTTTCATGGAGGTTTCCATGATGTAGAAGTGATCAATTAAACCACCAGCTGGCCATTGGTAATCAACTTAACCTTCAGCCCCTCTCCCTTCCTGAAGGTTTGGGGTGAGACTAAAAGTCCCAGCCCTCTAATCTCCCATCATAAAGCTACCAAGGGGCTGCCAGGCATCAGTCAACTCATTAGCATACAAAGAGACATCACTTTGTGGAGATTCTAAAAATATTAAGAGTTGTATGCCAGTATAGAGGGTAGAGGACCAAATATATATTTATGTATTTCATAATATCACAAGTGTGTATACCAGTGTAATCAGAATACAAATTTTCAAAAATGATACTTTTCCTATTTTTTTTCTTTTTTTTAATTTATTTATTATTATTATTATACTTTAAGTTCTAGGGTACATGTGCATAACGTGCAGGTTTGTTACATATGTATACTTGTGCCATGTTGCTGTGCTGCACCCATCACTTGTCAGCACCCATCAACTCGTCATTTACATCAGGTATAACTCCCAATGCAATCCCTCCCCCCGCCCCGTTCCCCATGATAGGACCCGGTGTGTGATGTTCCCCTTCCCGAGTCCAAGTGATCTCATTGTTCAGTTCCAACCTATGAGTGAGAACATGTGGTGTTTGGTTTTCTGCTCTTGTGATAGTTTGCTAAGAATGATGGTTTCCACCTGCATCCCTGTCCCTACAAAGGACACAAACTCATCCTTTTTGATGGCTGCATAGTATTCCATGGTGTATATGTGCCACATTTTCTTTTTTTTTTTTTTAATTTATTTATTATTATTATACTTTAAGTTGTAGGGTACATGTGCATAACGTGCAGGTTTGTTACATATGTATACTTGTGCCATGTTGGTGTGCTGCACCCATCAACTCGTCATTTACATCAGGTATAACTCCCAATGCAATCCCTCCCCCCTCCGCCCTCCCCATCATAGGCCCCTGTGTGTGATGTTCCCCTTCCTGAGTCCCAGTGATCTCATTGTTCAGTTCCCACCTATGAGTGAGAACATGTGGTGTTTGGTTTTCTGTTTTTGTGATAGTTTGCTAAGAATGATGGTTTCCAGCTGCATCCATGTCCCTACAAAGGACACAAACTCATCCTTTTTGATGGCTGCATAGTATTCCATGGTGTATATGTGCCACATTTTCTTAATCCAGTCTGTCACTGATGGACATTTGGGTTGATTCCAAGTCTTTGCTATTGTGAATAGTGCCGCAGTAAACATACGTGTGCATGTGTCTTTAGAGCAGCATGATTTATAATCCTTTGGGTATATACCCAGTAATGGGGTGGCTGGGTCATATGGTACTTCTAGTTCTAGATCCTTGAGGAATCGCCATACTGTTTTCCATAATGGTTGAACTAGTTTACAGTCCCACCAACAGTGTAAAAGTGTTCCTATCTCTCCACACATCCTCTCCAGCACCTGTTGTTTCCTGACTTTTTAATGATTGCCATTCTAACTGGTGTGAGATGGTATCTCATTGTGGTTTTGATTTGCATTTCTCTGATGGCCAGTGATGATGAGCATTTTTTCATGTGTCTGTAGGCTGTATGAATGTCTTCTTTTGAGAAATGTCTGTTCATATCCTTTGCCCACTTTTTGATGGGGTTGTTTGTTTTTTTTCTTGTAAATTTGTTTGAGTTCTTTGTAGGTTCTGGATATTAGCCCTTTGTCAGATGAGTAGATTGCAAAAATTTTCTCCCATTCTGTAGGTTGCCTGTTCACTCTGATGGTAGTTTCTTTTGCTGTGCAGAAGCTCTTTAGTTTAATGAGATCCCATTTGTCAATTTTGGCTTTTACTGCCGTTGCTTTTGGTGTTTTAGACAGGAAGTCTTTGCCCATGCCTATGTCCTGAATGGTACTACCTAGGTTTTCCTCTAGGGTTTTTATGGTATTAGGCATAAAATTTAAGTCTCTAATCCATCTTGAATTAATTTTCATATAAGGAGTAAGGAAAGGATCGAGTTTCAGCTTTCTACTTATGGCTAGCCAATTTTCCCAGCACCATTTATTAAATAGGGAATCCTTTCCCCATTTCTTGTTTTTGTCAGGTTTGTCAAAGATCGGATGGCTGTAGATGTGTGGTATTATTTCTGAGGACTCTGTTCTGTTCCATTGGTCTATATCTCTGTTTTGGTAGCAGTACCATGCTGTTTTGGTTACAGTAGCCTTGTAGTATAGTTTGAAGTCAGGTAGCGTGATGCCTCCAGCTTTGTTCTTTTGACTTAGGATTGTCTTGGAGATGCAGGGTCTTTTTTGGTTCCATATGAACTTTAAAGCAGTTTTTTCCAATTCTGTGAAGAAACTCATTGGTAGCTTGATGGGATGGCATTGAATCTATAAATTACCTTGGGCAGTATGGCCATTTTCACTATATTGATTCTTCCTATCCATGAGCATGGTATGTTCTTCCATTTGTTTGTGTCCTCTTTTATTTCACTGAGCAGTGGTTTGTAGTTCTCCTTGAAGAGGTCCTTTACATCCCTTGTAAGTTGGATTCCTAGGTATTTGATTCTCTTTGAAGCAATTGTGAATGGAAGTTCATTCATGATTTGGCTCTCTGTTTGTCTGTTACTGGTGTATAAGAATGCTTGTGATTTTTGCACATTAATTTTGTATCCTGAGACTTTGCTGAAGTTGCTTATCAGCTTAAGGAGATTTTGGGCTGAGACAATGGGGTTTTCTAAATATACAATCATGTCATCTGCAAAGAGGGACAATTTGACTTCTTCTTTTCCTAACTGAATACCCTGGATTTCTTTCTCTTGCCTGATTGCCCTAGCCAGAACTTCCAACACTATGTTGAATAGGAGTGGTGAGAGAGGGCATCCCTGTCTTGTGCCAGTTTTCAAAGGGAATGCTACCAGTTTTTGCCCATTCAGTATGATATTGGCTGTTGGTTTGTCATAAATAGCTCTTATTATTTTGAGGTACGTTCCATCAATACCGAATTTATTGAGCGTTTTTAGCATGAAGGGCTGTTGAATTTTGTCAAAAGCCTTTTCTGCATCTATTGAGATAATCATGTGGTTCTTCTCCTTGGTTCTGTTTATATGCTGGATTATGTTTATTGATTTGCAAATGTTGAACCAGCCTTGCATCCCAGGGATGAAGCCCACTTGATCATGGTGGATAAGCTGTTTGATGTGCTGCTGAATCCGGTTTGCCAGTATTTTATTGAGGATTTTTGCATCGATGTTCATCAGGGATATTGGTCTAAAATTCTCTTTTTTGTGTGTGTCTCTGCCAGGCTTTGGTATCAGGATGATGTTGGCCTCATAACATGAGTTAGGGAGGATTCCCTCTTTTTCTATTGATTGGAATAGTTTCAGAAGGAATGGTACCAGCTCCTCCTTGCACCTCTGGTTGAATTCAGCTGTGAATCCATCTGGTCCTGGACTTTTTTTCGTTGGTAGGCTATTAATTATTTCCTCAATTTCAGAGCCTGCTATTGGTCTATTCAGGGATTCAACTTCTTCCGGGTTTAGTCTTGGAAGAGTGTAAGTGTCCAGGAAATTATCCATTTCTTCTAGATTTTCTAGTTTATTTGCATAGAGGTGTTTATAGTATTCTCTGATGGTAGTTTGTATTTCTGTGAGGTCGGTAGTGATACCCCCTTTATCATTTTTTATTGCGTCTATTTGATTCTTCTCTCTTTTCTTCTTTATTAGTCTTGCTAGCGGTCTGTCAATTTTGTTGATCTTTTCAAAAAACCAACTCCTGGATTCATTGATTTTTTGGAGGGTTTTTGTGTCTCTATCTCCTTGAGTTCTGCTCTGATCTTAGTTATTTCTTGCCTTCTGCTAGCTTTTGAATGGGTTTGCTCTTGCTTCTCTAGTTCTTTTAATTGTGATGTGAGGGTGTCAATTTTAGATCTTTCATGCTTTCTCTTGTGGTCATTTAGTGCTATAAATTTCCCTCTACACACTGCTTTAAATGTGTCCCAGAGATTCTGGTATGTTGTATCTTTGTTCTCATTGGTTTCAAAGAACATCTTTATTTCTGCCTTCATTTCATTATGTACCCAAAAGTCACTCAGGAGCAGGTTGTTCAGTTTCCATGTAGTTGAGCAGTTTTGATTGAGTTTCTTAGTCCTGAGTTCTAGTTTGATTGCACTGTGGTCTGAAAGACAGTTTGTTATAATTTCTCTTCTTGTACATTTGCTGAGGAGTGCTTTACTTCCAATTATGTGGTCAATTTTGGAATAAGTGCGATGTGGTGCTATGAAGAATGTATATTCTGTTGATTTGGGGTGGAGATTTCTATAGATGTCTATTAGGTCTGCTTGCTGCAGAGATGAGTTCAATTCCTGGATATCCTTGTTAACTTTCTGTCTCGTTGATCTGTCTAATGTTGACAGTGGAGTGTTGAAGTCTCCCATTATTATTGTATGGGAGTCTAAGTCTCTTTGTAAGTCTCTAAGGACTTGCTTTATGAATCTGGGTACTCCTGTATTGGGTGCATATATATTTAGGATAGTTAGCTCTTCCTGTTGAATTGACCCTCTTACCATTATGTAATGGCCTTCTTTGTCTCTTTTGATCTTTGATGGTTTAACGTCTGTTTTATCAGAGACTAGTATTGCAACCCCTGCTTTTTTTTGTTCTCCATTTGTTTGGTAAATCTTCCTCCATCCCTTTATTTTGATCCTATATATGTCTCTGCATGGGAGATGGGTCTCCTGAATACAGCAGACTGATGGGTCTTGACTCTATCCAGTTTGCCAGTCTGTGTCTTTTAATTGGAGCATTTAGTCCATTTACATTTAAGGTTAATATTGTTATTTTTGAACTTGATCCTGCCATTATGATATTAACTGGTTATTTTGCTCGTTAGTTGATGCAGTTTCTTCCTAGCCTCGATGGTCTTTACATTTTGGCATGTTTTTGCAATGGCTGGTACCGGTTGTTCCTTTCCATGTTTAGTGCTTCCTTCAGGGTCTCTTGTAAGGCAGGCCTGGTGGTGACAAAATCTCTAAGCATTTGCTTATCTGTAAAGGATTTTATTTCTCCTTCACTTATGAAACTTAGTTTGGCTGGATATGAAATTCTGGATTTAAAATTGTTTTCTTTAAGAATGTTGAATATTGGCCCCCACTGTCTTCTGGCTTGTAGAGTTTCTGCCGAGAGACCTGCTGTTAGTCTGATGGGCTTCCCTTTGTGTGTGACCCGACCTTTCTCTCTGGCTGCCCTTAAGATTTTTTCCTTCATTTCAACTTTGGTGAATCTGGCAATTATGTGTCTTGGAGTTGCTCTTCTCGAGGAATATCTTTGTGGCATTCTCTGTATTTCCTGGATTTGAATGTTGGCCTGTCCTACTAGGTTGGGGAAGTTCTCCTGGATGATATCCTGAAGAGTGTTTTCCAACTTGGTTCCATTTTCCCCCTCACTTTTCAGGCACCCCAATCAGATGTAGATTTGGTCTTTTTACATAATCCCATACTTCTTCCAGGCTTTCTTCATTTCTTTTTCTTCTTTTTTCTTTTGGTTTCTCTTCTCGCTTCATTTCATTCATTTTATCCTCAATCGCTGATACTCTTTCTTCCAGTTGATCGAGTCGGTTACTGAAGCTTGTGCATTTGTCACGTATTTCTCGTGTCATGGTTTTCATCTCTTTCATTTCGTTTATGACCTTCTCTGCATTAATTACTCTAGTCATCAATTCTTCCACTTTTTTTTCAAGATTTTTAATTTCTTTGTGCTGGGTACGTAATTCTTACTTTAGCTCTTAGAAGTTTGATGGACTGAAGACTTCTTCTCTCATCTCGTCAAAGTCATTCTCCGTCCAGCTTTGATCCGTTGCTGGTGATGAGCTGCGCTCCTTTGCCGGGGGAGATGCGCTCTTATTTTTTGAATTTCCAGCTTTTCTGCCCTGCTTTTTCCCCATCTCTGTGGTTTTATCTGCCTCTGGTCTTTGATGATGATGGTGATGTACTGATGGGGTTTTGGTGTAGGTGTCCTTCCTGTTTGATAGTTTTCCTTCTAACAGTCAGGACCCTCAGCTGTAGGTCTGTTGGAGATTGCTTGAGGTCCACTCCAGACCCTGTTTGCCTGGGTGTCAGCAGCAGAGGCTGCAGAAGATAGAATATTGCTGAACAGCGAGTGTACCTGTCTGATTCTTGCTTTGGAGGCTTCCCCTCAGGCGTGTACTCCACCCTGTGAGGTGTGGGGTGTCAGACTGCCCCTAGTTGGGGATGTCTCCCAGTTAGGCTACTCAGGGGTCAGGGACCCACTTGAGCAGGCAGTCTGTTCCTTCTCAGATCTCAACCTCCGTGTTGGGAGATCCACTGCTCTCTTCAAAGCTGTCAGACAGAGTCGTTTGCGTCTGCAGAGGTTTCTGCTGCTTTTGTTGTTGTTTACTGTGCCCTGTCCCCAGAGGTGGAGTCTACAGAGACAGGCAGGTTTCCTTGAGCTGCTGTGAGCTCCACCCAGTTCGAGCTTCCCAGTGGCTTTGTTTACCAACTTAAGCCTCAGCAATGGTGGGGCCCCCTCCCCCAGCCTGCTGCTGCCTTGCCGCGAGATTGCAGACTCCTGTGCTAGCAATGAGGGAGGCTCCGTGGGCATGGGACCCTCCCGGCCAGGTGCGGGTATAATCTCCTGGTGTGCCTGCTTGCTTAAAGCACAGTATTGGGGTGGGAGTTACTCGATTTTCCAGGTGTTGTGTGTCTCAGTTCCCCTGGCTAGGAAAAGGGATTCCCTTTCCCCTTTTGCTTCCCAGGTAGGCGATGCCTCGCCCTGCTTCAGCTCCCGCTGGTCGGGCTGCAGCAGCTGACCAGAACCAATTGTCTGGCACTCCCCAGTGAGATGAACCCAGTACCTCAGTTGAAAATGCAGAAATCACCGGTCTTCTGTGTCACTCGTGCTGGGAGTTGGAGACTGGAGCTGTTCCTATTCGGCCATCTTGCTCTGCCCCCTACTTTTCCTATTTTTTTAAAACAGAGTCTCACTCTGTCACCCAGGCTGGAGTTGCAGTGGCCTGAACATAACTACCTGCATCCTCGACCTCCTGAGTTCAAGAGATCCTCTCACTTTAACCTCAAGAGTAGCTAGGACTAACGCTACATGTGTACATGCATACATTCATGCATCCATTCATTTATTTTTGGAGTGAGGGGATCTCACTATGTTGCCCAAGCTGGTGTCAGTTTCCTGAGCTCAAGAAATCCTCCTGCCTCAGCATCCCAAAGTGCTGAGATTACAGGCTTGAGATACCACACTAGGCCACCATTTTCAATAGTTTCAAATATTTCGGAATAAAATGAACAAAAGATGTGCAAGACTTCTTTGGAGAAAGCTGCAAAAGTTTATTTCGATATTTTTAAGTCAAATATCTTAGATAAAAACAGTTCGTGTTGTTTCAGCTTGTCTTCGTTGAAACCTGTGGTTGCCTGTCACCTATAATAGAAACATAACAGGAGGGAATATTAGTAGCAGAACTGTATTCAGATGACATTAAAGGTATGCAAAGGACACGAAAGTTTTGGTTTTATACCATGGGCTGAAACCAGAAGCCTAAGAATAACCTGATGGCTAACATTCAGTTAAACCTCTGCACAAACTTGAAGATAGTCTTCCAAGCATATACATTAGCAACATTTTTAAAACACCCTGCTCTCTGTCGTTCAAGGAAACCAAAAACTGTCTAACGTCAGAACACATTAAATCAAGTGACCTATTAAAAGGTGTCTGAAAGTGAAAAGGAAACATTGTATATAGTTTTAATAAAAATATAACCAACACACAACAAACCTAAGAAATAAAAGGAATTTACAAACAATGTATAATGTAATGTAATGTTTTGGCTTGAAATAATAGCCTGGATGTTCAACAAGCTCCTGGGAAGCAGTTAATGTTACATTAGGAATTGCGTAAGTGCAGTGAATGGAAAGCCCAGTACTGCATTTGTTTTTTCTCTGTTGCACACAAGTGCAAAAATATTGCTTGGGGCTAGTTTGCCTTCTGTGGTCTTTCAGGTATGGTAACCATTTATCCAAGATTTTCACCTGATATCCTGATATCAATATGAAGAGTCTCTCTTTTTACACTTGAAAGTATTCCCATTGGTAAAATAAATTACATGGTCAGATTCAGTTTATTCTATCACTATTATTTTTAACATCAAAATGGGAAAGAGGCATATACCATGAACAGTGGGGCAAAAAAAAAAAAAAAAAAAGAAATGGAGGGAGAGGAAAATAGAAAAGGAGAGCCAAATATCTAGAAAAGCCAAATAATTGTTTCTAAAAGTTAAGCATTTTTGAGGGATAAGTGGTAAGTTTCAGAAGTTCTTCCACAGTCTTTATGATGTTTAGATATTCAGGTATTACTGGAATAGATTAACTAATGTGTGTGTCTCTAGCATATCAATCATTCATTCATATTTTGAAAATATTAGAGTTCAAGAATGTATTCACTTTCAATTATACCATATATTCAGTATCTGTTAGGGTCTTGTTCATATTCCATGCTGAGCATTTTCCATTTTCCATTCTCCATTTTCTTACTGTATTCACAGATACTTTTCAAAAGAACAATCTTTTAAATTTATTACTTTTGGATTACATTTCCTCTTACTAATGATTCATAGCTGTCTCCTATTAAGTACCTCTTTCCTTTTCCCTTAGATTTATTCTATTGTTCTTTATTATTTTCATTTTTTATTATTTTCCTTTCTCATGTAATTTGCTAACTATTTTAACAAGATAATCATTTAAGACCATAAGATTCCTAAGAATGCAACTGAGGCTTGTTCAACGGGCTCCTGGAAATAATTGAAAATTATCTTTCAATGTAAATAGTCTAATGGAATGGTTCAGCAGTGTAGAGTAAAAACATTTAGGTAATTTCTTCCATAAACATGGAATGCTTCCTATAAATTCAGAAGTTCTTCTGATTAACAGTTGCCAATTTGAAAAATGTGTGGAAAAGATACTTTCATCAAGCAAGTTGCCCACTCATTTTCTCTTTCTTTCCTTCTTTCCTTCCTCCCTCCCTCCCTCTCTCCCTCCCTCCCTCCCTCCCTCCCTCCTTCCTTCCTTCCTTCCTTCCTTCCTTCCTTTCTTCTTTCTTCTTTTTTTTTTTTTTGACAGAGTATTGCTCTGTCGGCAGACTGGAGTGCAGTGGTGCGATTTTGGCTCACTGTAACCTCTGCCTCCCGGGTTCAAGCCATATTCCTGCCTCAGCCTCCCGAGTAGTTGGGACTACAGGCGTGCACTACCATGCCCAGCTAATTTTTGTATTTTTAGTAGAGATGGGGTTTCACCATGTTTGCCAGGATGGTCTCGATCTCTTGACTTTGTGACCTTGTGATCTGCCGGCCTTGACCTACCAAAGAGCTGGGATTACAGGTGTGAGCCACCGTGCCCGGCCTGCCCACTCATTTTCTTAGGAACCATGAAATCTCAACTCAGATATTATAACTGGACTGAAACTGATTGTTATGAAAAACAAATCATATCTTTGTATTCCATCCAATAGAACATGAGGATACAGAAATCAACTTTGAAACAGATTTTAATATATCTGATTTGCATTTACTATTTTCAATAACAGCAAAAGATGGATGTAGAATTTATGGAATTCAGAATCTCACAAATAATGTTAAAGCTGGTACTAGAATCTGCTTACGTTGCTCAAGATATTTCACACAAACTGGTATTAGAAATGCATTATGTATTTTTTAAAAGCAGAAATGAGAAAAGAATCTGAAAATTGTTAGTTGTTGGGTATAATCAGAAGTAAGAATATGCTTTCATATTTGATGATTCGATATGGCTTTGACACAATTTGTGTCTGTATTTGACAGTGTTTAAGTCTCGTAGTCAGGCAACTGGAGTCTGAACAACCTTTCAAAGAAAGTCTGCATTTGAACTCTGATTTTAAAGGGGTAGTAATGTTCTCTCTTACTATCGAAAGTATAATATTGTGGAAAACAGAAAACATATAAGTTTGCATCTTAATAGATAGCATACCTCCTTCTGGCATTTTAAATTGTCTGATTTTGGCAGAATCTTCTCCTGGTCATCAGGACCATGTCTGCATTCATCCCCAGTCTTTGACTGAGACAGCTCCTGGAGATCAGCTTTCAGGTCAGGCACTTAAAAATACAAAGGCTATCAACTGAAGAAGGCAAACAAGAAAGATAATGATAATATTCTTTTCCTCAGTGTTATGAAATAAAAGGCTGTAGGCTACTGTGGCAATAAATGTGATGCAAAGATGTCCCACCTTTGTTTTCCTGTATTATGAAATCTTATCTTAAATGACAATCTGAGGAAAAATCAGACCACACTTATATTTCCTATACTTTACCATTGTGTATTATAAACAGTGAGTATCAGCTATCCAGGAAATCTGAAGACTGCCCAATGGATAGCATTTTAATCATAACGTAAATGTAATTTTCTGAAAGATTAGATGAATGCATTGGTAAGCCTATGACAAATCTTACAGTCCTGACACTCATCACCTGTTGAGGTAACTTGAACATTTTTTGGTTAAAATTAAACAAACTTAGGTCCAAAGGCCCTATATGTAACTTTCCATAAATGAATCGCATTCAGAAAAAAAGTACCAAATATAACAGCAAAATCACGGTCTTCCACAAGAGTACAGGAACTTGAGTGAAAAAAAAATTAATGGGTATTGTTGACAGTCATATTCTGGAACCCCCTTAACAGTGAATTGCTAAAATAATCCATGACCCAAGTTCTGTCAGTGTTTAACTTCAGAATGCTATCTGTTGAGGAAATAATTTCTGTTTCATGATAATCTTATCGTACTTTGAGTTTTCTAATTATAAAAGTTTAAACAACTATTAAAAAGTCTCTTAAAAATATACTAATACAGCTACCTGTATGCCAATGTCCTGAACTATCCAGCTTTTACCAAACATACTGTCAAAAATGCAGAGCAAAGGAAACAGTGGCTGTCATTCATTGAGGTCTTTTCTGGAGTTGCTATTCTGCTTCACGGAACTGTGTTTTGTCCTGAGCCAATACTGAAGTACCTTGCAGTACAGACACATTCAAGCATGAACATTTTAAGCAAAATCATTCATGTTTTCTAACACAGATGGTAGGAAGAACACAAACCTTGGAATGAAACATGAATTCCTTCTCCATGAGTCAAGTGTTCTTGGTAAGCCCCCATTTCAGAGCCTCAGTTTTCTTATTTATAAAATGGGACTAATATCCTTATGCAAATGGACTTTATTCAGGGTGTTACAAGGTAGGGTGACTTGGCATTCTACATGCTATTAAAGGGTGCATACAATACTGTGGACACCACAGCTGAGAAGATCAGACAACATTCTAAGAAGATCAAACTAGTGAAATTTTGTACACCGCATTAAACAGTTTCATCTGATTTAGCAAGGACTGTATTTTCAAGCATGCAAAATAAACCTGCAAGAAAAAGAGAAGATTCATTGTATCCAGGGACTGCATGAAGCTGCAAACTATACTCTTCACTTTTCCAGCCAACTTTCAGCAAGTGTTTGAGATCCTTTCCTAATGTTTTCTTTCCTCCTGTTACTGGTTTATGGCAAAATGCATGACGCACATATAGGCCTCTTCTGCCCACCACCCCCCCGCCCACCATAGATAATATTCCTTCCCTTCCCAGCACCTTGAATATCAGTTGCACCCCTGATCTTCTCTCTCCTGACCAGGAGTAGGATCCCGACTTTCAGTTGGTGGTTCCTCTTGCTGAGGTTTCTCGTCACTGGGCTCCCGGAACCAGAGGTGTGTGTGTGCAGATAAAAAGTTTTGTTATCAATACATTTAAATAATATAAATATACAGAATACATAGATATTTCTGATCATGAGTCTAAAGACATTTCTCCAATACTCTTCCACATACTTATACTTCATAAAGTTACTCTTCCCACAGAGAAGTTACTCTAAGACAGTTACCCTCAAGGGCCTTGGAAGCTGTTTTAATCTATGTTGGGATGAATATGTGTAATCTTTTGCAAATAAGCATGAGAAGGAAATCATGGGAAAAAAATCTGGGGAACACACTATCATCCATCCAGACAACAAAAGAACTTAATTCTCTTGGATTAGTCTTTCCTTCAAGAGATGCCATGATCATTTTTATAGCATGGGAGACCTTTATCGGTGAATCTATACTGGTTCAACAACAATTACAAAACATATTTTTGTAACAACAAGTTACAAAAATAACTTTTTGCTAATAGAAAACATCAAAGGTTAAGACACTCACCGGCAGAGGCCCAATCAGCTCAGGAGGTGGTACACTTCTCCTTGGTCTAGGCCTATATGTTCATCTTCCTCGCCAAATCATATTTCACACTGCAAACAGAATACTGTGAATTGGTAAATGCACTTGAAAGGACAGCTGTATTTGACCACTTCCATGACCAAATGTTAACTTGTCATTTTTTAAAAGTTGATAAATACTTTCAATCTAAGTCTCAGGGTAAGTGTAAGTGTGTGCCTTCCGAATGCTTGCAAAGCCACTTAAGTTGGTCAAGCTAGATGAGCAATGCCTTATAGCCTTCTGGCAAAAGACACAGGATATTTCCGATGAGGTTTGGTTTCACAACCGAACTCTCCTCCATGGAGGCATTTAGGAAAATACAGCCAGAGAATTAAAACTACAGTGACCACGGCTTTTGTCATACACCCATTTGCTAGGCCCGTTGCCCCCCTAAAATCAAGTTTTGTTGGAATGCAGAGCCCCGCCCATTCAAATCTTCACAGTGGAGTTGAGAAGTTGCCACACAGCACTGGGCCCTCTTCACTGTACACCTCTGCCAGGCGTTCTGCAGACTTCAAGGCCACAGTCACCAACCCGCAGTGCTCCCAGTTCCCTTCCTTAATGCCCACCCCTCTCCTTCTTGGGTCGCCATGGAGGAGTCTGGAATCTGTCCTCTGTCGAGGGTTTCAGAGACTCAGATACCTGCCTCAGCATCCCCAGCACTCACCCCATCTTCATCTGACCCCTATCAATTACTCAGCCCACCTTCTTCCCTCGTTCTGACCCCACCACAACAAGGCCCACATTGGTGCCACCTCTCGAGGAGAAGGACGAGCACCTTGAGACCCTTTGGCCTCTGAGGCCACGTACCACCCTGCCCCACACTCCAGACGGCCGCTGGCTCCTCCTCACTCTCATTCACACTTTAAGCCCTGGGAGGACTGGCCTGCGGACCTACCAGCTGCGTCTCAGCAGAACAGAAAAAGTCCTGACAGCAGGAATGCGACCCTCACACCTTCACAGCTCCCTGGCGTTCACCACATGGGCAAAGGGGCCTACAGGAAGATGCCCAGTGAACATGCGCAGTGAGGTCAGTGCCTGCCCAGTGGGCTGTGGCGCCCCTCCTCGCCCCACCCCGTCTCGCGCTGCGCAGTCCTCTGCCCTCTCCCAGGTTCCCACTGAAGACTTCGGAATGTGTCTTCTGTGGGCGGTTTCATATGCCTCTAGGACTCAAATACCACAAATAGTTTCCCCCTTCAAAGCTCACTCCATGTTCTCTAGGTCCTCCTCCCCTCTATGGCCCTCCTTCCTCCCCTGTCTGGGATCCCCACGACAGAAACGCCATGGCTGCATCTCGCCGCCTGTTAGGAGGACGGGAACCTCAAGGCCCTTCCCGGTCACAGGCCATAGACCGCACCCGCGGGCTCCTCCTCACACTCTCACACGTCAAATCTGGGAAGACTGATCTGCGGACCTACTGCCTGACTCCTAGCCAACAGCATAGAAGGAAGTCACGATGTCTCCTTGCGCAGCTCTGCAGGGACAGAAGGCAGACAGCAAGGCACATGGACAAGAGACTTGGGCAGCAAGGTGCGTACACACTGAGTCAGGCACATGCAAGGCCAGCTGGGGTTTTCCCTCTCTCCCTCGGCCCGCATCCCTAAAGTGTTTGTAGTAGAAGGAAAGGGACTAAGAGGCTTTGTTCTCTCTCTTGCCCTACCGTTCTCATGCATCCAGAAACACTGGGAACACATAGGTGACAGTCCCATGTCACCATTAGTGGAGGATGTGGTTCAGAAAGACCTTTTGTGACAGAAATAAATTACTTTAATATCTATGTTTATACATGCTTTTTTTTTTTTCATTTATATATGCACGGGTGCCTGCTATGTTGCAGGAAATATCTGGGATGCTGGAAATGTGAAGACCAACGAACCACACGTGGTATGTACCATGGAGGCTACCACACTGTGGTGGGGAAGACAGACAGTTAAACAGAAGAGCAGTTGAGCTGCAATGGAGAAACACGGGGAATAGACCCAGGGGAGTAAAGAACAATGAATGTAGTGGCCAAGAAGCAGGGTGAAACAACACAGTTTCTCAAGAAGATAATATTTCTCCATTGCCTTTGCACCTCTTTTGAAAATGAGTTTATCATGTCTGTGTACCTATTTCTGGACTCCATTCTGGTTTGTTGATTTTTCCCCAGTACCACGTTCTCTGGGTTACTATAGAATTAACATGACTCTTGATATTAGGTAGTATGAGTTCCCCAAAGTTATAGTTCAGAATCGCTTTGGTTGTTCTGGTTCATTTTCCTTTCTATATAATTTTGAAAAATGACTCCAATGAAGTGGATTGTATAAATTCATGCAGTTTCCCTTTGAAGGGCAGCAGATCAATGTGTTAGTGGCTACAGGAGGACATGGGGGAAGAAGGTGAGTTCTCCCTTAGCTTGGGGAATTATCCCATTTAGAGGGAGCAGTTGGTAGTTCAGGAGAGAGGAATGATCACTGCAGGAGCAAAACCCCTGAGAAGGTGAGAGGCATGGGATCCTGAGCTGAGGTGAGGGACTGGCATCAGTTAGGAGCATTGTATGCAGAAGGGCGATGGAGAATGCCACGGCAAGCATGGGCAGACTGGGTTTGGGAAGCTCTAAGAGTTCCCAGCAGATCGCTTCTCTCCTCTGAATGCATCATTATGGGAGGTCATTCAAATGGAAGAGAGTTTGTAGCATTGTGTGGGTGTTTATATAACTATAGAGAAAGTTTCTGTCATCTCAGAGAATACATCCATCATCATTAACAGAATATTCCTAGAAATATGAATGTTGAAGGTGCTTCTGGTGAGCTCTCAGACAGGAATGGGGAACACGTTATTGGAAACGTGGACACACAATCCTTGTAAGAAAGTGGCAGAGAATTTGGCTAGATTGCATTCTCTTAGATGCAGAGTAGAACTTGTAAGTGACGAAATTGCATATGTAGCTAAGAACATTTCTAAGCAAAGTATCGAAGTTGTGACCTGGTTTCTCCTCGCTGCTGGTTGCAAAATGCAAGGGAGGAGAAATAAATCAACGACAGAACTGCTGAGCAAAAAGGAATCAGCCCTTGATTATTTAGAAGACTCTCAGCCTATCCAGATAGCAAGCTCTGGAAATAGGGCCAAGGGTGTAGTGGGACAACTGATTGCTAAAGAAATGAGGTATGTGAGTCATGGATCCAGTCAACCATCTCAGCAGAATGCAGGGAAGGAGATGCCTTTATCCAGGAAAGATCTATGGAGGACCCAGGGACTGTTGGCATGGACGCCATGAATTGCATCAGAGGCCAGCATGTTTTGGGGATTTTATACCAAAAGAAGCACAGCCAGCCTGGAATGAAAGGAACAGAAATGGGACAAAATAAAGGAAGAGTGACTTTGAGGCTAGAGCTACAGATGCAGAGGCTGGCAAGCTGCCACTGCCTCTGTAGGCCCAGAGAGCAGCGACCTGGGGGACAGGAATCCAGACACTTCCTCCTGAGCTCCAGATGGCAGAGCCACCTCCTCGATTTCAGGGAACAGGGCTTCTGCCCAGGGTCGAGGGAGCAAGGCTACCACTCAGGTCCAAGAGGGCAAAACTGCCACCACAGTAGGCCCAGAGGACACAGCATCAAGCCAAAGAGGACCATTCTGAAGCTTTAAAATCTCATGGAATTTGCCCTGCTAGGTTTCAGACTTGCTTGTTCCCCATGACTGCTTTTCTTCTTCCATCTTCTCCATTTTGGAATGGGAATGTTTCTCCTATGCCTGCACCCTCAGGCTGCTTGAAAGCAGATAACGTCTTGTCTGGTTTCATATTCACAGATGGAAAAAATTTTGTCCCAGGATACAACATACTCTGAATCTCACCCTTTCCTGATTTTGATTATATTTGAATGATATTTGGGATTTAAAGTTGATGCTAGAAAGAATTTTGAGGATGTTGAGATGAAGTGAATGCATTTTATATGTGAGAAGACATGAATTTTGAGGTGCCAGATGGTGGATTTTTACATGTTAAATCATGCCCCCTTCAGAAATTTATTCAGGCATAAATCATAGATACTGTACTGTTCCAGACCACCACAATAAACAAGTCACACACATATTTTTTGGTTTCCTAGTGCATATAAACGTGATGTTTATTGTATGTTCTCACTCATAAGTGGGAACTAAGCTATGTGGATGCAAAGGCATAAGAATGATACAATTGACTTTGAGGACTCAGGGGAAAGGGTGGGATGGGGGTGAGGGATAAAGGACTACAAATTGGGTTCAGTGTATACTGCTCGGGTGATGGGTGGACCAAAATCTCACAAATCAGCACTAGAGAACTTACTCGTATAACAAAATACCACCTGTTTCCCAAAAACCTATTGAAATAAAATATTTTAAAAATAATAAAATAAAATAAAAGTGATGTTTACACTACACTACAATCTGTTAACTGTGCAATAGTATTATGTCAAAAAAAGTACAATGTATCAAGCTTTTTGTGTATGTTTGCTACCTTAATTGGAAAATACTGTATTGCTAAAACATGCTAAAGATCACCTGAGCCTTCAGTGAGTTTTAACTTTTGGACTGGTAGGGGGTGTTGTCTGGATGTACATGGCTGCTGACTGACGAGGGTGTTGGTTTTTGAAAGTCGGGTGGCTGTGGCAATTTATTTTCTTTTTTATTTACTTTTTAACAAGCCAATACTACATGGAGGGCTATGGCAATTTCTTAAAATAAGACAACAATGAAATTTCCTCCACTGATGGACCCTTCCTTTCAAGAAAGATTTCTCCACAACAGGCAATGCTGCTTGATAGCATTTTACCTACAGTAGAACTCCTTTATAAATTACAGTCAGATCTCTCAAATCCTGCCATTACCTAATCAACTCATCCTTTGCTGTCATTTCCACAGTGTTCAAAGCATCTTCACCGTGAGTAGATTTCACCACAAGAAACTACTCTCTTCATTCATCCATAAGAAGCAACTCCTCCCAGGTTAAAGTTTTATCATGAGATGGCAGCAGTTGAGTCACCTCTTCATGCTCCACCCTTGTTCTCTTTCTGTTTCCACCATGTTGGCAGGTACTTCATCCACTGGAGCCGTGAACCCCTCACAACCATCCATGAGGGAATACACGCTCTGCTGTCGTTATGTGGGGTGTTCTCTACGTATCACTTAGATCCAATTAGGCCATGGTGCCATTCAGTTCATCTATATATGTTGCTGACTTTTTTCCATGGTTCTGTCTGATTTGATTATGTATTTTAAAGCTTACTAGTTGAGTTCTGTGCAAAAAAAAGAGGTAATATAGCAGGTCTGAAACTACTATCCTTAGAAAGGCCAGCTTGCAAGACTGGCCCTTGCCTGGCATCTGTGAACTTGATTTTGGGAGGTTTCCCACCATTCTCCATCTGATAAGAGTGGTTTACTCTTCCAAAACTGTTTGTTCAAGCAGTGTGTTTTATGCTGAACATCAGCCTCCCTTCTAGGAATCTGAAATGTTATTGCCTGCTAGGCAGAGAGTGCCTATGTGACCAGTCCCCAGTAAAAACCTGGGGCACTCAGTTTCTAATGAGCTTCCCTGTAAAATGTAGATAACATTTTACACATATTATCATGGTTCATTGCTGGAGAGACAAATTGTGTGACTCCATTGGGAAGGGACTCTTGGCAGCTTTTGCTGGTTCCCACCAGACTTTGCCCAGTGGTCTTTCCCCATTACTGATTTAGCTCAGTATTCTTTTGCTGTAATAAGTCTTAATCATGAGCACACCTATACATTGGGTCCTCATAGGCAATCACTGGAAGTGAGGGTGGTCTTGGGGATCCCTGACACACTGGCAGCAACAGTGTGATTCACCAGCAAGACCCTGACTCACTAAAATATGATGAAAGCCTTCTTTGAATAAAGAATGAAGAAGCAGACATGATGAAGCTGTGCTGGGAGACTGTGGATTTGCCCCTAATAGGAAGCAGCAGCCAAGCTATTGTCTGTTGTGAAAAATACATGTACTCACAGCATTTCACAGTAATCCCTCCAACGGCAAGAGAGTTGGCCCACTGGATCCCTGAGCCGCTGTTCTATGCTGAATAATGCGGTGGCGGGGGTTGGGGGGGGCAGCGGGGGGAAGGTGCAGCCAGGTGCTGCCTTTGGCTTTTGTTTTCTCCTTCAGGCAGGAGGAGAAAGTACTCAAATGTTGCCAAGCTGAGTTTTGAGTAGGCAAAAATCCTGAAAGTTTGATTATTCTTTCCTCCAAGTGGGAGAGAAAACATTGGTTTTCTGGGCTGGAGTAAAGACTTAGATAAAGGAAAAAAATGGAGGGGGCAAACAGGCCAGGTGCAGTGGCTCACACCTACAATCCCAGCAAATTGGGAGTCTGAGGCAGGACAATCACTTGAAGCCAGTAGTTTGATACCAGCCTGGACAACATAGTGAGACCTCACATCTGCAAAATTTTAAAAATTAGCTGAGCATGGTAGCACTCATATGTAGTCCCAGCTACTCAGGAGGCTGAGGTGGGAGGATCACTGAACTGCAGAAGGTTGAGGCTGCAGTGAGCTGTTATCATGCCACTACCCTCCAATCTGAGCGAGGCAGCAAAGCTCTGTCTCAAAAAAATAAATTCATTGGTGATGTAATAAAAGACCAATGATACTAATATTTTCTGAGCTAAATGATGAGAAGATGGTATCAATTTACTCAGATCCAGAGTCAGAGGAAATGGACAATGGGGAAATAGAGTGGAGTGTGGAGGGGAGGTGAAGGTGTGCAGGGCAGGGAGAGAGGTCTGGGGCAGACAGGGGCAAGGAATAATGGGGAAGAGCAGAGAGCAGAAGTTCAGAGATGTGAGAATAGAAGCTCACACTTCTGGATACTTACTCTAAGCCATATGTTTTAGTGTTTCTCTCTCTCTCCCCCCATTTATATATATATATAATATATATATTATATATATATATACACACACACACACACTCACACACTGTATTTTAAATTATATATATATGTGTGTATATATATATATCAGTCACTTAGTGCTCACAGCAACACTGTCAGATGTGTGTTACTAATGTTATCATCTCTTATTATAGAACAGGAAACTGAGACACATTAAGAGACTAGGGAACTTGCCCAAAGTCACCTTGCCAGCGAGGGCAGAGTCAGATTGGTACCCAGGCTGGTGAGGGGTATACAGACACATGCAATCCGACCCTGACACTCTAAAATGTGCCGCAGTGTGGAATGGTCCTCCAGATCACAAGACAGGTGAAAGTGTCCAGCAGTATTTATGAGATGACATTATCTGTGTGTGGATTGAACATGAGGTCTCTTGAGTGTATTCGATAATACAGGGTGATGAGTCAATACCAGGAAAGCACAAATGCAATCTCTGGTCCATATTAAGCTTTCTGTGTTTGCTACCATGGATTTTAGCAGCAACATCCCTGTCACTGTCATTATGGGAAATAGCTTTGGTATATTAAACAAAACAACAGATGCAGTTTATTATTATTGTTATATTTTAAGTTCTGGGATACATGTGCAGAATGTGCAGTTTTGTCACATACACGTGCCATGGTGGTTTGCTGCACCTATCAGCCTATCACCTACATTAGGTATTTCTCCTAATGCTATCCCTCCCCTAGCCCCCCACCCCCCGACAGGCCCCAGTGTCTGATGTTCCTCTTCCCGTGTCCAGGTGTTCTCTTTGTTCAACTCCCACATATGAATGAGAACATGCAGTGTTTTATTTTCTGTTCCTGAGTTAGTTTGCTGAGAATGATGGTCTCCAGCTTCATCCATGTCCCTGCAAAGGACATGAACTCATCTTTTTTTATGGATGCATAGTATTCCATAGTGTATATGTGCCCCCTTGTCTTTATCCAGTCTATCATTGATGGACATTTGGGTTGGTTCCAAGTCTTTGCTATTGTGAACAGTGCTGCAATAAACATACATGTGCATGTGTCTTTATAGTAGAATGATTTATAACCCTTTGAGTATATACCCAATAATGGGATTGCTGGCTTAAATGGCATTCCTGATTCTAGATCCTTGAGGAATCACCATACTGTCTTCCACAATGGTTGAAATAATTTACACTCCCTCAAACAGTGTAAAAGTGTTCCTGTTTCTCCACATC
This sequence comes from Macaca thibetana thibetana, assembly GCF_024542745.1. Lineage (NCBI taxonomy): Eukaryota > Metazoa > Chordata > Mammalia > Primates > Cercopithecidae > Macaca > Macaca thibetana. Next base: position 55,355,594 of record NC_065598.1, read on the forward strand.
CTCTCCAGAATCTGTTGTTTCCTGAGTTTTTAATGATCACCATTCTAACTGGCATGAGATGGTATCTCATTGTGGTTTTGATTTGCATTTCTCTAATGACCAATGATCATGAGCGTTTTTATGTATCTGTTGACTGCATAAATGTCTTCTTTTGAGAAGTGTCTGTTTATGTCTTTTGCCCACATTTTGATGGGGTTGTTTGTCTTTTTCTTATAAATTTGTTTAAGTTCTTTGTAGATTCTGGATGTTAGTCCTTTGTCAGATGGATGGATTACAAAAATCTTCTCCCATTCTCTAGATTGCCTGTTCACTCTGATGATGGTTTCTTTTGCTGTGCAGAAGCTCTTTAGTTTAATTAGATCCCATTTGTCAATTTTGGCTTTTGTTGCCATTGCTTTTGGTGTTTTATTCATGAAGTCTTTGCCCATACCTATGTCTGGAATGGTATTGCCTAGGTCTTAATCTAGGGTTTTTATGATTTTAGGTCTTATATTTAAGTCTTTAATCTATCCTGAATTAATTTTTGTGTAAGGTTCAAGGAAGGGATCCAGTTTCAGTTTTCTGCATATGGCTAGCCAGTTTTACCAACACCATTTGTTAAATAGGGAATCCTATCTGCACTGCTTGTTTTTGTCAGGTGTGTCAAAGATCAGATGGTTGTAGACGTGTGACGTTATTTCTGAGGCCTCTGTTCTGTTCCATTTGTCTATACAGCTCTTTTGGTACCAGTTCCATGCTATTTTGGTTACTGTATCCTTGTGGTATAGTTTGAAGTCAGATAGTGTGATGCCTCCAGCTTTGTTCTTTTTGCTTGGGATTGTCTTGGCTATACAGGCTCTTTTTTGGTCCCATATGAAATTTAAAGTAGTTTTTTCTAATTCTGTGAAGAAAGACAATGGTAACTTGATGGGGATAACATTGAATCTATACATTACTTTGGGCAGTATGGCCATTTTCACCATATTGATTCTTCCTATCCATGAGCATGGAATGTTTTTCCATTTGTTTGTATCCTCTCTTATTTCCTTGAGCAGCGGTTTGTAGTTCTCCTTGAAGAGGTCCTTCACATCCCATGTAAGTTGTATTCCTGGGTATTTTATTCTCTTTGTAGCCATGGGAATGGGAGTTCACTTATTATTTGGCTCTCTGTTTGCCTATTATTAGTGCATAGGAATGTTTGTGATTTTTGCACATTGATTTTGTATCCTGAGATTTTACCGAAGTTGCTTATCAGCTTAAGGAGATTTTGGGCTGAGACCATAGGGTATTCTAAATATATAATCATGTCATCTGCAAACAGAGAAAATTTGACTTCCTCTCTTTTTATTTGAATACCCTTTATTTCTTTCTATTGCCTGATTGCCCTGGCCAGAACTTCCAATATTATGTTGAATAGGAATGGTGAGAGAGAGCATTTTTGTCTTGTGCCAGAATAAAACCGATTTCTTTGAGAAATTGCCAAGCTGCTTTACACAATGGCTGAACTAATTTATATTCCCACTGGCAGTGTATAAGCAAGCATTCCCTTTTCTCTGCAACCTTGTCAGCATCTGTTATTTTTTGACTTTTATTATAGCCATTCTGACTGGTGTGAGATGGTATCTTAATGTGATTTTTCATTTGCACTTCTCTAAATGATTAGTGATGTGCATTTTTTCATGTTTGTTGGCTGTATGAATCTCTTCCTTTGAAAAGTGTCTATTCAGATCCTTTGCCCACTTTTAATGGGGTTGTTTGTTTTTCACTTGTAAATTTGTTTAAGTTCCTTATAGATTCTGGATAGTACACCTTTGTCACGTGCGTCGTTTGCAAATATTTTCTCCCATTCTTTAAGTTGTCTGCTTCTTGATTATTTCTTTTATTGTGCAGAAGCTCTTTAGTGCAATTAGGTTCCACTTGTCAACTTGTGTTTCTGTTGAAATTGCTTTTGGAATCTTCGTCATTCAATAAAGTTTCATGATACAAAATCAGTGTACAAAAATTAGTAGCATTTCTATACACCAATAACGTCCGAGCTGAAAGCCAAATCAAAATGCAATTCCATTCACAATAACCACAAAAAATCATAGGAATACAGCTAATCTGGGAGGTGAAATATCTCTAAAACAAAAATTACAAAACACAGCTGAAGGAAATCAGAAATGACATAAACAAATGGAAAAACATTCCGTGTTCACCGGTAGGAGTATTGGTATTGTTAAAATGGCCATAATACCCAAAGCAATTTACAGATTCAATGCAATCCTATCAAACTACCAATTACATGTTTTACAGAATTAGAACAAAGTATTCTAAAATTCATATGGAACCAAAACAGAGGTGGAATAGCCAAAGCAATTCTAAGCAAAAAGAACAAAGCTGGAGGTATCACACTATCTGAATTCAAACTATACTACAAGGATACAGTAACCAGAACAGCATGGTACTGGTACAAAAACAGACACATGGACCAATAAAACAAGTTATGGAGCCCAGAAATAAAGTCACACACCTACAACCATCTAATCTTCAACAAAGATGACAATGACAAGCAATGAGGAAAGGACTCCTTATTCAATAAATGATGTTGGGATAATGGGCTAGCCATATGCCAAAGATTGAAACTGGACCCCTTCTTGGCACCATATGCAAAAGTCAACACAAGGTGGACTAAGGACTTAAATATGAAACCTAAAACTATGAAAATCCTAGAAGAAAACCTAGGAAATGTCGTTCTTGATATAGGCCCTGGCAAAGATTTCATGACAAAGTTTGGATTTCTTTTTCAGACAGTTTGCTCTTTCATTGTAGACACAATACTAATTTTTGTACATTGATGTTGTATCTTGCAGCTTTTCTAAATACACTGATTAATTCTAATAGTTTTTTGGTGGAGTCTTTATGGTGTTCTATGTATATGATAGTATTATCTACAAACAGGAATTATTGGACTTTCTCCATTGTAATTTAAATGCCTTGTATTTCCTTTTCTTACCTAAATGCTCTGACTAGAACATACAGTACTATGTTGAATCAAGTGATGAAAATGGGTATCCTTGTCTTGTTCCATATCTCAGAGAAAAAGGTTTCAATTTTTTTCCCATTCAGTATGGTGTTATCTGTAAATTGGTCATTTATGGCCTTTATGGTATTGAGGTATGTTTCTACTGTACCTAGTTTTTTTAGGGTTTTTATTATAAAGATATGTTGAACTTTAATGCTTTTTCAGCATCTTGAAATGATGTCATCGTTTTTGTCCTTCTGTTAATGTGATATATCACATTTATTGATTTTCTTTTTTTAATATACTTTAAGTTCTGGGTTACATGTGCAGAACGTGCAGTTTTGTTGCAATGTTATACATGTGCCATGGTGGTCTGCTGCACCCATCATCCTGTCACCTACATTAGGTATATCTCCTAATGTCATCCCTCCCCTAGCCTCCCACCCCCCCCCATAGGCCCCAGTGTGTGATGTTCCCCTCCCTGTGTCCATGTGTTCTTACTGTTCAACTCCCACTTATGAGTGAGAACATGTGGTGTTTTGTTTTCTGATCTTGTGATAGCTTGCTGAGAATGATGGTTTACAGCTTCATCCATGTCCCTGCAAAGGACATGAACTCATCTTTTCTTATGGCTGCATAGTATTCCATGGTGTATATATGCCACAATTTCTTTATCCAGTCTATCATCAATGGGCATTTGGGTTGGTTCCAACTCTTTGCTATTGTAAATAGTGCCAAAATAAACTTACATGTACAAGTGTTTTTTATCATAGAATGATTTCTAATCCTTTGAGTATATGCCCAGTAATGGAATTGCTGGGTCAAATGGTATTTCTAGTTCTAGATCCCTGAGGAATCGCCACATGGTCTTCCACAATGGTTGAACTAATTTACACTCCCACCAACACTGTAAAAGCAATCCTATTTTTCCACAACTTCTCCAGCATCTGTTGTTTCCTGACTTTTTAATGATTGCCATTCTAACTGGTTTGAGATGGTATCTCATCATGGTTTTAGTTTGAATTTCTCTAATGACCAGTGATGATGAGCATTTTTTTATATGTCTGTTGCTTGAATAAATGTCTTCTTTTGAGAAGTGTCTGTTCATATTCTTTGCTCATTTTTGATGGGGTTGTTTGTTTATTTTCTTGTAAATTTGTTTAAGTTCCTTGTAGATTCTGGCTATTAGCCCTTTGTCAGAAGGATAGATTGCATTTAGCTTTTGTTGCCATTGCTTTTGGTGTTTTAGACATGAAGTCTTTGCCTATCCCAGTGTCAAGAATGATATTGCCCAGGTTTTCTTCTGGAATTTTTATGGTTGTAGTTCTTATGTATAAGTCTTTGAAACATCTTGAGTTGATTTTACTATAAGGTGTAAGGAAGAGGTCCAGTTTCAGCTTTCTGCATATGGCCAGCTGATTTTCACAACACCGTTTATTAAATAGGGAATCCCTTCCCCATTGCTTGTGTGTGTCAGGTTTGTCAAAGATCAGGTGGTGGTAGATGTGTGGTGTTATTTCTGAGGCCTCTGTTTTGTTCTATTGGTCTATATATCTGTTTTGGTACCAGTACCATGCTGTTTTGGTTACTGTAGCCTTGGAGTAAAGTTTGAAGTCAGGTAGCATGATGCCTCCAGCTTTGTTCTTCTTGCCCTGAATTGTCTTGGCTATGCGGGCTCCTTTTTGGTTCCATATGAACTTTAAAGTGGTTTTTTCCAGTTCTGTGAAGAAAGTCATTGGTAGCTTGATGCGGATGACATTGAATATATAAATTACTTTGGGCCAGAAGGCCATTTTCACGATATTGATTCTTCCTATCTATGAGCATGGAATCTTTTTCCATTTGTTTGTGTCCTCTCTTATCTCCTTAAGCAGTGGTTTGTAGTTCTTAAAGAGATCCTGCACATCCCTTGTAAGCTGGATTCCTGGGTATTTTATTCTCTTGATAGCAATTGTGAATGTGAGTTCACTCATGATTTGGCTCTCTGTTTGTCTGTTATTGGTGTATAGGAATGCCTGTGATTTTTGCACATTGATTTTGTATCCTGAGATTTTGCCAAAGTTGCTTATCAACTTAAGAAGGTTTTGGGCTAGGACAATGGGTTTTTCTAAATATACAATCATGTCATCTGCAAACAGGGACAATTTGACTTCCTCTCTTCCTATTTCAATATGCTTTATTGCTTTCTCTTGCCTGATTGCCCTGGCCAGAACTTCCAATACTATGTTGAATAGGAGTGGTGAGAGAGCGTATCCTTGTCTTGTGCTGGTTTTCAAAAGGAATGCTTCCAGTTTTTGCCCATTCATTATGATATTGGCTGTGGGTTTGTCATAAATAACTCTTATTATTTTGAGATGCATTCCATCGATACCTAGTTTATTGAGAGTTTTTGGCATGAAATGCTGAATTTTGTCAAAAGTCTTTACTGCATCTATTGAGATAATCATGCGGTTTTTGTCTTTGGTTATGTTTATGTGATGGATTACGTTTATTGATTTGCATATGTTGAACCAGCCTTGCAACCCAGGGATGAAGCTGACTTGATTGTGGTGGATAGGCTTTTTGATGTGCTGCTGGATTCGGTTTGCCAGTATTTTATTGGGGATTTTCTCATCAATGTTTATCACGGATATCGGACTAAAATTCTCCTCTTTCTTGTGCCTCTGCCGGGCTTTGGTATCAGGATGATGCTGGCCTCATAAAATGTGTTACACAGGATTCCTTCTTTTTATGTGCATTGGAACAGTTTAAGAAGGAATGGTACCAGCTCCTCTCTGTACCTCTGGTAGAATTTAGAGGTGATTCCGTCTGGTCCTGGACTTTTTTTGGTTGGCAGGCTATTAATTATTGCCTTAATTTTAGAACATATTATTAGTCTATTGAAACATTCAAATGCTTCCTGATTTTGACTTGTGAGGGTCTATGTGTCCAGGAATTTATACTTTTCTTCAAGATTTTCTAGCTTATTTGTGCAGAGGTGTTTATAGCATTCTCTAATGGTAGTTTGTATTTCTGTGGAACGGTGATGATATCCCCTTTATCATTTGTATTGCATCTGTTTGATTCTTCTCTCTTTTCTTCTTTATTAGTCTTGCTAGTGGTCTATTTTGTTTATCATTTCAAAAAATCAGCTCCTGGATTCATTGATTTTTGAAGGGTATTTTGTGTCTCTGTTGCCTTCAGTTCTGCTATGATCTTAGTTATATCTTGTCTTCTGCTCGCTTTTGAATTTGTTTGCACTTGTTTCTCTAGTTCTTTTAACTGTGATGTAAGGGTGTCCATTTTAGATATCTCCTGCTTTCTCTTGTGGGCATTTAGTGCTATAAATTTCCCTCTACACAATGATTTAAATGTGTCCCAGAGATTCTGCTTCATTGTGTCTTTCTTCTCATTGGTTGCAAAGAACATCTTTATTTCTGCCTTCATTTCATAATATACCCAGTTGTCATTCAAGAACAGGTTGTTCAATTTCCACGTAGTTGTGTGGTTTTGAGTGAGTTTCTTAATCCTGAGTTCTAACTTGATTGCACTGTAGTCTGACAGACAGTTTGTTGTGGTTTCTGTCAGTTTACATTTGCAGAGGAATGTATTTTTTTTTATACTTAAGTTCTAGGGTACATGTAAACAACGTGCAGGTTTGTTACATATGTATACATGTGCCATGTTGCTGTGCTACACCCATTAACTCGTCATTCACATTAGGTATACCTCCTAATGGTATCCCTCCCCCCACCCCCCTCACCACAAAAGGCCCCAGTGTGTGATGTTCCCCTTCCTGTGTCCAAGTGATCTCATTGTTCAATTCCCACCTATGAGTGAGAACATGCGGTATTTGGTTTTCTGTTCTTGTGATAGTTTGCTGAGAATGATGGTTTCCAGCTACATCCATGTCCCTACAAAGGACATGAACTCATCCTTTTTTATGGCTGCATAGTATTCCATGGTGAATATGTGCCACATTTTTTCAATCCAGTCTGTCACTGATGGACATTTGGGTTGATTCCAAGTCATTGCTATTGTGAATAGTGCTGCAATAAACATACGTGTGCATGTGTCTTTTTGCAGCATGATTTATAATCCTTTGGGTATATACCCAGTAATGAGATGGCTGGGTCAAATGGTATTTCTAGTTCTAGATCCTTGAGGAATCACCACACTGTTTTCCATAATGGTTGAACTAGTTTCCAATCCCACCAACAGTGTAAAAGTGTTCCTATTTCTCCACATCCTCTCCAGCACCTGTTGTTTCCTGATTTTTTAATGATTGTCATTCTAACTGGTGTGAGATGGTATCTCATTGTGGTTTTGATTTGCATTTCTCTGATGGCCAGGGATGATGAGCATTTTTTCATGTGTCTGTTGACTGTATGAATGTCTTCTTTTGAGAAGTGTCTGTTCATATCCTTTGCCCACTTTTTGATGGGGTTGTTTGTTTTTTTCTTGTAAATTTGATTGCGTTCTTTACAGGTTCTGGATATTAGCCCTTTGTCAGCTGAGTAGATTGCAAAATTTTTCTCCCATTCTGTAGGTTGCCTGTTCACTCTGATGGTAGTTTCTTCGCTGTGCAGGAGCTCTTTAGTTTAGTTAGATCTCATTTGTCAATTTTGGCTTCTGTTGTCATTGCTTTTGGTGTTTTAGACATGAAGTCCTTGCCCATGCCTATGTCCTGAATGGTATTACCTAGGTTTTCTTCTAGAGTTTTTATGGTTTTAGTTATAACATTTAAGTCTCCAATCCATCTTGAATTAATTTTCGTATAAGGAGTAAGGAAAGGATCCAGTTTCAGCTTTCTACTTATGGCTAGCCAATTTTCCCAGCACCATCTATTAAATAGGGAATCCTTTCCCCATTTCTTGTTTTTGTCAGGTTTGTCAAAAATCAGATGGCTGTAGATGTGTGGTATTATTTCTGAGGGCTCCGTTTTGTCCCATTGGTCTATATCTCTGTTTTGGTAGCAGTACCATGCTGTTTTGGTTACTGTAGCCTTGTAGTATAATTTGAAGTCAGGTAGCATGATGCCCCCAGCTTTGTTCTTTTGGCTTAAGATTGTCTTGGCAATGCAGGGTCTTTTTTGGTTCCATATGAACTTTAAAGCAGTTTTTTCTAATTCTGTGAAGAAACCCATTGGTAGCTTAATGGGTGTGGCATTGAATCTATAAATTACCTTGGGCAGTATGGCCATTTTCAATGTTAATTCTTCCTATCCATAAACATGGTATTTTCTTCCATTTGTTTGTGTCCTCTTTTATTTCACTGAGCAGTGGTTTGTAGTTCTGCTTGAAGAGGTCCTTTACATCCCTTGTAAGATGGATTCCTAGTTATTTTATTCTCTTTGAAGCTATTGTGAATGGGAGTTCATTCATGATTTGGCTCTATGTTTGTCTGTTACTGGTATATAAGAAAGCTTGTGATTTTTGCACATCGATTTTGTATCCTGAGACATTGTTGAAGTTGCTTATCAGCTTAAGGAGATTTTGGGCTGAGACAATGGGTTTTCTAAATATACAATCACGTCATCTGCAAACAGGGACAATTTGACTTCCTCTCTTCCTATTTCAATATGCTTTATTGCTTTCTCTTACCTGATTGCCCTGGCCAGAGCTTCCAGTACTATGTTGAATAGGAGTGGTGAGAGAGCGTATCTTTGTCTTGTGCTGGTTTTCAAAAGGAATGCCTCCAGTTTTTGCCCATTCAGTATGAATTTGGCTGTGGGTTTGACATAAATAATTCTTTTTATTTAGAGATGCATTCCATCAATACCTAGTTTATTGAGAGATATGGCATGAAAGGCTGTTAAATTTTGTCAAAGGCCTTTTCTGCATCTATTGAGAAAATCATGTGGTTCTTGTCTTTGGTTCTGTTTATATGCTGTTAAATTTTGTCAAAGGCTTTTCTGCATCTATTGAGATAATCATGTGGTTCTTGTCTTTGGTTCTGTTTATATGCTGGATTACGTTTTTTGGTTTGCGTATGTTGATCCAGCCTTGCATCCCAGGGATGAAGCCGACTTGATTGTGGTGGATAAGCTTTTTGATGTGCTACTGGATTCGGTTTGCCAGTACTTTATTGAGGATTTTTGCATCGATGTTCATCAAGGATATTGGTCTAAAATTCTCTTTTTTTGTTGTGTCTCTGCCAGGCTTTGGTATCAGGATGATGTTGGCCTCATAAAATGAGTTAGGGAAGATTCCCTCTTTATCTATTGATTGGAATAGTTTCAGAGGGAAAGGTACCACCTCCTCCTTGTACCTCTGGTAGAATTCAGCTGTGAATCCATCTGGTCCTGGACTTTTTTTGGTTGGTAGGTTATTAATTATTGCCTCAATTTCAGAGCCTGCTATTGGCCTATTCAGGGATACAATTTCTTCCTGGTTTAGTCTTGGAAGAGTGTAAGTATCAAGGAAATTATCCATTACTTCTGGTATTCCAGTTTATTTGCATAGTGGTGTTTATAGAATTCTCTGATGGTAGTTTGTATATTTGTGGGATCGGTGGTGATATCCCCTTTATCATATTTTTATTGCATCTATTTGATTCTTCTCTCTTTTCTTCTTTGTTAGTCTTGCTAGTGGTCTATCCATTTTGTTGATCTTTTCAAAAACCCACCTCCTGGATGCATTGATTTTTTGGAGGGTTTTTTGTGTCTCTATCTCCTTCAGTTCTGCTCTGATCTTGGTTATTTCTTGCCTTCTGCCAGGTTTTGAATGTGTTTGCTCTTGCTTCTCTAGTTCTTTTAGTTGTGAAGTTAGGGTGTCAATTTTAGATCTTTCCTGCTTTCTCTTGTGGGCATTTAGTGCTCTAAATTTCCCACTACACACTGTTTTAAATGTGTCCCAGAGATTCTGCTTTGCTGTATATTTGTTCTCATTGGTTTCAAAGAACATCTTTATTTCTGCCTTTGTTTCATTATGTACCCAGTAGTCATTCAGGAGCAGGATTGTTCAGTTTCCGTGTAGTTGAGCAGTTTTGATTGAGTTTCTTAGTCCTGAGTTCTAGTTTGATTGCACTGTGGTCTGAGAGACAGTTTGTTATAATTTCTGTTCTTGTACATTTGCTGAGGAGTGCTTTACTTCCAATTATGTGGTCAATTTTGGAATAAGTGTGATGTGGTGCTATGAAGAATGCATATTCTGTTGATTTGGGGTGGAGAGTTCTATAGATGTCTATTAGGTCATCTTGGTGCAGAGTTGAGTTCAATTCCAGGATATCCTTGTTAACTTTCTGTGTCGTTGATCTGTCTAATGTTGACAGTGGGGTGTTAAAGTCTCCCATTATTATTGTATGGAGTCTACATCTCTTTTTAAGTCTCTAATGACTTGCTTTATGTATCTGGGTGCTCCTCTATTGGGTGCACATATATTTAGGATAGTTAGCTCTTCCTGATGAATCGATCCCCTTACCATTATGTAATGGCCTTCTTTGTCTCTTTTGATCTTTGATGGTTTAAAGTCTGTTTTATCAGAGAATAGGATTGCAACCCCTGCTTTTTTTTTGTTCTCCATTTGCTTGGTAGATCTTCCTCCATCCCTTTATTTTGAGCCTATGTGTTTCTCTGCCTGTGAGATGGGTCTCCTGAATACAGCAAACTGATGGTCTTGACCCTTTATCCAATTTGCCAGTCTGTGTCTTTTAATTGGACCATTTAGTCCATTTACATTTAAGGTTCATATTGTTATGTGTGAACTTGATCCTGTCATTATGATATTAACTGGTTATTTTGCTCATCAGTTGATGCAGTTTATTCCTAGCATCGATGGACTTTACATTTTGGCCTGTTTTCGCAATGGCTGGTACCGGTTGTTCCTTTCCATGTTTAGTGCTTCCTTCAGGATCTCTTGTAAGGCAGGCCTGGTGGTGACAAAATCTCTAAGCATTTGCTTATCTGTAAAGGATTTTATTTCTCCTTCACTTATGTAGCATAGTTTGGCTGGATATGAAATTCTGGGTTGAAAATTCTTTTCTTCCAACAGTGTAAAAGTGTTCCTATTTCTCCACATCCTCTCCAGCACCTGTTGTTTCCTGACTTTTGAATGATCGCCATTCTAACTGGTGTGAGATGGTATCTCATTGTAGTTTTGATTTGCATTTCTCTGATGGCCAGTGATGATGAGCATTTTTTCATGTGTCTGTTGGCTGTATGAATGTCTTCTTTTGAGAAATGTCTGTTCATATCCTTTGCCCACTTTTTCATGGGGTTGTTTGTTTGTTTCTTGTAAATTTGTTTGAGTTCTTTGTAGGTTCTGGATATTAGCCCTTTGTCAGATGAGTAGATTGCAAAAATTTTCTCCCATTCTGTAGGTTGCCTGTTCACTCTGATGGTAGTTTCTTTTGCTGTGCAGAAGCTCTTTAGTTTAATTAGATCCCGTTTGTCAATTTTGGCTTTTGCTGCCATTGCTTTTGGTGTTTTAGACATGAAGTCTTTGCCCATGCCTATGTCCTGAATGGTACTACCTAGGTTTTCCTCTAGGATTTTTATGGTATTAGGTCTAACATTTAAGTCTCTAATCCATCTTTATTAATTTTCGTATAAGGAGTAAGGAAAGGATCCAGTATCAGCTTTCTACTTACGGCTAGCCAATTTTCCCAGCACCATTTGTTAAATAGGGAATCCTTTCCCCATTTCTTGTTTCTCTCAGGTTTGGTGGGATTGTAAACTAGTTCAACCATTATGGAAAACAGTATGGCGATTCCTCAAGGATCTAGAACTAGATGTACCATATGACCCAGCCATCCCATTACTGGGTATATACCCAAAGGATTATAAATTATGCTGCTATAAAGACACATGCACACGTATGTTTATTGCGGCACTATTCACAATAGCAAAGACTTGGAATCAACCCAAATGTCCATCAGTGACAGATTGGATTAAGAAAATGTGGCACATATACACCATGGAATACTATGCAGCCATCAAAAAGGATGAGTTTGTGTCCTTTGTAGGGACATGGATGCAGCTGGAAACCATCATTCTTAGCAAACTATCACAAGAACAGAAAACCAAACACCGCATGTTCTCACTCATAGGTGGGAACTGAACAATGAGATCACTCGGACTCAGGAAGGGGAACATCACACACCGGGGCTTATCATGGGGAGGGGGGATGGGGGAGGGAGAAGGGATTGCATTGGGAGTTATACCTGATGTAAATGACGAGTTGATGGGTGCAGCACACCAACAAGGCACAAGTATACATATGTAACAAACCTGCACGTTATGCACATGTACCCTACAACTTAAAGTATAATAATAATAAATTAATAAAAAAAAAAAAGAAAAAAAAAAAAAGAAAATTCTTTTCTTTAAGAATGTTGAATATTGGCCCCCACTCTCTTCTGGCTTGGAGAGTTTCTGCCGAGAGATCTCCTGTTAGTCTGATGGGCTTCCCTTTGTGGGTAACTCGACCTTTCTCTCTGGCTGCCCTTAACAGTTTTTCCTTCATTTCAGCTTTGGTGAATCTGACAATTATGTGTCTTGGAGTTGCTCTTCTCAAGGAGTATCTTTGTGGCATTCTCTGTGTTTCCTGAATTTGACTGTTGATCTGCCTAACAAGGTGGGGAAATTCTCCTGGATGATATCCTGAAGAGTGTTTTCCAACTTGGTTCCATTTTCCCCGTCACGTTCCAGCACACCAATCAGACATAGATTTCGTCTTTTCACGTAATCCCATATTTCTTGGAGGCTTTGTTCATTTCTTTTTACTCTTTTTTCTCTACACTTCTCTTCTCACTTCATTTCATTTATTTTATCTTCAATCGCTGATACTCTTTCTTCCAGTTCATCCACTCAGTTACTGAAGGTTGTGCATTTGTCACATAGTTCTCGTGTCATGGTTTTCATCTCTATCAGTTCTTTTAAGGTCTTCTCTGCATTGATTATTCTAGTTATCCATTCATCCATTCTTTTTTCAGGGCTTTTAGTTTCTTTGCACTGGTTACGTAGTTCCTCCTTTATCCCTGAGAAGTTTGATTGACTGAAGCCTTCTTCTCTCAACTCGTCAAAGTCATTCTTCATCCAGCTTTGTTCCATTGCTGGCAATGACCTGCGTTCCTTTGGAGGGGGAGATGCACACGATTTTTTGAATTTCCAGTTTTTCTGAACTGCTTTTACTCCATCTTTGTGGTTTTGTCTGCCTTTGGTCTTTGATGATGGTGACATACTGATGGGGTTTTGGTTTGGGTGCCCTTTCTGTTTGTTAGTTTTCCTTCTACCAGTCAGGACCCTCACCTGTAGGTCTGTTGGAATTTGCTTGAGGTCCACTCCAGACCCTGTTTGCCTGGGTATCAGCAGCAGAGGCTGCAGAAGATAGAATATTGCTGAACATCGAGAGTTGCTGTCTGATTCTTGCTCTGGAAGCTTCGTCTCAAGGGTGTACCCAGCCCTGTGAGGTGTGAGGTGTCAGTTGATCTGCACCTAGTCGGGGATGTCTCCCAGTTAGGCTACTCAGGGGTCAGGGACCCACTTGAGCAGGCAGTCTGTCCATTCTCAGATCTCAACCTCCATGCTGGGAGAACCACTGCTCTCTTCAAAGCTGTCAGACAGGGACTTTTACATCTGCAGAGGTTTCAGCTGCTTTTTGTTTAGCTATACCCTGTCCCCAGAGGTGGAGCCTACAAAGGCAGGCAGAGCTTCTTGAGATGCGGTGGGCTCCACCCAATTCGAGCCTCCCTGTGGCTTTGTTTACATACTTAAGCCTCAGCAATGGTGGGCGCCCCTCCCCCAGCCTCACTGCCACCTTGCAGTTAGATCTCAGACTGCTGTGCTAGCAAGGAGGGAGGCTCCATGGGCGTGGGACCCTCAGGGCCAGGTGTGGGATATAATCTCCTGGTGTGCCATTTTCTAAGACCCTCGGTAAAGTGCAGTATTAGAGTGGGAGTTACCCGATTTTCTGGGTGCTTGTGCCTCAATTTCCCTTGGCTAGGAAAAGGAATTCCCTTCTCCCTTGCACTTCCCAGGTGAGGTGATGCCTCACCCTGCTTCAGCTCTCATTGGTCGGGCTGCACCCATGGACCAGCATTGACTGTCCAACACGCCCCAGTGAGATGAACCCAGTACCTCAGTTGAAAATGCAGAAATCACCTGTCTTCTTTGTGGCTTATGCTGGGAGCTGGAGGCTGAAGCTGTTCCTATTCGGCCATCTTGGGCACCCCCCACTGAGGAATGTTTTACTTCCAATTATGAGGTCAATTTTAGAATAAGTGTGACTTGGTTCTGAAAAAAATGTATATGCTTTTGATTTGGGGTGGAGAATTCTGCAGATGTCTATTAGGTTGCCTTGGTGGAGAGCTGAGTTCATGTCCTGGATATCCTTGTTAACTTCCTGTCTGGTTGATCTGTCTAATATTGACAGTGGGGAATTAATGTTTCCCATTATTATTGTGTAGGAGTCTAAATGTCTTTGTAGGTCTCTAAGAACTTGCTTTAATTATCACGGTGCTCCTGTATTGGGTGCATATATGTTTAGGATAGTTAGCTCTTCTTGGTGAATTGATCCCTTTACCATTATGTAATGGCCTTTGTCTCTTTTGATGTTTGTTGGTTTAAAATCTGTTTTATCAGAGACCAGTATTGCAAATCCTGTTATTATTATTATTATTATTTTGCTTTCCATTGCTTGGTAGATCTTCCTCCATCCCCATATTTTGAGCCTATGTGTGTGTTTCCACGTGAGATGGGTCTCCTGCATACAGCACACTGATTGGTCTTGACTCTTTATCCAATTTGAGAGTCTGTGTCTTTTAATTGGGGCATTTAGCCCATTTATATTTATAGTTAATATTGTTAGGTGTGAATTTGATCCTGTCATTATGATGTTAGCTGGTTATTTTGCCCGTTATTGATGCAACTTCTTCATAGCATCGATGGTCTTTACAATTTGGCATGTTTTTGCAGTGGCTCCTGCAATGAGATGGTATCTCATTGTGGTTTTGATTTGCATTTCTCTGATGGCCAGTGATGATGAGCATTTTTTCATGTGTCTGTTGGCTGTACGAATGTCCTCTTTTGAGAAATGTCTGTTCATATACTTTGCCCACTTTTTGATGGGGTTGTTTGTTTTTTTCTTATAAATTTGTTTGGGTTCTTTGTAGGTTCTGGATATTAGCCCTTTGTCAGATGAGTAGATTGCAAAAATTTTCTCCCATTCTGTAGGTTGCCTGTTCACTCTGATGGTAGTTTCTTTTGCTGTGCAGAAGCTCTTTAGTTTAATTAGATCCCATTTGTCAATTTTGGTTTTTGTTGCCATTGCTTTTGGTGTTTTAGACATGAAGTCCTTGCCCATGCCTATGACCTGAATGGTATTACCTAGGTTTTCTTCTAAGGTTTTTATGGTATTAGGTCTAACATTTGAGTCTCTAATCCATCTTGAATTAATTTTCATATAAGGAGTAAGGAAAGAATCCAATTTCAGCTTTCTACTTATGGCTAGCCAATTTTCCCAGCCCCATCTATTAAATAGGGAATCCTTTCCCCATTTCTTGTTTTTCTCAGGTTTATCGAAGATCAGATGGCTGTAGATGTGTGGTGTTACTTCTGAGGACTCTTTCTGTTCCATTGGTCTATATCTCTGTTTTGGTACCAGTACCATGCTGTTTTGGTTACTGTAGCCTTGTAGTATAGTTTGAAGTCAGGTAGCATGATGCCTCCAGCTTTGTTCTTTTGACTTAGGATTGTCTTGGCAAGAGAAAGATATAAAGGGTATTCAGTTAGGAAAAGAAGAAGTCATATTGTCCCTGTTTGCAGATGACATGATTGTATATTTAGAAAACCCCATTGTCTCAGCCCAAAATCTCCTTAAGCTGATAAGAAACTTCAGCAAAGTCTCAGGATACAAAATTAATGTGCAAAAATCACAAGCATTCTTATACACCAGTAACAGACAAACAGAGAGCCAAATCATGAATGAACTTCCATTCACAATTGCTTCAAAGAGAATAAAATACCAGGGTTCCAACTTACAAGGGATGTAAAGGACCTCTTCAAGGAGAACTACAAACCACTGCTCAGTGAAATAAAAGAGGACATAAACAAATGGAAGAACATACCATGTTCATGGATAGGAAGAATCAGTATCGTGAAAATGGCCATAATGCCCAAGGTAATTTATAGATTCAATGCCATCCCCATCAAGCTACCAATGAGTTTCTTCACAGAATTGGAAAAAACTGCTTTAAAGTTCATATGGAACCAGAAAACAGCCCGCATCTCCAAGAAGTTCTTGTATTGTGGTTTTCAGCTCCATGAGGTCATCTAAGGTCTTCTCTACACTGTTTATTCTAGTTAGCCATCCGTTTAACCTTTTTTCAAGGTTTTTAGCTTCCTTGCATTGGGTTAGAACGTGCTCCTTTAGCTCAGAGAAGTTTTTTATTACCGACCTTCTGAAACATACTTCTGTCAACTCGTCAACCTCATTCTCCATCCAGTTTTGTTCCCTTGCTGGTGAGGAGTTGTGTTCCTTTGGAGGAGGATGCATTCTGGTATTTGGAATTTTCAGCCTTTCTGCTCTCATTTCTCCCCTTCTTTGTGGTTTTATCTACCTTTGGTCTTGGATGATGGTGACCTACTGATGGGGTTTTGGTGTAGACGTCCTTTTTGTTGACGTCGATGTAGATGCTATTGCTTTCTGTTTCTTACTTTTCCTTCTAACAGGTCCCTCAGCTGCAGGTCTGTTGCAGTTTGCTGGAGGTACACTCCAGACCCTGTTTGCTGGGTATCATCAGCAGAGGCTTCAGTACAGCAAATATTGCAGAACAGCAAATATTGCTTCCTGATCCTTCCTCTGGAAGCTTCATCCCAAAGGGGCACCCACCTGTATGAGGTTCTGTTGGTCCCTACTGGGAGTTGTCTCCCAGTGAGGCTACAGGGGGATCAGGGACTCACTTGAGGAAGCAGTCTGTCTCTTATCAGAGCTGAAACACCATGCTGGGAGAACCACTGCTTTCTTCAGAGCTGTCAGGCAGGGAGGTTTAAGTCTGGAGAAGCTGTCTGCTGCGTTTTTTTCAGATATGCCCTGAGCCCAGAGGTGGATTCTAGAGAGGCACTAGGCCTTGCTGAGCTGCAGTGGGCTTTACCCCATTCGAGTTTCCCTGCCACTTTGTTTACACTGTGAGCATAGAACCGCCTACTCAAGCCTCAGCAATGGTGGGCACGTCTCCCCCCGCCAAGCTCCCGCATCGCAGGTAGATCTCAGATTATGGTGCTAGCAGTGAGCAAGGCTCCGTGGACATGGGACCTGCCAAGCCAGGCATGGCAGGGGATCTCTTGGTCTGCTGGTTGTGAAGACCATGGGATAAGCACAGTATTTGGGCAGGAGTGTACTTTTCCTCCAGGTACTGTCACTTACAGCTTCTTTGGGCTAGGAAAGGGAAATCCCTTGATCCCTTGTGCTTCCTGGATGAAGCAATGCCACTCCCTGCTTCAGCTCACCGTCCGTTGGCTGCACCCACTGTCCAATGAGTCCCAGTGAGATGAACCAGGCACTGCAGTTGGAAATGCAGAAATCACCCATCTTCTGCATCGATCTAGTGGGGAGTTGTAGACCACAGCTGTTCCTGTTTGGCCATCTTGAAAGCCACTGGATGTAAGTCATTTTTAAGTCAGGTAGGATGATATCTCATTGTAGTTTTGATTTGCATTTCTCTAATCAATGATGTTGAGTACATTTTAATATGTCTTTTTGCCATTTGCATGTTATTTTTGAGAAATGTCTATTCAAATCTTTTGCCCACTTTTTAATTGGCTTGCTAGATTTTTTCTTGTACAGTTCTTTGAGCTTTTCCTATATTCTCATTATTAATCCCTTGTCAGATAGGTAGTTAGCAAATATTTTCTCCAAATCTGTGGGGTATCTCTTCATTTTGTTGATAATTTCCTTTCTTGTTCAGAAGCTTTTTAACTTGATGTTATCCCACTTGTCCATTTTTGCTTCAGTTGCATGTATTTGTGAGGTATTACTCAAGAAATTTTTGCCATGACCAATATCCTATAAAGTTTTCCTGAAGTTTCCTTGTAGTAATTTTATAGTTTGAGGTTGTAGATTAAAGTCTTTAATTGATTTTGATTTGGTTTTTGTATATGATGAGAAATAGGGGCGTTGTTTCATTCTTCTGCATATGCATATTTAGTTTTCATAGCATAATTTATTGAAGAAATTGTCTTTTTCCCCAGTGTATATTATTTGATCCTTTGTCAAAAATGAGTTCAGTGTAAATGTGAGGATTTTTTTCCGGGTCCTCTATTCTGTTCCATTAGTCTGTGTAACTACAAGTCTGCAGTGAAATTTAAAGACAGGCAATATGATTTCTCCAGTTTTGTTCTTTTTACTTAGGATGGCTTTGGCTACTCTGGGTCTTTTTAGGTTATATGTACATTTTAGAATTGTTTTTTCTATTTCAATGGAGACTGTCGTTGGTAATTTGATAGAGATTGCATTGAATCTGTAGAATGTTTTGGATATCATGGACATTTTAACAATATTGGTTCTTCCAATCTATAAATATGAAACATATTTCCTTTTTTTGGTGCCCTCTTCAATTTCTTTCATCAGTGTTTTATACTTTTTTGTTTGTTTGTTTTTTCAGACAGAGTCTCACTCTGTAGCCCAGGTTGGGGTGCAGTGGCATGATCTCAGCTCACTGCAACCTCCAGGTCCCAGTTCAAGCAATTATCCTGCCTTAGCCTTCCAAGTAGCTGGAATTACAAGCGTGTGCCACCATGCCCAGCTAATCTTTGTATTTTTAGTAGAGACGAGGTTTCATTATGTTGGCCATGCTGGTCTTGAACTCCTGACCTCAGATCCACCTGCCTCAGCCTCCCAAAGTGCTGGGATTACAGGCATGAGCCACTGTGCCCCAGCCTGTTTTATAGTTTTTATTTTAGAGATCTTTCACATCTTGTTAATTCCTGGTGTTTAATTTTATGTGGCTATTGTAAATGGGACTAATTTATAAATTTCTTTTTCAGATTGTTTATTGTTTTCATACAGAAATGCTACCAATTTTTGTATGTTGATTTTGTATCCTGCAACTTTACAGAATTTGTTTATCAGTTCTAATAATATTTTTTATGGTGTCTTCAGGTTTTACCAAACACAAGATTATATTATCTACAAACCAGTATAATTTGACTTCTTCCTTTCTAATTTGGATGTCATTTATAATTCTCTTGTCTGACTGCTCTAGCTAGGACTTCCAGTACCATGTTGAATAACAGGGCTGAGAGTGGGCATCGTTGTCTTGTTCCAGATCTTGGAGGAAAGGCTTTCAGCTTTTTTCCATTCGACATGATACTAGCTGTGTGTCCATCATACATTGCTTTTATTATGTTGAGGTATGTTTCTTCTATACACAGTTTTTTGAAAATTTTTATTATGAAGGGATGTTAAATTTTATCAAAAGATTTTTTTACCTCAGTTGAAACTATCATGTGCTTTTTATCCTTTATTCTGCTGATATGATGTATCACGTTGATTGATTTGCATGTGTTGAATCATTCTTGCATCCCAAGGAGAAATCCCACTTGGTCACAATGAATAATCTTTTTAATGTATTGTTGAATTCCATTCATTAACATTTTGTTGAGAATTTTTGCGTCAATATTCATCAGACATATTGGCCTACAGTTTTCTTTTTTTGATGTATCTTTACCTGGTTTGGGTATCAAGCTAATACTGACCTAACAGAAGTTTGAAAGTATTCCTTTCTTTTTTATTTTTTGGAATAAATTCGAATTGATTGCTCTTAGTTTTTATTTAAATGTTTGGTAGAACTCTGCGGTGAAACCATCATGTCTCAAGCTTTTCTTTACTAGGAGACTTTATATTATGGCTTAGATTTTGTACTTGCTATTGGTAGAATTCAGCTGTAAATTTCTTCTGGTCCTGGGCTTTGTTTAGTTGGTAGGCTAATAATTACGGTTTCAATTTCGGAACTTTTTCGTTATTATTATACTTTAAGTTATAGGGTACATGAGCACAGCATGCAGGTTTGTTACATAGGTATACATGTGCCATGTTGGTTTGCTGCACCCATTAACTCATCATTTACATTGGGTATTTCTCCTAATGCTATCCCTCCCCTAGTCCCCCACCCCATGACAGGCCCCATTGTGTGATGTTCCCCTCCCTGTGCCCAACTGTTCTCTTTCTTCAATTCCCACCTATGAGTGAGAACATACAGTGTTTGGTTTTCTGTCCTTGTGATAGTTTGCTCAGAATGATGGTTTCCAGTTGCATCCATGCCCCTGCAAAGGACATGAATTCATCTTTTTCTGGCTGCATAATGTTCCATGGTGTATATGTGCCACATTTTCTTAATCCAGTCTATCATTGATGGACATTTGGGTTGGTTCCAAATGTTTGCTATTGTGAATAGTGCTGCAATAAACATACGTGTGCATGTGTCTTTATAGTAGCCTGATTTATAATCCTTTGGGTATATACACAGTAATAGGATCACTGGGTCAAATGGTATTTCTATTTCTATCTTTGAGGAATTGTCACACTGTCTTCCATAATGGTTGAACTAATTTACACTTCCACCAACAGTGTAAAAGCATTCCTATTTCTCCACATCTTTCCCAGCATCTGTTGTTTCCTAACATTTTAATAATCACCATTCTAATTGGTGTGAGATGGTATCTCATTGTGGTTTTGATTTGCATTCCTTTGATGACCGGTGATGATGAGCATTTTTTGATGTGTCTGTTGGCTGCATAAATGTTGTCTCTTAAGAAGTGTCTGTTCATATCCCTTGCCCATTTTCAATGGGGTTGTTTGTTTTTTTCTTGTAAAATTGATTGAGTTCTTTGTAGGTTCTGGATATCAGCCCTTTGTCAGATGGGTAGATGGCAAACATTTTCTCCCATTCTGTAGCTTGCCTGTTTTCTCTGATGGTAACTTCTTTTGCTGTACAGAAGCTCTTTAGTTTCATTAGATGCCATTTGTCTATTTTGGTTTTTGTTGCCATTGTTTTTGGTGTTTTAGTCATGAAATCCATGCCCATGTCTATGTCCTGAATGGTATTGCCTAGGTTTTATTCTAGGGTTTGAATGGTTTCAGGGCTACATTTAAGTCTTTAATCCATCTTGAATTAATTTTTGTATAAGGTGTAAGGAAGGGATCCAGTTTCAGCTTTCTACATATGGCTAGACAGTTTTCCCAGCACCATTTATTAAATAGGGAATCCTTTCCCCATTTCTTGTTTTTGTCAGGATTGTCGAAGATCAGATGGTTTTAGATGTGTGGTGTTATTTCTGAGGCCTCTGTTCTGTTCCATTGGTCTATATCTGTTTTGGTACCAGTACCATGTTGTTTTGGTTACTGTAGCCTTGTAGTATAGTTTGAAGTCAGGTAGCGTGGTGCCTCCAGCTTTGTTCTTTTTGTTTAGGATTGTCTTGGCTATGTGGACTCTTTTTTGGTTCCATATGAACTTTAAAGTAATTTTTTCCAGTTCTGTGAAGAAAGTCATTGGTAGTTTGATGGGGATGGCATTGAATCTATAAATTACCTTGGGAAGTATGGCCATTTTTATGATATTGATTTTTCCTATCTATGAGCATGGAATGTTCTTCCATTTGTTTGTGTCCTCTTTTATTTCATTGAGCAGTGGTTTAGTAGCTCTCCTTGAAGAGGTCCTTCACATCCCTTGTAAGTTGAATTCCTAGGTATTTTATTCTCTTTGTAACAATTGTGAATGAGAGTTCACTCATGATTTGGCTCTCTGTCTGTTATTGGTGTATAGGAAGGCTTGTGATTTTTGCCCATTGATTTTGTATCCTGAGACATTGCTGAAGTTGCTTATCAGCTTAAAGAGATTTGGGGCTGAGACAATAGGGTTTTCTAAATATACAATCATGTCATCTGCAACCAGGGACAATTTGACTTCCTCTTTTCCTAATTGCATACACTTTATTTCTATTGCTTGCCTGATTGCCCTGGCCAGAACTTCCAACACTATGTTGAATAGGAGTGGTGAGAGAGAGCATCCCTGTCTTGTGTCAGTTTTAAAGAGAAAGCTTCCAGTTTTTGCCCATTCAGCATGATATTGGTTGTGTGTTTGTCATAAATAGTTCTTTGTATTTTGAGATACGTTCCATCAATTCCTAGTTTATTGAGAGTTTTTAGCATGAAGGACTGTTGAATTTCGTCTAAGGCCTTTTCTTCACCTATTGAGATAATCATGTGGTTTTTGTTATCGGTTCTGTTTGTGTGATGGATTACATTTATTGATTTTCTTATGTTGAACCAGTCTTGTATCCCAGGGATGAAGCCGACTTGATTGTGGTGGAAAACTCTTTGATGTGCTGTTCGATTTGTTTTGCCAGTATTTCATTGAAGATTTTCGCATCAATGTTCATCAGGGATATTGGTCTAAAATTCTCTTTTTTTGTTGTGTCTCTGCCTGGCTTTAGTATCCGGATGATGCTGACCTAATAAAAAGAGTTAGGGATGATTCCCTCTTTTTCTATTGATTGGAACATTTTCAGAAATGGTATCAGCTCCTCTTTGTACCTCTGTTAGAATTCGGCTGTGAATCCATCTCGTCCTGGACTCTTTTTGGCTGGTAGGCTATTAATTATTGCCTCAATTTCAGAGCCTGTTTTTGGTCTATGCAGAGATTCGACTTCTTTCTGGTTTAGTTTTTGGAGGTAGGCTGTGTCCAGGAATTCATCCATTTCTTCTAGATTTTCTAGTTTATTTGTGTAGAGGTGTTTATAGTATTCTCTGATGGTAGTTTATATTTCTGTGGGATCAGTGATGATATCCCCTTTATCATTTTTTATTGCATCTATTTGATTCTTCTCTCTTTTTTTCTTTATTAGTCTTGCTAGTGGTATATCTATTTTGTTGATCTTTTCAAAAAACCATCTCCTGGTTTCATTGATTTTTTTTGAAGGGGTTTTTGTGTCTCTATCTCCTTCAGTTCTGCTCTGATCTTAGTTATTTCTTGCCTTCTGCTAGCTTTTGAATGTGCTTGCTCTTGCTTCTCTAGTTCTTTTAATTGTGATATTAGGGTGTCAATTTTAGATCTTTCCTGCTTTTTCCTGTGGACATTTAGTGCTATAAATTTCCCCCTACACACTGCTTTAAATGTGTCCCCGAGATTCTGGTACATTATGTCTTTGTTCTCATTGGTTGCAAAGAACATCTTTATTCGGCCTTCATTTCGTGATTTACCCAGTAGTCATTCAGGAGCAGGTTGTTCAGTTTCCATGTAGTTCTGTGGTTTTGAGTGAGTTTCTTAATCCCGAGTTCTAATTTGGTTGTACTGTGGTCTGAGAGATAGTTTGTTGTGATTTCTGTTCTTTTACATCTGCTGAGGAATGCTTTCTTTCCAACTATGTGGTCAGTTTTGGAATAAGTGCAATGTGGTGCTGAGAAGAACGTATATATTCTGTTGATTTGGGGTGGAAAGTTCGGTAAATGTCTATTAGGTCCGCTTAGTGCAGAGCTGAGTTCAATCCTGGATATCCTTGTTAACCTTCTGTCTTTTTGATCTGTCTGATATTGACAGTGGGGTGTTAAAGTCTCTCATTATTATTGTGTGGGAGCCTAAGCCTCTTTGTAGGTCTCTGAAGACTTGCTTTTTGAGTCTGGGTGCTCCTGTATTGGGTGCATATGTATTTGATAGTTAGCTGTTCTTGTTGAATTGTTCCCTTTACCACTATTTAATGGCCTTCTTTGTCTCTTTTGATCTTTGTTGGTTTAAAGTCTGCTTTATCACAGACTTGGATTTCAATCCTTGCTTTTTTTTTTTTTTTTTTTTTTTTTTTTGCTTTCCATTTGCTTGGTAGATCTTCCTCCATCCCTTTATTTTGAGCCTATGTGTGTCTTTGCATGTGAGATGGGTCTCCTGAATAAAGAACACCAGGCCGGGCACAGTGGCTCACGCCTGTAATCCCAGCACTTTGGGAGGCCAAGACAGGCGGATCACAAGGTCAGGAGATTGAGACCATCCTGACTAACATGGTGAAACCCCGTCTCTACTAAAAATACAAAAAATTAGCCAGGCGTGGTGGTGGGTATCTGTAGTCCCAGCTACTCAGGAGGCTGAGGCAGGAGAATGGCATGAACCCGGGAGGCAGAGCTTGCAGTGAGCCAAGATCATGCTACTGCACTCCAGTCTGGGTGACAGCGTGAGACTCCACTTGAAAAAAAAAAAAAAAAAAAGAAAAGAAAAGAACACCAATGGGTCTTGACTCTTTACCCAATTTGCCAGTCTATGTCTTTTAATTTTGGCATTTAGCCCACTTATATTTAAGGTTAATATTGTTAGGTGTGAATTTGATCCTGTCATTGTGATGTTAGCTGGTTATTTTGCCCGTTAATTGATGCAGCTTCTTCATAGCGTTGATGGTCTTTACAATTTGGCATGTTTTTGCAGTGGCTCTTGCTGGTTGTTCCTATCCATGTTTAGTGGTTCCTTCAGGAGCTCTTGTAAGACAGTCATGGTGGTGACAAAGCTCTCAGCATTTGCTTGTATGTAAAGGATTTTATTTCTCCTTCACTTATGTAGCATAGTTTGGCTGGATATGAAATTCTGGGTTGAAAACTCTTTTCTTAAGAATGTTGAATATTGGCCCCAACTCTCTTCTTGCTTGTGGAGTTTCTGCTGAGAGCTCTGCTATTAGTCTGATTGGCTTCCCTTTGTGAGTAACTCAACCTTTCTCTCTGGCTGCCCTTAATATTTTTTCCTTCTTTTTAACCTTGGTGAATCTGACAATTACGTGTCTTGGGTTGCTCTTCTAGAGGAATATCTTTGTGGTGTTCTCTGTATTTCCTGAATTTGAATGTTGGCCTGCCTTGCTAGGTTGGGGAAGTTCTCCTGGATAATATCCTGAAGAGTGTTTTCCAACTTGGTTTCATTCTCCCCATTATTTTCAGGTACACCAGTCAAATGTAGATTTGGTCTTTTCACATAGTCCCATATTTGTTGGAGGCTTTGTTCATTTCTTTTTACTCTTTTTTCTCTAAACTTCTCTTCTCGCTTTATTTCATTAATTTGAACTTCAATCACTGATACTCTTTCTTCCACTTGATTGAATCAGCTATTGAAGCTTGTGCATGCATCACGTAGTTCTCGTGCCATGGTTTTCAGCTCCATCAGGTCATTTAAGGTCTTCTCTACACTGTCTTTCCTTGTTAGCCATTCACCTAATCTTTTTTCAAGGTTTTTAGCTTCCTTGCTATTGGTTTGAACATCTTTCTTTAGCTCGGAGATGTTTGATATTACTGACCTTCTGAAGCCTACTTCTGTCAACTCGTCAAAGTCTTTCTCTGTCCAGCTTTGTTCCATTCCTGTTGAACAGCTGTGATCCTTTGGAGGAAAAGAGGCACTCTCGTTTTTCAAATTTTTAGCTTTTCTGCTCTGGTTGCTCCCCATCTTTGTGGTTTTTCTCTGCCTTTGATCTTGTTATTGGTGACCTACAGATGGGGATTTGGTGTAGCTGCCCTTTTTGTTGATGTTGATGCTATTCCTTTCTATTTCTTAGTTTTCCATCTAACTGTCAGGTCCCTCAGCTGCAGGTCTGTTGGAGTTCACCGGAGGTCCACTCCAGACCTGTTTGCCTGGGTGTCACCAGCAGAGGCTGTAGTACAGCAAATATTGCAGAACAGCAAATATTGCTTCCTGATTCTTCCTCTGGAAGCTTTGTCCCAGAGGGGCACTTGCCTGTATGAGGTGTCAGTGGGCCCCTACTGGGAGGTGTCTCCCAGTTAGGCTACATGGGTGTCAGAGACCCACTTGAAGGGGCAGTCTGTCCATTCTCAGAGCTCAAACACCAGGCTGGGAGAACCACTGCTCTCTTCAGAGCTGTCAGAATGGGACATTTAACTCTGCAGAAGTTTCTGCTGCCTTTTGTTCAGCTATGCCCTGCCCCCAGAGGAGGAGTCTATAGAGGCAGCATGTCTTGTATCACTGCGGTGTGCTCCACCCAGTTCGAGCTTCCCTGCAGCTTTGTTTACCTACTGAAGCCTCAGCAATGGCAGATGCCCCTCCCTCTGCTGGGCTGCTGCCTCATAGGTCGCAGGTTGATCTCAGACTGCTGCGCTAGCAGTGAGCAAGGATCCATGGGCATGGGACCCACCAAGCCAGAAGTGAGATATAATCTCCCAGTGTGCCATTTGCTAAGACCGTTGGAAAAGTGCAGTATTTGAGTGGGAGTGCACTGTTTTTTCAGGTACAGTCTGTCACAGCTTCCCATGGCTAGGAAAGGGAAATCTCTTGACCCCTTGCACTTCCCAGGTGAGGCGACACCCTGCCCTGCTTCAGCTCACCCTCCATGGGCTGTACCCATGGTCCAACCAGTCCCAATGAGAAGAACCAGGTGCCTAAGTTGGAAATGCAGAAATCATCCATCTTCATTGATCATGCTGGGGGCTGCAGACTGGAGCTGTTCCTATTCAGCCATCTTGGAATGGACCCAATTTCAGAACTTCTTATTGATCTATTCAGGCATTCAATTTCTTCCTGATTTAGTCTTGAGAGGGTGTATGTGTCCAGAAATTTATCCATTTCTTCTAGATCTTCTAGTTTATTTGCATATTTCTTAGAGAACAAAAAGAGGGTTAGACTCTGACACAATAATAGTGGGAGACTTTAACACCCCATGGTCAATAGAAGACAGATGAATGAAACAGAAAATTAACAAGGATATTCAGGATTTGAACTCAGCTCTGGACCAAGCACACCTAATAGACATCTACTGAACTCTCCATCCTAAATCAACAGAATATACATTCTTTTCAACACCACATCACACTTATTCTAAAATTGACCACAAAATTGGAAGTAACGCCTCCTTAGCAAATGCAAAACAAAAGAAATCATAACAGTCTCTCAGACCACAGTGCAATCAAATTAGAACTCAGGATTCAGGAACTCACTCCAAACTGCACAACTATATGGAAACTGAACAGCCTGCTCCTGAATGACTACTGGGTAAATAACGAAATGAAGGCAGAAATAAAGATGTTGTTTGAAACCAATGAGAACAAAGACACAATGTACCAGAATCTCTGGGACATATTTAAAGCATGTATAGAGAAAAATTTAGAGCACTAAATGCCCACAAAAGAAAGGAGGAAAGATCTAAAATCGATACCCTAACATCAAAAAGAAATAGAGAGGCAGAGTAAACAAATTCAAAAGCTAGCAGAAAATGAGAAATGACTAAGATCAGAGCAGAAGTGAAGGATATAGAGACAGGAAAAACCCTTCAAATAACCAATGACTCCAGGAGCTGGATTTTTGAAAAGACCAATAAAATAGTTAGACTGCTACCCAGGCTAATAAAGAAGAAAAGAGAGAAGAATCAAATATTAGCCATAAAAAATAATAAAGGGGATATCACCACTGGCCCCACAGAAATACAAACTACCATCAGAGAATACTATAAACACTTCTATGCAAATAAACTAGAAAACCTAGAAGAAATGGATAAATTCCTGGACACATACACCCTCACAATACTAAACCAGGAAGAAGTCAAATCCCTGAATAGACCAATAACAAGTTCTGAAATTGAGGCAGTAATTAATAGCCTACGAACCAAATAAAGTCCAAGACAAGATGGATTCACAGCTGAATTCTACCAAAGGTACAGAGAGGAGCTGGCACTATTCCTTCTGAAACTATTCCAAACAATAGAAAAAGAGGGAATCCTCCCTAACTCATTTTACGAGGCCAGCATGATCATGACAACAAAATCTGGTAGAGACAAAACAAAAAAGGAAAATTTCATGCCAATATCCCTGATGTACATCGATGCAAAAATCCTCAATAAAATACAGGCAAACCAAATACAGCAGCACATGAAAAAGCTTATCCACTATGATCAAGTGGGCTTCATCCCTGGGATGCAAGGCTGGTTCAACATATGTAAATCAGTAAACATAATTCATCTCATAAAGAGAACCAATGAAAAAAAAAACACAGGATTTTCTCAATTGATGCAGAAAAATCCTTTGACAAAATTCAACACCCCTTCATGCTAAAAACTCTCAATAAACTAGATATTGAAGAAACATATCTCAAAATAATAAGAGCTACTTATGACAATCCCACAGCCAATATCATACTGAATGGGGAAAAACTGGAAGCATTCCCTTTGAAAACCAGCACAAGACAAGGATGCCCTCTCTCACCACTCCTATTCAAAATAATATTGGAAGTTCTGGCCAGGGCAAGGCAATCAAGCAATAGAAAGAAATAAAGGCGTTCAATTAGGAAAAAAGGAAGTCAAATTGTCCCTGTTTGCTGATGACATGATTGTATATTTAGAAAACCCCATCATCTCAAGCCAAAATCTTCTTAAGCTTATAGGCAACTTCAGTAAAGTCTGAGGACACAAAATTAATGTGCAAAAATCACAAGCATTCCTATACACCAATAACAGACAAACAGAGAGCAAAATCATGAGTGAACTCCTATTAACAATTGCTACCAAGTGAAAAAATACCTAGGAATACAACTTACAAGGGATGTGAAGGGCCTCTTCAAGGAGAACTACAAACCACTGCTCAAGGAAATAAGAAAGAACAAAAATAAATGGAAAAACATTCCATGGTCATGGATAGAAAGAATCAATATCATGAAAACGGCCATACTGTCCAAAGTAATTTATAGATTCAATGCTATCCCCATCAAGCTACTGTTGACTTTCTGCACAGAATTGGAAAAAACAACTTTAAATTTCATATGGAACCAAAAAAGTGCCCGCATAGCCAAGACAATCCTAAGTAAAAAGAACAAAGCTGGAAGCATCATGCTACCTGATTTCAAACTATACTACAAGGCTACGGTCACCAAAACAGCATGGTACTGGTACCAAAACAGCTATATAGACCAATGGAACAGAACAGAGGCCTCAGAAATAATGCCACACATCTACTACCATCTGATCTTTGACAATCCTGACAAAAACAAGCAATGGGGAATGGATTCCCTATTTAATAAATGGTGTTGGGAAAACTGGCTAGCCACATGCAGAAAACTGAAACTGGACCCCTTCCTTACACCTTATACAAAAATTAAGATGGATTAAAGACTTAAATGTAAGACCTGAAACAATAAAAACCCTAGAATAAAACGTAGGCAATACCATTCAGGACATATGCATGGGCAAAGACTTCATGACTAAAACACCAAAAGCAATGGCAACAAGAGCCAAAATTGACAAATGGGATCTAATTAAATGAAAGAGTTTCAGCACAGCAAAAGAGACTATTATCAGAGTGAACAGGCTACCTACAGAATTGGAGAAAATGTTTTCAATCTATCCGACAAAGGGCTAACCTTCAGAATCTACAAAGAATTTAAACAAATTTACAAGAATAAAAAACCCATCAAAAAGTGGTTGAAGGACATGAACAGACACTTCTCAAAAGAAGATACTTATGCAGTCAACTAACATATGAAAAAAAGCTCATCACATTGGTCATTAGAGAATTTCAAATCAAAACCACAGTGAGATACTATCTCATGCCAGTTAGAATGACAATCATTAAAAAGACAGGAAACAACAGATGCTGAAGAGAATGTGGAGAAATAGGAACACTTTTACTTTTACATTGTTGTTGGGAGTGTAAATTATTTCAACCACTGTGGAAGACAGTGTGGCGATTCCTCAAGGATCTAGAACAAGAAACAGCATTTGACTCAGCAATTCCATTGCTGGGTATATATCCAAAGGATTATAAATTATTCTGCAATAAAGACACATGCACCCGTATGTTTATTGTGGCACTGTTCACAATAGTGAAGTCCTGGAACCAACCCAAATGCTCATCAATGATAGACTGAATGAAGAAAATTTAGCATATATACACCTTGGCATACTATGCAGCCATAAAAAAGGGAGAGTTCATGTCTTTTGCAGAGACATGGATGAATCTGGAAACCATAATTCTCAGCAAACTAACACAAGAACAGAAAATCAAACACTGCATGTTCTCACTCATAAATGTGAATTGAACAATGAGAACATATGGACACAAGGCAGGGGCATCACACACCAGAGCCTGTAGGAGGGGTGGGGAACTGTGGGAGGGATAGCATTAGGAGAAATACCTAATGTAGATGACGGGTTGACGGGTGCAGCAAACCACCATGCCACGTGTATACCTATATAACAAACCTGCACGTTCTCCATATGTATGCCAGAACTTTAAGTATATATTTTAAAAATTCCATTTGTTGGTGTCTGCTTTAATTTATTTTATCAGTGTCTACTGTTTTCAGTGTATAAGTTATTTCCTTGATTAAGTTTATTCCTCAGTATTTTATTCTTTTGATGTTATTGTAAACGAGACTGTTTTCTTTATTTCCTTTCTGGAGACTTCATTGTTATTAAATAGAAATTCAACTGATTTTTACATGTTGGGTTTGTATCACTCAATGTTTCTGAATTTATTTATTAATTTTTTTTTTACCAGAACATCACATAAGTTTATTTCTGATGTAACACCAATGGTAAAATTGTCATGTTTAATTCTTAACTGCACCAAGTTAACTTAGTCACTTAAGTATTTTTTTAAGTTATTCCCTCCAAAAAACTGAGGGAGGTTTTCTTTTCCACCACCACACACCGTGGTTTCCCAATAGTTCTCTTTTTGGAGGACTTTTCATTTGATGAGTAAACTGCTTTAGAGATATTTCAGAACTTCATTCCCCAAATGAAATCTAATCTGAACTAACTATACATTGCATAGATTTCTCTACAGATTCTTTGCTTTAAAACCTAAATGCAATTAACATATAGTGTAATTTTAACCTATTTGGCCCACAGTAAAAACTATCTATCCTGAAAAATATGCTGGATATATCCTGTGATTTTCCAGTTAACAGAATTGTTCTATATTGAAGGTAATTATTATCATATATCAAAATAACCAGCTCAACATGGGACATTACTTCAGTCTTTACTGACTCATAGGCAGAAAAATTTGTGCCCAGCTTTTTACCTCTTCCACATTCTCCTCCTCCTCCATAAGTGGATGGAATTACTTAATATAAGTTTGATGTGTGACAATTCACTCTTTAGAAACATTTACAATTTAGGTCAAGTCATTGACTAGCGTGGAAAAAGAAACTATATATAATGATAGGGATCCTACATACTCAATTCAAAATTTAATATTTCTCCTCCTTAAATAACATGTACTTGTCATGAGGCAGCTATTCGGATTTCAATAACCACATTTAGGAATACATTCACAGGACTGATTAGATAGTCCAAGTGAAATGGTTATTTTGTGGACTCTAGTGTTCTCTACAAATAAGATCGTGTTATCTGCAAACAGAATTTTACTTCTTCCTTCACAGTTTAGATGCTTTGTATTTCTTTTTCCTGCGTAATTTTTCTCAGTAGGAATTCAGTTCTTGTTGAAGCTGTCCTTTTCTGATAGAAATGTATTAATGTCTTCAACTATAATAGTAGATTCATATATTTCTTTTGTAGTTCTATCAGTTTTGCCTCAGGTATTTTGCCACTC
Organism: Macaca thibetana thibetana; assembly: GCF_024542745.1. Lineage (NCBI taxonomy): Eukaryota > Metazoa > Chordata > Mammalia > Primates > Cercopithecidae > Macaca > Macaca thibetana. The sequence goes on from NC_065598.1 coordinate 55,387,067, forward strand.
TGTTAAGTTCAAACTCAGTAAAGATCGTTATGACATCTTGGAGCATTGACCCTTTTATCATTGCATAATCCCCCTCTTTATCTCTGGTAACTGTCCTTGCTCTGAAATATTTTCTCTCTAAAATTAACTCTTCCTACTTTTTTTTGATTCATGCTGGCATGGTACATTTTTCTCCTTTTTTATACTTTTAATTGATACGTGTCTTTATATTTAAAGTTTCTTGTAGATAACATGTAACTTGGTCTTGTTATCCACTCTTACAATCTCTGTTTTTTAAGTGGTGTATTTCGACCTTTGACATTTAAAGTGATTATTGATATAGTTGATTTAGTATCTACCATATTTAGCACTGCTTTCTACTTGTTACCTCTTTTTTTGGTCTTCAACAATTTTTTAACCTTTTATGGTTTGAATTGAACATTTTATAATTCTGTCTTCTCTCCATTGTTACCATATCAATTACACATTTTTTAAAAAAATGCTTTCTGTTGTCCTAGAGTTTACAATATAAATTTACAACTAATTGAAGTCTATTTTTAAGTAACACTATATTGCTTCATAGATAGTTCAAGTATCTTTTAATACCAAAATGTTCCCAGTTTCCCCTCCTATTCCTTGTATCATTGCTGTCATTTCTTCCATATATTCATAAGCATATATATGCATATATATACACACATAAACAGATACAATCAAATACATTTTGCCATTATTTTGAACATGTTTCTGTTAGTTTTGTTAAGATTAAGAAATATAAAATATTTTATTTTATATTTGATTTTCATTTGATTTTTTAATTTTTTTTATTTTCCTGATTATATTATTTGATTTTCATTTATTCATTTTCTCATGCTCTTTTTTTTCTTCATGTAAGTCCAAGTTTCTGATCGATATCATTTTCCTTCTTTCTAAAGAACCATTTTTAACCTTTCTTGCAAGGCACATCTGCTGGCAACAAATTCCCACAATTTTTGTTTGTCCAAGACAGGCTTTATTTCTCCTTCACTTTTGTAAGATAATTTCACAGGGTACAGAATTCTAGGTTGATGTATTTTTTTCTCAAAACTCCAAATATTTCACTCCATGCTTTTGCTTGCGTGACTTCGGGAAGAAGTCATATGTAACTTTTGTTTTTGTCCCTCAAGGGCAAGGTATGTTTTTCTTCTGGCTTCTCTCAGTATTTTTCCTTTATTTTTGATATTTTTAAATTTAAATATAATGTGCCTGACAGTAGTTTTTAACATTTATCCTGCTTCTTGTTTTCTGAACTTTCTAGATCTATGGTTTGCTATCTGACATTAATTGGGGGAGAGGGGCAAGTTTTCAGTCATACTGCTTCAAATATACCATCTGTTTTTTTTTGTTGTTGTTTGTTTGTTTTTTGTTTTGTTTTCCTCAAGGTATTCTCCTTCTGGTATTTGTATTACATGCATGTTACACCTTTTGTAGTAGTCTTACAATTCTTGGACTTTTGAGGGTTTTTTTTCAGTCTTTTTAGCTTTGCTTTTCAGTTTTGGAAGTTTTTATTGTCATATCCTCAAGCTCAGGGGTTTTTACCTCAGCTGTGTTGTCTAATAATGAGTCCACTAAAGGCATTCTTCAGATATTTTACAGTGTTTTTTATCTCTAGCATTAAAAAAACTAGAGATGGGATATTGCTATGTTGCCCAGGCTGGAATGCAGTGGCTATTCACAGGCAGAATCAAAGTGCACTACAGTGTTGAACTCCTTCCCTCAAGCAATCCTCCTTCCTCAGCCTCTTGAGTAGCTGGGATTACAGACATGTACCACTAGGCCTGGCTTTTTAGCATTTTTGAATTCAAAGAATTTTCATCTCCCTGTTTACATTATTCATCTTTTCTTGTATGTCATCTGCTTTTTTTCCTATTAAGGTCCACAGCATATTAATCATAATTTTAAGTTTTCTGGTCTGATAATTGCAATATTCCTACCCTATCTGCCTCTGGTTTCTGTATCTGTTCAATTTATTCAAATTGGTTTTTTTTTTCTTGCATTTTAGTATGCTTTCTAATTTTCTGTTGAAAGGTGGGGACATGATGTACTGGGTAAAAGGAACTGCAGGAAATAGGCCTTTATTAAATGTTGTTAAAAGAAAAACTTCAGCCTAACTAAATTTAATGGCACTTAATTGAGTTGTGAATGATTTGCAAATTGGGCAGTCCCCAGAATCACAGTAGATTCAGAGACTCTGGGGATGCCTTGTGGTCAGAACAGATTTATAGACAAAAAAGTAAAGTAACGTACAGAAATAGGAAGTGAGGTACAGAAACAGCTGGATTGATTACGAGTTGGCATTTGCCTTATTTGAATACACTTTGAACACTCAGCAGTGTATGAGTGGTTGAAGTATGGCTGCTGGGATTGGCCAAGATTCAGCCATTGTTACAGGAGCATACTCCTAAGTTAGATTTTCAATCTTGTCTACCTATTAAGTTAGGTTGCAGTTTGTCCACAAGGACTCAAATATGGAAGTACAGAGTCCTTCTCAGACCATATTTATTTCACTTTAACAATGTGTAAATAAGGTGTGGAAGATGGGAAATTCTACAGTTCTGTCTCAGTCTTTGGTGAGCTTGTGCCCCTGGACTATGAACTTCAGCAGTGCTTCTCAGTTATGTTATCCCTTTAGGTGGGGCAAGATGGCTGGAGTTGAGCATTCCCCTTTTCCAGAAAGAAAAGGGCCTGATAATACCCTAGGAGGTTAGGCTCTGGTAAAAAAATAAAATAAAAGTTAATCCTTGAATAATGTGGAGATTAGGAGCGCTGACCATCTGGACAGTAAAAAATCTCATGTATAACTTTTTACTCCCCCCAAAACTTAACTACTCAGCCTACTATTGATGAGAAGTCTTACTGATAACATAAACAGTTGATTAACACATATTTTGTGTGTATGTGTGTGTTTATATATATATATATATATATATATATATATACTGTATTCTTACAATAAAATAAGCTAGAGGAAATAAAATGCTATTAAGAAAATAATAAAGAAGACAAATAAATTTACTATTCATTTAGTGGAACTGGATCATCATAAAGGTCTTTACACTGACTAGGCTGAGGGGGAGGAGAAAGAAGAGAGGTTGGTCTGGCTGTCTCAGATGTAGCAGAGATGAAAGAGGTGAAGGAGATGAAAGGTGAGGCAAGAGAAGCAGGTATACCCTGTTTAACTTTACAGAAACACATCATAATTTCTGCCTGACTGTATTAGTCTCTTCTCACACTACTGTAAGGATACTACTTGAGGCTGGATAATTTATGAAGAAAAGAGGTTGAATTTGACTCACAGTTCTGCATGTCTAGGGAGGTCTCAGGAAACTTACAATAATGGCTGAAGGTGAAGGGGAAGCAAAGCATGTCTTACATGATGGCAGGAGAGAGAGAGAGAGCATGCAGGGAATACTGCCGCTTTTAAAACCATCAGATTGTAATTGCCCAAACTAGCCCACTGCCTTAACAGAGCCAGTTTATCAAGACAGGAGAATAGCAGTGGAGAAAGAGTAACTCACACAGAACTAGCTGTGTGAGAGACTGGAGTTTTATTATTACTCAAATCAGTCTCCCTGAGCATTTGAGGATCAGAGTTTTTAAAGATAATTTGGTGAGTAGGGGCTGGGGAAGTAGGGAGTGCTGATTGGTCAGGTTGGAGATGGAATCACAGGGGGTCAAAGTGAGTTTTTCTTGCTGTTTTCTGTTCCTGCGTGGGATGGCAGAACTGGTGGAGCCAAGTGACTGGTCTGAGTGTTGTCAGCTGATTCATCAGGTGTAAGGTCTGCAAAATATCTTAAGCACTGATCTTTGGTTTTACAATAGTGATGTTATCCCCAGGAGCAATTTGGAAAGGTACAGACTCTTGGGGCCAGAGTCTGCATGACCCCTAAACTATAATTTCTAATCTTGTAGCCAATTTGTTAGTCCTGCAAAGGCAGACTTGTCCTCAGGCAAGAAGCGTTTTTTTTTGGGGGGGGGGGGGGGCAATTATCAATTTTGTTTCAGTGTCAAACAATGAACTGAATTCCTTCCAAAAGTTAATTCGGTCTATGCTTGGAAATGAACAAGGACAGCTTAAAGATTAGAAGCAAGATGGAGTCTGTTAGGTCTGATCTCTCTCACTGTCATAATTTCCTCAGTTACCATTTTGCAAAGGTAGTTTCAAGATCTTATGAGAACTCAGCATGAGAGATACCGCCCCATGATCCAATAACCTCAGGTCTCTCCCGTGACATCTGGGGATTACAACTTGAGATGAGATTTGGGCGGAGATAGCCAAACAACTGACATTTTTGCTTTTTCATTTGTCTAAAACTGTTTCTCTATGGTACCAATCCTTCTTCTATTGTTTGCGTTAGTTTCAGTGCCCACGTAATGGAAGAGTACATATTGTAAAAGAAGTCAAAATTGTCTCAAATAGTCAGAACCTTTGTGCTAGATTGTCTAATGTCAATCTGTTTTCTTCCACTGCTTCTTCTAAGTCTTCTTACTCGCAATCTGGAACTGGTTCTAAAGCACTCGTCTTCATCAAATTGTCATCTGGTGTGGGTGGTATCTATTAACTCTTGAATTTCCCTATGATACACATCTTGAAAACTTTCACTCCCCATCTTTTTTTTTCTTTTTTTCTTTCTTTCTTTCTTTTTTTTTTTTTTTTTGCCATTTCCACAATCTCTTTCATGATTTTCTTGATTGGCTATGTCATAAATCCTGTGAAGTCATGCACAACATCTGGACACATTATTTTCCAGCAGATATATATTGTGTTGGGCTCGATGGTTTTCATGGCTCTTTCTTTAGCAACAATGACATCTTCAATGGTGTAATTCTTCCAGACTTTCTGGATGGTTTCTCTATATGGTTTCTCTTCCATAGCATTGACAATCCTTTCCATAGATACCATGTGTAATGAGCCTTAAAGGTCTTTATAATCTTCTGATCTAGAGGCTGAATTAGAGATGTTGTGTTTGGGAGCAAGTAGACCACTTTGATGCCTTTGGTGTGGAACTCATGAGGTTCTTGGTGGCCAGAGGCATTGTCCAATATCAAAATAACTTTAAAAAGAAAGTCCTTTACTGGCAAGATATCTCTGAACTCAGGGACAAAGCATCAATAGAATCAATCTAGAAAAAGTGTTCTCATTGTCCAGGACTACTTGTTGCACAACCAAAAGAGTAGCAGCTGCTGTTTATCTTTCCCTTCATTACTCGGGATAAGCAGCTTTATAGATAAGGGCAGTTCTGATCATAAGCCCAACTGCATTTGCACAAAACAGTAGAGTTAGCCTATTTCTTCCTGCCTTAAATCCTGGTGGTGGTTCTCTTTCTTTCTTTCTTTCTTTTTTTTTTTTTAATTATACTTTAAGTTCTAGGGTACATGTGGATAACGCGCAGGTTTGTTACATATGTATACCTGTGCCATGTTGGCGTGCTGCACCCATCAACTCGTCAGCACCCATCAACTCGTCACTTATATCAGGTATAACTCCCAATGCAGTCCCTCCTCCCTCCCCCTTCCCCGTGATAGGCCCCGGTGTGTGATGTTCCCCTTCCCAAGTCCAAGTGATCTCATTGTTCAGTTCCCACCTATGAGTGAGAACATGCGGTGTTTGGTTTTCTGCTCTTGCGATAGTTTGCTGAGAATGATGGTTTCCAGCTGCATCCAGGTCCCTACAAACGACACAAACTCATACTTTTTTATGGCGGCATAGTATTCCATGGTGTATATGTGCCACATTTTCTTAATCCAGTCTGTCACCGGGGTGGGAGTTACCCGATTTTCCAGGTGTTGTGTGTCTCAGGTCCCCTGGCTAGGAAAAGGGATTCCCTTCCCCCTTGTGCTTCCCAGGTGAGGGGATGCCTTGCCCTGCTTCAGCTCTCGCTGGTCGGGCTGCAGCAGCTGACCAGCACAGATTGTCAGGCACTCCCCAGTGAGATAAACCCAGTACCTCAGTTGGAAATGCAGAAATCACCTGTCTTCTGTGTCGCTTGCGCTGGGAGTTGGAGACTGGAGCTGTTCCTGTTCAGCCATCTTGCTCCACCCCCCGGTTCTCTTTCTTACTAATAAATATCATTTGTGGCTTTTTCCCCCAGAATAGGGCACATTCATTGCAGTAAAAGTTGTTCAGGCAGATATCCTTTCTCCTCAATGATTTTCTTAATGGTGTCTGGGACCTCTGTGTCTGTTGATTGCCAGAAGCTGCTTCTCCTGCTATCTGAACATTTTAGAAGGCAAACCTCTTTCTAAGTTTATCAAGCCACTTATTACTGGCATTAAGTTCTTCAGCTTGAGGTCTTTCACATTCTTTTTGCTTTAAGTTGTCAGATCATATTGAAGTCTGTAGGAATGCAATGCTTATAGCAACACAGCACCCAAATAAAAACTGTATTTTCAATACAATATAAAAAAGTATTTTGCAAAAGGTGCAAGGATTTCATGCGTGCTGGCATAGCTCCAGCAACGACTTCATGAAATTTCTTTTCTTTTTTTAATTTTTACTGTTGTCTTTACGCTGGATTTATTAATCTTGAAATGGTAGGCAACCACAGCTTCAGACCTCAATCTATGGTACACATCAAACAAGTAAACTTTTCCTTGTAATGCAATTACTTTTCTATGTTTCTTGGGAGCACTTCCAGCATCACTAGTGGAACTTTGTATAGGCCCATTGTCATTATTCAAGGTTTACAATTAAAACTGCCTTTGTAAAAATTATATCAGTGAGAAAATTATGGCAGCGAGGAAGATCTGATCTAGCCAACTCTCCTCTGGCCTTTAGCCTTCAAACTGCCAAGCTAGCTTTGGAAAACATCTAGGTTATAGTTTATTTTTTATTTATTTATTATTATTATTATTATTATCATTATTATTATACTTTAAGTTCTAGAGTACATGTGCATAACGTGCAGGTTTGTTACACATGTATACTTGTGCCATGTTGGTGTGCTGCACCCATCAACTCGTCAGCACCCATCAACTCGTCATTTACATCAGGTATAACTCCCAATGCAATCCCTCCCCCCTCCCCCCTCCCCATGATAGGCCCCGGTGTGTGATGCTCCCCTTCCCGAGTCCAAGTGATCTCATTGTTCAGTTCCCACCTATGAGTGAGAACATGCGGTGTTTGGTTTTCTGTTCTTGTGATAGTTTGCTAAGAATGATAGTTTCCAGCTTCATCCATGTCCCTACAAAGGACACAAACTCATCCTTTTTGATGGCTGCATAGTATTCCATGGTGTATATGTGCCACATTTTCTTAATCCAGTCTGTCACTGATGGACATTTGGGTTGATTCCAAGTCTTTGCTATTGTAAATAGTGCCGCAATAAACCACAATGAGATACCATCTCGCACCAGTTAGAATGGCGATCATTAAAAAGTCAGGAAACAACAGGTGCTGGAGAGGATGTGGAGAAATAGGAACACTTTTACACTGTTGGTGGGATTGTAACCTAGTTCAACCATTATGGAAAACAGTATGGCGATTCCTCAAAGATCTAGAACTGGATGTACCATATGACCCAGCCATCCCATTACTGGGTATATACCCAAAGGATTATAAATCATGATGCTATAAAGACACATGCACACGTATGTTTATATAGGTTATAGTTTAAATGATAATTGCCCTTCCCCAAAACTCAACTGCCTTTGTAAACCTAATGAGAGACCACTAGGCTAGGAGGAGGAAAGGAGCCTGAATTCTGCTAAGGTGTAGACATAAAAGATTGCCAGCCATTATTCCAGAGGTCACAAGATAACATCACTAATGTGGAATCTAAGATTGGCCTTTTGAGATATCTTTTCAGGTTTTGTGTATGTCTGGAACCCATGGCTCCACATGGACTCACCAAATGATGGTTCTTGTGGCCCTATCCAGAAGAAATTCAGCCTGAAGAAGGATCATTTCCCACACCCCTGTAATTGCACCCCAACCAATTAGCAGCAAACAACCATTTCCCAGCCACCTCCACCTCTTCCCCCAACTGCCTTGGAAAAACCCCTAACCTAGGAGCCTTCCAGGAGATTGATTTGAGTAATAACTCAGTTTCTGATGTGGCATGTCAATTAAACTTTTTCTTTATTGTGGTGCTGTGGTCTTTGTGCAGTAGGCAGGAAGAACCTGTCAGGTGGGTACACAATACTGCACTAAACACGATTAAAAAAAAATAAGTGAGAACTCTGACAGATCACTTTTTACTTTGTTACCCAATTTTCTGGAGAGATAAACTCCTTATGCAGAGATAATTAGTTTCACAGGGCATTTTAAGTGATAAAACACTTGAGTCCACTGCAAAGACAACAAGAGGTGACTATGAAATTATTATAGTAGTACAGTATTGTAACACAGCTAATTTTATGCAGATATGATTTGATTCTGCATCTTTACATTTGTTTACATTTCTCTCAACTGAGAATGGTGTCATGTTTATCTGATCTTTGACTCACCTGACAAAAACAAGCAATAGGGATAGGATTCCCTATTTAATAAATGATGTTGGGAAAACTGGCTAGCCATATGCAGAAAACTGAAACTGGACCCCTTCCTTGCACCTTATACAAAAATTAACTCAATGTGAATTATAGACTTAAACATAAGACCTAAAACCATAAAAACCCTAGAAGAAAACCTAGGCAATACCATTCAGGATATAGGCATGGACAAAGACTTCATGACTAAAACAACAAAAGCAATGGCAACAAAAGCCTAAATTGACATATGGGATCTAATTAAACTAAAGAGCTTCTGCACATCAATAGAAACTCTCATCAAAGTGAACAGGCAACCTACAGAATGGGAGAAAATTTTTGCTATCTATCTATCTGACAAAGGGCTAATATCTAGAATCTATAAGAAACTTAAACATATTTACAAGAAAAAAACAAATAACCCCATCTAAATGTGGGTGAAAGATATGAACAGACACTACTCAAAATAAGATATTTATGCAGCCTACTAACATATGAAAAAAAGCTCATCATCACTGGTCATTAGAGAAATGAAAATCAAAACCACAATTAGATACTATCTCACGCCAGTTAGAATGGCAATCATTAAATAGTCGGGAAACAACAGATGCTGGAGAGGATGTGGAGAAATAGGAACACTTTTACACTGTTGGTGGGAGTGTAAATTAGTTCAACCATTATGGAAGACAGTGTGGTGATTCCTCAAGGATCTGGAACCAGAAATACCGTTTGACCCAGCAATCCCATTACTGGGTGTATACGCAAAGGATTATAAATCATTCTAATATAAAGACACATGACACATACATTTATTGCAGCAGTATTCACAATAGTGAAGACTTGGAACCAACTCAAATGTCCATCAATGATAGACTGGATATAGAAAATGTGGCACATATACAATATGGAATATTATGCAGCCATAAAAAAGCATGTGTTCATGTCCTTTGCAGGGACATGGATGAAATTGGAAACCATCTTTCTCAGCAAACTATCACACGGACAGAAAATCAAACACCGCATGTTCTCACTCATAAGTGGGATTTGAACAATGGGAACACATGGACACAGGGAGGGGAACATCATACACTGGGGCCTGTCCAGGCATTGGGGGCTAGGAGAGGGATAGCAGTAGGATAAATACCTAAAGTAGATGATGGGTTGATGGGTACAGCAAACCACCATGGCATGTATATACCTATGTAACAAAACTGCACATTCTGCACATGTACCACAGAACTTAATGTACATTTAAAAAAAAGACAATACAATAACACAATTCACAAAGAAATTTGGTTACCTCTGTGACATACAATGATTTTATGTAACAATTATAATTATTAACATACACAAAGTCATATCAGAATTATAGTTTTCCATAATTTCATAACATGCCAAAAACACATTTATAGGGAAATACAGCCCAAAGAAAACCAAATGCCATTTTGTGTTTGATAATGCTTCCTGTATAACTTTTATACCAAATAAGCCAAATGTCACTATTGCATTAGTGCATTATTGATGTCAAACCCAATTTTATTTTATTTTATTTCATTTTATTTTACTTTATTTTATTTTTTAACATACTTTAAATTCTGGGATACATGTGCAGAAGATGCAGGTTTGTTACATAGGTGTATATATGCCATGGTACTTTGCTGCACCCATCAACCCATCATCTAGGTTTTAAGCCCTGCAAGCATTATGTATTTGTCCTAATCCTAGCCCTCTCCTTGCCTCCCACCCACCGACAGGCCCTGGTATGTTATATTCCCTCCCCTGTGTCCATGTGTTGTCATTTTTCAACTCCCACTTATGAGTGAGAATATTTGGTGTTTGATTTTCTGTTCCTGTGTTAGTTTGCTGAGAATGATGCAAACCCAACTCTTAATAAAACTTTATAGACAAATATAATCAATCTTAATCAGTTTGACCATAAGGTAAGATTTTCATAAACCTTTTAAAACCTTTACAAATTTTTAAGAGCAGATCATAAGCATGTTTTTGCTCTAAGAAAAACCTGTTGCGCTTTTATTCCAATGCTAAATTTACAGAAAAACTGAATAATACTCTTTTAATTTTAGGCAATGTCCACATACAGAATCTCTTTTACAATTAGTTTTTCATGAACCTTCCACAACTTGCTTAAACCTTTAGTTTTATCATAACTTAAAACAATCCTTTAACCCTTTAGGAAAAAAAAAATCCACATTCCCATGACTTTTTATAATTTTTTTTTTTTTTTTTTTTTTTTTTTTTTTTTTACCAAAAACACAATTCACTTTCCTTACAAGTCTTACATGTAGGACTGTTTCTTTAATAGTCTTAATTATGTGTTACAATGTTGACTTTTGGCAATTTTTATATTCTATGAAAACCTTGGTAAGTTTGGGATTTTAATTATGTACTAGGTGTGGAGCCTAGGACTCAGACAGAAGTGTAGATAAGGTATGACTCTCTCTAGTCTCTAATTTCATGTGTCTCAGGCCTTACCTAGCTGTAAAACAGGCAAGTTGTACAGTTAAGAGTCACAGTGGCATTTTATGAAGTATTTAGGAGGGCTAATCACCTTTAAATTGCACATTTCTTGCATAAATTCCCTTTGACAAATTCTTTCATGACTTATACAGACCATCTATGACATGCTTGGACTTTCTGACTTGTCCTAAACATTGCTCTTGCCAAACAAACATTCATTTTATTTTAGGACAAGCATTTACCATACAACATCCTTTGTTTTATAAAATGTCTTTTCTTTATAATCTTCTTTGCATAGCTAAGGAGCATGGCTAATTCAACTTGCCCCCAGGCCTTATCTAGAATCTAATGTCCAAGCTAGGTAAATTGAACAATTTTTAAAAGTCAAAGAAGCAGTTTATGGCCTTAAAGCATTTAGCAAACTTAATATCTAACCTGCTTAATTTAGACCAAATGCTTACATTTTAGAAGATATTTTTATTTTACCAATAACCTTTAAAACTGTCTTTATTTCCCAAAGATTAAGTTACATGAACTAAATAAAAAGCATTGCACTTTTACTTTTCTGACAAAATATTTAATTTAAGCTCTTATTATTATTAAACCAATTAATTAAAACTTTTATATTAAACACACATAACACATATAACTACACAGACAGACAGAAGATAAACGACTTATTCCACAAACCAGGAATTAAAACCTGAACCTGGACTACTATTGTAAAAAGAGAAAGCATGGCCACATTGTTTCAATGTCAAGCTTCCAAGGACATACAAGGCAAGAGGGAAACCTCATCCAGTTTTTTTCAGGGAACTGCAGCAAAGTTTGTAACCAGTTTTCTGGGCCATCTTAGATAGTGGGCTCTGGGGTCCTAGGCCCATGTTCTGTCCTAAGGTACCCCTCCTTCATGACAGAACAATACAGAAAGACACATGAAGAACACCAGAATTGCTACAGCTCAAGACTAGCCTCACAAATCCTCATAAATCCTTTTTATCCATTAATCAAACATTACACAGGCAATAAACAGTGATTTTTACCATTCTTTCAACTGGTTTGCAGAGACAGAGACAGAGAGAGGGAGGGAGGAAGGGAAAGAGAGAGAGAGAGCCCAGGAGTCTGACTTGTAAGAAATTCTTCCCCTTTTGCCAGCATCCCAGGCTTCTGTGTTTCCTTTCCCTGATTCAACCTGGTGAACCGATTTGCTGCACCATAGCACTGGGGGCCAAGTTGCAACACAAAGGAAAATTATCATTTTCTGTTCTGGCCAGAGCAAAATACATATGACAAAACGTAGACATTAGCCACTGTGCTTATCACTCAATATCAAACTGACAAGGCCCAAACTTGCCCCTGATTGGGCCCCATCATCATTAATCCAACCTCTGATCAGGAGTTTCAACTCGTGGTCTCTGGGCAAGACAGTCACCCTGAGTAATAGAAAAAATAGGAAAGAAAAAGGAGAGAAAGAAAAGTATTGCCTGTGGCAGGGTGGGAAAGGTGAAGAGCTCAGGGAGGTGAAGTGAAAGACTCATCCCTTGCAGCCACACTGAATCAAAAGTTCAGATGGCCACTTTTCAATTGTGAAGGGATATTTTCCAGCAGTCCCATCAGCTCTCAACTTTCCCCTTTTTGGGAAGAAAAAGGCTCCCCATATCCCACTGTCCTGTACGTGCCTAATCCTGTCACCCACAGCAAAAGGTGCAAGGCAGATTATTCCAAAGAGAATAGCAGTTAACATTCTGTAGTGCCAAACCCATTCTTAGCCAAAAGGGAATTTACTGAGAGGAGCCTCTAACCCTCTAAGTCTTAGAAGGGACCCTAACCCTCCTAGGTTGGACCTCTAACCCAAGGTTGGTCAAGTGTCCTTGCCTTTTATTAAGAGGGGCCTCTAACCTACTCTGTCTTATGAGATACTCTAACTCCTCTAAATTGGGCCTCTAACCCAATCGCATCCTTTACCTGGGTACCCCACCACTTACCCAAAATGGGACAATCAGTGCTGCAGTTTATTTCCTTTGGGTTGGAGTGTTTCTTCAGTATCATCCCTTTGAGGTTTGCCAAAAAGATGTTACTGGATCCTATCACTTGCCCAAAGTTAGCCTTTGGGTTAGGTGTTTCTGCAGTATAGTCCCTTTGGTGGTTGCCAGAAAGATGTTACTGGAAAGGAGTCCTGATCCAGATCCCAAGAGAGGGTTCTTGGATCTCTCACAAGAAAAATTCACGACAAGTCCATAAAGCGAAAGGAAGATATTAGGAAAGTAAAGAAATAAAAGAATGGCTACTCCATAGACAGAGCAGCCCCAAGGGGCACTGGTTGCCCATTTTTATGGTTATTTCTTGATGATATGCTAAACAAGGGGTGGATTATTCATGCATCCCCTGTTTAGACCTTATAGGGTAACTTCCTGACATTGCCATGACATTTGTAAGCTGTCATGGTGCTGGTGGGAGTGTAGCAGTGAGGGCAACCAGAGGTCACTGTCGTCACCATCTTTGTTTTGGTGAGTTTTAGCTGGCTTCTTTAATGCCACCTGTTTTATCAGCAAGGTCTTTATGACCCATATCTTGTGCTGACCTTGTATCTCATCCTGTAACTTAGAATGCCTTGTCTGGGAATGCAGCCCAGCAGGTCTCAGCCTTATTTTACCCAGCCCCTAGTAAAGATGGAGTTGCTGTGGTTCAAACACCTCTGACAGTTCAGGTTTTTCTACCTAGGTAATGGTTCCCAGGGAGGCTTCTGCTCATGGAATTTTGCTCTGGAAACTTGTCATTATCTGTATTTGCCTCTCTCCCCAATTCTGGCAGCAGCTGTTTGTCCTGTGGCCTCACTTCTCTAAAGGATTTAAGAATAATTGCTGATTTCTCAGTTTGTTCGGTTTTTTACTTATTGTTAACATGGAGTGTTGACTTCTAAGCTCCTTATACGTAGGATTGGAAACTGAAAGGCCCCACCTTAAGTTTTCATCAATCAAGTCCTTAAATCTTGTTAAATAGAACACTTTGTGACATTTTAAGCCATGATGTGGGAATGGGGAGAAAAGAGTTGCTAGCAGTATGTAGGCGTAAACTTAAGGTGCTCTGGGAAGTAGCAGTGAGCTATGGAAAAAGAGGAAGAAGGGAAGGGTGGAGGAGGAGAAGGGCAGGCAACTTACAAGTGACAGTTTGAGTACTGGAGACTCAGGAGCATGTTTGCAGATACAGGTAACTAGATTGAATTTAGGGCATAAAAGGAAACTTATTAAAGGATTTGTCGGGGGCCTGTATTACTTTTTCTTGCTGAGATGGATGGTTAAAAAAATATACGTGTTGGGATCTAGACAAAGGGAATGCTGATGTTCGTGTGCATATAGTGGAGCTGAAGTGTTAAGACAGAAGCATCTGACAGGCAGTGGAACCTGAAATAGAGTGATGTTTGTATCCCTGTTGTCCAACACAGTTCCTGGCACTGAATGGTTGCTCAATAAACATTTGTTGAATGAATGTGTGAGTAATAGAGTTTAGTTCACTCTTTCTGAAAAGAACCTATAATTAAAAGTTTAAAAATTAATTCTACAAAAATAAAAAGTGACCTCTGCTTCCTATGTATGTAAGGTTTCTTTTTTAAGAATAAAAACGTGAAAAATAAGTAGCCAAAGGTACCTGGGTAGAAACCAGAATCTTAACTGATAGACTACATAGTGTCAACAAAAAGAGTCAAACTCTGGAAAATATTTGATGAGATTTATTCTGAGCCAAATAGGAGTGACCATGGCCTGTGACAAAGTCCTCAGGAGATCCTGAGAACAAGTGCCCAAGGTGGTTGGGGAGCAGCTTGGTTTTATACATTTTAGGGATACAAGAGGCTTCAGTCAAATACATGTAAGAAATACATGGGTTTGGCCCAGAAAGGTGGGACAACTCCAAGTGGGGTAGGAGGGTGCCTTCCAGCTTATAGGTAGATTGAAAAAATTTCTGACTGACAATTGGTTGAGTTTAAAGAACTGGGATCAATAGAAAGGAATGTCTGGGTTAAGATAAGAGGTTGTGGAGACTAAAGTTTAATCATGCAGATGAAGCCTGCAGGTTCCGAGAGAATAGAATGTAAATGCTTCTTATCAGATCTAAAGGTCTGTGTTGATGTTAAAGCTGGAGAAATATAATGAGGCATGTTCGATCCCTACTTCCTGTCATGGCCAGAAAGTCTCTCAGTTTACATTTTTAAAGAGCGCCCTGGCCGAGGTGAAAGTACATTCAAATGGTTGAGGAACCTTGGTATTTTATTTTTGATTTACAATAGGAATGCATTGCACATTGGCCCTATTCACCATTATTTGGAATCTATACTTATTTGATTTAGTTCCTCAATCTTTTTCCGCTACCTTTCTTCCATTCCCCTCCTCCTATCCCTATTCCTCCTTTTTCCTCTTCTCCTTACCCCTCTATTCCTTCCCTGTTTCCAATCTCCCCACTTCTCCCCCTTTTCTTCTTCATCCCTCCCCTTCCCTCCCCTTCTTTATCTGTTCCCTCCTCTTCTTACTTCTTGCCTCTTGGCACTTTGAGGCAACTACCAGCAGTTCCTTATGAAGCTTGTGAGGTAGTGAATCTGGGTAGAGAAATATAGCTGATGAGTTGCTATAGGCCAGATCTTGAAGGTCCTTGTGTTGACACACTTTTTCCTTAAGTTATGGGAGGATTTTAAAGTACAGAAGTAGTCTCCTCTGATTTGTGGTTTAAAAGAGTACTTAAGTTGAGGTTGCAGTGAGCCATGATTGTGCCGCTGTACTCCAGCTTGGGTCATAGAGCAAAACCCTGTCTCAAAAACAACAACAACAACTACAAAGACGACAATAAGAAATTTTATCACACCTTTAATCCCAGCACCTTGGGAGGCCAAGGCGGGCAGATCCCTTGAGACCAGGAGTTTGAGTCTGGCAACAAAGTGAGACCCCAGTCTCAACAAAAACTAATTAATTAATTAATTAATTAAAATAAAGGATCACTTGAGCAGCTTTTAGGGAGGATGGATGGTTTGAAGGAGGGGGAAAAGGATACTGGCAGCAACAGGGAGACAGTAAATTTGTTTTTAACTTGCTTTGTTGCGCAGGTTGGAGTGCAGTGGCACGATCTTGGCTCACTGCAACCTCCGCCTCCTGAGTTCAAGTGATTCTCCTGCCTCGGCCTCCTGAGTAGCTGGGATTATAGGTGCATGCCACCACATCTGGCTAATTTTTGTATTTTTAGTACAGATGAGGTTTCACTATGTTGGCCAGGCTGGTATCAAACTCCTGACCTCAGGTGATCACCCCACATCGGCTTCCCAAAGTGCTGGGAATACAGGCGTGAGCCACCGTGCCTAGCCGAGACAGTAAATTTTTATAAAAGAGTGGTTTAAGGGACCAGTTTGGCTGGTGAAGCCTGGGGGCAGTAGGTGTTGGAAGACATATTTAAAAGCTGCCTTTAGAAAGCAAGCACATATTAATTACATCAAATTTTCGGGGGGATGAGATGATTAATGAAGATCAACTCACTCACTCCCAATCCCTTCGGAGCTGCCACTGTGGGAAAATCACTTAGCAGGCTATTGTGAATGTCTAGGCCAGAGATTATGATAGCTGGAACAAAAAGAGCAACAGTAAGAATAAGAGCAGGCAGACAGTAGAAAACAGACTGATCATGACCTGGTCTCATTGACACATATGGAGGACAGTGAATCTAAAGTGACTTCCTGATTTTGGCCTCAGGATCTTTCATCAGACAAGGAAAGCCAGATGGAAGCTTGTTTGGGGGTAGTTGGTTGGAAGGAAACAAAAAATTAGCTAGTGATAGAGTGAAGGATCACTAATCCGTGTAGAATAGCTTTTTTCTTGAGGCAAGGCAGTTGTGGAGAAAACGAATCACACAGGACCTCGAGTGGAAAGTGTGGGAGCAGACAGTGTAACTGCCCAACGGGTTCACCTTGCCTGCCGCTTAGACAGAGCTGATTATCAAGACAGGGGAATTGCAATGGAGAAAGAGTAATTCATGCAGAGCCAGCTGTGTGTGAGACTGCAGTTTTATTATTCAAATCAGTCTCGGGGCATTGAAATTTTTAAGAATAATTTGGTGGGTAGGGGCTTGGGAAGTAGGGAGTGTTGACTGGTTGAGTTGGATATGGAATCATAGGGGGCTCTAAGTGAGTTTTTCTTGCTATCCTCTGTTCCTGGGTGGGTTCACAGAACTGTCTGGGCCAGATTACTGGTCTGAGTGCTGTAAGTGAAATGGGGAAAGTTCCCCTATCCCCCTTGCAGGGCATGCCACAGGGGGAATGGCTCGCTTCTTGAGAATCTCTAGGGGGAGTATGCAGACAGGCAGGCTGTGGGACTCTGACCCCATGGCAACATCTAGGGGTGAAAATAACATTTGGGTGGGAAGGCAGGAGTGCCTATCCTCACCTAGGTCCCTGGGCACAGACTCGAGGGTGGAGCCCTAGCCAGGGACCCGCCTTTCTCTGCCCAGCACTTCCCTACCCCGCTCGTGTATCACAAGCTGGTGCATCAGAATGCAGGGGCTGCAAAATATATCAAACAGTGATCTTAGGTTTTACAACAGTGATGTTATTCCCGGGAGCAATCTGGGGAGGTTCAGACCCTTGCAACTGGAGGCTGCATGGCCCCTAAACTGTAATTTCTAATCTTGTAGTTAATTTGTTAGTCCTGCAAAGGCTGACTGGTTCCCAGGTAAGAAGGTTTTTTTTTTTTTTTTTTTTTTTTTTTTTTTTTTGGGTGGGAGGAGACCGAAGGGCTATTATCAATTTTGTATCAGAGTTAAACTATAAACTAAATTCCTTCCCAAGGTTAGTTCGGCCTATACACAGGAATGAACAAGGACACCTTAAAGGTTAGATGTAAGATAGAGTCGGTTAGGTCTGATCTCTTTCGCTGTCATAATTTCCTCAGTTACAGTTTTTGCAAAGGCAGTTTCAATAATAGTACCCTTCTCTTCCTTCCTTCCCATTTTTTCTTCTCAAAGTAATATATGTACACAGTTATGTATAAATAATACATGTAGTATATCATATATATAATTAATTATAAATAATATAATTAACAAACTACACATGTATTAAAAATAGCATCTATAACATATTAAGTATTAATTATATTAAATATAATTGTCATATTATCTTATTATATATCATTTATACATTATAGAAACATATATAGCACAGAAGGGCTTCAGATAAAAAATAATAGTCCCCTGATATATCACATCCTATCCCCTACCCCACTCTCCAAAAGCAACATCTTTGAACCCCTTTGGGCATTTTTCCTGGTGTGCATACCCCTACCAGTAGTCTTTCTGTTATCAATTCTAGACTTTACTTATTTATAGATGGGGTCTCGCTATGTTGGCCAGGTTGGTCTTGAACTCCTGGCCTCAAGTGATCCTCCCTCCTCAGCCTCTCAAAGTGCTGGGATTAAAGGCATGAACCACCACCCCCTGCCCTAGACTTTATTTATTGACTTCTTACTATGGTATTTTCTGTACTTCCTGTTTTAAACAAGTGGGAAGATGAATGCGTGTGTTAAAATTCCTGATGAATCCCTGGTTTCAGTAATAACGATAATTTATACAGCACTTGCTATGTGGAAGACAGAGTTCTTAGCGCTTTGGATGTATTAATCATTTAATTACAAACTCGATTGCAAGAATTAATAAAAAGCGGGAAGGCAAAGAATGCTGAGTCTTCCCCGTCAAAAACCATTACCGGTAACCAGCAGTAAAAGAGAGAAGCTCAGAGGCACTGAAATTGCCAGCGGCTCCTTTAATTCTCCATAGCTGCTGAGTGGTGCCAGGCCCACCCACATGAAACAGGCTGAAGGCTCCCTGCGCCCTACCCCGCCCGAGGCGCGTAGCCTGAGCCAAGGCCACGTGACGATGACAGACGGCACTCTGGCTTTCCCGGAGCAGTCTCTATGGTATTCTTCCCAGCCCACCCATCCCTTTGGTAGCGTCAGTCACGTGACAGACTCCGGGTTTACGGCAGATGCCCACGTGATCCTGGCCTGCAGTGGGGTGGCTGCGGTGAGATACCTGGGTTCCTGAAGGGCGAGCGGTTAGGTCGTAACTACCGCCTCCGCTGGCCGACTCTCCGAGCGGCCGGGCTCGGAAGCAACGAGCCAGCTCAGGCTTTCACCGCTTAGTGCCTACGGCACGGGTCAGCTCTTTCTGCCTCCTCCGCCTTCGCGGTCCTCACCTCTTTGCGGGTGAAGTTACCTTTGGGTTGCCAGACCTTGGGGCCTGAGGCCCAAACTCGGGACGAACACCAACCCACCTCTCTTTTCCTGTGATTCTCCAACTTTTACTTTGTACCACGGAATCACTTGGCCTTAGAGCTAGCCAGCTCGGCTGTGCCTTGAGGCCAGGTTTGGGGAGATAAAGGTAACCGTGGGGAAAGCGGCCCCCCAGTGGACAAAGGCGGAGGCAAGAATAGAGCAAGCCTGAGGGCCATAGGGATGAGAATACGCGGTTGAGGGGTGAAAAAGAAAACAAACAACAAAAAACCCTAAAGACTACTGAAGATTTAGAAGGGACTGGAAAGGACTTGTTGCGCAATGGAAGAATCTGACTCTGAGAAAACGATGGAGAAAGAAAATGTGGGGCCGAGAATGGATCCACCACTAGGGGAACCGGAAGGATCGCTTGGGTGGGTGAAGGGTATTATGTCAAACTTGGAAGTGGGGGTGTTCAAATTGAAGAGAGTATTGTGAATTAGAACACTTCTCCCCACCCCCCCCATGATAAATTGCTTTGATTTACCAGTAATGTTGATTGGTATTATGCTTTGGACGATAGGATAAACTGGAAAGCGAATTGGTGCTAACTGGGCAGAAACAACCCTTGGGAAGGGGCTGATACTCCTGGTGGTGGTGCTGGGGGAGTGTTCTAATTAAAGCAGTTCTGAGTTGCTTTGAATTATCAGTAAAGGAGATTTGCTGTCACCAGGTTGGGGATGGAAAGACTAGGAAGAAGATTTGCATTTCCAGGTCAGAGACCAGTGGCTTGAGAGTGCTTTCTGTGTCAATTTGTACCTGAATTTGAGACTTATGTTATATCTACTTTGTGCCTGTGATGAGTGAAATAGGGCTTGGAAGGACAGCTGAAGGACTAAAAAGATACTTCCAGCTTTTAAAATTAGGAGGCTGAATGCTTTTTATAAATAGAGGATATTCAATATTCAGTCCTCAAATAGAGGATATCAATATACTCTATTTTTTAGAAATATAAAATATTGTTTGATTAAGGCAGCTGCATTGTTTTGATTAATTTAAGATGATGAAAAATTGAATCTTGAATTTTAATGACTGATTTGTATTCCTAAATACATCTTCCTAGGAGTTCTCTCTTGAACTTCTACTTAGGAGATAGGGAGCATACACACAGTTTTATAATTTAGGAAAATGAGGCCTCTATTCATCTCAGGTCCCACACAGCTGTACTCAGCTGTTGTACTAAACATGCTCTTTTGTACCTCCGTGTTTATTTATATTTCATTAATTTCAATTTCTAAGGGAATTGGATCATAGAAACTGTTTTTTGGTTTATATCTGCAGGTGGGTGCTACCAAATACAGCCATGAAGAAAAAGGTAAGACGTGTTAGATACGTCAAAACCATGAAGGTAAAGGTAAGAAGTTGATATTCAGGAAGTTTGTGATATATATACACCATCTTTTCTGGACTATTGCAGGAGCCTTCTATGTGGTCTCTCTGACTCTCTTCCCCTTGTATGCTATCTGGTTTAATTTTTCTAATATGAAAATCTGACTGAGTCATCTACATACTTAGGAACCTTTAGTAACTTCTTTAAGCCCGTGGAATAAAATCCAAATGATTTCATGGTCCTTTAAAAATCTGTTCCTGACCAAACCCTCTGCCACACTTACGCACCCTTTCGCAGCCATACAGAATTTATTGTTCTCCAGATTTACAAATTAATTTGCACTTTGTGTAAGCCATATACCACACACCATACAGGCCTTTGTCTGCACATTTATTTTTAATCTAACTCAAATGTTACCACTATAAGGTCTTATGTGAGTTCTTCAGATGGAATTGGACACACCTTCCTTTGTGCTGTCATAGTACTGTGCCCTACGTTGGGATTTAGGCAGAATTGCTAAGAGTGCAGCTCAAGCTAATTTCTTAACCTTTTGGGGCTTCAGTTTCCTAATTTGTAAAATGGTAGTAATAATATTAACTGTATCATAGGATTGTTGTGACGTTTAAGTTAGTAAATGCCTGTAGAACACTTAGATTAGTACCTAACATGATTAGCCTTTGTAAGTCTTTCATAGGCAATTAAAAGAGGTACATTGTATAAATTAATAACTGAAGGAAATGTACCATATTTTGCCTTAGCTTCATCTAATAATTCAGTTCTGTAACTACAGTTTGCTAAGGGAGTGTTCTTGATGAGCCTGTCTGAAGTTGCTTTCATCGAGAATGCCTAAAAATACCAGAAATTTCTACATGATTAAGAACAAAAATCAGTTTGATTTAATCATTCTGCATTGTATACATGTATCAAAACATCGCGTTGTACCTCCTAAATATATTGTTTTTCAATTAACATTTTAAAGAACAAAAGCAAACTTTTTGTGGCAACTTTAGACTGGCTCAGCAGTGACATTTCCTTAGTGAGATAAAGTTATGTAGCTAAAATTGTTAGATGAAATCAAGCCTGAGTGTAGTATATTTCATCAATACTCCTTATATTTGTAATTAAAAAATTTAATAAAATATCTTAGGATTGAAGGTGGAATATAGATTCCCTTCATTTGAAAAGCAAGGTAAGGCTGAGCACGGTGGTTCATGCCTGTAATCCCTGCACTGTGGGAGACTGAGGCGGGTGCATCGCTTGAGGCCAGGAGTTCAAGATCAGCCTGGCCAACATGGCAAAACCCTGTCTGTACTAAATATACAAAAAAAACTAGCTGGACGTGATGGTGCATGCCTGGAATCCCAGGCATGGGATGGCTGAAGTGGGGTGGCTGAGGCACGAGAATCACTTGAACCTGGGAGGCGGAGGTTGCAGTGAGCCGAGATCATGCCGCTGCACTCCAGCCTGGATGATAGAGCGAGGCTTGGTCTCAAAAAAAATAAAAAGAAAGAAAGAAAAGGAAAGCAAGGTAATTGGAACTATATTTCGTAAATTCTAGATTTGAAAGGACTCTCAAAAGTCACTTTACTAAATTTCCTTTTAGTATAAGAGTATACAACATCTTTGACAAGTGCTCTCTGTGTGAGATGCTGACATTGACAGGAAGGCTGCTTACCTTCATGAGGCTACCCTTGCCCTTGGACAATTCTCACTGTCAGATACTCTCTTGCTTTATATATTTGTTTTGATAACTTGCTTGTCCTTTTGATGTACATACTTGGAGCATCTGTTGTATGTTAGGCACTGGAGGTATGAGGGGACTCTCTCTTCCCTTGCAGAGCTCAGAGTCTTCTGAGAGAGAGGGACAGACCCCCCCAAAATAAGTAACTGCAGTGCATTATAGTCTTTGCAATGAAATAACAGTGCCATGGGAGGACAGAGGTAAGACACTTAAGTCAGCCTAGAGCATTGGACTCAGAATATCTTCTTGCAAAAATGATTACTGAACCAAGTCTTGAAGGGTAACTGCAATTTAGCTGAAGGAAGAAGGAGAATGGATAGTTTACTGGCAGATAGTACTGTGTGAAACAATGGCACAGATGCAGGACCTTCCAGAGGGTTGGGAGCAATCAGAGGGACTACCAGCAGTTCAATTAAGTGTGGCTGTAAGCTAAAACTTTCAGGCCAAGAGGGACAGGAGATGAGGGATGAGAAGTAGATAGACTAGATCAAGGAGGGTCTTATATGTAGTCTGAGGACTTCATCCTGCAGGCCATGGGAAGCTTTTGAAAAGAAAAAGGAGGGATAGTAATAAATGGAACAAGAGCATAGCGGTAAGTGGAAGGGATGAGATCAAAGGCAGAGGTGGAAAGATTGACCTTGAGCAGGAGGAGGAAGAACTTTCAGTTATATTGCAATCCTCTGCTAGGTAATTCAGATAACAAAACATTGGGTTATGATAGAACAGGGTTTAGTTTCCTCTAAACGTGGTATTTTTCTAATGTGTTTCTGAACATATTAACAGTGCATCTTAATAGCATAGAGTCAGTGTAATTCTGTCACCTAAAGGATGTGTGTCCTGTGACAGGTAAGTGTCTGGCTTCTGGAATTCTAAGTATCTCTGCATTCACCCTTGGTTGGGAAGAGTTTAGTTAGTTGTGAGTATCCACACCAGGTTGTTGGTACTGTCAGTTCAGGAAAATATCAAATCCAGGAGAGAAATAGATCCCTTTAGACTTGATTTGCTCTAGATTGCTAACTTTTTTCCTTTCCTTTTCCCTACTTTGTCCTTAGGTGCTGTTGATGGGTAAAAGTGGATCTGGTAAGACCAGCATGAGGTCTATTATCTTTGCAAATTATATTGCCAGAGACACACGTCGCCTTGGCGCAACAAGTAAGATGTTTTATCTTATCGTAAAGTCAGGTGATCTTAACTCTTAATAATCTGCATAACACACTTGTTTGCAGTAGCTTGGGGATGCAGAAAGGTTGGGGGATTTGTTATGGAGCATGTTTACCCTTTTTGCATTGGTTCTCAAAGAGGTATGGCCTAATTCCAGTTACTGCTGCTTGCTCTCTTCAGGGAGGTTCTTTTCTTTCTAGGTTGTTTATGAAGTGGATTGCCCTTATCCAACTTTTTGTTTATCCTGCTATTTCTTAAACAAGCATTGTTTGTTCGTCTTGTGGGGAGAGTGTTTTTAACTCTTATACAAAGGGAAATTCATAGGTATTAACAAGCATAACAGTAAAATATCCTAAGATTTTTTAAAGCAGTAGTTACACCTTGTCTTCATTAAAAGGTAAATTACGGTGGTGGGAAGGAAAGAGGTTAACTTGATCTGTACTCTGCTACTTCTTTTCCTGGATACACATAGATGATCTCATTAGAGTTTTGGTTCTGATTTAGGGAATATGTTGTTGCCTTTTATAGTTTGAGTGTTAGTATGTACTAATTGGGCTGCCATGGACAGTGAATGTAGGATCCTGGGAGAGCCCTTCTGTCTCTGGGTTGTACTGCCATTTCCTTCTGCAGCATTCAAGCATTTCTGGATTCTGCTTGGTCCTTTATTTTTAGGGACAGGCCACCCACTACTCTATACAGTTCCTGAAGTTTCAAAAACAACAGCATTTTAAAAACACAGTATGTTTCAGACCCTAGGAAATAAAAGAGAAGGAAACCTCATTTCTGTTCTTATGGTGCTTGGAGTGTCAGTGTAGACTCTCATAATTGGGGCAGCTTTGATGACTAGAAAGCTGTTTCTTGAATGTATTTTTTGTTGTTGTTTAAGATGGAGTCTTGCACTCTCTTGCCCAGTCTGGAGTGCAGTGGTGCAGTCTTACCTCCTGGGTTCAAGTGATTCTTGTGCCTCAGCCTCACGAGTAGCTGGAATTACAGGCACCCACAACCACGCCCAGCTAATTTTATATTTTTACCAGAGACAAGGTTTCACCGTGTTGGCCAGGCTGATCTCTAACTCCTGACCTCAAGTGATCTGCTTGCCTCTGCTTCTCAAAGTGCTGGGATTACAGGTGTGAGCCACCGTGCCTGGCCTCTTTCTTTTTTTTTTCTGTTAGCTTGTTCTCTTTCTGTTCTCTTAAGCCTCTACAAAAATTTGAGGATAGTCATTGTCTCAGTTTGTCCAAGCCATCTCTTGCCTCACAAATCTTTTTTTTTTTTTTTTTTTCTTTTTGGAGACAGAGTCTTGCTCTATCATCCAGGCTGGAGTGCAGTGGCATGATCTCAGCTCACTGCAGCCTCCTCCTCCTGGTTCAAGGGATTCTCCTGAATCAGCCTCCCAAGTAGCTGGGACTACAGGTGTGTACCACCACATCCAGCTAATTTTTTTTTATTTTTAGTAGAGATGGGGTTTCACCATGTTGGCCAAGCTAGTCTCGAACTCCTGACCTCAGGTGATCCTCCCGCCTTGGCCTCCCAAAGTGCTGGGACTACAGGTGTGAGCCACCATGCCTGGCCATCTTGCTTCACAAATCATGTCTTCCTTAAGTTAAAAATGTCCAGCTCTTCCATCTATTTCTCATTTGACATATTTTGAAACATTTTTAAGGACTTGTTCAAACTTGTCTACATTTTTCTTATGGTACTGAGACTTGGATGCAGGTGGAGTCTGATCAGGGCGGAGTGGGCCTATCACATCTGTTATTCTGGACATTACATTGCTGTTAGCACAGTCTAACATGTATCCTCCTTTTCTGGAGTAAGTTTTGTTATGAGGAGTCTTACCAAAAAACCCTTTCAAATATATTCAAATTCCCTTTCAAATATGTTGTTATTAAAACACATACCCTTCTGGCTTTTGGGCAATTAATATTTTAAACCAAAGAATAAATGCTTTCTTCTATTAAATTATTTAGTTTTGTTTGTTTTAGCCCATGATATGTTCCTGTACCCTTTGTTTGTTAACTGTGAAATTCAGAACAAGTCCAATCCCTTTTTTCTCATCCATGAAAAAAGGGATTGGATCCTATTTTCATTTTAGCTACTTATTCTCTTATCTGATATATTAGCTATATTTCCTAACTCCATGGAGTTTGTACATTTGATGAATATCTCCTCTAGTTTTCATCTAAGGCATTGGTCGAAAGTTTTGGTCAGGATAATGTCCCATGGCCTGTCATGCCTCTATAATTGACATCTGTAGCTCTGGCCTCTGGAAAGTCTACCTGTCCAAACTTCTCTCTGTCTTGATTTGATAGATTAAAACTTTTTTTTTTCTTTCAAGTTAAATATTTGGGCCTAATTACCCTTATGGTTTCAGTAGATTAGAGGAAGCTAATGGTTACTGAACAACTGTTATTTGTCAGGCTTTTGTGTACTGTTTTATTTACTTTAGTTCTCATCTTAACTTCATTTTTATAGGGAATAAAGAAGGAGGTACAACTTAGAAGTTAATATCACTAAGCTAGGAAGTATCAGAGCTGGAATGTCAATCTATGCTCTTCCCTTATTCCTTATGCCACATTCTATCTAGCTTACCCTCTCCTAACAATTCCTGGCAGACGTATTTTTATTTCTGTTTTAAATTCTGCACACTTTGTTGAAGCACCTTTTTCTAGTCCAGTTGCTGTTGCTGTTTTTATATAGCTGATCAGAGTTGACTTATTACCCTGAATCCAGAGAACAGTCTTGCAACCAACATTTCAGAGCTATTCAAACTGCTTGAAATAGTTTTGATATAACCTAGCAGCCTTATTGTGAACAGAATTTTGCGAATTATATGAACCCTATACATTAAGGCAAACCATTTATTTAGCAAGTGCTTTTCTGGAACTTTTTATGTAGGAGGCACAGAGAACAGGACAGAGCTCTTGTCCTTAGAATATCTCAAGCAGAACCTTTATTACTAATACTTTGTTAGTAATCACTGTATCTCCTTACAGGTAGTGAAAGTATACTTTAAAATACTATGTTTTAGGATATCATCATTAGCTAGTTTGTCATTGCTAAAGAAATACCTGGGTTCTACTGCTAAACTTATAGACAAGTTCAAAATACATATATAGTGCATTACTTTTTACTTGATAGTCCTCTTTATGTAGTTGCTGATTTTCTTTAAAAGTAGTAAGAGTACTTTTAAAATATTACATTGATTTTAATGTTTTAGTGTTTTTCTAGTTTCTCATTGCTGAAAATAGTCCAGTTTTATTTTGTTAAACTTAGAGCCTACTGTGTTTTGAAATTTGAAGTAAGAGTACATGATTGTGATATTATTAATTTATTAGGGGGCTGCTAAAATGTATTTGTTGGAACAGTAAACTTGTCAATAAAAATGATTATGAAGTATTTTAGTCTCAAACACTGTTGACGGCTCCAAGATTTCCTACCTTCTCAAAATTCTCTGTTCCCTTGGCTTTTATTTAATGCTCTGTTACCCTGGTTTTCTTCCATTATCTTTAACCATCCCATCTCTCTTTAAAAAAAATCTTTATCATAGTATTTTCTTCTTTCTGCCCCGTAAGTGTGTGTCATTCCCCAAAGCTCTGTTCTTGGTTCTTTTTAGTTGTTCTTGTGATAATAGGGTAGGAAGACTAGGAGAGCCAGAAAGCCATATATGGAAGATATGAGACTAAAGAGGGAAGCAGGAAGTGGGTGGTTAGATCATAAAATGTCTTGTAAGCCAAGTTAGGTAGTAGGACCTGAGGGTAGAGAGAGTTTTAAACAGAAGAGCGATATTTTACAGGTCCCGGGGATTAGGGAAAATGTTAAAAAAAAAAAAAAAAAAAGCAACATGAGCAGATTTATATTTTATATTTTTAATTTTCAGTTTTAATTACAAAAGTAGTACTTGTGAAAAATGCAAACATTACAGATGTGTGAAAAGCCTCTTTTCTCCCTCTCAGGCCTGCTTCCTAGGGACAACCACAATTAGTAGTTTTGAGGTTATCCTTCTGGCCCTTTCTTTTCTGGGTGTATACAATTGTGCATATGCAGAGAGACATGGTTTTTTCTGTTTAAAGAAGAATGAAAATTTGCATTTTGGAGAGAGATCACTCTATCTGTAATATGGAGGATAGATTGGAGGGAGGCAAGGTTAGAAAGAGGTTGATAAGTTAGGAAACTATTTTAGTAGACCAGGTGAGAGATGATGGGGGCTTAGTTTGGGCTAGGGTGATGATAGTGGATATGGCGAGAAGCAAATGGATTTGAGATCTATTTAAGAGATAGAGTCAGCCAGACTTCCTGGTAGATTTAGGGAGAATGATGAGGAAAAAAAGCGGACTGAAGGATGAAACTGAGGTTTTGGCTTAGGCAACTGGTTGAATTCACTGAGATAGAGAAGACTGAAAGAGGAATAGATTTGTAGGAAGAAAGGGGAGATGATGAGCTACATATACTTGGATACGTTGAGTTTGGGATACTTGTGGTTTATTCAAATGGAGATTTGTAATATATGTCAGAAAGGTAGGAGAGAAATCTGTCCTAGAGATACCTGTTTCTGAGTCATCAGTGTCTAAATGGCAAATAAAATAATACGAATAGACTAGCTTGCCTTGGGGAAGGTGGCCAAGGATGGAGTCCTGAAGAACTCCCAACATTTAAGGGACAGAAAGAAGAATAGGAATTGTAAGGGAGGATCTGCCAGAGAAGTTGTAGATATGATATCAGAGACCAAGAGAAGAGAATTTTTTGAGAAGAGAGTAGTCAACAGTGTCATGCTGCAGAAAGTAAGACAAGGACTAAAAGGTCCATTGGATTTGGTTATGGGGCCATTGGTCACTTGATGAGAATAATTTCTATGATATGGGAGTAGAAACCTGATTTCTATCCCATGTGCCCCATGTGTAAACAGTCACTGAATCCTGTCACTTCTTTTGTTATTGTCTTTCCCTTTCTCAGTAGCACTTCTTTCCATTTTTTTTTAGTACTAGACCGTATACATAGTCTTCAAATTAATAGCAGTTTGAGCACCTACTCTCTCGTAGACTCTGTTGGAAATACAAAGACATGTAAGATATGATTCCTTTTCCAAGGAGGGGGAAGTAAAGGGGAGAAGGGAAGTAGTTTGAGCACCTACTACGTGCCAGGCACTTTATGTATGATAATTCATTGAATCCTCATAGTAATCCTGTGAGGTCAATGCTATGCCCCGCGCCCCCCTGCCCACTTTCTTTTTTAATAGAAGAGGAAACTAATACTCAGAGCTTAAGTGACTTGCCCAAGGTCACACAGAGAGGTAGAGCCATGATACTTGAATGAAGATTTGTTCGACTCCAAAGCCCGTGCTTTTTAAAATAATGCTCTGCTGCTTACAATGTAGTTTATAAGAAGATAAAATTGCACAAAAGTTAGATAGCAGTCAATTTAAGCAACAGCTTTGAGATAGTCATAGGAGAAATATCACTGTGTGATTGATTATCACAAATTGTATAGATTATAATTCCTAGACTTTGATAAATTTTCAGGATAAAATCTTTCATTATTACTCCTTGGGATTTTTAGTGCCTGGCAGAGAGTAGATGCTTAATAAATGTTTGAATGAATTCAGAGGGAGAGATGACGGTAAGTGGGGGTAGCCAGGCAGGGCTTTTAGAGGAGGTGGGATTTAGGCTGGCTCTTAAAAGATGAATATAGTTTGAAAGAAAGATGGGGAGGGCTTTCCAGGCAGATGAACAGAGTAGGTGAAGAATAGAGGGGAGGGAAGTGTAACTCAGAGGTCGCAAACAGGCAGCCTGTATCCTGGATAAGACCTGTAGATGTGTTTTGTTTGGCCCATGTGATGTTTTCTAAAAATGGCAATTAGTTATCAACATGTAAAAGTTTTCATAAAAATATGGATTTCCCACTACTGCTGAAAAACTTAAAGGTCTGGTAACCCAGAGCCCCCATTCCTGCATGGCAAAGGAACCAGAGCTGAGTAACTGCTGCTCACTCTACTATCCCATTGGGTAGATGTTTACCCTCCATATGTGGCCAACTTTGCTCATATATGTTTACTGGCCTGGCCCCTGTTAGCAAGTTTGCGACCCCTGGTGTAAAGTATTTTGGGGGTTGGGGAGGTAGTGGGGTTTGGGAGGACTGTGAATAAACCAAATTGGGCTGGAGTGAAAGGCTTTATTAATGTGGATCATTGGGGAATGTATAGGTAGACTGGAAGCCAAATTGTGAAGGACCTTGAATGCCTCCCCATAGGCATGGAGGAGCCATTGAAAGTGTTTTGAATGGGGAGTGACATGTTCAAAGTAGTGTTAAGAAGATGAGCCTGACAGTAGCCTGTAGGATGAAGTAAAAGTGAGTAAGGCTTTTTGGTGGGGAGGTCAGTTATGGAGCTATTGTAGTAGTGTAGACAGATGATAAGGGGCTTCCTTAGTGTTTGTGGTGGGTTATAAAATAAGGAATGGAATTAAGAGAGATTACAAAGGACTAGCAATGTATTGAATGTGGATAGAAGAGTCAAAAGTGGGAAAAAGTTAGGGTCATTAACTGGAAAGGAAATCAATAGCAGGAGTTCATTTGGTTATGTGTTATGTTTGTTTTTTGTTACTTTTTTAAAAATTTGTGTGTGTGTGTGAGGTTGGTGGGGGCAGGTGGGACAGGGAAGACTGATTAAATGGTATATATCTATTACATGTTGAAATTTTAACATAAGTATTGTAATTGGAGATTGTTTCTGCTCTAGGTATTAAACTACTAAAAAGTAAAATGACTTACATGAGAGCCAATTCTGTAGCTCAGGGTAGTTTAGGTGCCCACCTTGCCACTAAACCACACTACTCAGCTGAAAATCACCTTCTTGTTTTGGCTTTGAGCATTTCACTCCACTTTGGTCCTTCTAAATTTCATGGGTTAGTGCTTTGCTTATTTTGAATTTCACTTCACCTGCTATAATTACTAGATCTGTCATATTTGTCTTCCAGTTGATGTAGAACATTCTCATGTTCGATTTCTGGGAAACCTGGTATTGAACCTGTGGGATTGTGGTGGGTAAGTACCATCTGCTTACTTGTTTGTGAAGTTGATGTCAGTAATCATGGCATCTAGCATATCAGCATGGTGAATACACCTAGAGTAACTATCATTTGTAATAGATTAGATAGAAATTAGTTCAAAATTGACACTTGAGTCAATAAACATCTCTGACTTTTATGGAATTGTGAAAATGCCCTCTGTATGTGACATGTTTAAATAGCACTAATCCAAGCTCTATCTAGGTATCTGTAGTTTGGGATAGATTATCCCCTTTTGTGGAGGAATAAATTAGGTTTCTGTCTCAGGCATCCTGACACCAGTGCTGAGCTCTTAGCTGTCATACCATACTACTTTGTTCTTAGTAATAAAACATCAATAATTTTCTCCAGGCAGTCTCAATACTGTAGATCAGACACTGAGCACACATTCTCTAGCTAAGTGACCTACTTTTTGGAAGAGTAGGAGTTAGCTCTTCCTCTTATGAGCAAAGTATTCACCACATATTCCATCACAAATGTACACACACTATGGATGTATGCTGATGTTGCTCCCTACCCTATGGCCATTGCATCTCTGTGCTGAAGGAGCAGTGTGCATTGCACAGTGGATAGGAGCATAGGTTTTGGAGTCAGATTGGGGTTTGCACCTCAGCTCTGTTAACTGTGTTATCTTGGGTAAATCATTTAAACTCTCTGAGCCACAGTTTCTTCATCTGTACAGTAGTGAAGGCAATGGTACCAGCTCATAGGGTTGTTTTGATGATTAAGATAATTTATACAAAGTTGCATAGCAGAGTGCCTCACAAAATGCATAGATATTGTTAGCTCAGTGTATCCCAGCTCTTAGCATAGAGCCAGCCATAGAGTGGGTGCTCAGTGAATATGTGTTGAAAGAATAATGCAATAGCTAAATACTCTATAAGAAAATGACTCCATTCCTGATAGCAGATGGATCACTTAACATCCTAGCACCTATCTCCATACAAATCCTTCCTCATTATCATTGGTTCTAATTTTCGAATCCGTGTTAAGACATTAGTCCCAAGTCCCTTGCTTTTAGGCACTAAGATGTGATGATCTTCGTTTTTACAGATAAGGCAGCTGAGGCCTGGGGAGATTATGATTCTGCTGAGTTCACACAGCTAATTAATAGCAAAGTGCAGGACTAGAACCTAGGTTGCTGATTTTTTTCTCCTACTACCGGATGCTACTGTTTTCTGCTGGCCAAGTGGTAATTGAGAGCTTCCTGGAAAGCAGCACTTAGCCTAAGGAGCAGAGAGCAACATCTACAAAAAAATACAAAAAAACTAGCTGGGCGAGGTGGCGGGCGCCTGTAGTCCCAGTTACTCGGGAGGCTGAGGCAGGAGAATGGCGTAAACCCGGGAGGTGGAGCTTGCAGTGAGCTGAGATCTGGCCACTGCACTCCAGCCTGGGCGACAGAGCGAGACTCCATCTCAAAAAAAAAAAAAAAGTTACCATTGGAGTAATTTTAATGTAGTTTAGAATATTTGACTGTTGAGTTATTCATTCAGCAAATTTTCATTGAGTACTTAACACTGTTAGAAGCTGGGAAACAATGAAGAATAGTAACATACATGGAACTTGCTGTCTAGGGAAGTGAATGGTATTAATGAAAAACTCTCACAAACGAGTGTAATAACTTGTGGTAAGTGTTAGAAGTAAGAGGAATGTATTGATATAAGAGCCTATGCTTAGTGGATTGACCTGTCAGGAGGCCATGGGCAGTTTCTGTGAGGAAATATGGATTGAACTGAAATCTAAAGAGACAAGCAGGGGTTAACTAGATGAAGAGGTGGGGGGTAGCATCTGAGACAGAGTGAACAGCATGTGTAAAGGCTACATAGTGGATAAACCATGTGTCACTTGAGGAATTGAGAAAAAGTCAGTGTGTTTAGAATATAAGGAGAGGGGCAGAGAAATGGATCTGGTACAGGAGAATCAGTGGGACCTGGTAAGAAACAGAAAAGGGGCTGCACCAAATGGTTGACATGCTTTGCAAACTTCTTTTGTTGGCTCAAGTTGTGCCTCAAGAGGTAAGAAGGTAAGGCCAGACTTATTTGTTATGATTTGCCCTTTAGATTGAAGCCTTAAGGTTATCTTTCACATTGATCAAGCCAACAAAAATAGGTCATAAGGAGGAGTGATTGAACTGCGGATTTGCTTACTATATATTTTTTTTCTACCAGGCAAGACACCTTCATGGAAAATTATTTTACTAGCCAACGGGACAACATCTTCCGAAATGTGGAGGTTCTGATTTATGTCTTTGATGTGGAGAGCCGCGAACTGGAAAAGGACATGCACTATTACCAATCATGCCTGGAGGCCATTCTGCAGAACTCTCCAGATGCCAAAATATTTTGCTTGGTACACAAAATGGATCTGGTACAGGAGGATCAACGGGACCTGGTAAGAAACAGAAAAAGCGCTGCACCAAATGCTTGACATGCTTTGCAAACTTATTTTGTAGAGGTATAGGTTAATTTGTACCATTTTTTTCAGGAATAAAAGGTCAGCAGAAGTTTTCAAAGTAAAGTTTTGTCATTTGCTTTGACAAAACACTCTTTTAAACACATTTTCAATGATAAGGGAAAGATATTATTTATTAGTAAATAATTTTCAGAATTAGGCAAGAAATCTGTCCAAGTGATCTCACTAAGCAGCATTTATTTATTTTTAAAATATATTTGCTGCCCCAGTTTTATTGTCCTTCAAAGCAGGGAGGTAGTGTCAAGGTTAAGACCCACTAGGAGTGAGATGAAGAGAGGTTGCTGATTTCATTAGATTGACTTAGGAAACTGGTATATACCAGTTCAAGTGCCAACCACAGTGTGTTAGGCACTATGCCAGGTCCCTCATAATTGCACTGATATAGTAAATTTCTCTTTCTGACGTGGGAGTTAGTACACACAAATTTAAACCAGAGAAGGCACAGTAGCAGGTGATGTCACCAAGATAGTGGAGTAGGAGATAACCAGTCTTCATTCCCCTACAAAAAAACAAATATAGATAGTTATCCACAAACCAAAATAGCCCCGAGAAGGCTCAAAGGCCCATTATAGAAAGACATAGTAAAATGGGTAAACTCCTGCTTAGCTGTGAGACTACAGGATTGGCAAGTCATATAGTTTAGCTTCAATATAGTCTGTCTAGTTTGCTCAATATAAAATAAGAGGATTGGATTTTAAGGTCTATGCTGAAAGAGAAGATCCTTCTCTATTTCTAAGGGTATGAAACTAAGGAAAGCAGTTTTGGGATATGCTGGTCATATAGAGGAATACAGTTACTCTTTGAGTTGGAGTATAAGAATCTAAGGAAATCCTTTAATGAAAGGATGTTTTGGTAATTGCTCTGGTAAGGAATACTTCTTTATATTACTAGTTACAGGATTGCCTCCACTGTTCTAGTGTTTTGATATTTATAGGTTAGCTTATAGGCTTTCAAAACCATTTGAAGGGTTCCATATTTGACTCAGAAAACTGCTTTTGATTATTTAGTAGTCTTTTTAGCTCTTCCTCAACTTCTGTCATTAAGTATTAATTACTATTTAATACCTAATAATTAATATGGTTTTAATTCAGCATAAAATCATGTGTGTAACTTGGGTCTTGAGTTTGTGAGGGCCTTGTTACTGCGCTTGCTGTTTTGTTCTCGTTTGCTTTTAAAAATCACTTTATTTCCTAGCCAAAATTGCAGTAGAAAAATTTACAGCATTCCAATAAATGAGCTCCTTTAAACATTTAGAAGTGTTTTATTCACTTGTAATTTTGTAGTTTTTTTAGTATTTTTATTTATTTTATTATTTCAGTAGCTTTATGGTTATGTGTGGTTTTTGGTTACATGGATGAATTGTGCTATGGTCAAGTCTGGGCTTTTAGTGCATTCATCACTTGAATAGTGTACATTATACCCAGTAGATAATTTTTCTTCCCTCACCCCCCACAACCTCCCCGTTTCTGTGTCTCCAGTGTCCATTATACCACTCTGTATACCTTTGTGTACCCATAGCTTAGCTCCCACTTACAAGCGAGAATGTGCAGTATTTGGTTTTCCATTCCTGAGTTATAAACAAGAGATAGTTTGACTTCCTTTTTTCAATTTGGATCACCTTTATTTCTTTGTCTTGCCTGATTGCTCTGGCTAGGACTTCTAGTACTATGTTGAATAGAAGTGGTGAAAGTGAGTATAATTGTCTTTTTCCAGTTCTTAAGGGGAATGCTTTAAACTTTTCTCCATTCATTTTGATGTTGGCTGTGGGTTTCTCATAAAAGGCTCTTAATATTTTGAGGTATGTTTCTTCTGTACCTAGTTTGTTGGAGGTTTTTCATCATAAAGGGATGCTCTGTTTTATTGAATGCTTTTTCTGCATCTATTAAGATGACCATATGGTTTTTGTTTCTAATTCTGTTTATATAGTGAATCACATTTATTGACTTGTGTATATTGAACCATGCTTGCATCCCTGGGATGAAACCGACTTGATCTTGGTGAATGATCTCTTTGATGTGCTGGTAGATTAGGTTTGCTAATATTTAGTTGAAGATTTTTGCATTTATGTTCATTGAGTATATTGATTTGTAGCTTTCTTTTTTTATGTCCTTTTGTGGCTTTGGTATCAGGATGACACTGGCTTTGTAGAATGAGTTAAGGAGGATTCCCTTATTGTCAATCTTTTGGGGCAGTTTCAGTTGGATTGGCATCAGTTCTTTGTCTCATAGAATTTGGCTGTGAATCCATCTGGTCCTGGGTGTTTCGTTTGTTTGTTTGTTTTGTTTTGATTTTTTGGTTGGGAGATTTTGGACTTTTTTTTTTTTTTTTTTTTTTTTTTAACTGATTCAGTCTCACTAATTGTTAGTGCTCTGTTCAGGATTTCTATTTTTTTTTTTTTTTCCTGATTCAAGCTTGTGTGGTTGTGTATTTCCAAGAATTTATCCATTTCCTCTAGATTTTGTACTTTGAGTGCATAGAAGTGTTCATAGTAGTCTCAGTCATCCTTTGTATTTCTGTGTTATCAGTATGATGTTTCCATTTTCATTTCTGATAGAGCTTATTTGAATCTTCTTTTCTTTATCTAGCTAGTGGTTTATTAATTTAGTTTATCTTTTCAAAGAACCAACTTTTTGTTTCATTGACCATTGTATTTTTTTAATTTATTTTCAGTTTTCTTGAGTTCTACTCTAACCTTTGTTATTTCTTATTTCTTTTCTTCTGCTAGCTTTGGGTTTGGCTTGTTTTTGTTTCTCCAGTTCATTGAGGTGTGATGTTAGGTTGTAAATTTGTGATCTTTTTGTCCTTTTGATGTAGGCATTTAGTGCAATAAACTTTGATCTTAGCACTGCTTTTGCTATATCCCGGAAATTTTGATAACTTGTGTCAGTATTTTCACTCATTTCAAAAACATTTTTAATCTCCATCTTGATTTTATTTTTGACCCAAAGATCATTCAAGAGTAGACTATTTAATTTCCATATATTTGTATGGTTTTGAGAGTTCCTCTTGGAAATGATTTATGGTTTTATTCTGCTTTGGGTTGATTCGATACTTGATATGCTTTTGATTTTTAAAAATTTATTAAGTATTGTTTTGTGGCCTGGCATATGGTCTATCTTGAAAAAGTCCCATGTGCTGACAATAAGAATGTCTATTCTGCAGTTTTTGGGTAGAATTTTCTGTAAATGTCTGTTAAATCCACATGTTCTAGAGTCCAGTTTAAGTCCAGTGTTTGTTTGTTGACTTTCCGTCACAATGATCTATCCAGTGCTGTCCATGGGGTGTTGTAGTCCTCCACTATAATTGTATTGCTTTCTATCTCTTTTTCTTAGGTATAGTAGTTTCTGTTTTATTAATCTGGGAGCTCTGGAGTTAGGCGTGCATATATTTTGGGTTGTTGTATCTTCATGTTGAATTGATTTCTTTATCATTGTATAGTGACATTTTTTGTCTTTTTTACTGTTGTTGATTTAAAGTCTGTTTTATCTAAGAATAGTTATTCCCACTCACTTTTGGTTTCCATTAACATGGAATATTTTTCCTCCCCATTTACCTTAAGTCTATAAGCATCTTTACAAGTTAACTGGGTATCTTGCAGACAGCAGATATTTGGTTTGTGTTTTTTTCCATTCTGTCCATCTGTATCTTTTTAAGTGACACATTTAGACCATTTACATTCAATGTTAATATTGACATGTGATGTACTGTTGCAGTCATCGTGCTGCTACCTAGTTGCTTGATTTTCTTCAATGTGTTACAGTTTTATAAGTCCTGTGAAATTTTTGCATTCAAGTGTTTTCATACTGGTGCATATGACCTTTCATTTTGATATTTAGAACTCCTTTTGCATTTCTTATAGTTCTGGTCTAGTGGAGACAAATTCCATCAGCATTTGCTTGTCTGGGAGAGGCTTCATTTCTCTTTCATTTATGAAACTTGGTTTTGATAGATAGAGAATTCTTGGCTGACAGTTATTCCATTTGAGGAGACTAAAGATAGGACTCAATCCCTTTTGGCTTGTAAGATTTCTGCTGAGAAGTCTGCTGTTAGTCTGATAAGTTTTTCCTTTATAAGTTACCCAATACTTTTGTCTCACTCTTCTTAGAATTCTTTCCTTCATGTTGACTTTAGATAGCCTGATGATTTGGTAATGTCCTTTTTATAATGAATCTGCTGTGAGTTCTTTGAGCTGCTTGTATTTGGATGTCTAAATTTCTAGCAAGACCAGGAAAATTTTCCTCAAATATTTCCTCAAATGGGTTTTCCAAGTTTTTTGCTTTTTCTTCTCCCTCAGGAACACCTGTGATTCTTAGATTTGGATGTTTTGTACCTAAACCCATATTTACTGGAGACTTTGTTCATTTCTTTTAATTCCTTTTTAAAAATTTTTATCTGATTGTGTTAATTTGAAAGCCTTGTCTTCAAGCTCTGAAATTCTTCTTCTGCTTGGTCCAGTTATTCTTTATGTTGGTTTTTAACTTTCTCTTAGATATCATTTAGCAACCTAATAATTAACATTTTGAATTCTTTATCTGATATTTCAAATATTTCATTTTGGTTTGGATCCATCACTGGAGAGTTCGTGTGATCTTTTTGGGGGTGTTGTAGAACTCTGTTTTTGCACATTGCCAGAATCATTTTTCTGGTTCCTTCTCATTTGAGTAGATAATTTCCTCTTATTATTTTTAAATTTATTTCTGATTTTACTGGGTTTTTAAATTTTTTTCTCCCTTTGAGGATGTGACTTTAATGGGTGTAGTGTATGGTCACCTAGCTTTGGCTCTGGGTGCTTTCAGTGTCAAAGACTGTGTATGAGCTCTTTGGTTGTACAGAATCTTTGTGCAATGGCTTTCTTAGCTGCTGGTTATAGTAGCAGTGTGCTGGGTGTGTGAGAAGGCTTACTGTCTCCCATGGGCCAGTATGGCAGAGGTCTCATGAAGCTTATCTCATTTCCCCATGGTGTACATTTTGTTATTTTTGTGAGAAGTATACTGGGGAAAAAATAACAAAGTGCATACCACTGGGGAATGAGATAAGCTTCATGAGACCTCTGCCATTGAATAGTTCAGCCTTCATGCTAGTACAGGCACCCACAGGTGAAAACCAGCTGCAGCTGAAGCAGGTGGGTATATGCAGTATCCCGTTTGTGGGCAGAAGGCCCAGCCTTGACTAAGCTGGCTGGGGGAGCTCTCTGAAATGTACTGAGGTCTTTGCAAGGGGACAGAAGGGAGCCATCTCAGCTCCTCTCCCAGGCCAGCAGGAAAGCCATCTGCTTCCTCATCATGCCCTTGTCCCAGTGTTCTGGATATTCAGATCAGACAAGCACCTCTGTCCATCTGCAGGAATGCTGGCATTCCGTGTAAAGAGGAGTTGTGACTTTACTTCTTATGCAAGCCTGAACCCAGAAGGCACTCCTCTTGTGGAGATGTAGTCACCCTGAAGTGCTCCAGAAAGACTGTCTATAGGCACACTCATGCTGAGTTCCTGGAAGAGAAGCCCCACCTGTATCTGCAAGTGCTGGGTAAGGGGGAGAAGTTTCCTTCTCTAGGTCCCTTCGTGAGCCCTGGAGCTGCCTGACTGCTGGGGTAGAACTGCAGTTTTTCACCACTGAGCATGGCCTTGCACCTGTGCCTCTGCTGAAGGAAACTTCCCACAAGTGGAAACTTCTGGGACTCAAGGCCTGCAGTCTGGTTTCTTTTGTCCCACAGGGTGCTCCCTTGATGTGGTGCACTCCCTGCTCCCATAGGTGTGGCAGTCCCTGAGGGCCAGACAGCTGTGAATCCTGCTGCTCATCTGGTCTAGCCACCTTGTGGGGCTTCCACACTCTAAGCTGTTGCTGGGGGAATATGTGCAAATCATCCAGTGACGTGAAGACACAAGGATTGAAGGTCCCTGAGCAAAACAAAGTCTCACAATGGGTGCACATCCAGCATGGCACCCACTGCTATAGCTCCGGTCCAGAGGGAAAGTGAAGGGACCTTGTGCTAGCAAGGTAATGCCCTTGAGGAGTCCGTAAATCACAGCTCACTCTGGTACTTGTGCTCATGAGTGCAGAGAAGCCCTCTTTGAGCTTGGATACCAGCAGTCTGCTGCAAGGGCCAGAGAGGCCAAGAGCACTCCCATCTCCCCTGTCCACAGATTACTAAGTCTCTCAGGGTTTGATCTCTGCCAGCTTCTTGTTACTTTCTTTTTTCTTTTTTGGTGAGTCACAGATTCTTCCAGTGAACTCTCTGATAAGCTCCAGCACTCTCCGCTTAACATTCCGTTTGGGCTACGATTATTCACCTGTAATTTTCGTTCTTCCTTCTGAGGAGAATTGGTCATTGATGCTGCTTATCAGCCAAGTGGAGAAGCTGTCTGATGCCTCAGGCTGTGGACAGGTCTGCAGGATGTGCAGTGGCTTAGGCTCTGCTCTGAGCTTCAGAGGGAGACAGTGTTGGGTGGATCTGGACCAAGCTGCCCTGCCCTCTGGTCTCCCAGCAGCAGGTGTAAGCACAAGCTATGATAAGGGTAGCAGGGGAATGACATAGACTCTGAAAGATTTCCCTGGCTAAAAATAGCATTACTGTGATGGCTTTCTCAAATCCCAGCTATAGTAGTAATGTACTGGGCAGATGAATAGGCTCAAGACCTCCTGATGAGCTGGGATGGTGTGGGTAAATGATGTTAGCTGAGGTCATGCAGAAGTTTTCTCCTTCTCAAGTGGTGTGTTGTTGTGTCAGCAGATGTTGTAATGGGCTGCACCAATTGGTCTCTAGCCAGGAGGTGGTGTTTGCAGGAGAGAGCCAATTGCTATGGTGGCCATGGGATTTGTCCCTGACTTATGATACCCAGGGGAAGTACTTGTGTCTCAGGCAATGGGCAAGGCCATGAAACTCCCAAAAGTCCCTGTCTGTTGTGTTATGCTACCAAGGCAGGTGGAGGGGCAAACCCAGGTTTGGGCTGGGTCAAACAGATTTGCATTCTGGCTCCTCATGTGTAAGCACAAGCAGTGGTCCCAATGGGGCTTGGAGGGCAGTTCCCTGGCCACTAGGGTAATGTTCCAGGGAGAAGCACAACTGACTCTGCTGCACAAAAGAATCCACATTGGGAGAAGGAGTAGCAGGTGTCAGTGAGACCCACCCAACTCCCACACTCTTGACAAGGTGGGTCTCACACCCACAGTCTTCTGCTGGCAACGGCTAGCTGGGTCCCAGGCAGTCTGTGTTCAGAATGCAAAACTGCCCCAGGCCATAAGCCTTCCTGCTGCCTGAGACAGAAACCACGCCTTTCAGGCCTCACTTCTCCCTGTTTGTTCACAAAGCTGGGACACTTGGCTGCTGCTCCTGTGGCAAGAGCATACTTCCCACTCGCCCCTCAGTTCTGGCCAAGGGAGTTTGTCCCCACTGGAGAGATTAAGAGTGCAAATCTCAGTTGGGAGCTTCTCGCATCCTGTGACCACTGCCTGAGTTAGCTGTAAGGTTCCTCTATCAGGAATGGTTTCCTTCTGTCCCCACTGGGGTTTCAGGGTACATGCAAAGTACTGCTGTTTTTCATATACTTCCCACTGCTCACCAGATCAACTCCAGTGCTGGGTAGGGTTAAGGTGCTCCCCTGTGGCCTGGCTTGCTCAACTCCTCAGTAGGAATGTGTATCAAGGAGACATTCTCTCCCCCTTTCATGCTCTGGAGACTCACAGTGGTCTGCCTGGCTCATGGTGTAGGTTGCTGCCCACCACTTCTTTCAAAGTGTCTGAAGTTTCTTTCAGTTTTTCTATTGAGTTCCTGTGTTCCTTCTTGGATAAAAGTTTAGACTGTGAATCTCTACACACCACTCTGCTGTTTCCAAGCAGGTGAGGCCCGCTGACAAAGCCTTCAGTCTATCATCTTGGGAAAAAAAAATCACTTGTAATTTTGATTAATCATCTTATTATTTTCTAAATGTGTATATAAAGATTTCCAAAGATAGATTAATATTCTTCAAGATACTTTAAGCTTAGTTAAGAAAAGTATGTTCTTTATTTTATTAAAAATATAGACTTAGAAGTTTTAGGTAAAATGGTTAGTGTACTTCCCTAAATATCCATTTCAGCTAAGGTTGCTGCAAAAATAATTGTGATTTTGAACCATGAATTTTAAATCATAACTAGGCTCAAACACATCTTTCTTAATGAAAATAGGAACCATTACAATTAGCACATTTTTGCCAACAAGAAACACATTTGTTTATTCCTGTAGCACAAAAATTCGTGCTTCGGGATTCAACAAACTCTTGGAAAGCATTTTCTGCATCCTGCTGGCTGTGGAAGTGTTTTCCCTGCAAAAGGTTGTCAAGATGCTTGAAGTGGTAGTTGGTTGGCAAGAGGTAAGGTGAATATGATGAATGAGGCAAAACTTCGTGCCCAATTCCTTCTACTTTTGAAGTGTTGGTTGTGCAATGTGCGGTCGGGTGTTGTCATGGAGAATTGTACCCTTTCTGTGACTGGTGCTGGCAGCAGGTGTTGCAGTTTTTGGTGCATCTCATTGATATGCTGAGCATATTTATCATATGTAATGGTTCCCCCGCGATTCAGAAAGCTGTAGTGGATCAGACCGGCAGCAGACCAACAAACAGTGACCATGAGTTTTTTTGTGCAAGTTTGGCTTTGGGAAGTGCTTTGGAGCTTCTTAGTCCATCCACTGAGCCAATTGTCACCAGTTGTCATATAAAATCCACTTTTTGGTGCACACCGCAATCCAACTGAGAGAATCATTTGTTGTTGTTGCATGGAATAAGAGAAGACAACATTTCAAAATAATGATTTTTTTTTTTTTTTTGCTCAGCTCATGAGCAAACCTGTTGAGCTTTTTTACCTTTCCAATTTGCTTCAAATGCTGAACAACCATAGAATGGTTGACGTTGATTTCTTTGGCAACTTCTCATGTAGTTGTAAGATGATCAGGTTTGATGATTGCTCTCAATTGATCGTTGTCAGCTTCTGATGGCTAGCACTATGCTCTTCATCTTCAAGGCTCGTGTTTCCTTTGCAAAATATCTTGAACCACCACTGCACCATAGGTTCGTTAGCAGTTCCTGAGCCAAATGCATTGTTGATGTTGTGAGTTGTCTCCGCTGCTTTATGACCCATTTGAACTCGAATAAGAAAATCGCTCAAATTAGCTTTTTGTCTAACATCATTTCCATAGTCTAAAATAAATATAAAATAAACAGCAAGTAATAAGTCATTAGCAAAAAAACATAAAGCGAGAAATGGACATTAAAATGATGTCTCACATAACCACATTTACTTAAGAATGTATTCCAATGTCAAATGGCAAATTTCAACAATACAAAAACCGCACCTAGTTATTTTCTTCTATGTGTGTATCTTAGGGTTCTCCAGGGAAACAGAACTAATTGTGTGTGTATGTGTGTTTATGTGTGCGCTTGCACTCCCACATGCACCCATGCGTAGAAAGACAGGAAGAGACACATGCAGAGAGAGGGGTATTTATTTTAAGACCTTCAACCGATTAAATAAGGCCCACTTACGTTATAGGTTGTAATCTTTACCCAAAGTCTCCTGATTTCAATGTTACTCTCATCTGAAAAATACCTTCACAGTGATATCTAGACTGCTGTTTGACTAAATGTCTGGATACTGTGGCCTAGCCAAGTTAACACGTAAAACTAAATATTACAGTCACACCCCTTGTCAACTTGGCACTCATACACATCTATGAAACCATACTTAATCTTCAAATAAAAACAATAACAAGGTCATACTTCCACTTAACATGATACAGTAATCCTGCATACAACCAAAAATGCACTAATCATTTTCCCAGAAGAGGATGTAAAGTTATTGACTAATGTTTACTCTTCTTTTACATTATAATATAAAGTTAACAATACTTAAATATTATATATCATATGATATGTTCATGATAAGGGATTAAAAGGGAAAAAATAGACATTTACTTTATATACATAGATACATGTTCATAACAAAATCAAGATGAAGTACTCTTGACAATTGCAATTCTCATTTGTATATCTGGTCATGTGATTTTTAGCTGGTATTTATAACTGCCTTATTCAGTTCCTTATTACCTTTGCCCACAGCAATCACCTCAGCTTGTTGTATTCTCTGGTGGGGTGACCCAAAGACCATTAGTGGACCTTCCTGAATTGGGCATTGTCGTTTTCCATTGAGTTTAATTACAGAACATGGTATTACTAAGAGACATCCTGAGAGCTCTCCTATATTCCAGAAATACTCTTCTTCCTTACCTCTGTTGTGGAGGAGCAATCCAGCTTCCCCATGGTAGTCAGGATCAGTCAGTCCAGTCAGCATAGTAACTTCTTTCTTTGCCTGTTGATTCAGAGGCTTCAGGGACCCAAGGTGGCTGGTTGGTAGTCTTAACTTCCAGTTTAGTGGAATCACTATGTCTCCTGGTATACACATTTCTGCCTTTGGAACTGAGACCTCTAGTTTAGCAGAGCATAAGGTCACAGGGGCAAGAAACAAAAATTTTGCTAGTGGGTCACTGGAGTGAGTGGTGGCACAGTTTCCACCCCATGAATCCTCACTATGAAATAAAAAGCACCATTTACTGAACGCTGATTCAGAGCACATACAGCCTCCTAGAGAACCTTGCCTAGCTCTGCAAAGTATTGCAACATAGTTGGCACTGTGCATCTTCAAAAGGCCATTCGAACCAGGTGTGATGGCTCATGCTTGTAGTCCTATCTCCTTGGGGGAGGGTAAGGCAAAAGGGTTGCGTAGCCTCGTTGAAATCCAGCCTAGGAACATAGTGAGATGCATCTCTAATTAAAACAAAACAAAAAGGCCATTCTGCCATTCTGTCAAGCCAGCTGCTTTAGGATGGTGGGGAACATGGTAAGACCAGTGAATTTCATGAGGATGAGCCCATTGCCTCACTTTATTTGCTGTGAAGTGAGTTCCTTGATCAGAAGCAGTGCTGCGTACAATACTGTGATGGTGGATGAGGCATTCTGTAAATCCATGTATGGTAGTTTTGGCAGAAGAAATGCATGCAGGGAAGGCAAATCCCTATCCAGAATGTGTAATTCAGTAATCATGTCCCTTCCATGATGGGAGCAGATGAGTGTAATCAACCTGCCACCAGGTACTTAGGTGATCAGCTTGGGAGATAGTGCCATATCAGGGACTCAGTGTTGGTCTCTGTTGCTAACAGATTGAACACTCAGTCGTGGCTGTAGTCAGATCAGCCTCGGTGAGTGGAAGTCCATGATGCTGAGACCATACATAACAACCCTGCCACCATGGCCACTTTATTCATTAGCTCATTGGGCAGTTACCTGCATGGTTGGAGAAAGAGGCTGAACAGGTCATCCTATCTACTTGGTTATTAAAATTCTCTTCTGCTGAAGTCATTCTTTGGTGGCATTCATATGAGACACAAATATCTTTACATTTTTCACCCATTGAGAAAGATCTGTTTATATACCTCTTCCACAGACCTTTTTGTCACCAATTTTCCAGTCATGTTCCTTCTAAGTCCCTGACCATCCAGCAAACCAGTGGCCATAGCTCATGAATTGGTAACTAATTGTATGTATGGCCATTTCTTCTTCCTAGCAAAATGAACAACCAGGTGGTCAAAGTTCTGCCCATTGGGAGGATTTCCCTTTACCACTTTCTTTTAGGGCTGTCCCATAAAGGGCCTGTAGTATTGCAGTTGTCCACTTCCAGATGGCACCTGTGTATCATGCAGAACTATCTGTAAACCAGTCCTGAGTTTTCTTTCTCTGTCAGCTGATTGTGGGGAACTCCCCATAAGGCCATAGTTGCAGGCTGGAAAAGAGAGGGTAGTATAGGCCGGGCATGGTGGCTCATGCCTGTAATCCCAGCTTTTTGGGAGGCCGAGGTGGGCAAATCACTTGAGGTCAGAAATTTGAGACCAGCCCGGCCAACATGG
The DNA here is from genome assembly GCF_024542745.1 of Macaca thibetana thibetana. Classification (NCBI taxonomy): domain Eukaryota; kingdom Metazoa; phylum Chordata; class Mammalia; order Primates; family Cercopithecidae; genus Macaca; species Macaca thibetana. The sequence goes on from NC_065598.1 coordinate 55,432,018, forward strand.
CAAAACCCCATCTCTACTAAAAATACACTAATTAGCCAGGTGTGGTGGTGTGTGCCATGCGCCTGTAGTCTGAGCTACTCAGGAGGCTGAGGCACAAGAATCACTTGAACCTGGGAGGTGGAAGTTGCAGTGAGCCGAGACTGTGCCACTGCACTCCAGCTTGAGTGACAGAGTGACTCAAAAAAAAAAAAAAATAAAATAAAGAGTAGTATAGCAGGAATGGGGACTGTGGCCATGTTCCTTACTTGTTCATCCAAGGCCTACTTGAGCCTGATCTCATATATACCACTTTAATTTAGTGATGGAGTCCTACTGTGTATGCACAACTTTATGGCTTGGTAGGTCAAGTAATACCCAGTTCATGATCGGTAGCTCAGGTCTCATGGTAACTTAGTGGCCCATGATTAAGTGCTCAGTCTATACTAAGACCTACTAGCAAACTAAGAACTGTTTCCCAAAAGGGGTATAGTTATCTGTGAACAATAGCTGGGGTTTGCTTCAATATGCTGAAGGCATGTGCTGCAATTCACGTATGAGGGCTTGCCAGTGACTCCAAATGGCATCCCTATCTGCCATTGACACTTCAAGCACCATTGGATGTGCTGGATCATATGGCCCAAGTGGAAAGCAGCTTGAATAGCAGCCTGAACCTTCTGTTCTGGGACCTACTCAAAACTATCAGGTTTTTGGGTCACTTGGTAAATGGGCCAGAATAACACAGCCAATTGAAGACTGTGTTGCCTCCAAAATTCAAAGAGGCTTACTAGATGTCGTGCCTCTTTCTGGGTTGTAGGAGGGGCCAGATGCAACAACTTATCCTTCACCTTAGGAGGGATATCTCTCCATACCACTGCACCCCTCAAAATTTCACTGAGGTAGAAGGCCCCTGAATTTTTGTCAGATTTCCCATCCCCTGACGTGCAGCTATCTTACCAGTAAGTCTAATGTAGTTGTTGCTTCTTGCTCATTAGGTCCCATCAGCATAATGTCATCAATGCAATGGACCTGCCTAATATCTTATAAAAGGGTGGTCAAGATTCTTGTGAAGGTGGTCAAGATTCTTGTGAAGCAAATTATGACATAGGACTAGAGAGCTGATATACCCCTGCAGCAGGACAGTGAAGTGTATTGCTGGCCTTGCCTGCTGAAAGCAAACAACTTACAGTGTACTTATGGTGGACCTTAATAAAGACAGGTATGGAGAAAAGAGCATTTGTTAGAAAACCAGCTGCATATGTTAATTTGCTCAAGCCATGAAACCACATTTGGCACAGCAGCTACAATTGTAGTCACCATCTAGTTAAGTTTATGACAATCCACTGTCCAGGAGTCATCTTTCTTCTACACAGGCTGAATAGGAGATTTGAAGGAGGATGTGGTGGTAATCACCAACTCTGCATCTTTCAAGTCTGATGGTGGTACTAACCTCTGCAATCCTTCCAAGAATATGCAATATTGCTTTTGGTTACCATTTACCTAGGTAGAGGCCATTCTAATGGGTTCCACCTGGCTTTTCCACCACAACAGCCTACACTACACAGGTCCAGAGACCAATGAGGGATTCTGCCAGTTGTTGAGCATGTCTGCTTCAATTATGTACTCTGGAACAGGAAAAATAACCCACAAGAAGGTTGCAAGGACCCACTGGGCCTACATGAGACAGACCTGAGCTAAAACTCCATTGATTACTTAATCTTTATAAGGCCCTACTTTGACTGCTGGATCACAGTTACATTTTAGGTCTCCCTGGAATTAGGGTCAATTCAGAGCTAATGCTCAGTAGTAGATTATTTCCTTTTCCCTAACGCACAGTCACCCTGGTAAAAGGCCACATAGGTCCATTTGCAGGAGGCTGGGAGGAAGATTAACAGTATAAATACTTGGCAGTGTCCTTCCTCAAAGGGACCCAGGCTCCCCTTCATTCAAGGGGTCTGGGTTTGTAAACTGGTACAAGTCTGGGTATTGATTGAGAAGCTGTGACTCTCCAATTTAATAATTCAAATTAAATTTTTTATCACTTGACCTAGAATTCTTCCACGTATACAGATCAAGTAAAAATTTAGTAGACTTCCCATCCATTTCACTTCTAGGAACATCATGATAACTAGCCAACACCATAGGTCTCTACGAGTCAGACTATTCTGATTAATGCTTTGACTCTGCCTCAGTTATGGTACTATGCTCACCTTGTCTTTGGTGATTAAGTGCCCCCACTTGGTTCCTGCCATTCTAGGATCCAACTACTCCCATTGCATTTAGGTTTCCCAATTCAGTGGCAGCAGTTCCCACTGAAAGTTCTAGCCTGCAGAGAAGAATGATCACATAACTGGGGAAAGAAGCTGGGGCTGCCCTTACAACTTTAGTTTTCATAGTCATGATAAAAGAAAGGTGTGTCTTCTGGAACCTCGCAGGTTTGGTGAGTAGGCCTTAAATAAATCTGTTAATACTTGAACATTACAGTGTCCCTAAAGTCTCTTTTTTTATGGATCTCTTCTTCTAGAGTATACCAAATCACTTCTGGCATTTTAACCTCATGTCGTTTAGGCCACCTTTTGGTCCATGTTTCATCCAACCGTCCAAACAAACTGTTAAAGCTCTTTCTTACCCCATGGGCTGCAACATTAAGTGTGGAACCTCTGCTTAATGAGCTCCTATCGGTAAATTTAGCCTGATTCAACTTTATATTTTTTCCACTGTTATCCCATACCTTTAATACCTATTCCCATACATATTTCCTTGGTTTTTGTCTGTAAATTGGAGAAATTATGTAGTTCTTTGGAGTATAGCATAATTCCTCATGGGTCATAATTCACACCTCACCTATAGGAGCCTGCTGAGACTTGAACTAGTTATAGGTCTAGAAGCAAAGAGGGGTAGTGGGGGTGAATCAGTAGTGTCTTGCATGGCAGATACCTCAGAGGAGACCATTGCAGTTTTCTCAGGCCAAATAGAGTTAATCTAAGATATGGATGAGTGGCTGCTTCTACTGGCAAAGAAGACTGAGAATTTAAGGGTTCAATTTTGCCAGCTTCATTAGGATCTTCCCAAATAACCTCCATTCCAAAATTTAGAATCCTACTTCTTCTTGGTCAATGCCCTCACTTTATTAGCAGATGCCCTGTGAGGTTGTGAATTCAGTTTGCATTGTAATTCATCCACTTAAAGGATGAGATTCTGAGTTTGGTTTTCATCAGTCTCAGCTCTGCAGCTATAGGGGTTAAGAGGTTTTTTTCAGGGCAGTCATAGAAACTTTCTGGTCATTTACAAAGTACTTACACTGATAATTCAGATCTCTGAGCTCATCCTTTCTCTCCTTTGTTCAGCACACTTAGGATTAGCCAGCCAATCTCATATTTGTTATTTTGACAAAAATGTTCAAAATTTTGTATGTGGTCACCTGGAACCTTGCCTCTTAAAACTGTTTTATTAGGAATATCCAGTGGTGGTATTTTGTGTATCTCTGCTGCCACATCACACTATAGATTATCAGTACTCTGTTTTCTACTGGAAAGAGAGTCATTAGGGCCTTTAAATCTAATCAGATTAGAGAACCAACCCCAGAACCAATTTAGAAAACTCATCCTTAAGATTATTCTCTAGAATCACTCTCAGTACTAAAGTCTGTGTTAGGGTTCTCCAGAATAACAGAATTAATAGAATATGTGAATATACATATACATACATACATATGTGTGTACGTGTGTGTGTGTGTGTGTGTGTGTTTAGGGAGAGAGATTGAGAAAGACTGAGATTGATTTTAAGAAACTTTCTCAACTAATTGTAGAGACTAGCAAGTCCAAAATTTGCAGGGCAGGCTGACAGACTGGAGACCCGTGGAAGAGTTAATGTGGAGTTAATTTTGTGGTTCAGGTTAGAAAGCAATCTGGAAGCAAAATTCTTTTTTCTTGGGGAAATGTCAGGCTTTTTCTCTTAAGGCCTTCATCTGATTAGATGAGGCCCACCCACATTATACAGAATGAACTACTTTACTCAGAGTCTACTGATTCAAATGTTAATCTTAACTAAAAACTGCCTTTGCAACAACATACAGATTGGTGTTTAACCAAATGTCTGGGTATCATGGCCTAGCTAACTTGACACATAAAATTAGCCATCCCAGTGTGTATGTACATATTTAACAATAATCCACTGACTCCTGGGAAAATATCAGTGTATATATGTTTATATAGATATTTTTCCATATGTATATATGTGTCTGAGAAAGATATATACAAGGGTTAAAATATTTTCATTTATATATTCTTGGTATGTGTATAACTATCTTAAAATGACCCAGATTTGGTGATTTGGAGTGTTCGATGTATTTTATTAAGACTCCTCTGTATGATAAGCTTTATTTATAAACATAGTGCTCATAGTGAGTATTCAGCATAAGCAGGATAGGCCTGAAGAATTCTAGCTATTGCACTTTTAGACCTGACCTGAAACAATTTCTGCCATCCTAGTTTGTGAAATAGACATAATTAAAATTCCTCTTAGAAAGGAACAAAAAGCTCCTGGTTAAAATATGATAAAATAACTACATCTTAGCTTGAAAGATGAGAACTATTATATGTTGATCAGTATGTTGGGCTTTTTAATTTAGATTTTTAAAGAGCGAGAAGAAGATTTGAGGCGTTTGTCTCGCCCATTGGAATGTTCTTGTTTCCGAACATCTATCTGGGATGAAACCCTCTATAAGGTGTGTATGTCTCCCTGAGTTCCCTCATTTTAAGAGCATGAAAAAAAACCTAGAAGGATGTTAACAACACTGAAAGATTTTAAACTATTTCATAGCCATCTAGATTTGTTGTACTAAAAAATAATCTGCAACAAATTGTTTGAAGAATATCAAACTTAATATTAAGAGACTTGGGTTTTGATCTTAGATTGGGTCGACATAGCTACTGAGTCACACTGAATTAGCCAGTTTGGTGATGATTAATTTGGTACTGGTCTTTGTGATAGCAAAGGTTTCACTTACTGGCCATCATCCATTTTGACCTGTTGTGGTCTCAATGCTGATTGGAGTTGTATCTAGTATTCAGGTACTTCTACATGATATAAGCTAGTCTGCCTAAGTTTGGATGGCAATAAAATGACAATATTTAGGAAAGAGATTGGAGAAGGAATCTTAGAATCAGACATGTTATGCCTAGCATATGGTATAATAGCTTCAACTTTCATGCCAAATTGGAGACGAGCATTCTTTCAACCAGAAGTACTGTTCCCATTTCTGGAATGGATACCACACTGCTTACACTTATTATGGAGGTTACAACAATAGCTTTGTTATGGATGAAGCTGAAATTACCTTATTGGCACATAGGCTCCTTATTCTGATTCCTCCCTTTCTCCTACTGATCTGGTTATTTGAAGGACTAGGTCCTTTTGGATCCTCCTATAGTTAGCCCTTTCCTTCAGACTGCTTCTGGTATCCATTGACAAGTCTGACTCTGGGTAGGAAAGCACCCTTCTCTGTCACTGGTAGCTAGAGCCTCAGTATCAACGGCATCTGACAAGTATCTACAACCAGAAGCACAGAAACCTGACGTGGCAAGGAGAAAAACCATTGGACTTTAAAATAGCCATTGCTTTTTTTTTTAACTAATTCATTTTCCCCAATATTATGTTGACCTAGCCTCACTCTAATAACAGATCATTTTGAGATACCTGTCTAGGAAATACTGTTCTAGATTAATATGGGCCGAATTTCTCTCAAAGCCTTATTCCCATAGAACAGGTAACCGTGAATAAGGATGGACATGACGCACTGATAAGAACCAACTGCGGTGTGAAGGATGGCAATACATAACACGACCAAAGACAATTGGCTAATCACAACACTGCTGTGAGTGACAATGTCTCTGCTGTGGTTAGCTTTGGTGCCTTCTCCAAGGTAAATTCAGCAGTGACATTAACACCGACCTGGGAACTTGGAACCTGAACCCTCATGCCTAAGTAATAAAACTAATTGGAACAGAGACATGGCACTTCTATCTCTTACATCAATGTTGCATAGAGCTGACTTAAATTTTTATATTAAGTTTTATTCAACAAGCACTCATTACATACCTGCTTGATGCTGTTGGATACACAAATGACTAAGACCAGGTTCCTGCCCTCTTGTAGGGGAGAGAAGAACAAAGTACACCTTACCAGACAAATTGGAGTCAGAGTGAAGGAAGTATTATAATGAAAATACAAATAAAAGAGCCTATAAGAATAGAGGGAGAGTGTGGTTAATTTCAACTGCTTACATTAGTCATACTCCTGGATGAAGTCAGTTTTAGGCAAAAACACAGTAGACCATTTTGAATTCAATTGGATCAATAACTTATGCAGATAACAACAAACCTTTGGGAATGATAATGCCACTAGTTTCTCTTTTAATGGTATATTATTCTATTGAGGGGAGGGGCCATTTGTCTATGTGGCTCTGCTACTTTCATTAAATTGATTCTTAGGTATATGTTAAATATAGCATAATTAGGTTCTGATCTTTAGAGAAATCTACACTGTTGGGCTTAAATATTTGTGACTAGATTAGGAGCTTTTTAACAGAGTAGATCATATTTTTCAACTTTTTTCCTAAGGCAACATGATGGCATTAAATATTTGTTTGCTTTCAATTATCAATGGAAATAAGTTTCTCCAGCATTTTACAAAAGTGTTTGAACTTAAAAAAAAATTCAACTCAAGGATAAAAATCAGATGCTAGCTTCATTTTCTCATTTCATTTGTGTTATATCATATTTAATGTCAGTATTTGTTTGGGACTGGATTATCATCATATTTTGCTGTCCACATGTTATAGTGTACTTACTAATTTCAAAGGTCTGGGACTGACTAGCTGTTAATAATAGTACACTGTGTTTCTGTTCTGTTAGGCTTGGTCCAGCATAGTTTATCAGCTGATTCCCAATGTTCAGCAGCTGGAAATGAACCTAAGGAACTTTGCTGAAATTATCGAAGCTGATGAAGTACTTCTGTTTGAGAGAGCTACTTTTCTGGTAAGAAATTTCTGCTTTGCAGATGTACTTCACACTGTACCTTCTTTGTTTTCAGCAACAGAGAACAGCATGACACTACTTTCACGAAGAACCTTTTTCCCTCTTGTCAACTTCAGCATGTACAGCCTTATTTATAAAATAGTATTGTCAGCAAGTGACCTGAAAGAAGGAAGCCCTTTGGTGTGTAGCTCTTTAGAAGTTAATGAAATTAGATTTTTGCAGGTATTTCTTATTAGTGAGTTCAGATTATTGGCTGGGTGCGGTGGCTCACACCTGTAATCCCATCACTTTGGGAGGCCGAGGTGGGTGGATCACCTGAGGTCAGGATTTTGAGACCAGCCTGACCAACATGGAGAAACCCCATCTCTACTAAAAAATACAAAATTAGCCAGGTGTGGTGGCACATGCCTGTAATCCCAGCTATTCAGGAGGCTGAGGCAGGATGGAGGTTGTGGTGAGCCGAGATCGTGCCATTGCACTCCAGCCTGGGCAACAAGAGTGAAACTCTGTCTCAAAAAAAAAAAAAGAGAGTTCAGATTATTTATGCTAATAACTGTTCATTTATGTTAAAGGATTCCTATTTCCTGTGGACTTTTATTACGAAATGTGGCATATTTTCCTTTTGAGAAAACTCACATCCTATCCTTTTCTCTAAAAGACTCATTGAAAACTTTTAATGTAGAAGAAACATTATGGTCATCTCAGTGACATAATTAGGAGTTCACATGAAGAAGTGGAGAGGGAAAGAAGCATGTTGGTATTTCTATTTTTCTTGTAAATTGAGCTTAGCAACTATATTAGAGCCTACTGTTTGTATAACCCTGAAAGGGGGATGCAAAAACCAGTATTGTATTTGTAAATACATTTTAAAAATAGCAATAACAGAAACTAATTTAAGATGTCACAACACACTGCATAAGTAATTGCTAATTAGCCTTGGTAAATGTAACTCTAAGAGCCTTTCCCAGTAAATAATTTGTTTCTGGGCCCTGCCAATGCTTGGTGATGTTAGAAACAATACTTAATCTCTAGGGGCTTGTTTTCCTTCTATGAATATCTAGATCGTAGATTTATTGTGCAGATGAAAATGGGACACAGGAACATTGAGCACCTAGCAAGCCTTGGCATTTAGCTGGCAAACTATTAAATATTGATTCCTTTTGCTACTATAGCAACAGGGCAGAGAATCTAAAGTACAATTTTCCCCTCTTCCTTTGTGGAAATATTATTTGTAACCCCGAGAATATTTGGGAGCCATCCTTCTAGCTGGTATAGATGGGGCAAGGAGTCCTAATTAGAGTATCTTTCTGTCTCAGCCCAGTGACAGAGGTCACTTGCTTGGAATTGTGCTACCCTGAGCCTGTTTTTCCTGCTAGTGTGAGTAACCATGAGCAAGAAAGCTATTCTGTCTTGATGTACGTGGCAGGACCGAAACCTGCTTCAGCAGTATTCCCCTACTATGTCTGCCACACATGGTTGTAGAGGTTAACCTAATATAAGCTCCCTGTTCCTCACTAATAGTAACAGGTAGTTTTTGTTTCTCTTGAGACCAAGTTTAGATGTGACTGAACATTTTCACTGAGCGGGGTGAAGTCAAGCAAGGGGGATTTGTTCTTCCACTGGTATAGAAATTATGTTTTGAAATTTTCACATTGTCTCATGGAATTTCCCTGTGAGTTTTCTTCTGGTGAGTGACTCAGTTTTGCTTCCTACTAGACACTCTGCATCTGTATATTCAGCCTATAGGTAATACTTGTGTGGTTTTATTAAAATCTGAAAAAGTTAGAAAAAGTATTTTCAGCTGGTGTGGATGTCCATCCTGCATAAGTTCATTTGTAAATAGTCCTCAGGGATTGGAATCAACCAGTTAAGCTTTTAAAATATAATTCCAAAAGCTATTTGGTTAGCTTGGGCTTTTTAAAAATTAAACACGTGAAGTATACCTCAAGAAAAGCTAGGAATTTTTATGTTTTTCTTTTTGATTTGTACTTTTTAAAAATCGAAGACTATCATGTGAAATATTGAAATAAAATGAATATTTAGTGATTAAAGTTAGAAAAAATAGCAGTGAACCAAAATAGGCAATACGTAAATGATTTAATAAAATTATAACCAAACGGTACTAGATGGGCCATCTGAATGGACGTTGAAATCACACAGAATGTTGGTAAGATACAGGACAGAGGAAAAGAGACAATAAGCCAGGTGCCAAGTCTACTCTACCCTAAAAACCAGTGACCAAGGGACTGACAAATGTCTGCTTTGAGGAGTAGCAGAGGATGATATGACTATTTTGCATGGATTCAAAGGACAATATTCTTTTTCATAGGTAATTTCTCACTATCAGTGTAAAGAGCAGCGTGATGCCCATAGATTTGAGAAAATAAGCAACATTATTAAGCAGTTCAAGCTGAGCTGCAGGTAAGAGATCTTGTATGAATGATCTGTTTATCTCTTGAAAAAATTATTGTCATTTTTTAGAAGTTCAAGTAACTATAGTTAACTGTACTTCTATATTCAGAATAGTTCCTTCAATCAAAGAGAAAGCTAAATTCTAAGGGGCCTCCAGTTGACCGAAGTGCAGGTCCTTGTCCTTTAATGCAAACTCAGCTAGTACAGAAGCATATGAAAAATATCCAAACAGAGTATCTTTTTGAGATGATTGATACTATTTGGGAAGAAACAGAATATCCAAGAGAGTTTTGAAAAAGAAGAAGGAAGGAGCATTTGCCTTACTGAATACCAAAATTTAGTCTAAAACTACTACTTTAAGTATTTACTATTTAACTGAATTAAAATAGTGAAGTACTGATTCAGAAATGGTACAGAAAAGACAGTCTAGAAATGTTTAATCATGTTGTGTCAGCCATTGTTAAATAAAATTTGAATCATAGCATTGCGAATCTAGGAAAAAGGAATGGCTGAACACCATAATTTAGCAAAGATTTAATAATCAAAATCCTTACCCTGATAAAAGTTTGATTCCAGAACAGCAGGAGTAAGCTTACTCTCTATGCCTTAGCACACTTTGAGACTTTCTGGAATGTTTATGCTAACATTTTGAAGAAGAAATAGCCAACGACAAGCAAATATAGTTGCCTTGTTTGTTTTCAAAGAAAAAAGGTCATTTCTTGAATTTAAATGTAACACTGAAAAGATGTAGGCTTTAATCTCAATGATAAGGAAATTTCAACTTAAGATGCTTATTAAATGTTGAAGAAGTCTTCTGAAAATGATTTTAAACATGGATCTAGGTCTAAGCCAATTTTCATTTCACAGTCAGTTTCAAGTGCTTTAGGCAGATGTGGTGGCATGCACCTCTGTAGTCGCAGCTACTTGGGAGGCTTAGGCAGGAGCCTAAGACTTGAGCCAGGATTTCAAGGCTGCAGTGAGCCATGATGGCACCACTGCACTCCAGCCTGGGTGACAGAGCGAGACTCTGACTCATAAAAAAATAAATTGAAATTGAAAAAATTTTAAAAATCAAGTCCTAGCCCACTTTTGTCCCAGTTACTTTTCAAAACATGTTAAATTCAGTATAAGAGTTTCCTTGGAAAAAATAGAGTTAGTGATTAACAATCTTAATGAAATGGTGAATTGAGGTATAATGCTATAAAAAAGATGTTTAACATAAATGATAAGAGCTTGTTACAGTGTTATTATTTCATTCTTTAACCACTTTTCTTCTTTTTCCTATAGCAAGCTGGCTGCCTCTTTCCAGAGTATGGAAGTCAGGAACTCTAACTTCGCTGCTTTCATTGACATCTTTACATCCAACACTTATGTGATGGTTGTGATGTCTGATCCATCCATTCGTAAGTTTAAACTTAGCTGACCTAGCTTCAAAGCCACATATTCTTTAAACAATTGTCCCAGAGGTAGTACCTTATTAGATACTTAAAAGCTGTTTTATAGTGGAGATGATTGCACAACAATGTGAGGGCACTTAATCCCAATGAACTGTATGCTTAAAAATAATTTAAATGATAAACTTTGTGTTATGTATACTTTACCACAATAAAAAAAACTATTTTAGTACTAGTGGTAAATAGTTTTTATTTAATAGACTTATATTTTAAAGCTTAAAAATAATTTACCCTCTAGTGTATTACGTTTTTCTTCATGGGAACTTCAAAAAGCAAGTCACTAAATCCAAGAATTTTAAAGAAAAGAGAACCCAAATACATGATTTATGCTGCATCTGGTATAGATTTTTAAAAGACTAGTCAATCTAAGCTCTTAAACTATTAAATGACAAACTATTTTATATGTCATTGCATATTCCTATGTACCATATTCTCATATTTCTGTTATGGGCATGAAGGGGTGTTTGATGCTTCCATACCATAATAACCATGACTATCACAACCATTGAAATAAAGGTTCTTGCAGTAGTTTTCAGGATGGTCCCAGAGTTTAAATTAATTTCTCATCCATTGGCTTTTGCTACTTTAAGTTAATATTAAAACATAACATAAATTTATGGGTTTTATGTTGTTAGCTCCAAACCAAAAGATTTTGGAAATTTATTTTGGGAATTTTGTGTTTAGAATATGAATAAATCTTCTGCTTATTCAGAAAAATTAAACCTTGATAACTTGGGACCTCCTATTCCTGTATGTTCTCTGACATACATTGAGGGATTTGGCTCTCTTTTGTTTATTTGTTTTACTAGTCAGACATTCCTTTGGCTGCCCATACTTAATTCTGTTGGGTGTTTCCGCCCCCACCCTCAGCTTCTGCAGCTACTCTGATCAACATCCGCAATGCCAGGAAACACTTTGAAAAGCTGGAAAGAGTGGATGGACCAAAGCAGTGTCTTCTCATGCGCTAAACATTGATGAATGTTGTTTCACACAAAAATTAAAAGTTTCCTAATTAATGTTGTATTCATATATGTAGGCTCTGAAATGTTGTGATGCTTATTGCTTCTGTATTTCTTCTCTACTCCCTAGTCTTAATGTTAAACCTTGAATGCTATTAACTTAAATAGCCATTGAGGAGTTAGAAGATGAATTGTTCATGAAGTTGGTGTTACATAAAAGTAGGTGATATGTAAGTTTTCTGATAACAAGGTTCTAATAGTGTTTAAATGTACTGGCAACCTGGTTCCAATAGTTGTGTTTGCCAAAGCCTTTCTCAGCATCATCTTGTATTCCTTATCAGACAGTAAGTAACCTGTAAGTTTGGAGTATTACTGTTTTCTCAGCATGCATTAAAAATATTCCTTAACTTCAATTGTAAATAAACTTTTGCTGTTAGGGATTTCAGTGTCTATTTTTCTTTTCCCTGTTTCTTCAACTTTGTCCTAAGAAACAGTAAAGGAATTTCACAGTTATCCTAGGTGAAAGGGACCTTCTGGTTGGGAAGGCACAAAATAAAGTTGGATGGGAAGAATGTAGCCAGATTATGGCCTTAAAGCGAGCCAGAAAAATTCAGATATAAGACATCTAAATGTGATAGGATATAGGAAAGCATTGTGGGCCTTTGAGCAAGGGAATTATGTGAAAGCAATTTTGAAAGAAAGTTAAGCTAGACCATATGTACTGACTGATGGCAGCTGGGGAAACTCTGGTAGTAATCCATGCCTGAAGTGTATTGAAAGTCTATTCAGGATGCAGCTGGAGAAGGAATGCATAAAAAGTGGGGGGGAAATAGGATTTATGAGGTCCAGGAGTGGTTAATTAGGTGTAATTTCCATAACACTTAATGAGATGTACCTTCATTATTCTATCAAGCAGTATTAAAACCTTTTTCAAGCTGGCAGTTGACTTTAATTTTGTCCCCTAAGGAAAAAATGAAACACGGTGAACTGTGAGAAATAGAGTTTGATATCACAAAGCCCTAACCTTTTTAGTTTCCATTTGCAGGAAAATAGAAGACAGAACCATTTAGGGAATGTACAGCACCGTTGACAGTAGACTCATCCCATTTCTCCTTCTCCATGTCATAAAGGAACTTCTTCTAAACCACTGGTCTCTCACCTTTTCTCACCTTAGTTTAATAGTCCCAGTTGAGGGATAAGTAGAGTTTTCACTGAGCAGCAAAAAACATGTTTTTTTTTTTTTTTTTTGCTACATGACCTGCATTATGTAGACTAAAATTCTCAACTTGTAAAACAATTTTATGGGAGTATTTCTATCAACAGCTGTGTTAATCTTCTGCAGAAGGAGAGATTTAAGTATTCCAGAGTCTTTATCCTATTAGCATCTAGGAAAATGAAAAGAGTTCAGGAAAGTGAAAAGAGTCATTCAACAGGGGTATATTCTGTGACTAGTAATGAAGTGGGATTCACTTCTAAATCAGACATTCACACTACTTGAATGTGTTCTTTTTAAGGTGGATAGATATTGATACATATAGAGACATTAAATTAGATGAGCCCAGAAAAATCATAAAGTTATATCTTTATCCTATTTGCCCTTAGTTCATTCAATCCCTGCTCAGATTATAGTTATAACTTGGACATGGATGTTTTGAAAGTTTAGACAAATGAGGTTCTGATTAGACTTAATCCTTCTTATGGTGATGGCCAGATAGCTGTCTTTGTCACTGAAGGCAAAAGAGTTTTGAGATATATATTTATCCAAAGATGCAGTCACTTTGAAACAGAAGTAGAATCAGGTGGATGGTGAAGGCATGCACACAGAAACAGATGGAGAATAGAAATCAAAATTAGAGATGAAATGAAATGATACAATGAAATAATGCTTTTTATAGGCCGTGTTAACTATGTCAGTAGGATAGGGCAGTGGGTCTCAAACTTGAGCATGCATCAGAATCACTTGGAGGGGGGCTTATTAAAACCGATTGCTGCCCCACCCCAAAAGTGTCAGATTCAGCAGGTCTGGGGTGAGGCTCATGAATCTACACTCCTCACATGTTGCCAGATGATGCTGATCCTGCTGGTCCAGGGATTACACTTTGGAAACCACTGCTTTAGGGAAGAAAAGAGGAAATGTAGACATGGAAACAAGTATGGGAAAAACATGTGTTCACCACTTTGGCAATAATGAAGTGAAGGCATTATACCAAGTATGATATATATGTTTTAAACCACTGATTCTCAAAGTGATCTGTAAGTTTGAGAAGCACTGTTGTAGACAAAAGCAATGCCTGGGAAGCTTGTGTTTCATAAGTAATATGTTCATGTGGAAACCCTTGCTAGTATAAAGAGACTATGGGTACTGATTTGTATCGGGACAACCTAGCTTGTTGCAGTTTCATCCAGCTTTATTTGCTAACTCAATAGGATACCAAGAAGAGTTAGGTGGATTGCCAAATGAAAACGGTGCTATCCTTTAGTTGAGTACTTACCAAGTGTCAGTGCTTTATAAGGATTATTTCAGTTAATCTTCACAAGAACCCCATGGCATAAGTACTATCACTGTCTCCATTTTGAAGATGGGGAAACTGGTCTCAGAGAGAATAAGAAACTTGCTAATAGTTACTGTAGTAATGGCAAAGCTGGGATTTGAATTCAGTGTAACTCCGGAGCTCATATACTTAATCTTAACCTTGAAGTTATATGGCCTTCCTGAATGTAAGGGCCTATTCAGAGTGGAGAGTATGAGGTGCACCCAGATGTGGTGCCTCACTGTGAGATTACCACTATTTGGCTACTTTGAAATAGTAAAGCAAATGCTCGTGAACCTATCTTACTCCTGGTTTTACTGGAGCATAGGAAGCCTTACCACAGTAGGCAGTACAAAGCGGTCACCAGGAAAACAAAGCAAAAACCCCTCCAGCTTGAAGGATTTAGGTCAAACCTAAACAGTTTTTTAATATTTAGAAGTTTTGTCCCTGAATTAGGTTTCTGTAAGCAGTTATAGCCTCTACTTCTCTGGGGCCATTTATTAATAAAAATAGGAGGGAGAAAGTATGTAACTTTATAACATTTTTAGGTCTCTCCCGACAGTGCCTTGCATAGGCCAGTTTAATATTTCCTGCTCAAATTCCTGACTCTTCATTATAAAGCAAGAAGTGGTTAGGGCCCTCCTGTAACCCTCACTAACAAAATTTCTGGCCTCATTAATTTAGTCAAAAGATATTTTTTCAATACTTACTATGTTTCAGACACTGTTTTTGAAGCCCAGGATATGAGAGTGAACAAAATAAAGCCCTTGTACTCACGGAGTTCATATTCTAGGAAGAGGAGACAGACAACCAATTAAGTAAACATAATATATTAGGAAAGAGATATATGAAGAAAACTTAAGCAGTAATGTGGGAAGGGGCTGGGGCAGGCAGAATAATGGCCCCATGGAGGATTACATCCTAATCCCTGGACCTATGAATATGTTGCATGGCAATGAGGAAGTCAGGTTGCAGATGGAATTTAGGCTACTAATCAGCTGCCCCCAACATAAGGAGATCATCCAGGTTTATCCAAATGGTCTAATGTAATTATAAGGGCCCTTTAAATGTGGGAGAGGGAGGTAAGAGAGTCAATGTCAGAATGACTTGCTGTGAGAAAGACTCAATTTGCTGTTCTTTGCTTTGAAGATGGAGGTAGGGGGCCATGAGCCAAGAAATGTGAGCAATCACACTAAAGCTGGAAAAGGCAAGGAAACTGATTCTTACCTAGAGTCTCAAGAAAGAAACAGAGCCCTGCTGACGTCTAGATTTTAGCCCAGTGAAACCCACATCAGACTTCTGATATCCAGAACTATAACATAATAAATTTTTATTGTTTTAAGCCACTAAGTTTGTGGTAATTTGTTAGAGAAGCAATAGGAAACTATATTAATCAGGGTTCTCCAGTGAAACAGAACCAATAGGGTGTGTGTGTGTGTGTGTGTGTGTGTGTGTGTGTGTGTGTGTGTGTGTGTAAAAATGTTTTAGAAATTGGCTGACATGATTCTGGAGGCTGAGAAGTCCAAAGATCTGCAGTCAGCAAGTTAAAGACCCAGGAGAGCCAATGATGTAGTTACAGTCTGAGTCCAATGGCCAGAGAACCAGGAGAACTGATAATATAAGTTCCAGTTCAAAACCTGGCAGGCTTGAGACTCAGAAGGAACCAGTGTTTCAGTTCAAGTCTGAATGCAGGAAAAGACTGATGTCCTGGCTCAAGGCAGTCAGGCAGGAGAAATTCCCTCTTACTAATGGGAGAGTCAGCCTTTTTGTTTATTCAGGCCTTCAGCTGATTGGATAAGGCCCACCCACATTAGAGAGGGCAATTGCTTTACTCGGTCTACCGATTCAAATGTTAGTCTCATCTAAAAACACCCTGACAGACATACCTAAAATAATATTTCACTAGATATTTAATCTGGGCACCTTGCAGCCTAGTCAAGTCAACATGTAAAATTAACCATCAGAGAAACTAAAACAGGGATTTATTTAGTTAGGGAGATCAGAGATAGCCTCTAACATGAGATAACATCTGAACAAAGAACTGAATAAAATGTGAGAGCCATGTGTATAGCACGTTAAAAAAAAAAAAAAAAAGACATTTTAGGCAGAGAAAACAGCAAGTACAAAGTCCCTGAGGTGGGAGGATTCTCAGAATATTAGAGAGGCGGCAGCAAGGCCAATGTGGAGGTAAGAGTGGTAAGAAGAATAGGAGATTAAGGTGAGGAATTAGATAGACATGGGGTGGGAGAGAAGACTGTGTAGGACCCTTTAATCAATTATAAGGATGTTTGTGTTTACTACCAGTAAGACGGGAAAGCCACTAGAAAGTTATGAGCAGAGGGGTGATGTGATCAGACTTACTTTTTAAAAAAAGATCACAGCTAAAGAATAGACAATTTGGAGATAAGAGTAAAAGCAGGGAGACCAGTGAAGAAGCTATTGTGATACGTAATATTAGGTATCAACTTGACTGGATTGAGGGATGCCTAGCTATCTGGTAAAGTATTGTTTCTGGGTGTGTCTGTGAGGGTGTTGCCAGGAGAGATTGACACTTGAGTCAGTGGACTGGGAGAGGAAGACACCTTCAGTGTGGGTGGGCACCATCCAGTCGGCTGCCAGTACTGCTAGAACAAAGCAGGCGGAGGAAGGGGGATAAAAGCAGCTTGTTTACTGAATCTGCTTGTTCTCTTGCTTCCCATGCTATGCCCGATGCTTGGCTTCCTTTCCTCCTGCCCTGGGACATCAGACTCCAGGTTCTTTGGCCTTTGGACTCTAGAACTTGCACCAGCAGCTTCCCAGGGGGCTCTTGACCCTTTGGCCTTAGGCTGAGGGCTGCACTGTCAGCTTCCCTGGTTTTGAGGCTTTCAGACTTAGACTGAGCCATGCTCCTGGCTTCTGTCTTTCCCCACCTTGCAGATAGCCTATTGTGGGACTTTACCTTGTAACTGTGTGAGCCAATTTTCCCTAATGTGCTCCCCCATGTGTGGGGGGAGCATATATACACACATGAGGGAGCATATGTATGTGTGTATACACATATACACAGGGGAGTACGTGTGTGTGTGTATCTCCTCTGGATATACATGTGTGTGTTTCTGTCCCTCTGGAGAACCTTGACTAATACAACTATTAAAGTAATAAGTGAGAGATGATGGTGGCTTGGCTTGGGTCAGAATGGTACCAGAGGAAGTGATGAGAAGTGGTAGGATTCTTGCTAAGTTTCTAATGCCACATCAACAGGGTTTCTTAATGAAGTGTATAGGAGAAAGAGGAATCAGATAACTTCAACGTTTTTGGCTAGAGCAACTGGATTAATGAAGCTGCCTGAAACTGAGAATGTTGAGGGAGAACCTGGCTTAAGGAAGAAAACAAGGCTTGGGAGTTTTGCACATGGTATGGTAAGCTTGAGATACCTGCAATACACAGATGGAGTTGCTGAGTATAAGTATGAATATGAGTATGATGCATGAGTGTCAAACTCAGAGGAGAGGTTGAGCTACAGATTCAAATTTAGTTTTGACATTGGATGAGATCAACTCAATGGTGAGTGTAGATAAAGAAAATAATTAAATAGTTATTTAAAATTTATAAAGAAAGGAGGAAATAGCTTGCCACAAGCATTAGAATAGATAGCTGATGTAGAATCTCAGACTCTTGAACATATACAGTTGTGCGCCACATAATGACATTTTGGTTAAACAGATCACATATATGATGGTAGCTTCCTAAGACTATAATGGAGCTGAAAAATTCCTATATCCTAGTGGAGTTGTAGCCATCTAACATTGTAGCATGACACATTACCTGCCATTGTGTTATAATTGCCTACAATATTGAGTACAGTCACATGCTGTACAGGTTTGTAGCCTAGGAGTGATAGGCTATATTATATAGCCTAGGTGTGTACTAGGCTATACCACCTAGGTTTGTATAAGTATACTCTATGATGTTTGCACAATAACAAAATTGTCTAACGACCCATTTCCCAGAACATATCATCATTAAGCAATGCAAAACTATATTGTCATTTTCTGAAAAAGTGAGGGATTGAAATGGATAACTCCTTAAGCTTACTTTCAGGCCTGTATATGTCCTTAATATTGAGTGGCTGAATACCTACAACAAGAATAGCAAATAATATTTACTGATCTGTTAAGACGTGCCAGGCATAGGATCTAATTGTTGTGACATGTATTCACTCACTTAACTGTCACAGCAGCCCTATGAAATGGGTATTGTTATTTCTTTATTTTGTATGAAGAGACCAATTTGTACTTTAATCAAAAATCTCTCTAAACTTATAATAATTCTGTCTTGTGAATATATTTTATAGTTCTCACATTAGTTTCTCATACATTGTCTTTTATGTTCTTCCCAAGAATCTTGTGAAATGGATAGGAAAGGTAGTAGCACAGTTTTATAGATAAGGCAACTGAGCATCAACAAGGTTGTGATTTATCCAGTGTCACAAATTAGTGAAGAGCGTAGTTGGCACTTAAACCCAGTTCTGATTCCAAGCCAGCCTCACCTATACCTTCCATACAAACTTGCTCTAAGACAGCACTGTCCAATAGAGGTCTCTGTGATGATGGAAATGGAAATTTTCTAATCTGTGCTGTTCACTATGGTAGCCACTCAGCACATGTGGCTATTGAACACTTGAAATGTGGCTAACAAAACTAAGCAAATAATTTTTTATTTAATTTTAATTAAATTTAAATTAATATAGCCAGATGTGACTAGTGGCTGCCATGTTGGACACTGCAGCTGAAGAATATGAATAATCATTAGCAAATGAAGATTATATGAAAATGTTACTAAGGAATTCCACATCTCTTTGTGTCACAAATAGACCCTGATGAATTTTTTCCAACTGTTTCAAGAAGAGTTAATCCTGTATTGTATTATTTCAAAATACAGAAAAGGATGCTGTGCTGTCTAGCTTGATGAGACAAATAAGGTTTGATCCCCAAACCTCAAAATAACTTTACCACAAATGAAAATTTCAGGCTGATCATAACTTATGAACATCAGTCATTCTAAATAGACTTGGCAAACCACACATTGCAAGTATTCCACATGATCATCAAGTAGAAATTTCAACTTAAAATTGTTATAACAGAGTGGTTATTTAAAATATATAATAAATATATTTATTAAAATAAATTTATATAGGAAAAAAACACCAAAAGGACAAATAATGTATGACACATGTAAAAGTTAGAGTAGGTAAACAATCTAAATGATCACCTCTGTTTAATATCCAAATTTTACTTGACAGTTTACAAATTAAATGCTTACTCCAGGACCCTCAGTAGTTGTGATAGGCAGTCTCCATGCATTTGTATTTTCCCTTCCCCTTAAGTGTAGACTGGATTAATGACTCTCTTCTGACAAACAGAATTTTGCAAAAATGATGAGATGTCACTTAGATTAGGTTACAAAAAGACTGTGGCTTCTGTCTAGCTTACCTTTTCTTGCATGTTCAGCATTAAGAACTGAGGAACTGAGGATGGCTTCTGACCAACAACTAGCAAGAAGCTGAGACCCTCGGTCCAGTAGCTCACAAGGTTGTTGAATTCTTCCAATAACCACATAAGTGAGCTTGGAAGCAGATCCTCCCTCAGTATAACCTTCAGATGAAACCAGAGCCCCAGCCAACACCTTGATTGCCAGGAAGGTCTTGAATCCTTGAGGCAGAGACACTCAGCTAAGCCTCACCTAGTTTCTTGACCTGCAGAAACTGTGAAATGATAAATGCTTATTGTTTTAAGCCATTCAGTTTTAGTGTAATTTGTTACACAGAAATAAAAACTAATATACTAGGGAAATCAAAGATGCACTGGCTTTGCTTTAGCCTCATTAGAGAGCTTCCTTTCAAGTAGGGGAGAATGCATGAGGTGATACACAAAGTAGATCCTGAAGTAGAAAAAAATGCATTGCCTGTGCAGCTATCAAAAATACATTTTAAGGTACTATTATGTACCATTCAAATGCAAAAAATGACAGGGCTATTGTCAGCATATTGCTGAAATATACTTTGCATATTGCTGAAAGCTCCAAATCGGTCCTTTCTGACAAGGGATCTGGCAAAAATAATATTACAAAATTTTTCTTACCCTTTGATGTGGTGATGATTCCTTTGTGGCAAGATATCCTAAGAAAATACCAAAAGTATATGTGGTTTTAGAGGGAAAATTTGAAAAATATGACTAATGCTGCATTATAAATAATAGCAAACAATAGGAACATTTCAAATACCTAACAGTGGATTAAAGATGTACATCTGATGCAGCAACTTAATGAAATACAGTAGAGTATCATATTGTCTAGGATTAAACCCAAAATGGAGTAGCTTAAATAAGACTTTTTTTTTTTTCCTCAAATAATAGAAGTTTGGAGATAGATCCTCTAAGACTTGGCTGTATGGTAAAATCAGAGACTCAGGCTCCTTCTAGCTTGTTGCTTTGTTATCTTTAAAAGGTTACCTCATGGTCCAATATGGCTATTTAAACTCTAGCCATCACATCCACATTTCAGCCAACAGAATATTTTAGCAGACTTCCTGAAAACCACATACAGCACTCATTCATATCTCACTGTCCAGAATCTAGTCACACAATCATATGTACCTACAAGGGAGATTCAGAAATGTCATCTTTTATTTTATTTATGTATTTATTGAGACGGAGTCTCACTCTGTCGCCCAGGCTGGAGTGCAGTGGCGCAGTCTCGGCTCACTGCAACCTTCACCTCCTGGGTTCAAGTGATTCTCATGCCTCAGCCTCTAAAGTAGCTGGGACTACAGGCACGCGCCACCACACCCAGCTAATTTTTGTATTTTAGTAGGGGTGGGGTTTCACTATGTTGGCCAGGCTGGTCTCAAACTCCTGACTTCAAGTGATCCACCTGCCTCGGCTTCCCAGAGTATTGGGATTACAGGAGTAAGCCGCTGTGCCCGGCTGCCATCTTTTAGTTAGGTACATTGCCTCCCCAAATGAAATAATGTTTTGTTACTAAGGAGCAAGGGAAGAATGGATGTTGTTGTAGGAAAATAGATTTTGCCACAAGCGGCTGCTTATAATTATGTCTATGGATTGAGTTGATAAATGGAGATACGCATAGCTGACTCTTGGCATTTATGAGGGGGTGTCATCAGAGATCTTAAAAATTCTAGAACTGTAAAAGTGAAAATGTTGATTTAAGTGCCTGGCTATTTTCTGGAATCATTTCTGTTGAGTTATGTATTTCCTATGCTTTGTCTCACAACACAAGTTAATCCCTTTCAATTTTGTTAAGTTTCCTTGATAACTGTTTTTCACAAAGAATTCTTTTTCTCACTTGATAAGAGTGCTGCCTATATAACAACAAGTACAGAGAAAAAAAAAGATTAGGGATGCTGGTTATTTTTAAGAGGGGAGGGTGACTTGCTTTTGTATAATTCAAATTTGTACCAGAGGAAAATGACCAGTTACTAAGTCTTAGACTTTCAGGGAGTTGAAAGTACTAATTACACCTAAGTGTATACACTGAAAAAGATCAAAAGATAACTTGCATAATTATTTTTAAAAGCCGTCGTTATTAAGTTGCTAACTTATTTATAGTTTTATTAAAAAACAATTCTGTTTCCTCAACTCTCATTCATTCCTCTACCTACTCCATTCTGGCTTCTGTCCTCACCATTCCACCAAAATAGCTCTTGTTAAGATCACCAGTGCCATCCATACCATGAAATTCAATGGACACGTTTTAGTATTCATCTTCTTTGACTATTAAAGCCATATCTGGCTCTGGTGAGCATTCACTTTTTCTTTTTTTTAATGTTTTTTTTTTTTATAGTTTGTAGGGTACATGTGCACAACATGCAAGTTTGTTACATATATATACATGTGCCATGTTGGTATGCTGTACTCATTAATTCATCATTTACATTAGGTATTTCTCCTAATGCTATCCCTCCCCCATTCCCCCAACCCACGAAAGGCCCCAGTGTATGATGTTCCCCACCCTGTGTGCAAGTGTTCTCATTGTTCATTTCCTACCTATGAGTGAGAACATGTGGTGTTTGGTTTCTGTATGCTCAGAATGATTTCCAGCTTCATCCATGTCCCTGCAAAGGACATGAACTCATCCTTGTTTATGGCTGCATAGTATTCCAGGGTGTATATGTGCGACATTTTCTTAATCCAGTCTATCATTGATGGACATTTGGGTTGGTTCCAAGTCTTTACTATTGTGAATAGTGCCACAATAAACATACGTGTGCATGTGTCTTTATAGTAGCATGATTTATAATCCTTTGTGTATATACCCAGTAATGGAATTGCAGGGTCAAATGGTATTTCTAGTTGTAGATCCTTGAGGAATCACCACACACAGTGGTTGAACTAGTTTATACTCCCACCAGCAGTGTAAAAGCATTCCTATTTCTCCACATCCTCTCCAGCCCCTGTTGTTTCCTGACTTTTTAATGATTGCCATTCTAACTGGTGTGAGATGGTATCTCATTGTGGTTTTAATTTGCATTTCTCTGATGACCGTGATTATGAACTTTTTTTTCACGTTTGTTGGCCATGTAAATGTCTTCTTTTGAGAAGTGTCTGTTCAGATCCTTTGCCCACTTTTTGATAGGGTTGTTTGATTTTTTCTTGTAAATTTGTTTAAGTTCTTTGTAGATTCTGTATATTAGCCCTTTGTCAAATGGGTAGATTGCAAAAACTTTCTCCCATTCTGTAGGTTGCCTGTTCACTCTGATGGCAGTTTCTTTTGCTGTGCAGAAGCTCTTCAGTTTAATTAGATCTCATTTGTGGCTTTTGTTCTTTTGTTGCCATTGCTTTTGGTGTTTTAGTCATGAAGTCCTTGCCCATGCCTATGTCCTGAATGGTATTACCTAGGTTTTCTTCTAGGGTTTTTATGGTTTCAGGTCTAACATTTAAGTCTTTAATCCATCTTAAATTAATTTTTGTATAAGGTGTAAGGAAGGGATCCAGTTTCAGCTTTCTACATATGGCTAGCCAGTTTTCCCAGCACCATTTATTAAATAGGGAATCCTTTCCCCATTTCTTGTTTTTGTCAGATTTGTCAAAGATCAGATGGTTGTAGATGTGTGGTGTTATTTCTGAGGCCTCTGTTCTGTCCCATTGGTATCTATCTCTGTTTTGGTACAAGTACCATGATGTTTTGGTTACTATAGCCTTGTAGTATAGTTTGAAGTCAGGTAGCATGATGCCTCCAGCTTTGTTCTTGTTGCTTAGGATTGTCTTGACAATGTGGGCTCTTTTTTGGTTCCATATGAACTTTAAAATAGTTGTTTCCAATTCTATGAAGAAAGTCATTGGCAGCTTGATGGGGATGGCTTTGAATCTACAAATTACCTTGGGCAATATGGCCGTTTTCATAATATTGATTCTTCCTATCCATGAGCATGGATTCTTCCTATCCATGAGCATGGAATGTTCTTCCATTTGTTTGTGTCCTCTTTTATTTCGTCAAGCAGTGGTTTGTAGTTCTCCTTGAAGAGGTCCTTCACTTGCCTTGTAAGTTGGATTCCTAGGTGTTTTATTCTCTTTGAAGCAATTGTGAATGGGAGTTCACTCATGATTTGGTTCTCTGTTTGTCTGTTACTGGTGTATAGGAATGCTTGTGATTTTTGCACATTGATTTTGTATCCTGAGACTTTGCTGAAGTTGCTTATCAGCTTAAGGAGATTTTGGGCTGAGATGATGGCATTTTCTAAATATATAATCACGTCATCTGCAAACAGGGACAATTTAACTTCCTCTTTTCCTGATTGAATACCCTTTATTTCTTTCTTCTGCCTGATTGCCCTGGCCACAACTTCCAATACTATGTTGAATAGGAGTGGTGAGAGAGGGCATCCCTAACTTGTGCCAGTTTTCAAAGGTAATGCTTACAGTTTTTGCCCATTCAGTATGATATTGGCTGTGGGTTTGTCATAAATAGCTCTTATTATTTTGAGATACGTCCCATCACTACCTAGTTCATTGAGAATTTTTAGCATGAAGGGCTGTCGAATTTTGTCAAAGGCCTTTTCTGCATCTATTGAGATAATCAGGTGGTTTTTGTCTTTTTTTTTATTATTATACTTTAATTTCTAGGGTACATGTGCATAACGTGCAGGTTTGTTACATATATATACTTGTGCCATGTTGGTGTGCTGCACCCATCAACTCGTCAGGACCCATCAACTCGTCCTTTACATCAGGTATAACTCCCAATGCAATCCCTCCCCGCTCCCTCCTCCCCATAATAGGCCCCGGTGTGTGATGTCCCCCTTCCCGAGTCCAAGTGATCTCATTGTTCAGTTCCCACCTATGAGTGAGAACATGCGGTGTTTGGTTTTCTGTTCTTGCGATAGTTTGCTGAGAATGATGGTTTCCAGCTGCATCCATTTCCCTACAAAGGACACAAACTCATCCTTTTTTATGGCTGCATAGTATTCCATGGTGTATATGTGCCACATTTTCTTAATCCAGTCTGTCACTGATGGACGTTTGGGTTGGAAGGTTTTTGTCTTTGGTTCTGTTTATATGATGCATTGTTTATTGATTTGCATATGTTGAACCAGCCTTGCATCCCAGGGATGAAGCCAACTTAATCATAGTGGATAAGCTTTTTGATGTGCTGCTGGATTTGGTTTGCCAGTATTTTATTGAGGATTTTTGGATTGATGTTCATGAGGGATATTGGACTAAAATTCTCTTTTTTTGTTGTGTCTCTGCCAGGCTTTGGTGTCAGGATGATGCTGGCCTCGTAAAATGAGTTAGGGAGGATTCCCTCTTTTTCTGTTGATTGGAATAGTTTCAGAAGGAATGATATCAGCTCCTCTTTGTACCTCTGCTAGAGTTTGGCCGTGAATCCATCTGGTCCTGGACTTTTTTTGGTTGGTAGGCTATTAATTATTGCCTCAACTTCAGAGCCTGTTATTGGTCTATTCAGGGATTCAACTTCTTCCTGGTTTAGTCTTGGGAGGGTGTATGTGTCTAGGAATTCGTCCATTCCTTCTAGATTTTCTAGTTTATTTGCACAGAGGTGTTAGTAGTATTCTCTGATGGTAGTTTGTATTTCTGTGGCATCAATTGTGATACCCCCTTTATCATTTTTTATTGCATCTATTTGATTCTTCTCTTTTTTCTTCATTATTAGTCTTGCTAGCAGTCTATCTATTTTGTTGATCTTTTCAAAAAACCAGCTTCTGGATTCATAGATTTTTTGAAGTGTTTTTTTGTGTCTCTATCTCCTTCAGTTCTGCTCTTAGTTATTTCTTGCCTTCTGCTAGCTTTTGAATTTGTTTGCTTTTGCTTCCCTAGTTCTTTTAATTGTAATGTTAGGGTGTTGATTTTAGATCTTTCCTGCTTTCTCTTATGGGCACTAAGTGCTATAAATTTCCCTCTACACACTGTCCCAGAGATTCTGGTATGTTGTGTCTTTGTTCTCATTGGTTTCAAAGAACATCTTTATTTAGGCCTTCATTTCTTTATGTACCCAGTAGTCATTCTGGAGCAGGTTGTTCAGTTTCCATATAGTTGTGTGGTTTTGAGTGAGTTTCTTAATCCTGAGTTCTAATTTGATTGCACTGTGGTCTGAGAGATAGTTTGTTGTGATTTCTGTTCTTTTACATTTGCTGAGGAGTACTTTACTTCCAACTATGTGGTCAGTTTTGGAATAAATGTGATGTCGCGCTTAGAAGAATGTATATATTCTGTTAATTTGGGGTGGAGAGTTCTATAGATGTCCATTAGGTCTGCTTGGTGCTGAACTAAGTTCAGTTCCTGGATATCCTTGTTAACCTTCTATCTCATTGATCTGTCAAATATTGACAGTGGGGTGTTAAAGTCTCCCATTATTTTTGTGTGAGAGTCTTTAAGTCTCTTTGTAGGTATCTAAGGACTTGCTTTATGAATCTGGGTGCTCCTATATTGGGTGCATATATATTTAGGATAGTTAGCTCTTCTTGTTGAATTGATCCCTTTCCCATTATGTAATGGCCTTCTTTGTCTCTTTTGATCTTTGTTGGTTTAAAGTCTGTTTTATCATAGACTGGGATTGCAGTCCCTACTTTTTTTTTTTTGCTTTCCATTTCCTTGATAGATCTTCCTGTATCCCTTTATTTTGAGCCTATGTGTGTCTCTGCACGTGAGATGGGTCTCCTGAATACAGCACACTGATGGGTCTTGACTATCCAATTTACCAGTCTGTGTCTTCTAATTGGGGCATTTATCCCATTTACATTTAAGGTTAATATTGTTATGTGTGAATTTTATCCTGTCATTATGATGTTAACTGGTTATTTTGCCCATTAGCTGATGCAGTTTCTTCCTAGCATTGACAGTCTTTACAGTTTGGCAAGTTTTTCAGTGGCTGGTACTGCTTGTCCCGTTCCATGTTTAGTGCTTCCTTCAGGAGCTCTTGTAAGGCAGGCCAGATGGTGACAAAATCTCTCAGCATTTGCTTGTCTGTAAAGGATTTTATTTCTCCTTCACTTATGAAGCTTAGTTTGGCTGGATATGAAATTCTGGGTTGAAAATTCTTTTCTTTAAGAATGTTGAATATTGACCCCCACTCTCTTCTGGTTTGGAGAGTTTCTGCCGAGAGATCTGCTGTTAGTGTGACGGGCTTCCCTTTGTGGGTAACGTGACCTTTCTCTCTGGCTGCCTTTAACATTTTTTCCTTCGTTGCAACCTTCGTGAATCTGACAATTAGGTGTCTTGGGGTTGCTCTTCTCGAGAAGTATCTTTGTGGTATTCTCTGTATTTCCCGAATGTGAATGTTGGCCTGCCTTGGTAGGTTGGGAAAGTTCTCCTGGATAATATCCTGAAGAGTGTTTTCCAGCTTGGTTCCATACTCCCTGTCACTTTCAGGTACACCAGTCAAATGTAGATTTGGTCTTTTCACCTAGTCCCATATTTCTTGGAGGCTTTGATTCGTTTCTTTTTACTCTTTTTTCTCTAAACTTCTCTTCTCACTTCATTTCATTAATTTGATCTTCAGTCATTGATACCCTTTCTTCAACTTGGTTGAATCAGCTACTGAAGCTTGTGTATGCGTCATGTAGTTCTTGTGCCATGGTTTTCAGTTCCATCTGGTCATTTAAGGTCCTCTGTACACTGTTTATTCTAGTTAGCCATTGTCTAACCTTTTCTCAAGGTTTTTAGCTTCCTTGCGATGGGTTTGGACATCCTCTTTTAGCTCAGAGAAGTTTGTTGTTACTGACCTTCTGAAGCCTACTTCTGTCAAGTCGTCAAAGTCATTCTCAGTCCAGCTTTCTTCCGTTGCTGCCAAGGAGCTGCTATTCTTTGGAGGAGAAGAGGCTCTCTGGTTTTTAGAATTTTCAGCTTTTCTGCTCTGATTTCTCCCCATCTTTGTGGTTGTATCTACCTTTGGTCTTTGATGATGGTAACCTACAGATAGGGTTTTGGTATGGATGACCTTTTTGTTGATGTTGATGCTATTCCTTTCTGTTTGTTAGTTTTCCTTCCAGCAGTCAGGTCCCTCTGCTGCAGGTCTGTTGGAGTTTGCTGGAGGTCCACTGTAGACCCTGTTTGCCTGAGTATCACCAGTGGAGGCTGAAGAACAGCAAATATTGCTGCCTGATCCTTCCTCTGGAAGCTTTGTCTGAGAGGGGCACCTGGTTGTATGAGGTGTCTGTCAGCCCCTACTGGGAGGTGTCTCCCAGTTAGGCTACACAGGGGTCAGGGACCCACTTGAGGAGGCAGTCTGTCCATTCTCAGAGCTCAAACACTGTGCTGGGATAACCACTGCTCTCTTCAGAGCTGTCAGACAGGGACGTTTAAGTCTGCAGAAGTTTCTGCTGCCTTTTGTTCAGCTATGCCCTGCTCCCAGAGGTGGAGTCTACAGAGGCAGGCAGGCCTCATTGTGCTGCCATGGGCTCCACCCAGTTCGAGCTTCCCAGCCACTTTTTTTACCTACTCAAGCTTCAGCAATGGCAGATGCCCCTCCCACAGCCAGGCTGCCACCTCACAGTTCCATCTTGGACTGCTGCACTAGCAGTGAGCAAGGCTCTGTGGGTATGGGAGCTGGTAAGCCAGGTGCAGGAAATAATCTCCTCATGTGCTGTTTGTTAAGACCATTGAAAAAGCGTGGTATTAAGGCGGGAGTGTCCCAATTTTCCCAGTACAGTCTGTCACGGTTTCCCTTGGCTAGGAAAGGGAAATCCCCCGACCCCTTGTGCTTCCCGGATGAGATGATGTCCCGCCCTGCTTTGGCTTGCCGTCCTTGGGCTGCACCCACTGTCCAACCAATCCCAATGAGATGAGCCACGTACCTCAGTTGGACATGCAGAAATCACCCATCTTCTGCGTTGATCACGCTGGGAGCTGCAGACTGTAGCTGTTCCTATTCAGCCAACTGAGCACTCACTTCTTTTTGGAACACTCTGTTCCCTTTCTTGATAGCATAGTTGCCCCCACCTCTTTGGCTGCTCTTGTCAGTATCCTTCGCAAAAAAGAAAAGGCCTGTCTCAGCTGTACTGTTTACCTAGACAAGTTTATATGCTTCAAATTCCATTATATGCTAAGCCTTCCAAATGCCTATATGATCTCTACAACTGCCTATGTAATATGTGCAAATGCTTACATGATATCTCCACTAGGATTATCTTCAGGGCACCTCAAATTTTCCAAGTCTGGAAACAAATCCATGATCATTCCCTAAAATGTTAATATCAAGTGATCATACAGGTTTACCATTATGGAACAGAGTCTAGCAGGGGCTTTGTTAATGTGCATTAGGAGGCTGAATTAATTAATTAAAGGTGTATTATACCTTTATGCAATGCTGAAGAAGGAGAGCATGGAATGTAGATGAGGTGCATTACTAATGATTTGTGTTGCTGTTCCTACCAGTTTGATAGGATGGGGCATCGGATGGGGTGCTCTTTTATTTAAAGAAAATAAAAGATATATGACATTTCTTACGTATCTAACTTTGTGGAATAAGATTCATACCTGTGACATAATTATACATTCATTAATGTGATTATTTGATTAAAATCTATCTCTTACATTTATCTGTGTGCTTGATAAGTACAGGAATTATGCCTGTTTTGCTTACTGTTGTATCTTTAGTACTAACATAGTGCCTAGCAAGTAGTAGGCTTTCAATAAATGTTCAATGCACAATTAGTGGTCTGTATTTTCTGCTGTGTATTCTATTGTGCACTCAAGTGTAGTCTGATTTACCCTTACTCTTTATCCAAACATATATGCCTCCATGACTTTAAAAAGTGAAATTAGACAAACCTGGCCAGAGAATAAGTAATACCAGACATATTCTCAGACTACTTTGTGAAGCACGGGGGATGCTGAACCTGTAGGGAGAAACAGAGCCTATTCATTTAGAAGAGCCATTTGTTGCCTAATCTTGTTCTTTTGCAGTTTGTCATTCTCAGTTTTGGTTCCTGGTTTTTGTGTTCTGTCAGATAGTCAGCTTCAAAAAATTATGTCCAAAATCAGAACAAAAAACACGACAGATGGAAGTTGTCGAGGCTTGGCCCTAGTAATGCATAAACATTTGACTGTGTGAGGATTGGAGGGCTACTAAAACAAGGATTATATGGTTTACTCATTGATAACCTCAGCAAAGTGACTAGAAAAACTGGAGGCACTTATGAAGTACAGGAGGAAGGCAGAGAATAGACTGAGTACCTGTTAGAAACAGCTGTCCCAATAGACAGCAGTCAGGAAAGGGCTGGGGCCGGGAAATGCATTGTGATAGACTGGCTCTTTATGTCTTTTGGAGTAGGCCATGGCTTACTCTTTTTTTAAAAAAGCACCAGGATCTCTCTGTGTTAACATTACTTCGCATTTCAAGGCTTCCAGCTGATCTTACAGATAAGTCACCTGTTCTGATCTGGGCCTTCTTTTGGTTCTGTGCTATCCCTTTGGGCTTGCTCAGACAGAGAGAGGTGCTGATGGTCCTAGCTCTTGGATGTTGTGCAGTCCTGGACATTCTGACCAAGTGCTTTGTGCTTTGTGAACCCAGAAAATCTGAGACAGGTCTCAGTTAACTTAGAAAGTTTATTTTGCCAAGGTTGAGGATACACCCGTGACACAGCCTCAGGGAATCCTGAGGCATGTGCCCAAGGTGGTTGGGACACAGCTTGGTTTTCTACACTTTAGGGAGACATGAGACATCAATCAATATATGTAAGAAGTATATTAATTTGGTCTGGAAAGGTGGGACATCTTGAAGCAATGGTAGAAAGACTGGAAGCTGGGAGGGTGCTTCCAGATCACAATTGAGACACAAATGGTTGCATTCTTTTGAGTTTCTGATTAGCTTTTCCAAAGGAGGCAACCAGATATGCATTTATCTCAGTGAGCAGAGGAGTGACTTTGGATAGAATGGGAGGCAAGTTTGGCCTAAGAAGTTTTCCAGCTTGAATTTTCCTTAGTGATTTGGGGGGTGCAAGATACTATACTTTCACAGCTTCCGCTGAGGATTGTCCTTTAAGTCCTTTCAGCAAGAATGGACAAACCTTGTGGCCATTCTAGGGACAGGTAAATATCACCTGAGAACCTAAGAAAATGCATTTCTGTGTCAGTTCCCAAGCTCAGTGTGCCACTTGGAGGGCCAAGGCATCATGGTTTCAAGTTCCAACATTGCTACTTATATGCTATGGGATTCTGCCTAAATCTTTAGATCTCTCTGCAGTTCAGTAAAACACTTTTCTATATATTTTTTTCTGGATCCCTAATGACCATGTTCCACTCCCTTTTAGATACTTTTCAGTGTGTCTGGCAAGGTATATAGGGATCAATATTTGGTGTGTATCTGCATGTAAGAGAGGTCTATAATCCCTTTAGCAAATGCACACAAACACACTCATACACACGTTTATAATACCTGCATAGTAATTATAGAATTACTGTAGTATGTTTAGTAATATCCTGAGGCAACGTGTTTTAAAAGGCTGTCATCTAATTGACCAAGGAAATGATTTCCTCTATTCCATTCCCACTGTCTTGGAACCAGGGACCAGCTTTGTCATGGGCATCCATGTGAAGAGACTACCAAACAGGCTTTGTGTGAGCAACATGGTTTATTTCACCTGGGTGCAGGCAGGCTGAGTCCAAAAAGAGAGTCAGTGAAGGGAGATAGGGGTGGGGCCGTTTTATAGAATTTGGGTAGGTAAAGGAAAATTACAGTCAAAGGGGGTTGTTCTCTGGTGGGCAGGGTTGGGGGGTCACAAGGTGCTCAGTGGGGGAGCTTTTGAGCCAGGATGAGTCAGGAAAAGGAATTTCACAAGGTAATGTCATCAGTTAAGGCAGGAAGAGGCCATTTTCACTTCTTTCGTGGTGGAATGTCATCAGTTAAGGCAGGAACCAGCCATCTGGATGTGTACGTGCAGGTCACAGGGGATATGATGGCTTAGCTTTGGCTCAGAGGCCTGACAAGCTTCTCACTGCCAAATAGAAAGATCTAGAAAAGCAACTGGAGTGTGGGCTGAGAGAGTGGTGATCAGTCAAGAGTCAGTGTGATCGCCACATAACATTTCTCATTCCAGATACAAATTCTATGGATTATGCCTTATGTGTGGGGAATGGTGATCTGGCCTTAGCCTGACTCCCCTGGGCAAACAATACAAGGCTCCCATCTGGAAACCTTGATAGGTTGCTTCAATGGGGCTGTGCTGGGAAATTTAAGTAGGAGCAGTGACGGGAAGGAGAACTAACATTTATTTCATAAGCAAATATGTGATTTCCTTTTATCTTCACAACAATCCTATGATATAGGGATCTTAAATATCTCCCATTTTAAAGATGAGAAAATAGAAGCTCAGAGAGGCAGAATAACTTGCGCCAGGTCACAGAGCCATGAAGTAAAATTCCAAACCATATCCTTCCAAATCCAAAACCTGCGTTATTTCTCTTATGCTATTTGGCATAAAAGTGTAGGAAGGAAAATGGTTAAGAACAATGACTCTGGGGATGGATTGCCTAAGGCTGAATAGATGTGTGATGTTGGCAAGTCACTTCACATCTCTTGGTTTTAGCCTCATCTTAAAATGGGGACAATAACTACCTACTTCCTAGGGTAATTTGAGGATTAAAAGAGTTAACACAAGAAAAGTACCTCCAGTGCCTAGAGTAAAATATGCAAGC
The DNA here is from genome assembly GCF_024542745.1 of Macaca thibetana thibetana. Taxonomy (NCBI): domain Eukaryota; kingdom Metazoa; phylum Chordata; class Mammalia; order Primates; family Cercopithecidae; genus Macaca; species Macaca thibetana. The sequence goes on from NC_065598.1 coordinate 55,464,533, forward strand.
TATTTATTATCATCCCACAGTGCTTTGGAGCTCCATCCCTCCGAGTATGCTGGTAGCACAGGGCTCTCACATTCCTGGCTCTTGCCCTCACATCTATAGCCTGGGGCCTCTTTAGCAGGGATTGTCTACTGCTAAAAGAAATAAGGCATTTTCCTGGTAGCCTGCAGTGAAATTTTTATTGAAGTATTAGCTTATCTAATTGGCTTTTAGTATTACTCAGTTCAGCTTCTCAAGAGAAGTTTTTAGTGCTGTGGGGTCGCTCTCACTTAAGGAGGGGCATGGTAAATGGACAATTTGGATATAAAAGCAGCTTAATTTTTTTTTTTACTTTTATTTTAGGTTCAGGGGTACATATGTGGGTTTGTTATATGGGTAAACTTGTGTCACAGGGGTTGGTTGTACAGATTATTTCATCACCCAGGTACTAAGCCTAGTACTCAATAGTTACCTTTTCTGATCTCTCCCTCCCCCAACCCTCCACCCTCAAGTAGGCCCCACTGTCTGTTGTTCCCCTCTTTGTGTCCATGTGTTGTCATCATTTAGCTCCCACTTATAAGTGAGAACATGTGGTATTTGGTTTTCTGTTCCTGCATTAGTTTGCTAAGGGTGATGGCCTCCAGTTCCACCACAGAAATTTAATACACAGAAATGAACATTCCTTGAACAAAAATCTTTGCCTATCTAACTGTACCTTCTTAGTGCAGATTTCTTGAAGTGAAATGGCTGGATCAAAGGATAGAAACATTTTTAAAGCTCTTTAAATTTAGTATTAAATTGCTTTCCAGGCAAATGATATCCCCACCAACACATAAGAAGGTCATGAACCTGCCTATTCAATGACACCTCCATAAGCCATAGTGTTATTTAAAATGTTTCTTCTGAAAGAAATCATAGATGACACAAACAAATGGAAACACATCCCATACTCATGGATAGGTAGAATCAATATTGTGAAAATTACCATACTGCCAAAAGTAATCTACAAATTCAATGCAATCTCCATCAAAATGCAACCATCATTCCTCACAAAATTAGAAAAAAAAATTCTAAAATTCATATGGAAGCAAAAAAGAGCCCACATAGCCATAGCAAGACTAAGCAAAAAGAACAAATCTGGAGGCATCATACCACCTGATTTCAAACTACACTATAAGGCCATAGTCACCAAAACAGCGTGGTACTGGTATAAAAATAGGCACATATACCAATGGAACAGAATAGAGAATCCAGAAATAAACTGAAATACTTACAGCCAACTGATGTTCGACAAAGCAAACAAAAACATAAACTGGGGAAAGGACACCCTTTTCAACAAACAGTGCTGGGATAATTTTCTAGCAACACGTAGGAGGATGAAACTGGATGCTCATCTCTCACCTTATACAAAAGCCAACTCAAGATGGATTAAGTACTCAAACCTAAGACCAGAAACTATAAAAATTCTAGAAGATAACATTGGAAAAACCCTTCAAGACATTGGCCTAGGCAAGGATTTAATGACCAAGAACCCAAATGCAAATGCAATAAAAACAAAAATAAATAGCTGGGATCTAATTAAACTAAAGAGCATTTGCATGGCAAAAGGAACAGTCAGCAAGGTAAACAGACAACTCACAGAGTGGGAGAAAATCTTCACAATCTATACATCTGACAAAGGACTCATATCCAGAATCTACAATGAACTCGAATCGGTAAGAAAAAAAGCAAACAATCCCATCAAAAAGTGGGCTAAGAACATAAGTAGACAATTCTCAAAAGAAGATATGCAAATGGCCAATAAACATATGGAAAAATGCTCAACATCACTAATGATCAGGGAAATGCAAATCAAAACCACAGTGTGATACCACCTTGCTCCTGCAAGAATGGCCATAATAAAAAAATCAAAAAACACTAGATGTTGGTGTGGATGGGGTGATCAGGAACACTTCTGCACTGCTGGTGGGAACATAAACTAGTATAGCCACTATGGAAGATAGTGTGGAGATTCCCTAAAGAACTAAAAGTAGAACTACCATTTGATCCAATAATCCCTCTACTGGGTATCTACCCAGAGGAAAAGAAGTCATTATTTGAAAAAGATACTTGCACACGCATGTTTACAGAAGCACAATTCACAATTGCAAGATCGTGGAACAAACCCAAATGCCCATCAATCAACAAGTGGATAAAGAAACTGTGATATATATATATATATGATGGAATACTACTCAGCCATAAAAAGGAATGAATTAACAGCATTTGCAGTGACCTGGATGAGATTGAAGACTATTATTCTAAGTGAAGTAACTCAGGAATGGAAAACTAAACATCGTATGTTCTCATTGAAATGTGGGAGCTAAGCTATGAGGACACAAAGGCATAAGAATGATACAATGGACTTTGGGGACTTGGAGGGAAGAGTGATAGCGGGGTGAGGGATAAGACTACAAATATGGTGCAGTGTATACTGCTCGGGTGATGGGTGCACCAAAATCTCACAAGTGACCACTAAAGAACTTACTCATGTAAACAAATACCAGTTGCACTGCAATAACTTATGGGAAGAAAATATTCTGTGGTATTTAGTTCCCTTAGTGAAAGTCAAAAGCGTGAAGTAACAACTTTAAATGTCAACATTTATACCACACCCAAAATTATGTCTTTTGCAAGTATTTAAAATTATTTTAAACATTTTTAGATGTCGACCTAAGAATATATGAGGGCCTGTATAGTTTGCAAATTTTTTTTGTAATGGTTCTCATTCTTGCGTTCACATTGGAGTTTCCTGGGGAGCTTCGGAACTTATGAATGACTGGGTCCCACTTCCAGCGTTTCTGATGGAATTGATATGTTTTACAGCCTGAGCACCAGAAGTTTCTATAGCTCCCCAGGTAAATCTAATAGCTAAAGTAGAGAGCTCTGGTTTTAGGGTGGGTATGTGAGCAAAAATTTGTAAAGACTATATTTTACAGAAATGCCTTTTTGTCACTTCTCATCCCAACCCCATTCATGGAGGCAGTCACTCAATGTCAAGATCCTGGCCTCATTAGTCCGCTGCAGTTTCGGTCTCCAGGTGCTCCAAGTACTCGTGAACATAATTCTTGAGCCCCTGGACTAGGGTTTTCTCATAGTACTGCCTTTTGTTCTGAAGAGAAGCATCAAAAAAGGTCATCATCTAGGCCATTACCTTTCCAAGATCTTAAGACAGAATCTTCCCCTCAAGCAGAGGACTGACTGTCTTTTATTTATTTTTCTAACACATCATCTACTACCTATCCTCAATCATGGGCTTTGTACAGTAACTGGCATCCTTATATTTCCCTGGATCCTCCCAAAAGAAATGGGATTTTTTAGTTTAATTTAATTTTAAATTAAAACTTCTTTGCCAAAAATGTCTTATATGCCCATGCCATGAGAATGAAAATATAATAAAACTAAATTGCCCTCACACATATGTTCCTAGCAACCCATTTCTTCTTCAAGGAGGCAACTCCTATTAATAGTTTCTTATGTACCCTTCCAGAGACACTTCATACATTTACATTTAGTTATGCATAAGTGTCCTTTTTCAACTTTAGTTTTTATTTTTGCACAAATAATGTCACACCATACACACTTCCCTGCACCTTGTGGCTAGTTTCATATCAGCGATAGACATCTTAGTTTCTTATATGAATCTTAGCATATTAACTCTGGTCTCTTTTGCACTTCTCACCTCCTCACGATCCAGTTTAATGGTTAGCTTCTCTATCTAATGCCTAAGGCCAACCAATGCGAAATGAAACCCTACAATAAGTGACTTTTTGTGTCTGGCTCAGTGTGAAGTGAGTTTATACTATGCTGCATCTCTGGTATTGTGCTGTGGTACATGTGGTCCCACACCTGATTCAGCTCTATGAAAAAGGAGAATGAGACTGAGACCTGTAGTATTCTGAAGCAGATTTTCAAGAACTATTTTCTTGTCCCTCTCTTGTGTCTTAGTTGTTGACCTCTTCACACAAGTGAACTTCTAATTGCTCTGTTTTTTTTTCTCTTTATTAACAACTATGTGTTTGGCTGTTTTCTCTGTGCCAGGTCCTATGCTAAATAATTTGCATGCCATTATGTCTTCTTTTGCATATATATGTGAGCTGAGTTGTGTTAAATTCCATTTCACAGATGGGAAGATTAATGCAGAAAACAAGTAAATCACCTTTACTTTGCTACAGCAAGTAAGTGGTAGAACCAGGATTTGAACTAAGAGGGTCTGGCTCCAGTCAGACCTTAATCAGGATTTTTTTTTTTTTTTTTGGCATTTTAGTATATTCAGGGTGCAAAGACGCAAGAAAACAGTATGCAGTAAGCCAACATAAATGTGTAATCCTGAGATTGGAATCCTTAATCTGCAGATACATTTGAAAGTTTTATTGCAAGGAATTGAGTTTCTACCTAAAGGTGAGATTGAGGTTTCAGGTGGGTAGAAAAGGTTTAAATAGCCATTGCTCACAGGGTGAGAGAACCATCTGGGGAAAAGTTGGAGATTTAGTGGGCATAATACTTACTAAATAGTTACTTGTATATTACCGTAGCGGTTGTCTTCCCTAGTGGTCTCCCTCCCAACCATGCTGTTCTACACAGGATGTTAGCAATCCACCATCACATAGAGGAAATATGAGTTATCAATTTAGTAAATGATTATTTAATACTTATGACACATCAGGCACTGGTGTCAGTGTATATACATTGGCATGCTGAACCAGAATGAAAGGCCAGCAGGAGGGCCACTGTGTAGAGGAGAAATCTGTTGGAAGTGACCAATGATCACTTCATCATTCCCCCAGGTGTCTGCTGCACTAGGATGGGCCTTTGCTTTGCTTTCAGTGAGCGTATCAGGAGGCAAAACTTACTTCATTGTTAAGTTGACACGTGTTCTTATTGAGGAAGAGCAGCTTCTACTAATCGGCTGAGGTCACAGTCATGCTCTCTGAGAGATGACCATTTATTCTGAGTCATTCTTCTCTGTGTTGATATACTCTGCATGTGTGCATTCTGTGTTCTCTTTGCCAGGAGGAAATGGATGTGGGAGAGGCATCCAAAACCTTAGTCTGGTTCTCAATGCATTCAATGGTCTGGTGGCTGCATTCACTTCCCTGCTTAAAATAATAGTTAATACTTATTGAACATTCACTCTGCCAGGCATCTGGTTATGCACTTTATCTGGACTATGTCATCTATTCTGCCCCAGGAAACCTTTGATGTTGATGCTACTATTATCCTTTATTTCTATACGACATACGAAGAGGCTATATTCAGGGTTCCAGAGCGACAGAGCCAAATAGGATATATGTGTATAGATATATGTGTATACGAAAGGGAGGTTATTAGGGAGAATTGGTTCACATGATTACAAGGTAAAGTCCCACAATAGGCCACCTGCAAGCGGAGGAAGAAAGAAGCCAGTAGTGGCTCAGTCTGAGTAAAAAAGCCTCAAAGCCAGGGAAGCCAACAGCGTAGCCTTCAGTCTGCAGCCGAAGGTCTGGGAGACCTCTGCAAGCCACTGGTGCAACTCCCAGAGTACAAAGGCTGAAGAACCTGGAGTATAATGTCCAAAGACAGGAGGAACAGAAGCAAGCGTCCAGCACGTGAAGCCAGAAAACTCAGCGAGCAAGCTTATCCCACCTTCTTCCACCTGCTTTGTTCTAGCCATGCTGGCAGCTGATTGCATGGTGCCCACTTACATTGAAGGTCTTCCTCTCCCAGTCCAGCGACTTAAATGTTGATCTCCTCTGGCAACACCCTCACAGACAAACCCAGAAACAATACCTTACCAACCATCTAGGCATCCCTCAATCCAATCAAATTGACACCCAATATTAACCATCACAGAGACTAAACCTTTTATATTTGATAGCCAATAAAATGGCAGAGATGGAATTTGAATCTAAGAAATTTATATGGAGCCTGTGTACTTAACCACGTCTTGATACTACTTCTCAAATCCACAGATGTTTTTCCCTTACACCAACCAGTCTCCTGACCATGGCCTATAAGACCTTATGTGATCTGGCTTCTACTTCTTCAACATCATCTCTTACCATTTTCTTCTCTATTCATTCTGCTTCTGCCATAACTGGCCTTGCTAATTTTAACATATCAAGCTTATTCTTACTTTAGGATCTTTGTTCTAGCTGTTCCTACTTGTAATGTTCTTCCCATGACTTGTTTATTCTCATTATTCAAGTCCCTGTTCACGTTACCACATCAGATATCTTCTCCACGAACACCTCATCATAACTACTTCTATCTGACCCCCGTTACGCTCTACCATAGTATCTTGTTTTAATTTCTTTATAAAACTTATCATTACTTGAAATTATTATTTATTATTATTATTATTTTGAGACGGAGTCTCGCTCTGTTGCCCAGGCTGGAGTGCAGTGGTGCAATCTCGGCTCACTGCAAGCTCCGCCTCCCAGGTTCACGCCATTCTCCTGCCTCAGCCTCCCAAGTAGCTGGGACTACAGGCACCCGCCACCATGCCTGGCTAATTTTTTTGTATTTTTAGTAGAGACGGGGTTTCACCATGTTAGCCAGGATGGTCTCGATCTCCTGACCTCGTGATCCGCCCACCTCGGCCTCCCAAAGTGCTGGGATTACAGACATGAGCCACTGCGCCCGACCTACTTGAAATTATTATTTTATTTATTTGATAATTTTCTGTTGGCTCTCACTAGAATTGTAGGTCCACATGAATGCAGGGACCTTGTTTACCACTGTATCCACAGCATCTAGAACAAAATCTGACGTACAGTAAAGGATTCAGTAAATACTTGTTTAATGAATGAACAAACCCTACAAACATTTATTCAACACCTTCTACATGCCATGCCAGATACTGGGAATACATAGATTGGATAGGATATGGACTTCGAAATTTCTGCCATTGAAATTTCTGTGGTTTTACAAGAAAGGCAGACATTACACCAGAGAATGAGCACCATTGTGCTAGAAGGAAACAGAAAGCTCAGAGGAGGGACGTTTACTGCAGCCTGGAGGCATTGAGGAAGGCCTCCAAGAGAGGGGGGCTTCTGAGTTACATACTGAGGACTAGGTCAGTGACACCTAGAAAAACGAGAAAATAAGGGTATTCCAAGCAAAGAGACCAGCATACTGGTAAGAAGAGTCCTGGAGGTGTGAGACATCATGTTGCTTTAAGAAACAACAATATGATTAGAGTGAAGTGAGATAGTGAAAAGACATGCCCTCCAATTTTCTGCTTGACTCACACCTACTGCTGTTTAAGACTCAGTTTGAATGACACTGCCACAGTGAATCAGGCTTTGCCCTGTTCCACCCTTATTCCTTTAGCATCCTATACTTCTATTTAACATAACCCCTACCCTACATTATTAGAATGATTTTCCTTTTCACTTTGGTATTTCTCACTGGAGTGCAGCTCCTTGAGAAAGAGGTATGTGTGACTCATTTATGTGCCCTCTCTACACTTAGTGCCCAAATGGTGCTATTTGAGCTAATGAACATAAAATAAATAATGGTCATGGATTCAGCAGTTAAGAATAAGATTTTCATTAAATAAAAATAGTTCTGATGACAAAAAGGGGGAAAAATTAGAAAACCACTGCACTAAAGCTCTCTCTACAAAGACAGTTTTCCTGAAAAGCTATTCACCATGATATGTGGACAAATCCAGGAAGACTGTGTGAAGTAATGGTTAAGATAATAGGCTTTGCATCAAATAAATATTTATTTTCTAATCCTGGCTCTGCCTTAATTGAATTTAGGCAAGTTCCTTAACCCTTTAGATACCTCAGTTTCCTAGTCTGTTGAATTGGTATCTACCTCACAGGGTTGTTGTATGGATTAAACAGGATAAGGCATGTAAAAGTGTTTCACACCAGCATTTGGCACATAGCAAATGTGCAATAAATGCTTGTTTCTTTTATTATCATCCTCATGCTCATCATCTATGACATAAAGAAGTGTTTATTGTGTTAATCTTAGATCTTATATAGAACAGCTTTTTCCCAGATGGCAATATTTGGAAAGAATTTGCCTTTGAGGTCTGATTTGAACTTCTTTTTCACTTCCTCAAGGGGGCCTCTGATAGATGCAATAACCAGAAACTGACCAAGCAAGGGTAACAAGGAGTAAGGAGTGAGAAATAGACTGAAAAAGGAGTAGGTTAGTAGGGTAGGAATAGGAGAGAAATAAGCTTTTCTGGGAGCGTATGTAGCAGGGAGGCACAAAATAAGACAATGAGAGAGCAGATTATTTTTAATGGACGTGTGAAAAGAGACTAGAATTAAAGGCCTGCAAAATTTACCTAGAATGAGCAAAAGAACTAGTAAGAAATATTTCTTAGTCTTTCTCATTGTAAATTATTTTATTGATAAAATACTAATTAAAATGTATACAAATATGTTTATTTCAGGTGCTGATTATTATGGTAAAGTGTTGGAAACAATATAGAAGTTCAACTGTAGAATTTATTAAATTATCCTTCACATCTGTAGGAACAGTAATGTACACACATTTGTTTTTTTTTTGTGTGTGTGTGTGTGTGTGCGCGCACAACAAGGCTGTTTATTTCACCTGGGTATAGGCGGGCTCAGTCCGAAAAAGGAGTCAGCAAAGGGTGGTGGGATTATCGTTAGTTCTTATAGGTTTGGGATAGGCATACAAAGTACATTCTTAAGGGCAGGGGAGAATATTATCAAGTACCTTCTTAAGGGTGGGGGAGACTATATCGAATTAGTTAGGGTGGGGCAGGAACAAATCACAATGGTGGAATGTCATCAGTTAAGGCTATTTACACTTCTTTTGTGGATCTTCAGTTGTTTCAGGCCATCTGGATGGACACGTGCACGTCACAGGGGATATGATGGCTTAGCTTGGGCTCAGAGACCTGACATTCCTGTTTTCTTATATTAAAAAGAAAAACAAAACAAAATAGTGGTGAAGTGTTGGGATGGTGAAGTTTTTGGGGGGTGGTATGGAGAGATAATGGGCGATGTTTCTCAGGGCTGCTTCAAGTGGAATTAGGGGCAGTGTGGGAACCTGCGGTGGGGGAGATTAAACTGAAGAAAGATTTGGGGGTAAGAGGTGATATTGTGGGGCTGTTAAAAGGAGAATTTGTCATATAGAATTATTGGTGGTGACCTGGATGCGGTTTTGTATGAATTGAGAAACTAAATGGAAAACACAAGGTCCAAATAAAAGAAGGAGAAAAATAGTATTAAAGGATTTAAGAATTGGGAGTACCCAGGACATCCAATTAGACAGTGTCCAAGGGGGTTCAACATAATTATTTGCTTGGTTGGTGAGTTTTGGGGCTCTATCCTTCAGTTTATATATATATATATATATATATATATATATATATATATATATATATACACACATACACCAAGCCAGATTGATTTAGGTAAAAACAACACTCTTTGTTTAAAAAATGTACAGAGTCCTCCTTTTTCAGCAGTGAGTAAATCGAAGCCTCGGTGATTTTGGAGGAAAGAGAAATGCAAAGCCAACAATTGTTTGTTAAAGAAGGATTAGAAACAGCTAGGAGAGAGTGAATGAGATGGATAGTGTGGTGGAGAGAGCTGGGAAGAGGTAGAGTGTGGCATAAGAACAGGAACGAGAGTAAGAAAGTATAAAAGTAAAGAATAGGACTTCATCAGGGTGAAAGTATTGGAGTGTCCTATACTCCAGCAAAGATCATCTATCCACTCCAAGAGGGAGTCAAGAGTGGCAGATTGGGGATAGATTTTCATGATGGAAAGGAAATAAGAGGTTTTATAGGTGGGCTAACAGCTTGTAACCTACATGGAAGAGGTCATGAAATGATGACAGAATAGAATGGGCCTGTGAGGCTGGAGGGAGAGTTTTTTGTTTTTTTTTTTTTTTTTTTTTTGGTCTAAGAACCATCTGCCTTGAGTGGAGAGGGATTGATAGGTGGAAACTTCATTTGGAGAGTAAATAGGAGTGACCAATGAGAAGGAGAAAAACTGGCCGTGAGGGACAGAAGTTGGAATGCTAGCTGCTGCTTTAGCTACCTTATCAGCATAAGCGTTGCCCTAAGCGATGGGATCTGATGCCTTTTGATGGCCCTTGCAGTGAATGACTCCAGCTTCCTTTGGAAGTAAAGTGGCTTTAAGAAGAGTTTTTATTAAGGAGGCATTAATGATGGAGGACTCTTGTGTAGTGAGGAAATTTCTTTGTGTCCATATAGCAGCATGGTGGTGCAGGATATGGAAGGCATGTTTAGAGTCAGTATAAATATTGATGCATAGTCCCTTTGCAAGAGTGAGAGGGCCCGAGTTAAGGCAGAGAGTTCAGCTTGCTGAGAGGTAGTGGAGAAGGGCAGAGCAGTAGCCTCAGTGATAGATGTGGAAGATACTATAGCATGGCCTGCCTTTGCTGGTGAGTGCTGATTAGGGCTGGTGGAACTGCCATCGATAAATCAAGTGTGATCAGGGTGAGGAACAGGAAAGAAGGAAATATGGGGAAATGGAGTGAAAGTCAGATGGATCAGAGAGATAGTCATGGGGGTAAGGTGTGGTATCCGGAATAATGTGGGAGGCTGGATTGAAGTCTGGGCCAGGAACAGTGGTACTTGTGGAGACTCAACAAAGAGTGGGTATAGCTGAAGGAGCTGGGGGGCAGAAAGTATATGCGTCAAGGGTGAGGAGGAAAATAGATTTTGAAAGTCATGGGAACTGTAGAGAGTAAGTGGAGCATAGTTTGTGATTTTGAGGGCCTCTAAAAGTATTAAAGCAGCGGCAGCCGCTGCACACAGACATGAGGGCTAGGCTAAAGCAGTAAGGTCAAGTTGTTTGGACAGAAAGGCTACAGTGCACAGTCCTGGCTCTTGTGTAAGAATTCTGACCACACAGCCCTGTATTTTGGCTGTGTGTAATGAAAAGAGTTGGGATGAGTTAGGGAGAGCTAGTGTGGGAGCAGCCTTTAGCACTGTTTTTTAAGGAATGGAAAGGGGAGTGGGGAAAGGATTTAGGATTTATGGGGTCAGCTAGGTTTATCTGGAACAGAATAATGGGTTGTGGAGTGAGGTATTGAGGATAGGAGAGTATATGGGTTTGGCACCACAGGGTGGATAGGCAAAACAATTTGGTTGATAAGGTGCTGATCCTGAACTAACTTGTAAGACTTGTCTGGTTTTTGGACAGGTAAAATGGGGAATTGTAAGGAGAATTTATAGGCTTTAAAAGGCCATGCTGTAACAGGCAAGTGATAATGGGCTTTAATCCTTTTAAAGTGTGGTGGGATAAGGGTGATTAGGTTTTAATGGGATGGTAAGGGGTGTATGATCGGTCACCAAGGAGGGAGTAGAGGTGTCTTATACTTGTGGATTAAGGTGGGGAGATACAAGGGGAGGATATGAAGGAGGCTTTGAGCTGGGGAAAAGGGCAGCAATGAGGTATGGTTGTAGCCTAGGAATAGTCAGGGAAGCAGATAATTTAGTTAAAATGTCTCAATCTAATAAGGGAGAAGGGCAGGTGGGGATAACTAAAAAGGAGTGCATAAAGGAATGTTGTCCAAGTTGGCATCAGAGTTGGGGAGTTTTAAGAGGTTTAGAAGCCCAGCCATCAATACCCACAACAGTTATGGAGGCAAGGGAAACACGCCCTTGAAAAGAAGGTAATGTGGAGTGGATAGCCTCTATATTGATTAAGAAGGGGATGGACTTACCCTCCACTGTAAGGGTTACCCAAAGCATCTGTGATGGTCCTGTAGGCTTCTGAGGCAATCAGGCAGTGTCAGTCTTCAGCTGCTAAGCCAAGAAGATCTGGGAAGAAGTCAGAGAGCCTTGGGCCAGAGTTCCAGGGTCTCTGGGAGTGGCTGCCAGCTGAGTTGGACAGTCCAGTTTCCAGTGGGGTTCCGTACAGATGAGACATGGCTTAGGAGGAATCCCAGGCTGTGGGCATTCCTTGGCCCATTGGCCAGATTTCCAACACTTGAAGCAAGATCCTGGGGGAGGCGGTCCTGGAGGAACGCCTAGCCCCTGCGGTTTAGGCGTTTTGAAATTCTTGTGTGCTGGAGATATGGCTGGGGTTTCTCTCACAGCGGAGGCAAGTAATTGCAACTCTTCCCAATTATTGTACACCTTGAAGGCGAGGTCAATTAAGTCCTGTTGTGGGGTTGAGGGCCAGAATCTAATTTTTGGAGCTTTTTCTAATGTCGGGAGTGGGTTGGGTAATAAAATGCATATTGAGAATAAGGTGGCCTTCTGGCCCCTCTGGGTCTAGGGCAGTAAAGCGTCTAAGAGTTGTTGCCAAACGGGCCATGAACTGGGCTGGGTTTGTATATTTGATGAAAAAGAGCCTAAATGCTAACTGATTTGGGAGAGGTTGGCTAAAGAAAAAGGGACATTAACCTTGACTATGCCTTCAGCTTCAGCCACCTCTTTAAGGGGAAATTGTTGGGCAGGTTGGGGAGGGCTAGTCGTGGAACGAAACTGTAAGCCAGACTGGGTGGGAGGAGGAGAGGTGATAGAAGGGTTATAGGGTCGGGGAGCGGAGGCTTAAGAGTTGGGACCTGGCTCGGCCTGGCGAGGAGCAGCCTGGGGAGAAGGGGAGAGGTCAGATGGGTCTGTAGAAAAGGAGGATTCACAGGACTCAGAGCTTGGGGTGGAGACTGAAGGAATAGAGAGGAGAGAAAGAAGAAAGATTTGGGACGAGTCTCACTGGGAGCAGAGACTAGGGAGGGACCAATGTGTAAAACAATGTCTGGACATCAGGCACCTCAGACCATTTGCCGATTTTATGACAAGAATTATCTAGATCTTGTAGGATGGAAAACTGAACGTGCCATTTTCTGGCTACTTGGAATCATTGTCGAGTTTGTATTGGGGCCAAGCAGTGTTGCAGAAGAAAATAAGATGCTTAGGTTTTAGGTCAGGTGTGAGTGGAAGAGGTATTAAGTTTTTGAGAACATAGGCTAAGGGAAAAGAAGGAGGAATGGAGGGTGGAAGGTTGCCCATAGTGAAGGAGGTAAGTTTAAAGAGAAAGGTAGAGACATGGAGAAGGGGGTGGTGAGCAGCCCTGGGCTGCAATGTGGGTGAGCAGCCAAAGCAGACGTCCCCGCAATTGACTTGCCACCAAGGGAATGTGGGTGAATAACCAAGGCAGGTGTCCCCATGGTGATCAGACACCAATGGAATGTGGGTGAATAATCAGGCAGGCATCCCTGCAGTGATTAAACACCAAGGGAACACTGTCTTCCCGAGTCCGTGACTGGTGCTGGAGTTTTGGGTCCACGGATAAAATGTGTCTCCTTTGTCTCTACTAGAGAGGAAAAGAACTGGAATTGGAAGGACGGGGAGATTGAAGGGTAGCAAGAGAGGTTGGAGAAGAGAGTGAAAAGACCGCTTACCCGATTTAAAATTGGTGAGCTGTTCCTTGGGCTCATTGGTCTGAGGACCCGAGGTTACAGGTGGATCTCCTCACGGAGTGAGAGTGACGACAGGGTACAGGTCTCCCGAAGAAGTCCTCCTGTCCTGGGTCTTCGGCACCAAATGTCACATGCATCCATGTGAAGAGACCACCAAACAGGCTTTGTGTGAGCAACAAGGCTGTTTATTTCACCTGGGTGCAGGCGGGCTGAGTCCAATAAAGGAGTCAGCCCACACATTTCTTAATATGAAGTAGTGTTCAGTATGTAAATTATTAAAGAAAAAGATTACATAAGTGTATATATCGTATATTCACATCTATTTATAAGTTTATACATATATACATAAAATAGTGTAGCTGGATACACAATAAATATTTAAAGGCTGTGGGATTACGAATGTTGTTTCCTCTAACATTTACATATACTTATGTTCTAGTTTCTTTAAAATAATTTGTATTAATTGTGTCATAAATATTTTTATTAACAGTTAACATTTATTGAGTGTCTAATGTGTGCCAGACACTACATATATCTTTTAATCCTTACAGTCACCCTAGTGAGTAAGTATTATCTGTCCTCCCACCCCCTGCATTACACAGATGATGAAATAAAGGCTAACAGTGACTTGGGCAAGATCATGCGGCTAGGATGACTGGAAACTGAAACCAGATCTGTCTGGCCCAAGTCCGTGCATTTACCCACAGCTCTACTGCCTTTCCTGGTTAGCTCATCATGTCAGAACCTGGAAAAAAAAAATAGCTGTTCCAACTCTCAGAATGTTATACCACAGTGGTTTATGTAATAACCTTGTTTTGTTTATTTTTCTAGCAGAACACTTTCTTCAAATGAAAAGTTATGTAACAGGCTCTCAATAAGTGCTTATTCAATTTTCCTTGAGATACTCCTACTCTGATCTCCTAAACACGAGTTCATGTGCCTCCCACAAAGCTGAGATCTCAATGGCTCTTGTTACTTGTGCTTTCTCACATCTCTCCTGGGAAATGTTGGCTTATCCCATTAGGATGGGGTCTTGAACCTGAGGATGATGAAGTGTCAGCAAGGTCTAGGACCACAGGAATCCCTGCCATCTCCACAAGGACTGTTGTTATTTTTGAAAGAATCTCCCATGTAAATAGAAGAAGCCTTGGTATTTAAACACTAGTGTCATATCACCAGATTGCTAGACCTTGTGAAAAATGGGCTTCTGTGAATTCTGTTTTGCCTCATTATGTTTTTCTGACTACACTCTGCCCTTCCTTGTTTAAATCCAGTATACTGCCAGTAATTTGAATTAGCCATCTCAGTACTGAATGAAGGGGGAGAACGGTGTCATCATTGAAGTGGAAACATTGTGAGGGGTTGCCCAGCTGAACATCATTAGTTTGATGCTTTTTCTACCCAGCTTGGTGAAGTCCCTGTTGTCATGGTTCCTTTGTGAAAGTTCTCTCACCCTCATAATTACACATGCCTCATTGCCTACTGTACTTATGAATGGAATACAAGGCCCTCATATCTGCTTCATGCCTCATACCAGTTTCCTCTAATGCAATACCCTTGCCTTGAGTTTTACATTCTGTATCACAGAGCATTTCTTTCTTTCCTTTTCCTTCCTTCCTTCCTCCCTCCCTCCCTCCCTTTCTTCCTCCCCTCCCCCCTCCCCTCCCCCTCCCCTCCCCTCTCCTCTCCTCTCCTTTCCTTTCACAGACTCTTACTCTCTTGCCCAGGCTGGAGTGCAGTGGTGCAATCTCGGCTCATTGCAATCTCCGCTTCCCGGGTTCAAGAAACTCTCCTGCTTCAGCCTCCCAAGTAGCTGGGACTACAGGCACAAGCTGCCATGCCTGGCTAATTTTTTTGTATTTTAGTAGAGACGGGGTTTCACTGTGTTGCCTAGGCTGGTTGCGAACTCCTGAACTCAGGCAATCTGTCTGCCTCGGCCTCCCAAAGTGCTGGGATTACAGGCATGAGCCACTGGGCCCAGCCATCACAGAGCATTTCTAACTTTCTGTGCACTCATTGTGGGCTTCTGTTCATGCTGCTTGTAATGCCCCTCTTCTCACTTTTTCCACCTGGCTAACTCATTTATTTTTCTTTTTTTTTTTCTAAAATAGATATCTAAAGGTGGAGTTGTTGGATTAAAGAAAGTGAACAATCTTATTTGATTTCTACAAAATCAACTTTCAAAAATGCTTAACCGAATTGGATATGTGCCAATAACATATGACAGTAACTGTTTTTCCTCCTCTACCAATATTACATTTCACGAATTATGTAATTTTTGTCGGTCTTATGAGAAAAAAGTGGTATTTCATTGTAGTTTTGATTTGCTTTTCTCTGGTCTCTACTAAGGTGGAATTTTTAAATTTTCTTATTTGGCTATCTGTATTTCTTTTATGAATTGTCTGTTCATATACTTTACTTATTTCTATGAGATTGTCTTTTTCTTATTTAATGTAGTCTTTCTTTGTGTTTTTGGTATTAAGATTTGGCTGTAGTACATGTCACAAATATTTTCAATGAGTCTGTGGTATGTGGCATTTTATTTGTATGTATGGGTATATACAAGTTAATTCTGAAGTTGTCAAATGTATAAATCTTTTCATCATGGTGTCTATATTTTACATCTTCCTTAGGCTGGCTGTCCTTATGCCAAAGTTTATTAGATTATTAGAAAGTTATCCTTTATTTTCTCCTAATCTTTTATACTTTTGTTTTTTACGTTTACTTCTTTAAAACTTTGGAATTCATGTGTGCTTATAGTGTGAGGTTAATATCTAATCTAGGGGATGGAAATTCAACAGTGAAACAGATAAAAGTTACTGACCACATACAGTGGGAATTATGGTGAGTTTTTTCTTTGATTATGCATTCATTTCTAATTCACTTAAATATTATACCTTCCTCAAGACAAATACCATATGATCTCACTTATATGTGGAATCTAAGAAAGTCAAACTGATAGAAGTAGAGAGTAGAATGGTGGTTACCAGAGACTAGGGGTTGATACTGGGGAGATATTGATTAAAGCATACAAAATTTCAGTTACACAGGAAGAATAAATTCAAGAGATCCATCATGGTACAACATGGTAACTATAGTTAAAAACAATGTATTGTATAGTTGAAAATTACTAAAAGAGTAGATTTTAAGTGTTATTACCAAAAATAAATATTATATCTTCTTGATATGTTTTAATATCTGGTGGGGCAAATTTTCCCTCATTGTTCATCTATACAGTCACATGTTGCTTAACAACAGGGATGCATTCTGAGAAATGTGTCAGTAGGCAATTATGTTATGTGACCCTCATAAAGCGTATGTACACAAGTCTAGATGGAATAGCCTACTACACATCTAGGCTTTATGGTACAGCCTATTGTTCTACGCTACAAACCTGTGTGTTATTGTACTGAATACGGTAGGCAATTGTAAAGCAATGGTAAGTATTTGTGCATTTAAACATATCTAAACATAGTAAAAATATAGTATAAAAGTTAAAAAATGGTACACCTGTATAGGGCATTTACCATGTATGGTATTAGCAATCTGGAAATTGAACTGGAAGAACTGGAAGTTGCTCTGGGTGAGTCAGTGAGTGAGTGGTGAGTAAACATGAAGGCTTAGGACATTCTACACACTACGGTAGACTTTGTAAATACTATACATTTAGGCTACACTCAATTTATGAAAAAATATTTTTCTCTTCAATAATAAATTAACTTTAGCTCTCTGTAAGAATTTTACTTTATAAGCTTTTTAATTGTTTTAACTTTTTGACTCTCCTGTAACAACACTTAGCTTAAAACCCAAAACACTGTATAGCTGTCCAAAAATATTTGCTTTCTTTATACCCTTATTCTATAAGCTTTTCTTATTTTAATTTTTTTTAACTTTAAAACCTCTTTTTGTTAAAAACGAAGGCACAAACACACACATTAGCCTAGGTCTACACAGGATTAGGGTCATCAATATCACTGTCTTTCACCACCACATCTTGTCCCATTGGAAGGATTTTAGGAGCAAAAACATGCACGGAGATGTCATCGTCGATGACAACAATGCTTCTTCTAGAATGTCTCCTGAAGTACTTGCCCAAGGCTCTTGAGAAGGTATCACTCTTCAGAAATATGTCTATGATGATTTGCTTGGTTTGTTTCTTTTTTTTTTTTCATCATAAATTTGTAAGTAGATAGAGCACCATGTACATCTTTCTCTCTTTTCAAAATCTTTAATGAGTTCGTTGAAGTTTGCAAGAGCTTATGATAAACCTTTCACTGTGGATTTTCTTGAGGATTCTTTTTCTTTTTATTCTCCTGCAGTTTCCTTTTCTGTTGCCTCTTCTGAAGCTATGCATTTCTGTTCCAGTTCTAATAACTCCTCATTACTCAGTTTTTCAGGAACCACTCTAGGAGCTCCTCAGTGTCATCCTCATCCTCATCCAAGTTAAAGTTTCTTGCTATCTCAACTCTAGCCTTGTTGATTTTTACAGCCTCCCCATTCTTGGAAAATCCTTTGAAGTCATAGATGAGCCTCTTGAGTGTCTTCTTCTAGATACCATACATACACTCCTTGGTGACATCATCCCAAGCCCAAGCAAAGTTACTGATGTAGTCATAGATGTTATAATCCTTCTAGATTTGCACCAGTGTCTTCTCAGTGTCTTCCTTAGTTGAAACCCATGTGACCTGGCTCCTCAATGAAATACTAGCAAACTGAATCCAAACACACATCAAAAATATAATACACCATGATCAAATGGATTGTATTCCAGGGAAGCAAGGATGATTCAACATACTCAAATCAGGCCAGGTGTGGTGGATCACACGTGTAATCCTAGCACTTTGGGAGGCCACAGCAGGAGGATCGCTTGAGCTCAGGAGTTGAAGACCAGCCTGGGCAACAAAGTGAGACCTTGTCTCTAAAAAAAAAAAAAAAAAAAGAAAAGAAAAAACATACTCAAATCAATAAATGTAATTAATCACATAAACAGAATAAAAGACAAATAAAACCATATAATTGTCCAGGTGTGGTGGCTCATGCCTGTAATCCCAGCACTTTGGGAGGCTGAGGTGGGAGGATCACTTGAGCCGAGAATTTGAGACCAGCCTGGGCAACATGATGAAACCCCGTCTCCACAAAAAAAAAAAAATACAAAAATTAGCCAGGCATGGTGGCACATGCCTGTAGTCCCAGCTACTTGGGAGGCTGAGTTGGGAGGATGGTTTGAGCCCCGGAGGAGGAGGTTGCAGCGAGCCGAAATCACACCATTTCACTCCAGCCTGGGTGACAGAGCCAGTTCCGGCTCAACCAAACAAACAAACATATAATCATCTTAACGGATGCAAAAAAAGCCTTTGATAAAATTTAGCATCCCTTCGTGATAAAAGCTCTCAACGAACTAGGTAAAGAAGGAACAGACCTCAAAATAATAAAGGGTATATAGAACAAACCCACAGCCAACATCACACTGAATGGGGAAATGTTGAAGGCATTCACCTGAGGAACTGGAAAAGAAGATGCCCACTCTCACCACTTCTATTCAAGATAGTACTAGAAGCTCTAGCCAGAGACAGCAGGCAAGATAAAGAAATAATAGGCATCCACATTGGAAAAGAGGAAGTCAAATTATTGCTGTCCACTGCTGACATGATCTTATATCTAAAAAACCCTAAATGCTATACCAAAAACCTTTTATATTTACCAAGTTAATTCAGTAAAGTTTCAGAATAGAATACCTATGTACAAATGTTAGTAGCATTTCTATACACCAATAATGACGAAGCTGAAAACCAAATCAAGAAGGCAATACTATTTTCAATAGCTTTAAAAAATATACCTGGGAATATATTTAACTAAGGAGGGGAAGGATCTCTACAAGGAAAACTACAAAACACAGATGAAAGAAACTGTAGATAACACAAAAAAGATGGAAAAACATCCCATGCTCATGAATTAGAAGAATTAATATTGTTAAAATGATCACACTGTCCAACACAATCTACAGATTCAATGCAATCCCTATAAAAATGTCAACATCATTTTCCACAGGATTAGAAAAAAAAAAAATTCTAAAATTTACATAGAACCAAAAAGGAGGCTGAAACCAAAGTAACCTAAGCAAAAGAATAAAGCTGGAGGCATCACATTACCTGACCTCAAATTATACTACAAGGTTACAGTAACCCAAACAGCCTAGTACTGGTATAAAAACAGACACATAGATCAATGGAACAGAATAGAGAACCCAGAAATAAAGCCACATATATGCAACCAACTGACCTTTGATAAAGTTGACAAAAACATACTGGGTAAAGGACATCCTTTCAATAAATGCTCCTGGGAAAATTGGATATCTATATGCAGAAGGATGAAGCTGGATCCCTATCTCTCACCATAAACAAAAATTAACCAAGATGGATTAAAGACTTAAATATAAGAACTGAAACTATAAAAGTCCTAGAAGAAAACCCAGGAAAAACTTCTGGACATTGGCCTAGGTGAAGAATTTGTAATGGAGAACACAAAATCAAATGCAAGAAAAAGAAAAACAGACAAATAGGACTTAATTATACTAATAAGCTTCTGCATAGCCAAAGAAATAATCAATAGAGTGAACAGATAATCTGCAAAATGAGATAAAATATTTGCAAATATCCATCCAACCGGGGACTAATATTTACTATTTATAAGGAACCCAACAGAAACAACCCCATTAAACAGTGGTCAAAGGACATGAGTAGGCATTTTTTCAAAGAAAACGTACAAATGGCCCATGAACATATGCAAAATGGTCAACATCACTAAACATTACAGACATGCAAATTAAAACCACAATGCGCTATCATTTTATACCAGTAAGAATGGCTATAATTAGAAAAGTCAAAAAATAACAGATGTTGGTGAGGATGCAAAGAAAGGGAAATACTTATACACTGTTAGGAAATTCACATTAGTACAGCCTCTATGGAAAACAGCATGGAGATTTGTCAAAGAAGTGAAAATTGAACTACCATTTGATCCAGCAATCCCTCTACCAGGCATATACACAAAAGGAAAAAAGAGTCATTGTATCAAAAAGATAACTGACTCATACATTTATCAAAGCACTGTTCATAATAGCAAAGATATGGAATCAAACCAAGTGTTCATCACTGCATGAGTGGATAAAGAAAAAGTGGCATATATATACCCAGTGGAATACTATTCAACCATAAGAACAATGAAATATCTTTTGCGGCAACATGGATGGAACTGGGGGCCATTATCTCAAGTGAAACAACTCAGAAAACGAAAGTCAAATATAAATTTTCACTTATAAGTGGGAGCTAAATAATGTGCACACAATGACAGAGTATGGAGTGATATACATTGGAGACTGGAAAGTGGGGATGGAAGGACAGAGGGTAATGAGAAATTACTTAATGAGTACAATATATGTTATTTGGGTGATGGATACACTAAAAACCAATACTTCCCCACTACTCAATGAATGCATGTAACACAATTGCACTTGTACCCCTAAATTTATACAAATTTTTTAAAAAGATAAACATCATGAAAGTTAACAGGACTGACCGAAGTTGGAGAAAGGTCAATGCAGTGGCTAAGAAAGCAGATTTTGTGGTCAGACAAATCTGGCTTAGAATCCCATCATAACCACTTACTTTCTGAGTGACCTTAGACAAACTTCCTTAAGTGTTTGTACCTAAATGTCCTAACTGCATCTAATTTCATGGAACATCATTACTATGTTTAAGAAAATAGGCCAGAGGCGGTAGCTGGCGCCTGTAATCCCAGCACTTTGGGACGCCCAGGCGGGTAGATCACCCGAGGTCAGGAGTTTGAGATCAGCCCGGCCAACATTGCCAAACCCCGTTTCTACTAAAAATACAAAAAATTAGCTGGGGGTGGTGGCGGGTGCCTGCAACCCCAGCTACTCAGGAGGCTGAGGCAGGAGAATTGCTTGAAGCTGGGAGGCGGAGATTGCAGTGAGCTGAGATCGCGCCATTGCACTCCAGCTTGGGCAACAAGAGCGAAACTCCGTCTCAAAAAAATAAAAACAAAATAAACAAAAAAATAGACTACATTAAACTAGAAAAATATCAGTATACATCGCATAAAGCAAGGCTTATCATTTCTGTGAAACTTTTGCTGTATGTCTGTGTGTGTTTGGTTTTGATGTGAAATGTTGTTTTTACATGTATTATATTCAGTTTGAAAGCCTCTGTTGTAGTTACAGGATAAGTAATCTGAAAATGTGGTGGAAAGGGAATTTGCAAATAAAGAAGAGTTGGGAGAGACATTGCAGACAGAATGGACATGCCTTGGTGATTGACTGGATTGTAGGGAGGGATCATTAAGGCAAAAAAAGGAGGAAATGAACGTTATCGTGAGCTTCAACTGGGTAATGTGATGATTATTCTTTTTACAAAAATGGGACTATATGGTTGCATTCCACTAAGATGGCTCTCAGAATTGCAGCTGACAGTGAATAACATTGACTTATATGATTCATTTACCTCCTGCTTAGTCTCTTTGTCTCTAGACTCTCCCTCTTATTTCTTTCTTATGACTGATTAGGTGGATTTAATGTTCTGAAAGCACGGTACTCAGAGTCTCAGCTCTGCTCTAAAACTCTACATGATTGTCTACTGTCTGAATTATTTGGGATCATGGCCTTCATTACCTATTTCAACTTAGTAGAATATCTTTGTTATAATAAGTGGGGTCTAAAATGTTATACTGAAATCAATGCAAGATCAGAGCCTTGAATTTAGTCGCTCTTTAAGTAGGGAGTTTACAGATAATTTTACTTTTAAGAAAATCTGCTTGTTCCAATTACTCACCTTAAAACCACTAGATTTGTCAGGTGATGGCAGCAAAGAGCTGGTTACCTGAGAAACACTCTGGGTCCTCAAGTGCCTGACTACTGACTGTTTAACTTTTATAAGCATAATTATCTCATGTAAACTTCGTAAGTATTCTGATGTAAATACTATTCTTCTCTCAATTTTACAAGTGATGAATTGGAACAAATAGAATTCAGGTACTTTCTCAGGTCACAAAGCTAGTTATGGTGGAGTCAGAATTTGAAGTCTGTATAAATCAGAATCCTGGTTCCTTCTACTACATAACTTATCTTCTCTGGATGCAATAACATACAGCTGAGTAGCCTCAGGCAAATTTGTTCTAACTTCTCAGAATCTGTATCATTATTTGCAATATTGGGTTAATACTTTAAAGGTGTGAGAATTAAATAAAATTATAGGTATAAACCTCTTAGCACATGCTAAGTGTTAAACAAATCTTACTCCTCTTTTATTTCCTCAAGGAAGAAAAGATAAACAATAAATTAGTTGGTCAACATAGTCATATGCTGTAAAAAGATTGAGTCAGCATCAGCTACGACCTAGGAATAGTCTGATATGGTTTGGATCTGTGTCCCTGCCCAAATGTCATGTCAAATTGTAATCCCCAATGTTGGAGGTGGGGTCTGGTGGAAGGTGTTGGACAGTGGGGGCAGTTTCTCATGATTGGTTTAACACTATCCCCTTGTTACTGTTGTGATAGTGAGTTCTCACAAGATCTGGTTGTTTAAAAATGTGTGGCACATCCCCGCTCTCTATTCCTCCTGCTCCTGCCATGTAAGACACCTGCTTCTGCTTTGCCTTCTACCATGAGTAAAAGCTCCCTGAGGCCTCTTCAGAAGCAGATGCCACAGTGATTCCTGTACAGCCTGAAGAATCATGAGCCAATTAAACCTCTTTTGTTTATAAATTACCCAGTCTCACATATTTCTTTATAGCTGTGTGAGAACGTAATAACACATAGACTCAGTTTGTATGCTGGCAATTCAAATTTTAATTTGGCAATTAAGTTGCATTGGAGTGGAGGAGGCAGAAGCCACATCCACTGGACATGAAGAGTGGACAGTGATAAAGGAAAGAAGTGATGCAGAGAAGAACAATAAGATGGCAGCAATGTCCAGGGAAGTATTGCTTTTCATAACTCCTTAAAAATGTCATACTTGGCCTGGTCTTATCCCAAAATAAATTTCTTAGAATGTCTGACCAACAGCTTCTGAGTGAAAGATTGCCTAGTATATATTTTGAATACCACATATATGCTCTTCTTGAGACTGGGAAGACTGAGCTCAGTGTAGAAGAGAAAGCAGACAATTATTCATCACATTAAAACAGGAAACTGAATTTCTTTCAAATGGCTCAGTTGGAAACAACTAAATTTTAATAGCTCTCTTCATTGTAGCTTCAGAGTAACAAATACAATGTCCAACATTTATTGATTACTTACCATATATTAGGCACACTTCTAAGCATTCATATATTTAACTCTAATCCTCAAAACTTCCATTAATTAGGTTATATTATGGATGATAAAACTGAGGCACAGAAAGGTTAGGTTATTTGCCCACAAGTCACATGGTTAGTGAGTGACAGAACTGAGACTTAAGTCCAAGGCAGTTTATTGTGTCCCACTATCCTCTACTGCTGTACTGCTAGGATAACGGAAAAGATCTTAGAGAAGGAGATGACTGCACCTTGTATAGCTCAGGAATGTCAGATTAAAGTGAACAGATCTGGACAGACACATTATCTCTAGATGAGATTGAAGCTAAATCTGCCTCACAGTATTGAGGCTGATTTAGCTCAAGTTATTTTCAATTTCCTTTCATATGTTCAACAAGCCTTTACTGAAGATAGTCTGCTTGCAAGAAAGGTCTCACTAGGCTGGAAACTCCTTGAGGGAATAAACATGTCTGTTTAGTTCCTCCCTCACTGACTCCGCACAACATAGTACAGTGCCTGACATGTCACAGAATCCATGATGAATCAGTGAAAAAGGCTTCTGCTTTAGATGGTCTCTGTGCTAGAGAGAGAGAAAGAGAGAGGAGAGAGAGAGAGAGAAACAGAAAGAAATGCTTGCTGCATTAACTGAGATTGAGGATACATCTAGCTCTAGTTAATAGCTTTTAGATTTCTGTGTAGTCACTTTTTTTACATTGTCAGTTGGAGCGGGTAGGTTAAAGTGCTTGAGCCTGCAGCTTGATGATTTTCTAAGCCGGATTTCTATGGTACCTCTTGAAACTTTCAGCAAGACAAAAGCATTTTGTAGCTGGGGGCATTTGAGGATAACATCAGTTCATTTCATGCTGAGGCAGGACACATAATCTGAGGCAGGACACGTTGTCTTACTCTGAGACTGTTCTCTGGTAAGGAAAAGATGGCCAAAGTTATGCATGCTTCATACTGTTCCACTCCAGACACTTTCTCTGCCTTCAGCCATGCTTTCTTAGGCAGAGCCCTTGGGGACTAGAGTCTGAAACCCCCAAAGGAAGAAAGTTGGTCTTTCTTCTGCTTCATACTTAATAGAGTAGGTGGGGTACAACTTTCAGTGGCCCAGATTGGCAAGAGCTACATGTGTCTGAACATGGAAAATACAGTGATTGTTCTCTAAAGTAACCTGGTGTAGAAGTAAAAAGATTAGCATTAAAGTCAAACAGACCAACTTTACACTTTCTAGATGCATTATTTTGAATAAGTCTCTTAACCTCTCTGAGCCTCAATTTCCTCATCAATAAAATGGTAACACCACCACCATACCAGCTTCACAAGGCTGTGAGGAGAAAGTGATGAAATAATGTATCTAAAACTCCCTAACAATGCTTGGCACATATTTGGTACTCAATCACAGTAGATATTAATACTATTAATAAAAGCTGATCCAGTTGTAGATCCACAGAGAGGTGAATCTGGAACACCTGGCTCAGAAAGATGCTAAGAAGACGGCTTAATTAACTCCCCAGAAACTGAAACTCTGGACCATCAAAATGTCATCAGGCATTGGAGTCTCTACAAATACCTGGCCACAGTGAACCTGGGAAGGGTCAACAGAAAGCTCCATGGTCATGCCTTCATAAGGATTCATTTAAGCAGAGATACTCCTTGTGGTACTGAGGGAACTTAGTGCTGAGATGTCCCTGGCTGTCTGCGGCTTTCCTTGGAGACCTGGCTCTATGTGATAGCCCTAGTGGTAATAGCTTCTTTGCCTAATCTGGATCCATCCCTATCCAGTCTCTGCCATACCTGGCTCCTGGCTGGCTTATCTACCACCCGATCTGAACCCTAGTTCTGTATCCACCCTTATTAGTAATTCTGGTCCCAATGTCATTCAAGATTTCAACTTAATTCAGTATCCTGCCAGAGTAATAATGATAATAACTGCTATTTGGAGAGCACCCACTATGCATGAGGCATTTTATTTACATTATCTCATTTCATCCTCATAGTAACTTACTTAACACACCTCTGCTGAAAACTCTCAGATGATCCTTACCTTTCAGATATAAATGCTGAAATGTTTATGTATGAAAGGATAGAAAGTGTGGAATTTGCTTCCAAATTTTCTGGAGGTCTGTAGGGAGTAGGTGGGTGTATAGATGAAACAAGAGAGACCATGACTTGATAAGTATTAAAAATGACAAGTACAAGGGAGTTCATTATATTATTCTACTTTTGTATTTATATTTGAAACTTTCCATTATAAAAATGTTTTAACAATTAACAGAAAAGCAAAGCAGAGACACATGCGTTGCATGCACACGCATGCACACACACACACACAATCCCCAAACAAAAATCCTCTCAGATGACCTCTCATCACACTTAGAACACATTCATAATTTTTATAAGACATAAAAGGACTAACATGACCTATTTTTTTTTAATCTCACCTCCTACTACTCTCCTCCAGGCCTTCTGAATTCTATCCACAGTGTTCTCCTTGCTATTCTTTCAACGGCCTTGCTCTGCATCAGGGCTTTGGACTTGATGTTCCCTCTACATGGATCACTCCTTTCTCAAATATTCACATGCCTTGCTCTTTTGTTATTTACCTAAATGTCACCTCATCATAGAAATATGTTCTGACCATGAAAAATACTCCATTCCTCTCATTACTCTCTAACCATTTACCCTGTTTTTCTATTTAAAAAAAAAATTCACTATCTGAAACAGTAATAAACATTTTTTTGTTTGTTTATGTTTGGTCTATCCCACTACAATTTGACTTTTCTTAGGACAGGGACTTGGTTTTGTTCACTGTTATAGCCTAAGTACCTAAAGCAGTACCTAGACTATAATGGTTCTCAAATATTTGTTAAATGAATTTAATCAAATTATAAGTAATTGCCATAGCCCTTAAATGAAATACCAGGAAATGTTACTGCCAGACTAAAGTGAGATATGTGTTTAACATAGGCAGGGTAATTATTTAGTTTCCCACCAAGCCACCATTCTTCAAACATTAGTTCAGCATTTTGGAAATGATAATATATTTTCTTACTAATACATTTTTTATGTCTCTGTATTTCAAAACAAATTAGTACTTATTTATTATATGTGATTTTCTAAAACCAGACAACTTCTTGGGAAACATTTTTAAAGCTCTAACATTCAGCTAATAAAACAACTTTATTTTTTAATGATAAACAGTATATAACATGCACTATTTGGTCACAGAATTCCATCTGACTTGGACTATCGACTTTAGACAACTGTCAGTTGATTGATAATCCAGCCTGTAATTGCACTATGCAACTTGGAAGTGTGTCGCAAAATTATTCAGCAGAGATTAATCAATTGTTGATAAAATGTGAGCTCTTTTTAATGTTCAATTTCCATTTGAATGTGCACTCTAGTTTAGCAATAGGTAGTAGTAGAGAGACCAATTCACATTTTACTAGTTAAAAGTCTCATGCTGAAAACTGAGTTATCTAAAATCACCTTTATCATGTATCTCAGTGACACTGCAGTGCTCATATAGATCTAGCTTTGGTAAGGTAATATACAGCATGCAGTCATGAGGTCTAAAACTGCGATAGAGCCCTAAGAAACAATTTTTGATAATGATGGCAATTGCAGCCCATCTGGAGTGGCTGATGCTAAGATGCTGGCTGCAGCAGGGAAGGTGCAGCTGGGTCTGTGTGCTCTGGGGAGCCAGCAGGGGGCTGGAAACAGGAGGGAGCCCTGAATTCCCAGGCATAGCTGCAGCTGCCCAGCCGCAGCTCCAGATCTAGGCATCCCTGCACTCTCAGGGGCCTGGGAAGCCCCCTGCCCCTGCAGGCTTGTGCCTGCTCCCACTCCCTGGCCTCTCCCCACTCCCAGTGCCCATTCTGGGGTGGAGCAAAGTTGTGGCCAAGCCCCGGTGGTGTTGCAACCTGACTGGGTGTGCACACACTCAGAACAACACTGACATGCCAGCTCCCTGCCACCTTGGCCCCTCTGGACTTTGGGTGCCGACAAGCATGGAAGGGAGGCTGAGGAAGGGCTGAAGGCAGCTTGGAATGGGCTTTCAGGTGCTCCTCAGTATGAACAGCCATGTCGATGGAGGCAAGAGGCAGACAGGCTCCTGGGAGGAAAGGGACGGGTCCCTGGTTAAACTCCACCTTCAAGTCAGGGATGGCCTGAAGCTTGGGGGCCAGATTGCCAGTTATAGGTCGAGTCCATGGCCCAGAGTGAGAATTTATGGTGCTTTTTCTGGGCCCACCCATGGCCATCCATGGACCAATCAGCACACACTTCCTCCCTTCTGAGCCCATAAACACCCCAGACTCAGCCAGACTTAGCCAGATGTTGGGACCACCAGCTGTGGAAAGGAGCTACCACTTTGGGTCGCCTCTCAGCTGAGAGCTGGACACTTGTTGGGACAACCGGCCTGCAGAAAGGAGCTACCCACTGTGGTTCTCCTGAGAGCTGTTCTGTCACTCAGTGAAGCTCCTCTCCACCTCACCACCTTGCTCACCCTCCAGTTGTC
Organism: Macaca thibetana thibetana; assembly: GCF_024542745.1. Lineage (NCBI taxonomy): Eukaryota > Metazoa > Chordata > Mammalia > Primates > Cercopithecidae > Macaca > Macaca thibetana. The sequence goes on from NC_065598.1 coordinate 55,492,757, forward strand.
CAAGTACCTCATTCTTCCTCGATGTGGGACAAGAACTTGGGACCTGCCAAATGGCAGAGACTGAAAGAGCTGTACCACAGACAGGGTTGAAACATGTACCCCCACACTCACCATGTGGGTGATGAGGAGAGAAGTGCTGTGGCCCTTCAAGAAGCCCAGACCTAGGGGCTCCCTGAGCCAGGGCTGTGACACCCTCTTTGGGGCTCTGCAGTCCTAGGCATCTCCAAGCTTCCAGGTGCCACCGCGTTCCCCTTGTCCAGATGTGGGTGCCTGCAGCAGAAGCTGTGTGTGATACATCTGGTCCAGCCACAGCCTCACATGGAGCTGGCACCTGTGCTGGCGCCTGAAGCTGCCTGCCCCACCACAACAGCTGGTGTGCCTGGCTGTATGCAGTGGCTGGATCCCGCACTTGCTTGCCCACACTCCTCTTGCCACTTAGTGCCTGGTTCACCCTTGGCGCATGTAGGATCTGGGCCAGTAGCATAAGCCAAGCACAGCCTGCTGGGCTGAGTGGGTGGAATGAGCCCAGCAGGCAGAAGCAATACTCAGGCAGAAGGCACCATTGGTCACAGAGGTTTCTGGCTGGTGAAGCGACATCCCAGGGATTCTGTGACAATAATATATGGGGCAAGGAAGGACTCCAATTGTACCCCCCCAAAACTGAGAAACTTTGCCTTGGGCTTCAACTTTTTCTATCTCCATTCTCATTCTGAATTCATATGATCAACAGCTATTTCTCAAGGGTAGATCATATGAAATCTTTAACTGTCACCACACTGCTACTACACTTGAGTCCTCAATTATCTCTTTTGCCATTGGGAACTGCTTTCCTGCCAACAGCAGCTTTTCTATAGTCACAAGCTGTAGCGTTGAGAAAAAAGGATTGAACTATACTTGTAGTCAAAAGACCTGGGTTTTAGTGTACTGCTCAGCTAGGTAACTGAGAAGTTAAGGGCAAGTCACTTAACCCAATTAAACCTCAGTTTTTTCATATGATAATGTAGAATAATAACATCTATCTCATAGACTGTTGCACTTGCTCTTTCATTGAAATATCTATAGCACCCTCTACATTCTCTAGCATTGTGCTTACCAAGTTGTATTAAAATGAATTCTTTATATCTCTCACCACAACTTGAGTTACTTAATGGCAGAGATGGTGGCTTATTCATCTCTGTATCCTCAAGTGCTTAGTATAGGGCCTGCCATGTAGCCAGCCCTCAAGACATGTTGTTCAGTTAATCAAAACCAGTGTAAAAAAAAAAGGCATTGAAAGTAGTTGAAGACAAATTTTTCACTTCATTTTGCTAGTGCCTGACTAAAACAATATAAATTAAACTTATAGGAGTCTTTTCCCAAGAATGAGGAATCCCTCAAACTTCACTTCATTACTGCCATTACACCTCTGCACCTTGCTCTTTACCTGGATGTGTGATTACTAATATTTTCAGGCCATGACTCCCTTAGAGGAGCTGATAAAAGCCATGTACACCTGGAAAAAATGTACACATATATCAAATTTTTTTTTTAGTTTCATGGGATTTGTAACTCCCTGTAGCTCTCCAGGGATTCCAGGTTAAGAATCTCCATTAAGAAAAACTGTGTACTCACCTGAGGAGAATGAGGAAGCCTTGTGTCTTACACTGCTGTGGGCCTAAGATCTAGGTCTAAGGGCAGATCATATTCAGAAGAGGCTGCTTTTCATTAAAAAGAAAAGCCTTACTGAGGACTCCCATACCCTTACTATCTGCCTAAATGATTTCTTCTTAACTCCTATATCATCAGCAAGGTGCTTCTTTCAAAGACTCTGCAAATCCTTTCAGTCTTCCTGGTATGTTTCTGCAGTAGTTCTTGGAGCAAAAGTTCACGATGTGAGTCTCCACACAATGTTCTGTCCATCCAAGTGGGAGCCGCAAGTTAATCCTGCCTCCATTTCTTTTTCCTTTTTGAGCAACTTTTTTCATTTTTTTGTTGGCCACATGCATGTCTTCCTTTGAGAAGTGTCTGTTTGTGTCCTTTGTCCATTTGTTAATGAGGTTGCCTGTCTTTAGCTTGTTGATTTGTTTAAATTCCTTATAGATTCTGGATATTAGATCTTTGTTTGATGCTGTATTAGTCTGTTCTTGCATCGCTATAAAGAAATACCTGAGACTGGATAATTTATAAAGAGGTTTAATTGGCTCATGTTTCCACAGGCTGTACAGGAAGCATAGTGGCTTCATTTTCTAAGGAGGCCACAGAAAGTTTCCAATCATGGCAGCAGGCAAAGGGGGAGAGCAAGACTTCTCACATGGCCAGAGCAGGAAGAAGAGAGCAGGGAGGTGCTACACATTTTTAAGCAACCAGATTTCATGTTAAATCACTCACTATCATGAGAATAGCACCAAGGGATGGTGCTAAATAGACCATTCAGGATTAACCACCCCCATGATCCAATCACCTCCAACCAGGCCCCAACTCAAACACTGGGGATTACAATTTGACATGATATTTGGTGGGAACACAGATCCAAACCATATCAGATGCATAGTTTAAAAATATTTTCTCCCATTCTGTAGGTTTTCTGTTTACTCTGTTGATAGTTTCTTTTGCTGTGTTGAAGCTCTTTAGTTTAATTAGGTTCCACTTGTCAAATATTGTTTTTGTTGCAATTGCTTTTGGAGTCTTTGTCATGAAATCTTTTCTATGGTCTATGTCCAGAATGGTATTTCCTAGGATTTCTGTCTACCTTGATGGGCCAAGAAGGCTATGCTGCCTTTCTGGGCAAGTGCTAGTTCTATATCTTGAAACTTTATTGAAGTTGTTTATCAGTTCTACAAGCTTTTGGTCAGTGACTATGGGGTTTTCTAGGTATAGAATCATATTGTCTGTGAAGAAAGATAGCCTATCTTTCTCTTGCCTGATTGCTCTGGTTAGGACTTGTAGTACTATGTTGAATAGGAGTGGTGACAGTGGGCATCCTTGTTTCAGTTCTCAAGGGGAATGCTTACAGCTCTTGCCCATTCAGTGTGATGTTGGCTATTAGTTTGTCACAGATGGCTCTTGTTATTTTGATGTACATTTTTTCAATGTCTAATTTGTTGAGGGTTTTTAACATGAGGGATATTAAATGTTATTGAAAGCCCTTTCTACATCTATTGAGATGGTCATGTAGTTTTTGTTTATACTTCTGCTTATGTGAGGAATTACATTTATTGATTTGCATATGTTGAACCAACCTTCGATCCAGGAATAAAGGCTACTTTGTCACAGTGGGTTAGCTTTTTGATGTACTGCTGAATATGATTTGCTAGTATTTTGTTGTGTATTATTGTGTCTGTGTTCATCAGGGATACTAGCCTGAAATTTTACTTGTTCACTTTGTCTCTTCCAGGTTTTGGTATGGGGATGATGCTGGCCTCATAGATGAGTTAGGGAGGAGTCCCTCATTCTTGCTTTAATAAAATAGTTTCAGTAGGATTGGTATCAGCATTTCATCATATGTCTGGTAGAATTCGGCCGTGAATTCATTTGGTCCAGGGTTTTTTTTCTGGTTTGTAGCTTCCTTCCTTCCTTCCTTCCTTCCTTCCTTCCTTCCTTCCTTCCTTCCTTCCTTCCTTCCCCTCCTTCCCTACCTCCCTCCCTCCCTCTCTCCCCCCCCCTCCTCCCCCCCCCCCCTCCTCCTCCTCCTCCCCCCCCCTCCTCCTCCCTCCTCCTCCCTCCTCCCCATCCTCCTCCTCCCCTCCTCCCCCCCCTCCTCCTCCCCCCCCCCCCCCCCTCCTCCTCCTCCTCCTCCTCTCTTCTTTCTTTCTTTCTTTCTTGCTTTAAATTAGTGATTCAGTTTTGGAACTTGTTATTGGTCTGTTCATTTTCTTTTTGCATTAGTATTAGAAGCTTATGTTTCCAGGAATTCATCCATTTATTCCAGGTTTTCAAGTTTCTGTGCACAGAGGTACTCCTGGTAGTCTCTGAGAGTGGTTTGTATTTTTGTAGGGTTGATAATAATGTCTCCTTTATCATTTCTGATTGCACTTATTTGGTTTTTCTCTCTTTTATTTTTTATTAGTCTAGATAGAAGTGTACCAATCTTAACAAAGAACCAACTTTTAGGTTCGTTGATCTTTTGTATGTCTTTTTTTGCAACTCGGCTTCCTTCAGCTCAGCTCTAATTTTGGTTATTTCTTTTCTTCTGCAAGGTTTGGAATTGATTTGGTCCTTATTGCTAGTTCTTCTAGGTGCCATGTTAAATTGTTAATCTGATATCTTTCTGAATTTTTGATGTGGACATTTGATGCTATGAACTTTCGTCTTAAAACTGTTTTAGCTGTGACTCAAAAATTCTGGCATGTTGTACTTTGTTTTCAGGAGTCTCAAAGAATATTATGCTTCCTGCCTTAATTTCATTCTTTACCCAAAAGTCATTCAGGAGAAGTTTCCTTAATTTTCATGTAATTGTATGGTTTTGACAGATCTTCTTGATATTGATTTGTATTTTTATTGTGCTGTGGTCTGAGACTATGGTTGGTATGACTTTGGTTTATTGAATTAATTGAGAATTGCTTTATGGCCAAGCATGTGGTCAATCTAAGAGGACATGCCATGCGCAGATGAAAATGTTTATTCTTTTGTTGTTGGGTGAAGTGTTGTGTAGATATCTGTTAGGTCCATTTGGACAAGTGTTGAGTTTAGGTCCTGAATAACATTTTAAAATTTTTTATAACTTTTTATTTTTCATTTTTGTGGCTGCACAGTAAATGAATATATTTATGGGATACATGAGATGTTTTGATACAGTCATGCAATATGGATAATAATCACATTATGGAAAATGGAGCATTAATTGTTTGTGTTATATGAAAACCAATTATACTCTTTTAGTTATTCTTAAATTTACAATTAAATTATTATTGACTATAGACATGATGTTGTGCTATCAAATACCAGGTCTTTTGTTAAAAAAAATTATTATTATACTTTAAGTTCTAGGGTACATGTGCATAATGTGCAGGTTTGTTACATATGTATACTTGTGCCATGTTGGTGTGCTGCACCCATCAGCTCGTCAGCACCCATCAACTCATCATTTACATAAGGTATAACTCCCAGTGCAATCCCCCCCCTCCCACTTCCCCATGATAGGCCCCGGTGTGTGATGTTCCCCTTCCCGAGTCCAAGTGATCTCATTGTTCAGTTTCCACCTATGAGTGAGAACATGCGGTGTTTGGTTTTCTGTTCTTGTGATAGTTTGCTGAGAATGATGGTTTCCAGCTGCATCCATGTCCCTACAAAGGACACAAACTCATCCTTTTTGATGGCTGCATAGTATTCCATGGTGTATATGTGCCACATTTTCTTAATCCAATCTGTCACTGATGGACATTTGGATTGATTCCAAGTCTTTGCTATTGTGAATAGTGCCGCAATAAACATACGTGTGCATGTATCTTTATAGCAGCATGATTTATAATCCTTTGGGTATATACCCAGTAATGGGATGGCTGGGTCATATGGTACTTCTAGTTCTAGATCCTTGAGAAATCACCATACTGTTTTCCATAATGGTTGAACTAGTTTACAATCCCACCAACAGTATAAAAGTGTTCCTATTTCTCCACATCCTCTCCAGCACCTGTTGTTTCCTGACATTTTAATGATCGCCATTCTAACTGATGAGAGATGGTATCTCATTGTGGTTTTGATTTGCATTTCTCTGATGGCCAGTGATGATGAGCATTTTTTCATGTGTCTGTTGGCTGTATGAATGTCTTCTTTTGAGAAATGTCTGTTCATATCCTTTGCCCACTTTTTGATGGGGTTGTTTGTTTTTTTCTTGTAAATTTGTTTGAGTTCTTTGTAGGTTCTGGATATTAGCCCTTTGTCAGATGAGTAGATTGCAACAATTTTCTCCCATTCTGTAGGTTGCCTGTTCACTCTGATGGTAGTTTCTTTTGCTGTGCAGAAGTTCTTTAGTTTAATGAGATCCCATTTGTCAATTTTGGCTTTTGTTACCCTTGCTTTTGGTGTTTTAGACATGAATTCCTTGCCCATGCCTATGTCATGAATGGTATTAGCTAGGCTTTGTTCTAGGGTTTTTATGGTATTAGGTCTAACATTTAAGTCTCTAATCCATCTTGAATTAATTTTCGTATAAGGAGTAAGGAAAGGATCCAGTTTCAGCTTTCTACTTATGGCTAGCCAATTTTCCCAGCACCATTTATTAAATAGGGAATCCTTTCCCCATTTCTTGTTTCTCTCAGGTTTGTCAAAGATCAGATGGCTGTAGATGTGTGGTATTATTTCTGAGGACTCTGTTCTGTTCCATTGGTCTATATCTCTGTTTTGGTAGCAGTACCATGCTGTTTTGGTTACTGTAGCCTTGTAGTATAGTTTGAAGTCAGGTAGCGTGATGCCTCCAGCTTTGTTCTTTTGACTTAGGATTGTCTTGGCAAAGCGAGCTCTTTTTTGGTTCCATGTGAACTTTAAAGCAATTTTGACCAATTCTGTGAAGAAACTCATTGGTAGCTTGATGGGGATGGCATTGAATCTATAAATTACCTTGGGCAGTATGGCCATTTTCATGATATTGATTCTTCCTATCCATGAGCATGGTATGTTCTTCCATTTGTTTGTGTCCTCTTTTATTTCACTGAGCAGTGGTTTGTAGTTCTCCTTGAAGAGGTCCTTGACATCCCTTGTAAGTTGGATTCCTAGGTATTTTATTCTCTTTGAAGCAATTGCGAATGGAAGTTCATTCATGATTTGGATCTGTGTTTGTCTATTACTGGTGTATACGAATGCTTGTGATTTTTGCACATTAATTTTGTATCCTGAGACTTTGCTGAAGTTGCTTATCAGCTTAAGGAGATTTTGGGCTGAGACAATGGAGTTTCCTAAATATACAATCATGTCATCTGCAAACAGGGACAATTTGACTTCTTCTTTTCCTAACTGTATACCCTTTATTTCTTTCTCTTGCCTGATTGCCCTAGCCAGAACTTCCAACACTATGTTGAATAGGAGTGGTGAGAGAGGGCATCCCTGTCTTGTGCCAGTTTTCAAAGGGAATGCTTCCAGTTTTTGCCCATTCAGTATGATATTGGCTGTGGGTTTGTCATAAATAGCTCTTATTATTTTGAGATACATTCAATCAATACCGAATTTATTGAGCATTTTTGGCATGAAGGGCTGCTGAATTTTGTCAAAGGCCTTTTCTGCATCTATTGAGATAATCATGTGGTTTTTGTCTTTGGTTCTGTTTATATGCTGGATTACGTTTAATTGATTTGCATATGTTGAACCAGCCTTGCATCCCACGTATGGAGCCAACTTGATCATGGTGGATAAACTTTTTGATGTGCTGCTGGATCCAGTTTGCCAGTAGTTTATTGAGGATTTTCGCATCGATGTTCATCAGGGATATTGGTCTAAAATTCTCTTTTCTTGTTGTGTCTCTGCCAGGCTTTAGTATCAGGATGATGTTGGCCTCATAAAATGAGTTAGGGAGGATTCCCTCTTTTTCTATTGATTGGAATAATTTCAGAATGAATGGTACCAGCTCCTCCTTGTACCTCTGGTAGAATTCAGCTGTGAATCCATCTGGTCCTGGACCTTTTTTGGTTGGTAGGCTATTAATTATTTCCTCAATTTCAGAGCCTGCTATTGGTCTATTCAGGGATTCAGCTTCTTCCCGGTTTAGTCTTGGGAGAGTGTAAGTGTCCAGGAGATTATCCATTTCTTCTAGATTTTCTAGTTTATTTGCGTAGAGGTGTTTATAGTATTCTCTGATGGTAGTTTGTATTTCTGTGGGGTCATTGGTGATATCTCCTTTATCATTTTTTATTGCGTCTATTTGATTCTTCTCTCTTTTCTTCTTTATTAGTCTTGCTAGCGGTCTATCAATTTTGTTGATCTTTTCAAAAAACCAACTCCTGGATTCATTGATTTTTTGGAAGGTTTTTTGTGTCTCTATCTCCTTCAGTTCTGCTCTGATCTTGGTGGTTTCTTGCCTTCTGCTAGCTTTTGAATGTCTTTGCTCTTGCTTCTCTAGGTCTTTTAATTATGATGTTAGAGTGCCAATTTTAGATCTTTCCTGCTTTCTCTTGTGGGCATTTAGTGCTCTAAATTTCCCTCTACACACTGTTTTAAATGTGTCCCAGAGATTCTGGTATGCTGTATATTTGTTCTCATTGGTTTCAAAGAACATCTTTATTTCTGCCTTCATTTCATTATGTACCCAGTAGTCACTCAGGAGCAGGTTGTTCAGTTTCCATGTAGACGAGCGGTTTTGATCGAGTTTCTTAGTCCTGAGTTCTAGTTTGATTGCACTGTGGTCTGAGAAGGTGTTGGTTATAATTTCTGTTCTTGTACATTTGCTGAGGAGTGCTTTACTTCTAATTATGTGGTCAATTTTGGAATAAATGTGATGTGGTGCTGAGAAGAATGTATATTCTGTTGATTTGGGGTGGAGAGTTCTATAGATGTCTATTAGGTCTGCTTGCTGCAGAGATGAGTTCAATTCCTGGATATCCTTGTTAACTTTCTGTCTCATAGATCTGTCTAATGTTGACAATGGGCGTTGAAGTCTCCCATTATCATTGTATGGGAGTCTAAGTCTCTTTGTAAGTCTCTGAGGATTTGCTTTATGAATGTGGGTGCTCCTGTATTGGGTGCATATATATTTAGGATAGTTAGCTCTTCCTGTTGAATTGATCCCTTTACCATTATGTAATGGCCTTCTTTGTCTCTTTTGATCTTTGATGGTTTAAAGTCTGTTTTATCAGAGACTAGTATTGCAACCCCTGCTTTTTCTTGTTCTCTATTTGCTTGGTAGATCTTCCTGCATCCCTTTATTTTGAGCCTATGTATGTCTCTGCATGTGAGATGGGTCTCCTGAATACAGCAGACTGATGGGTCTTGACTCTTTATCCAGTTTGCCAGTCTGTGTCTTTTCATTGGAGCATTTAGTCCATTTACATTTAAGGTTAATATTGTTATGTATGAACTTGATCCTGCCATTATGATATTAACTGGTTATTTTGCTCGTTAGTTGATGCAGTTTCTTCCTAGCCTCGATGGTCTTTACGTTTTGGCATGTTTTTGCAATGGCTGGTACCTGTTGTTCCTTTCCATGTTTAGTGCTTCCTTCAGGGTCTCTTGTAAGGCAGGCCTAGTGGTGACAAAATCTCTAAGCATTTGCTTATCTGGAAAGGATTTTATTTCTCCTTCACTTATGAAACTTAGTTTGGCTGGATATGAAATTCTGGGTTGAAAATGATATGCTCTTCTCAAAGATTATCTTTGTGGCCTTCTCTGTATTTCCTGAATTTGAATGTTGGCCTGCCCTACTAGGTTGGGGAAGTTCTCCTGGATGATATCCTGAAGAGTGTTTTCCAACTTGGTTCCATTTTCCCCCTCACTTTCAGGCACCCCAATCAGATGTAGATTTGTTCTTTTTATATAATCCCATACTTCTTGCAGGCTTTGTTCATTTCTTTTTCTTCTCTTTTCTTTAGATTTCTCTTCCCGCTTCATTTCATTCACTTGATCATCAATCGCTGATACTCTTTCTTCCAGTTGATCGAGTCGGTTACTGAAGCTTGTGCATTGGTCACGTATTTCTCGTGTCATGGTTTTCAAGATTTTTAGTTTCTTGGCGCTGGGTATGTAATTCCTCCTTTAGCTCTGAAAAGTTTGATGGACTGAAGCCTTCTTCTCTCATCTCGTCAAAGTCATTCTCTGTCCAGCTCTGATCCGTTGCTGGCGATGATCTGCATTCCTTTGTAGGGGGAGATGCCCTCTTATTTTTTGAATTTCCAGCTTTTCTGCCCTGCTTTTTCCCCATCTTTTTGGTTTTATCTGCCTCTGGTCTTTCATGATGGTGATGTACTGATGGGGTTTTGGTGTGGGTGTCCTTCCTGTTTGTTAATTTTCCTTCTAACAGTCAGGACCCTCAGCTGTAGGTCTGTTGGAGATTGCTTGAGGTCCACTCCAGACCCTGTTTGCCTGGGTGTCAGCAGCAGAGGCTGCAGAAGATAGAATATTGCTGAACAGCGAGTGTACCTGTCTGATTCTTGCTTTGGAAGCTTCTTCTCAGTGGTGTACTCCACCGTGTGAGGTGCGGGGTGTCGGTCTGCCCCTAATGGGGGATGTCTCCCAGTTAGGCTACTCAGGGGTCAGGGACCCACTTGAGCAGGCAGTCTGTCCGTTCTCAGATCTCAACCTCCGTGTTGTGACATCCACTGCTCTCTTCAAAGCTGTCAGACAGAGTTGTTTGCGTCCGCAGAGGTTTCAGCTGCTTTTGTTGTTGTTGTTGTTGTTGTTGTTTAGCTGTGCCCTGTCCCCAGAGGTGGAGTCTACAGAGACAGGCAAGCCTCTTTGAGCTGCTGTGAGCTCCACCCAGTTGGAGCTTCCCAGCAGCTTTGTTTACCTACTTAAGCCTCAGCAATAGTGGGCGCCCCTCCCCCAGTCTCACTGCTGCCTTGCCGCGAGATCGCACACTGCTGTGCTAGCAATGAGGGAGGCTCCGTGGGCGTGGGGCCCTCCCGGCCAGGTGTGGGATATAGTCTCCTGGTGTGCCCGTTTGCTAAGACCCTTGGTAAAGCGCAGTATTGGGGTGGGAGTTACCCGATTTTCCAGGTGTTGTGTGTCTCAGTTCCCCTGGCTAGGAAAAGGGATTCCCTTCCCACTTGTGCTTCCCAGGTGAGTCGATGCCTCACCCTGCTTCAGCTCTCACTGGTCGGGCTGCAGCAGCTGACCAGCACTGATTGTCTGGCAATCCCTAGTGAGATGAACCCAGTACCTCAGTTGAAAATGCAGAAATCACCTGTCTTCTGTGTCGCTCGCGCTGGGAGCTGGAGACTGGAGCTGTTCCTATTCGGCCATCTCGCTCTGCCCTCTCTAAATACTAGGTCTTATTCATTCATTCTAAATATTTTTTTGTACCCATTAGCAATACCCACTTTTCCCAGAGACTCCTCCACTACACTTTCCAGTCTCTGGTAACCATTCTTCTATTCTCTATACTCATGGATTCAATTGTTTTGATGTATAGATCTCACAAATAAGTGAGAACATGTGATGTTTTCTTCCTGTGCCTGGTGTATTTCGCTTAACATAATGACCTGTAGTTCCATCCATGTTGTTACAAATGATTGAATCTTATTCTATTTTATGGCTGAATGGTTCTCCATTGTGTACATGTGCCACATTATCTTTATCCATTTGTAAGTTGACGGACACAGGTTGCTTCCAAATGTTGGCTATTGAGATCAGAGCTGCAGCAAACATGAGAGTGCAGATAGCTCTTTGATATACCGGTTTTCTTTCTTTTGGGTATATATGCAGCAGTGGGGTTGCTGCATTGTATGGTAGCTCTATTTTTAGTTTTTTGAGGAACCTCCAGGCTGTTCTCCGTAGTAATTGTAGTAATATACATTCCCACCAACAATGTACATGAGTTCCCTTTTCTCCATATCCTTACTACCATCTGCCATTGCCTGTATTTTGGATATAAGCCACTTAACTTCAGTGAGATGATTATCTCATTATATTTCTAACTTGCATTCTTCTGATGATCAATGATGTCAAGCACTTTTTCATATGCCTGTTTGTCATTTGTATATCTTCTTTTGAAAAATGTCTATTCAAATTTTATGCCAATTTTTGATTGAATTATTAGATTTTTTTCCTACAGATTTATTTGAGCGCCATATATATTCTGGTTATTAATCCCTCGGCAGGTGAGTATTTTGAAATATTTTCTCTCATTCTGTGGGATGACTCTTCAGTTTGTTGGTTGTTTCCTTTGCTGTGCAGAAGCTTTCTAACTTGAGGGGATCTCATTTGTCCATTTTTGCTTTGGTCGCCTGTCCTTGTGGTGTATTACTCAGGAAATCATTTTCAAGAGTCATGTCCTGGAGAGTTTCCCCAATGTTTTCCCACACTAGATTCACAGATTGAGGTCTTAGATTTTTAAGTCTTTAATTCATTTTCATTTGACTTTTGTATATGGTGAGAGATACGACTTTAGTTTCATTCTTCTACATATGGGTATCCAGTTTCCTCAGCACCATTTATTGAAGAGATGGTCTTTTCCCCAGTGTTTATTCTTGGCCCCTTTGTCAAAAATAAGTTCCCTGTAGATGTGTGAATTTGTTTCTGGGTTCTTTATTCTATTCAGTTTGTCTATGTGTCTGTTTTTATGACAGTATCATGCTGTTCTGTTTACTATAAATCTGTAGTATAATTTGAAGTCAAGTAATGTGATTCCTCCAATTTTGCTCTTTTTGCTTAGAATAGCTTTGGCTATTCTGGGTCTTTCGTCTTTCCACATAAATTTTAGGATAGTTTTTTTTTTCTATTTCTGTAAAGAATGCCATTGTTATTTTGATAAAGATGCATGGAACACATGGATTGCTTTGGGTAGTATGGACATTTTAACAACTTTGTTTCTTCCAATCCATGGGCATGGAATATCCTACCATTATTTGGCAAAGAATGTATGACTAAGTCCCCAAAAACAAATCCAAATAAAGAACCAAATACAAATAAATGAGCACTAATTAAGCAAAAAAGCTTCTACACAGCAGAGGAAACAATCAATCCAAGTAAACAGACAACCCACAGAATGGGAGATAATATTTTCAAATTATGCATCTGACAAATATCTAATATCTGAAATCTACAAGAAACTGAGACAAATCAGCAAGAAAAAAACATAATACCAGTAAAAAGTGAGTAAATATCATGAATATACTTTTCTCATCTCAAAAGAAGATATACAAATAGCCTACAAAGATATGAAAACATTCTCAACACCACTAATCATCAAATAAATGCAAATTAAAACCACAATGAGATACCCCCTTACCCAAGCCAGAATGGCCATTATTAAAAAGTTTAAAAAAATAAAACAAACTAGACACTGGCACAGATGTGCCACTACCACCAAACTAGACATTGGCACAGATGTGGTGAAAAACGAATGCTTATACACTGCTGCTGAACATGTAAATTAGTATAATGTCTGTGGAAAACACCATGGCAATTTCTCAATAAAAAGTAGATCTACCATTCAACCTAGCAACTTCACTACTGGGTATCTACCCAAAGGAAAGAAGTCACTATATCAAAAAGACACGTGTATGTATGCCTATGTTTATTGCAGCACAACTGCAAAGATATAGAACCAGCCTAAGTTCTCACCAATCAAAGAATGGGTAAAGAAAATGTGGTATATACCTACACAGAATACTACTCAGCCATTAAAAAAAAAAAAAAAAAAAAAAAAAAAAAAAAAAAAAAAAAAAGTCATTTGCAGCCACTTGTATGAAACTGGAGACTATTATCTGAATCCCAGCAAGTCAGCAACAGAACAGCAAATATTGGATGTTCTTGAAGCCATGGGCATGCAAAGGCATACAGAGTGGTATAATGAACATTGGAGACTCATAAGGAGGGAGAGTAGAGTGGTGAGTGATGAAAAACTACCTATTGGGTACAATGTCCACATTTGGGTTATAGGTATGCTAATATTCTGCACCTGACCATGATAAAAATTAATCCACATAACCAACGTCCACTTGTATCTCTATAGCTATTGAGATGAAAAGAAAAATTTTAATGGTGTCTGAATTCTGGCTCAGTTGAATGAATGCTGATGCCACCAGCCAACATATAGAGTCTGAGTGGAGATGTATAAACAAAAAGGCTTATGATGATCATTTATGTTTAACTGTATAGATCGTGTGAGATATCTATATCTAGGACTTATCTTTAGGCTATGCAGGTATAGGCATTCTAAGTAAGTGTAAACATATGAGTAATATCATGGCTAATATTTTTAACCATAGAATCATTGAAATCACTTCAAAATAGGATATCAAGCAAAAAGTATTGGACCAAAGACATAAAGCTGAGAAGCACTATCCTTAAGAATTAGGCAGAGGAGATACTTTCAGAAGACCACAGGAAATGATGGTCAAAGGGATAGAAGGATTTCCACAAAAAGTTTGTTTTCGTAGAAGGAAGAAATAGTTAGAAAAAGGAGGCAATCAGTGCTATGAAATAAACAGAGGGTCCAAGTAAGAACAATATAGTACTTGTTATTTAAATTAGGAATATCAAAGTGAAGATGAATACCAAGAAGTTTGAGGAAAGCACAGGCCAATGATATAAACTTGAGATTCATGAGAGAAATGGGAGTTGAAGCTGTGAAAGTAAATGTGATCACCCAAAGATAGTGTATGGAGGGAAAAGAGCAGTGGCTTGAGGATAGAGATGTTGAAAAACCAGATTTAGGAGCCGGTACCAACATGGCCTAATAGGAACAGCTCCAGTCTACAGCTCCCAGAGTGAGCGACACAGAAGATGGGTGATTTCTGCATTTCCAACTGAGGTAACGGGCTCACGTCTCTGGGGCTTGTCGGACAGTGGGTGCAGTGCACAGAGCGTGAGCCAAAGCAGGGCAGGGCATCGCCTCACCTGGGAAGTGGGAGGCACAAGGGGTCGGGAAATTCCCTTTCCTAGCCAAGGGAAGCCAAGACAGACGGTACCTGGAAAATTTGGACACTCCTAGGCTAATACTGTGCTTTTCCAATGGTCTTAGGAAATGGCACACAGGGAGATTATATCCTGCGCCTGACTTGGAGGGTCCCATGCCCATGGAGCCTCGCTCACTGCTAGCACAGCAGTCTGAGATCGAACTGCAAGGTGTCAGCAAGGCTAGGGGAGGGGCAGCCGCCATTGCTGAGGCTTGAGTAGGTAAACAAAGCAGCCAGGAAGTTCAAACTGGGTGGAGTTCACCGCAGCTCAAGGAGGCCTGCCTGCCTCTGAAGACTCCACCTCTGGGGGCAAGACATAGCTGAACTAAAGGCAGCAGAAAATTCTAGAATTAAACCTCCCTGTCTGACAGCTTTGAAGAGAGTAGTGGTTCTCCCAGCATGGAGTTTGAGATCTGAGAACAGACAGATTGCCTCCTCAAGTGGGTCCCTGACCCCTGAGTAGCCAAACTGGGAGACACCTCCCAGTAGGGGCCGACTGACACCGCAGACAACTGGGTGCCCCTCTGAGACGAAGCTTCCAGAGGAAGGATCAGGCAGCAACATTTGCCGTTCTGCAATATTTGCTGTTCTGCAGCCTCCAGTGGTGATACCCAGACAAAGAGGGTCTGGAGTGGTCCTCCAGCAAACTCCAACAGACCTGCAGCTGAGGGTCCAGACTGTTAGAAGGAAAACTAACAAGCAGAAAGGACCTCCACACCAAAACCCCATCTATACGTCACCATCGTCAAAGACCAAAGGTAGATAAAACCACAAAGATGGGGAGAAACCAGAGCAGAAAAGCTGAAAATTCTAAAAATCAGAGCGCCTCTTCTCCTGCAAAGGGATGCAGCTCCTTGCCAGCAATGGAACAAAGCTGGATGGAGAATGACTTTGACGAGTTGAGAGAAGAAGGTTTCAGGCGATCAGTAATAACAAATATCTCCAAGCTAAAGTAGGATGTTCTAACCCATTGCAAAGAAGCTAAAAACCTTGAAAACAGATTAGATGAATGGCTAACTACAATAAACAGCATAGAGAAGACCTTAAATGACCTGATGGAGCTGAAAACCATGGCATGAGAACTACGTGATGCATACACAAGCTTCAGTAGCTGATTCAATCAAGTGGAAGAAAGGGTATCAGTGATTGAAGATCAAATTAATGAAATGAAGCAAGAAGAGGAGTTTAGAGCAAAAAGAGTAAAAGAAATGAGCAAAGCCTCCAAGAAATATGGGACTATATAAAAAGACCAAATCTACATCTGATTTTTGTACCTGAAAGTGACAGGGAGAATGGAAACAAGTTGGAAAACACTTTTCAGGATATTATCCCAGAGAACTTCCCCATCCTAGCAAGGCAGGCCAACATTCAAATTCAGGAAATATAGAGAACGCCACAAAGATACTCCTCGAGAAGAGCAACTCCAAGACACATAATTGTCAGATTCACCAAAGTTAAAATGAAGGAAAAAATGTTAACGGAAGCCAGAGTGAAAAGTCAGGTTACCCACAAACAGAAGCCAATCAGACTAACAGCGGATCTCTTAGCAGAAACTCTACAAGACAGAAAAGAGTGGGGGCCAATATTCAACATTCTTAAAGAAAAGAATTTTAAACCCAGAATTTCATATCCAGCCAAACTAAGCTTCATAGGTGAAGGAGAAATAAAATCCTTTACAGACAAGCAAATGCTTAGAGATTTTGTGACCACCAGGCCTGCCCTACAAGAGACCCTGAAAGAAGCACTAAACGTGGAAAGGAAAAACAGGTACCAGCCATTGCAAAAACATGCCAAATTGTAAAGACCATCAATGCTAGGAAGAAACTGCATCAACTAACAAGCAAAATAACCAGCTAACATCATAATGACAGTATCAAATTCACACATAACAATATTAACCTTAAATGTAAATGGGCTAAATGCTCCAATTAAAAGAAACAGACTGGCAAATTGATAAACAGTCAAGACCCATCAGTGTGCTGTATTCAGGAGACCCATCTCACGTGCAGAGACATACATAGGCTCAAAATAAAGGGATGGAGGAAGATCTACCAAGCAAATGGAAAACAAAAAAAGGCAGGGGTTGCGATCTTAGTCTCTGATAAAACAGACTTTAAACCAACAAAGATCAAAAGAGATAAAGAAGGCCATTACATAACGGTAAAGGGATCAATTCAACAGGTAGAGCTAACTATCCTAAATATATATGCGCCCAATACAGGAGCATCCAGATTCACAAAGCAAGTCCTTAGAGACATACAAAGAGACTTAGACTCCCACACAATAATAATGCAAGACTTTAACACTGCCCTGTCAACATTAGAGAAATCAACAAGACAGAAAGTTAACAAGGATATCCAGGAATTGAACTCAACTCTGCACCAAGCAGACCTAATAGACATCTACAGAACTCTCCACCCCAAATCAACAGAGTATACATTCTTCTCAGCACCACATCACACTTATTCCAAAATTGACCACATAGTTAGAAGTAAAGCATTCCTCAGCAAATGTAAAAGAACAGAAATTATAACAAACTGTCTCTCAGACCACAGTGCAATCAAACTAGAATTCAGGACTAAGAAACTCAATCAAAACTGCACAACTACATGGAAACTGAACAACCTGCTCCTGAATGACTACTGGGTACACAAAGAAATGAAGGCAGAAATAAAGATGTTCTTTGAAACCAATGAGAACAAAGATACAACGTACCAGAATCTCTGGGACACATTTAAAGCAGTGTGTAGAGGGAAATTTATAGCACTAAATGCCTACAAGAGAAAGCAGGAAAGATCTAAAATTGATATCCTAACATCACAATTAAAAGAACTACAGAAGCAAGGGCAAACATATTCAAAAGCTAGCAAAAGGCAAGAAATAACTAAGATCAGAGAAGAATCGAAGGAGATAGAGACACAAAAAAACGCTTCCAAATATCAATGAATCCAGGAACTGGTGTCTTTTTTATTTTTTATTTTTAGTTTTATTTATTTATTTTTTTTTGAGACGGAGTCTCGCTGTGTCGCCCAGGGTGGAGTGAAGTGGCCGGATCTCAGCTCACTGCAAGCTCCGCCTCCCGGGTTTTTACGCCATTCTCCTGCCTCAGCCTCCTGAGTAGCCGGGACCACAGGCGCCCGCCACCTCGCCCGGCTAGTTTTTTGTATTTTTTAGTAGAGACGGGGTTTCACCGTGTTAGCCAGGATGGTCTCGAACTCCTGACCTCGTGATCCGCCCGTCTCGGCCTCCCAAAGTGCTGGGATTACAGGCTTGAGCCACCACGCCCAGCCAGGAACTGGTTTCTTGAAAAGAGTAACAAAATTGATAGACCACTAGCACGATTAATAAAGAAGAAAAGAAAGAAGAATCAAATAGATGCAATAAAAATTGATAAAGGAGACATTACCACTGATCCCACAGGAATACACACTACCATCAGAGCATACTATAAACACCTCTATGCAAATAAACTATAAAATTTAGAAGGAATTGATAAATTCTTGGACACATACACCCTCCCAAGACTAAACCAGGAAGAAGCTGAATCCCTGAATAGGCCAATAACAGGTTCTGAAAATGAGGCAGTAATAAATAACCTACCAACCAAAAAAAGTCCAGGACCAGACGGATTCACAGCCAAATTCTACCAGAGGTACAAGGAGGAGCTGGTACCATTCCTTCAGAAACTATTCCAATCAATTGAAAAAGAGGGAATCCTTCCTAACTCGTTTTATGAGGCCAGCATCATCCTGACACCAAAGCCTGGCAGAGACACAACAAAAAAAGAGAATTTTAGACCAATATCCCTGATGAACATCAATCCAAAAATCCTCAATAAAATAGTGGCAAATCGAATCCAGCAGCACATCAAAAAGCTTATCCACCTTGATCAAGTTGGCTTCATACGTGGGATGGAAGGCTGCCTCAACATATGCAAATCAATAAACATAATGCATCATATAAACAGAACCAAAGACAAAAACCACATGATTATCTCAACAGATATCGAAAAGGCCTTAGACAAAATTCAACAGTCCTTCATGCTAAAAACTCTCAAGAAACTAGGTAGTGATGTGATGTATCTCCAAATAATAAGAGCTATTTATGACAAACCCACAGCCAATATCATACTGAATGGGCAAAAACCAGAAGCATTCTCCTTGAAAACTGGCACAAGACAGGGATGCCCTCTCTCACCACTCATATTCAACACAGTGTTGGAAGTTCTTGCCAGGGCAATCAGGCAGGAGAAAGAAATAAAGGGTATTCAGTTAGGAAAAGAGGAAGTCAAATTGTCCCTGTTTGCAGATGACATGATTGTATATTTAGAAAATGCCATCATCTGAGCCCAAAATCTCCTTAAGCTGATAAGCAACTTCAGCAAAGTCTCAGGATACAAAATCAATGTGCAAAAATCACAAGCATTCCTATACACCAGTAACAGACAAACAGAGAACCAAATCATGAGTGAACTCCCATTCACAATTGCTTCAAAGAGAATAAAATACCTAGGAATCCAACTTACAAGGGATGTGAAGGACCTCTTTAAGGAGAACTACAAACCACTGCTCAGTGAAATAAAAAAGGACACAAACAAATGGAAAAACATTCCATGCTCACGGATAGGAAGAATCAATATTGTGAAAATGGCCATACTGCCCAAGGTAATTTAGAGATTCAATGCCATACCCATCAAGCTATCAATGACTTTCTTCACAGAATTGGAAAAAGTACTTTAAAGTTCATATAGAAACAAAAAAGAGCCCACATTGTCAAGACAATCCTAAGCCAAAAGAACAAAGCTAGAGGCATCACGCTACCTGACTTCAAACTATACTACAAGGCTACAGTAACCAAAACAGCATGGTACTGTTATGAAAACAGACATATAGACCAATGGAACAGAGCAGAGCCCTCGGAAATAACACCACACATCTACAACCCTCTGATCTTTGACAAACCTGACAAAAACAAGAAACGGGGAAAGGATTCCCTATTTAATAAATGGTGCTGGGAAAACTGGCTAGCCACATGTAGAAAGCTGCAACTAGATCTCTTCCTTACACCTTATACAAACATTAATGTAAGATGGATTAAAGACTTAAATGTTAGACCTGAAACCATAAAAACCCTAGAAGAAAACCTAGGCAATACCATTCAGGACATAGGCATGGGCAAGGACTTCATGACTAAAACACCAAAAGCAAAGGCAACAAAAGCCAAAATTGACAAATGGGATCTAATTAAACAAAAGAGCTTCTGCACAGCAAAAGAAACTACCAACAGAGTGAACAGGCAACCTACAGAATGGGAGAAAATTTTTACAATCTATGTATCTGACAAAGGGCTAATATCCAGAATCTACAAAGAACTTAAACAAATTTACAAGAAAAAAATGAAGTAACCCCATCAAAAAGTGGACAAAGGATATGAACAGACACTTCTCAAAAGAAGACATTTATGCGGCCAACAGACTCATGAAAAAATGCTCATCATCACCGGCCATAGAGAAATGCAAATTAAAACCACAATGAGATACCATCTGACACCAGTTAGAATGGCGATCATTAAAAAGTTAGGAACCAACAGATGCTGTGGAGGATGTGGAGAAATAGGAATGCTTTTACACTACTGGTGGATGCGTAAATTAGTTCAACCATTATGGAAGACAGTGTGGTGATTCCTCAAGGATCTAGAACTAGACATACCATTTGACCCAACCATCTTATTACTGGGTATATACCCAATGGATTATAAATCATGCCGCTATAAAGACACATTCACAGGTATGTTTACTGCGGCACTATCCACAATAGCAGAGACTTGGAACCAACCCAAATGTCCATCAATGATAGACTGGATTAAGAAAATGTGGCACATATACACCATGGAATACTATACAGCCATAAAAAAGGATGAATTCATGTCCTTTGTAGAGACATGGATGAAACTGGCAACCATCATTCTCAGCAAACTACTGCGAAGACAGAAAACCAAACACTGCATATTCTCACTCATAGGTGGGAATTGAACAATGAGAACACTTGGACACAGGGTGGGGAACATCACACACCAGGCCCTGTCGTGGAGTGGAAGGAGGGGGAGGGATAGCATTAGGAGGTATACCTAATGTAAATGACGAGTTAATGGGTGCAGCATACCGACATGGCACATGTATACATATGTAACAAACCTGCACGTTGTGCACTTGTGCCCTAGAACTTAAAGTATAATTAAGGCCGGGCGCGGTGGCTCAAGCCTGTAATCCCAGCACTTTGGGAGGCCGAGACGGGCGGATCACGAGGTCAGGAGATCGAGACCATCCTGGCTAATATGGTGAAACCCCGTCTCTACTAAAAATCCAAAAAACTAGCCGGGCGAGGTGGTGGGCGCCTGTAGTCCCAGCTACTCGGGAGGCTGAGGCAGGAGAATGGCGTAAACCCGGGAGGCGGAGCTTGCAGTGAGCTGAGATCCGGCCACTGCACTCCAGCCTGGGCGACAAAGCGAGACTCCGTCTCAAAAAAAAAAAAAAAAAAAAAAAAAAAAAAGTATAATTAAAAAAAAAAAAAGAAAAAAGAAACACCAGATTTAATGGTAATGTGCATAAATAAGAACCCATGAAGACAGAAGACAGGGAAGGGTTATCAAAACTTGGTGACAACCTAAACAGTGTTGTGTTATAAAACCCAAAGGTGAAGCTGGTTGCAATGGGAATGTTCAGCAGTTACAAATAAGCAAAATGGTTGACAAGATGAAGACTAGGAAATATTTATTGGGTTCGATGATTAGAAGGTCATTATATACTTTATCCAGTTAAATTTAATCCCTTAACCAGCTCAATTTTAATGGAACACTGAGGTATTATACCATATTGCTGAGAATTGAAGAGAAGCTTAAAATTTGCAATGCTAATACAAAAAATGCTTACCAGTATGTGAGAGTTAGACTGGTGGGAAGACCTAAGGGCAGTGTAACAGTCAGGGTCTTGGCAGGAAATAGATCATACACTCCGATTTAGGAGAGTTTAATTCTTCCTAAATTCTTTAGGAAGTTACTGTGCCCATACACTGAAATATAGGTGTGGGCACGGTAAGTGTAGAGAAACCACAATGCATAGTAGAGTACTTCAGGCTAGTAGCATAGAAGTTGTCACTGCCATCCCTAAAATGGGTAAAGGGGAGGGAGCAGTTACTGAAATGTTAATTCAGAAAAGCTGTATAGAAAGGGTTGTATAACAGAGCTGTATATTTTGGTTGATAAAGAGTATCCATCAAGATTTGGACCTCAGGGAGAGAGTCAGGTTAATAAATATTGCAACTTTACTTTCTTCTGTCCCTCGATTTTCAGTCAGTCGTTTCCATTGGTTGATCCAAAAATAATCCAGAAGACAAGAGGGTCTTTATAGGTCTGCTTCTAGACGCAGAGATCAGAGTGGAAGAGGGTTAAGAGTTAACATGGAGAGACAAACAGAAGATACCCAGCATGGTCTTCACTTACATATTTGCCTAATTTTACCCTGGCTTTCTTATTGTCCTAAAGGCCAAGTACAACTACCGGGATAAAACCCAATAGCCAGAAAAATTGTGTATGGCCTCTTCTCATCAGGTTGGAGAAAGAAGGCCAGAATTGTTAGAAGCTACAACGAAATACTTAGGGTATGAGGTGGGCAGACACCTGGCTGTTGAGATGAGTGAATTTGAGCATAAAGTTGGCAAATCGTAGGCCATAAAGGTTAAGAGAAGAGCCTATTCAAAAGGAACCAAGATGGAGACATCACACTACCTGGCTTCAAAATCTATTACAGAGTTATAGTAAACAAAACAGTATGTTACTGGCATAAAACAGACACATCAACCAACGGAATGGAACAGAAAGCCAAGAAATAAACTATCACATTTATGGTCAATTGATTTTCATAAGAGTTGCCAAGAATACACAATGGAGAAAGAACAGTCACTTCAGTCAATGTTGTTGAAACAACTGGATATCCACATGCCCAAGAATACAATGATCATTCCATATCCTCAAAAGGTGCCAATTTAGCAAGAGGATATAACAATAATATGTATGCACCCAACACCAGGAACACCCAAATATATAGAGCAAGTATTAATAGATCTAAAGAAAGAGATAGACTTATCAACACCCCACTTTCAGTATTGAACCGATCACCCAGGCAAAATACCAACAAAGAAACATACTGTTAAAACTACACGCTAGATTAAAGGGGTCTAACAGACATTTACAGAACATTTCATTAACTACAGAATAAGCATTTCTTTTATCAGCACACAGAATATTCTCCAGGATAGACCATGTGTTAGGCCACAAAGAAAGTCTCAGCAAATTCAAAAAGTCAAAATCACATTGAATATCTTTTTTTTTTTTTTTTTTTTTTACCACAACAGAAGAAAACTAAAAATCAATAACAAGAGTGATTTTGCAAACAGTTCGACTACATGGAAATTAAACAACATAATTCTGAATGACCAATGAATGAGTCAATGAAGAAATTAAGAAGAAAATTTAAAGTTTTTTGAAACAAATGAAAGAAAACACAACATACTCAGAATCTATGGATACGGAAAAAGCAGTATTAAGAGGGAGGTTTATAGCAATAAACAGATCAAAAAATAAAAATACTTCAAATAATCTAATGGTACACCTCAAGGAACTAGACTAGCAAGAAAAAAACAAATTCAAAATTAGTAGAGTAATAACAATAAACATCAGAGTAAAAATAAATTTGAGACTAAGAAATATAAAAGATCAATGAAACAAAAAGTTGGTTTCTTAAAAAGATAAACAAAATTGACAAAGCTTTAGCTAGACAACTAACAAAAAGAGAGCAAACTCAAATAAAATAAAAGATTTAAAAAATTACAACTGTCTAGACATGGTAGCTTGCATGTATAATCCTAGTGGTTTAGAAGACGGAGATGGGATGATTGCTTGAAGCCAAGAGTCCAAAACCAGCCTAGACAGCATTGAGAGACCCCATCTCTATCAAAAATAAAAGCAAATTAGCTGGGCATGGTGGCAGACAACTGTACTCACAGATTCTTAGAAGGTTGAAGTGAGAGGATCTCTTGAGCCCAACAGTTTGAGGCTGTGGTGAGCTATGATCATTCTAGTACACTCCAGACTGGGTGACAGAATGAGACACTGTCTCTCAAAAAAAATTACAACTGATAAGACTGAAATACAAAAGATAATTTGAGACAATTATGAACAACTATACAACAATAAATTTGAAAATGGATAAATTTCTGGACACATAAAATCTACCAAGATTAAACCATAAAGAAATAGAAAACCTGAACAGATAAATAATAAGTAACAAGATAAAAGAAGTTATAAAAAGTCTCCAATTAAAGAGAAGCCCAGGACATCATGGCTTTAGCATTTAAAGAACTAATACAATTATACTCAAACTATTTCAAAAAACTGAAGAGGATGGAATATGTCCAAACTCATTCTATGAGGCCAGCATTACTTTGATACCAAAACTAGACAAGGATGCAACAACAAAATAAAACTACAGGACAGCATCTAAAATTGTCAAGAAAATAAAAGCAAATAGAATTCAAGAACACATTCAAAAGAACATTCACCATAATCAAGTGGGAATCAACCCAGTAATGCAAATATGGTTCAAGTTATGCAAATAAATAAACATGATACATCACATTAACAGAATCAAGGACAAAAAACATATGATCATTTCAAAAATGCTGAAAAAACATTAAACAAAGTTCAACATTTTTGCTGAACGAAAACTGAACAAATCAGGTATAGAAGAAATACACCTCAAAATGATAAAGGCCATAAATGACAAATCCACAACTAATATCATACTGAACAGGGAAAAATTGAAAACCTTTCACTAAGATCAGGCACAAGACAAGGATGCCCACTTCCATCGCTTTTATTTAACATAGTACTGGAAGTCCCAGCCACAGCAATTAGGCAAGGGAAAGAAATAAACAGCATCCAATTTGGAAAGGAAAAAGTCAAATTTCCTTGTGTGCAGACAACATTAATCTTATATTTAGAAAAATCTGAAGATTTCGCCAAAAAACTCTTAGAATAGACAAATTCAGCAACATTGGAGGATACAAAATCAACATACAAGGATCAGTAGCATTCATGTACACTAATAGTGATCAATTTGAAGAAGAAAATCAAGAAAGTAATCCCACTTACAATAGGCACAAAAATATCTAGGAATAAATTTAACTGATGACCTGAGAGATATCGACAATGAAAACTACAAAACACTGATAGAAGAAGTTGAAGAAGACACATACACACAAAAAAGGAAAGATATATCATACCCATTGATTAGTTGAATTAATAATATTAAAATGTCTATACTACCCAAAGCAATCTACAGATTCAATGCAATCCCTACAGAAACAGTAATGACATTCTTCAGGAAAAAAAAATCCTGAATTTTGTATGGAGCCACAAAAGACTGCAAATATCTAAAGCAGTCCTGAGCAAAAACAAAACAAAATAACAAAGCTGGAGTCATACCACCTAATTTTAAATACTAAAAATCTATAGTAACCAAAACAGCATGGTCCTGGCACAGAAAGGTACACATAGACCAAAATAGAATAGGAAACCAAGGAATAAATCCATGCATTAACAGCCACCTCATTCTCAACAAAGGCTCCAAGAACATACACTGGGGAATAAAACTAGATCCTCATTTTTCACCATATACAAAAATCAACTCAAAATGGATTAAAGGCTTAAATGTAGTACTTGAAACTATGAAAATACTAAAAAAAGAAAAAAAAAGAAAAAAAAAAAACCACTGGTAAAACTGTGCAGGACATTAGTTTGGGCGAAGATTTTTTGGGGTAAGGCCTTGAAAGCACAGGCAACTATAGCAAAAATAGACGAATGGGATTATATCAAGCTAAAAAGTTTCTGCACAGCAAAGGAAACAATCAACAAATAAAGATACAACCTACAGAACAGAAGGAAATACTTGCAAACTATCCATGGGAAAAAGGCTTAACAAACAAAATATATAAGGTTATCATCCAATGCAATAGAAGAAAACCCCACATTATCTGATTAAAAAATGGGCAAAGACCTAAAGAGACATTCTCTAAGGAAGACATATAAATGGCCAACAGATGTATGAAAACATGCTTGACATAACTAATTATCAGGAAAATCCAAACCAAAACAGTTAGAATGACTCTTATCAAAAAGACAGAAAATTACAAATGCTGACAAGATGCAGAGAAGAGGAAATCTTTGTACACTGTTGGTAGGAACATAAACTAGCATAGCCATTATGAAAAACAATATGGAGAGTACTCAAAAAAACTAAAAATAGAACTGTCATATGATCCAGCAATTCCAATGCTGGGTATAAGTCTAAAAGAAAAGAAATCAGTATGCTGAAGATATATCTGCACTCCATAGTTATTGCAGCACTATTTATAATAACCAAGACATGGTACCAACCAAAGTATTCATCAACAAATGAATAAATAGATAAAGGAAATGTGTTATATATACACAATGGAGTATCATTCGGCCACAAAGGGATAAAATTCTGTCATTTGCAGCATCATAGATGGAACTGAAGGTCATGATGTTAAGTGAAATAAGCCAGGCACAGAAATACAAATATAGCATGTTCTCACTAATGTATGGAAGCTAAAATGGGGATCTCATGGAAGCAGAGGTTTGAATGGTGATTACCAAACCCTGGGAAGGGTAAGAGGAGGAGAGGATGAAGAGAAGTTGGTTAAGTGGTACAAAAATACAGTTAGATAGAAGGAATAATTTCTAGTATTCAAAAGTACAGCAGAAAATTATAGTTAACAGCAATTTATTGCATCTTTCAAAATAGCTGGAAGAATTGTAATGTTTCCTAAACAAAAAAAAGATAAATATATGAGGTGATGGATATTCCAATTACCCTGATTTGACCATTACACATTGTATACAAGTATCAAAATATCACAGTACCTCAAAAATATGTCCAGCTATTATATATCATTTTTTAAAAAGTTAGACCCTTATCTCATGCCATGTACAAAAGTCAACTCAAAATGGACTAAAGATTTAAATGTGAGACCTTAAACAATAATATTATTAGAAGAAAACAGGGAAAAAGCTCTATGCCATTGGTCTGGGCAAAGATTTCTTGACTATGACCTCCAGAGCACAGGCAACAAAGGCAGAAATCAACAAATGAGATTGAATCAAACTAAACAGTTTTTGAACAGCAAAAGAAATAATTAATAGAATGAATAGACAACCCACAGAATGAATGAAAATACTTGCAAGCCATACATCTAATAAGTAGCTAATATCTAAAATATACAAGGAACTCAATTCAATAGCAAGAAAACAACCTGATTATAACTGGGTGAGGAATGTGAAGAGACATTTCTCAAGACATACAAACAGCCAACAAATATATGAAAAATGCTCAACAGTATAAGTCATCAGGGAAATGCAAATGAAACCACAGTGAAATATCATCTCACACCTGTTAGAATGGCTATTACCAAAAGAACAAAAGATAAGTGTTGGTGGAAATGCGGAGAAAATGAATCCCTTTTTCATTGTGAGTGGGAATGTAAATTAATACAGCCATTATGAAACAGTATGGAGGTGCCAAAAAACTAAAAATAGAGCTACCACATGATCCAGCAATCCCACTTCTTCGTATATATACAAAGGAGTTGAAATAAGTGTGTCAAAAAATGTTGATCTTTAATCAATTTAAAGGGCGGCCATGGTGGCTCACACCTGTTATCTCAGCACTTTGGGAGACCGAGGTGGGTGGATCACCTGAGGTCGGGAGTTCGAGACCAGCCTGACCAACATGGAGAAACCCCATCTCTAATAAAAAAAAAAAAAAATACAAAATTAGCTGGGCGTGGTGGCACATGCCTGTACTCCCAGCTACTCGGGAGGCTGAGACAGGAGAATTGCTTGAGCCCGGGAGGCGGAGTTTGCGGTGAGCCAAGATCGTGCCATTGCACTCCAGCCTGGACAATAAGAGCGAAACTCTGACCCCCCCACCCCCCAAAAAAAGCTAAGATGTGGAAGCAAGCTAAGTGTTCATCAACAGATAAACGGACTTTTAGCTGTGATATATATATTTTTATATACATAAAATATATATATATATAAAAAATAAAATACTCTTCAGACTTAAAAAAGAAGGAAATCCTCTCGTTTTTGACAACGTGGATACATCTAGAGGACAGTATGCTAACTGAAATAAGCCAGGCACAGAAAGGCAAATACTGCGTGACCTCAGTTACAGGTGGAATCTGAAAAAGTTGAACTTGCAAAAGTAGAGGCTGGAGGCAAGGGAAATGGGGAAAGAGGAGATGTTGATCAAAGGGTACAAAGTTTCAGGTAGACATGAGGCATAAGCTTTAGTGATCTATTGTATAGAATAATAGCTATAATTAATAATAATGCACTGTATATTTTAAAATTGATTAAATATCAAGATTTTAAATCTTCTAACCACAAAAATGATAAATACATCAGGTGATAAATATGCTTAGTTAGCTTGTTTGAATATTCCAGAATGTAAACATGGATAAAATATTACAATACCCACCATACATATAGACAATATTTGTCAATTAAAAACAAAATAGGCTGGGCACAGTGGCTCACTCCTGTAATTCCAGCACTTTGGAAGGCTGAGGTGGGTGGATCACTTTGAGCTAAGGCGTTCGAGACCAGCCTGGGCAACATGGTAAAACTCTGTCTCTACTAAAAATACAAAAAATAGCCAGGAGTAGTAGGGCATGCCTGCAGTCCCAGGTACTCGAGAGGTTGAGGCTGGAGAATCGCTTGAACCCAGGAGGCAGAGGCTGCAGTGAGCCTAGATTAGACTTCTTCATTCCAGCCTGTGTGACAGAGCGAGACTCCATCTCAAAAAAAATTAAAACAAGAGTAGGTCAAGTGGATGAGCCAGAAACTCAGAGATGAATTTGACACTTATGACCAATGTGAATAGACTGTGTAGAAAAAGGTCACAAATGGAAATCAAGACAGGTAGAAGCAGGGTGGCAGAAAAACCATTAATGAAACCCTCCTGGGTTTTATCTGTTACCACTAAATAGTTGCTTATCCTGCAATGCAGGTTCACCTGAAAATAATGATCATATTCTACTTTCCAAGTGTACACTCTTCTTTGCCCAGGGTGAGCCTTAGACCTTAACCCTACTCTGACCACCGGGGCCCTTCTGCTTGATTTCACTTCATGTGCCCTTGTCTTCAGCTACATTATGAGAATCCCACTGCCTGTGATTCCTGGCTGAAGTGGCTCCTCCTAATTCCAGTCTCTTCCTATTCACTCAGATCTGTGACATTCACCCCACCATTTGTCCAAATAACTGGAACCAGAAGATCTTACAGTGTTACCACCACAGTGGGAAGCTCTGAATTCCCTTATATCTGTATTGCTTTTTCCCTAATGTATTACACTAGAACTTGGCCTTAGGCCACATGCTTAGAATCAGTTTCTACTCAGGCTCTGCTGCCTGGTCCGGATCCCTGGACACTTTGTGACTACTCAGACTCTACTTCTGTGACAGAAATTTGTACTATCAAAAAATAACAGATGCTGGTGAGGTTGTGGAGGAAAAGGAACACTTATACACCATTGGTGGGAGTGTAAAATTAGTTCAACCATTGAGGAAGATACTGTGGCTATTCCTCAAAGACCTAAAGACAGAAATACCATTTGACCCAGTAATCCCATTACTGGGTACATACCCAAAGGAATATAAATCCTTCTATTATAAAGACACATCCATGCATGTATGTATTGCAGCACTATTCACAATAACAAAGATAGGGAATCAACCTAAATGCCCATTAATGATAGACTGGATAAAGAAAATGTGGTACATGGGGGGCGGAGCAAGATGGCCGAATAGGAACAGCTCCAGTCTCCAACTCCCAGCGCGAGTGACACAGAAGACAGGTGATTTCTGCATTTTCAACTGAGGTACTGGGTTCATCTCACTAGGGAGTGCCGGACAATCGGTGCTGGTCAGCTGCTGCAGCCCGACCAGCGAGAGCTGAAGCAGGGTGAGGCATCGCCTCGCCTGGGAAGCGCAAGGGGAAAGGGAATCCCTTTTCCTAGCCAGGGGAACTGAGACACACAACACCTGGAAAATCGGGTAACTCCCACCCCAATACTGCGCTTTAAGCAAACAGGCACACCAGGAGATTATATTCCACACCTGGCCGGGAGGGTCCCATGCCCACGGAGCCTCCCTCATTGCTAGCACAGGAGTCTGTGATCTCGCGGCAAAGCAGCAGTGAGACTGGGGGAGGGGCGCCCACCATTGCTGAGGCTTAAGTTGGTAAACAAAGCTGCTGGGAAGCTCGAACTGGGTGGAGCTCACAGCAGCTCCAGGAAACCTGCCTGTCTCTGTAGACTCCACCTCTGGGGACAGGGCACAGTAAACAACAACAAAAGCCAAAAGCAGCAGAAACCTCTGCAGACGCAAACGACTCTGTCTGACAGCTTTGAAGAGAGCAGTGGATCTCCCAACACGGAGGTTGAGATCTGAGAAGGGACAGACTGCCTGCTCAAGTGGGTCCCTGACCCCTGAGTAGCCTAACTGGGAGACATCCCCCACTAGGGGCAGTCTGACGCCCCACACCTCACAGGGTGGAGTACACCCCTGAGAGGAAGCCTCCAAAGCAAGAATCAGACAAGTACACTCGCTGTTCAGCAATATTCTATCTTCTGCAGCCTCTGCTGCTGACACCCAGGCAAACAGGGTCTGGAGTGGACCTCAAGCAATCTCCAACAGACCTACAGCTGAGGGTCCTGACTGTTAGAAGGAAAACTATCAAACAGGAAGGACACCCACAACAAAACCCCATCAGTACATCACCATCATCATCAAAGACCAGAGGCAGATAAAACCACAAAGATGGGGAAAAAGCAGGGCAGAAAAGCTGGAAATTCCAAAAATAAGAGCGCATCTCCCCCAGCAAAGGAGCGCAGCTCATCGCCAGCAACGGATCAAAGCTTGACGGAGAATGACTTTGACGAGATGAGAGAAGAAGGCTTCAGTCCATCAAACTTCTCAGAGCTAAAGGAGGAATTACGTACCCAGCCGAAAGAAATTAAAAATCTTGAAAGAAAAGTGGAAGAATTGCTGGCTAGAGTAATTATTGCAGAGAAGGTCATAAACGAAATGAAAGAGATGAAAACCATGACACGAGAAATATGTGACAAATCCACAAGCTTCAGTAACCGACTCGATCAACTGGAAGAAAGTGTATCAGCGATTGAGGATAAAATGAACGAAATGAAGCGAGAAGAGAAACCAAAAGAAAAAAGAAGAAAAAGAAATGAACAAAGCCTGCAAGAAGTATGGGATTATGTAAAAAGACCAAATCTACGTCTGATTGGGGTGCCTGAAAGTGAGGGGGAAAATGGAACCAAGTTGGAAAACACTCTTCAGGATATCATCCAGGAGAACTTCCCCAACCTAGTAGGGCAGGCCAACATTCAAATCCAGGAAATACAGAGAACGCCACAAAGATACTCCTTGAGAAGAGCAACTCCAAGACACATAATTGCCAGATTTACCAAAGTTGAAATGAAGGAAAAAATCTTAAGGGCAGCCAGAGAGAAAGGTCGGGTTACCCACAAAGAGAAGCCTATCAGACTAACAGAGGATCTCTCGGCAGAAACTCTACAAGCAAGAAGACAGTGGGGGCCAATATTCAACATTCTTAAAGAAAAGAATTTTAAACCCAGAATTTCATATCCAGCCTAACTAAGTTTCATAAGTGAAGGAGAAATAAAATCCTTTCCAGATAAGCAAATGCTTAGAGATTTTGTCACCACTAGGCCTGCCTTACAAGAGACCCTGAAGGAAGCACTAAACATGGAAAGGAACAACCGGTACCAGCCATTGCAAAAACATGCCAAAATGTAAAGACCATTTAGGCTAGGAAGAAACTGCATCAAATAACGAGCAAAATAACCAGTTAATATCATAATGGCAGGATCAAGTTCACACATAACAATATTAACTTTAAATGTAAATGGACTAAATGCTCCAATTAAAAGACACAGACTGGCAAACTGGATAAAGAGTCAAGACCCATCAGTCTGCTATATTCAGGAGACCCATCTCACATGCAGAGATATACATAGGCTCAAAATAAAGGGATGGAGGAAGATTTACCAAGCAAATGGAGAACAAAAAAAAGCAGAGGTTGCAATAGTAGTCTCTGATAAAAGAGACGTTAAACCGTCAAAGATCAAAAGAGACAAAGAAGGCCATTACATAATGGTAAAAGGATCAATTCAACAGGAAGAGCTAACTATCCTAAATACATATGCACCCAATACAGGAGCACCCAGATTCACAAAGCAAGTCCTTAGAGACTTACAAAGAGACTTAGACTCCCATACAATAATAATGGGAGACTTCAACACTCCACTGTCAACATTAGACAGATCAACGAGACAGAAAGTTAACAAGGATATCCAGGAATTGAACTCAGCTCTGCAGCAAGCAGACCTAACAGACATCTATAGAACTCTCCACCCCAAATCAACAGAATATACATTCTTCTCAGCACCACATCGCACTTATTCCAAAATTGACCACATAATTGGAAGTAAAGCACTCCTCAGCAAATGTACAAGAACAGAAATTATAACAAACTGTCTCTCAGACCACAGGGCAATCAAACTAGAACTCAGGACTAAGAAACTCAATAAAAACCACTCAACTACATGGAAATTGAACAACCTGCTCCTGAATGACTACTGGGTACATAACGAAATGAAGGCAGAAATAAAGATGTTCTTTGAAACCAATGAGAACAAAGATACAACATGCCAGAATATCTGGGACACATTTAAAGCAGTGTGTAGAGGGAAATTTATAGCACTAAATGCCCACAAGAGAAAGCAGGAAAGATCTAAAAGTGACACTCAAACATCACAATTAAAAGAACTACAGAAGCAAGAGCAAACACATTCAAAACCTAGTAGAAGGGAAGAAATAACTAAGATCAGAGCTGAACTGAAGGAGATAGAGACACAAAAAACCCTCCAAAAAATTAATGAATCCAGGAGTTGGTTTTTTGAAAAGATCAACAAAATTGACAGACCGCTAGCAAGACTAATAAAGAAGAAAAGAGAGAAGAATCAAATAGATGCAATAAAAAATGATAAAGGGGATATCACCACCAACCCCACAGAAATACAAACTACCATCAGAGAATACTATAAACACCTCTACGCAAATAAACTAGAAAATCTAGAAGAAATGGATAATTTCCTGGACACTTACACTCTTCCAAGACTAAACCAGGAAGAAGTTGAATCCCTGAATAGACCAATAGCAGGCTCTGAAATTGAGGCAATAATAGCCTACCAACCAAAAAAAGTCCAGGACCAGATGGATTCACAGCTGAATTCTACCAGAGGTACAAGGAGGAGCTGGTACCATTCCTTCTGAAACTTTTCCAATCAATAGAAAAAGAGGGAATCCTCCCTAACTTATTTTATGAGGCCAACATCATCCTGATACCAAAGCCTGGCAGAGACACAGCAAAAAAAGAGAATTTTAGACCAATATCCCTGATGAACATCGATGCAAAAATCCTCAATAAAATACTGGCAAACCGGATTCAGCAGCACACCAAAAAGCTTATCCACCATGATCAAGTGGGCTTCATCCCTGGGATGCAAGGCTGGTTCAACATTCGCAAATCAATAAACAAAATCCAGCATATAAACAGAACCAAAGACAAGAACCACATGATTATCTCAATAGATGCAGAAAAGGCTTTTGACAAAATTCAACAGCCCTTCATGCTAAAAACACTCAATAAATTCGGTATTGATGGAACGTACCTCAATATAATAAGAGCTATTTATGACAAACCCACAGCCAATATCATACTGAATGGGCAAAAACTGGAAAAATTCCCTTTGAAAACTGGCACAAGACAGGGATGCCCTCTCTCACCACTCCTATTCAACATAGTGTTGGAAGTTCTGGCTAGGGCAATCAGGTAAGAGAAATAAATCAAGGGTATTCAGTTAGGAAAAGAAGAAGTCAAATTGTTCCTCTTTGCAGATGACATAATTGGATATTTAGAAAACTCCATTGTCTCAGCCCAAATTCTCCTTAAGCTGATAAGCAACTTCAGCAAAGTCTCAGGATACAAAATTAATGTGCAAAAATCACAAGCATTCGTATATACCAGTAACAGACAAACAGAGAGCCAAATCATGAATGAACTTCACAATTGCTTCAAAGAGAATAAAATACCTCGGAATCCAACTTACAAGGGATGTAAAGGACCTCTTCAAGGAGAACTACAAACCACTGCTCAGTGAAATAAAAGAGGACACAAACAAATGGAAGAACACACCATGCTCATGGATAGGAAGAATCAATATAGTGAAAATGGCCATACTGCCCAAGGTTATTTATAGACTCAATGCCATCCCCATCAAGCTACCAACGAGTTTCTTCACAGAATTGGAAAAAACTGCTTTAAAGTTCATATGGAACCAAAAAAGAGCCAGCATCTCCAAGACAATCCTAAGTCAAAAGAACAAAGCTGGAGGCATCACGCTACCTGACTTCAAACTATACTACAAGGCTACAGTAACCAAAACAGCATGGTACTGGTACCAAAACAGAGATATAGACCAATGGAACAGAACAGAATCCTCAGAAATAATACCACACATCTACAGCCATCTGATCTTTGACAAACCTGACAAAAACAAGAAATGGGGAAAGGATTCCCTATTTAATAAATGGTGCTGGGAAAATTGGCTAGCCATAAGTAGAAAGCTGAAACTGGATCCTTTCCTTACTCCTTGTATGAAAATTAATTCAAGATGGATTAGAGACTTAAATGTTAGACCTAATACCATAAAAACCCTAGAGGAAAACCTAGGTAGTACTATTCAGGATATAGGCATGGGCAAAGACTTCATGTCTAAAACACCAAAAGCAAGGGTAACAAAAGCCAAAATTGACAAATGGGATCTCATTAAACTAAAGAGCTTCTGCACAGCAAAAGAAAGTACCATCAGAGTGAACAGGCAACCTACAGAATGGGAGAAAATTGTTGCAATCTACTCATCTGACAAAGGGCTAATATCCAGAACCTACAAAGAACTCAAACAAATTTACAAGAAAAAAACAAACAGCCCCATCAAAAAGTGGGCAAAGGATATAAACAGACATTTCTCAAAAGAAAACATTCATACAGCCAACAGACACATGAAAAAACGCTCATCATCACTGGCCATCAGAGAAATGCAAATCAAAACCACAATGAGATACCATCTCACACCAGTTAGAATGGCAATCATTCAAAAGTCAGGAAACAACAGGTGCTGGAGAGGATGTGGAGAAACAGGAACACTTTTACACTGTTGGTGGGATTGTAAACTAGTTCAACCATTATGGAAAACAGTATGGCGATTCCTCAAGGATCTAGAACTAGATGTACCATATGACCCAGCCATCCCATTACTCGGGATATACCCAAAGGATTATAAATCATGCTGCTATAAAGACACATGCACATGTATGTTTATTGCGGCACTATTCACAATAGCAAAGACTTGGAATCAACCCAAATGTCCATCAGTGACAGACTGGATTAAGAAAATGTGGCATATATACACCATGGAATACTATGCAGCCATAAAAAAGGATGAGTTTGTGTCCTTTGTAGGGACATGGGTGCAGCTGGAAACCATCATTCTTAGCAAACTATCACAAGAACAGAAAACCAAACACCGCAAGTTCTCACTCATAGGTGGGAACTGAACAATGAGATCACTTGGACTCGGGAAGGGGAACATCACACACCAGGGCCTATCATGGGGAGGGGGGAGGGGGGAGGGATTGCATTGGGAGTTATACCTGATGTAAATGACGGGTTGATGGGTGCTGAAGAGTTGATGGGTGCAGTACAGCAACATGGCACAAGTATACGTATGTAACAAACTTGCACGTTATGCACATGTACCCTAGAACTTAAAGTATAATAATAATAAAAAAATGTAATCAATAGAAATTCATTTATTTGAAATAAAAATGAGATATTTTGAAAAATAAATAAATAAATAAATAAAAACCTGCACATGTACCCCTGAACTTAGAAGTTAAAAAAAAAGAAATGGATTATCTATATAAGAAAACAGCATATGATGGGGGTGGGAGTACGGGCTCTGGAGTAATAGTGCCTGTGTTTCAAATTTGCCTCTACCTCTTTCTAGTCTTGTGGTCTTGGGGAATCATTTAACCCATCTGAACCTCACCTTCATCTTTAGAATTGAAATAGTAACAGTAATTGTTTCATAGAGTTGTTATGACTAAATGAGATAAAGCATGTAAAGTCTTAGTGCAGGGCCCATCCCATAGTGAGAATTAAATAAATAACAGGATTCAAAGTCCTTACCATGACCTAAAAAGCCCTACATGATCTGACTTCTTGGATAATTCTTCAATCTAGTTTTCCATTCTCTCCCCTGCTCACTGCATCCCAGCCACAAGGGCTTATTGATCTCTTGAACACACCAATTCTTTTCCTTCTTTGATGCCTTTGCAGTGCCTTCTATCTGGAACATTTCTACTGTGTTTTCATGGTTTAATTCCTTACTTCATTCAAAACCTTGCTCAAATTGAAGCTTCATAGAGATGTAATCTGACTACAGTATCAAAATATCATTACCCATAACTCTCTCCTCTTACTCTGCTTTATTTTCATCATTTAGTCATTGTATTATTTTTACTATTTATATAATTTTTAGTATTTATTATTACTTGACATTAAAATATGTACTTATTTGATTTTGTTATGACTATCTCTCATATTAGGCTATGACTTGCATGATGGCAAGAACTTTTGTTTTGTTCACTGCTGTATCCCCAGCATCCAGAACTATGCCTGGATCACAGTAGGAACCCAATGAATACTTTCCTTAATTAGCAATTTTTAAATTAATTAAGGCATCAAGAGTAACCAGGAGAGACTGAGTTATGTGATAGTAATAACTCCAGGATTTCACTGATTTAATATAACAAAAATTTACTTGCCATGCAAGCTAAATGTCCAATATATCATCTTGGGGGTTGTGCTCATCTTAGTCACTCAGAGACCTAGATGGATGGAGGTCCCTTTATGTATTTTTACAATCACTGAGACAGAGGACGTAAGGGTACCATGGAGTATCTCATATTCCAGTCTGGAAATGATGCACACAGCACTTCTGTTCACCACTCATAGACCATAATTAGTTATTTGGTCCCCTTTAACCAATTTTCTATTTTCCTTATTGTCATCACTGTTGTTACCAGTCAACTTCTTTTATCTGGATCTCTAGACTTTATTTATGCCTAAGTTTGACATCTGTCCCAGAGCTCATGATCTTGAGCTCTGGCCTCAGACCTAGTGTCTAAGATAAAAGTCATACTATAATTCTGCTAAGGGCATTAAGCAGCTCCTCATTAACCACTTGAAGGTCTCTGTGATTTCACATTCCACTCTCATCGCAGACACTGTCGAGACCATATATCTTAGATTTTTACAGATAGCCCTAATTCCAAATCTTCTACTTTGGTTGTCCCCTCAAACAACTGAAATACTTTGAAAATTCACAAAACTCTGTGCTCAAACTACATTTCCAAAATTGTTTATTGGTTTGTCACATTATGTATTCCAAAGTAGGATTGCAATAACTTTATGTTCTCTGTCAATTTACAAGCTTAATGTCATTGTGGGCTTCAGGCAGGGAGTAACACATTTTGTTTTTCAGGGAGAATGCTAATCTGGCATCGTTTCACAATAATCCCTTGGGAATACTTTTCCTTTATGAAACTCACTTGCCACATTCTCTGCCAGGTCTCCTAGTGTGCTACACTTTATCATCTAAGAATGGCATCAAGTTCTTGGTTCGTTTGCAAATGTATTTGACCTTCACTAAGACTAGTGAATCTTCAGTCCCTTTCAGTGCCCAGGTGGGTGAGGTTGGTGGTTAGGAGAAGAAATAGAAAGGAGGAAAGAAAGAGAAAGAGAAAATTGAAATGTGTGTTTGTGTAGGGAGGAGAGGGGTTGAATCTAGCAGGATAGTATTTAGTTGTCCTTATGATACCCTCAAAATAATTTTCAGTAAAGTCTGAAAAGAATCACACAATATTTGGAGTGTATTTCTTTTGGAGTGAAAACTGGTGAAGTGGCTAAATTCTACATTGGAGTGCTCAGGGGCGCAAAACAGAGAAAACACTTAAGTACATGGAAACCCTAATAAGAGACAGGCAAGAGAAAGTTAACTGCAGAACCAGCCGGAATTACAGGGAAGGGTGCAACTGGTATGCAGGCCAACTCTAAACAGCTCTTTCTACTTCTACATTCTAATATTCTCCCTCTGGAAGTATTCTCTTGCCCAAACTGGAGCTCTGCACTCGGTCCCTTCACCATTCTTATATCCTTCACTATTTTAGTGGTGGTTTGAAGCTTTAAGTGTAAACCACTCCCTGCATTCTGTCTCAAACTACACCCTCCTGTTTCGTCTAAATCACTGGTTCCCTCATTACTGGTTTCCATGTTTCCAGTTGCTTCACATCCAGTATGTTTCCTTGAATACTGACTCTTGAAGTGGTTAAGTAATAAAGTCCACATGCAAAGTGAAAAAGCATGTAAGTTGCAATTACCTTTGGAACTACCATAACTCAACCATAATGCACAATATATATGGTTTCATAAATATAGCCCTGTTCAATAATACACATACACCAGAAGGTTTGAGAAATACTCATCAAGACTAAAGAAATGGCTATGTGCAGATGTCTAGCTATTCAAACCATATGTTTATAAGATGACCATCAAATTCCTAGTGTTGAAGTGAGGTATCTATAAAAAATTCAAAAGTGTGCCTCTATGTGTGTTTGGAATTGTTTGTTCTTGTAAGGATTAAATGAAATAATAAAGTCATGTTTCATGTGGTGCAAGTTGGTGGGTGATTAGATTTACAAAAATTTTTTTAACTTTCATTTTAGCTTCAGGGTACATGTACAGGTTTGTTAATATAGGCAAACTCGTGTCATGGGGGTTTGGTGTATAGACCATTTTAATACTCAGATAATAAGCATTAGTACCCGATTGAAGGGGGCCAGCCCCTCCACACCTGTGGGTATTTCTCGTCAGGTGGGACGAGAGACTGAGAAAAGAAAAAAGACACAGAGACAAAGTATAGAGAAAGAACAGTGGGCCCAGGGGACCAGCACTCAGCATTCGGAGGACCCGCACTGGCACCGGTCTCTGAGATTCCTCAGTATTTATTGATTACCATTTTCACTATCTCAGCAAGAGGAATGCAGCAGGAGAACAGGGTGAGAGTGGGGAGATGGTCAGCGAGAAAACATGTGAGCAAAGGAATCTGTGTCACAAATAAGTTCAAGGGAAGGTACTATGCCTGGATGTGCATGTAGGCCAGACTTATGCTTCTCTCCACCCAAACATCTCAGTGTAGTAAAGAGTAACAGAGCAGCATTGCCGCCAGCATATCTCGCCTCCAGCCACAGGGCGGTTTTCTCCTATCTCAGAATAGAATGAATGTACAATCAGGTTTTATACTGAGAAATTCAGTTCCCAGGGGCAGGCAGGAGACAGAGGCCTCCCTCTTATCTCAACTGCAAGAGGCCTTCCTCTTTTACTAATCCTCCTCAGCACAGACCCTTCACGGGTGTCGGGCCGGGGGATGGTCAGGTCTTTCCTGTCCCACGAGGCCATATCTCAGGCTATCTCAGTGGGGAGAAACCTTAGACAATATCTGGCTTTCTAGGCAGAGGTCCCTGCAGCTTTCCACAGTGCATTGTGCCCCTGGTTTATCGAGAATGGAGAATGGTGATGACTTTTACCAAGCGTACTGCTTGTAAACATATTGTTAACAAGGCACATCCTGCACAGCCCTAGATCCTTTAAACCTTGATTCCATACAACACATGTTTCTGTGAGCTCAAGGTTGGGGCAAAGTTACAGATTAACAGCATCTCAGGGCAAAACAATTGTTCAGGGTACAGATCAAAATGGAGTTTCTTATGTCTTCCTTTTCTACATAGACACAGTAACAGTCTGATCTCTCTTTTCTCTACACCCGATAGTTATTTTTCCTGATGCTGTCCCTCCTTCCAACCTCCTCCCTCATGTAGGCCCCAGTGTGTGTTATTCCCCTTTTTGTGACCATTTGTTCTCATTTAGCTCCAACTTATTAGTGAGAACATGTTGGAGTTAGTTTAGCAAACTTCCTGCATTAGTTTGCTAAAGATAATGGCCTCCAGCTCCACCCATATTCCTGCAAAGGACATGATCTCATTCATTTTTATGGTTGCACAGTATTCCATGGTGTATATGTACCACATTTTCATTACCCAGTCTACTGTTGATGGGGATTTAGGTTGATTCCCTGTCTTTGCTATTGTGAATAGTGCTGCAATAAACATACATGTCCATGTGTCTTTATGGTAGAATAATTTATATCTCTTTGGGTATACGGCCAATAATGGGATTGCTGGGTCAAATGGTAGTTCTGTTTTTAGGTCTTTGAGGAATCGTCACACTGTCTTCTACAATAGTTGAACTAACGTACCTTCCCACAAACAGTGTATAAGCATTCCTTTTTCTCCACAACCTTGCCAGCATCTGTTATTTTTTGACATTTTAGTAATAGCCATTCTGACTGGTGTGAGATGATAGCCAATTGTGGTTTTAATTTGAATTTCTCTAATGATCAGTAATATGAGCATTTTTTTTCAAATTTTGGCCACATCTAGGTCTGCTTTTGAAAAATATCTCTTCATGTTCTTTGCCCACTTTTTAACGGGGTTGTTTGTTTTTTGCTTGTAAAACTAAGTTCTTTATAGATTCTGGATATTAGACCTTTGTCAGATGTATAGTTTGCAAATATTTTCTCCCATTCTGTAGGTTGTCTGTTCACTCTGTTGATAGCTCCTTTTGTGGTGCAAAAGCTCTTTAGTTAGGTCTCATTTGTCAATTTTTGTTTTTGTTGCAATTGCCTTTGGCATCTTCATCATGAAATCTTTGCCAGGTCTTATGTCCAGAATGGTATTTCCTAGGTTACCTTCCAGGGTTTTTATAGTTTTAGGTTCTACATTTAAGTCTTTAATTTATCTTGAGTTGATTTTGTATATAGTGTAAGGAAGAGGTCCAGTTTCACTCTTCTGCAGATGGCTAGCCAGTTATCCTGGCACCATTTATTGAACTGGAAGTCCTTTCCCCATTGCTTGTTTTTGTCATCTTTGTCAAAGATCAGATGGTTGTAGGTATGCAGCATTATTTCTGGACTCTATTCTGCTCCATTGGTCTATGTGTCTGTTTTTGTATCAGTACCATGCAGCCTTATGATATAGTTTGAAATTGAGTGATGTGATGCCTCCAGCTTTGTTCTTTTTGCTTAGGATTGCTTTGGCTATTTGGGCTCTTTTTTGGTTCCATATGAATTTTAAAATAGTTTTTTCTGGTTGTGTGAAAACTGTCATTGGTAATTAGATATAAATAGGGTTGAATCTATGAATTGCTTTGGGCATTATGGCCATTTTAACAATATTTATTCTTCCTATTCATGAGCATGTAATATTTTTCTGTTTTTTGGTGTCACCTCTAATTTCTTTGAGCAGCGTTTTGTTAATTTTCATTGTAGAGATATTTCAACTCCATGATTAGCTGTATTCCTAGGTATTTTATTCTTTTTGTGGCAAATGTAAATGGGATTGTGTTCCTGTTTTCACTCTGAATTTAGATGTTGTTGGTGTATGCTACTGAATTTTGTACACTGATTTTCTGTCCTAAAACATTGCTGAAGTTATTTATGAATTCATGGGGCTTTGGGGCAGACTATCATATTTTCTAGACATAGAATCATGTTGTCTACCAACAGGGGTAGTTTGACTTCCTTTCTTCCTATTTGAGTACGTTTTATTTCTTTCGCTTGCCTGATTGATCTGATTAGGACTTACAATACTATGTTGAATGAGACAGTTCATATTTGTCTTGTTCCTGTTTTCAACGGGAATATTTCCAGCTTTGGCCCATGCAATATAAAGTTAGCTGTTGGTTTGTCATAGATAGCTGTTATTATTTTGAAATATGTTCCTTCAATGCCTAGTTTATTTAGGGTCTTTAACATGAAGGAATGTTGTATTTTATTGAAAGCCTTTTCTTAATTTATTAAGATAATCATGTGGCTTTTGTCTTTATTTTTGTTTATGTGATGAACATATTAATTCATTTGCATATGTTGAACCAACTTTACATCCCAGGTATAAAGCCTACTTGGTTATGGTGAATTAGCTTTTGATGTGCTATTGGATACAGTTTGCTAGTATTTTGCTGAGGATTTCTGCATCTATGTTCATAAGGAATACTGGCCTGAAGATTTTGTTTGTTTCTTTGTTTGTGTGTATCTTCCAGGTTTTGATGTCAGGATGATGCTGGCCTAACGGAGTGAGGTGGGAAGAAGTCCTCCATCCTCAATTTTTTGGAATAGTGTCCGTTGGAATGGTAGCAGCTTTTCTTTGTACATCTGGTAGAATTTGGCTGTGAATCCATCTTGTCCTGGCCTTTTTTTGTTGTTGTTAGTAGGCTATTTATTACTGATTCAGTTGTGGAGCTTCTTATTGATCTGTTAAGGGATTAAATTTCTTCTGGGTACTTGGAGGCTTTGTTCATTTTTTAAAAATTCTTTTTTCTTTGTCTTTGTTGGACTGGGTTCATTTAAAAACCTTGCCTTCAAGCTCTGAAGTTCTTTCTTCTCCTTGTTCGATTCTATTGCTGAGATTTTCCAGTACATTTTACATTTCTCTAAGTGTGTCCTTTATTTCCTGAAGTTGTGATTGTTTTTTTATTTATGCTATGTATTTCACTGAAGATTTCTCCCCTCATATCTTGTATCATTTAAAAAATTTTTTTTCTTAAATTGGACTTCACCTTTCTCTGGTGCCTCCCTGATTAGCTTAATAATCGACCATCTGAATTCTTTTTCAGGCAAATTGGGAATGCATTTTTGGTTTGGATCCATTGCTGGTGACCTAGTGTAATTTTTTGGGGAGTGTTAAATAACCTTGTTTTATCGTATTACCAGAATTGTTTTTCTAGTTCCTTCTCATTTGAAGGCTATGTCAGAGGGAAGATCTGGGGCTGAAGGCTGCTGTTCAGATTCTTTTGTCCCACGAGGTGCTCCCTTAATCTAGTACTCTTCCCCTTTTCCTAGGGATGTGGTTTCCTGAGAGCCAAACTGTAGTAATTGTCATTTCTCTTCTGGATCTAGCCACTCAGTAGGGCTGCCAGTCTCCTGGCTGGTACTGGGGGTTGTCTGCACAGAGTCCTGTGATGTGAACCATCTTCAGGTCTCTCAGTTGTGGATACCAGCACCTGCTGTGGTGAAGGCAACACAGGAGTGAAATGGACTCTGTGAGGGTCCTTAGTTGTAATTGTTTAATGCACTAGTTTTTGCTGGTTGTCCTACCAGGAGGTGGTGCTTTCAAGAGAGCATCAGCTGTGGTAGTGTAGGGAGGATCAGTTGGTGGGCAGGGCCCTGGAACTCCCAAGAGACTATGCC
Source organism: Macaca thibetana thibetana (assembly GCF_024542745.1). Taxonomy (NCBI): domain Eukaryota; kingdom Metazoa; phylum Chordata; class Mammalia; order Primates; family Cercopithecidae; genus Macaca; species Macaca thibetana. The sequence continues at coordinate 55,535,942 of NC_065598.1, forward strand.
CTTTGTCCTCAACTATCAGGGCTGGTTGATAGGGAAGGACCATCAGGCAGGGGCAGGGTTAGGTATGTCAGAGCTCAGACTCTCCTTGGGCAGGACTTACTGTGGCTGCTGTGGGGGAGGGGTTTTGGTTCTCAGTCCAATGGAGTTATATTCCCAGGTGGACTATGGCTGCCTCTGCTGTGTCATGCAGGTTGTCAGGGAAGTGAGGATAAGCTGGCAGTTACAGGCCTTATCCAGCTCCTATTCAACCCTAAAGGTTGGTCTCACTCCCACTGTGAACTCCCCAGCACTGAGTTTGTTTCCAGGCTGTGGGCAAGCAAGGCTGAGAACTTGCTCCAAGCTACCAGCCTCCAGCTAAGAAAGCAAGCAGGGCTTTTGTGCCTCCCTGCCTGTTGAGTCTGCACACTGGATTCACACCCCGTGAGTTCTGGCCAGGAGACTTTGAGTTCGGTTGGAATTGTTACAAAGTTCAGCTTGCAGTTTCCTTCTCCCTATGATCTTTTCCCAGTTCATCCAGCAGTCCTTCCTAAGGACCCGTGTGACAAATGAGAAATGGCTTCTCTGGGGACCCAGAAAACCCACAAGGCTATTCTCGCTGCTTCCTCTACTGTATTTTGCTCAGCTCTCTAAATTGACTCAGCTCCAGGTAAGGTCAAACCCTTTTCCCATGATCTAGACCTTCAGGTTCCCCAGTGAGAATCTGTGTTCGAGGGCAGATGATCCCCTTTTCCCACTTTCACAGTTTGGGCACTCACAGTATTTGGGCTGTCTCCCACGTTCTGAAGAAGCAATCTGCTTCCTGCTTCCTTCAGAGGGTCTGTGGATTCTCTAGGATTTCCTGGTACATTCCTGCAGTAGTTCTGGAGCAAAAGTTCATGATGAGTCTGCACACACTGCTCTGTCCATCTGAGGGGGAGCTGCAATTTAGTCTTGACTCCTATCTGCCATTTTCCCTCTCTAGTCTACACCCCTATCAATATTCTGAATTCTGTTTCTGTCATTTCAGGCATTTCAGCCTGGTTAAGAACCCTTTCTGGAGAACTAGTGCTCTCGTGTGGAGGACAGAAGACACTTTGGCCATTTGAGTTGCCAGAGTTCTTTCACTGCTTCTTTCTAATCCTGTGGATGTTCCTTTGTCTTTGGTGTAGATTGAGTACAGTCAGTAGAAATCTTTTCTGGCTTTTTCCAGAGGGCTGAGGCTTTGTGCAGGGTCTTTATTTGTAGGTTTCACAGGAAGTAAGTTAGCAAAGTATTTTTTGGTGTGTAAAGTTTGGGGTGTAATCCATTGTATGGCACTTAAGTGTAATGGTCAGTAGGTAGGCTCTTGTTCTGTCATGTGGCTCCTCTATATTTTTTCACAGTTGCAGCTGTTCTCCCTATCAATGCTCTGAAATTGTGGGCTCCTCTCCCACCTGAGTGCTGGCTGCAGTTCACAGCTTGGCACTTCAGGCTGCACATCACAGCTCTGGGGTAATCTCAAAGTTTATGTTCCCTCCTCAACTTGGAGGCAGCAGAGGAAGGCATGTTAACAGTGGTCGTGGCCAAGAGTCTATTGCTTTTCTCCTGGGGCTCCACTGCAGGGAGACGTGGAGCTGCAACCAATCAGTGTGATTGGCCTAGCATGGGGTGCTGTGCTGTGGGCCCTGGCCAAAAAGGGGGACCTGTTTGAGGATGAGCAGGTAGGTGGTTGGGACCTGTGGGAGACAGAATGGCCTCCTCTTCTTAGGGTAACTGCAGGTTGCTGGAGGTGTAGATAAGGCACTTACAGTCTTTGCTCCTTTCCCAGTCCAAGGGCAGCAGGGGCAGTATCTCTACAGAAGCAGCGGTAGAAGGGCTTTCAGTTGCCCCTGGGAGCTATACCTTTGAGAGAAAAGGAGCCGCTGCAATGAGGAGTGTTCATCCAGCTGGTGGGGTACCTATACTGTAGGCCTGAGCTGGGAACTCCACTTGTAGAGGAGTTGAGGGTTGGGAGCTCACAGGGAGGAGAGACTGTCTTCTTTCTGTATGGTGACTGTGGTGTTCTGTAAGCTCTGGTGTGACCCTTAGGCTCTTTATTTTTAACCCAGACCAATGGCAATAGGAGCAGAACCACTGCTGTGATAATGACAGAGGTGTTTTGGTTGTCTCTGGAAGTCTCTCCCCACAGAAACTCAAAGCCACTACCAGTGGGTATGCTCAGTCATGGATGGGGCAGTTGTTATGTGGTCCTGAGTGGGGTCTCCACCTGGTGGAGAGTAGGGGGTGTGGGCTCCCAGTTTGGGGACACTGGAATCCTCTCCAAGTGGTGGTTGGTGCTGGAGGTGCCAGCATAGCAACTAGGCCCTTCGTTCCTTCTCCAGCCTGAGGGCAGTTAGGGTGGTACAACTACAGCTGCAATGATGAAGAAGTTGTGAGTTGACTCTGGGATTTCCTCATAAGAGAAGTCTTCACCCACCCCTGATTGAGGTGATCAGGCAGGGGCAGGGTAGTTGCACTGGAGTCCCAGGTCAGGAGGCCCCGCCCAATGAGAAATGAGGTCCAGAATCTGTGTGGAGGACAGTCTGGCCACTTTTCTGGGTAGTGGCTGTACTGTGCTGGGGATCCACATCAGCCCCACTTCCCCCTTATACTCTCCAGAGCCCAGAAGAAGCAAAGTGAAGGCTGTGAAATGGCAAAGACAGCTGCCTGCCCCTCCTTCTGGGAGCTGAATCTCAGGGAGATGCAGAGCCTCTGCCCACCTGAGAACGCGGCAGGGGTGGCTGGAGTCCGAGGTTGGGAGGTCCCATCCATTGAGGAGAAACAGATAAGAGACCCATGTAAAAAACAGTCTGGCCACTTTTCCACAGGGTGGCTGCACTGTGCTGGGGATCCACTCCAGTTCCTATTCACCTTAGACTCTCCAGAGACCAAAGGCAATAGCTGTGAAGACTGCAAAACAGCAAAGATGACAGCCCACCCCTCCTTCTGGTAGCTCCCTCTCAAGGGAGATGCAGAGTTCCTGCTGGTCTGAGAACCCTGGTGATTGTAGCTGGAGTCCCTTCTTGGGAGGTCCTGCCCAGTGAGGAGAAACAGGATCAGGGATCCATATAAAACAGTCTGGCTGTTTCATGCTACTCCACAGTCTGGCCATGCTGTGCTGCGGATCTGCTCTAGTCCCCAATCCCCTTGGACTTTTTAGATCCCAAAGGCAGCAGTAGTGAAGGCCAGGAAACAGCAAAAATGGTACCTGCCCCTCCTTTTGGGAGCTCCATTTCAGGAAGTTGCTGTGCTGGTACTGGCTGGAGTACACAGCCAGTGCATGGCTGGAATCCTAGTTCAGTGGGTCTTATCCTGCAAGATGCCATGGAAGCAAGGCTGCTCAGCACCCTGGACTCAGCTCCTTTCCTGGGGTTGCATAAGACAGGCTGATCTCCCTCTTTGCTGGAGCTGCAGCGGCTGTTGCCAGGATGCCCAGGGATCAAGAGCTTTCAAGACTTCATGTGTGTCTGAGCTGCAGCTCTGCCAGGACTCCACGTATCTCTGTCTGACTGAAAGCCCTGTTGGAGTGGATTCATGAGGGTATCTCCTGATCTCAGGGTTGCAACGATCTCTGGAAGAAATGTGGGTCCCCAGGGTCTTGCAAGAGTGATTAGATTTTAAAGTCAAGGGTAAATTAAGTGTTGGTGTGACTATTTTGTATAATTAAATTTCAGTTAAGTGAGGAGTGCCCTCTTTCCTGTTCCAAATCTCCACATGCTCGCTTCTGCCTTTCCCCATGCCCTTCTCCATTGAATTCCTCTCTATGATCTGACCCTTTCCTTTGGATCCATTACTACAGCCTGTGCTCATTTTCTCAGGCCCAGTCCTTGTAATCCAATCTCCTGATAGCACCTACCTGCCTGAGCCTGGCCCCACTATGTACTCTGACTCCACTTTGGCTTCTCACTTTACTCTAAGACCCTCTGATCTAAACTCTGCCATTAGTCCAAAGGCTCTGGAAGTTCTGGCCAGAGCAATCAGGCAAGAGAAAGAAATAAAGGGTATTCAAATAGGAAGAGAGGAAGTCAAATCGCCTCTGTCTGCAGATGACACGACTGTATATTTAGAAAACCCCATAGTCTCAGCCCAAAAACTCCTTAAGCTGTTAAACAGCTTCAGCAAAGTCTCAGGATACAAAATCAGTGTGCAAAAATCACAAACATTCCTATACACCAATAACAGACAAGCAGAGAGCTAAATCATGAGTAAACTCCCATTCACAATTGCTATAAAGAAAATAAAATACCAAGAAATACAACTTACAAGGGACGTGAAGGACCTTTTCAAGGAGAACTACAAATGACTGCTCAAGAAAATAAGAGAAAACACAAACAAATAGAAAAAAATTCCATGCTCATGGATAAGAAGAATCAATATTGTGAAAATGGCCATACTGCCCAAAATAATTTATACATTCAATGATATTCCAATGAAGCTATCTGTGATTTTCTTCACAGAACTAGAAAAAACTACTTTAAATTTCCTATGGATCCAAAAAAGAGCCTGTATAGCCAAGACGATCCTAAGCAAAAAGAACAAAGCTGGAGGCAATGCTACCTGACTTCGAACTATACTACAGTAACCAAAACAGCATGGTACTGGTACCAAAACAGATATATAGACCAATGGAACAGAACAGAGGTTTTAGAAATAACACCACACATCTACTACCATCTGATCTGTGAAAACCTGACAAAAACAAGCAATGGGGAAAGGATTCAAATGGTCCTTATCCTCCTCCCTTCCCTCCACCCTTAAGTAGGCTCTGGTGTCTATTGTTCCCTTCTTTGTGTCCAAATGCACAGTGTTTAGCTCCCACTTATAAGTGAGAATATACGATATTTGGCTTTCTTTTTCTGTTTTAGTTTGCTTTAGTTAGGATAACTAACTAAAGGATAACTAATCATGTCCTGCAAAGAACACGATTTTGTTCTTTTTTATGGCTGTGTAGTATTCCATGGTATATATGTACCACACCCACACTTTCTTTAACCAGTTTACCATTGATGGCAATTAAGTTGATGCAATGTCTTTGCTATTGTGAATACTGCTGTGATGAACATATGTATGCATGTGTCTTTTTGGTAGAATTATTTATTTTCCTTTATGCTGGGTAAGACGGTAGTTGTCTTTTAAATTCTTTGAGAAATTTCCAACCTGCTTTCCACAATGGCTGAACTAATTTACATTCCAACCACCAGTGTGTAAGTATTCCCTTTTCTCCACAACTGGCCAGCATCTGTTCTTTTTTGATTTTTTTAAAAATAATAGTCATTCAGGCTGGTGTGAGATGGTATCACACTGTGGTTTTGATTTTCATTTCTCTAATTTTTAGTGCTGTTGAGAATTTTTTCATATGCTTGTTGGCTGCGTGTATGTCTTCTTTTGAAAAGTGTATGTTCATGTCATTTGCCTGCCTTTTAATGGGGTTGTTTTTTGCTTCTTAACTGGTTTAAGTTCTTAATAAATTCTGGCTATTAGACATTTGTCAGATGCAAATATTGCAAATATTTTCTACCATTCTGTAGGTTGCCTGTTTACTCTCTTGATAGTTTCTTTTGCTGTGCAGAAGCTCTTAAGTTTAATTAGATAACTTTTGTCAATTTTTGCTTTTGTTGCAATTCCCTTTGGCATCTTTGTCATTAAATATTTGCCCATTCTTATGTTCAGCGTGGTGTTGCCTAGGTTGTCTTCATAGATCTTTATAGTTTCAGGTTTTACATTTAACTCGTTAATCCATCTTGAGTTGCTTTGTCGAAGGTCAGATGGTTTTAGGTGTGTGGCATTATTTCTGATCTCTCTGTTCTGTTCCCTTGGTCTGTGTGTGTGTGTTTGTACTAGTGCCATGCCATTTTGATTACTGTAGCTTTGTAGTATAGCTTGAAGTTGGGTAATGTGATGCCTCTAGCTTTGTTCTTTTTGCTTAGGATTGCCTTGATTATTTGGGCTCTTTTTTGGTTCCAATATGAAATTTAAAAGTTATTTTCTAGTTCTGTGAATAATGTAATTGGTAGTTTGATAAATACAGCATCGAATGTGTAAATTGCTTTGGGCAGTGTTGCCATTTTAATGATATTGATTCTTTCCATCCATGACCATGGAATGTTTTTCCATTTTTTTCTGTCATCTATGATTTCTTTGAGTAGTGTTTTATAAGTCTCATTTGTAGAGATCTTTCATCTACCTGGTTAGCTGAATTCCTAGGTATTTTATTCTTTTTGTGGCTACTGTGAATGGGATTACATTATTGATTTGGTTCCCATCTTGGATTTTGTGTGTGTGTGTGTGTGTGTGTGTGTGTGTGTGTGTGTGTGTATAGATATGCTGGTTATTTTTGTATATTGATTTTGTATCATGAAACTTTTCTGAAGTGGTTTATCAGATCATGGAGCTTCAGGGCAGAGACTAGGTATTTTCTAGGTACAGAATCCTATTGTCTGCAAACAGGGATAGGTTGACTTCCTCTCTTCCTGTTTGGATGCCTTTCATTTCTTTTTCTTGCCTGATTGCTCTGGTCAGGACACCCAGTACTATGTTGAACAGGAGTGATGAGGGAGGACATCCTTATATTGTTTAAGTTTACAAAAGGAATGCTTCCAACTTTTGTCCACCCAGTATGATGGTGGCTGTGGGTTTGTCATAGATGGCTCTTGTTATTTTGAGGTATGTTCCTTCAATGCCTAGTTGTTTGAGGATTTTTAATATAGAGGGACACTGAATTTTATTGAAAGCCTTTTTCTGCATCTATTGAGATAATCATGTGGTTTTTGTTTTTTGTTCTGTTCATGTTGTGTATCACATTTATTAGTTTGTGTATGTTGAACCAATCCTGCATCCCGGGGTTAAAGCCTAGTTTACCATAATGGATTATCTTTTTGATGTCTTGCTGGATTCTGTTTAGTAGTAGTTTGCTGAGTATTTTTGCATCGATGTTCATTAAGCATATTGGCTTGAAGTTTTTTTTTTTTTCTGTTGTGTCTCTGCCAGGTTTTGCTATCAGGATTATAGCATAGTTTTGCTATGAGCTGGTCTCATGGAATAAGTTAGAGAAGAGTTCCTGCTCCGCAATGTTAAAGAATAGTTTCAGTAGGAATTATACCAGTTCTTCTTTATGAATCTGGTACAATTTGGCTGTGAATCCACTTGGTCCTGGAATTTTCTGGTTGGCAGGCTTTTTATTAGTGATTGAATTTTAGAATTCATTACTAGTCTGTTCAGGGAATCAATAATCTTTCTGGTTAAAACTTGGAGGGTTGTATTATTCCAGCAATTTATCCATTTCTTCTATGTTTTCTAGTTTGTGTGCATAGAAGTGTTTATAGTAGCAGTGTCTGAGGGTTTTTCTGTATTTCTGTGGGGTCAGTGGTAACATCCCTTTTGTCATTTCTGATTGTGTTTAATTGGATCTTCTCTCTTTTTTCTTTTTAGCTACCTATCTATCTTATTATTTCTAAAGGCAAACTCCTCTAGTAGTTGTTCTTTTGTATGGTTTTTCACATCTCAGTTTCCTTCAGTTCGGCTATAATTTTGTTGATTTCTTGTCTTCTGCTACCTTTAGGGTTGGTTTGCTCTTGTTTCTCTAGTTGTGATGTTATGTTGGTAATTTGAGACCTTTTTAATTTTTGATGTAGACATTTAGTACTATGAATTTCCTGCTTAACACTGTGTTAGCTGTGTTTCATAGATTCCAGTATGTTGGGTCTTTGTTTCATTAGTTTCAAATAATTTCTTGATTTATATCTTAATTTTGTTATTTAACCAAAAGTCATTCATGAGCAGGTTGTTTAATTTCCATTTAGTTGTATGATTTTGAGCCATTTTCTTCCCATATTGAGCTTTATTTTTACTGCACTGTGGTCCAAGAGTATGGCTGGTGTGATTTGGAGACTCTGAAACTGAGGAGAGGGCAGGAGGCCCCAACCTCCTCTCTGCAGACTGGGCAATATGGGGATAATAAAATCCAAGGACTGTGGGAAAAACTAAAGTATAATCCAGGCACATGCCACTCTTAGAGATAAGCCTGATCTAAAGTAGTAGTTTAGAATATGTTATTGGTATTTGTGAGAAGCAGCTGTACTCGTTATATGGGAAAAATTGATCTTAACAGAGACAGCAATTCTATACAAGATGAAAGTAAAACAAAGTTCTACTCAAGGGAGATAGGCTTCCAAAACTTTTACAAAAAAAAAAAAAAAAAAAAAAAAAAAAAAAAAACCCCTAAGTAAATGCTTCCATCACCATCATGACCATCTCCATAGTCACTGCTATCATTGCCATGGCTACCATTAACAGAACCACAAGAACTGTATATACCACTACCATTACCATCATCAGCACCATCCCTGATAAGTCTTGGGATTCCCCTAAACCCACCAGCCAGGCCATAGGGCTGGCCTCTAAGTCAGGAAAACTACACACAGGAAAAAGAAAGATGTCAGGAATGGGATAAGTATACTATATTCCAGTTTCCTAACTCATTAGGTAGAGTTCAGAGCTTAAGCCTCCAGTTCATGATTCTTAGCCCCATATGGGAGGGAAGGGGGTTAAGGTGGGTGGCTACAGCCCAGTTATCTCCCAGGCTGTCAGGTTCTACATACTCTTCTGGCACTGGGTTCCAGACAGCCATTGTATTAGTTCTTTTTCACGGTGCTGATAAAGACATATCGAAAACTGGGAACAAACAGAGGTTTAATTGGACTTACAGTTAAACATGGCTGAGGTGACCTCAGAATCATGGCAGGAGGCAAAAGGCACTTCTTAAATGGCAGTGGCAAGAGAAAATGGAGGAAGAAGTAAAAGTGGAAACCCCTGATAAACCCATCAGATCTTGTGAAACTTATTCACTATCACAAGAATACCAAGGGAAAAACCAGCCCCCATGATTCAATTACCTCCTCTGGAGTCCCTCCCACAACACATGAGAATTCTGGGAGATAAAATTTGAGTTGAGATTTGAGTGGAGACACAGTAAAACAATATCATTCTGCCCCTGGCCCCTCCAAATCTAATGTCCTCACATTTCAAAATCAATCGAGCCTTCCCAAGAGTCCCCCAAAGTCTTAACTCATCTCAGCATTAACCCAAAAGTCCACAGTCCAAAGTCTCATCTGAGACAAGGCAAGTCCCTTATGCCTATGAGCCTGTGAAATCAAAAGCAAGCTAGTTACTTCCTAAATACAATGGGGGTACATGTATTGGGTAAACACAGCCATTCCAAATGGGAGAAACTGGCCAAAACAAAAGGGTTACAGGGCCCATGCAAGTCCAAAATACAGTGGGGCAGTCAAATGTTAAAGCTTCAAAATGATCTCCTTTGACTCCATGTCTCACATCCAGTTCACACTGATGCAAGAGGTGGGTTCCATGGTCTTGGGCAGCTCTGGCCCTGTGGCTTTGCAGGGTACAATCTCCCTCCTGGATGCTTTCACAGGCTGGCATTGAGAGTCTGTGGCTTTTCCAGGTGCATGGGGCAAGCTGTTGGTGGATCTACCTTTCTGGGGTCTGGAGGATGGTGGCCCTCTTCTCACAGCTCCACTAGGCAGTGCCCCAGTAGGGACTCTGTGTGGGACCTCCAACCCCACATTTCTCTTCCACGCTGCCCTAGCAGAGATTCTCCATGAGGGTCCCGCCCCTGCAACAAACTTTTGCCTGGGCATCCAGGTGTTTCCATACATCTGAAATCTAGGCGGAGGTTCTCAAACCTCAATTCTTGACTTCTGTACACCCACAGGCTCAACAACACGTGGAAGCTGCCAAGGCTTGGGGCTTCACCCTCTGAAGCCACAGCCCGCGCTCTACATTGGCCCTTTTCAGGCATGGCTGGAGAGGCTGTGACACAAGATACCAAGTCCCTAGGCTGCACACAGCACAGGGACCCTGGGCTTGGCCCAGAAAAATACTTTTTCCTCCTGGGCCTTTGGGTCTGTGATGGGAGGGGCTGCCATGAAAGTCTCTGATATGGCCTGGAGACATTTTCCCCATGGTCTTGGGGATTAATATTAGGCTCCTTGCTACTTATGCAAATTTCTGCAGCCAGCTTGAATTTCTCCCCAGAAAATGGGTTTTCTTTTCTATCACATTGTCAGGTTGCAAATTTTCTGAACTTTTATGCTCTGCTTCCCTTATAAAACTGAATGCCTTTAGCAGTACCCAAGTCACCTCTTGAGTACTTTCCTGCTTAGAAATTTCTTCCACCAGATACCCTAAATCATCTCTCTCAAGGTCAAAGTTCCACAAATCTCTAGAGCTGGGGCAAAATGCCACCAGTCTTTTTGCTAAAGCATAACAGGAGTCACCTTTGCTCCAGTTCCCCATAAGTTCCTGATCTCCATCTGAGACCACATCAGCCTGGACCTTAATGTCCATATTGCTATCAGCATTTGGGGCAAAGCCACTCAACAAGTCTCTAAAAAGTTCCAAACTTTCCCAAATATTTCTGTCTTCTTCTGAGCCCTCCAAACTGTTCCAACCTCTGCCTGTTACCCAGTTCCAAAGTTGCTTCCACATTTTCTGGTATGTTTTCAGCAACAACCCACTCTACTGGTACCAGTTTACTATATTAGTTCATTTTCATGCTGTTGATAAAGACATACCCGAGGCTGGGTGCGGTGGCTCACACCTGTAATCCTAGCACTTTGGGAGGCCAAGGTGGGCAGATCACGAGGTCAGGAGATCGAGACCATCCTGGCTAACATGGTGAAACCCTGTCTCTACTAAAAATACAAAAAATTAGCCGGGTGTGGTGGTGGGCACCTGTAGTCTCAGCTACTCGGGAGGCTGAGGCAGGAGAATGGTGTGAACCTGGGAGGCGGAGCTTGCAGTGAGCTGAGATAGCACCACTGCACTCCAGCCTGGGCGGCAGAGCGAGACTCCATCTCAAAAAAAAAAAAAAAAAGGGCCGGGCGCGGTGGCTCACACCTGTAATCCCAGCACTTTGGGAGGCCGAGGCGGGCGGATCACAAGGTCAGGAGATCGAGACCACGGTGAAACCCCGTCTCTACTAAAAATACAAAAAATTAGCCGGGCGCGGTTGTGGGCGCCTGTAGTCCCAGCTACTCGGGAGGCTGAGGCAGGAGAATGGCGTGAACCCGGGAGGCGGAGCTTGCAGTGAGCCGAGATCGCGCCACTGCACTCCAGCCTGGGCGACAGAGCAAGACTCCGTCTCAAAAAAAAAAAAAAAAAAAAAAGAAAGAAAGAAAGAAAAAAGACATACCCGAAACTGGAACAAAAGGAGGTTTAATTGGACTTACAGTTCCACATGGCTGGGGTGGCCTCAGAATCATGGTGGGAGGCAAAAGGCACTTCTTACATGGTGGTGGCAAGAGAAAAAGGTGAAGAAGCAAAAGTGGAAACCCCTGATAAACCCATCAGATATCGTGAGACTTATTCACTATCACGAGAACAGCATGGGAAAGACCAGCCCCATGATTCAATTGCCTCCTCCTGGGCCCCTCTCACAACACATGGGAATTCTGGGAGATACAATTCAAGTTGAGATTGGGGTGGGGACACAGCCAAACCATATCAGCCATAAACTATTACTAGCCCCAAATCATCCTTCTTGTTAATGAGAAGGAAACTTCTACTATTCTTCTTGGATGGGCCCTTACTGGTTCCAGTAATGCTGGTCAGTACAGAGAGTGATCACAAACAGTTTGAGTGAGGCTGAGGAAGGCAAGAGATAACCCAGTCTAAGATAATTAATCTCTCAACATGGAGATTTCAAAACACATGAATTCCACAATTTGTCCCCAACAAGTGTCATAGTACTTTTGGGTTGAGGGAAGCTGCTAGGTTACACTCACCGAAATAAATAAAATAAAATGCTATGTTCCGCAAAAAAAGATGCCAGAAGTTCTGTGTCCAAGCCTAAAGTAGAACACATTGGAAAAAATCCTAGGCCAATCAAGAGATATCCAAAACTGTCATCCTAAATAACAGAGAGATGTTCTCCAAAATAAAATAATACTTTTAGGGGAATATACTGCAGTGGGAATTTGCATTCCATAATAAAACCATATGAGTTTTCAGGGAGGTAAAGGAAGAAAGTGGGTTTTTTTTTTTAAATGATTGCTTTGAGATAACTACCCTTGGTTACAAGGATCAATAACAAGAATGGCACCAGCCTGAGGTTAGACAGGCAGTTGCTGGGCAGATATCATTTCAGAAGCATTTTCTTTTTAAGTTTGTGATGGTCTTTGTGCAACGTTTTGGCTTTTGCAGAGTCTTTTGTAATAGTTTTTGTTAGCAGGCATTTGTGCATGAGAGCCATCCCTTTATGGTCTTCCTTGGCTCTATTTGTCAGGCTTCGTTTGTTAGTTTGTTTGTGTTTGTATTTTTTTTTAAAAAAACATAAATGACTCTATTATGATTCTGACATTGTACAAAACCAAGTTATGCCAGAAATCATGATTTTGGGGATGCCATATATAGATTGGTTAAACCGAATGTTAGAAGTCAGGATTGTGTCAGAAGTTCAGCTCAAGGATGTTACAAAAACAATTCAACCCCATAGGGGGCTGACAGAAACATAGCCAGATAGCAACCAGATATGTTGTTGGAAGTCACGGTGGAATTTCTTTCCAGGTTCCAGTACCCTAGAGAAAAAAAGAAAGCCCATGGGATAATTGAAGAGCAGTGTGGAGCTTAGGGCAAGTGGTGAAGATCCGGGCATGCTGTAGCCCTTCTGCCTTTAAGCACAGGCCGTCATGTCTGTTCCACTGCCAAGTTTACTGTATTCAGGAGAGTGGCACAGCCTGCAGATACCTGTGGGTATATCTAGAAGAGTTGGGACAGGAGTTGCAGCATGGTAAGGGACAAAAATAAAATTCTGCTCAAGTGAGGAAGAGGGCTATCATAATAACACATGCACATATAAAGGTGTTTCTGTGCACTGAGTAGATTAAAATAACATTAGAATTTGTCAATGTATACATTTACAGTTGGAGCCTAGAAGCTATATACATTTGGTCACTAGAACTGTGACAATGAGTTCTGGTACAGTATATATGAAATATGCAACAGAACCCTTTGCTGTTAGTTTAAGCTAGTCAAGAAGACTTCTAGAATTCTCAAGAGCAAAAAAAAAAAAAAAAAAAAAAAAAAAAAGAACTGGGCTGGGCACGGTGACTTGACTCACGCCTGTAATCCCAGCACTTTGGGAGGCCGAGGCGGGAGGATCACGAAGTCAGGAAATCGAGACCATCCTGGCTAACACGGCGAAGCCCTGTCTCTACCAACAATACAATGAAATACTATTTCAATCCTAAATTTCCTTGTGAGCAGTTATGACATGATTAAGCATGTAGCCCCGAAATGAGGTTACCTGGGTTCAAATCCTGGCTCTATTATTTGTTAATAAATGCTTCTAGGAGATTATTTAAATTTTGGGACTCAGTTTCCCTGTCTGTAAATTGGAAGATAATAATGATAATACTTCACAGTTTGTGGGTTTCACTTAGAAACCAGGCCTTGGCACACAGAAAGTGCCATATAAATATTAGTCATTGTTATCAATATCACAGAGCATAGTTTGGTGGGAAAAGTTTCTCTTGATTTCGCCATGAATCAGGAAGCTAATTGGGGTTTGAAATTATTGAGTCCCCTAAAGGTTAAACTGATCACTTCTCTCCGTGACCCAGCCTAGTTTAGGTAGGTAAATCTCACTCATATCTCCCTCCATCAGAAGACTCATCTATCATACTGCTGTGTCATTTTCTATTTACTTGTCCAAGAGCCTGTAAAAACCATGATGGTAAGGTCTTTGTCTTGTTTATCATTTAAGCCTACCTGGCAAATAACAGATCCTCAATAAATTATACACTGACTAGATGTATGTACATTCAGTTAACTTCTTTGCTTCATGGTTGCATTGAAACTAACTTGAAAACAGAATGAAAAACAAAAACCACATGGTTATCTCAATAGATGCAGAAAAGGTGTTCAGTAAAATTCAACACTTCATGTTAAAAACTCTCAATAAATTAGGTGTTGACGAAATATACCTCAAAATAATTAGAGTCATCTATGACAAGGCCACAGCCAACATCATACTGAATGGGCAAAAGCTGGGAAGCATTCTCCTTGAAAACAAGCTCAAGACAAGAATGCCTTCTCACCATTCCTGTTCAATGTAGTAATAAAAGTCCTGGCCAGCGCAATTAGTCAAGACAAAAACATAAAGAGCATCTAAACAGGAAGAGAGGAAGTCAAAGTACCCCTGTTTGCAAATTATATGATCCTATATGTAGAAAACCCAAAAGTCTTGGCCCAAAAGCTCCTTAAGCTGATAAACAACTTCAGCAGAGTCTCAGGATACAAAATCAATGTGCAAAAATCACTAGTACTCCTGTACACCAACAACAGTCAATCTGGAATCTGAAAGCCAAATCAGGAACACAATCCCATTCACGATTGACACAAATAAACAATACCTAGAAATACAGCCAACCAGAAAGGCAAAAAATCTCTACAAGTAGAACTCCAAAACAATGCTCAAAGAAATCAGGGATGAAATAAATTTAAAAACATCCCATGCTCATGTTTAGGAAGAATCGATATCATTAAAAAGGCGATACTGCCCAAAGCAATTTATAGATGCAGTGCTATTTCTATTAAACTACCAATGACATTCTTCACAGAACTAAAAAAAAAAAAAAAAAAAAAAAAACTATTTTAAAATTCATATAGAACCAAAGAAGAGCCCGAATAACCAAGGCAATCTTAAGCAAAAAGAACAAAGCTGGAGGCATCATGCTATCTGACTTCAAACAATACCACAGGGCTACAGTAACCAAAACATCATGGTACTGGTACAAAAACAGATACATAGAGCAATGAAACAGAACAGAGATCCCAGAAATAGAGCATAAGTCATACACCTACAACTATCTGCTCTTTGACAATCCTGACAAAAAAAGCAATGGGGAAAGGACTTCCTATTCAATAAGTGGTGCTGGGGTAACTGGCTAGCCATATGCAGAAGATTAAAAATGAACCCCTGGCCAGGCGTGGTGGCTCACGCCTGTAATCCCAGCACTTTGGGAGGCCAAGGTGGGTGGATCACAAGGTCAGGAGATTGAGACCATCCTGGCTAACACGGTGAAACCCCATCTCTACTAAAAATACAAAAAATTAGCCAGGCGTGGTGGTGGACACCTGTAGTCCCAGCTACTCGGGAGGCTGAGGCAAGAGAATGGTGTGAACCCGGGAGGTGGAGCTTGCAGTGAGCCGAGATCGCACCACTGCACTCCAGTCTGGGAGACACAGTGAGACTCCGTCTCAAAAATAAAATAAAATAAAATAAAAATGAACCCCTTTCTTACACCATATCAAAAACTAACTCGAGATGGATTAAAGACTTAAATGTAAAATCCAAAACTATAAAAACACTGGACCAGATAACCTAGACAATACCATCCTGGACATACCAATGGGCAAAGATTTCATGACAAAGATGTCAAAAGCAATTGCAACAAAAGCAAAAACTGACTAATGGGATTTAATTGAAATAAAGAGCTTCTGCAAAGCAAAAGAAACTATCAACAAACTGAACAGAATGAAAGAAAATATTTGCAAACTATGGATCTGACAAAGGTCTAATATCCAACATCTATAAGAAACATAAACGGCTGGACACGGTGGCTCACACCTGTAATCCCAGCACTTTGGGGGGCCGAGGTGGGTGGATCACAAGGTCAGGAGTTCGAGACCAGCCTGGCCAATAGGGTGAAACCGCATCTCTACTAAAAATACAAAAATTAGCTGGGTGTTGTGGCATGCGCCTGTAGTCCCAGCTACTCAGGAGGCTGAGGCAGGAGAATCAGTTGAACTTGGGAGGTGGAGGTTGCACTGAGCTGAGATTGCACCACTGCACTCCAGCCTTGGCGACAGAGCAAGACTCCGTAAAAAAAAAAAAAAAAAAAAAAAAAAAAAAAAAAAAGCATAAACAAATTTACAAGAAAAAAACACACAGCCCTATTAAAAAGTGGGCAAAAAACATGAATAGGCAGCTTTCAAAAAAAGACTTACATGTGGCCAACAAGCATATGAAAAAAGATTAACATCACTGAGCATTAGAGAAATGCACATTAAAATCTCAATGAAGAGGGGCGGAGAAAGATGGCCGAATAGGAACAGCTCCAGTCTCCAACTCCCAGTGCGAGCGACACAGAAGACCGGTGATTTCTGCATTTTCAACTGAGGTACTGAGTTCATCTCACTGGGGACTGCCGGACGATCGGTGCGGGTCAGCTGCTGCAGCCCGACCAGCGGGAGCTGAAGCAGGGCGAGGCATTGCCTCACCTGGGAAGCTCAAGGGGGAAGGGAATCCCTTTTCCAAGCCAGGAGAACTGAGACACACAACACCTGGAAAATCGGGTAACTCCAACCCCAATACTGCACTTTAAGCAAACGGGCACACCAGGAGATCATATCCCACACCTGGCCGGGAGGGTCCCACACCCACGAAGCCTCCCTCATTGCTAGCACAGCAGTCTGTGATCTACCGGCAAGGCAGCAGCAGGCTGGGGGAGGGGCGCCCGCCATTGCTGAGGCTTAAGTAGGTAAACAAAGCTGCTGGGAAGCTCAAACTGGGTGGAGCTCACAGCAGCTCCAGGAAAGCTGCCTGTCTCTGTAGACTCCACCTCCGGGGACAGGGCACAGTAAACAATAACAAACGCAGCAGAAGCCTCTGCAGACGCAAACGACTCTGTCTGACAGCTTTGAAGAGAGCAGTGGATCTCCCAACACGGAGGTTGAGATCTGAGAAGGGACAGACTCCCTGCTCAAGTGGGTCCCTGACCCCTGAGTAGCCTAACTGGGAGACATCCCCCACTAGGGGCAGTCTGACACCCCACACCTCACAGGGTGGAGTACACCCCTGAGAGGAAGCTTCCAAAGCAAGAATCAGACAGGTACACTCGCTGTTCAGAAATATTCTATCTTCTGCAGCCTCTGCTGCTGAAACCCAGGCAAACAGGGTCTGGAGTGGACCTCAAGCAATCTCCAACAGACCTACAGCTGAGGGTCCTGACTGTTAGAAGGAAAACTATCAAACAGGAAGGATACCTACACCAAAACCCCATCAGTACATCACCACCATCAAAGACCAGAGGCAGATAAAACCACAAAGATGGGGAAAAAGCAGGGCAGAAAAGCTGGAAATTCCAAAAATAAGAGTGCATCTCCCCCGGCAAGGGAGCGCAGCTCATCGCCAGCAACGGATCAAAGCTTGACGGAGAATGACTTTGACGAGATCAGAGAAGAAGTCTTCAGTCCATCAAATTTCTCAGAGCTAAAGGAGGAATTACGTACCCAGTGCAAAGAAACTAAAAATCTTGAAAGAAAAGTGGAAGAATTGATGGCTAGAGTAATTAATGCAGAGAAGGTCATAAACGAAATGAAAGAGATGAAAACCATGACACAAGAAATATGTGACAAATGCACAAGGTTCAGTAACTGACTCGATCAACTGGAAGAAAGAGTATCAGCGATTGAGGATCAAATGAATGAAATGAAGCGAGAAGAGAAACCAAAAGAAAAAAGAAGAAAAAGAAATGAAGAAAGCCTGCAAGAAGTATGGGATTATGTAAAAAGACCAAATCTAGGTCTGATTGGGGTGCCTGAAACTGAGGGGGAATATGGAACCAAGTTGGAAAACACTCTTCAGGATATCATCCAGGAGAACTTCCCCAACTGAGTAGGGCAGGCCAACATTCAAATCCAGGAAATACAGAGAACGCCACAAAGATACTCCTCGAGAAGAGCAACTCCAAGACACATAATTGCCAGATTCACCAAAGTTGAAATGAAGGAGAAAATCTTAAGGGCAGCCAGAGAGAAAGGTCGGGTTACCCACAAAGGGAAGCCCATCAGACTAACAGCAGATCTCTCGGCAGAAACTCTCCAAGCCAGAAGAGAGTGGGGGCCAATATTCAACATTCTTAAAGAAAAGAATTTTCAAGCCAGAATTTCATATCCAGCCAAACTAAGTTTCATAAGTGAAGGAGAAATAAAATCCTTTACAGATAAGCAAATGCTTAGAGATTTTGTCACCACTAGGCCTGCCTTACAAGAGACCCTGAAGGAAGCACTAAACATGGAAAGGAACAACCGGTACCAGCCATTGCAAAAACATGCCAAAATGTAAAGACCATCGAGGCTAGGAAGAAACTGCATCAACTAACGAGCAAAATAACCAGTTAATATCATAATGGCAGGATCAAGTTCACACATAACAATCTTAACCTTAAATGTAAATGGACTAAATGCTCCAATTAAAAGACACAGACTGGCAAACTGGATAAAGAGTCAAGACCCATCAGTCTGCTGTATTCAGGAGACACATCTCACACGCAGAGACATACATAGGCTCAAAATAAAGGGATGGAGGAAGATTTACCAAGCAAATGGAGAACAAAAAAAAAAGCGGGGGTTGCAATACTAGTCTCTGATAAAACAGACTTTAAACCATCAAAGATCAAAAGAGACAAAGAAGGCCATTACATAATGGTAAAGGGATCAATTCAACAGGAAGAGCTAACTATCCTAAATATATATGCACCCAATACAGGAGCACCCAGATTCATCAAGCAAGTCCTTAGAGACTTACAAAGAGACTTAGACTCCCATACAATAATAATGGGAGACTTCAACACTCCACTGTCAACATTAGACAGATCAACGAGACAGAAAGTTAACAAGGATATCCAGGAATTGAACTCAGCTCTGCAGCAAGCAGACCTAATAGACATCTATAGAACTCTCCACCCCAAATCAACAGAATATACATTCTTCTCAGCACCACATCGTACTTACTCCAAAATTGACCACGTAATTGGAAGTAAAGCACTCCTCAGCAAATGTACAAGAACAGAAATTATAACAAACTGTCTCTCAGACCACAGTGCAATCAAACTAGAACTCAGGACTAAGAAACTCAATCAAAACCGCTCAACTACATGGAAACTGAACAACCTGCTCCTGAATGACTACTGGGTACATAACGAAATGAAGGTAGAAATAAAGATGTTCTTTGAAACCAATGAGAACAAAGATACAACATACCAGAATCTCTGGGACACATTTAAAGCAGTGTGTAGAGGGAAATTTATAGCACTAAATGCCCACAAGAGAAAGCAGGAAAGATCTAAAATTGACACTCTAACATCGCAATTAAAAGAACTAGAGAAGCAAGAGCAAACACATTCGAAAGCTAGCAGAAGGCAAGAAATAACTAAGATCAGAGCTGAACTGAAGGAGATAGAGACACAAAAAACCCTCCAAAAAATCAATGAATCCAGGAGTTGGTTTTTTGAAAAGATCAACAAAATTGACAGACCACTAGCAAGACTAATAAAGAAGAAAAGAGAGAAGAATCAAATAGATGCAATAAAAAATGATAAAGGGGATATCACCACCAACCCCACAGAAATACAAACTACCATCAGAGAATACTATAAACACCTCTACGCAAATAAACTGGAAAATCTAGAAGAAATGGATAATTTCCTGGACACTTACACTTTTCCAAGACTAAACCGGGAAGAAGTTGAATCCCTGAGTAGACCAATAGCAGGCTCTGAAATTGACGCAATAATTAATAGCCTACCAACCAAAAAAGGTCCAGGACCAGATGGATTCACAGCTGAATTCTACCAAAGGTACAAGGAGGAGTTGGTACCATTCCTTCTGAAACTATTCCAATCAATAGAAAAAGAGGGAATCCTCCCTAACTCATTTTATGAGGCCAACATCATCCTGATACCAAAGCCTGGCAGAGACGCAACAAAAAAAGAGAATTTTAGACCAATATCCCTGATGAACATCGATGCAAAAATCCCCAACAAAATACTGGCAAACCGGATTCAGCAACACATCAAAAAGCTTATCCACCATGATCAAGTGGGCTTCATCCCTGGGATGCAAGGCTGGTTCAACATTCGCAAATCAATAAACAAAATCCAGCATATAAACAGAACCAAAGACAAGAACCACATGATTATCTCAATAGATGCAGAAAAGGCTTTTGACAAAATTCAACAGCCCTTCATGCTAAAAACGCTCAATAAATTTGGTATTAATGGAACATACCTCAAAATAATAAGAGTTATTTATGACAAACCCACAGCCAATATCATACTGAATGGGCAAAAACTGGAAAAATTCCCTTTGAAAACTGGCACAAGACAGGGATGCCCTCTCTCACCACTCCTATTCAACATAGTGTTGGAAGTTCTGGCTAGGGCAATTAGGCAAGAGAAAGAAATCAAGGGTATTCAGTTAGGAAAAGAAGAAGTCAAATTGTCCCTCTTTGCAGATGACCTGATTGTATATTTAGAAAACCCCATTGTCTCAGCCCAAAATCTCCTTAAGCTGATAAGCAACTTCAGCAAAGTCTCAGGATACAAAATTAATGTGCAAAAATCACAAGCATTCTTATACACCAGTAACAGACAAACAGAGAGCCAAATCAGGAATGAACTTCCATTCACAATTGCTTCAAAGAGAAGAAAATCCCTAGGAATCCAACTTACAAGGGATGTCAAGGACCTCTTCAAGGAGAACTATAAACCACTGCTCAGTGAAATCAAAGAGGACACAAACAATGGAAGAACATACCATGCTCATGGATAGGAAGAATCAATATCATGAAACTGGCCATACTGCCCAAGGTAATTTATAGATTCAATGCCATCCCCATCAAGCTACCAATGAGTTTCTTCACAGAATTGGAAAAAACTGCTTTAAAGTTCATATGGAACCAAAAAAGGGCCCACATCTCCAAGACAATCCTAAGTCAAAAGAACAAAGCTGGAGGCATCACGCTACCTGACTTCAAACTATACTACAAGGCTACAGTAACCAAAACAGCATGGTACTGGTACCAAAACAGAGATATAGACCAATGGAACAGAACAGAGTCCTCAGAAATAATACCACACATCTACAGCCATCTGATCTTTGACAAACCTGAGAGAAACAAGAAACGGGGAAAGGATTCCCTATTTAATAAATGGTGCTGGGATAATTGGCTAGCCATAAGTAGAAAGCTGAAACTGGATCCTTTCCTTACTCCTTATACGAAAATTAATTCAAGATGGATTAGAGACTTAAATGTTAGACCTAATACCATAAAAATCCTAGAGGAAAACCTAGGTAGTACCATTCAGGACATAGGCATGGGCAAAGACTTCATGTCTAAAACACCAAAAGCAACAGCAGCAAAAGCCAAAATTGACAAATGGGATCTCATTAAACTAAAGAGCTTCTGCACAGCAAAAGAAACTACCATCAGAGTGAACAGGCAACCCACAGAATGGGAGAAAAGTTTTGCAATCTACTCATCTGACAAAGGGCTAATATCCAGAACCTACAAAGAACTCAAACAAATTTACAAGAAAAAAACAAACAACCCCATCAAAAAGTGGGCAAAGGATATGAACAGACATTTCTCAAAAGAAGACATTCATACAGCCAACAGACACATGAAAAAATGCTCATCATCACTGGCCATCAGAGAAATGCAAATCAAAACCACAATGAGATACCATCTCACACCAGTTAGAATGGCCATCATTAAAAAGTCAGGAAACAACAGGTGCTGGAGAGGATGTGGAGAAATAGGAACACTTTTACACTGTTGGTGGGATTGTAAACTAGTTCAACCATTATGGAAAACAGTATGGTGATTCCTCAAGGATCTAGAACTAGATGTACCATATGACCCAGCCATCCCATTACTGGGTCTATACCCAAAGGATTATAAATCATGCTGCTATAAAGACACATGCACATGTATGTTTATTGTAGCACTATTCACAATAGCAAAGACTTGGAATCAACCCAAATGTCCATCAGTGACAGATTGGATTAAGAAAATGTGGCACATATACACCATGGAATACTATGCAGCCATCAAAAAGGATGAGTTTGTGTCCTTTGTAGGGACATGGATGCAGCTGGAAACCATCATTCTCAGCAAACTATCACAAGAACAGAAAACCAAACACCGCATGTTCTCACTCATAGGTGGGAACTGAACAATGAGATCACTGGGACTCAGGAAGGGGTACATCACACACCGGGGCCTATCATGGGGAGTGGGGAGGGGGAGGGATTGCACTGGGAGTTATACCTGATGTAAATGACGAGTTGATGGGTGCAGCACACCAACATGGCACAAGTATACATATGTAACAAACCTGCACATTATGCACATGTACCCTACAACTTAAAGCAGAATACGAATAAATAAATTAAAAAAAAAGTCACTGTAATGAAGTATATTACTTTAAATTAAGAGGAAAATCATAGGGCCACCCAAGTTTTCATTTTGGGGTAGGGAGGAGCTTCCTCTACTGAATACACTCTAATTGGAAAATAGGAAACAAAATAAAGATGCTTTCTGGTTAGGAAAAAAAAAAAAATCTCAATGAGATATCATCTCACACCAGTCAAAGTGGCTATTAAAAAGTCAAAAAGTAACAAATGCTGGTGAGGTTGTGGAGAAAAATAAACACTTATACATCGGTGGTGTGCAGGTAAATTAATTGAACCATTGTAGAAGACAGTGTGGCAATTCCTCAAAGACCTAAAAACAGAAATACCATTTGACCCAGCAATCCCATTACTGGTTATATACTCAAAGAAATATAAATCATTCTACCATAAAGACACACACGTGCATGTTCATTACAGCACTAT
This sequence comes from Macaca thibetana thibetana, assembly GCF_024542745.1. Taxonomy (NCBI): domain Eukaryota; kingdom Metazoa; phylum Chordata; class Mammalia; order Primates; family Cercopithecidae; genus Macaca; species Macaca thibetana. The sequence continues at coordinate 55,558,643 of NC_065598.1, forward strand.
TCACAATAGCAAAGACATGGAATCAACCTAAATGTCCATCAATGGTAGACTGGATTTTAAAAAATGTGGTACATATACACCATGGAATATTATGTAGTCATGAAAAAAGAATGGTATTATGTCCTTTGCAGGAACATGGATGGATGGAGGCTATTATCTTAGCAAACTAATGCAGAAGCAGAAAACCAAATACCATGTGTACTCACTTATAAATGGGAATTAAATGATGAGAACACAAGGACACAAAGGAGAACAACACACACTAGGGCCTATTGAAGGGCGGAGCATGAGAGAAGGGAGAGAATCAGGAAAAATAACTAATGGGTATTAGGCTTAATACCTGGGTGATGAAATAATCTGTACAACAAACCCCCATGACACAAGTTTACCTATATAACAAACCTGCACATGTACTCCTGAATTTAACATAAAAGTTATAAAAAATAAAGATAGAGGAGGAAAAATAAAGTAACATGAAATTATTAATCTCTTATTGACGAAAAGAGTCAAATTCTGCAAAATATTTGAAAAGATTTATTCCAAGCCAAATATTAGTGACCATGGCCCCTGACACAGCCCTCAGGATATCCTGAGAACATGTACCCAAGGTGGTCGGGGTGCAGCTTGGTTTTATACATTTTAGGGAGACATGAGACTTTAATCAAATACATTTAAGAAATACATTGGTTTGGTCCATAAAGGTGGGACAACTTGAAGTGGGGGCTTCCAACTTATGGGTGGATTGAAAAATTTTCTGGCTGACAATTGGTTGCGTTTATCTAAAGACCTAAGATCAACAGAAAAGAATGTCTAGGTCAAGATAAGAGGTTATGGAGACCAAAGTTCTTATTTGCAGAGGAACCCTTCAGATAGTAGGCTTCACAGAGAATAGGTTATAAGTGTTTCTTATGGGACTTAAGGTTTGTGTTGATGTTAATGCTGGAGAGGTATAATGAGGCCTGTTTGATCCCCCACTTTCCCTCATGGCCTGAAACAGTCTTTCAGGTTAAACTGTAAAAGAGCCCTGGCTGAGGAAGAAGCCCATTTAGATGGTTGGGGGGACCTTAGAATTTCATTTTTGGTTTACCCTCTTTAGGCATGGGACTAAGTTATATGATCTCTCCCCTACCATACGGATTAGGCCATTTTTTAAGCACTAGCCCTGGCTAGTGGATACCCAGAGGTAAATTGGGAAATCACATGACACTAATGCTGCTGAAAAATAAGAATACTCAGTGCATTGGCTGTGAGCCAAACCACAGTAATGTCTCTTTTCTAAGAACGAAGCAGGCAGAAACTTAAATAACTAACCTAGGAAAGTGATTCTCAAAGTGAAGTCTTCAGGCCATCATCATCAGCATCATGTGGGAACTTCTCAGAAATGCACATTCTTAAGGCCCACTTTATATGTGCTTAATCAGAAACTCTGGGAATGAGATCCAAAAACTTGTGGTTTAATAAACTTTCCAGGTGACTCTGATGCATGCTCAGGTTTGATAACCACTGACTTAGACCAACATTGTTTAGGTGTCCTTAAAATATATTCTGCTTGTTACAGTTGTCTAAATTGCCTATATTTCAGGCCTGGGTATAATTTTTTTCCAGGCCAGTTTCTTTATGACATACTCTAACCTAACCCCTCATGCCATAAATTCTCATAAGAAAAAGGGCACTAGGTGAGACTATAAATGTAGAGAAACAGCAAAATTACCCAGGCCTTCCAATTTTCTTTCTAATTATTTCCCTTTATTACTAATCTTGTGGGCATCTTATGGCTGGCTATTACTAGAGACAGGCAGTTTAATACACAGTTGTGAACTCCAAATATCTGAGACAGATCTCAGTCAATTTAGAAAGTTTATTATACTAAAGTTAAGCATTCACCTGTGACACAGCTTCAGGGAGTACTTAGACATGTGTCCAAGGTGGTCGGGGGGTACAGTTTGCTTTTATACATTTTAGGGAGACATGAGACATCAATCAATATGTGTAAGATGTACATTGTTTCAGTCTAGTTCCAGTAAGGCAGGACAACTGGAAGTGGGGGATTCCAGGTTAGAAGTAGATAAGAGACAAAAGGCTGCATTCTTTTGAGTTCTTGATCAGCCTTCCACTGAATACACAATTTAGTGTGGCTCAGTGAATCTGCATTTTCTACATAAATAATAGGGGAGAAGAAGCAATCAGATATGCATTTGTCTCAGGTGAGCCTCAGAGGGATGACTTTGAATAGAATGGGAGGCAGGTCTTCCCTAGGCAGTTGCCTGCTTGACTTTTCCTTCTAGCTTAGTGATTTGGGGGGCCCAAGATTTATTTTCCTTCCACACAGTAAAGAGTAAAGTCTTCCAAGTTAGAGAGATTTGGGTGTGAATTTCTGTTTCCTGGCTCTCAGCTGCTTAATTGTGTGCAAATTCCAGAATTTGAGTTATGCTTTTTCCTAGCTGCTTCACAAAAGCTGCTGTGAATATCAAAGGAAAATTAAAAACAAAGTTGAAACCAGTGACATATGGTCACTGGTTTCTACACATGGAATGCGGCATATTCTAATCTCCTGAGGGCCACCAGGAAAATGAACACTAAGGTCTAAGAGGCACCAAGAATAGCTGGCCAGAGTAATTGGTGAGGTTTATTTCCTATATGAGCCCAGTCTGTGAAGACTAAAAGAGGTGTCTATTCCATTCAATGCACAGAAACCAACAGAGTCAAGAAAAATAAAGAAACAAGAAGATATTCCCCAAATAAACAAACAAGATAAATCTAAAGAAACTGACCATGGAGAGATGGAGATATGTGATTTACTTAAAAGGAAATTCAAAATAATGGTCATGAAGACGCTCACCTAGTTTAGGAGAGAATCACAGGGACAATATAAGAACTTCAACAGAAAGATAGAAAATATTTTTAAAATATCAACAAGAAATTACAGCACTAAATAATACAATAACTGACAAGTAAAATTTAATACAAGGTTTCAACTGTAGACTAGATCAAGCAGAAGAAAGGGTCAGTGAGCTCGAATGGAGTTCATTGGAAATCATCCAGTCACATGAGCAAAGAAAAAAAAAAGAATGAAAAAGTGAAGATAGCTTAAGGGACTTATAGGACATATGGAAGTCTCAGTAGAAGAAAATAGTAAAGGGCAGAAAGCTTATTCAAATAAATAATGGCTGAAAACTTCCCAAACCTGGGAAAGAAAAAAAGACATCCAGATCCAAAAAGCCCAGAGGACACTAAACTAGAGGAATACAAAGAGATCCACAGTGAGAGACATTATAATCAAATTCTTAAAACTTAAAGAGAGAATTCTGAAAGCAACAAGAGAAAAGTAACTTGTTACCTACAAGATAACCCTCATAAAACAATCAGTGTTTTTATCAGTAGAACCTTGCAGGCCAGAGGGAGTAGGTGGGTTGATAGATTCAAAGTGCTAAAAGGAAAAAAAGAGAAAAAAAAAAAACTGCCAGGCAATAATACTACAATTGGCAAATATGTCTTTCACAAAGGAAAGAGAGACAAAGACTTTCTCAAACAAAAGTTGAAGGAGTTTACTACCACTAGACCTGCCTTGCAAGAAATTCTAAAGTGAATTCTTCAAGTTAAAGCAAAAAGATACTAAACAGAAATGTGAGAGCATCAAAAAGTATAAAACTTGCTGGTAAGGGTAAATACATAGACAAATAGAGGGAATACTGTTTTACTATAAAAGTAGTGGGTAAATTATGCTTAATTCAATTATAAAAGTCAAAAGACAAAACTATTAAAAATAGTTATAAGTAAATTATGTTAATGGTTACACAATATAAATGATTCTAAATTGTGACATTCTTTTTTTTATTTTTTTTATTTTTTATTATTATTATACTTTAAGTTCTAGGGTACATGTGCATAACGTGCAGGTTTGTTACATATGTATACTTGTGCCATGTTGCTGTGCTGCACCCATCAATTCGTCAGCACCCATCAACTCGTCATTTACATCAGGTATAACTCCCAATGCAATCCCTCCCCCCTCCCCACCCTCCCCATGATAGGCCCCGGTGTGTGATGTTCCCCTTCCTGAGTCCAAGTGATCTCATTGTTCAGTTCCCACCTATGAGTGAGAACATGCGGTGTTTGGTTTTCTGTTCTTGTGATAGTTTGCTGAGAATGATGGTTTCCAGCTGCATCCATGTCCTTACAAAGGACACAAACTCATCCTTTTTTATGGCTGCATAGTATTCAGGACATAGGCATGGGCAAAGACTTCATGTCTAAAACACCAAAAGCAACGGCAGCAAAAGCCAAAATTGACAAACGGGATCTCATTAAGCTAAAGAGCTTCTCCACAGCAAAAGAAACTACCATCAGAGTGAACAGGCAACCTACAGAATGGGAGAAAATTTTTGCAATCTACTCATCTGACAAAGGGCTAATATCCAGAACCTACAAAGAACTCAAACAAATTTACAAGAATTGTGACATTCTTGACCTATAATGTGGGGTAAAGAGAGGTAAACATGTAGAGTTCCTCTACACAAGTGAAGTTAAGTTGTTATCAGTGTAAAATAGACCACTGTAAAACTACCGTACTTTATGTAAGCTCATTGTTGATCATAAAGAAAATACTTACAGAAGTTACATATGCAAAAATAAAAAACCTATCGACACAATAATAATAATAATAAAGACAGCAAAAGAGGAGAAAGGGGACATATGAACTATAAGACAAACAGAAAACAAGGAACAAATAGCAATAGTAAGTATTTTCTAATCAATGTAAATGTAAATGGATTACACTCTCTTATCAAAAGATATACAATGACCGAATGAATTAAAAGTAAAGAGTTGGAAAAAGATATTCTACGCAAAGGAAAGCAGGAGAGGCTATATGGATATCAAACAAAATAGACTTTAAAAACGTTTTAGAGACAAAGACAGTAATTGTGTAATGATGTAAGAGTCAATTTGTAGCAGGACAAGCGGCAGACAAAGCTCCTCAGACACTGAGTTAAAGAAGGAAGGGTTTATTCGGCGGGGGGCATCGGCCAAGACTTCAGTCTCCAGAGCCCAGCTCCCTGAATGAGCAATTCCTGTCCCTTTTAATGGCTCACAACTCTAAGGAGGTGCACGTGAGAGGGTCGTGATTGATTGAGCAAGCAGGGGATACGTGACTGGGGGCTGCATGCACCCGTAATTAGATTGGAACAAAACAAGACAGGGATTTTCACAGAGCATTCCTATACAATGTCTGTAATCTATAGATAACAGAACCAGTTAGGTCAGGGGTCGATCTTTAACTACCAGGCCCAGGGTGTGGCGCTGGGCTGTCTGCCTGTGGATTTCATTTCTGCCTTTTAGTTTTTACTTCTTCTTTCTTTGGAGGCAGAAATTGGGCATAAGACAATATGAGGGGTGGTCTCCTCCCTTAAATTCAATAAGAAGACATAATAGTTTTAAATATATATGCACCCACCATTATAGCAATTAAATATATGAAGCAAATATTGACAGATATGAGAGAAGAAACTGACTGCAATACAGTAATAGTAGAAAACTTGAACACTCCATTTTCAATAGTGGATAAAACATCCAAACAGAAAATCAATTAACAAATTGTAGACTTCAATAACACTACAGACCAAATGAACCTATCAGACATAGACAACACTCTCCACCCAACAGCAGAAGAATATACATTGTTCCCAGCACACATAAAACATTCTTCAGGATAGATAACGCATTGGGCATCAAAATAAGTCTTAGCAAATTGGGAAGTCTGAAATTATACCGAGTATCTTTTCTGACCACAGTGGAATCAACTTCAAAATCAGGAACAGTAAGAAAATGGGAAAATTCATAAATACATAAAAATTGACAAGATTTTGAAAAACCATTCAGTCAGAGAGGAAATCAAAAGGGAATTAAAAGAGTGTCTCAAGACAAATGAAAACAAAATTACTACATACCAAAACCATACAGAATGTAGCAAAAGCTGTATTAAGAGGAAAATTTGTAGCAATAAATGCCTACATTAAAAGGGAAGAGAGATCTCAAATAAACAATCTAACGTTACACATCAAGAAACTAGAAAAAGAAATGAAAACTAAGCCCAAAACTTAGCAGAAAGGAAATGAATTAAAAAAATCAGAGCAGAAATAAATAGAAAAAAAATCAACAAAATCAAGGTGTTCCCCGCCCACCCCCCCCCCCACCCCGCCGCTGAGACTGAGTCTTGCTCTGTCACCCAGTCTGGAGTGCAGTGGTGACATCTCGGCTCACTGCAGCCTCCGCCTCCTGGGTTCAAGCAATTCTTCTGCCTCCGCCTCCCGAGCAGCTGAGATTACAGGGGACTGCCACCACGCCCAGCTAATTTTTGTATTTTTAGTAGAGACTAAAAACTTTTAGTCTCTACTATGTTTTACCATGTTGGCCAGGCTGGTCTCGAACTCCTGACCTCATGATCTGCCCGCCTCAGCCTCCCAAAGTGTTGAAATTGTAGGCGTGACCAAGATCTAGTTTTTTTGAAAAGATAAAATTAACAATCCCTCAGCTAGTTTAAGAAAAAAGAGAAGACTCAGATAAATAAAATCAGATGGTAAAGAGAAGGCATTAAAACAGAGGCCTTAGAAATAACAAGGATCATAAGAGTGTATTATGTACAATTATATGTCAACAAATTTGATAAAATAAGTAGATACATTCCTAGAAACAGGAAACCCAACAAGACTGAAACAATGAATAGATATAAAGCCTAAACAGACAAATAACAAGAGATTGAAATGTTAATAAATACTGCCTAACCAAAAAAATCACAGGACCAGATGGTTTCATGGGTAAATTCTACGAAATACTCAAAAAACAATTAATACCCAAGCTACGTAAAGCCTTACAAAACATATAGAAGAGGAAACACTTCAAAACTCATTTTATAAGGCATCGCTTTCATATGAAAGCCAAAGACACCACAGAAAACAAATCTAGAAGCCAATATCTGTGATGAAAATAGATAGAACAATTCTCAATAAAACAGTAGCTAACTTGGGCCGGGCACGGTGGCTCACGCCTGTAATCCCAGCACTTTGAGAGGCCCAGGCAGGTGGATCACGAGGTCAGGAGATCGAGACCATCCTGGCTAACATGGTGAAACCCTGTCTCTACTAAAAATACAAAAAATTAGCCAGGTGTGGTGGCGGGTGCCTGTAGTCCCAGCTACTTGGGAGGCTGAGGCAGGAGAATGGCATGAACCTGGGAGGTGGAGCTTGCAGTCAGCAGATATTGCACCACTGCACTCCAGCCTGGGTGGCAGAGCGAGACTCCATCTCAAAAAAAAAAAAAAAAAAAAGACTGGCTAACTTAATTCAAAAGTACATGAAAAAGATTATATGACATAAATAAGTAAAGTTTTCCCAGAGAAGCAAGGCAAGTTCAATATATGCAAATCAATCAATGTAATGTAACATAATATAAACCAAAAACCATGTAATAATCTCAATAGACACAGAAAAAGCGTTTGACTGGGTTCAACATCCATTTATAATAGAAAACTGTAAACAAAGTAGGTATAGAAGAAACTTACCTGCACATAATAAAGGATATTTATAAAAAGTTCACAGTTAGCGTCTTAATCAATGAGGAAAAACTGAAAGCTTTCCCTCTAAGATCTGGTCGAAGGCACTTGCCAGTTCTATTCAACAGATCATTACATATCAACATAGTAAAAGCTGGGAAGTCCCACCAGAGCAATTAGATAAAAAAAGAAACAAAAGTCATCTAAATCAATAATATAAACATTCGATTAACACGTATTTTATATATTATTTGTATCATATACTGTTATTTTACATTAAAATAAGCCAGAGGAAAAAATATTACAAAAATCATAAGCAAGAGAAAATATATTTACTATTTATTAAGTGGAAATGGATCATCATAAAGGTATTCATTCTCATCTTTACAATGAGTAGGTTGAGGAAAAAGAAAAGGAGGGATTGATCTTGCTGTCTCAGGGGTGGCTGAAATGAAAGAGATGGGATAGGTGGAAAAGGAGACAGGAGAGGCATGCACACTCAGTGTAACTTCGTGAAAATACATTGTAATTCCTGCCTGACATTTTTGCTTTTTCATTTCTCTGAAAATGTTTCTATACAGTACCAATATTTTCCCAACATTTGTTTTAATTTCAGTGCCTATATCATAGAAGGTTTCATGTTGTAAATGAAGTCAAAAGCTGTATTGAATAATCAGAACCTTCATACCAGCTTGTCTAATGAAGTTTTGCTTTCTGGCACTGCCTCTTATACATCTTCTTCCTCATCATCTGCTGTTGGTTCAGATGCACGTAACTCTATCAAGTTGTCTTCTGTTAATTCTTCTGGTATGGTATGTATTCCCTCCTGAATTTTTCCAAGATCCCTATCTTGAAACCCTTCACTCCCCATCTTTTTTTTGCCACATTCACAATCTCTTTCTTAATTTTCTTGATTGGCTCTGTTGTAAATTCTGTTAAGTCATATACAACATCTCAAAACAGTTTTTTTTTTTTAAAGTAAGAATTCATTGTTTCAGCCTTGATCATTGTCACAGCTTTTTAAAATATATATAACAATGTTTAAATCTTCAATAGTGTAATCCTTCCAAATTTTTGTGATCTTCTCTGTATTGAGGTTCTCTCACAGCGTTGACAATCCTTTCCACGGAGTACTACGTGTAATAAGCCTTAAAGTTTCTTATGATTCCCCTAGATCTAGAGGCTGAAATAGAGATGTTGTGTTTGGGAGAAGGTAGACAACTTCAATGCCTTTGGTGTTGAATTCATGGGGTTCTGGGTGGCCATAGGAGTTGTCCAATATCAAAAGAACTTTAAAAGGCAGCCCCTTAGTGGCAAGGTACTTTTCGATTTTAGGGACAAAGCATTAACGGACCCAATCTAGCAAAACAGTTATTTTCCAGGCTTTCTTGTTGTACAACAAAGGTCTAGCAGTTGGTGTTTATCTTTTTTCTTCAAGGCTTGGGATTAGCTACTTTATAGATAAAGGCAGTCCTGATAATAAGCCTGGTTGCATTTCTACAAAACAGCAGAGTTAGCCTATCTCCTCTTGCCTTAAATCCTAGTGTTCACTTCTCTTCCTTACTGATAAGCGTCATTTGTAGCATTTTCTTTTTCCAGAATAGGGGACTTTTATCTGCATTAAAAACACATTCAAACAGATAATCTTTTTTTCTCAACGGTTTCCTTAATATCATCTGGGAACTAGCTTGCTACGTTTTGTTCAGCATAAGTTGCTTTTCTTGTTATCTTGAAATTTTTCAAGCCAAGTTTTTTTTTTCTAAATTATTGAACATCTTTTGCTAATATTAAATTAACCAGCTTTAGTTCCTTCACTTTCCTTTTGCATTAAATTGTCATATAATGACTTCACTGTTTCTAGAATCACACTGAAGTCTACAGGTATGGCTTATAGCAATCCTACACACACATGAAAATTGCATTTTCACCAACAACAAAAGGATATTTCACAAAAAGTGCAAGGTTTTTGCACCTCCTCACATAGCCGCAGCAATGGCTTTACAAATTTCCTTTACTTTTTTTACAAAGGTCTTTACACTGAATTCACTATATGGCATGTATCAAGCAACTCAACTTTTTTCTCATAATGTCATGACTTTTCTCTTCTTGAGAACACTTCCAGGATCACTAGTGGCACTTCATATGGGTCTCATAGTGTTTTTTAAGGTAGGCAGTATTGCACTAAACACAACAAAAAGTACATGAGAATTGCAATAGATCACTTTTTACTGTGATACACAATTTAGTTAACAGAAAAATTGTCATGTGAAGATGATTAGTTCACACAGCACTTTAAGTGGATACTTGTAACATTTAAGTTTACCACAAAAGCAAGAGGAAGTGGCTACAAAATTATTACAGCAGTACAGTATGTACTGCAGTTAATTTTATGCAGTTATGATTTAATACTGTCTTTGTTTACAATTCTCTGAACTGAAAATGGCATTATGTGTAAGTGTTAATGTGCATACGATTTGATAAATCTTAACTTTTTAATAATAGATTTGTGTATATTTTATGGTAGAAAATGATAAAATACACTAGTATCAACATATATTTTATGGATTTATGGCATACCTAACTTTTTCTTAATTTTTAAAATATTTCTAGGCTATGCAGTTCATTTGCAAAACTTTTTCAAATTGTCACAAATCTCCAAAAAGTTTCCAATATATTTATTGAAAAAAATCCACTTGTAAGTGGACCCCCATGCACTTGAAATCTGTGTTGTTCAAGGGTCAACTGTATAGCTACTCTTGTTCTCTTTTGGTTTCCATTTACATGAAATATCTTTTTCCATTTTTCATTTTCAGTCTGTGTGTATCTGATATGGTTTGGATTTGTGTCCCCACCCAAATCTCATGTCAAATTATAATCCCAAATGTTGGAGGAAGGTCCTGGTGGGAAGTGATTAAATCATGGGGGCAGATTTCCTCCTTGCTGTTCTCATGATAGTGAGTAAATTCTCAGGAGAGCTGGTTGTTTAAAGGTGTGCAGCACCTCCCACTAGGCCCTATTGTTCCTGCTCTGGCTGTGCGAGTTGATGTGCCTGTTTTCCCTTTGCCTTCTGCCATAATTGTAAGTTTTCTGAGGCCTCCCCACCTGTGCTTCCTGTAGAGCCTGTAGAACTGTAGGACAATTAAATGTCTTTCCTTTATAAAATACCCAGTCTCAGGTATTCATTTATAGCAGTGACGACTATACACTATCTTTTTTTTTTTGAGATAGATTCTCACTCTGTCGCCCAGGCTGGAGTTCAGTGTCATGACCTCAGCTCACTGCAACCTCCGCCTCCCGGGTTCAAGCAATTCTCCTGCCTCAGCCACCTGAGTAGGTGGGACTACAGGCATGTGCCACCACGCCCAGTTAATTTTTTTTGTATTTTTAGTAGAGATGGAGCTTCACCGTGTTAGTCAGGATGATCTCGATCTCCTGACCTTGTGATCTGCCCTCCTTGGCCTCCCAAAGTGCTGGGATTACAGGCATGAGCCACTGCGCCCAGCCCTAATACAGTATCTTTATAAGTGACATGAGGCTCTTGTAGACAGCACAGAGTTGGGCCTTAATTTTTATCCAGTTAGCCACTCTATGTCTTTTGGTTGGAGAATTGAATCCATTTACATTTAAGGTAATAATGAGTAGGTAAGGACTCACTACTGCTATTTAGCTAAATGTTTTCTAGTTGTTTCCTAGATCTCTTGTTTCTTTCTTCCTCTCTTGCTGTCTTCTTTTATGGTTAAGTAATCTTCTCTTCCATGCTTTTTATTTTGGGTGTATTTATATAGTTTCTTGCTTTGTGGTTATGATAAGGCTTACAACAAACCTCTTCCAGTCATAATAGATTATTTTAAGGTGATAAAAACTTAACTTTGATTGCAAGAATATCTACACTTTTACTCCACTCCCCTCCAATATTTTGAATTTTTGATGTCACAATTTATATGTTTTTCACTGCATATCCCGTAACAAATTATTGCATCCATTATTATTAAAAATATGCTTGTCTTTTAACCTTCATACTAAAGATATAAGTGATTTACACATGGCCATTACAATAAAAATGTCTTATGAATTTTCCTGTGTAGTAAATTTTACCAGTGAGTTTTATATTATCAGATGTTTCCATGTTACTCAATAGCATCTTTTTCTTTAATCTTGAATAACTTACTTTAGCATTTCTTGTAAGACAGTTCTGGTGATGATGAACCTCCTTGGCTTTACTTTGTCTGGGAAAATCCTTATCTCTCCTTTATTTCTGAAAGGGAGCTTTGCCAGGTACAGTATTCTCAGTTGGCAAGTTATTTTTTTAATTTTTCCTTTTGCACTTTGAATATATAATGCCTCTCTCTCTTTGCCTCTAAGATTTCTGCTGAGAGGCTTGATAGCTGCATTGGATCTTCATATATATATATATATATATATGTATATATATATATGAGATATATATGTGTATATATATGAGATATATATATATATATATATATGAGAGAGAGAGACAGTTTTGCTCTATCACTCAGGTTGAAATGCAGTGATGATCACAGCTCACTGAGCCTCCAACTCCTCGGCTCAATTAATCCTCCTGCCTCAGTCTCTAAGGTGGCTGGGACTACAGGCACATACCACCATAACCAGCTAATTTTTTAATTTTCTGCAGAGATGGGGACTTGCTATGTTGCCGAGGCTGGGCTAGAACTCCTGGCTTCAAGTAATCTTCCCACTTCAGCCTCCCAAAGTGCTAGGATAACAGGCATGAGCCACTTTGCCCAGCCCCTTATATGTTATTTGCTTCTTTTCTTTTGATGCTTTCAGGATCCTCTTGTCAGGCAATTCACAAATCTCCATTTCTTTTGTGTCTGTCACTGGCACTTTATTTTGTCCCTTTGGTGATGTCAGGTTTCCCTCATTGTTCTTGACTTGTGTGGTCATGCATCACTGTTTGCACACAGAGTAAGTATGGTGCTTGCTGTCTTCACAGGGTGGCTTTGTCTGAGAAAGCCCTTCAATTGTCAAATCTTCTCGAGGTTCTGGGCAGGCTGTCTGGTGTGGTCCCCATACCCAGGGCTCCTAGAATGGCATGGCACTGGGATGAGCCCGAAGCCCAAATCCATTGCAGCTGGCATGGCACTAAGGAAGACCTAAAGCCCATGCTGCTGTGGCTGGATGGCACTGAGGCGCCAGAAGCCTGGGGTTTGCTGTGGCTTACACAACACTGGGATACAACTGAAGGTGGCACAATGCTGGTACAGGTCAAATGCCCAGAGTCACTATAGCTGTCTTAGTGCTGGGGCATGCCCAAGGCTAGGGGTGTTGAAATTTATATAGAGCTGGGGTGAGCTGGAGATCAATTCCACCATGCAAGCCTGATGCTTGTGGATGCAGGGTCCTGTCTGGCACCAGAAAGGGTCTGAAAGCTTCATGTGTGGTGCCAGCCTGGAGTCTAGGGCTGTAGGGGGCTGTCCAGTGCTGGGTTTTACTATTGCAGGCCCAGTGTAGAGTCCATTGCAAAGTCTTGTGCTTACTTCCGCTCCCCTCCCTTTTCTCCAGTTAGTTAGACTATATTTCTCTCTGTGCTGTGATGCCTGGGGTTGAGAATGGGGTGACATGGATGATGTTAAACTGTCCTGCCTACCATCTTCAATGCATCGTTTCTTATTATTGTGCCACATCCAGGTACTGTAACCTCTCAGCTGGTTTCCTGAGCTCTGGTAAAGGTAGTTTCATGCAGAAATAATTTTTTAAATTTATGTTTCTGTAGAGTGACAATTGCTGAAAAGTCTAACTCTGCCATCCTTCTCTGCTGCTTAGATTACACTCTGGGTGTATTTAGTGCTACACAATTTTGTCTCATCTGTAGGTTTCCGTATTCACCACACATTCAAGATACAAAACATTCAGTAGTGGGGTTTTTAGCCACTCTAGCAAAAGTTCTACAGACAGGGCTCTGATCTCTCCCTGGTATGAAGCCCCTGAGGGGAGGGGTGGCTGCCATTTCTACAGTTCAGTAGAATCAGCTGTTCCAGCCTACTGGCTTTGGAGAATACAAATGGTCCAGACAAGGAAGGGTCCCCCACAATGAGGCACAGCTGCCTTGCCAAACTCTGACCAGACTGCTTCTTTAAGCAGGATCCCAATCCATTCCTCCTCACTGGGAGGAAGCTCCCTGTGGGGGCTTCAGCCACCCCAGTCAGGGATCTACTGATAGAGCTCTGTTCTCTACCTGGGATGGAGTTTTTGGGGGGAGGTGCAGCTGCCATCTCTACAGTTCAGTTAAATCAGTGGTTCTAGTCAGCTGGCTTTAGAGAATACAAATGGTCTGGACAAGGTTGGGTCCCCCCAGTGAAGCACACATCTCTATCTAAAAGCAGTGAGACTGCTTTTTTAAGCAAGTCTCTGATCCTGTTCCTCCTCACTGGGTGAGACCTCCCAACAAGAGTCTTCAGCCACCTCCTACAGGTGCATGCGGGCTGGCAACATGCACCTGTAGGAGGTGGCACCATGGATCAGAGCTTCCAGAGAAAAGAGCTGGCTGCCATCTTTTCTGTTTTGCAGCCTTCACTGGTGATAATTCCAGGTATGGGATAAACCAAGGCAACTAGGGATTGGAGCAGATCCCCAGCAATATGTGGTAGCCCTATGGTAGAATGACTTGAATGTTAAAAGAAAAACAAACAAAAAACAACAACATCAACAAGAAAGATCCCCCCAAAACCCAAAACAAAGGTGAGCAACTTCAAAAATTAAAGACAGATAAACCCACAAAGATGAAAAACAATCAATCAAAAACGCTGAGAACTCAAAAACCCAGAGAGACTCTCCTCCCTGAAATGACCGCAACACCTCTCCAGCAAGGGCACAGAACTGGGCTGAGGCTGAGATGGATGAACTGACAGAAGTAGGTTTCAGAAGGTGGGTAATAGTGAACTTTGCTGAGCTAAATGGGCACGTTGTAACCCAATGCAAAGAAGCTAAGAATTATGATAAAGCAATATAGAATCTGATAATCTGAATAGTCAGTTTAGAGAGGAACATAACTGATCTGATAGAGCTGAAAAACATAACACAAGAACTTCACAACGCAATCACAAGTATTGATAGCAGAATAGACCAAGCGGAAGAAAAACAATCTCAGAACTTGAAGACTGTCTTTCTGAAATAACAAGGCAGACAAAAATAGAGAAAAAAAAGAATAAAAATGGGAATGAACACAATCTCCAAGATATATGGGATTACATAAAGAGACCAAACCTATGACTGACTGGGGTACCTGGAAGAGATGAGAAGAATGGAACCAAGTTGAAAAAGATACTTCAGGATATCATCCAAGAGAACTTCCCCAACCTAGCAAGACAAACCAACATTAAAATTCAAGAAATGCAGAGAACCTCAGTAAGATACTCCATGAGAAGATCAAACCCAAGACACATAATCATCAGGTTCTCCAAGTTCAAAATGAAACAAAAAATGTTAAATGTAATCCAGAGTGAAAGGCCAGGTCACCTACATAGTAAAACCCCTCAGACTAATAGTGGACCTCTCGGCAGAAACCCTACAGACCAGAAGATATTAAGGGCCAATATTCAACATGCATAAAGAAAAGAATTTCCAAACCAGAATTTCATATCCAGCCAAAGAAAGCTTCATAAGCAAGGGAGAAATAAGAACATTTTCAGACAAGCAAATGCTTAAGGAATTCATTACCATCAGACCTGACTTGCAAAAGCCCCCTCAAAGAAAAAAAAAAAAAAAACCTACAATTACCAGCCACTACAAAACACATTATACACAGACCAGTGACACTATGAAGCACAAAATAAGTCTGCAAAGTAACCAACTATCATGATATAATAACCAACCATCATAACAAGAACAAATTCACACACAACAATACTAACCATAAATGTAAATGGCCTAAGTGCTCCAATTAAAACACACAGAATGGCAAGCTGGATAAAGAGCCAAGACCCATTGGTATGCTGTCTTTAAGAAATCCATCTCTCATGTGAAGAGGCACACAGGCTCAAAATATAGGGATAGAAGAAAATTTACAAAGCAAATGCAAAACAGAAAAAAGCAGGGGTTTCAATCCTCGTTTCTGATAAAACTTTAAACCAAGAACGACCAAAAAAAAAAAAAAAAAAAAAAAAAAGGACAAAGAAGGGGATTACATAATGGTAAATGGTTCAATTAAACAAGAAGACCTAGCTATCCTAAATATATATGCATGCAAAACAGGAGCACCCAGATTCATAAAGCAAGTTCTTAGAGACCTACAAGAAGACTTAGACTCCCCCACAATAATAGTGGGGGTACTTAAACAGCCCAATGACAATATTAGACAGATCATCAAGACAGAAAATTAACAAAGGTATTCAGGACCTGGACTCAGCTCTGGATCAAGTGGACATGATAGATATCTACAGATCTCTTCACCCCAAAACAGCAGAATATACATTATTCTCATCACCACATGGCATGTTCTCTAAAGTTTATCACATAATCAGAAATAAAACACTCCTCACCAAATGCAAAATAACTGAAATCATAATAAACAGTCTCTCAGACCACAGCACAATCAAATTAGAACTCAAGATTAAGAAATTCACCCAAAACCACACAACTACATGGAAATTGAACAACCTCCTCCTGAATGACTCCTGGATAAATAATAAAATTAAGTCAGAAATCAAGAAGTTCTTTGAAACTTATGAGAACAAAAACACAATGCACCAGAATCTCTGTGACACAGCTGAAGCAATGCTAAGAGAGGGAAATTTATAGCACTAAATGCCCCCATCAGAAAGCTAGAAAGATCTCAAGGTAACAACCTAACATCTCAACTATGAGAACTAGAGAACCAACAGAAAAGAAACCCCAAAGGTAGCAGAATCAATAAATAGGCAAGATCAGAACTGAACTGAAGGATATAGAGATACAAAAAAGCTCTTCAAAAAATCAGTGAATCCAGGACCTAGTTCTTGGAAAAAATTAATAAAAGAGACAGATTTCTAGCTAGACTAGTAAGGAAGAAAAGAGACAAGAATCAAATAAACACAATCAGAAATGATAAGAGGCTCACCACTAACCCCACAGAAATACAAACAACCTTCAGAGAATACTATAAACACCTCAATGGACATAAACTAGAACATATTGTAAAAATGGATAAATTCCTGGACACATATACCCTCCAAAGACTGAACCAGAAAAAAATTGGATCCCTGAATAGACCAATAACAAGTTCTGAAATTGAAGCAGTAATAAATAGTCTACTAACCAGCAAAAGCCTGGGATCAGATGAATTCAAAGCTGAATTCTACCAAAGGTACAAAGAAGAGATGGTACCATTTCTACTGAAACTATTCCAAAAACTTGAAAAGAATGAACTCCTTCCTAACTCATTTTATGAGGCCAGCATCATCCTAATACCAAAACCTTGTAGAGATACAAGAAAGAAAGAAAACTTCAGGCCAATATCCTTGATAAACATCAATGTAAAAATCCTCAATAAGATAGTGGCAAACCAAATCCAGCAGCACATCAAAAAGATTATTCACCATGATCAAGTTGGCTTCATCCCCAGGATGCTAGGTTGGTTCAATATAGGCAAATCAACAAATGTGACTCATCACATAAACAGAACTAAAGACAAAAACCACATGATTATCTCAATAGATGCAGAAAAGTCCTTCAATAAAATTCAACATCCCTCTATGTTAAAAACTTTCAATAACACAGGCACTG
Organism: Macaca thibetana thibetana; assembly: GCF_024542745.1. Taxonomy (NCBI): domain Eukaryota; kingdom Metazoa; phylum Chordata; class Mammalia; order Primates; family Cercopithecidae; genus Macaca; species Macaca thibetana. The sequence goes on from NC_065598.1 coordinate 55,575,930, forward strand.
AAGGAACATACTTCAAAATAATAAGAGCCATATAAGACCAACCCACAGCCAATATCATACCGAATGGGCAAAAGCTGTTAGCATTTCCCTTAAAAACAGGAACAAGGTATGCCCTTTCTCACCACTCCTATTCAACATAGTATTGGAAGTTCTGGCCAGGCCAATCAGGCAAGAGAAAGAAGTAAAGAGTATTCAAATAGGGAGAGAGGAAGTCAAATTATCTTTGTTTGCAGATGACATGATCCTATATCTAGAAAACCTCGTTGTCTTGGCCCAAAAGCTTCTTAAGCTGATAAGCAACTTCAGCAAAGTCTCAGGATACAAAAGCAATGTGCAAAAGTTGCTACCATTCCTATACACCAACAATAGGCAAGCCAAAAGCCAATTCATGAACTCCCATTCACAATTGCTATGAATACCTAGGAATACAGCTAACAAGGGAAGTGTAGGACCTCTTCTTACAGAACTACAAACCACTGCCCAAGGAAATCAGAGAGGACATAAACAAATGGAAAAACATTCCATGCTCATGGATAGGAAGAATCAATATGAAAATGCCCATACTGCCCAAAACAATTTATAGTTTCAGTGCTATTTCCATTAAACTACCATTGACATTCTTCACAGAATTAGAACAAAAAAAAATAAAATAAAATTCACTAAAAAAGATCTCCAATAGCCAAGACAATCCTAAGTAAAAAGAACAAAGCTGGAGGCATCATGCTACCTGACTTCAAACTATACTACAAGGCTACAGTAACCAAAACAGCATGGTATTGCTGCAAGAACAGAAACATAGACCAATGAAACAGAATAGAGAACTAAGAAATAAGACTGTCTACCTACACCGTCTGATCTTTGACAATCCTAACAAAAACAAGCAATGGGGAAGAATTCCTTATTTAATAAATGGTGCTGGGAGAACTGGCTAGTTATGTGCAGAAAATTGAAACTGGACCCCTCCCTTACACCATATACAAAAATCAACTCAAGATGGGTTAAAGACTTAAATGTAAAACCTAAAACTATAAAAACTCTAGAAGAAAATCTAGGCAATACCATTCAGAACATAGGCACAGGCAAAGATTTCATGATGACAATGGCAAAAGCAATGAAAGCAAAAATTGACAAATGGGATCTAATTAAACTAAAGAGCTTCTTCACAGCAAAAGAAACTATAATCACGGTGAACAGAAAACCTACAGAATGGGAAAAAATATTTTCAAACTATGCATCTGACAATGTTCTAATATCCAGCATCTATAAGAAACTTAAATTTACATGAGAAAAAACAACCAACCCCATTAAAAAATGGGCAAAAGACACAAACATGCACTTATCAAAAGAAGACATACATGTGGCCAACAAGCATATGAAAAGAAAGCTGAATATCACTGATCATTAGAGAAATGCAAATCAAAACCACAATGACATACCATCTTACACCAGTCAGAATGCCTATTAAAAGTCAAAAAATAACAGATGCTGGTGAGGTTGCAGAGAAAACGGAACACTTATACACTGATATTGTGAGTGTAAATTAGTTCAACAATTGTGAAAAGCAGTATGGCAATTCCTCAAAGAGATAAAAGCAGAGCTACCATTTGACCCAGCAATCCTATTATGAATATATACCCAAAGAAATAGAAATCACTCTACCATAATGATACATGAACATGAATTTTCATTGCAGCACTATTCACAATAGCAAAGACATGGAATCAACCTAAATGCCCATTGATGACAAATTGGATAAAGAAAATGTGGTACACACACATGATGGAACACTTTGCAGCCATGTAAAAGAACAAGATCATGTCTTTTGTGAGAGCATGGATGAAGCCAGAGGCTATTATCCTTAGGAAACTAATGAGGGAACAGAAAATCAAATACCACATATTCTCAATTATAAGTGGGTGCTAAATGATGAGAACTTATGAACACAAACAAGAAAACAGTGGACACTGGCTTCTACTTGAGGGTGGAAGATGGGAGGAGGACAAGGAGCAGCAAAGATAACTATTGGGTACTAAGCTTAATACCTGGGTGATAAGATAATATTTACAACAAACCCCTGTGACACGTGTTTACCTATGTAATAAGCATTCACATGTACCCCCAAGCCTAAAATAAAGGTTAAAATAATGGTGAACCAGTCTTGCATACCTTAAATAAGTCCTATTTGGTTGTGGTGTATTATTACATTTGTTCATTCCTGGATTCAATTTTTTGTGGCTAAATTCACAGGACATATTGATCTGTAGGTTTCTTTTTGTGTGTACTATCTTTTATTTTGGTAGCAGGATAATACTGGCCTCACAAAATAAGTTGGGGAATGTTTTCCTTCTTTTATCTGGAAGACATTGTGTAAAATTGTTGTTTATTCTTTAAGTGATTAGTAAAATTCTCCAGTGACACCATATGGGTCTGCAGATTTGCTTTTTGTAGAAATTTCATTATATATTAAATTTCTTTAATATTTATGAGGCTATTTATTTATTTTCTACTTTTTCTTGGTTGTTTTTACAGTTTGTGGTTTTAGAAAAATTGTTCCTTTTATTTCAAAGGAGCAATTGTCAAATATTTGGCCATGAAGTTATTCTTAGCATCTCTTTAACATCCTTTTAATGGCCGTAGGATCTGTAGTGTTATTTCTCATTTTATTCTTCATATTGCCAATTTGTGTCTTCTTCCTTTTAACTTCTATAAATCTTTCTAGAGGATTATCAGTTTTATTTTGTTCGATGAATCAACTTTTGGTTTCATTAATTGTCTATTTTCTTATTATAATTTTATTGATTGCTACTCTGATTTACATTATTTCTTTCTCTCTGCTTCCTTTGATTTTTTTTTGTTCTTTTACTTGGTTTTTGAGGCAGAAATTTTGATTTTTATTTGAAAACTTCATTTCTAATGTAATCATTAAGTACTATAATTTTTATTTCAATTTTGACATATTTCAACATGCTATATTTTAATTTCATTTAATTATCTGTGTTTTTTGCACTCCTCTTTAATCATAGATTATAAGCTTGTATTATTTAATTTCCATGTGTCTAAAGACTTTTCTGTTGTCTTTCCTTTATCAATGTTATTGTTTGATTCTATTACTTTCCATATAATTTCAGTTATTTTAAGTTTGCTGAGATTTGTTTTGTGACCCAGAGTATGGTCTATCTTGGTGAATTTTCCACAGACACTTAAAAATAATGTATTTTGCTGCTGTATGGAGCATTCTATATGTCAATTATGTACTATTGGTTGATCATGTTTGGTACTTCTATATCCTTGCTGATTCCCTGCTTAGTAACTATATCAATTTCTGAGAGAAGGTAGTGAAGTTTCCCCGTATAATTGTGGATTTGTCTATTTCTTCTTTTATTTCTATTAGTTTTGTTTCTTACATTTTGAGGCTCTTGTTTGGTGTACACACATGTGGGATCATTATGTCTTTATGGTAGATTGATTATTTTACTTTTATGAAATGCCCTCTTTGTCTCTAGTAATTTTGTTTGTCCCGACATCTACTTTGTCAGATATCAGTATAGCTGCTTCTGCCTTTTTTTGGTTAATGTTTGCATTGTATGTCTTTTTTCATTTGTGTTAGTTTCATAGAGCTGCCATAACTAAATACCACAGATTGAGTGACTTTAAACAACAAAACTTACACTCTCATACATACAGACATACTCTACAATTCTAAAATCAAGATGTTAGTAGGGTTGTGCTATTTATGAAAGTTCTAGGGAAGAGCTCTTACTTGCCTCTTTTAGATTCTGGTGGTTGCTGGCAATCCTCGGTGTTCCCTGGATTGTTGATATATCACTCCAATCTCTGCTTCACCTCACATGGCCTCCTCCTCTGTGTGCCTGTGTCTAAACTTCTTTCTACTTGTGAGAGCACCAGTCATTGGATTAAGGTTCACCCTAATCAAGTATGACTGCACCATGACTTGATTACATGTGAAAATACACTATTTCCAAATAAGGTTACATGCATAGGTTCAGGTTCTGAGGTTTAGAACTTCAACCTATCTTATTGTGAGACACAATTCAGCCCATAACACCATCCTTTTACTTTCGACCTACCTATGCTGTTGAATTTGAAGTGAGTTTCTTATAAACAGCATCAGTTGAGTATATGTTTTTTTGTTTTTCAATCTACTCTGCCTATCTCTATGTTTTGATTAGTGCATTTAGGCAATTTACTTTAAAGATAATTCTTTATATGTTAACACTTAAGTCTGCCATTTCATTGCTTGTTTTCTTTTTGTTTCATCTGGTTGTCATTTTTCTGGCCTTCCTGTGGGCTAATTAAACTTTTTTTAAGGATTCCATGTTGATTTATTTATAGTCTTTATGAGTGAATCTATTTGTATAGTTTTCATAATGGTTGTTTAGGGTAATAACATATACACATGCCACTTATCATAGTCTACTGACATGAATATTTTACCACTTTGAGTAAAGTGAAAACTTCATGTTCATTTAGATAGCTTTATCCCCACTTTTAAATATCATTACATTATCAGATGGCATCATGAATTTTATCTAATCATCAAATATGAATTCTAAAACTCAAGAGGAAAATAATAATCTGCTGTATGTACTCATATTGTTGCTCATTTTGTTATTCCTTCTTCCCCACTGATGCTCCAAGGTTCTTCCTTTTATTATTTCCTTTTGGTTTGAAGTATTTTCTTTAGCCATCATTAAAGATACATCTGCTAGAAACAAATTATTTTAGTTTTCCTTCGAGAATGTCTTTGTTTTCTCTTAATTACTAAATAATAGTTTGCCAGATACATAAATCATGTTGTATTAGTATGTTATTGCATTGCAATACAGAACTACCAGAGGCTGGGTAATTTGCAAAGAAAAGAGGCTTAATTGACTCACAGTTCTGCAGGTTGTACAGGAAGCAGGGCTGTGGAAGCCTCAGGAAACTTACAATCATGGTGGGAGGCAAAGAGAAAGCAGGCATGTTTTACATTGAGCAGGAGAAAGAGAAAGAAGGAGGCGGTGCTACACACTTTTAAACAACCAGATCTCATGAGACCTTACTATCACAAGAACAGTAAATAGGAAGTCCACCCACATGATTCAATGATCCCATGATCCTGCCAAGCCCTTCCTTCAACATTGGGGATTATAATTCGACATGAGATTTGAGTGGGGACACTGAGCCAAACCATATCACATAGTTAGCAATTCTTTTCTTTTAGCACTTGAAAAACACTAAAGCATTACTCCTTTGTAGTCTCTATGGTTTTGGATGTGAAGTTCACTATCACTTGAATTGGTGTTCATCTATACACAATATGTTCTTTCTCTCTGACTTTTATCAAGGGTTTTTTCTTCGTCTTTAGTTTTCAGAAATTCAATCAAAATGTTGTCTTGACATGTAAATTTTTGGGCTTTTCATGTTTGGGTTTCATTTACTGTTTAAATCTGTAGGTTTATATCTTTTGCCAAATGTGGGAAGTGTTTGGCCATTATTTCTTCAAATACTCTTTCAGCTACACTTGCTTTTCCACTCTCTGGAATGCTTATGATACAAATATTGAAATTTTGGTATTGTATAGGTTCCTGAGGCTGCATTCATGCACTTGTGTGTTTTTGTCTATTTTATCTTTGTTTTCCATGTTGTGTAAGGTCTATTTTTCTGTCCGCAGGTTCACTGATTCTATCTTTTGCCATATCCTTTTTACCACTGAGCCCATCCAACTCACTATGTTTTTTAAAACTTCTGCTATTGAGGTACAAGGAGGAGCTGGTACCATTCCTTCTAAAATGATTCCAATCAATAGAAAAAGAGGGAATCTTCCCTAACACATTTTTTGAGGCCAGCATCATCCTGATACCAAAGCCTGGCAGAGACACAACAAAAAAAGATAATTTTAGACCAATATCTCTGATGAACATCGATGCAAAAATCCTCAATAAAATACTGGCAAACCCAATCCAGCAGCACATCAAAAAGCTTATCCACCATGATCAAGTGGGCTTCATCCCTGGGATGCAAGGCGGGTTCAACATACGCAAATCAATAAACGTAATCCAGCATGCAAACAGAACCAAAGACAAAATCCACATGATTATCTCAAGAGATGCACAAAAGACCTCTGAAAAAATTCAACAGCCCTTCACATTAAACTCTCAATAAATTAGGTATTGATGGGACGTATCTCAAAACAATAAGAGCTATTTACGACAAACACACAGCCAGTATCATACTGGGTAAAAACTGGAAGTATTCCCTTTGAAAACTGGCATGGGCAAAAACTGGAAGGATTCCCTTTGAAAACTGGCACAAGACAGGGATGCCCTCTCTCACCGCTACTATTCAACATAGTGTTGGAGGTTATGGCCAGGGCAATTAGGCAGGAGAAAGAAATAAAGGGGATTCAGTTAGGAAAGGAGGAAATCAAATTGTCCCTGTTTGCAGATGACATGATTGTATATTTAGAAAACCCCATCATCTCAGCCCAAAATCTCCTTAAGCTGATAAGCAACTTCAGCAGTCTCAGGATACAAAATCAACGTGCAAAAAATCACAAGCATACCTATACACCAATAACAGACAAACACAGAGCCAAATCATGAGTGAACTCCCATTCACAACTGCTTCAAAGAGAATAAAATACCTAGGAATCCAACTTACAAGGGATGTGAAGGACCTCTTCAAGGAGAACTACAAACCACTGCTCAAAGAAATATAGAGGACACAAACAAATGGAAGAACATTCCATGCTCATGGATAGGAAGAATCAGTATCATGAAAATGGACATACTGCCCAAGGTAATTTATAGATTCGGTGCCATCCCCATCAAGCTACCAATGACTTTCTTCACACAATTAGAAAAAAAAAAACTGCTTTAAGGTTCATATGGAACCGAAAAAGACCCCACATTGCCAAGACAATCCTAAGCCAAAAGAACAAAGCTGGAGGCATCACGCTACCTGACTTCTATACTAAACTATACCACAAGGCTACAGTAACCAAAACAGTATGGTACTGGTACCAAAACAGAGATATAGACCAATGGAACAGAACAGAGCCCTCAGAAATAATACCAGACATATAAAACTATCTGATCTTTAACAAACCTGACAAAAACAAGAAATGGGGAAAGGATTCCCGATTTAATAAATGGTGCTGGGAAAAACTGGCTAGCCATAAGTAGAAGGCTGAAACTGGTTCCCTCCCTTACACCTTGTACAAACATTAATTCTTGATGGATTAAAGACTTAAATGTTAGACCTAAAACCATAAAAACCCTAGAAGAAAACCTAGGCAATGCCATTCAGGACATAGGCATGGGCAAGCACGTCATGTCTACAACACCAAAAGCAATGGCAACAAAAGCCAAAATTGAAATATGGGATCTAATTAAACTAAAGAGCTTCTGCACAGCAAAAGAAACTACCATCAGAGTGAAGAGGCAACCTACAGAATGGGAGAACATTTTTGCAATTTGTCCATCTGACAAAGGACTAATATTCAGAATCTAAAAAGAACTCAAACAAATTTACAAGAAAAAAAAAACCATCAAAAAGTGGGCAAAGGATATGAACAGGCACTTCTCAAAAGAAGATTATTTATGCAGTCAACAGACACATGAAAAAATACATATCATCACTGGCCATCAGAGAAATGCAAATCAAAACCACAATGAGATATCATCTCACACCAGTTAAAATGGCAATCATTAAAAAGTCAGGAAGAAACAGGTGCTGCAGAAGATGTGGAGAGATAGGAACACTTTTACACTGTTGATGGGACTGTAAACTAGTTCAACCACTGTGGAAGACAGTGTGGAAATTCCTCCAGGATCTAGAACTAGAAATACCATTTGACCCAGCCATCCCATTACTGGGTATATACCCAAAGGATTATAAATCAGGCTGCTATAAAGACACATTCACATGTATGTTTATAGCGACACTATTCCCAATAGCAAAGACTTGGAACCAACCCAAATGCCCATCAAGGATAGACTGGAGTAAGAAAATGTGGCACATATACACCATGGAATACTATGCAGCCATAAAAAACAATGAGTTCATCTCCTTTGCAGGGATGGGGATGAAGCCCAAAACCATCATTCTCAGCAAACTAACAGAGGAACAGAAAACAAAACCCCGCATGTTCTCACTCATAAGTGGGATTTGAACAATGAGAAGACATGAACACAGGGAGGGAAACATCACACACCAGGTCCTGTCGGCGGTGACAGGGGCACTAGGGGAGGGATAGCATTAGGAGAAATACCTAATGTAGGTGATGGGCTGATGGGTGCAACAAACCACCATGGCACGTGCATATCTATGTAACAAACCAGTATGTTCTGCACAGGTATTCCAGAACTTAAAGTATATATAAAAAATAAAACAAGTAAACATATAAAACTCACTATATGTGTGTGTATATGTGTGTGTATATATATAAACTCAACACTGGAGCACCCCGATGCCACTGAGGGACCAAGATGATTGGCACACTCCTAATGCATCATCAGAGTGAAGAGAAGAAAGAAACAGTAGCTAGCAAGAGGGAGGAAGCAGGGCTACTCCACACTGGGACTTGTTCCTGGCCGCCAATAACTCCAGAATGCATGAGTTGAACTGGTAAAAAAGCAATCTGTTTTCTCTCCATAGGTTTCTCGAATGCCAGCAGAAGGAGACCTCTCAACCACCATGGCACTCCAGTTGGCAGGGAGAGCTGCTTAAAGAAGTGGTAAGGGTAGCAATCCAGCTGAGTTGAAGCCTAGAGAGGTTCGTGCAGCAGCATCTGTGGTGGAGCAGAGGCAGAGACAGCCATTACCCCAGGCTTGACTTGCTCCCATAGGAGACCTTAGCCCTGGAGGAACTATTAAACCTTAACTCTCCAGGGTGTTCTTGTCCACCAGATGGGGCTGGTCTGACATCAGCATCCCTTAATTTCCTGGCCTCTCCAGTTGGCCCCAGCCTAGTCACACTTGTGCAAAGTAGCCTTGAGTGCCCTGGGGACCTGCATCATGGCTTCTGTGCTGGTGAAACGTTTCTGACTGATGGAGAGCTCCAACTGTGCTGCCCCCATGGCCACACAAGAGTCTTTCTGCTACCTCCCCACAACGCAGCTTCTCGTGGGCCAACAGCAACCCCGCACATCACTTTGATGACAAGTGTGTACAGGGGCATGTTTGCTTTCCTTGACCTGTCAGTGCACCTCTACGCATGGACCCTACCCTTCCACTGCTACAGCAAATATACAGACCACCGCCCTCTCCCCACAAACCGCCATTGCAGTCAGAGTCTTGGTAGGCACAGAATCAGCAAGCCCCACCCTTGCACCGACACTGTCACAGGAGAAAAAATAAGCATAAAGAACAAGGAATTCTCCATCCTGAGCAACCACCCATATCTGTGGCACAAAAAGAATGCACACAGACCTATACCCCCTAGAGCTCCACCCCCATGCCAACACCACTACCATCATGACCCTTGCAAACAAGGACCCCTTGGCCCCAAGCCTAACTGCCTTCACCACTGTGATGAACACTTACATACAGGCAGTCCCCAAAGCGCCTGTTAGCACCCTGCCACAGGTGACAAGTGTGCACCCTGCCAGACTGCTGCTGTTGCTGGCACATGCAAAAATGAACAGATTCTTTGGCAACCACATTACAAGACACTTTGGCTGACACCACCCATCAGAGTCTAGTGACCAGCTGTTGGAGAGCACCTTGGACCCTCAGTGCAGTGAATTTCAAACATCAGAAAGACAGAGAACAACGTTGGGGCCTGATACAAGGCCCCCAGAGTAAGAGCAAATGGTACAAGAATTCAAAGTAGAGTGTCGGTCTCCTAAAATCTTCCAGAAATGAAGCCATTTGGCTTAAGTGACTTCATACCACAATCAAACCATAAAGGGCATAAATAAAATACAAGAAAAAAAATTCCAAGTTCAGCAACTTTGACCAAAAATTTAAAAATTAAAAAAAAATAACATAAACCCATAAAGATGAGAAAACCAGCACAAGAACCCTGACAACTCAAAAGGCCAGAGTGCCTTGGTCCTCAAAATGACTGCACCACCTCTCCAGCAAAGGTTCTGAACAGGGCTGAAGGCTGAAATGATGGAAATAAAATTCAGAATATGAATAAAAAGGAAGATCATTGAGACGCAGGAGTACATCAAAACCCAATCTATATCAGCTAAGAATCAAAGTAAAATACTGTAAGAGCTGAAAGACAAAATAGCCACTATAGAAAGAAATGTAACTGAACTAATAGAGCTGAAAATCACATTACAAAAATTTCATAATGCAATCACAAGTATTAATAGGAAAATAGACCAAGTGGAGGAAAGAATCTCAGAGCTTGAAGACAGGCTTTCTGAAATAAGACAGCCAGACAAGAAGAGAGAAGAAAAATTAAAAAGAATGAACAAAATCTCTGACAAATAAGGGATTATGTAAAGAGACCAAATATTTCACTGAAGTCCCTGAAAAAGATGGAGAGAGTGGAAGCAACTTGGAAAATATATTTCAGATTGTCGTCCATGAGAACTTCTTCAACCTAGCTAGAGAGGCCAAAATGCAAATTCAAAAAATGCAGAGAATTCCAGTAAAATACTTCTGAAGAAGATCATCCTCAAGCAACATAATCATCAGATTATCCAAACACAAAATAAAAGTACAAATGTTAAAGGCAGCTAGAAAACAAGGTCAGGTCACCTACAAAGGGAAGCCATTCAGAAAGACAGTGAACTTCTCAGCAGAAACCCTACCAGAAAGCCAATATTCAACATTCTTAAAGAAAATAAACTCCAACACAGAATTTCATATATGGCCAAACTAAGCTTTATAAGCAAAAAGAAAATAAGATAATTTTCAGACGAACAAATGCTAAGAAAATTTGTTACCATCAAACCTACCTTAAAAGAGCTCCTGAAAAAGTCACTAAATATGGAAAAGAAAGCCCATTACCAGCCACTACGAAAACATACTGAAATACAGAGGCCAGTAACAATATAAAGCAACCACATAAACAAGTCTGAAAAATAGCCAGCTAATATCATGTTGACAAGATCAAATTTACACATATCAATACCAACCTTGAAGGTAAACAGGCCAAATGCCCCAATTAAAAGGCACAGAGTAGTAAGGTGGATTAAATGACAAGACCCGTTGGCAAGCTCTCTTCAAGAAACCTATCTCAAATGAAATCACACACATAGACTTTGCAGAAAAATATACCAAGGAAATGGAAAACAAAGGAAAGCATGAAATGCAATCCTAATTTCAGGCAAAACAGACTTTAAACCAACAAATAACAAAAAGGACAAAGAAGAGCATTATGTGATGGTAAAGGGTTCAATGAAACAAGAAGACCTATTATAAATATATATGCACCAAGCATAGGAGTACTCTGAACCATAAAGCAAGATCTTAGAGACCTTCAAAGAGATGTAGACTCACACACAGTAAGAGTGGGAGACTTCAACACCCCGCTCAGCATATTAGAAAGATCATCAAGACAGAAAATTAACAAAGATATTCAGGACCTAAATTCAGCACTAGCTTAGCTGGACCTGATAGATATCAACGAAACTCTCCCCTCAAAAACAGTAATAAATTCATTCTTCTATGTCCATATAACAAATAATCTAAAATCAATCACATAATCATAATTTTAAAAGTCCCAAACAAATGCAAAAGAACAGAAATAATAACAACCAATCTCTCAGACCACGGCACAAACAAATAAAAAACCAGGACTAAAAAATATCACCCAAAACCATACAATTACATGAAAATGGAATAAACTGCTCCTGAATGACTTTTGGATAACTAATGAAATTAAAATAGAAATCGAAACGTTTCTTCGGACTAATGAGAAGAAAGATACAACATCCCAGAATCTCTAGAACACAGCTAAGGCACTGTTAAAAGGAAAATTTATAGCACTAAATGCCCCTATTGAAAAGTTAGAAAGATCTCAATTTAACAACTTAACATCACAACTGGAAGAACTAGAGAACCAAGAAAAAGCCAACCCCAAAGGTAGCAGAACACAAGAAATAACCAAAAATCAGAACTGAAGAAGATAGACATGAAAAAGCATTAAAAGATTAACTCAAGGAGTTGGCTTTTCGACATAAAATAATAAAATAAGTGCATAGCTAGCTAGAATAAAGAAATAGGGAGAGAAGATCTAAATAAACACAATCAAAAATTACGAAATGGATATTACCACAAACCCCACAAAAATATGAATAAACACTAGACAGTATAATAACCCACAATGCATAAAAATAAAAAGATATAGAAAAAGACACATGAATTCCTGGACATATACACCCTCCCAAGATGAAACCGGGAAAGAATTCAATCTCTGAACAGACCAATAATGAGCACCAAAAGTGAATCACTAATAAATAGCATACCAATTTAAAAAGGCACAAGACCAGATGGATTCACAACTAAATACTAACAGATATACAAAGATGAGCTGGTATCATTCTGGCTGAAACTATTCAAAAAAAGAAAACAGAAACGAAAACAAAAGCAAAAAACCAAAACAACAAAGAAAAGACTTCTCCCTAAATCATTTCATGATCCTGACATCAAAACCTAGCAAGGAAACAAGAACAAAAAAACCACCCCAAGTCAATATCCTTGATGAAAATTGATGCAAGTATCCTCAACAAAATACTGACAAATTGAAGCTGGCAGCATATTAAAAAACTTATCCACCAAGATCAAGTGACATTTTATTCATAGGATTCAAAGGTGGTTCAACATACACAAATCAAAAAATGTGATTCATTAATACTGTGAAAATGGCCATACTGCCCAAGGTAATTTATAGATTCAACGCCATTCCCATCAAGCTACCAATGACTTTCTTTACAGAATCAGAAGAAACAACTTTAAAGTTCATATGGAACCAAAAAAGACCCCGCATTGCCAAGACAATCCTAAGCCAAAAGAATAAAGCTGGAGGCATCACACTACCTGACTTCAAACTATACTACAAGGCTCCAGTAATCAAAACAGCATAGTACTGGTACCAAAATAGAGATATAGACCAATGGAACAGAACAGAGCCCTCAGAAATAACACCACACATCTACAACCATCTGATCTTTGACAAACCTGACAAAAACAAGAAATGGGGAAAGGATTCCCGATTTAATAAATGGTGCTGGGGAAACTGGCTAGCCATATGTAGAAAGGTAGAACTGGATCCCTTCCTTACACCTTATACAAACATTAATTCAAGATGGATTAAAGACTTAAATGTTAGACCTAAAACCATAAAAACCCTAGAAGAAAACCGAGGCAATACCATTCAAGACATATGCATGGGCAAGGACTTCATGTCTAAAACAGCAAAAGCAATGGCAACAAAAGCCAAAATTGACAAATAGGATCTAATTAAACTAAAGAGCTTCTGCACAGCAAAAGAAACTACCATCAGAGTGAACAGGCAACCTACAGAATGGGAGAAAATTTTTGCAATCTACTCATCTGACAAAGGGCTAATATCCAGAATCTACAAAGAACTCAAACAAATTTACAAGAAAAAAAACAAACAACTCCATCAAAAAGCGGGCAAAGGATATGAACAGACACTTCTCAAAAGAAGACATTTATGCAGCCAACAGACACATGAAAAAATGCTCATCATCACTGGCCATCAGAGAAATGCAAACCAAAACCACAATGAGATACCATCTCACACCAGTTAGAATGGCGATCATTAAAAAGTCAGGAAACACCAGGTGCTGGAGAGGATGTGGAGAAATAGGAACACTTTTACACTGTTGGTGGGACTATAAACTAGTTCAACTATTGTGGAAAACAGTGTGGCAATTCCTCCAGGATCTAGAACTAGAAATACCATTTGACCCAGCCAAACCATTACTGGGTATATACCCAAAGGATTATAAATCATGCTGCTATAAAGGCACATTCACACATATGTTTACTGTGGCACTATTCACAATAGCAAAGACTTGGAACCAACCCAAATGTCCATCAATGATAGACAGCATTAAGAAAATGTGGCACATATACACCATGGAATACTACGCAGCCATAAAAACCTGCACGTTGTGCACATGTACCCTAGAACTTAAAGTAATATAATAAAAAAGACAATCTACTCAGCATTTTTCAAATGCATTTTTATAATTAAATCCTGTTGTTACTGGTTATTTAATTTATAACTGATATGGTGTTTTGCTGAAGAATACTGAACATGTTGCATTACATGAAAATCACAATCCAATGTGTATTCAACAAAAAAGAAATGTCACATCCAGTATAATACAAATTTAAGAAATGTATGCAATGTACTTACTACAATATAAATAAAATTCTTACAAAACCTATGATATAATTTAGGTTAAAAAGATTCCTTTAAACAATGGCTTCGTTTCTTGCATATATTGTCTAATAGTTTAAAGTATTTTTACTTCAGGAAAGCATGAGAATTATCTTTATGCCTTTATTGTCAATATACTTTTTGTCAGTTTCTAAAAAAAAAAAAAAAAAAGAAAGAAAAGAAAAAGGATGAGTTCATGTCCTTTGTAGGAACATGGATGAAGCTGGAAACCATCATTCTCACCAAACTATCGCAAGGAGAAAAGACCAAACACTGCATGTTCTCACTCATAGGTGGGAACTAAACAATGAGAACACTTGGACACAGGAAGGGGAACATCACACACCGGGGCCTGTTGTGGGGTGGGGGAAGAGGGGAGGGATAGCACTAGGAGATATACCTAATGTCAATGACGAGTTAAGGGATGCAGTACACCAACAAGGCATATGTAACAAACCTGCACATTGTGCATATGTACCCTAGAACTTAAAGTATAATTTTTTAAAATGTGATTCATTATATAAACAAAACAAAAAACAAATTATTATCTCAATAGCTGTAGAAAAGCTTTTTAATAAAACTAAACACCGCTTCAGGCTTAAAATTCTCAATAAATTAGGTATTGAAGAAACATGTCTCAAAATAATGAGAGCCATGTATGACAGACCCAGAGCCAACATCATAAAGAATGGGACAAAGCTGAAAGCATTCTCCTTGAAAACTGGTGCAAAACAAAGGTGCCCTCTCTCATCAATTCTATTCAACATAGTATTGGAAGTTCTCAGCAGAGCAATTAGGTAAGAGAAATTAAAAAAAAAAAAAAAAATCCAAATAGGGAGACAGGAAGTCAACCTACTCCTGTGTCCAGATGACATAATCCTACATCTAGAAAACCTTGTGGTCTCAACCCAAAAGCTCCTAAAGCTGATAAACAACTTAAGCAAAGTCTCAGGATAAAAAATCAATATACAAAAAAATCACAGGCCAGATGTGGTGGCTCACACCTGTAATCCCAGCAAACTGGGAGGCTGAGGCAGGTGGATCACTTGAGGCCAGGAGTTCGAGACCAGCCTGCCCTGGCCAACATGACAAAATGCTGCCTCTACTAAAAATATAAAAATTAGCCAGGTGTAGTGGTGCATGCCTGTAGGATCATCTACGTGGGAGAACGAGACAGGAGAATCACTTGAAGCCGGCACGTAGAGTTTACAGTGGACAGTAATCATGCCACTGCACTCCAGCATGGGCAACAGAGCGGGACTCCATCCCCACAAAAAAAATCACTAGAATTCCTTACACTCCAACAACGGTAAAGCTCAGAGGTAAATCAAGAATGCAACCCCAGTCACAACTGCTACAAAAAAAATATGAAATAACTAGGAACATGACTAACCAGAAAAGTGAAAGATCTCTACAAAGAGAATGCAAAACACTGCTTAAAAAAAAAAAAGAGAGAGCGATGACACAAACAAATGGAAAAACATTTCATGCTCATGGATAGGAAAAATGATTATCATTAGAATGGTCAAATTGCCAAAAGCAGTTTGAGGATTCAATGCTATTACTATCAAACTACCAACGACATTCTTCACAGAACTAGGAAAAACTATTTTAAAATTCATGTGAGAGCTCAGATTAAGATGGCGGATAAGAGGCAGGACTAGCGCTTGAAGGCGTGACATTGAGTCCAGAGCAGGCTCAGAGCTGGGCGCCTCTCAGCAGTCGCTGTGGCTGCAGCTACCTTCTCATGGCCATGGCTGTGCTCCTCTAGCCTTTCAGCGGCCTCCCCCTGAGCTGCAGTTTGGACTTCCTCCAGCGGCCGCTTGCCTTGCCTAGCGGGTTTTTCCACCTGGGGGCAGACAGCGCCCAGCTGGCACCATGGCTAGGACCATGAGCAGTCCCAAGCAACCACAGTGGGAGAACGGTGCACGACATTTTCCCATTCATTGTAAAAAGAAACACAAGCTAGAGGAGCAGGAGGAGGAGGATTGCCTGCTAAAAAAAAAAAAAAAAAAAGGAGAAAAAGATAATTGAAGCAGAGCTCTGTGCTGGTCATAATGACTGAATTCTTTGTGCACGCCAAGATGTAGAGGGGTGTGGAGTGTGGAGTAAAGCCATGCACTAGTGGACTTTCTCTACCTGGAATATTAGATTCTATTTGTGAAGAAATAGATGAGACAACTGGAGAACCAGTGTGAAGTTGCCTGAAGTAAGCTTCAGGAGATTGAAGACAGGATAATTGATGAAGAAGTTGAAGCTCACAGAAATGTTAACCACCTCCGTAGTCTTCTCCTTTCTGATACTATGAAAACAGGTTTGAAGAAGGAATTTGATGAACTTTACAAAAAAAAAAAAAAAAAATTGAGTCTATGAGCCATCCTTCCATGGAGCTTGTTCTCTAGAAACCCCTCACTGAACTCCTTCCCAATGAGCCAAAGCCATCCTCTAATGCTAAGAACTATACAGGAGAGAGCCAAGCTAAGCATGCAGCTGCTGGCATTGCCTTCTCTCAGAGAACTGAACTGTTCTGGGAACTTCGGCACACAGGGATGTCTCCTTATAATGGTTTGGAGATAGCTACTAGCACAGAAGCAGAGATGGAACTCTAGAAACCAATTTATACAATAAAGTCGTCAAATGTTAGGAGAATCCTGTGTTCATTTATGAGCCTATTTGCATAGTATAGGGACTTGCAAGTTTTATGAAATGGGTGTAATAATATCTCCACCTGTGATTTGGGGTGGGACTCTCATTTTGGGTAGACATTTATTGAATTCAACTTTTTGCCAAGAAAGTTTGTCTCAACGGAAACACAGTTTTCAGTGGGACTTATTGAAGAAATATTGGATTACAGTCTCTTCAAAGGTAAGTATAGAAGCTATATGTGTAAGGGTGACTTAAATCATATGTCACATTGTCTAGACTATTCAGACACTTAGAGAATATTCTCCTTGAATTAAAAAGGATGATTAAGAAAGAAGGATGCTCCTACTACAACTGTACCCTGACAGTTAAGTCACAGTTTAGTCTGTAGATACAAGCTGTTTACAGTGGCGACTATATATAATGGGGGAGAAGGAGGGAAGATGGCAGTAGCTTAAGCCTGTTGCTAAGAAATTTAATAAAGGCCCTGAAACTTGTAAATCAGTTGTCAATTCAATATAGCTCTGTTGAATAAATAGCCAACAGCATGTGGCTCTCCTCTTTGCCTCTGAAAATGCAATGAAAATACAGAGAAAAAGTTTTTCCTTCAAGGCTTTTTGCCTTGTGCCACTGTTGCTCCTTGGTTTCCCATGCATAATTGATAAGCCCAGTTATTCAGTAATGTTTACAATTTAATTAACTTTGAATGATAGCTAAAAGATTATGAGGTAACCCAAGTGCAAATTATGTATGGGATAAGCATCCTTTAGCGCATCCTAAGGAATGCTTTGTCAGCTAAACCCAGTATTGATAACTTTAGTAATTAAAAAAAAGTTATACTTATATTAGCAAGTTGTTTTAAAATGTTAATTTAGAGAACAGTGAAATTGACAATGTAGGAGCAAATGACATTGAGGTTTACTGACATAGACAATTTGACTGGTGCTTAGACTATTGTGCAGTAGGCCTAAATAGTAGTGGACAATGCTTCCTGCTAGCAGAAAGCCTTCATCTTATTGAGTACCTAAGCCAGGTTCCAGGTGTCCTTTGAGGATAGCCAAGTTTGAAATTTTTAGTTTCTCAGGCAGAGCTCTTCTGTGTGGTAGGGACTCACAGGGCAAAGTAAAATTACAATTCCTTTACTGCTACAGAATATTAACTATAGGTTACTAAATGAGTGCTATGGTATAATACTGGCCCTCCCTTCACCACAACAGGACACCACCCCAGTTTTGTTTTGTTTTCTGGGTTTCCTCCCCCTTTGTAAGCAGGCACGAGATACCATTTGTAGAATAAAAAAATGTTTTATGTCACATAAAGTTGAATTTTTAGAAACTACATTCCAGGCATTTTGAAACCCTTACTGAAATGTCTCCCGTTGTTACAGATGGCATAGAAGTCACAAGTCTATTAACTGGTCTATTAAATGTTCTACACCATTCTACAGATGGCGTAGAAGTCACAAGTCTATTAATTGTTGCTTCTTTGGCTTCTTCCTGCTTTCTCTTTCTGTTTGGATAGTCAGGAAAAGATTTAATGTTTAATATTTAAATAAAATATTTGATGTCTACACAGTAAAAGTATTCAAACTTCACACCACTATTGAAAGCAGTTGGAAACCAGATAATAGTTTCTTAATCTTATATTTAGAGATGAATGTAAACTGTATTCTTTTGAAATGTGCAAGTGTTTGATTCATGCCATTTGATAAACTCGTGCCTTGTAGTCATTGTTTAACGGAACCAGCTTGTAACGTTTGTAGCCCTAAATAAATCTCCATGCTAAAAAAAATATGTTCTAGTGCAACACAAAAACATGAAGTGACTGCCCAGAGGTGGAGTTAGTGTTAAAGTGGAAAGGGAGATGACACATTTCCCAAGAAGGACCCGAAACACACCAAGATTGTCTTCTACAGGAATTGTTTGGGAGGCCTCTGAGTAAAGGTCTTATGATGAAAAGGGAGCAAAGAGGCCCCCAAACAAAGCTCTGATAGTACTAGTAAACATAGGAGAGAATTAAGATTCTGTTAATTAAAATCCAAACAGAGCTTATCTGAGGAGTTAAGTTACCTGATATAATTATTTCTTGGAACTTTGGCACGCAGGGATGTCTCTTTATAATGGTTTGGAGATAGCTACTAGCACAGAAGAAGAGATGGAACTCTAGACACCAATTTATACACTAACTGGAATAACCAGTTTAGAGAAGAACATAAATGACCTGATGGAGCTGAAAAACACCGCAGGAGAACTTCGTGAAGCATACACATGTATCAATAGCCGAATCAATCAAGCAGAAGAAATGATACGAGATTGAGGATCAAGTTAATGAGATAAAGTGTGAAGACAAGATTAGAGAAAAAAGAATGTAAAGAACAAAGACTCCAAGAAATATATGACTATGTGAGATGGGAGTTTTTTAAGTCCCTGACTGGGGCTGCTGCCTTTCTTTCAGAGATGCCCTGCCCAGAGAGGAGGAATCTAGAGAGGCAGTCTGGCTGCAGCGGCTTTGCTAAGCTGTGGTGGGCTCCATCCAGTTCTATAATTTCCATTTTAATAACTTCTAATTCTTAGCTATAATTTTCTATTTTTTTCATTTGTCTCAAGATAATTTATAATTAATTATTGAAGCTTTT
This sequence comes from Macaca thibetana thibetana, assembly GCF_024542745.1. NCBI lineage: Eukaryota > Metazoa > Chordata > Mammalia > Primates > Cercopithecidae > Macaca > Macaca thibetana. Next base: position 55,595,587 of record NC_065598.1, read on the forward strand.
TTTTTTTTTTTTAAATTGTTGCCCAGGCTGGAGTGCAATGGTGTGATCTCCACTCACTGCAACCTCCGCCTCCAGGGTTCAAGCCATTCTTCTGCCTCAGCCTCCTGAGTAGCTGGAATTACAGGTGCTCGCCACCATGCCTGGCTAATGTTTTTGTATTTTTAGTAGAGACGGGGTTTCACCATATTGGCCAGGCTGGTCTCAAACTCCTGGCCTCAAGTGATCTGCCTGCCTCAGCGTCCCAAAGTGCTAGGATTACAAGTGTGAGTCATGGTGCCCAGCCTGAAGCATGTTTCTAATGGCTTCTTAAAAATCTTTGTTAGATAAATCTAAGTCAACATCTCAGTGTTGGCATCATATCTATATTGTCTTTACTCATTGAAGTTGTGGTTTTCTTGGGTTTTGATACCACAAGTTATATTTGATTACATCCTAAAGTTTCGTGTATTATATAAGTAGACTCTGGGTCTCATTTAAATTTTTTATTTTAGAAGGCAATTGCCCTGTTTAGGTTTAGCATGTTGGTCCTGGCTTACTTTTGTTGGCTGAGGTTACAATGACAATTTAAGTGCAGAGCCTTTCTGGTGGTATTTTGATTGATTTGGTACTGTCTGGGCTTCCATTGATTTCAGCTGCTGCTGCTTGGGATGGTAGAGTGGTTTCCCCAGACCAGGTCCCTGAATATCTCTAGTTTTCTGGAAATCTTCAGGTGGAAAAGGGAGTCTCATATTGCATGGTCAAAGATGCCTCCTTGGCAGGTAGTTGTAGCAAAAACTGCCTGCCCCCTCACCACCACCACCACTAGTGTGGGTAGTGGAGTGCATTTCCTGAGCCAGACACTTGTGGTGAAATTCCACTATTTGTGTCTCTTCGTTACATTTAAGTCAATATCTCAGTGTTGGTACCTCTTGATTGTCTTTGTTCATTCAAGTTGTGATTTTCTTGGCTTTTGAGATTACAAGTGATTTTTTATTACATCCTAAAATTTTAGGTTACAATGACAATGCTGTAGTGTCTTTAGGCATGTGAGGGGAGTGTTAGGCCTGCAGGATTCAAGAAAAATCGGATTGCCTTGTCTGACAGTCTCAGAGTGAAGAGAATCTCAGTACACATGGGTAAAAATAGGCCAGTAAGGCTGGGCTGTTTTGTGACTGGGTCTCTCTTGTTGGTTAGGCCTGCCCATGTGGGTATCTCTTAGCAGTCTCAAGACCTTCAGGGAAGGAGAGCACTTTCCCTGATCTCTTATATTTAGTAGGACTCCCAATGTATCTTCCACCTTGCTGGTGCTGTGAGAAAGATTACCTCTGGATCCAAATAATGAATGATCCCACTTCGGCTGTCTTTTGTTTCTAGGTAAGGAGGTCAGGAAATGCTGGGTCTGGGTCACCTTCTTCAATTGTGGGGTAGGGGGCATAAGATGCCTAGGTGGTATGTTGTTTCTTCATTCCTGAGATCACAAACCAGTTTACGTTTTTCCTACAACCTTCTTACCACGTAGTACTCATTTGGATGTCTCTTGCAGTATTTCATGGGTTTATAATTCCACTTAGTGGGTTGGAGCAGGAAGAAATGGTTCTACGCCATCTTGTCCAGACTGAAAGTTCTCCAGGCATTTAATTTTTAGCAGGACATACTTAGAGACTTCATGCTTTAGAATGAAAGGTTGGATTTCTAATGGCAAGAGTTCCATGTACCAGTGGCTACTTGGCAGTATTGAGTACTGGAAAAACTATTCTCTCCCATAGAGAAAGGCCGTCTTTTAACCAAATGACAGAGCAGTTACCATACTCCCTGTGGGCTCACTGATTCTCAAGATGAAGGAGAGAGCAAGGGGCAATTTATTGAATTTTTCCATAAATGTTTTATTGATGAAGTTCTAATTATAATTTGATATGGTTATTATTAATTTAGCTGAATACATTTTTTTGTAATACAGGTTTACTATTGAGCAGAATCAGAATTTTTAAAGATAATATGCCACTTAATTTGAGTTCAAAGTTAGTGTTCTTTATCATCAAAATTAATCGAAAATGTTTTGTCAATGCTGATTTGTAATGAAACTTCATTATTTGAAAATTTTCATTATTTTTCACACAGATAGGTACTGCCAAATACAGATATCAATCCATGTACCAGTGATATTTTATAACCCATTAAAAATGCTGGTAAAACATATAAAATGTAAAATTTACCATTTTAACCATTTTCAAGGCTACAATTAAGTACATTCACAATGTTGCGCTAACGCTACTCATTTTCAGAGCTTTTTCATTATCCCAAAGAGAAACATCCCACCCATTAAAAATACTTCCCATTCCTCCTTTTCCTGAGCCCCTGAAATCCTGTATTCTGTTTTCTGTTTGTTTCTATAAATGTGCCTATTTTATGCTCCTTATATAAGTGGAGTCATACAGTATTTGTTCATTTGTGTTTGTTAAAGTTTCCTCCATGTTGTAGCATGTATCAGAATTTCACTCTTGTCTAAGGCAAAATAATATTCTTTGTATGTGTATACATATTACCTTTAGCCATCCATCAAGGAATATTTGGGTTATTTCACTTTTAAAAATTTTATTTCTACTGTATCTATTTAAGGTGTGCAACGTGATGCTTTGATATATATATGTAATTAAATATGTAATTACTACGGTAAGCCAATTTGCACATCTATCATCTCACATACTTGCCTTTCTTTTTTTTGTATTGTAAGAGTACCTAGGATGGCTGGCAAGATGGCCAAATAGGAACAGCTCTGGTCTGCAGCTCCCAGCAAGATCAATGCAGAAAGTGGGTGATTTCTGCATTTCCAACTGAGGTACCCGGCTCATCTTATTGGGACTGGTTAAACAGTGGGTGCAGCCCATGGAGGGTGAGCAGGAGCAGGGTGGGGCATCGTCTCACCCAGGAAGCGCAAGGGGGCTGGGAACTCCCTCTCTTAGCCAAGGAAAGCCGTGAGGGACTGTGCCGTGAGGAATGGTGCATTCCGGCTCAAATATTACACTTTTCCGAAGGTTTTCACAACTTGCAGACCGTGAGATTCCCTCTGGTGACTATGCCACCAGGGCCCAAGCACACTAGGGTTTCAAGCACAAAACTGGGTGGCCATTTGGGCAGAGACTGAGCTAGCTGCAAGAGTTTCTTTTCATATCGTAGTGGTGCCTGGAACACCAGTGAGACAGAACCATTCACTCCCCTGAAAAGGGGACTGAAGCCAGGGAGCCAAGTGGTCTAGCTCAGTGGATCCTACCCCCACAGAGCACAGCAAGCTAAGATCCACTGGCTTGAAATTCTTGCTGCCAGCACAGCAGTCTGACGTCAACCTGTGACACTCCATCTTGGTGAGGGGAGGGGCGTCCACCATTACTGAGGCCTGACTAGGTGAATTTCCCCTCACAGCATAAACAAAGACGCCAGGTAGTTCAAACTGGATGGAGCCCACCGCAGCTTGGTAAAGCTGCTGCAGCCAGACTGCCTCTCTAGATTCCTCCTCTCTGGGCAGGGCATCTCTGAAAGAAAGGCAGCAGCCCCAGTCAGGGACTTTTAGATAAAACTCCAATCTCCCTGAGACAGAGCACCTGGGGGAAGGGGTGGCTGTGGGCACAGCTCAATAGATTTAAATGTTCCTGCCTGCCAACTCTGAAGAGAGCAGCAGATCTCCCAGCACAGCACTTGAGTTCTGCTAAGGGACAGACTGCCTCCTCAAGTGGCTCCCTGACCCCCATGCCTACTGACTGGGAGACACCTGCCAGCAGGGGTCGACAGACACCTCATACAGGAGAGCACTGGTTGGCATCTGGCAGTTGCCCCTCTGGAAAAAAGCTTCCAGAGGAAGGAACAGGCAGCAATCTTTGCTGTTCTGAGCCTCCGCTGGTGATACCCAGGCAAACAACATCTGGAGTGGACTTACAGCAAACTCTAGCAGACCTGCAGCAGAGGGGCCTGACTGTTAGAAGGAAAACTAACAAAGAGAAAGCAATAGTATCAACATCATCAAAAAGATTGTCCACACCAAAACCCCATTCGAAGGTCACCAACATCAAAGACCAAAGGTAGATAAATCCATGAAGATGGGAAGAAAGCAGTGCAAAAAGGTTGAAAATTGCAAAAACCAGAATGCCTCTTCTCCTCCAAAAAATCACAACTCCTCACCAAGAGGGAAACAAAACTGGATGGAGAATGAGTTTGATGAACTGACAGAAGTAGGCTTCAGAAGGTGGGTAATAACAAACTCTTCTGAGCTAAAGGAGCATGTTCTAACCCACTGCAAGGAAGCTAAGAACATTGAAAACAGGTTAGAGAAATTGCTAACTGGAATAACCAGTTTAGAGAAGAACATAAATGACCTGATGGAGCTGAAAAACACAGGACAAGAACTTCGTGAAGCATACACAAGTATCAATAGCCAAATCAATCAAGCAGAAGAAAGGATATAAGAGATTGAGGATCAACTTAATGAAATAAAGTGTGAAGACAAGATTAGAGAAAAAAGAATAAAAAGAACAAAGACTCCAAGAAATATAGGACTGTGTGAAAAGTCCAGACCCACATTTGATTGGTGTACCTGAAAGTGATGGAAGAATGGAAACAAATTGGAAAACACTCTTCAGAATATTATCGAGGAGAACTTCCCCAAACTAGCAAGAGAGGCCAGCACTGAAATTCAGGAAATACGGAGAACACCACAAAGATACTCCTTGAGAAGAACAACCTCAAGACACATAAGCATCAGATTCACCAAGGTTGAAATGAAGGAAAAAATGTTAAGGGCAGCCAGAGAGAAAGGTCGGGTTACCCACAAAGGGAAGGCCATCAGACTAACAGCGGATCTCTCTGCAGAAACCCTACAAGCAAGAAGAGAGTGGGCGCAAACATTCAACATTCTTAAAGAGAAGAATATTCAAACCAGAATTTCATATCGAGCCAAACTAAGCTTCATAAGCGAAGGAGAAATAAAATCTTTTACACATAAGCAAATGCTGAGAGATTTTGTCACCACCAGTCCTGCCTTACTAGAGCTTCTGAAGGAAGCACTAAACATGGAAAGGAATAACTGGTACCAGCAACTGCAAAAACATACCAAATTGTAAAGATTGTCGACACTATGAAGCAACCACATCAACCAACGGGCAAAATAACCAGCTAGCGTCATAAGGACAGGATCAAATTCACACATAACAATATTAACCTTAAATGTAAATGGGCTAAATGTCCCAATTAAAAGACACAGACTGGCAAAATGGATAAAGAGTAAAGACCCATCAATGTGCTATAGACAGGAGAACCATCTCACGTGCAAAGACACACATAGGCTCAAAAAAGAGGGATAAAGAAATATTTATCAAGCATATGGAAAGCAAAAAGAACACGGGTTGCAATCCTAGTCTCTGATAAAACAGACTTTAAGCCAACAAAGATCAAAAAAGACAGCAGAACATCAAAAAAGTTATCCACCATGATCAAGCCGGGTTCATCTCTGGTATGCAAAGTTAGTTCAACATACTCAAATCAATAAATGTAATTCATCACATAAACAGAACCAATGACAAAAACCACATGATAATCTCAATAGATGCAGAAAAGGCTTTTGACAAAATTCAATACCCCTTCACACTAGAAACTCTCAATAAACTAGTTATGGATGGAGTGTATCTCAAAATAATAAGAGCTATTTATGACAAACCCACAGCCAATATCATACTGAATGGGCAAAACCTGGGAGCATTCCCTTTGAAAACCAGCATAAGACAAGGATGTGCTCTCTCACCACTCCTATTCAACATAGTATTGAAAGTTCTGGCCGGGGCAATCAGGCAAGAGAAAGAAATAAAGCGTATTCAAATAGGAAGACAGGAAGTCAAATTGTCTCTGTTTGCAGATGATACGATTGTATATTAGAAAATCCCATAGTCTCAGCCCCAAATCTCCTTAAGCAGAGAAGCAACTTTGGCAAAGTCTCAGGATACAAAATCAACGTGCAAAAATCACAAGCATTCCTATATACCAATAACAGACAGACAGCCAAATCATGAGTGAAATCCCCTTCACAATGGCTACAAAGAGAATAAAATACTGAAGAATACAACATACAAGGGATGTGAAGGATCTCTTCAAGGAGAACTACAAACCACTGCTCAAGGAAATAAGAGAGGACACAAACTAAGGAAAAAACATTCCATGTGCATGGATAGGAAGAATCAATATAATGCAAATGGCCATATTGCTCAAGGTTATTTATACATTTAATGCTATCCCCATGAAGCTACCATTGACTTTCTTCAAAGAATTAGAAAAATCTACTTTAAATTTCATGTGAAACCAAAAAAAGAGTCTGCATAGCCAAAAGAATCCTAAGCAAAAAGAACGAAGCTGGAGGCAATGCTACCTGACTTCAAACTATACTATAAGACTACAGTAACCAAAACAGCATGGTACTGGTACCAAAACAAATATATAAACCAATGGAACAGAGTAGAGTCCTCAGAAATAACACCACAGAAGTATAACCATATGATCTTTGACAAACTTGACAAAAACAAGCAATGGGAATAGGATTCCCTATTTAATAAATGGTGTTGGGAAAACTGGCTAGCCATATGCAGAAAACTGAAACTGGACCCCTTCCTTACATCTTATACAAAAATTAGCTCAAGATGGATTAAAGGCTTAAGCATAAGACCTAAAACCATAAAAACTTTAGAAGAAAAGCTAGGCAATATCATTCAGGACATATGCATGGGCAAAGACTTCATGACTAAAACACCAAGAGCAATGACAACAAAAGCCAAAATTGACAAATGGGATCTAATTCAATGAAAGAGCTTCTGCACAGCAAAAGAAACTATCATCAGAGTGAAAAGGCAACCTACAGAATGGGAGAAAATTTTTGGAATCTGTCCATCTGACAAAGGTCTAATATCCAGAATACATAACGAACTTAAACAAATGTACAAGAAAAAATCAAACAACCCCCTCAAAAAGTGGGTGAAGAGTATGAGCACTTTTCAAAAGAAGACATTTATACAGCCAACAAACATATTAAAATAAGCTCACGATCACTGGGCATTAGAGAAATGAAAATCAAAACCACAGTGAGATACCATCTCACGCCAGTTAGAATGACGATCATTAAAAAGTCAGGAAACAACAGGTGCTGGAGAGGATGTGGAGAAATAGGAATGCTTTTACCCTGTTGGTGGGAGTTCAAATTAGTTCAACCACTGTGGAAGACAGTGTGGCGATTCCTCAAGGATCTAGAACTAGAAATACCATTCGACCCAGCAATCCCATTATTGGGTATATACCCAAAGGATTATAAATCATTCTACTATAAAGACACATGCACACGTATGTTTACTGCAGCACTGTTCACAGTAGCAAAGACTTGGAACCAACCCAAATGCCCATCAATGATAGGCTGGATAAAGAAAATGTGGCACATATACACCATGGAATACTATGCAGCCATAAAAAAGATGAGTTCATGTTCTTTGCAGGCATGGATGATGTTGGAAACCATCACTCTCAGCAAACTAACATAAGAGCAGAAAACCAAACACTGCATGTTCTCACTCATAAGTGGGAGTTGAACAATGAGAACACTTGGACACAGGGAGGGGAACATCACACACTGGGGCCTGTCGGAGTGTGGGGGGCTAGGAAAGGATAGCATTAGGAGAAATACCTAAAGTAGATGACGGGTTGATGGGTGCAGCAAACTTCCATGGCACATGTATACCTATGTAACAAATCTGCACGTTCTGCACATGTATCCCAGAACTTAAAGTATAATAATAATAAAAAAAGAGTACCTAAAATGTACTGTCTTTAAAAATTTCTGGTATACAATATTATTTTTGTAGCCCTTATGCTGTACATTACATCTCTAGACTTATTCATCCTATGTAACTGCAACTTCATACCCTTTAACCTACATCTCCTCATCTCTCCTCCTCCCTTCCCCCACTGCCTCTGGTAACCAACATTCTACTGTGTGTTTCTATGTATTATACTTTATCTTTTTCTAGATGCCACATATAACAGAGACCATGCAATATTCCTTTTTCTGTGTTTGTCTTATTTCACATAACATAATGTTTTCCACGTTCATCCACATTATTGCAAATAAAAAATCCTCCTTTTTAAATGCTGAATAATATTTCATTACTTGTGTGTGTATACACATGCTACAATTATTATATCTATACATCTGTCAGTGGACACTTAGGTTGACTTGATAACTTGGCTATTGTGAATAATCCTGTAATGAACATTGGGAGTGCAAACATCTCTGAGCTGCTGATTTCATTTTGTTTGGGTATATACAGAAGAGGGATTATTGATGGGTCATATGATAGTTCTGTGGATTGAAATAATTAATATTGATAAAATGTTAATGCTGCCTAAAGCAATGTACAGTTTCAATGTGGTTTTTACCAAAATTCCAATGGCATTTTTCTCACAAAATAAAAATAAATACTGTAATTACTACAGAACCACAAAGGGCCCAAAACTGAGGACAGTATATACACTAATTTTTTAAATCTGATGACCAAGACAGCTACTAAGTGACTAATGGGTGGGTAGCACATGTAGTGTGGATAAGCTGGACAAAGGGATGATTTGCATCCCAGGTGGAAGGGAGTGGGAATGCTCGAGATAGTATGAGATTTCAACATACTACTTAGAATGCACACAATTTAAAACAAATGAATTATTTCTGGAATTTTCTATTTAATAATTGTGTGTCACAGTTAACCGTGGGTAACTGAAACTGCGTAGAGTAAAATTGTGAGTAACAGGGCATTATTGTACCTAGGATTGGAATTACTGGAATATATGGTAATTCTTTGTTAAACTTTTTGAGTAGCCATCATGTTGTTTTCCGCAGCAGCTGCACCCACCAGCAATGCACAAGATTTCCAATTTCTCCATATCCTCACCAACACTTACTTTCCAATTTTTAAAATTATAACCAGCATAGTGAGTTTAAAGTGGTATTTCGTTGTGGTCTTGATTTGCATTTCCCTTAATGAATAATGATTTTGAGCATCTTTTTATATGCTTATTGGCAATGTGTATATCTCCTTTGGAGAAATGTTTATTCAAGTCTTTTGCCCATTTTTACATTGAGTTGCTTTTTGTTGCTGTTGGTGTTTTAGGGGTTCTTTATAATTTCTGAATATTAATTCCTTATCAGATATATGATTTGCAAATATTTCTCTCATTCTAGAGGTCATCTTTGCACTCTCTTGATAGTGTTCTTTGCTGCACAAAAGTTTTTAATTTTGATGAAGTCCAATGTATCGATTTTTTCCTTTGGTGTCATATCCAAGAAGCCATTGTAAAGTCCAATTACATGAAGCTTTTTTCTCATGCTTTGTTCTAAAAGTTTATTAGTTTTAGTTCTTATGTTTAGGCCTTTGATCCATTTTGTGTTGATTTTTGCATATAGTGTAAGGTAGAAGCCCAATTTCATTCTTTTGCATGGTGTTATCCAGTTTTCCCAGAACCATTTGTTAAAAAGGCAGTTCTTTCCAAAGTATTGACTTTTAAAGGTCACTTTAAGATGACTCTTTTACTTTCTCCATGTTGATGGCTATTTTTCTTAAAATTTGTAAGAACACTTTATATATCAAAGACATTAACCTTTTGTTGCATTGCTGCAAAATTTTCACCCAATTTGTCTTTTGCCTTTTATTTTTACTTACAGTATGTGTATTAGTTTGTTCTCAAGCTACTAATAAAGACATATCTGAGACTGGGAAATTTACGGAAGAAAGAAGTTTAATGGATTTACAGTTCCCTGTGGCTGGGGAAGCCTAAAAATCATAGTGGAAGGCAAATAGGAGCAAGTCACATCTTACATGAATGGCAGCAGTCAAAAAGAGCTTGTGCAGGGAAACTCTCATTTTTAAAAACATCAGATCTCATGAGACTCATTCGCTATCACAAGAACAGTGCAGGAGAGACCTGCCCTCATAATTTAACCACCTGCCACCAGGTTCCTCCCACAACGTGTGGGAATTATGCGAGTTACAATTGAGGATGAGATTTGGGTGGGGATACAGCCAAACCATATCAATATGTGGTAGAATGTTTAAATTTTGTCCATAAATAAATCTGTCACTTTGTGGATTTTGCTACTGGGAAAATGTTTTAAAATAGTATTCACATTCCAATATTTAAAAAAACATATTCTCCTCTGATCCTTTATAGTTTTTTTAAAACACTGTTAATGGACTTCAGATATAAAAAAAATGGATTAATGATAATCCTTGGTTCTTGACACACTATTATTGGCCTATTTACATTATTTCTTTTTTAAATAATATAACAAATAAATGTGAACCCATCACCCAGCCCAAAACCTAGTATATTACCAATAACTCATATCCACCTATGGTGTCTTTTCTATCCCATTCTCCTACCTCCCTAACAGAAGTATCCTGAGATTATATCAATACTTCCCTTGCCTTAAAAGGTTTTATCTTATATGTATGTATGAACAGACAATATACTGTTGACTTCTACTTGTTTTTGAACTTTATAAATTGATATTAAACCATATACTGTCTTCAAAGAATTGCTCTGTTCACTCAATTTTTGGTATTAAGATATGTCCATTGTGTTGTATTAAATTGTAGTTAATTTTTACTTGAATAACTAATAGAAACAAGCCAGATGAACTGTGAGTATAAGAGTATATGAGTGAAAGAAAAGCATGTGTGATGGCCCTGGGATTAGAAAAAGCATACCAAATTTGAGGAATTATAGAAAAGAAGGTCGGTGACTCTGGTGTCCTGAGGCCTGGAGGAACAGTGACAGAAGACGAGTTAGGAGAAGCAGCCAAGGGACAGATCATACAAGACCATGGTAAGGATGTAGACTTTTATCACAAGTGCATTGGAAGACATTATGCAGGGTAATGACATGATCTGGTGTGCAATTACTAAAGATTAATCTGGATACTTATAAACAGTTGATTGAGACAGGTGACAAAAATTCAATCTTGGGGTATTGCAATTATTGTCCCCATTCCACAGATATGAAAACTAAGGCTCAAAGAAGTTAAGTAACTTTCCTTGTATTACACAGCTACTACATGACAGAACCATGATATACACAAAGGTGGTATGACTTCAGAACTTGCTTTTTTAACAGTGGTACCACATATGGATCTAGAGTTTAATGGGGTTTGGTTTGGGGATATAAATTTAGGAATTCATCTGCTTATATTTAGAGTCATAGGACTGTATGAGATCTCCTAGGGAGAGAATATAGATAGAAAAGAAAAGAAGTTTAAGGAGAAGCCCTAAGGTACTGTAATATTTAGACTTTGGTAGAAGAGGAGAAAAGAAGACTGAAAAGGAGCAGCCAGATTTTTCACATAGAAGTTAAGAGAAAAAGGCTGCTTCAAGAAAGTAGCAGTGATCAACTACTCCAATGTTGCTGAAAGGTACAGTGAGTTAAGGACTGAAAAGTAACTATTTGATTTAGCAACATGGAGGTAACTGGAGATCTTCAAAAGAGCCATTTCATTCATGAAGTCATGAAGAAGGAAGGCAGGTTGGAATGTGTTTAAGAGTAAATGGGTATTCCCAGGAAGTCTAAAGTCACCCCAGGAGATGGAAACCACAGGAAAATTTCAGACTAGAAGCCCCCTAAGGGGAAGAAATGAGCCATCTAACTTCATGTGCTTGTAACCTAGCAGTTTTTTCTACATAATGAGTGTGCAGTAATTTATTTCTTGAACTTAACTGAATTAGATGTGGCTTCTGTTCCCATCCTTAGGGAATTACATTTTAGTTGGGTAGGTAACAAAAAAATATAGCATGAGTGGATGAGGTGCTTTCTGTAAATGCAATCCAGACTACATATTAAATGTGACCTCAAAATGGGTGTATAATCATGAAGCCAAAACCATTTTGTAAGATACCTGGAAAACCACTCTTGGACATTTAGGGATAATCAAGAGCTTTCAAGTGTTGCCTTAACCAGAGGATAAATACTATATTTAACCATGTACTCTTGCCATGAACTCTTAGTCATTTCTTCTTTAGCAAGTGTTGCAAACTAAAATGCAAACACAGGACATACTGGTAACAAAAATAAGTGAAATGTTCAGGTGAGGGCTGTAATAAGCTGACAAGATCATGGCACATCTAGAGGGGCCAGGCACTGCTGATTTCCAACAGATTGGCAGCACTCTGGAAAATAGGCTTAAGGATGAAAATACAGATTTTCATATATCCCTAAATTTTTCAATGTTGATAATTTATTCAGTCAACACCTGCACAGGCACACTTGCACACATACATATACCTATACATTGCAGACAAACAAAATGTATCTGCTGGCCAAATTTAACTTATGGACTGTTGGTTTGTAACCTGTACTGTATAGCAATTTCCACAGTTTTCAGGGTTGTCTCAATTTCAACCCAGTCTTAGTTTGCTTGATGCCAAATGCTAAGCCCCTCTGCATCACCCTTGCAAATAACTCTGCCTTGATTCTCAGAAATAGTGTAAGTGTTCTCTGATGCCAAAACTATCAGAGACTCCTATAATCCCCACAAGAAATGTTTCCTAGCCCAAAGTACTTTAGTGGTCAGAGTCACTACTTTCTTAGCCATCTTCATATATGCACAGAGGAGCTTGAGAGCAGTATATTGTCCCTCATGTTTCTGTGTGAAGAAGCTGAAACTCAGCGAGGTTATGTAACTTGCCTCAAGTCACACAGCTCGGCAGAGACAAATCTGGAACTGGAGTTCTTCTCATTCCAAATTCAGTCCTCTTTCTACTACACTTCAATTGCCTTTCACATCTGGGGGTCTTGTTACTTTGCTACATGGCTGACTGAAGTCCCATGTGTAGTGCAGAGTTGAATTCAATTCAACATACCTGGAGTGCCTGTTATGTACAAAGCTATGTGGTAGTCACTGCAAAATATATGAAGATAAACAAGACACAGATCATACTCCCAAGGAGCTTATATAATTTGGAAAGATAACACGGAAACAACTATTTGTTGTTGTTGTTGTTTGAGATGGAGTCCCACTCTGTCGCCCAGGCTGAAGTGCAATGGTGCAATCTCAGTTCACTGCAACCTCCATTTCCTGGGTTCAAGTGATTCTCTTACCTCAGCCTCCTGAGTAGCTGGGATTACAGGCGATGGCCACTACGCCTGGCTAATTTTTTTGTATTTTTAGTAGAGACGGGGTTTTGCCATGTTGGCCAGGCTGGTCTCGAACTCCTGACCTCAGGTGATCCGCCCGCCTTGGCCTCTCAAAGTGTTGGGATTACAGGCATGAGCCACTGCATCCAGCCTACAACTAACAAAATTTTTAAACAACATGGAAATAATGGAAACACAGAAAAATCACGATGTGGGGTAGGTCTGTGTCAGCCTTGCTTTGCTCATTTTTTCATTCACTCATTCTTCCATTAACAAGTATTTATTGAGCACAAACTTTTTGTTAGACACATAGAAAGTATATGGCAATAAACAAGAAGTAGACATTTGCTAGCATAAATAACAAAAGCGAAAAAAAAAGTTAGACATGGTGAAACTCCGTCTCTACTAAAAATACAAAAAATTAGTTGGGCATGGTGGCGGGCACCTCTAGTCTCAGCTTCTTGGGAGGCTAAGGCAGGAGAATGTCGTGAACGCAGGAGGTAGAGCTTGGAGTGAGCCGAGATCACCCCACTGTACTCAAGCCTTGGCGACAGAGAGAGACTCCATCTCAAAAAAAAAAAAAAAAATGTTAGAGAAAGGGGAAATTTATTGAAAGAGTCCTTTCTTTGCCTATGGTCCACAGTGCTTAACATTGTGCTGAGCATATAACCATGGTATCTGTCAAACCTCCCTATAATATTATGCTCAGGTATAAGTAGCAATCTAGTAAGAGCTGCCTGGCATTCATGGCTCAGAGGTCCAGAGATTTGGGCTGAGTAACCTCTATGAACAGGCAGATAGTTAAGGTTAGGACACAGTGGGTATAAGCAACCAATGACATGTTAATGACAGCTCAAGACAACTCTGAAAAAAAAGATTGTTGTCCTCCTAAGTTTTCTCTTGTTGAGACTAAATAGCCCTATATTCTTCTAGTGGTGAAGGAAAATGGCTGCTTCTTATGACCCTGTATCAAGGTCATAGTTTACAAAATTGCTTAAACCATCCTTCTTGCTTTATGTAATCAATCTCCTTAATTTTATTCTTCCCTTCATCTTTAAATTAAGAACATGAGTCAACCATCAGCTATGAACTGCCAACCCTAGAAGCCAACCTGAAAGCACACTTCTACTATGTCACTGCTCCAATCATGTTGCCAACTCAGCCCAGAGGCAAGATATTCAAGCAGATGTTCTAAGGAAGAATAAATAGGGAAAGTTGTTCATATCAGGTGTGTATTTCTTTCTTGTTTTCTTTTTTGGTTTGTTTATTGTTTACAAACAGATATCACCCAGATAAATCACTGATGATATTGCCTTTAATTGTTCTTTCAACAAATTTTTATTGAGTCCCTACTATATGACACCCACTGTTCAGTATGCTGTGGATAGAGCAGTGAGCAAAACAGATGATGTCCCTGCTCTTTTTGAGCTTATACTCCAGTGGGAGATTTACTTTGTTACAGAAACGAACACACAATTAAATTGTGATCTGTGCTGTGATAAAAATAAAATGAGATGAGGTCACAGAGAGTGCCTGGATTGTGGGAGCTACCTTAATCTACATGATAAGGGAAAGCTTTCCTGAGATGTGTACGATATTGGAGCCCACCATGGGAATAATCAGACAGAAGGAAAAGGAAGTGCAAAGGCCTTGAGGTGAGAGAGATCTTCATATACTGGAATGAAAAGGAGTTCAGCATAGCTACAGCAATGTGAACAGGTGTTTACAAATCAAAGAGACAGGCAGGGGACAGGTCGATCTTGAGGGCCTTGTAGATAATATAAGACAATCTGGATGCTAACTGCAATGGGAAATGACTGAAAGATTTTAAACAGAGGTGCGACCTGGTCATATTTGCCTTTTAGAAAGACTGTTTGCTGGCTGTTGAACAGATTTTAGCGGGGCAGATGTGGAAGAAGGGACACCAGTGAGGGCACTCTTCTAGCCATCCATTTGGGAGATGGTGATGGCCAGGGCCAGGGTAGTAGTAGTGGAAAGGTAGAGAAATGGTCGGATGCTGAACACACTTTTAGGACAAAGCTAAAGGAATTTCCTCAATAATTGGATAAGACTTGTGAGTGTGAGAAGAATCAGGGATGACGCCAAGATTTTTGGCCTAAGCAACCGGGTATTGTCATTAACTGAAAGGGGGAATGGCATTAAACATGATTTCTCATGGGTCATTCTGGAGTTTCAATTATACCTGTGGGATGGAACCTCAGGGCCCTTCTCTGATTCTGAGCTGCCTAGTTATGAGGTGGGGCGGTAGAAAGGACTGCTGTTTGGGGTGAATTAGAGGCATAACGCAAATTTCTGGGATTCCCCACCCTCTCTCCCTTCTGCCTCCCCATTCTAGTAAAAAAACATGGAGACTCACACAGATGAGAGACGGAGAAGACTGAGCATCCCAGGCTAGGCAGAAGGAAGAATCCCCAGAGACTCTACAGTTGTTGTAGCCACTTCAGTCCAAAGACTGCATGGGCGTGGGCGGCGCCAAGAGGGCGCCACAAAAACTTTCTTGGGGATCTGGCAGCCTAGGGAACCACTTTTACCGGAAACGAAGTATTGAAAAGAGATGGGGTGGGGCGTGGCGGGGCCTGCCCCTGCCGGAAGAAGTTTGGGTGGAGCCAAGTATTCAAGCTCCAGGACAAAGGGGGAGGGGAGGCCGCCACTAGCAAACAACCTCAGCTTCATAAACCCGGCAGAAAGGTCCGGGGTATTGGTGAAAAGGTCGAAAGGACCACGATTCTGTCCGCCCCCCTAAGTGGGACGAACAACGAAGTTGTGCGATGCAGCTTTAAAGGGGCTGGTGATTGACAGAATGTGTAGTAGTGGATGGGGTGGAGCTGCTGGGTGGGGTCGAGACTGGCAGCTGAGAGATACCAAAAGGAAGAAAAAAGAAAACCATTGCCCTTGATATCGCTAATGCCGGGGGAGGGAAGCTAACTAGAAAGTAGGGAAAAGGAAGGTTTTGACGGTTTTAGCGCTCACCTAGACTCGTTCCCCTGGCTAACACTCTTCACACTCTTTTGCCTTCCCTTGAGATAATTAAAATAGACTGTATAACGGCCTTAGTCGGTGCCCATTCCCCCTAACTCTTCACTCAACTACGTGTGTAGTCCGAGGGAGTGAGGACCCCGGGTCCACCAGCTCAATCCCGGCCCCGCCCCGTCGGCCCTGGCCCCGGGGCTGGGAGGATAGGATGCCTTCGGAGGCGCAGAATCCGAAAGTAAGTCCCTTTTATTTTGCCTTACCAACTGGCACCTCCCATTCCACCTTCCTTTTATCACCCTCTCTGGGCGGCGAAATAGCCTCTTTCAAGGACGACCTTTGAGGGTGGGACAGAGTGGGGTTGGTAAGAAGGGGAAGGGAAGGGAGGTGGTGCTTTAGAACCTAGGGGAGCTGCCACGGGCGGGACAGGCGCGCCCAGTTCGATGGCTGTGTGGTTGGATCCTTGATATCTCCTCCAGGTATTAGAGCCTCGACTTCCTCCCTTCTGGCATTCTTTCTTTTTTTTCACCCTGCAGCAACCCTATCAGGTTGCCTGAAGCCTCTAGCTGTGAGCTAGGAGGGCTCCATCTTGCCTGGCTTCTTAAAGGGACAGTGTACTATTTAACTGAAAATTCAATTATGAGAAGAGTGGCAGCGCCTCTATGTTGGAAGGAATTTGTGCGGCGAGGACAGCTTTTTCTTACTCAGAGCAGCTTCCAAACTTGATTCTCATATCCATTTGATTCTCAGGAGGTGCACCGTGGGCAGTGTTGCCAAGTCACACATTAGTTAACTGCAGCCAGTTGACTGCAGTTTTAGCTTAAAGGGAAAATTTCCGTTTTCTGAGAGGTGCCATGGCAGTGCAGGTATCTTGAACAAATTCATTCATTCTACAAATTTTATTGAATGTCAGGTGCATTGCCTGTGGCTGATCACGCTGCTGGGAGGTTTGTGTAAAATGTCAAGGCCATGCAGAGCGATGTCGATGACTCCCTTTTTAACTGATTAGTAGCCTTCCCAGAATACGAAGATAAATGTTGAATTTGATTCCAACATTTACCAAACATTTCTCACATGAATGGCTCAATGGTTCACTTTTATTGTCTTCCATTCAGTACCAGGTGTCTATACGCTCAAAGCCAAGTGACTGGGAATTCCAGCTAGAAGAAATAGGAACTCAAGTCAAAATGGCATGCAAAGAGGAAAGAGCAGGAAACTTCAGTAGGAAAGCTAATGCCGCTTTGGCGTTATCCATGTCCAGTAAGGGAGATTGTTTTGGGAAGGAGGGCTTCACCATCTCCCTTCCACTGTAAAAGAAGAGCTGGTGTGGCAGAAACTTGTTAGAAAGGGTCTCTCATGGACCAGTGACATCTCTTACATATTTGTCTCTCTTACGTTTCTGCACAGGGAGGTTGGAAGAACTGTGGATAGACCCTCATGATACTACACAGGTCAAAGAGATGAAAACATGTTGTTTGAGGTTTTAGGGTTTGTAGCAGGATGAGCCACAGACAAAACCTCTCAGACACCAAGTTGTGGAAGGAAAGGCTTTATTCAGCTGGGAGCATCGGCAAGCTACTG
Organism: Macaca thibetana thibetana; assembly: GCF_024542745.1. Lineage (NCBI taxonomy): Eukaryota > Metazoa > Chordata > Mammalia > Primates > Cercopithecidae > Macaca > Macaca thibetana. Next base: position 55,613,332 of record NC_065598.1, read on the forward strand.
TCTTAAAATCCGAGCTCCCCGAGTGCACAATTTCTATCCCTTTTAAGGGCTCACAACACTAAAGATTTCACATGAAAGCGTCGTGATTGCTTTGAGCAAGCAGGGGATACATGACAGGGACTGCATGCACCGGTGGTCCGAGAGAAAAGAACAGGGCAGGGAGTTTCACGGTGTTCTTCTATACAATGTCTGGAATCTATGAATAACATTGATTTCTAAGTTATGAGTTGATTTTTAACTACTGGGTTTAGGCCAGGCAGGCCCAGGCCTGGTTTGGGGCCTGGCGTCGGGCTGCCTGTCTTTGGTTTTACTTCTTTGTTTTTTTCTTAAAACAGGTACTGAGTATAAAACCATATAAAACAATATGAGAGGGTCTCTCTCTTTCCTCAGGTTCATATTTCACTCTGTAGGTTTTTGTTTGGTCAATGGAATGCCACAGCTCCCAGTGCTCTGCAATTTCCTTTGTTTTGAGTCCCTTCCTAGTTCTTACTCAGCAGTCCAGGGTAGGGAGCTGTGACAGAGAAAGGCATCGACACAAAATTACATTGTGTTATTATATTCATTCATTCATTTGTTCATTCATTTGACAATTACATACTGAGAATCTACTCTATATCATCACCACACAAGACTCTGGGGAAAATATGCCTTCTTGGAGATTATGTTCTAATGAGGAGGTGTTGGTGGAGGGGACAAACAAAAAACAATAAACATATACGTTGAGTGGGGATAAGATGGGAGAAAGGCTACAGGGCATATGGAATTGGGATGATATTAAAGAATATATCTGAATGCAGTGAGAGAGCCAGCCATAAGAATACCTGAGGGAAGGGTGTTCTAGATAGAAGAAGTAGCAAGTGCAAAGGCATGGTATATTCAAAGAATAGTAAGAAAGTCAGTATCACTGGAGTGGAGAAGAGGAAGAGTGGCGGGATATAAGGTCAGTGAGACAGGGGGCTAGATCATATAGGAACTTGTAAAGACTTTGGCTTTTATTCTGAATGAGACAGGAAGTCATTTGTAAAAGAAAGGATCATTCCATTTGAAATTCTATTGCATTAAAGAGAATGAATCTTGAATTATTTATCTTATACAATCCAGATGGATTATGTTTTTATGTTTGGGATCTAATGCTCCTTTAAGAAAAACTTAGTAAACTTATTGCTAACTTGTTCATGTCAAAAACTTAGTAAACTTATTACTAACTTGTTCATATCAGTTAATACAATTTATTTTCATACTAACCATTGTTTTATAAAATAATTATCTGAAGAAAGTTTCAAATGCACTTGAAACTACTGTTGACAGCACAGAGGTTAGAGATGCTGACCCTACGCAGTTGAAAATCCATATATAACTTTTGATTCCCCAAAACTGATCTACTAGCAGCCTACAGTTGACCAGAAGCCTTACTGATAATATAAACAATATACATTTTGTATGTTATACATATTATATACTGTGTTCTTATAATAAAGCAAGATAGAAAAAAGAAAACGTTTAGAAAATCGTAAGCAAGAGAAAATATATTTACTATTCATTAAGTGGAAGTGGATTATCATAAAGGTCTTAATTCTTGCCATCTTCATGTTGAGTAGGTTGAGAAGGAAGAAGAGCTGGGTGTGGTCTTGCTTTTTCAAGAGTGGGAGAGGTGGAAGAAAATCCGTGTATAAGTGGACCCATGCAGTTCAAACCTGTGTTTTTCAAGGGTCAACTATACCTAAATACAAAAAGTCTCTTCGATGTATTTCAAATATATTGCAATACATTTATTAGCACTAGAAAACATCTCATCTGCTTTAAGAAAATATCACAAGATTTTGTAGCACTCTTTTTCAAGAAATTGTGAAAATTATTTGCTTGGAAACCTTTTTTAAAACTTTCCATCCTGCTGGCACACATGATTCCTTTTAAGTTGTGCTCTGTGCTTCCCCCAAGTCCTTCCCAGTGGGAGCTGTAAGTTTAAAACACCTCATTAGCCTCAGGTAACTCAGAAGGAGAGAAGAGTAAGAGGAATGGAATTGAAAGAAAGAAGAAAACAGCCAAGTAAGTCCAAACAGGACAATACAGTGAGAATATGAACAAGTCACACAAATACAAAGTTTTAACTTCTCTGTTCTATACATTGAAAGTTCCATTCATTTCTGACCTTGAAATTTCCACTTGTCCTTGTGACTCCCTTTTAGGGATAAGGTAGGTGTGTGTGCATGTTAGATGTGTGTGTAAAGGGAGACTTGTGGATTAGGGTAGGCTTCCCCTAAAACAATTCTTAACCTTGGCCACACACTGGAATCAGTTGGGGATATTTTAAAAATACTGATAACTTTGTCCATTGTCAGAGATACTGATGTAATTGGTTGGGGCACAGCTTGGAAGATGGATTTTTTAAAGAGTTCCCTAGGTAATTCTAATGTGCAGTAAAGGTTGAGAACCACTAGCTTAGAGTTGAGGTTCTCATAGTATGGTGCTTGGACCAGCAGCATCAGCATCACCAGGGAACCTCTTAGAAATGCAGATTTTCAGGCCCCACCTCAGACATACTGATTCAGAAACTCATACTGATTGTGATAAAACAATCAGTATTTTTTTTTTTCACACACCATCCAGGTGACCTGGATACACACTGAAATTTGAGGACTACTGCCTTAGAAGTTAGAGGTTCTCATTTTTTTTTTCATTCCCAATACACCTAAGGAATATAACACACTCCTATTAGTAGCAGAGACTCACTGTGCCCTGTTTGTGAAAGGTGGAGAAGGAATATGCCTGTTCCCATCCCATATCAGAATCCCCATTCCCATTCCCTACCGCAGAATTTACAATGGCTTTTTAAATTTTATGCATTATTTCCATTAATTTCAGCACTCTTGTGTTTCATGCATCATTTCACTTCATCCTCACAATAATCTTGTGAGGTAGACACTATTGTATTGCCATTTTATAATTGAGAAAACTGAGGCACAGGAAAGAAAGTATCTTATCCAAGATCATACAGCTAGTAAGTGTAAGAGATCCATCCTCTCCTGTACTTTCTAAGTTGTTTCATCAGTTAGGTTCCTTCTCTCTTATTTTCTTAAATTTCTTCTTAGTCTTTGATTTTCCCACTCATTCAACCCTATCTACCTAATATTGCTAATATATATTGAAGACCTACTTTTTACCAGGCCCCTTTATTGAGCACTTTACAGGTATCAATGTATATAATGTTCACAGCAGTCCTATTAAGTAGATAGTATTATTTTCCTCATTGTTCAATTGAGGAACTTGGGGCACAGCAAAACCAAGTAACTTGCCTAAGCTTACAGAGCTAGTAAGTGGCAGATCTGAGATTTGAACCCAAGTCTACAAAGTCTATGCCTATTATGCCATACTGCCTAATCTTAAACTTGCAAGCACATTTTTTCCCTTGTCTAAATCTTTCTTTGACAGAACTCATTTAAATTACCACTCCCATTTTTTTTTGTGTGCAGTTTCCATTTAAACCATCACTGAAACTGTTCTTGCCAAAGTTACTTAAAGATCTGTCATGTTCAGTGCTCTCTCTTTAGATCTTTAGCCTTCTTGACTCTCTACTACATTCAAGGCTGTTGACCACTTTTTTCTTATTTAACCTCCCCCTTGTCTTTCATGACGATACTCTTTCTTAAATTTCTACCTACCTCTGACCATTTATTCATTCTCTTCTCTTGCCATTCTATAATCCTATCTAGATTATCTTGTCCACTTGAGTTTTAACTGCCATTTATATGCTGATGACTGCCTGCATCTCCAGAGTGAATGTTTCTCCTGAGCCTAGACTATTCATTCATTAACTAGATATCTCAGTATCATACACTTAATATTTCTAAAACCCTTCACATGTTATTAAACTCTCCACTCCTATTTCTATCTTCTGATTGACAGTGACCTAATCAACCAAGCTATAAAGCCTTAGTCATCTGTGAGTCTTCTTTTTTCTTTACCTTCTAGATTCTGCTTCTTGAATCTTTGTATCCCCTCTATCCCTACTTATGTTGTCTTTGCTTATTTTTTCATTTTATCTGACCTAGCTTATTATAATAGCTCCTTTATTGTTCTCTCTGCCTCCAATCTGTATGTCCTTTGCTATGGGTTGAATTGTGTTCCCCAATATATGTTGGAGTCCTAATTTCTAGTTTTTCAGAATGTGACTATTTGGAGACAGGGTCTTTGTAGAGATAATAAAGTTAAAATGATCTCATTTTATTTTTTTATGAGATCATTTTAACTTTATTAAATTAAATGGGCCCCAATTCAATATGACTGGTGTCCTTATAAAACAGGGAAATTTGGATTCAAAGACAGACTCACACAGTGGGAATATGATGTGAAGAGACATAGAGAATACAACCATATGCAACCCAAGGAGAGGCCTAGAACAGATTCTTCCTTCACAGCCCTCATAAGGAACCAATGCTGCTGACACCTTGATTTCATACTTCTAGCCTCCAGAACTGTGGGACAATAAATTTCCATTGTTTAAGCGAACCAGTTGGTGACACTTTGTCATAGCAGCCCTAGGAAATTAATACAGAGTGGAGGGGAAAGGTTATTCCAGGCAGGAAGAATCTTACTACCAGAGGCAGGTAATGGGCACTAACATAATGTAGGTTGGAGAAGGACTGGGTAGGGTTAGAGAAAGGGTGAGTTTAAGAGAACTTTTTCTTGTGGTGGTAATACATATGGGGTAAAAGCAGCGACTGGATAAACAGCAAGGTTAAAATTCTTTCTTCTAGTGTCTCAAGGAAATAGCTAAGTTTCAAAGAATATTATCTAGCTAATACCTCCTAATGCTAAGATGGCCTATATTTTGTTCCTTAGAAAGCTCAATTTAGGAATAACTCCCAGAGCTGGGAACGTTTTACTGGTCAGTGATGGCATGATATATATGTAACAGACAGAGAACATGGAAAGGGGTTCAGAGTACATTTTTACAAAAATAATAACTCAAATGTGATCTGCAGCTTTGGTTTAATTAAACCTGGTCATATATATTAACCATTTCCACTTATGTAAGGCAGATGGTTTTTGAAATGGGGAAGCAGCATTCTGTTATTCATCTCATTTATTTGTTCAATATATATGCCATGAGAACCCTCTGTGTAGTCAGCTCTGTGCTACAGCCTGGGTATACAAAAATCTGAGACCTCAGTCTTGTCCTGGAGCTCAGTTGGGAGACAGACAAAACTCTAGCTAACATCTAGCATTTCTTGATTACTTAATATATGCCATGGACCATACTAAGAAAATTCACAATAGTTATGCTCACTTTTTAGATAAGGACACTGAGGGTTAGAGAAAAGTTGAGTCAACTTCAGGAGAGGAGTTTTGGCAAACTTGCCGAGTGAGAAAGTCATTAATATGAGCAAGTAATACGTGGGTGATTTGCGGGGGGTTAGAGGGTCAGAGAAGACTTGCTAGAGGAGATGATATTTGAGTTTTGAAGGATAAATAGGAGTTTTCAACATACACAAGTTGAGAAAGAAGGAGCATGGCAGATGGAACATTATGTATAAATTATTGGAGACACCAGAGATATGCTGTGTTCAGGAAATAGTGTTTCATTATGGCTGACACATAAGTTGGTGGCAGGAAAAAAGACTGGAAAAGTAGGCAGAACCCAGGAATCAACCATAGATAAGAGACTCTTATTTTTTATAAGCACGATATGAGGAACACTGTACCCGAAAGCAGTTCTTTACTATTCAGAACATTAGAGATTGCATAAACAGCTGCTTGCAGTGCTATGCAGAGAAATTAGAGGGTTATTTCACTGAGGGTCAGTCAGTAAAGACCAGAAAAATTACTGGGACCAGAAGATGGACAGAAACCTTAGGACTCAAAAGTCTGCTGATCAGGGAGAAGGGATGCGACTGGTACTTTGTGGGAGTCTGGACTGGCAAAAATGATTACTAACCAGAGTAGTCAAAGCAATAATAATAATTTTAATAATAAAACAATAAATGTACCAACTACTACTCTAAGTATTGAATTTACTATATCCATTTGATAAATGGGGAAACTCCAGTACCCCAAACCTCTGACAATATCCGTAAAGAAACTGGGAACACTCCTAATAATTTGTAGAATTTGAATTTGAATGCAGATAGTTTGCCTGTACAATCTACATTTTTAATCATTATGAAATGTTGAACTAACTAGTTAGTAAGACCAAAAAAGGAAATAGAATCAAAGTGAGTCAGTAACTGTGGGTCCTGTTAAACAGTGTAATTCAATGTACAAATGGGCACATACGAAAAAGATAAAAATAGATGAAAGATCTCAGAAGTAACATGTAAGACAGATTTTGCTGACAGAGCTCACAACTCAAGGGCTCACAAGCCACATTCAGGCCATAGATGTACTTGTCCTGAGCCATGTTCTTTTCAAAATTTGAATTAATTGCCAGTGTATAAAAGACAGATGATTTCACATAAAATAGGTTTGCAGTTTTCTTGAAAAACTTGAAATGTGTGGCATCACTGGGCCTATACTGCCTCATGGTGACACTTAACACCAGCTGAAGCAGCAGCTTCCCCTTTATACATGTTATTTATTCATTAATATCCTTTGGTTTCAAAGGGTGTAAACCAGCTGAAGCTAGCTTAAACACAAGAGCAATGTGACTGGATCTTAGGAATGGACTGGGTTTTGGAAATGGGAAGTTGTCAGCAACCTAAGGTGATTTTCTTTCTATGTCTTATATATGCTTCCCTTGGCATATCTGCTTATTTCTTCTCTCTTAGCAAATTATATTACATAGTGAGCAAGAGATAGCTCCCTCATCTCTCGAGTTTATAAGTTACAGTTCAGTCACATGAAAAGGTACTGGCTCTGTTTGTTCCAGTTCGCAAATCACAGGGAAGTGGACACTCACCGATTGACCAGGCTTGAGCCAGCTACTTATACCTAGATAAACCAGCTCTAGTCAGGAAGCTAGGGTCATGTAATATAAGCTATTGGCACACCTTTGCTAATCAAAGAGGAGTTATAAGGTGGTCACTATGTACAGAGCAGACACCTCCAAATGTGTCCCCTGTACCAAACATTATTTTGGCCCTACCCACTTTGTAGTAACTTCTTGTGTTCTCTTGGAAGTTTTGCAGGCCACTGTAGCCCTGGCCTACTTGATATGCTTGCCAGGCTATGTCCTGCTATTTTGAGAATATGTGGGGTTGACTGTGCTCCCAGTAGCCTAGTCCTTTCCTATGGTGAATCTATTCCTATTACTGTATAAAGCAATTTGAGGCCAAAATTGCCATAATAGCCTTCTCCAATTTTCTTTTTGCACTTTGAAGCCCACAGGCTTCCTTCAGTGGCTTAAAATTATCTTATTAATCATCATAATGATCTAAAGGCCAGTGAATGAGGCCTGGTGAATGCATTCTCAAAAGGGTAACAGGCCTGGATGGAAAAGAGGGAAGTCATGGGGAGAGCAGCTGATACCAATGTGCCCAGGCCTAGAGAACAAGCAAGAGTTGCATTTATAAATGTAATGCCTGGGCTTTAGAACTAGACATAGTGACAGTGATTAACTGTGTTTACCCTTTGTGGGTCCCCTTACTCCCAGGAGCTTTCCAAGGTTTATGCTTCCCTGCTGAGGCTTTGGATACTTCTTGTATCAATGATTTTTTTTCAGTGACTGTAAAGTTCCCTTCCTGACACTCCTTACTGAAGTAGCAGTTGATATTGGAAGTTTTGCCCTCAGCAAAGTTTCCTTAGAGCTGTTGTCAGAGGTTGGCTTGCAGAGATTGCTAACCTTAGACCATGTTGAGAGAGAAGCTTCTTCTACCCTCCAAAATATCAGAGTAAGCTGATGTGGCCGAAACTATCCACTTTCAAGATCCTGGGATAGATTTCTTCCAAAGGAATCCAATCTCCCTGCTCAAGTCATGCTGCCTCCTCTGGAATCTGCTTTGCTTTTTATAAATAGAATAGAATTGTCCTGACTTCCTCAAGGTAAGAGTTCCTTATTTCCAGAGTGAGAGTCTACATTTTTCAAAGTGAAGTAGGAAGAACCCAGAGCCAAAATGAAGCAACTTCCTAGGAAGAGTAATTTCACTTGGAGCATTTGGAATCTAGGCAAACATTGTTTTCTTTCCCTTTCCTCTTTGATAAAGTCAGTTCAAGTTGGAACAAAGTGAATATGGGTTTCTTACTTTGGATCCCCTGTCTCCTTCATCCAATTCTTTAGTTGGCAGATGAAGGCAGTATTTATCACAGATAGCAATAATAATTAACATTTATTGAGCAATTACTAAGTGCAAGACACCATTCTAAATTCTTGACAACACCTATGTACTAAAATGGTCATGATGGTGTGTTAAAGTTATCATGTTTAACTCAAAGTCAGGAAATATCATCCTTATAAACTGTGTGGGTTTAAATAGAGAGTGACCTTGGGAATCTTAAATTTGTATTTCACACCCTGTCATCTACTCACTCTTCTGCTAGCAGGAAATAGTACATTCATATAGTAGAAAAAGTACTCAAGCAAAAGAACTTTTTCTTGAATATTCAAGGGGCAGAAGACAGCTGGCTTCTGAGTGCCCAGAACTGTGTTGGCCCTGTATAAAGATTATTTTGTTGAATCTTCAGTACAATTCTGTGAAATATTGCTCCCCCACCTTTTCTTTTAACAAATGAAGAAATATAGAATTAGAGAAGTTAACTAAATAACTTGCTTTCAGTCACACAGCTAGCATTTGTCATCTGGAATTTCAACCCAAAATTAACACCAGAACCCTTGCCTTGAAGTACTAGATCACACTGCTTTTAAACACATAAGGGGACAGACTCAAATGTCGCAATTCTCTTTTATAAGTATTCTTGTATTATTTAGTAATTCAACTTCTCACTATCTTTCCTTGAATGGAAATAAGATTAGAGAAATAACAGGAACCACAGAAAGTAAGTAGATAAAGGAAGTTGTTTCCACCTCTGGGTTCCCATAGCACTAGATTCAGCAGTCTAAATCTTAATCATGATTGTCCCGAGTGCCTAGAACATAGAAGGAACCCAGTGAATACTTGTTGAGGGAATAAGTGAATCAATGAGTTTGGGGAAATTATCTACCTAACTTGAGACTTCCTGGCAGATTATACGTCATTTTTCACGTTCCTGGTCAACTATATGTAGCTCATGCATATAGGTACCCAGACAGAGATATACATGCTCATTCAGAAATTGCCATCCAATCCTGATACATGCAAACTCATAAAGATATATCTCCACATAAATGAATACTTGGCATATTTGTTTTCTGCTGCTGGAAAATGCACCACAAAATGGGTGGCTTAAAACAGCAGAAATTTATTCTCTCACAGTTCTTGAGGCTAGAAATCTGAAATAAAAAATAAAAGTATTGGCAAGGCCATGCTCCATCTAAAACCTCTAGAAAGAATCCTTCCTGGTCTCTTTCAGCTTCTGGTAGGTCCAGATATTCCTTGACTTGTGGCAGTATAACTATAATTTCTGTCTCTCTCTTCACATGGCTATGTCTGTGTGTGTGTGTGTGTGTGTGTGTGTGTCTTTGCATGTCACTTTCCTCTTCTTTATAAGGACACCAGTCATATTGAATTACGGCCACCTTAATGATTTCATCTTGATTACATTTGCAAAGACTTTATTTTCAAATAATGTCACATTCACAAGTACTGATGGCTAGGACTGAAACATATCATTTTAAAGGTCACATTACCACCCAAAATATTCTGTCCTTTGGTCCTCCAAAATTTATGCCCTTCCCATGGGCAAAACACATTAACCCTATCACAACATCTCCAAAAGTTCTAACCTCTTCTGGCATCAATTCCAAGTCTTAAAAATCTCACCTAAATTTAATCAACTCAAAGGATCTCAAAACTCATCTTCTACTTCATCTGTATAAGGAAGGATGAGACTCAGGGTGTGGTCCATCCTGGGGCAAAATTTCTCTCTTCTGTGGACCTGTGTAACCTAGAAAAAAGTTAGCTGCTCCCAAAATACAATGGAGTTTTCAGATTAAGAGGGTGGATAGAAGGCAGGACTAGCTTGCAGCTCCTGGTCAGACTGATAGAGCAGCATGTGGAGACTCACCTGGTGAACTTTTGCTCCCAAGAACTACCACAGGAACATACCAGGAAAGCCAAGAAAATCCAGAGAACCTTTGAAGGAACTGGATTACCGCTGCAAACTCCTGAGACACTGAAAAACTGTGAGCCTGCTTGCTCTGTCAACAGGGAGGTTCATGTTCTGGGGCAAGTTCTCAGCCCTAGTCACCGGCTGTCTCGAAATAGACTCAGTGCTGTGGGAGGCGGGGGCACGGTGGGAATGAAACCCGCTTTTAGGACTTCAGGCTGTGTGAGAGCTGGGTGAGGCCGGTGACTGCCAGCTTTCTGCCATTTCCCTGGCAACCTGTATGACTCAGCAGAAGCAGCCATAATCCCCCTGGGAATATAACACCATTGGACAAGGAACCACACCCGAGCCCCCACAGCAGCCACGGCAAGCCCGACCCAAGGGGAGGCTGAGCTCAGACATGCCTATCTCTGCCCCCACCTAGTGGTCTTTCTCTACCTGCTAGCTGAAGGCAAAGGTCATAGTATTTTGGGAGCTCTGTGGCCCTGCCTGCTGCCTGAGAAACCTGAATACTTAACCAGGTGTCTCTAGGGCAAGTTTGCATCCTCCCTATAGGACTGCAGCTGATGCACTCTTGAAAGCACCACTTCCTGGCTAGAGGCCAACCAACACAAAACCAGCCCACTAAACAAAAACACAACCAAGGACCTGCACTGAGTCCACTTCACTTCCCTGCTACCTCCACCGGAGCAGGTGCTGGTATCCACAGTTACAAGACTTGAAGATGAATAATATCACAGGAATCTTTGCAGACACTCCCCAGTACCAGCTCAGAGCATGGTAGCTCCGCCAGGTGGCTAGACCCAGAAGAGCAAAAACAATTACTACAGTTCTTCTGTACTGTAGGAAGCCCCATTCCTAGGGGAAGGGTGAGAACACCACATCAAGGGAGCACCCCGTGGGACAAAATAATCTGATCAGCAGCCCTTGAATTCCAGGTCTTCCCTCTGACATAGTCTATCCAAATGAGAAGGATACAAAAAAACAATTCTGGTAATATGACAAAACAAGGTTCTTTAACACACCCAAAATATTCTGCCAGCTCACCAGCAGTGGATCTAAACTGTGACAAAATCTTTGAACTGCCAGAAAAAGAATTCAGAATGTCTGTTATTAAGCTAATCAAGGAGGCAATAGAAAAAGGTGAAGTCCAACTTAAATAAATCAAAAACATGGTACAGGATAGGAAAGGAAAATTCTTCAGTGAAATACATAGCATAAATAAAAAACAATCACAACTTCTGGAAATCAAGGACACACTTAGAGAAATGCAAAATGCACTGGAAAATCTCAGCAATAAAATCAAGCAGAAGAAAGAACTTCAGAGCTTGAAGATAAGACTTTTGAATTAACCTAATCCATCAAAGACAAAGAAAAAAGAATTTTAAAAAATGAACAAAGCCTCCAAGAAGTTTGGGGCTATGTTAAATGTCCAAACCTAAGAATAATTGGTGTTCCTGATGATGAAGAGAAATATACAAGTTTGAAAAATATATTTGAGGGAATAATCAAAGAAAACTTACTCGGCCTTGCTAGACATCTAAACTTAAAAGTAAAACCCAAAACTATACAATTTCTAGTAGAAGAGAATCAAGGCAATACCATTCAGAACATAGACACAGGCAACACTTTCATGATGAAGCCGACAAAAGCAATTGCAATAAAAGCAAAAATTGAGAAATGGGATTTAATTAAAGAGCTTCTGCACAGCAAAAGAAACTATCATCAGAATGAACAGACAACCTACAGAATTGGAGAAAATACTTTCAAACTATGCATCTGACAAATGTCTAATATTCAGCATATACGAGGAACTTACATTTATAAGAAAAAAATCCCATTAATTCATCTTGAGTCAATTTTTGTATAAGGTGTAAGGAAGAGGTCCAGTTTTAATTTTCTGCATATGGCTAGCCTGTTTTCCCAGCATCGTTTATTTAATAGGAAATCCTTTCCCAGATGCTTGTTTTTGTCAGGTTTGTGGAAGATAAGATGGTTGTAGATGTGTGACCTTATTTCTGAGATCTCTATTATGTTCCATTGATCTATGTGTCTGTTTTTGTACGAGTACCATGCTGTTTTGGTTACTGTCAGCTGTAGTATAGTTTGCAGTCAGGTAGCATGATGCCTCCAGCTTTGTTCTAAAACCCAAAATTATAAAAACTCTAGAAGAAAATCTAGGCAATACCGTTCAGGACATAGGCACGGGCAAAGATTTCATGACAAAATCATCAAAAGCAATTGCTACAAAAGCAAAAATTGACAAACGGGATCTAATTAAACTAAAGAGCTTCTGCACAGCAAAAGAAACTCTCATCAGAGTGAAGAGACAACCTATAGAATAGGAGAAAAATTTTGCAATCTATCCTTCAGACAAGGTTCTAACATCCAGAATCTATAAGGAACTTAAACAAATTTACAAGAACAAAACAACCCCATTATAAAGTGGGCAAAGGACATGAACAGACACTTCTCAAAAGAAGACATTTATATGGCCAACATACATATCAAAAACAAACTCAACATCATTGATCATTGGAGAAATACAAATCAAAATCACAATGAGATAACATCTCATGCCAGTCAGAATGATGATTATTAAAAAGTCAAGAAACAACAGATGCTGGCGAAGCTGTGGAGAAATAGGAACGCTTTAACACTGTTGGTGAGAATGTAAATTAGTTCAACCATTGTGGAATACAGTGTGGCAATTCCTCAAAGACCTAGCAGCAGAAATACCATTTGACGCAGCAATCCCATTACTGGGTATATATCCAAAGAAATATAAATCGTTGTATTGTAAAGATACATGCACACGTATGTTCATTGCAGCACTATTCACAAGAGCGAAGACATGGAATCAACCCAAATGTCCATCAGTGATAGACTGGATAAAGAAATGTGCTACATTACACCATGGAATACTATGCAACCATAAAAAGGAATGAGATCTTGTCATTTGTAGGACATGGATGGAGCTGGAAGCCATTATCCTCTAACACAGGAACAGAAAACCAAACACTGCCTGTTCTCACTTATAATGGGAGGTGAACAATGAAAATGCATGGACACAGGGAGGGGAACAACACACACTGGGGCCTGTCAGGGGGGCAGCAGAAGAAGGGAGAGCATCAAGATAAAAAGCTAATGCATGTGGGGCTTCATACCTATGTGATGGGTTGATGGGTGCAACAAAACACCATGGAACACTTTTACCTGTGTAACAAACCTGCACATCCTGCACACATATCCTAGAAGTTAAAATAAAATAAAATTGAAACAAAACAAAAGTAAAGAAAAAATCCCATTAAAAATGGGCAAAGGCCATGAACAGACACTTCTCAAAAGACGGTATACATGTGGCCAACAAACATATGAAAAAAAGCTCAATATCACTGATCATTAGAGAAATGGAAATCGAAACCACAATGAGATACCATCTCACACCAGTTAGGATGCCTATTATTAAAAAGTCCAGAAACAACAGATGCTGGTGAGATTTTGGAGAAAATGAAATTCTTTTGCACTGTTGGTGGGAGTGTAAATTAGTCCAACCATTGTGGAAGACAGTGTGGCCATTCCTCAAAGACGTAGAGGCAGAAATACTATTTGATTCAGCAATCCCATTACTGGGTATATACCCAGAGAAATAGAAATCATTATTTTATAAAGATATATGTATGCATATGTTCATTGCAGCACTATTCACAATAGCAAAGACATGGAATCAACCTAAATGCCCATCAATGAGAGACTGAATAAAGAAAATGTGGTACAGATACACCATGGAATAATATGCAGCTGTAAAAAGGAATAAGCTCACGTCCTTTGCAGGGACATGGATGGAGTTGGAAGCCATTATCCTCAGCAAATTAACACAAAAAAAGAAAATCAAATACCACATGTTCTCACTTGTAAGTGGGAGCTGAATGATGAGAACACCTGGACACATGGGTGGGGGTAGGGAATAACACACACTAGGGCATGTCAGAAGGTGAGGGGTGGGAGGAGAGAGATCATCAGGAAGAATATCTAATGGATCCTGGGCTTAATACGTAGGTGATGGGATGGTCTGTGCAGCAAGCCACCATGGCACACATTTACCTATGTAAGAAACCTGCGTGTCCTGCACATGTACCTCTGAACTTAAAATAAATGTTGGAAATTAAAAAAAAAAAAAAAAAACTAACTAAAGAAAACAGGAAATTATTCTTCCCGCATTTTCCTCATCTCTGTCTTTTTCAGCCCAGACTGGCAGTGTTTCTGTCGGTATACAATTCTCATAAACCTCATTCACAGGTACCGAAGGTTAATACTTCAACATATCTTTTGGTAGGGCACAATTTAACCCGTAACACTTAGATATCCACAAATATATATGTGTGTGTATGTGTGTATATGTGTGTGTGTGTGTATATGTGTGTGTGTGTATGTATATAGATACATATCTGTACATCATAGAACATTCATGTATAGTGTGTAAATGGGTTTGGATTCAGGAAATACTTATGGTCTGATCTATAAAAGCCCTTCTTGATGTTCCTTAATCATGCTAAGCATATGCCTGCCACAAGACTTTTGTATTCACTTTTACTCTTAACACTCTTCCCTTTACCCCAGATATTTTCATGGCTGACTCCCTGTCTTCATTCAGATTTCTATTTAAATATTGTCTCTTCAGAGAAGCCTTCCTTGACTATTCTATACACAATAATTCAGCCCCACCCACCCCTAACATTCTTTTTTTTTTTTTTTTTTTTTTTTTTTTTTTTGAGAGGAGTCTCACTCTGTCACCCAGGCAGGAGTGCAGTGGCACGATCTCAGCTCACTGCAAGCTCTGCCTCCCAGGTTCACGCCATTCTCCTGCCTCAGCCTCCCGAGTAGCTGGGACTACAGGTGCCCACCACCACGCTCAGCTAATTTTTTTTTTCTTCTTTTTAGTAGAGACGGTGTTTCACCGTGTTAGCCAGGATGGTCTCGATCTTCTGACCTCGTGACCCGCCCGCCTCGGCCTTTCAAAGTGGTGAGATTACAGGCGTGAGCCACCGTGCCCTGACATTCTTAATTAATTTTTATTGCCTGCTTCATTTTTATTCCTAAATGTGATACTGTCTGACCATTATGTATTTATTTTGTTTATTGCCTATTTCCCCTTATTGGAATGTCAGGTTCATGAAGGCTTGGATTTTTGTTGGTTATTGTTTGATGCATTTTTTTCCCAGAGCATAAAATAGGGCGTGTTACATGTTAGGCAGTCAATATTTGTTCATGCAATGAATGAACATAGAGGAAGAGGGCTTTTATGGAGCATCTACTTAATGCCAGATACTTTCATATTTTACTTCATTTGATACTCAAATGCCTGGGGATTTTGTAACACAAACAGGAAGAATCGGGTGAAAGCACATGTGAAAATCAGTGTCAGCAATCAGTGTCAGTGGAACAAACTGACTGAAGTCTCTCCTGTTATTTATGTGGAGGATTGGTGGTTTCGTGTTTTTTTTTTTTTCTTTTTTCCTTTTTTTGTGAGGGAGTCTCGCTCTGTCTCCCAGGCTGGAGCTCAGTGGCGCCATCTCGGCTGACTGCAACCTCAGCCTCCCAGGTTCAGTTGATTCTCCTGCCTCAGCCTCACTAGTAGCTGGAATTACAGGCACCTGCCACCACGCCCGGCTAATTGTATTTTTAGTATAGACGGGGTTTCCCCATGTTGGCCAGGCTGGTCTCGAACTGCTGACCTCAGGTGATCTGCTTGCTTCGGCCTCCCAAAGTGTTGGGATTACAGGCGTGAGCCACTGCACCCGGCCTGGTGGTTTCATTTCATTTAGCAACTTTTGTACTCCAAGGGTTCTACCGTAAATAAACTATGGCCCCTGCTGTCAAGGAGCTAACAGTTTAGTTCGGAAAGTAGGTAACATTTCACTTGTTTTTGAAAGAAGCCTATGTATTAACCAGACAAAAGGGTAAGGGGGCAATACATGTCAGGGTGCAAATGTATGAAAGGCCATGGATTTCTATCTGTCACTACACATGAGTGCACACACACACACATGCACACACACTACATATTATACTGTCTTAACTAGGAGCAGCAGCAACAATACCATCTGTTGCATTTACTACATGCCAGGCACCATGCCAAGCACTAGGGTAAGGAATGAGTATGGCTTGATCTGTGCTGTAAACATATTTATGGTTCAATTGGGTGGGTGAGGCCCATAAAGAAATAGGTATACAAGGCAGTGAAGAATGCCCAACACGAAGGGAAGATACCTGGTGCTCCAGGAATCCAGATTTAAGACCAATTATAGTGGACAAGATGGTTGGAAAAGACCTCAAGGAGGTGGAAAAGCTTGAACTACATTTTTGAAGATGAAATTTTATCAAGGGCAGAAAGGAGAGATTGGCAATTTTTGTGGGGACGAGGGATGGTCTAAAGTCAGCCTGCTAGACTATAAGTTCCATGAAGACAGGAAATATGTCTGCCTTTTAAAAACATTTTAAAATTCTTGTGGGTACATAGTATGTGTATATATTTATGGGGTACATGAGATATTTTGGTACAGACATGTAATACATAATACTCACATCATGGAAAATAGGGTATTCATCCTATCAAGCATTATCCTTTGTGTTATAAACAATCCAATTATACTCCTTTAGTTATTTTAGCATCATATTCTTGGTGCCTAGTACATGGTCTGACACTTAGTAGAAAGTTGTTAATATTTGTGGTCATGATGTGTAACCTCTGAGTAGACAAGTTTGGATGAAGCACAGATTCTGCTGCCTGAGTAGTTAGAGATAAGGATAGGCTGTAAAAAGTATTTTGCAAACTTGTGACACTGATGCCCTTCAGGATGCCCCCTATTCAAATCCTATGAGTCTGAGGAAACTTTAGAGGAAAAAAGCAGTAGGCACTAGGGAGCTGAACCAAGATTGTCTTTGTAAATCTATGACATCTCCCTGTCTTTCCATATATCTCCCTGTCTTTCCATGCTTCCTATCTGTGTATTTACAGATACGAATTGGGCTGCTTAATTATAAAGTACTCTCCATGTTTCTAAAATTGCAAAAATGCTTTATTTATTCAGAGTCAATTTTTAGTAGACTTCCTGATTACACTAGTCTGTGTATTTACTTACACACTCAATTTCCCACTTGCCATTCATTCTCTTATATATTTACTTTCTTATTTGTTGGGAATATGATAATTTACGTTGCATATGGGGGCTAACAGTTGGGATCAGGCCCTAGGGTTTTAAACTAAAATATACCGTATGATACCTTTAAAAAATATCCTTAGCCTGCTGTTAGTGTAGTCAGGAAGACTACTAAAACTTGACTGAATAAATACAGCATTTTTGCAATTTTAGGAACATGGAGTGTACTTTATAATTAAGCAGCCCAATTTTTTTTTTTTTTTTTTTGGTAACTCAAGGGCCAAAGAGACTAGATATTTAATTAATCAAATTTGCATTATAGTTCACTTGAAGCTTCCAAAGCAAGATCACATGCTCAGACATACTGATAGACAAACCTAAGAAAAAAGTGAGTTGTGGAACATGGAATAAAATTTCCTACAGAGAAAGGAGGTCTGTAGAAGTGCCAATGCAAAATTATGAATAAACTGAAGTACAAAGCAGACAGTAGGACAAATAGGATGAAAGTACAAATTATGGAGTCTAACCAACACTCCTTGAATATAAAAGTGATCAGGAAGAGATTTTAGAATCCAGTGGAAATATTTTCTTGGGTTAGAAAACAATTATACCTATACTCTTGTGATAACTGTAGATTTCTCAGTTTTGGCATTATTGATGTTTTAAGCAAGATAATTTTTTCCTCTGGAGGGCTATCTTGTCCATTGTAAGATGTGTAGCAGTATCCCTGGCCTCTACCCACTATATACCAGTAGCAACTCCTCCGTTGTGACAATGAAAAATCCAAATCTCTCTGTCCTCTCTTTCTCTTTAATCATGCATAGTGCTGCGATGAGTGTCTTGTATGTGTTTCTTTCTCCTTCTGCACATATATGAGAGTTTTTCTAGGGCAGAGATCTAGAAGCAGACTTGAGACATGGTGTATACACATTTTCAACTTTACCAGGCTTGGCTCTTTAGTGTAGATGTTACAGTTTGGAGTTCAACCCCCCTTCCTCACCTCAGCCATTAACTATGTAGTTCCTGTTTCCCTGTATCGTTATTTGGAATTATCAGATGTCAGACTTACTAATTTTCCAGTCTAGGGAGTATAAAATGGTAATGTATAGCTTTAATTCCTATTTCCTTTCTAAAAGATTGTGGATCATTTCGAAGGTTGATTGATCATTCAGATTATTTTCTTTGAAAGCTCTGTTCATTCATTTGCATTTTTTAGTTATTTTTGGTTTTTCTCTTACTGATTTGGAATTTTTAATATATTTTGTGTACTATTTTCTGATTATGTGTGTTGTAAATATTTTCCCCAGCCTGTGGATTGTCTATACTAAGAAAAGTTGCAAAGGATACAACAGAGAGTTTCTATATATATCTTTTACCCAGTTTTCCTAACTATGATACATTTGTCAAAACTAAACAGTGAACATTGATATGATACAATACTGCTAACTAAACGACATATTTTATTTGAGTTTTCTCAATATTTCCATTAATACCTCTTTTACTCTTTTGGAATCCAATATAGAATACAGATTGTATTGAGTCTTCATGTCTCCTTAGTCTCCTCTGCTCTGTGACAGTTTTGCGATCTTTTATGACCTTGACATTTTTTAATGTTAGTGTTCTAATATTTTGAAGAATGTAAATTGACTGAGTCTAATTATAATTAGACTGACATTATGGATTTTGGGTGAGAATACCACAGAGGTGAGGTGTCCTTCTCATCATGTCATATTAGGAGGTACATGATATTTACATGACTTATTACTGGAGATGTTAACCTTGACCATTTGGTTAAGATTGTCTAGATTGTCTGCTGAGTTTCTCCACTTTCCCTTTTCTTTTTTTTTTTCTTTTAATTATACCTTAAGTTCTGGGATACATGTGCAGAACGTGCAGGTTTGTGACATAGGTATACATGTGCCATAGTGGTTTGCTGCACCCATCAACCCATCACCTACTTTAGGTATTTCTCCTAATGCTATCCCTCCCCTAGCCCTCTACCCCCTGATAGGCCCAGGTGTGTGATGGTCCCCTCCCTGTGTCCATGTGTTCTCATTGTTAAACTCCCACTTATGAGTGAGAACATGTGGTATTTGGTTTTTGGTTTTCTGTTCCTGTATTAGTTTCCTGAGAAAGATGGTTTCCAGTTTCACCCATGTCCCTGCAAAGAACATGAACTCATCCATTTTTATGTCTGCATAGTATTCCATTCCATGGTGTATATGTGTTCATATCGTTCGTCCACTTTTTCATGGGGTTGTTTGTTTGTGTTTTTCTTGTAAATTGGTTTACATTCTGTGTAGATTCTGGATATTTGCCATTTGTCAGATGGAGAGATGGCAAAAATTTTCTCCCATTCCGTAGGTTGCCTGTTCACTCTCCTGATAGTTTCTTTTGCTGTGCAGAAGCTCTTTCATTGAATTAGATCCCATTTGTCAGTTTTGGCTTTTGTTGCCATTGCCTTTGGTGTTTTAGTCATGAAGTCTTTGCCCATGGTTATGTCCTGAATGGTCTTGCCTAGGATTTCTTCTAGGGTTTTTATGGGTTTAGGTCTTACATTTAAGTCTTTAATCCATCTTGAGTTAATTTTTGTATAGGGTGTAAGGAAAGAGTCCAGTTTCAGTTTTCTGCATATGGCTAGCCAGTTTTCCCAGCACCATTTATTAAATAGGGAATCCTATCCCTATTGCTTGTTTTTGTCAGGTTTGTCAAAGATCAGATGGTTGTAGATGTGTGGTGTTATTTCTGAGGCCTCTGTGTCTGTTCCATTGGTCTATATATCTGTTTTGGTGCCAGTGCCATGGTGTTTTGGTTACTGTAGCCTTGTAGTATAGTTTGAAGTCAGGTAGCGTGATGCCTCCAGCTTTTTTTTTTTTTTTTTTTTTTTTTTTTTTTTTTGCTTAGGATTGTGTTGACTATATGGGCTCTTTTTGGTTCCATATGAAATTTAAAGAGTTTTTTTCTATTTCTATGAAGAAAGTTATTGGTAGCTTGATGCTGATGGCATTGAATCTATAAATTACCTTGGGCAGTGTGGCCATTTTCACGATATTGATTCTTCCTATCCATGAGAATGTAATGTTCTTCCATGGATTTGTGTCCTCTTTTATTTTGTTGAGCAGTGGTTTGTAATTCTCCTTGAAGAGGTCCTTCATATCCCTTGTAAGTTGGATTCCTAGATACTTTATTATCTTTGTAGCAATTGTGAATGGGAGTTCACTCATGATTTGGCTCTCTGTTTGTCTGTTATTGGTGTATACGAATGCGTGTGATTTTTGCACATTGATTTTGTATCCTGAGACTTTGCTGAAGTTGCTTATCAGCTTAAGGAGTTCTTTGGCTGAGACGATGGGGTTTTCTAAATATACAGTCATGCCATCAGCAAACATGGACAATTTGGCTTTCTCTCTTCCTATCTGAATACCTTTATTTCTTTCTCTTGCCTGATTGGCCCGGCCACAACTTCCAATACTATATTGAATAGGAGTGGTGAGAGAGCACATCCTTCTCTTGTGCCGGTTTTCAAAGGGAATGCTTTCAGCCTTTGCCCATTCGGTGAGATATTGGCTGTGGGTTTGTCATAAATAGCTCGTATTATTTTGAGATATGTTCCATCAATATCTAATTTAGTTTTTTAGCATGAAGGGCTGTTGAATTTTATTGAAGGTCTTTTCTGCATCTATCGAGGTAATCTTGTGGTTTTTGTCATTGGTTCTGTTTATGTGATGGATTATACTTATTGATTTGCATATGTTGAACCAGCCTTGCATCCCAGGGATGAACCCAACTTGATTGTGGTGGATAAGCTTTTTGATGTGCTGCTGGATTTGATTTGCCAGTATTTTATTGAGGATTTTTGCATCGATGTTCATCAGGCGTATTGGCCTGAAATTTCCTTTTTTCATTGTGTCTCTGCCAGGTTTTGGTATCAGGATGATGCTGGCCTCATATAATGAGCTAGGGAGGATTCCCTCTTTTTCTATTGCTTGGAATAGGTTCAGAAGGAATGGAATACCAGCTTTTTTCTGTACCTGAGATAGAATTTGGCTGTGAATCCATCTGGTCCTGGACTTTTTTTTTTTTTTTTGGTTGGTAGGTTATTAATTACTGCCTCAATAGACCAATTTGTTGTTGGTCTGTTCAGGAGTTCGACTTCTTCCTTGTTTAGTCTTGGCAGGGTGTGTGTGTCCAGGAATTTATCCATTTCTTCTTGATTTTTTAGTTTATTTTCATAGAGTTGTTTGTAGCATTCTCTGATGGTAGTTTGTATTTCCGTGGGATCAGTGGTGATATCCCCTTTATATTTTTTCATTTTGTCTATTTGATTCTTCTCTCTTTTCTTCTTTATTAGTCTACCTAGTGGTCTATTTTGTTAATCTTTTCCAAAAAGCCAGCTCTTGAATTCATTGATTTTTTGAAGGGTTTTTCGTATCTCTATCTCTTTCAGTTCTGCTCTGACCTTAGTTATTTCTTGTATTCTTCCTACTTTTGTATTTGTTTGCTCTTGGTTCTCTCATTGTTTTAATTGTGATGTTAGGGTGTCGATGTTAGATCTTTCCTGCTTTCTCCTGTGGGCATTTAGTGCTATAGATTTCTGTCTAAACACTGCTATAGCTGTGTTCCAGAGATTCTGGCACATTGTGACTTTGTTCGTATTGGTTTCAAATAATTTATTTATTTTTGACTTAATTTTGTTATTTACCCAGAGCAGATTGTTCAGTTTCCATGTAGTTTTGCAGTTTTGAGTGAGTCTTAATTCTGAGTTCTAATTTGATAGCACTGTGGTCTGAGAGACTGTTATGATTTCTGTTCTTTTGCATTTGCTGAGGAGTGTTTTACTTCCAATTATGTGGTCAATTTTAGAATAAGTGCAATGTGGTGCTGAGAAGAATGTGTATTCTGTTGATTTGGAGTAGAGAGTTCTGTAGATGTCTATTAGGTCCGTTTTTTCCACAGCTGAGTTCAAGTCCTGAATATCCTTGTTAATTTTCTGTCTTGTTGATCTGTCTAATATTGACAGTGAGGTGTTAAAGTCTCCCACTATTATTGTGTGGGAGTCTAAGTCTCTTTGTAAGTCTCTGAGAACTTGCTTTATGGATCTGGGTGCTCCTGTATTGGGTACATGTGTATGTAGGATAGTTAGCTCTTCTTGTTGCATTGATACCTTTACCATTATGTAATGCCCTTCTTTGTCTTTTTTGATCTTTGTTGGTTTAAGGTCTGTTTTATCAGAGACTAGGATTGCATCCCCTGCTTTTTTTTTCTTTCCATTTGTTTGGTAAATATTTCTCCATCCATTTATTTTGAGCCTGTGTGTGTCTTTGCATGTGAGATGGTTCTCCTGAATACAACACACTGTTGGGTCTTGACTCTTAATCCATTTTGCCAGTCTGTGTCTTTTAATTGGGACGTTTAGTCAACTTACATTTAAATTTAATATTGTTATGTGTAAATTTGATTCTGTCATTATGATGGTAGCTGGTTATTTTCCCTGTTAGTTGATGCAGTTTCTCCATAGTGTCAATGGCCTTTACAATTTGGTATGTTTTTGCAGTGGCTGGTACTGGTTTTTCCTTTCCATAGTTAGTGCTTCCTTCAGAGCTCTTGTAATGCAGGCCTGGTGGTGACAAAATCTCTCAGCATTTGCTTGTCTGTAAAGGATTTTATTTCTTCTTCACATATGAAGCTTAGTTTGGCTGGATATGAAATTCTGGGTTGATAATTATTTTCTTTAAGAGTGTTGAATATTGGCCCCCACTCTCATCTGGCTTGTAGAGTTTCTGCTGAGAGATCCTCTGTTAGTCTGATGGGCTTCCCTTTGTGGGTAACCTGACCATTATCTCTGGCTGCTCTTAACATTTTTTTCTTCATTTCAATCTTGGTGAATTTGATAATTATGTGTCTTGAGGTTGCTCTTCTCGAGGAGTATCTTTGTGGTGTATGCTGTATTTCAGGAAACACTTTCCCTTTTCATTGAAGTCACTAAGTGCACCCTACACTTGGGAGAAGGGGAATACTCCCATCTTTTATGTTAATAGCACACTCTTTTTAAATTCTGTTTATGTTATTTTAATGTTTAAATGTTTTAACTATTGAGGTACTCCAATGGATGTCTTTTTCTTATGCTTTGTACATTTTTACGTCTTATTTAAGATAGCTTTCCTTGCTCTGATTTGTTTTATCAGAGTTTTCTTGTGTTTTCTTCAACATATTTACCATTTTGCTTTTCATGCTTTAATATATCTATAATTTATTTGTGCATATAGCATAAGGAAGAGGTTTAATTTTATCCTTTCCCATATGACTATATGGTTGTCCGATCAGCATTTAAAACAGGCAGTCCATTTCTACCCTTTATACTCAACCAAGATGTTCTAGTCTTCTCAGAACAAGCAATTTCTGCTTTAAGGTGCTTTATCAGATCTAGTTACATAAGTGGTTGGCAATGTTATGAAAGCTTGTGTTGCTGAAATAAAGCTTTGCTTTGTATGGCCCAAAACAGATAATGGCAAACAAAGAGAATATTCCTGTTATATTATTTAAAATGATCAGTTATTAAACAGCCAGTTTAAGAGGATGTAATATCACCATCATTATCCATTGACCTTTAAAATTTTTAGAAAATATTTCGATTTTGAGGCATTTCTTGCAGAAATTTTGGCATTTACTAGAATTTCTGTTGAGAATTTAAAATTACTCAGCAATCATTTTTATACAGTACAGTTTTCTGTCTTCACTAATGACTGTGTGCATGCATGTGCAGAATTATGCTTTCCCACAATTTTCTCTGTCTTAGGGAGAAAAGAAGAAACAGTTGTCAGCTGTGACTTGACTGTGTGCATCTTCCAACCAGGGACTATATTCTCCTTTCTACTCACCAAGTATAACCTGTTTTTAAGGTTGCATTTCAAATTATATTACATTATTTCTACCCATGGAGAACTTTAGTGACATTTACCATATTGCCTTAATCTGAAGATGCTTTGAATTCTAAATTGCAGCATGGGTTGGTCATAGCTTTTATAAGTTTACATCAATTATAAGATAAATGTTGATTTCAGAGTTGTGAAAAAGTAAAAAACAACAAACAATGTGTATCCTAGAATTGAGGGAATATAGTACTACTTAATCCATCCACTTAGAAATCATATACTGTTTTTTTGTAAAGTTATTTAGCATTCTGTTTAGCTGAATGGCTTAGATCATCTACATTTACCTTTAGTCTGTAAATTCTTTTGAGATCAGAATCTATTCTAACCACTGTATTTCTGTTACCTGTCAGAGTCATGGTATATAAAAGGTGCTCAATAAATGTTTTTAATGGGGTTTAATTAAGATTTTCTGTCTCCTCCTCTTAGCACCTATAATGAGGCTGGATATAGGACAGCCGAAGGCTTACCAATAATAAAAGAATCAGGCAACTGGGGCATGGATAGAACAAGTTAAAGATCTCAAAGATTTACAGCATTCCATCAAACATAAGCAAAGATACAGTTGTCAGAAGCAGAATGTTCAAGTGCTGAGAAGACCTGCCCCTCTTTCAGCCATCTCTTTGAATGCTGGTGTAAGTAGCACCAGACTTTGAATCAGTGAAAGTTATTCCATTGAATAGTAGCATTCACCTTTCTTCCTTTCTGGACATGGTGGTATTTAGTTGTTCTCCATTTAGTCAGCATCTGTCCCTAATGTCTACCTCCTCTATTTGAAAATATTAGTCAGTAAGCTTCTAGCCAATATCTTCAACCAATTCTTCCCTCAGAAATCACAATGTTATTCGAGCAAGGGATGATGCCATTAAGAAAAGTATCATTTGAAAATTGATCGAAATCCTCCTCACCACACTCATTGTGTGACTCAGCTGCCTGTTCAGTTCTCCCCCTTGGTGGGGAATGGCTAGGCTACTGGGAGTTACTGGGATATTCCTGAGAAAAGCATGGAAAATAGGGTAGGAGACCACGGTAAGTTGGCTTTGTTGGAGTTAGGGTTAAATCCAACTCTTCTAGTGGCCAAATAACTTTATAGTTGAAGGGGAGCCATATGTACATCCATGAAAAAAGATTGGAGTGGAGCACAGAATAATTAGTTTCATACTAATACTAACATACTAATACTTACCTAGCACAATCATGGTGTATAAAAAGTGTTCAATAAATGTTAGCAATACTGTTAATTACTAATACTAAGGTGAATGTATAGAGAACTATGAACATTCTCATACTGTTGGTGTCAATGTTAATTGTTACAAGGACTTTGAAAATAGTTTAGCATTACTAGTAAAGTACAAGACCTGCATAATCTATGATCCAGTAATTTCACTCCTGGGTATAGACTCTTTAAGCCCTTCCTGCTCCAAATGTGGTCCATAGACCAGCTGTAACATTGCCTGGGAGCTTGTTAGAAATGTGTAATCTCAAGCCCCACCCCAGACCTACAGAATCAGAATCTGAATTTTAACAAGATACCAAGTGATTTTTATGCACATTAAAGTATGAGAAGCATCTAGAGGAACTATTTACTTGTGAACAATGAGACTTTGTTTCAAGAATATTCTTTCTTTCAAGAATATTCATGATATCAAAAAACAGAAACAACCCAGATACCAGTCAATAGGAGAATAGATAATTATGGAATTTTGATAGCATGCATAGCTGCTAAATAATGAACTAGAGCCACATGGATAAATCTCAGAAACATCATATTAGAGTGGAGGACAAATTGCAGAATGCATATAATGTGATAACTTTTATAAGACTTAAAATATATCAGTTATACTATTTATACATATATAGTAAAAGTATAAAAACATGCATTGGAATAAAACCACCAAATATAAGGCTTAAAAATGTATCAGTTATACTATTTATACATATATACTAAAAGTGTAAAAACATGTATGGGAATAAAACCATCAAATTCATGATAGTAGTTACTTCTAGGATGGAGAGGAACGGGATCTTGGAGGGTTATTCATTGGCATGAAGCATATTTGTAATATTTCATTTACTTGTTTAAAAGCTTAAGCAAATATAGCAGCATGCTATAATTTGACAAACTTGAGAATTAGCTACATGGATTTTCATTATTTTATTCTTTATTATTATTCAAATGATCTACCAGAGAGAATGATTCTAAAAGTATCATGGGCATATTAATATAGGTACCTAAGAAATACTAAACCTTTTAAACAAGGCTACAGTAACCAAAACAGCATGGTACTGGTACCAAAACAGAGATATAGACCAATGGAACAGAACAGAGTCCTCAGAAATAATACCACACATCTACAGCCATCTGATCTTTGACAAACCTGAGAGAAACAAGAAATGGGGAAAGGATTCCCTATTTAATAAATGGTGCTGGGAAAATTGGCTAGCCATAAGTAGAAAGCTGAAACTGGATCCTTTCCTTACTCCTTATACGAAAATTAATTCAAGATGGATTAGAGACTTAAATGTTAGACCTAATACCATAAAAATCCTAGAGGAAAACCTAGGTAATACCATTCAGGACATAGGCATGGGCAAAGACTTCATGTCTAAAACACCAAAAGCAACAGCAGCAAAAGCCAAAATTGACAAATGGGATCTCATTAAACTAAAGAGCTTCTGCACAGCAAAAGAAACTACCATCAGAGTGAACAGGCAACCTACAGAATGGGAGAAAATTGTTGCAATCTACTCATCTGACAAAGGGCTAATATCCAGAACCTACAAAGAACTCAAACAAATTTACAAGAAAAAAACAAACAACCCCATCAAAAAGTGGGCAAAGGATATGAACAGACATTTCTCAAAAGAAGACATTCATACAGCCAACAGACACATGAAAAAATGCTCATCATCACTGGCCATCAGAGAAATGCAAATCAAAACCACAATGAGATACCATCTCACACCAGTTAGAATGGCAATCATTAAAAAGTCAGGAAACAACAGGTGCTGGAGAGAATGTGGAGAAATAGGAACGCTTTTACACTGTTGGTGGGATTGTAAACTAGTTCAACCATTATGGAAAACAGTATGGCGATTCCTCAAGGATCTAGAACTAGATGTACCATATGACCCAGCCATCCCATTACTGGGTATATACCCAAAGGATTATAAATTATGCTGCTATAAAGACACATGCACACGTATGTTTATTGCAGCACTATTCACAATAGCAAAGACTTGGAATCAACCCAAATGTCCATCAGTGACAGATTGGATTAAGAAAATGTGGCACATATACACCATGGAATACTATGCAGCCATAAAAAAGGATGAGTTTGTGTCCTTTGTAGGGACATGGATGCAGCTGGAAACCATCATTCTTAGCAAACTATCACAAGAACAGAAAACCAAACACCGCATGTTCTCACTCATAGGTGGGAACTGAACAATGAGATCACTTGGACTCAGGAAGGGGAACATCACACACCGGGGCCTATCATGGGGAGGGGGGAGGGGGGAGGGATTGCATTGGGAGTTATACCTGATGTAAATGACGAGTTGATGGGTGCAGCACACCAACATGGCACAAGTATACATATGTAACAAACCTGCACGTTATGCACATGTACCCTACAACTTAAAGTATAATAATAATAAATAAAATTAAAAAAAAAAGAAAAAAAAATTTTCTCCCCTCAGTTACTTAAATAAATCATCTTTTCTTTATATGTGATCTGTGATGGATGACCATCCCTCCCCCCTTCAGTATCACTCCAGTCTGGAGAATCTCTAGTCTCCAAAGTTCATCATGCATCATATATTGATTGTGAACATATTAGGTGGGTATACAGTGGTTGACAAGACAAAAAAAAGACCTTACACTCATGGAGCTTGTATTCTAGTGGTGAAAGACTTAAAAGAATCTAGTCAACAAATGCATAGCCAAGATAATTTCAGCTTATGGTCACTATTATAATGAAAATAAAACAGGATAATGAAGGGTGAGAGACTAGAATGTATATGGAATGAAGATCGTTTTGATTGGGTTGCATAGGGAAGTTTTTATATTAGGTCGTCTTTAGGCTGGTTCCTAGGATAATGGAAAAGGGTTAGACGTGATAATATGGAAGAAGAGCATGTCAGACAGAGAAGCCAACAAGTGCAAGGCCCTGAAGTGAAGGAGCTTAGACTGTTGGAGGAATAGCTAGAAGTTCAATGTGGCTGGTGCATAGTGATCAAGTAATGGAGAAATTTTATGAGGGTTCTTTAAAGCACTGAGACATTGAAACATTTTAAGCATATCAGCCTGTTGTTTGGATGCCTGTGACCTGTTGGGAGACTGTGGCCCAAGAAAGAGATAATTCTTGAGCTTCGATGGTAGCAGTGGAGACAGAAAAGTAGACAGAGTCAGAATCCATTTTGGAAGTAGAGTTGACCGGACTTGTTAATGGAATGAATGCAGTGGCAAGGGAAAGAAAAGAATGGATTATTTTTAATTTTTGGCATGAGTGACAGAGAAGATGGTGGTTCTATTTACAGAGATGGGGAAGAAGGGGAGTGAATTTGGGAACTAAAATAAAGAGTTTAGTGCTGGTCATATTGAATTTGAAATGCTTATTAGATATCCAAGTGGAGGCACTAGAGCAGCATGGCTGGAAATAAAAATTGGGGAGCCATTAGCCTAGAGATGGTGTTTAACAACACAGTACTACATTAGATTACCCAATGAAAGGGTGTACATGGAGAAGAAAAGAGATTTGAAGACCGAGTCTAGGACACCCCAAAATTTAAAAGTCCGGTAGATGAGAAGCCTTCACTGGTGTTTGATTAGTGTATTCATTGGGGAAGGTGAAAGAAAAATTGGTGACTAGGTTTCTGATGACTAGCAGCTGAATTTTAACTTCAGATTTTGCTTCCTATCCTTGGTAAAATAATTAGCCACAGTGACTTCCTAATAGTTATTGGTAAGGCAGTGAAGAGGGCTTGGGCTTTGAGGAAGGAAGAAACTCTAGGAAGTGAAAACTTAAGAGGGATGCAAATGCTGTTCAGTGTAAGGCTATGGAGGAAAGCCAATGGCTTACTGCTCTGGTTTTCATCTGCTTTCAACTTTCAGCTGCATTCTAAGTGGCTGTAATTAAAAACAACTTCTTTGGGACGTTGTGTTTGCAGCTGTCTGCTTTCCCTTGAGAACTCAGGTAATCTCCAGAACCTCATTCCTAATCTACCCTGCACACATGGAGTCTGGTTGCTGGATGGGGTAGAGGTTTCAAGGGGAGCGAACCCCGATGTTTGCAGATAAAATTATGAATCGAACTCTAGGAATTGTTCATTCAACGACAAATTCACTGTTTTTGTTTTCTCCTTTTTGATAGAAATGTTCCTTCCATAGGAATAGATTCCTTGAGTGTTGGGGATCAGAGTAGAATCAAATCAAACTTTTTCTTTGAATTTTGTGCCTAAGTCTAACCCCTTATGACTTTCAGTTGAGCTCTAAGCAGACTTGCAAAATAAATACTGTATATTATAATGTAGAAGATTCTTAGGTGTGTATAAGACATGCCCCAATATTTTAAAAAACATTTCCTCTTTTTAAAAAGTATAAGTGTATTTAAAGTAGTTTCTAGAAGGATAACTTTTTCTCATGAAAATACAGTGAACATTTTTGCTAGAGGTACAATAAGATGCAGAGAAATTATTTGTGCCAATAACTCAGCCCATTATTTTACGTATTTTGCTCACTATATGAGCAAATGTTGAAAATATTTGCATACATTATTGGTGCTAGAAGTTGGGAAATATAGCTCATATGCCAGCAAATAAGATAGTCTGCTTGCAAACAGGTTTATTTTTTAACTAGCTCATTTTCTTTTTAAGGAATACCAGTAATTAGCTTATTAACGTTCTCAACCCTTTACACTCACACTAGAAGTTGTTAATGTAGAAGACAAGTCAGCAAAGTTTTTCTGTAAACGACCAATAAAACTTTAGATTTTGCAAGCCATATGGTCTCTATTGCAACAATGCAACTCTACCCTTTTAAAGTGAAAAATTGTATATAATACATAGACAAATAGGCATAGCTGTGTTCCAATAATACTTTATTTCTGAAGCTAGCTACAGAGCTGGAATTGGCCAAGGTTGTAGTTTGCCCACTTCTGTTGTAGAAGATCATTTTACCTGGAATGTCTCAGACCTGATTTATTCCCAATTAAGAAGTTCTTACAATTGCAAAAAGATACTTTAAAACAGTTGTTACATATCATACCATATATATAGCATATAGCAACTGAGGATCTTTTCAACTTGTGAAAGTCACCACAGATGGTGCAGTCATGTCTAGAGATTATGGTTTAATATTTCTTTATAATCTGTTCTACCCCATAGCATTTAAGGCCACCAAGACATCACCAACAGGTTTTTGGAGCTCATTAGATCATACCATCACCACTCTTGCAATATACTGGGAGACAATTTAGTGTAGTAGTTTTAAGATCAGACTTTGAAGCCACACAGTTATGAGGCTGGGTCCTAGCTCTTATTCTTTTACCATCATGTGACCTTCTAAACGTCCCAATGTGTCAGTTTCCATATCTATAAAATGACTTCTTACATGTAAAATACAAGTACTTAGTAAGCATTCCATTGGCATTAGCTGTTATTCTAGCAATAATTATTCAGTTGTGGCATGGCATTTTTAAATAGATCATCAATGGAAAAGTCCTTTTAGACAGTTCCCTTTTTTCATGTGTCTGGCATTTGAACTCTCAAATAAATTATCTTCTATGATACTAGTCTTAGATGAACGTCTTTTAGTCAGGCTGGAGTAACTCTTGCTTTACAGGGCAAGGCAAATACATCAAGACATTGAAATTAGGCTTAAGAAAACATTGTGGTTTATGACTCAAATTAACCAACCTTATTTAGTATATTTTATTGATGAAACGACTTCTCATTTTCCCAGGCCCCATGGACAGTTGTTACAAGTGCAGACTTCTCCAGGGCTTTACTGTTTTTGACCTTGTTAAACCTATATGTTTTGCCCCAAGTTGGTGGGCAGTTTTCATATGCTTTGTGTGTGTGTGTGTGTGTGTGTGTGTCTGTGATACTTTTAAAAGAATTAGTCAACTTATTCAACTTTAGTAGAAGATGCTCTATTGGTAATAATTGGGAAGGAGTAGTTTTCTGGAGCATTTATTTGGTTTAGCTTACAGACAAGAAAACAAGAAGCACCGGGCACAGTGGCTCACAGCTGTAATCCCAGCACTTTGGGAGGCCGAGGCAGTTTGATCACAAGGTCAAAAGATCACGACCATCCTGGCCAACATGGTGAAACCCTATCTCTACTAAAAATACAAAAATTAGCTGGGCGTGGTGGTGGGCGCCTGTAGTCCCAGCTACTTGGGAGGCTAAGGCAGGAGAATCGCTTGAACCCGGGAGGTGGGGGTTGCAGTGAGCCAAGATCGTGCCACTGCACTCCAGCCTGGCGACAGAGTGAGACTCCATCTGAAAAAAAAAAGAAAAAAAAAGAAAAGAAAAGAAAGCAAGAAGCTTTAGCTTTTGATGCCTGCAAGACTCTTCCAGCACAAATGGTCTGGGACCCATATGTTTAAGATGAATATGGGAAAAGTTTGCTTTATTACCAGGAAGTAAGCAATTAATGTTTGTAAAATGCTATATTAAAGTTTGAGTAGTATTATAATATGCCAATTATCATTATAAAGTGATGACTGTCTCCAAACTGGAGTATTAAAGCATGATTTAAAACCATCAGTTTCTTTACCTAAGTAATGTAGCTTACATACCTACCTTAGTTTTGGAGCTGGAGTATTTTTGGCTCTTTATGAATACTCATTATGTCCTTCTGCAGTGTTCCAGAGCAACGCTGCCTTCCAAAGTCTGGTCACCTGCATGAGGATATCCTCAACTGAGAGTTTGAACAGATGAACATGTGGCACATCTAATGGAGAGGTGTAATGTTTCACCAAGAAGAGCTGGTTGTCATGAGTTAGTCCTGCAGAGAGCGGGAGATTTCAGAATGGCCAACAGCAATATGAGTAGTTAGAGGCTCAGTTAGAGTATCAGGGAACGCGCATTATGTAGCAGTTAAAAGCAACGCCTCTAGAATAAAACAGACCTGGATTCAAACATTACTTCTACCACTCATTTTCCATGCTTAACCTTAAGCAAGTTGCTCAACATTTCAGAATCTCAGTCTCCTCCTCTCTAAAGGAAAGGTGATGATAATGAGCCTAACTCATTGGGGGCTGTTATGTGGATTAAATGAGCTTATGCATGAATGCTCTTTGCACAGTAGCACTAGGTGATAGTTATTAATCTTCCACTGGTATCACGCCCTCTATGCAAGCCCCTGGAAAAATCCTATTGATTCTGTAAGGATTATCTCCAAACCTTTCTTCATGCCCTGGTGATACTTTGAACCTCTCTTATGGCACTTTTCCTGTTTTTCTGTTTCTCACAATTATAAATATACTTGCCTAATCTCTTCCTACTAGACTGAAAGTAACTTGAGGGGAGAGATGTTGTGTATGTGTCTCCCACAAAGACTAACAGAAAATCTTGCATATGGTAGGCACTCAATACTTACTGAGCTGAATTAAATTGCACTAGTTTATATTTAAAATATACTTACCAATAAGTACCATCAGTTGGTGTCATGTTGTGACACTGCCATTGGTCTTTACTTCCCTTCTTTCCAGAGGTCTATCATTTGTCCTGCAGTGATAGTTCAAGGGTATCTGCCATAGAAGTGAGTTGGGAGTTCATAGAGTTTCCAGAAAGACTTTTTCTGTAACACTCACAGAAAGTCATAGAGGCCAAAATGGCAATAAGTACTGCTGGATCAATTCAATAAATATGTATTGAGGACTTGTTGTATGTAAGAGATTGTGGGTCAGGCGCGGTAGCTTACACCTGTAATCCCAGCACTTTGGGAGGCCGAGGTGGGTGGATCACCTGCGGTCAGGAGTTTGAGACCAGCCTGGCCAACATGGTGAAACTCCATCTCTACTAAAAATACAAAAATTTGCCGGGTGTGGTGGGGGGCTCCTGTAATCCCAGCTACTTGGGAGGCTGAGGCAGGAGAATCACTTGAACCCAGGAGGTGGAGGTTTCAGTGAGCTGAGACCATGCCATTGTACTCCAGCCTGGGCAACATAAGAGCAAAACTCCGTCTCAAAAAAATGAAAAAAAAAAAAAAAAGAGAGAGATTGTGATAGTTCTATGGGGATATGCAAAGCTACAGGAGAGAGAAAGAATGAGAGAGCAAGAGAGAGAAATTCTGACTGGGAGAATTATTTTTGTTTCTAGGCTAGTGAAGGAGGCTTCAAGAAGTTCCAAGTCTTGGTGGCTAATGATGTGAACATATCGTATGGCTTGAGGAGGTAAAAGACTGCTTATGGACCTTAAAAGATTTGGTAAAAAAAAAAAAATATATATATATATATATATATATGTGTGTGTATATATGTATATATATATATATATATATATATATATATATGAACAGTGGTTTTCTCAATCTTGGCTGCTCTTTGGAAATACCTCGGAGGCGGATGGATTAAAAATAATGATAACTGGGTCCCAATCCTTAGACATTCTGATGTAATTGGTGTAGGTTACAGTTTGGACACTGGGATTGTTCTTAATTGACCCAGGTGACTCAGATGCACAGCTGCGGCTGAAAATCATGGCTTCGGAGTTGCGTTTCTGAGGAAGCCTCAAGTAGTTATTTAGTTCTTGTTTATACTCTGGCTGAGTAAGATAACAGTTAGTCCATCCATTTATATCAAGGACATTCCCTGCTACAATTTGGTAAGCTGTTTATTGTACGGAAAAATACTTTTTTGTCATTGTTGCAATTTTTATTGCCTTCATTCATTTCTCAGAGGGGAAAAATTGACAATTAAGATGTGTAATGGACCATTTTTAGAGTGAAGTGAGGAGGTGACTGGAGACCACATGTTGCCCACGAACAGAGCCTTCAGCAAACATTGAAGAGAAAAATACTTTTTAATAACAGACTCCAATCACTTATTCATTTATTTAGAAAACATCAAAAAGGACTATATTAATTTCCTATTGTTGCTGTAACAAGTTACCACAAACTTAGTGTATTAAAACAACACAAATTTATTATGTAATAGTTCTGAAGGTCAGAACGCCTAAAATCAAAGTGTTGGATACTGCATTCTTTCTGATGGCTCTAGGGAAGAATTTGTTTCCTTGCCTCTTCTGGTTTCCAGAGGCTACTCATGTTCCTTGGCGCAAGGCTGCATCACTTCCACCTCTCTGTTGTCACATCTTCTCTGACCCCTGCCTTCCTCTTATAAGGACTCTTTTGATTACAGTGGACCCATTTGGGTAATCTAGGATAATTCGGCAATTTCACCTGTCTTAATCACATCTGCAAAATTCCTTTGGACATGTAAGGTAACATATTCATAGATTCCAGGGATTAGAATGTAGGCTTCTTTGGGGGAGGTCCTCATTCAGCCTTCCACAGGGATTAAAGATGACACTGGTACTATGACTGCTAATATTTACTTATGCCCTCTATAACACATCACAAATACCTAATGATTATTTATTGTGGACCAGGCCCCATGATAAATGCATTAATGCCATTATCTCAGTTAAACTTATGATGTGGATATTATTAATATCCCCATATTTTGTATAAGAAAACTGAGGTGCATAGAGATTGTGATTTGCTCAAACTCACATAACAACTAAGTGGTGAAGTCAGATTTCAAACCCATGTGAGTCTTGAGTTCAATGCCCTAATCATCATCAAAGATTACATTTTCTAGTACTTTTGACTTTAAGGGCTTAGGTATTCATTCCATAGATAAGGTAGTTGTTCGAGTGTGTATCAAACATCACGCTACAGGTACGGTAGTGAACAAGATGAAGTTCCTGCCTGACATCTTGGAGCTCACATTCTTGAGGAGTATATAGCAAAGTAATCAGAGAAACAAATAATGTTAAGTAGTGGTGAGTGCTGCAAGGCAAATTAAAGCCGGGTACAGGGATACAAAATGACAGGAAGTGAGGATGCCCCATTGAGCTATTGTAAATAAAGTAGTCAGAGGAACCTTCTAAGAAGAAATTATTGTGTTCATGGATGAGAATACTCAATTTTAAGATGGCATTTCTCCTCCAACTGATCTACAGCTTCACCCCAATCCCTCAAAATCCCAGGTGGCTTTTTTTTTTTTTTTTTTTTTTGCAGAAATTGATAAGGTGACCCTAAAATAAATATTTGAATACAAAGGGCCCAGAATATCCAAAACAAACTTGTAGAGAATTTAGAGGATTCGTATTTCCAAATTTCAAAACTTACTATAAAGCCATGTTAATAGATAGTGTGGTACTTGCATAAGGATAGACATTTAGATAAATGGAATAGAATTGAGCCCAGAAATAATCCCATGTGTCTATGGCCAATCAATTTTCATTAAAGGTGCCAAAACAATTCAATGGGATAAAGAATAGTCTTTTCAGCAAATGGTGGTGAGATAACGTGATACCCACATGTGAAAATTGGACCCCTACCTCATACCATACATAATTGTGTAAAGAGCAGAAACTATAAAATTCTTAAAAGAAAATATAAATGTAAATGTTGTGATTTGGGTTAGGCAATGCCTTTTTAGATAGGACACCAAAGGTACAAACAAGCAATCAAACTATATATATATGTCCATATATATACATATATATATATATATTTTTCTAAATTAAAAACCTTAGTGCTCCAGAAAAAGCTCAAGTAAGTGAAATAACCCATAGAATAGGAAAACATATTTGCAAATCATACTATTTGTAAGAGTCTGATATCCAGATTATATAAAGGACTCTTATAACTCAGTGATTAGAAGACAGATAACCTAATTAAAATATAGGCAAAGGATTTGAATAAACGTTTCTCCAAAGAAGATAGTCAAATGGCCATATGAGAGAAAGCCTCACATCCTTAGTAATTAGGAAAATGCAAACAAAACCACAATGAGAAGCCACTTTATACTCACCAGGGTAACCATAATAGAAAAAAATGAAAAGTAAGTGTTGTGAATGTGGAGAAATCAGTGCCTTCAAACATTATTTGTGGAAATGTAAAAAATCCAGTCACTTTGGAAAAGAGTTTGACAATTCCTCAAACAGATGAAACTGATTTATAATGTGCCCTAGCAATTCCACATATTGGTATCTACTAAAGAGAAATGAAAATATATATCCACACAAAGATGTACATGTGAATGTTCACAGCAGGATTAATCATAATAGCCAAGAAGCAGAAAAAATCTCAATGTTCATCACCTGACAGATGGTTAAACAAAATATAGTATATCCATACAATGGAATAATATTCAATAGTGGGCAGGATGAACCTTAAAACATCATGCTAAGTGAAAGAAGCTAGATGTAAGAAACCACATGTTGCATGATTCTATGTATACGAAATGTTCAGAACAGTAACAGAAGGTAGACTAATGTTTGACTAGCACTATGGGTAAGAATAGGGAGGACTGCAAATGTGCATGAGGGATCTTTTTAAAGTAATGGAAATGTTATAAAATTGGATTGTGGTGAGAGTTGTACAACTTCAAATTTACTACAATTTATTAAATTATACTATTAAAGCTAGTGAACTTTATAGTACATGTAACTCAACAAGGCTGTTAAAGAGGGAAAAAGGTGATATTTGAGCAGACAAATGAATGACAAGAAGGACAAGCCATGCCAAGAACCTGGGTGAAAAAAATTATAGGAAGAAGGAACAGCA
Organism: Macaca thibetana thibetana; assembly: GCF_024542745.1. Classification (NCBI taxonomy): domain Eukaryota; kingdom Metazoa; phylum Chordata; class Mammalia; order Primates; family Cercopithecidae; genus Macaca; species Macaca thibetana. Next base: position 55,650,366 of record NC_065598.1, read on the forward strand.
AGCTAAAAAGTCCTGGGCAGGAGGGTTCTTAGAGTTTTTGAAGAATAGTGAAAATGACACTGTGACTAAAATTCTGCCTGTGTGATAGTAGTAGGAGATGAGGTCAGAGAAGAGTCAGAAGATCTGATCGTGAAGGGCCTTGTAAGCAAATGTAAAGATTCCAAGTTTTACTGTATGTGTGATGATAGCCATAAGAGGATTTTGAGCAGAGGAGTGATGTCATCTGCTTTATGTTTTTAAAGGTAACTCTCACTACTGTGTATTGAAAAAGCTATAGTGGAAGCACTTAGGAGTACATTGCCATGTTTCTGGGGTTTAAACTGGGCAAACAAAAAATGTTTTATGGGAGTAATAATTGAGTAAGAAAGTTCAGGCTGTTGAGTTAATTAAGCTCAAGTACTGATTGGGCACCCAATATTGCTCAGCATTTCATTAGGTTCTGTACCAAGACTTTGTCTCTGATATTTAGAATTTAAGGGCTGCGAAGACAGGGACAGAGTCTTCCTTGTTCACTGCTGTATCCTTAGCTCCTAGAGTTGCACCTGGTAGGTGATCAAGAGATACTCATTACATGATTGAATAAATGAATGTAGGAGCTTTAGAACATAAATCATACAGTGTGTTTATTTTATTCCAATGAGTTGCCAATATTTAAAAGTCAAGAAATTCCATATAAAGATAGGAATTTTCAGCTTTTATGGTGATATTGGAGCTCTATTTCTCCATCCATTTAGAGGAGATATGCCCTGACCAGTTTCAACAGTTCCCACTCAGCCAGTTCACTCACATATATTACCTATCTCATCTGTATAAGCATCATGGGACTTCTCAGCCTTCCTAATCACATAAGCCAATTCCTTCTAATAAATATCTATCTATTATCTATCTGTCTGTCTTTCTCTTTCTTTCTTTCTTTCTTTCTTTCTTTCTTTTTCTTTCTTTCTTTCTGTCTATCTGTCTATATGCTATTTGTTCTGTTTCTCTGGATAACGTTCACTAATTCAAAGACATTTTGTTTATCCATTTCTCTATAAGTGGAAATTAGGGTTGCTTCTACTTCTTGGCTATTGTGAATAAAACTGCTATGAACATAGGTATACAAATATGTCTTTGAGACTCTGCTTTTGACTTTTTTTGTATATACACCCAAAAGTGAGATTACTAAATCATGTGGTGTATTATTTTTTTATTTTGGGCAGAACTTTCATGCTGTTTTCCATAAGGCTTGTACCACTATTGGTGTACAGTCCTACCAACAGTGCATAGTGGTTCCAATTTCTCCACATCCTGACCAATACATGTTCTTTTCTGCTTTTCTTTTGATGGTAGATATTTTAATAGATGAGGTGATATTTCATTGTGGTTCTAATTTGAATCTCTCTGATGATTAGTGGTGTTGAACATCTTTCCATATGCTTATTGGTCATTTGTATATCATCTTGGGAGAAATGTTTATTCAAGTCAGTTGCCCATTTGTATTTAACATTTTGTTGTTGAGTTGCAGGAATTCTTTATGGATGCTGAATATTAACCTTTTATCTGATACTTTATTTGTATTTTCGCCCATTTTATAAGTTGCCTTTTGAGTCTGTGGATCATGTCCTTTGATACGTAAGTTTTTAAGTGTGATGTGCTTCCATTTGTCCATTTTTGTTTTGATTGTCTATGCTTTTGGTGACATATCCAAGAAATCATTGTCAAGTTCAATGTCATGAAACTTTACCCCACTGTTTTTTTTATGAACTTTATAGTTTTGGGTTGTTAGGTCTTTGATCCATTTTTTTATTATTATTATTATTATTATACTTTAAGTTCTAGGGTACATGTGCATAACGTGCAGGTTTGTTACATATGTATACTTGTGCCATGTTGCTGTGCTGCACCCATCAACTCGTCAGCACCCATCAACTCGTCATTTACATCAGGTAATTTTTGTATATGGTGTAAGATAAGGGTCCAGTTTTATTCTTCTGCATGTGGTTATTCAGTTTCCCTAATGTCACTTGTTGAGGAGACTGTCCTTTCCTCATTGAGTGGTCTTGGCACCCCTGTCAAATATCATTTAACCATATATGTAACAGTTTATATCTTGGCTCTCTGTTGTATTACATTGGTATATGTTTCTGTCTTTATGCCAGTACTACAATGTTTTTACCACTATAACCTATATTAAGTTTTGAAATCAGGAACTGTGAAGCTTCCAAATTTGTTGTTCTTTTCGGAAATGGCTTTGACTATTCAGGGTCCCTTGAGATTCCACATGAATTTTAGGAAGAAGTTTTCTATTTCTGCAAAAAATACTGTTGGGATTTTTATAAGGATTTCATTGAATCTGTAGATTGCTTTGAGTAGTAGTGGCTTCTTAACAATATTAAGTCGTCTAGTCTATGAACATGAACACAGGATGTGTTTCCATTTATTTGTGTTTTCATTATTTTCTTTCAGCCATGTTAGGTATTTTTCAGTGCACATGTCTTTTGCCTCCTTGTTTAGGTTTATCCTTAAGTATTTTATTATTGTTGATGCTATTGTAAATGGAATTGTTTCTTTAATTTCCTTTTTCAGATTATTCACTGTTAATTGCTTGGTGATATTTTTTAAAGTTTAGTTTATAATTATGTAACTTTGGAGGTTGAGATTGAGAAAATCACAGAATATTTATATGCAGAATATTATTAAATTTATCAATTTTGGGAATAATAATGGCACATAATGAGGCTTTACTATATTCCAGGCATTAAGTGTTTATCATAAACTCATTTAATTTATAACAACCCTATAAAGTGTGTACTATTATTATTCTCATTTAACATATGAGAAAATTAATGCATGGAGAGGTTAAATAACTTTTCAAGATTACACATCCAGGAAGCTTTAGATACAAGAATAGAAAAATAAAATTGTATTATGTTTAGCTAGATAAAATAAATTAGCTTGTAATAATTTGACACTTACTCCTTTGACTGGGTCTTAGGAATAAATTTGCTCCACTTCTGATGTAACAGATGTAAGAGAAAAAGATCAGCTAAGATTTGGCTCTTGTTCTCATGAACAGACATGCAGTATGAATAGAAGGAACTTTGAATACCAGTCACAGAATACGACTGTCTTGTAGCTATGAGACTCAGCTTAACTTCCTCATTATTTCCTCTATAAGAGGTAAGGTAATATAAACTGGATTGGGCAGTGGAGGAGTGAGACACTGTTGCAGCATCAACCAAGGCCTGCTACAGGAGGTTTTATACGTTTAATCAGTCATATTTTATCTGAAGAAGGACTCTCAGGCTGTGAGAATCTCTCCTTGGAAACAGAAATGAGAAAATGGGGGATGTGTAATTTTTGCTATTTTATTTTCTTTTTGTTTCCTATACCCAAATAAATGGGCCTTTTCAATTTTTAAATCCCTGGTTAAGCATATTTTTACTGTTATAAATGCACGGAGATAAACTTCATTCAATCAGAATGCCCTGCCTGGTGGGATAGAGAGAACAGAAATGGAATCCCCAAAAGTTACTGAAAGTAGTCTAGAACATCTTGCAACAACAAATGAATTACTTGTTACAAATATTATAGAGAGTATTTAAGCACTAATTGGAGAGTAGGAATAGATAAGGTTCTTGTCAACTCTAAGAAAATATGATTAAATATAATCATAGAAGAGAGATGGTTTGGGCAGACCCACCACTGTCCCTTCTGGTGCATGCATACAGACAGGCCTGCAGGCACACACATGTGTGCAGACCCACCACCGCCCCACTGACATGCACATTTGTGAGGACCCCTGCCACCCTACTGATGCACATTTGTAAGGGGGATCACCACTGCCCTGCCAGAGCTCTTTTACCGACAGACCCCATCAGACTGTTGTTGCTGCAGGACTGGGAAACGCTGGTCCCACCAGTGCAGATGGTGCTTAACCTCAAGGAAGCAGAGAACAAAGTCGTAGGCCAGGTCGCAGTCCCTCAGGGTAAGAGTATGTAGTCCAAAAGTGCTGAGCTAAGCAAGCCTTGGCTCCATGAAAGCATCTAGAAATGAAGCCAATAGATTAAAACCAAATTATGTCACATTGAAACCCTCAAGAGCATGGAAGAATATACAAATAAAAAACCACATCCAAAACACAGCAACTTTGAAGATTAAAGAAACATCAGGCCATGCAGATGATAAAGAACCAGTGCTAGAACTCTGGCAACTCTAAAAGCCAGAGTGTCTTCTTACCTCCAAACGACTATACTAGCTCTCCAGCAATGGTTCTTAACCAGAGTTAAATGGCTGAAATGACAGACATACAATTCAGAATCTGGATGGCAAAGAAGCTCATCAAGATACAGGAGATGGTTGAAACCCATTCTTAGGAACACAGTAAAATGGTCCAGGAGTTGAAAGATGATGTAGCTATTTTAAGAAAGAACCAAACGATTTTAGGAAATAAAGAACTCACTATAGAAATTTTAGAATGCAATCGGAAGCACTAATAATAAAACAGACCAAGCCGAACAAAGAATCTCAGAGCTCAAAGACTGCTCCTTCAAATCAATGCAGTCAGAATAAAAAAAGAATAAAAATGAATGAAACCTCCAAGAAATATGGGATTATATAAAGAGACCAAACCTATGACACATTGCATTCTTGAAAGAGATGGAAACAGAGGAAGCAACTTGGAAAACATATTTGAGGATACAGTCCATGAAATTTTTTCCAACTTCATTGGAGAGATTGAAATGCAAATTTAGGAAATGAAAAAAAACAAAACAAAACAAAATAAAAAACCTTTGCAAATTACTATAGGAGGTGACCATTCCCAAGACACATAGTCATCAGATGCTCCAGTTAACAAGAAAGAAAAAAAAAAATCACAAAGGCAACTAGAAAGAAGGAGCAGGTTATGTACAAAGGGAACCCCATCAAGCTAACTTAAGTGAGTCTTTCAGCAGAGACTTGCAAGCCAGAGACATTGGAGGCCTATAATCAGCATCACTAAAGAAAAGAAATTTCAACCAAGAATCTCATACCCCACCAAACTAAGTTTCAAAAATGGAGAAATAAGATTATTTTCATACAAGCAAGTGATAGGAGAATTCAGTACCACAAAACCTGCCTTCAAAGAAGTCCTTGACTGGGTGTGGTGGCTCATGCCTATAATCCCAGCACTTTGGGAGGCTGAGGTGGGTTGATCACCTGAGGTCAGGAGTTCGATACTAGCCTGACCAACATGGAGAAACCCCATCTCTACTAAAAATACAAAATTAGCCAGTCGTGGTGATGCATGCCTGTAATCCCAGCTACTGGGGAGGCTGAGGCAGGAGAATCACTTGAACCCGGGGGGCAGAGGTTGTGGTGAGCCAAGAGCACACCATTTCACTCCTGCCTGGACAACAAGAGTGAAACTCTGTCAAAAAAAAAAAAAAAAAAAAAGGAAGAAGATGAGGAAGAGGAGGAGGAGGAGGAAAGAAGAAGGAGGAGGAGGAGAAGGAGAAGGAAAAGGAAAAAAGTAGAAGAAGAGGTAGCCCTTAAGGGAGTGCTAAACATGGAAAAGAAATACCAGTATATGGCACCACAAAAACACACTTAAGTGCATATCCCAATGACACTATAAAGGAATTATACAATCAAGTCTACATAACAACCAGTTAATAACCTGATAACAGGACCAGTTTGTCACATATCAGATTAACCTTGGAATTACACTGGCTTAATGCCCAACTTAAAAGGCACAGAGTATCAAGCTGGATAAAGAAGCTAGACACAACTGTATGCTGTCTCCAAGAGACCCATCTCATCTGAAATGACACCCATAGTTCAATGTAAAGGAATGGATATAGGTCTCTCAGGAAAACAGAAAGCAAAAGAGAGTAGGGGCTGTTATTCTTATTTCAGACCAAATAGACTTTAAACCAACAATGATTAAAAAAAAAAAAAAAAAAAAAAAAGCAATACATGATATAAAGGTTCAATTCATTCAATTCAACAAGACTTAACAATTCTAAATATGGCCCACTCTCCCTCCATTCTGTCCTGTGGCTGCCCACTGCCCTCCTACTGTTCAGTGTGGCCCTGCTGCACTCCAGCCATGTCCTCTCCAGGATCCCCACTGCCTTCCACCCAGGCCTCACCACCATGGCCTCTGCCAGAGCCAGGTCCTGGTGGACCTGTGTGGAGATGGGACTTCCAGATCCATTCTGGGAGTCACTGAAGCCTTTAAGAGGGACACCAATAGCAAAAAGATGAATCTGGGAGTTTGTGCCTACTAGGATGATAATGAAAAGCCTTACATGCTGCTTAATGTCAACAAGGAAGAGGCCCAGATTACCACAAAAAATTTGGACGAGGAATACCTGCCCATTGGGGGACTAGCTGAATTTTGCACAGCATCTGCAGATCTAGTCCTGGGTGAGAATAGTGAAGTGTTGAAAAGTGGCCAGTTATTCACTGTGCATACCATTTCTGGAACTGGGACCTTAAGGATCAGAGCCAGTTTTCTGCAAAGAATTTTTAAACTCAGCTGGGATGTCCAAACCATCCTGGGGAAATCACACACCCATCTCCAGGGATACTGGCATGCAGCTACAAATTTATTGTTACTATGACCCCAAGACATGGTGTTTTGACTTCACAGGTCGTATGGAGGACATTTCAAAAATGCCATAGCAAAATGTTTTTCTGCATGCCTGTGCCCATAATCCCATCAGAGTGGAACCTCGTCTAGAGCAGTGGAAGGAAATAGCAACAGTGGTGAAGAAAAATAATCTCTTTGCATTCTTTGACATGGCCTAGCAAGGCTTTGCTAGTGGTGATTGTAACAAGGATGGCTGGGCTGTGCGCCACTTCATCAAACAGCATTAATTTTTGTCTCTGCCAATCATATGCCAAGAACATGGAGTTATCCAGCGAGTGTGTGGGAGCCTTCACTGTGGTTTGCATAGATGCAGATGAAGCCAAAAATGTAGAGTCAACAGTTGAAGATCTTGATCCATCCCATGTATTGTAATCCTCCGCTCAGTGGAGCCCAGATTTCTCCTAACATTCTTAACACCCAAATTTGCAAAAACAATGGTTGCAAGAAGTGAAAAGCATAGCCAGCCACATGATTAGCATGCAGACTCAGCTGGTCTCCAACCTCAAGAAGGAGGGTTCTGCCCACATCGGGCAACTCATAACTGACCAAATTGGCATGTTTTGTTTCACAGGGCTAAAGCCTGATCAGGTGGAGCAGCTGACCAATGAATTCTCCATCTACATGACAGAGGACAGCCACATCTCTGTGGCAGGGGTCACCTTCAGTAACATGGGCTACCATGCCCATGCCATTCACCAGGTCACCAAGTAATAGCACTGGTGCAAGGAAGCAGAAACAACCTTTCTGTCTTCAGTCTCTGCTGTTGGGAGCTTCACACAGAGGATGACAGAGGGTGGATGGTGGTGAGTAGATCATTTCTTTCAGCCGCATTGTTTAACAACACTCAGCAATTGAATGTTTCTCAGAAAAGAACATGTAGTGACATAGGGCCGAGGCATCCATGGTTGGTGTCTGGAACATCGTGGCTTTAAACCAAACTCTCCCCTGTCCTTTTATCTCCCAACTTCTCTCAAAGAGTTTATACATGCAAGAAAGTCATCACATCAAAAAACATGTCAGTTATACCATTGCAATATTTCAGAAACTTTAACTGAAGTGTAATACAGTGTTGGGGTTCCTCATGGGAAACAGCACACATTGCAGGCTTTGAGAGAAGACCTGCTTCTATCATGAACAGTCAGCATTGTGTCTGTCCTCTCATGATAGAGCAACCTTAACAACAGACCATATTGCATTTTATGAAAACCAATGAGTCTGCTGACACTACAGCAAGGAAAAAAAAAAAAGAGGTTGTTTTCTGTCTTATTTAAGAAAAAGAGAAGGCTCTCTCTTCTCCCTTGTCATTGTTTTTTTCCTTATAGACAAAGATTTTTAACTAATGTAGATTTTCATCCCATTCTACTGCTTGATTGATCATCAACCCCATCCTGTTGCGATTTATTTAAAAATAAAGAACATAATTTTCTGCTGATACCTTACCATCACCTTTCTCAGCAAAGAATAGTGGAGAGTAGGTAACTGCACTTTATCTCAGCATCCTCCTCAATGATTGTATATTTGTCTTCTGTTGAGATGTTGTCTCTGCCCAGTTGGACCTACTCCCTTTGTTGAATGTACTTGTGCAGTAACTCATTTCACATCATGAGTCAGGTGGCACAGGGCAATACCAGGAAATAGGATATTCTAGGCTTTATGTGCTGCCAGCTGGGATCAAACTTCACTCTTTCTAAAGAACGACCATCTGCTCTAATCATATAGACTTATTGCAGCCTGGTTTATCTGTTACAATAAAATTACTGTAGACACTCCACCTCAAAAAATAAAAAAAGGTGAGGGCGGAGCAAGATGGCTGAATAGGAACAGCTCCAGTCTCCAGCACCCAGCCTGAGCAACACAGAAGACAGGTGATTTCTGCATTTTCAACTGAGGTACTGGGTTCATCTCACTAGGGATTGTCAGACAATCTGTGCTGGTCAGCTGCTGCAGCCCAACCAGAGAGAGCTGAAGCAGGGCCAGGCATCGCCTCACCTGGGAAGCACAAGTGGGAAGGGAATCCCTTTTCCTTGCCAGGGAAACTGAGACACACAACACCTGGAAAATCGGGTAACTCCCACCCCAATACTGCGCTTTACCAAGGGTCTTAGCAAACGGGCACACCAGGAGACTATATCCCACACCTGGCTGGGAGGGTCCCACACCCACGGAGCCTCCCTCATTGCTAGCACAGCAGTCTGCTATCTAACTGCAAGGCAGCAGCGAGGCTGGGGGAGGGGCGCCCGACATTGCTGAGGATTAAGTAGGTAAACAAAGCCTCTGAGAAGCTCAAACTGGGAGGAGCTCACAGCAGCTCAAGGAAGCCTGCCTGTCTCTGTAGACTCCACCTCTAGGGACAGGGCACAGCTAAACAACAACAACAACAACAACAACAAAAGCAGCTGAAACCTCTGCAGACGCAAATGACTCTGTCTGACACCTTTAAAGAGAGCAGTGTATCTCACAACACGGAGGTTGAGATCTGAGAACGGACAGACTACCTGATCAAGTGGGTCCCTGACCCCTGAGTAGCCTAACTGGGAGACATCCCCACTAGGGGCAGACCGACACCCCACACCTCACATGGTGGAGTACACCCCTGAGAGGAAGCCTCCAAAGCAAGAATCAGACAGGTACACTCGCTGTTCAGAAATATTCTATCTTCTGCAGCCTCTGCTGCTGATACCCAGGCAAACAGGGTCTGGAGTGGACCTCAAGCAATCTCCAACAGACATACAGCTGAGGGTCCTGACTGTTAGAAAGAAAACTATCAAACAGGAAGGACACCCACACCAAAACCCCATCAGTATGTCCAAAGTTGAAATGAAGGAAAAAATCTTAAGGGCAGCCAGAGAGAAAGGTTGGGTTACCCACAAAGGGAAGCCCGTCAGACTAACAGCAGATCTCTCGGCAGAAACTCTCCAAGCCAGAAGAGAGTGAGGGCCAATATTCAACATTCTTAAAGAAAAGAATTTTCAACCCAGAATTTCATATCCAGCCAAACTAAGTTTCCTAAGTGAAGGAGAAATAAAATCCTTTACAGATAAGCAAATGCTTAGAGATTTTGTCACCACCAGGCCTGCCTTACAAGGGACCCTAAAGGAAGCACTAAACATGGCAAGGAACAACCGGTACCAGCCATTGAAAAAACATGGCAAAATGTAAAGACCATCGAGGCTAGGAAAAAACTGCATCAACTAATGAGCAAAATAACCAGTTAATATCATAATGGCAGGATCCAGTTCACACATAATATTAACCTTAAATGTAAATGGACTAAATGGTCCAATTAAAAGACACAGACTGGCAAACTGGATAAAGAGTCAAGATCCATCAGTTTGCTGTATTCAGGAGACCCATCTCACATGCAGAGACATATATAGGCTCAAAATAAAGGGATGGAGGAAGATCTACCAAGCAAATGGAGAGCATAAAAAAGCAGAGGCTGCAATACTAGTCTCTGATAAAACAGACTTTAAACCATCAAAGATCAAAAGAGACAAGGCCATTACATAATGGTAAAGGGATCAATTCAACAGGAAGAGATAACTATCCTAAATATATATGCACCCAATACAGGACCACTTAGATTCATAAAGCAAGTCCTTAGAGACTTACAAAGAGACTTAGATGCCCATACAATAATAATGGGAGACTTCAACACCCCACTGTCAACATTAGACAGATCTACAAGACAGAAAGTTAACAAGGATATCCAGGAATTGAACTCATCTCTGCAGCAAGCAGACCTAATAGACATCTACAGAACTCTCCACCCCAAATCAACAGAATACACATTCTTCTCAGCACCACATCACACTTATTCCAAAATTGACCACATAATTGGAAGTAAAGCACTCCTCAGCAAATGTACAAGAACGGATATTATAACAAAGTGTCTCTCAGACCACAGTGCAATCAAACTAGAACTTAGGACTAAGAAACTCAATCAAAACCACGCAACTACATGGAAACTGAATAACCTGCTCCTGAATGACTACTGGGTACATAACGAAATGAAGGCAGAAATAAAGATGTTCTTTGCAACCAATGAGAACAAAGATACAACCTACCAGAATCTCTGGGACACATTTAAAGCAGTGTGTAGAGGGAAATTTAGAGCACTAAATGCCCACAAGAGAAAGCTGGAAAGATCTAAAATTGACACTCTAACATCACAATTAAAAGACCTAGAGAAGCAAGAACAAACACATTGAAAAGCTAGCAGGAGGCAAGAAATAACTAAGATCAGAGCAGAACTGAAGGAGATAGAGACACAAAAAACCCTCCAAAAAAAATCAATGAATCCAGGAGTTGGTTTTTTGAAAAGATCAACAAAATTGATAGACTGCTAGCAAGACTAATAAAGAAGAAAAGAGAGAAGAATCAAATAGACTCAATAAAAAATGATAAAGGGGATATCACCACTGACCCCACAGAAATACAAACTACCATCAGAGAATACTATAAACACCTCTATGCAAATAAACTAGAAAATCTAGAAGAAATGGATAATTTCCTGGACACTTACACTCTCCCAAGACTAAACCAGGAAGAAGCTGAATCCCTGCATAGAACAATAGCAGGCTGTATAATTGAGGCAATAATTAATAGCCTACCAATGAAAAAAAGTCCAGGACCCAATGGATTCACAGCTGAATTCTACCAGAGGTACAAGGAGGAGCTGGTACCATTCCTTCTGAAACTATTCCAATCAATAGAAAAAGAGGGAATCCTCCCTAACTCATTTTATGAGGCCAACATCATCCTGATACCAAAGCCTGGCAGAGACACAACAAAAAAAGAGAATTTTAGACCAATATCCCTGATGAACATTGATGCAAAAATCCTCAATAAAATACTGGCAAACCGGATCCAGCAGCACATCAAAAAGCTTATCCACCATGATCAAGTTGGCTTCATCCCTGGGATGCAAGGCTGGTTCAACCTATGCAAATCAATAAACGTAATCCAGCATATAAACAGAACCAAAGACAAAAACCACATGTTTATCTCAATAGATGCAGAAAAGGCTTTTGACAAAATTCAACAGCCCTTCATGCTAAAAACACTCAATAAATTCGGTATTGATGGAACGTACCTCAATATAATAAGAGCTATTTATGACAAACCCACAGCCAATATCATACTGAATGGGCAAAAACTGGAAAAATTCCCTTTGAAAACTGGCACAAGACAGGGATGCCCTCTCTCACCACTCCTATTCAACATAGTGTTGGAAGTTCTGGCTAGGGCAATTAGGCAAGAGAAAGAAATCAAGGGTATTCAGTTAGGAAAAGAAGAAGTCAAACTGTCCCTGTTTGCAGATGACATGATTGTATATTTAGAAAACCCCATTGTCTCAGCCCAAAATCTCCTTAAGCTGATAAGCAACTTCAGCAAAGTCTCAGGATACAAAATTAATGTGCAAAAATCACAAGCATTCTTATACACCAGTAACAGACAAACAGAGAGCCAAATCAGGAATGAACTTCCATTCACAATTGCTTCAAAGAGAATCAAATACCTAGGAATCCAACTTACAAGGGATGTCAAGGACCTCTTCAAGGAGAACTACAAACCACTGCTCAGTGAAATAAAAGAGGACACAAACAAATGGAAGAACATACCATGCTCATGGATAGGAAGAATCAGTATCGTGAAAATGGCCATACTGCCCAAGGTAATTTATAGATTCAATGCCATCCCCATCAAGCTACCAATGAGTTTCTTCACAGAATTGGAAAAAACTGCTTTAAAGTTCATATGGAACCAAAAAAGAGCCCGCATCTCCAAGACAATCCTAAGTCAAAAGAACCAAGCTGGAGGCATCACGCTACCTGACTTCAAACTATACTACAAGGCTACAGTAACCAAAACAGTATGGTACTGCTACCAAAACAGAGATATAGACCAATGGAACAGAACAGAGTACTCAGAAATAATACCACACATCTACAGCCATCTGATCTTTGACAAACCTGACAAAAACAAGAAATGGGGAAAGGATTCCCTATTTAATAAATGGTGCTGGGATAATTGGCTAGCCATAAGTAGAAAGCTGAAACTGGATCCTTTCCTTACTCCTTATACAAAAATTAATTCAAGATCTATTAGAGACTTAAATGTTAGACCTAATACCATAAAAACCCTAGAAGGAAACCTAGGTAATACCATTCAGGACCTAGGCATGGGCAAGGACTTCATGTCTAAAACACCAAAAGCAATGGCAACAAAAGCCAAAATTGACAAATGGGATCTAATTAAACTGAAGAGCTTCTGCACAGCAAAAGAAACTACCATCAGAGTGAACAGGCAACCTACAGAATAGGAGAAAATTTTTGCAATCTACTTATCTGACAAAGGGCTAATATCCAGAACCTACAAAGAACTCATTCACATTTACAAGAAAAAAATAGACAACCCCATGAGAAAGTAGGCAAAGGATACGAACAGACATTTCTCAAAAGAAGACATTCATACAGCCAACAGACACATGAAAAAATGCTCATCATCACTGGCCATCAGAGAAATGCAAGTCAAAACCACAATGAGATACCATCTCACACCAGTTAGAATGGCAATCATTCAAAAGTCAGGAAACAACAGGTGCTGGAGAGGATGTGGAGAAATAGGGACACTTTTACACTGTTGGTGGGATTGTAAAGTAGTTCAACCATTATGGAAAACAGTGTGGCGATTCCTCAAGGATCTAGAACTAGAAGTACCGTATGACCCAGCCATCCCATTACTGGGTATATACCCAAAGGATTATAAATCATGCTGCTATAAAGACACATGCACACGTATGTTTATTGCGGCACTATTCACAATAGCAAAGACTTGGAATCAACCCAAATGTCCCTCAGTGACAGACTGGATTAAGAAAATGTGGCACATTTACACCATGGAATACTATGCAGCCATAAAAAAGGATGAGTTTGTGTCCTTTGTAGGGACATGGATGCAGCTGGAAACCATCATTCTCAGCAAACTATCGCAAGAACAGAAAACCAAACACCACATGTTCTGACTCATAGGTGGGAACTGAACTATGAGATCACTTGGACTTGGGAAGGGGAACATCATACACCGTGGCCTATCATGGGGAGGGGGGAGGGGGGAGGGATTGCACTGGGAGTTATAGCTGATGTAAATGATGAGTTGATGGGTGCTGACGAGTTGATGGGTGCAGCACACCAACATGGCACAAGTATACATATGTAACAAACCTGCACATTATGCACATGTACCGTTGAACTTAAAGTATAATTTAAAAAAAAAAAAATACTGGAAAAAAACTTTCAGTAAAATACTGGCAAACCAATTCCAGCAGAACATCAAAAAGCTTACCCACCACAATCAATTTTGCTTCGTTTCCAGGATGCAAGGCAGATTCAACATATGCAAATCAATAAACAGAACTGAGGATAAAACACATGATTATCTCAATAGATGTAGAAAAGGCCTTTGATAAAATTCAACATCCCTTCATATTAAAAATTCTCAGTAAAGTAAATATTGATGGAAGATACCTCAAAATAATAAGAACCATTTATGACAAACCCACAGACAATACCATACTTAATGAACAATAGCTGGAAACATTCCCTTTGAAAACCAGCACAAGACAAGGATGCACTCTCTCAACGCTTTTATTCAACGTAGTATTGGAAGTTCTGGCCAGGGAAATCAGGCAATAGAAAGAAATGAAGGTATTGAAATTGAAGAGAGGAAGTCAAACTGTCTCTATTTGTAGGTGACATGATCCTATATCTAGAAAAACTCATCATCTCAGTGCAAAAGCTTCTTAACCTGATAAGCAACTTCAGTAATATTGGAAAAATCAGTATCTTGACAATGGCCATACTGCCTAAAGTAATTTACATATTCAGTGCTATTCCCATTTAACTACTATTGTCATTTTTCACAGAATTAGAAAAAAACTATTCTAAAATGTATATGGAACCAAAAACGATCCCAAATAGCCAAGACAATCCTAACAAAAAGAACAAAGCTGGAGGCATCACGCTAGCTGACTTCAAACTATACTACAAGGCCACACTATCCAAAACAGCATGGTACTGGTACAAAAACAGACACATAGACTAATGGAACAGAGTAGAGAACTCAGAAATAAGACCACCCATCTGATCTGCAATAAACCTGACAAAAACAAGCAATGGGGAAAGGATTCCTGCCCAAGGCCCTGAGAGCCCACCTCTTGCATCAGCAAGACCTGGATGTGAGACATGGAGTCAAAGGAGATTATTTTGGAACTTTAAGGTTTAATGACTGCCCTTTTGGATTTCAGACTTGCATGGGGCCTGTAACCCCTTCGTTCTGGCCAATTTCTTCCACTTGGAACTGATGTATTTATTCAATGCCTGTACCCCCCTTGTATCTAGAAAATAACTAACTTGCTTTCAGTTTTACAGGCTCATAGGTGGAAGGGACTCGCCTTTTCTCAGATGAGATTTTGGGCTTGTAATTTTGGGTTAATGCTGGAACGAGCTAAGACCTTGGTACTGTTGGAAAGGCATGGTTGTGTTTTGAAATGTGAGGACATGAGATCTGGGGGGATCCAAGGGTGGAATGATATGGTTTGGTTTTGTCCCTACCCAAATGTCATCTCATTGAATTGTAGTTTCCTTAATCACCATGTGTCTTGGGAGGGACCAGGTGGAAATAATTGAATCATGGGAGTGGTTTCCTTCTTCCTTTTTTTATTCCTTATGATAGTGAGTTAGTTTTCATGAGATCTGATGGCTTTTTAAGGGGCTTCCCCCTCACTGGGCAGTCATTCTTCTGCTGCTGCCATGTGAAGAATGACATGTGTTCTTCTCCTTCTGCCATGATTGTAAGTTTCCTGAGGCCTCCCCAGCTATGCTGAACTGAGTCAATTCAACCTTTTTCTTTTACGAATTACCCAGTCTTGGGTATGCCTTTATTAGTAGCATGAGAACGGACTAACACTATTCCGTATTTAATAAATGGTGCTGGAAGAACTGGCTAGCCATATGCAGAAAACTGAAACTGGACCCCTTTCTTACACTTTATGTAATAACTAACTCAAAATGGATGAAACACTTAAATATAAAACCCAAAACTATAAAAATGCTAAAAGAGAATCTAGGCAATACCATTCAGGACATAGGCATGAGCAAAGATTTTATGACAAAAACATCAAAAGCAATTGCAAAAAAAGCAAAAATTGACAAATGGGATTCAGTTAAACTAAAGAGCTTCTGTACAGCAAAAGAAACTATCATCAGAGTAAACAGTCTACAGAATGGGAGAAACTTTTTGCAACCTATCCATCTGACAAAGGTCTATTATCCAAAATCTACAAGAAACTTAAATAAATTTATAAGAAAACAACCTTGTTAAAAAGTGGGCAAAGGACATGAACAGACACTTCTTAAAAGAACACATATGTGTGGCCAACAAACATATGTAAACAAGCTCAACATCACTGATCATTAGAGAAATGCAAATCAAGACCACAATGAGATACCAACTCACACCAGTCAGAATGGCCAATATTAAAAAGTCAAGAAACAACAGATGATGGCAAGACTGCGTAGAAAAAGGAATGTGTTTACACTGTAGGTGGGAATGTCAATTAGTTCAACTTTTGTGGAAGAGAGTGTGGCTATTCCTCAAAGACCTAGAACCAGAAATATCATTTGACCCAACAGTCCCATTACTGAGTATATACCCATAGGAATATAAATTGTTCTATTGTAAGGATACATGCATGCATATGTGCATTGCAGCACTCTTCACAATATCAAAGACATGCAATCAACACAACATGCCCATCAATGATAGACTGGTTAAAGAAAATGTGGTACATGTACACCATGAAATACTGTGTAGCCATAAAAAGCAACAGGATCATGATTTTTTTGTTTTTGTTTTTGTTTGTTTGTTCGTTTGTTTTGCAGAGACATGGATGGAGCTGGAAGCTGTTATACTCAGCAAACTAATGCAGGAACAGAAAACCAAATACTGCAAGTTCTCAGTTACAAGTGGTAGCTGAATGATGAGAACACTTGGACATGGTGAGCGGAGGACAACACGCAGTGGGGCCTGTTGGGGAGTGTGGCAGGAGGGAAAGCATCAGGAAAATTGCTAATGGATGCTGGGCTTAATAACTTGGTGATGGGATGATCTGTGCAGCAAGCCACCATGACACATGTTTACTAATGTAACAAATCTGCACATTCAGCACATGTCCCCCTGAACTTAAAAGTAAAGCAAAATAAAAATAAAAATATAATTTTTCCCCATTCAACATCATGGACTTCCTGAAGTTCTCTAGACCTTGGATTAAGAAGATGTATCTACAGTACATCAGATTTGATATGTCACAAAATATATACATCTTTAGCCTGAATCACTCTCCAAGGTTGCTGTCCTAGCTTTCATTCCCACCAGCAGTATTGGAAAATTTGTATTATCTCACACACTCAAACAACCATTTATATTGTTTTCCAACTTGATGGGTTAAAATAACATCACATTTTTGTTATAATGTGAATTTCCTTGGTAACTAATGAGGCTGAACATCTTTTTGTCTGTTTGTTGGCAATTTTGGCTTTCTGATTCTGTGAACTGCCTTTGTACATTTTCTATTAGGTCATTGACGGTTTTCCAATAGGAAAATGACATAATCTCTGCCTTGCTCAATACATAGGTCTCTTGTAGCTCTAGCACTTTCTGACCTGGTTCTAGCATTTTGCTAAAAGTCTAGGTGAGTGGGTTCAAGCAAGGTAAAAGCCATACAGACTGCAGTGGAGGAAGGGTAGAATACCAACAGGGAAAAGAGTTAAGAGGTTATTTAAATAGTTAACTAGTGTATAAAAGGATAACATCAGTGGTGGTGTAGAGAAGGAGACTAATGTAAGAGACCCCACAGGATTTTGTTTGCGGGAAAGGAAGAAAATTAGGAGCCAAAATGGAAGCCACAGAAATATTTTGAGAACAGGGGACAGTTTTGTCTTCTCAGTCTCTATTCCTTTTAAATAAGTAAACTCTTAAATAGTATTTTCTTTCCCAGACCATATGTGTGTATGTGTGTGTCTGTGTGTACAAACTAACTAACAAACAGTAAGCTCTAATTTTGAATGCTTTTTTGGAGCATGTGCTTCTAGAGATTCATACAGTTTCAGCTCAATTTTTGCATGCTGTTGAACCTGGGTTTTGGAACTTGGATTCAAATCTTAGCTTAAGCAGTGACGACTGTGTGATCTTGGGCACATCATTTAGCCTCAATATAATGCTGGCACAACACTGGCTTCTACACAGAAGTATTGTGAGGTAAATATAAGGTAATGTATGTGAAGTATATAACATAGTGCCTGGCACAGAGTGAGTATTCAGCACATTTGTTGAGTAGATCAATCAAAATTGAGATTCCCAATGCTGAAGCCGTAGAAGCTGTCATAGTAGTTTGTATTACTTTGTTTTCCTTCCATTTTAATTGTGATTTTAAATGTAATAATTTCTGGTGATAGACATAGTAATTCTTAGTTAACTAGACTGTAAGACTGATAAGAATCTGCCATTCATTTCCTATGCCAAATGAAAACTTACTGGAAACAATAACAATTCACATTTATTAGACAATATATTCATGCACTCTTAGAAGTACTTTACACTAAATAAGACATGAATCTTCACTATAACATTATAAGATAGGAACTATTATTATCCCTATCTTATAGATGGGAAACTAAGGTATAAAGCAGTTATTTAACTTATTCAAGGTCAAACAACTACTGTGGTTCCTGAGTCTACATTTTAACTACTGTAGTCAAAGAGGAGGAGTGACCTGCCTAGGTCACTCTAGGACTTATTTCTTCTATCTAACTGTATCTTTGTACCTGTTAACAAGCCCCTCTTCATCCTCCTATCCCCATTATCCTTTTCAGCCTCTGGCAATGACCATTACAAACTCTCTACCTCCATCAAATCAATTGTGTAGCTTCCACATATAAGTGAGAACATGCATTTGTTTTTTGGTGCCTTACTTATTTCACTTAACATAATTTTCTCCCGATTTTTATTAACCTTTATTTCCACATTATTAACTATAAATAAAGATATACTACTTAGAAGAAAAAAGAAACCTATCTTTGACATAGCTCTGAATGAAAGTCATAGTAAAGACTTTTGAGTGTTTTCTGTTTATGTGTATGAGTGTGTATTGAGTTGAAAGAAGAATGAAACTAGTCATAGCAGCTGAATTATGCCCTTTGGGCAAAGTTTGGTTTTCATAGAAACTAGTATGGCCTAACTCTCTGAGGGAAAAATACACACACACACACACACACACACACACACATCAATATGTTTTATTATATAATACATGGTAATTTACATACATATACATATTATTATATAATATATGCTAATTTGCTATACTATATGTATATATATTCAGTTGAACCATAAAAAATTGGCACTTTTGTAGGTAAAAATTGTTAAATATTAGCAATTCTATATGGTTACACTGGGCATTTGTGTGTGTGTGGTTTAAAACAAATGAGAGAGTAAGAGATTGACAGGAAGAAGGGGAGGGATGTGTGTGTTTGGTGTGTGTATGTCATAATAAAACTTTCAAGCTGTAGAAATCTATCTAGCTATATTTAGGAAGGATCTCAGAAAAGTGATGAGAATACTCTTTTCAACATATTTTTAAGGAATGAACTTCCACCTTCTTTAGTAGAGCTCTTTGATCATCTCAGTGATTTTAGGCTCTGAAAGCCTTTGCTTTCCAGATGTTTTGGTCATTTGTTTGGGTGGAATCCTCATATTGCTGTTTAAGTCTGTTCAATCTGCTTTGAATTCTGTATAGAATGAGAAAGGAAACAACTCATCAGCATTATAAAAAAAATAGTAACAGCCAGTTTTATATGATAGTCTCATGACTACAAAGGAAAAATTAGTATTGGATTTCACAAATATGACCAGATCTTCCCAGATAGTCATTTGATATAAAAACCAGTCCCCCTGGAGATTGTTGTATGTTATTAAGCTAGTCTTCAGACTTCTTTTGGAGAATGGATCTTAACTAAACTATGGCTGCTGTTTTAGAATCTTCCTTTCAGAGAGTGCTGAGAATAAATTGCACTTCATTCCCAGAAAATTGTTCGTTGATTGTCTATTTTAAAGATTATTGGATTATCCTCATTAACATTCAGTTGATGTATTGAACACTTGCTCTATGCAGCAAACTCTGCAAAGACCTATGTTTTGGATATTCACAAATACTTTAACATCTCTGTGACAGATTACTGAGAGTGGACTTAATTTTTGGAATAGTCAAAAGCAGAGGTGGGTACATAAAGTTAGCGATGAGGCTTATGTGGTAGGATAAAGTCCTGAGGCTGGTTTTCTTCTATGCACATACAACTTCAGAAGTAGTAGGAGACTTTAATGGTGTTTGGCTCAGAAAAAAAGAATAGTTATCTTGGGCCTATCTTGGTCCTCTCCACAAAGTCCCTAAGGAACACAAGAAAGAATGGTAAGGAAAAGGAACATAACACATAATTAGACAGACTTGTTCCCCAGAACTCTATTCAGAGAACTATGGTAGGTCAAGCTAGATCTTATAGTTAAGTTTGGAGGCCTTTGAGGCCAATTTCCTCTACCTAAACTCAAACCTTAATCTCAGAGTCTTACTTGACAGTTGACTGCAATGTGACAGAAGGCCACGATGATAAGCTTGATTAATAAAAAGAGAATAGAGAATTGACCACAATCATGTATTGATGTGTCATGGCATCTGACCAGTCAAATAAAAGTTAGGTGGGAGGCACAACAAAGTTTTTAGTTATTATATCCCTTATTCTAGAATTCTACATACACCAAATATGAAAGGAATTCTAAAGCAGCATTTTGAACATAATGGAAATCAGCATGTATTCAGCTGGAGTGATATTTAGGACAGCAATTTTATTTAGGGAAGATAAGGGCTCTGGGGGTGAAAAAGGAAGGATTGTGAAGGGCAATATAAGGCATGCTAAAGATTTTGGTGTTTAGAAACATCCTGCTACAGTAGTGTGGAGCGTGCTTAGAAAAGAGGAGAAACTATCAGCAGAAATACTGTCTAGAGACTTTTGTGATAAGTCCATGTGAAACAGTAGGCCTTAAACTAAGGTAGGAGACACTGGACTGTAGAGAAGCAGGTAGATTCTAAAGTTATAGATGACATGATAAATAAAAATATACTACTTAGAAGAGAAAAGAAACCTATCTTTGACATAGCTCTGAATGAAAGTCATAGTAAAGATTTTTGAGTGTTTTCTGTTTATGTGTATGAGTGTGTATGATATGGTATCACCAGTATTTGGTTATTGATTGCTTGTGGGAGAAGAGGAAGTAAAGGTGACTCCCAGGATTCTGATTTGGGCAATGGAGTGAAGAATGGTGCCAAGGTACCAAAGGAAGAACAAGTTTTAGTCTGTGGATGTGGTATCAGACTGAAGATATTTTGTTCCAGAGTGTCTATGTTGAGGTGCTTCCGGAACATTCAGATAGATGGCCTATTGTAAATACATATATACAATACATATGGTGAGAGTGGACTTAATTTTGGGAATAAACAAGTCAAAACACATTTTTTATTATTATTATTATACTTTAAGTTCTAGGGTACATGTGCATAACGTGCAGGTTTGTTACATATGTATACTTGTGCCATGTTGCTGTGCTGCACCCATCAACTCGTCAGCACCCATCAACTCGTCATTTACATCAGGTATAACTCCCAGTGCAATCCCTCCCCCCTCCCCCCTCCCCATGATAGGCCCCAGTGTGTGATGTTCCCCTTCCCAAGTCCAAGTGATCTCATAGTTCAGTTCCCACCTATGAGTCAGAACATGTGGTGTTTGGTTTTCTGTTCTTGCGATAGTTTGCTGAGAATGATGGTTTCCAGCTGCATCCATGTCCCTACAAAGGACACAAACTCATCCTTTTTTATGGCTGCATAGTATTCCATGGTGTATATGTGCCACATTTTCTTAATCCAGTCTGTCACTGATGGATATTTGGGTTGATTCCAAGTCTTTGCTATTGTGAATAGTGCCGCAATAAACATACGTGTGCATGTGTCTTTATAGCAGCATGATTTATAATCCTTTGGGTATATACCCAGTAATGGGATGGCTGGGTCATATGGTACTTCTAGTTCTAGATCCTTGAGGAATCGCCATACTATTTTCCATAATGGTTGAACTACTTTACAATCCCACCAACAGTGTAAAAGTGTTCCTATTTCTCCACATCCTCTCCAGCACCTGTTGTTTCCTGACTTTTGAATGATTGCCATTCTAACTGGTGTGAGATGATATCTCATTGTGGTTTTGACTTGCATTTCTCTGATGGCCAGTGATGATGAGCATTTTTTCATGTGTCTGTTGGCTGTATGAATGCCTTCTTTTGAGAAATGTGTGTTCATATCCTTTACCCACTTTTTGATGGGGTTGTCTGTTTTTTTCTTGTAAATGTGATTGATTTCTTTGTAGGTTCTGGATATTAGCCCTTTGTCAGATAAGTAGATTGCAAAAATTTTCTCCCATTCTGTAAGTTGCCTGTTCACTCTGATGGTAGTTTCTTTTGCTGTGCAGAAGCTCTTCAGTTTAATTAGATCCCATTTGTCAATTTTGGCTTTTGTTGCCATTGCTTTTGGTGTTTTAGACATGAAGTCCTTGCCCATGCCTAGGTCCTGAATGGTATTACCTAGGTTTTCATCTAGGGTTTTTATGGTATTAGGTCTAACATTTAAGTCTCTAATCCATCTTGAATTAATTTTCGTATAAGGAGTAAGGAAAGGATCCAGTTTCAGCTTTCTACTTATGGCTAGCCAATTATCCCAGCACCATTTATTAAATAGGGAATCCTTTCCCCATTTCTTGTTTTTGTCAGGTTTGTAAAAGAGCAGATGGTTGTAGATGTGTGGTATTATTTCTGAGTACTCTGTTCTGTTCCATTGGTCTATATCTCTATTTTGGTACCAGTACCATGCTATTTTGGTTACTGTAGCCTTGTAGTATAGTTTGAAGTCAGGTAGCGTGATGCCTCCAGCATTGTTCTTTTGACTTAGGATTGTCTTGGCAATGCGGGATCTTTTTTGGTTCCATATGAACTTTAAAGCAGTTTTTTCCAATTCTGTGAGGAAACTCATTGGTAGCTTGATGGGGATGGCATTGAATCTATAAATTACCTTAGGCAGTATGGCCATTTTCACGATACTGATTCTTCCTATCCATGAGCATCGTATCTTCTTCCATTTGTTTGTGTCTTCTTTTATTTCACTGAGCAGTGGTTTGTAGTTCTCCTTGAAGAGGTCCTTGACATCCCTTGTAAGTTGGATTCCTAGGTATTTTTTTCTCTTTGAAGCAATTGTGAATGGAAGTTCATTCATGATTTGGCTCTCTGTTTGTCTGTTACTGGTGTATAAGAATGCTTGTGATGTCAAAACACATTTTTAAACTCTTACTATATTCCAGAAATAAAAAGTTTCCTCTACCTCTCCTCTTTTACCTATAAGCATAGCTGTGCTCCTGCCCTACTGAACTACTCACCATTCCAATAACACAGCACACAGCATGTTTTTCACATCACAGTACCTTTGTACATATTGTTCCCTTTGCCTCAAATGCTTCCTTTCTCTCTCTCTTCAGTCAGAATATGTATGTTTACATTCTGATTTGCTGATATTTATTGTAATATAACATACATATGAAAGAGTACAGAAATTATACATGCACAGTTCAGCAAGTTTTCATAAATTTAACATACCTGTGTAATTGGCACCAGAAATATGAAACAGATTATTATTTCACACCCCATCTTCTAGAATTATAGATTAGTACCATCTGTTTTTGAAATTTATGTGAATGAAACCATATATCTATTTATTGCTATCTATCTTATTTCATGCAACTTAAGATTTTGAGATTCATTGATGTTGTTGTATGCAGCAGTGATTTGCTCTTTTTTCATTTTCTCAGTAGTATTTCATTGTGTGATTATACCATAATTTATTTACTCTTTCTAAGATTGATGGACATTTGGGTCATGTTCAGTTTTTGGCTCTTAATAATAATCATACTATTAAAATAAAAGCTATATGAGTTTTTATGTAAGTAATTTTTTTGCTACATATGTGCACACCCATTTCTGTTGATTATATATAAAGGGGTGGAATTGCTGTGCCAGAGGTTATGCATATGATTAGTTTTAGTCAGTACTGCCAAATAGATTTCCAAAGCGGTTGTACTGACCCACTCTTTTTTTTTTTTTTTTTTTTTAAACAACTCCAAAAACACAGTTTTTCCCATTGAATTTTGTTGCAGTTAAATCAGAGATGTCAGAATTATGCTCATCAGGAAACACAAAGTACAGAAATATAATTTCTGTGAGTAGTTTGTAAGTGCTACTAGTAAGTACTGCTAGTGAGTGGTATGTAAGATTGATAGCTTCTAGTGAAAGTCTGGAATCCAAAGCTTGATATGTATCTGAATATATGTTTACCCCACCTTAGCACTGTGCTTTGCCGAGGGAATAGCAGGCCTTGTGCAGGTCCAAGATATTTCTCATAAACACTTCATAGCCTCATTCAGGACATGAAAATTGGGTAATTAATGTCCCAGAAATGTGTGCAGAGGAGAATAATGCAAACAAAATGCATCTTGGAAAAAATTCAAAGCAAGTGCCAACCATATTAATCACAACTTAAAACAAAATAAAGCAAAAAACCTCACATAAAATCTGAATTTAAGAATACAGTCTGGTGTGTCATCAGTGAAAATGGAGTGAGAACCTGTAGAATATCCCTTATCTATAAAAACCAATGAGAACACTGGCCAAAAAAGAAAATGTGAGAATCAATGTTTTCAGAACTCTAGAAATTAACCAAAGGCTTGCAGAAATCCATGGATTCTTTATTCAAGAAAAATATCTGAGGCCAGGCGCGGTGACTCACACCTGTAATCCCAGCACTTTAGGAGGCCAAGGTGGGTGGATCATGAGGTCAGGAGATCGAGACCATCCTGGCTAACACGGTGAAACTCCGTGCCTACTAAAAATACAAAAAATTAACAGGGCGTGGTGCTGGCGGGTGCCTGTAGTCCCAGCTACTTGGGAGGCTGAGGCAGGAGAATGGCATGAACCCCGGAGGCGGAGGTTGCAGTGAGCTGAGATCGCGCCACTGCACTCCAGCCTGGGCGACAGAGCGAGACTCCGTCTCCCCCTCTCAAAAAAAAAAAAAAAAAAAAAAAAAGAAAAAGAAAGAAAACACACACACACACACAAAAAAACAAATCTGAAGCTCAGTAGGAGCATGAGCTTTTTATCATTTTT
This sequence comes from Macaca thibetana thibetana, assembly GCF_024542745.1. Lineage (NCBI taxonomy): Eukaryota > Metazoa > Chordata > Mammalia > Primates > Cercopithecidae > Macaca > Macaca thibetana. The sequence goes on from NC_065598.1 coordinate 55,675,351, forward strand.
ATTTGTCCTGTTCCCATGCCCTCTCCCCAGTTCCACAGTAGCTCTGAAAATCAACAGCATGCAGTCACAGCGAAAAGCAGCAACGTGGTAACCCCTGAAGAGGGTAGAATGAGGTTGGAGCCTGTATGACAGCTCTCAGGGAGACCTCATGTGCAAGGCTACCTTTAATAGAACTGACTAAAAGCTCTCCCAGGGTGAATAGACCATTCCATGGAACCATTTGTCAGAAATAATCAGAGAAAATTATGTGTGTGTGTGTATATATATATATATATATATATATATATATAAAATCTACCACCAATAATTTTATATTAGATCACAGCACCTGAGGTGGTAGATAAGGATTGGTGCAAACATTAGGCTAACCAAAAAGCTTACAAAGAAAACATGGGGAATAAAATGTCCATAAGTGTGTTAATGGGCATGCAACATTTAAATATGTAATTTCTAGGACAATTACAACACAAAAGATGGGGAGGGAATTGAGATTTATAGGGGCAAAGTTTTTGTATATTATTGAATTTTAAATTATAAAATACAGTAATAGAAACAAGGGAATTAAGATGATATGTTGCAAAATATTTATAAGAAAGAAGACAGCAATGGAAAACAAAAAAGACATAAAACATACAGAAAACAAATAGCAAAATGATAGATGTGAATCCTATTTTATCAGTAATTATATTGAGTTTAAATTGATTAGCTACTCTAACGAAAAGGCAGAGACTAACAGAATGGATTTTTAAAAACAGTGGTCCAACCGTATGCTTTCTATGAGACACACAAAGACACAAACAGGATGAAAAAGCTATATTTTGCATATCATGGCCAAAGTGGCTATGCTAACATCAGACAAAACAGAATTTAGGACATAATTGTTTCTAGATGTAAATAAGGGACTTTTATAAGGAAAAACGGGTCAATGAATCAAGATGATATGATAAATATACATTCACCTAATCTGAACCCCCAAATACAAAGGTTGTTATATATACTGTTATTCATACCTTTTTTATAACACAAACACTCCTTTGATTGTTACAAGAGTTTGATTAATTTTTAGAGTTCTAAAAATGTTGATTTTGAGAATTATTACCAGCATTCTTATTGCTTTTATGGAAGAAAAGATTTTTGGAGGTCTTTACTCCCCTTTTTCAAAAATCTCAACTCTTAGCAGATTTTTCAGTGGATATGAAGAATGTCATTTTATCAACATGCTCTGATGCATTTATTCAGTCATCTACTGATGGACATTTATTTAGGTTGTTTCTAGTATGTTGCTAGCACAAACAGAACTCCAGCAATATTATTCTACATATAATTTTATACAACTTTATGAGAATAGCCATACAAGTGGAGTTATTTAGATCATAGGATATATACATTTTAATATTTGATAGATATATATTAGTTTTCTCTAAGGAAGCTGTAATAAATTACATGCCCACCAATTTATGAGATTGAATGTTTTCACACATTTAATTTTTTTAAAAATTTATTTTACAACACTGCATACTGACAATATTTTTAATCTTTATCAATCTGATGGTGAGCAAAATGTCTTTTTAATTTCTTTCTTTTTTTTTTTTTTTTGGACATAGAGTCTCTCCGTCACCCAGGCTGGAGTGCAGTAGTGCGATCTTGGCTCACTGTAACCTCTGCCTCCCGAGTTCAAGCTATTCTCTTGCCTCAGCTTCCCAAGTAGCTCGAATTACAGGCTCGTGCCACCACGCTGGGCTAATTTTTGTATTTTTAGTAGAGACAGGGTTTTGCCATGTTCGCCAGCCTGGTCTGGAACTCCCGGCCTCAAGTTATCTGCCCACCTTTGTAGTAGGACAAGCCATGGACAAAACCTCACAGACACCGAGGTAGCGAAGGAAGTGGCTTTAATCAGCTGGAAGCATCAGCAGGCGAATGTCTCAAAGTCCGAGCTCCCCGCATGCACAATTTCTGTCCCTTTTAAGGGCTCACAACGCTAAAGATTTTACATGAAAGGACAGTGATTGATTGAGCAATCTAGGGGGTATGTGACAGGGGCTGCATGCACTGGTAATCAGAGTGAAACAGAACAGGATGAGAAGTTTCACAAATGGCCTTCCATACAATGTCAGGAATTTATGGATAACATCAGTTGCTAGGTTATGGGTTGAATTTTAACTACCAGGTTCGGTCAGGCAGGCCCAGGCCTGGTTTTGGGTCTGATTCCTGGCGCCAGGCTGCCTGCCTTTGGTTTCACTTCCTTGTTTCTTTTTAAAACAGGTACTAAGTATAAAACAATATAAAACAATATGAGGGGTCTCTTTTTCTCTTCTCTCATTTCCCCCCTTTGAGACTCTCACTTATTAGTGGGAGTTCTCACTTTCATTTTTACTACTTATGTCTTCCTGTGCAATAGATTGATAGTGATTCATATAATATACTTGTGCTGAAGCATTCTGGTGAACTAAGGTAGTGATGAAGCTTTTCATCATTTGAAGAAGTACAGGTAGTAAACAAAGAAGTAGTAAGCAGGTTCCTATTACTACTATAACTCCTATTATGAGAGTTTTAAGTCCTCCTATTGCTGGGAACCAATTTCCAAACATGGCCCCAGGATGAAATCCGTGCCACACTTGAACGGGTACGTGTGCCAGTTTTGTTATATCTTTGACTATGTCTTCAACTACTTGCCCCTGATCATCTATGCGTAGACAGCAATTAATAAGGTGAAATTTTCCACAAATCCCTCCTTCAGCTGCTAGCAAGTAGTCGAGAGCTAGTCTGTTTTGGTAGATAGCATTTCTCATCTGAGTCTCTTGCCGGGCAAGAACAGTCAAGGCTTGACTGGTTTTATTAGTAACAGTTTCTAAAACAGCTTGTAACCATATGATTCAGTTGAGCATGTAGATGGGGGTCCAATATCCCCACGAGCCATCTTGTGCCCAAGTGGCGGGCCCATAGTATTGTATAATTCTTTCAGGGGGCCGTTCATCATCTTTCTAGTTACCTATGGCTATGCTTTGCTTTTCGTGGGAAGCATAGACAGGGAATCCTAGGAGTTCACCTGTTTTTATGGGCAATAGGAAGAAAGATGGTTTAATAGTGCCAATTACACAACTACCTGTCCACTGATCAGGTAGCTTAGCATAGGCTCTATGTCCACATATCCAGTATAACCCAGTAGGGGCTGTCCAGTCCCAGTGGGATTCTGGGTTGGTCCAAACGGCCTGTAATCTTGGAAATTTACTTAACGGATTTTTTTCTGTGTGGTTTGAACTCCACCATGTAACTGTTTTTGTGGTACCATTATACAGTTTCTGTCCAAGACAACTAAGCTGTCCTACAGGATGAGTGAATTCTTTTCCTTCTCTAGCTATGCAATATTGTCCAATAATTGAGAATTTTAGAACCCAGAAATTGTCAGGATGGTTCTTTTGGGCTGGGAATTCATCAGGAACTGGGCCCGTAGGGACTAATTCTCGGGCTTCCCATGGCCATTGATCTCTTATTACAGTTCCTCCACAAACATAACATGAAGTGACTTTTAAAGACTGTGCTACATGCTCGGCTAACTGCAAAAACAAATTTCTAGTTTTTCCTGGAATCTCAGGTACTGGCACATTTCATTCATCACAGAAAGTCTGAAATACTGGTTCTAGAGAGCGTTTTCGAACCTCCCCTTTTATTAAGATATTTATTCTAGGATCTAGTCCCTTTCCATCAATGCCTAGAGATACATGCTCTCCTTTTTCCCACTTTGGGTCTGAGGGATTTGTAATTATTAATTCTAAAGGGTTGCAGCTTCCACTTGTGCAGGAGGGACTGATTTTTCCTTTTTGGAGGCAAACAGGATCTTTTTCATAGTTTTTCCAAGTAACCCAGATGACACAAGACCAGTATTAACACACATTTGTACATGAATATGATTCATGGCAGATATACATATTTCTGCTGTGTAACTCTTTTCCCAATCTAGAAAACCACATCCTATTCCTTGCTGATTGCTATTAATAGTGGCACAAGCGTCAAATTTTAGGGTTACATGTTTGAGGAACCCTCTTTCTTCTGTTCTAGCTATTACTTTATTTGTGTCACCTAGAAAAGGACCAGTCCTTAGTCTTATTTCAAATACCGTGATCATGGGAGGTTCACAGGGGTCATAACACACATCACGCTGATCACCTTCTGGATTACATACTTTGTACTGTTATTATATAAACATGTTCCTTTTGGAGTTCCTAGGCACTCATAATAACTATAGAAAAAAAGATTGTTTTAACTTGTTGTCCTACCTCAGTGACCTGATGTATACACTGAAAGCAATCCTCTATGTGAAAAGAAGCAGTGGAAGCTTTTACCACACAAGTCCATGTCTTAAGGAAAATAAGTACCACGATGATTTTCCTTATGCTTCAGCCGTGCGTAGATGAGTCAGCTTCAGGGTGTGACTGGAGCAGGGCTTGTCGTCCTCCTCAGAGTCGCTTTACAGGGATTGTCCAGGCTTGGTTTGGCCTCCCAGGTTTCAGTGGCTGTGGGCTTTATGCGGCTGTGGTGAATCCAGACTGGGATTCCTTCTACCTGTACAGATGTGGGAGTGGTCAGGATAACGGTCTGGGGTCCTTTCCACCATGGCCACAAAGGAACTACTTTCCAGTCCTTGATCCATACATGGTCACCTGGAGAAAAAGGGTGAACTGGGGAGAATAAGCTGACCGGGTACCTCTCATTTACCCAAGTTGAGATTGTCTGGGTAATTTTCCCCAAGGCCTGCAGCTGTCACTGTAATTCAATTTCACCTAACTCTTGGGGAGTACCCCGAAGTCCTCGCAGTATAGGAGGAGGTCTATGATGCAATATTTCATAAGAGGAGTATCCTGTTTTCTTAGAGGGGGTGCACCTAATTTTAAACAATACCATAGGAAGGGTCCGTATCCATTTCCCTAAACTATTTTTGATAGTCAAATTCATTCACCCTACCTTTCCGGAACTCTGAGGTCAATAGGCAGCATGTAACTTCCATATGATTCCCAATACTTTTGCTGTCTTCTGTACTAAGTCAGCCACAAATGCCGGCCCATTATCTGAGCCAATCCGTAGAGGCAGTCCAAACCTAGGGACAAGATCTCGAAGAAGCACATGGGTTACTTCATGAGTTTTTCAGTTCGTGTCGGATAAGCCTCTACCCACCCAGAGTAAATACCCACTAGAACCAGTAAATACTTGTTGCCTCTGCATTTGTGCATCTCTGTGAAGTCCATGTGAAGCTTTTCAAAAGGAGCTGCTCCATAGGCTTGCATGCCGGGAGGAACAGAAGGGCCTTGCTTTGCATTGTGCTGTCGACAGGTAACGCATCACTGCGCTACTGTTTTAGCAAGAACTGGCAAGTGTGAGATGTAGAAGTATCGGCGTAACAGCTTTTCAAGTGACTCTTGGCCTAAATGGGTAGTTTCATGTACAGCCAGCACTACTGCGTCTCCTAGCAGCTGTGGCACAGCTATTCTCTCATCTGGTAACTTTATCCATCCTTCTTTTATTGTTTGTCCTCTCTCTGCCTGAAGAAAGTCTTTTTCCTCTTTAGAATAAGTAGGGACCAGATCAGGTTTTGAGGGAATAGGGGGGCAGTGACTGATGTCTGGTAGGGAGTAGATGCTGCTTTTCGTGCCTCTGTGTCTGCTTAGGAGTTTCCTGGACTCACTGAGGTGGTAACTTGCTCGTGTCCCCTGCAATGCATGACTGCCACCTTTTGGGGTTTCCACACTGCCTCTAATAATTGTAGAATATCTTATTGATATTTTATGTCCTTTCCCTCAGAATTTAACAGGCCTTTTTCTTTATATAATGACCCAATAATTTGAAGAGTTAGAAAGGCATATCAAGAGTCAGTATAAATGTTTACAGTCTTACCTTCACTGAGTTCTAGAGCCTGAGTTAAAGCAAAGAGTTCTGTTTTCTGGGACGAAGTGTCCTGAGGCAATGTCTTGGCTTCAATAAAATTATCCAAGGTTACCACCGCATATCCTGCACATCTTTCTCCTCATGGGTTGATGAAGCTGCTCCCGTCTGCATATAACTCCCAGTCTACTGATGCCCATGGCTGGTCTCAAAGATCGGGTCTGCTAGAATAGACTGAGTCCAACACCTCTACACAGTTGTGTTCAACAGGGCTGTCTGATACTGGGAGGAAGGTGGCAGGATTTAGTGTGTTACAGACTTCAGTGGTTATGCAGGGGTTTTCACACAACAAGCTTTGGTACTTGGTTGATCTAGCATTCGTTAGCCAATGGTGTCCTTTGGTGTTCATTAAAGTTACCACCACATGGGGGGATTTATATTTAAGTTTTGCCCAAGAGTTAGCTTATCTGCTTCTTGTGCTAACAGGGCTGTAGCTGCCAGGGCTCTCAGACATGGAGGCCAGCCTTTTGAAACTCCATCTAGCTGTTTTGAGAGGTAGGCCACTGGTCTTGGCCAGGGCCCCACAGTTTGAGTTAAAACTCCGACTGCCATTTTTTCTCTAACACAGAGTGTGAAGGGCTTGGTCAAATCTGGTGGTCCCAGAGCTGGGGCTAACATAAGTTTTTCTTTTAACTTACAAAAGGCTTGCTGTTGTAGAGGCCCCCATTCAAAGGGCTCTCGGTCGACTCCCTTTGAAACCCTGTACAACGGTTTGACTAGCACCACAAAGTTTGGAATCTATAATCTGCAAAACCACACAGCTCCTAGAAATTCCCTTACTTGCCTTCTGGTTTTAGGTTCCGGTAGGCTGCAGATGACCTGCTTTCTTTCTGACCCCAGGCTGCGTGCTCCCCTTTCTGAATAGTGAATCCCAGGTAGCGTAACTGCTGTCTGCAAATCTGAGCTTTCTTCTTGGACACCTTATAGCCACAGTCCTCCAGGTGCTGAAGTAGGGCATCCATCCCTTTTGCACACCCGACTGCCATGGAGTGTCCTAGCAGAAGGTTGTCCACGTACTGGAGCAAGACACAGCCTAGGTCTTTAGCAGGAAACTTCTGGAGGTCTCGAGCCAACACCTCCCCAAGATGGTGGGGGAATTTTTGAACCCTTGGGGAAGCCGAGTTCAAGCATACTGTGTGGTGACACCTGACCCTGGGTCTTCCCACTGAAAGGCAAACAGCTTTTGGCTCTCAGGAGCTAGTCTGATGCTAAAGAAGGCATCTTTCAGGTCCAGGCAAGTGAACAAGCCATCCTCAGCTGGCAGCAATCCTAACAGTGTGTAAGGGTTAGGAACTGTTGGGAGCAGAGTCATGGTAGCTTGGTTAACCAAGCATAAGTCCTGTACGTGTCGATAGTCCTTGGTCCCTGGCTTGAGGACAGGTAGGAGGGGGTGTTCCATGGAGACTGGCAAGGAACTATAATTCCAAAAGATTTCAAGTGTCTAAGATGTGCCTGTATTCCTTCAAGAGCTTCCCTGGCTATCGCCGGGCGCGGTGGCTCAAGCCTGTAATCCCAGCACTTTGGGAGGCCGAGGCGGGCGGATCACAAGGTCAGGAGATCGAGACCACAGTGAAACCCCGTCTCTACTAAAAATACAAAAAATTAGCCGGGCGTGGTGGCGGGCGCCTGTAATCCTAGCTACTCAGGAGGCTGAGGCAGGAGAATGGCGTGAACCCAGGAGGCAGAGCTTGCAGTGAGCCGAGATCGCGCCACTGCACTCCAGCCTGGGCAACAGCGTGAGACTCCGTCTCAAAAAAAAAAAAAAAAAAAAAAAAGCTTCCCTGGGAACCAGATACTGCTTTTGTCTGATTGACTGGGCCCCAGGCTTAACTTCTTTGAGTGTGGGGACTTGATTAATCGCCAGCCCTGGAGGACTGTCCTCTGCCCATACTCGGGGCCATTGCTTAGCTAGAGCCAGTTTTATCTCCTGACCTGGCTCGGTTAGAAAAAGCCTCCATTCTTCTTGGGGGACTGTAAGGGCCATGATAACTCCTGTTCCCGGTAACTTCAGCTATAAAGAGCCCTGTTTTGTAAAGGAAATGGTGGCTCTCAGCTTGCTAAGCAAGTCTCTCCCTAACAAAGGCAAGGGGCAGTCAAGGCATATACAGAAATTGATGAGTCACTCTATGTCCTCCTACTGAGCAGGTCCGCCATAGGCAGAAAACCTGCTTGGTGGAGACTCCTGTTGCTCTGATTATATTAATGGTTTTCTTAGATATGGGGGCCACCGGGGTGGTTACTACTGAGTGTTCGGCACCGGTATCTATCAAAAACTTAATGTCCTTGCCCCCTATTGTCATCCTGACCATAGGCTCCTGACCGGGCATTTGAGCCCGGTCCTCTTCAGTCTAGTAGCCCTTCGGCCAGATTGAACAAAGTCCCTTCATCTTTTTCTGTGGTCTTTTGCTCCGCATCACCTTGTATCTCTTTTAGTTGGAGGCATTTATCTTTCGAATGTCCTATTTCTTTACAGTAGGCATATTGGTTATGCTGCAGATGTGAGCGATTGGACTGGGCATTCCTCCTAGAACCTCCCTTTCCCTGTCCCTTTGGGGGGGATTTCTCTAATTGCCACAGCCAGCAAATCAGCGTTCCGCCTGGCCTGGCATTCGCCCTCCTTACGGCTTTCTCGGCGGCTTATTGCATCTCTATTTATGAATACTTGATTAGCTATCTCAAGTAACTGTGAGGTATTCATTCCTGCAAAAACAGCCTGTTTTTGTAATTTCCTTCAGATATCTTCCGCACTTGGACTAATTAAGGCCATGTTAATCATACGCAGATTTTCAGGACTATCCGGATCGAAAAGAGTGTGCATACGATAGGCCTCACACAGTCTTTCATAGAATTGGGCTAGGCTTTCCTCCTTTCCTTGGATGACTTCAGAAACTTTACTTACATTGGTGGCCTTTTGAGCCCCTTTTTTCAGACCTTCAGCTAATGCCTCCTGGTATCGTCTGAGCCCCAGTATATCTGGTCCTTCATTCAGATCCCATTGAGGGTCCATTCCTGGCAGCTGAATTCTTATGTATTCCTGGGGATTTTGGTAATCGGCTGGGATGTGCTCTTCTAGCCATTTAGTTGCCACCTGGAGCACCCTTCGCTTTTCATCTTTGTTAAAGAGATACATGAGTAGCTGGTGGCAATCAGCCCTAGTAGGATTATGAGTCTGTATAATAGTTTGGAGCAAGTCAATTAGAGCTTGAGGCTTTTCAGTGTAAGATGGAGTATTATATTTCCAATTGAGGAGGTCAGCAGAGGTGAAAGGGTGATACACGAAGGCACGCCTTTCCACCATGTGTCCATCCTCATCTACCCCAGTATATTGCTGCTCTCTCAGGGGCATTTGGATTCCAGTCTTGGGCCATAAGCGAGCCACCAAGGGAGGAGTTTCTCCTGTAGCTTCACTTCCTTTCTTGTCTACTCTGGGTGGTCCAGGGGCTGTGGGCTCAGGAGTAGGGGGCCTCTCTGCTTGGTAAGGGGAGAGCACTGTTGGTGCCATCTCCTGCCACGAGTCTTCAGGCTCTGGGTCAGACAGAACTTTAGGGGCTGGCTTCCCTCGGCAGGTAAAGCGAGAACCTTCCTTAACTAACTGTCCCTTTGCTGCTAGTACTGCTGCTGCCTGTCCCCTTAACCACTGTGGGGTGTCTAAAACCAGCTGTAACCAGGAATCTATGTATGGGAACTGATCTGGGTGTCCTGGTTTGCCAGTTACTTTGTGACATACCTTTGAAACAAGAGACCTGTCCAGGCTTCCTTCTGATGGCCAGCCTACCTCTAATTCTGGCCAATCTATTTCACACAAAGTTCTAAGTTTTCCTGGAGTCATAGTGACTCCGTAGTCTTCTTTGAATCCTTTCTTGAAATTCTTTAACTTAGTTCCCAATGGGGTGGGCTTACTTTGTGCCTGACCCATGTTTTCTCAAGACAAAATATCATGGTCACACCACACACTTACCACAAAACAAGGAAGAGGTAAAGAGGGCACACACACGCCTTTATCATTTATATCAAACCAAAATCAGAGTATCAAGAAATTTAAGCCAAGTCAAAACCAGAACCAAAGTATCAAGCAATTCAAGTCAAGTTAAAACCAGAACAAAAGTGCCGATACAGACACACTGTGGGTGATTAGGCCACGCTTCCACTCAAATGGAGTGGGCAAGTTTCAAAGACTAGTCTTACCAAGTTTCAGATGTCTGGACTCCAAGTGCCAGTTCCTTCCTGGTGTTCAGCCACTGCATTGACCCTCCACGGGGGCCTGCCACACATTGCTCTGGTGAGGTGTTCCACCAGGATAATTGCCTACCCGGGAGCACTCTTTGGATCGCGTCGCTCAGGCGGGCCGGAGTCCCCCGCAAGGATGCTCCGCGGGGCAGGCCTAAGCTGCCTAAGGGGCTGCCCTAGCCATCTGTCAGTCACCTCATTTCCTGGTCAGGGAACCAAGAAATGTAGCAGGACCAGCCATGGGCAAAACCCCACAGACACCAAGGTAGTGAAGGAAGTGGCTTTAATCAGCTGGAAGCATCAGCAGATGAATGTTTCAAAATCCGAGCTTCCTGAATGGACAATTTCTGTCCCTTTTAAGGGCTCACAACACTAAAGATTTTACATGAAAGGGTCGTGATATCTTGAGCAATCTAGGGGATATGTGACAGGGGCTGCATGCACTGGTAATCAGAGTGAAACAGAACAGAAAGAGAAGTTTCACACTGTCCTTCCATACAATGTCTGGAATCTATGGATAACATCGGTTGCTAGGTCATGGGTTGAATTTTAACTATCAGGTTAGGTCAGGCAGGCCCAGGCCTGGTTTTGGGTCTGGTTTTGGGTCCCATGCCTGGCGCCCGGCTGCCTGCCTTTGGTTTTGCTTCCTTGTTTCTTCTTGAAACAGGTACTGCGTATAAAACAATATAAAACAATATGGGGGGGGTTCTCTTTTTCTCTTCTCTCACCTTGGCCTCCCAAAGTGCTGGTGATTACAGGCATGAGCCACCATGCCTGGCCATTAAATATTTGTTTTATTTGTTTTTTGTTGTATATGCCTCGAGTCTTTGATTTTTTTATTGAGGTATAATTTATATTTAGTAAAATTTATTCTTTTTATGTCTACAGTTCTTTGAAATTTGGCAATGTATACAATTCTGTAACCACCACGATAATCAAGATAAAGAACATTTCTGTCACCTGAAAAGGCTCCCTTGTGCTCTTTTGTAATCAACTCCTCCCTCTGATTCCCAGCCTTTATCAACTACTGATGAGATCTCTTTCACTACAGTTTTGTTCATTATAAACTGTTATATAAGTGAAATTATATAGTTTGTAGCCTTTTGATTCTTGCTTCTTTTACTTAACATTTTTCTTGAGATTCTTTTGTGTTGTTGTGCTTGTCAGTAATTATTGTTGTTGTTCAGTAGTTTTCTATTGTATGAATATAGCAATTTGTTTATCCATTCATCTATAGATGGACACTTCAGTAGTTTCCAATATTTAATGACTATGAATAAAGCTTTTATAAACATTTGCAGGCAGATTTTCCTGTGGACAGATTTGTGTTTGTATTTTGGGGTGGGTAAATACCTAAGAGTGGAATTACTAGGTATTATGTTAAATAAATGTTCAACTTTACTACCGACTGCCAAATGGTTTTCCAGACTGGCTTTAAAATTTCATAGTCCTACTAACAATGTATTAGAGTTTCATTGCTCCATGTCCTTGCCACCATTTGTGTTTTTAAATTTTATGATAAATTAACAAATAATAATTCTATATATTTATGTGGAACATATGATATAGATATATAATGCAATATGATTGAACTAAGTGACATATCCATCTCCTCAAATACTTATCATGTATTCTTCCTATCTAACTTAAACTCTGTACCTTTTTAGCAACATCTCCCCATTCCCCAACCCAACCTCTGATAGCCACCATTCTACTCTCTATTTCTATGACTTAGATTATTTTATATTCAAAATAAAAGTGAGATTATTCAGTAGTTTTTTGTGTGGCTGGCATATTTCACTTAGCGTAATGTCCTCCAGGTTCATCCATGGTGTCACAAATGACAGGATTTTTTTCCTTTTCAGTGCTCTTATTCCATTGTGTATACATACTGCATTTTCTTTATCATTTTTTTTGATGGGCACTTAGATTGATTTTATATGCTGGCTATTTTGAATAATGATGCAATGAATATAGGAGGGCAGACATTCCTTCAACATACTAGTTTTTAATCCTTTGGATATATACACAGAAGTGGGATTTCTGGATCATATGGTAGTTCTATTTTTAGTTTTTTGAGGAAGCACCACACAGTTTTTTATAATGGCTGTAATATTATAATTCACATTCCCACCAAGAGTGTACCAGGGTTCCTTTTTCTTCACTTGTTATCACTTGTCTTTTTTATAATAACCACCCTCACAGGCATGAGGTTATATTATATTGTGGTTTTAATTTGCATTTCCCTAATGATTAGTAATGCTGAACATTTTTTTCATGTACCTGTTGGCCATTTCTATGTCTTCTTTGAGAAATGTGTTTCAAATTTTTTGTCTGTTTTAAAATAATTAGTTGTTTCTTGCTAGTCATTTGTTTGAATACCTTACATGTTTTGAATACCTTTGTTTGAATACCTTATATATTGAATACCTTACATATTTTGTATAGCAAACCTTTATCAGATGTTGTCTTGCAAATATTTGTTCATTGTTTCCTTTGCTTTACAAAATAATTTTTGTTTGTTACAATCAGATTTGTCTATTTTTGTTTGTGTTGCCTAAGATTTTGGAGTTAAACCCAAAGAATCATTGCCAGACCAATTTCCTGTAGTTTTTCCCACTATGTTTTCTTTTAGTATTTTTACATTTTCAGGTCTTTTTAAAAAATTTTTAATCCATGGTGAGTTGATTTTTGTGTGCAGTGTGAGATAAAGGTCCAATATCATTCTTCAGCATATGGATATTCCGTTTACCCGACATCATTTATTAAAAAGACTGTCCTTTTCCCATTGTATATTATTGGCACCTTTGTCAAAAATCAATTGACTGAAAACACATGTGTTTATTTCTGGAATTTCTATTCCATTTCTTTGTGCATGTGTCTATTTTTATGCCAATACCACGCTGATTTAATTACTGTAGCTTTCTAATATAATGTGAAATCAGATAGTGCCTCCATCTTTGTTCTTTTGCTGAAGTTTGCCTTGGCTATTTGGGCTTTTTAAAGTTTTTACTTTATAATTTATTTTATTTTGTGATTGACACAGTTATGCATATTTATGGGATACATAGTAATATTTTGATACATATAGTGATAAGATCAGGGTAACTAGCATATTTATCATCTCAAACATTTATCATTTGTTTGTGTTGAGAACATTCAATATCCACTTTCTGGCTATTTGAAAAAATAAATTGTTTTTAACTGTAGTCATCTTAGAGTGGGATAGAACACGAACTTATTTCTTTTATCTAGCTATAATTTTATGTCCTTTAAGAAATCTCTCCCTATCCCTCATTCCTTATATGCTTCCCAGCCTCTGGTATCCTCTGTTCTACTCTTTACTTTTATGAAATCACCATTTTTTACCTTCCACATATAACTGAGAACATACATGGTTCAACCTTCAGTTCCTCGTTTATTTTACTTAACATAATATCCTCCAGCTCCATCCATGTTGCTGAGAATTCCAGGATTTTATTCCTTTTCATTGCCAAATAGTATTCCATTGTTTATGTATACCACATTTTCTTTACGTAGCCATCTGTTGTTAGATACTTAGGTCAATTCCATACCCTGGCTATTGTGAATAGTACTGCAACAAACATGGGGTAACAGATGTCTCTTTGACATACTGTTTTTATTTCCTTTAAATAAATGCCTAGTAATGGGATTACTGGATCATATAGTAGTTCTACTTATAGTTTGTTGAGAAAACTTCATACTGTTCATTATAGTGGTACTAATTTAAATTCCTACCAAGATTGTATAAGAATTTCTTTTCTCTTCATCCTTGCCAACATATGTTATTTTTTGTGTTTTTTACAAAGCCTCCTTAATTGAGGTGAAATGATATCTCATTGGGTTTTGATTTGCATTTCTTTGATGATTAGTGATGCTAAACTTTTTTTCATATATTTGTTCGCCATTTATATGTCTTCTTTTGAGAAATGTCTGTTCAGATCATTCACCCATTCACCCCTTTTTAATTGGGTTGTTTGGCTTTTTTGCTGTAAAGATGTTTGAGTTTCTTATATATTCTGGATGTTGACCCCCTGTCAGATAAATAATTTGCAAATATTTTATCTCATAATGTAGGTGGTATTTTCACTTTGTTGATTGTTTCATTTGCTGTGCAAAATCTTATTAGTTTGACATAATACTATTTTTAAAATTTTTGCTTTTGTCAGATAGTGTGATGCCTATGGGGAAAGCCTCCAGCTTTGTTTATACTGAAGTTTCCCTTGACTAAATGGACTTTTTAAATCTTATACTTCATTTTTAATTTATTTTATTTTTTAATTGACACATAATAATTATACATATTTATGGGGTACATAGTAATATTTTGATACATATGGTGTTTAGTGATCAGATCAGGGTAACTAGCATATTTATCATCTCATCTGTGCTTTCAAGATTCTATTCATAAATTATTTTGTCAGAACAATTTCCTCAAGCATTTTCCCTATATTTTCTACTAGTAGTTTTATAGTTTTGTTTTTTACATTAAGGTCTCTGATCCATTTTCAGTGGACTTTTGTATAGGGTGAGAGTTTGTGGTCTAATTTTGTTCTTTCATATAGGGATATCCAATTTTCCCAGCACCATTTATTGAAAAGACTGTCCTTTCCCCAATGAATGTTCTTGGCATCTTTGTCAAAAATCAGTTTGGCTGTAGATATGTGGATTCATATTTGTGTTCTGTATTCTATTACATTGCTCTGTGTTTCGGTTTTTATGCCAGTGCCATACTGTTTTGATTACCACAACATTGTAGTATATTTTGAAGTTCAGCAGTGTGCTTCCTGCAGCCTTGTTCTTTTTCTCAAGATTGCTTTAGGTATTTAGAGTCTTTTGTAGTTCCATACATATTTTAGAATTATAAAAATTGTTTCTTTGAAGAATGTTATTGGTGTCAAGTTAGGAGTTGCATTTAATCTGTAGATTCCTTTGGGTAGTACTATCTTTTAACAATAGTAAATTTTCTGATTCATAAGCATGAGATGTCTTTCCATTTTTGTATCATCTTCATTTTTTATCAGTGTTTTGTAATTTTTCTTGTGGAAATCTGCTACCACCTTCATAAAGTTTATTCCTAATTTTTAAAGCAATTGTAAATGTGATTGCCTTCTTGATTTTCTTTCAGCTAGTTCGTTGTTCCTGTATAGCAACACTACTGATTTTTGCATTTTGATTTTTTTATTTTAAATTTTACTGAATTTATCAATTCAAATGACTTTTGCTGAAGTCTTTAGTTTTTTCTATATATAAGATCATGACATTTGCAAACATGTACAATTTGACACTCTCTTTTCCAATATAGATATCCTTTATTTTTTTCTCTTACCTAGTTACACTGCCTAGGACTTCCAATATTATGTTGAATAAGAGTGGTGAGAATGGGCATCCTTGATTTGCATGTGTTGAACCATCCTTGCATTCCTGGGATAAATCCCACTTGATCGTAGTGTATTATCTTTTTCATTTGTTGGTGGATTCCATTTACTAATATTTTGTTGATGAATTTACATCTATGTTCATCAGGAAGATTGGCCTGTATTTTTTTTATTGTTGTGTCCTTGTCTGGTTTTGATAACAGTGTTATGTTGGCCTCATAGACTGAATTAGGAAGAATTCTCTCTGCTTCAAATTTTTAGAAATAGTTTGAGAATAATTGATATTAATTTTTTTAAAAAAGTTTGGTAGAATTCAGCAGTGAAGCCAGCTGTTTCAGGACTTTCCTTTGTTGGGATTATTTTTATTACTGATTCAATCTTATTACTTGTTTTTTGGACTGTTCAGGTTTTCTATTTATTTTTTCTTGGTTCAATCCTTTTTATTATTTCTTTATTTAACTTTTTTCTTTAATTTTTGTGTTTACATAGTAGGTGTATATATTTATGAGATACATGAGATTGTGATATAGGCATGCAATGTGAAATAAGCACATCAAGGAGAGTGGAGTATCCATCCCCTCAAGCGTTTATCCATTGTGATACAAAAAATTCAATAACACTATTGGATACAGTTGTTATAAAATGTACAATTAAGTTATTATTGACTACAGTCACCCTATTTTGCTGTCAAATAGTAGGTCTTATTTATTTCTTCTAAATATTTTTTGTATGCATTAACCATCCCACCTCCCCACCACTTCCAGCCCCTCACTATCCAACCCAGCCTCTGGTAACCA
The DNA here is from genome assembly GCF_024542745.1 of Macaca thibetana thibetana. Lineage (NCBI taxonomy): Eukaryota > Metazoa > Chordata > Mammalia > Primates > Cercopithecidae > Macaca > Macaca thibetana. The sequence continues at coordinate 55,691,708 of NC_065598.1, forward strand.
TCCTTCTACTCTGTTTATGAGCTCAAATGTTTTGATTTTTAGATACTACAAATAAGTGAGAACATGTGATGTTTGTCTTTCTCTGCCTAGCTTATCTCACTTAGCATAATGATTTTCAGTTCTAACCATGTTGTTGCAAATGACTGGGTCTTATTCTTTTTTTGACTGAATAGTACTCCATTGTGTATATGTACCAAATTTTTTATTATTATTATTTTATTTTAAGTTCATGGGTATATGGTGCAGGATGTGCAGATCTGTTACATAAGTAAACATGTGCCCGTGGTGGTTTGCTACACAGATTATGCCATCACCTAGATATTAAGCCCAGCATCCATTAGCTATTCTTGATGCTCTCACTCACCTCACACACCACCTTCTGACAGGCCCCAGTGTGTGTTCTTCCCTGCCATGTGTCCCTGTGTTCTCATCATTCAGACCACATTTATGAGTGAGAACATGCCATGTTTTTCTGTTCCTGCATTAGTTTGCTGAGGATAATGGCTTCCAACTCCATACATGTCCCTGCAAAGAACGTGATCTCATTACCTTTTATGGCTACATAGCATTCCATAGTGTATATGTACCACATTTTCCTTATCCAGTCTGTCATTGATGGGCATTTGGGTTGATCTTATGTCTTTGCTATTAGTAATAGTGCTTCAATGAACATATGTATGCATGTATCTATAAGAGAACGATTTATATTATTTTCAGTATATACCCAGTAATGGGATTGCTGGGAGAAGTTATATTTCTGTCTCCAGGTCTTTGAGGAACTGCCACACTGTCTTATACAATGATTGAACTAATTTACGTTTCTACCAACAGTGAAAAAGTGTTTCTTTTCCTCCACAACCTCACCAAAATCTGTTGTTCTTGGACTTTTTTAGCCATTCTGACTATCGTGAGATGGTGTCTCATTGTGGTTTTGATTTGCATTTCTGTAATGATCAGTGGTGTTGAGCTTCTTCTTCCTATGTTTGATGGCCCCATGTATGTCTTCTTTTGAGAAGTATCTGTTGAGGTTTTTTGCCCACTTTTTAATGGGATTTTTCTTTTTCTTGTAAATTTGTTTAATATCCTTATAGACTCCAGATATTAGAGTTTTGTCAGAGGGATACGTTGCAAAAACTTTCTACCATTTTGTAGGTTCTTTGTTCACTCTGATGACAGTTACTTTTGCTGTGTAGAAGGTCTTTAGTTAGATTCCATTTTTGTTTGCTTTGTTGCAATTGCTTCTGGTGTTTATGTCATGAAATTTTTGGCCATGCCTATGTCCTAAATGGTATTGCCTAGATTTTCTTCTAGAGTTTTTATAGTTTTGGGTTTTACATTTAAGTCTTTAATCCCTCCTGAGTTAATTTTTGTATATGGTGTAAGGAAGAGGCGTAATTTCAATTTTCTGCCTATGGGTAGCCAGCACTCACAGCACTAATTATTAAATAGGGAATCCTTTCCCCATTGCTTGTCTTTGTCAAGTTTGCCAAAGATCAGATGGGTGTAGGTGTGCAGTCTTATTTCTGAGTTATCTATTCTATTCCATTGGTCGATGTGTCTGTTCTTGTACCAGTGTCATGCTTTTTTGATTATGATAGCCTTGTAGCATAGTTTGAAGTCAGTTAGGATGATGCCCCCAGTTTTGTTATGTTTGCTTAGGATTGTCTTGTCTATTTGGGCTCTTTTTTGGTTCCATATGTTTCAGAATAATTTTTTTCTAGTTCTGTGAAGAATGTCAATGGCAGTTTAATGGGAATAACATTGAATCTATAAATTACTTTGGGTAGTATGGCCATTTTCAATATATTGATTTTTCCTATCCATGAACGTGGAGTATTTCTTTGTGTCCTCTCTGATTTCTTTGAGCAGTGATTTTTAGTTCTCCTTGAAGAGGTCCTTCACTTTTCTTGTTAGCTGTATTCCTAGGCATTTTATTATTTTTGTATCAAATGCGAATGAGAGTTCATTCATGATTTGGCTCTCTGCTTGCCTGTTATTGGTGTTTAGGAATAGTAGTGATTTTTGCACATTGCTTTTGTAGCCTGAGACATTACTGATGTTTCTTATCAGCTTAAGAAACTTTTGGGCTGAAACAATGGGGGTTTCAAGATACAGGATCATGTCATCTGCAAACAAAGATAATTTGAGTTCCTCTCTTCCAATTTGTATACCCTTTATTTCTTTCTGTTGCCTGGAACTTCCAATACTGTGTTGAATAGGAGTGGTGGGAGAGGTCATCCTTTTCTCGTGCCAGTTTTCAAGGACAATGCTACTAAATTTTGCCCATTCAGTATGATATTGGCTGTGGGTTTGTCATAGATGATTCTTATTGCTTTGACTTTTGTTCCTTTGATACCTAGTTTATTTAGAGTTTTTAACATGAAGAAATGTTGAATTTTATCAACAGCCTTATCTGCATCTATTTATATAATCATGTGGTTTTTGTCTTTTGTTCTGTTTATGTGATTAATCACATTTATTGATTTATGTATGTTGCACCAACCTTGCGTCACTACCATGAAGCCTACCTGATTGTGGTGGATAAGCTTTTTGATGTGCTTCTGGATTTGGTTATTTTGTTGAGAATATTTGCATCAATGTTCATCAAGAATATTGACCTGAAGTTTTCTTCCATTGTTGTATCTCTTCCAGGTTTTGGTATCAGGATGATGCTGGCCTCATAGAATGACTTAGGGAGGAGTTCCTCCTTTTCAATTTTTTGGTATAGTTTCAGTAGAAATGATACCAACTTTTTTTTTTTTTTTTTTTTGTAGGCTATTTATTACTGCCTCAATTTCAGAACTTGTTATCGGTCTACTCAGGGATTCAACTTCCTGGTTCAGTCTTGAGAGGGTGAATGTGTCCAGGAATTTATCCATTTCTTCTAGATTTTCTAGTTTATGTGCATAGAGGTGTTTATTGTATTCTCTGATGGTTGTTTGTATTTCTGTGAAGTCAGTGATGATATCCCCTTTATCCTTTTTTTGTTTTTTCTTTTCTTTTTTGGAGACAGAGTTTCACTCTTGTCGCCCAGGCTGGAGGACAATGGCATGATCTTGGCTCACTACAACCTCCACTCCCGGATTCAAGCAATTCTCCTGCCTCAGCCCCCTAAGTAGCTGGGATTACGGGTGTGCACCACCATTCCCAGCTAATTTTTGTATTATTAGTAAAGACAGGGTTTCACCATGTTGGCCAGCCTGGTCTTGAACTCCTGACCTCAGGTGATCCACCCGCCCAAAGTGCTGGGATTACATGCATGAGCCACCGTGCCCGACCACTTTTTTTTTTTTTTTTATTGTGTCTATTTGATTATTCTCTCTTTATTAGTCTAGCTATCAGTTTATCTACTTTTTTTTCCCCAAAAAAACTCTCCTGGATTCATTGACTTTTTGAATGGTTTTTCATGTCTCTGTCTCCTTGAGTTTAGCTCTGATCTTGGTTATTTCTTGTCTTCTGTTAGCTTTGGGATTTGTTTGCTCTTGGTTTTCTAGTTCTTTTAGTTGAGATGTTAGGTTGATAAATTGAGATCTCTCTAGTTTTTGTTGTTGTTGTTGTGATGGAGTCTCACTCTGTTACAAGGCTGGAGTGCAGTGGCGTGATCTCAGCTCACTGCAACCTCTGCCTCTCAGGTTCAAGTGCTTCTTCTACCTTAGCCTCCCAAATAGCTGGGACTACAGATGCATGCCGCAACACCCAGCTAACTTTTGTATTTTTAGTAGAGATGCGGTTTCACTATGTTGGACAGATGGTCTTGATTTCTTGGCCTCTTGATCTGCCTGCCTCGGCCTCCCAAAGTGCTGGTATTACAGGCATGAGCCACCGTGCCCAGCCCTTTCTATATTTTTAATGTGGGCATTTAGTGCTACAAATTTCTCTCTTAACTTCTTTAGCTGCATCCCAGATATTCTGGTTTGTTGTCCCTTTGTTCTCATTAGTTTCACAGAACTTATTGATTTCTGCCTTAATTTTCTTATTTACCCGGGTGTCATTCAGGAGCAGGTTGTTTAATTTCCATGTAGTTGTATGGTTTTATGTGATTTCTTTACATTGAGGTTTAATTTGTGTTGTGGTCTGAGAGGCTGTTTGTTATTATTTCAGTTCTTTTGCATTTATGAGGAGTGTTTTCCTTCTGATTTTATAATGAACTTTTGAGTAAGTACCATGTAGCAATGAGAAGAATGTATATTCTGTTGATTCGGGGTGGAGAGTTCTGTAGCTGTCAGGTCCAATTGATTTAGAGCTGAGTTCAGGTCCTGAATATCTGTTAATTTTCTGTCAGTTGGGGTGTTAAAGTACTCCCACTATTTTTGTGTGGGAGTCTATGACTCTTTGTATTTCTCTGATAAGTTGCTTATGAGTCTGGATGCTCCTGGAATGGGTGCATGTATATTTAGAATAATTAGCTCATCTTGTTAAATTGAACACTTTACCATTGTGTAATGCCCTTCTTTGTCTTTTTAAATCTTTGTTGGTTTAAAGTTTCTTTGGTCACAAACTAGAATTGCAACCCTTGTTGTTTTCTGTTTTTCATTTGCTTATAAAGTTGTCTTCTATTCCTTTATTTTGAGCCTGTGTGTGTGTTTTCACCTGAGATGGGTGGTCTCTTGAAGACAGCAATCAGATGGGTCTTGGCTCTTTATCTTGCCATTCTGTGTCTTTTAGATTGTTTACACTTAAGGTTAGTATTGTTTTGTGTAAATTTGATCCTGTCATCAAGATGCTAGCTGGTTATTTTGCAGACTTGTTTTTGTGGTTGCCTCATAGTATCACTGGACTGTGTACTTCAGTGTATTTTTGTAGTGTCTGGTAATGGTTTTGTTCTTTCCATATTTAGTGCTTCCTTCAGGACCTCTTGCAAGACAGGCCTGGTGTTAATGAATTTCCTCAGCATTTGCTTGTCTGAAACATATCTTATTTCTCCTTTGCTTATGAAACTTAGTTTGGCCAAATATGAAATTCTGTTTTGGAAATTCTTTTTTTTTTTTTTAAGAATGTTGAATATTGGCCCCCAATCTTTTCCAGCTTATAGGGTTTCCACTGAGAGGTTTGCTGTTAATATGATAGGCTTCCCTTTGTAGGTAATCTGGACTTTCTGGCTGCCCTTAAAGTTTTTTTTCGCCATTACGACCTTGGAGAATCTGATGATTATGTGTATTGGAGATGATATTCTCATGGAGTATCTTACTGGGGTTCTCTGCATTTCTTGGATGTGAATGTTTGCCTGTCTTGCTTGGTTGGGCAAGTTCTCCTGGATGATATCCTGAAGTATATTTTCCAACTTGGTTCCATTCACTTTGTCGGTTTCAGGTATGCCAATCAGTGATAGTTTCAGTGTCTTTATATGAACCCATATTTCTCAGAGGTTTTCTTCATTCCTTTTTTTTTTTGTTCTCTGTTTTTTTCTGCCTTGTTTCAGAAAGATTGTCTTCAGGCTCTGAGTTTCTTTTCTCTGCTTTTTCTATTCTGTGGTTGATACTGGTGATTGCATTGTGAAGTTCTTATGTTGTGTTTTTCATTTCCATCAGGTCGGTTATGTTTCTCTCAAAACTGGTTATTCAGGCTATCAGCTCCCGCATCGTTTTATCATGATTCTTAACTTTTTTGCATTGGGTTACCCCATGCTCCTTTAGCTCAGTGAAGTTCATTATTACCCACATTCTGCAGCCTACTTCTGTCAATTTAGCCATCTCAGTCTCAGCCAGTTTTCTGCCCTTGCTGGAGAGGTGTTGCGGTTATTTGGAGGAGAAGAGGCACTCTGGTTTTTGAGTTTTCAGAATTTTTCTGTTGATTCTTTCTGTCGTTGTGGCTTTATCTGCCTTCTATCTTTGAGGTTGCTGACATTTGAATGAGGTTTTTGTGGGGTCTTTTTTGTTGATATTGTTATTGTTTTGTGTGTGTTTGTATTTTTTGGACAGTCAGGCCATTCTGCCATAGGGCTGCTGCAGTTTGCTTTGCGTTCACTCTAGACCCCAGTTGCCTCACTTTCTTTTGTACCTGGAGGTATCACCAGTGAAGACTGAAACAACAAAGATGGCAGCCAGCTCCTTCTTTTGGAAGCTTCATCCCAGCAGGGTACTGACCTGTTCCTGGCCTGTACACACTGTATATGATGGCTGGAGACCCCCGTTAGGACCTTTCATGCAGTAAGGAGGAATGGGTTCAGGCACCCATCCAAAGAAGCAGTCTGGTTGCTTTTTGGGAGAGATAGTGTGTTGTGTTGTGGGTTTATTTTTTGTCCAGACTGCCTGTATTCTTCAAAGCCAGCAGGCTGGAGTTGCTGAGTCAACTGAACTATAGAGATGTCCGCTTCTCATCCCACTGGGAGCTTCGTTCTATGGAGAGATTAAAGCTTTGTCCATAGAAACCTGGCTGGATTAACTGAAGGACCTGCAGGGAGGTCCCACCCAGTGAGGAAAAATGGATTGTGCTCTCAGTTAAAGAAACAGTCTCGCCACTATCTGGCAAGGCATCTGTGCTGCACTGTGGGAGACCATTCCTTGTCCATACCATCTTTATTACCCACAGCTGGCAGAATACAGTGGCTTAGTCAACAAAACTGCAGAGATCATGGCTGCTTCTCACCCTGGGAAGTCAGACCCATCTCAGGTAGACTCCAATCCATTGCCATTGGCTGGATGGGATTCCAAGCCAGTGAGTCTTAATTTGTGAGGTGCTGTGGAAGTGGAGCCTTCAGAATGATGCTGCCTGGCTTCCAGGATTCAGCCCCATTTCTGAAGTTATGTATGGACAGATTTCCTGCTTTGCCACTTTTTAGTTTAATTAAGTCCCATCTATTTTTGTTTTTGTTGCATTTGCTTTTAGGTTCTTGGTCATGAACTCTTTGCCTAAGCCAATGTCTAGAAGGGTTTTTCCAACATTATCTTTTAGAATTTTTATTGTTTCAGGTCTTAGATTTAAGTCTTTTGTCCATGTTGAGTTGATTTTTATATAAGGTGAGAGATGAGGATCCAGTTTCATTCGTCTACATATGGCTTGCTAATTATCCCAGCACCATATGTTGAATAGGATGTCCTTTCTCCACTTTATGTTTCTGTTTGTTTTGTCAAAGATCAGTTGGCTGTAAGTATTTGGTTTTATTTCTGTGTTCTTTATTCTGTTCCATTGGTCTATGTGCCTATATTTTTACCAGTACCATGCTGTTTTGGTGACTAGGACTTTATAGTATAGTTTGAAGTTTGGTAATGTGATGCCTCCAGATATGTTCTTTTTGCTTTGTCTTGCTTTGCCCATGAAAACTTTTTTTTTTTTCCTTCCGTATGAATTATGGGATTTTTTTTTTCTAGTTCTGTGAAGAATGATGGTGGTATTTTTATGGGAATTGCATTGAATTTGTAGATTACTTTTAGCAGTGTGGTCATATTCACAATATTGATTCTACCCATCTATGAAAATAAGATTTGTTTTCATTTGTTTATCTATGATTTCCTTTAACAGTGTTTTTGTTTGTTTTTTGCTTTCGTAGACGTCTTTCATGTCCTTGGTTAGGCATATTACTAAGTATTTTACTTTTTTTGTAGCTATTGTAAAAAGGGATTGAGTTCTTGATTTGATTCTCTGCTAGGTTGCTGTTAGTGTATAGCAGAACTACTGATTTGTATACATTAAGTTTGTGTCCTGAATCTTTGCTGAATTCATTTATCAGATCTAGGAACTTTTTGGATGAGTCTTTAGGGTTTTCTAGGTACGTGACCATATCATCAGCAAAGATTGCTCTGGCTAGGAATTCCAGTACTGTGTTGAATAGAAGTGGTGAAAGTGGGCATCCTTGTCTCTTTCCAGTTCTCAGGGGGAATGCTTTCATCTTTTCCTTGTTCAGTGTAAAGTTGGCTGTGGGTTTGTCAAAAATGGCTTTTTTACCTTAAGTTATGTCCCTTCTATGACAGTTTTGCTGAGAGTTTTCATCACAAAGTGATGCTGTATTTTTTCACATGTTTTTCTGCATCTTTTGAGATGATTGTATGATTTTCGTTTTTAATTCTGTTTATGTGGTGTATCACATTTATTGACTTATGCATGTTAAACCGTCCTTGAATCCCAGGTATGAAACCCACTTGATTATGGTGGATTATATTGCTGATATTCTGTTCAATATTGTTTGCTAGTATTTTGTTGAGGATTTTTGCATCTATGATCATCAGGCATATTAGCCTGCAGTTTTCTTTTTTTGTTATGCCCTTCTCTGGTTTTGGTATTAGGATTAGGGTGATACTACCTACTCTGGTATTAGCACTTTGAAACACTTAGGTCATTTACATTCAATGTTAGTATTGAGATGTGTGGTACTATTCTATTCATTGTGCTGGGGTTTTTTTTTGTCTAAATACCCTGTGTATTTTTCATTGTGTTTTTGTTGTATAGGTCCTGTGAGGTTTATGCTTTAAGGAGGTTCTATTTGGGGGTACTTTTAGAAGTTCTTTTAGTACCGGATTGGTAGTGTCATATTCTCTCAGCATTTGCTTTTCTGAGAAAAAAAAAAAACTGTATCTTTCTTTCATTTATGAAACTTTGTTTCACTGGATACAAAAATCTTTGCTGATAATTTTTTTGTTTAAGAAGGCTAAATATAGGACCCCAATCTCTTCTAGCTTGTAGGGTTTCTGCTGAGAAATTGGCTGTTAATCTAATACATTTTTTATAGGTTACCTGATGCTTTTACCTCACAGCTCTTAAGATTTTTTTCCTTTGTTTCAACTTTAGATAACCTGATGACTATGTGCCCAGGCGATGATCTTTTAGTGATGAATTTTCCAGGTGTTTTTTGAGCTTCTTTTATTTGACTGTCTAGATCTCTAGCAAGGCCAGGGAAGTTTACCTCGATTATTCTCTCAGATAAGTTTTCCAAACTTTTAAATTTCTTTTCTCTCTTAGGAACACCAGTCATTCTTAGGTTTGGACATTTAACATAGTCCCAAACTTCTTGGAGGCTTAGTTCATTTTTTAATTTTTCTTTTTTGTCTTTGATGATTTGAATTAATTTGAAAGCCTTGTCTTTGAGCTCTGAGTTTCATTCTCCTGCTTATATGAGTCTATTGCTGAGACTTTCCACTACATTTTGCATTTCTCTAAGTGTGTCCTTGATTTCCAGAAGTTGTGATTTTTTTTATTTATGCTATGTATTTCAATGAATAATTTTCCTTTCTTATGCTGTATCATATATTTTATTTATTTAAGTTGGCCTTCATTTTTATTTGCTGCCCCCTTGATTAGCTTAATAATTGACCTTCTAAATTCTTTTTCTGGCAATTCAGAGATTTTGTCATGGTTTCAATACATTGATGGTGAGTTGGTATGATCTTTTGGGGGTGTTAAAGAACCTTGCCTTGTAATCTTACCAGAATTGTTTTTCTGGTTCCTTGTCATTTGGGTAGACTATATCAGAGGGAAGATCTGGGATTCAAGAGTTTCTGATCAGATTCTTTTGTCCCATGTGGTGCTCCCTTGACATAGTGTTCTCTCCCTTTCCCTAGGAGTGGGGCTTCCTGATAGCCAAACTGTAGTGATTGTTTTTGCTCTTCTGGGTCTAGCCACCCAGTGGAGCTGTCAGGCTTCAGGCTGGTACTGGGGAGTGTTTGCATAGAGTCCTGTGATATGATTCATCTTCAGGTCTTGCAGTCTTGGATACCAGCACCTGCTCTAGTGGAGGTAGCAGGGGAGTGAAGTGGACTCTGTGAGAGTCTTTGGTTGTGTTTTTGTCTAGTGGACTGATTTTGTGTTGGTTGGCTTCCAGCCACGATGTGGCAGGTTCAAGAGCCCATCATCCACAGTCCTATAGGGAGGATGCAAACTTATCCTAGGGAAACCTGGTTAAGCATTCAGGTTTCTCAGTTGGTGGGCAGGGCCATAAAGGCCCCAGGAGATTTGACCTTTGTCTTCAGCTAGCAGGGTGGGTAGAGAAAGTCCACCAGGAGGGGGCTAGGATAGGCATTTCTGAGCTCAGCCTCTCCTTGGGTGGGGTTTGCTGTGGCTACTATGGGGGATGAGGGTGTGGTTCCCTCCCAGTCCAATGGAGTTATATTCTCAGGGGGATTATATCTGCCTCTTCTGAGTCATACATTGCCAGGGAAGTTGGGGAAAGCTGACAGTCACAGGCCCAGGCAGCCAGTGACCAGGGCTGGGAACTTGCCTCAGCCCACGAACCTCCCCAGTGATAAAGCAAGCAGACTCACAGTTTTTTTTTGTTTTTGTTTTGTTTTGTTTTGTTTTGTTTTTGGCATCTCAGGGAGACTGCAGCAGTGATCCAGTTCCTTCAAAGGGTCTGTGGATTCTCTCGACTTTCCTGGTATATTCCTGTGGTAGTTCTGGGAGCAAAAATTCGCAATTTGAGTGTCCAGAAGCTGCTCTGTTTGTCTGAGCAGGAGCTGCAAGCTAGTCTTACCTCCTTTTTTTTCCCCAAAAACACTTAAGAAGTTGTATTTAAAAGGATAAAATATGGAAACAACAGATTCTCATTTTAAAGTAAAATTAACAGTATCTTCCAGAACATTCCTAGAACTAAGCCATTCTTGTCACTACTGAAAGACAAAACCAAGTTTCAAATCTAAAATAATAAATGAATCTGCTGGTAAACATTCTTTTCATGGTTCTAGCCCCTACCTTAGTTATTTTTCTAAAATTTTTATTTGTACCTTTTCAAGAATGAGTAGCAGTTTTTTAAGTGATTAATATTTACGAAAATAAGACTTTCTTCATACTAAATACAAAATCAAACAAAAACAAAAACCACATGCACCCTACTCAAACTCAGAAAAAATATACATTTGTTCATTAAAGCTCACTTGCTTTAGATAATTGTTTTCTCTTCACACATTAGCACAATAAGCCAAAGGTTGATCCATGCTGCAAAAGCTGTACAAAATGAAAAGCCCTGTTAACTCCCTAGGGAAATCTTAAGGCAAAAGCAAAAGCAAAAACCCTATCCTACAAAAGTAAAACAAAAAGCAGAGGTGTTGGGACTATGGAGCCTGCTCAGATGAATAAGCACCACAAGGATGGAAAACAATTTTTGTACAAACAAATGTAAGAGAATAAAGTCCAAAAAAGAACATAAAACCTCAGTTATCCTACAGAAATAATTATCATATCAGGTAACTTGACTCCTCAAATAAGATCTCTTTGGATTTTAATTAACAGAATCTTAATTCTCTCCTATATTTACCAGTACTATCAGAGCTTTGTTTGTGGGCCTCTTTGCTCCCTTTTCATCATAAGACCTTTACTCAGAGGCCTCCCAAACAATTCCTGTAGAAGACAATCTTGGTGTGTTTCGGGTCCTTCTTGGGAAATGTGTCATCTCCCTTTCCACTTTAACACTAACTCCACCTCTGGGCAGTCACTTCATGTTTTTGTGTTGCACTAGAGCACACTTTTTTAGCATGGAGATTTATTTAAGGCTACAAACTTTACAAGCTGGTTCCATTAAACAATGACTACAAGGCACGAGTTTATCAAATGGCATGAATCAAACACTTGCACATTTCAAAAGAACACAGTTTACATTCATCTCTAAATATAAGATTAAGAAACTATTATCTGGTTTCCAACTGCTTTCAATAGTGGTGTAAAGTTTGAATACTTTTACTGTGTAGACATCAAATATTTTATTTAAATATTAAACATTAAATCTTTTCCTGACTATCCAAACAGAAAGAGAAAGCAGGAAGAGGCCAAAGAAGCAACAATTAATAGACTTGTGACTTCTACGCCATCTGTAGAATGGTGTAGAACATTTAATAGACCAGTTAATAGACTTGTGACTTCTATGCCATCTGTAACAACAGGAGACATTTCAGTAAGGGTTTCAAAATGCATGGAATGTAGTTTCTAAAAATTCACATTTATGTGGCATAAAACATTTTTTTATTCTACAAATGGTATCTCGTGCCTGCTTACAAAGGGGGAAGAAACCCAGGAAACAAAACAAAACTGGGGTGGTGTCCTGTTGTGTGAAGGGAGGGCCAGTATTATACTATAGCATTCATTTAGTAACCTATAGTTAATATTCTGTAGCAGTAAAGGAATTGTAATTTTACTTTGCCCTGTGAGTCCCTACCACACAGAAGAGCTCTGCCTGAGAAACTAAAAATTTCAAACTTGGCTATCCTCAAAGGACACCTGGAACCTGGCTTAGGTACTCAATAAGATGAAGGCTTTCTGCTAGCAGGAAGCATTGTCCACTACTATTTAGGCCTACTGCACAATAGTCTAAGCACCAGTCAAATTGTCTATGTCAGTAAACCTCAATGTCATTTGCTCCTACATTGTCAATTTCACTGTTCTCTAAATTAACACATTTTAAAACAACTTGCTAATATAAGTATAACTTTTTTTTAATTACTAAAGTTATCAATACTGGGTTTAGCTGACAAAGCATTCCTTAAGATGCGCTAAAGGATGCTTATCCCATACATAATTTGCACTTGGGTTACCTCATAATCTTTTAGCTATCATTCAAAGTTAATTAATTTGTAAACATTACTGAATAACTGGGCTTATCAATTATGCATGGGAAACCAAGGAGCAACAGTGGCACAAGAAAAAAACCTTGAAGGAAAAACTTTTTCTCTGTATTTTCATTGCATTTTCAGAGGCAAAGAGGAGAGCCACATGCTGTTGGCTATTTATTCAACAGAGCTATATTGAATTGACAACTAATTTACAAGTTTCAGGGCCTTTATTAAATTTCTTAGCAACAGGCTTAAGCTACTGCCATCTTCCCTCCTTCTCCCCCATTATATATAGTCGCCACTGTAAACAGCTTGTATCTACAGACTAAACTGTGACTTAACTGTCAGGGTACAGTTGTAGTAGGAGCATCCTTCTTTCTTAATCATCCTTTTTAATTCAAGGAGAATATTCTCTAAATGTCTGAATAGTCTAGACAATGTGACATATGATTTAAGTCACCCTTACACATATAGCTTCTATACTTACCTTTGAAGAGACTGTAATCCAACATTTCTTCAATAAGTCCCACTGAAAACTGTGTTTCCTTTGAGACAAACTTTCTTGGCAAAAAGTTGAATTCAATAAATGTCTACCCAAAATGAGAGTCCCACCCCAAATCACAGGTGGAGATATTATTACACCCATTTCATAAAACTTGCAAGTCCCTATACTATGCAAATAGGCTCATAAATGAACACAGGATTCTCCTAACATTTGACAACTTTAGTGTATAAATTGGTTTCTAGAGTTCCATCTCTGCTTCTGTGCTAGTAGCTATCTCCAAACCATTATAAGGAGACATCCCTGTGTGCCGAAGTTCCCAGAACAGTTCAGTTCTCTGAGAGAAGGCAATGCCAGCAGCTGCATGCTTAGCTTGGCTCTCTCCTGTATAGTTCTTAGCATTAGAGGATGGCTTTGGCTCATTGGGGAGGAGTTCAGTGAGGGGTTTCTAGAGAACAAGCTCCATGGAAGGATGGCTCATAGACTCAATTTTTTTTTTTTTTTGTAAAGTTCATCAAATTCCTTCTTCAAACCTGTTTTCATAGTATCAGAAAGGAGAAGACTACGGAGGTGGTTAACATTTCTGTGAGCTTCAACTTCTTCATCAGTTATCCTGTCTTCAATCTCCTGAAGCTTACTTCAGGCAACTTCACACTGGTTCTCCAGTCGTCTCATCTATTTCTTCACAAATAGAATCTAATATTCCAGGTAGAGAAAGTCCACTAGTGCATGGCTTTACTCCACACTCCACACCCCTCTACATCTTGGCATGCACAAAGAATTCAGTCATTATGACCAGCACAGAGCTCTGCTTCAATTATCTTTTTTTCCTTTATTTTTTTTTTATTTTTTATTTTTTTTTTTAGCAGGGAATCCTCCTCCTCCTGCTCCTCTAGCTTGTGTTTCTTTTTTTTTTTAAATTTATTTATTATTATTATACTTTAAGTTGTAGGGTAGATGTGCATAACGTGCAGGTTTGTTACATATGTATACTTGTGCCATGTTGGTGTGCTGCACCCATCAACTCGTCATTTACATCAGGTATAACTCCCAATGCAATCCCTCCCCCCTCCCCCCTCCCCATGATAGGTCCCGGTGTGTGATGTTCCCCTTCCTGAGTCCAAGTGATCTCATTGTTCAGTTCCCACCTATGAGTGAGAACATGCGGTGTTTGGTTTTCTGTTCTTGTGATAGTTTGCTAAGAATGATGGTTTCCAGCTGCATCCATGTCCCTACAAAGGACACAAACTCATCCTTTTTTATGGCTGCATAGTATTCCATGGTGTATATGTGCCACATTTTCTTAATCCAATCTGTCACTGATGGACATTTGGGTTGATTCCAAGTCTTTGCTATTGTGAATAGTGCTGCAATAAACATACGTGTGCATGTGTCTTTATAGCAGCATAATTTATAATCCTTTGGGTATATCCCCAGTAATGGGATGGCTGGGTCATATGGTACACCTAGTGCTAGATCCTTGAGGAATCGCCATACTGTTTTCCATAATGGTTGAACTAGTTTACAATCCCACCAACAGTGTAAAAGCGTTCCTATTTCTCCACATCCTCTCCAGCACCTGTTGTTTCCTGACTTTTGAATGATTGCCATTCTAACTGGTGTGAGATGGTATCTCATTGTGCTTTTGATTTGCATTTCTCTGATGGCCAGTGATGATGAGCATTTTTTCATGTGTCTGTTGGCTGTATGAATGTCTTCTTTAAATGTTAGACCTAATACCATAAAAATCCTAGAGGAAAACCTAGGTAGTACCATTCAGGACATAGGCATGGGCAAAGACTTCATGTCTAAAACACCAAAAGCAACGGCAGCAAAAGCCAAAATTGACAAATGGGATCTAATTAAACTAAAGAGCTTCTGCACAGCAAAAGAAACTACCATCAGAGTGAACAGGCAACCTACAGAATGGGAGAAAATTTTTGAAATCTACTCACCTGACAAAGGGCTAATATCCAGAACCTACAAAGAACTCAAACAAATTTACAAGAAAAAAACAAACAAGCCCATCAAAAAGTGGGTAAAGGATATGCTTGTGTTTCTTTTTACAATGAATGGGAAAATGTCGTGCACCGTTCTCCCGCTGTGGTTGCTTGGGACTGCTCATGGTCCTAGCCATGGTGCCAGCTGGGCGCTGTCTGCCCCCAGGTGGAAAAACCTGCTAGGCAAGGCAAGCGGCCGCTGGAGGAAGTCCAAACTGCAGCTCAGGGGGAGGCCGCTGAAAGGCTAGAGGAGCACAGCCATGGCCATGAGAAGGTAGCTGCAGCCACAGCGACTGCTGAGAGGCGCCCAGCTCTGAGCCTGCTCTGGACCCAATGTCACGCCTTCAAGCGCTAGTCCTGCCTCTTATCCGCCATCTTAATCTGAGCTCTCACATGAATTTTAAAATAGTTTTTCCTAGTTTTGTGAAGAATATCGTTGGTAGTTTGATAGTAATAGCATTGAATCCTGAAACTGCTTTTGGCAATTTGACCATTCTAATGATAATCATTTTTCCTCTCCATGAGCATGAAATGTTTTTCCATTTGTTTGTGTCATCTCTCTTTTTTTTAAGCAGTGTTTTGCATTCTCTTTGTAGAGATCTTTCACTTTTCTGGTTAGTCATGTTCCTAGTTATTTCATATTTTTTTTTTGTAGCTGTTGTGACTGGGGTTGCATTCTTGATTTACCTCTGAGCTTTACCGTTGTTGGAGTGTAAGGAATTCTAGTGATTTTTTTTGTGGGGATGGAGTCCCTCTCTGTTGCCCATGCTGGAGTGCAGTGGCATGATTACCGTCCACTGTAAACTCCACGTGACGGCTTCAAGTGATTCTCCTGTCTCATTCTCCCACGTAGATGATCCTACAGGCATGCACCACTACACCTGGCTAATTTTTATATTTTTAGTAGAGGCAGCATTTTGTCATGTTGGCCAGGGCAGGCTGGTCTCGAACTCCTGGCCTCAAGTGATCCACCTGCCTCAGCCTCCCAGTTTGCTGGGATTACAGGTGTGAGCCACCACATCTGGCCTGTGATTTTTTGTACATTGATTTTTTATCCTGAGACTTTGCTTAAGTTGTTTATCAGCTTTAGGAGCTTTTGGGTTGAGACCACAAGGTTTTCTAGATGTAGGATTATGTCATCTGGACACAGGAGTAGGTTGACTTCCTGTCTCCCTATTTGGATTTTTTTTTTTTAATTTCTCTTACCTAATTGCTCTGCTGAGAAATTCCAATACTATGTTGAATAGAATTGATGAGAGAGGGCACCTTTGTTTTGCACCAGTTTTCAAGGAGAATGCTTTCAGCTTTGTCCCATTCTTTATGATGTTGGCTCTGGGTCTGTCATACATGGCTCTCATTGTTTTGAGGCATGTTTCTTCAATACCTAATTTATTGAGAATTTTAAGCCTGAAGCGGTGTTTAGTTTTATTAAAAAGCTTTTCTACAGCTATTGAGATAATAATTTGTTTTTTGTTTTTTGTTTTGTTTATATAAAGAATCACATTTTTAAAAATTATACTTTAAGTTCTAGGGTACATATGCACAATGTGAAGGTTTCTTACATATGCCTTGTTGGTGCACTGCACCCATTAACTCGTCATTGACATTAGGTATATCTCCTAATGCTATCCCTCCCCTCTTCCCCCACCCCACAACAGGCCCCGGTGTGTGATGTTCCTCTTCCTGTGTCCAAGTGTTCTCATTGTTTAGTTCCCACCTATGAGTGAGAACATGCAGTGTTTGGTCTTTTCTCCTTGCGATAGTTTGGTGAGAATGATGGTTTCCAGCTTCATCCATGTTCATACAAAGGACATGAACTCATCCTTTTTCTTTTTCTTTCTTTTTTTTTTTTTTTTTTAGAAACTGACAAAAAGTATATTGACAATAAAGGCATAAAGATAATTCTCATGCTTTCCTGAAGTAAAAATACTTTAAACTATTAGACAATATATGCAAGAAACGAAGCCATTGTTTAAAGGAATCTTTTTAACCTAAATTATATCATAGGTTTTGTAAGAATTTTATTTATATTGTAGTAAGTACATTGCATACATTTCTTAAATTTGTATTATACTAGATGTGACATTTCTGTTTTGTTGAATACACATTGGATTGTGATTTTCATGTAATGCAACATGTTCAATATTCTTCAGCAAAATACCATATCAGTTATAAATTAAATAACCAGTAACAACCGGATTTAATTACAAAAATGCATTTGAAAAATGCTGAGTGTTTTGTCTTTTTTATTATATTACTTTAAGTTCTAGGGTACATGTGCACAACGTGCAGGTTTTTATGGCTGCGTATTATTCCATGGTGTATATGTGCCACATTTTCTTAATGCTGTCTATCATTGATGGACATTTGGGTTGGTTCCAAGTCTTTGCTATTGTGAATAGTGCCACAGTAAACATATGTGTGAATGTGTCTTTATAGCAGCATGATTTATAATCATTTGGGTATATACCCAGTAATGGGATGGCTGGGTCAAATGGTATTTCTAGTTCTAGATCCTGGAGGAATCGCCACACTGTTTTCCACAATAGTTGAACTAGTTTACAGTCCCGCCAACAGTGTAAAAGTGTTCCTATTTCTCCACATCCTCTCCAGCACCTGGTGTTTCCTGACTTTTTAATGATCGCCATTCTAACTGGTGTGAGATGGTATCTCATTGTGGTTTTGGTTTGCATTTCTCTGATGGCCAGTGATGATGAGCATTTTTTCATGTGTCTGTTGGCTGCATAAATGTCTTCTTTTGAGAAGTGTCTGTTCATATCCTTCGCCCGCTTTTTGATGGAGTTGTTTGTTTTTTTTCTTGTAAATTTGTTTGAGTTCTTTGTAGATTCTGGATATTAGCCCTTTGTCAGATGAGTAGATTGCCAAAATTGCCTCCCATTCTGTAGGTTGCCTGTTCACTCTGATGGTAGTTTCTTTTGCTGTGCAGAAGCTCTTTAGTTTAATTAGATCCCATTTGTCAATTTTGGCTTTTGTTGCCATTGCTTTTGCTGTTTTAGACATGAAGTCCTTGCCCATTCATATGTCCTGAATGGTATTGCCTAGGTTTTCTTCTAGGGTTTTTATGGTTTTAGGTCTAACATTTAAGTCTTTAATCCATCCTGAATTAATGTTTGTATAAGGTGTAAGGAAGGGATCCAGTTCTACCTTTCTACATATGGCTAGCCAGTTTTCCCAGCACCATTTATTAAATCGGGAATCCTTTCCCCATTTCTTGTTTTTGTCAGGTTTGTCAAAGATCAGATGGTTGTAGATGTGTGGTGTTATTTCTGAGGGCTCTGTTCTGTTCCATTGGTCTATATCTCTATTTTGGTACCAGTACTATGCTGTTTTGAATACTGGATCCTTGTAGTATAGTTTGAAGTCAGGTAGCGTGATGCCTCCAGCTTTGTTCTTTTGGCTTAGTATTGTCTTGGCAATGCGCGGTCTTTTTTGGTTCCATATGAACTTTAAAGTTGTTTCTTCTAATTCTGTGAAGAAAGTCATTGGTAGCTTGATGGGAATGTCGTTGAATCTATAAATTACCTTCGGCAGTATGGCCATTTTCACAGTGTTGATGAATCACATTTTTTGATTTGTGTATGTTGAACCAACTTTGAACTCTATGAATAAAATGTCACTTGATCTTGGTGGATAGGTTTTTAAATATGCTGCCGGCTTCAATTTGTCAGTATTTTGTTGAGGATACTTGCATCAATTTTCATCAAGGATATTGACTTGGGGTGGTTTTTTTATTGTTGTTTCCTTGCTAGGTTTTGATGTCAGGATCATGAAATGATTTAGGGAGAAGTCTTTTCTTTGTTGTTTTGGTTTTTTGCTTTTGTTTTCGTTTCTGTTTTCTTTTTTTGAATAGTTTCAGCCGGAATGATACCAGCTCGTCTTTGTATATCTGTTAGTATTTAGTTGTGAATCCATCTGGTCTTGTGCCTTTTTAAATTGGTATGCTATTTATTAGTGATTCACTTTTGGTGCTCATTATTGGTCTGTTCAGAGGTTGAATTCTTTCCTGGTTTCATCTTGGGAGGGTGTATGTGTCCAGGAATTCATGTGTCTTTTTCTATATCTTTTTATTTGTATGCCTTGTGGGTTATTATACTGTCTAGTGTTTATTTATATTTTTGTGGGGTTTGTGGTAATATCCATTTCATAATTTTTGATTGTGTTTATTTAGATCTTCTCTCTATTTCTTTATTC
Source organism: Macaca thibetana thibetana (assembly GCF_024542745.1). Classification (NCBI taxonomy): domain Eukaryota; kingdom Metazoa; phylum Chordata; class Mammalia; order Primates; family Cercopithecidae; genus Macaca; species Macaca thibetana. Next base: position 55,710,889 of record NC_065598.1, read on the forward strand.
TAGCTAGCTATGCACTTATTTTATTATTTTATGTTGAAAAGCCAACTCCTTGGGTTAATCTTTTAATGCTTTTTCATGTCTATCTTCTTCAGTTCTGATTTTTGGTTATTTCTTGTGTTCTGCTACCTTTGGGGTTGGCTTTTTCTTGGTTCTCTAGTTCTTCCAGTTGTGATGTTAAGTTGTTAAATTGAGATCTTTCTAACTTTTCAATAGGGGCATTTAGTGCTATAAATTTTCCTTTTAACAGTGCCTTAGCTGTGTTCTAGAGATTCTGGGATGTTGTATCTTTCTTCTCATTAGTCCAAAGAAACGTTTTGATTTCTATTTTAATTTCATTAGTTATCCAAAAGTCATTCAGGAGCAGTTTATTCCATTTTCATGTAATTGTATGGTTTTGAGTGATTTTTTTTAGTCCTGGTTTTTTATTTGTTTGTGCCGTGGCCTGAGAGATTGGTTGTTATTATTTCTGTTCTTTTGCATTTGTTTAGGACTTTTAAAATTATGATTATGTGATTGATTTTAGATTATTTGTTATATGGACATAGAAGAATGAATTTATTAATGTTTTTGAGGGGAGAGTTTCATTGCTATCTATCAGGTCCAGCTAAGCTAGTGCTGAATTTAGGTCCTGAATGTCTTTGTTAATTTTCTGCCTTGATGATCTTTCTAATAAGCTGAGCGGGGTGTTGAAGTCTCCCACTCTTACTGTGTGTGAGTCTACATCTCTTTGAAGGTCTCTAAGATCTTGCTTTATGGTTCAGAGTACTCCTATGCTTGGTGCATATATATTTATAATAGGTCTTCTTGTTTCATTGAACCCTTTACCATCACATGATGCTCTTCTTTGTCCTTTTTGTTATTTGTTGGTTTAAAGTCTGTTTTGCCTGAAATTAGGGTTGCATTTCATGCTTTCTTTTGTTTTCCATTTCCTTGGTAGATTTTTCTGCAAAGTCTATGTGTGTGATTTCATTTGAGATAGCTTTCTTTTTTTTTTTAATTTATTTTATTTTTTATTATTATGATACTTTAAGTTCTAGGGTACATGTGCATAACGTGCAGGTTTGTTACCTATATATACTTGTGCCATATTGCTGTGCTGCACCCATCAACTCGTCAGCACCCATCAACTCGTCATTTACATCAGGTGTAACTCCCAATGCAATCCCTCTCCCCTCTCCCCTCCTCCCTCCCCCCTCCCCATGATAGGCCCCGGTGTGTGATGTTCCCCTTCCCAAGTCCAAGTGATCTCATTGTTCAGTTCCCACCTATGAGTGAGAACATGCGGTGTTTGGTTTTCTGTTCTTGTGATAGTTTGCTAAGAATGATGGTTTCCAGCTGCATCCATGTCCCTACAAAGGACACAAACTCATCCTTTTTTATGGCTGCATAGTATTCCATGGTGTATACGTGCCACATTTTCTTAATCCAGTCTGTCACTGATGGACATTTGGGTTGATTCCAAGTCTTTGCTATTGTGAATAGTGCCACAATAAACATACGTGTGCATGTGTCTTTATAGCAGCATGATTTATAATCCTTTGGGTATATCCCCAGTAATGGGATGGCTGGGTCATATGGTACTTCTAGTTCTAGATCCTTGAGGAATCGCCATACTGTTTTCCATAATGGTTTAACTAGTTTACAATCCCACCAACAGTGTAAAAGTGTTCCTATTTCTCCACATCCTCTCCAGCACCTGTTGTTCCTGACTTTTGAATGATCGCCATTCTAACTGGTGTGAGATGGTATCTCATTGTGGTTTTGATTTGCATTTCTCTTATGGCCAGTGATGATGAGCGTTTTTTCATGTGTCTGTTGGCTGTATGAATGACTTCTTTTGAGAAATGTCTGTTCATATCCTTTGCCCACTTTTTGATGGGGTTGTTTGTTTTTTTCTTGTAAATTTGTTTGAGTTCTTTGTAGGTTCTGGATATTAGCCCTTTGTCAGATGAGTAGATTGCAAAAATTTTCTCCCATTCTGTAGGTTGCCTGTTCACTCTGATGGTAGTTTCTTTTGCTGTGCAGAAGCTCTTTAGTTTAATTAGATCCCATTTGTCAATTTTGGCTTTTGCTGCCATTGCTTTTGGTGTTTTAGACATGAAGTCTTTGCCCATGCCTATGTCCTGAATGGTACTACCTAGGTTTTCCTCTAGGGTTTTCATGGTATTATGTCTAACATTTAAGTCTCTAATCCATCTTGAATTAATTTTCGTATAAGGAGTAAGGAAAGGATCCAGTTTCAGCTTTCTACTTATGGCTAGCCAATTTTCCCAGCACCATTTATTAATCAGGGAATCCTTTCCCCATTTCTTGTTTTTGTCAGGTTTGTCAAAGATCAGATGGCTGTAGATGTGTGGTATTATTTCTGAGTACTCTGTTCTGTTCCATTGGTCTATATCTCTGTTTTGGTACCAGTACCATGCTGTTTTGGTTACTGTAGCCTTGTAGTATAGTTTGAAGTCAGATAGCGTGATGCCTCCAGCTTTGTTCTTTTGACTTAGGATTGTCTTGGAGATGCGGGCTCTTTTTTCGTTCCATATGAACTTTAAAGCAGTTTTTTCCAATTCTGTGAAGAAACTCATTGGTAGCTTGATGGGGATGGCATTGATTCTATAAATAACCTTGGGCAGTATGGCCATTTTCACGATATTGATTCTTCCTATCAATGAGCATGGTATGTTCTTCCATTTGTTTGTGTCCTCTTTGATTTCACTGAGCAGTGGTTTGTAGTTCTCCTTGAAGAGGTCCTTGACATCCCTTGTAAGTTGGATTCCTAGGTATTTTATTCTCTTTGAGGCTGGTTCAACATTCGCAAATCAATAAACATAATCCAGCATATAAACTGAACCAAAGACGAGAACCACATGATTATCTCAATAGATGCAGAAAAGGCTTTTGACAAAATTCAACAGCCCTTCATGCTAAAAACGCTCAATAAATTCGGTATTGATGGAACATACCTCAAAATAATAAGAGCTATTTATGACAAACCCATAGCCAATATCATACTGAATGGGCAAAAACTGGAAAAATTCCCTTTCAAACCTGGCACAAGACAGGGATGCCCTCTCTCACCACTCCTATTCAACATAGTGTTGGAAGTTCTGGCTAGGGCAATCAGGCAAGAGAAGGAAATCAAGGGTATTTAGTTAGGAAAAGAAGAAGTCAAATTGTCCCTCTTTGCAGATGACATGATTGTATATTTAGAAAATCCCATTATCTCAGCCCAAAATCTCCTTAAGCTGATAAGCAACTTCAGCAAAGTCTCAGGATACAAAATTAATGTGCAAAAATCACAAGCATTCGTATACACCAGTAACAGTCAAACAGAGAGCCAAATCATGAATGAACTTCCATTCACAATTGCTTCAAAGGGATAGGTTTCTTGAAGAGAGCTTGCCAACGGGTCTTGTCATTTAATCCACCTTACTACTCTGTACCTTTTAATTGGGGCATTTGGCCTGTTTACCTTCAAGGTTGGTATTGATATGTGTAAATTTGATCTTGTCAACATGATATTAGCTGGCTATTTTTCAGACTTGTTTATGTGGTTGCTTTATATTGTTACTGGCCTCTGTATTTCAGTATGTTTTCGTAGTGGCTGGTAATGGGCTTTCTTTTCCATATTTAGTGACTTTTTCAGGAGCTCTTTTAAGGTAGGTTTGATGGTAACAAATTTTCTTAGCATTTGTTCGTCTGAAAATTATCTTATTTTCTTTTTGCTTATGAAGCTTAGTTTGGCCACATATGAAATTCTGTGTTGGAGTTTATTTTCTTTAAGAATGTTGAATATTGGCTTTCCGGTAGGGTTTCTGCTGAGAAGTTCACTGTCTTTCTGATTGGCTTCCCTTTGTAGGTGACCTGACCTTGTTTTCTAGCTGCCTTTAACATTTGTACTTTTATTTTGTGTTTGGATATTCTGATGATTATGTTGCTTGAGGATGATCTTCTTCAGAAGTATTTTACTGGAATTCTCTGCATTTTTTGAATTTGCATTTTGGCCTCTCTAGCTAGGTTGAAGAAGTTCTCATGGACGACAATCTGAAATATGTTTTCCAGGTTGCTTCCACTCTCTCCATCTTTTTCAGGGACTTCAGTGAAATATTTGGTCTCTTTACATAATCCCTTATTTGTCAGAGATTTTGTTCATTCTTTTTAATTTTTCTTCTCTCTGCTTGTCTGGCTGTCTTATTTCAGAAAGCCTGTCTTCAAGCTCTGAAATTCTTTCCTCCACTTGGTCTATTTTCCTATTAATACTTGTGATTGCATTATGAATTTTTGTAATGTGATTTTCAGCTCTATTAGTTCAGTTACATTTCTTTCTATAGTGGCTATTTTGTCTTTCAGCTCTTACACTATTTTACTTTGATTCTTAGCTGATATAGATTGGGTTTTGATGTACTCCTGCATCTCAATGATCTTCCTTTTTATTCATATTCTGAATTTTATTTCCATCATTTCAGCCATCAGCCCTGTTCAGAACCTTTGCTGGAGAGGTGGTGCAGTCATTTTGAGGACCAAGGCACTCTGGCCTTTTGAGTTGTCAGGGTTCTTGTGCTGGTTTTCTCATCTTTATGGGTTTATGTTTTTTTTTAATTTTTAAATTTTTGGTCAAAGTTGCTGAACTTGGAATTTTTTTTCTTGTATTTTATTTATGCCCTTTATGGTTTGATTGTGGTATGAAGTCACTTAAGCCAAATGGCTTCATTTCTGGAAGATTTTAGGAGACCGATACTCTACTTTGAATTCTTGTACCATTTGCTCTTACTCTGGGGGCCTTGTATCAGGCCCCAACGTTGTTCTCTGTCTTTCTGATGTTTGAAATTCACTGCACTGAGGGTCCGAGGTGCTCTCCAACAGTTGGTCACTAGACTCTGATGGGTGGTGTCAGCCAAAGTGTCTTGTAATGTGGTTGCCAAAGAATCTGTTCGTTTTTGCATGTGCCAGCAACAGCAGCAGTCTGGCAGGGTGCACACTTGTCACCTGTGGCAGGGTGCTAACAGGCGCTTTGGGGACTGCCTGTATGTGAGTGTTCATCACAGTGGTGAAGGCAGTTAGGCTTGGGGCCAAGGGGTCCTTGTTTGCAAGGGTCATGATGGTAGTGGTGTTGGCATGGGGGTGGAGCTCTAGGGGGTATAGGTCTGTGTGCATTCTTTTTGTGCCACAGATATGGGTGGTTGCTCAGGATGGAGAATTCCTTGTTCTTTATGCTTAGTTTTTCTCCTGTGACAGTGTCGGTGCAAGGGTGGGGCTTGCTGATTCTGTGCCTACCAAGACTCTGACTGCAATGGCGGTTTGTGGGGAGAGGGCAGTGGTCTGTATATTTGCTGTAGCAGTGGAAGGGTAGGGTCCATGCGTAGAGGTGCACTGACAGGTCAAGGAAAGCAAACATGCCCCTGTACACACTTGTCATCAAAGTGATGTGCGGGGTTGCTGTTGGCCCACGAGAAGCTGCGTTGTGGGGAGGTAGCAGAAAGACTCTTGTGTGGCCATGGGGGCAGCACAGTTGGAGCTCTCCATCAGTCAGAAACGTTTCACCAGCACAGAAGCCATGATGCAGGTCCCCAGGGCACTCAAGGCTACTTTGCACAAGTGCGACTAGGCTGGGGCCAACTAGAGAGGCCAGGAAATTAAGGGATGCTGATGTCAGACCAGCCCCATCTGGTGGACAAGAACACCCTGGAGAGTTAAGGTTTAATAGTTCCTCCAGGGCTAAGGTCTCCTATGGGAGCAAGTCAAGCCTGGGGTAATGGCTGTCTCTGCCTCTGCTCCACCACAGATGCTGCTGCACGAACCTCTCTAGGCTTCAACTCAGCTGGATTGCTACCCTTACCACTTCTTTAAGCAGCTCTCCCTGCCAACTCGAGTGTCCATGGTGGTTGAGAGGTCTCCTTCTGCTGGCATTCGAGAAACCTATGGAGAGAAAACAGATTGCTTTTTTACCAGTTCAACTCATGCATTCTGGAGTTATTGGCGGCCAGGAACAAGTCCCAGTGTGGAGTAGCCCCGCTTCCTCCCTCTTGCTAGCTACTGTTTCTTTCTTCTCCTCACTCTGATGATGCATTAGGAGTGTGCCAATCATCTTGGTCCCTCAGTGGCATCGGGGTGCCCCAGTGTTGGGTTTATATATATACACACACATATACACACACATATACTGAGTTTTATATGTTTACATATTTTATTTTTTTATATATATTTTAAGTTCTGGGATACCTGTGTAGAACGTGCTGGTTTGTTACATAGATATGCACGTGCCATGGTGGTTTGTTGCACCCATCAGCCCATCACCTACATTAGGTATTTCTCCTAATGCTATCCCTCCCCTAGTCCCCCTGTCACTGCCAACAGGACCTGGTGTGCGATGTTTCCCTCCCTGTGTTCATGTCTTCTCATTGTTCAAATCCCACTTGTGAATGAGAACATGCAGCGTTTCGTTTTCTGTTTCTCTGTTAGTTTGCTGAGAATGATGGTTTTGGGCTTCATCCCCATCCCTGCAAAGGACATGAACTCATCGTTTTTCATGGCTGCATAGTATTCCATGGTGTATATGTGCCACATTTTCTTATTCCAGTCTATCCTTGATGGGCATTTGGGTTGGTTCCAGATCTTTGCTATTGGGAATAGTGTCGCTATAAACATACATGTGAATGTGTCTTTATAGCAGCATGATTTATAATCCTTTGGGTATATACCCAGTAATGGGATGGCTGGGTCAAATGGTATTTCTGGTTCTAGATCCTGGAGGAATTGCCACAGTGTCTTCCATAATAGTTGAGCTAATTGACACTCCCACCAACAGTGTAAAAGTGTTCCTATTTCTCCATATCCTCTACAGCATCTGTTGCTTCCTGACTTTTTAATGATCACCACTCTAACGTGCATGAGATGGTATCTCATTGTGATTTTGATGTGCATTTCTGTAATGACCAGTGGTAATGAGCTTTTTTTCATATGTTTGCTGGCCGCATAAGTGTCTTATTTAACAAGTATCTGTTCAAATCATTTCCTCACTTTTTGATGGGGTGGTTTGTTTTTTTGACTTGTAAATTTGTTTAATTTCTTTGTAGTTTCTGGATATTAGCCCTTTGTCAGATGGGTAGATTAAAAAAAAATTTCCCCTTTCTGTAGGCTGCCTGTTCATTCTGAGGATAGTTTCCTTTGCTGTGCAGAAGCTCTTTAGTTTAATTAGATCCCATTTGTCAATTTTGTCTTTTGTTGCCATTGCTTTTGGTGTTTTAGTCATCAAGTCTTTGCCCATGCATATGTCCTGAATGGTATTGCCTAGGTTTTCATGTGGGGTTTTTGCCTTTGTTTGTTTTAGGTCTTACATTCAAATATGTAACCCATCTTGAGTTAATTTTTGTGTAAGGTGTAAGCAAGGGGTCCAGTTTCAGTTTCTGCATGTGGCTAGCCAGTTTTCCCAGCACCATTTATTAAATAGGGAACCCTTTCCCCATTGCTTGTTTTTGCCTAGTTTGTCAAATATCAGATGGTTGTAGATGTGTGGCATTATTTCTGAGGACTCTGTTCTGTTCCATTGTTCTATATATCTGTTTTGGTACCACTATCATGCTGTTTTGGTTACTGTAGCCTTGTAGTATAGTGGAAGTCAGGTAGCATGATGCCTCCAGCTTTCTTCTTTTGGCTTAGGATTGTCTTGGCTATATGGGCTCTTTTTTCTTCCATGTGTAATTTAAAGTAATTTTTTCTAATTCTTTCAAAAAAGTCAATGGTAGCTTGATGAGGATTCCATTGAATCTATCAATTGCTTTGGGCAATATGGCCATTTTCAGGACATTGATTATTCCTGTACATGAACATGGAATTATTTTCCTTTTTTTTTTTCCTCCCTTATTTCCTGAGGTTTTCCTGAAGTTGCTTATCAGCTTAATGAGATTTGGGGCTGAGATGACAGGGATTTCTAAATATACCATCATATTATCTGCAAATAGAGACAATTTGATTTTCTCTCTTTCTATTTGAATACCTTTTATTTTTTTTCTCTTGCCTGATAGTGCTGGCTGGAACTTTCAATAATATGTTGAATCGGAGTGGTAAGAGAGGGCATCCTTGTCTTGTGCCAGTTTTTCAAAAGGAATGCATCCAGGTTTTGCCCATTCAGTATGATATTGACTGTACCGTTGTCATACATATTTCATATTATTTTGAGATACATTCCATCAATACCCAGTTTATTGAGAGTTTTTAGCATGAAGAGGTTTGGAATTTTATGGAAGGCCTTTTCTGCATCTATTGAGATAATTGTATGGTTTTTGTCATTGGTTCTGTTTATGTGATGCATTACGTTTATTGATTTGAGTATGTTGAGCCACCCTCGAATCCCGGGTATGAAGCCGACTTGATCATGGTGGATAAGCTTTTTGATGTCCTGCTGAATTCGGTTTGCCAGTATTTTTTTTTAAATGCAAAAATTTTAAGAGTACAGCACCATGAATTTTGCAAAGTGAACACATTATTGTAAGCATTACATTAACCAGAACATTAATACCACATAGAAACTTCTCTGTGGCCCCTCGTAATTGTTACACTTTCTACAAAATTAACCACTATTTTTTTCTTTTTTAATTTTATTTATTATTATACTTTAAGTTCTAGGGTACATGTACACAACGTGCAGATTTGTTACATATGTATACATGTGCCATGTTGGTGTGCTGTACACATTAACTCGACATTTACATTAGGTATATATCCTAATGCTATGCCTCCCCCCTACCCCTCCCCACAGTAGGCCCCGGTGTGTGATGATCCCCTGTGTCTCATTTTTCAATTCCCACCTATGAGTGAGAACATGCAGTGTTTGGTTTTCTGTTCTTCCGATAGTTTGCTGAGAATGATCATTTCCAGCCACATCCATCTCCCTACAAAGGACACGAACTCATCCTTTTTTATGGCTGCATAGTATTCCATGGTGTATACGTGCCACATTTTCTTAATCCAGTCTGTCACTGATGGACATTTGGGTTGATTCCAAGTCTTTGCTATTGTGAATAGTGCCACAATAAACATACGTGTGCATGTGTCTTTATAGCTGCATGATTTATAATCCTTTGGGTATATACCTGGCAATGGGATGGCTGGGTCAAATGGTATTTCTAGTTCTAGATACTTGAGGAATCGCCACACTGTTTTCCACAATGGTTGAACTAGTTTACAGTCCCACCAACAGTGTAAAAATTTTCCTATTTCTCCACATCCTCTCCAGCACCTGTTGTTTCCTGACTTTTTAATGATTGCCATTCTAACTGGTGTGAGATGGTATCTCATTGTGGTTTTGACTTGCATTTCTCTGATTGTTAGTAATGATGAGCATTTTTTCATGTGTCTGTTGGCTGTATGAATGTCTTCTTTTGAGAAGTGTCTGTTCATATCCTTTGCCCACTTTTTCATGGGGTTGTTGCTTTTTTCTTATAAATTTGTTTGAATTCTTTGTAGGTTCTGGATATTAGCCCTTTGTCAGATGAGTAGATTGCAAAAATTTTCTCCCATTCTGTAGGTTGCCTGTTCACTCTGATGGTAGTTTCTTTTGATGTGCAGAAGCTCTTTAGTTTAATTAGATCCCATTTATCAATTTTGGCTTTTGTTGCCCTTGCTTTTCGTGTTTTAGAGATGAAGTCCTTCCCCATGCCTATGTTCTGAATGGTATTACCTAGGTTTTCTTCTAGGGTTTTTATGGTTTTAGGTCTAACATTTAAGTCTGTAATCCATCTTGAATTAATTTTCGTATAAGGAGTAAGGAAAGGATCCAGTTTCAGCTTTCTACTTATGGCTAGCCAGTTTTCCCAGCATCATTTATTAAACAGGGAATCCTTTCCCCATTTCTTGTTTTTGTCAAGTTTGTAAAAGATCAGATGGTTGTAGATGTGTGGTATTATTTCTGAGGGCTCTGTTCTGTTCCATTGGTCTATATCTCTGTTTTGGTACCAGTACTATGCTGCTTTGATTACTGTAGCCTTGTTGTATAGTTTGAAATCAGGTAGTGTGATGCCTCCAGCTTTGTTCTTTTGGCATAGGATTGTCTTGGCAATGGGGAGTCGTTTTTGGTTCCATATGAACTTTAAAACAGTTTTTTCCAATTCTCTGAAGAACGTCATTGGTATCTTAATGGGGATGGCAATGAATCTATAAATTACCTTGGGCAGTATGGCCATTTTCACCATATTGATTTTTCCTATCCATGAGCATGATATTTTCTTCCATTGGTTTGTGTCCTCTTTTATTTCACTGAGCAGTGGTTTCTAGTTCTCCTTGAAGAGGTCCTATACATCCCTTGTAAGTTGGATTCCTAGTTATTTTATTCTCTTTGAAGCTATTGTGAATGGGAGTTCATTCATGCTCTGGCTCTCTGTTTGTCTGTTACTGGTGTATAAGAATTTTTGTGATTTTTGCACATTGATTTTGTATCCTGAGACTTTGCTGAAGTTGCTTATCAGCTTAAGGAGATTTTGCACTGAGATGATGCAGTTTTTGAAATATACAATCATGTCATCTGCAAAGAGGGACAATTTGACTTGTTCTTTTCCTAACTGAATACCCTTGATTTCTTTCTCTTGCCTGATTTCTCTGGCCAGAATTTCCAACACTATGTTGAACAGGAGTGGTGAGAGGGGGCATCCCTGTCTTGTGCCAGTTTTCAATGGGAATGCTTCCAGTTTTTGCCCATTCCATATGATATTGGCTGTGGGTTTGTCATAAATAGCTCTTATGATTTTGAGATACATTCCATTAATAACGAATTTATTGAGAGTTTTAAGCATGAAGGGCTGTTGAATATTGTCAAAGGCCTTTTCCGCATCTATTGAGAAAATCATGTGGTTTTTGTCTTTGGTTCTGTTTATATGCTGGATTACATTTATTGATTTGCGTATGTTGAATCAGCCTTGCATTCCAGGGATGAACCCACTTGATCATGGTGGATAAGCTTTTTGATGTGCTGCTAGATTCAGTTTGCCAGTATTTTATTGAGGATTTTTGCATCGATGTTCATCAGGGATATTGGTCTAAAATTCTCTTTTTTTGTTGTATCTCTGTCAGGTTTTGGTATCAAGATGATGTTGGCCTCATAAAATGAGTTAGGGAGGATTCCCTCTCTTTCAATTGATTGGAATTGTTTCAGAAGGAAAGGTACTAGCTCCTCCTTGTACCTCTGGTAGAATTCGGGTATTCCTGGACTTTTTTTTTGGTTTGTAGGCTATTAATTATTGCCTCAATTTCAGAGTCTGCTATTGGTCTATTCACGGATTCAGCTTCTTCCTGGTTTAGTCTTGGGAGAGTGTAAGTGTCCAGGAAATTATCCATTTCTTCTAAGTTTTCTAGTTTATTTGCATAGAGATGTTTATAGTATTCTCTGATGGTAGTTTGTATTTCTTTGGGGTCGGTGGTGATATCCCCTTTATCATTTTTTATTGCATCTATTTGATTCTTCTCTCTTTTCTTCTTTATTAGTCTTGCTAACGGTCTATCACTTTTGTTGATCCTTTCAAAAAACCAACTCCTGGGTTCATTGATTTTTTGGAGGGTTTTTTGTGTCTCTATCTCCTTCAGTTCTGCTCTGTTCTTAGTTATTTCTTGCCTTCTTGCTAGATGTTGAATGTGTTTGCTCTTGCTTCTCTAGTTCTTTTAATTGTGATGTTAAGGTGTCAATTTCAGATCTTTCCTGCTTTCTCTTGTGGGCATTTAGTGCTATAAATTTCCCTCTACACACTGCTTTAAATGTGTCCCAGAGATTCTGGTATGTTGTATCTTTGTTCTCATTGGTTTCAAAGAACATCTTTATTTCTGCCTTCATTTTGTTATGTACCCAGTAGTCATTCAGGAGCAGGGTGTTCAGTTTCCATGTAGTTGAGCGGTTTTGATTGAGTTTCTTAGTCCTGAGTTCTCGTTTGATTGCACTGTCATCTGAGAGACAGTTTTTTATAATATCTGTTTTTTTACATTTGCTGAGGAGTGCTTTACTTCCAACTCTGTTGTCAATTTTGGAATAATTGCGATGTGTTGCTGAGAAGAATGTATATTCTGTTGATTTTCGGTGGAAAGTTCCATAGATGTCTCTTAGGTCTGCTTGGTGCAGAGTTTAGTTCAATTCCTGGATATCTTTGTTAACTTTCTGTCTTGTTGATCTGTGTAGTGTTGACAGTGGGGTGTTAAAGTCTCCCGTTATTATTGTATGGGAGTCTAAGTCTCTTTTTAAGTCTCTATGGACTTGCTTTATGAATCTGGGTGCTCCTGTATTGGGTGCATATATATTTAGAATACTTAGCTCTTCTTGATGAATTGATCCCTTTACCATTATGTAATGGCCTTCATTGTCTCTTTTGATCTTTGATGGCTTAAAGTCTGTTTTATCAGATACTAGGATTGCAACCTCTGCTTTTTTTTTTGTTTTGTTTTCCATTTGTGTGGTAGATCTTCCTCCATCCCTTTATTTTGAGCCTATGTATGTCTCTGCATGTGAGATGGGTCTCCTGCAGACAGCAAACTAATGGGTCTTGACTCTTTATCCAATTTGCCAGTCTGTGTCTTTTAATTGGACCACTTAGTCCATTTACATTTAAGGTTAATATTGTTATGTGTGTACTTGATCCTGTCGTTATGATATTACCTGGTTATTTTGCTCTTCAATTGATGCAGTTCTTCTTAGCATCGACGGACTTTACATTTTGGCATGTTTTTGCAATAGCTGGTACCGGTTTTTCCTTTCCATGTTTAATGCTTCCTACAGGAGCTCTTGTAGGGCAGGCCTGGTGGTGACAAAATCTCTAAGCATATGCTTGTCTGTAAAGGATTTTATTTCTCTTTCACTTATGAAACTTAGTTTGGCTGGATATGAAATTCTGGGTTTAAAATTCTTTTCTTTAAGAATGTTGAATATTGGCCCCCACTCTCTTCTCGCTTGAAGAGTTTCTGCCGAGAGATCTGCTGTTAGTCTGATGGGCTTCCCTTTGTGTGCAACCCGACCTTTCTCTCTGGCTCCCCTTAAGATTTTTTCCTTTATTTCAGCTTTGGTGAATCTGGCAATTATGTGTCTTGGAGTTGCTCTTCTCGAGGAGTATCTTTGTGGCATTCTCTGTATTTCCTGAACTTGAATGTTGGCCTGCCTTACTAAGTTGGGGAAGTTCTCCTGGATAATATCCTGAAGAGTGTTTTCCAACTTGGTTCCATTTTCCCTGTCACTTTCAGGCACACCAATCAGACGTAGGTTTGGTCTTTTCACATAATCCCATATTTCTTGGAGGCTTTGTTCATTTCTTTTTACTCTTTTTTCTCTACATTTCTCTTCTCGCTTCATTTCATTCATTTGATCTTCAATCACTGATACTCTTTCTTCCAATTGATCAAGTTGGTTACTGAAGCTTGTGCATTGGTCACGTAGTTCTCGTGTCATGGTTTTTGTCTCTATCAGTTCTTTTAAGGTCTTCTCTACATTGGTTATTCTAGTTATCCATTCATCCATTCTTTTTTCAAAGGCTTTTAGTTTCTTTGCACTGGTTACATAGTTCCTCCTTTAGGTCTGAGAAGTTTGATTGACTGAAGCCTTCTTCTCTCAACTCATCAAAGTCATTCTCCATCCAGCTTTGTTCCATTGCTGGTGATCAGCTGCATTCCTTTGGATGGGGAGATGTGCTCTGAGTTTTTGAATTTCCAGCCTTTCTGCACTGCTTTTTCCCCATCTTTGTGGTTTTATCTGCCTTTGGTCTTTGATTATGGTGACCTACTGATGGGGTTTTGGTGTGGATGTCCTTTCTGTTTGTTAGTTTTCCATCTAACAGTCAGCACCCTCAGCTGCAGGTCTGTTGGAGTTTGCTTGGGGTCTACTCCAGACCCTGTTTGCCTGGGTATCAGCAGCAGAGGCTGCAGAAGATAGAGTATTGCTGAACAGTGAGTGTTGCTGTCTGATTCTTGCTCTGAAAGCTTCGTCTCAGGGTGTAGCCAGCTGTGTGAGGTGTGACATGTCAATCTGCAGCTAGTGGGGGATGTCTCCTAGTTAGGCTACTCAGGGGTCAGGGACCCACTTGAGCAGGCAGTCCGTCTGTTCTCATATCTCAACCTCCATGCTGGGAGAACCACTGCTCTCTTCAAAGCTGTCAGACAGGGACTTTTACATCTGCAGAGGTTTCTGCTGCTTTTTGTTTAGCTATGCCCTGTCCCCAGAGGTGGAGTCTACAGAGGCAGGCAGGCCTCCTTGAGCTGTGCTGGTCTCCAACCAATTTGAGCTTCCTAGCAACTTTGTTTATCTACTTAAGCCTCAGCAATGGCAGACGCCCCTGCCCCAGCCTTGCAGTTAGATCTCCGGCTGCTGTGCTAGCAATGAGGGAGGCTCTGTGGGCGTGGTACCCTTTGGGCCAGGTGTGGGATATAATCTCCTGGTGTGCCATTTGCTAAGACCCTTGGTAAAGCACAGTATTAGGGTGGGAGTTACCCAATTTTCCAGGTGTTGTGTGGCTCAATTTCCCTTGGCTAGGAAAAGGAATTCCCTTCCCCCTTGCTCTTCCCAGGTGAGGCGAAGCCTCGCCCTGCTTCAGCTCTCACGGGTCGGGCTGCACCTGCAGACCAGCATCACCTGTCTGACATGCCCCAGTGAGATGAACCCGGTACCTCAGTTGAAAATGCAGAAATCACCCGTCTTCTGTGTCGCTCATGCTGGGAGCTGGAGGCTGGAGCTGTTCCTATTCGGCCACCTTGGGCGCCATTGGTTTGCCAGTATTTTATTGAGGATTTTTGCATCAATGTTCATCAGGGATACTGGCCTGAAATTTTCTTTTTTTGTTTTTGTGTCTCTGCCAGGTTTTGGTATCAAGATGATGCTGGCCTCATCAAATGAGTTAGGGAGGATTCTCTGTTTTTCTATTGTTTGGAATAGTTTCAGAAGGAATGGTACCAGCTTCTCTTTGGTAGAATTCGGCTGTGAATCTGTCTTTTCCTGGGCTTTTTTGGTTGGTAGGCTATTAATTACTGCCTCGATTTCAGAACCTGTTATTGGTCTATTCAGGTATTTGACTTCTTACTCGTTTAGTCTTTGGAGGGTGTATGTGTCCAGAAATTTACCCATTTTTGGTAGATTTTCTAGTTCATTTGCATAAAGGTGTTTCTAGTATTCTCTGATGGTAGTTTGTATTTCTGTGGGATCAGTGGTGATATCCCCTTTATCATTTTTTATTGTGTCTATTTGATTATTCTCTCTTTTCTTCATTAGTCTGGCTAGAGGTCTATCTGTTTTGATGATCTTTTCAAAAAACCAGCTCCTGGATTCATTGATTTTTTTGAAGGGTTTTTTGTGTCTCTGTCTCCTTCAGTTCTGCTCTCATCTTAGTTATTTCTTGTCTTCTGCTAGCTTTTGGATTTGTTTCTTCTTGCTTCTCCAGTTCTTTTAATTTTGATGTTAGGGTTTCAATTTTAGATCTTTCCTGCTTTCTCCTGTGGACATTTAGTGCTATAAATTTCTCTCCAAACACTGCTTTAGCTGTGTCTCTGAGATTCTGGTAAGTTGCATCCTTGTTCTCATTTGTTTCAAATAACTTATTTATTTCTGCCTTAATTTTGTTATTTACCCAGCAGTCATTCAGGAGCTGGTTGTTCAGTTTCCATGAAGTTGTGTGGTTTTTAGTGAGTTTCTTAATCTTGAGTTCTAATTTGATTGCACTGTGGTCCGAGAGGCTGTTTGTTATGATTTCCATCCTTTTGCATTGGTGAGGAGTGTTTTACTTCCAATTATGTCATCAATTTTAGAATAAGTGTAATGTGGTGCTGAGAAGAATGTATTTTCTGTTGATTTGGGGTGGAAAGTTCTGTAGATGTCTGTTAGGTCTGCTTGGTCCAGAACTGAGTTCAAGTCCTGAATATCCTTGTTACTTTTCTGTCTTGTTTACCTGTCTAATATTGTCAGTGGGTTGTTAAAGTCTCCCACTATTATTGTGTGGGAGTCTAAGTCTCTTTGTAGGTCTCTAAGAACTTGCTTTATGAATCTCGGTACCCCTGTATTGGGTGCATATATATTTACGATAGTTACCTCTTCTTGTTGCATTGATCCCTTTACCATTATGTAATATTCTTGTCTTTTTTGATCTTTTTTGGTTTAAAGTCTGTTTTATCAGAGACTAGTATTGTAACCCTGGTTTTTTTTTTGTTTTTTTTTTTTTTTTTTTTTTTTGTTTTTTTCTTGGCTAATCTTCTTCCATCCTTTTATTTTAAGCCAGGTGTGTCTTTGCACGTGAGATGGGTCTCCTGAATACAGCACACCTGATGGGTCTTGACTCTTTATACAATTTGCCAGTCTGTATCTTTTAATCGAGGCATTCAGCTCGTTTACTTTTAAGGTTAATATTGTTATGTGAGAATTTGATCCTGTCATTATGATGCTAGCTCTTATTTTGCTTGTTAGTTGATGCAGTTTCTTCATAGCGTCGATGGTCTTTACAATTTCATATATTTTTTAGTGGTTGGTATGGTGTTTTTTATTTTTGTTTTTGTTTTTCCGTTTTTAGTGTTTCCTTCAGGAGCTCTTGCACGGTAGGCCTGGTGGTGACAAAATCTCTCAGCATTTGCTTGTCTGTAAAAGATTTTATTTCTCCTTGGCTTATGAAGCTTAGTTTGGCTGGATATGAAATTCTGGCTTGAAAATTCTTTTCTTTAAAAACGTTAAATATTGGCCCCCACTCTTCTGGCTTGTAGGGTTTCTGCAGAGAGATCTGCTGTTAGTCTGATGGCCTTCTTTTTGTGGGTAACCACACCTTTCTCTCTGGTTGCCCTTAACATTTTTTCCTTCATTTTACCCTTGGTGGATCTGATGATTCTCAAGGCGTATCTTTGAGGTGTTCTCTGTATTTCCTGAATTTGAATGTTGGCCTGTCTTGCTAGGTTCAGGAAGTTCTCCTGGATAATATCCTGGAGAGTGTTTTCCAACTTGGTTCCTTTCTTTCCTATGTTTCATTGGTTTGGTCTTTTCACAGTCCCATGTTTCTTGGAGGTTTTGTTTGCTCCTTTTCTTTCTTTTTTTTTTTCTTTTTTCTTTTTTCTTTCTTTTTTTTTTTTTTTTTGCTAATCTTGTCTTCATGTTTTATTTCATTAAGTTGATCTTCAATATCTGATATCCTTTCTTTTGCTTGATTGATTTGGCTATTCATACTTGTGTATGCTTCACGAAGTTCTCGTGCTGTGTTTTTCAGCTCCATCAGGTTAGTTATGTTCTTCTTTAAACTGGTTATTCTAGTTAGCAATTCCCCTAACCTTGTTTCAAGGTTCTTAGCTTTGTTACATTGGGTTTGAACATGCTCCTTTAGCTCTGAGGAGTTTCTTATTACCCACCTTCTGAAGCCTACTTCCTTCAATTTGTCGAATTTATTGTCTGTCCAGTTTTGTTCCCTTGCTGGTGAGGATTTTTGATCCTTTGTAGGAGAAGAGGCGTTCTGGTTTTTGGAATTTTCAGCCTTTTTGCACTGGTTTTTCCTCATCTTTATGGATTTATCTACCTTTGGTCTTTAGTGTTCGTGACCTTCAGATGGTGTTTCTGTGTGGTTGTTTTTTCTGTTGATGTTGATGTTATTCCTTTCTGTTGTTAGTTTTCCTTCTAACAGCCCCTCTGCTGCAGGTCTGCTGGAGTTTGCTGGAGGTCCACTCCAGACCGTTTTCCTGGGTATTACCAGCAGAGGCTGCAGAACACAAAGATTACTGCCTGTTCCTTCCTCTGGAAGCTTCATCCCAGAGAAGTACCCGCCAGATGGCAGCCAGAGCTCTCCTGTATGAGATATCTATCAACCCCTGCTGGGAGGTATGTCCCAGTCAGGAGACACGGGGGTTAGGGACCCACTTGAGGCAGTCTGTCTCTTAGTGGAGGTCAATTTCAGTGCTGGGAGATCCCCTGCTCTCTTCAGAGCTGGCAGGCAGGAATGTTTAAGTCCACTGAATCTGTGTTCTCAGCCACCCCTTCCCCCAGGTGCTCTGTCTCAGGGAGATGGGAGTTTTATCTATAAGTCCCTGACTGGGGCTGCTGCCTTTCAGAGACATCCTGCTCAGATCAGAGGAATCTAGAGAGGCAGTCTGGCTACAGCAACTTTACGGAGCTGCAGTAGGGTCCCTATGTGTTCTAATAATAGTGGATACTGTCCTGTCACTTCCAGGTGTATGACTTTCTATATATGTGCATATATAGCTATATATACACACACACAAATAGAATGTGCCTGTGTATCTAATACATGTATGTATATACATATATGTGTATGTATATACATATATGTGTATGTATATACATGTATATGTGTATGTATATACGTGTATATGTGTATGTATATACGTGTATATGTATGTATATACATATATCTAGAAAACGTGTATATACATATATATGTGTGTATGTATATACATATATGTGTGTATGTATATATCATGTCATCTGCAAACAAAGATAATTTGACTTCCTCTTTCCCTATTTGAATACCCTTTATTTCTGTCTCTTGCCTGATTGACCTGGTCAGAACTTCCAATACTATGTTGAATAAGAGTGTATATACCACAGTCTTATGCAGGATGCATTCTGGTGTGGGTCTAGACCTTCAAAATGGTGCCTTGTAGCTGCCTAGGACTCAGGAGGTATTATAGTCTCCTGCTGAATTTATTATTTTATTATTATGTGATACTTTTGGTCTTTTTGCCTTTTTTTTCTTTAAAGTCTGTTATTTAGGTACAACTATTCCTGCTTGCTTTTGTTTTTCATTTCCATGGAATATTTTACTTCATCCCATTACTTTAACTAGATACACATTTACATGTGGAGTGAGTTTCTTGTGAGCAGCATATAATTGGGTCGTTTAAAAATTCATTCAGCCAGTCAATATCTTTTTAAGTGAGGAATTTAACCTACTTACATTCAAGCTTATTATTGATAGGACAGGACTTCCTTGTGTCATTTTATTAGTTGATTCCTGGTTGTTTTATATATTCTTTGTTTTTTAGTTTTTCTCTCATTATTTATCACTGGGGTTTGGTGATTTTCTGTAGTGGTACCATTTCAGTGCTTTCTTTTTATTATTTTTTGTGTTTCCTCTACCAGTGAGATTTATATGTTTATGCTTTTTCATAATGGTGGATATTGTCCTTTCACTTCCAGGTGTATGACTTTCTTAAGCATTTCTGGTAGGGCCATTCTAGTGGTGATAAACCCTCTCAGCTTTTGCCTTTCTGGGAAGGACTATTTCTCATTCATTTACGAAAAGTTCCTTTACTGGGTATGTGTTGTCGGCTGGCAGTTTTCTTTTCTTTCACCACTTGGAATATATTATCCAATTCTCTCCTGGCATGTAAGGTTTGCTGAGAAATTTGCTGTTAGTCTCAAAGTTCCTTTATGTGTGCCTTTATGTGCATTTTTCAGGGTTTTTAGAATTCTCTCTTTGACTTTTTACAGTTTGACTATAATGTGACTTGGGGAAGAAATGGTTGTGTATATTTTGGAGTTTCTGTTTATTATGTATTAGATGTGTAAATATTTTGCTAGACTTAGGAAGTTTACAGCCATTATTTTGTTAAATAGCTGTTCTATTTATTTTGTTTCCCCTTCACCTTCTGGGACATCAAAATTTTGAATATTTAGTCTCTTTATGGTGTCCCATATGTCCTGTTGACTTTCTTTATTCTTTTTAATTTTTTCATCTGTTTTTTTCTGACTGGGTTACTTGAAAAGATCTGTCTTCAAGTTCTGAAATTCTCTTTGATTTAGCCTAGTTTTGAAACTTACCAATATATTTTTATTTCATTCAATGAATTAATTAGTTCCCGATTTTTTTATGATATCTATTTTATTTGTAAATTTCTCATTAATATATTAAATTGTTATTTAAAAATAATTTATCTGTTTTCTTATATCTTATTGAGATTTTTAATGCCATTTTCAATTCTTTTTTAAGATTTCATAAGTTTTTTTCAATGGATCTGTTGCTGGGCAGTTGTTGCATTCCTTTGGAGATGTTGTCTTTTCTTACTTTGTTATATTTCTTGTATCCTTACGTTCATATCTGTGCATCTAATGTACAAACAGTTTCTTTCAATTTTTTAAATTTATTTTCACAAAAAAAAGGTTTTTTTTAAAGATGAATTTATGCTGTTGGTTGGGTAGGGAACTTTGGGTTTGATTCTGGGTGTTTGCCGTAATGTAGTCCTTATATGAGTTATTTGACTGTAAACAGCAGTTATTGCTATGGTTTCTTCAGTGGTTTATGGTGCAGCTGCTAGTAGAGGCTGTTGTGATGTTTGTGTGTGGATGTGAATGCCAAGTAGGCCTGTGTTCAGGCTTCCAATGTGGCAGCAGTGGGTTTAGGGCCCTAGTTTTGGGCCCCAGAGCGGCATACACTGACCCCAATGACAGCAGGTGTAGGTAGGCTGATTTGTTGGACCCTAGACAGCTTCCTCAGGTACAGGCAGTTTCATCATTTGCCCAAGTGGGTAAGTGAGTCTTTGGGACCTTGGGTAATGGGTGTAACATGAGTGATGGCAGTAACAAGGGCAGAACAACACTCTGGCTCCCAAGTAGTTTCCAATAGTGTTGGTGGTTTCTGTGATGTGCTGTGCACAAAAGTACTCAAGCCTGCAGTTGAGTACCAGCTGAGTCGTGGCATGTTGGGTGTTCTTCAGTTTCCTAGAAGGAGTGCTCAGATGCCAAAGGTGATGAATGGGGCAGGGTGATTCCCAGGCCCCCAGATGTTGGGCTCAGGCTCTCTAGGGGCAGAGTTGGGCAAGATGGGCCTGTTCTCAGGCCCCTCAGTGGTTCATGTGAGCACTGGCTATGGTAGACAGGGGCCTGGATATGTGCAGTATGTGCAGGTTGGTGCAACAGTAGTTTTGTTGCTTCTCTGATGCTCAGGAGGGTGAGGTTGCTTGCACTGGCAGCAGCACTAGGCATGCAGCTGGGGAGCATGTACTTCAGCACCAGGTGGTTTTTGCAAGCAGGGTAGCTTGTCTTCATTGCACTTGTACACATGCAGTGGTCCTGCTACTGGGGGTAGCAAGCTCACTGTTAATGGTTCTTGCTTTAATCCTGTTGGCACTAGCCAGCAGTGGTACCTGGATGTGGGTGGAGGATATCAATTAGGCTCCAGGGATGTGAATATACAGAAACTATTGAGGCCTAAGGCAGGATGCAGTCTGGTGGGGACTAGACCTTCAAAATGGTGCCTTGTAACTGCCTAGGACTCAGGAGGTGTTTGAGACACAGTGTGAGCTTCCTCTGTGGAGCAGTGTCACAGTGTGTTCTCCAGGCCACTCCTTACATTAGTCTCCAGGCCTACAAGGGCCAAGGGGCTTTATAATGATTAGGATTGCATAAGATCATGCTGGGAATTTTTACAGCTGGCAGCCTCTCACTTTCCGTTAACTGAGGATCCACTCCAGGCTCTAAGCCAATTCTGACCAAGCAGGCTACCTTGCTTCTGTCTCCTCCCTTGCCTTAAATGTTTTCTGTCATTTTTCTGTTAAATTTCAGCATTCTGTCTTAGGTCATCTATTCAAGATGATATTATCTACTCACTAATTTGGTTTTGAGTGGTAGAAGCTTTAAGTTGGCTGACTAGAGGCATCTGGTACTCACATCTTCCATTCATCTTTGTGGAGTATGTGAGTACCAGATGCCTCTAGTCAGCCATCTTAAAGCTTCTTCCCACCAAATTTTTGAAATCCTCTTGAACTCTTGTAGCCAATAATAGGTCAGGCCTATTTTTTATATATCAGGTTTTTGTTTGTTTTTATTTGAATAGTGCCTAGGAACTCAGAATGCTTTTGGAAGCTTTTAATCTGAGCAATTGGGTCATTTTTACCTGCATGAGAGGCAATGCCTAGATGGTAGACTACAAGCAGCTCATGTGCGCTGTTCTCAAAGAAAGGAAACAAAAGGGCTAGTGAACACTAACGCTGCAGGTTGATCTTCTGAGAAACCAGGTCAGGATCCATCAATGCAGCAGGGGAACACAGAGAGCAAAGGATCAAAGTTGGTCAACAGCCAGCTTGGACTCAACAAAGAGCCAGGAGAACCTCTCTAACACGGGGAGGAGTGAGTGAGATCTCCTAAGGAGATTCACACTCTGACAAGGACCTGTGCAAGACTAGGAATGGGAGAATCCCCCGTCCCCCTGTCCCCCTACTACACTTCTAAGACTGAGGCAGAAAACTGTTGAGACTTTTTCATGGACAACTTTTAAGTCCATGGGGACTTCTACAAGCCTTGGGCCCAGAAAAGACCAATACTTGCACCATAGCTCCAGTAGAGGCCAAAGTGGCAGTATCTGGGAACCGTAAGATTGCTTTCCTTCCCCTTGCTGGAAGAGGCTCAGCACCAGCTTCTAGCCTAGCGGTCCTACTTTGGCTTGAATTCGGCCAGCCATTTCACCCACCTTGCCAATGGTAGCCAAATTGGAAATGCCTGATATAGCCTTCAGCCTCATGGTCTCCCTTTTGTGTGAACTCAGCTGGAGGGTGAAGCCTCCTGATGTTCTAGGAGACATTCTGACAGCAGGGCACATGACCCCATCCAGCCACACCACTGATAGCCAGGATGTCAGTGCTTGCTAGAGCTTCTGCCCTGGTGATCTTGCTTTTTTGTGAACTCAGCTGGATGGTGCCACTTCCTGTTGTCCTGGAAAACACCCAGATGGCAGAGTGTGTGACCCCACCTTCCCTGCCGCTGGAAGCCAGGTGGGCAACACCTGTTAGAGCTTCTGGCCCCACAGCCCACTTCTGTTTGAGCACAGTTAGAGGGTGCAGCTTCCTGTTTTACCAAGGAACACCTGGATGACAGAGCACATGACCCCACCCGACTCTGCCACTGGAAACCAGGTGAGCAACACTTCCTAGAGCTTCCTGCCCAGTGGCCCTGCTTCTATGTGAACTCAACTGGAGAACACAGCTTCCTGTTGTCTTGGTGAACAACCAAATTTTGGAGTATATGATTCCACCCACTCCCACCACTGGCAACCAGGCAGGCAATGCCTGCTATAAGTTTTGCCCCAACAGCTTCGTTTCTGTGTAAACTCAGCTGGAGGTCACAGCTTCCTGTTGTCCCAGGAAACACCTGGATTGCAGAATATGTGACCCCACCCACCCCTGTCAATGGTAGCCAGGCAGGCAACGCATGCTAGAGCTTTCAGCACAGCAGCCCTGCATCTGCGTCAACTCAGCTAGAGGACACAGCTTCATGTTGTCCCACGAAACATCCAAATGGCAGAGTACATGACCCTGCCTGCCCCCACCACTGATAGCCAGGCAGGTAATGCTTGCTAGAGCTTCTAGACCAGCAGTCCTGCTTCTTTCTGAAGTCAGATAGAAGGCCCAGCTTTCTGTTATCCTGGGAAACACCTGGTCAGCCATGCACATGACACTCCACCCACCCCGGCCACTATTAATGAAGCAAGTGACACCTATTAGAGTTTCTGGCCCAGCAGCCTCACTTCTGTCTGAACTATGCTGGCATGTGCAGCCTCCTGTTGTCCCAGGAACCACTCAGATGGCAGGGGAGGTGACCCCACCCACCCATGCCACTGACAGCCAAGTGGGCAATGCCTATTAGAACTTCTGGCTCAACTGTCCTGCATCTGTGAGAACTCAACTGGAGGGTGCAGCCACCTGTTGTCCTGAGAAACACCCGGATGGCAGGGTGCGTGACCCCACTGATCTGATCCCTGCCACTGAGAGCCAGGAATGCAATGCATACTAGAGCTTCTGACCCAGTGGCCCTGCTGTTGTGTGAGCTCGGTTAGAGCTTCCTGTTGTCCTGAGAAACACCCACCCTGCTGTCCCCCACTACTAGTAGCCAGGTGGGATATGTGTATTAGAGCTTCTGGCCCAGTAAGCCTGCTTCTGTGGAAACTTAGCCAATGGGCACAGCCTCCTTTGGTCGCCAGAGGTACCCAGACAGTAGGGATGGCATCTCCACCCACCCCCACTGCTGGTAGCCAGGTGAGTCATGCCTGATAGAGCTTTTGGCCCAGCAGTTCTACTTCTGCCTGAATTTGCTGAGGGGTGCAGCCCCCTATTGCCCTGGAAACACCCAGATGACAGAGCAGTCAACTCCATCCACTCCCATCTCCTGTAGTCAGATGTGCCACATCCCCTAGAGCTTCCACCAGTGGTCTTGCCCGGCTTCCTGCCCAGCAGTCCTGCTTCAGTGTGACGATTCCTCAAGGATCTAGAACCAGAAATACCATTTGACCCAGCAATCCCATTACTGGGTATATATCCAAAGGATTATAAATCATTCTACTATAAGACACATGTACATGTGTGTTTGTTGCAGCACTATTCACAATAGGAAAGACTTGGAACCAACCCAAATGTCCATCAATGATAGACTGGATAAAGACAATGTGGCACATATACACCATGGAATACTATGCAGCCATAAAAAAGAATGAGGTCATGTTCTTCACAGGGACATGGGTGAAGCTGGAAGCCATCATTCTCAGCAACTAACACAGGAACGGAAAACCAAATACTGCATATTCTCACTCATAAGTGGGAGTTGAAGAAAGAACACATGGACACAGGGAGGCAAACATTACACACGGGGGTCTGTCAGGGAGTTGGAGTGAAGGGGAGAGAGAGCATTAGGACAAATACCTAATGCATGTGGGGCTTAAAACCTAGATGATGGGTTGATAGGTGTAGCAAACCACCATGGCACATGTATACCTATATAACAAACCTGCGTGTTCTGCACATGTATCCCAAATCTTAAAGTAAATTTTTTTAAAAAACAGAAAAAAAAGAGACAGAGAGAGAATGTGGTATGCATACACCATGAAATACTATTCAGCCATCAAAAGGAATGAGATCATGTCCTTTGCAGGGACATGGATGAAGTTGGAAGCCATCATCCTCAGCAAACTAACACAGGAACAGAAACCCAAACACCGCATGTTCCTACTCATAGGTAGGAATTGAACAATGAAAACACATGGACCCAGGGAGGGGAGCAACACACACCAGGGCTTGTTGAGTGGGGGCAAGGGGAAGGAACTTTGAGGACAGGTCAGTAGGTGCAGCAAACCACGATTGCTCATGTATACCTATGTAACAAGCCAGCACGTTCTGCACATGTATCTTGGAACTACAAGTAAAATAATTTAAAAAAAAGCATGTGGTAGTTTTTAAATATCTGAATGTATCTAACTTAATACATAGGCTAAGTAAATATAAGGTAGTCAGATGTAAGCCTGATGCTTATGTAAGAAACAGTATCCTATTATGGCACAGACTGTATTGGGAATATAAGCATCATTTACTCTAATAGGAGGCAGCTAATTTTATGTTCCTCAACATCTTGAGAAGAGTTAAATAGTTTTTCAAAGCAGGCTGAAGTGCCACTGAAGAGAACAGACTAAGTATAATAGATAACCTACATATTCATGTCTTTCATATTGGCCATGGAATTGGCCAATAGCTTATAGGATTGTAATAACCTCAGCAGAAGCATTTTGATGTCATAAAGTCAAGGTCTAACTTTTCAAGACTGAATTTAAGATATGAAGGAAACTTAATTACCAGAAGGGAATTAAAGGTAATCTACCATTTGAAGTATTAAAAAACAAAAAAAGCTATTAAATTTTTGTCAGCATAATGAGGTACAAGATTCAGCAATCAGCTAAGTTCAGAGTAGTTGCTATGGAGTGGGAAAAATGTATAGGAGAGCTGTTTTATTTTCCTTAAGTGGCATAAGAAGATCACAGGGGTTCAAAATAATAGAAGGAATATAAAATAAATTATATTTGTGTTCTAGGAGGTATCAAAATGTAATTATAGACAAGACTATCAGTAGAGCAAAGAGACAAAAAAGGATGTTGAAGAATGAGAAAATTAATTTTGTTCATTGTCTTTGATAGAAGCTTTTCACTTCTGAAGTCAGCAGCTTGTGCAGGATTTTTAATAATCCTCAGTTTAAATTATTTTAGTGGAATAAAGTCTAGTAGTCATTTAAGTGAAGAAGCATGAATCCCAGGATCAACACTAGAGTTTTGCTGATATGTAAATGAATAAAACAGCACCTAATTTGGTCAATTCAATTGAAGCCCAACAACAGTTTTTCTTTGATGCCTTTTTCAGAAGACCAAATCTCCAGGATTGTAATTCCATCAGAGAATGTTTAGGTAAGAGTTTTGAAAATGTTCCTTGTGTTGTAAATAAAGCTGGAGATATCATTTGAGTAGTATGTATTATTCTGTCATTAGCCTGTAATAGACTAGAATACAGGATTGGAAGTGAAATTTCTCATGACACTGCATGACACAGCCTGTTAATAACTCATAAGGAGATAACTTGTGGGTCCTTGAGAGGTATGAAGTTACTTTTATCAGATAAGAATGACTTTTTCTGCCTTAGAAATTTGAGGGTTACTACAGTTTTGAACAATTACATTATTACAATTTCACTAATTCTCTTTATTCTTCCTGAAGTTTCTGGGTAATAAAGACAGTTGAGATTTTGAGTTAAATGTAAGCTGCAAAAAACTCTTTAATATTAAATAATGGTACCAGAGAAATGTACATCCTTGTTACTGGAGTGATAAGTATGAATTTTCCAATTTGAGAATAAAAATAATCAAGAATTCTAAAAAAATCATTACATTTTTAGTTTAGCAGCAAGGAAAAGCCTCAACCAACTCCAAGAATGAACAATAATAGCTATAATGTACTTATTTTCCATTTGGAAGTATTCAAATGGTACCTGAGGATCTGTTACCAATCAATAGCCTATATTTGCAGTCTTACTAGTATTGTGTTATTGGCAGGTAGATTACCTCTTCAAATCATCCTTGGCATTATCTCTTAAAATTCCCCCACTAATATAAGTTTAATGTTGTGTCCATTATATCTCTACTATCTGGGTGAAACATTTATGCTTTTATCTTTTGTCAGCTGAAAAATCCATGTGAAAGCAAGTAATGCAGACTTCTAAATTGACGTTATTTCAACAAGAAGCTTAATTTTTGTAAAACATTCATTCTGTAAAAAAATTTATTCTGGTGAAATATATATAACATAAAATTTTGGCATTTTAGGCATTTTACTATTGTACACTTAAAAGTGTACAATTCAGTGGCATTGATTACATTTGTGTTGTACAATCATCACTACTATCTATTTCCAAATGCTTTTAATCATCCCAAGCAAAATCTGTCGCTATTAGGCAATAATTTTAACTCTCCTTTACTGCAGTTTCTGGTAAACTCTAATCTACTTTCTGATTCTGTCAATTTGCCAATTCTAGGTATGTTATATAAGGGGAATCATACAATATTTTTACATTTGCATCTGGCTTATTTCACTTAGTATTATGTTTTCAAGATTCATCCATATTGTAGTATGTATCATAAAATCATATTTTATGGCTAAATCATATTCCATTTTATGTATATAACACATTTTGTTTATCTGTTCATTTGCTGACAGACTTGAGTTGTTTCCTCCTATTGCTCATTGTGAGTAATGCTACAATGAACATTGGTGTACAAGTATGAGTCCCAGTATTCAATTCTTGGTGGGTGTATGCCTGGAGTGGAATTACTGAGTCACATGATAATGTTATGTATACCTTTTTGAGGCACTACTATATTATTTTCCACAGTGGCTGCACCATTTTATATTACCACTAGCAATAGACAAGGGCTCCAATTTATCTGTATCCTTACCAACACTTATTTTCCATGGTTTTTGATTAAACCTAAGTTGGTGAGTGTGAAGTAGTATCTCATTGTGACTTTGATTTGCATTTCCATGATGACTAATGGTGGCTTTGTTTTTGTTTTTGTTTTCTTTTTTTGAGACAGAGTTTCGCTCTTGTCACCCAGTCTGGAGTGCAATGGCACAATCTCAGCTCACTGCAACCTCAGTCTCCCAGGTTCATGCGATTCTCCAGCCTCAGCCTCCCAAGTAACTGGGACTACAGGCATGCGCCACTACGCCCAGCTAATATTTTGTAGTTTTAGTAGAGACGGGGGTTTCACCATGTTGGCCAGGCTGATCTCAAACTCTTGACCTCAGGTAATTCGCCCGCCTTGGCCTCCCAAAGTACAGGAATTACAGGCGTGAGCCAACACGCCCGGAAATGTTTAACATTTGTTGGTGAAATTTTTGGCCATTTTTATTTCTTCTTTGAAAAAAATCTATTCAAGATTTTGGCCCATTATTGGTCTGTTTGCCTTTTTGTTATTAAATTGTAGGTATTATTTATGTATTCTGAATATTACAGCCTTATCAGATATGTGATTTGAAAATAATTACTCTCTTTTTTGTAGATTGTCTTCTCCTTTTTTGGTAATGTACTTTGATGCACGGAAGCTTCTAATTTTCATGAAGTCCCACTTTTATATTTTTTTCTTCTTTTTGCCTTTTGTCACCTTTTGGTGTCATATCTAAAAATCCATTGCCAAATCCAAGGTCATGAAATTTTACCTCTATGTTATCTTCTAAGAGTTTTATATTTTACATTATATATTTAGGTAATTGATTTATTTTAATTAATTTTTGTATGTTTTCAGATTGAGCTGACATCATTTTTTAAATATGGAAATCGTTTTCTTAGTACCATTTATTGAAAAGAAAATATATTTTTCCTATTGAATAGCCTTGGCACCCTTGTCAAAATTAGCTTATCCATATATGTTAAGGGTTTATACCTGAAATATAAATTCAAATTCAGTGGTCTGTATGTTTATTTCTATACCAGTAACACACTGTTTAGATAATTGGACCTTTTTAGTAAGTTTCAAAATTGGGAAATATGAATCTTCCAACTTTGTTCTTTTTCATGATTATTCAGGCTATATCAGGCCACTTTCAATTCCATATGAACTTGAGGGTTAGCTTATCCATTTCTGCAAAATAGTTGGAATTTTAATAAACATCACATTGAATCTGTAGATTGCTTTGGGTGGCATTGGCACTTCAATGACTTACATTTTCCAATCCATGAATGCAAGAAGTATTTCTATATTTTAGGTATTCTTTATTTTTATAATTTTTAATTTTTATGGGTATGTAGTAGGTGTATATATTTATGGAGTACATGACCTGTTTTGATAGAGGTATGCAATGTATAATAATCACATCATGGAAAATAGAGTATCTATCCCCACGAGCGTTTGTATTTAGGTCTTCTTTAATTCTTTTCATCAGTTTTGTTTTCTCTGTCTAATTTTCAGTGTGTAAGTCTTTCATATCTTGTTAAATGTATTACTATATATTTCATTCTTTTTGATGCTATTGTAAAAGGAATTATTTTCTTATTAATTGTAATAATTTTCTTATATAATCCTAACTTTGAAAATTGTTCATTGCGATTGTGTAGGGAGGGATACAACCTATTTTGCATGTCAAACTTGTACTTTGTAACTTTTCTGAATTCGTTTATTAGGTAGAGTAGCTTTTTAAATTTTTTTATTTTTAATTTTTCTGAGTACATAATAGGTGTATGTATTTATATGGCACATGAGACGTTTTGATACAGGCATGTAATGTGTAATAATCACATCATGGAAGATGAGATATTCATCCACTCAAGAATTTATGCTTCGTGTTACAAACAATCCAACTACACTCTTTTAGTTATTTTAAAATATACAATGTAATTATTGACTGTACCCACTCATTGTGCTATCAATTAGTAAGTCTTAGTTATTCTTTCTAATTACTTTTTGATACCCATTAACCATCTTCATCTTCTTCCACCAACGCCTCCTACCCTTCCCAGCCTCTGGTAACCGTCCTTATACTCTCTGTCTCCAAGAGTTCAATTGTGTTAATTTTTAGATCTCACAAATAAGTGAGAACACGTGATGTTTTTCTTTCTGTGCCTAGATTATTTACTTAACATAATGATCTCCCTTCCACCCAGTTGTTACAAATGACAATGTCTTATTATTTTTGTGGCTGAATAGTACTCCATTGTGTATATATGCCACATTTCTTAAAAACCATTCATCTGTTGATGGACGCTTACATTGTTTCCAAATTTTGGCTATTGTAAATAGTGCTGAAACAAACATGGGAGTGCAGCTATCTCTTTGATATATTGATTTCCTTTATTTTGGGTATACACTCAACAGTCGCATTGCTGGATCCTATGGTAGCTCTATTTTTAGTTTTTCGAGGATCGTCCAAACTATTCTTCACAGTGGATATACTAATTTACATTTCCACCAACAGTGGGTTCTCTTTTCTCCACATTCTCACCAGCATTTGTTATTGATTGTCTTTTGAGAAAAAAGCTATTTTAACTGGGATGAGATGATAATATTTCATAGAGTCTTTATTTGCCTTTCTCTGATGATTGATGATGTTGAACGCCTTTTCATGTGCTTGTTTGTCCTTTGTATGTCTTCTTTTGAGAAATGTCTGTTCAAATCTTCTGCCCATTTTTGATTGGATTACTTTTTTTTTCCTTTAGAGTTGTTTGAGCTGATTATATTTTCTGGTTATCAATACCTTGTCAGATGGGTAGTTTGCAAATATTTTCTTCCAAGCTGTGGATTGTCTCTTTAATTTGTTGATTGTTTCCTGTGCTGTGCAGAAGTTTTTGGTTTGTTTGTTTGTCTGTTTTTTGACAGAGTGTTGCTCTGTCACCAGGCTGGAGTGCAGTGGCACGATCTCTGCTCACCGCAACCTACGCCTCCTGGGTTCAAGCGATTCTCCTGCCTCAACCTCCTGAGTAGCTGGGACTACAGGCGCGCACCAACAGCCCAGCTAGTGTTTGTATTTTTCGTACAGACGGGGTTTCACCATGTTGGCCGGGATGGTCTCGGTCTCTTGACCGAGATCTGCCCGCCTCGGCCTCCCAAAGTGCTGTGATTACAGGCATGATCCACCGCGGCTGGCCAGATTTTTTTAACTTGATGTGATCCCATTTGTCCATGTTTTGCTTTCGTTACCTGCACTTGTGGGGGTATTACTTAAGAAATTTTTGCCCAGACCAATATCCTGTAGATTTTCCTCAATGTTTTCTTTTTTTTTTCTTTTCTTTTTTTCTTTTTTTTTTTTTTTTTTTATTATACTTTTAAGTTCTAGGGTACGTGTGCATAACGTGAAGGTTTGTTACATATGTATACTTGTGCCATGTTGGTGTGCTGCACCCATCAACTCGTCAGCACACATCAACTCATCATTTACATCAGGTATAACTCCCAATGCAATCCCTCCCCTCTACCCCCTCCCCGTGATACACCCTGGTGTGTGATGTTCCCCTTCCCGAGTCCAAATGATCTCATTGTTCAGTTCCCACCTATGAGGGAGAACATGAGGTATTTGGTTTTCTGTTCTTGTGATAGTTTGCTGAGAATGGTGGTTTCCAGCTGCATCCATGTCCCTACAAAGGACACAAACTCATCCTTTTTTATGGCTGTATAGTATTCCATGGTGTATATGTGCCACATTTTCTTAATCCAGTCTGTCACTGATGGACATTTGGGTTGATTCCAAGTCTTTGCTATTGTGAATAGTGCCGCAATAAACATACGTGTGCATGTGTCTTTATAGCAGCATGATTTATAATCCTTTGGGTATATACCCAGTAATGGGATGGCTGGGTCATATGACACTTCTAGTTCTAGATCCTTGGGGAATTGCCATACTGTTTTCCATAATGGTTGAACTAGTTTCCAATCCCACCAACAGTGTAAAAGTGTTCCTATTTCTCCACATCCTCTCCAGCACCTGTTGTTTCCTGACTTTCGAATGATTGCCATTCTAACTGGTGTGAGATGGTATCTCATTGTGGTTTTGATTTGCATTTCTCTGAGGGCCAGTGATGATGAGCATTTTTTCATGTGTCTGTAGGCTGTATGAATATCTTCTTTGGAGAAATGTCTACTCATACCCTTTGCCCACTTTTTGATGGGGTTGTTTGTTTTTTGCTTGTAAATTTGTTTGAGTTCTTTGTAGGTTCTGGATATTAGCCCTTTGTCTGATGAGTAGATTGCAAAAATTTTCTCCCATTCTGTAGGTTGCCTGTTCACTCTGATGGTAGTTTCTTTTGCTGTGCAGAAGCTTTTTAGTTTAATTAGATCCCATTTGTCAATTTTGGCTTTTGTTGCCATTGCTTTTGGTGTTTTAGACATGAAGTCCTTGCCCATGCCTATGTCCTGAATGGTATTGCCTAGGTTTTCCTCTAGGGTTTTTATGGTTTTAGGTCTAACATTTAAGTCTCTACTCCATCTTGAATTAATTTTCATATAAGGAGTAAGGAAAGGATCCAGTTTCAGCTTTCTACTTATGGCTAGCCAATTTTCCCAGCACTATTTATTAAACAGGGAATCCTTTCCCCATTTCTTGTTTTTGTCAGGTTTGTCAAAGATCAGATGGCTGTAGATGTGTGGTATTATTTCTGAGGACTCTGTTCTGTTCCATTGGTCTATATCTCTGTTTTGGTACCAGTACCATGCTGTTTTGGTTACTGTAGCCTTGTAGTATAGTTTGAAGTCAGGTAGTGTGATGCCTACAGCTTGGTTCTTTTGACTTAGGATTGTCTTGGAGATGCGGGCTCTTTTTTGGTTCCATATGAACTTTAAAGCAGTTTTTTCCAATTCTGTGAAGAAACTCATTGGTAGCTTGATGGGGATGGCATTGAATCTATAAATTACCTTGGGCAGTATAGCCATTTTCACGATATTGATTCTTCCTACCCATGAGCATGGTATGTTCTTCCATTTGTTTATGTCCTCTTTTATTTCACTGAGCAGTGGTTTGTAGTTCTCCTTGAAGAGGTCCTTGACATCCCTTGTAAGTTGGATTCCTAGGTATTTTATTCTCTTTGAAGCAATTGTGAATGGAAGTTCATTCCCGATTTGACTCTCTGTCTGTCTGTTACTGGTGTATAAGAATGCTTGTGATTTTTGCACATTAATTTTGTATCCTGAGACTTTGCTGAAGTTGCTTATCAGCTTAAGGAGATTTTGGGCTGAGACAATGGGGTTTTCTAAATATACAATCATGTCATCTGCAAACAGGGACAATTTGACTTCTTCTTTTCCTAATTGAATACCCTTGATTTCTTTCTCTTGCCTAATTGCCCTAGCCAGAACTTCCAACACTATGTTGAATAGGAGTGGTGAGAGAGGGCATCCCTGTCTTGTGCCAGTTTTCAAAGGGAATTTTTCCAGTTTTTGCCCATTCAGTATGATATTGGCTGTGGGTTTGTCATAAATAGCTCTTATGATTTTGAGATACATTCCATCAATACCAAATTTATTGAGAGTTTTTAGCATGAAGGGCTGTTGAATTTTGTCAAAGCCCTTTTCTGCATCTATTGAGATAATCATGTTTTTGTCTTTGGTTCTGTTTATATGCTGGATTACGTTTATTGATTTGCATATGTTGAACCAGCCTTGCATCCCAGAGATGAAGCCAACTTGATCATGGTGGATTAGCTTTTTGATGTGTTAATGGATCCGGTTTGCCAGTATTTTATTGAGGATTTTTGCATTGATGTTCATCAGGGATATTTGTCTAAAATTCTCTTTTTTTGTTGTGTCTCTGCCAGACTTTGGTATCAGGATGATGTTGGCCTCATAAAATGAGTTAGGGAGGATTCCCTCTTTTTCTATTGATTGGAATAGTTTCAGAAGGAATGGTACCAACTCCTCCTTGTACCTCTGGTAGAATTCAGCTGTGAATCCATCTGGTCCTAGACTTTTTTTGGTTGGTAGGCTATTAATTATTGCCTCAATTTCAGAGCCTGCTATTGGTCTATTCAGGGATTCAGCTTCTTCCTGGTTTAGTCTTGGAAGAGTGTAAGTGTCCAGGAAATTATCCATTTCTTCTAGATTTTTTGTTTATTTCCATAGAGGTGTTTATAGTATTCTCTGATGATAGTTTGTATTTCTGTGGGGTCGGTGGTGATATCCCCTTTATCATTTCTTATTGCGTCCTTTTGATTCTTCTCTCTTTTCTTCTTTATTAGTCTTGCTAGCGGTCTATCAATTTTGTTGATCTTTTCAAAAAACCAATTCCTGGATTCATTGATTTTTTGGAGGGTTTTTTGTGTCTCTATCTCCTTCAATTCTGCTCTGTTCTTAGTTATTTCTTGCCTTCTGCTAGGGTTTGAATGTGTTTGCTCTTGCTTCTCTAGTTCTTTTAATTGTGATGTTAGAGTGTCAATTTTAGATCTTTCATGCTTTCTCTTGTGGGCATTTAGTGCTATGAATTTCCCTCTACACACTGCTTTAAATGTGTCCCAGAGATTCTGGTATGTTGTATCTTTGTTCTCATTGGTTTCAAAGAACATCTTTATTTCTGCCTTCATTTCGTTATGTACCCAGTAGTCATTCAGGAGCAGGTTATTCAGTTTCCATGTAGTTGAGTGGTTTTGATTGAGTTTCTTAGTCCTGAGTTCTCGTTTGATTGCACTGTGGTCTGAGAGACAGTTTGTTATAATTTCTGTTCTTGTACATTTGCTGAGGAGTGCTTTACTTCCAATTATGTGGTCCGTTTTGGAATAAGTGTGATGTGATGCTGAGAAGAATGTATATTCTGTTGATTTGGGGTGGAGAGTTCTATAGACGTCTATTAGGTCTGCTTGCTGCAGAGATGAGTTCAATTCCTGGATATCCTTGTTAAATTTCTGTCTCGTTGATCTGTCTAATATTGACAGTGGCGTGTTGAAGTCTCCCATTATTATTGTATGGGAGTCTAAGTCTCTTTGTAAGTCTCTAAGGACTTGCTTGATGAATCTGGGTGCTCCTGTATTGGGTGCATATATATTTAGGATAGTTAGCTCTTCCTGTTGAATTGATCCCTTTACCATTATGTAATGGCCTTCTTTGTCTCTTTTGATCTTTGATGGTTTAAAGTCTGTTTTATCAGAGACTAGTATTGCAACCCCTGCTTTTTTTTGTTCTCCATTTGCTTGGTAGATCTTCCTCCATCCCTTTATTTTGAGCCTATGTATGTCTCTGCGTGTGAGATGGGTCTCCCGAATATAGCAGACTGATGGGTCTTGACTCTTTATGCAGTTTGCCAGTCTGTGTCTTTTAATTGGAGCATTTAGTCCATTTACAATTAAGGTTAATATTATGTGTGAACTGGATCCTGCCATTATGATATTAACTGGTTATTTTGCCCGTTAGTTGATGCAGTTTCTTCCTAGCCTCGATGGTCTTTACATTTTGGCATGTTTTTGCAATGGCTGGTACTGGTTGTTCCTTTCCATGTTGAGTGCTTCCTTCAGGGTCCCTTGTAAGGCAGGCCTGGTGGTGACAAAATCTCTAAGCATTTGCTTATCTGTAAAGGATTTTATTTCTCCTTCACTTATGAAACTTAGTTTGGCTGGATATGAAATTCTGGGTTTGAAATTCTTTTCTTTAAGAATGTTGAATATTGGCCCCCACTCTCTTCTGGCTTGGAGAGTTTCTGCCGAGAGATCTGCTGTTAGTCTGATGGGCTTCCCTTTGTGGGTAACCCAACCTTTCTCTCTGGCTGCCCTTAAGATTTTTTCCTTCATTTCAACTTTGGTGAATCTGGGAATTATGTGTCTTGGAGTTGCTCTCCTCGAGGAGTATCTTTGTGGCGTTCTCTGTATTTCCTGAATTTGAATGTTGGCCTGCCCTACTCAGTTGGGGAAGTTCTCCTGGATGATATCCTGAAGAGTGTTTTCCAACTTGGTTCCATTTTCCCCCTCACTTTCAGGCACCCCAATCAGACGTAGATTTGGTCTTTTTACATAATCCCATACTTCTTGCAGCCTTTGTTCATTTCTTTTTCTTCTTTTTTCTTTTGGTTTCTCTTCTCGCTTCATTTCATTCATTTGATCCTCAATCGCAGATACTCTTTCTTCCAGTTGATCGAGTCGGTTACTGAAGCTTGTGCATTTGTCACGTATTTCTTGTGTCATGGTTTTCATCTCTGTCCATTCGTTTATGGCCTTCTCTGCATTAATTATTCTAGTTATCAATTCTTCCACCTATTTTTCAAGATTTTTAGTTTCTTTGCGCTGGGTACATAATTTCTCCTTTAACTCTGAGAAGTCTGATGGACTGGAGCCTTCTTCTCTCATCTCGTCAAAGTCATTCTCCGTCCAGCTTTGATCCATTGCTGGGGATGAGCTGCGTTCCTTTGCAGGGGGCAATGCGCTCTTATTTTTGGAATTTCCAGCTTTTCTGCCCTGCTTTTTCCCCATCTTTGTGGTTTTATCTGCCTCTGGTCTTTGATGATGGTGACGTACTGATGGGGTTTTGGTGTGGGTGTCCCTCCTGTTTGTTAGTTTTCCTTCTAACAGTCAGGACCCTCAGCTGTAGGTCTGTTGGAGATTGCTTGAGGTCCACTCCAGACCCTGTTTGCCTGGGTATCAGCAGCAGAGGCTGCAGAAGATAGAATATTGCTGAACAGCGAGTGTACCTGTCTGATTCTTGCTGTGGAAGCTTCCTCTCAGGTGTGTACTCCACCGTGTGAGGTGTGGGGTGTCGGTCTGCCCCTAGTTGGGTATGTCTCCCAGTTAGGCTACTCAGGGGTCAGGGACCCACTTGAGCAGGCAGTCTGTCCCTTCTCAGATCTCAACCTCCGTGTTGGGAGATCCACTGCTCTCTTCAAAGCTGTCAGACAGAGTCGTTTGCATCTGCAGAGGTTTCAGCTGCTTTTTGTTGTTATTGTTGTTGTTGTTTAGCTGTGCCCTGTCCCCAGAGGTGGAGTCTACAGAGACAGGCAGGACTCCTTGAGCTGCTGTGAGCTCCACCCAGTTCGAGTTTCCCAGCTGCTTTGTTTATCTACTTAAGCCTCAGCAATGGCGGGCGCCCCTCCCCCAGCCTCCCTGCTGCCTTGCCGGGAGATCGCACGCAGACTGCTGTGCTAGCAATGATGGAGGCTCCCTGGGTGTGGGACCCTCCCGGCCAGGTGTGGGATATAGTCTCCTGGTGTGCCCGTTTGCTAAGATCCTTGGTAGAGCGCAGTACTGGGGTGGGAGTTACCCGATTTTCCAGGTGTTGTGTGTCTCAGTTCCCCTGGCTAGGAAAAGAGATTCTCTTCCCCCTTGTGCTTCCCAGGTGAGGTGATGCCTCGCCCTGCTTCAGCTCTTGCTGGTCGGGCTGCAGCAGCTGTCCAGCACTGATTATCAGGCACTCCCTAGTGAGATGAACCCAGTACCTCAGTTGAAAATGCAGAAATCACCTGTCTTCTGTGTCCCTTGCGCTGGGAGTTGGAGACTGGAGCTGTTCCTATTCGGCCATCTTGGTCCGCCCCCTATGTGCCACATTTTCTTAATCCAGTATATCATTGATGGTTATTTGTGTTGGTTCCAAGTCTTCACTATCGTGAATAGTGCTGCAATAAACATACGTGTGCATGTGTCTTTATAATAGCATGATTTATAATCCTTTGGGTATATCCCCAGTAATGGAATTGCTGGATCAGATGGTATTTCTAGTTCTAGATCTTTGAGGAATACCCCACACTGTCTTCCACAATAGTTGAACTAATTTACACTCCAACTAATAGTGTAAAAGCATTCCTATTTCTCCACATCCTCTCCAGTACCTGTAGTTTCCTGACCGTTTAATGATTGCCATTCTAACTGACATGAGATGGTATCTCATTGTGGTTTTGACTTGCATTTCTCTGATGACCAGTGATGATGAGCATTGTTTCATGTGTCTGTTGGCTGCATAAATGTCTTCTTTTGAGAAGTGTCTGTTCATATCCTTTGCCCACGTTTTGATGGGGTTGTTTGTTTTTTTTGTTGTAAATTTGAGTTCTTTGTAGATTCTGGATATTAACCCTTTGGCAGATGGGTACATTGCAAACATTTTCTCCCATTCTGTAGTTGGTCTGTTCACTCTTATGGTAGTTACTTTTGCTGTGCAGAAGCTCTTTAGTTTAATTAGATCCCGTTTGTCTCTTTTTGCTTTTGTTGCCATTGCTTTTGGTGTTTTAGTCACGAAGTCTTTGCCCGTGCCTATGTCCTGAATGGTATTGACTAGGTTTTCTTCTAGGATTTTTATGGTTTTAGGTCTAACATTTTAGTCTTTTATCCATCTTGAATTAATTTTTGTATAAGGCATAAGGAAGGGATCCAGTTTCAGCTTTCTACATATGGCTAGCCAGTTTTCTCAGCACCATTTATTAAATAGGGAATCCTTTCCCCATAGCTTGTTTTTGTCGAGTTTGTCAAAGATCAGATGGTGGTAAATGTGTGGTGTTATTTCTGAGGCCTCTGTTCTGTTCCATTGGTCTATATAAACAGTACCATGCTGTTTTGGTTACTCTAGCCTTGTCGTATAGTATGAAGTCACGTAGCATGATGCCTCCAGCTTTGTTTTTTTGCTTAGGATTGTGTTTGCTATGCGGGCTCTTTTTTGGTTCTGTATGAACTATAGGGTAGTTTCTTCCAATTCTCTGAAGAAAGTCATTGGTAGCTTGATGGAGATGGCAGTAAATCTGTAAATTACCTTCGGCAGTATGGCCATTTTCATGATATTGATTCTTCCTATCCATGAACATGAAATGTTCTTCCACTGGTTTATGTTCTCTTTTATTTCGTTGAGCAGTGGTTTGTAGTTCTCCTTGAAGAGGTCCTTCACATCCCTTGTAAGTTGGATTCCTAGGCATTCTTTTCTCTTTGTAGCAATTGTGAATGGACGTTCACTCATGAATTGGCTCTCTGTTTGTCTGTTATTGTTTTATAGGAATGCTTGTGATTTTTGCACATTGATTTTGTATCTTGAGACTTTGCTTAATTTGCTTATCAGCTTAAGGAGGTTTTGGGCTGCGACTGTGGGGTTTTCTAAATATACAATCATGTCATCTGCAAACAGGGATAATTTGACTTCCTGTTTTCCTAATTGAATACCCTTGATTTCTTTCTCTTGCCTGATTGCTCTGGCCAGAACTTCCAACACTATGTGGAACAGGAGTGTTGAGAGAAGGCATCCTTGTCTTGTGCCAGTTTTCAAAGGGAATGCTTCCAGTTTTTTTTTCCCATTCAGTATGATATTGACTGTGGGTTTGTCATAAATAGCTCTTATTATTTTGAGATACGTTCCATCAATACCTAGTTTATTGAGAGCTTTTAGCATGAAGAGCTGTTGAATTTTGTCAAAGGCCTTTTCTGCATCTGTTAAGATAATCATGTGGTTTTTCTCATTGGTTCTGTTTATGTGATGGATTACGTTTATTGATTTGCATATGTTGAACCAGCCTTGCATCCCAGGGAAGAGGCCGACTTGATCATGGTGGATAAACTTTTTGATGTGCTGCTGGATTCAGTTTGCCAGTATTTTATTGAGGATTTTCACATCGATGTTCATCAAGGTATTGGTCTAAAATTATCTTTTGTGTGTGTGTGTGTCTGCCTGACTTTGGTATCAGGGTGATGCTGACCTCATACAATGAGTTGGGGAGGATTCCCTCTTCTTTTATTGTTTGGAATAGTTTCAGAAAGAATGGCACCAGCTCCTCTTTGTACCTCTGGTAGAATTTGGCTGTGAATCCATCTGGTTCTGGACTTTCTTTGGTTGGTAAGCTATTAATTATTGTCTCAGTTTCAGAGCCTGTTATTGGTGTATTCAGAGATTCAGTTTCTTCCTGGTTTAGTCTTGGGAGGGGGTATGTGTCCAGGAATTTATCCATTTCTTCTAGATTTTCTAGTTTATTTGCATAGAGGTGTTTACAGTATTCTCTGATGGTAGTTTGTATTTCTGTGGGATCGGTGGTGATATCCCCTTTATCATTTTTTTATTGCGTCTATTTGATTCCTCTCTTTTCTTCTTTATTATTCTTTCTAGTGGTCTATCAATTTTGCTGATCTTTTCAAAACACCAGCTCCTGGATTCATTGTTTTTTGGAAGGGTTTTTTGTGTTTCTATCTCCTTCAGTTCTGCTCTGATCTTAATTATTTCTTGCCTTCTGCTAGATTTTGAATGTGTTTGCTCTTGCTTCTCTAGTTCTTCTAATTGTGATGTTAGGGTGTCAATTTTAGATCTTTCCTGCTTTCTCTTGTGTGTATTTAGTGTTATAAATTTCCCTCTAAACACTGCTTTAAATGTGTCCCCGAGATTCTGGTATGTTGTGTCTTTGTTCTCATGGGTTTCACAGAACATCTTTATTTCTGCCTTCATTTCGTTATTTACCCAGTTGTCATTCGGGAGCAGGTTGTTTAGTTTCCATGTAGTTGTGCAGTTTTGAGTGAGTTTCTTAATCCTGAGTTCTAATTTGATTGCACTGTGGTCTGAGAGACAGTATTTTGTGATTTCTGTTCTTTTACATTTGCTGAGGAGTGCTTTACTTCCAATTATGTGGTCAATTTTGGAATAAGTGTAATGTGGTGCTGAGAAGAATTTATATTCTGTTGTTTTGGGGTGGAGAGTTTTGTAGATGTCTATTAGGTCTGATTGTTGCAGAGCTGAGTTCAAGTCCTGGATATCCTTGTTAAACCTTCTCTCTCG
Source organism: Macaca thibetana thibetana (assembly GCF_024542745.1). Lineage (NCBI taxonomy): Eukaryota > Metazoa > Chordata > Mammalia > Primates > Cercopithecidae > Macaca > Macaca thibetana. Next base: position 55,751,303 of record NC_065598.1, read on the forward strand.
TTGATCTGTCCAATATTGACAGTGGGGTGTTAAAGTCTCCCACTATTGTTATATGGAAATCTAAGTCTCTTTGTAAGTCTCTAAGGACTTGCTTTATGAATCTGGGTGCTCCTGTGTTGGGTGCATATATATTTAGGATAGTTAGCTCTTCTTGTTGAATTTTTCCCTTTACCATTATGTAATGGCCTTCTTTGTCTCTTTCAATCTTTGTTGGATTAAACTCTGTTTTATCAGAGACTAGGATTTCAAACCCTCCCTTTTTTTTTTTTTTTTTTTTTTCATTTGCTTGATAGATCTTCCTCCGTCCCTTTATTTTGAGCCTATGTGTGTCTCTGCACGTCAGATTGGTCTCCTGAATACAGCACACTGTTGGTTCTTGACTCTATCCAATTTGCCAGTCTGTGTCTTTTAATTGGGGCATTTAGCCCATTTACATTTAAGGTTAATATTGTTATGTGTGAATTTGATCCTGTCATTATGATGTTAGGTAGTTATTTTGCCCGTTAATTGATGCCATTTCTTCATAACATTGATGGTCTTTACAGCTTGGTGTGTTTTTGCAGTGGCTGGTACCAGTTGTTCCTTTCCATGTTTAGTGCTTCTTTCAGGAGCTCTTGTAAGGAAGGCCTGGTGGTGACAAAATCTCTCAGCATTTGCTTGTCTGTAAAGGATTTTATTTATCCTTCACTTATGAAGCTTAGTTTGGTTGGATATGAAATTCTGTGTTGAAAATTCTTGTTTTTAAGAATGTTGAAGATTGGCCCCCACTCTCTTCTGGCTTATAGGGTTTTTACCAAGAGAGATAGGCTGTTAGTCTGATGGGCTTCCCTTTTTGGATAACCTGACATTTCTGTCTGGCTGCCCTTAACATTTTTTCCTCCATATCAATGTTGGTAAATCTGATGATTATGTGTCTTGCGGTGCTCTTCTCGAGGAGTATCTTTGTGGCATTCTCTGTATTTCCTGAATTTGAATGTTGGCCTGCCTTGCTAGGTTGGGGATGTTCTCCTGCATAATATTCTGAAGAGTGTTTTGTAACTTAGTTCCATTCTCCCTGCCACTTTCAGGTACACCAATCAAATGTAGATTTGGTCTTTTCACATAGTCCCATATTTCTTGGAGGCTTTGTTCATTTCTTTTTACCTGTTTTTCTCTAAACTTGTCTTCTGGCTTTATTTCATTAATTTGATCTGCAGTCACTGATACCCTTTCTTCCACTTGATCAAATCAGCTATTGAAGCTTGTGCATGTGTCACGAAGTTCTCGTGCCATAGTTTTCAGCTCCATCAGATCACTTAAGTTCTTCCCTGCACTGTTTACTCTAGTTAGCCATTTGTCTAATCTTTTCTCAAGGTTTTTAGCTTCTTTGCAATGGGATAGAACACGCTCCTTTATCTCAGAGAAGTTTGTTATTACCTACCTTCTGAAGCCTCCTTCTGTCAACTCATCAAAGTCATTCTCCGTCCAACTTTGTTCCATTGCTGGTGAGGAGCTGTGATCCTTTGGGAGTGAAAATTTTTTAGAATTTTCAGCTTTTCTGCTCTGGTTTCTCCCCATATTTGTGGTTTTATGTACCTTTGGTCTTTGATGTTGGTGACCTACAGATGGGGTTTTGGTGTAGATATCCTTTTTATTGATGTTGATGCTATTCCTTTCTGTTTGTTAGTTTTCCTTCTAACAGTGAGGTTCCTCAGCTGCAGGTCTGTTGGAGTTTGCTGGAGGACCACTCCAGACCCTGTTTTCCTGGGTATCACCAGCGGAGGCTGCAGTACAGCAAATATTGCAGAACAGAAAATATTGCTGCCTAATCCTTCCTCTGGAAGCTTCATCCCAGAGGGGCTCCCACCTGTATGAGGTGTCTTTCGGCCCCTACTGGGAGGTGCCTCCCAGTTAGGCTACACAGGGGTCAGGGACCCACTTGAGTAGGCAGTCTGTCCATTGTCAGGGCTCAAATGCTTTGCTAGGAGAACCACAGCTCTCTTTAGAGCTGTCAGACAGGGATGTTTAATTCTGCAGAAGTTTCTGCTGCCTGTTTTTCAGCTATGCCCTGCCCACAGAGGTAGAATCTATAGAGGCAGTAGGCCTTGCTGAGCTGCAGTAGGCTCCGCCCAGTTCAAGCTTCCTGGATGCTTTGTTTACCTACTCAAGTCTCAGCAATGGTGGACTCCCCTCCCCCAGCCAGGCTGCAGCCTCGCTGGTCCATCTCAGACTGCTGTGCTAGCAGTGATCAAGGCTCCATGGGCATGGGACCACCGAGTCAGGCACTGGAGAGAATCACCTGATCTTCCAGTTGCTAAGACTGTGGGAAAAGCTCAGTGTTTGGGCGGGAGTTTTCCATTTTTCCAGGTACAGTCTGTCACAGCTTCCCTTGGCTAGGAAAGGGAAATCCCCCAACCCCTTGTGTTCCCGGGTAGGTCGACGCCCCACCCTGCTTCAGGTCACCCTCCATGTGCTGCACCCACAGTCCAACAAGTCCCAGTGAGATGAACCAGGTACCTCAGCTGGAAATGCGGAAATCACCCGTTTTCTGCATCGATCACTCTGGGAGCTGCAGACCAGAGCTGTTCTTATTCGGCCATCTTGGAACAGAGCCCCGGTCCTCTTTAATTTCTTTTAGCAATGTTTGAGAGTTTTCAGTGGACAAATCTTTCACCTCCTTGGTAAAATATATTCCCAATTTTTATTTTTATTCTTTTTAATGTTATTGTAAATGGAATTTAAAAAAATCTTTTCTGTTGTTCATTGCTTGTGTGTAGAAACACAACTGATTTTTGTTTGTTGGCTTGTATCATGAAAATTTGCTGAGTTTTGTTATTAGCTCCCACAGGTTTTTAAAAAATTTTGACAGATTTTCTATATACAGGATTATATCATCTGCAGATGTAAATATTTTTACTTCTTTCTTTCTAATGCCAATGCATTTTTTTAACCTGCCTAATTGTACTGGCTATTACTTCCAGTACAATGTTGAATAGTAGTGTTGAGAGCAGACATCCTTTTCTTTTTTCTGATGTTAAGGGGAAAGGTTTTATTCTTTTACTATTAAGTGTAATTTAGCTGTGGGCTTTTCGTAAATGCCTTTTATCATTCTGTGGAATTATTGTTTCTAGTTCTTGCTTTCTGGGTGCTTTTATTATGAAAGTTTATTGGATTTTGTCAAATGCTATTTCTGCATCAACTGAGAAGATTATGTTATCTTTTTTTATATGTATGTGTATATATGTGGTATATTATATTGATTGGTTTCCATAAATTTGGTAGTAATGTCTCCACTTTTATTTCTGATGTTAGTTATTTGCATCTTCACCTGTTTTCTATTTATGTATTTCTTAAGGTTTGATAATGTTGTTGATCTTTTATATGAATTATATTTTGGGAGGGGTGGAGCAAGATGGCCGAATAGAAACAGCTCCAGTCTCCAACTCCCAGCGCGAGCGACACAGAAGACCGGTGATTTCTGCATTTTCAACTGAGGTACTGGGTTCATCTCACTGGGGAGTGCCGGACGATCGGTGCTGGTCAGCTGCTGCAGCCTGACCAGCGAGAGCTGAAGCAGGGCGAGGCATTGCCTCACCTGGGAAGCTCAAGGGGGAAGGGAATCCCTTTTCCTAGCCAGGGGAACTGAGACACACAACACCTGGAAAATCGGGTAACTCCCACCCCAATACTGCGCTTTAAGCAAACAGGCACACCAGGAGATCATATCCCACACCTAGCCGGGAGGGTCCCACACCCACGGAGCCTCCCTCATTGCTAGCGCAGCAGTCTGTGATCTACCGGCAAGGCAGCAGCGAGGCTGGGGGAGGGACGCCCGCCATTACTGAGGCTTAAGTAGGTAAACAAAGCTGCTGGGAAGCTCGAACTGGGTGGAGCTCACAGCAGCTCAAGGAAACCTGCCTGTCTCTGTAGACTCCACCTCTGGGGACAGGGCAATAACAAACACAGCCGAAACCTCTGCAGACGCAAACGACTCTGTCTGACAGCTTTGAAGACAGCAGTGGATCTCCCAACACGGAGGTTGAGATCTGAGAAGGGACAGACTCCCTGCTCAAGTGGGTCCCTGATCCCTGAGTAGCCTAACTGGGAGACATCCCCCACTAGGGGCAGTCTGACACCCCACACCTCACAGGGTGGAGTACACCCCTGAGAGGAAGCTTCCAAAGCAAGAATCAGACAGGTACACTCGCTGTTCAGCAATATTCTATCTTCTGCAGCCTCTGCTGCTGATACCCAGGCAAACAGGGTCTGGAGTGGACCTCAAGCAATCTCCAACAGACCTACAGCTGAGGGTCCTGACTGTTAGAAGGAAAACTATCAAACAGGAAGGACACCTACACCAAAACCCCATCAGTACATCACCATCATCAAAGACCAGAGGCAGATAAAACCACAAAGATGGGGAAAAAGCAGGGCAGAAAAGCTGGAAATTCAAAAAATAAGAGCGCATCTCACCCGGCAAAGGAGCGCAGCTCATCGCCAGCAACGGATCAAAGCTGGACGGAGAATGACTTTGACGAGATGAGAGAAGAAGGCTTCAGTCCATCAAATTTCTCAGAGCTAAAGGAGGAATTACGTACCCAGCGCAAAGAAACTAAAAATCTTGAAAAAAAAAGTGGAAGAATTGATGGCTAGAGTAATTAATGCAGAGAAGGTCATAAACGAAATGGAAGAGATGAAAACCATGACACAAGAAATACGTGACAAATGCACAAGCTTCAGTAACCGACTCGATCAACTGGAAGAAAGAGTATCTGCGATTGAGGATCAAATGAATGAAATGAAGCGAGAAGAGAAACCAAAAGAAAAAAGAAGAAAAAGAAATGAACAAAGGCTGCAAGAAGTATGGGATTATGTAAAAAGACCAAATCTACGTCTGATTGGGGTGCCTGAAAGTGAGGGGGAAAATGGAACCAAGTTGGAAAACACTCTTCAGGATATCATCCAGGAGAACTTCCCCAACCTAGTAGGGCAGGCCAACATTCAAATCCAGGAAATACAGAGAACACCACAAAGATACTACTCGAGAAGAGCAACTCCAAGACACATAATTGCCAGATTCACCAAAGTTGAAATGAAGGAAAAAATCTTAAGGGCAGCCAGAGAGAAAGGTCGGGTAACCCACAAAGGGAAGCCCATCAGACTAACAGCAGATCTCTCGGCAGAAACTCTCCAAGCCAGAAGAGAGTGGGGGCCAATATTCAACATTCTTAAAGAAAAGAATTTTCGGCCGGGCGTGGTGGCTCAAGCCTGTAATCCTAGCACTTTGGGAGGCCGAGACGGGCGGATCACGAGGTCAGGAGATCGAGACCATCCTGGCTAAAACGGTGAAACCCCGTCTCTACTAAAAAATACAAAAAACTAGCCGGGTGAGGCGGCGGGCGCCTGTAGTCCCAGCTACTCGGGAGGCAGGAGAATGGCCTGAACCCGGGAGGCGGAGCTTGCAGTGAGCTGAGATCCGGCCACTGCGCTGCAGCCTGGGGGACAGAGCAAGACTCCGTCTCAAAAAAAAAAAAAAAAAAAAAAAAAAAAGAAAAGAATTTTCAAGCCAGAATTTCATATCCAGCCAAAGTAAGTTTCATAAGTGAAGGAGAAATAAAATCCTTTACAGATAAGCAAATGCTTAGAGATTTTGTCACCACTAGGCCTGCCTTACAAGAGACCCTGAAGGAAGCACTCAACATGGAAAGGAACAACCGGTACCAGCCATTGCAAAAACATGCCAAAATGTAAAGACCATCGAGGCTAGGAAGAAACTGCATCAACTAATGAGCAAAATAACCAGTTAATATCATAATGGCAGGATCAAGTTCACACATAGCAATCTTAACCTTAAATGAAAATGGACTAAATGCTCCAATTAAAAGACACAGACTGGCAAACTGGATAAAGAGTCAAGACCCATCAGTCTGCTGTATTCAGGAGACCCATCTCACACGCAGAGAGACATACATAGGCTCAAAATAAAGGGATGGAAGAAGATTTACCAAGCAAATGGAGAACAAAAAAAAGCGGGGGTTGCAATACTAGTCTCTGATAAAACAGACTTTAAACCATCAAAGATCAAAAGAGACAAAGAAGGCCATTACATAATGGTAAAGGGATCAATTCAACAGGAAGAGCTAACTCTCCTAAATATATATGCATCCAATACAGGAGCACCCAGATTCATCAAGCAAGTCCTTAGAGACTTACAAAGAGACTTAGACTCCCATACAATAATAATGGGAGACTTCAACACTCCACTGTCAACATTAGACAGATCAACGAGACAGAAAGTTAACAAGGATATCCAGGAATTGAACTCATCTCTGCAGCAAGCAGACCTAATAGACATCTATAGAACTCTCCACCCCAAATCAACAGAATATACATTCTTCTCAGCACCACATCGTACTTACTCCAAAATCGACCACGTAATTGGAAGTAAAGCACTCCTCAGCAAATGTACAAGAACAGAAATTATAACAAACTGTCTCTCAGACCACAGTGCAATCAAACTAGAACTCAGAACTAAGAAACTCAATCAAAACTGCCCAACTACATGGAAACTGAACAACCTGCTCCTGAATGACTACTGGGTACATAACGAAATGTAGGCAGAAATAAAGATGTTCTTTGAAACCAATGAGAACAAAGATACAACATACCAGAATCTCTGGGACACATTTAAAGCAGTGTGTAGAGGGAAATTTATAGCACTAAATGCCCACAAGAGAAAGCAGGAAAGATCTAAAATTGACACCCTCACATCACAATTAAAAGAACTAGAGAAGCAAGAGCAAACACATTCGAAAGCTAGCAGAAGGCTAGAAATAACTAAGATCAGAGCAGAACTGAAGGAGATAGAAACACAAAAAACTCTCCAAAAAATCATTGAATCCAGGAGTTGGTTTTTTGAAAAGATCAACAAAATTGACAGACCACTAGCAAGACTAATAAAGAAGAAAAGAGAGAAGAATCAAATCGATGCAATTAAAAATGATAAAGGGGATATCACCACCGACCCCACAGAAATACAAACTACCATCAGAGAATACTATAAACACCTCTACGCAAATAAACTGGAAAATCTAGAAGAAATGGATGATTTCCTGGACACTTACACTCTTCCAAGACTAAACCAGGAAGAAGTTGAATCCCTGAATAGACCAATAGCAGGCTCTGAAATTGAGGCAATAATTAATAGCCTACCAACCAAAAAAAGTCCAGGACCAGATGGATTCACAGCTGAATTCTACCAGAGGTACAAGGAGGAGTTGGTACCATTCCTTCTGAAACTATTCCAATCAATAGAAAAAGAGGGAATCCTCCCTAACTCATTTTATGAGGCCAACATCATCCTGATACCAAAGCCTGGCAGAGACACAACAAAAAAAGAGAATTTTAGACCAATATCCCTGATGAACATCGATGCAAAAATCCTCAATAAAATACTGGCAAACCGGATTCAGCAACACATCAAAAAGCTTATCCACCATGATCAAGTGGGCTTCATCCCTGGGATGCAAGGCTGGTTCAACATTCGCAAATCAATAAACATAATCCAGCATATAAACAGAACCAAAGACAAGAACCACATGATTATTTCAATAGATGCAGAAAAGGCTTTTGACAAAATTCAACAGCCCTTCATGCTAAAAACACTCAATAAATTCGGTATTGATGGAACGTACCTCAATATAATAAGAGCTATTTATGACAAACCCCACAGCCAATATCATACTGAATGGGCAAAAACTGGAAAAATTCCCTTTGAAAACTGGCACAAGACAGGGATGCCCTCTCTCACCACTCCTATTCAAAATAGTGTTGGAAGTTCTGGCTAGAGCAATTAGGCAAGAGAAAGAAATCAAGGGTATTCAGTTAGGAAAAGAAGAAGTCAAACTGTCCCTGTTTGCAGATGACATGATTGTATATTTAGAAAACCCCATTGTCTCAGCCCAAAATCTCCTTAAGCTGATAAGCAACTTCAGCAAAGTCTCAGGATACAAAATTAATGTGCAAAAATCCCAAGCATTCTTATGCACCAGTAACAGACAAACAGAGAGCCAAATCAGGAATGAACTTCCATTCACAATTGCTTCAAAGAGAATCAAATACCTAGGAATCCAACTTACAAGGGATGTAAAGGACCTGTTCAAGGAGAACTACAACCCACTGCTCAGTGAAATAAAAGAGGACACAAACAAATGGAAGAACATACCATGCTCATGGATAGGAAGAATCAATATCGTGAAAATGGCCATACTGCCCAAGGTAATTTATAGATTCAATGCCATCCCCATCAAGCTACCAATGAGTTTCTTCACAGAATTGGAAAAAACTGCTTTAAAGTTCATATGGAACCAAAAAAGAGCCCACATCTCCAAGACAATCCTAAGTCAAAAGAACAAAGCTGGAGGCATCATGCTACCTGACTTCAAACTATACTACAAGGCTACAGTAACCAAAACAGCATGGTACTGCTACCAAAACAGAGATATAGACCAATGGAACAGAACAGAGTCTTCAGAAATAATACCACACATCTACAGCCATCTGATCTTTGACAAACCTGAGAGAAACAAGAAATGGGGAAAGGATTCCCTATTTAATAAATGGTGCTGGGAAAATTGGCTAGTCATAAGTAGAAAGCTGAAACTGGATCCTTTCCTTACTCCTTATACGAAAATTAATTCAAGATGGATTAGAGACTTAAAAGTTAGACCTAATACCATAAAAATCCTAGAGGAAAACCTAGGTAGTACCATTCAGGACATAGGCATGGGCAAAGACTTCATGTCTAAAACATCAAAAGCAACGGCAGCAAAAGCCAAAATTGACAAATGGGATCTCATTAAATTAAAGAGCTACTGCACAGCAAAAGAAACTACCATCAGAGTGAACAGGCAACCTACAGAATGGGAGAAAATTTTTGCAATCTACTCATCTGACAAAGGGCTAATATCCAGAACCTACAAAGAACTCAAACAAATTTACAAGAAAAAAACAAACCACCCCATGAAAAAGTGGGCAAAGGATATGAACAGACATTTCTCAAAAGAAGACATTCATACAGCCAACAGACACATGAAAAAATGCTCATCATCACTGGCCATGAGAGAAATGCAAATCAAAACCACAATGAGATACCATCTCACACCAGTTAGAATGGCGATCATTAAAAAGTCAGGAAACAACAGGTGCTGGAGAGGATGTGGAGAAACAGGAACACTTTTACACTGTTGGTGGGATTGTAAACTAGTTCAACCATTATGGAAAACAGTATGGCGATTCCTCAAGGATCTAGAACTAGATGTACCATATGACCCAGCCATCCCATTACTGGGTATATACCCAAAGGATTATAAATTATACTGCTATAAAGACACATGCACACGTATGTTTATTGCAGCACTATTCACAATAGCAAAGACTTGGAATCAACCCAAAGGTCCATCAGTGACAGATTGGATTAAGAAAATGTGGCACATATACACCATGGAATACTATGCAGCCATCAAAAAGGATGAGTTTGCGTCCTTTGTAGGGACATGGATGCAGCTGGAAACCATCATTCTTAGCAAACTATCACAAGAACAGAAAACCAAACACCGCATGTTCTCACTCATAGGTGGGAACTGAACAATGAGATCACTTGGACTCAGGAAGGGGAGCATCACACACACGGGGCCTATCATGGGGAGGGGGGAGGGGGGGAGGGATTGCATTGGGAGTTATACCTGATGTAAATGATGAGTTGATGGGTGCAGCACACCAACATGGCACAAGTATACATATGTAACAAACCTGCACGTTATGCACATGTACCCTACAACTTAAAGTATAATAATAAATAAATAAATAAATAAATAAATAATTATATTTTGGTCTTTAAAATTTTTTTCTATTGCTTTTCTATTCCCTATTTTGTTTACCTCTGTTCTGATCTTCATTTTTCTGTTCTTCTGCCAACTTTGTGTTAAGTTTGCTCTTTTGTAGTTCCTAAGAGTGAAAAGTTGTGTTATTGTTTTGAGAAGTTTTATTTTTAAATTTATGCATTTGCTGCTGTAAAATTCCCACTGAGCATTGTTTTCACCATATTTTATAAGTTTTCATATGTTGTGTTTTGATTTTCATTTTCTTTGGGCTATTGTCTAATTTACTTTGTGTTTTCTTCTTAAACCAATTCGTTGTTTAAGAGTGTTTTGTTTAATTTCTTCATAGTTGTAAATTTCTCAGTTTTCCTTCTGGTATTGATTTCATTGTGGCCAGAAATAATCCTTTGTGTGGTTTTGATCTCTTTACATTTATTGATACTTGTTTTGTGCCTTATAATATGTTCTAGGCTGAGCATAGTGGCTCACACGTGTAATCCCAGCACTTTGAGAGGCCAAGGTGGGAGGATCATGAGCCCAGGAATTTGAGACCTTCCTGAGCAACATAGTAAGACCTTGTCTCTACAAAGAAATCAAAAAATTCGCCAGGCATAGTGGTGTGCACTTGTAGTCCCAGCTACTCAGGAGGCTTAGGTGATAGGATGGTTTGAGCTAGGGAGATTGAGGCTTCAGTCAGCTGTGATCATGCCACTGCACTGTAGTCTGGGCAGCAGAGCAAATATTCTGTCTCAAAAAAAAAAAAATGATTGATTTTATTCTGGAGAATGTTCCATGCTCACCTGAGAAAAATGCATATTCTAATGTTGTTAGGTGGAGTGTTCTATATATGTTTACTAGGTTTAGTTTATAGTGTTTTCGATGTCCTCTATTCCCTTGTTGATCTTCTTTCTAAATGTTTGATTATTATTGAAAGTAGAGCATTGAAGTCTTCAACTATTATTGTAAACTGTCTATTTTTCCCTTTAATCCTTTCAGTGTTTGCATATAATTTTGACTCTGTTGTTTTGTGCATGCATGTTTATAATTATTATACATTCCTGATAGATTAAGCTTTTATCAAAATAAAATGACCTTCATTTCTCATAACTTATTTTTCACTTTCTTTTTTATTTTATTTTTATTTTTATTTTTATTTTTTTTATTTATTTATTTATTTTTTTTTTTTGAGATGGAGTCTTGCTCTGTCACCCAGGCTGGAGTGCAGTGGCCGGATCTCAGCTCACTGCAAGCTCCTCCTCTCGGGTTCACGCCATTCTCCTGCCTCAGCCTCCCGAGTAGCTGGGACTACAGGCACCCGCCACTTCGCCCGGCTAGTTTTTGTATTTTTAGTAGAGACGGGGTTTCACCTATGTTAACCAGGATGGTCTCGATCTCCTGACCTCGTGATCCGCCCGTCTCGGCCTCCCAAAGTGCTGGGATTACAGGCTTGAGCCACCGCGCCTGGCTATTTTATTTTTATTTTTATTTTAAGTTCCAGATTACACATGCAGGATGTGTAGGTTTGTTACATAGGTAAACACATGCCATCATGGTTTGCTGCACCTACAATCCATCACCTATTAAGCCCAGCATGCATTAGCTATTTTTTCTGATGCTCTCCCTCCCCCTGCCTGCCTCCCAACAGGCTCCAGTGTGTGTTGTTCCCCTCCCTGTGTCCATGTGTTCTCATTGTTCAGCTCCCACTTATGAGTGAGAACATGTGGTGTTTGGTTTTCTGTTCCTGCGTGAGTTTGCTGAGGATAATGGCTTCCAGCTCCATCTATGTCCCTGCAAAGGACATGATCTCATTCCTTTTATGGCTGTATGGTATTCCATGATGAATATGTACCACATTTTCTTTATCTGGTCTATCATTGATGGGCATTTGGGTTGATTCCATATCTTTGCTATTGTGAATAGTGCCACTTCTTTTAACTTAAAGTTTGTCTTTTGTAATGTTAATATAGTTACATCATCTCACTTTTGGTTACTATTTGCACGGAATAGCTTTTCTCATTATTTTACTTCCAAATTATTCAAGTCTTTTGGCTCTAACCTAAGTCTATTGCGAATATCACATTGTTGGGTCATCCATTTTGTGCATTCTACCAGAGTCTGTTGTTAAACTGATGATTAAGTCATTTACATGTAATGTGGCTGCTAACTGGAAGGACTTCTGCTATACTGTATTTGTATCCTGTATGTCATATCTTACCTGTTTGTCAATTCCTCTAATACTGACTTTTTTTCTGTTTGATTTTTTCTATTGTATTTTGATTCCCTTCTAATTTTGCTTCCTGTATATATCTTAGTTGTTTTTATAGTTTTCATGATGATCATTACAATAGGCATCCTAAAATTAGATCGACCTGGTTCGAATTTATGCCAATGTAGTTTCAATTATGTCCAAAATCCTTGTTCCTGTATGGCTTACTTCTTTATGTTGTTTTTGTCACAAATTATATCTTTACACGTTCTGTCTTCATTAACATGTATTGATAATTTTTGTTTCATTACTTTGTCTTTTAAATCTTATTGAAAACAAAAAGGAATTACTAACCTAATATTAATAATATTTGCTTTTATGTTTATTTATATAGTCACCTTTACTGAAGTTTTTTTATTTCTTTATGTGGCTTCAAGTTATTGTCCAATGCCCTTTTATCTCAACCCAAGGGACTCTCTCTCCCATTTTATTAGGGTGCATCTACTGGTAATGAATTTTCTCAGCTTTTCTTTATCTGGCAATGTCTTAATCTCTGCTTATTCTTGAAGAATAGTTTTACAAAGAATTTTTGTTTAACAGTTTTTTCTTTCAGGATTTTGAATAAGTCAGTCTACTGCCTTCTAACTCTTATGGTTTCTGATGATAAATCTCATCTTTAAATTATTGAGGATCACATTTATGTGTGATGCATTATTGCAGATCACTTCTTTCTTACTCCTCTCAGGATTCTCTCTTTCTCTTGGCTTTCAGCAGTTTGATTATAATGTATCTAGCTGTGGAGCTCTTTGAGTTTATTCTACTTGGAGCTCATTGGCCTTTTTGATGTGTAGATTCAATTGTCTATCAAATTTGGTATTTTACCATTCAGAACATATGCATGGGCAAAGACTTCATGACTGAAACACCAAAAGCAATGGCAACAAAAGCCAAAATTGACAAATGGGATCTAATTAAACTGAAGAGCTTCTGCACATCAAAATAAACTATCATCAGAGTGAACAGGCAACCTACAGGATGGGAGAAAATTTTTGCAATCTATCCATCTGACAAAGGGCTAATATCCAGAATCTACAAATAACTTAAATTTACAAGAAAAAGACAAACAATCCCATCAAAAAGTGAGCAAAGGATATGAACAGACACTTCTCAAAAGAAGACGTTTATACAGCCAACAAATATATGAAAAAAAGCTCATCATCACTGGCCATTAGAGAAATGCAAATCAAAACAACAATGACATACCATCTCACGCCAGTTAGAATGGCGGTCATTAAAAAGTCGGGAAACAACGGATGCTGGAGAGGATGTGGAGAAATGCTTTTACACTGTTGGTGGGAGTGTAAATTAGTTCAATTATTGTGGAAGACAGTATGGCAATTCCTCAAGAATCTAGAACCAGAAATACTATTTGACCCAGCAATCCCATTACTGAGTATACACCCTAAGGATTATAAATCATTCTACTATAAAGACATATATGCACATGTATGTTTATTGTGGCACTGTTCACAATAGCAAAGACTTGGAACCAACCCAAATGCCCATCAATGATGGACCAGATTCAGAAAATGTGGCACATATACACCATGGAATACTATGCAGTCATAAGAAAGGATGAGTTCATGTCCTTTGCAGGGACATGGATGAAACTGGAAACCATCGTTCTCGGCAAACTAACACAAGAACAGAAAATCAAACACTGCATGTTATCACTCACAAGTTGGAGTTAAACAATGAGAACACATGGACACAGGGAGGGGAACATCACACACTGGGGCCTGCCATGGTGTCAGGGGCTGGGGGAGATAGCATTAGGAGAAATACCTAATGTAGATGATGGGTTGATGGGTGCAGCAAACCACCATGGCACGTGTATACCTATGTAACAAACCTGCATGTTCTGCACATGTATCCCAGAACTTAAAGTAAAATAAAATTTAAAAAAAAATTGATATTTTTTGGTTGTTATTTCTTCAAATAGTCTTTCCACCCCATTCTCCCTCTTCTCCCTTTTGGACCTCCATAATGCACACGTTGTTATGCTTGAAGATGTCCCACATGACCCTTAAGGTCTGTTTATTTTTTGTCATTCTTATTTTCTGTCAGCTCCTCAGATTTGGTAAATTGCATTATTCTGTATTCAAGTTCAGTAGTTCTTTCTCCTGCCAGTTCAAATCTGCTCTGTATCCCCTCTAGTGAAATTTTCATTCAGCTATTATACTTTTCAGTGTCAAAATTTTTATTTTAGTTCTTTTTGTAATGTGTTTTTATTGGTATTATGTTCAGAAATCCCTCTCCTGGTTTTCCGTAGCTTTTAATTTTTTAAGGTTTTTTTTTTTTAACCTCTCTGAACATGTTTAAGCCAGTTGATGCAGCTGGACGTGGTAGCTCATGCCTGTAATCTTAGCACTTTGGGAGGCCAAGGAGGGTGGATCACTTGAGGTCAGGAGTTCAAGACCAACCTGGCCAACATGGTGAAATCCCGTCTCTATTAAAACTACAAAAATTAGCTGGGTGTGGTGGTGCATGGCTGTAGTCCCAGCTACTCAAAGATGGCTTGAACCTGGGAGGAAGAGGTTGCAGTGAGCAGAGATCATGCCACTGCACTCCAGCCTGGGTGACAGAGCAAGACTCCTTCTCAGAAAAAAAAAAAAAAAAAAAAAAAAAAAAGACAGTCTTTGTCTGAGAAGTTCAATGTCTGGACTTCTTTGTGGATAATTTTTGTTAATTTATTTTTTCCTGTAAACAAGCCATACTTTCTTGGGTTGTTTTTTTTTTTTTTTTTGTATGCCTTGTTTTTGTTGAAAACTGGACATTTTAAATGTTATGTGGTAACTCTGAAAGTAAGAGTTTTCTCCCCTCCCTAGGTTTGCTGTTGGTGGTTGTTATGAGCTGTGGACTTTCATTCGTATAGTGACTTTTCCAAACTAATTTTGCAAAATCTCTAATTATTATTTTGTGTTGTTACTGAAGTCTCCATTTTATTATCTCGGTGGTCAGACAGTGACCTGACAGGGATTTTTTTTTTTTAATATCTAGACAAAAACATTAAAAAGGAGAAAAAAAGAAAAAAAATGTAAAGAAAACACACACACACACACACACACACACACACACTAGTCAAGTCTTCACAGATCGGTTTTGAATTTGAGAACTCCTTCAGTGCTAATATGAATGTATAGTCTGTTGTTTTGGGGTAGAGTGGGTGGAGTGTTCTGTAGATATCTATCAGATCCCCTTGATCCAGAGCTGTATGAGGTGTTTGGTGACCCCTGTTGGGAGGTCTCACCCAGTCACGATGCAGGAGATCAAGCGCTTATTTAAGGAAGCAGTCTGGCCCCTTGGCTAAGCAGGTTCGCTGTGCTGGGGGGAATCCCACTCTTCTGGATTGTCCGGATTCCTCAGAGCTAGCAGGGTTAAGTCCTCTGAACCGGAGACTGCGGCAGACCCTACCCCCAGGGGCTCTGTCCCAGGGAATCAGAGTTCTGTCTGTAAATCCCTGGCTGGAGTTGCTAAAATTCCGCAAGGAGGCCCCGCCCAGTGAGGAGGGATGGATCCGGGTCCCACCTATGGAAGCAGTCTGGCCGTGATTGGCCACAGCTGCTGTGCGACACTGTGGGGAGTTCCAAACCGCCCAGTCTCCTTGGCACCCACAGGGGATAAAGGCCTACTGGAGCCTCAGTGATGGCAACCGACCCTTCCCCTCAGGTAGTCGGTCATCTTAGGCCATCTCCAGCGTGCTGCCCCTGGGCGCAATGTGAGCGGCCACCAAGAGTCTGCACACTTCTGTGCTTGGGACCCAAGGACCTCCTCTAGTTTTTAGATATCGTTCTGCTGCGAACCTTCTGGAAGATCTTGCACAAGTGCTTGTTTTTCTTTCTAAACTTCAGTGTTCTCATTTGTCAGATAAAGAGAGTTTGCAATTATGTGACCTCTTGCAACTTTGATTTGTGGAATTCTATTATCCAGCAGGCAAAACAGTAAACATTGGGTGTGACTACCTGTGCCAAGAGGTGTGAAAAGTGGAATGGCTGGTCTCATATTGCATATGGACATAGATGTAGTTTTTTATATTGAATGCCTGGGCTAAATCAAATAAGTGCCTTGTTCTTTAGTTTGCCTATCTGATATGTGAGCAGAATCAAGGACTAAGAAATATTTTAGTTAGTTGTTTTAAAAATCACATATTTCCCCAAGTTGCCTCAGGCAAAAGTGAGGGATATGTGGAGTGGTAAGAAAAAGCATTACAATTTTATACAGACCAAAGGTAGCATAATATAAAGAGTACTTAAATTGGCATCAGAAGCGTTGGCTTTTAGTTTTATTTTTTACTCACTGTGCTGACTTATATTGTGTGTGGTCTTTTCTCCACACTTTAGTTTGTCTCATCTATAAAATGAATAAATTATATAACTCACTGTTTCTTGGCAAACTTTAAAAACTTTGACTAGTTATGGATTGTTTTCCTTGAATGTATACTACATATGGGAGGAATTTTCTATTTGTGGTAAGGTTATATTTTTCTCTTAAAATCATTATTATTATTATTTTATTTATTTATTTATTTTTGGCCAGGCACACTGGCATGTGCCTATAATCCTAGCTACTCTAGAGGCTGAGGCAGGAGGATTGTTTGAGCTCAGGAGTTTGAAACCAATCTGGGCAACATAGTAAAACCCCATCATAAAAAAAAAAAAATCATTTTTTAGGTAAGTCCATTGAAAATATATATTAAGTAAAAAAATAGTCAAAGTCATGAAGGGGAAGGTCAGATAGTCTCTGAATTCTTTTTCTGAGACTCAAGTCCTGATTTATCTCATTCTCAAAATGGAAGCAGACACATCTGAAAAGCAGCATCTGCTGAGAATTTTTGTTATTGAGTCTGGGTTTGGCAGTTGACAGCTAAAATTTCTTTAACATGCTGGAAAACATAATCAAAGGAATCTTTATTCTCTATGATTTTGGAGTGATGTTGTTCCCAATTAATTAGTGATAGAAGTGGACCTTACCATTCACAGGTGTAGAACAAGCAAGCTGGGAGTGCCCTCAGGTCATGAGGGCAGGCATTATGTAGTAAAATATCTTTCAGTGCACCAGCTATACCTTTAGTAAACTGATGTGGTATCTGGCTAACTAGGGTCGAAAGCTGACATTCTCATAATAATAATAATATCATTTAGCATGTACTTGCCTTGTGTCAAACAAGTTTGTAAGAACTTTATATGGAACATCTCATTGAATATTCGTGACAACTCTATAAGGTAAATACTGTTATTACTACTTTTTCCAGATGAGAAACCTGATACACAGAGCAAGTAAGTACCATACCTAAGGTCACAGAGCCAATAAAGAGTTAGGCTTCAAGCATCTATCTTTTCTGTCCCATGTGAAAGCTATTCCACTACTGAATTTCCCCACTAAAGTTACCAGGTACACTTTGTTAAATATGAACTTATCTAACTGATGGTCAGCTTTTGTATAGAACAGCATTTCTTCCCTTAATTGACTTTTTATTCTGTGCTTTCTTAGTTCTTTGCCTTGGGACCCAGACTGCTACTGCTCTAAAGTTAAAGTTGGTACTATGTGGCATGAAACTGCTTTGGCAATCTGAGGTCCGTCATCTGGCCAAAGAGATCCTGGCTGTAAGCCTGAGTGCTCATGTGGAGCTGGACCTGGCAGGAACAGGTGTGATGAGGAGGATCCAGTCCGGGATTCTGAGAGAAAGGCTGGATCTGTTGCAATATAGTATTTATGAGAGAGAAGGTGGCCTGATGGGATCCAATGAGAAGAATTGATGAAAGAGCTAGTGAAAAATAACTACCCTCATCTCCACTCAGTTGAGAGCTAATTCTGAACTCTTCTTTTCACCCTGGTGGCCTTTTCTGCCAGAAATCAGTGTTATAGCCAGAGGTCCAGAAGTTGCAAGTTCCTGAAAAGGACCTGGAAAGCTGGAGGGGGAATGGTCATGAGACAGGATGGGCATCAGTTGGTTATAGTATTTTTTCCCCAGCTTTATTGAGGTATACTTGAGAAATAAAAAATTGTCTGTATTCATGGTGTACAGTGCGATGTTCATATATATACATATATATACACACACACACATGCACATTGTGAAATGATTCCCACAATCAAGATAATTAACATATCTGTCACCTTACAGTTACCATATTTTCTTTTTTTGTGTGTAGTGAGAACATTTAAGATCTACTCTCTTAGCAGATTTCATGTATACAATGCAATATTATTAACTGTAGTCACCATGCTGTACCTTAGCTCACTAGGCGTTTGAAATGTTCTGCCTTTAAAATACCTTAGCAGTTCATAAACATTGTAACGTGTTAGAATTCTTATCCATACTTTCTTTGGTGCAATATCATGCTTTAATAAATTCCTATCATGAGTTCTTGAGTGATCTTTCTAATAAGTTAGAACTCTTGGCCAGGCATGATGGCTCATGTCTGTAATCCCAGCTCTTTGGGAGACCGAGATGGGAGGATTACTTGAGGCCAGAAGTTTGATACCAATCTGACCAACAGTGCAAGACCCCTATCTCTATTAATTTTAAAAAAGAAAGGAAAACAAGTAGAACTCTCCAAGCCATGAAACACCTTGTAAGAACCAGAGACTTTGATATAACAGTCCTAACACATTTTAGTACAAGTAACTATCCTCCCATTTCACCTTCCCCCTTATATACATTTGAACTTGCTCATGAACATTAGCATGCTCCTTTTTGAAATCAAATCTATTTAACAAACATTCCCTGAGCATCTACTCTATTGCAAGGCTTGTGCTGAGTGCTGAGCAGGAGATGCCAGTGCCTTAGAAAAAATTGAGGTTTTGCATTCACTGAGTTTTTGCATTCTATGACAAAAGCGTGATCCTGTCCTCTTACAGAATATATACTCTACCCTGGCTGCTCTGTTGTGCTCTATCATCTCTGCGGGGCGGGGGAAACAGAACCTCACCTTGCCATTGATTTCAGCTTATTCCTCAATCAGAACTGTTCATTAGGAACAGTGAAACAATTCATTCTACATTCTTATTAAATATGCCACTTTCAGATACTCATATGTAAATAGTTAAATTGTTCTGAAGCAAGACAACTGCAGGACCAACCCATTGGATCATGTTTTTGATTAACTGTCTTTTAGTGTTTCTTCAAATTTATTTATCTTTAACTGTTTAATCTAATCCATGTGTCAGTGTGGGGCAGTACTGAAGTCAGACTGCCCAAATTTTAAGTGCTAACCTCTGCACTTCTGTTTTAGTCCATTGGGCTGCTAGGACAAAGTACCACAGACTGGGTGGCTTATAAACAACAGAAATTTATTTCTCATGGTTCTGGAGGCTGGGAAGTCTAAAATCAGGGTGCCAGAATATTGGGTTTGTGGTAAGGGCCCACTTCCTTGTCCTGGTATGGCAGAAGGGGCAAGTGACCTCTCTGGGGCCTCTTTTATAAGGGTGCTAATTCCATTCCATGAAGCCCTCATGAAATAATCACCTCCCAAATGTTCTACCTCCTAATACCATCAGCTTAGGACTTAGGATTTCAACATATGAATGAGGACAGGAAGGGGAGACAAAAATCAGACTATAGCAATTCCTAACTGTATGACCTTAGACAATTTACTTAACCTTTCTCATACTCAGCTTACCTACCCCACAGGGCTGTTGTGAGTTGCAGAGGAGCTTGTGTGTGTGTGTGTGTGTGTGTGTGTGTGTGTGTGTGTGTGTGTATCAATTAATAAAATATCTGGCACCTAGTGCTCAATATAAGTCAGCTATTACTGTTAATATGTGCTATGAGAATGGAGCTGGTGAATTCCATTAGGCCATAAACAACTCAGAAAGTCAGATAAACCTTAAATAGTCTGAAATAGAAGTTATAAATACTTATCATTACTGTTCATATTATTCTCAAGTACATTTTATGTATCAATTTCTACGACCCTCACAGTCTTATTTTCACTTGTTTACTATAATATTTGTATGAGATAGGTAGAGTGGAGATTTTGACCTGAGTCAACTGAGGCCTAAAGAGACTAGATGATTTGTTCAAGGTCACACTTGAAAGCCCAAGTCTCCTAACTCTTCATTTCAAATCCTTCCGCTACACAACAACCTATTATCTCTTAGTTTTTAGTGCAAATGTTATTGTCATTTAATCATCAATAAGCTATAATGGAAAAACTTCTGGGTGATAAAATTTTGCCAATAATAATGCTCTTCCTTCTGGCTACATCATGCAAGCTTTTTCTGAAGCAGTATACAGCTGTGCTGGTCTGAAATTTCTAATTTAGATTGTTTTTGATTGTATGTATATGTTCATTTGTTGTGTATATGTATATTTCAGTCACAAGCTTTATATAGTTCACATAGGCTCATAGTTGGGTGGAGGAAGGGCACGATGTAGGAAGTCTCAAATGGGAGGAAATTCCTGGAGAAGGTGTAGATATAGAGAATGTTGTATGTAACTCTGTTTTGCAGGACCCAGGGTAGCTTTTCTTAAATCTGTGAGGGATTCTCTTATCTGAGCCGTGTAATCAAAAGTAGTTGTCATAGTTTGAAGAGAGGAGGCCTATATGTGAAAGACAGAGGGAAGAGAAATTAAAGAGACTGATCTACTTCCCACAGAGCCTTCTTTCCTCCTACTGGGGTGCGCTTTGACAGAAGACAGCTTTTATTTCCTTTGCTAAAGTGGGAAGAGGAGGAAGAGGGTCATGGTGGGAGAGTGCAAAAGTTGCCTCTGTCTTAGCTGCCTGATCCCCAAAGAGCCTAATGGGAGAGCTGAGGAGGCATCCCAGGGGAGGCCAGCTGAAGCAAGCTGGCTGTGACAGAGCAATCATCACACCAGGTTCCACTTTTATAATAATAATAATTATTATTATTTGAGACAGAGTCTCACGATCTTGGCTCACTGCAACCTCCGCCTTCTGGGTTCAAGTGATTCTCCCGCCTCAGCCTCCCGAGTAGCTGGGACTACAGGTTCATGCCACCATGACTGGCTACTTTTTGTGTTTTTAGTAGAGACGAGGTTTCACCATATTGGCCAGGCTGGTCTCGAACTCCTGACGTTGTGATCCACCCGCCTCCACCTCCCAAAGTGCTAGGATTACAGGTGTGAGCCACCACGCCTGGCCTATTTTTAGTGATTTTAAAAAAACTTTGGGTTTTGGGGTTGTTTTCTTGTTGTTTTAATATAGTCTAGTTTCTGTAGGCTGAGTAGTTTCTCAGTTATGGAAGGGGCTGGCTTCTCCAATGTGCCTGCAAGCAGAAGAATGGGTTGTGCAAGTTCAGGTCTCGATCTGCATAAGGTAGGAGCCATAAGGTAGTATCCAAGTATTCTTTGGGTACTAGAAAACTTGGAAGTCTACATAGTTAATAGTTACTCCATTTGGGCCTTTTACACTAGTGGAGGGTGTTTAGAAAGGCTATATATATATCCTTCCACTACACAACAACCTATTATCTCTTAGTTTTTAGTTCAGTTTTTGTGTGTGTGTGTGTGTGTGTGTATATGCGCGCGCGCGTGTGTAGAGAGAGAGGGAGTGTGTGTGCTTATTGGTTCAAAATTATGTGTCTGTATGTCACCAGCCTCTGTTCCTGAGGGACATTTCCCTACTGTTTTTACCTGCATTCTGGCCATTCTTACTCCCATCCTTCTTCCTATGGTTGTTTGACTACCTTGGAGGCCCTGGTGTCCCCATTCAGCATCTCATCCCAGTTTTATGCCCATGCCAGTGGGTGGCTTAGGGAGTGGAATTTAGCTTCTCCACAATTTTCATTAGTGTCCCCCAATTGTGACAAATAAATGTAATATTAATAAAATTATTTTAAGTGGTTAATTGATATTCTCTCAATCTTATGTCAAGTGTAAATAAAAGCATCTTTGGAAACTTTACTTGTAACTAATCTTGAATCTATGATGTAAGTCCCACAGTATGTTTGCAATGCAAATAGAGCTCCAAAACTAGTCTTTTAGTCTCCTACTTTTTTTCCAACCCAATTTCCTGCCCCTAAGCTCTTCTGATGTGGGAATTCTGGATGCCACCACTGCCTTGTCTCCTTTTTCTTGTGCCACCCAATCCCAGCCCTGATGCAACAGTGCCCAGCTTTAGGTAGAATGTCCAGGGACTTCACGTTGCAGCCCTCTTGAAGGCTCAGGATCTCATTTTTCAGCTTTGGTAATATAGGAAGTTTTCCTCGAGTTTTTTCGACTTTTAAACAAACACTATTTCCCTCTATTCAGCTGATCTTTGTGCAGTGGCTAAGCTCTCCCTTAAGGAAGAGCCCATTCCAGGCAGCTGGCCAGGTGTCCAGCTATTTTTCTGTGCTCTTGGTTCTTGCATGAAGGGCTCAAAACAGAGATGAAAGAGAAAAATGCCCCCAGTCTGAATGGCTTTACCCAATTTCCTGCATTTATACCAGCTCTCCAGAAATTCCAGTGGTCTCTTAGGCCTTGGGATGAGTGTTATTGCTAGCTCCAGAAACATGCTTTTGGTCATCCCTTCCTGCTGCCACTCACTCACCCACCACCTAGGGCCTTTCCCTCTTCTTTTGTACGAAGGTGAGAGTAAAAGAGAATATGCCCCACCTCCTCCCCTTTGAGGCTCAGGGAAGCATAAATTCTGGGTTTTAGAGGGCATGTTTCCAAGTGAGGGTAAGAGTTTGACCTTGTTTGTTCTTTCTCAAGGAATCCTGCTGGCTTCTGAGCAGGGTGACTGTAGCATGCCCTGGACCTAAAGAAAACTCTAAATTCTGGGCCGAGCGTGGTGGCTCATGCCTGTAATCCCAGCAGTTTGGGAGGCTGAGGTGGGCGGATCACGAAGTCAGAAGATCGAGACCATCCTGGCTAACACGGTGAAACCCCATCTCTACTAAAAATACAAACAATTAGCCGGGCATGGTGGTGGGCACCTATAGTCCCAGCTACTCAGGAGGCTGAGGCTGAGGCAGGAGAATGGCGTGAACTGGGGAGGTGGAGCTTATAGTGAGCCGAGTTCACGCCACCGTACTCCAGCCTGGGCAATAGAGTGAGACTCTGTCTCAAAAAAAAGAAAGAAAGAAAAAGAAAACACTAAATTCAGACACCACACACATAAGGCTTCCTGCCTAAGACTGTGAAAGGGATACTCAAGAAAGGAAAAGATAAAGGGCAAAGGAGGGGTAAAGGACGGAGAGTAGGGCTGGAAAGGAAGAGGTTGGAGAAAGAACAGCCTGCAGTTAGAGAAAAGGGAGAAAAGTGAAGAAGGGAGAGGAAAGAGAACGTTTCTAAGTAGGCAGGATTGACTTGTCTATTGGCATTACTTATTGCTTTTGGACTTGTATCCTGACTCCTTTAGTTTTCACATGGCTGTCATTTTATCAGACTGCCCTGAAAGCTCAGTTCTTCTGACCTGGAAATTATTTTCCCAAAGACAGAGAAGAAGAATTGTGATTTATCTTGTCATGTTTCTGCCTTATTTAGCTTTTTCAAAAGCATCCCAGTAGGATGATTCTTGGAGAAAAGCCACATGGCCCATGTTGGCTTAACTTTAGATTCAAATAAAGGCTACTTGCCACAGCCAGGGCCTGATGGCTTTCATTATTGCCACAGTACTTATGTAAGTTTGATGTGATTCATCATATACTTCAGAAAGTAGTTGATAGTGCTTAGTAAGTATGGTCATAAATAGAAAGGTCCTCATTTGAGGGAAACACTCCTACTTAATCCCAGTAAAAATCACTTCCAACTATGTGTGTGTCTTTATTGTGCAAACCCTTGCACTTAGTAGATACTCAGTAAACATTTATGAAATCAGTATCTACATCTGTAAAAACTGAATGATAGTTTATTTTCTGAACATGTTTTGAGTAAAATTTCATAATTTTTATTACCATTAAGGTTGTCATTGCTTGATTATTTTCTACTCCTTATTAACTGAAATGATAGTAAAGCCACAAAGGTTTATGAAACACTCACTAGGGCTTTAATAAAATTTGTTGTGTGCCCTGCCTTGTGCCATGGGCTGTGGGAGGGATGAGAAAGAATACTCAGTGACAGTTCATGGTCTATTTGAGGAGGTAAGAGTGATATATATGAAAAAGAACAAAATGTGAACAAGTTATACTTGGAAGTCAACATGCCAAAGTGAAAAAGTTTGGGAATGTGCCAAATCTGGATTCCAATCCTGGCCCCACTACTTATCAGCTGAGTATCTTTGGATGAGTGATTTAACCTTTTTGAGCATCGGTTTATTCCTCTGTCAAAATGATGCTACCATAAAAATGGGAAATAAATGATATAAAATATGTAAAATATATGATACCTGGTATACATTCAATTATACTGATGATAGTATTAATAATACTGTTCTAATACTTTTGTGCAAACCTACTTTAAAGAGAGATGAAGGAGTTTTTTTCTGCTCTATGATAGCGGAACATTTGTAATGACTTCATGTGTTATTTTTTAAATTAAAATATTAAGTACTTTTAAATAAGGGGGAGAAAAGAAATTGAGGTTTATTAAAGAAATTTTTCATTTGAGCTTCTTGCTTTAAGACTTATTCACATGATGAATTTCTATGTACCTATGCTTTTTTTCTTGTAATACTACTCCATGGAGTTGAACTTGCTTTATATATATATATTTCATTTTTAATAGAAACGGGGTCTCACTATGTTACCTAGGCTGGTCTTGAACTCCTGGGTTTAAGCGATCCTCCTGCCTAGGCCTCCCAAATTGCTGGGACTACAGCTGTGAGCCACCATGCCCAGCCTTAACTTGGTTTTAATACCTCTGATTTGCCTTGCCTCACTTACCTCCTTTCTTATTTTCTTTCCTTTGGTGACTCTCATACTCTGTTCTCCCAATTCTCCCCCTTTTCCACTCCCTGCCCACCCTGAAAGACACACACACACAATAAGTGGGTGGAGTATAAGAAGTCAAGGGAGTTGGATATAAGCATTCCTGCTTTTCTGACATCTCCAGTGTCTTAGAGAACAAGGATTCTAGAATGAGATTATGCTTCCTTTCAACATTTTTTATCTGTGTTACTTAAGCTTTCACCCCAAGTGTGTTTGACAGAGAGCCAGTGCATTCCCCTTACTTTTTGCAATAAAAAATAAAAGTTACTGATCTTGGTAGACAGAAAAGCTAAACTTATAAAAGTCTCAATTCTGGGCACAAGCCTGAAATAACCTGTAAACTCTTTAAGGTTGTAATTTATCTAGACACTGGATGGAATAAGAGATGAAATAAGAGGACTTGGGCAGAGGGCACTAATAGAAGCATAAGAGAAAGTTTGGTTTAAGGAAGGGATTGATAAAAGTGATTATTTCTAAGAAGAGTGGTGAGGTTTCACTCATTAAGGAAGGAAACTTTTTATAAATAAGTTATTAATTTTATAAGTAAGTATAAAGCCTTGTTTCTATATTCTCAAGTGGCACCCAATTTAACTGACCCCTTCTCAGACGTTTCTGAAATCTACCTAACTCTGAGATGGGATGCTGTGACTATTTCCACAAATAGATGCTGAACTAAAGAATTATTTTTCCAGGGGATTAATGACATTGGTAGAAAACAGTCTTTGGTCAAATGACATCATGGAACAGTAATAATAAATTTAATGAAGCATGTCCTATGTGACAGGCACTGGTCCAGCACTTCACATTTTAAATCATTATGATATACATTTTACAAGTGAGGAGGCTGAGGCCAGAAAAGTTAAGTAACTCCCTTCCTGCTAGCTCAGTGTACTTCCTAGGGTTTGGGGAATGATGAGGTGAGAGTATGCATATAAAGCACCCACAGTGCCTGGTACTTATTATTTATGATAAATTGTAGTTATTTTTATAATAGTCATTGATTTTGTTTTTGTAGTTTTGTGATTAATGGTAACTCAGTAATAGGGCTTAAAGCAGGAAGCTCAAAACAAATAAAATGTAGGCTTTGCTCTACATTTTTGTTTCTCTCTAACGCTTTTTACACTCAAACATACTATAAAATTACATTTGTTTATTGCCTACATTTTCCCACTAGAGTGCAGGTTTAATGAAGCAGAGATGTGTACCTGTTTTGTTCATTGCGGTATACAAAGTGCCTAAAACAAAGCTTCGCATATATTAGAACCTCAATCAGTTTTTGTTGAATAAATAAATTGTCCAAGGTCATACAACTTGTGAATAAGAGTCTAGATTTGCATGCAAGCAAACTGGCTTCAGTGTCCATTCTCTTAACTGCTAGTCTATACTATCTCTTTACCTGAAGTACATGAATTGTTTATCAATTTCTGATATGCCATATAAAACATGATGCTTTTCATTCACAAGCTGCCTTTATAAACCATAGACAATTGTGGCCTATAGAGAGAGAAGTCAGTGGAGTCTTCTGCATCATTGCCAAGGGATTTTTCTGGGAGAATTCCCAGTCTGTATCAAGTCTCTGTGGGCTCAGTTTAGCCCAGCTTATGTATACTATGGTCATTCTGGGTAAAGAAGGGTGATGTCATAAAAACTTGTGCATTTTCTTTTAAGTCTTGGCTATGGTTAAACCCAGATAAAATTATTTTTTTGTGTGTCACTGTGACCTTTTGGTGTTCATTCTCATTCCCATTTCCTGAGTCACAAGAAGAACTCTCTTAATGAAGATCAAAAGTCAGAGGAAGCTCAAATGTAGATTTCATTCAGAAATGAAAATGCACTATAAAATCTCTTCAGAAGCTTCTTTCTACACAGAGTTGATTTTAGGCTAACAGTCAAGTGGGCAGGCTTGATTCAATGACAGCTTAAAGAGCCCTGGTGTCTGAGTCACTTCAGTGTCTGCACCAGTTTTCCAGTTTTGGCCTTCATTACATTAGTATGGATTAGGGTATGATCAGCAATGCTTTTTCCACCTGCACTTTTAAGAAGTGTAAAAGGTGGGTGGTGGTACTTTTAAATTAGAAGAACAGATGTAGCAGACATCTTTTTCTTTCACTCCTCCATCCTCATAGCCTAGAGACATCAGATGCAATCCTTTGTCATTTGCATAACTTCTGAAAAAACTTCTCAGTGTCTTTCTTAGACTACGGAGTGCCTCTCAGAGGAAGACAGAAACAGCTACTCACGTGAAAATGTCCAGAGTCCTGGGGAGTGTAATGTGTCTGTCTGTCATATACTAAAGATGGAATAGATATCTTGACTTTATTTTAAAAATGGCAACTAGACAAGAGGATTCCATGTGTTCCAATCTACATGTAACAGCATGGATAATGTAGCCTGCTCCCTCCAACAGGTTATGAGGCCTTCAAGTCACATTTGCATTCTCTGTCATTGTCTGGCATCTTTTCTAGTGGTCAGCTATTGTTTCTTATGAGAAGGTATTTCCCTGGACTATGGTGTCTTTCTGTCTGCATCACTGCCAGTAGTTAGACCTTAAGTAAGTACCTTTTCTCCTTCTAGAATATCCATTACTCCAATTGTAAATCTGGAGAAGATAAACTATAATAGGGATAGCTCAAATCTAGTTTATGGGGAAGAATGTAGAATAGAAATACATAACAGGCTTAGGGTGTGATATACTCTCTGGCACTTACCTGTGCAGTGTTATTACTTGCATAGGATGCTTAACTTCTCTGAACCTCAGCTATATCATGTGAAAACGGAAAAATAATTTGTACTTCCTAGGGTCTGGGGAACGATGAGATGAGAGTATGCATATAAAATACCCACAGTGCCTGGTACTTATTATTTACAATAAATTGTAGTGATTTTTATAATAGTCATGATTTTGTTTTTGTAGTTTTGTGATTAGTGGTAACTCGGAAAACACTAAAATCATGTAGACTTAATCTGCTTGTAGGAAAGACGTGAGAACTGCTTATCTTCATCCATTTATCTTAACTTGTCCCAATCTTAACCTAGCCAAAGCACGACTCAGCGTTCCAATGGCTATCATTAACCTTTTCTACCCAGACTTCCCCATTTCAGTAAATTGCAGCTTTTCCTTTCAGTTGATAAGACCAAAAACATTAGATTCATCATTGCATCCATATATAATAACAAAATCAGCAAATGCTATTGGCTCTAACCTTAAAAAACAGAATATCCTAAATCCAATCACTTCTCTTCACCTCCAGTCTACCATTCCCGGTCCGAGCTACCACCATCTCTCTTTTAGAATATCATAATAGCCTCTTAACTAATCACTCCTCATCTGTCCTTGCCCCTAACAATTTATTCTAACACATCGGCTGGAGTGATTTTGTTTTAACCTAACTTAGATCAGATCACTTCTCTACTCAAATCCCTCCAGTGGCTTCCCATGTTACTCAAACTGAAAGCCAAAGTATTATACCTGACATACAAGAATCTGCATGATGTGGTCCCTGCTCCCTCTCTGACCCCATCTTCTACTCCCTGTTTCCACTCACTCACTCTATTCAATTCAGAGCAACTTTGCACTTGTTATTTTTTCTGCTTGGAATTCTCTTCCCTCCAATATTTACACGACTCACTTTCTTTCTTTTATTATTATTATTATTTTTTTTTTTTGAGACGAAGTCTCGCCCTTGTACCCAGGCTGGAGTGCAATGGCGTGATCTCGGCTCACTGCAACCTCCACCTCCCGGGTTTAAGTGATTCTTCTGCCTCAGCCTCCCGAGTAGCTGGGATTACAGGTGCCTGCCACCAAGCCAGGCTAATTTTTGTATTTTTAGTAGAGACAGGGTTTCACCATGTTGGCTAGGCTGGTCTCGACCTCCTGACCTCAGGTGATCTGCCTGCCTAGGCCTCCCAAAGTGCTGGGATTACAGACATGAGCCACCGTGCCCAGCCTACATGGCTCACTTTCTTATTCTTTCAGGCCTCCATTCAAATAATGCTTCCCAGAGAGACCTGTGTAAAACAGCAACACACTTCCCAGCACTCTCCATCCCTTTTACTCGCTCTTAGTTTCTCTGACATGTTATATATTGTTTATTGTCCATTTTCCCTGACTAGAATTTAGCTCTATAAGGCATATTTTTTGTTTATCAATGTATCCCAAGTACTGAACAAATGAAAAATTTACTGTATATCTCTTATGTTATAAACACTATAACACTACAGATAAAACATGAGCTCCAGTGCTAAAGCATAAGCCAAGCACAGTTGCTTATGCTTATAATCCCAGCACTTTGAGGTGGGAGGATTCCTTGAGCCCAGGAGTTTGCGACCAGTCTAGGCAACATGGTGAGACCCTGTCTTTACAAAAAATAAAAAAATAATAACCAGGCATGATGGTGTGTACCTGTAGTCCCAGCTACTTGGGAGGCTGAGGCCGGAGGATCACTTGAGCTCAAGAGGTTGAGGCTGCAATGAGCTGTGATCAGGCCCTTACCTTCCAGCATGGTTGACAGAGCGAGGGCCCTGTCTCAAAACAAAAACAAAAACTACTTTAAATGAAGGCTTGTTGGTAATCATTTCACAATGTGTATATGTATCAAAATATCATGTTATATACCTTAAAATGTACAATCCATTTCAATAAAGATGGAAAATAATTATTTCATGGAAACTTACTAAAGTAAACAAGAAATTGAGTATCTACAAAGTGTCTATATTGGCCCTCCAGAAAAAAAAAAAAAGATGAAGGCTCACAAAGAAATAATATAAGTATACAATTCCCATTATGCTCAACGGTATAATAAAGGTCTTTGCCAGGTACTGATAGGTTAGAATAGGGAGCTTGATGGCATGAAGGATGACAGTGTCATCAGGACAGTAATGCTTGAGCTAGAATTTGAGCAGAATTTTGAAGGATGAACATTCAGTAAGCAACTGAGGGGTGAAGGGTGGTGGTAAAAGTGGTTTATTGAGAAAGCATTCCAGATAAAGAGAAGAGCAAGTAAAATAACATGGATATTTAAAAGAGTATAGCAACAGATGGAGAGAAACTTTTGGGACTAGTGAATTAGGTACACATCGGGGGGGACAATTTTTGTTCATTTTTCTCAAAGGGTTTGCCTTTCTTCAGCCAATTATTAATAAAAGGATAGAGTGAATAGGAAGAACATGTGAAATATACATTATCCCATTCACTGGAGAGGAGCTCTGATAGACTGAAAGAACTCATGATGCCTTTGAAAATTATTTGAATCATATCCTTTAGGCCTGGATTATGTTCCTGGGGTCAGTTTATCTTCTACTTTAGGTAAGGAACGGAACAATAACAAACATACTTTAGTATCAATCCTTACTTCAACTCACCAGCTTTGGATAAAATTGTGAATATATCCTTTCGCCAGAGCTTTGGCAGAGAAATCTATTATTTAATTACTTTAGAGTACCTTTGCTTGTCAACAAGAGACCATTTTATGCCCCAACCCCCAAACTCAATAGGAAAAAAGAAGAAAATAAAGAAGTATTTCCATATTTGACATAATATAGGAAGATTTCTCTTTAAATAAATGGCTTAGCATTTATCTGTTTGACTGTTTGCTTCAGAGCTGCTTTTAAAGGTTTTGCACCCATCTATAAGTCAGATACTCCCTTGTAATGTACCAAATGGGATCAAAATTGAGTCAGTTTTCGAACAATGCATTCAGTCTGGATTAGAAAAAGTTTCTTAAATTGGCAAATTAGATCGTAAAACAAAGCAAAACAAACAAAAAGCCCACAGTGTAGCTGGTGTGCAAATGTAGCTGATGAGATTTGGATTGTCATATTGTGAGATGTTATGAACTTCTCAAAACATCATTTCTGTGAACACATGAAAATTGAGTGTCTACAATGTGCAAGAAAGTGTAATCAGGGAGGGAGAGAGAGAAAAATTACTAGTCATGTACTTTAAAAATCTTATACCGGGTTACACTTTGGGGTGGGATAAATGGGGTGCCACTGGTAAAATTGAGCAGTGAAGATGATTCACCTTCCTATGCCTTCTAGATCTAATCAGTTACAAAATCAAAACGTCTTTAAATCTCTGTTATATCTGAAAAAATGGCAGAGAAGAGACAGGACTAAATTGCACCTCCCACTTGGACAGACAAAGCAGGGTGTGGAGACTCACATCATGAATTTTCACTCAAAGAACTACTGCGGGAATAGACCAGAAAAGCTGAGAGAATCTACAGACCCTTTGAAGGAAGAGGATTAATCACTCCTGCAGGACCCGGGAGATAGCCCAAATACTGTGAGTGCCTAAACTGGGAAAGTGGGAAAGGGGGATTGTCCACTCCCGAACACACACGCTTACTGGGGAACCTGAAGTTCCAGATCTCAGGAGAAAGATATGACCTTAACTAGATCTGAGACAATTTAGAGAGCTGAGCGAAATACAGGGGTAGAGGAAACAGCAGGAAAAGCCCTGTGAGCCATCTGGGTCCCCGGGGAAGCCAGTTCTGACTTGTCTCACCGGGGTCCTGTGGGAGGGCTGCCAGAGGAACTGGGGAAAGATCACAGGGAAAAGGAAGCTTCCAGCTAAACTTTATAACCATTTGAACCGAACGTGAAGTCAGTCTCGTGGCCAAAACTCGAGGGAGGGCATGAATCCAGTGCACAGACTCAACAGGCAAAAAGATGCAAAAGCCGTGCTTTCTTTCTCAGCTGGTAGCCTGGGGCAAGTTCTCAGCCCTGCTCACTCACTGCCTGGAAACAAACTTGGTGCTGTCAGGGTGGGGCACGGTGGGAGTGAGACTGGCCTTTTGGGTTGCATGGGAGCTGGATGAGGCCTGTAACTCCTAGCTTTCCCCTTCTTCCCCTACTTCCCTGACAACCTGCATGACATAGCAGAGCAGCCATAACTCTCCTGGGAACATTACTCCATTGACCTGGGTACCATACCTCCAACCTCCCGACCCCCACAGCAGCCTCAGCGAGCCAGGCCAAGGAGAGTCTGAGCTCAGACATGCCTAACCCACCCCAGTAGCTGAAGATAAAGGTCATATTCTCTTGGGAGTCCTAAGGCCCCGCCCACCTCCTGATTCTCCCCTATAGGACCACAGCTGATGGTCTCTTGAAATCCCCACCTCCTGGCAGGAGGCCAACCAGCACAAACCTAGTGCATTAAACAACTACAACTAAGGACCCTCACAGAGTCCATTTCACTCTCCCGCCACCTCCACTAGAGACTGAGAGACCTGAAGATGGTTCACATCAAAGCACTCTGTGCAGAAAGCTCCCAGTACCAGCCCGGAGCCTGGTAGCCCTGCTGAGTGGCTAGATCCAATAGAGAAATAACACTCATTACAGTTTGGCTCTCAGGAAACCACATCCTTAAGAAAATCTGGAGAGTACTACATCAAGGGAGCACCCTGTGAGACAAAAGAATCTGAACTGCAGCTTTCAGCCCGAGATCTTCCCTCTGACATAGCCTACCCAAATGAAATGGAACCAGAAAAACAATTCTGGTAATATGACAAAACAAGGTTCTTTAACACACCCTACCCCCAATTACACTAACTCATCAGCAATGGATCCAAGCCAAGAAAATAGTCTTGGCTAGCCTGAATTGCTGGCAAAAGAATTCAGTCAATTATTAAGTTAAAGAGGCACCAGAGAAAAATGAAGTCCAAACCTTAAAATTTTTTTTAAAAAAATACAAGATATGAGGGAAGAAATCTTCAGTGAAATAGATAGTGTAAATAAAAAGCAATCACAACTATAAAAAATAAAGAACACAAAGAAATGCAAAATATACTGGAAAGTCTCACCAATAGAATTGAACAAACAGAAAGAAGAACTTCAGTGCTCAAACACAAGGTTTTCAAAGTAACCTAACCAGCAAAGACAAAGAAAAAAGAATTTCAAAAATGTGCAAAGCCTTCAAGAAGTTTGGGATTATGTTAAACGACCAAACCTAAGAATAAGAAAGTAGAGAACTCTAAACGTTAGGAAAACATATTTGAAGGAATAATCAAGAAAAATCTCCCTGGCCTTGCTAGAGATCTAGACATCCAAATACAAGAAGCTAAAAGAACACCTAGGAAATTTATTAGAAAAAGATTATTGCCTAGGCACATAGTCATCCGCTCATCCAAAGTCAAGACAAAGAAAAGAATCTTAAGAGCTGTGAGGCAAAAGCACGAGGTTACCTATTAAAGGAAACCTATCAGATTAATAGCAGATATCTCACCAGAAACCTTACAAGCTAGAAGGAGTTGGGGCCCTATCTTCAGCCTCCTTAAACAAAACAATTATCACCCAAGAATTTTGTATCCAGTGAAAATAAGCTTCATAAATGAAGGAAAGATACAGTCTTTTTCAGACAAACAAATGCTGAGAGAATTAACTACTACCAAGCCAGCAGTACAAGAACTGCTAAAAGGAGCTCTAAATTTTGAAACAAATCCCAGAAATACATCAAAACAGAACCTCTTTAAAGCATGAATCTTACAGGACCATAAACAAAATACAATTTAAAAAAAACAGGTATTCAGGCACAAACAGCATGATAAATGGAATACTACCTCACATCTCAATACTAAGGTTGAATGTAAATGGCCTAAATGCTCCACTAAAAAATGCAGAATTGCAGAATAGATAAGAATTCAACAACCCAATCTGTCACTGATGGACCTTTGGGTTGATTCCAAGCAGCCATCAAAAAGGATGAGTTTGCATCCTTTGTAGGGACATGGATGCAGCTGGAAACCATCATTCTTAGCAAACTATCACAAGAACAGAAAACCAAACACCGCATGTTCTCACTCATAGGTGGGAACTGAACAATGAGATCACTTGGACTCAGGAAGGGGAACATCACACACAGGGGCCTATCATGGGGAGGGGGGGGGGGGGAGGGATTGCATTGGGAGTTATACCTGATGTAAATGATGAGTTGATGGGTGCAGCACACCAACATGGCACAAGTATACATATGTAACAAACCTGCACGTTATGCACATGTACCCTACAACTTAAAGTATAATAATAAAAAAAAAAAGAGCAAACATATGGATACAAGGTATGTGACACTGAATTAAAAAAACAAACAAACAAAAAAGACATGTACAGGGATGTTCATAGTAATATTATTTATAATAACCCCAAAGCGAAAACAATCCAAATTCTAACAGTAGAATAGACAGATGAATGGGGTGTATTTGTACAGTGGTAAACTATACAGCAATGAAAATAAACTACAGCAGGATGCAAAAAAAAAAAAAAAAAAAAAAAAAAAAAAGAATTCAACAACCAAGTATCTGCTGCTTTCAAGAGACTCACCTAGCACATAAGGACACACATAAACTTAAGGTAAAGGGGTGGAAAAAGACATTCCATGCAAATGCACACAGAAAGCAAGCAGGATTAGCTATTCTTATATCAGACCAAATAAACAATAATAAACCAATAGCAGTTAAAAGAGACAAAGAGTGATATTATATAATGATAAAAGAGCTTGTCCAACAGGAAAATATTGCAATCCTAAATATATATGCACCTGACACTGGAGCTTTCAAATTTATAAAACAATTACAACTAGACTTATGAAATGACAGAAGGCAACACAATAATAGTAGGTGACTTCAATACTGTACTGACAGCAGTAGACAGGTCATGAAGACAGAAAGTCAACAAAGAAACAATGGATTTAAACTATGCACTAGAACAATGGACTTAACAGCCATTTACAGAACATTCTAACCAGCAACCACAGGATATACATTCTATTCATCAGTGCATGGAACTTTCTCCTGGATAGATGATATGATACACCATAAAATAAGTCTCATTAAATTTAAGAAAGTTGAAATTATATCAAGTACTCTCTCAGACCACAGTGGAACAAAATTGGAAATCAACTCCAAAGGAACCTTCAAAACTATGAAAATACATGTAAATTAAATAATCTGCTCCTGAATGATCATTGGATCAACAATGAAATGAAGGTGCAAATACAAAAATCCTTTAAATTGAATGATAATATTGACACAACCTATCACAACCTCTGGGAAGCAACAAAAGCAGTGATAAGAGGAAAGTTCATAGCCTTTAATCCCTACATAAAAAAATCTGAAAGAGCACAGATGGATAATCTGAGGTCACACTTCAAGAAATTAGAGAAAAAAGAACAAAACTTAAACCCAGCAGAAGAGAAGAACGAAAAAACTCAAACCCTGAAGAAGAAAAGAAATAACAAAGATCAGAGCAGAACTAAATGAAATTGGAACAAAAAAACACTAAAGATACATGAAACAAAAAGCTGGTTATGTGAAAAGATAAATAAAATTGATAGACTGTTGGGAGGGTTAACCAAGAAAAGAAGAGAGAAGATCCAGGTAACATTAATTAGAAATGAAATGGGAGATATTACAACCAGCACCATAGAAATGTGAAAAATCATTCAAGGCTACTATGAACACATAATAATTGAACACAAAATAAAAATTTCTAGTTTACTTTACACACATAAACTAGAAAACCTAGAGGAGATGGATAAATTCCTGGAAATATACAACCCTCCTAGCTGAAATCAAGAAGAATTA
The DNA here is from genome assembly GCF_024542745.1 of Macaca thibetana thibetana. NCBI lineage: Eukaryota > Metazoa > Chordata > Mammalia > Primates > Cercopithecidae > Macaca > Macaca thibetana. The sequence continues at coordinate 55,786,822 of NC_065598.1, forward strand.
GAAACCCTGAACAGAAAAATAACAAGCAGTGAGATTAAAATGGTAATGAAAAAATGGCCAACAAAACCAGTCCAGGACCAGATGGATTCACAGCTGAATTCTATCAGACATTCAAGGAAGAATTGGTACCGATCCTGTTGACACTATTCCACAAAATAGAGAAAGAGTGAATCCTCCCTAAATCATTCCATGAAGCATCAACCTAATACCAAAACCAGCAAAGGACATAACAACAAAAAAGAAAACTACAGACTGATGTCTCTGATGAACATAGATGCAACTATTCTTAACAAAATACTAGCTAACTGAATCCAACAGCCTATCAAAGAGATAATCCACCATGATTAAGTGGGTTTCATTCCAGGGATGCAGGGATGGTTTAACATATGCAAGTAAATAAATTTGATACACCACATAAACAGAATTAAAAACAAAAATCACATGATCTTCTAAATAGATGCAGGAAAACATTTTACAAAATCCAGCATTCCTTTAAGATTAAAACCCTCAGCAAAGTCAGCATTCAAGGGACATGCCTCAATGTAATAAAGTCCAAACCCACAGCCAACATAATACTGAAATGGGAAAAGGTGAAAGCATTCCCTCTGAGAACTGGAACAAGACAAGGATGCCCACTCTCACCACTTTTATTCAACGTAGTACTGGAAGTCCTAGCCAGAGCAATCAGACAAGAGAAAGAAATAAAAGGCATCCACATTGGTAAAGAGGAAATCAAACTGTAACTGTTTTCTAATGATATGATTGTATACCTAAAAAACCCCTAAATACTCATTCAAATAGCTCCTAGAACTGATAAATGAATTTAGAAAAGTTTCAGGATACTAAATTAATGTACACAAATTAGTAGCTCTGCTATACACCAACAGTGATCAAGCTGAGAATTAAATCAATAACTCAACCCCTTTTAAAATACCTGCAAAAAAAATACTTAGGAATATACCCAACCAAGGAGGTGAAAGACCTCTACAAGAAAACTACAAAACACTGTTGAAATAAATTGTAGATGACACAGACAAATGGAAACACATCTCATGCTCATGGATGGGTAGAATCAATATTGTGAAAATGACCATATTCAATGCAATTCCCACCAAAAATGCCACCACTGTTCTTCACAGAACTAGAAAAACCTATCCTAAAATTCACATGGAACCAAAAAAAAAATTTTTGCATAGACAAAGTAAAACTAAGCAAAAGAACAAATCTGGAGGCTTCACATTACCTGACTTCAAACTATACTATAAGGCCATAGTCATCAAAACAGCATGGTACTGGTATAAAAATGGCCACTTGGACCAATGGGACAGAATGCAAAACCCAGAAATAAACCCAAATACTTAACAGTCAACTGATCTTCAACAAAGTAGAGAAAGGACACCCTATTCAACAAATGGTGCTGAGATAATTGGCAAGCCACATGTAGGATACTATATCCTCATCTCTCATCTTATACAAAAATCAAGTCAAGATGAATCAATAACTTAAATATAAGACCTGAAGCTATAAAAATTCTAGAGGATAACACTGGATAAACCCTTCTAGATATTGGCTTGGGCAAAGACTTCATGACCAAGAACCCAAAAGCAAATGCAACAAAAAGAAGGATAAATAGGTGGAACTTCACTAAAAAGCTTCTGAAAAGCAAAAAGAATAGTCAGCAGATTAAACAGACAACCCACAGAGTGGGAGAAAATCTTCACAATTTATACATCTGACAAGACTAATATCCAGAATCTACAAGGGACTCAAACAAATTAGCAGAAAAAGAAGAAAAAAAGAAAAAACAATCCCATCAAAAAGTGGACTAAGGACATGAATAGAAAATTCTTAAAAGAAGATATACAAAGGCCAGCAAACATATGAAAAAATGCTCAGCATCACTAATGATCAGGGAAGTGCAAATCAAAACCACAATGCAATACCACCTTACTCCCACAGTGCAATACAAATAAAAATCAGTACCACGCAGGTGTCACAAAACCATGCAATTATGTGGAAATTCAGCAACCTGCTACTGAATGACTTTCAGGTAAACAATTAAATTAAGGCAGAAATCAAGAAATTCTTTGAAACTAGTGAAAACAAATAAACAACATACCAGAATCTCTTGGATACAGCAGTGTTAAGAGGAATGTTTATAACACTAAACGCCCACATCAAAATGTTAGAAAGATTTTAAATTAACAACCTAACATCGCACACAGAAGAACTAGAAAAACAAGAGAAAACCAATTCCAATGCTACCATACCAAAAGAAATAACCAAACTTGGTTTTAAAATGAGTGAAATTGAGATGTGAAAAAACCATACAAAAGATCAACAAAACTAAAAGTTAGCTCTTTGAAGGAATGAATAAGATTGGTAGACTGCTAGATAGACTAATCAAGATAAAAGAGAGAAGATAAGAAAAAACACCACCAGTAATGACAAAGTGGCCATTACCACTGACCCCACAGAAATACAAAAAAAAAAAAAAAAAATCCTCAGAGACTATTATGAGCACCTCTATGCACACAAACTGGATGACCTCCTAAGATTGAAACAGGAAGGAATTGAAACCCTAAATATACCAATAAAAAGCTTTGAAATTATCAGTAATAAAAAGTGTACAAACCAGAAAAAGCCCTGGGCCAGGTGAAATCACAGCTGAATTTTACCAGATGTGTAAAGGGCTGGTGCCAATCCTACTGAAACTATTTCAAAAATGGAGAAGGAAGGACTCCTCCCTAACTCATTTTATGAGGCCAGCATCATTCTGATACCAAAACATGGAACAGGCACAACAAAAAAAAGAAAACTTTAGGCTAATATCACTAATGAACATGGATGCAAAACTCCTCAACAAAGTACTAGCAAACCGAATCCAGCAGCTACATCAAAAAGCTCATCCACCACAATCAAGTAGGCCTTATTTCAGGGATGCAAGATTGGTTAAACATACACAAATCAATATATGTGATTCATCACATAAACGGAACTAAAAACAAAAACCACATGATCATCTCAATAGATGCAAAAAAAAAAGGCTTTCAATAAAATTCAATGTCCCTTCATGTTAAAAACCTCAACTAATTAGGCATTGAAGGAAGATACCTCAAAAAAGTAAGAGCCATCTGTGACAGACCCACAGCCAACATCATACTAAATGGGCAAAAGCTGGAAACATTCTCCTTGAGAATCTGAAAAAGACAAGGATGCCAATTCTCACCATTTCCATTCAAAATAGTACTGGAAGTGCTAACCAGAGAAATAAGGCAAGAAAAAGAGAAAAAAAAGGCATCCATAGAACAGAAGAAATCAAACTATCTCTTTTCACAGATAATATGACTTTACACCTAGAAAAGCCCATAGTCTCAGCCCAAAAGCCCCTACATCTTATAAACAACTTCAGCAAGATTTTAGAATACAAAAATCAGTGTACAACATCATTTCTACATGCCAAAAACCCCCAAGCTGAAAGCCAAATCAAAAATACAGTCCCATTCTTAATAGCCAAAGAAACCTAGGAAGACAGCTAACCAGGGATGTGAAAGAAATTTTGTACAAAGAAAATTACAAAACACTGCTGAAAGAAATCAGCAACAAGACAAACAAATGGAAAAGCATTCCATGCTCATGGATAGGAAGAATCAATATTGTTAATGTGGCCATACTGCAAACCAATTTACAAATACAATGCTATTCTTATCAAACTACCAACAATATTTTTCACATACTTAGAAAAATCTCTTTGAAAATTCATATGAAACTAGAAAAGAGCTCAAATAGCCAAAACAATCCTAAGCAAAAGAACACAGCTAGAGGCATCACAATACCCAATTTCAAAGTATATTACAAGACTGCAGTAACCAAAATAGTATGGTGCTCGTTCAAAAAACAGACACATAGACTAATGGAACAGAATGGAGAACCCAGAAATAAAACAGCACACTTAAAACCATCTGATCTTCAACAGAGTGGACTAAAACAAGCAATAGGGAAAGGATTCCTTATTCAATAAATGGTGCTGCAATTAAAATTGGACCCCTTCCTTTCACCATACACAAAAATTAAGTCAAGTTGGATTAAGACTTGAATGTAAAACCTAAAACTATAAACACCCTAAAAGAAAAGCTAGGAAATGCCGTTCTGTACATAGCACATGGAAAAAATTCCATGACAAAGATTCCAAAAACAGTACCAAAAAAAGCAAAAGCAGGCAAATGGGACCTAATTAAACTAAAGAGCTTCTGCACAGCAAAATAAACTATCAACAAAGTAAACAGGCAACCTACAAAATGGGAGAATATAATTGCAAATTATGCATCTGACAAAGGCCTAATATCTATAATCTGTAAGGAACTTAAATTAACTAGCAAAACACAAAGAATCATGTTTAAAAAATGGGCAGAGGTCCTGAACAGACTCTTCTCAAAAGAAGACATATGTGCAGCCAACAAGCGTATGAAAAAATGCTCAAGATTTCTAATCATTAGAGAAATACAAATCAAAATCACAAATAGATGCCATCTCATACCACTCAGAATGACCTTTATTAAAAAGTCAAAAAATAACTGTTGCCAGCAAGATTGTGGTGAAAAGGTAATGCTTATACACTGCTAGTGGAAATGTAAATTAGGTCAGCCACTGTGGAAAGCAGTTTGGCTATTTCTCAAAAAACCTAAAACAGAGCTACCTTTCAACTCAGCAATCCCATTAATGGGTATATACCCAAAGGAATATAAATTATTCTACCATAAGGACACACACACACCCATATTTTCACTGAAGCACTATTCACAATAGCAAATACATGGAATCAACATAGATGCCCATCTATAGTGGACTTGGTAAAGAAAACATGATACTTATGTGTGATGGAATGCTACATAGCCATAAAAAGGAACAAGGTCATGTCCTTTGCAGCAACGTGGATGGAGATGGCAGACATTATAAAAAGGTAATTAATGCAGGAACAGAATACCAAATAATGCATATTCTTTTATAAGTGGCAGCTAAACATTGGGGTACCTATGTACACAAAGAGGGGAACAGACACCAGGGCCTACTTGAGGGTAGATGGTGGGAAGAGGGTGAAGATCGAAAAACTGCTTATTGGGTACTATGTTTATTACCTGAGTGATGAAATAATCTCTACACCAAACCCTCATGACATACAATTAACCCATGTATGAAACCTGCACAAGTTCTAGCTCCACATAAAATAAAAGGTGGAAAGAAAAAAATGAAAACGCTGCACCTCCAGTAAAAAAAAAAAAAAAAAAAATGCTATACCAATTTCCATACCCATCAACTGTGCATGTGCATAAAACTTTCTTCATACTCTTGCCAACACAGAGTATTATCAACTTTTTAAAAAATTGACAATCTAAGGGGCTAAAAACATCTCATTCTTTTTTACTTTGCATTTGTTTTTTGTTTTTTGTAGTTTTTGCAGTTTTTTGTTTTTTGTAGTTTTTTTTGAGATGGAGTCTCACTGTCACCCAGGCTGGAGTGCAGTAGCATGATCTCTAGTCAATCCTCACGCCTCAGCCTCCCAAGTAGCTGGGACCACAGGTGCATGCCCCCACACCAGGCTAATTTTTTTATATTTTTGGTGGAGACAGGGTTTCACTGTTGTGTTCAAGTTGGCCTTGAACTCCTGAGCTCAAGTGATCCGCTTTCCTTGGCCTCCCAATATGCTGGGGTTACAGGCGTGAGCCACCATACACGGCCAGCATTTGCGAACAGTTAATTGAAGTTAAGACTCAGGTCATTTATATTTTCCTATGAATTGCCTGTTTATATCCTTTGTTCATTTTTTTGTGTGTGGGTAGAGAGTGGATCATATTGTGTTAGGTAAGAATTTAACTTTGTTATTCCGAAATGAATAGCTGGTTTGCCAAGTGCAATCTAATTTATTTGTAAATTAAAGATTATTTAATTCATTAAGTAATTTATTTTTTCTAATTTTATATGCCACCACATTTATCAAATACAAACCCTCATATTTTTGAAATCTCTTATTTTCTTTAATCTGTTTGTTTAATCATGTTTCATTAGCACCCTGTTTTTGTATCTGTGAATGTATGGTATCTTTTTATGTTTGGAAGAGTAAAACTGTTCATATTTATGTTGAAATTACAGTTATAGCTTAACTGGGGGAAAACTGACATGGTATTAATGCTTACTTATGTAGTTTGAGGACAGAATCAAGCACAAGTGTATCCTTAATAAGTTATATGTGGTGATGCCTTCACTACCACCTGGTGATGATACAAATGACCAAAGATCTCACCTGAAATCCTGCTCTCATGCTGGAAATATAAACAGAAGTTGTATGAACAATAATTCAACTATTACCAAGACTTCACCTCTCATGAATGCTATGTTTTCAGCGAAGACAAATTGCTCATTGTGGCTCGAGCACAGTCTTGTGCAAATCAAGACTTCTGTGCCTTTTGCTTGTGCTGTTTCCTCTACCTAGAGTATCCCTTCTTTTCTTTTCCCAGCAAATTTCTATTTATCTGTCAGAACTCACTTCATTCTGTCCCTTCTCTGTTATGATTTCTCTAATACGCAATTATAATTTTTGTGGAACCTATGAAGTAAACCAAAAAACTATCTTTTTGTTTGTTAGTTTTAACTATAGGATTTTATCCTTACCATTTCACTGAAATGTGCTTGTCAAGTTCGCCCATAACCTCCAAGTTATTAAATCCAGTAGTAAAATTTCAGTCCTTATCTTACTCAAAATTGTATGTAGCAAAAGATAGTTCTAGTCATTTGTTTTCTTGGAAACAGTTTCTTTATGTTACTTTTAGCTTCCTGTGCTCTCTTGGTTTTCCTCCAACCTCTCTGACTCTGGTTTCTTTACTGAATCTTCCCTATCTCATCCAACTCTAAACTTTGGAGTGATAAAAGGATCAATCTTTAGAGCTCATATCTATGTATGCTCACTTTTTAGGTACTATCCTCCAGTCCCATGACTTCACATGCCATCTAAATGTCAACTATTCTTAAGTTGTATATACCTAGCTAAAACCATGCCCCTAAAATTATAACATATATCTAACCACCTACTTGATATCTTTACTTGAATATCTGTTAGGCATCTCAAACTTAACAAGTCCCAAACTTAAGTCTTGTTCCCTACCCTTTATCACCAAACCTACTTAACCTTCATTCTTCTCCATTTCAAATAATGACAATTCCATCTTTTCATCTGGCAAGGCTCAAAACCTTGAGGTCATCTCTTGGAAATCTCTGTAACACTCTACACCCTATCCAACAGCATACTGAGGAAATTCTGCCTTGGAACATGATCTCAACACCTCTACCATTACTACTGTGATACAAGCTACCATAATCTCTCATCTGGATTAATGCAATAGCTGACTTAGTGGTCTTTTTCCTTGCCCCTGTCCTAAAGTGATACTTTAAAAACACGGATCAGACATTGTCACTCCTCTCTTTGTAACCTTTTGATTGCTTTCTATCTCATGCACAATAAAAGTCAAAGCCTGACCATGACCTCCAAGGCCTTATGCACTCTGGGCTTCTGCTACCTCTCTGACCTCATCTCTTGCTACTCTTCCCTTTTCTGTCTGTGCTTTTGCCACACTGGTCCCCTCACTGTTCCTGAAATGTAGCACACATGCTCTCATCTCAGGCCCCTTCCATTAGTTATTCCCTCTGCTTAAACCATTTCTTCTAGATTGTCCTATGTCTTTCTCTGTTATCTCCTTTATGTCTCTGCTCAAATGTTACTTTCTTTAAAAAGCCTTCCTTCATTAAAACAGCAGCCCCTAATCACTCACTGTCTTTTACCTTGCTTTAATTTAACACTGTCTGACCTTAGATATTTGTTTATGTGTTTATATCTGTCTCCCCAACTTGAATGAAGGTAACACAAGGACAGGGATTTATTTTTCTTATTCACTAATATGCCCCCCAGTGTCTAGAATAGTGCCTGAGACATAGTCGGCATTCAACGAAGATATGATAGATGAACAAAAGAATGAGTGGCATATGTAATAGACACCCTTATTTCATCCCACTTTCCCTTTCACATCCCTAAACTTAATTCCGTTACCAAGTTTCACCCCAACCCTTACCATTCTTTACTTCCTCCCATTTCTGATCCTATGAGGTAAATCTCAGTGATGGAATGAGAGTCATGAATGTGTGTTATATATGTCTCTTGAAAATAAAACAGGGAGAAAGAAAAATTTTATACTTTGTTGCAACCATTTAAACAATCTTGTCAATCTTGAACTGCTTTGATAAATTCAGTGCCTGATATATAGTAGAACTTCAATAAATGTTTATTCAATGAATAATTGAATAAAAATCCACAGGGTGAAATGCATCCAAGATAAGTGTCAAGTTCTGTACTTGGAAACGTTGAGTCAAGTATGGTATTACAAAATATGAGAAACCCAGAATTTGTGAAGAACAACAACAAAAGGGGATTTCATTCAATCACTAATTTAATATGACCCAACACTGGTGATATAACTGCCAAGATTATTCGATCAGTTGTGTACAGTTTCTTCACCAAATAGCCTGGGGCAACTGGATATCCCCATACAAAAGAATGTAGTGTATCTTACTTCTTACCATATACAAATATTAACTTAAAGACTAATATGTAAGAACTAAAACAGTAACTCATAGGAGAAAATATAGGGGTATATTTTCATGACCTTGTATTTGGGATTGGATTTTTACCTATAACACCAAAGCACAAACAATAAAAGAAAAAACAAATAAATTGAGCATCATCAAAATTAAAAACTTTTATGCAACAGTGGGCACTATCAAGAAACTGAAAAGGCAACCTGTAGAATAAAAGAAAATATTTGCAAATCATATATCTGATAAGGGTCTAGTATCAGAATTCATAAAGAACACTTTTCTTTCGGCTGAGTGTGGTGGCTCACGCCTGTAATCCCAGTACTTTGGGAGGCCGAGGCAGGCGGATCACAAGGTCCGGAGTTCAAGACCAGCCTGCCCAAGATGGTGAAAGCCCTTCTCTACTACAAATACGAAAAAAAAAAAAAAATTAGCCAGACATGGTGGCGGGAGCCTGTAATCCCAGCTACTCATGAAGCTGAGGCAGGAGAATCGCTTGAACCCGGGAGGTGGAGGTTGCAGTGAGCCGAGATGGCGCCACTACACTCCAGCCTGGGCGACACAGCGAGACTCCTTCTCACAGAAAAAAAAAAAAGAGAGAGAGAGAAGAAAAGAAGTTTATTTGTTTGTTTGCTTTGAGATGGAGTCTTGCTCTGTTGCCCAGGCTGGAGTGCAGTGGCACCATCTCAGCTCACTGCAACCTCTGCTTCCTGGAATCAAGTGATTCTCCTGCCTTAGCCTCCCGCATAGCTGGGATTACAGGCTCACACCATCATACCTGGCTAATTTTTGTATTTTTGGTAGAGACAGGGTTTCATCATGTTGGCCAGGCTGGTCTTGAACTCCTGACCTCAAGTGATCCACCCACCTTGACCTCCCAAAGTGCTGGGATTACAGGCGTGAGCCACGGCACCCAGCCAGAATACATAAAGAACTTTAGAAAACTCAACAAAAGAAAGACAAGCCACTTAAAATATGGGCAAAGGATTTGAAGAGACATTTTTCCAAAGATATACAAATGGCCAACAAGCACATGAAAAGATGATCAACATCACTAAGCATTAAGGAAATGCAAATCAAAGTTATAGTGTGATACTACTTCACACCAACTAGATTGGAAAATAACAAGTGTTGATGAGAATATGGAGAAATTGGAACCCTCATCCATTGATGTTGGGAAAGTAAAATGATACACCTACTGTGGAAAACTGTGAAAAATAGTTTGGAAGTTTCTCAAAAAGCTACAGTTACCATATGGTTCAGCTATTTCACTCCCAGTTACATACCCAGAATAATTGAAAACAGATGTTCAAATAAATTCTTGCACACAAATGTACATAGCACTATTCACAATAACCAAAAGGTAGAACCAACACAAATATCCATCAACAGATGAAAGGATAAACAAAATGTAATATATCCAAACAATGGAATGTTATTCAGTTATATAGAGGAATGAAATACTGTTACATACTACAACATGAATGAACCTTAAAAACATTGTGCTAATGAATGAACAGGCAACCTAGAGAATGGGAGAAAATTTTTGCAATCTATTCATCGGACAAAGGACTAATATCCAGAATCTACAAAGAACTCAAACAAATTTACAAGAAAAAAAAAAACATCAAAAAGTGGGCAAAGGATATGAACAGACGCTTCTCAAAAGAAGACATTTATGCAGCCAACAAATACATGAAAGAAAGTTCATCATCACTGGTTATTAGAGAAATGCACATCAAAACCACAGTGAGATACCATCTCACGCCAGTTAAAATGGCAATCATTAAAAAGTCAGGAAACAACAGATGCTGGAGAGGATGTGGAAAAACAGAAAAGTTTTTACACTGTTGGTGGGAGTGGAAATTAGTTCAATCATTTTGGAAGACGGTGTGGCAATTCCTCAAGGATCTAGAACCAGAAATACCATTTGACTCAGCAATCCCATTACTGGGTATATACCCAAAGGATTATTACATCATTCTACTATAAAGACACATGCACACGTATGTTTATTGTGGCACTATTCACAATAGCAAAGACTTGGAACCAACCCAAATGTCCATCAATGAGAGACTGGATAAAGAAAATGTGGCACATATACACCATGGAATACTATGCAGTCATAAAAAACAAGTTCATGTTCTTTGCAGGGAAATGGATGAAGCTGGAAACCATCATTCTCAGCAAACTAACACAAGAACAGAAAACCAAACACCACATATTCTCACTCATAAGTGGTAGTTGAACAATGAGAACACATGGACACAGGGGAGGGGAACATCACACACTGGAGCTTGTCCGGATGTGGGGGGTTAGCGGAGGGATAGCCTTAGGAGAAATACGTAATATAGATGACAGGCTGATGGGTGCAGCAAACCACCATGGCATGTGTATACCTCTGTAACAAACCTGCACGTTCTGCACATGTACCCCAGAACTTAAGGTATAATAAAAAAAAAAAAAGAAGAAGAAGAAGAAAAAAACCAGAGGTTAAAGATTGTCTGTGAAAAATGTTCAAGATTCTACCCAGATGGGAGGAATTTTTCAGTTTTCAAAACCTTATCTAAAACAATTCTGTTGTGAAAAAGGTTTAAAACACATATTTTCTTTTGTTGTATGAATAGAGACATAATCTTAGGGTCTCTTTAAACAGAAAGTACAATTCAGCTTTAAGTTGTACTCTAAGAACTTCCAAAATCTCAGCACCAATAGCAGTTGCTGTTTTCCCTGGGTGAGTGTATGACTGTGGGAATGCCTGTAGGGAGTTTGATCAAGATTCCATTTTAGGTGGCCTGGTGGAAGAAAGAAGAAAGTACTGTAAAAAAGGAAATTGCATAATAGCATCATGTTATTAGACACATTAGAATGTGGCATATTGCACCAGTCATCATATAATCAGGGGGAAATGGAGAGGAGAAACAGACTCTCATAGGGCAGGATTTGAAGAGAAGGAGCCTAAGGCTTGGAACTGCTGCTAGTGGTGACAGAGCATAAAAGAAAGTTTTCCATTCTGTACAGGTTCTCACCTGTGCTGAATGAAATTCGACTGTAAGGAGAATTTCTGGGAAACGTTGCTTTGACTATAGTGTAGTATTGTGGCATCTTAAAAGGGGCTTCTAACTCTCACAGATATTTCTAGACTTGAAGTCTTACATGTTTTAGAATAAAAGAAATCTTGATGGGATTTGTGCAAACAAAACAAAACAAAACAAAAAATAAAAAACATTGTGCTAACGAAAGAAACCAGTGACAAAAGGACACATATTTCATTATTTCATTTATATGAAATATCAAGAACAGGAAAACCTATAGAAGTAGAAAAGAAATTAAGAGTTGCCAGTGGGTGGGATTAGAGAAGGGTAAGCAGTGACTACTTAAATGGTGTAAGGTTTATTTTTGGTGTGATGAAAACTTTTTGAAACTAAATAGAATGCTAGCATGGTGGCTCATGCCTGTAATCCCAGCACTTTGGGAGACCGAGGCAGGTGGATCACATGCAGTCAGTAGTTCGAGACCAGCCTGGCCAACATGGCGAAACTCTGTCTCTACTAAGAATACAAAAATTGACCGGCACAGTGGTGCACATCTGTAATCCTAACTACTTGGGAAGCTGAGTCACAAGAATCTCTTGAGCCTGGGGTGGCAGAGGTTACAGTGAGCCAAGATCATGCCACTGCACTCCAGCCTGGGCAATAGAGTGAGACTCTGTCTCAAAACAAAACAAAACTAGATAGAAGCAATGGTTGCACAACATTTTAAATGTACTAAATGTCACTCTAATTACATACTTTTAAGTAGTCATTTTTGTATTATGTGAATTTTACCTCAATAAAAATGTTTGGGCATAGGCTACATGCTGTGCACACCTCACAGATATGCATGCACACCCTCAGATATTAATAATGCACTTTTGGTATTAATTGTTCCTTGAGCGGATATTCAAAGAATGAAAAGATAATTTAAAACCCTACATAATAAAGCAAAATATGAATAACTTAAAATTAGGCCCTAATTCTTCCAAATATTCTTCCTTTTCTTTACTGCTGTGTTCTCCTACTCACAAAAGTTACAGAACTCATTAACCAACTCCATGTCTCTATTGTTGGTGAGTTTATACCATTTCTTAAGAACAAAAATACATTCGAATTTTAAAACAAAGGGTCCTCCACAAGCTTTTTTTTAGAGAAATACACCATAACTATACTCTATGCTCCCTATGAAGTAGAAGTAGCAAAAGAAAAACATGATCATGGCTCTGTGGATTTTGTTAAGAAATGTGTATTTGTCTGTTCTTACACTGTTAATAAAGAAATACTCAAGACTGGGTAATTTACAAAGGAAAGAGGTTTAATGGACTCACAGTTCCACAAGGCTGGGGAGGCCTCACAATGATGGCAGAAGATGAAGGAAAAGCAAAGGGATATCTTACATGGTGGCAGGCAAGAGGGCATGTGCAGGAGAATTCCCCTTTATAAAATCATCAGATCTCTTGAGACTTATTCACTACCAGGAGAAGAGTATGGGGAAAACTGCCCCATAATTCACTTATCTCCACCTGGCCCTGCCCTTGACACTGGAGATTATTACAATTCAAGATGAAATTTGGGTGGAGACACAGCCAAACTATATCAAAATGGAAGGCTTGCGGAATGTAAATATTGATTCATTTACCAAAGGCAGCATCTATAAGCCCGGACCCATGAAGGGCTTCATAGCCCATATAAAGGGTTTTCATTTTATTCAAAATATAATGGAAGGCTTTAGGTAAATGAAAATTAAACTGTTGGGAGCAAGAATAGAAGCAGAAAGACCAGTGAAGGAGTGGTTACATTAGTTCCAACAACAGATGTTGGGTCTTGGAACTAGAGTGGTAGTGGAATAAATGAAGAGAATGGGGCATTTTTATATCTGTAATATCTGAATAGTGACACCTGATGTCTATATCTACGTTGTATATTTAGACATAAAACTCTGGAACGTAGAAGAGAAGTCAAGGATAGAAATTTAGATTTGGCGTTCATCTAATGTTATTGCATGAGATTCAAAGGGAGAGGGTATAAAGCAGAGGGTTGATATGTTCTCACATATAAGTGGGAACTAAGCATTGGGTACACATGGACATAAAAATGAGAACAATAGACACTGAGGACTACTAGAAAGTGGAGAGGGGGAGTGGGACAAGGGCTGAAAAGCTACCTATTGGGCACTATGCTCACTGCCTGCCTGATAGAATCATTTGTACCCCACACCTCAGCATCATACAATACACCCAACTAACAAACCTGCACATATATGCCCTGAATCTAAAATGGAAGTTGAAAGTGTAAAACAAAAAAAGAAATGCAAAAAAAACAAAATTAAAAAGAAGAATGTTGCAATGTGGGTAGTGTGCAGGTTCAAAATGTCTCAAAGATAACACCTAAAAATTGAGTTATTTGCTAATGTTAAAAATTATCACATATTTCACAAAGGTCCAGATTTCTGATTTCTCCTAGAAAATCCAAAGATCTGGCAATACTGGGGCTCAAATCTCAGTAGCCCCTTAAGAACAGCCCCCTCCCAATTTTCCCTTTTAGAGTCACAGGCACACCATTTTTCTGATTCTCTAAGGCATACCTTAGAGAAACCTTTGCTTTTTTACATTTTTATTAACTTTAGAGACTTCTATTAATTTTTAAATGCTGAGTACTCCATGTAATTCAAAATATGTATTGTTAAGCACTGGATTCACCAAATATCTTTTCTCTACTTGAATGTTGGGCAGGAGGTCCACTTGGAGTAAAGACTCAGTCTTCTCTGTTGTACATAGCCCTGGAACATGAACTGATTTTAAATTTTAGATTCTCTTCAAGTCAAATGGCCATGTACAAAATGTCTTCCTTAGCCCTAGGCTGACGGCAAGGTCATCCTGACTTAGCTATGAGTGAACAGAAAGGAGAAGGAGACAGAGCCTTTAGTGAAGGTTCCTTAACACCTTCACCTCAGATGAAGTTCATAATAGATGAATCTGGAGCTTTATTTCCAGAAAAGCAAATGTTTTTCTCCCTGCCCTAATCTTAGCCCACCACAACCCACTCCTACTGACATGGATGCTTATTTTTTTAAACTCGCAATAATTTTAAGAACTTAGATACTGTTTTGATGTCATTTTTATGTGAAAGCTATCTGAAGGCAAAGAAGCTTTGGTATTTACATTAACTCCAGCACCTGGTACAACAGCTGGCATGTAGTGTGTATTTTGTCAAATGAGTAATGTGTCATCTATATCAATGAAGGAAAGGCAAGCTATCAGCGATGGATGGTTGAGGACCCCTCCACAGACCTGCTGTGTTCGATGCTCTGGGCCTGTAGTTCCTTAAAAATAGTCTCTCTTTGGTTCCCATTACGCAACCTCCTGGCTGCCCTCCTATCCCTGGGCTACTCTCACTAGGACTCTTTCTTCTCTTCCTCTTTATATGTCAAAAATATCTGTTTCATCCAGAATTGCACTCATCTAAAGACTTGACTAGGATTACAGGATCTCCTTCCAAGATGTTTTACCTACATGGTTGCTGAAAGGAGGATTTATTGCTGATAATTATTATTAATCATACTAATATAAAACTGTAATAAGTTCAACAAAGAAAAATATGTTGTTATAAAATGCTGAAATGGATGATTTGCCCTCCTCAGAAGGTCAGAGAAGGCTTGACTTCTAAAGGATTAGTAATCTAGGCTAAACCAGGACAGAGCAGCATTCCAGAAAAAAAGGAACATCATAGGCAAAGACTATATGGAGCAGGAGGGAGTATGGTAAAAATAAGAACTCAAAGAAGTATAATGTAGCTGTTGCTGAGAGAACAAAGGAATTAGAGGCAAGTTGGCCCTACAAAGGTAGGGCCAAACAGTGTAGGGATTTGTATGTCTTGGTAAAGACTTTGTGTTTTCTTCTAAGAGTAATGAGAAGGCCCATTTGAAAGGTTTAAGTAAGGTAGGGATGTAGTCTTTTTTTCTCACTTAACAGCATCACTCTGGCTACTTATAAAGAATACAACTATAGATGTAATCTCTATAAGAGAATGGGGATGGAATATGAGAAGACAGTTAAGTGGTTACTGCAAGTACAGACAAGAGTATATTGGATTAAAGTAGAAGTAGAAATGAAGAGAAGTGAACAGACTTGAGAAAGATATAGAAAGTCAAATTGACAGTACTTGGTGATAGATTGGATGTGGGTGGTAGGAAGTATGAGAGAAGTGAGTGCCAGGATGATTCCTCTGATTTTGGGGCTTCTGTAACTGGGTGTGTGATGGTGTCCACACAAATATTGGGAACAGTGGAAAAGAACACAATGGGGAAAGAGTGCTGGGTGGGGGTGTGGAGATCACGAGTTCAATTTTGAACCAGTTCAGTTTGAGGTACCTTTGAAACAGCCAAGTAGAAAATTGGTTAAATGGATGTGAAATTGGAATGAGAGATCTGAGTTGAAGATATAAATGTGAATACAGTGTTCATATATATTTGAGAATTTAAGTTCTAGGCATGCAGGAGCTCTCTTATTGGAGGGAGAAGAGAAAAGAGAAAAGGGCCTAGAGCTGAACCATAACACACCTTGGCATTTAATGGCCCACCTTGTTAAAGCATCACGGGAATGGAGAAGTAAATTTAATCTCTAGTATGGCATATTACAAAATACAAATAATCCATTATTTTAAATTTGATTTCTTGATTGACCCAGCAATTATGTTTTATAAATTTTTACATTTTCGTTTTCTCTTATATATTTTTGTTTTTAATTTGGAGTTTTATTATATAGTTAGAGAATATGACTGGCCTGCATTGATTTATAGTTTTAGGAATTTTCAGGGATTTTCTTTGTAGCTTAATACACAATGGGTTTTTATAAATGTTATACAGACATTTGAAAAGAATATATACTCTATTTTTATTTCTTATTCACCTGTACTTCCAGTTGTTGTCTAAATGAATTCAACAAGGTGCTGAACCTCTAAGGTCTTTGTTGAATCAGATTATCTATAGGTAATTATATAAGGGGGTCATAGAGCATGGCAGATGTTACCTTCGTGTGAGATTTTCTTTGGAAGGTGGTCATTAGATATTAGAGACATAGAGAGCTTAGGCCTTGGACCTAAGCCCTGTAGACAAATGGGTCCTATTTGATGCTCTGCTGTGTAATCATAGAAGGTGGTTTTGCCAGAAGATAGTGACTTCTTTGAGACTTTCAGAAGAAGGGTTACCTGGGCAGTATAGGTCCCAGAGTTCTTTACTGCACAAAGACTTAGATAATAGTAGAGGAGGGATGACAAATACATTGTCTCGAAGTGGCACTTTTTCAATATTTTCTAAAGGTAATATATTCACATAACACATTAGTTAGAGGAAGCTGTGTGGAAATAAGTGGGTGAAACTTGGGTGGGGGTTAAGACAGAGAGAGGGAAAGGTAATCAAAGGTAGTGCTTTATTTTTCACTCTTTCTGGCACCAACCTAAAGCAGAGGCTTCACCTGCATCTCTGCACTCCTCAGATGTTAAAAGTCCTATACCTCTAAAAGATACTGTTTACTATGTATTCTAACTTCGCAGTGTGTACTAACACAGTTAATCCTTACTATGCCCAGTAAGCATTATACTCCTCTTCATTACACAGGAACAAGCCCAGAGAGCTTAAGTAACGTGTATGAGCTCACATAGCGTAGCATCAGAATCCAAATTCCTTAGATTGTTGACCAATATTCTCAAACTTTTTGGTCTTAGAGCCTTTCATACTTTTAAAAATCATTGAACACCCAAAGAGCTTTTGTGTACGTGAGTTACATCTATCAATATTTACCATAGTGGAAATAACAATGAGAAATTTCTAAAACATATATTTATTAAAAAATTTAATATGACATAAGTAAGCGAATAATATACGAATGTAAATAGCTTTTTTTTATGTAAAATATTACATTTCCCAAAATAAATTAGGCTTAAGAGTAACGTTACCTGGGCATGGTGGTCCGTGCCTATAGCCCCAGCTACTTGGGAGGCTAAGTCAGAATAATCACTTGAGCCCAAGAGTTTGAAATGAGCTATGAATGCACCACTGCGCTCCTGCCTGGGGAACAGAGTGAGACCCATCTCAAGAAGGAAGAAAAAAAAAAAGAAGAAGAAGAGTAGTTTTGCCTTACATTTCAGCAGATCTCTTAATGTCTAGTTTAAAAGAAGACAGATGGATTCTCATACCTGTCTCTGCATTCAATCGGTAGCAATTTGTTTTGGCTCAAACATATGAAGAAAATATGACTTTAAAAAGATATGTACTTAGAAAAAGAAGTATCTTTTTTTAATTTCAACTTTTATTTTAGTTACAGGAGGTACATTGTAGATTTGTTACATTAGAATATTGCATGATGCTGAGGTTTGGAATACAAATCCCATCACCCTGGTAGTGAACACAGTTGCCGATAGGTGGTTTTTTAACCCCCACCTTGTCCTTCCACCCTCTAGTAGTCCACAGTGTCTACTGTTTCCAGATTTATTTCCATGTATGCTCAATACTTAGGTCCTACTTATAAGTGAGAACATGTGGTGTTTTATTTTCTGTTACTGTGTTAATTCGCTTAAGATTATGGCCTCCAGCTCCATCCATGTTGCTATAAAGAACATGATTTCATTTTTATGGCTGCATCGTATTCCATGATATATATGTACCACATTTTCTTTGTCCAATCTACCATCGATGGGCACCTAGGTTGATTCCATGTCTTCGCTATTGTGAATAGCACAGTTGCAAACATTCAAGTGCATGTGTCTTGTGTCTTTTTGGTAGAATAATTTGTTTTCATAACATTTTAAATACTTGTTTATATTCTTCTTTGATGTTACATCAAAACTTGACAAGCAGTAATTTCTTTTTTGTTTCTTTGTTTTCATTTTTAAGTTCAGGGGTACAAGTGCAGATTTGTTACATAGGTAAACTTGTGTCATGCAGGTTTGCTGTACAGATTATTTCATCACCCATGTATGAAGCCTAGTACCCATTAGTGATTTTTCCTGATCCTCTCCCTCCTCCCACCATCCACACTCCAATAAGCTCCAGAGTATGTTGTTCCCCTCTATTTGTCCACATATTATCATCATTTAGCTCCCACTTATAAGTGAGAACATGACATATTTGTTTCCTGGTCCTGCCTTAGTTTGCTAAGGATAATGGCCTCCAGCTCCATCCATTACCCTGCAAAGGACATGATCTCGTTCTTTTTTATAGCTTCATAGTATTCCATTCCATGGTGTATATCTTTATCCAGTCTATCATTTTTGGGCATTTAGGTGGATTCTATGTCTTTGCTATTGCAAATAGTGCTGCAATAAACACATGCATGTATGTATCTTTATAATAGAATCATTTATATTTCTTCAGGTATGTATCCAGTAATGGGATTGCTGGGTCAAATGGTATTTCTGTCTGTAGGTCTTTGAGGAATTGTCACACTATCTTCCACAATGCTTCAACTAATTTACACTCCCACCAGCAGTGTATAAGCATTTCTTTTTCTCCACAACTGCACCAGCATCTGTTATTTTTTGACTTTTTAATGATAGCCATTCTGACTGGTGTGACATGGTATCTAACTGTGGTTTTCATTTGCATTTCTGTAGTGATAAGTGATGTTGAGCTTTTTTCATATGATTTTTGGCTGAATTTATGTCTCCTTTTGAAAAGTGTCTGCTTATGCCGTTTGCCCACTTTTTAATGGAGTTGTTTATCTCTTGTAATTTTTTTACGTTCCTTATAGATATTGGATATTAGACCTTTGTCAGATGTGTAGTTTACAAAAATTTTCTCCCATTCTGTAATTCTGTTTACACTCTTGATAGTTTCTTTTGCTGTGCAGAAGCTCTTTAGTTTAATTAGATTTCATTAGTCAATTTTTGCTTTTGTTGTAGGTGCTTTCAGGAATTATAGTTCTTTGTCACTAAACCTTTGCCCACTCCTATGTCCTCAATGGTATTGTCTAGGTTGTCTTCCAGGGTTGTTATACTTTTGAGTTTTACATTTAAGTCTGTAATCCATCTTGAGTTAATTTTTGTATATGGTATAAATAAGGACACCAGCTTTGATCTTCTGAATATAGATACCCAGTTATCCCAGCACCACTTATTTAACAGGAAATTCTTTACCCATTGCCTGTTTTTGTCAGATTTGTCAAAGAGGCCGGGCGCGGTGGCTCAAGCCTGTAATCCCAGCACTTTGGGAGGCCGAGACGGGCGGATCACGAGGTCAGGAGATCGAGACCATCCTGGCTAACACGGTGAAACCCCGTCTCTACTAAAAAATACAAAAAACTAGCCGGGCGAGGTGGCGGGCGCCTGTAGTCCCAGCTACTCGGGAGGCTGAGGCAGGAGAATGGCGTAAACCCGGGAGGCGGAGCTTGCAGTGAGCTGAGATCCGGCCACTGCACTCCAGCCTGGGCAACAGAGCGAGACTCCGTCTCTCAAAAAAAAAAAAAAAAAAAAAAAGATTTGTCAAAGATCAGATAGTTGTAGGTGTGCAGTCTTATGTCTGGGTACTCTATTCTGTTCCACTGGTCTATGTCTCAGTCTTTGTACCAGTATCATCCTGTTTTGGTTACTGTAGACGTATAGTATAGTTTGGGCAGTGCAATGCCTCCAGCTTTGTTCTTTTTGCTTAGAATTGACTTAGCTATTCAGGGTCTTGTTTGGTTCCATATGAATTTTAAAATACTTTTTTTAGTTCTGTGGAGAATCTCAATTGCAGTTTAGTAGGAATAGCATTAAAATTAATAAATTGCTTTGGGCAGTATCTGCAAAGCCAGAATCGAAGCTGACCAGGGGTGGAGGCAGTCCCCCAGCACAGCACAGTTGCTTTGCAAAAACATGGCTAGACAAGTAATTTCTTAAAGCTTGGTTGAAATGTATAATGTAAAACAATATCAGTGAGCTTTTCATAATCTGTTACATTAAAATCCATTGGTCTATCTTGCATTTTAAATGGATCTTTTTCCTATGCATGATTTTGTAATATCACCACGTTGGTGACTTAAAAAATATTAGTTCACTCAGTTGTGTGGGTCTTCAAAAGGTTGTCATATTTCATTGTACAATAACAAAAAATCTGTCTGGGCATGGTGGCTCATGCCTGTAATCCCCGTATTTTGGGAGGCTGAGTTGAGGATTGCTTGAGGGCAGGAGTTCAAGACTAGCCTGGGCAACATAGTGAGACCTCATTCAAGAAAAAAATAAATTTAAAAATTAGCCAAGCATGGTTCTACATGCTGGTAGTCCTGGCTACTTGGAATGCTGAAGTGGAAGAACTGCTTGAGCCCAGGAGTTCAAAGCTGTAGTGAGCTATGATTGCACCACTGAACTCCAGCCTGGGTGACAGAGTGAGACCCTGTCTCAAAAAAAAAAAAAAAAAAAATGCCTTATTTAATATCACTACCAATCTCTTCAGAAAAACATTTTAAGTTTTAAGAAGACTTCTGCCTGATAGAGGCAGATACAAATTTTTCAAAATTTTAACTTTTGCTTGAAAATTCAAATTTTACTTTTGGTAAACTCTCTATCAAAGACCCAAATCTGAATAATCACAATTTGCCTCCCAGTTGCTCTTTCAAGTAAAAACAGCATTCAATAAAAATAGTAGCTAGTTCTACCTATACCCCAAACAATCACTTAAGTGCTTTTTTTTTCTGAAACAACCATTGCACTTCAGTGTACAGTGTACTGAAGAAGTGCTTTTGGCCATATAGAATATTAAAAAGACTTTTACTTAATAGTTAATATTTAATAAAATTAGTACTTTATATAGTTTCATCAAAGTATTCTTAAGTGAAACTGATGTTTTTAAAACTGAAATATATGATATTCTTCTATATAACATCTACTAGTTCACTTTGCTGCTGCCTTGATTTGTGCTAAGATGCCAACAGTTTAATCGACCATTGCTCTTGCACCATCAGGACAAGTATCAATGCAGTGAAGAAGGCAAATAATGTCTTCATATTATTGTAAAAGTATTGTTTGGCCTCACAGACCCCTGAAAGTGTCTTGGAGATCCTGGGATATGTGTAGATACATTAAGAACCACTCATGTAGCAATAGAAATGAATGGAATTTGCGCTATAAATACTGTTTTTAATGGACATGTGGCATCTACAGATGGAGTGGCATATAGTGGTATTCTGTATATGCCAACTTTAAAGGTGAGTTCCATTTTCATTCAGGGCTCTTTAATGTCCCAAGATTTCCTGTTCATTGACACTGTAGGAAACTGTCAGATAGATTATACAGCTTTACTGTTAACTGACCAGCTAATAACAGCAGTAGGTGTTCTCTAGGAGTGTGATTTGTTTTCTGGGGAGAAATCATTTGTTAGCAGGCTGGGTTGAAGCCTACTATAGAGATGCTCCAGATGTGACAATTGCCAGGCTTTGAGAAACATCGTCTATTAATTGAGAACCCAAGAGGCCTATCCAAGGATTTCATGCTTGCAGTCAAGTGTCTACGAGTTCTGATGCATGTGTTTGGGAACATGATGTGTGTAAAAGCCATATGTGTTCCATTTTCTGGCCACTCTAAAAGGACAATGAGTGAACCTCTCCCTCATGATCTGAGACAAGAAATAATACTGCAGAAGGTAATGGAGTTGCCACATGTGACACATTGCTTTTTTTTCTTTCTTTCTTTCTTTTGGGCAGGGGGATGGAGTCTTGTTCTGTCATCTAGGCTGAAGTGCAATGGCACTATCTAGGCTCACTGCAACCACCGCCTCCTGGGTTCAAGCGATTCTCCTGCCTCAGTCTCCCAAGTAGCTGAGATTACACAGGCCTGTGCCACCACACCCAGCTAACTTTTGTATTTTTAGTAGAGACGGGATTTCTCCATGTAGGCCAGATTGTCTCAAACTCCTGACCTCAAATAATCCGTTTGTCTATGCCTCCCAAAGTGCTGGGATTACAGTGCGAGCCACCATGCCTGGCCCACATTACTTTCTGATTTGAGCTCTTCTCCAGTACCCTGTAATCGAAGAGACTGGGAAGTGGATTAACTCTATAGTATTGGCTGGGAGAACCCATCCCTGTTAAGCTTCATTCATGATGCTTGGCTTCAAGAGAGCCAACTAGGAAACCCCCTGAGAGTGAAACAGTGAACCTGTGGACTCCAGCTCAAGGACTACTGGGGAATTACATGATTGTTGGAGTCCTATTTAATAAGAGTAGTTGATGACAATGATTGAGCCCTTACCATGACAGGCACTGTGGCTGGGCATTTGCTATGTATATTTATGTGTGGTATGTATATGTATAATTTAATTCTCACAGTAATTTTATGAGTTGGATACTATCACCATTCTCATTTTACAGAAAATAAAACCTAAGCAAAGAAGATTAAATTACTTACCTAAGGTCACACTTTAAGTGACAGAGACAATATCCCAGTTCAGGCAATCTTTTTGTAGAACCACATTCTAAAATGTACTACCTCTTGATGACCTGTGGAAGTTTTAAAGCAAAATCAAACATATATTACTTAGCAGATTTTAAATGAGCAAACCAAAGTGGAGAAATTATTTCCATCCGATATTCAGTTATTTTTAATGCTGAATTTTCATAGCAAATACCACAGGATACCCATAAAGGGAGCTATATCTCCACATATTTTTCCACCAGTGGAGATTTTTATCAGTTTGAAAGGCTGCCCTGAGGGATTTAAGGAACACAATTTTTTCCGATAAACAATGGAAAATTGGTGAAAGTCATAAATCTCATGAAAATGTGTATTTTTCTCGATAATGTCACAATTTTAGGCAAAAGTATTTTAGGCTTCTAAATAGTGTCCTCAAAAAACTGTTAGAACTGATGAACAAATTCCGTAAACAAAGTCAACAAACAAGAATCAGTTGCATTTTCATACACTAACAATGAATTATCCAAAAAGAAATTATGAAAACAATTCTATGGACAATAGTATCAAAAAGAATAAAACTTAGAATAAATTTAACAAAAATAAAATATCTGTGCACTGAAAACTGTAAGACATTGATAAAAGAAACTGAAGGTGACAAAAATAAATGGAAAGATATCCCATGTCCATGGGTTAGACAAATTAATATTGTTAAAATGCTTATGACTTTTTACACATAAATAGAAAAAATAGTCTTTTTTATTATTATACTTTAAGTTCTAGGGTACATGTGCACAACATGCAGGTTTGTTACCTATGTATACATGTGCCATGTTGGTGTGCTGCACCCATTAACTCGTCATTTACATTAGGTATATCTCCTAATGCTATCCCTCCCCCCTCTCCCCACCCCACGACAGGCCCCAATGTGTGATGTTCCCTATCCTGTGTCCAAGTGTTCTCATTGTTCAATTCCCACCTATGAGTGAGAACATGCGGTGTTTGGTTTTCTGTCCTTGCAATAGTTTGCTCGGAATGATGGTCTCCAGCTTCATCCATGTCCCTGCAAAGGACATGACCTCATCCTTTTTTATGGCTGCATAGTATTTCATGGTGTATATATGCCCAAATTAGTATGGTAGCACAAAAGACCCTGAATAGCCAAAGCAATCTTGAGCAAGAACAAGCTGAAGACAACACATTTCCTGATTTCAAAATATATTGCAAAGCTATAGTAACAAAATAGTATGATACTGGCACAAAAACCGACTTCCATACCAGTCAGAGACATGAGGCCCCCTTTCAAGGCCCTAGCTTCTGGATGACATTTCTAGCCACACTCTGCCAGAAGGGAAACTGCCGCCTTAAAGGGAATGATCTGGTCCTGGCAGGATCCATCTCCTGCTGACTAAAGAGCGCTTGATCCATGAATAATCAGCAGTAATACTCAGGTAGTAACCCATAGACCTTGGATAAGACTCAGATTTACCAGCTTCAGATAAGACTCAGCACATTCCTACCTGTGGTGGCTACAGGAAGACACTCCTTTTTTGCCTGATAAAGGTGGAGGGAAAAGTAAAGGGGACTTTGTTTTGCACCCTAGGTACCAGCTTGGCCACAGGAGGATAGAGCGGCAAGTTCGCTCTTGGGGTCCTTGATTCCAGTGAAAGTCCAGAAATGCTCTTCCATGGCATTTCTGGACCTGCCTTGGACCAGAGTGGAGCCCACTGCCCTGAAAGGTGAAGTCTCAGGACAGTCATAAGCTGACTGAAGAGCCCTTGAGCCTTAAGGGAACATAAGCAGTAGTCTGGCAGTAGTCTCTGTGGACCTGTGATGGTGGTGGCCATGGAGTTAGGCTCCTCTGGCTGTGCAAAGGAAAGAGAAGAGTGGGAAGGACTGTGTCTTGTGGTATGAGTGCCAGCTCAGCTGCAGTATAATATAACATGAGGTGGACTTCTAAGTTTTTTTGACTCCAGTCCCTGGCTCCTGCATGGCATCTCTGGACCCACCAGGAGCCTGGGGTAACTTGCTACCCTGAAAGGAAGGACACAAGCACATCTGGCTTTGCCATCTTCTGACTGTAGTGCCCCAGGGCCTTGTGTGAACATAGGTAGTAGCTAGGTACTGGCTCAAGTGGGCCTTGGTTGAGACCCAGTGTTGTGCTGGCATAAGGTCTGACGAGCACAGTCTCAGTGGTCGTGGCCACTGGGATGCTTGTGTCTGCAACCCTCAGTTGCAGGTGGATCAGAACAAAGACAGAGACTTTGTTTGGAAGAAAGTAAGGGAAGTACACAAGAGTCTCTGACTGGTAATCAATAGAATTTTTCTGGATCTTATTCAAAAATATCAAGATGGTACATCTGTTAGTCTAGAAAAACCACAGCATTAGTGGACTTGGGGTGCCCACTAATGCAAACATAACTTAGATCACAACAACCAAGTCCATTTAAATACCTGGAAAGCTTTCCCAAGCAGGATGGGTATAAACAAACACAAAATGTGAAGATTACAATAAATACCTAACTCTTCAATGCCCAGAACTGACAAATATCCACAAGCATCAAGACCATCCAGGAAAACATGACCTCACCAAATGAACTAAATAAGAAACCAGGGACCAATGCTGCAGAAACAGAAATGTGACCTTTCAGAAAGAGAATTGAAAATAGTTACTTTGACAAAACTCAAAAAACTTCAAGGTAGCACAAAGAAAGGATTCAGAATTCTATCAGACAAATGTAACAAAGAGATTGAAATAATTTAAAATAATCAAGCAGAGGTTCTGGAACTAAAGTGCAAATTAGCCTAGTGAGAAAGTCATCAGTCTTTTTATAGTAGAATTGGTCAAGCAAGAGAAATAATTAGTGAGCATAAAGACAGGACATTTAAAAATATACAGTTAGAAGAGTCAAAAGGAAAAAGAATTAAAAACAAATAACACCTACAGGATCTAGAAAATAGCTTCAAAAGGGCAAATCAATATTGACCTTAAAGAAGAAATAGAGAGATAGGGGTGGAAAGTTTATTCAAAGGAAAAATAACAGAGAACTTCCCAAAACTAGAAAAAGATATCAGTATCCAAGTACAAGTAGGTCATAGACCACCAAGCAAATTTAACCCAAATAATCCTATCTCAAGGCATTTAATAGGCAAACTCTCAAAGGTCAGGGATTAAGAAAGCATCCTAAAAGCAGTAGGAGAAAAGAAACAACATGCACTGGAGCACCAATATATCTGGCAGAAGACTTTTCAGTAGAAACCTTAAAGGACAGGAGAGTTCATTCTTCAGTCAGAAAGAAAAGGATGTTAATGAGCATTAAGAAATAATTTGAAGATACAAAACTCACTGACAATAGTAAGTCTGTAGAAAAACATAAATATTATAGTACTGTAACTGTGGTGTCTAAACCACTACATCTTTAGTAGAAAGACTAAACAAAGAATCCATCAAAAAATAACTACAATAACTTTTCAAGACATAGACAGTACAAAAAGATATAAATAGAAACAACAAAAAGTTTAAAAGCAGAGGGATAAGTATAGAGTTTTTATTAGTTTTATTTTTGATTTTTTTTGTTTATGCAAACAGAGTTAAGTAGTTATTAGCTTTAGATAATAGGTTATAATATAGTATTTTTATTATACTTTAAGTTCTAGGGTACAGGTGCACAATGTGCAGGTTTGTTACATATGTATACATGTGCCATGTTGGTGTGCTGCACCCATTAACTCGTCACTTACTTTAGGTATTTCTCCTAATGTTATCCCTCCCCCCTCCCCCAACCCCACAACAGGTCCTGGTGTGTGATGTTCCACACCCTGTGTCCAAGTGTTCTCATTGTTAAATTCCCACCTATGAGTGAGAACATGTGGTGCTTGGTTTTCTGTCCTTGTGATAGTTTGCTCAGAATGATGGTTTCCAGCTTCATCCATGATGCTACAAAGGACATGAACTCATCCTTTTTTATAGCTGCATAGTATTCCATGGTGTATATGTGCCATGTTTTCTTAATCCAGTCTATCATTGATGGACATATGGGTTGGTTCCAAGTCCTTGCTATTGTGAATAGTGCCTCAATAAACATACATGTGCATGTGTCTTTATAGCAGCATGACTTATAATCCTTTGGGTATATCCCCAGTAATGGGATGGCTGGGTCGAATGGTATTTCCAGTTCTAGCTCCTTGAGGAATCGCCACACTGTTTTCCACAATGGTTGAACTAGTTTACAGTCCCACCAACAGTGTAAAAGTGTTCCTCTTTCTCCACATCCTCTCCAGCACCTGTTGTTTCCTGACTTTTTAATGATCGCCATTCTAACTGGTGTGAGATATCTCATTTTGGTTTTGATTTGCATTTCTCTGATGTCCAGTGATGATGAGCATTTTTTCATGTGTCTGTTGGCTGCATATGTGTCTTCTTTTTAGAAGTGTCTGTTGATTTCCTTTGCCCACTTTTTGATGGGGTTGTTTGATTTTTTCTTGTAAGTTTGTTTAAGTTCTTTCTAGATTCTAGATATTAGCCCTTTGTCAGATGGGTAGATTGCAAAAACTTTCTCCCATTCTGTAGGTTGCCTGTTCACTCTAATGGTAATTTCTTTTGCTGTGCAGAAGTTCTTTAGATTAATTAGATGACATTTGTCTATTTTGGCTTTTCTTGCCATTACTTTTGATGTTTTAGTCATGAAGTCCTTGCCCATGCCTATGTCCTGAATGGAATTGCCTAGGTTTTCCTCTAGGGTTTTTATAGTTTTAGGTCTAACATTTAAGTCTTTAATCCATCTTAAATTAATTTTTGTATAAGGTGTAAGGAAGGGATCCAGTTTCAGCTTTCTACATATGGCTAGCCAGTTTTCCCAGTATCATTTATTAAATAGGGAATCCTCTCTCCATTTCTTGTTTTTCTCAGGTTTGTCGAAGATCAAATGGTTGTAGATGTGTAGCATTATTTCTGAGGGCTCTGTTCTGTTCCATTGGTCTATATCTCTATTTTGGTATGAGTACCATGCTGTTTTGGTTAGTGTCACCTTGTAGTATAGTTTGAAGTCAGGTAGTGTGATGCCTCCAGCTTTGTTCTTTTGGTTTAGGATTGCCTTGGCAATGTGGGCTCTCTTTTGGTTCCATATGAGCTTTAAAATGGTTTTTTCCAATTTTGTGAAGGCAGTCATTGGTAGCTAAAGACAAGGAAGTATAACTAATTCTAATTTATAGAATCTGTAAATTGGCCGGGCGTGGTGGCTCAAGCCTGTAATCCCAGCACTTTGGGAGGCCGAGACGGGTGGATCACGAGGTCAGGAGATCGAGACCATCCTGGCTAACACGGTGAAACCCCGTCTCTACTAAAATATACAAAAAACTAGCTGGGCGAGGTGGCGGGCGCCTGTGGTCCCAGCTTCTTGGGAGGCTGAGGCAGGAGAATGGCATAAACCCGGGAGGCAGGGCTTGCAAGTGAGCTGAGATCCGGCCACTGCACTCCAGCCTGGGCGACAGAGCGAGACTCTGTCTCAAAAAAAAAAAAAAAAAAAAAAAAAAAACAATCTGTAAATTACCTTGGGCACTATGGCCATTTTCACAATATTGATTCTTTCTATCCATGAGCATGGAATGTTCTTCTATTTGTTTGTGTCCTCTTTTATTTCGTTGAGCAGTGGTTTATAGTTCTCCTTGAAGAGGTCCTTCACATCCCTTGTAAGCTGGATTCCTAGGTATTTTATTCTCTTTGTAGCAATTGTCAGTGGGAGTTCACTCATGATTTGGCTCTCTGTTTGTCTGTTAATGGTGTATAGGAATGCTTGTGTTTTTTGCACACTGATTTTTTTTTCCTGAGAATTCGCTGAACTTGCTTATCAGCTAAAGGAGATTTTGGGCTGAGAAGATGGGATTTTCTAAATATACAGTCAAGTCATCTGCAAACAGGGACAATTTGACTTCCTCTTTTCTTAATCGAATACCCTTAATTTCTTTCTCTTGCCTGATTGTCCTGGCCGGAACTTCCAACACTATGTTGAATAGGAGTGGTGAGAGAGGGCATCCTTGTCATGTGCCAGTTTTCAAAGGGAATGCTTCCAGTTTTTATCCATTCAGTATGATATTGGCTGTAGGTTTGTCCTAAATAGCTCTTATTATTTTGAGATGTGTTCCATCATTACCTAGCTTATTGAGAGTTTTCAACATGGAAAGCTGTTGAATTTTGTCAAAGGCCTTTTCTGCATCTATTGAGATAATCATGTGGTTTTTATCATTGATTCTGTTTATGTGATGGATTACGTTTATTGATTTGTGTATGTTGAACCAGCTTGCATCCCAGGAATGAAGCCGACTTGATTGTGCTGGATAAACTTTTTAATGTGCTGCTGGATTCGGTTTGCCAGTATTTTATTGAGGATTTTTCCATCGGTGTTCATCAGGGATATTGGTCTAAAATTCTCTTTTTTTGTTGTATCTCTGCAAGACTTTGGTATCAGGATGATGGTGGCCTCATAAAATGAGTTGGGGAGGATTCCCTCTTTTTCTATTGATTGGAATGGTTTCAGAAGGAATGGTACCAGCCCCTCTTTGTACCTCTGGTAGAATTCAGCTGTGAATCCATCTGTTCCTGGACTTTTTTTCGGTTGGTAGGCTATTAATTATTGCCTCAATTCCAGAGCCTGTTATTGGTCTATTCAGGGAGTCAACTTCTTTCTGGTTTAGTCTTGGGAGGGTGTATGTGTCCAGGAATTTATCCATTTCTTCTAGATTTTCTAGTTTATTTGCATATAGGTGTTTATAGTATTCTCTGATGGTAGTTTGTATTCTGTGAGATCAGTGGTGATATCCTCTTTATCATTTTTTACTGCATCTATTTGATTCTTCTCTCTTTTCTTCTTCATTAGTCTTGATAGTGGTCTATCCATTTTGTTGATCTTTTCAAAAAACCAGCTCCTGGATTCATTGATTTTTGGAAGGGTTTTTTGTGTCTCTCTTTCAGTTCTGCTCTGATCTTAGTTATTTCTTGCCTTCTACCAGCTTTTGAATATATTTGCTCTTGCTTCTCTAGTTCTTTTAATTGTGATGTTAGGGTGTCAATTTTAGATCTTTCCTGCTTTCTCCTTTGGGCATTTAGTGCTATAAATTTCCCTCTACACACTGCTTTAAATGTGTCCCAGAGATCCTGCTATGTTGTGTCTTTTTTCTCATTGGTTTCAAAGATCATCTTTATTTCTGCCTTCATTTCATTATGTACCCAGTAGTCATTCAGGAGCAAGTTGCTCAGTTTCCATGTGGTTGTGTGGTTTTGAGTAAGTTTCTTAATCCTGAGTTCTAATTTGATTGCACTGTGGTCTGAGAGATAGTTTGCTGTGATTTCTGTTCTTTTACATTTGCTGAGGAGTGCTTTACTTCCAATTATGTGGTCAATTATAGAGTAAGTATGATGTGGTGCTGAGAAAACTGTATATTCTGTTGATTTGGGGTGGAGAGTTCTGTAGGTATCTATTAGGTCTGCTTGGTGCAGAGCTGAGTTCAAGTCCTGGATATCCTTGTTAACTTTCTGTGTCATTGATCTGTCTAATGTTGACAGTGGGGTGTAAAAGTCTCCCATTATTATTATGTGGGAGTCTAAGTCTCTTTGTAGGTCTCTAAGGACTTGCTTTATGAATCTGGGTGCTCCTGTATTGGGTGCATATATATTTAGGATAGTTAGCTCTTCTTGTTGAATTGATCCCTTTACCATTATGTAATGGCCTTCTTTGTCTCTTTTGATCTTTGATGGTTTAAAGTCTGTTTTATCATAGACTAGGATTGCAACCCCTGCTTTTTTTTGTTTTCCATTTGCTTGGCAGATCTTCCTCTATCCCTTTATTTTGAGCCTATGTGTGTCTCTGCACATGAGATAGGTCTCCTGAATACAGCACGCTGATGGATCTTGACTCTTTATCCAGTTTGCCAGTCTGTGTCTTTCAGTTGGAGTATTTAGCCCATTTACATTTAAGGTTAATATTATTATGTGTGAATTTTATCCTGTCATTATTATGTTAGGTGGTTATTTTGCCCATTAATTGATGCTGTTTCTTCATAGCATCAATGGTCTTTGCAATTTGGCATGTCTTTGCAGTGGCTGGTACCAGTTGTTTCTTTCCATGTTTCATGCTTGCTTCAGGAGCTCTTGAAGGCAGGCCTGGTGGTAACAAAATCTCTCAGCATTTGCTTGTCTGTAAAGGATTTCATTTCTCCTTCACGTATGAAGCTTAATTTGGCTGGATACGAAATTCTGGTTTGAAAATTCTTTTCTACAAAAATGTTGAATATTAGGCCCCACTCTCTTCTGGCTTGTAGGGTTTCTGCCACAAGATCTGCTGTTAGTCTGATGAGTTTCCCTTTGTGGGTAACCCAACCTTTCTCTCTTGCTGCCCTTAACACTTTTTCCTCCATTTCAACCCTGGTGAATCTGACAATTATGTGTCTTGGGATTGCTCTTCTCAAGGAGTATCTTTGTGGTGTTCTCTCTATTTCCTGAATTTGAATGTTGGCCTGCCTTGCTAGGTTGGGGAAGTTCTCCTGGATAATATCCCGAAGAGTCTTTTCCAACTTGGTTCCATTCTCCCCATCACTTTCAGGTACACCAAACAAACGTAGATTTGGTCTTTTAACATAGTCCCACATTTCTTATACATTTTGTTCATTTCTTTTTACTTTTTTCTGTAATCTTGTTTTCTCCCTTTATTTCATTAATTTGATCTCCCATCACTGATACCCTTTCTTCCACTTGATTGAATCAGCTATTGAAGCTTGTGCATGTGTCACAAAGTTCTCCTGCCATGGTTTTCAGCTCCATCAGGTCATTTATGGTCTTCTCTACACTGGTTATTCTAGTTAGCCATTTGCCTAATCTTTTTTCAAGATTTTTAGCTTCCTTGCGATGGGTTTTAACATCCTCCTTTAGTTCGGAAAGTTTACTATTACTGACCTGCTGAAGCCTACTTCTGTCAACTTGTCGAAGTCATACTCTGTCCAGCTTTGTTCTGTTGCTGTCAAGCAGCTGCGATTCTTTGGAGTAGAAGAGGCAATCTGATATTTAGAATTTTCAGCTTTTCTGCTCTGGTTTCTCCTCATCTTTGTGGTTTTATCTACCTTTGGTCTTTGATGTTGGTGACCTAGCGATGGGGTTTTTGATGTAGATGACCTTTTTGTTGATGTTGATGGTATTCCTTTCTGTTTGTTAGTTTTCCTTCTAACATTCAGGTCCCTCAGTTGCAAGTCTCTTGGAGACACTATTTGCCTGGGTATCACCAGCGGAGGCTGCAGAAAAGCAAATGTTGCAGAACAGTAAATATTGCTGCCCAATCCTTCCTCTGGAAGCTTTGTCCCAGAGGGGTAGCTGCCTACATGAGGTGTCTGTCGGCCCTTACTGGGAGGTGTCTCTCAGTTAGGCTACACGGGGGTCAGGGACCCCCTTGAGGAGGCAAACTGTCCATTCTTGAAGTTCAAACACCATGGTGGGAGAACCACTGCTCTCTTCAGAGCTGCCAGACAGGGATGTTTAAGTCTGCAGAAGTTGTCTGCTGCCTTGTTTTCAGCTATGCCCTGCCCACAGAAGTGGAGTCTAGAGGCAGTAGGCCTTGTTGAGCTGTGGTGGGCTTCACCCAGTTGGAGGTTCCAGGCCGCTTTATTTACCTACTCAAGCATCAGCAATGGTGGACGCCCCTCCCCCAGCCAGGCTGCCACCTCACAGTTTGATCTCAGGCTGCTGCACTAGCAGTAAGCAAGGCTCTGTGGGCCTGGGACTCACCAAGCCAGGCACAGGAGAGAATCTCCTTGTCTGCCAGTTGCTAAGACCTTGGGAAAAGTACAGTATTTGGACGGGAGTGTCCCATTTTTCCAAGTAGTCTGCCACGGCTTCCCTTAGCTAGGAAAGGGATATCCCCCAACCCCTTTCACTTCCCGGGAGAGGTGACTCCCTCCCCTGCTTCAGCTTGCCCTCCATGGGCTGTACCCACTGTCCAACCAGTCCCAATGAGATGAACCAGGTACCTCAGTTGGAAATGCAGAAATCACCTGTCTTCTGCGTTGATCCCGCTGGGAGCTGCAGACTGGAGCTGTTCCTATTTGGCCATCTTGGAACGCCTCCCCACCCTGAGTTAGAGGAGACATTTTAATACAAGGATGCAATGCACAATAATCACATCAGGGTAAATAAGCTATCTAAAGTGTAAAGCATTTTTTCTTTGTGTTGCAAACAATACAGTTATACTCATCTAGTTATTTTAAAATGCACAATTAAACTATTTTTATTATAGTCACTCTGTTGTGCTAGCAAATACTAGGTCTAATACATTCTTTCAAATTTTTTTGTACCAATTAAGTATCCCAACTTCCCCACACCACTGAATTACCCTTTCCAACCTCTGGTAAACATCCTTCTACTCTCTATCTCCATGAGTTCAATTGTTTCAATTTTTAGTTCCCATAAATAAGCCTGAACATGTGAAGTTTGTGTTCCTGTGCTTGGCTTATTTCATTTAGTTTAATAGCCTCCAATTCCATTCATGTTGTTGCAAATGACAGAATTTCAATCTTTTTTAAGGCTAAATAATACTCAATTGTGTATATGTACCTTTTCTTTATCCATTCATTTGTTGATGAACACTTCAATTGCTTCCAAGTATCCGCTATTGTTGATAGTGGCGCAATAAATATGAGAGTGCAGATATCTCTTAGATATAATGCTTTCCTTTCTTTTGCATATATACCCAGCAGTAGCATTGCTGGATCATATGGTAACTCTATTTTTATTTTTTGAGGAACCTCCAAACTGTTCTCCATAGTGGTTGTACTAACTTACACCCCCACCCGAAATATATAAATGTTCCCTTTTCTCCACATCTTTGCCAACATTTGTTATTGTCTGTGTTTTGGATAAAAGCCATTTTAACTGGAGTGACATGATATTTCATTGTATTTTTGATTTGTATTTCTCTGATGATCAGTGATGTTGAGCACCTTTTCATATACCTGTTTGCCACTTGTATGTATTCTTTTGAGAAACGTCTATTTAATTTTTTTGCTTTTTTTACTGGATTATAAGATTTTTCCCTACAGAGTTGTTTGAGCTCCTTATGCATTCTGGTCCTCAAACCCTTGTCAGAAAAGTAGTTTGCAAAGATTTTCTCCCACTCTGTGGGTCATTTCTTTACTTTGTTGATTGTATCCTTTGCTGTGCAGAAGCTTTCTAACTTCATGTGATCTCATTTGTCCATTTTTGCTTTGGTTACCTGTGCTTGGGGAGTACTGCCTAAGAAATTTTTGCCTAGGTCAATGTCCTGGAGATTTTCCCCAATGTTTTCTTGTGGTAGTTTCATACTTTAAGATGTTTGACTCAAGTCTTTAATCCATTTTGATTTGACTTTTGTATATGGTGAGAGAAAGGGGTCTGGTTTCATTCTTTTGCATATGGGTATCCAGTTTTCCCAGCACCATTTATTGAAGAGATGGTCCATTCCCTGATGTTTGTTATTGGCACCTTTGTCAAAAATGACTTCACTGTAGATATGGATTTATTTCTGGGTTTTCTCTTCTGTTCCACTGGTCTATGTGTCTTTTCATGCCAGTATCGTGCTGTTTTGGTTAGTATAGATTTCACATAATTTGAAGTCAGGTAATGTGGTTCCTTCAGTTTTGTTGTTTTTCTTTAGGATAGCTTTGGCTATTTGAGGTATTTTGTGGTACCATATAAATTTAAGGATTGTGTTTTCTATTTCTCCAAAGAGTGCCACTAGTATTTTAATCGAGATTGCATTGAACCTGTAGATTGCTTTTTGTAGTATAGATATATTAAGAATATTGAGTTTTCCAATCCATGAGCATGGAATGTCCTTCCAGCTTATGTTGTCTTCTTCAATTTATTGCATCAATGTTTTATAGTTTTTGTTGTCAAGATATTTTATTTCTTTGGTTAAATTAATTTCTAGGCATTTTCTTTAACTTTTGCTATTGTAAGTGGAATTACTTTCTTGATTCTTATTTCAGGTGGTTTGATCTTGGCATTAAAAATTGCTACTGATTTTTGCATGTTGACTGTTTTATCCTGCAACTTTACTGAATTTGTTTATCAGTTCTTGTGGAATCTTTGGAATTTTCCAAATATAAAAAAAAGATTTTGTGGAATCTTTGGAATTTTCCAAATATAAAATCATATCATGTGCACACAAGAAATTCTGCCTTTCCAATTTCTATGCCCTTTATTTCCTTCTCTTGCCTGATTTTTTAAGTTAGGTCTTCCCATACTATGTGAAATAACAGTGGTGACAATGAGCATCCTTATTGTGATCCAGATCTTAGGCAAAGGCTTTAAATTTTTGCCATTCAGTATAATACTAGCTGTGGGTCTGTCATATATAGCTTTTATTAGTTTGAGGTGTATTCTATCTATACCCAGTTTTTAATTAATGTTTAACATAAGGTAATGTTGAATTTTTATTAAATGCATTTTCAGCATCATTTCCTTCCTTCAAAGAATGAAGGAATAATTTTGCCATTCATTCTGTTGATATGATGCATCACATTGATTAATTTGCACATGCTGAACCATCCTCAAATCTCTCAGATAAATCCCAGTTGGTTATGATGAAAGATTTTTTAATGTATTGTTGAATTCTTCCTGCTAGTATTTTCTAGATAATTTTTGCATCAATACTTATCAGTGATACTGGCCTGTAGTTTTCTTTGTTTGGTGTCTCTGTCTGGTTTTGGTCAATACTGGCCTCATGGAATAAATTTGGAAGTATTCCCTCATCTTCTAGTTTTTGAAATAGTTTGAGTAGGAGTGGTATTAGTTCTTTAAATGTCTGATAAAATTTAGCAGTGAATGTATCAGGTCCCAGGCCTTTCTTTGCTGGGACAGTTTAAACTACAACTTCAGTCTCATTACTTGTTTTTGGTCTGTTCAGGTTTGAAATTTCCTTGGGATTCATTGTTGGTAGGCTCTATGTTTCTAGCAATTTATCCTTTTCATTTAGGTTTTCTAATGTATTGGCATGTAGTTGCCCATAGTAGCCACTAATGATCCTTTGAATTTCTGTGGTATCATTTATAACATCTCCTTTTTCATCTCTGATTTTAGTTTTCAAAAAACCAATTTTTGTGTAGTTAATCCTTTGTATTATTTTCTTTTTCTCAAATTCATTTATTTCTGTTGTTATCTGTAGTATCTCTTCTGTTCTACTAATTTTGGGTTTGGTTTGCTCCTGTTTTTCTAGTTCTTTAAGATGCATCATTAGATTGCTTATTTAAAGTTTATCTTGTCTTTTGATGTAAGCAGTTATAGCGATAAACTTCCCACTTCATACTGGTTTTGCTGTAGCCGATGGCTTTTGGTATGTTGTGTCTTCACTTGTTTCAATAAATGTTTTAATTTTCTTCTTACTTTCTTTGTTGATTCACTGGTCATTGAGGAGGATGCGTTTAATTTTCATGTGTTTGTATAATTTCCCAAATTCTTATTAATTTCTGGTTCTATTCCATTGTGTTCAGAGAAGATGCTTGATATTATTTCAATTTTTTGAGAGTTTTAAGACTTTTTTGTGACCTAAACTATGATGTTTCTTTGAGAATGATACTTGTGCCAAGGAAAAATGTTTATTCTACAGCCATTGGATGAAATGTTCTGTAATTATTTATTAGGTTTATGTGGTCTATAGTGCAAATTAAGTTTGATGATTCTTTGTTGATTTTCTGTCTGAACCATCTGTCTAATACTGAAAAAGGGGTACTGGAGTCTCCAGCTATAATTGTATTGGAGTCTATCTCTCTTTTTAGCTCTAATGATAATTGCTTTATATATGTGAGTGCTCCAGTGTTGGATGCATATATATTTACAATTGTTATATCCTCTTGCTCAGTTGACCCCTTTGTCATTCTATATTGACCTTCTTGTCTCTTCTTATTGTTCTGGTCTTGAAATCTATTTTGTCTGATAAAAGTATAGCTACTGGCAGTTTATTTACGTTTCCATTGGCGTGCAATATATTTTTCCATCCCTTCATTTTTAGTTTATATGTTTCTTTACAGAGGAAATGTGTTTCTTGTAGGTAAAAAATCATTGGATCCTGATTTTTTATCGTTTGAGCCTCTCTCTGTGTTTTGATTAGAGAGTTTACTTCATTTACATTAAATGTTATTATCGATAAGTAAATAGTTACCCTTGCCATTTTGTCATTTGTTCTCTGTTTTGTCATCTTCTCTTCCTTCTTTCCTTTCTTCCTGTCTTCCTTATAGAGAAGGTAGTTTTCTCTGGTGATATGATTTAATTTCATGCTTTTTAGTTTTTGTGTATTATTTTGATTTGAGGTTACCATGAGGCCTGTAAATACTATATTATAGGAGGGTTCCAAGATGGCTGAATAGGAACAGCTCCAGTCTACAGCTCCCAGCATGAGCAGTACAGAAGATGGGCGATTTCTGCATTTCCAACTGAGATACTGGGTTCATCTCACTGGGGCTTGTTGGACAGTGGGTGCAGCCCACAGAGTGTCAGCTGAAGTAGGGCAGGGTATTGCCTCACCCGGGAAGTGAAGGGGGTGGGGGAATTCCCTTTCCTAGCCAAGGGAAGCTGTAACAGATTATACCTGGAAAATCAGGACACTCCTACCCTAATACTATGCTTTTCCAACAGTCGTAGCAAACGGCACACCAGGACATTATATCCCATGCCTGGCTTGGAGGGTCCCACAACCACGGAGCCTTGCTCACTGCTAGTTCAGCAGTCCAAGATTGAACTGCAAGGTGGCAGTGAGGCTGGGGGAGGGGCATCTGCCATTGCTGAGGCTTGAGTAGCTAAACAAAGCAGCTGGGAAGCTCAAAAAGGGTGGAGCCCACCACAGCTCAAATAGGCCGGCCTGCCTCTGTAGACTCCATCTCTGGGGGCAGGGCATAGCTGAATAAAAGGCAGCAGAAGCTCCTGCAGACTTAAATGTCCCTGTGTGACAGCTTTGAAGAGAATAGTGGCTCTCCCAGCATGGAGTCTGAGATCTGAGAATGAACAGACTGCCTACTCAAGTGGGTCCCTGACCCCCAAGTAGCTTAACTAGAAGACACCTCCCAGTAGGGGCCGACTGACACCTGATACAGCCAGGTGCCCCTCTGAGATGAAGTTTCCAGAGGAAGGATCAGGCAGCAACATTTGCTGTTCTGCAATATTTGCTGTTCTGCAGCCTCTGCTGGTGATACCCATGCAAACAACGTCTGGAGTGGACCTCCAGCAAACTCCAACAGACCTGCAGTTGAGGATCCTGATTGTTAGAAGGAAAACTAACAAACAAAAAGGACATCCACACCAAAATCCCATGTCTAGCTCACCAGCACCAAAGACCAAAGGTAGATAAAACCACAAAGAGGGGAGAAAACAGAACAGAAAAGCCAAAAATTCCAAAAATCAGAGCACCTCTTCTCCTCCAAAGGAACACAGCTCCTCGACAGCAACAGAAAAAAGCTGGATGGAGAAGGACTTTGACAAGTTGACAGAAGTAGGCCTCAGAAGATCAGTAATAAAAAACATCTCTGAGCTAAAGAAGGATGTTCGAACCCATCGCAGAGAAGCTAAAAACCTTGAAAAAAGATTAGACAAATGGCTAACTAGAATAAACAACTTAGAGAAGACCTTAAATGACCTGATGGAGCTGAAAACCATGGCACAAGAACTGTGTGACGCATGCACAAGCTTCATTAGCCAATTTTATCAAGTGGAAGAAAGGATATTAGTGATTGATGATTAAATGAATGAAATGACAGTAGAAGAGAAGTTTAGAGAAAAAAGAGTAAAAAGAAACAAACAAAGCCTCCAAGAAATATGGGACTATTTGAAAAGACCAAATCTATGTCTGATTGGAGGACCTGAAAGTGATGGGGAGAATGGAATCAAGTTGGAAAGACTCTTTGGGATATTATCCAGGAGAACTTCCTCAACCTAGCAAGGCAGGCCAACATTCACATTCAGGAAATACAGAGAATGCCACAAAGATACTACTTGAAAAGAGAAACTCCAAGACACATAATTGTCAGATTCTCCAAAGTTAAAATGAAGGAAAAAATGTTAAGGGCAGCCAAGAGAAAGGTCGGGTTACCCACAAAGGGAAGCCCATCAGACTGAGAGTGGATCTTTCAGCAGAAACTCTACAAGCCAGAAGACAGTGGGGGCCAACATTCAACATTCTTAAAGAAAAGAATTTTGAACCCAGAATTTCATATCCAGCCAAGCTAAGCTTCATGAGTGAAGGAGAAATAAAATCCTTTACAGACAAGCAAATGCTGAGAGATTTTGTCACCACCAGGCCTGCCCTACAAGAGCTCCTGATGGAAGCACTAAACATGGAAAGGAACGACCAGTACCAGCCACTGCAAAGACATGCCAAATTGTAAAGACCATCGATGCTAGGAAGAAACTGCATCAACTAACAAGCAAAATAACCAGCTAACATCATAATGACAATGTTACCCTTATAATGACAATATAACAATGTTACCCTAAAATGTAAATGGGCTAAATACTCCAATTGACAGACACAGACTGGCCAATTGGATAAAGAATCAAGATCCATCAGCGTGCTGTATTCAGGAGACCCATCTCACGTGCAGAGACACACATAGGCTCAAAATAAAGGGATAGAGGAAGATCTGCCAAGCAAATGAAAAGCAAAAAAAAAACAGGGGTTGCAATCCTAGTCTATGATAAGACAGACTTTAAACCATCAAAGATCAAAAGAGACAAAGAAGGCCATTACATAATGGTAAGGGGATCAATTCAACAAGAAGAGCTAACTATCCTAAATATATATGCACCCAATACAGGAGCAACCAGATTGATAAAGCAAGTCCTTAGAGACCTAAAAAGAGACATAGACTCCCACACCATAATAATGGAAGACTTTTACACTCCACTGTCAACATTAGACAGATCAACGAGACAGAAAGTTAACAAGGATATCCAGGACTTGAACTCAGCTCTGCACCAAGCAGACCTAATAGAACCTACAAAACTCTCCACCCCAAATCAACAGAATATACATTCTTCTCAGCACCACATTGCACTTATTCCAAAATTGACCACATAATTGGAAGTAAAGCACTCCTCAGCAAATGTATAAGGACAAAAACCATAACAAACTATCTCTCAGACCACAGTGCAATCAAATTAGAACTCAGGATTAACAAACTCATTTAAAACTGCACAACTACATAGAAACTGAACAACCTCCTCCTGAATGACTACTGGGTACATAATGAAATGAAGGCAGAAATAAAGATGTTCTTTGAAACCAATGAGAAGAAAGACACAACATACCAGAATCTTGGGGACACATTTAAAGCAGTGTATAGAGGGAAATTTATAGCACTAAATGCCCACAAGAGAAAGCAGGAAATATCTAAAATTGACACCTTAACATCACAATTAAAAGAACTAGAGAAGCAAGAGCAAACACATTCAAAAGCTAGCAGAAAGCAAGAAAAAACTAAGATCAAGGCAGAACTGAAAGAGATAGAGACACAAAAAACCCTTCAAAAAAATCAACAAGTCCAGGAGCTGGTTTTCTGAAAAGATCAACAAAATTGATAGACTGCTAACAAGACTAATAAAGAAGAAAAGAGAGAAGAATCAAATAGATGCAACAAAAAAATGATAAAGGGAATATCATAATTGATCCCACAGAAATACAAACTACCATCAGAGAATACTGTAAACACCTCTATGCAAATAAACTAGAAAATCTAAAAGAAATGGATGAATTCCTGGACACATACACCCTCCCAAGACTAAACCAGGAAGAAGTTGAATTCCTCGATAGACCAATAACAGGTTCTGAAATTGACGCAATAATTAATATCCTACTAACCAAAAAAAGTCCAGGATCACATGGATTCACAGCTGAATTCTACCAGAGGTACAAAGAGGAGTTGGTACCATTCCTTCTGAAACTATTCCAATCAACAGAAAAAGAGGGAATCCTCCCTAACTCATTTTATGAGGCCAGCATCATCCTGATACCAAAGCCTGGCAGAGACACAACAACAACATAAAAAGAGAATTTTAGACAAATATCCCTGATGAACATCAGTGCAAAAATCCTCAATAAAATACTGGCAAACCGAATGCAGCAGTACATCAAAAAGCTTATCCACCATGATCAAGTTGGCTTCATCCCTGGGATGCAAGGCTGGTTCAACATATGCAAATCAATAAACGTAATCCAGCACATAAACAGAACCAAAGAAAAAAACCACGATTCTCTCAATAGATGCAGAAAAGGCCTTCAACAAAATTCAACTGTCCTTCATGCTAAAAACTCTCAATAAACTAGGTGCTGATGGGATGTAAGTCAAAATAATAAGAGCTATTTATGACAAACCCACAACCAGTATCATACTGAATGGGCAAAAACTGGAAGCATTCCCTTTGAAAATTGGCACAAGACAGGGATGCCCTCTCTCACCACTCCTATTCAACATACTGTTGGAAGTTCTGGCCAGGGCAATCAGGCAGGGCAAAGAAATAAAGGGCATTCAATTAGGAAGAGAAGAAGTCAAATTGTCCCTGTTTGCAGATGACATGATTGTATGTTTAGAGAACTCCATCTTCTCACCCAAAATCTCTTTTAGCTGATAAGCATGTTCAGCAAAGCCTCAGGATAGAAAAATGATGTGCAGAAATCACATCCATTCCTATACAGCATTAACAGACAGATAGCCAAATCATGAGTGAACTCCCATTCACAATTGCTTCAAAGAGAATAAAATACCTAGGAATCCAACTTACAAGGGATGTGAAGGACCTCTTCAAGGAGAACTACAAACCACTGCTAAATGAAATAAAAGAGGACACAAACAAATGGAAGAACATTCCATGCTCATGGATAGGAAGAATTAATATCGTGAAAATAGCCATACTGCCCAAAGTAATTTATAGATTCAATGCCATTTCCATCAGGCTACCAATGACTTTCTTCATTGATTTGGAAAAAAACTGCTTTAAAGTTCATGTGAAACCAAAAAAGTGCCTGCATTACCAACACAATCCTAAGCTGAAAGAACAAAGCTAGAGGCATCACGCTACCTGACTTCAAACTGTACTACAAGCCTACAGTAAACAAAACAGCGTGGTACTGGTACCAAAACAGAGATATAAACCAATGGAACTGAACAGAGGCCTCAGAAATAACACCACACATCTACCACCATCTGATCTTTGACAATCCTGACAAAAACAAGAAATGGGGAAAGGATTCCCTGTTTAATAAATGGTGCTGGGAAAACTGGCTAGCCACATGTAGAAAGGCGAAACTGGATCCCTTCCTTACACATTATACAAAAATTAATTCAAGATGGATTAAAGACTTAAATGTTAGACCTAAAGCCATAAAAACCCTAGAAGAAAACCTAGGCAATACCATTCAGGACATAGGCATTGGCAAGGGCTTCGTGACTAAAACACCCAAAGCAATGGCAACGAAAACTAAAAGAGACAAATGGGATCTAATTAAACTAAAGAGCTTCTGCACAGCAAAAGAAACTACCTTCTCAGATCTCAACCTCGGTGTTGGGAGATCCACTGCTCTCTTCAAAGCTGTCAGACAGAGTCATTTGCGTCTGCAGCACTATTCACAATAGCAAAGACTTGGAATCAACCCAAATGTCCATCAGTGACAGATTGGATTAAGAAAATGTGGCACATATACACCATGGAATACTATGCAGCCATCAAAAAGGATGAGTTTGTGTCCTTTGTAGGGACATGGATGCAGCTGGAAACCATCATTCTTAGCAATCTATCACAAGAACAGAAAACCAAACACCGCATGTTCTCACTCATAGGTGGGAACTGAACAATGAGATCACTTGGACTCAGGAAGGGGAACATCACACACAGGGGCCTGTCATGGGGAGGGGGGAGGGGGGAAGGATTGCATTGGGAGTTATACCTGATGTAAATGAGAAGTTGATGGGTGCAGCACACCAACATGGCACAAGTATACATATGTAACAAACCTGCACGTTATGCACATGTACCCTACAACTTAAAGTATAATAATAATAAATAAATTAAAAAAAAAAAAAACTACCATCAGAGTGAACAGGCAACCTACAAAATGGGAGAAAGTTTTTGCAATCTACCCATCTAACAAAGGGCTAATATCCAGAATCTACAAAGAACTCAAACAAATTTACAAAAAAAAAAAAAAAAAAAAAAAAAAAACCATCAAAAAGTAGGCAAAGGATATGAATAGACACTTCTCAAAAGAAGACATATATGCAGCCTACAGACACATGAAAAAGTGCTCATCACTGGTCATCACAGAAATGCAAATCAAAACCCCAATACCATGTCCTACCAGTTAGAATGGCAATCATTAAAAAATCAGGAAACAAGAGTTGCTGGAGAGGACGTTGAGAAATAGGAATGCTTTTACACTGTTGGGGAGAGTATAGATTAGTCCAATTATTGTGGAAGACAGTGTGGTGATTTTCCAAGGATCTAGAACTAGAATTACTATTTGACACAGCAATTCCCTTACTGGGTATATACCCAAAGATTATAAATCATGCTTCTATAAAGACACATGCACACGTATGTTTATTGAAGCACTATTCACAATAGCAAAGACTTGAATCCAACCCAAGTGTCCATCAATGATAGACTGGATTAAGAAAATGTGGCACATATACTCCATGGAATACTATGCAGCCATAAAAAAGGATGAGTTCATGTCCTTTGCAGGGACATGGATGAAGCTAGTAACCATCATTCTCAACAAACCATCAGAAGGGCAGAAAACCAAACACTGCATGTTCTCACTCATAGATGGGGATTGAACAATGAGATCACTTGGACACAGGGCAGGGAACATCACACACTGGGGCCTGTTGGGAGGGCTGGGGCTGGGGAAGAGATAGCCTTAGGAGAAATATCTAATGTAAATGATGAGTTGATGGCTTCAGCAAACCAACATGGCACATGTACACCTATGTACCAAAACTGCTCATTGTGCACATGTACCCTAGAACTTAAAGTATAAAAAAAAAGTATCTTCTAACTCATAAACATATACGCCTTGTGTGTACTCACAAAAGCTAAAACTTAAAAATTATAAAACATGGTGACCCAATGAGTCTAAAACATCTACAAAAAATTAAATATAAAACACATAAATATATAAGTA
Organism: Macaca thibetana thibetana; assembly: GCF_024542745.1. Classification (NCBI taxonomy): domain Eukaryota; kingdom Metazoa; phylum Chordata; class Mammalia; order Primates; family Cercopithecidae; genus Macaca; species Macaca thibetana. The sequence continues at coordinate 55,831,052 of NC_065598.1, forward strand.
AATATTTTAAATTAAAAATAATATTAAATGGTTTTGGGAAAATTGGACATTCACATGCAGAAAAGTGAAATTGGGCCTTTATCTCAAATGACATACAAAAATTAGCTTGCGTGGAATAAAGACTTAAATATAAGACCAGAATCCATAAAAATCCTAGAAGAAATCAATAGGGAAAATATCATTCACATTGGTCTTGGCAATGATTTTATGGATGTAAAACCAAGAACACAAGCGAAAAAAACAAGTGAACTACATCAAACTAAAACACCTCTGAGCAGCAAAGGAAACAAACAAACAAAAAAAACAAAAAGCCATCTTATGGAATGGGAAAAAATATTTGACAACCATATATCTGATACATGTGTTAATAATCAAATATATAAGGAATGACTACAACTCAACAGGAAAAAAATTAATAATAACCCACTTTAAAAAGGCAGAAAGGACCTGAATAGACATTTTTTCCAAAGAAAACATACAAATAGTCAAAAGGTATATGAAAGGCACTCAGCATTATTAATCATTAGAGAAATGCAAATCAAAATCACAATAACATCATTACATCACATCTGTCAGGATGGCTATTATTTTTTAAAAAATAAAAGATGACACATGTTGGTTAGCATTGTGGAGAAGGAAGAATTACTGTACAGTTTTGATGAGAGTGTAAGTTGTTACAGCCATTATGGGAAACAGTGTGATGTTTTCTCAAAAAATTAAAAATAAAACTACCATACGATTTAGCAATCCCACTTCTAGGTATTTAGCCAAAGAAATTGAAATCAGGATCTCAAAGACTATTTGTATTTCAATGTCCATTGCAACATTATTCACAATAGCCAAGACAAGAAAACAACCTAAATGTCCATTGGCACATGAATGAATAAAGAAAATGTGACATATACATACAGTGAAATATTATTCACCCTTTAAAAAGAAGTAAATTCTGCCATTTATGACAACATGGATGGAGCTGAAGGATATGATGCTATGTTAAATGAGCCAGGCAAAGAAAAACAAACACTATATGATCACACTTATATGAAGAATCTAAAACAGGCAAACTCACACACAAAAACATGGTAGTTGTTAGGGGTTGGCAGGGGTAAATAAGGAGATGATCATCAAAGGATACAAAGTTTCAATTATGCAAGGCAATTAAGTCCTGGAGATCTACCATACAGCATAGTGCTTATACTTATCAGTATTTTATTGTATAGTTAAAATTTGGTAAGAGAATAGTTCTTATATTACGTGATCTCACAAGAAAGAATTATTATAATGAAAAATACAGAAGGAAACTGGGAGGTGATGGATTTGTCTATGGCCTTGATGGTTGTGATGGTTTCATGGATATATACTTATCCTCAGACTCATTTAGTTGTATACATTAAATATGTACAGTTTTTACATGTCAATCATACCTTAATAATGTGCAGCCATAAATTAAAATTACATTAATAGAGGCTCATCGAAAACTCAGTAGCCTAAGTATGGCTGGCCCTAAGTCAGTTTTCAACAAATTCTTGTTTTCCTGGACTTAAATAAAATACATGAGTTATTTCATTTATCAAGTGGAACAGAATGGAGCCATGAAAACTGATCATGGAGATATTTGGATGCCTTACCAATATTAAGAATTCAGGACTTTCTTGGGATTCAGAAAGTATGTCAGCAACTTCTCCCTCATTGCCAAGCCCATTAAGACTTGACTTGCAAGTATCTGAGCCTCCTGGAGAAGAGTATCGACTCCCAGAGAGTGAGTACGAAGAAAGGTGGTACTGTCCAGTAGTCCTCCAGGTGAACTGTTGGGTATTTATGAGAAAGAAGAGCTACAAACTGACTTTTGAGGCCCTACCTTTTTTTTTCACATTGCATGACTAAGTCTTTTGATTTGTCTTTTTGATTTGTTTGTTTGTTGGGTTTTTTGTTTGTTTTCTTGTTCTGTTTTGTTTTTTTATTTTTGTGGGTACATAGTAGGTGTGTATATTTATGAGGTATATGAAATGTTTTCGTACAGGCATGCACTGTGAAAGAAGCACATTATGGAGAATTAGGTATCCATTCTCTCAAGCATTTATCCTTTCAGTTACAAACAATCCAATTACACTCTTTGTTATTTCTACATGTACAATTAAGCTATTGTTAACTATGGTCACCCTGTTGTGCTATCAAATAGTAGGTCTTATTTCCTCTTTCTAACCATTTTTTTTGTACCATTAACCATCCTCACCTCACCACCTGCACTCCATTATCCTCCCCAGCCTCTGGAAACTATCCTTCTACTCTCTTTGTCTATGAGTTTCATTGTTTTTATTTTTAGATCCCACAAATAAGTGAGAACATGTAATGTTTGCCTTTCTGTGCCTGGCTTATAACAGAATGATCTCCAGTTCCATCCATATTGTTGCAAATGACTGAATATCATTCTTTTTGTGTCTGAATAATATTTCATTTTTATATTTACCACATTTTCTTTATCCATTTATCTGTTGATGGGGTCTTAGGTCCCTTCCAAATCTTAGCTATCATAAACAGTGCTGGAACAAACATAGAGGTTCAGATATCTCTTTGATATACTGATTTCCTTTCTTTTGGGTATATACTCAGCAGTAGGATTGCTGGATCTTATGGTAGCTCTATTTTTAGATTTGGAGGAACCTCCAAACTGTTCTTCATAATGGTTGTACTAAGTTACACCCCCACCCAAAATGTACAAGTGTTCCCTTTTCTCTGTGTCCTTGCCAACATTTGTTATTGTCTGTCTTTTGGGTAAAAGCTATTTTTAACTGGAGTGGATGATATTTCATTGTAGTTTTCATTTATATTTCTCTAATGATCAATGATGTTGAGCACCTTTTCATATTCCTGTTTGCTATTTGTATGTCTTCTTTTGAGAAATGTCTATTTAAATGTTTTGATCTTTTTTTATTGAATTATAAGATTTTTCCCTATATTGTTATTTGAGCTCCATATACCTTCTGGTTATTAAGCCTTTGCCAGAAACGTAGTTTGCAAAGATTTTCTCCCACTCTGTGGGTCGTTTCTTCACTTTGTTGATTGTATCCTTTGCTGTGCAGAAGCTTTCTAACTTCATGTGATCCCATTTGTCCATTTTTGCTTTGGTTACTTGTGCTTGTGGAATATTGCTCAAGAAATTTTTGCCAAGGCCAACATCTTGGATATTTTCCCCAATGTTTTCTCGTAGTAGTTTCATGGTTTAAAATGTTCGATTCAAGTCTTTAATCCATTTTTATTTGACTTTTATATATGGTGAGAGAAAGGGGTCCGCTTTCATTCTTTTGCATATGGATATCCAATTTTCCCAGCACCATTTATTGAAGAGACAGTCCATTCCCCAGTGTATGTTATTGGCACCTTTGTAAAAAATGACTTCACTGTAGACGTGTGGATTTATTTCTGGGTTTTCTATTCTGTTCCACTCGTCTATGTGTCTTTTCATGCCAGTACCATGCTGTTTTGGTTACTGTAGATTTCGCATAATTTGAAGTCAGGCAATGGGATTTCTTCGGTTTTGTTGTTTTTGGTTAGGATAGCTTTGGCTATTCTGCTTTTTTTTTTTTTTTTTTTTTTTTTTTTTTTTTTTTTTGTGGTTCCATATACGTTTTAGAATAGCTTTTTTCTAGTTCCATGGAGAAAGTCTTTGGTATTTTAATAGGAATTGAGTTGAATCTGTAGATTGCTTTAGGTAATGTGGACATTTTAACATAGTCGATTCTTCCAATTTTGAACATAGAATATTTTTCCAATCTTTAGTGTTCTCTTAAACTTCTTTCATCAGTGTTTTATAGTTTTTATAATAGATATCTGCCACTTCTGTGGTTAAGTTAATTCCTAGATATATAATTGTATGTGTGGCCGTTGTAAATGGGATTACTTTTAAATATTTTTCAGACTGTTCACTGTTGGCATATAGAAATGCTACTGATTTTTGTATGTTGATTTAGTATACTGCAACTTTACGGAATTGGTTTGTCAGTTCTAATAGTTTTTTGTGGAGTTTTTAGGCTTTTCCAAATATATGATCGTATCATCAGCAAACAAGAATAATTTGATTTCTTCCTTTACAATTTGGATGCTCTTTATATTCTGCTCTTGTCTGATTGCTCTAGATAGGACTTCCAGTACTAGGTTTAAGAACAGCATTGACAATGGGCCTCCTTGTTGTGTTATGGATCTTCAAGAAAAGGTTTTCACTGTTTTCTCATTGAGTATGATACTAGCTGTGGGTCTGTCATATATGGCTTTTATTGTGTTGAGGTATGTTACTTGTTTCCCCAGTTTTATTAGGGTTTTTTTTTTTTTTTATCATGAAGGGATGTTGAATTTTGTTAAATGCTTTTTCAACATCAATTGACATAATCATATGGTTTTTCTCCTTCATTTTTTTAAGTTCCTCTGTCAGACCTTCTGTTGTCCTATGAAAGTTCCAATGTAAGTTGCCCAGCAAAATACAAAGTTAAGCTTAATCTCCATAGTATGACATTAAACTGTCTCTAGATAACAACAGTTTGATTCTAAATGGAGACCACTGATCTGTTTCATTTTAAGGGTAACCTACCGCTTGGGGACGGGGTTGGGGGAGAGTATATGTGACATACTTTACTGAATCTGTGTTAATCCCATCCTTCCCCACCTTCGTTCTAATTTTAGAAGCTGAGCAGAGAAATCAAGATGGAAAATGACATACAGATATTACAGTTTTATTCTGTGGAATATGGAGATTGTCTATTAGTGTGATGGTAACAATCAACTAATAAAATTTAGATACTAGACTGCTTGTTATGTCTGGGGTTCAATGGAAATAAATGATTCACTGGAACAATTCTCCCGTCAAAAAAAAATGAGGTTTATAACTTGCCCTAAGTATAACAAGGGATATATTTTAATATTGGATGTATTTTTTCTTAAGAAGCAACCATTTCTCAGCTTATACATAATAGCAATAATAAAAGCTTTGACCCTATTAATGATTTCCTTATTTTATCTTGATTTTTACAGTTCATCGCTGCATTCATTATGGGAAGATTTAAATATTAAATAGAAACTAGCTAGCTTAATAAAATCTGAACACAGTTAATGTCTGTCATAATACTCATTTTAATACATTTCTATCCTTCATTCTGTTGATATTATGTATCATATTGATTGATTTGCACACATTTCACCATCATTGCATCCTAGGGATTGCACTTGGTCCTGGTGAATGGTCTTTCTAATGTATTGTTGAATTTGGTTTGCTCATAGTTTGTTGAGGATTTTTGCATCAATACTCATTAGAGATATTGGCCTGTAATTTTTTTATGTGTCTTTGTCTGGTTTTGGAATCAGAGCAATACTAGCCTTGTGGAATGAATTTCAAAGTATTCCCTTTTCGCCCATTTTTTCTGAATAATTTGAGTAGGGTTGATGTTAGATCTTCTTTAAATGTTTGGTAGAATTCACCAGTGAAGCCATTGGGTCCCAGGATTTTCTTTACTGGGAGACTTTTTAATACAGCTTCCATCTCATGACTTATTATTTGTTTGTTTGGGTTTTGGATTTTGTATTAGTCTGTTTTCAGGCTGCTAATAAAGACATACCCATGACTGGATAACTAATAAAGGAAAGAGGTTTAATTGACTCACAGTTCCACATGGCTGGGGAGGCCTCACAATCATGGCAGAAGGCTAATGAGGAGCAAGGTCACGTCTTACATAAGAGCAGGCAAGTGAGCTTGTGCAGGGGAACTCCCACTTATAAAACCATCAGATCTCATGAGACTTAATTACTACCATGAGAACAGTATAGGGGAAACCACCCTATGATTCAATTATCTCCACCTAGCCCTTCCCTTGACACATGGGGATTATTACAATTTGAGGTGAGATTTGGGTGGGGACACAGCCAAACCATACCATCCCACCCCTGGTTCCTTTCACACCTCATGTCCTCATATTTCAAAACCAATCATGCCTTCACAACAGTCCCCCAAAGTCTTAAATCATTTTAGTATTAACTCAAAAGCCCACAGTCCAAAGTCTCATCTGAGACAAGGCAAGTCCCTTCCGCCTATGAGCCTGTAAAATCAAAAGCTAGTTAGTTACTTCCTAGATACAATGGGAGTACAGGCGTTGGATAAATACACCTATTCCAAATGGGAGAAATTTGCCAAAACAGATGGGCTACAGACCTCATGAAAGTCCAAAATCCAATGGGGCAGCCAAATATTAAAGCTCCAGAATGATCTCCTTTGATTCCATGTCTCACATCCGGGTTATGCTGATGCAAGAGGTGGACTCTCATTGCCTTGGGCATCCCTGCCTCTGTGACTTCTTAGGGTACAGCCTCCCTCCTGGCTGCTTTCATGGACTGGCATTGTGCCTACAGCTTTTCCAGGTGCATGGTGCAAGCTGTTGGTGAATTTACCATTCTGGTGTCTGGAGGACGGTGACTCTCTTGTCACAGCTCCACTAGACAGTGCTCCAGTTGGGACTCTGTGTGGGGGCCCCAACCCCATATTTCCCTTCTACACTGCCCTAGCAGAGTTGCGTGATGGCTGTATTCCTGCAGCAAACTTCTGCCTGGACATCCAAGCATTTACATACATCCTCTTAAATCTAGGCAGAGGTTCCCAAACTCTTGATTACTGTGCACCCACAGGCCCAAAACCACATGGAAGCTGCCAAGACTTGGGGCTTGAACCCTCTGAGGCAACATCCTGAGCTAGAGCTCAACATGGATGTTGGCCCCTTTTAGCCATGGCTAGGACACAATTCATCAAGTCCCGAGACTGCACAAAGCAGCAAGGCCCTGGGCCCAGCCCATGAAATTATTTTTTTTCCCTTTAGGCCTCCAGGCCTATGATAGAAGGAGCTGCTCTGAAGACCTCTGACATGCTCTGGAGACATTTTCCCCATTGTCTTGGCGATTAATATTTGGTTTCTTGTTACTTGTGCAAGTTTCTGCAGCTGGCTTGATTTTCTTCTCAGAAAATGGGTTTTTCTTTTTTATTGCATATCAGGCTGCAAATTTTTCAAAATTTTATACTCTGCTTCCCTCTTAAACATAAATTCAAATTCCAAACCATTTCTTTGTGAATACATAAAACTTAATGCTTTTAACAGTACCCAAGTCACATCTTGAACACTTTGCTGCTTAGAAATTTCTACTACCAGATGCCCTAAATCATCTTTCTCAATTTCAAAGTTCCACAGATCTCTAGGACAAGGGCAGAATGCCACTAGTCTCTTTGCTAAAGCATAACGAGAGTCACCTTTGCTCTAGTTCTCATCTCCATCTGAGACCAACTGGGCTTGGACTTTATTGCCCATATCACTCTTAGCATTTTGGTCAAAGCCATTTAACAAGTCTCTAGGAAGTTTCAAACTTTCCCACATTTTGCTGTCTTCTGATTCCTCCAAACTGTTGCAACCTCTGCTTGTTATCCAGTTCCAAAGTTGCTTCCACACTTTGGGTACCTTTACAGCCACATCCCACTCTACCAATACCAGTTTACTGTATTAGTCTGTTCTCATGCTGCTTACAAAGACATACCCAAGACTGGTTAATTTATAAAGAAAAGAAGTTTAATTGACTCACAGTTCCACATGACTGGGGAGGCCTCACAATCATGGCAGAAAGTGAATGAGGAGCAAAGTCACATCTTACATCGTGGTAGGCAAGACAGCTTGTGCAGTGGAACTCCCATTTATAAAACCATCAGATCTTAGGAGAGTTATTCACTATCACAAGAACAGTATGGGGGAAACTGTCCCCATAATTCAATTATCTCCACCTAGCCCTGCTGTTGACACATGGGGATTATTACAATTCAAAGTGAGATTTGAGTAAAGACACAGCTAAACTATATCAGATTTCTTTCTGGTTCAATCTTGGTAGTTTGTGTGTGTCTAGGGATTTGTCCATTTCTTCCAGACTTTCCAATGTATTGGCATATATTTGCTCATATTAGCCACTAATGATCCTTAGAATTTCTGCAGTATCAGTTCCAATGTCTCCTTTTTCATTTCTGATTTTATTTATTTGGATCTTCTTTCTTTTTTTCCTAGTCTGGCTAAAGGTTTGTCAATTTTGTTTAACTTTTTAAAAAACTACCTTTTTGTTTCACTGCTTTTTTATACTTTAATTTTAATTTATTTCTGCTGTAATCCTTATTTTTTTTCTTCTACTAAATTCTGGTTTGGTTTGCTCTTGCTTTTCTAGTTCTTTAAGATCCACTATTAGATTGTTTATTTGAAGGTTTGCTTGTTTTTTGATGTGAGCACTTATAGCTGTAAACTTCCCTATTATTACTGTTTTTGCTGTATCCCATAGGTTTTGGTATGTTGTGTTTCCATTATCATTTGTTCCAAGAAATTTTTCAATTTTAATTTTTTCATTGATTCACTGATCATTGAGGAGCATATTCTTTAATTTTCATGTATTTGCATAGTTCCAAAATTCCTCTTTTCAGTAATTTCTACATTCATTCCATTCTGTTCAGAGAAAATACTTGATATTATTTTAATTTTTTAAGAAATTAAGACTTGTATGTGATCTAACATATAGTCTATCCTTGAAAATTGTCCGCGTGCTAAAGAATAAAAATGTGTATTATGCAGCTCTTGAATAAAATGTTCTGTAAGTATCTATTAGATCCATGTGGTCTGCCATGCAGATTAAGTCTGATGTTTCCTTGTTGATTTTCTGTCTAGAAGATCTGGCTAATGCTGAAAGGGGAGTGTTGAAGTCTCCAGCTATGATTGCATTGGGATCTGTCTTTTTAGCTCTAATATTTTCTTTATATATCCGTTTGCTGTCGTGTTGGGTGCATATGTACTTAAAATTGTTATATCCTCTTGCTGAATTGACCCCTTTATCATTATATACTTACATTCTTTGTCTCTTATAGTTTTTGTCTTGAAATCTATTTTGTCTGATATTAGTATAGTTACTCCTGCTCTTTTTTTGGTTTCCATTGACATGGAATAGCTTTTTGCATTTTTTAATTTTCAGTCTCTGTGTATCTTTATAGATGATGTGTGTTTCTTGTAGTCAAGAGATCCACGGGTCTTGTTTTTTCATTCATTGAGCCAGTGTGTCTTTTGGTTGGAGAGTTTAGTCCATTTACATTCAACGTTATTATTCATAAATAAGGACTTTAGCCGGGCATGGTGGTGAGTGCCTGTATTCTCAGCTCCTCGGGAGACTGAGGTTCAATTGCTTGAACCCATGAGGCAGAGGTTGTGGTGAGCTGAGATCATACAACTGCACTCCAGCCTGGGTGACAGAGTGAGATTCCATCTCCAAAAAGAAAAAAAATTAGTAAATAAGGACTTACACTGCCATTTTGTTATTTGTTTTCTGTTTTGTTTTTGTTTTTGTTGTCTTCTCTACCTTCTTTCTTTCCTTCCTGTCTTTATCTAGTAAATGTGATTTTCTCTGGTTATATGATTTTGTTTATTGCTTTTTTTGTGATTCATTGTATATTGTTTGGTTGGTGGTTACCATGAGGCTTGCAAATACTATCTTATAATCTATCATTTTAACCCAATAACAGTTTAACACTGTTTCCATAAACAAACAAACAAGCATAAATAAAACTAACAAAAACTGTATGTTTTAAGTTTGTCCTCCTGCTTTTTAATTTTTTATAGTTTCTATTTGTAGAAACTTATTTAACTTATTTAATGACTATGTCTTGAAAAGTTGTTGTAGTTTTTATTTTTTATTGGTTCATTGTTTATTCTTTCTACTTAAGGTAAAAGTAGTTTGCACACCACACTTACAGTGTTATAATACTCTATATTTTTCTGTGTATCTACTATTACCAGTGAGTTTTGTACATTCAAGCGATTATTTATTGCTCATTTATGTCCTTTACTTTTTTATTGAAATGCTTTCTGGCATTTCTTGCAGGACAGATCTGCTATTCATGAAATTGTTCAGCTTTTTTCTAGGAAAGTATTTATTTTTTCTTCGTGTCTGAAAGATACTTTCACTAGATATGCTATTCTGGGATAAGTTTTTTTTTCTTTAACACCTTAAATATTTCATGCCACTCTCTCCTGGCCTTTAAGGTTTCCACTGAAAAGTCTTCTACCAGAGGAATTGCAGCTCTATTATATGTCATTTGTTTATCTTATCTTGCTACTTTCATGATTCTTTCTTTATCCTTAACCTTTGGGAGTTTGATTTTTAAATGCCTTGAGGTAGTCTTCTTTGGGTTAAATCTGCTTGGTGTTCTATAACCTACTTGTACTTGGATATTGATATCTTTCTCTAGGTTTAGGAAGTTCTCTGTTATTATCCCTTTGAATAAACTTTCTATGCCTATCTCTTTCTCTACCTCCTCTTTAGGGTCAATTACTCTTAGATTTGCCCTTTTGACACTATTTTTTAGATCCTGTAGGCATGCTTCATTTTTAATTTTTTTTTTTTACTTTTATCTCCTCTGTATATTTTCAAGTAGTCTGTCTTCAAGTTCACTAATTCTTTCTTCTGTTTGATGAATTTTGCAATTAAAAGTCTCTGATGCATTCTTCAGCATGCCAATTGCATTTTTCAGCTCCAGAATTTCTACTTGATTCTTTTTAATTATTTCCATCTGTTTGTTAAATTTTTCTGATAGAATTATGAAATCCTTCTCTGTGGTATTTGAATTCCTTTGAGTTTCCTCAACACAGCTATTTTGAATTATCTGTCTGAAAGGTCGCATATCTCTGTTTCTCCAGAATTGGTCTCTGGTGCCTTATTTAGTTCATTTGGAGAGGTTAAGTTTTCCCTGTCTGGTGTAGATATTCTTCGGTGTCTATGCATTGAAGAGTTAGGTATTTATTGTAGCCTCCACTGCCTGTACTTATTTGTAGCCATCCTATTTGGGAAGGCTTTCCATATATTTGAAAAGACTTGGATGTTGTAATCTAAGCTCTATCTGCTTTAGGGGGCACCCCAGACCCAGTAACACTGTGATTCTTGCAGACTTGTAGAGGTAAGCCTTGATGGTCTTGGACAAGATCCAGAAGAATTTTATGGGTTACCAGGCAAAGACTCTTATTCTCTTCCCTTACTTTCTCCCAAACGTACAGAGTCTCTCTGTCTCTTCTGAGCCACCTAAAGCTGGGAGTGGAGTGACACGAGAACCTCTGTGACTGCCACCACTATGAATATACTGGGTCAGACCCGAAGCTAGTACAGCACTGGGTCTTGCCCAAGGCCTGCTGTAACCACTCCATGGCTACTGTCTATGTTTGCTCAAGGCCCTAGGGCTCTACAGTTAGCAGGTTGCAAAGCCAGCCAGGCCTGTGTCCTTTCCTTCAGGGAAGTGAAGTCCCCAGGCCCCGGGTTGATCAAGAAGTTCCGTTAAGGAGTCAGGGGCTAGAGTAAAAAACCTTTGAATTCTACCTGGTGTTCTGTTGTATTCCAACTGAGCTCACACTCGAACCACAAGATGCAGTCCTTCCCAGTCTTTCCTTCCCTTTCCAAAGGCAAAAGTGCCTCACCCTATAGCCACGGTCTCCCCAGGCCATGAGGAGTACTGCAAGACTAACTCTGATGTTCCCTTAAGGCCAAAGTCCCCTTAAGTCAGCTTTTCATGAATACTGCCTGGCCTAGGACTCATCCTTTAGGACAGTGGGCTCCGCTCTGACCAGGGCAGGTCCAGAAATATCAACCAGCAGTCACATTTTAGAATTGAGGTCCCCAAGAGCCCACTTGGTGCTCTGTCTCTCTGTGGCCATGCTGGTACCTAAGGTACAAGACAAAGTCCCCTTTGCTTCTCTCAAGCAGAAGGAGTTTTGCCCTGAGGCCACCACAGCTGGTAATGTGCTGAGTCTCACCTGAATCTAGCAAATTTCAGGCTTACCCAAGGCCCTCAGTGTAGTACCTGAGTATTGCTGCTGGTCATTCAGGGCCCAAGGGTATTTCATTTAGCAAGTGATAAATGCTGCTAGGCCTGGGTCCTTTTCTTCAAGGCAATGGGTTCCCTTCTGGCCCAGGGTGTGTCTAGAAATGTTGTCTGGAGTCTAGGACCTGGAACGGGGGTGTCACAACTCTGACCAGTGTCCCATCTTGCTGTGGTTAAGCTGGTATCCTAGACGCAAGACAAAGTCCACTCCACTCTTCTCCTCTCCTCAATTGAAAGGAAGGGGTTTCTTTTGTAGCTGAGAACTGCGTAGCCTGGTGTTTCAGGTAGGGTGATGCTTACACTCCCTTGGCTGTCCCAGCTGGTGTTTCAGTATGTCGTGTGCCCCCACAATCCACTGTCTCTAGGCTTATTTCAACTCTAGGATTCACATAAGTGTTGCAGTCCTTGTGGCCTAGACTGCCTTTCAAGTTTACTTAGAAACCTAGAGCACTTTGGCCCTCAGTGATGAGGTTTGTGGGAACTCATGTTCGAACTGCTGGGATTGGCAATTCTTCTCTGGCTAGGGCTGGTTTAAATGCTCCTCCTGTGTATGGGTGTCAGCTGAGTTTGGTCTGGTTTTTATTTCTGCTCTAACAGGACCCCACTGAGTTTGATGCCTCAAATTGCTGTGTTTCCCCTCTCACAATGCCCAGAGACCACCATTGCTGCGTATTGAGGGAGGTGTGGCACTGACAACTCAGGGCTGCTTTTTCTATCTCTTCAGTGTTTCTTTCAAGGATAGGAAGTTAAAACCAGGTACTGTAACTGCTCACTTGATTTTTGCTCCGTATGATGGTGTTTTTGTCTGTGTAGATAGTTAACTTGGTGTCCTTCCAGGGAGAAGTGAGACGATTAGTGGATCTTTCTATTCTGCCATCTTGCTCCACCTCTCAGCATGAGTAGGTCTTTTGTTCTTAATGACATTGTTGTTAGCCTAGGTGGCCTAGAGGTGGTGTTATATTAGATTGATAAAGGATATATGTGATCAATTGCTTTTGCTAATCAGAGTCCTGAAGACAGTAAGATCCTGGCACTGATGCATGAAATAATTGACCATATCTGAAAATATTTCTCTGGCAGTCAGTTTCAAATAGACAGTAACCTAGTTAGTAATCACCTGGTGATGCTTTATGTCACCTGACGATGGTTTATGGTATAGTGAAACATGCATCAGCTTTGGGATTAGTCAGAGCTATATTGGAATAGTATATCGTTACTAGTTGTATGATGTTGAGTCTCATGTTCTCATCTTTTAAAATGACTTATTTATTTTCTTTCTTTTCTTTTTCTTTTTTTTTTTTTTTTCTGAGACAATTTCACTCTTGTTGCCCAGGCTGGAGTGCAATGGCGTCATCTCAGCTCACTGCAACCTCTGCCTCCCGGGTTCAAGCAATTATCCTGCCTCAGCCTCCCGAATAGCTGGGATTACAGACACCCACCACCATGCCTGACTAATTTTTTGTATTTTTAGTAGAGATGGGGTTTCACCATGTTGGCCAGGCTGGTCTCAAACTCCTGACCTCAGATGATCCACCCGCCTTGGCCTCTCCAACTGCTGGGATAATAGGCATGAGCCACCGCACCTGGCCTAAAATGAGCTATTTCATATGGGTCATAGATGTAAGCATAAAATTAGGTAACATACAGCTTAATAGTTAATATTAAGACAATGTCTGGTTGGGGTTACCTGTGACCCCAGAAGCCCCAGAAGGAGTGTTACAGTCAGCACTCTTTTAGCTTTGCCCTCTGCAGATGGCTTAAATGCTTAACGGCTCAGTGGACCCTCTGCCTTTTCACAAGGGCACAGGATCAGTGTGATAGGCTTCTGTATCCTAAACTTTTGCCTGGCATCCAGGAAAAATCAGGTCACGCAAACCAATTGAAGGATAATAAATTCAGGGGATTTTATTGCTGATGGAAGTGGCTCTCGGCAGGAAGGGGAGCTAGAAGAGGATGGAGCAGGAGGGTATGCTTCCCCTGAAGTCCAGCCATCTCCAGCTGGACTCTTCTCTGAAGTCCTGCCATGAAGCCATCCCTCTGAAGTCAAACTGCTTCTCTTTGATGTTCAGTTGCTTCTTCTCTTCTCCCCTTCTCTGCTCTTTGCCAGTGAAGCCTGGAGTTTTTATGGGTACAGGATGGGGGATGAGGGGGGCCAGATGTGGTTTTGGAAAAGGCAACATTTGAGTGGGAAAGCGAGGATATAAAGTTCTCAGTTTGGGCCGATTTTTCAATCTTGAGGGTGGGGCCCTTGCCAGGGACCCCAGCTTTTTCTCCCTAGAATTTCTCTGCCTCCTGTCCCTGTCACTGTTTTAAGTACTTTGTGGATTATCTCTTTAAAACTTCACAGCAATTCTATGACATAATGTTATGAACTGATTTGTGTCACACCCCTGCCTCAAATTCATATGATGAAGTCCTAATGCCCAGTATTTCAGAATGTGACCTTATTTTGAAATAGGGCTATCACAGATGTAATTAAGTTAAAACAAGGTCATGAGGGTGGATGAATGACCTCAGTCAATCCAATATGACTGGTATCCTTATGAAAAGGGGAAGTTTGAACACAGATACATGCTTAAAGAGATGATGTGAATACGTATAAGAAGAACATGGCCATCTACAAGCCAAGGAGAAAGACTGGAATAGATCCATCCCTTACAAACCTTAATAGGAACCAGTGCTGCCAATGCCTTAACTTGGGACTTTTTTTGTTTGTTTGTTTGTTTGTTTCTAATAAAACTTGACATTTATTTTAAAAAACTGTCTGATATACAGAGAAATCTGAAAATAATTGAGTCATTTACTTTTAAAAAAAAAGAGAGCAGGCCGGGCGCGGTGGCTCAAGCCTGTAATCCCAGCACTTTGGGAGGCCGAGGCGGGTGGATTACGAGGTCAGGAGATCGAGACTATCCTGGCTAAAATGGTGAAACCCCGTCTCTACTAAAAATACAAAAATCTAGCCGGGCATGGTGGCAGGCGCCTGTAGTCTCAGCTACTTGGGAGGCTGAGGCGGGAGAATGGCGTGAACCCGGGAGGCGGAGCTTGCAGTGAGCCGAGATCACGCCACTGCACTCCAGCCTGGGAGACACCGCGAGACTCGGTCTCAAAAAAAAAAAAAAAAAAAAAAAAAAAAAAAAAAAAAAAAGAGAGCAACACTTTTATGGTTAGCCATAACATGAGGGGTTTGGACAAGAAGTTTTTTTTTTTTTTTTAAGACAAGGTCTCGCCGGGCGCGGTGGCTCACGCCTGTAATCCCAGCACTTTGGGAGGCCGAGGCGGGCGGATCACAAGGTCAGGAGATCGAGACCACGGTGAAACCCCGTCTCTACTAAAAATACAAAAAATTAGCCGGGCGCGGTTGTGGGCGCCTGTAGTCCCAGCTACTCGGGAGGCTGAGGCAGGAGAATGGCGTGAACCCGGGAGGCGGAGCTTGCAGTGAGCCGAGATCGCGCCACTGCACTCCAGCCTGGGCGACAGAGCGAGACTCCGTCCGTCTCAAAAAAAAAAAAAAAAAAAAAAAAAGACAAGGTCTCACTCTGTTGCCCAGGTTGGAGTACAGTGGTATAATCTCAGCGCACTGCAACCTCCGCCTCTTGAGTTCAAGTGATTCTCTTGCCTCGGCCTCCCAAGTAGCTGGGATTACAGGTGTGCACTACTATGCCTGGCTAATTTTGTATTATTATATTATTATATAATATATTATATAATAATATTATTGTATATTATTATACAAAATATACAACATGGTGACAGGGTTTCGCCATGTTGGCCAGGCTGGTCTCAAACTCCTGACCTCAGGTGACCTGCTCACCTTGGCCTCCCAAAGTGCTAGGATTGCAGGTATGAGCCACTGCACCTAGCCGATTTTGGACTTCTAACCTTTCAAACATGAGACAATAAATGTCTGTTGTTTAAACCAATCAGTTGTGGTACTTTGTTATGTTAGCCCTAGCAAACTAATACACATAAGTACTGCAATTAGCCTCAATTTACAGGGGAAAAGACTAAAACACAGAGTGGTTAAAAAATTTACTCAGCATCACAGAGCCAGGATTGGAATCCAGGCAGTCCAACTCCAAAGTCTAAACTATTAACCACTACCTCGTACTGCCTTCCTTGCATAAACACATCTTGAACCTTATAACCCATTTTATATTTGACACATAACAGGTGTTATGCTCAGCACATGTCATTATCCTTCAATTTAGAAAACTATTGATAAATTATGTACTATGAGACAGAAGTAAGTTGCCAAGTTGATCAGTAGACTATGAGTCTTTTGCAGACAGTGGCCAGGTCTTAATTTATTTTGGAATCTCCAGAGCCTACCCCAAGATGCATCTCATATTAAGTGATCAATAACTGTTTGCCCTTATTGTTGTTATTGAGGGAATGTAAGTGACAACTTGAAACTACCACTGTTACATTGGTGATCTGTATATTAAATGAGCCAGTTGTCACTATTGTAGAGATGGTGAATTAATTCAATAAGAATTAGACGGAGGATTCAGGAGAGTTGCTTGGACAAAAGATAAAACAATGCTTGGCTCCAAACTAAATAAGTCTCACTTAATTCTAAAATACTGTTTGAAGAGAGGCCCAAGTTGAGGCTCAGAAAAGTGTGTATGTATAGAGTAAAACAACACTCGAGGTCTCCAGAAAGCAATTGCTGCTCTATGAGGTTTAGGTCCTCCATAGTGAGCGTACAGCTTCTCAGAAATGCACATATCCAATTACTGGCCAGGTGCAGTGGCTCACGCCTGTAATCCTAACATATTGGGAGGCCAAGGCGGGTGGATCACTTGAGGTCAGGAGTTCAAGACCAGCCTGGCCAACATGGTGAAATCCTGTATCTACTAAAAATACAAAAATTAGCCAGGCATGATGGCCAGCACCTTTAATCCAAGCTACTTAGGAGGCTGAGGCAGGAGAATCCCTTGAACCCAGGAGGTGGAGGTTACAGTGAGCTAAGATCACGCCACTGCACTCCAGCCTGGGAGACAGGGTGAGACTCTGTCTCAAGGAAAAAAAAAAAAAAAAGAAGAAGAAAAGAAAAAGAAAGGAATCCACATATCCAATTGTTTACTTGGCCTTGCCTATAAGGCACCTTAAACTCAAGTCATCCAAAACCAAATTTATAATATTCCCTCCCCAAACATGTTTCTTTTTTATTGTTTCTCGGTGAATGACACCACTATTCATCCAGTTGCTCAAGTTAGAATTCTAAGAATCATCTTAGACATTTCCCTCTCCCTCACCTTCAATATTCAATCTGTTCCCTAACTTTGTGGATTGGACCTCCTAAACTTATCTAAAATCAGCCTACTTCTCTTCATCTTCACTTCCTCTACCTACTGTAAGCTGTAATCCTTTATTGCTGAAGTCCTGCACTAGCCTCCTGATTGGTCTCCCCTAATTTTCCACATCTCCTTCCAATCAGTTCTCTATGATGCAACCAAAAATATGTTTTCAAAATGCATATCTTATCATGTTGCTCCTCTGCTTAAAATGTTGAGTGGCTCCTTAGATGAAAACAAAGCTCTTTGTTTTAATTAATGTATTTATTTTAGAGGTCTCTTTCCGTCACCCAACTTGGAGTGCTGCGTGATTGTAGCTCACTGTAACCTTGAACTCCTGTGCTCAAGTGATCCTCCTGCCTTAGCTTCTCCAGTAGAGAATACCACCATACCTGGCTGCTGATTGATTGATTGATTGATTGATTTTAGTGGCATCATCTTGTTATGCTGCCCAGACTGGTCTTGAACTCCTGTCTTCAAGTGATCCTCCAACCTTGACCTCCCAAAGTGTTGGGATTGCAGACATGAGCCACCACATCAAGCCAACAAAACTCTTTAGGATCACTATAAACTCGTGTATAGTGTGGCCCCTTCCTTTATCTCCAGCCTCAACTTATACTACATGTCCTCTTGCTCACTTTCCTCCAATTTTTCTGGCCTCTCCTGTTTTTGAACATGTATGGTCCTTCCTGCCGCAGGGACTTTGCTTATGAGGTTCCATCTTCCTGTTCCTTCCCTGTTAGCTTTTACTCATCCTCAGGTAACCCTTCCTTGATCTCCCTTGCTAGCTCAAATCTCTCTCATAGCATATAGTATGTGCCAAACAGGTATCTGTTTAATAAATAGCTGGATTTCAAGAGGGAAAGGGCTTAATGTTGCTTAGAATCTGGTTCTCCTGGCCCATGGTAGCCAGGAATGTGAATGTGTGCATGACTGTTTTACAGGGATAGTGAAAATATGTGCTGCCTACTTGGAGAGCATAACTAAGTAAAAATTAGTACTCATTGACTTCCTATCTTGGAGGCATACTCAAGAATAGTGAGCCATCTTGGTAATGCTTCATATGTAGCATGCATTAGAAATATGGTAAAAGGACTCATTATTGGTAGTGTTTTCCTGATATAACCAAATTAGAGGCTGATTGCTTCAGGTTCCAGCTAATTGGATTTGTACAATCCAGGATTCTTCCATGCCATTCTCAATTGTACCATTTATTTATTTATGTATTTATTTATTTATTTTATTATTATTATCCTGAGACAGAGTCTCGCTCTGTCGCCAGGCTGGAGTGCAGTGGCACGATCTTGGCTCACTGCAACCTCCGCCTCCCGGGTTCAAGCGATTCTCCTACCTCAGCCTCCTGAGTAGCTGGGACTACAAGCTCGTGCCACCATGCCCAGATAATTTTTTTAAATATTTTTAGTAGAGACGGGGTTTCACCATGTTTACCAGGATGGTCTCAATCTCTTGACCTCGTGATCTGCCCACCTCGGCTTCCCAAAGTGCTGGCATTACAGGTGTGAGCCACCGCACCCAGCTGTCAATTGTACCTTTTAAAAGACTAAAGATATTGGTTGGACTCAAGAGTTGGAGCAGAAGCAGATATTTCAACAGGCAGAACATTGAAATAGAGAAGTAAATTAGGATTGGGAATGTGGATAGATAACATAAAGAAAGGGGCACTACCCTGAAGAAGGACGAGTGGTGGGTAGAAGTCCAAGCTTCTAGGCCCTTGATGACAGCTGGAGTCACTTGCTGCAGACCAGGTGAGAATGGAATCACTACTGGGGATGGAATTTGCAGCATCTCAGAAACTAGTCAGGTCAGAGATAAGACTACTGAGTGGCCATTGCATCAGTAGCACTAGTGTGAGGCAGACTCATTTGACTTGTTTTTACATACCAACAGCAGAAAGGAAAACCTGTACCAATGCCTGCATCTGTGTAGAGAGGATCCAAAGGTAACCTGTTCCAAAGGGCAGGGATAAAAGAACTGTGATGTTTTTGATTAAATTATTTTAGAACTCTATAAATGTCTGAGATATCAGATAAAGTATGTAAACTCACCCCTGCTACAAGCAGGCGATAGTGAGGTAATATACCTAGGCTAGAGTTCTGGGAGCTGAGCCAAGAGGTCTGGGTTAGAGTGATGGAGAGCAGAGTCCTGCTCAGTAACAGATACATCTTGGGGTATGATAAAAACAGTCCTTTCGCTGGTTCAAAACATGTTCTGTGATAGGAACTCCTAAATAAATTGACTGTTTCCTGTGTACAAAACGCAATAAACATATCACCAATCTCCTCTTAAAACCAGTAACTCCTCTCTTTTATTATAAGCAGATTATCATTCCATCTGAGCAATATACTATGACAATCAAAGGAACCCATCATGTACTAGTGATATAGTCAAACTTAGAACATAAAAGTTAACCTAACACATGTTTACTGATACATATAATTGCTATTTTGCTTTAGAGTAATTAGTCATAAATAGTAAGGAAGGTTTAAAGATTGATGAAAAATTCAACTTTTTAAATTTTACACTAGGTCCCAAAGGGGCAAATCTCCTTCTCAGAAACTATCCACTCAGATTTGTATAGCTGTAAAAGGGTTTGTGAGGATTAGGTTAGGCTCTCATCTTGAGAAAGTAGAGATGTGAGATTAAAAAATCCATTTGGTTTAGGAAAGAGGCTAACAGCATGAGGCCAAGACCTCACAGTGGTCAAAGGAATTTGTGCTACTTCTTTTTGTTGAGATTCTCATAATATTTTTTTAAATGAAATATCAAAAATAGTGTCTTCAAAATTGTGGCATATTTTAAATTGTCACACTAAACAAAACAACATTTTTTAACAAGCACAAGCGCACAGAATGCTATTTACAAGATGATAAAAATATTCTTATATATAAATATAAATGTCATAATGTGCTGTAGAAGGTGTAGTCCTATCATAGGCTCCACGTTTGAACTTGTATGATGAAATATTCTTTCAGAAAAAAAGAAAGAAATATTATTTCAATGTTGTGATTTGGTGATAAAGGCAGAAATTTAAATTTAATAACTTTGGGGAATTTGAGGCCTTGACCAAGTGATTTTTCAGGACCCATCTCTGATAGTCCATGAAAGAAACCTCTTTTGAGGCCTCTCTGAGGAATGGAGTATCATTAAACACAGATGATTAGTGGCCAGTTATGACAGCTTCTCCAGCAGGAGGGGTCTGTGCGGGCATAGAGATTATTAAAATCAAGAGGTTCTGAGCCCTAAATATTAGCAACTGGGAATGAGCCATTGCTAAAGCGCCAGGCTTGTTTCTTGACCTATGCTGAAAATAACCTCCATAAATGGGAAAAAAAACAAAAAACAAACAAAAAAAAAACACGAAAATGCTTCTTAGCTATCACAAGGCTAGTGTCCAGAAATATTCAGATAGGGACCAGTGCTGAAGATGCCTGCTGACCCCTATCCTCTCCCCAGTGTCCTCACCTTCTCCCACTTTTTCCCATCCTTGCCCCCCTACTTCAATTCAGAACTTTTGAAAGAATACAAAAATTAGCCGGGCATGGTGGCATGTGCCTGTAATCCCAGCTACTGGGAAGGCCGAGACAGGAGAATCACTTGAACCCAGGAGGCAGAGGTTGCAGTGAGCTGAGATTGTGCCACTGCACTCCAGCCTGGGCAACAGAGCCAGACTGTCTCAAAAAAAAAAAAAAAAAAAAAAAAAAAAAAAAAAGCTGGTAAAAGGTTGAGACTAACTCTGAACATTGGGGGGCAGTAGAGATTACAATCTGGTATGTACTTGGCTATAAAATGGATAATAACTCAGTCCCTACTCAGGGTAAAATAGGAATCTCAACGTTGTACTGAGCAGTAAATGAAGTAATGTATGTATAGTGCTAATTTGGTAGCTATTATTATCAGATGCTTTCATAAAATGGAGATTTAAAAAATTAGAAAATATTCTTTGCACTAAAGATCTACAAAATGTACTTCCTGTGGATCACTTGTTGGTTTATAACACCTGTAGAGCAATAATAGAATAACAGGATATATGTTCTTATTCCCTAAAGAGCAAGACCTAGGCCATTAGTACTCCAAGAATTGCAATCGTTGCTATTAGTCCTCAGAATAGCAACATCAGCATCACCTGGGAATTTGTTACAAATGCAAATTATTGGGTTCCACCCCTGACCTACTGTATCAGAAATTCTGGAGGTGGGACCCTGCAATCTGTGTTTTATCAAGAACTCCCAGGAATTCTGATGCATGCTAAAGTGTGAGAATCATAAGATACTGAAGTTGTTTTGCTTTTGTTTTTGTTTCCTTCCTTCCTTCCTTCCTTCCTTTCTCTCTCTCTCTCTCTTTTCTTTCTTTCTTTCTTTCTTTCTTTCTTTCTTTCTTTCTTTCTTTCTTTCTTTCTTCTTTCTTTCTTTCTTTTGAGACAAAGTCTCACTCTGTCACCCAGGATGGAGTGTTTGATCTCCGCTCACTGCAACCTCCGCCTCCCAGGTTCAAGTGATTCTCCTGCCTCAGCCTCCCGAGTAGTTGGGACTACAGGCATGCGCCACCACACCCAGCTAATTTTTTTTTTTTTTGTATTTTTAGTAGAGACGGGTTTCACCATGTTGGCCAGGCTGATCTCGAACTCCTGAGCTCAAGTGATCTGCCCGCCTCGGCCTCCCAAAGTCCTGGGATTACTGGCATGAGCCACTGTGCCCAGCCCAGATACTGAAGTTTTAAGTGTTGTCATAGAATCTTAATTCTTTGAGAGGCACTTCTTTTTCACACACACACACAAAAAAATGTGCTATTATTCACATAAGCCTTTTATTTTATCAAATGTGTTCATGTTTCTCTCACAAATGTGTATTATACAACACTCTTATGTTTTTATTCTGTGCTTTGTCATAGTTTATATAATTATCTGAATAAAGAATCTGACATTTTGGGTTTCCATCTTTAATATACTAATTTGTATTCTTGGAAAAATAATTTAAGTTAAATTATACTTCCTTACTTGCACATAAGCATAATAAGCCATATTGATTATTTCATGGAAAAAATAAATCTGTGCATTTCTGGAGCTCTAAAATGGGAAAAATAATACTGGCTAGAATCGTCAGAACTAGTTTTGAAGTAAACTTTAAATTAAAAAATAATTCTACAGCAAATGACTCTTTTGGTCATCTTGGAAAAGTGCCTCCTGTTTTATTCCTTCTTTGATCATGACTAGAGGCGGCTCCCCTGGCCTTATTCCAACACAGTGTGGCCAAGGACAGATGTGAACATGCAAATAGGATTGTCATTTGGCAAAACTTGTACAGGTTTATAATAGTTACTTATCCAGACCTCTAGGGTTCATTTCTGAGGATCCATGTCATGTCCTATGGTCCATGTTCTTTGAATCCAGCTACAATCAAAACAACTGAAAGGAGTGATATGTTATGTGATCTTGGCAAACTCACTTAACTTCTCTCTGCCTCAATTTTCTCCTCTGTAAAATGGAGATAATGGTACTAGCTTACTACATGTAAAGCACCTAGAAAAATGACTGGCACATAGCAAGCACACTATTCATGTTAGTTATTATTACAGAAATGTAGACTAATTTCAGCCTCAAACTCTTACTCCAATTATCATTAATAGGAATAAATAACTTACTACAATCTAACCTACCCCCAACACTATGGCCCCTTGCCATCCCAGCACATTCAGGAGCTTTGTAGATCAGAGAAGTCAAAGATGAACACTGCAATAAAAAGCAAATGAGGATATCATGTAGTCAGTCAGTCGATGAATTTAGCAAATATTTATTGAGCAACTACTTTCTTTCAAACAATGGATCACATTTGTGAGTAAAGTTCACCTAGATTCTGCCTTCACAGTAAGGATTCTAGTGGGAGAGACAGGCATAGAAAAAATAATCACACAAATACATAACATACCTAATTACAAATTGTGATTATTGTTACTAAGTCAAATTTCTAAGCAGAGAGAAAGATGTAGCCAGGATTTGTGTACTTTCCCTTGCAAAGCATTGTCTTGAGCAAGCGGCAAATCCTAGTTGAGGAGATGAGACTAGGGAGAAAAGCACAAGCTATTTCTGAAGGCTTTTTTGTTGTTGTTTTTTGTAGATAACATTAAGAGATTTTAGTTTTTATCTTACACTTGTTTGTTATATTTTTTTGTCTCTTTTTTTCTTTTTGTGGAGAACAGGGTTTCACTACATTGTCCAGGCAGGTCTTGAACTCCTGGGCTCAAGCTATCCTCCTGCCTCTGCCTCCCTAAGTTCTAGATTACAGGAGTAAACCATGGCGTCTGGCTTACATTTTATCTTAAGGGCAATGAGACACCTTTGAGAAATTTCTGATTTTGGAATGATAAATTTTAGCTGCGGTGCATGAGGGCAGAAACGGTTAGGGAGACCAATTAGGAGGTCATTTTGATAGTGTAGGTAAGAAATGTTATGGTGGGTCTTGTTACTAGTATTACATACTCATGCTCCTTGAGTATTCTTTCCTAAAGCTGATATGACCCAGGTAAATGAACATTATGATAAGATGTTGCTTTAAAAACAGTTCATCTTGTTTTATCTAATTATATCAATACTACAAATTTGTCATAGAAAATTTGAAAAATGAAGAAGTGTAGTAAAAGAAATAAAAACCACCATAATCCTTCAGCTACCTACAACTACAGTACTATGTCCAACTTGATTTTTTTATTATAAAAGCAATACATGATCTTTATAGAAAAATTTTTAAATAAAATAAAATTTTCTTATAATCCTACTAGATATCCTTTGTTTTAATGCTAAACTGTGTTTGTTTCTGTGGCAAAGATGAATGACATGTGTGTAGGTCTAGTAAAATGTAAATGATAGTGTAACTATACTTCTATGTCCTGTTTTTACACTTAATATTATTATGCAAATATTTTCTGTAGTGATTGAGAATTCTTGAAAAACTTAAATTTTAAAGGCTATATAATGTCTATGTCTTACTCTGTCCTGCTTTTACAACAAAATACCCCAGACCTGGTAATTTATACATAATAGAAATTTATTTCCCCACAGTTCTGGAGATTGGAAGGTCCAAAGTCACTGTGCCAGCAGATTTGGTGTCTGGTGAGGGCTCGCTGTTTCCAAGATGGTGCCTTGTTGCTGCATCCTCCAGAGGGGATGAACACTGCCTCCTCACATGTAGGAAGGGACAGATGGGTAAAAAGGGGTGAACTCATTCCCTGAAGCCCTTTTATGAGGACACTATTCCCATCTTTGCAGGTGGAGCCCTCATAACCTAATCACCTTCCAAGGCCCTACCTCTTAATACCATCACATTGGAAGTTAAGATTTCAACATATGAATTTGAAGGGCACACATATACTTAGACCCCAGCAGTGCATCAATCATATGGGTGTATTATATTTTAGTTACTCAATATCTCAGTATTAAACATTTAGATCTTTTCAATTTTTTCATTATTATGTTTAAATCTGGGGTGACCATCCTTTGTTTCCATCTCTGACTTTCTGGTAATAGAGACATTTATTCTCAACCTTGCACTTGTTTACCCGGTAAACTATATGGTAAAGCACCTTGGTCTCTGTGAGATGGCATCCCTGGCCTAAGAGTCTTTATTATTTTACTGTAATCAACCAACTAATAGGTGGTAAGGGGGTGTGACAACTATGTTATGCAAGAGATAGATTATGCAATCAGGGAAATTTATGGGAGAGGACAAAAGGTGAGACCTTTGAGGGATCATGACATAGAAGGAATAGACTTGTTCTATGTTTCTCCAGGAATGAGTCCCAGGACCAATAGGTGGAAATATTAAAAAGGCATATTTCAGTTCAACATAATAGTAGCAAAAGTTTATATCGTGCTTAGTCTGTGGCAAGTACTCCTCTAAGCATGTTTATGTACATGTATTAAGTTACATAATTCTCTCAATATCCTGTGTTGGTAAGTCCTATCATTACGCTCACTTTACAAAGGAGGAAGCCAAGGCTCAGATAGGTTAAGTAACTTGTCCTAGGTCACACAGTTAGTAAGTGGCAAAGTCAGTATTCACATCCAGGCATTTGCAGCTCTAAATTATTCCATTCTACAAACTTTTATTACTTGTCATATGACAGGCACTGTGTTCCGAGTTGAAAGCATAAAGGTGATTGAACTACTAGACTCCTGGCCTCAAGGAGCTGACAGTCAAATGGATAAGACTGCCACATAAAAAGAAAGGTATACTACGTTGCAGTGAGCCCTCTGAGAGAAATATGTCAGAGTGCTGTAAGAGTCAGAAGAGGGCCCATTAGCCCAAACTGGAGGTTCAAGGAAGAAGAGTAGAAGGCTTCACCTAGGCTCAGTGGAAAAATGTCATGTTCTGTTCAAAATTCTGCCATGCACACAGGAGGAGGAGGCAAGCTTGCTTCATATTTATTGATTTTGGGGTTAGACTCTCCTCCAGACCGAGGTGTCTAAATAAGGGAACTCCTGAATTGGGAGTAGAATTTAATTCAATCATGGTTTGCTAACGTTCAATTATTTATGTTTTAACTTCATGATTTAGACCATATCTGAGCACTACCTATATCATTAGTTACTTAATATGCTTCTTTAAATACACTGACAAGTTTTACTTAAATAAATTTCATCAAAAATAGCATTACCATAAATGGAAAGCTAGTTTTACTCTCCATAAATAGAAGGTAACCATACAAATAAATATATACTATTAGAAAATATTTATCTATGTACCACCTAAATCACCTGGTATGAATGCCACTGGATGAAATAACCTCTTTGGGTCCTTCTTATGCCAACATTCTGTGATTGGATGACTAAATCTTGCTAGTATGTGTGTATGCATTGTTTTATTTTCAGTATATTTGTGTATATTCTCCCCACAGGTTCACATACTCCTGGCCATTTAGTTGTTGTGTTTATATCATGTAAACAGGTATGATTGCCTATATCTCCATAACATACTAATTAGATTCTCATCTTGGATCAAATAATTTATTTCACCTTAGGAAGTAAATTACTACTGCTAATCTGCCTGGCATACTCTTAAATACTCTGCTGGCCTGACTTGAGAAGGGAATATCCTGTTATTGTGGCTCCAGGGTAAACCGCTCCAACTATATTTGTGGTATTGACTTGAGGGAAAAGGACTACCACAATGCAAGGCCATTTGGGCAAACAAAGGACAGAGGAAATGAAAAATAAGGCTGCAGTAGTTCAATAGGTGTGTTGGCAGAAAGGTTTTAAGAAAGCACCAAAGACATCCTCCCCACCCTCTTTCTTCTCTCCCTTTTACTTTCTGAGGGAAGTGATAAGACTGCAATGGGAAGAAGGGTGAAGGCCAATCTCCTGTTGGCTTAGGGGACAGTGAAAGATGGATACCACCCCTCTGTTGGGGAAGTGAGAGCTGCTTGTGGTAAGTAACATAAGGATGATAAGCATGAGCCTGCCTTTGGGAGCCTTCAGAGCCCTGGCGCCTCTCTGGATTAGCTCAGTGATAAAAAAGTTCCTGTTCTATTTATACATTTCCTTAGACAATCTCATATATTTATTTGTTTAATATTAAAGCAGTAATTCAAGTCTTTTTCTTTTTGTTTTTTTGAGACAGAGTCTCACTCTGTGGCCCAGGCTGGAGTGCAGTGGTGCGACCTCAGCTCCCTGCAACCTCCGCCTCCCAGGTTCAAGCGATTCTTTTGCCTCAGCCTCTTAAGTAGCTGGGACTACAGGTGTGCGCCATCATGCCTGGCTAATTTTTGTATTTTTAGTAGAGACCAGGTTTCGCCATATTGGCCAGGCTGGTCTCGAACTCCTGATGTCGTGATCTGTCCGCCTCGGCCTCCCAAAGTGCTGGGATTACAGGCGTGAGCCACCGTGTCTGGCCTGCAAGTCTTTTTCTCGTATACACAATAGGCTCTTTCCCTGACTCAGGAATATACACTTTGGGGACAAGGCCAAGGATGTTATCCCTTTTCTGCAGGTGCAGTTTTTCTGGTTTGACTTGATTGTTGATTATAAAGCTTCTTCTCTCTTCCCTCCTCCAATTTAGGGGTGTGGTGGTATCTAGGGTCCAAAATGGAGTTAAAAACCCATACACACTCAACCCCCAGCCCCAACACACACATACACACACACACACACACACACACACACACACACACACACACACACACACCCCTACCTAGTCAAGCTCCCTGGTCATAAAGATAGCAGCCTCAGGCACAACTAAATTTATAGGACTCAGCAGACCTGCTAGAGCTTGTCTGGGATGGTGCCATGCCAGGAGAATTTCAAACCCTGGCCACATGTTTCTGTCCCATTGGCCATTCCTAAACCAAACTTAATCATGCCTCTGAATGTCTCAAGCAAGCAGTTTAGTTGCTGATTTTTGTAAACTGGTTTATTTATACATACAGTGGCAAGGGTTATGGGGAACACGGGAGCATGTTCTCAATATCTATGACCAGAAGGAGACTCAACCTAAAGCTGGTAGTTTTCACAGTTGCCATTGCCATGAATATTAGTTAACCTTTACTGAGAGCTTTCTTTGTGCCAGACACTGTGCTTTGTAGGCTATAATCTCATTGGGGGCCTAGAAATCTAGGTTTTGTGGGGCTGGAAGCTTATACCACTTTGGGGACCATCTTTAAGAAAAACACGATGTTTGATCCCTCCCGGAGTCTTGGAAAGGGGAGTAAAGCTTAAGCTTCATTAATTTTACTGTAAAGCCACCTCTGCATCTTATTTAATCTTTTTGACAATTCTGTGAAGTAATAAGATATCTTTAAAAGAAATAGGTGAGGAAACTGATGTTTTGAGATGTGAAGGCACTTGCCCAGCGTTGCACAGTTTGCAATCTAAATCATTGTTTTATTCCCGCAATCTCCTTCCAGGCTTTTTTCTCTCAGCTAACTAGATTTCCTTCTCCAAAATATCTTTATCCTTTGCTGTCAGTAACCTTAGCACTGTCCTCTGGGGCATGTGAGGAACTTAACCCTGGTTCAACATTAGCAGAGGGGCAAAAGGTCTCCTTCTAGCTGAGCTCGCAGAAGGAATATGCTCTCTGGGGAACTGTGGAATAAGAAGAAAAGTGGGTGAGGAGGACAATTTTGTTCCCACTAGGTCTGAACCATGCCCTGGTTTTAGCTACATTTTTGTTGTTCCACAAACAACAGTGATTTAATGAATGCAGATTTTTCTGTTTATATATTGCTTGACTTCCCTCCCAACCCCAGGCCAGCTTTACCCAGCTGAGGTCCTAACTCCCCTCCCATCTACCCACCCTTCCTCACTTTGCCCTTTTCTGCCCCACCTTCCTGTCAGCCCCAGCTTCTCAAGCCTTCTTTTTTTTATTGTTGTTGTTCTACTGGGAGCAGAGAGGGTGGAGTCCTCTTACTGAGGCTTTTCCTCCTCCCCTTCCTCCAGCCCTCAGACTGGGCTCCACCCTGGTAGTTTGTCAGCAGGCTTTCAGGAGGAGGAGAAGCAGGATGATGAAGAGGAGAAAGAGAGGAAGGGAAGAACAGCATTTGTGGGCCCAGAATCGCGTCTGCATATTTATCAGCTGCTTTTCATTGGGTTCCACACTTAATTTAATACTCCTCATCTAATTCCTTGGATATATCGAGGAAAGCACAGGCTGCTTCTTCAAGCAGTCTCCCTCAGGCATAAGGTGGTATGGAAGGAGTTGAAAATATCGCAGGTTGCTATTTGGTTCCTGTTTATTCTAGCCAGCTAAAGAAAGGAGAGCCTGAGGTGCTTCCTAGAAGGACAGGGAAATTTATCAAAACTTCTAGTTCTCCATACCTACTCCTTCACACCCTTTCGTGTGACATAGAGAACACCAACCACATGCTGATTATTTTTATGTGTCAAGAGTAAAAGAATATAAAGGCAAACTCCCGCCTTTGACATTAACTGTGGTCATGGGTTTCATAGTTCCCTGTGAACCACCTTTGGGTCCTAATTTGAGTGAGACAGAGGCCATCTCTAAAAGACTTAAAGGGGAAATGTGGACTAATAGGCTGTGTGCATACAGTGGAATTGAGGGTTCCTCCACTGGAGCCTCTTAGAATGGATGTTCTCATTCCACCTCCCCCGCCCCCAACACCTAGCATTGTTCTTGATGAAGCACAAGTGCTCAATACATTGTATTGACTGAATGGATGGAAGAACAGATGGGAAAGGATCTTGGGTTTGTTTTTCCAAGTTTCACTAACTTCAAGTTTTGCAAAAACTGAATTTGCCATCTAAGGTCTAAGTTTTCCCCACAAATAAAGTTGAGGCAGTATTTCTAAAACAAACAAAAAACTAGAGCTTAAAATAAATTTGTTAACAATAAAGACTTTTAATAAAATATAAACTGTTCAGCTATCTGTGTATGAATCGACCTTCTTGAAAAGCTATTTCAGACTGAATAAGTAACTCGATGACCTTAAGGCACACCCACTGTATTCAGGGCTAGTAGTGGCTACTCTTTTCAAAATGTTACTTCAGCAATCTACTCATTTTCATCTGCACATCACGAAAAATGCATTTATTATTGATATAAACTGCTTAATGTATTTTACACACTTGAATCTAAGAGAAAACTTTTCAGCTTTGCTCAAAATAGCCTTCGCTGTAGTGGTGAGAATCCTATGTTGGATAATACTCCCCAAATTTTATACATTGAAAAACAAAGCCTCCAAGGAATAAAGTAAAATTTTCAAATGAAGGCGTAGAGAATTGTACACTTCTCTGTATGATTCCATCTCAATATATCTTACCTTGTAAGCTTGGCAGGGGTACAGGTGGTAATGAAGAGATATAGTGAGATAGAGAGTTATTTATGAAACCCCTACTACAGGGACATTCTTTTATGAAACAAATACATATGCATATGTATTTGTTTAACCTCTGTCACTAAGTTTCCTCATCTGTAACATGGGAATAGCAATAATGTCTACCCATAGGATTGTCAGAAGGATTCAATGAGTTAATATACATAAGAGGCTTACAACAGAGTTTAGTACACAGTTAATGCTCAATAACTATTATTATTGTTAATAATAATATAACCTGGCATCCAAGTTACAGAAAGGAGATCACCTGATGCTTCAGCTCAAGGACTTTATAGTTTAGTAGGGGGAGGCAATTATACCAACAAATATGTGCCCCGAGGTAGAGAAGGGTGCAGAGGAAGCAATGGTCAGTTTTGCCTGAAGAAATTAAGGAGGGGAGATGACCTTGAGTTAGTCCTTTCAAGAAACTGGACGGATTCATTGGAAGGACATGCAAAAAAGAAAAAAAATGGTGGACAGGGAGCTTCATCTATTTCAGTCAGAGAAAGTAAAGCAACCCAAGGCATAGAGATTAGAAACAGCTTGGAATTCCCAGGGATTTGTAATCCAGGTAAAGCCCAGGAGAACAGCAAAATCTCTCCTGTTTGAGAGGTAGACAAAGGCCAGATCACAGCAGGTTAAAGGATGAGTTCCAGGGTGCTGCCTTGGATGTATGGTGGTGCCATTCAGGTAGTTGGTGAACTACAGGAGGAAGAACAGAGTGTTTTGGGGAAAGGAAGGTAGATGAGATGCACAGAAGACATTCAGGCAGAAATATCAACTAAGCAAGTGGACCTATGTGTTCAAAAGTACTGGGCTGTGGGCCTCCGTTTCCTTATTTTTTTTAAATAAAGGGCACAGAGAATATAACAGTGCCTAGTTTCCAGGGTTGTTATTGGGACTAAATGAGGATATGATGAATGTAACAGCACCTGGCCCAGGGACTTGCCCATATTAGGTGCTGAATACATGGCAGATATTATTTCTACTGTCTCTTTGCTTTTCCTCCCTCTGCTTTGTTTCTTGTCTCTCTTCTTTTTCCTCCTCTTCAAAAGAATTGTGGTAGGGAAGAGGCACTGAAAATGGGCTGTGGTTGCTTGTGACTTCCTGGCCTCCCATTAAAATGAGCTAGAGAGAGACTTTCAGGCAAGTGTAAAGAAATCCTGGAAACATGGCTCCTATCCTGTGGATTCAGCTTTACGGGGATCTTCGCCAATGCCTGGCTGAGAGGCGGTCTCAGGGGGTTGAGAACTCTATTCTTAGAGGTCTGGTATCTGGGAGACTGAGAAAGCCTTTCTTAAGTCTCCCTGCTGGGCCACGCTGTATTCACAGATCATCTTCAACTCCTTCTTCCCCACCTACTCCTTCGCCCTCACCTCCTTGGCTTATCTCTTGCTAGAAAATGCACCCAGCTCCAATCTCCGTTCCTTTTAGCTTCCTCCCTGAGAAGACATTGTGACCTCGCTGTCCTTGCTCGTGTTACCATGGAGAGGTAGGAGGATAAATATCGCTTCCAGTTGCCAGCTTTTTTGTTTTCTCCTTTCCCTATCCTTTCCCTCCTAGACAGCCTCCAGCCCCAATCCCAGTACCCGTTTCACCACCCTCCCCTGGAGAGTTAGCATAACCGGAGTAAATAGGTAATCAAGCAGTGTGCTTGCAAGCCTTAATTTTGGGACAGATAAGGAACTGAAATTAATTGGAATTATACCTGCTGCTGCTGGAGGCTGAGGGAGGCGCCCGCCGGGGGCGAGGCCAGCTCTCTCGGCCCAGGGCCCCGCCCCACCCCCTCCTTCCTCCCTCCCTCCTCCTTCTCAGCCCCACCCTTCTCCACCCCTCCCACTTTGCACTCTCCTCTAGCGGCCGCCTGTCCTTTTTAAGGAACTCCACCCTAGGTGGAGTCCTCACGATAGTCACACCTCTCCTTTGGGCCTAGCAGGGCCAGAGAAAGACGGAATCACTCCATCCACTCAGGTTGCCCAGAGAGCACTTTAGGTTCTGACCCGCGTGGGGCGCGAGGTCCCCCGTGGGTCAGCTAGGTGCCTCCAAGGAACCCCGCCCCAGAGAACCCGCACGAGTTGCTGCCATTTTTCGCTGAAGCCCCTGCCCTGGGGCTGGTGTTCTTCTCTATGATTCTACCAATCGTCGGCATTTTTCTCCTCCCTTCTTTCTTTTTAGGAAGGCGCTGGGGTGTGCGGCGGCAACGGCGGCGGTGAAGGGATCCTCTTGTGGTATCTCCTCGTGGGTTCCCGGCTTGAAGGATTTCTTCTCCGCCTCAACTTTGTGTTCAAGTAGTGCTTTGGGGGTTGGGTTGGTTTTCATAGCCCCCACCCCCGGCCCTCTCCTTTTAAAGGGTGTGTGGAGTTCAGAGGATGGGTGGAGAGCGGGCTTGGCCGGAACTGAATTGGTGGAGGTAAAAGGGGAACGGAGGACCTTAAGCTCTGGCCACTTCGGCCCAGCGAACCCACTTTATTTTTGTCCAAGGAAAAGCTGCAGGGGGAGGATTCTTTTCAGAAAGTCTACTCTGCCGGCCCCTGATTTTTGGGTTAGATGCTTGAGAGCTTTGTTTCCCTTGTTCCGAGAGTGGCCCAGCTGGGTCTGAATCGACTCCCTCCTCCCCTTTCAATCCCCTCCTCATTTTCCAGCCCGGAGAAAGAGGGGAGTGGGGGGCCAAGAACGAGAAGACGGGAGCGCGTCGCCCTGCGCGATGTCAGAATGGGGCGGGAGTGAGGGGAGCAGCTCTCTTGCGATCAGCTCAGGAGTATGAGCCTCCCGGAGGACGGCATGAGTTCTGGACACTTCAGGAGTCCTCGGCTAGTGACATGGTCGGTAAGTGACTCTGGGACTAATACCCACCCACTCCCACCTCTTTCTTTTAGATTTTCTCCCCCTCTCAGTCGCCCTGCTCCCCCCCCCCCCCAACACCCCACTTGAGGTTTCAATAGTGGGGGCGGGAGCGGAAGGTTAAGAACACGGTATGGAATCAAATGAAACTCAAGGGAAAATGACTTTACTAAAGGGTTGGGCAAAGAGGAAGAGGGGCTAAGAAGGAGAGAAGAGAGCTTGGTGGAAGAAGTGAAAGGGGGCAAGAATGGATAATTTGTCTAGTCTAGTCTGCCCTGGCTCGGCACTCCCAATACTCCTTAAGCGGTAAGGATTGTCTTTGACTTAACCGCACACAGCCAAAGTCACAACCAGAGAGAACAGGATTCGCAAGGCCAACGCTCCCAGGTAACCCCCTGAAACCATAGCGGGTACCCAGAGAAGCTTCTGAAAAGAGGGAGGAGGGGACAGTGGTTTAAGGTGCAAAGTTAGGCTATTGGAGGCACAGAGTGAGGCCTGGAAGCAGCTGCAGGGGAGGAGCTGCTTTGGGCGTGCCAGCTCTTTAAGGAGGGGCTGAGCTTGGTTGAAGAAGGAAGCCAGAGCGTAGGTTCTGCTCCGGCCCTTTAAGACGTGGCCAAGGCAGTTGGTTCGTCTGTGTAGGTGGAAGACTGATTGGGCCGAGTTGCTATGATTGCTGAAGTGAATCTATTTGTTCAGCCACTTGGCGGAGCTGTCTTTTTGTGTTTTTGTTGTTGTTGTTGTTTGTTTGTTTTTAACCCTAAGAATTTGGGAAAAAATAAATCACATCCAAACAGGTGGCCAAAGGCGCCATGTCTTGTTTCTTTTGGTATTGTCTTCATCGTGAAGAAAGGCATTTATTACGCACCTGTCATCCAGTGTGGTAATAATTGAGCAAAAAGAATAACCTTTAAATTTGGATTTGAAACTGATGGAGATTGCCATGGTTTGGAGTAATCTGCTTTAAAACCCTAGTATCACCACTTATTAGCTACATCACCCTGGGCTTTGTTTTTCTCTTCCATAGAATGCAGATTAGTAACTCTATCTCAGTAGATATTCGGGTGGATGAAATATCTTGTGTATGTGGCAGAGGTTGCCACTTGTATCTTAGTTTAACTTACTTTTTCTACTCAGTTTGGAACTCTTTTTCTGGAGCACAGCTGATAAAATTAGTGTTTTTCTGTCCTTAAAACACCTTCCAGATGTGGTAAAAGGAAACAGGAAGACTGAATTAGTTTGTCCAAAGACGGAGGTTAGAACACAGGTTTTATTTGCTTCTGATTTAACGTTGTTTCCACTAGACTTCATCACTTCTGAAAGAAAGGGCTACTAGCCTGCCTTCCCTCTCATTCTTTGGGCAACTTAACCAGAATGATATAACCAACAGGACTTTTGGACAACAGAAACAAGTGATTCATAAGTGACCTCATCCCATTCTTCAGAGTTATGGGGAAGCCCTTATGTGAGAGTTGTTTCCCTTATTCATACTCTGCTTAACAATAAGATAGTAATCATACTAGATGATCATCTATGTCAATTATCCTAATCAAATTTTGTTGCTGGGGACACAGAGAATGGGTGGGGAGCAATGTCTTCAGGTAAGCCTGGAGGGCAGGCAGGCAGAAAATGTAGGAAGAGTAGAAATAATAACTTCAAAGGTAAGAATGACAGGTACATCTATATAGTCCACCCTCAAGACCAACTTACTTAATGGCTGTACCTTCAGAGCCCTCAGGAGCTATACATCCCTCTTGTTTAGACTTTTCAGGACACATTGGAAATTGGGAAAAAAACATGAAGCAGACTACCATCACCACTCTCATTGTTCTAATACATGCATTTCTGAGATGGGGTTCTCATTGGCTGAGTTAAATGAATTCCAATAACCAAAGTAGCAAACAGAGTCTAGTCATCTTTGATCTTGCCAGATTGTCTGTGTCTGGTGTGGTGGGGGCTGTAGATGATCTTCTAAGATCTAGCTTTACATTGCCATGATTTTGTGAATGAAGGAAAATTTGATTAGGATGATTGACATAGATGATCATCTAGTATGATTACCATCTTATTGTTAAGCAGAGTATGAATAAGGGAATAACACTGTGGTATTGGGCTTATTTGTCTATTCAAAGACAGTATGAGATCATGTTTGGTATTCTTCCTGATTTTTTTTTTTTTTTTTTTTTTTTTTTTTTTTGACACGGTGTTTCACCCTTGTTGCCCAGGCTGAAGTGCAATGGCGTGATCTCGGCTCACCGCAACTTTCGCCTCCCGGGTTCAAGCAATTCTCCTGCCTCAGCCTCCTGAGTAGCTGGGATTACAGCATGCACCACCACACCCAGCTAATTTTGTATTTTTAGTGGAGACAGGGTTTCTCCATGTCGGTCAGGCTGGTCTCGAACTCCCAGCCTCAGGTGATCCATCCACCTCGGCCTCCCAAAGTTCTGGGATTATAGGCGTGAGCCACCGCACCCGGCCTCTTCCTGATTTTTATATGCTAATGTTTACTATCCTCAACTGAGTTTCATCATTTAGCCTCAGTTTCCTCCTCTCTAAAATGATGTGGTAATTTGTGATTATAATGTAAGTAAAGCATTGAACCCAGTGCCTGATATCTAATATGTTTCATAAGTTGAGGGTCTCATCATTTTTGTTATTTAAAAAATTTTCTTTTGTTTAAATACTGCTGTGTGTTTGCAGAAGTGGAATATAGACAGGAAGCTGGATTTAAATATCTGAAAGATGCTAGATGCTCTGTATAATATACTAAAAGATGTTATCTGTATATTTAGACAAAGTAGATGTGATGTGGGCAAACCAAGCTCTAGGATTATTAAGGAGCAATAACCTAACTCAAGAGCCCAATCCAGATATTTCAAATCACTAGCAATTTGACATTTTGTTGTAACCTCACACTCACCATTTCTAATATACAGCCCATCATCACCTCTGGACTCTTCACTCATCCCTCATTCAAGACTCTTCCCTTCACTTCTCTGGTACTGCAACTTATTATGACCATAGTAATGGTGAACTTATTTAAACTCTGTACTTTAGTTGTCCCATCTGTGCATTGGGGATAATAATAGAAACTACCTCATAAGGTTGCTGTGAGGAATAAGTGTGTTAATTTTGTAAACACTTAGAAGGCAGCATAAAAGTGAAGCAGTGGGAAAATGTAGCTGTTGTGGTACTCATGTCCCGTGCTCAAATGCTGGCACTAAACTTTCCCCTCTTCCTCATTTTCTCATTTAATTAGATGCTCCTGAATAACCTTTCTACTCACTGCCTGAGCAGTGGCTCAGGAGCACCAAGACAAGGCATCCTAGAAGAGTCTTGGACCATTTCAGTTTGTAGAGCTCCAGAAAGTGAGGTTAATGCAGTAGCCAATTCAACACTACACATCTATTCTAGGATCTAGCTACAAAATTAAGGAATAGGTGTGTTATTATTCTTTTAGCACCAACTGTTATGTATATTTATCAGAACTAGTTTAGCAAACAAGAAATAAATATATTCACATCACATCCCCGCCCATCCTAACTGAAGATGAAACAACCCCATCATTGAACATATAGGAAGAAACAAGAGATGGAATAATTAGCTCCAAATAATCAAAGTTAATATATGCTCAGCATCATGTAGACCTTTCTGAAGACACTGTATTTGTGATATACAATATTTCAAGAAAAAATGGTAAATAGAAGAGAAATGCAGAAAAAATTGAAAGAAACTCTAGAGAAATAATCAATTTTTAAAAAATAAAATGGAACTAGATCAAGAAATGTAGATGATTACATCTGGCAAAAAGGGGGACAGGGAAAAAGAAAGCTGGCCTGATAATTGTCTTCAAAGGCACATGTTAGGTATTTGGAGAAAGCAGAACTGCTATGTCATTTACAGGACATCATGGTCAACTTAAAGGGGAACTTTCGGCCGGGCGCGGTGGCTCAAGCCTGTAATCCTAGCACTTTGGGAGGCCGAGACGGGCGGATCACGAGGTCAGGAGATCGAGACCATCCTGGCTAACACAGTGAAACCCCGTCTCTACTAAAAATACAAAAACTTAGCCGGGCAAGGTGGCAGGCGCCTGTAGTCCCAGCTACTCGGGAGGCTGAGGCAGGAGAATGGCGTGAACCCGGGAGGCGGAGCTTGCAGTGAGCTGAGATCCGGCCACCGCACTCCAGCCTGGGCGACAGAGCGAGACTCCGTCTCAAAAAAACAAAAAATAAAATAAAATAAAATAAAGGGGAACTTTCTGATGGTAATCAAGTCTTTACCAAGTGCCTACTAAATAGCCAACACTATAGTAGATATTGTATGGGAAGGAGGGAGGAGGTACTGCCAGAAGGAAGAAAACAAACTTCATGGTCTCTGGCCTCTATCCTCAGTAAATTTGCAGTCTAGGTCAGATAGAGAAAACTGGCAGCCCGCTGCAGATGTTGGCCTGGTTCTCACAGTAATGTTAAAGATTAAAACAGAAACATCTAACCAGAA
The DNA here is from genome assembly GCF_024542745.1 of Macaca thibetana thibetana. Taxonomy (NCBI): domain Eukaryota; kingdom Metazoa; phylum Chordata; class Mammalia; order Primates; family Cercopithecidae; genus Macaca; species Macaca thibetana. The sequence continues at coordinate 55,868,429 of NC_065598.1, forward strand.
ATGGCTGCGACATTCTTAATTGTCAGCTCTCCCTGTTATACTATTTTACTAAAATATTTGTGATATAGGAGGGCCAAGAAGTATTTTTCAGGCTCCTTGATTGTTGCTATTAACGGTTTTGAAGATGGGTAGTTATAGTTCTGGCTATGGCTCTATCTTCCCGCATTTCCATGATCATTCATTCGTTTATTCACTGGACGTTAGTACATAGTATATAGGAGATGCTCTGCTAAAAGATAGGGATACAAAAAAAGGAAAAAGACTAGGTAACTATTGAAGGGCTCACCTGGTGGTGGAGGAAACAGACAATTCCTCTTTGTGCCAGGTACTGTTATAAATACTTGAACATATATCAACTTGATACATCCTCATAGTAACTCTGTGACCTGGTACTATTATTATTCCCATTTTACAGATGAGAAAACAGACACAAGAGGCTGGAAAAACTTTGCCCAACTTCTTACTGTTAAGAAGTCACAGATGTACCCTAGAACTTAAAGTATAATAATAAAAAAAAAAAAGTCACAGAATCAAAATGTGATTCTAGGCACTTACTCCAGAGCCCACATGTTTTACTACACTTTGATAGCTATGTGGAGTATTTACCAGAAGGGGAAGGAAATGACTAAGAAATGATGAAGGGCTAGATTTAAGAGATATATCTGTGGGAGAATTATTATAGCTGATAACCAACTGGCTGAAGATAGGGAGGGAGGAGTCAAAGGTGTCTGGCCCCTAGGTTTTTAGACTGATAGACTGGGTTTATGGTGGTGCTAGAAATTAAGATTAGAAATATAAGAGGTGGAGCAGGTTTGTGAACTCATGGGGTACAAAAGTCCTATTTGATACACAGGAGAGATTCTTTGGGCCAGAGTTCAAGATTCTGATAATCAACAATAATAATGGTAGTGATAATAGCTAGTTGAGAATGTTTTATATGCCAGGATTTGTTTTAAGTGTATTTATATGTACAGTTATTCGTCATAGAACGTACTAACATAAACCTAGATGGTATAATCTACTACAACCTAGGCTATATGGTATAGCCTATTGCTCCTAGGCTACAAACTTCTATAGGATGTTACTGTACTGGATACTGTAGGCAATTGTAACATAATGATGTGTATTTGTGTATCTAAACATAGAAAAGGCACAGTTAAAATATGGTATAAAATATTTTTAAATGGTGTACCTGAACACCACTTAACATGAAGGAAACTTGCAGAACTAGAAGTTGCTCTGAGTAAGTCACTGAATGAGTAGTGAGTGAATGTTAAGGCCTAGGACATTACTGTACCTTACTTTAGACTTTTTAAACAATGTACACTAGGCTACACTAAATTTATAAGCAATTTTTTTCTTATAAATTAACTTAGCTTACTATAATTTTTTTTAGCTCAAAACACAAATCCTGTACAGCTGTACAAAAATATTTTATTTCTTTGTATTCTTATTTTATAAGCTTTTTTTTATTGTTAATTTTTTTTTCTCTTTTTTTTTGCTTTTTACAAGTTTTTGTTAAAAACTAAGACACAAAGACACACATCAGCCTAGGCCTGCGAGGGTCAGGATCATCAATATCACTGTCTTCTACCTTATATCTTGTCGCAGGGGTAATAACATGCATGGAGCTGCCATCTCCTATGACAACAATACCTTCTTCTGGGATACCTCCTGAAGGACCTGCCTGAGAATGTTTTATAATTAACTTTTTTTTAATAAGTAGAAGGAGTACACTCTAAAATGATGATAGAATGTATAATGTAGTAAATACAGAAAACAGTAACATAGTCATTTATGATCATTGTTCAGTGTTATATACTGTATATAATTATATTGACTGACAGCACAGTCAATTTGTTTACACCAATATCACCACAAATACGTGAGTAATGCTTTGCACTGTGACATTACAGCGGGTATGATGTCACTAGGTGATAGGAATTTTTTAGCTCTGTTATAATCGTATAGAATCATTGTCGTATCTATGAGAACACTTGGACACAGGAAGGGGAACATCACACACTGGGGCCTGTCATGGAGTGGGGGGAGGGGGGAGGGATAGCATTAGGAGATATACCTAATGTAAATGGTGAGTTAATGGGTGCAGCACACCAACGTGGCCCATGGATACTTACGTAACAGACCTGCACGTTGTGCACACGTGTACCCTAGAACTTAAAGTATTAAAAAAAAAAAAGAATAATTGTGGTATCTGTCTATGGGTCATCATTGACTGAAATGTCATTATATGGCCTATGAATGTATTAACATGGAATGTTCACATTAACTCTGTTAAGGCAATACTGTGTTCCCCTCTTTTGGCAGGTGAAGAAACTGAGGTTCATAGAAGCTAATGTAGTTTCTCAGAATCACTCTGCTTCCTCAACCCTGCTGTCTCTTAATCCATAGGAATCGAAGAACAGATTGGAGATGGCTCTCTTAAGTTGTACTTGCTAGAAATAATGAAGCCTGTTGAAGGTGTTGTGTGAATGCAGAGGGAGAATCGAATCTTCTCCACTCCTACAGATGTTTCTGGCAGCAACAAAGAAAGCTCTCCTGGCATTTTGGTGCCCCCCTGTGGGCTGTATGAGAGTTACCTGACCTCACATTCTTTTTCCACCATCACACCTCCTTTTCCTGTCGTAGAAATCAGAAAAAGCTTAGCTACCCTCTCCACCACCTCTCACTTCATAGTTAATTACACCTCAGGCATCTTTCATGCATAAACTCTCTAATTTTCTTTCATTCTTTTCCACTCTTTTCCAATTTCTGTACTTGAGAAAACACATTCCCTCACTCTCCATTTCTGTCACTGTCATCAAAAACCTTCAGAAATGTGATTAAACACCTACCATGTACCAGGCAATGTTCTAGGACCTTGGAATACATTAGTGAAAAAAAACAAAGATGAAAGTATCTGCCTGCAAGGAGCTCAGATTCTATTGGAAGTCAGTTTTCTACTATTGTTATTACTTACTACAGTTCCTCCATTAACCTGTTACAAGAGAAACTTTAGACAAATTACAGTTAACAATTTAATCGAGCAAAGAATGATTCATGAATCAGGCAGCCCCCAGAAGAAATAATAGATTCAGAGCAACTCTGGGGCTGCCATGTAGTCAGATAATATTTATGGACAGAAAAAGGAAAGTGACATATAGAAAATGGAAGTGAGGTATAAAAACAGCTAGATTGATCACATCTCAGTATTTGCCTTATTCAAACACTTCGAGTTGTTGACTGCCTGTAATTGGCTGAAACTCTGTGATTGGTGCAAGAGTAGCTTACACTCTGTCTACACATCCAGTTAGGTTATGGTTCATTATGGATGGGGAAACCTTTAGGCTGAACTTGAAATATGTAAGGAGGAAGCTTTAAGCTAACCTTAATTTAACAAACCCCACCCCCAAGTTCCATGGAAGCCTTAGGGCTTTGCAGAGGATAGTCTGAAATCTTTTAATCATAGATGGACAAGTTGAGGCTTAGGAAAAAAAAAAAAAAAGGCCTTGCCAAAGATTACGGGATGTGAATGCTGCACATCTAACTCCCAGAAAATCTGGTTGAGGAAGAAAGCTAGTAGGTGCTTCTAGTATGAATGACTGATGGTTTAAGGCAGCTGAATTAGGTCACCAGTTGCTTTTCCATAAGAGGAAAAACTAAAGAGGAAAGAGAAAACTGTTTTTATTACCCCACCTGGCTTGTAGATTTAAGAGATGTAGATAGATAAAATATGTCTAGAGAGATTTGGCCTTGACGTGTAAATAAGTTCACTGGGGTAAATATACATATAGAAGCTTAGAACTTAGAACTCCTTCAAGTAAGAACTAGACCAGGAAGGTAGGATACTGAAAACTGTAGCTATGCTGATGTTCCTATGAAGGCAGAGCGTGTTGGAGAAATAGGAAGAAACAGATTACCTGCATGCAGTTTGGTGGAGGGGAGTGGCTAATATTATTGGGGAAAAGTTAGGGCCATCTTGATGAGTAAAATAAATCAGAATATTTCAATGGCTTATCAGTATCTAGTAAGTACTGAAAGATAAAGGTCATAGAACACACATAACATTAATGGCGTACTTACGCATATAGTGGGTTAGATTTTATTCTGAAAGTTGTCTTTTCCTTTTCTCTTTTCCAGATATGGATCAACTCATAAACAACTTGGAGGTCCAACTTAATTCAGAAGGTGGCTCAATGCAGGTATTCAAGCAGGTCAGTTATCAGGAAAATAGGGTACTAATATTGGGCCATAATAGTATTGAATACCTGGTAGTGATTACAGAATTTAAACTCATTTTTCTTTCTATTACATGTTTGGGGATTGAGAAGAGGTGAAGGAAGACATATTTCTAGAAAGTATATAAATACCTTGGTTTCATGTTCAACTAGGGAGTAGATCTGGCCTACAAGAAACATAGCCTCTGGAATCAAGGCTATAAAGACAAGAGTAGACCTTTAGTAGACAATAGCAACTATTTATCTAGCACTATTTCATATAGGATGAAGATTAAATGCATTGTCTTATTTAATCTTCACCATAATCCTGTTGAACAGTGTATTAATTAGTGTTCTCCAGGGAAACAGAACCAACGGGATACGTGTGTATGGTGTATGTATGTGTGTATGTACATGGAGAGAGAGAGAGATTTCAAGAAATTGCCTCATTAGATTGTGGAGGCATGGCAAGTCCAAAACCCCATCGGGGCGGGCCGGCAGCCTGGAGATTCAGAAGGAGTTGCAGTTTTGAGTCCAAAAGCAGATTGTGAGAAGAATTCTTTCTTGCTCTATGGAGGACAGTCTTTGTTTTACTAAGGCCTTCAACTGGATGAGGACCAATCACGTTATAGAGAGTAATGTGCTCTATTTAAAATATGATTATTTAAATGTTGGTCTCATCCAAAAAAATACCTTCACAGAAACATCTAGAATAATGTTTGACCAAATATCTGGGCACTGTAGCCCAGCCAAGTTGTCACATAAAATTAATCATCATTATTCTTAGTTTCCCCATTTGATGGAAAATAAAACTGGCCTTGAACACTCGAAGAATTAGGATTTGAAACAGGTTATCTGGATTTTTATATCCCAGGGCTCTGTGCTAGATGTTGAAGTCCCATCTTTCTTGGGGTTGCAAAATCACTCCATGCGTGAAACTCAAATACAATCAAAATTAACCTTGAAAATTCTTAAATCACCTATGGACTTGAGTATACAGTGTTGTATAAACAAACTTGTCTGTTTCTTTATTTAATTCATCAGATAAAGTATCTAGATTACATTTAGGAATCTTTTTTTGTTATAATTTCAACTTTTATTTTATTTTTTGAATTTTTGAATTTTTATTTATTTTATGTATGTATTTATTTTTTTATTTTTTAGACAGAGTCTCACTCTGTCACCCAGGCTGGATTGCAGTGGCGCAATCTTGGCTCACTGCATCCTCTGCCTCCCGGGTTCAAGCTATTCTTCTGCCTCAGCCTCCCGAGTAGCTGGGACTACAGGCATGCACCACCACCATGCCTGGCTAATTATTGTATTTTTAGTAGAGACGGGGTTTCACCATATTGGCCAGGCTGGTCTCAAACTCCTAACCTCATGATCCGCCCACCTCAGCCTCCCAAAGTGCTAGGATTATAGGTGTGAGCCACCGTGGCTGGCTTTATTTTTAATTTTTGTAGGTACATAGTAGGTGTATATATTTATGGGAAACATGAGATGTTTTCATACAAGCATGCAATGTGAAATAATCACATTATAGAGAATGGGGTATCCATCCCTGCAGCATTTATCCTTTGTGTTACAAATAATGCAATTACACTCTTTTAGATATTTTTAAGTGTACAGTTAAGTTATTATTGACTCTAGTCACCCTATCATGCTATCAAATAGTAGGTATTATTTGTTATTTCTAACTTTTTTTTTTTTTTTTTGAGATAGAGTCTCTCTCTGTTGCCCAGGCACCCTAGTCACCAGATCGTGCTATCAAATAGTAGGTCTTATTTATTATTTTGAACCTTTTTTTTTTGAGATGGAGTCTCTCTCTGTTGCCCAGGCTGGAGTGCAGTGGTGGCTTCTCAGCTCACTGCAACCTCCGCCTCCCAGATTCAAGCAATTTTCTTGCCTCCGCCTCCTGAGTAGCTAAGACTACAGGCACACACCACCACGCCCAGATAATTTTTTATATTTTTAGTAGAGACAGGGTTTCGCCATGTTGGCCAGGCTGTTCTCGAAATCCTGACCTCAGGTGATCTGCCCACCTCGGCCTCCCAAAGTGCTGGGGATTACAGGGGAGAACCACTGCACCCAGACAATTTCTAACTATTTTTTTGTACACATTCACCACGACCACCTCCTCCTCAACACCCTACTGCCCTTCCTAGCCTCTAGTAACCATTCTTCTACTCTCTATGTCCATGAGTTCAATTGTTTTGATTTTTAGATCCCACAAATAAATGAGAGCATGTGATAGTTGTCTTTCTATACCTGACTTATTTCACTTAACATAATAATCTCCAGTTCCATCCATGTTATTGTAAATGACAGGATCTCATTCTTTTCATGGCTGAATAGTACTCCATTGTGTATCTGTACCACATTTTCTTTATCCATTCATCTGTTGATGAATACTTAGGTTGCTTCCAAATCTTAGCTATTGTGAATAGTGCTACAACACACATGGAAGTGCAGATATCTCTTTGATATACTGATTTCCTTTCTTTTGGGTATATACCCAGCAGTGGGATTGCTGGATCATATAGTAGCTGAATTTTCAATTATTTGAGGAACCTCCAAACTGTTCTCCATAGTGGCTGTACTAATTTACATTCCCACCAACAGTGCACAAGTGTTTTCTGTTCTCCACATCCTCACCAGCATTTATTATTGCCTGTCTCTTGGATAAAAGCCATTTTGAATGTGGTGAGATGATATCTCATTGTAGTTTTGATTTGAATTTCTCTGATGATCACCAATGTTGAGCACCTTTTCATATACCTGTTTGCCATTTGTATCTCTTCTTTTGAGAAATATCTATTCAAATGTTTTACCCATTTTTAAGTTGAATTATTAGACTTTTTTCTATTGAGTTGTTTGAGCTCATTATATATTCTGGTGATTAATCTGTTGTCAGATGGGTAGTTTACAAATATTTTCTCCCAATCTATGGGTTGTCTCTTCACTTTATTGACTGAATCCTTTGCTGTGCAGAAGCTTTCTAATTGATGTGATCCCATTTGTTCCTGTTTGCTTTGGTTGCCTGTGTTTGTGGGGTTGCTCAAGAAATTTTTGCCCAGACCAATGTCCCGGAGATTTTCCCAAATATTTTTTGCAGCAGCTTCATAGTTTGAGGTCTTAGATTTAACTCTTTAATCCATTTTAATTTAATTTTTGTATATGGTTACAGGTAGGGCTCTGGTTTCATTGTTCTGCATATGGATATCCAGTTTTCCTAGCGCCATTCATTGAAGAGAACACCCATTCCCCAATGTATGTTCTTGGCACCTTTGTAAAAAATGAATTCTTTGTAGATGCATGGATTTATTTCTGGGTTCTCCATTTTGTTCCACCGTGCTATATGTTTGTTTTCATGCCAATACAATGCCATTTTGGTTACTATAGCTCTGTAGTATAACTTGAAGTCAGGTAATGTGATTCCTTCAGTTTTGTTCTTTTTGCTTAGGATAACTTTGGCTATTCTGGATATTTGTGGTTTTATATAAATTTTTGGATTTTGTTTTTCTATTTTTGTAGATAATGTCTTTTTTTTTTTTTTTTTTTTTTTTTTTTTTTTTTTTTTTTTTTGAGATGTTGTCTCACTCTTTTGCCCAGGCCAGAGTGCAGTGGCACAATCTCGGCTCGTTGCCACCTTCACCTCTTGGCTTCCAGCAATTCTTGTGCCTCAGCCTCCCAAGTAGCAGGGACTATGGGCATGTGCCACCATGCCCAGCTAATTTTTTTTTTTTTTTTGTTGGTAGAGATGGGGTTTCACCATGTTAACCAGACTGGTCCCAAACTCCTAATCTCAAGTGATCCACCCACCTCAGCCTCCCAAAGTGTTGATATTACAGATATGAGCCACTGTGCCCAGCCAAGAATGTCATTGGTATTTTGATAGAGATTTTATTGAATCTATATTGTGTTTGGGGTAGTATTGAAGCGGGATATTTCCCTGACCCCTTCATGGGTGGGAACTGGAGTGCACTGGTGCTGGACCTAGCTGGCACTTTGGCACTAGCAGGGACGAATTCCACTCACTTAAACCTGCTGTGTTCTAGCCCTTGTGGGACGGGAAGCACAGGTCACTGGGTGCAGGAGCTGGGGTGAGTGCCTTTGGGCACCGGCAGGAGCAAAACTCTATGCGCAGCCCGCAGCAGGGTCTGGTGGGTGCCTGCGACCCCTGAGGCCCCAGAAGGAGTGTTACAGTGCCCTTTTAGCTTTGCTGTCTATGGATGGCTTAAGCATTAACAGCTCACCGGAGGGTCAGTGTGACAACCTTTTGCACCCACACTCAAGTTCTTGTCTGGCATCCAGGAGGAATGAGGTTACACAATGAATCGAAGGTGGCTAATGTGGGGGATTTTATTGCTGATCAAAGTGGCTATCAGTGGGAGGGGGAGCTGAAAAGGGGATGGAGCAGGAAGGTAATCTTCCCCTGGAGTCCAGGTGTCCCCATCTGGACTCCTCCCCAAAGCTATGCCGTCAAGCTGTCCCTCTGAAGTCAAGCTGCTTCTCTCCAACATCCAACTATAATCTCCAACGTTCAGCTGCTTCTCTCTCTGCCAGCTGAGCCTGGGTTTTTATGGACACAGGATAGGGGGCAGGGTCAGCCATGGGTGGTTGTGGAAAAGGCAACATTCAAGCAGGAAAACGGAAATGTAAGTTCTCACTTTGGACCCCGTGGTTCCAGGCTTCAGGGTGGGGCCCTCACCAGGGACCTGCCCACTTCTGCCTAGAATTTCCCTGCCTCCTGTCCCTGTCAGTATCGACATATCAACAATATTGATTCTTCCAATCCATGAGCATAGAATATTTTTCCATTTTTTGATGTTCTCTTCAATTTCTTTCATCAGTGTTTTATAGTTTTCGTTGTAGACATCTCCCACTTCTTTGGTTAAGTTAATTTGCAGGTATTTAATTTTATGTGTGGCTATTGTAAACAGGTTTACTTTTTTATTTCTTTTTCAGATTGTTCACTGTTGGCATAAAGATGCTACTGATTTGATTAGTTTGATTTTCTATACTGCAACTTTACTGAATTTGTTTATCGGTTCTAATAGTTTTTTGTGGAGTTTTTAGGTTTTTCCAAATATAAGATCATATCATCTGCAAACAAAAATAATTTGACTTCTTATTTTCCAATTTGAATGCCCTTTATATCTTTCTCTTTTCTGATGGTTCTAGCTAGGATTTCCAATACTATGTGGAATAACAGTGTTGACAATGGGCATCCTTGACATGTGCCAGGTCTTACAGGAAAGGCTTTCAGTTTTTCCCCATTCAATATGATACTAGCTGTTGGTCTGTTTTATATGACTTTTATTATGATAAGGTGTTACCTGTATCCCCAGGTTTTTGAAGGGATGTTGAATTTTATCAAACACTTTTTCAGCGTCAGTTGAAATAATCACGATTTTTATCCTTCATTCTATTGATATTATTTATCACATTGATTGATTTGTATATGTTGAACTGTCTTTGCACCCAGGGATCCCACTTGGTCAGGATGAAGGATCTTTCTAATATATTGTTGAATTTGGTTTGCCAGTAGCTTGTTGAGGATTTTTGCATCAGTATTCATCAGAGATATTGGCCTGTAATTTTCTTTTTTCTTTTTTTTTTTTTTTTTTTTTTTTGATGTGTCTTTGTCCGGTTTTGGTATCAGGGTAATACTGGCCTTGTAGAATGAGTTTGGAAATAGTCCCTCCTCTATTTTTCAGAATAGTTTCAGTAGAACTGGTATGAATTCTTCTTTAAATGTTTGGTAGAATTCAGCTGTGAAACTATCAGGTCCTGGGCTTTTGTTTTAGGAGACTTTTTTATTATGGCTTCAATCTCATTACTTGTTATTGGTCTGTTCATGTTTTGGATTTCATGGTTCAATCGTGTTAGGTTATATGTGTCTAGGAATTTGCTCATTTTTTTCTAGATTTTTCAATTCATTGACATGTAATTGCTCATAGTGGCCACTAATGATCCTTTGAATTTCTACAATATCAGTTTTAATGTCTCCTTTTTCATTTCTGATATTGTTTATTTGGATCTTCTCTCTTTTTTTTTCTCATTAGCCTGGCTAAAGGTTTGTCAATTTTGTTTAACTTTTCAAAAAACAACTTTTTATTTCATTGATCTTTTGTATAGTTTTATTTCAAATTCATTTATTTCTTCTCTCATCTTTGTTATTTCTTCTACTAATTTTGGGTTTGGTTTGCTCTTGCTTTTCTATTTTTTTTCAAAAAGAATATGCAGGTATCATTGCTTTTCTAGGTCTTTAAGATGAATTATTAGATTGTTTATTTGAAGTTTTTTCTGTCTTCTGATTTAGGCACTTGTAGCTATAAAACTTCCCTCTTATGATGGCTTTTGCTATATTCCATAGGTTTCGATATGTTGTTTTCCATTATTATTTGTTTCAAGAAATTTTTCAATTTTCTTCTTAATTTCTTCATTGACTCACTGGTCATTCAGGAGCAATTTTTTTTGTTTGTTTGTTTGTTTGCTTGAGATGGAATTTCACTGTTGTTGCCCAGGCTGGAGTGAAACGGTGTGATCTCAGCTCACTGCAATTTCCGCCTCCTGGGTTCAAGTGATTCTCCTGCCTCAGGCTCCCGAGTAGCTGGGATTACAGGCATGCACCACCACGTCCGGCTAATTTTGTATTTTTAGTAGAGACGGAGTTTCTCCATGTTGGTCAGGCTGGTCTCGAACTCCCGACCTCAGGTGATCTGCCCACCTCCACCTCCCAAAGTGCTGGGATTACAGGCATGAGCCACCATGCCTGGCAGGAGCATATTTTTTAATTTCCCTAATTAAATTATAGTTTAATATTATTAAACATTAATAAATTCATGTTTTATAATACTAGTGGTGTATGGTGTTTGTATAGTTTCCAAAATTCCTCTTGTTATTAATTTCTAGTTTTATTCTATTGTGGTCAGAGAAGATGCTTGATGTTGTTTCAGGTTTTCTGAGTGTCTTAAGATGTGTTTTGTCACCTAACATATAGTCTGTCATTGAGAATGATCCTTGTGCTGAGGAAAATAATGTGTATTCTTCAGCCATTGGATGAAATGTTCTGTAAATATATATTGGATCCATTTGGTCTATAGTGCAGATTAAGTCTGATGTTTCTTTGTTGAGTGTCTTCAACTTTTATTTTAGATTCGGGGATACACGTGCAGGTTTGTTACATGGGTGTATTGTGTGATGCTGAGGTTTAGGATATGGAGGTTTGTCACCATGGTAGTGAGCGTAGTATTCAGTGGTTTTTCAACCCTTGTTCTCCTCTCTCCCTCTTTCTTCTAGTAGTCCCCAGTGTCTATTTTTGCCATCTTTATGTCCATGAGTACCCAACATTTAGCTCTCATAAATAAGAACATGCAGTATTTGGTTTTCTGTTCCTGCATTAATTCCCTTAGGAGAATAGCCTCTCCTGACCTCATGATCCGCCTGCCTCGGCCTCCCAAAGTGCTGGGATTACAGGCGTGAGCCACTGCGTCTGGCCAAAGCTACCTTATTTTGAAATCTCAGTGTACCTAAGTATAATTCTAGAAATGGTTTTCTATGCATTCTTTAAGCATACTGAACTTCCAGAATTTGGAGGCACTTTGAAATTGGTTCAGTGTATAGAAAAGTCTGGATAGTAAGGGATCTAAGCACTTTTTTGTTTGTTTCTTGGCATTTTCAGGATATCTTGTTTTAGAAAAGCCAGAGTGCTTGTGATACATGGCCATAGCACACTGGCCATGTCTCAGGTGACAAGGGCTAGGAGTTTGTGTTCTGCAACTACACAATGCTGGCATCATTCTAGTGTGGAGAAGCCTCCTGGTTTGATTCATTATAGGATTTGTTTATGTCAAAAGATAGGATTACTGGGTGGGTGTGTAGCTCAGGGCACATATGCTGCTCTCCCTTCTCTAAATTTCTTTTTTTTTTCTTTTTTTTTTCTTTATTATACTTTTAAGTTCTAGGGTACATGTGGATAACGTACAGGTTTGTTACATATCCTATATCAACATACCATACAGTGAATGAGCACTTGGTTGTCACCTGCCCTTTAGTTTTCATTTCTGATTACTTCCTACAAGTGGGATGTCTTGGTCAAAATGTATGAGCAGTGTTAGGGTTAAATTTTATCATACATGTCTCTCCTTTACCCTAATTTAATATTGTTAATATTTGGCACATATTTTCACACAGCCTAATTCTCTCTCTCCCCCCCCCATTTTATTACTATTGTAAGTTGCATCAAGAAACTTCACCCCTAAATTATTCTGCATGCATCACCTACAAATAATGACATTGTCCTACATAACTACATCAACACTCTCACGCCCAAGAAAATGAACAATATTTCCATGATACTATCAAATTGGCTCATACATTTCTTTTTTTTTCCTTCTCTCTTTTTAAAGCTGGGCTGCATTCTGAGGCTTCATACATTTCTGTGCCACTTTTCCCCACACTGTTTTTTCTAAATGCATTGTGCCTCAATGAGCTTGTATAGCTCACCAAACTCTTCACTTTTCTTAGGACTCAAATTCCAATTCCATCTCTTCCATGAAACATTCACAGAAAACCCCAACTATCACGACTCTCTAGTGAACTCATGCTCCTGGAACACTAAATTATCTGTATTAGTCACTAATGTGGTACCTGTTCTCTATTGTCAACTGCTTTATGTAAATATCTCTTGTCTCCCCTGTAATATTTTTTGTCTCCCAAACTTCAGTTATTTACTTACCACATTCATGATTTTTGCCACATCCTTGCCACCAATATTATTTACATACTTTACAAATTATTTAAATAAATAAAACTATATTAGTTTTGTCCTAAGCTATCTGGAGAATTCTTGGTTTGATGTGAGGTATTACTTTCCAAGAATTGCTGAAACAAACTACCACAAACTAGGTGGGTTAAAACAAGAGAAATGTGTTCTCTCACAGTTCTAGAGGCCAGAAATCTGAAATCAAGTTATTGTCAGGGTCATGCTGCCTCTGAAGGCTTTAGTGAAGAATCTTTTCCTTGCCTCTTCCAGCTTCTAGTACATACAGGTGTTCTTTGGCTTGTAGCCCAATCACTCCACTGTCAGTCTACATCTTCACATTACCTTCTCCTCTGTGTCTTTGTGTGTTATTCCTCTGTATGTCTCTTAGAAGGACACTAGTCATAGAATTTAGGGCCCACCCAGATAATCCAGCAGGCTCTCTTCAAGTTCTTTAATTATATCTGCAAAGATACTTTTTCCGAAAAGATTCTGGGAATTGAAGTGTGGACGGGTCTTTTTGAGGGTAACCATTCAGCCCACTACAATGTGTTATATATATTTTCCAACGTACAGTACAACAGAGGAAACATAAATATTAAAATAACTTCATCCATGTATCACCTAAAAACAACCTTAGATTATTTGAGGAAGAAAAACTGATTTAGTATTTTTCACATTTTCTATAGTTTTGTGCTAGGTACTAAACAAATACCTAGTGAACAAATATATGCATACATATACATATATACATACATATGTACATTTCTGATCTCATTTTGCCTGATTGTGGCTGCTACTATCCCAATCTCTTAAAATTGCCAGGTTTGTTAGATTAAGTCTAGCTTTCTAATAATACCCATTTCCATCCACCTCTCCTTTTTCTAATCACAAACACATAACGCTCTTATTGGAAAAAGACTTGGGTTTTAGAAGGTTAAACAGACTTTTTGACCTAAACAATGAATGTGTACAACATATGTGTGCACATATGACATTGTGCATATGACAGGCATAAAACTAATTGGTTTAACCCAGAGCAAAGCTGGAAGGCACCTGTTTACAAAAACAGGTTTCCTCTTTCTGTTTGGGAGGAGCCTAGGCTTTATCGTGTTTCTATAACATCCCTTCCTCTCCTTCCACCTACTGTGCTGTCTATAGTATTTTGTTCTTTTCTTTCTAATCTTGCATTACCACTTTCTTTTTTTTTAAATTTTTTTATGATTATTATACTTTAAGTTCTAGGGTACCTGTGCATAACGTGCAGGTTTGTTACATATGTATACTTGTGCCATGTTGCTGTGCTGCACCAATCAACTCGTCAGCACCCATCAACTCGTCATTTACATCAGGTATAACTCCCAATGCAATCGCTCCCCCCTCCCCGCTCCCTGTGATAGGCCCCGGTGTGTGATGTTCCCCTTCCCAAGTCCAAGTGATCTCATTGTTCAGTTCCCACCTATGAGTGAGAACATGCGGTGTTTGGTTTTCTGTTCTTGTGATAGTTTGCTAAGAATGATGGTTTCCAGCTGCATTCATGTCCCTACAAAGGACACAAACTCATCCTTTTTTATGGCTGCATAGTATTCCATGGTGTATATGTGCCACATTTTCTTATTCCAGTCTGTCACTGATGGACATTTGGGTTGATGCCAAGTCTTTGCTATTGTGAATAGTGCCGCAATAAACATACGTGTGCATGTGTCTTTATAGCAGCATGATTTATAATCCTTTGGGTATATCCCCAGTAATGGGATGGCTGGGTCATATGGTACTTCTAGTTCTAGATCCTTGAGGAATCGCCATACTATTTTCTGTAATGGTTGAACTAGTTTACAATCCCACCAACAGTGTAAAAGCGTTCCTATTTCTCCACATCCTCTCCAGCACCTGTTGTTTCCTGACTTTTGAATGATTGCCATTCTAACTGGTGTGAGATGGTATCTCATTGTGGTTTTGATTTGCATTTCTCTGATGGCCAGTGATGATGAGCATTTTTTCATGTGTCTGTTGGTGTATGAATGTCTTCTTTTGAAAAATGTCTGTTCATATCCACATCAGAGCTGTTTTAAATACATGAAAAGTGGAAACTTTGTAACAGTTGATTCCACGGATTCTCAGGGCTTCTCTACCTATCTTAATCAAATGCTTAAATATTTGTGAAATTGACCAACTTTTCTCAGAGTTTATTTCTAGAATTGAGAGGGGTGTTTCCTAAGAACTGAAAGGGTCTCATCTTTAGTAATTTATGAATAAATAACTCTTTTTATAATTTTTTGTCCACTCAAATTGGCTTAAGGAAACCTGATAAGGATTCTGTGTATTTGAGGAGTAGCACTGTGGAAATGCAAGCTTGTCTTCAAACCACTCCTAAGTTTCTTTGTTTTCTTTCGTGCACAACCTTCTTCATAGATTCAGAAATCCAGGAATTCAGGATAAAGTCTTAAAATACCTAATGGGGAAAGTAGCTATTCTCTTTGATAGTGATTGACTAGAGAACCCTTAAAAACTGAAGCCATCACACCACGCTAAAGATGAAGAAAGATTACTTTAAAAGAAAAATCTGGTGGCAGAACAATCTTTGGATGAGCTTTCAAAGCGGAAGTGATTACATTCAGTGAAGCGTGAAATAGGTAGCCATCCCGAGTCATCTTAGTGAGGATTCTTAAAATCACCAAAATTCTAGGGACAAAAACTCACTCAATCAAGACCTGAAGGTCTTCTTCAGAACGTTCAAGCATAATATGCTATCTACAAAGATAAGGTAAAGCAAATAGTGTGTTGGGGTTTTTTTTAACCATAGGGTGGGTTATATTCAAAATACAGAATAAGTTAGACTGTATAGCAATATTTCTATTAAAATTATTTTGATCATATTGAAAAAAAGAATCCTCAGTGCACACAAAATTTATTCAGCCTAATAGTGTATAGATATGGAATGCTTGTCTTTAGGCCACAAAGGAAGGAGCAGTAAGGTCAACCTTGAGACCTAGTTTTAAGAACAGTCTGTTTTCTCAAGAAAGCTTGCATTCAGAAGACAATATTTACACCCAGAAAATACTTGCTACAAGATAGATTCACTTAGACATAAGAGGCATACTTGGATGATATGTACAAAAAAAAGTATGTGTTGATATGCTTTGAGGAAGTTACTATTAAGATACTAAAACCCAAACAACTGGCATTCCAACATTTCTCTCAAAGCCTTTTGATGGCAGGAGAGAAGTAGTGATTGAAGCCCTGCTGCAGACAGGGTTTGGTTAAGAATTGGCAAACCACAAAATAGGTTTAGTCTATAAAAGGACAACTAATGATGGCCTGTTGGAGCAGGACCCTGTAACACTGTATCTCATCAAGGCAATAAGAATAGACTATCAGTTCTTCAGTTTCTTGACTTTCATCAATCAGTTTACATTTTAGATGTTCCTAGATAATGTTTTTCAATAAAATGCATACCTGCAGATCAAGTGTCAGCTAAGCACAAGGCCTTGAGCTAGTAACATTGTTGTAGGCAGCACTCAGCTCACTGAAATGGCCTTTCTTTGGCAAAAGAGAGTAAACGTTGCCAAAGTAGTGTTTATTTTATAGTTAGGATTCAAAGCTTCAGCTTTTTCAGGTTTCTGGGCCTAAAGCTTAGAGTCCAAAAAGCCCCTAAAATTTAGCTAAATCCTTTCTTAATCTCAATGACAAGTTGTGTTTATTTATACACCTGCACCCACAACTGTATTCTTATAGAAAATGATATTACAGTGAATTTTTTTTTTTTTTTTTTTTTTTGAGACAGAGTCTCTTTCTGTCGCCCAGGCTGAAGTGCATTGGCAATTTTCCTGCCTCAGTCTCCCGAGTAACTGGGACTACAGGTGCATGGTACCACACCTGGCTAATTTTTGCATTTTTAGTAGAGATGGGGTTTTACCATGTTGGCCAGGCTGGTCTCAAACTCCTGACCTCAAGTGATCCACCTGCCTTGGCCTCCCAAAGTGCTGGGATTACAGGCATGAGCCACCGTGCCTGCCCTACACTGAACCTCTTCTTATGCTTTCTATTGTAACTCTATTTCTCACTGTTATTGACAGCAATGATAGAGAGACTATGGAAAGAGATAACATAACATTTTTTCTTTTGAAGTTTCCTTGGATTCTATCTTTTTAATCTGGGAATAGAGCTACTCAAGTGAAGAGATATGTGGGAAATGTAGGAAAAATAAGACCTTAAGTTGATTTGAGGGATTCTGAGAACAGGGGAGTTTTATGTTCAGCAGAGCCAATCTTGACAACTTCCTCTCCCTGTCAACAGGATTCTACTCCCCCCTTATCTGGATGGTTCAAATCCACCCATGAGGGATGGGTTACATTCGCAGTATGTGAAACAGTGGGACAAATCACAGAAATCATGTCCTGGAGGAGCAGATTGAAGCAATATTTGGACCACAAACAAGGGCTGAGTTGGGATAGGGGCTTGCAAATCAAGAAACCAAGAGTGTTGTAGCGTAAAAGAAGGGAAAAGAAGATGGTAGTTTGGCTAAATTCTGGAGACAAAGCACGGATGGGTTTTTGGTGCTGTTACTCATTCCCAGCCTGCTCTGAGGGTTTTTGTCATGTGTTTTTGACACAGAGTCTTGCTCTGTCACCCAGACTGGAGTGCAGTGATGTGATTATAGCTCACTGCAGCACTCTGAGTGTTTTTAAAATAAAGTCAGAGCAAGAAGACACTGCCTCCCCTGCCACTTATTACTCTCTGAATTCAGACCCTTATTATCTCTCACCTAAATTTTAAAAAATCGTAAGCATAACGTAATTATCACACCTTAAAATTAACAATAATTCATTAATATTGTCCAATATCCAGTCAATAGTCAAATATTTTTACGTCTCATCGTGATTTTTCCACGTGCTTTCTTTTGAATTTCTTTTAATCTAGTTTTATTCCTCTTTCAATCAATCTTCATTGAGAAGCTAGTTAAATCTCACAGAAATACTTCTTCCCTTGTTATTCCTCTCTTCCAAACAATTATCTTCTATCAGCCAACCTTTCATTGAACTCTACCTTTCCTCATCTTCCAAATATACAAAACTAAAAGTGGCTATGTTTTATATAAAGGATGTATTCCTTAAAATTTTTCATAATTTAAAACTCCAATAATTCAAATATAATGCTAATAGATAATGGAGGCTTGTTTATTTACTGGCTAAAGAGGTACCACCATCTCCAAACTCATCTTCAAGATCCAGAGTGTTGCTTGGCAGTGGCATACACAGTTCGTTATATCCTTGACCTTTGAATTCATGGAATTCTTAGAAAGTTTTTAATTAGGTTAAGGCTTTACTTCATATATTACATATAAAGTTATCATTTATTAGCTTTTTAAAAAAATTTATTAGTTTTTTAAACTAATAAAATTATTTATTAGTTTAAATCATTTATGATCATTTAAATCATTTATTAGTTTTCTTAAAAAATCCCAGAATTAAAAAGTTACAGAGTTCAATTTTGCATATAATACAACTAACTGTATTGCAAGTTTATTTCATAGTTTATTCTGTAATTATATTGTCTGTTGTTATGGCTCTATAGACAGGAATATCTTTCTTATCTCTTATCTGCCTAGAAAATTTCTATTAATTTTCTATGACTCATCTGAAGTATCATCTCCTCCTTGAAGCCTTCCTTTTCTAGACAGAATGAGTCATTCCCTTTTGTTTTTCTAAAACGCCTTGCTTGTATGCCTGTTACATTATTTAGTATGGAATGATTTATAAACTAGTCACATTATTCTATCATTATATTTAGTATGTTAGTATGTACTTATTGGCTGTACTTTATTCATGTGAGCTGCCACTAAGCTTATAGTGGATGCTCATAAAGTGTTGACTTTAAATAGTTTTGCAAGATTGTTGTGAAGGTTAAATGAAATAATTTTTAACAATTGCCTGATACAGTACCTGGTACTTACTGGTACTCAGTAAAGTTTCCCTTCCTTTTTTCTCTTTAGTTTACTCTTGCCTTATTTCTCCCAGCACCATGTATTCCTTCCATGTGAAATGAATAGAGATTTCTTTTTTACATTGCTTGCATGTCTCTTCAGGGTACTAACACTGACTTACGCATCTCTCATTTGTTTATTTAAGGTCACTAGTTCTGTTCGGAACAGAGATCCCTCTGAGATAGAATACAGAAGTAATATGACTTCTCCAACACTCCTGGATGCCAACCCCATGGAGAACCCAGCACTGTTTAATGACATCAAGATTGAGCCCCCAGAAGAACTTTTGGCTAGTGATTTCAGCCTGCCCCAAGTGGAACCAGTTGACCTCTCCTTTCACAAGCCCAAGGCTCCTCTCCAGCCTGCTAGCATGCTACAAGCTCCAGTACGTCCCCCGAAGCCACAGTCTGCTCCCCAGACCCTTGTGGTGTCCACGTCAACATCTGACATGAGCACTTCAGCAAACATTCCTACTGTTCTGACCCCAGGCTCTGTCCTGACCTCCTCTCAGAGCACTGGTGGCCAGCAGATCTTACATGTCATTCACACTATCCCCTCAGTCAGTCTGCCAAATAAGATGGGTGGCCTGAAGACCATCCCAGTGGTAGTGCAGTCTCTGCCCATGGTGTATACTGCTTTGCCTGCAGATGGGGGCCCTGCAGCCATTACAGTCCCACTCATTGGAGGAGATGGTAAAAATGCTGGATCAGGTAAGTAACAATATTGCCCCTTTCCTGGCCTTCCTGAATCTATTCCCTTTTTGAGTCATCCTATCTCCTGTCTCTCTTCACCTCCAGTTATTCCTGGACACTGCTTCAACAGTAATCTTTCATAAGTACTGTTTTTATCATGTCTTTTTAATGCTTAAGAATGTACAATGACTCGGCCGGGCATGGTGGCTCATGCCTGTAATCCCCGCACTTTGAGAGGCCGAGGTGGGTGGATCATGAGGTCAGGAGATCGAGACCATCCTGGCTAACATGGTGAAACCCCATCTCTACTAAAAGTACAAAAAATTAGCCGGGCGTGGTGGCAGGCGCCTGTAGTCCCAGCTACTCGGGAGGCTGAGGCAGGAGAATGGCATGAACCCAGGAGGTAGAGCTTGCAGTGAGCCAAGAGTATGCCACTGCACTCCAGCCTGGGTGACAGAGCAAAACTCCGTTTCAAAAAAAAAAGAATGTACAATGACTCTTGATTAGACCATGCTTCTCGACCAGGTATGCATATCTATCAGTGACATATCAAACAACTTCCTGGAACTTCCATATTATTTGATATTAAATAATTTAAAGCATTTTATATTTAAAATATGATTATCTTGTATTACAAAATGCAAAATTTGCAAAACCTGTTAAGATAAACCACACACTTCAAAAAGAGGTTAAGCTTACTAAAGGCATCCACCCTCGGACTTTTCAGGATAATGTGTTTATTTTACGCCTTCAGAATGCTTTGGTGGAAAAGCTGAGAACAATATTTCTATCTCAAACATACTTAGCCAGTATTAGCTCCTGTCTCTACCAATACTTTTCCTTTTCTCTTCCCTACAAAAGAAGTAATTGAAATATTGTCATCTTCCTTGTGTTCTTCCTCATTTGGCATCTATCACTTTCCATTTTACTTATTTATTTGCCTGTATCACAAGTGTCTGGGCATTATTTTCACAACTGAATTGTAGATTCCTCAAAAATAATACTCTATATTAATTTTTTTAATGTATGCCTCCAGAGAACTTAACACAGTGCTAGTAGTTGTCTTAGTTGTCTTGCAACAGATAATTTGATAAACAAACTTGAAAATTTGTCCAAGAGAGAATTCAAATGCTATAATCTTCCATTTTATTTTTAAAATAAGTTCAAAAATTCAGAAAGGTATAAATTAAGTCTGTCTTCCACCACTATTCCCCAACCACTAGTTCTCCTCCCAGAGGTATATCTGTTTTAGTTTGTAATCAGGAATGATCAAGGAAAATTATGTGGCCTCTAAAGCAGGTTGATAAAGTTTTGCATATATCGAAAAGGGCAAGGGGTGGAAATGATTAGGAAGCAGATTTCAGCTTAGTATAAAAGAGTCTCTACCTTTGAAATTTGATGCCCTATACTAAATGTAGGAGGCTGAAAAACAATATACTACTAAGCATCAAGTTGCTGAGACTGCACTGGTCTTCTGAATACAAATATTATCATTGACTAGTGGTTAAGTGTGGTAATGATAAGTGTTCACAATCTTATTTTGAGATATGAGATCCATTCCATATACGAAAGGAGAGCCAAACAAACAAACCAAAAAAAAGGAAACAAATAAAAAAGGAAATAAAATTTCCCGTATGATAGTTTGCTGAGATAAAGGCAGTGGTAGCATCAAGGGATGGTTTGAAGGAGCTTTGAATAGTCTCCATAATATCATCAGTCCATCAGAGCCACTCTAAATAAACAGAATAAATTTTAAATGTGCTCAATGTGGTTCCAAGCTAAGGGCATTGGCCCAATGGTATCTGTATTAGTTCGTTTTCATGGTGTTGATAAAGACATACTCGAGACTGGGAAGAAAAAGAG
Source organism: Macaca thibetana thibetana (assembly GCF_024542745.1). Taxonomy (NCBI): domain Eukaryota; kingdom Metazoa; phylum Chordata; class Mammalia; order Primates; family Cercopithecidae; genus Macaca; species Macaca thibetana. The sequence goes on from NC_065598.1 coordinate 55,889,951, forward strand.
GTTTAATTGGACTTGCAGTTCCACATGGCTGGGGAGGCCTCAGAATCATGGCGGGAGGCAAAAGACACTTCTTACTTAGTGGCAGCAAGAGAAAAATAAGGAAGAAAGAATAGCAGAAACCCCTGATAAACCCATCAGATCTCATGAGACTTATTCACTATCATGAGAATAGCAGGGGAAAACTGGCCCTTATGATTCAATTACCTCCCCCTGGGTCCCTCCCACAACATGTGGAAATTCTGAGAGATACAATTCAAGTTGAGATTTGGGTGGGGGCACAGCCAAACCACATCGGTATCCAAAATGGTGGGCTTACTAAACCTTAGGGGGCACATATAAAACAATTGGAGTGCAAGAAGAACGTATCAAAATTTGTATTTTCTTACCCTTAAAAATTGACAGGTAATATTGTATGTTTTATCATCTATAGCATGATGTTTCGAAGTATATATGCATTCTGGAATGGTTAAATCTAGCTAAATAACAAATGCATTACCTTATTATCATTTTTGTGGTGAGAGCGCTTAATATCCATTCTCTTTACAATTTTAATAAAGTGTATCATCATTAACTATACTCACCTTGCTATGCAATAGATCTCTTGAAATGTATTCCTCCTATCTGATAGATCTCTTGAAATGTATTCCTCCTATCTAACTATAATTATGCATCCTTTGACCAACATCTCCCCATCCCCCTCCCCACTAGCCACCCCAGCCTCTGGTAACTACCATTCTACTCTACTTGCATGAGATTAAATTTTTGGATTCCAAATATGAGTTAGATCATGCACTATTTGTCCTTCTGTGCCTGGCATATTTCACTTAACATAATGTCCTCCAGGTTCATCTGTGCTCTCACAAATGTCAGGATTTTGTTCTTTGTTATAGCTGAATAATATTATATTGTATATGTGTGTGTGTGTGTGTGTCACATTTCCTTTATTCATTCATTTGTTGATAGATATTTTAGGTTGGTTCCACATCTTGGCTATTGTGAATAATGCTGCACTAAACAGGGATGAAGATATCTTTTGGGCACATGATTTTATTTCCTTTGGATATATACCCAGAAGGGAGATTGCCAGATCATACGGTAGTTCTAATTTTAATTTTTTGAGGAACCTCCATACTGTTTTCCGTAAAGGCTATAACTAGTTTACATTCCCATCAACAGTGCGTAAGGGTTCCCTTTTCTCCACACACTCACCAGCACTTACTGTCTTTTGTCTTTTTGATAATAGCCACTTTAACTTAAGTGAGATGACGTACTACTTTTTGTTTGTTTTCTTATAATGCATATAAAATTGTAGGATACCAGTACCTGTATATCACATACATGCACAAACATGCACACCTCAAGATACATGCTTAAAACTTTTTAATGAATGATATGCAAAGTATAGGACAACTCTTTTAACCAAATACTTGTTCCCCACCTTATCACCACCCCCAAGTTTCTTCTCTATAGAAATTTTGAAGGTTTCACTGGATCTAGGAGACTGTTGAGCACCTGATTGAGTTTTGTTAGGAATCAGAAACATCAGTGTTTGATAATAAGGAATATTTGACAGCTTCTCCCAACATAGGTGGAAAAGAAGGTTGTATCAAGCACCTACTAGGTGGTAGGTGTATGTTTCATCTCATTGACTCATTTCTGTTTAAGAGCACAAAGGCCAAGGTAAATGTTCTCACATCTGGACTAATCCTATAATTTGATTTTAGGACAGCCAGGAGCTATTCAGTGAGTTCAATTCAACACACACACACGTTGAAACTAACTTTTCAGCAGACCCTGTCCTGGTAGCTGGAGATAGAGATGAATCATACCCAAACCATATCCTACAGACACTCTCATTCTAGTGGTATCAGAACTCTCCATACTACTCTTACTTTAAAGGCATTTCTGTTCCCTGCTATGCAAAATAATAAAATAAAATGTTATTCTCTTCCTTCCATACAAATACACTTCCTTCATCTTTGTTTTTTTCTTTATTTTTCTATCTTGCTGCCACTTCTTTAGGTGGGACAAACTGGGAATTCTGAAAATGATTAAAGAGGCACATATATTTTTAGCTCACACTGCTCCCTTTCTTTGCTTTTAGTGAAAGTTGACCCCACCTCCATGTCTCCACTGGAGATTCCAAGTGACAGTGAGGAGAGTACAATTGAGAGTGGATCCTCAGCCTTACAGAGTCTGCAGGGACTACAGCAAGAGTGAGTACTTTTTGTCTTCAAGTCTGTCTTTGTGTATATGTGTGTGTGTATGTGTGTACATTTGCACATATGTATAGGTGGAACCAATGATCAGACACAAGAGTAAGAATTTGAGGACAAGTAATGTAGGGAGACTACCTTTCCAGTGAAAGTATACGAGTTTGTGTGCATACATGTGCATGTACATGCATGTTATGGTAGAGCTATGTTCTAACTGTAAATCATCAATTTTTCTTTTGAAAAGTCTTCAAATTTCCCACAAAGTGTAGTTGTGTATTGTTTCTCTCTGTAAGTTTAAAACAGCTTTGTCTTTCAATATCAGAACTAATTGGAAGTAGTTGGCTTGTGTTTAGCAACAACTGTTGTATGAAAATCAAATTTCTTTAAGCAGGAGAATGAAACTTATTGAAGTGAAATGCTCACACTATTTGGGAACACAACCACTGAAGGAAACACTACCACCTCGCATGCTTTCTCTGAGCACCTACTGAGAGACCTGTACCTACTGAGCAGAATGGCCTAGTTGACAGAATTTTTTTTACTATTCCAATTATTTCTTTTTGGGGGGACCTAGCATTAAATTCGCATAAATTAAAAGCAGATATGAGGTGGCACCAATGAATGTAAATTCATTTTTTTAAGCCTTCACTGTAAAGTCACTGTTTGGCTTTATCTCTATTTCTTTGATCAGACCAGCAGCAATGGCCCAAATGCAGGGAGAAGAGTCGCTTGACTTGAAGAGAAGACGGATTCACCAATGTGACTTCGCAGGATGCAGCAAAGTGTACACCAAAAGCTCTCACCTGAAAGCTCACCGCAGAATCCATACAGGTCTGCCCACTCCCATCTCACCCCTAACACACACACACACACACACACACGAGAGAGAGAGAGAGAGAGAGGGGCAGCGAGAGAGAGAAAATTTCTGAGAGACAGAGAATGAAGTATTGAAACAAAGACTGATGCATTTATACTCGTGGGCACAGGCTCCATTCATGGTTTTTATCCCTATTTCTTGTCCCTGCTCTAAGGCAAATTTTATAAAACCGGCCTAGGAAAACACTAAACTAAATCTGGTGTCTTAATAGTCATCATTCTCAGTGAGCCCCTGTGGGTCTTTCTAATTGTGGAGTCAACACTTAAGCAAAGATTAAGGTATTACTCCCTTCCTTACTACCAGGGTCTCACAAGTTTTACTAAGCATGGAAAAGCACAAGAACAATTTAAACTATCTGAAATTAAAGCAGGCTTTAATCCACTAACCATTAACGTGTCTTTGTTCACATTAAAAAAAATAAAAGGGTGCACATAAATAAATAAAACAGACCCGGTAGTGATCCTGTCAAACTGGACAGCACATACCTGATCTGAAGAAGGAGAGCTGCCACTCAAATCCAGCTCACTAGAGTCAGCCATCAATATTCTTGGATTCCACATCCATGGATTCAACCAACCACAGATCAAAAATATTTTTAAAAAAACAACAAAAATAATAATACAACAATAAAAAAATACAAATTTTAAAATACAGTATAACAACTACTTACATAACATTACATGGTATTAAGTAACATAAGTACATCTAGAGATGACTTAAAATATAGGAGAGAATGTGCATAGATTATATGCAAATGCTATGTTATTTTGTATCGGGGACTTGAGCATCCATGGATTTCATTATCCACCCAATGGGTGGGGTTAGGAATGTAGGTGGCTCTGAAATCAATCCCCCATGGATACTGAGGGACGACTGTATTAGTAAATTTCATTGTTAAAGAAAAGCAAAAAAAAAAATCCGGATTATGTGAAATGTCCTTGATTTTGAATGTTGGCATCTAGTTCAAAAATTTTTTATAACCCCAGGAATTCAAAGAAACCTGCCTAGAAGCCAGATGCAGTTTGTTGTTTATCATTGTGTGCCCTTTGCCTTGGAGACTCCTTCTCCATAGTGGTCTCCAAGCTCAGAATTGGGACTTAGACACTTTGGACAAGGAGGAAGCCCTCCTTTCTTGTAAACATCTGCTATGTTACATTTGCTATGTTAGAATTTGTGTAGAAGGACCCAGAGCCCTAGTTGTTGTGCCTAGAGACTATGAACAGGTGAGTGATTTCTAGGCTGCATTATTCAAACATTCCCATGACACTATTATTATTTAGTGATGTATTTGTTTGCTTTTCTTCCATGGGAAATGGATGCTGACTATATGTATATTCCATATATTCCAAGTCTCCAATTAAGCTGCTGTGGGATCTGATAAGTCTTCCTACCTCTTTGATCTTAGGTTTCCTCAACTGTAAGATGAAGGGTTTGGACTAGGTGATCCCACTTGACTATTTTAATCTGGAACTCTATGGATTGAATTTCAATGTAACCTATTGTGTGGCTACCTTCTAGGAGTTCTTGGAAATTGCTTTATAATATGCTAAAAGTCTGGCTGTCTTTCCTATGTCACCTCTCGACTCTTAAACTGAGATAACAGATATAATTTACTTTTATTTACTTTTCAGATTTCAGTACTGTTTTTCTCCCTAGTGGTGTAAGCTTCCCATATGAAGGGAAAAAATCGCCCTAAAATATCGACAATTCTTAGCTTTGAGTGTTATAGGTGAATGCCTTATCTGATAAGAGATCATGACAGCCAGATGGCTGGTGGTTGAATGAAGACAACGGATGTCTACATGAATCCATGAATCTCAGTACTTTTTTTTTTTTTTTTTTTGAGACAGAGTTTTGCTCTGTCACCCAGGCTGGAGTTTAGCCTGGTATAATCTCAGATCACTGCAACTTCTGCCTCCTGGATTCAAGTGACTCTTATGTCTCAGCCACCCAAGTAGCTGGGATTACAGGCATGTGCCACCTTGCCCAGCTAATTTTTCTGTTTTTAATAGAGATGGGGTTTCACCATGTTGGCCAGGCTGATTTCAAACTCCTGACTTCAAGTCATCTGCCTGCCTCGACCTCCCAGAGTGTTAGGATTACAGACATGAGTTACTGCCCCCAACCTCACTTTGTTTATATTCAGAATTGTTCTTATTCTACTCAGGTTTTAAGACTGACCCATACCTTTGCCATGGGTATGTGACCATAGGAATGCTCACTTGAAGGCCTTTCACAGCAACATTTAATTTGCCCCAACTGCTTGACTTACAATAGGCTTAGTTGCTTTAGGAAATAATGTGGCAATTGTGTAAGTACCCCCATCCCTGCAATATTGTAACAGGCCTTCTTTCCTCACTACAATTCATTCTCCACACAGTAGCCAAAGGATTTTCATCTGTTTGCTTTTGTTTTGCTTTGTTTAAATATAAATAAGATTATATAACATCTACTTAAAATCTTCCAAGGACTTCCCGTCACACTCTGAATGAAATTCAAATAGAGTACCCTAAAAGGCCCTATAGGATCTTGCCTCTTATTAATTTTACCTCATGACATTTCTTATCCTTTAGATCTCAATTTGAATGTCTTCTGCCCAGAAAATTCTTCCCTAAACCTATCTTAAGCAGTGTCCACTCCCAAATATCTGTATAAGAAAACCCTACTTAATTTCTTGATAGAGTTTTCTTTTCTTTTCTTTCTTTTAAAAATTTTAATAATACATATTTTAACCCAATATATCACAAATATTATCACTTTACAACCTAATCAGTATGAATAATTATTTTTATTTTATTCTCATATTTTGTGGGTACATAGTAGGTTTATGTATTTGAGTTACATGAGATATTTTGATACAGGAATGCAATGTGTAATAGTCAAATCAGGGTAAAGGGGTGTATCTGTCCCCTCAAGCATGGGGCATTCTTTGTGTTACAAACCATCTAATTATACTCTTTTAGTTATTTTTAAATGTGTGATTAAATGATTTTTTTTTACTATAATGATGCTGTTGTGCTATCAAATGGTAGACCTTATTCATTCTTTCTATTTTTTGTACCCATTAACCATCCCCACTGCCCTCTGACCCACTGACATCCCACCATCCTTCCCTGCCTCTGGTAATCATCCTTTTTCCTCTGTCTACGTAAGTTCAATTATTTTAATTTTTAGTTACCACAAATAAGTGACAACATGTGAAGTTTGTCATTCTGTGCCTGGCTTATTTCACTTAACATAATGACCTCCAGTTTTATCTATATTGTTGCAATTGATAGGATCTCATTCTCCATGTGTGCCCTTTGCCTTGGAGACTCCTCCATAGTGGTCTCCAAGCTCAGAATTGGGACTTAGATACCTTGGACAAGGAGGAAGCCCTCCTTTCTTGTAAACATCTGCTATGTTACATTTGCTGTGTTAGAATGTGTATAGAAGGACCCAGAGCCCTAGCTGTTTTGCCTAGAGGCTATGAACAGGTGAGTGATAATGTCTTTTCAGCTGTTTTGCCCATATGCACCACATTTTCTTTATCCATTCATCTGTCGATGGACACCAGTTACTTCCAAATTCTGGCTGTTGTGAATACTGCTGCAATAAACATGAGAGTGTAGATATCTCATTGATAGACTGATTTCCTTTCTTTTGGATATATAACCAGCAGTGAGATTACTGGATCTTATGATAGCTCTACTTTGTTTTCTGAGAAACCTCCAAATTGTTCTCTATAGTGATTGTAGTAATTTACATTCCCACCAACAGTATATGAGGGTTCCCTTTTTTCCACATTCTCACCAGCATTTGTTATTACCTGTATTTTGGATAAAAGCCATTTTAACTGAGGTGAGGTGTTATCTCATTGTAGTTTTGATTTACATTTCTCTGCTTATCAGTGATGCTAAGCACCTTTTCATATGCCTGTTTATCTTCTTTTGATAAATGTCTTTTTAGCTCTTTTGCCCATTTTTAAATTGGATTATTAGATTTTTCTCCTATAGAGTTTTTTGAACTCTTTGTATGTTCTGGTTGTGAATCCCTTGTCCGATGGGTAGTTTGCAAATATTTTCTCCCATTCTGTGAGTTATCTCTTCACTTCGTTGATTATTTCCAGAAGATTTTTTAACTTTATGGCACCCCATTTGTCCATTTTTGCTTTGATTGCCTATGCTTGTGGGGTATTGCTCAACAAATCTTTGCCCAGTCCAATGTCCTGGAGAGTTTCCCCAATATTTTCTCGTAATAGTTTCAGATCTTAGACAGAAGCCTTTAATCCACTTTGATTTGATGTTTGCATATGGTGAGATATAGGGCTCTAGTTTATTCTTTTACCTATGATATCCAGTTTTCCCAGCACCGTTTATTGAAGAGACAGTCCATTCCCCAATGTATGTTCTCAGCACCTGTGTCTGAAATGAGTTCACTATAAATGCATAGATTTATCTCAGGGTTCTCTATTCTGTTCCACTGATCTGTGTGTCTGTTGTATGCCAGCACCACACTATTGTGATTACTATACCTCTATAGTATAATGTAAAGTCACATAATGTGATTCCTTCAGTTTTATTATTTTTGCTTAAGATAGCTTTGGTTATTCTGGGTTTAAGTGGTTCCATATAAATTTTAGGATTGTTTTTTCCATTTATGCAGAAGAATGTCATTAATATTTTGATAGAGATTACATTAAAATTGTAGATTGCTTTGAGTAGTACAAACATTTTAACAAAATCTGTTCTTCCACTCTATGAACATGGAATATCTTTCCTTTTGTTTCTGCTTCAGTTTCTATCCTCATTGTTTTATAATATATATTGTAGAGATCATTTCTTTTCTTGTTTATGTTAATTCCTAGGTATTTCATTTTATTTGGAGCCATCATAAATGAGATTATTTCTTGATTTCTTTTTCAGAATGTTCACGTGTTGACATATAGAAATGTTTTAGATTTTGTATGGAAGTTTTTTATCCTATAACTTTACTAAATTTTTTTTTTGTCAATTCTAATAGCTCTTTTTCTGGAGGCTTTAGGTTTTTCCAAATATAAGATTATATCTTCTGCAAACAAGGATAATTTGTCTTTTTCCTTTCAAATTTGGATGATCTTTAATTCTTTTCTCATCTGACTCCTGTAGGTAGGACGTCCTGTACTACAATGAATAAAGGTGAAATTGGGCATCTTTGTCATGTTCCCAACCTTAGAGGAAAGTATTTCAGTATTTCCCCTTCTAGTATGATACTTATGGGTCAGCAATTAATGACTTTTATTATGTTGAAGTGTGTTTCTCCTATACCCAGTCTTCTGAGGATTTTTATTAGGAAAAGATGTTGAATTTTATCAAATACTTTTTCAGCATCAATTGAAATGACCATATGATTTTTATCTTTCATTCTGTTGATATGATGTATCACATTAATTGATTTGCATATGCTGAACCATCCCCACATCTGTGGGATAAATCCCATTTGGCCATGATGAATTATTTTTTTAATGTGTTGCTAGAATTTTGTTGAGGATTTTTGCATCAATATTCATCAGTGATATTGACCTATGGTTTTCATTTTTTCATGTGTCTTTGTCTGGTTTTGGTATCAGGGTAATACTGGCCTCATAGAATGAGTTTGGAAGTACTTCTTCCTGTTCTATTTTTCAAAATAGTTTCAGTAGAATGGATATGAGCTAATCTTACATATTTGTTAGAATTTGACAGTGAAGCCATCAGGTCCTGGGCTTTCTTTCCTGGGAGACTTTCCCACCGCCCCCACCACCCCCCACCCGCCACCCCTCCGAGACCGAGTCTCACTCTGTTGTCCAGGCTGGAGTGCAGTGGCATGATCTCAGCTCACTGCAACCTCCACCTCTGGGAGAGTTTTAATTATGGCTTTTGTCTCATTACTTGTTGATTAGTCTGTTCAGGTTTGGGATTTCTTCCTGATTCTGTGTTTTTCCTTGTCCTCAATATTACCAGTGAGTTGTGTACCTTCAGATGATTTCTTATTGCTCATTAATGTCCTTTTCTTTCTGATTGAAGTACTCCCTTTAGCATTTCTTATAGGATGAGTCTGGTATTGATGAAATCCCTCTGCTTTTGCTCATCTGGAAAAGTCTTTGTTTCTCCTTCGTGTTTGAAGGATATTTTCACCAGATATGCTATTCTAGGGCAAAAGTTTATTTTTCCTTCAGCATCTTAAATATGTCGTGCCACTCTCTACTGGCCTTTAAGGTTTCTACTAAAAAGTCTTGTCAAAGGTATTGAAACTCCAGCGTATGTTATTTCTTTCTTTTCTTTTGCTTCTTTTAGAATCCTTTCTTTATCCTTGACCTTTGGGTGTTTAAATATTAAATGCTTTGAATGGTCTTTGGGTTAAATTTGCCTGGTGTTCTTTATCCTTCTTGTACTTGGATATTGATATCTTTCCCTAGGTTGGGAAGTTCCGTGTTATTATCCCTTTGAATACTTCTACCCCTATCTCATTATCTACTTGCTCTTTAAGGCTGATAACTCTTAGATTTGCCTTTTTGAGGCTATTTTGTAGATACTATAGTTGTTGCTTCATTGTTTTTTATTCTTTTTTTTATTATTATACTTTAAGTTCTAGGGTACATGTGCACAATGTGCAGGTTTGTTACATATGTATACTTGTGCCATGTTGGTGTGCTGCACCCATCAACTCGTCAGCACCCATCAACTCATCATTTACATCAGTTATAACTCTCAGTGACATTCCTCCCCCTCCCCCTCCCCATAATAGGCCCCAGTGTGTGATGTTCCCCTTCCCATATCCAAGTGATCTCATTGTTCAGTTCCCACCTATGAGTGAGAACATGCGGTGTTTGGTTTTCTGTTCTTATGATAGTTTGCTAAGAATGATGGTTTCCAGCTGCATCCATGTCCCTACAAAGGACACAAACTCATCCTTCTTTATGGCTGCATAGTATTCCATGGTGTATATGTGCCACATTTTCTTAATCCAGTCTGTCACTGATGGACATTTGGGTTGATTCCAAGTCTTTGCTATTGTGAATAGTGCCGCAATAAATATACGTGTGCATGTGTCTTTATAGCAGCATGATTTATAATCCTTTGGGTATATCCCCAGTAATGGGATGGCTGGGTCATATGGTACTTCTAGTTCTAGATCCTTGAGGAATCGCCCTACTATTTTCCGTAATGGTTGAACTAGTTTACAATCCCACCAACAGTGTAAAAGTGTTCCTATTTCTCCACATCCTCTCCAGCACCTGTTGTTTCCTGACTTTTGAATGATTGCCATTCTAACTGGTGTGAGATGGTATCTCATTGTGGTTTTGATTTGCATTTCTCTGATGGCCAGTGATGATGAGCATTTTTTCATGTGTCTGTTGGCTGTATGAATGTCTTCTTTGAGAAATGTCTGTTCATATCCTTTGCCCACTTTTTGATGGGGTTGTTTGTTTTTCCTTGTAAATTTGTTTGAGTTCTTTGTAGGTTCTGGATATTAGCCCTTTGTCAGATGAGTAGATTGCAAAAATTGTCTCCCATTCTGTAGGTTGCCTGTTCACTCTGATGGTAGTTTCTTTTGCTGTGCAGAAGCTCTTTAGTTTAATTAGATCCCATTTGTCAATTTTGGCTTTTGTTGCCCTTGCTTTTGGTGTTTTAGACATGAAGTCCTTACCCATGCCTATGTCCTGAATGGTATTATCTATGTTTTCTTCTAGGGTTTTTATGGTTTTAGGTCTAATATTTAAGTCTCTAATCCATCTTGAATTAATTTTTGTATAAGGAGTAAGGAAAAGATCCAGTTTCAGCTTTCTGCTTATGGCTAGCCAATTTTTCCAGCACCATTTATTACATAGGGAATCCTTTCCCCATTTCTTGTTTCTCTCAGGTTTGTCAAAGATCAGATGGTTGTAGATGTGTGGTATTATTTCTGAGGACTCTGATCTGTTCCATTGGTCTATATCTCTGTTTTGGTACCAGTACCATGCTGTTTTGGTTACTGTAGCCTTGTAGTGTACTTTGAAGTCAGGTAGCGTGATGCCTCCAGCTTTGTTCTTTTGACTTAGGATTGTCTTGGCAATGCAGGCTCTTTTTTGGTTCCATATGAAATTTAAAGCAGTTTTTTCCAATTCTGTGAAGGAAGTCATTGGTAGCTTGATGGGGATGCCATTGAATCTATAAATTACTTTTTCACAATATTGATTCTTTCACAATATTGATTCTTCCTATCCATGAGCATGGTATGTTCTTCCATTTGTTTGTGTCCTCTTTTATTTCACTGAGCAGTGGTTTGTAGTTCTCCTTGAAGAGGTCCTTTACATCCCTTGTAAGTTGGATTCCTAAGTATTTTACTCTCTTTGAAGCAATTGTGAATGGAAGTTCGTTCATGATTTGGCTCTCTGTTTGTCTGTTACTGGTGTATAAGAATGCTTGTGATTTTTGCACATTAATTTTGTATCCTGAGACTTTGCTGAAGTTGCTTATCAGCTTAAGGAGATTTTGGGCTGAGATGATGGGGTTTTCTAACTATACAATCATGTCATCTGCAAAGAGGGACAATTTGACTTCTTCTTTTCCTAACTGAATACCCTTGATTTCCTTCTCTTGCCTAATTGCCCTAGCCAGAACTTCCAACACTATGTTGAATAGGAGTTGTGAGAGAGGGCATCCCTGTCTTGTGCCAGTTTTCAAAGGGAATGCTTCCAGTTTTTGCCCATTCCGTATGATATTGGCTGTGGGTTTGTCATAAATAGCTCTTATTATTTTGAGATACGTTCCATCAATACCGAATTTATTGAGAGTTTTTAACATGAAAGGCTGTTGAATTTTGTCAAAGGCCTTTTCTGCATCTATTGAGATAATCATGTGGTTTTTGTCTTTGGTTCTGTTTATATGCTGGATTACGTTTATTGACTTCTGTATGTTGAACCAGCCTTGCATCCCAGGGATGAAGCCCACTTGATCATGGTGGATAAGCTTTTTGATGTGTTACTGAATCCGGTTTGCCAGTATTTTATTGAGGATTTTTGCATCGATGTTCATCAGGGATATTGGTCTAACATTCTCTTTTTTTGTTGCGTCTCTGCCAGGCTTTGGTATCAGGATGATGTTGGCCGCATAAAATGAGTTAGGGAGGATTCCTTCTTTTTCTATTGATTGGAATAGTTTCAGAAGGAATGGTACCAGCTCCTCCTTGTACCTCTGGTAGAATTCGGCTGTGAATCCATCTGGTCCTGGACTTTTTTTTATTGGTAGACTATTAATTATTGCCTCAATTTCAGAGCCTGCTATTGGTCTATTCAGGCATTCGACTTCTTCCTGGTTTAGTCTTGGGAGAGTGTAAGTGTCCAGGAAAATATCCATTTCTTCTATGTTTTCTAGTTTCTTTGCGTAGAGATGTTGATAGTATTCTCTGATGGTAGTTTGTATTTCTGTGGGGTTGGTGGTGATATCCCCTTTATCATTTTTTATTGCATCTATTTGATTCTTCTCTCTTTTTTTCTTTATTAGTCTTGCTAGCGGTCTATCAATTTTGTTGATCTTTTCAAAAAACCAACTCCTGGATTCATTGATTTTTTGGAGGGTTTTTTGTGTCTCTATCTCCTTCAGTTCTTCTCTGATCTTAGTTATTTGTTGCCTTCTGCTAGCTTTGGAATCTGTTTGCTCTTGCTTCTCTAGTTCTTTTAATTGTGATATTAGGGTGTCAATTTTAGATTTTTCCAGCTTTCTCTTGTGGGCATTTAGTGCTACAAATTTCCCTCTACACACTGCTTTAAATATGTCCCAGAGATTCTGGTACATTGTGTCTATGTTCTCATTGATTTCAAAGAACATCTTTATTTCTGCCTGAATTTCGTTATTTACCCAGTAGTCATTTAGGAGCAGGTTGTTCAGTTTCCATGTATTTGTGCAGTTTTGAATGAGTTTCTTAATCCTGAGCTCTAATTTGATTGCACTGTGGTCTGAGAGTCAGTTTGTTGTGATTTCTGTTTTTTTACATTTGCTGAGGAATGTTTTACTTCCAATCATGTGGTCAATTTTAGAATAAGTGCAATGTGATGTTGAAAAGAATGTATATTCTGTTGATTTGGGGTGGACAGTTTTGTTTATGTCTTTTAAGTACGCTAGGTTCAGAGCTGAATTCAAGTCCTGGGTATCATTGGTAATTTTCTGTCTCATTGATCTGTCTAATATTGACAGTGGGGTGCTAAAGTCTCCCACTATTAACAGAGGGGGAGATGCTCTCTGATTTTTTGAATTTCCAGCTTTTCTGCACTGCTTTTTTCCCATCTTTGTGGTTTTTTCTGCCTTTGGTCTTTGATGACGGTGACAAACTGATGGGGTTTTGGTGTGGGTGTCCTTTCTGTTAGTTTTCCTTCTAACAGTCAGGACCCTCAGCTGTAGGTCTGTTGGAGATTGCTTGAGGTTCACTCCAGACCCAGTTTGCCTGGGTGTCAGCAGCAGAGGCTGCAGAAGATAGAGTATCGCTGAACAGCGAGTGTTGCTGTCTGATTCTTGCTCTGGAAGCTTTGTCTCAGGGGTGTACCCTGCTGTGTGAGGTGTGAGGTGTCGGTCTGCACCTAGTGGGGGATGTCTCCCAGTTAGGCTACTCAGGGGTCAGGGACCCACTTGAGCAGGCAGTCTGTCTGTTCTCAGATCTCAACCTCCGTGCTGGGAGATCCACTGCTCTCTTCAAAGCTGTCAGACAGGGGCATTTACCTCTGCTGAGGTTTCGGCTGCTTTTTGTTTAACTATGCCCTGTCCCCAGAAATGGAGTCTACAGAGACAGGCAGGCCCCCTTGAGCTGCGGTGGCCTCCACCCAGTTCGAGCTTCCTGGTGGCTTTGTTTACCCACTGAAGCCTCAGCAATAGCGGGTGCCCCTCCCCCAGCCTCGCTGCTGCCTTGCAGTTAGATCTCCGACTGCTGTTCTAGCAATGAGGGAGGCTCTCTGGGCGTGGGACCCTCCCATCCAGGTGTGGGATATAATCTCCTGGTGTGCCATTTGCTAAGACCCTTGGTAAAGTGCAGTATTAGGGTGGGAGTTACCTGATTTTCTAGGTGTTGTGTGTCTCAGTTTCCCTTGGCTAGGAAAAGGGATTCCCTTCCCCCTTGTGCTTCCCAGGTGAGGCGATGGCTCGCCCTGCTTCAGTTCTCACTGGTAGGGCTGCACCAACTGACCAGCAAAGATTGTCTGGCACTCCCCAGTGAGATGAACCCGGTACCTCAGTTGAAAATGCAGAAATCACCTGTTCTCTGTGTCGCTCGCGCTGGGAGCTGGAGGCTGGAACTGCTCCTGTTCATCCATCTTGCTCCGGGAAACTGTTTTTTATTCTTTTGTCTCCTCTCTATGCATTTTCAAATAGGCTGTCTTCAAGCTCACTAATTTTTTCTTCTTCTTTACTCTATGTAGTTGTTTCAATCTCTTTGTTAAATTTATCTTATGGGATTCTGAATCCCTTCTCTGTATTATCTTGAATTTCTTTGAGTTTCCTCAAAACATATTTTGAATTCTCTTTCTGAATGGTCACATAGCTCTCCAGGATTGGTCCCTGGTGCCTTATGTGGTTCATTTGGTTTGGTCATGTTTTCCTGGATCGTCTTGATGCTTGTAGATGCTCATTAGTGTCTGGGCATTGAAGAGTTAGGTATTTATTGTAGTCTTCACAGTCTGGGTTGGTTTGTATCCATCCTTCTCAGGAAGTCTTTCCACATATTCAAAGGGATTGGGTGTTGTGATCTAAGCCATCTCTGCATTAGGGGGCACCCCAAGCCCAGAAACCCTATGGTTGTCACAGACTTGGGGAGGTTCCACTTTAATGTTCTTGAATAAGAGCCAGAAGAATTTTCTGGATTACCAAGCAGAGACTCTTGTTCTTTTCTTTTACTTTATCCCAGACAAACAGTCTCTCTCTGTTCTGAGCCACCTAGACCTGAGGGTGGGTTGACACAAGCATCCCTGTGGCCACCACCACTGAGTCTGTGCTGGGTCAGGCCTTAAACTAATACAGCACTGGACTTCAGCCAAGACCCGCTGTAACCACTACCTGGCTACTGCCAGTGTTCACGCAAAGCCGTGGGTCTCTACAGTCACCTGTTGGTGAAGCCAGTCATACCTATGTCTTTTCCTTCAGCACAGTGAGTTCCCCTAGGCCCTTGGTAGGTCCAGAGATGCCATCTGGAAGCCAGGAACTCGAGTCAAAAACCTTAGAAGTCCATCTGGTGTTCTATTGTACTGTGACTGAACTGGCACTCAAGCCATGAGACATAGTTCTTCCCAGTCTTCCCTTCACTTTCCATAGTCAGAGGAGCCTCACCCCTTGGCCACCACTACCATAGGCTTACAGGGGGTATTGCCAGGCTACTGCTGATGATTCCGTAAGGCCCAAGGCCTCTTTATTCAGCTTATCATGAATGCTGCTTGGCCTGGGACTCATGCTTGAGGGCAGTGGGCTCCCCTCTGGCCCTGGGCAGATCCAGAAATGCCATGCAAGAGCATAATCCTGGAACTGGAGACCCCAATATTTTGCCTGTGCTCTATGCCTCTGTGGCCAATTGGTATCTAAGGCACAAGACAAAGTCCCCTTTACTTTTCTTTCCTCCTTTCCTAAGCTGGAGTGTCTCTCCATAGCCATTACAGCTTGGGAATGTGCTGAGTCTCATCTGAAGCCAGCACGTCTCAGAGTCTCATCCTAGGCCCATGGTGTACTACCTGAGTTTTGCTACTGGTTATTCAGGGACCAGTAGCCTTATAAAGGGCTCTTTAGTCAGTAGATGATGGGTCCTGCCAGAACTGGGTTCTTCCCTTCAAGGCAACAGCTTCCCTTGTGGCCCAGGGTGTGTCTAGAAATGTCATCCATGAGCTAGGTCCTGGAAAAGGGCATCACGACTCTGAATGATGCCCTATCCTACTGTGGTTAAGCTTGTATCCAAGATGCAAGACAAAGTCCTTTTTACTCTGCCCTCACCTCTCCTCAAGTGGAAGGAAGGAGTCTCTTTTGAAACTGTGAGCTGTGCAGCCTAGGGTTGGGGAAGGGGTGGTGCAACCGCTGTATTATCTGATCCAGCTGATATCTTAATATGTCATATGCTCCCCACAAGTCCACTGGCTCTGAGCCCAGTTCATCACTAGGACTCACCTAAGACTTGAAGTCCTTGTGGCCTATACTGCCTTTCAAGTTAATTCAAGGCCCCAGAGCACTTTATCTCATAGTGGTGAGTCTTCCAAGAATTCAAGTTCTGATTTCTGGGATGGGTGATTCCCCTCTGGCTCTGTCTGTTTTAAATATTCCTCCATGGGTGGGAGTCAGCAGACTTCAACCTAGTTTTGCTTTCTGCTGTGACAAGGCAGCACTGAATTTAATGCAATGTCTCGCAAGTGCTATACTGTCCCTATCTGAAGCACACAGATTCTCTCTCCACACCATGTAGTCACTGCAGAGGGATGGGTGAGGGGTGGTGTTCGTGATCCAAGACTTTTTCCTACCCTCTTTCAGTGCTTCTTTTAACAATATGAAGTTAAAACCAGGTACTGTGAGTGGTCATCTGATTTTTTGTTTTTATGAAGGTCCTTTTTTGTGTAGATAGTTGTGAAATTGGTGTTCTTTTTGGGGCATGATTGGTGGAGCATTCTATTTGGCCCCCTTGCTCTGCCCCACTTCTCCATTTATTTTTCAATTGTAGAAGTTTAAGGGGTACAAGTGCAGTTTTGTTACATGGATATGATACATAGTGATGAAGTCTGAACTTTTAGTGTAACTAAGGAAGTTTTTTAAAGTAGGGAGAATAACAATCAATATGGGAAGGAGCAAGCTGTGTAAAAAGTGTGGCAAAAGACTATTCTTGTCTAGGCAGAGTACAAAACTAGTGAGATGGGAATAAGCTTGCCTTGTTCTAATAACTGATACTAGTTCAGCTTGACTAGGACATATTGAGCACAGCGGTGGGTGGAGAAAGCATTGAGGTGCAAGAGTGGAAGGGGGAAGATCAGTTAAGAGGATAATGAAGCAATCCAGGCAAAAAATGATGACAGCCCAACTAGTATGTTGCCAGCGGAGATGGAGAGAAGATGATTGAGGGGACGTTGGTGACTCTAAGGTTTCTGTTTTGGGTGACTGGGTGAATGGAGGTGCCATTTATAGAGCTAGAGAATTTGCCAATAGTTACACAGGTAGTAAATGGGTAAAGCCCCATAGGATTAGACCTTTGTACCTAACCTAGGTATACTTTTCTCTATTGCTAGTATTCCACAGGTTCCCTGGGACTGAGGCAGCTACAGAAATGCCTGATTCATTGCCCTCCAAAGATTGTGATTCATTGTTAAGGGTCCTAGAGAGTGCTGTCTCTGTCTTTGGTAGATATTTTTCCAGCAGAGAGCCATGAGACTCTTGCTTATCTGCAAACACCAGGCATGCAATGCAGCACTTCATCTCCCCTGAGTTTGCAATCATATAAAGCAGGAAACATAGATATAACAGTTCTCATTAAACATACTGTGTTCATACTGTCAAGTCCCAATATATTTATAATGGCATCACCCATTTCCCCAGGCTCCAAATGTGTCATTGATTCTTACCATTATCTCTTTTTTTTTTCCCTCAAGTCAGAGTCTCACTCTGTTTCCAATGCTGGCATGCAGTAGCACAATCTCGACTCACTGCAGCCTTGCTCTCCCAGGCTCAAGTAGTTCTCTCACCTCAACCTCTGGAGTAGCTGGGATTATAAGCACATGCCACCACACCTGGCTAATTCTGTTTATTTTTTTTTTGTAGAGACAAGGTCTCACTATGTTGCCCAGGTTGGTCTCAAACTTCTGGACTCAAGTTATCCTCCCACCTCAGCTTCCCAAAGTGGGTGGGATTATAGGCATGAGCCATTAATATTCTCTTATGTCTCGAGTTATTTGTTTCTAAAGTTCTATTATTTCTTTCCAATTTCGAACAGCCTTTTTATTCATAATGGCTAAGGCTATGTATTGTGAAACTAGTGTCGTGATTTGACATCTCAGTCTGCTACTCACTGCTGAAAGTTGCTTCACCCCTCTTTACCTCCATTTCCCTATCTTGGAATATTAATAGTGTAAAATACTTAAAATAGTATCCAGCATATGGTGAATACTCAGTAAATGCTAGGTTTTATTAATGTTTTTCTTTCAATTCCAATCTCTCTTTCACCTCCTTAGGTTTTATTCTTATATTTATTATTGATTCCTTCATCAATTCAATGAAAAACCAATTTGAGCTTTATATGCCAGACAAATAGATTACCCCAGTAGGCTTCTAGTCATTGTAGTCCACCTTACACAGCATGGGTAAATAATTTTAATGTACAACTTTGACCGAGCCATTCTTGAGTTAAACAGACTAAATTTTAGTCTGTTTTATTATTGTTTTAAAGTTCTCTATTGTCAATGCATCCCCATTATTGCTCACACCTAGGACAGACTGCTCTCTCACACACCGCCTTGGGTATATCATTGACTTTTATGCTTAAGTCCAAATTCTCTTTTAAAAAATAATCCCAAGTGTTTCATCTGTCTTTTATAATAAGGATCATCTCATAATACTCTTGTAAGGATGCTCCATGCTCCAAGATGGCTGACCCTATGTGTACCATTCACTGCACCGCCTTACCAAGACCTTGCCACCAGCTGCCCGGGTTGCTTTCTTCATCTAAAAATTACCCATGCCTCCATATTTGTGCCTTCACAGTAACCCAGAGGTTATTAACTAGCCTTGGAACTGATATCACACTTATTTATTTTTTTGAGATAGAGTCTTGCTCTGTCACCCAGGCTGGAATGCAGTGGTGCAATCTCAGCTCACTGCAACCTCTGCTTCCCGGGTTCAAGCAATTCTCATACCTCAGCCTCCCAAGTAGCTGGGACTATAGGCACGCACCACCACACCCGGCTAATTTTTGTGTTTTCAGTAGAGACAGGGTTTTACTATGTTGGCCAGACTGGTCTCAAACTCCTGACCTCAAATGATCCACGTGTTTCAGCCTCCCAAAGTGCTGGGATTACAGGCATGAGCCACCGCACCTGGCATTTCACACTTATTATCTTTGTCACATAGTTAATATATATGCTTTATATTATGAATTCTTTTTCTGCATATATACTTTGTTCTTTAATTCAAATGATAAGTTGATGGAGATTACAAGTTGTGTTGTATGATGTTCATTGGCACAAACAGGAGCTTGTTCAATGATAATACAAGGGTAAATGCTTTTGAAATAGGAAAATGGGCCTCACTGCTGAATTCCTTTACAATAATTTGTGTGTTCTAGAAATGAGCTCTGATCACCACAGGGTGTCACTGATTTACAAGTCAAATTTTCCTCAGTTGGTTGAGGTGTGGATAAGAATTCTCAGAAGACATTCTTGAGAGATCACAACAAAATATATAGATAGCAATGCAGCCGTTGGGAGGTATGGAGATGCTGTAAAATCACATAGAACAAAAAGTGAAAATTTCATTTACACACTTTAAACATCCCCTGAAATCCTATTCTTCCCTCTGTTAACAATTTGTTGTATAGCCTTCCAGATCTTTCCTCTTGAGAGAGAGAGAGAGAGAGAGAGAGAGAGAGAGAGAGAGAAAGAACAGGCACAAGATTTTAAAAACATAAACGAGATCCTACTCTCCATGAGCATATGTGTGTATGTTTGTTCAGTATCTTTTTTGATTTGATAACATTTCATTGGCCATCTTTTTGTCTCATTATATCCAGCTTTATCTCATTCTTCTTAGCAGCTAATGCAACTATTTCTGAATATTGAAATGATCAGCAATTGATGTGTTTAATCCTTGAAATGTTTGCCTGGGTATAGTCCAAAGCTGTGATTCAGACTGGATTTCATACTGTTGCTCATTATGTGAACACTATACAGTTAATTAGCAAACACTTGGGAGGGTTGGTAGGTGGTGTGTAGTAAGTTGGAAAACAGTTTATGCAAGCCAGATTGCCACCAGAATTTAGAACAGCATAAAATTAAATGCCCTAGGTAATTTACAGGGAGAAAAGGGGAAAAGACTGAGAGAAAGAGACTGTTAGAAAGAATACCAATACATTTTTGTGTCTGCATTATTGCTTGTTTCTGATTATAAAATAATACATGCTCGTTGTAGAAGATGGGAAACAGAAAAATGTATTAAGAAGAAAGCAAACATTACCCTAATCCTACAACCCAGACTTATCCACAGTTAATATTTATTGTTGCTCATATAGCTTATTTCCTTTTTAAAAATTTTTACTATAAGATAAAACATTATGATTTTAAAGCATTTAAAACAGTACAAAAGGGTATAAAGTAAAAATGAAAAGTCCTCTTCCCACTATCCCTGGTCCTCACTTTCCACAAAGTCATTCACTGTTAACAGTTTCTCTCATACTGTACGTTTAAGTGTATTGATACTGGCTTTATTATGAGTATATAAATGTATTGCGTGTGATCTACATACCATAATGCGGTCATACTGTGTTAATTTTTTATACTACTTTTTTTTCCATTTAGCTTTCTATCTTGAGCATACATATCCTATATATAATTCAAATACAACCCAAAGATTCTGGGCATGGAGCTATTTCAAAAACTTTGGCCTGACACTGCCCCCCATGCCATTACATGCCCTTGAGTTTCTAACCTTACACAGAAGACCTGTAGCCTTTGCTGAGGGCCCTTTCCAGTGAATCACACATTCATCCTGTGTATATATGGCTCTATTTTACTTTATTTATTTATTTATTTATTTATTTATTTATTTATTATTGAGACGCAGTCTCACTCTCTCCCAGGCTGGAGTGCAGTGGCACGATCTCAGCTCACCGCAAGTTCTGCCTCTCGGGTTCACGCCATTCTCTGCCTTAGCCTCCTGAGTAGCTGGGACTACAGGCACCAACCACCATGCCCAGCTTATTTTTTGTATTTTTAGTAGAGGCGGGGTTTCACCGTGTTAGCCAGGATGGTCTCGGTATCTTGATCTTGTGATCTGCCCGCCTTGGCCTCCCAAAGTGCTGGGATTACAGGCATGAGCCACTGCACCCAGCCATATGGCTCTATTTTAGACTGTTTGATAGGAGATATTAGAGGAACAGATATTTTAAAGTGCCAAAGACCTGAGTTTAAATCCCAGTTGCATTGGTTGCTAGCTATCTTTTAAAAAGAAAATGTTTTGAACAACTTTGTAGTATATTTTTATCCTTTAGAAATGAGAAAACAGAGACCAAGCCAGGGAGAAGTGATTATGTAAGATCACACAGCTAGTTTATAGTAGAGCTGGATCACACAAAGGCCTGTTTGAACAAGAGGCTATGTGCTTCCCACTCTAACATCTTGGCCTTTCTTTAGAACTCCTGTAGGTAACAATGTGTTGTATTATTGAAAATCAGGAACACTGTTACATTGTTGGTGGGATTGTAAACTAGTTCAACCATTATGGAAAACAGTATGGCGATTCCTCAAGGATCTAGAACTAGAAGTACCATATGACCCAGCCATCCCATTACTGGGGATATACCCAAAGGATTATAAATCATGCTGCTATAAAGACACATGCACACGTATGTTTATTGCGGCACTATTCACAATAGCAAAGACTTGGCATCAACCCAAATGTCCATCAGTGACAGACTGGAATAAGAAAATGTGGCACATATACACCATGGAATACTATGCAGCCATAAAAAAGGATGAGTTTGTGTCCTTTGTAGGGACATGGATGCAGCTGGAAACCATCATTCTTAGCAAACTATCGCAAGAACAGAAAACCAAACACCGCATGTTCTCACTCATAGGTGGGAACTGAACAATGAGATCACTTGGACTCGGGAAGGGGAACATCACACACCGGGGCCTATCACGGGGAGGGGGGAGGGGGGAGGGATTGCACTGGGAGTTATACCTGATGTAAATGACGAGTTGATAGGTGCTGACGAGTTGATGGGTGCAGCATGCCAACATGGCACAGGTATACATGTGTAACAAACCTGCACGTTATGCACATGTACCCTAGAACTTAAAGTATAATAATATAAAAAAAAAATCAATGAGAGAGTAGATTTCAAGTGTTCTTACCACAACAAAAGATAAGTATATGGGTAATATGTATGTTAATTAACTCGACTTAGCCATTCCACAGTGTATATACATCTCAAAACATCATGTTGTACATTTATACGGTGCTTCTCAATCAATTAATTAACTTAAAAGATTTACTAGCATATACCTTCAAGGTTATTGCCTAACCTTTTCACTTGACACAAGTTATGTATCTATTATCTTTCTAGTATCCAATCCCCCTCTCTCTGATTCTCTCTTTTTTTTTTTTTTTTTTTTTTTTTTTTGTCACATTCCCTTTTTAGGAGAGAAGCCTTATAAATGCACCTGGGATGGCTGCTCCTGGAAATTTGCTCGCTCAGATGAGCTCACTCGCCATTTCCGCAAGCACACAGGCATCAAGCCTTTCCGGTGCACAGACTGCAACCGCAGCTTTTCTCGTTCTGACCACCTGTCCCTGCATCGCCGTCGCCATGACACCATGTGAGCTGCACAGATCACACTAGAGAAGCTGCGCTGGTATCTTTCCTGTTCGTGTGCTGAGGTTGGGACAATTTTTTCCTCTTTGACTTCAGCTTGCATCTGCAATGGGGTTGAAGCAGCCCACTGAGCCAAGTTGAGGAGACTGGAGGAAAAGAGAGCTGGTCTCCCGGGGGGAGGCTCTTCATATTCTACCTTCACTTCTCCACTGTCCAGACCCGTTTTTTTCAACCTCCATGTGGGTTGAATTCCAGTGTGGCACCCATGGCTGCCTTCCCATCCCCCCTGCTCTGAAATAGGACATTTTTCCTACAGTAACAAAACAGGAATCAAACTCAAGGCTGTGAACAAACATACGCTGCTTTTTTCTTTCCAATTTTTCTCTTGTTTTCTAGAACTCTCGTCCATATGTTTTTTAAATAAGTACCTAAAAGTGGTTTGATAGTGTCCTAAATGACTTTTTTAACTTCCTAAATGGAAAGAGCATAACGATGTAGTTGATTGGTAAGATTTACAGGGATTTGGTTTCTGAGTAAGAGGCACACTCCCAGTGAATAAGCTGAGTCCCATACCACACTCAAAAGGTTTTAATAAATCTAATCCTATTTCTTCTTAAAGTTTGGTTTGCAGATAGTGCTGGTGCTTCTGCTTCTTAAGTTCATCAAGGGAATGAAGAGTTCTTGTACTTCTCCTCTTTTTCTTCTCTTCCACTTTCTCCTTCAGGATTAAAGATTTTGCTGCACAATTATTATTTGTTAGGTTAAATTTGAACAAATATTCAAAGCACACATGGACATATCAGTAAGGAGAAAAATGTTCCAGGAGAGTAGGTTGGGCAGAGGAACAAACAGACCTAAGATGATCCTGAGAACAAATAGAGGAGTTCATTTATTTGGACAGGATATCAAAAGTGCTGTTAATCACAAACCTCATTCAAATGGCAGGCTGTTGAGACAGTGTCTTGAGGGGCTGGCTGTACTGTTTATTTTTTTGTTTACACAAAGAAACAATTGAGTATATTGCATGATGAGAAAT
This sequence comes from Macaca thibetana thibetana, assembly GCF_024542745.1. Classification (NCBI taxonomy): domain Eukaryota; kingdom Metazoa; phylum Chordata; class Mammalia; order Primates; family Cercopithecidae; genus Macaca; species Macaca thibetana. Next base: position 55,913,589 of record NC_065598.1, read on the forward strand.
CACATACTAGGGGCATGTTATACAGAAGTGAGGGGTTGGAAGAACGGAATGTTTTCACTCCATGGAATTATTGGCATTCATTCCTGTGTTTCAAATGAAACATAAGATGCTTTTCATGAAAACTGACATACAAAAAGCAATTTGATGTTCTGCAACTGCTATGAAGACCTAAGCCATTTGTTTTAGCTATTATAGCAGGTTGCATAATATACTCATTTGGCTGCCCAATCAGATTGTTTTATAATATTACCTGGGGCACAAAATCCTCTGTTCCTGGCCCTGGACCATAGATCTACCTCCACATGGCATATTTCCTTTCCTGGGGTCAGGGGTGGGGAAGGGGGCTTTGCATCACTTGAATTTGGACTCAGCCTCTCTTTTAAAGATTGTCTTTATATTGAACACCTTTTTCTTTTCAACCCTGCTTGAATACTTTAGGTTACTATTTCCTGAGGCTGTCCATTCTCACTAAATTGTAGAATTCTAGCACCAAGAAGGGATCCCGTTAACCATCTAGTCCTGCCCATCCCTCATATTTTACAGATGAGACAAATACGGGTCAGATTTTTTCTCTAGATGTTTCCTTGAGCCCTTATACACCTGCATGCTTATTCTCCTAGGGATCATATAATTTTATTTATTTATTTTTTGAGAGACAGTTTCACTCTGTCACCCAAGCTGGAGTGCAGTGGCATAATCTCTGCTTACTGCAACCTCTGCCTCCCATGTTCAAGTGATTCTCCTGCCTCAGCCTCCCAAATAGCTTGGATTACAGGTGCGTGCCACCACACCTGGCTAAGTTTTGTATTATTAGTAGAGATGGGGTTTCACCATGTTGGCCAGGCTAGTCTCAAACTCCTGACCTCAAGTGATCTGCCTGCCTCGGCCTCCCAAAGTGCTGGGATTACAGGAGTGAGCCACCACGCTTGGCCAGGATCACATTATTAAACCAAATTAAAGTTTATGTGATTTGTTGCAATATTTGTCTAATTTTATATGTTATTCTTCAGAAAAACTTTAGAACTCAAAAATCATTTACAGCTGATTAAATAGCAAGTAAAATGTACTTGTGGTCATTGCCATATAACATCAGGCACATAGTTCTAACACTTCTATAATGTCTAGAATTTTTTTTTTTTTTTTTTTTTTTTTTTGAGAGGGAGTCTCGCTCTGTCTCCCAGGCTGGAGTGCAGTGGCCAGATCTCAGCTCACTGCAAGCCAGATCTCAGCTCACTGCAAGCTCCGCCTCCCGGGTTTACGCCATTCTCCTGCCTCAGCCTCCCAAGTAGCTGGGACTACAGGCGCCCGTCACCTCGCGTGGCTAGTTTTTTTTTGTTTTTTTTTTTTTTTGTATTTTTTAGTAGAGACGGGGTTTCACCGTGTTAGGCAGGATGGTCTCGATCTCCTGACCTCGTGATCCACCCGTCTTGGCCTCCCAAAGTGCTGGGATTACAGGCTTGAGCCACTGCGCCCGGCCTAATGTCTAGATTTTATTTACCTCATTTTAACTTGCAGTGTCTGTCTAGATCATGAACTCTCCATAAATCCAAGGACTGCCTGTAGTTTTCAAAATGATGTGTGGATTTTTACTGTTATCATTGTTATTTCGATCAAGGCTTTTTCCTGACTTTTGGTATACAAGTTCCAAACTTGCATAATAATTGCTAACACACTAGGCGATATCTGGGGCCAGTGTGTTAAAGGGGACCTCTGATGTAGCTGTAAGACAGATTGGTAAAGATGAACTAACTTAAGTTTAAGCTTATAATTCAGTAGTTGATGCAGTATTTCACAGTACAGCCCAGGCTTACTCATTTTCTTCAAAATTTGGATCCTGATACTCCTTTTTCAGAGTTCAGAACTGAACTGCTCCCCACAGAACTCAGAATCTTTTGCATTGAGACATATGATCTACTCATAAATAAAGATTATCAAATATCTTGTTGAACTAATTAGGTTGATCAAATTAGGGTCCCAAATATTAGGGTTCCTGACATCTGAGCCTTTATCTAAAAATGTTTCTGTAACATAATGACAGCCTTTATGTTTGTTAATTGTCTATAGTAAAGAAGCAATTTTAACCCTATTCTCATTTCCCTCTCGCCTCCAAAAAACGATAAAAGCTTCCCAATTACTTACATATGCTCTAAGAAGTGTCTCAGGATTCATTAACAGAATCTTATAGAGTACAGGAATTCAAATATAGCACAGTACAGAGTTTACCAAAAACACATAAAACTTTGCTAGATAGACAGTGAAGTGGAAAGGAACTAAAATGTATCTCTTGAATAGCATTTGGGATTCAATTGAATTTGTTGTTTTTACAACAGCAAAGCACCTTTAGCCTGGACAGTTGCTTAGGGCATTGATATGATTGGATAATATTCTGGGATCTGTTGCAGCAGAATTCCTCTATCTGATGATCAGCAGTTGAACATAAACTTCATAATTACAGTAAAATTTAGGAAAAACTAAGAGTGTGAAGAGTGTGAACTGATTGGGTAGATTAGGCAGAGTGCATTATGGGCAAGACAAAGGTTTTCGATGTTAATTTCTTTTAAAATAAACTTTTTATTTTCAAACAGTTTCAGATTTACAGAAAAATTGTGAAGCTAGAACAGAGAGGTCTCATTTACCCCACATCCAGTTTCTCCTATTATTGACACCTTACATTAGTGTGATATATTTGTTACAATTAATGAAACACAATGATATGTTAATATTATTAACTGAAGTCCATACTTTATTCAGGTTTCCTTAATTTTTACCTAATATCCTTTTTAAAGAATTGTTTCGGCCAGTCATGGTGGCTCACACCTGTAATCCCAGCACTTTGGGAGGCCGAGACAGGCGAATCATGAGGTCAGGAGTTCAAGACCAGCCTGGACAATATGGTGAAACCCTGTCTCTATTAAAAATACAAAAAATTAGCCAGGCGTGGTGGTAGGTATGTGTAATCCCAGCTACTTGGGAGGCTGAGGCAGGAGAATTGCTTGAACCTGGGAGGCGGAGGTTGCAGTGAGCCAAGATGATGCCACTGCACTCCAGCCCAGGTGACTGAGCGACACTCCATCTCAAAAAAAAAAAAAGTTTCAGCATCTTGTTCAGGATTCCACATTACATCTGGTAATCATATCTCCTTAGGTTCCTGTAGGTTGTGACAATTTCTCAGACTTTCCTTGTTTTCAGTGACCTTGACAGTTTTGAGAGATATTTTCCTCAACTGGGATTTGTCCATTGTCTTTCTCATGATTAGACTGAGGTTATGAGTTTTTGAGAGTAGGACCACAGAGAAGAAGTGCCATTTTCATCACATCATACAGGCATACTTTGGAGACAATGCAGATTTGGTTCCAGATCACTGCAATGAAGCAAATATTACAATAAAGCAAGTCACACAAATTTTTTGGTTTCCCAGTGCATATAAAATGTTATGTTTACACTATCCTGTAGTCTGGTGAATGTGCAATAGTGTTATGTCTAAAAAACAATGTACATACCTTATTTTAAAATACTTTATTGGTAAAATGTTACTGGCACAAACACGAAGTGAGCACATGCTATTGGAAAAATGGTGCCAATAGACTTGTTGGTCACAGGGTTACCACAAACTTTTAATTTGTAAAAAATGCAATATCAGCAAAGTGCAATAAAGCAAAGCACAATAAAACGAGGTATGCCTGTATTTACATGACTCATCACTGTTGTTTAACCTTGATCACCTGACTGAAATAGTCATTGTCAGGTTTCTCCCCTGTACTCTTTTTTCCTCCCCTCCATACTGTAGTCTCTGAAAGGAAATCACTGTGTATAGCCCATGCGGAGTGGTAAGTTATATGCCACACCCTTCAGAGCAAGTATCTTACATAAATTATTTGGAATTATTTTCTAAGGGAGATTGTCTCTTCTCCCCCATTTATTTATTTATACAATATTTATATCAGCATGGACTCATGGGTATTTATTTTATACTTCGAGTTATAATCTAATACTACTACTTTATTTCATTGCTCTAATTGTTCCAGCTTTGGCTATTGGGAGCTCTTTTGGGTGATTCTGAAGTCCTTTTGACATACCCCCATCAGTTTTTTTTTTTTTTTTTTGGCACATTCTTACTTTCTGCCACTGCAAGATGTTCCAGGCTCATCTTGTATATTTTGTGGCCTACTCCTATAATCAGCCATTTCTTCAAGAAGTCCTGGTTTCTTTTACTGGAAAATTGTATTAGAAACCAATATCTGGGCATTAGGTATGTTCGTTGCTCCTGGGTTATTGTTGCTTCTAGGGCATCTCAGCTAACAGAGCAAGGAAACATATGTGTATACTATCCTATGTATATGCACATTCTATAAATATTTCTATATGTAATCATCCAGTATTTTATTTAGCTAAACATGAGTTCATATTGATGTTTTCAACTCTAACGTGTTACCATGTGAATCATTCTAGCTTCTTCCTCTTAGTTATATGAAGCCTTCCACACTAATACTGAGAAACCTGCCTCTCAACCTCTGTCATCTATTTACTTATTTTTTTAAATTCAGTGTGCATATACAGCAGTATCTGAATTGTTAACCTGTATACCCATGGGAAACAACTTTATCAACTACAGCACAGTGTGTGTGCACATAATAGTAATACTTTTGAACTCCAACAGCTCTTTGAAACAAAGTGGTCTGCAAAATTCTGGAATTAGGGATTTCTGTGATCTGAGTTCTAAGATTCTGGGGTCTATCCTGCCCCCAAAAAGTTTTCTCATGAACCAAACCATCAAGAATGTACCTAACCTTAAATAAGCCAAGGGAACTTACTGATGCTCCACAGTTTGCTAATTCTTGTATGAGGTACTGCAGAGTGATGGACACAGAAGGATCTGGGTGGGCCAAGTTTAAATAAACACATAGCACTATCTTTTCTCACTGTTAAATATGGCTCTCTCACAATGGTAATGCCACCCTGAGTTACCTCTCTTCCGTATTTTCCCAGGTCTCACTTGTTTGACCTTAGGCAAGTCATATCACCTCTCTGTGCCTCAATTAATCCATTTGCAAAATGGGGATCTCAACATCTACCTCACAGGAATGTTGTGAGGCTTTTCATAAATTGATGTTGGCAAAAATGATGAAAGATCTTTAAGTGAACAACCAAGTATTATAACCATTGTTAATATGATACTTATAGTACCTTATATTTACCCTATGTAAAAGAGAAGATTAGGCTTCCTAGGTGATAAACAGATAGATTTGAGTCAGTAAGAAGGATAATTAAAGAGTGGCCACTGGAAGCAATATTATTTATTCTTTTACTTTCACTTTCCCTGTATCTTCTTTGTTACTAACAATAGGATTATCATCTGTTTCCGTACTTGAAATGTATTAGGACCTAAAGGAAGAGGTAGGCAAAATTCATTGCTTCAAAAGCTGTATTCTTCCCCCTTTGTCACTCTGCTTGGACCACATTACATGTCACATTCTCAGAAGCACAAAGGCAATTTTCCAGAGCCCTTTAAGCTTTGGCCAGTTCAGTTTCACCACTTATATTTTCTCTTTCCCAACTTACTTTACTCTGAATAGTATAGGTAGGAGGAGGGAAGTTGGGTAGGGTGGTTGGGGGTGGGAGTGGGTTGGAAGAGGATGGGATTTATACCAGTGGCAGGATATTTCTTTGTTTTCCAAACACTGGTTTTACTTTCCATTTCCTTTTCTGGTGTTGGGGTGGGGTCAGGGGAAGAGATATTATTTTGTCAACTGTTAAAAACTCCTTCCTTTCCTAGAGTCACTACAAGTAGCTGTGTTGGACATTACTTTATAACTATGCTGTATGCAGTGCTGTTTTCATTGTATTACAGAATTAAAAGGGGAAGAGACTTCCTAGTGGTGTCCATCCCTGTTTTTTGACAGGAGGTCACACAGGTGAGCAGTGCCAGAAACTGGTTCTCTTTTTTTGTGTTGGGGAAAGGAGCCTGCAGTGAAAGGATAGTTGGATTTTTTGTCATTGTTAGTTTGTTTAAATAAATTATAAAACAGTATATTAAGCTTTAGTCTCTGTAACTCTTATGTTTGTGCCTCATTATTTTAGTGCTTTAGAGCAACACCTTATTTTTTCTCTATTTTATACTAGTTCTTGCCTCAGAGGCATGGCTCTGAGGCTAGGATCATGAGCAATCTCTCATAAACAAGTCTGTTATGAACCTGGAGATACTCAAGATTTGCCTCTGTTAGCATGGCCACTTAGAGGTTACTCTGTTCTACTTCAGAGACTCTCCCATTATGGCATCCATGCAGGGTGTGTGCTTGGGTACTAAGCAATCTTGTTCAGTTTAATTATTGTACTTTTTTATTAATAAAAAGATCTTAAACTTCAGAAATCATGGCTATTTTCTTGACTTTGTCTCCAATCTGTTTCTTCAGCATGACATGAGTAGATCACTTTTTTCCGCCTAGCTGGGTAAAGTTGTGATGAAACTACTGTGTAGTATCATGGGATGAAAAAGGAAGCCATGTTGTCTTAAACATGACAGTTTCTCTGTTTAATCATATGAGGTCCTCCCCATTTTGGCGAATCTATTCAGCCGTGTCCCTGAATGGAGCTTCATGAAGGCTTTGTGCTCCTTTTGTGTATTTCCTACAAAGGATTTGACAAGAGTTCGTGGGATACAGACATAGTTGGCTATATTTTCTTGCTCAGCTCTGCTCTCCTCACTATTTTGTTTGTGTTTTCCTAAGATGTAAGGAGGGAAAGGAGGGTGTTGGGACAGCTTTAAACTTCAAAGACACCACAGTAAAAATTCTAGCCCTGAATGAAGATGTGGAAGTTGCCTCACCTTTCAGAGAAACTCTGGGAGAAAAGTAGAAAGAGGGAAATTCTGTGCTGGAGATTGAGGCCAAGAGCAGGAAGAACAAATTGAAAAGTGACTGTTCCTGGGGCTGCCAGAATGAGGTTTTCACTACAAATGATAAAAATAAGAAATCTCACAGTCTTTTTTACTCATTTCTTTATTCTAAGAGCCAATGTCATCCCTTTGGGCCATAGGCATTATCAATTCAATGCTACCAGTATTGACTGAAAACCTACCAATAATCCAGTCTCCTTTCTGGTTGCTATGGAGATGAATAAAACCCAGTTCCTGCTCTAAAGAAATTCACTCCCTAGCGGAAGAGACCAGCATGTGAAGAAACACAGTAGTTTTTTAAGTGTTTTCATGGAGATATGTTTAATATTTCCAAAGATTAAAAACATGTGAACAATGATAGCCACATATGTAATGCAGGATTTCTATCCAGAATGTATTTTTTAAAATCCTACAGATCAATAAGAAAAATACAATGTACAATAATTTAAAAAGAAATTAACAAATAATTCAGAGGATTACATGTAGTCAATGAACATATAAAAAGATGTTCAATCTCATTAGTAATTAGGGAAATAAAATGAAATTGAACTATTTTCTATTCATTTGACTGGAAAATGTTTACAAGTTTTATAAGACCAAGTGTTGGCAAATGATTAGGACGGAGAAATGATAAATTATTGGTTGAAGATAAAAATGGTAGTCGTTTTGGAGGGGAATTTTTTTCATATTTATTATGACCAAAAAGGCCATATGCCCTATGTCTCAGAAATTTCACATTTTGGTGTCTATAGTAGAGCAACTCTCAATTATATACAGTTTAGTCCATATGCCATAAATATGTTAATTTTAGCATTGCTTGTAATTGTGCAAAATTATAAACAACCTAAATACCTATCCAAAGGGGAATGGCCAATTAAACTATATGGTATGTTATATTGTGTGATACAGTGCAGCAGTTTATAAAAATGTGGTGGATCTATACTAACCTACATGAAATGATCTTCAAATCACATTGTTGAGAAAAAAACCAAATCATATGGTTCGGAAAGAATTCATACGAACCAGATTACCATGCCTATGTATTGAGAGAAGTAAAGGGCCTGAGTTTGAGGGCTTATAATCAGTCTGTGAGAATTCAGGAAGGAACTCCATAGGGCTGGTGGAGGATATGGTCAAGAGAATAGTGAATGCAAAGGTACCTCTTCTCTGAAATCTGCTATTGAAAATGCTTAGGAGTTACTTAGGAGAGTTAATATGTAAATTTATGTTTGAGCACACATGAGGGTATTAGCCCGCTTTGTCTATGGGGTTAGGAACAGTAACCTGGCAGAGAATGAGCATGGGTAGGAGACAATGGTACCAGGTACATTTTGAAAGGAACTAGGATAGGTCAGCAAGGGGAAGGTACATGTCCTGGTAAAAACAAAGCAAGCAATCATTGCCTCTTACCTAATGCAGGCTATGAAGCCAGAACAGCTGAGGGTGAGGCCCAGAACACATGTTTTGTACCCCTCACCAGGTGAAGAGTGAAAGGAGAGCGTACCTGCTTGCTTCGTTCTTCATGCTAGATCTCTGGATCTGTTGCTTTACAGTAATACTTGTGGGCCGTCTGTCTTCCCTTAGCATTTTCTCTAAATCATATTTTCAGTACAATGTGGCTGAACCTTGATAAAAGTGGATGATCATCTCTAGGCACTTATTTTCCTTTTCTTACTTTGGTTCTTGTCATTATGAAATATAAAAACAGAGGAACGAATAAAACATATCTACAATTGAAAGAATAATGATAGCATAAAGCTACATGTGTCCACAACTCAGGTTCAGATGTAACACATTTATTGCCCAGACCTTCAGAAGCATCCAGGCACCTCTTGCTTACCACATGATCTCCTCCCTCTCCTCAAAGGTAACCTCTATCTTATTTTGAGTGATAATTATTCCCTTCTTTGTGAAAAAACATTTTTTTGCCAATGATGAATGCAAACTTAAATCATAGCTTAATTTTCCATATTTTTGAACTTTAAATAGATTGAATCATATTGTATGTGTCCTTTTATGCTTTATTTTTCTCAGGAGTGGTTGCACAATTTATCCATGTAGATATTTGTAACTGTAGTATTTTTATTTCCGTAGCTCTGTGGTATTCTATTATGTAAACAACTATATTAATCACATTGAGCTTTGAAGTTCCCTCGTGTTGTTTCAAGTTTACAGGTAACAATGTTAAGAGAAACAATATTTCTATGAATGTTCTTTCAAATGTCTGAGGGTATACATGTGCAAGAATTTCTCTAAGGAAAATATCTAGGGGTGAAATCGCTGAGACAAAGGCATTTGCTTTTTTGTTGTTGTTGTTAGCTAGATTATGCAAAATTTTTCTCATTGCAGTTGCATGAACTGGCATTTCCACCAGCAGTGTATGAGGATTTTAATCTCTCTACATCTGTGCAAATATACGGTACAGTCTTTTTTTAATTTTTACAATTTAATGGTGTATAAGTGTATTTTACGGGGTTTTGGCATTTCCTTGTCGACTAATGAGGAGATAATTTTTTCATGTATTTATTGACCTTTTGGATTTTTCTGTTGAAGTGTCTGTTGAACTCTATAGGGGATGCTATCATGTGCCTCCCAGATACCCCTCTCCAGGACAGAAGCACTCATTGTCAAGCTACTGAGAGTGTTGGCAACAGATAGATCTCAGCTGAATTTCTCCCCAAGATAGGGCTTATCAAAAGGTACATACCTTTCTCAGGGTCTGCCTGCATCCAATGGCTGTTTGATGTGAGTATATAAAGGCCCTGACCTCCATCCCAATTCAGGACGGCTTTGAAGGGCCATTCTAGCTCCAAAAGCCCCATAGGATGGTCTGAGGTCTTTGCTGTGACTGCATTGCAGTTCTTCCTTTCCTTGTGTCCTGTGCTGCTTCTTCCACTTCCCCATAGGTTCCGATCCTGAGATCGTGTCCCAGTGCATTTTCTATGTTATTTGTAAAATCACTACATTTCTGGCCGGGCACAGTGGCTCATGCCTGTAATCCCAGCACTTTGGGAGGCCAAAGCGGACAGATCGCTTGAGGTCAGGAGGTCAAGGTCAGCCTGACCAACATGGTGAAACCCCATCTCTACTAATAATGCAAAAGTTAGCCAAGTGTGGTGGCTCACACCTGTAATCCCAGCTACTCAGGGGGATGAGGCAGGAGAATCTCCTGAACCTGGGAGGCGGAGACTGCAGTGAGCTTTGATTGTGCCACTGTACTCCAGCCTGCACGAGAGTGAGACTCTGTCTCAGAAAAAAAAAAAAAAAATCAATCAAGTCGCTACATTTCTATCTTTCAAATTTAGATCTTAATTCATCCTGTAATTAATTTTTGTATGTGATGTGATAGAGGTCTTGTATCATTTTTTTCTACATGGACGATCAGTTGTCCCAGCACTATTCATTGAAACACCCACCCTTTCCCCAACAATATGCACTACCATTTCTGTTACATTAAGTAATGCAAGTGTCAATTTTGGGGCCTCCATTTTTGTTTGAATACTATACACACTGTTACTTATAATTGCTTTAAAATTAGGCTTGATACCTGGTGGAGAAAATTGCATGAGTATCAGTTAAACCATTAATTGAGTAGATTGTATTTTTGTAATGTTAAATCAACTTTGCATTCATAGAATGAACTCACTTTGATCATAATATATTGTCCTTTATATACATTGGTATACATTTCTGAATTGGGTTTGATAACATTTAGACCATGAATAAGATTGGCCTGAATTTTTTTTTTTTTATGAATTGTCCTTGCCAGGTTTGAGGATCAAAGTTTTATTGGTCTCATAAAATGAATATGAGACAGTTCCAGAGTTTTCTATACTTTTTGGATAAGTTTGTTTAAGACTGGAATTATTTATTCCTTGAATATCTCAGAGTTTTTTTTTTTGTGGGAATAATTCAGGCTATTAGCTCAACGTTTTGGATATTTTATTCTTTCTTGAGTTAATTCTGATGTTATATTTCTCCTGGGGATTTGCTGGTTTCACTACAATTTAAAATTTACTAGCATAAAGCTGTTAATAATTGCTTCATTTATTCTACAATTTCTTTTGAAATTTTTCCAACCTATAGAAAAGTTGAAAGAATATTGCAATGAACACCCACATGCCCTTCATCCAAATGTACCAATGCTCATCATTTTGCCGCATGACTCTTACCTGTTTATCTATCCACATGCGCACACGCGCGCACACACACACACACACACACACACAAAACTTTTAGTTGAACGATTTGAAAGTCAGTGGAATAGAGGTCATGACAATCGACCAATAAATACTTTTGTATGCATCGCTTAAGAACAAATATATTCTCCTACATAACCATAATGCATAATTGAGAGAATAAAAATAATTCCATAATTTTTTACCTACTATAAAGTTGTATTGAAATCTATCTAATTGCCCCTAAAATGCCTTCGATCTTTTTTTTTTTTTTTTTTTCCAGCCTAGGATTCGGTGAAGTTTTACACATTACATTTGGTTATATCTCTTTGGTGTGTTTTAATGAAAATGAAGTATCTTGGAATTTTGTTTACTTATTAATGACATTGAATATTTTTTAAGAGTCTAAGCCAGGTCTTATAGAATGTTTCTCATTCTGGATTATTATGATTGTTTCCTTATGACATTCAGATAAAATAATTTTTGTTAAAATACTACATAAGTTATACTATGTAATTCACGTTTCATCTTATGAGGTACATAATGTAAATTTATCTCAGTATTTGAAATGCCACATTTGATCACTGCATTAACTGACTTTCCAGATTTCTTCATTGTGAAAGTACATTTTCCTATGTAATTTGTAAGAAATTAATGGGATGATATTCTGTTCTCCATCAATTTCTCTGAGATTAATGCCCAAGAGTACTATATTTTAGTGAAATGCTAAATGTGTATTGAGTTTTAATCTTAGTTCTATGGTTTCATTTTTTTTTAATTTCTAGAAATTCTATTTGGTTATTGTATAAATTTGTGGGATCATTCTTTATAGTGTACTGTTCATTACAGATATTTTAAGCTCGTATTTTACCTCTTTAAATGTAACAAGCATAGTCATTATATATTTTTTCTCTGAGAATTCCAACATCAGAAGTTTTTGTGGGTCTTTCTCTACTATCAGTTTGTTTATGACAGTTCTCCCTCACAGTTCCTTATTCTGCTCTGTTACTAGTTATTTTTTTGTGTGGTGGGCAGCCTATTCTTGAAAATTTATTTGTAGGACTTCTTTAAGAGCTTAGATGATGGAACCTTTTTCCATAGGGAATTGGTATTTGCTTCTTTCAGGTCTCTTGGGGTATTATTAGTGTAGAATGACATTAAATAACAGCTAGAGGCATTTAGGGCCACATAGATTATGGGAATTTGGGTTGTAATTCTCATAAGGGTGTGCTTGAGTTATAAAATCTCAGTGATGGCTTCATCCCCTGCATTGCATAGGAACCAGGCAACTTTCTTTGCAGTTCTCTGGGGGCTGCTGTGGGTTGGATATGTTTTTATCTACTTCATTCTTTCACTGAAAATATAGCTCTTTAGGGTTCCAAATTTGTGGAATCAGGGTCTGTTGTTAGATTTCTCATCTTACATGGAGTCCAGACTTTGTCTTCCATCCCTTTAGAATACCAAACCCATGAAAACAAGTGTTCAATGTGCAAAAGTGGCTTCGATGCTCCTGTGATTTTTGTGGACTGCCACATTTTGTAGATTTTGGCCTGAACAAAAGATCATACTATTTTGCCAGCTCTTTATGATATAAGAATAATTTTTGTACATTATTTGCACTTTAGTTGTTTTCAGCATAAGCATTAGTCAAGACACCTAACCTGCTATTTTACTGATATTGGAAGACTTATCTCTAAATACTTTAAATTTCATCCATATGTGGCTATTTGTTGCCATGGGATAAGATAAACCAAAATATAGCAGTATAGCATAGTGCTTAAATACACAGTCTTAGGAGTCATAGAAAAGTGGGTTTAAATCACAGCTCTTTCCCTACCTGTGTCAATTCAGCTAACTTTTAAAATTCTTCTGCTGAATTTTAATTTTTGTTTTTTCCTTTTCTCATCACCCACATTTTACTAATTTTAATCCTTTTCCATGTTTTCTTTCAGTCTTCTTTTTTAAAAACATATTTTAGGTTCAGAATTACATATGCTGGTTTGTTACATAGGTAAATTGCATGTTTGGTTTGGTTTGTAAATTGGGGTTTGGTGAAAAGATAATTTTGCCACCCAGGTAATAAAGCATAATACATGATAGTACACGATACGGTAGTTTTTCAATCCTCATCCTCCTCCCTTCCTCCACCCTCAAGTAGGCCCCAGTGTCTGTTGTTTCCTTCTTTGTGTCCACATGTACTCAATATTTAGCTCCCACTTATAAGTGAAAACATGTGGTGTTGGGTTTTCTCCTCCTGTGTTAGTTCACTTAGGATAATAGTCTTTAGTTTCATCCATATTGCTGCACAGGACATGATCTTGTTCATTTTTATGGCTGTAGAGTATTCCATGATGTATATGTATCACATCTTTATTCATCCTACCACTGATGGTCATTTAGACTGATTTCATGTCTTTGCTATTGTGAATAGTGCTGCAGTGGACATACATGTGCATGTGGCTTTATGGTAAAGTGATTTATATTCCTTTGGGTATATACACAATAATGGGATTGCTGGGTCAAATGGCAATTCTGCTTTGAGTTCTTTCGGAAATTGCCAAACTGCTTTCCCCAATGGCTGAATTAATTTACATTTCCATCAGCAGTGTACAAGCATAACCTTTTCTCTGAATCCTCACCAGCATTTATTATTTTTTGACTTTTTAATAGCCATTCTGACTGGTATAAGATGGTATCTCACTGTGGTTTTGATTTGCATTTCTCCAGTGATTAGTGATGTTTAGTATTGTTTTCATGTGCTTGTTAGCTGTATGCATGTCTTCTTTTGAAAAGTGTCTGTTCATGTTATTTGCCCACTTTTTAATGGAGTTGTTTGTTTTTTGCTTATTATTTAATTTCCTTATAGATTCTGGATATTAAACGTTTGTTGGATGCATAATTTTCAGATATTTTCTCTGATTCTGTAAGTAATCTGATTACTCTGTTGATAGTTTCTTTTGCTATGCAGAAGCTTTTTAGTTTAATTAGGTCATATTTGTCAATTTTTGGTTTTGATAAAATTGCTTTTGGTGTCTTTGTCATGAAATTGCTGCCAGGGTCCTTATCCAGAATGGTATTTCCTGCATTATCTTCCAGGGTTTTTATAATTTTAGATTTTACATTTAAGTCTTTAATTCATCTTCAGTTAATTTTTGTATACTGTATAAGGAAGGTGTCAAGTTTCAGTTTTCTGCATATGGCTAGCGAGTTATCCCAGCACCATTTATTGAATAAGGAGTTCTTTCCCCACTGCTTGTTTTTGTGAACTTCGTTGAAGATTAGATGGTTACAGATGTGTTGCATTATTTCTGGGCAATTTTGTTCCATTGGTCTAATGTATCTGTTTTTGTACCAGTACCATTTTGTTTTGGTTACTGTAGCTTTGTAGTATAGTTTGAAGTTGCATAACATAATGTCTCCAGCTTTGATCTTTTTGCTTTGGATTGCTTTGCCTTATTCAATTTTTTTTTTTTTTTTTTTTTGGTTCCATATGAATTTTAAAAACTTCTGTGGAGGCCGGGAGTGGTGGCTCATGTCTGTAATCCCAGCACTTTGGGAGGCCGAGGTGGGTGGATCACGAGGTCAGGAGATCGAGACCATCCTGGCTAACATGGTGAAACCCCCTCTCTACTAAAAATACAAAAAATTAGCCAAGCGTGGAGGCAGGTTCCTGTTGTCCCAGCTACTCAGGAGGCTGAGGCAGGAGAATGGCAAGAACCCGGGAGGTGGAGCTTGCAGTGAGCCGAGATCGTGCCACTGCACTCTAGCCTGGGTGAAAGAGTGAGACTCCATTTCAAAAAAAAAAAAAGTTCTGTGGAAAATGTCATTGGTACTTTGATAGGAATAGCATTGAATCTGTAAATTGCTTCAAGTAGTATGGTCATTTTAACAACATTAATGCTTCCTATACAAAAGCAAAGAATGCTTCCATTTGTTTGTGTCATCTCTAATTTCTTTGAGCAGTGTTTTGTAATTCTTATTGTAGAGAACTTTCACCTCCCTAGTTAGCTTTATTATATTTCTAGATATTTTATTCTTTTTGTGGCTATTGTGAACGGGATTGTGTACTTGATTTTGCGCTCAGCTTGAATATTGTTGGTGTATCGGAATCCTGCTGATACTTGTACATTGACTTTTATATCCTGAAATTTGCCAGCATTGTTTATCAGGTCAAGGAGTTTTGGAGTAAGACTGTGGGGTTTCTAGGTATAAAATTATGTCATCTGCAACCAGGGAGAGTTTGACTTCCTCTCTTCCTGATGGAATGCCTTTTATTTCTTTCTCTTGCTTGATTGCCCTGCTCAGGTCTTCCACTACTATGTTGAATAGGAGTGGTGAGAGAGGGCAAGAGGGCAACCTTGTCTTGCCACAGTTCTCTAGGAAAATGCTTCCAGCTTTTACACATTCTCAGTATTATATTGGCTATAGGTTTGTCATAGGTACCTCTCATTATTTTGAAGTATGTTCCTTCAAGGCCTAATTTGTTGAGGGTTTTTAATATGAAGAGATGTTGAATTTAATTGAAAGCTTTTTCTGCACTATTGATATGCTCATGTGGTTTTTCAGTTCAGTTCACGTCGTGAATCACGATTACTGATTTGCCTATGTTGAACCAACCTTGCAACCCAGGGATAATGCCTACTTGATTGTGGTGGATGAGATATTGATGTGCTGTTGGACTCCATTTGCTACTATTTTGTTGAGAATTTTTGCATCTATCTTCATCAAGGATATTGGCCTGAACTTTTCTTTTTTGTTCTGTCTATGCTAGATTTTTGTATCAGGATGATGCTGGCCTCATAGAATGGAGTTTGGGATTAGTACCTATTCCTCAGTTTTTTGGTATAGTTTCAGTAAGAATAGTACCAGCTCTTCTTTATATATCTGGTAGAAGTTGCCTGTAAATCCATCTGGTTCTAGGCTTTTTCTCGTTGCTAGGCTTTTTATTACTGATTCAATTTTGGTATAAACTCTTGGTCTTTTCAGGGATTCCATTTCTTCCTGTTTCAATCTTTGGAGGTTGTATGCTTCCAGAAATGTATTCGTTTCTTCTAGGTTTTCTAGCTGGTATGTATAGAGGTGTTTGTAGTACTTTCCGAGGTTTTTTTGTATTTCTGTGGGGTTGATGGTAATGTGTCCATTGTCATTTCTGATTGTGTTTATTTTAATCTTCCCTCCATTTTTTCTTATTAGTGTAGCTAGGGGTCCATCTCTCTTACTTATTCTTTCAGAGACCCAACTACTAGGTTTATTGATCCT
Source organism: Macaca thibetana thibetana (assembly GCF_024542745.1). Classification (NCBI taxonomy): domain Eukaryota; kingdom Metazoa; phylum Chordata; class Mammalia; order Primates; family Cercopithecidae; genus Macaca; species Macaca thibetana. The sequence continues at coordinate 55,929,918 of NC_065598.1, forward strand.
TTGTATGGTTTTTCACATTTCAATTTCCTTCAACTGGGCTCTGATTTTATTTCTTGTCTTCAGCGAACTCTGTTATTGGTTTGCTGTTGTTTCTCTAAATCTTCTAGGTGTGATATTAGGTTCTTAAGTTGAGATCTATCTGACTTTTTGAGGTGAGGGTTTACCACTATAAACTAACCTTTTAATATTGCTTTAGTTTTGTCCAGAGATTCTGGTATGTTGTATATTTGATCTCATTAGTTTAAAAAAAATTCGCGATTTTTGCCTTAATTTCTTTTTCTTTAAATTTACTTTAAGTTCTGGGATACATATGCAGAACATGCAGGTTTGTTACATAGGTATACATGTGCCATGGTGGTTTGCAGCATCCATCAACCCGTCATCTAGTTTTTTAGCCCCGCATACATTAGGCATTTGTCCTAATGCTCTCCCTCCCCTTGCCCCCCACCCCCAACAGGCCCCAGTGTGTGATGTTCCCATCTCTGTGTCCATGTGTTCTCACTATTCAACTCCCAATTATGAGTCAGAGTATGTTATGTTTGATTTTCTGTTCCTGTGTTAGTTTGCTGAGAATGATGGTTTCCAGCTTCATCCATATCCCTGCAAAGGACATGAACTCATCCTTTTTTATGGCTGCATAGTATTCCATGGTGTATTTGTGCCACATTTTCTTTATCCGGTTTATCATTGATGGGCATTTGGGTTGGTTCCAAGTCTTTGCTATTGTAAATAGTGCTGTAATAAACATATATGTGCATGTGTCTTTATAGTAGAATGATTTATAATCATTACTTTGGTAACCATTACAATGGGATTGCTGAGTCAAATGGCATTTTTGGTTCTAGATCCTTGAGGAATTGCCACACTGTCTTCTACAATGGCTGAACTAATTTACACTCCCACCAACAGTGTAAAAGCATTCCTATTTCTCCATATCCTCACCAGCATTTGTTGTTTCCTGACTTTTTAATAATCGCCGTTCTAACTGGCGTGAGATGATATCTCATTGTGGTTTTGATTTGCATTTCTCTAATGACCAGTGATGATGAGCTTCTTTTCATATGTTTGTTGGCCATGTAAATGTCTTCTTTTGAGAAGTGTCTGTTCATATCCTTTGCCCACTTTTTGATTGGGTTGTTTGTTTTTTTCTTGTAAATTTGTTTAAGTTCCTTGTAGAGTCTGGATATTAGCCCTTTGTGAGATAGACACATTGCAAAATTTTTCTCCCATTCTGTAGGTTGCCTGTTCACTCTGATGATAGTTTCTTTTGCTGAGCAGAAGCTCTTTAGTTTAATTAGATCCCATATGTCAATGACTTTCGTTGCAATTGCTTTTGATGTTTTAGTCATGAAGTCTGCCCATGCCTATGTTTTCTTTTAGGGTTTTTATGGTTTTAGGTTTTACATTTAAGTCTTAAATCCATCTTGAGTTAATTTTCATATAAGGAGTAAGGAAAGGGTCCAGTTTCAGTTTTCTGCATATGACTAGCCAGTTTTCCCAGCACCATTTATTAAATAGGGAATTCTTTCCCCATTGCTTATTTTTGTCATGTTTGTCAAAGATCAAGTGGTTGTAGCTGTGTGGTGTTATTTCTGAGGCCTCTGTTTTGTTCCATTGGTCTGTATATCTGTTTTGGTACCAGTACCATGCATTTTTGGTTACTGTAGACTTGTAATATAGTTTGAAGTCAGGTAGCGTGATGTCTCCAGCTTTGTTCTTTTTGCTTAGGATTGTCTTGGCTATACTGGCTCTTTTTCGGTTCCATAAGAAATTAAAATAATTTTTTTCTAATTCTGTGAAGAAAGTCAATGGTAGCTTGATGGGAATATCATTGAATCTATACATTATTTTGGGTAGTATGTTTTGCCTTAATTTCATAGTTTACTCACTGATCATTTGGAATAAGGTTGTTTAATTTTCATGTAATTGTATGGTTTTGAGTGATTTTCTTGTTATTGATTTCTATTTTCATTGTGCTGTGGTCCAAGAGTGTGGTTGGTATGGTTTTAGTTTTTGTGAATTTGGTGAAGATTTTTTTATTCTGTGGTCGCTTCTATAGCATGTGCCACATGTGGCTGAGAACAGCATACATTCTGCTAATTTTAGATGGAGTGTTCTGTAGATGTCTATTAGGTCCGTTTGGTCAAATGTCGAGTTTAGATCCTGAATACTTTTGTTAGGTTTCTGACTCAGTGATCTGTCCAGTACCCTCAGTGGGAAATTGATGTTTCCTAGTACTGTTATGTGGGAATCTAAGTCTCTTTGTAAGTCTCTAAGAACTTACTTTATGAATCTAGGTGCTCCTGTGTTTGGTGCTTATTTATTTAGGATAGTTAGGTCTTCTTCTTGAAATGAACCCTTTACCATTTTATGGTAAATGCCCGTCTTTGTCTTTTTTGATCTTTGTTGGTTTAAAGTCTGTTTTGTCTGAAATAAGGATAACAACATCTTCTTGTTCTTGTTTTCTATTTGCTTGGTAGATTTTTCTCCATCTTTTTTTGTTTGAGCCTATTGCTGTCGTTCCATGTGAGATGGGTCTCTGGAGGACAGCACACCATTGAGTCTTGCTTCTTTATCCATCTTTCCACTCTGTGAGTTTTAATTGGGGAACTCATTCCATTTACACTTTAAGTTAATATTCATATGTGTAGATTTGATCCTGTCATGTTCTTAGCTGGTTATTATGCAGATTTGATTGTGTGGTTGCTTTATAGCATCAATGGTCTGTTTACTTAAGTGTGTTTATGCAGTGCCTGGTCTGTCCCTACCATATTTAGTATTCGTTTTGGGACTTCTTATAAAGCAGATCTGGTAGTAAAGTAGTCCCATGGTATTTGCTTGTCTGAAAAGGATCTTATTTCTCCTTTGCATGTGAAGCTTAGTTTTACTGGATATGAAATACTTGATTGGAAATTCTATTCTTTAAGAATGCTGAATATTCACCTCCAATCACTTCTGGCTTATATGGTTTCTGCTGAAATGTCTGCTGTTAGCATGGTGGAGTTCCCTTTGTAGGTGACCTGCTTTTCCTCTCTAGCTGTCTTGAACATTATTTCTTTCATTTCAATCTTGGAGAATCTGATGTGTATGTGTCTTGGGGTTGACCTTGTGTAGTATCTCATAGGGATTCTCTGCATTTCCTGAATTTGAATATTGGCCACTCTACCAAGCTTGGGGGAATTTTCATGGATAATACCTTGAAATTTGTTTTTTAAGTTGCTTGCTTTCTCTCCCTCTCTCTCGAGGGCACCAATGAGTCTTAGATTTTGTTTCTTTACATAATTCAATATTTCTCAGAGGTTTTGTTCATCTTTTTGTTATTCTTTTTATTATTGTTGCATGAGTTAGTTCAGAGAAACAGTCTTGAAGATCTGAGATTCTTTCCTCAGCTTGATGTATTCTGTTGATAATACTTCTGATTGCACTATGAAATTCTTACAGTGTGCTTTTCAGCTGTATCATACCCATTTGGTTCTTTCTTAATATGATCATTTTTTTTCTATCAGCTCCTGTAATGTTCCATTGTAATCTTTAGATTTCTTGGATTGGGTTTTGACTTTCTCCTGAATCTCAGTTGTCTTTGTTCCTATCCATATTCTGAATTATATTTCTGTCACTTTAGCCATTTCAGCCTGATTAAGAACTTTTGCTTGGGATTTCATGCAGTCATTTAAAGGAAAGAAGACACTCTAGCTTTTTGGTTCGCCAGAGTTATTGCACTGGTTCTTTCTTATTTGTGTGGGCAGATGTTCCTTTAACTATAGTTTGATTTGAGTACAGTTAGTTGACTTCTTTTCTTTATGTTTTCAGAGGGATGGGGGCTTTATGCAGTGTCTTTATTTGTAGCTGAGTTCTTGTCCTTAATTTCACAGGGGGGAATATATTTTTGGTGTTGAAGTTTGGACTGTGATCCAGCAGATGGTGGTTACTCATAATGAGTGGTAGGTAGGCTCTTGCTGAGCCACGTGGCTCCTCTGTATTTCCTCATGATTGCAGCCATGCTCACTCCCGATGCTCTGAAAGTAGGAACTTCTCTCCCACTCAGATGCTGGCTGAAGACTTCAGATTCGCTCTCTCAGGCTACACAATGTAGCCCTGGAGTAAGCTCAGGCTTTCTGTTTCTTCCCAAGCTCAGAGGCAGCAGAAGAAGGGACATTGGTGGTGGCGGTGGCCGTGGCAGGAGGCGTTTCACATGTTTCTTGGGGCTCCAACGCAGAGAAATGCAGAGCCGCTGACAGTAAATGCATTTGGTCTGGGGTGAGGTGGCTGCATTGTGGGCCCAAGCCAGGGGGCTGTGCTTGGTGAGGAGCAGGGTGTATGGGAGACTCACGTGGAAGATGGACTGACTTCTTCTCCTTAGGTTGGCTGAAGACTGATGGAGATGTGGCACTCAGGGTCTTTGCTCCTTTCCTAATCTGAAGGCAGAAATGGCAGTACCACTGGAAGCCTTACCTCAGAAAAATGTAGAAACACTGGTACTGGGAATGTTCATACATGGGGTGGGGAAGCTTTACTGCTGGCCCAAGGTGGGGGGCCCACATGGTAAAGAGCAGGGGATCGAGGGCTCGGAGAGAGGAGAGACTGAGCTGCTATCTGTATGGCAACTCTGTCATGCTGGAAGCGTGAGTAAAGCCCTCAGGTTATTTTGTTTCCTCAGGATCTTTTGTTTAAGGGCTTTACTCATGCTTCCAGCATGACACGGTCACCACACAGACAGCACAGTTTGCAACTGTAAAAATACAGAACCAGCCCAAATGCTCACAAATCAATGAGTGGATAAAGAAAATGTTATATATGTATGTGTATATATATAAAAAAACATTTCAATATAATAATATTTGGTTATATATATATACACACACATACGTATATATGTATATATATAACATCATAATGGAATTCACAGCAACCTGGATGGAATTGAAGACTATTATTCTAAGTGATGTAACTCAGTAATGGAAAACCAAACATCGTATTTTCTCACTCACATGTGGGAGCTAAGCTATGAGGATGCAAAGGCATAAAAATGATACATTGGATTTTGGGGACATGGGAGAAAGGGTGGGGACAGTGAGGGATAAAAGACCACGCATTGGGTTGAGTGTACACTGCTGAAGTGATGGGTGCACAGATATCTCAGAAATCACCATTAAATAACTTATTCATGAAACTAAACATCACCTGTTACCCCAAAGCCTATTGAAATAAAAAAAAAATTAAAAATTAAAAACAAATCAAAACAAAAAAAGTGAATTACACCTATGGTTTTTATACAACTAAAACTTGGTAAAGTATCAAAGACATCTGAATTTAATTATCAAAATGTCTGAATATTGTGTTGGTTTAAAAGTAGTAAAATGTGTATATACATAAATCATGTATTATATATTTATCTCATAAAACATGTTTATTGTCTCAATTTCAGCAAAATAAATTATGTTGTCATGATGAAATTTTTTTATAATCAAGATTATCATATCCCTGAAGGAATAAAAAATAAAATGAAGTAACTACTAAAAGTGTAAAAAAAAAAAAAAAAGACCAAAGAGATATAACCAAATGTAATGTGTAAAACGTCACCAGATCCTAGATGGAAAAAAAGAAAAAAAAACTATAAAAGGCATTTTAGGGAAAATTGAATAGGTTTCAATACAACCTTATAGTAGGCAAATTTATGGAATTATTTTTGTCTCAATTATGATAATGTATTATGGTTATGTAGAAGAATATATTTATTCTTTTTTTTTTTTTTTTTTTTTTTTTTTTGAGACGGAGTCTTGCTCTGTCACCCAGGCTGGAGTGCAGTGGCCGGATCTCAGCTCACTGCAAGCTCCTCCTCTCGGGTTCACGCCATTCTCCTGCCTCAGCCTCCCGAGTAGCTGGGACTACAGGCACCCGCCACTTCGCCCGGCTAGTTTTTTGTATTTTTTAGTAGAGACGGGGTTTCACCGTATTAGCCAGGATGGTCTCGATCTCCTGACCTCATGATCCGCCCGTCTCGGCCTCCCAAAGTGCTGGGATTACAGGCTTGAGCCACCGCGCCCGGCCTATTTATTCTTAAACAATGCACACTAAAGTATTTATTGGTCGATTGTCATGACCTCTATTCTACTCACTTTCAAATTGTTCAACTAAAAGTGTGTGTGTATGTGTGTGTGCGTGCGTGTGAATAGATAAATAGATAAGAGTCATGTGGCAAAGTGATGAGCATTGGTAAATTTGGATGAAGGTATGTGGGTGTTCATTGCAATATTCTTTCAACTTTTCTGTAGGTTTGAAAAATTTCAAAAGAAATTGTAGAATAAGTGAAGCAATTATTAACAGCTTTATGCTAGTAAATTTTAAATTGTAGTGAAACCAGCAAATCACCAGGAGAAATGTAACATTAAAATTAACACAAGAAAGAATAAAATATCCAAAACGTTTAACTAGTAGATTAAATTATTCTGGCCAAAAAAAAAAAAAAAACTCTGAGGTATTCAAGGAATAAATAATTCCAGTCTTAAACAAACATATCCAAAATGTATTGAAACGTCTGGAACTGTCTCATATTCATTTTATTTTATTTTATTTATTTTTTAATTTATAAACAAGAGAAATTTATTGCTCATACTTCTGGAGGCTGGGAAGTCCAAGATCAAGACAACAACACATTCAATGTCTGGTGAGATCTTGCTCTCTACTTCCAAGATGGTGCTTTCTTACTGTAACTTAATGTGGTGGGAAGGCAAGGCAGCTCCCTTCAAATTCATTTATTAGGACACAAATCTCATCCCCAAAGACCCCACTTCTTAATATTATTATTACATTGGGTATTAAGTTCAAAAAATCAATTTTGGGGGAAACATCAACATTCAGATCATAGTAGGTAGAATAAATTTCAGATGAAAATTAGCTCCATCTACAAATAACTATTATTATATTTTATTTGATATCCCTACAGAAGCTTAATATGAATACCCATATATACATGATTTAAAACAAAATATCTGCTGTTTTGTAACATGCTTTTTTTTCCATTAAGCAAGAATATTGGCAATACTGTTCCATGTCATTAAATATTCTGGTATAACATCACTGAAATGTGGCATAAATATTCCATTATCTGGATGTCACATATTTTATTCAACCAAACACTTGTAATTTTCCCCAGTATTTCACTAATATAAAAGTGAGATGGATGACTTTATATAAAAATCTTTCTATACATCTCAGACAAATTCTTAGAAGTCAATAGGTAAGAAACTGCTAATATATATTGCAAATATGCCCTAGAAAGATAGTATCAATTCATTGTCCTATCAGCAACATTTCCCAGTAAAAATACCCAGGACTTGTGAAATACAAGAATCACCTACCCTTGACTTCTTTAGCACAATTATCTCCATTATTATAGAAATGCTTCAGACTAGGCCTCTGCCTATGGACATTAGTCATTCCAAAATATTTACTTCCTTCTCTGACACTTTTGTGGAAAAAATATGCTTCACTACCTCCTTGAGTTTAGGCTTGGCCGTGTGGTCAGGGCTTGCCTGGTTGTGCAACCTCTCTTGTTTCTCCACATTGCCATGAGTTAAGTTTCTCCTGGAAAGTGTTTAATTGAAGAAGGATGAAGCCTCAGGCAGACTTAGGTCCAATCAGCAGCTTATAGCTGTCCAGCCAAGCCCAGCCTATATCAGCCACATGTGAATGAAATCAACACCTTAGTGTTGTATGACACTGAAATTATGTGGTTGTACATTTTGCAACAATGGCTGACTTATACTCTGGTAACTGACAACACCCATGAGAAAGGAACTGACCAGCACCTGGGGCAGACTGCTCTGTCCCTGGCTCCTCGCACCTTTCCTTTGATCTGTCTGCGTAAGTGATTGCCCCTTAATTTCCAGGTGTCAGCAGGTGAGTTGAGCTAAAGTTATTATCCTAGTTGTGCCATTTCACTCTTACATGTTTTTTCCATTTTTACTTTCTCTTTGTTCTAAACCTCAGTCCCAATCCAGTGCAAGGGGCTAATAGAATGTGGAACAGCATTTGGCTTCTAAAATGTCAAACTATAATGAGAAAAGGAAAACAATTATTAACAGAACCAGTAACAGACACCCATGGGGTGCATCCTTTTATCCTACACATTGTAAAGGCAATGCAGTGAGGTTATCAGCAGAGTCTAAACATCAGATGCATGACTTCAATGGAGAAGCTGTGATACAGTTTCTTAAACGCTTAATAAAAAGGACAACTTTAGTAAAAAACAAAACAGAACAAAACAACAACAAGAACCATATGCAGCTTAATTAACTCTTGTGGATAAATTCCAAACATTTTATTCTAGGGACTGCTCAAGATCCTTGTTTTAGGGACAAATTTTGGTATTTTCAACATTTTATTAACTCATGGAACTTCTGCAAAACCATTCCACAGATAATGATCTCAAGATTATACTGCTTAACTCAGTTAATCAACATTTATCGGCCATGTGCAGGAATATCTGTTAAAGACCAGGAATCCAAAGACTCACATGCATGTTTCCTGTGCTCAGCAAGTTTACAACCTAGCAGAAGAAGAGAGACACAGCATATAAATTAGTCCACTTTAGAAGTGCCATGACTGACCTATGGACAAGGTACTATCTAAGGGAAGAGGAATGATGTAAAACCAGGCTTCAACCCAGTACCCTGTCTCCCATTGTATCAAACCACACTGCATTTTACATAGCAGACCTTTTTAGTTTCATTTTCTGCTTTGCCTGGCTTCTTGCCACCAAGTCATATACTGTCATCCCAGTTTTTCTACATAACCCACCTCCTTTTTTTTTTTTTTTTTTTGAGACGCAGTTTCACTTTTGTTGCCCAGGCCGGAATGCAATGGTGCGATATTGGCTCACTGCAAACTCCGCCTCCTGGGTTCAAGTGATTCTCCTGCCTCAGCCTCCTGAGTAGCTGGGATTACAGGTGCACACTACCATGCCCAGCTAATTTTGTATTTTTAGCAGAGATGAGGTTTCACCATGTTGGTCAGGCTGGTCTTGAACTCCTGACCTCAGGTGATCTGCCCGCCTCAGCCTCCCAAAGTGCTGGGATTACAGGAGTGAGCCACTGTGGCCCCCACCTCCTTTTTTTTTCTTTTTTATTCGTTAAATTCTAGGGTACATGTGCACAACATGCACAGACTCAGGCTCCAGGCCAGCCCCAGGAACAGACAAACCTCCAATCCTAGTCATCATGCTGGTACCTGCAAGCCAGCCTCCATGTTGGCCCCTGTGTATACAAACTCCAAGATTACTCAGTACCAGGTCAGCCTCTGCATGCCTAGCTACAAGTCAGCTCCAGGTTTCAGACCAACCCAGAGTTGACTTGGCCAACACATCCCCAGGCTTCAGGCCCGCTGCCAAGTCAGCACCCCTGGCCTCAAGTACCCCACTGGTACTTATGGACACAGATTCTAGGCCTGCTTAGTGCTAGGCTGGTCCTTGCCTCTGCACTCTCCATGCTGGCCCTGTAGTCCCCTGCTCTAGCAAATCCAGGGTCCAATCCTGCTCCAAAAGATCCAGAGTCCAGGCCTATCAGAGACAATCCCAGTGCTGGGCCAGGCCCCAGATACCTAAGCTTCATGTCTGCCCCTATGAACTCAGGTCCCATGTGAGTCCTTGTGGTCCAAGTCCAACTCTTGCAGACCTAGCCTGTGGGCCAATACCCACACAGCGAGCTTTTGAGCTGGCCTCAGAATAGTTAGGCTCCAGGTCAGTCCTACAGCCTCAGGCTCCAGACCAGATCCTGTGGCTCAAGGCTTTAGGTCAGCATGCATAACGCCAGGATCCACACCTTCTGCCACAGACCTAGACTCCATGCTTACACCTGCACCAGGCTGGCTCTAGGCTAGGCCCTGTGGCCTCAGGTTCTAGTGGCCCCAGCATTCAAGTCAGCTCCATTAGACTCAAGAGTCCAGGCCTAACCCAGTGGATCCCAGTGCCAGACTGGCCTCCGTGAATCAAGGCTCAGGACCATTCCTGCAGACAGGTACTTCAGGCCAACACATGGACCCGTGTCCCAGGACTGCCCCTATGGAGTGAGGCTCCAGACCTTTTTCAGTAGACCCAAGGGCCAGGCCCAGCCCTAGCTTAGTTCCTGGCTGGCCTCTACAAACGCAGGCTCAAGGCCCACTCTTATGCCAGGTAAGCCCCTGTGGACCTAGGCTTTGAACTGGCCCCTGTGGATATAAGACAAAGGCCCCAGGCCCACCCTCCTGGATACAAGGTCTAGGCCCACTACTGCAGACCGAATTAGCTGGTTTCTCCTGGTAGATCCAAGTTCCATAACTCCCAGGCCAAACCCCATGGACTCGGATGCCAGGGCCTCTCACATGCTGACCCAGACCAGGTTACCCAAGGATTTCAGCATCAAGTCCACACTGGATGGCAGTCTCATATCACCAGGTAGGCTGACTGGTAAAAGTTTTCTCAGAAAAAGTCAGTCTGCAAAGACTGAAATAATTACCCACTTATTCAAATGTGTGGATATTAATATATGGCAACAAGAAACATTTAAAACTGAGATGTAACACCACCAAAAGAATACAAAAATTTTCCAGTAGAAAAGTCCCCAAAATGGGGAGATATGTGAACTGCCTGACAAATAATCCAAAATAATTCTTTTGAGAAACTCTGCGAATGTCAACAATACACAGAAAAAATAATTCAATGAAGTCAGAAAAGAAGTAAACAATGAAAATAAAAAATTTAAGAGAGACATTAAAATTATTTTTAAAAGTCAAAAATTCTTGAGTTGAAAAATACAATGAATGAAATGCAAATAGAGTAGCATCAGCAGCAGAACTGATCAAATAGAAGAAAGAATCAGCAAACTTGAAGATAGGTTATTGGAAGATATACAACCAAAGGGAAAAAGAGAAGAAAGAATTTTTTTAAATGAAAAAAATGCAAATGGGATATATGTGACAACCTCAAAAGAGTAAAGCATGTGTTCTAAAAAAAAGAGCAAGATAAATGAGACAAGGGATTAAAAATCTTATTTTTAAAAAACCAGAAAGCTTTCCAATTCTGGGGGAAGATCTGAATGTCTAGGTATGGGAAGACCCAAGCTCTCCAGTCACATTTAATCAAAAGAAGATTACACCAAGACATAATTAAACTCAAAAGTCAAAGACAAAGAAAAATCCTGAAAGCAACAAAAGGGAAAAAAGCAAATCACTTAAAACAGTTCCAATAAGGTTAGCAATATACTTCTCAGTAGTAACCTTATGGTCCAGGATAGAGTAGGATCGCATATTCAAAGTGTTGAAAGAATACACTGTCAACCCAAAATACTGTACCTGGCGAGATCATCCAGAAATAAAGAAAAAACAACAGCAACAAAAAAAACCACTTCCCCATACAAACAAAAGCTGAGGGAGTTTTTTTGTTGTTGTTGTTGTTTTAACCACCAGACCTGTGTTAAAATAAATGCTAAAGAGAGTTTGTCAAGTTGAAGAAAAGGATGCTAATTAGCAAAACAAAAATATATGAAATATAAAGCTCATTGATAAAATTACAAAGTCATATTTAGAATACTCTAATACTGTAATAATGGTGGTGGGGAAATTGCTTCTTTGTATAGTATAAGGGTTAAAAATTAAACTATTAAAAATAATGGCTTCGATTATGGATAAACTGTTAATGGATAGATGATCTAAAAGGATATATATATATATATGTGTATATATATATATATACACATACACACACACACACATACACACACATACATATAGACATCAAAAGTGTTAAATTTTTAAATGTGAAGTAAAGGTGTTGAATTTTTTATGTGATCAAATTTATTTTGTTATCAGCTTAAAATAGACTGTTGTAAGTTGTTCTATATAAACCTTATGATACTCACAAAGCAAAAACCTGTAGTACATATACAAAAGATAAAAAGTAATAAATCAAAGCATAAGACTACAGAAAATCACCTAATCACAAAGGAAGACAGCAACAGAGAAAAAAAGAATGAAAGATTAGCAAAACCAGAAAACAAAAAAATGGAACAGGATACTTTTTACATATGAATAATTAAGTTGAATGTAAATGGATTAAGTGCTCTAATCAAAGGACATACAATGGCTAAATAAATTTTTTAAAAACATAATTTAATACATCATTCAAATAGAAAATCATAAGAAAATGTTGGACTTGAACACTAAACCAAGTGAGTTTAACAGATGTATCAATATATCAGAACATTCCACCCAGAGGCAGCAGAATACACATTCAAAAGTGGTCACAGGAGGCCAGATGCGGTGGCTCATGCCTGTAATCCCAGCACTTTGGGAAGCCAAGGTGGGTGGATCACGAGGTCAGGAGATCGAGACCATCCTGGCTAACACAGTGAAACCCCATCTCTACCAAAGATACAAAAAAGTAGCTGGGTGTGGTGGCAGGCACCTGTAGTCCCAGTTACTTGGGGGGCTGAGGCCGGAGAATGGCATGAACCCAGGAGGTGGAGCTTGCAGTGAGCCAAGATCACACTGCTGCACTCAAGCCTGGGCAATACAGTGAGACTCCATCTCAAAAAAAAAAAAAATGTGGTTATAGTAGATAACAAAAGGGAAATCAAAACATTCCAAAACTTATGAGGAGCCACATTAAGAAAAAATAATATCACATAAACAACATCTCAAATAACTTGGGGAAAAGGCCAGATTAAAGTAATTTAGTAGAAGAAAGAAAATAAAAAGCAAAACACATATAGTTACAGACTAGAAAAATCATACACAATCAGGTCAGCAAAACCATGAGTTTGTTTTTTGAAAAGATAAAGAAAATCAACAAAACTTTGACTGAAACCATTGAAAAAGAGAGCACACAAATAAATAAAATCATAAGTAACAGAGGTATTACAAGTGTGAACAGAAATACAAAGGTTCTTGTGATACTACTATGAACAATCATGCACTAGCAAATTGAGTAACCAGCGAAAATGAATATATTCTTAGAAACATATAACCTACCAGTATTAAATCATGAAGAAATAGAAAATCTGAATAGATAAAAAATGATAGTCCAGGCGCGGTGGCTTAGGCCTGTAATCCCAACACTTTGGGAAGACAAGGCGGGCGGGTCACGAGGTCAGGAGTTCAAGACCAGCCTGGCCAATATGATGAAACCCTGTCTCTACTACAAATACAAGAATTAGCCGGGTGTTTTGGCGCATGCCTGTAGTCCCAGCTAGTAGGGAGGCTGAGGCAGGAGAATCGCTTGAACCTGGGAGGCGGAGGTTGCTACCTGAGATCACACCACTGCACTCCAGCCTGGGGTACAGAGTGATACTCCGACTATTAAAAAAAAACCATAAATGGTCAACAGGTTTGTTTTTACAATCTCAACATTACTATTTATCAGGGAAATACAAATTAAAACCATGATAAGACCCGAATTGGTACTATGGCTGACTAGAGGCACCCATCACTCGCCTCCTCCACAAAAAAAGAACAAAGTAGTGAGTTAAAAATCACATATGGAATGCAGCATCCCAGAGTTTACATTCAAATGTAGTAGGGAACTGACAGGGAACCTCTGAGGTACAGAAGGAGAAGAAAGTGAAGCAACTGGCCTGATCAAGATTACCTCAAAGCCAGGAAGAACTTCCCAGCACAAGGAAAGATAAAAGAGAGCTGCCCAGCAGCCCACATTCCCACCATGGAATACTGCAATGCTAGCCAAGAAGAGCCCACTGGCCCTCACAAGCACTGATATAAGGATCGGGAGATTCCTGGAGTCCATGCAATGCCATTTTCCAGAGAGGGACTTTGCACTGGGTCCTAAACAACCCCTGAAACCCAAACAGCTGCATCATGTCATTTTAAAAGCCCACTTCCAACCAGACTGCATTCTGTCCTGAAGCCCAACAGCCACCTGTGCATCCATGGAAACCCTCTGACATCTCTGCATGCTCATAGAGAGGGCTGCAATATTGTGACACCAACTGGGCCCAGTGATGCAGAAGGGCTCCCAACACTCTAGCCCACACAGTGTCCTAAACCCTGAAAAATGGGTGGTGAATGCCATGCAGAGGCCTAGGGATTGATATGCCCCATCTGCAACAGCTAGCAATTATGCAGACCATTGAGGAGCCTGACTACAGACCTGCACCTGCTGTTGCCACCAGCACTCATATACATCATCTGGTGGCCAGTGGATCAACCCAGAGTGCCTTCTATTGACCATACCCACTCTACTCACTGCCAATGCTGCTGGTGCTCAAAGACACTGTCCAGAAACCTGGGGAGCGACTCACTCTACACACCAAACTCTGCATCTATGCATGCCTTTAAGGGGCCTGAAGACAGGCCCAGCTAGTCTATTGGCACCTGCACATATCATATAGGGGTCTAGGGATGGACCTGCCCCACTAACAATCCCAGTATTTACATACACCTTTCATGATTCTAAGGATGGATGTGCCCAGCCTGCCACCACCAGCACCCAGGTTTATGTGCCACCTAGAGGCCTGAGGACTGCTCCTCCCCAATTTCAGTACTGCCAATTCTGGTGCCTATTCATGCTGCCTGGGGGTCTGAGGGTAGGCCCACAGCTGCTACTGCCATCACTGATGCCATGCAGGAAACCCAGAGGACCAAGGACACATCTGCTTACTAGGTCAACTGCTGCCATTGTTGGCACCCAGGTAAAACACATGAAGGCACAGTGACTGGCTTACAAACACCTTCTACCACCAGTGCCCACATATACCACAGAGGAGTCCAAGGACTATCACACCTGGCCCATCACCTCAACGAGTGGAGCCTGAGGGTAGGTCCACCACCTGGCAACCCCATCCCAAACCAAGCCTCACTACATACTCCACTAACAGCCACAGCCTGAATCCTGTGGTACTCTGAGGAACTCACAGACAACACTGACACTGATTATAGCCAAAGAAATTATATGAAGACTCTACCACTGTGTTCATCCAGAATCAAAGCCTAAGTGCCTTACCCAATCAACACTATAGATACATTGATATGGTTTGTATAATTGTCCCCTCCAAATTTCATGTTCTAATGTAATCCTCAGTGTTGGAGATGAAGAATGGTGGGTAGTGCTTAGATCATGCAGGTCAGCCAGGTGCAGTGGCTCACACCTGTAATCCTAGCACTTTGGGAGGCTGAGGTGGGCAGATCACTTGAGGTGAGGAGTTTGAGACCAGCCTGGCCAACATGGTGAACCCCGTCTCTACTAAAAATACAAAAAATGATGGGAGTGTGGTGCCAACATGGTCGAATAGGAACAGCTCCAGCCTCCAGCTGCCAGCATGAGTGACACAGAAGACAAGTGATTTCTGCATTTCCAACTGAGGTACCAGGTTCATCTCACTGAGGCATGTCAGACTGTGGGTACAGGGCAGTGGGTGCAGCCCAAAGAGTGAGAGTTGAAGCAGGGCGAGGCATTGCCTCACCCGGGAAGTGCAATGGGGAAGGGAATTCCTGTTCCTAGCCAAGGGAAACTGTGACACACAACACCTGGAAAATCGGGTCACTCCCACCCTAATACTCCACTTTACCAAGGGTCTTAGGAAATGGCACACCAGGAGATTATATCCCACACCTGGCTCAGAGGGTCCCACGCCCATGTAGCCTCCTTCATTTCTAGCACAGCAGTCTGAGATCTAACTGCAAGAAGGCAGCAATGTTGGGGGAGGGGCGCCCACCATTGCTGAGGCTTAAGTAGGTAAACAAAGAGGCCAGGAAGCTCAAAGTGGGTGGAGCCCACCACAGCTCAAGGAAGCCTGCCTGCCTCTGAAGACTCCACCTCTGGGGACAGGGCATAGCCAAACAAAAGGCAGCAGAACTCTCTGCAGATGTAAATGTCCCTGTCTGACAGCTTTGAAGAGAGTAGTGGTTCTCTCAGCATGGAGTTTGAGATCTGAGAATGGACAGACTGCCTGCTCAAGTGGGTCCCTGACCCCCGAGTAGCCTAACTGGGAGACATCTCCCATTAGGGGCAGACTGACACTTCACACCTCATACAGCCAGTACACCTCTGAGACGAAGCTTCCAGAGGAATGATCAGTCAGCAACATTTGCTGTTCAGCAATATTCCCTCTTCTAAAGCCTCCGCTGCTGATACCCAGGCAAACAGGGTCTGGAGTGGACCTCCAGCAAAATCCAACAGACCTGCAGCTGAGGGTCCTGACTGTTAGAAGGAAAACTAACAAACACAAAGGACATCCACACCAAAACCCCATCTGTATGTCAACATCATCGAATGCCAAAGGTAGATAAAACCACAAAGATGGGAAAAAACAGAGCAGAAAAGCTGAAAATTCTAAAAATCAGAGGGCATTTCCCCTTCCAAAGGAACGCAACTCCTTGCCAGCAATAGAGCAAAGCTGGACGGAGAATGACTTTGACAAGCTGAGCGAAGAAGGCTTCAGGTGATCAAACTTCTCCAAGCTAAAGGAGGAAGTACGAACCCAGCGCAAAAAACTAAAAACCTTGAAAAAAGATTAGAGGAATGGCTAACTAGAATAACCAATGTAGAGAAGTCCTTAAACAACCTGATAGAGATGAAAACCATGACGTGAAAACTACGTGACCAATGCACAAGCTTCAGTAACTGACTCAATCAAATGGAAGAAAGGGTATCAGTGATTGAAGATCAAATGAATGAAATGGAGCAAGAAGAGAAGCGTAGAGAAAAAAGAGTAAAAAGAAATGAACAAAGCCTCCAAGAAATATGGGACTATGTGAAAAGACCAAATCTACATCTGATTAGTGTACCTGAAAGTGATGGGGAGAATGGAACCAAGTTGGCAAACACTCTGCAGGATATTATACAGGAGAACTTCCCCAACCTAGCAAGGCAGGCCAACATTCAAATTCAGGAAATACAGAGAACTCCACAAAGATACACCTGGAGAAGAGCAACTCCAAGACATATAATTGTCAGATTCACCAAAGATGAAATGAAGGATAAAATGTTAAGGGCAGCCAGAGAGAAAGGTTGGGTTACCCACAAAGGGAAGCCCATCAGACTAACAATGGATCTCTCTGCAGAAACTCTCCAAGCCAGAAGAGAGCGGGGGCCAATATCCAACATTCTTAAAGAAAAGAATTTTCAACCCAGAATTTCATATCCAGCCAAACTAAGTTTCATAAGTGAAGGAGAAATAAAATCCTTTACAGACAAGCATATGCTTAGAGATTTTGTCACCACCAGGCCTGCCCTGCAAGAGCTCCTGAAGGAAGCACTAAACATGGAAAGTAACAACCGGTACCAGCCACTGAAAAAACATGCCAAAATCTAAAGACCTTTGATGCTAGGAAGAAACTGCATCAACTAATGAGCAAAATAACCAGCTAATATCATAATGACAGGATCAAGTTCACACATAACAATATTAACCTTAAAAGTAAATGGGCTAAATGCTCCAATTAAAAGACACAGACTGGCAAATTGGATAGAGTCAAGACCCATCAGTGTGCAGACCCATCTCACATGCAGAGACACACATAGGCTCAAAATAAAGGGATGGAGGAAGATCTACCAAGCAAATGGAAAACAAAAAAAGGCAGGGGGTGCAATCCTAGTCTCTGATAAAACAGACTTTATTTTATTTTTATTTTTATTTTTTTTGAGACGGAGTCTTGCTCTGTCCCCCAGGCTGGAGTGCAGTGACACGATCTCGGCTCACTGCAAGCTCCGCCTCCTGGGTTCACGCCATTCTCCTGCCTCAGCCTCCTGAGTAGCTGGGACTACAGGCGTCTGCCACTGTGCCCGGCTAATTTTTTGTATTTTTAGTAGAGATGAGGTTTCACTGTGGTCTCAATCTCCTGACCTTGTGATCCGCCCGCCTCGGCCTCCCGAAGTGCTGGGATTACAGGCGTGAGCCACCGCGCCCGGCCAATAAAACAGACTTTAAACCACCAAAGATCAAAAGAGACAAAGAAGGCCATTACATAATGGTAAAGGGATCAATTCAACAAGAAGAGCTAACTATCCTAAATATATATGCACCCACTACAGGAGCACCCAGATTCATAAAGCAAGTCCTTAGAGACTTACAAAGAGACTTAGATTCCCACACAATAATAATGGGAGACTTCAACACCCCACTGTCAACTATTAGACAGATCAATGAGACAGAAAGTTAACAAGGATATCCAGGAATTGAACTCAATTCTGCACCAAGAGGACCTAATAGACATCTACTGAACTCTCCACCCGAAATCAATAGAATATACATTCTTCTCAGCACCACTTCACACTTATTCCAAAATTTACCACATAGTTGGAAGTAAAGCACTCCTCAGCAAATGTAAAAAAACAGAAATTATAACAAACTGTCTCTCACCACAGTGCAATCAAACTAGAACTCAGGATTAAGAAACTCAATCAAAACCGCTCAACTACATGGAAACTGAACAACCTGCTCCTGAATGACTACTGGGTATATAGCAAAATGAAGGCAGAAATAAAGATGTTCTTTGAAACCAATGAGAACAAAGACACAACATACCAGAGTCTCTGGTACACATTTAAAGCAGTGTATAGAGGGAAATTTATAGCACTAAATGCCCACAAGAGAAAGCTGGAAAGATCTAAATTGACACCTTAACATCATAATTAAAAGAACTAGAGAAGCAAGAGCAAACACATTCAAAAGCTAGCAGAAGGCAAGAAACAACCAAGATCAGAGCAGAACCGAAGGAGATAGAGACATAAAAAAATCTTCAAAAAATCAATGAATCCAGCGCTTGGTTTTTTGAAAATATCAACAAAATTGATAGACCCCTGGCAAGACTAACAAAGAAGAAAAGAGAGAAGAATCAGATAGATGCAATAAAAATGATAAAGGGGATATCACCACTGACCCCACAGAAATACAAACTACCATCAGAGAATACTATAAACACCTCTATGCAAATAAACTAGAAAATCTAGAAGAAATGGATAAATTCCTGGACACATACACCCTCCCAAGACTAAACCAGAAAGAAGTTGAATCCCTGAAAAGACCAATAGCAGGCTCTGAAATTGAGGCAATAATTAATAGTCTACCAACCAAAAAAAGTCCAGGAGCAGACAGATTCACAGCCGAATTCTACTAGAGGTACAAGGAGGAGTTGGTACCATTCCTTCTGAAATTATTCCAATCAATAGAAAAAGAGGGAATCCTCCCTAACTCATTTTATGAGGCCAACATCATCCTGATACCAAAGCCTGGCAGAGACAACAACAACAAAAAAGAGAATTTTAGACCAATATCCCTGATGAACATCGATGGAAGCATCCTCAATAAAATACTGGCAAACCAAATCCAGCAGCACATCAAAAAGCTTATCCACCATGATCAAGTGGGCTTCATCCCTGGGATGCAAGGCTGGTTCAACATATGCAAATCAATAAACATAATCCAGCATATAAACAGAACCAAAGACAAAAACCACATGATTATCTCAATAGATGCAGAAAGGGCCTTTGACAAAATTCAACAGCCCTTCATGCTAAAAACTCTCAATAAATTCGGTATTGATGGAACGAATCTCAAAATAATAAGAGCTATTTATGACAAACTCACAGCCAATATCATACTGAATGGGCAAAAACTGGAAGCATTCCCCTTGAAAACTGGCACAAGACAGAGATGCCCTCTCTCATCACTCCTATTCAACACAGTGTTGGAAGTTCTGGACAGGGCAATCAGGTAAAGGAAATAAATAAAGGGTATTCGATTAGGAAAAGAGGAAGTCAAATGATCCCTGCTTGCAGATGACATGGTTGTATATTTAGAAAACCCCATTGTCTTGGTCCAAAATCTCCTTAAGCTGATAAGCAACTTCAGCAGTCTCAGGACACAAAATCAATGTGCAAAAATCACAAGCATTCTTATACACCAATAACAGACAAACAAAGAGCAAAATCATGAGTGAACCCCCATTCACAATTGCTTCAAAGAGAATAAAATACCTATGAATCCAACTTACAAGGGATGTGAAGGACTTCTTCGAGGAGAACTACAAACCACTGCTCAATGAAATAAAAGAGGACACAAAGAAATGGAAGAACGTTCCATGCTCATGGATAGGAAGAATCAATGTCATGAATATGGCCATACTGCCCAAGGTAATTTATAGATTCAATGGCATCCCCATTAAGCTACCAATGACTTTCTTCACAGAATTGGAAAAAAAATACTTTAAAGTTCATAAGGAACCATAAAAGAGCCCGCATTGCCAAGACAATCCTAAGCCAAAAGAACAAAGCTGGAGGCATCATGCTACCTGACTTCAAACTATGCTACAAGGCTACAGTAACCAAAACAGCATGGTACTGGTACCAAAACAAAGATATAGACCAATGGAACAGAACAGAGCCCACAGAAATACCACACATCTACAACCATTTGATCTTTGACAAACCTGACAAAAACAAGACGTGGGGAAAGGATTCCCTATTTCGTAAATGGTGCTGGGAAAACTGGCTAGCCATAAGTAGAAAGCTGAAACTGGATCCCTTCCTTACACTTTATACAAAAATTAATTCAAGATGGATTAGAGACTTAAATGTTAGACCTAAAACCATAAAAACCCTAGAAGAAAACCTAGGCAATACCATTTAGGACATAGGCATGGGTAAGGACTTCATATATAAAACACCAAAAGCAATGGCAACAAAAGCCAAAATTGACAAATGGGATCTAATTAAATGAAAGAGCTTCTGCACAGCAGAAGAAACTACCATCAGAGTGAACAGGCAACCTACAGAATGGGAGAAAATTTTTGCAATCTACTCATCTGACAAAGGGCTAATATCCAGAACCTACAAAGAACCCAAACAAATTTACAAGAAAAAAACAAACAACTCCAACAAAAAGTGGGCAAAGTATATGAACAGACATTTCTCAAAAGAAGACATTTATGCAGCCAACAGACACATGAACAAATGCTAATCATCACTAGCCGTCAGAGAAATGCAAATCAAAACCACAATGAGATACCATCTCACACCAGTTAGAATGGTGATCATTAAAAAGTCGGGAAACAACAGGTGCTGAAGAAGATATGGAGAAATAGGAACACTTTTAACACTGTTGGTGGGACTGGAAACTAGTTCAACCATTGTGGAAGACAGTGTTTTGATTCCTCAAGGATCTAGAACTAGAAATACCATTTGACCCACACATCCCATTACTGGGTATGTACCCAAAAAATTATAAATCATGCTGCTATAAAGGCACATGCACACGTATGTTTATTGCGGCACTATTCACAATAGCAAAGACTTGGAACCAACCCAAATGTCCATCAATGATAGACTGGATTAAGAAAATGTGGCCCATATACACCATGGAATACTGTGCAGCCATAAAAAAAAGGATGAGTTCATGTCCTTTGTTGCGACATGGATCCAGCTGGAAACTGTCATTCTCAGCAAACTATTGCAAGAACACAAAACCAAGCAGCGCATGTTCTCACTCATAGGTGGGAACTGAACAATGTGAACACTTGGACACAGGGTGGGGAACATCACACACCGGGGCCTGTTGTGAGGTTGGGGGAGGCGAGAGGGATAGCATTAGGAGATATACCTAATGTAATTGACGAGTTAATGGGTGCAGCACACCAACATGGCACATGTATACATATGTAACAAACCTGCACGTTGTGCACATGTACCCTAGAACATAAAGTATAATAATAAAAAAAACCTAAAAAAAAAACAACTAAATTTAGCCAGATGTTGTGGCAGGCACCTGTAGTCCCCACTACTTGGGAGGCTGAGGCAGGAGAATCACTTGAACCCAGGAGGCAGAAGTTGCAGTGATAATGCCACTGCACTCTAGCCTGAGTAACACCTGGGTGACAGAGTGAGACTCCATCTCAAAAAACAAATAAAATAAATACAAAACGAAAAGAATAGATCACGGGAGTGGAACCCTCATGAGTGGTTTTGCGAATAGTTGTGGTGATGAGTGAATTCTTGCTTTGAGTTTAGGCTCTGATTGTATAAAAGTGTGTGGCACCTGCCCCTCTCCCTTGCTCCCTCTCTTGCTATGTGATATGCCTACTGCTTCTTCACCTTCTTCTATGATTGTAAGTTCCCTGAGGCCATCACCAGAAGTAAGATGCCATTGCCATACTTCCTGTACAGCCTGCAGAACCATGAGCCAAATAAGCTACTTTTCTTTATAAATCACACAGTCTTAGGTATTCCTTTATAGCAACAGAAGAAAAAATGTAATATAGAAAATTGATATTGAGGAGTGGGGCATTGCTATAAAACTACCTGAAGATGTGGAAGCACCTATGGAACTGTGTAACAGGCAGAAGTTGCAAGAGTGTGGAAAGCTGAAAAGGAGAAAGATGAGGTAAAGTTTGCCCTGCTCAACCTTGGGACGCTGTTCCCCACATCTTAACTGCTCCAGCTCCAGCTGCAGCTCAGAGGACTCCAGATAGATCTTGGACATCTGCTCCAGTGGGTCCAAGCTGTAGATCTTTGCAGCTTCCTTGTGACATTAAGTCTGTGGTCACACAGAATGCAACAGTGAGGGGGGCTTGGTAGCTTCTGACTGGATTTCAGAGGATACATCAGAAAGCCTGGGTGCCTAGGCAGAAACCTGCCACAGGGGAAGAACCCCCACAGAGTGACTCCACTAGGGCAATGCTATTGGGAAACATAGGCTTGCAGTCCCCACACAGGGTCCTCACTGGGATACTGGCTAGTGGAGCTGGGGGAAGGGTATTGCTGCCCTCCATATCCCAGAATGCTAACCTGACTGCAGCTTGCACCTTCTGCCTAGAAAAGCTGCAAGCATTTAACTCCAACCCATGAGAGCAGCCACATGGACTACGTTCTGCAAAGCCATATGAGTGGGGCTGCCCAAGGCCTTGAAAGTCCATCCCTCACACCAGGATGTGGGATATGGGGTCAAGGATTATGTTAAAGCTTTAAGAGATTTAATGTCTGCCCTGCTGGATTTCAGACTTATGTGGGGCCTATTGTCCCTTTCATTTGGCTGATTTCTCCCTTTTGGAATGTGAATGTTTACTCAATGCCTGTACCACCATTGTATCTTGGAAGTAACTAACTTGTGTATTTGTGTGTGTGTGTGTGTGTTTCTTATCTCACAGGCTCATTGGAAGTAACTCATCTCCAGACGAAACTTTGGGCTTGAGAACTGAGACTTTTGAATTAATGCTGGAACAAGTTAAGACTTTGAGGTACCATTGAGAAAGGATTATTGTATTTTGCAATATGAGAAAAATATGAGATTTGGGGTCCAGGAGTGCAATGATATGTTTTGGATGTCTGTTCCCTCTAAATGTGTTGAAATGTAATCTCCACTGTTGGAGGTGAGACCTGATGGGAGGTGTTTGAATCATGCAGGCAGATCCATCATCTTCTTGGTGATGAGTAAGTTATTTCTCTGAGTTTATACAACATCTTGTTGTTTAAAAGTGTGTGGAATCTTTCCCCTCTATCTCTTGCTCCCACTCTCACTATATGATATGCCTACTCTTTCACATTCCACCATGATTGTAAGCTTCCTGAGATCCCCCAGAAGCAGATGCCAGCTGTATGTTTCTTGTACAGTGTATTAGTTCACTACTGCCCAGTGTGAAAATTGAAAATTGTTCTAGTTAGTTTTCATGCTGTATTAGTATTAGTTAGTTTTCATGCTGCTGATAAAGTATTAGTTAGTTTTCATGCTGCTGATAAAGACATACCTGAAACTGGGAACAAAAAGGTTTAATTGGACTTACAGTTCTATATAGCCGAGAAGGCCTGAGAATCATGGTGGGAGGTGAAAGGCACTTCTTATACGGCGGCAGCAAGAGGAAAATGAGGAAGAAGCAAAAGTGGAAACCCCTGATAAACCCATCAGATCTCGTGAGACTCATTCACTATCACAAGAACAGTCCAGGAAAGACCCATCCCTATAATTCAATCATCTCCCATCGGGTTCCTCCCATGAAACGTGGGAATTGTGGGAGTTACAATTCAAGATCAGATTTGGGTGTGGCACAGACAAATTATATCATACAGCCTGCAGAACTGTGAGCCAAAATAAGCCATGTTTTTCTTTATAAATTACTCAGTCTCAGATATTCCTTGACAGAGATGGAAACATACTAACACATACATCTATAGGAAAACATCCTTTTCTGACAAAGGAAATCAATGTAATTGGAAGGAATGACTGTTACATGCAGATAAAAATGTAAGGATACAAGAAACATTAAAATATTGTTTTAAATGACACCTCTAAAGAAACACAACAATTCTCCATCAAAGAATTTCAACAAAAAAGAAGTGTACAAAATTGCTGAAGAATAATTCAAAATAATATTAATGAAGCTCAGTGATATACAAGAGAACACATAAATAATGCAAACAAGAAATATTTATGATTAAAATGAGAAATTCAATAAAGAGATAGATATCTTTTAAAAAGAATCAAACAGAAACCCTGGAACTGAAAACAATCAATAAATGAAATTAAAAATACAATGGAGACCTTCAACAATAGACCAGATTAAGCAAAATATAGTAATTTTAGACTTGAATACAGGTCTTTTGAAATAACCCAGACAAATAAAAAGAGTAAAAGAATAAAAAAGAATGAAAAAAGCTTATTTTAGAGATGGAACACAATAAAGCAAAGAAGTATTCCAAATTTGGGTGTTCCAGAAGGAGAATAGATGGGCAAGGGCATAGAAAGCCTATTTAATAAAATAATACCTGAACACTTACCAAGTATTGCAAGAGATATAGACATCCAGATACAAGAAGCTCAAAGACCCCCAAATACATTCAACACAAATATTTCTTCAAGACACACTGTAGTCAAACTGTCAAAGACACTGATATTTCTAAAACACCAAAATAAGTGTCAAGTCACATATAAGGAAATCCCCATCAAACCGACATTGGGTTTGTTGCAGAAATCTTACAGGTCAAGAGAGAATAGGACCATATATTCAAAGTGTTGAAAGAAAAACTAACATCCAAGAAGACTATATCTAGCAAAGCTATCCTTCAAAACACAAAAGCAAAATAAATTATTCCCCAGGCAAGCAAAAACTGAGGGCATTAATTACCACTACACTGGTCCTATTTAAAAAATGGTTAAGGAATTTCTACATCTGGAAGTGAACAGGTGATATAGGCCATCACGAAAACACACAAAAGTATAAAACTCATTGGTAGAGCAGACACATAAATGAGAACAAGAAAGGAGTCAAACAATAGCACTACGGGAAACCACTAAACAGCAATAATAAATAATAAGAAAGGAAGAAAGGATCAAAGGATATACAAGGAAACCCATAAAACAATCAACAAAGAACAGAAATAATTCCTCAACTATCAATAATAACCTTGAATGTAAACACATTAAATTCCCAATTTAAAAATATAGACTGGCTACATGGATGTAAAAACATGACCCAACTATATGATTCCTATAAGAAACTCATCTCACCTGTAGAGACACATGTAGACTGAAAGTAAAGAGGAAAAACAATATTCCATGCAAACAGAAACCAAAAGTGAGCAGGAGTATCTGTACTTACATCATATAAAATGGACTTCAAGTCAAAAACAGTAAAAGAAGACAAAGAAGGCTATTATATAATCATAAAGGGATCAGTTCAGCAAGAGGACATAACAATCATAAATACGTATACACTCAACATTAAAGCACACAGGTATATAAAGCAAATATTATTATCTCTAAAGGAAGAGATAGACTCTAATACAATAAAGATTGGGGACTTCAACAACTCATGCTCGGCAACAGAAGATCATTTAGAGAGAAAATCAACAAAGAAACACTGAAATTAAAGTGCACTTTAGACCAAATGGAACTAACAAATAATTACAGAACACTTTATTCAAAAGCTGAAGAATAAACACTCAGAATAGAAAACATTCTCCATAATAGATCGTATGTTAGGTCATAAAACAAGTTTTAAGAAATTAAAATAAAATTGCATCAAGTGTCTTATCAGACAAAAATGGAACAAAACCAGAAATCAATATCAAAAGAAACTTTAGAAACTGTACAAGCTCAATGTGCATGCCTGCCAGTACTCTGCACATTCACTTCTGCCAGGGCCAGGCCAGGACAGGAAGAGGAAGGCTTCTGGCATTTGTGTATGGGCCAGTATTGATGCAAGCACTGCAGGAGCCCTGACTCCACAGCATGTTTGAGCTCATTCCTCTCCAGCTTCTCTGCAGTTGAGAGCTGTTTGTTCATGGACACTGAACCCCAGCAGAGTAGTCTGTGGCCCAGCAGCCACACCCACAGCTCAGTATCTTGGAAGTCTTTCGAGATACCTGATGATGTACCTCTGCCAGCAGACTGGGAGATAGCAAAGACATCTTCTGGTCAGAGATACTTCTTAAATCACATTGATCAGACAAGAAAGTGGCAGGACCCCAGGAAGGCCATGTTCTTTCAGATGAATGTTACAGCCCTCACCAGTCCTTGAGTGCAGCAGAATATGATAAACTCAGCCTGAGATCCTCTTCCTGATGGATGGGAACAAGCCATGACTCAGGATGGGGAAATTTACTACATAAACTATAAGAACAAGACCACCTCTTGGCTAGACCCAAGGCTTGACCCTCGTTTTGGTAAAGCCATTAACGAGAGAATCAGTCAGAGTGCTCCAGTGAAACAGCCACCACCCCTGGCTCCCCACAGCCCACAAGGAGGCGTCATGGATATTGGCAACCTCAACCAGCAGCAACAGATTCCACTGCAGCAATTGCAGATGGAGAAAGAGAAAGTGCAACTGAAACAGCAAGAACTACCTTGGCAGGAGTTAGTGTTCTGTAGCCAGTTACCAACACTGGAGCAGAATGGTGGGACTCAAAATCCAGTAACTTCCCCTGAGATGTCTCAGGAATTGAGAACAATGATGACCAATAGCTCAGATGCCTTTCTTAACAGTGGCACCTATCACTGTCAAAACAAGAGTACAGACAGTGGACTAAGCATGAGCAGTTACAGTGTCCCTGACATCCCCAATGACTTCCTGAACAGCATTGATGAGATGGATACAGGTGATACTATCAAACAGAGAACTCTGCCCTCACAACAGAACCATTTCCCAAACTACCTCGAAGCCATTAGTGGTACAAATGAGGACCTTGGAACACTGGAAGGAGATGGAATGAACATAGGAGAGGAGTTGATGCCAAGTCTGCAGGAAGCTTTGTGTTCTGACATCCTTAATGACATGGAATCTGTTTTGGCTCCTACAAAGCTAGATAAAGAAAGCTTTCTTACATAGTGATAGAGACCTAAGATAGGCTGAATTCTAAATCTGTGAAGGATCTAAAGAAATAAGACATATATGCCTGAAATTTCCAAGTAAGCCAGTTGCAGTTTTCTGTTAATACAGAAAAAGTCGAACAAATGTCCAGCAAGACTCTTTCATCCACTATTTTGCTCTTCTTTGTCTATTGCTGCTGTTAATATATTGTTGACCTCTTTCACAGCTGGCCCTAAGGGAATCAAAAATTTTTTTAAAATGGTTTCTTTTGCTATTATAACTACTATTCATTCTGGGGACTTGGGAAGCGAGCCTGTTTGGATGATGGATGCCATTCCTTTTGCTTAGTTAAATGTTCACTGATTGACTGGGCATGGTGGCTCATGTCTGTAATCCCAGCACTTTGGGAGGCCAAGGTGGGCAGATCACCTGAGGTCAAGAGTTCAAGACCCACTTGGCCAACATGGTGAAACCATGTCTCTACTAAAATACAAAAATTAGCTGGGCTTGGTGGTGGGCGCCTGTAATCTCAGCTACTGGGGAGGCTGAGGCAGGAGAATTGGTTGAACCCAGGAGGTAGAGGTTGCAGTGAGCTGAAATCACACCCACTGCACTCCAGCCTGGGTGGCAGAGCCAGACTCTGTCTCAAAATAAATAAATAAATAAAATAAAAAGTTTACCTATCATTTTAAGTAAATACTCTGACTTAGAAATCAAATGCTTCATGTCACAGTTTGTTCAACAATTGTTTCTTCAGCTGCCTTTGGTCAGTGTAAAAACATGACTTACTGGTCTGACAAGCCAAAAATGTTAATTCCGATATTAAGTACTTAATGCTGATTTGAAGAGATAACTGGAACCAAGGCTGAAGACTGTTTTTCTTTCAGTGTTTTCTTTTCCTTCTAGGGTTATCATTGGTCACATAGTGACCTAAAATAAAAGGAGGGACCACTTTTAATTTCAAGAGCTTATAAAGTGTGAGACAATTTCCATAGAAAAATATTAATTATTGCCACATAGTCTAGTATAGGTTTTGGTGAATAATTTTGTGGGTGTGAGTTTTGTTTTGTTTCATTGTTTTTTTGTTTTTTTTTTTCTTTTGCTTGGTTGGTTAGTTTTGTTGAAAGCTAGGCAAATGATCATTTAGCAAATCTGTTCATAGTTGTAGCTCGAGACGGTTATTGTAGTTGTTTTGGCAAAATCTTCATTTCCTGTTTTTTAACCATATTATTTAATCTTGATTATATGCTCTCTCTTTTACACACACACACACACACACACACACACACACAATGTTTATAATAGTGTGATAGTGGAATGTATCTTTTTTTTTTTTTAGGTTTCCCTACTTTCCAACTAATTTTTAAAATGGTAGCTTTGTGTGCAAAGCTGGTAGTTTATATTTCACTCACAGTTTAAATTTGGTTGGGACAGTCTGCAGATGTTAGAAATATTTTCGTGTTCTAGAAAGGGCTGTTGCTATGGATAGTGCCTAGGGAAGTACTCTATGCCCTCTGGGCGTACAATACATTATATCTGATACATTGGAAAGGTACAAACAAGAAATAACTTTATTTTCCCTCCTTGGACTATATTGGACTAATTTTTAAGTCTTGGTGGAAAATCACTGAGTAGGTTCATAATATGCCTGACAGATTTGTAGTTGTTTACCTTCATTTAGCTTTGGAAGTTTACCTTCCAAAGTTCACCTTCACCTTGGTTTTGGAAATAAATTCTAGTTTGTAGTTCTCATTTGTAATGAACACATTAAAGACCAGATTGAAATATTGCCTTCAAGATTGTTCTTACTTGTAAGACTTGCTCCTACTTCTGTATGCTTAAAATTGACTCTGGATAGAATACTATAAGGTCATGATTTAGCTGGAAAAGTGATCAGATTAATAAATGTATATTGGTAGTTATATTAAGCAAAGAAATAGAGATAATCATGATGATATCTTTATTTTTACAGGATGATATGTAATTAAAGTACATGTCTACAGGAGTAATAATGATTTCCAAAGAGTATTTTTAAAGGAAAAGAAATGAGCATGAATTATCTCTGCAATATAAGCTATGAAGTAATAGTTGGTTGTAAATTAAAGTGGCACCAGCTAGCACCTCTATGATTCAAGGGTCTTTCAATGTTTCTAAAATAAGCCCTTATTTTTAAGGGGTTCTAACATACAAAATCTCTTTTCCTGGAAAAAATTGCTATGAAAAGCCTCAGATTGAAAAGATAGATTTTTTTCCCCCAATTACAAAAATCTAAGTATTTTGGCCCTTCAATTTGGAGGAGTGCAAAAATTGGAAGTAAGAAGTTTTAAGTACTTACAGTGCTCAAAAAATGTGCAATCACTGTGTTGTATATAATAATTCATAGCTCAATCACTCGTAATAATTGACTCTAAGACTTTTATTGAGAAAACAGCAGAAAGATTAAACCTTGATTTCAGTTTGAGGGAAAATGGCCACTGTACAGATGGAATTTTAAAGTAGTAATGAAATTCTACCTAAAATGCAATATTGAGTATTTTAATTATACAGCATATTGGTGGGTTTTTTTAATGTGCAGAGGATCAAAGCTACTTGGAAGGAGTGCCTATAATTTGCCAGTAAGCCACAAATTAAGATTGTACCTTATATATCAGAAGAGTAGTTAGCTTAGGGGGAAGGTGAGAAGGTGTGGGGGGATATTAAGATTTAGTAGGATCTTGATAGAGAAATTTATAAACTTTTTTATCTTTTTTTTTTTTTTTTTTTTTTTTTTTGAGATGGAGTCTTGCTCTGTCACCCAGGCTGGAGTGCAGTGGCCGGATCTCAGCTCACTGCAAGCTCCTCCTCTCGGGTTCACGCCATTCTCCTGCCTCAGCCTCCCGAGTAGCTGGGACTACAGGCACCCGCCACCTCGCCTGGCTAGTTTTTTTGTATTTTTTAGTAGAGACGGGTTTCACCGTGTTAGCCAGGATGGTCTCGATCTCCTGACCTTGTGATCCGCCCGTCTCGGCCTCCCAAAGTGCTGGGATTACAGGCTTGAGCCACCGCGCCCGGCCGAGAGTCCTTTCTTTTGAATGTCAGTCACAGCCTTGATGTGGTCTCTTGTTTTGTGTCCTAGTTCTTAATGTAAAAGTGCTTAACTGCTCCTTGGTTGTATTGGGTAGCATTAGGGTAAGATTTTACATGGGTATTATTAACTGAAAAGAATACAAATGTAAAAAGCTGGTAAATTTAAAGATTATGAAATTTGTTTATTGTAAAAGCAATTCAAGAATATTCATTTGCCCAGTTATACCTCAATGTTGTAGCAGTGCTGCGATACCTGACACAGTGCTTTAGTCTATAATGATCAGTAATGTTGAGCTTTTATTCATGTTTATTGGCTGCATGTATGTTTTCTTTTGAGAAGTATCTGTTCATGTCATTTTCCCACTTTCTAATGGGGTTGTTAGTTTTTTTCTTGTAAATTTTTTAAGTTCCTTGTAGACTCTGGATATTACACCTTTGTCATATGGATAGATTGCAAAAGTGTTCTCCCGTTTTGTAGGTAGCCCGTTCATCTGATGATAGCTTATTTTGCTGTGCAGAAGCTCTTTAGTTTCATTAGATCCCATTCTTCAATTTTTACTTTTGTTGCAATTGCTTTTAGCATTTTCATCATGAAACATTTGCCTGTGCTGATGTCCTGAATGGTATTGCCTAAATTTTCTTCTAGGGTTTTTATAGTTTCAGGTTTTGCATGTAAGTCTTTAATCAATCTTGAGTTAATTTTAGTATAAGGTTTAAGGAGGGGTTCAGTTTTTAATTTTCTGCATATAGCTAGCAAGTTTCCCCAGAGCCACTTATTAAATAGGGAGTCCTTTCCCCATATCTTGTTTTTGTCAGGTTTGTCAAAGATCACTTGGTTGTATGTGTTTGGCCTTATTTCTGAGTTCTCTATTGTGTTCCATTAGTCTATGTGTCTGTTTTTGTACTAGTACCATGGTGTTTCGGTTACTGTAGCCTTGTAGTATAGTTTGAAGTTGGGTAGCATAATGCTTCCAGCTTTGTTCTTTTTGCTTAGGATTGTCTTGGCTATACAGGCTCTTTTTTGGTTCCATATGAATTTTAAAATATTTTTTTTCTAATTCTGTGAAAAATGTTAATGGGACTTTAGTGGAAGTAGCATTGAATCTATGAATTACTTTGGGCAGTATGGCCATTTTTATGATATTGATTCCTTCTATCCAAGAGCGTGGAATGTTTTCCCATTTGTTTGTGTTCTCTCTGATTTCCTTGTGCAGTGGTTTATAGTTGTCCTTTAAGAGGTCTTTCACTTCCCTTGTTAGCTGTATTCCTAGGTATTTTATTCTCTTTGTAGCAATTGTGAATGAGAAATCATTCATGGTTTGGCTTTCTGCTTGCCTGTTGTTTGCGTACAGAGATGCTAGCAATTTTTGGACATTGATTTTGTACCCTGAGACATTACTGAAGTTGCTTATCAGGTTAAGAAGATTTTGGGCTGAGATGATGGGGTTTTCTAGATATAGAATCGTCATATGCAAACAAAGATAATTTGACTTCTTCTCTGCCTATTTGAATACCCTTTATTTATTACTCTTGCCTGATTGCTCTGGCCAGAACTTCCAACAACATGTTGAATAAGAGTGGTAAGAGACAGCATCCTTGTCTCGTGCCAGTATTCAAGGGGAATGCTTCCAGGTTTTGCTCATTTAGTATGATAATTGGCTGTAGGTTTGTTGTATATGACTCTTTTATTTTGAGGTATGTTCCTTCGATACCTAGTTTATTGAGACTTTTTAACATAAAGTGATGTTAAATATTATCAAAGGCCTTTTCTGCATCTATTGAGATAATCATGTGGTTTTCGTATTTAGTTATGTTTATTTGATGAATTACATTTATTGATTTGTGTATGTTGAACCAACCTTGCGTCTTGGGGATGGAGCCAATTTGTTCATGGTGGATATGCTTTTTGATGTGTTGATGAATTCAGTTTGCTAGTATTTCATTGACGATTTTTGAATTGATGTTCATTAGGGATATTGGCCTGAAGTGTTTTTATTTTTATTTTTGTCTCTGCCAGGTTTTGGTGTAAGAATGATGCTGGCCTCTTGAAATGAGTTAGGGGGGAGTCCCTCCATTTCAATAGTTTAGAATAGTTTCAGTAGAAATCATACCAGCTCTTCTTTCTACCTCTGGTAGAGTTCAGCTTTAAATGTACCTGGTCCTAGGCTTTTATTTGGTTGTGTTTGTTCAGTAGAAATTGTACCAGCTCTTCTTCCTAACTCTGGTAAAATTCAACTGTAAATTCGACTGGTCCTGGGCTTTTTTTTATTTTTGGGGGGTGGGGGGTTGTAGGCTATTTATCAATGCTGGAATTTCAGAACTCATTATTGATCTATTCAGGGATCCAATTTCCTCCTGGTTCAGTCTTGGGAGGGGATATGTGTCAGAAATTTGACCATTTCTTCTAGATTTTCTAGTTTGTGTGCGTGGATGGGGTTTATAGTATTCTCTAATGGTTGTTTGTATTTCTGCAGGATCAGTGATGATATCCCTTTAATATTTATTTTGTGTTTGGTTCTTCTCTCTTTTCTTCATTAGTGTAGCTAGCGGTCTATTTATTTTATTAATTTTTTTTCAAAAAACTGGCTCCTGGATTCATTGATTTTTTTGAAGTGTTTTTTGTGTCTCTCTCTCCTTCAGTTCCACTTTGATCTTGGTTATTTCTTGTCTTCTGCTAGCTTTTAGGTTTGTTTGCTCTTGGTTCTCTAGTTATATTAGCTTAGATGGTAGTTTGTTGATCTGAGATCTTTCTAGATTTTTGATGTGGGTATTTGCTGCTATAAGTTTCCCTTTTAGCACTGTTTTAGGCTGGGCATGGTGGCTCATGCCTGTAATCCCAGCACTTTGGGAGACCAAGCCAGGCATATCACCTGAAGCCAGGAATTTGAGACCAGCCTGACCAACATGGCAAAATCTCATCTCTACTAAAAATACAAAAATTAGCTGGCTGTGGTGGCATGAACCTGTAATCCCAGCTACTTAGGAGGCTGAGGTAGGAGAATTGCTTGAACCCGGGAGGTGGAGGTTGCAGTGAGCCAAGATCATGCCACTGCACTCTAGACTGGGAGACAGAGAGAGATTCCATCTCAAAAAACAAAAACACTGTTTTAGCTGCATCCCACGGATTCTGGTACATTGTCTTCTTTTCTCATTAGTTTCAAATAACTTTCTGATTTCTGCCTTAATTTTATTATTCACCCAAGAGTCATTCAGGATCAGGTTTTTCAATTTCCATGTAGTTGTGTGGTTTTCGGTGAATTTATTAATCTTGAGTTTTAATTTGATTGTGTTGTGGTATAAGAGACTTTTTGTTAGGATTTCAATTTTTTACATTTGCTGAGGAGTGGTTTCCTTCCAATTATATGATCAATTTTAAAGTAGTTGCCATGTGGCAATGAGAAGAATGTATATTCTGTTGTTTTGGTGTGGACAGTTCTGTAGATATTTATCAGGTCTGCTTGATCCAGAGCTGAGTTCAGGACCTGAATATCTTTGTTAATTTTCTGTCTTGCTGATCTCTGTAATACTGTCAGTGGGGTGTCAAAGTCTACCAACATTATTGTGTGGGAGTCTGAGTCTCTTTGAAGGTCTCTGAGAACTTGCTTTATGAATCTGGGTGCTCCTGTATTGGATGCATATGTACTTAGGATAGTTATCTCTTCTTGTTGAATTGAACCCTTTACCATTACGTAATGCCATTCTTTCTCTTTTTTGATCTTTGTTGGTTTAAAGTCTGTTTTGTTGGAAGCTAGAATTGCAACCCCTGTTTTTTTTTCCATTTTACATTTGCTTGGTAAATTCTCCTCCATCCCTTTATTTTGAGCCTATATGTGTCTTTGCAAGTGAAATGGATCTCTTGAAGACAGCATATTGATGAGGCTTGACTTATCATCTAGCTTGCCATTCTGTGCCTTTTAATTGGGGCATTTAGTCCATCTACATTTTCGGTTAATATTCAATATTTTTATGTGTGAATTCAAGCCTGTCGTCATGATGGTAGCTGGTTGTTTTGCAGACTTGTTTATTCAATTGCTTCATGGTGTCACTGGTCTGTGTACTTCAGTGTGCTTTTGTAGTGACTGATAATGGTTTCTCCTTTTCATATTTCGTGTTTCCTTCAGGAGCTCTTGCAAGGCAGTCCTAGTCATGACAAATTCCCTCAGCATTTGCTTGTTTGGCTTATGAAGCTAGTTTGGCAAGATATAAAATTCTGGATTGTAAATTATTTATTTAAATGTTGAATATTGGCCCCCAGTCTCTTCTGGCTTGTAGGGTTTCTGTTGAGAGGTCCACTATTAGGCTTATGGGCTTCTCTTTGTAGGTGACCTGGCCTTTCTCTCTGGCTGCCCTTAATGTATTTTCTCTCATTTTAACCTTGGAGAAGCTGAAGATTATTTGTCTTGGGGTTAATCTTCTCATGGAGTATCTTACTGGATTTCTCTGGGTTTCCTGAATTTAAATGTTGGTCTGTCTTGCTAGATGGGGGAAGTTCTCCTGGATGATATTCTGATGTATGTTTTCCAACTTGGTTCTGTTCTCCCCATTTCTTTCAGATGCCCCAATCAGTTGTAGCTTCAGTCTTTTTACATAATTCCATATTTCTTGGAGGTTTCATTTATTCCTTTTCATTCTTTTGTCTCACTTGTTGTCTCCTTGTCTTATTTCAGAAAGATAGTCTTCAAGCTCCGAGATTCTTTCCTCTGCTTGATCTAGTCTGCTGTTGATACTTGTGATTGCATGGTGAAGTTCTTGTGTTGTGTTTTTCACCTCCATCAGGTAAGTTATGCTCCTCTCTAAACTGGCTATTCTGGTTATGAGCCCCTGTATTGTTTTATCATGATTCTTAGCTTATTTGCATTGGCTTACAACATGCTCCTTTAAGTCAGCAAAGTTCACTATTACCCACCTTTTGAAGCCTACTTCAGTCAATTCAGCCATCTCAGCCTCAGCCCAGTTCTGTGTCCCTGCTAGAAAAGTGTTGTGGTCATTTGGAGGAGAAGAGGCACTTTGGCTTTTGAGTTTTCAGTGCTTTTGTGTTGATTCTTATCTTTCTGGACTTATCTACCTTTGATCTTTTAGTTTGCTGACATTTGAATAAGGTTTTGTGGGGTCTTTTTTATTGATGTTGTTGCTTTCTGTTTGTTTTTCCTTTAACAGGTCACTCTTTTGTAGAACTGCTAGGGTTTGCTGGGGGTCCACTCCAGACCCTAGTCACCTTAGTCTCTCCCACCCCTGGAGGTATCACTAGTGAATGCTGTGAAACAGAAAAGATGGCAGCCAGCTCCTTCCTCTGAGAGCTCCATCCCAGGGGGCACCAGCCTGACGCCAGCCAGAATTCTCCCATAGGAGGTGTCTGGAGACCCCTGTTGAGAGGTCTCACCCAGTCAGAAGGGACAGGTTTAGGGACCCGCTTAAAGAAGCAGTAAGGCTGCCTGTTGGCAGAGCAGGTGTGCTATGCTGACCACCCTGACACTCCAGAGTCAGCAGGCTAGAAAAACTAAGTTAGCTGAATTGCAGAGACAGCAGCTGCCCCTCCCTTTAGGGACTCTATCCCAGGGAGCCATAAGAGTTCTGTCCATATAATCCTGCCTGGAGTTGCTGAAATTCCTGCAGGGAGGCCACACCCAGCCATGAGGGATGAATCTGGGTCCCACTTAATGAAGCAGAGTGGCCACAATCAGGCCCAACAGCTGTGATGTGTTGTGGGAACTCCTTCCAGTCCCCAGTGCCAGTGAGCTAGAGCCGCTGACTTGAACTGCATAAATCATGGCCACCCCTCCACCCGGGAGCTCAGTCTGTCTCAGGCCACCGCCAGCCTGCTGCCACTGACCAACTGGAATTCCAAGTCAGTGGGTCTGAACTTGTGAGGTGTGGTGAAAGTGGGGCCAGCAGAACATGCCATCTGGCTCCCTAGATTCAGCCCCCTTCCTAGGGGAATGCACAAATAGATTTCCTGTCTTGCTGAAATTCTGAGGGCTGGGGTAGACAAAACTCCTGGGTTTCCCTACATGCTCTGGCAAGTGAGCAAGGGCTCCACTAAGACTCCACATAGCTCTGTGTTTCAGACCCAAGGCCCTAGTGGTGGGGGCTCACAATGGGATCTTCTGATTTGCGGGTTGCAAAGATGCATGGGAAAAGCATGATTTCCTGGGCAGGGTCACACAATCACTCACCACCTCCTTTGGCTTCGGGGTGGGCGCTCCCCTGGCTCCATGCCACTCCCAGGTGGGCCATCACCCCACCCTGCTTTTCCTCACTCTCTGTGGGTTGAGCTGTCTGCCTAGTCATTCTCAATATGAAAATCTGAATACCTCAGTTGAAGGTTCAAAATTCACCCACCGTTTTCACTGCTCTCCGTAAAAGTTGCAAACTGCAGCTGCTTCTAATAGGCCACCTTGGTCCCATAGAGCTAAACTTCTTTCCTAGAACATATTTTTGCTGCATTTTATATGATTTGGTAAGCTGTGCCTCCATTTTCATTTGTTTTAAAATTTTTTTTTTAACTCTTTTAATTTTTCTTTGAACGGTTTGTTGTTCAGGAACATATAGTTCAGTTTTCATATATTTGTGATTTCTCTCAAATTTCTTTTGTTATTGATTTCTAGCTTCGTACCATTGTGATCAGAGAAGATACTTGATAGAATTTCACTCTTCTTACATCTGTTAAGAGTCCTAAAATGTAATCTATTCTAGAGAATGTTTTATGTGTACTTGAGAAGAATGTGTATTTTACTGCTGTTAAATGAAATGTCCTGTATATGCCCATTAGATCCATTTGGTCTAAAGTACAAGGTTGAATGCCTATGTTTCCTTACTGATTTTCTGTCTGGGTGATCTATCCATTGTTGAAAGTCAGGTATTAAAATCCCCTAACAGTAGCTATTCTTATATCAGACAAAACAAACTTTAAAGCAACAGCAGTTAAAAGAGACGAAGAGGGACATTATATAATGGTAAAAGACATGGTCAAACAGGAAAATATCACAATCCTAAACATATATGCACCTAACACTGGAGCTCCCAAATTTATAAAACAATTACTAATAGATCTAAGAAACGAGATAGACAGTAACATAATAATAGTGGGGGACTTCAATACTCCACTGACAGCGTTAGACAGGTCATCAAGACAGAAAGTCAACAAAGAAACAACGGATTTAAACAATACCTTGGAACAAATGGACTTAACAGATATATACAGAACATTTTATCCAACAACTGCAGAATACACATTCTATTCAAGAGCACATGGAACTTTATCCAAGATAGACCATATGATAAGCCATAAAACAAGTCTCAATACATTTAAGAAAATTGAAATTATATCAAGCACTCTCTGAGACCACAGTGGAATAAATTTGGAAATCAGCTACAAAAGAAACCTTAAAACCATGCAAATACATAAATTAAATAATCTGCTCCTGAATGAGCATTGGGTCAAAAACAAAGTCAAGATGGAAATTGAAAAATTATTTGAACTGAACGATGATAATGACACAACCTACCAAAACCTCTGGGATACAGCAAAGGTGGTGTTAAAAAGAAACTTCATAGCCCTAAATGCCTACATCAAAAAGACTGAAAAAGCAAAAACTGACATTATAGGTCACACCTCAAGGAAGTAGAGAAACAAGAACAAACCAAACCCAATCCAGGGAGAAGAAAGAAAATAACCAAAATCACAGCAGAACTAAATGAAATTGAAACAAAGAAAATACAAAAGATAAATGAAGCAAAAAGCTGGTTCTTTGAAAAAATAAATATAATTGATAGGCCATTAGCAAGATTAACCAAGAAAAGAAGAGAGAAAATAAAAATAACTTCACTAAAAAAAAACAGGAGCTATTACAGTTGAGACTACTGAAATACAAAAGATCATTCAAGGCTACTATGAAAACCTTTATGCACGTAAACAAGAAAACCTAGAAGGGATGGATACATTCCTGGAAAAATACAATCTTGGTAGTTTAAATCAGCAAGAATTAAATACCCTGAACAGACCAATACAGGCAGAGAGATTGAAATGGTAATTAAGAAATTACCAACAAAAAAATGTCCAGGACCAGACAGATTCATGGCAGAATTCTACCAGACATTCAAAGAAGTATTGATACCAACCTTTGACACTATTCCACAAGAAAGAGAAAGAAGACACCCTCCCAAATCCATTCTATGAAGCCAGCATTACCCTAATATCAAAACTAGGAAAGGACATAACAAAACAACAAACCAAACAACAACAACAAAAACCAAATCAAAACAAAACAAAACTGCACACCGATATCCTTGATGAACATAGATGTTAAAATCCTTAACAAAATCCTAGCTAACTGAACCCAACAATATATTAAAAAGATAATCCACCATGATCAAGTGGGTTTCAAACCGGGGATGCAGGGATGGTTTAACATACACAAGTCAATAAATGTGATAAAACAGAATTAAAAACAAAATCACATGATTATCTCAATAGATGCAGAAAAAGCATTCAACAAAATCCGACATTTCATTGTGATTAAAACTCTCTGCAAAATCGGCATACAAGGGATATACGTCAATGTAATAAAAACCATCTATGACAAACCCACAGTCAACATAATACTTAATTGGGAAAAGGTGAAAGCATTTCCTCTGAGAACAGGAACAAGACAAGGATGCCCACTATCACCATTCCTCTTCAACTTAGTACTGGAAGTCCTAGCCAGAGCAATCAGACAAGAGAAAGAAATAAAGGGAATCCAAATAAGTAAAGAGGAAGTCAAACTGTCACTGTTTGCTGATAATCTGATCCTTTACCTTGAAAAACCTAAAGACTCCTCCAGAAAGCTTTTAGAACTGATCAAAGAATTCAGCAAAGTTTCCTGATGAAAGATTAATGCACACAAATCAGTAGCTCTTCTATACCCCAACGGCAATCAAGCAGAGAATCAAATCAAGAACTCAACCCCTTTTACAATAGCTGCAAAAACAAAACAAAACAAAACAAACAAAAACAAACAAACAAAAAAATAGGAATATACTTAACTAAGGAGGTAAAAGACCTCTACAAGGAAAACCACAAAACCCTACTGAAAGAAGTCATAGATGACAGAAACAAATGGAAGCACATCCCATGCTCATGGAAGAGTAGAATGAATATTGTGAAAATGACCAAACTACCAAAAGCAATCTACAAATTCAATGCAATTCCCATCAAAATACCACCATCATTCTTCACAGAATTAGAAAAAACATTTCTAAAATTCATATGGAACCAAAATAAGAGGCCACATAGCCAAATCAAGACTAAGCAAAAAGAACAAATCTGGAGACATCACACTACCTGATTTCAAACTACACTATAAGGCCATAGTCACCAAAACAGTGTGGTACTGGTATAAAAATAGGCACATAGACCAATGGAACAGAATAGAGAACCCAGAAACAAACCCAAATATTACTTCATATTTGATGAAGCAAACAAAAACATAAAGTCGGGAAAAGACAACCGTTTCTACAAATGGTGCTGAGATAATTGGCTAGCCACATGTAGGAGAATGAAACTGGATCCTCAAAAGCTGTATACAAAAAGCAGCTCAAGATGGATTAAGGACTTAAATCTAAGTCCTGAAACTATAAAAATTCTAGAAGATAACATTGGAAAAACCCTTCTAGGCATTCGCTGAGGCAAGGATTTCATGACCAAGAACCCCAAAGCAAACGCAATAAAAACAAAGATAAGCCGTTGGGACTTAATTAAACTAAAGAGTTTTTGTGTGGCTAAAGGAATAGTCAGCAGAGTCAACAGACAACTCACAGAGTAGGAGAAAATCTTCACAATCTATACATCTGGCAAAGAACTGAGATCCGGAATCTACAATGAACTCAAACAAATCTGTGAGAAAAAAAAAAATTCCATCAAAAACTGGGCTAAGGACAAAAACAGAAAATTCTCAGAGGAATATATACAATTGGCTAACAAATATATGAAAAAATGTTCAACATCCATAATGATTGAGAAATTGCAAATCAAAACCACAGTACGATACCACCTTAGTCCAGCAAGAATGGCCATAATAAAAAAATCAGAAAACACTGGATGTTGGTGTGGATGTGGTGAAAAAGGAACTCTTCTACACTGCTGGTGGGAATGTAAACTAGTACAACCACTATGGAAAACAATGTGGAGATTTCTTTTTCTTTCTTTCTTTCTTTCTTTCTTTCTTTCTTTCTTTCTTTCTTTCTTTCTTTCTTTCTTTCTTTCTTTCTTTCTATTATACTTTAAGTTCTAGGGTACATATGCACAACATGCAGATTTGTTACATAGGTATACATGTGTCATGTTGATTTGCTGCACCCATCAACTTGACATTTACATTAGGTATTTCTACTAATGCTATCCCTCCCCCAGCCCCCCTTCCTCCAACAGGCCCCTGTGTGTGATGTTCCCTGCCCTGTGTCCATGTGTTCTCATTGTTCAACTCCCCTCTATGATGGGAACATGTGGTGTTTGGTTGTCTATCCTTGTGATAGTTTGCCAAGAATGATGGTTTCCAGGTTCATCCATGTCCTTGCAAAGAATATGAACTCATCCTTTTTAATGGCTGCATAGTATTCCATGGTGTATATGTGCCACATTTTTTTTCTTTTTCTTTTTTTTTTTTACTATACTGTAAGTTCTAGGGTACATGTGCACAATGTGCAGGTTTGTTACACAGGTATACATGTGCCATGTTGGTTTGCTGCACCCATCAACTCGTCATTTACATTAGGTATTTCTACTAATGCTATCCCTCCCCAGCCCCCCTCCCCCCAGCAGGCCCCAGTGTATGATGTTCTTCGCCCTGTGTCCAAGTGTTCTCATGGTTCAATTCCCACCTATGAGTGAGAACATGTGGTGTTTGCTTTTCTGTCCTTGTGATAGTTTGCTGAGAATGATGGTTTCTAGCTTCATCCGTGTCCCTGCAAAGGACATGAACTCATCTTTTTTATGACTGCATAGTATTCC
Organism: Macaca thibetana thibetana; assembly: GCF_024542745.1. Lineage (NCBI taxonomy): Eukaryota > Metazoa > Chordata > Mammalia > Primates > Cercopithecidae > Macaca > Macaca thibetana. Next base: position 55,971,253 of record NC_065598.1, read on the forward strand.
ATAGTGTATATGTGCCAAATTTTCTTAATCCAGTCTATCATTAATGGTTATTTGGGTTGGTTCCAAGTCTTTACTATTGTGAATACTGCCACAATAAACATACCTGTGCATCTGTCTTTATAATAGCATGATTTATAATCCTTTGGGTATATACCCAGTAATGGGATTGCTGGGTCAAATGGTAATTCTAGTTCTAGATCCTTGAGGAATTGCCACACTGTCTTCCACAATGGTTGAACTAATTTACACTCCCACCAACAGTGTAAAAGCATTCCTGTTTCTCCACATCCTCTCCAGCATCTGTTGTTTCCTGGCTTTTTTTATGTATGTATGTATGTATGTATGTATGTATGTATTTATTATCCTTTAAGTTCTAGGGAACATATGCACAACATGCAGGTTTGTTACGTATGTATACATGTGCCATGTTGGTGTGCTGCACCCATTAACTTGTCATTAACATTAGGTGTATCTCCTAATGCTATCCCTCCCCCATCTCCCCACCCCATGACAGACCCCAGTGTATGATGTTCCCCACCCTGTCTCCAACTGTTCTCATTGTTCAATTCCCACCAATGAGTGAGAACATACAGTGTTTGGTTTTCTGTCCTTGCCATAGTTTGCTCAGAATGATGGTTTCTAGCTGTATCTATGTCCCGAAAAAGGACATGAACTCATCCATTTTTATGGCTGCATAGTATTTCATGGTGTATATGTGCCACATTTTCTTAATTCAGTCTATCATTTGGACATTTGGGTTGGTTCCAAGTATTTGCTATTGTGAATAGTGGCACAATAAACATACGTGTGTATGCATCTTTACAGCAGCATGATTTATAATCCTTTGGGTATATACCCAGTAATGGGATGGCTGGGTCAAATGATATTTCTAGTTCTAGATCCTTGAGGAATTGCCACACTGTCTTCCACAATGGTTGAACTAGTTTACAGTCCCACCAACAGTGTAAAAGTGTTCCTCTTTCTCCACATCCTCTCCAGCACCTGTTGTTTCCTGACTTTTTAATGATTGCCATTCTAATTGGCATGAAATGCTATCTCATTTTGGTTTTGATTTGCATTTCTCTGATGGCCAGTGATGACGAGCATTTTTTCATGTGTCTGTTGGCTGCATAAATGTCTTCTTTTGAGGAGTGCCTGTTCATATCCTTTGCCCACTTTTTGAGGGGTCTGTTTGTTTTTTTCTTGTACATTTGTTAAAGTTGCTTGTAGATTCTGGATATTAGCCCCTTGTCAGATGGGTAGATTGCAAAAATTTTCTCCCATTCTATAGGTTGCCTGTTCTGATGATAGTTTCTTTCACTTTGCAGAAGCTCTTTAGTTTAATTACATCCCATTTGTCTATTTTTTCTTTTGTTGCCATTGTTTTTGGTATTTTAGTCATGAAGTCTTTTCCCATGCCTATGTCCTAAATGGTATTGCCTAGATTTTCTTCTAGGGTTTTTATGCTTTCAGGTCTTACATTTAACCCTTTAATCCATCTTGAATTAATTTTTGTATAAGGTGTAAGGAAGGGATCCAGTTTCAGCTTTCTACACATGGCTAGTCATACGGCTAGTCAGTTTTCTCAGCACCATTTATTAAATAGGGAATCCTTTCCCCATTTCTTGTTTTTGTCAGGTTTGTCAAAGATCAGATGGCTGTAGATGTGTGGTATTATTTCTGAGGGCTCTGTTCTGTTCCATTGGTCTATATCTCTGTTTTGGTACCAGTACCATGCTGTTTTGGTTACTGTAGCCTTGTAATATAGTTTGAAGTCAGGTAGTGTGATGCCTCCGGCTTTGTTCATTTGGCTTAGGATTGTCTTGGCAACACGGGCTCTTTTTTGGTTCCATATGAACTTTAAAGCAGTTTTTTCCAATTCTGTGAAGAAAGTCATTGGTAGCTTGATGGGAATGGCATTGAATCTATAAATCAATATTGTGAAATTATAAAATTTCACAATATTGATTCTTCCTATCCATGAGCATGGAATGTTCTTCCATTTGTTTATGTCCTCTCTTATTTCATTGAGCAGTGGTTTGTAGTTCTCCTTGAAAAGGTCCTTTACACCCCTTGTAAGTTGGATTCCTAGGTATTTTATTCTCTTTGAAGGAATTGTGAAAGGGAGTTCACTCATGATTTGGCTCTCTGTTTGTCTGTTATTGGTGTATAAGAATGCTTGTGATTTTTGCACATTGATTTTGTATCCTGAGACTTTGCTGAAATTGCTTATCAGCTTAAGAAGATTTTGGGCTGAGATGATGCGGTTTTCTAAATATACAATCATGTTATCTGCAAACAGGGACAATTTGACTTCCTCTTTTCCTACTTGAATACCCTTTATTTCTTTCTCCTGCCTGATTGCCCTGGCCAGAACTTCCAACACTGTGTTGAATAAGAGTGGAAAGAGAGGGCATCCCTGTCTTGTGCCAGTTTTCAAAGGGAATGCTTCCAGTTTTTGCCCACTCGGTATGATACTGGCTGTGGGTCTGTCATAAATAGCTCTTATTATTTTGAGACACGTCCCGCAATACCCAGTTTATTGATAGTTTTTGCATAAAGGCTGTTGAATTTTGTCAAAAGCATTTTCTCCATCTATTGAGATAATCATGTGGTTTTTGTCTTTGGTTCTGTTTATGTGATGGATTACATTGATTGATTTGCGTATATTGAACAAGCCTTGAATCCCAGGAATGAAGCCGACTTGTTTGTGTTGGATAAGCTTTTTGATGTGCTGCTGCATTGGGTTTGCCAGTATTTTATTGAGGATTTTCGCATTGGTGTTCATCAGGGATATTGGTATAAAATTCTCTTTTTTTTTTGTTGTGTCTCTGCCAGACTTTGGTATCAGGATGATGCTAGCCTCATAAAATGTGTTACAGAGGATTCTCTCTTTTTCTATTGATTGGAATATTTTCGGAAGGAATGGTACCAGCTCCTCTTTGCACCTCTGGTAGAATTAGGCTGTGAATCCATCTGCTCCTGAACATTTTTTGGTTGATAGGCTATTAATTATTGCCTCAATTTCAGAACTTGTTATCGGTCTTTTCAGGGATTAAACTTCTTCCTGGTTTAGTCTTGGGAGGATGTATGTGTACAGGAACTTATCCATTTCTTCTAGATTTTCTAGTTTTTTGTGTTTTTTTTTTTTTTTTTTTTTTTTTTTGCGTACAGGTGTTTATATTATTCTCTGATGGTAGTTAGTGTTTCTGTGGGATCAGTGGTGATATTCCCTTTATTATTTTTTATTGTGTCTATTTGAGTCTCTTCTTTTTTTTTCTTTATTAGTCTGGCTCACGGTCTATTTTTTTTTCTAATCTTTTCATAAAACCAACTCCTGGATTCATTGATTTTTTTTGAGGCGCTTTTCGTGTCTCTATCTCCTTCAGTTCTGCTCTGATCTTAGATATTTCTTGTCTTTTGCCAGCTTTTGAATTTGTTTGCTCTTGCTTCTCCAGTTCTTTTCATTGTGATATTAGGGTGTCATATTTAGGTCTTTTTGGCTTTCTCTTGTGGGCATTTAGTGCTACAAATTATCCTCTACACACGGCTTTAAATATGTCCCAGAGATTCTGGTACGTTGTATCTTTGTTCTCATTGGTTTCAAAGAACTTATTTTTTTCTTCCTTAATTTCTGTATTTACCCAGTAGTCATTCAGGAGCAAGTTGCTCAGTCTCCTTGTAGTTGTGTGGTTTTGAGTGAGTTTCTTAATCTTGAGTTGTAATTTGATTGTACTGTTGTCTGAGAGACTCTTTGTTATGATTTTTGTTCTTTTACATTTGCTGAGGAGTGTTTTACTTCCAACTATGTGGTCAGTTTTAGAATAAGTGTGATGTGGTGCTGAGAAGAATGTATATTCTGTTCATTTGGAGTGGAGAGTTCTGTAGATGTCTATTAGGTCCACTTAGCCCAGAGCTGGGTTCAAGGCCTGAATATCCTTGTTAATTTTGTGTCTCATTTATCTGTCTAATATTTACAGTGGGGTGTTAAAGTCTCCCACTATTATTGTGTGGGAGTCTAAGTCTCTTTCTAGGTCTCTAATAACTTGCTTTGTGAATCTGGGTGCTCCTATATTGGGTGAATATATATTTAGAATAGTTAGTTGTTCTTCTTGCATTAATCCCTTTACCATTATGTAATGTCCTTCTTGGTCTCTTTTGATCTTTGCTGGTTTCAAGTCTGTTTTATCAGAGACTAGGATTGCAACCCCTGCTTTTTTTTTTTTTTTTTTTTTTTTTTTTTTTTTTTTGCTTTCCATTTGCTTGGTAAACATTTCTCCATCCCTTTATTTTGAGCCCGTGTGTGTCTAGGCATGTGAAATTGGTCTCCTGAATACAGCACACTGATGGGTCTTTATTCTATCTAGCTTGCCAGACTGTGTCTTTTAATTGGGGCATTTAGCCTGTTTACATTTGAGGTTAACGTTATTATGTGTGAGTTTGATCCTGTCATTGTGATGCTAGCTGGTTATTTTGCCCGTTAGTTGATGCAGTTTCTTCATAGTGTTGATGGTCTTCACAATTTGGTATGTTTTTCAAGTGGCAGATAACAGTTTCTTCTTTCTGTGCTTAGTGCTTCCTTGAAGAGCTCTTGTAGGCAGAGCTTTACCTGTAAAGGATTTTTCCTGTAAAGGGTTTTATGTCTCCTTCACTTATGAAGCTTAGTTTGTCTCGATATGAAATTATGGATTGAAAAAATCTTTCCTTTAAGAATGTTGAATATTGGCCCAACTCTCTTCTGCAGAGAGATCCACTGTTAGTCTGATGGGCTTCCCTTTGTGGGTAACCTAACCTTTCTCTCTGGCTGCCCTTAACATTTTTTCCTTCATTTCAACCTTGGTGAATCTCACAATTATGTGTCTTTGGGTTGCTCTTCTCGAGGAATGTCTTTGTGGTCTTCTCTGTATTTCCTGAATTTTAATGTTAGCCTGTCTTTCTAGGTTGGGGAAGTTCTGGATAATATCCTGTAGAGTGTTTTCCAACTTGGTTCCATTCTCCCTGTCACTTTGAGGTACACCAATCAAACGTAAGTTTGGTCTTTTCACATATTCCCATATTTCCTGGAGGTTTTGTTCATTCCTTTTTATTCTTTTTTCTCTGATCTTGTCTTCACGCTTTATTTCGTTAAGTTAATCTTCAATCTCTGCTATCCTTTATTCTACTTGATCAATTCGGCTATTGATAATTTTTGTGTGCTTCATGAAGTTCTCGTGCTGTGTTTTTCAGCTCCATCTGGTAATTTATGTTCTTCTCTAAACTGGTTATTCTAGTTAGCAATTCCTCTAGCCTTGTTTCAAGGTTCTTAGCTTCCTCGCATTGGGTTAGAGCATGCTCCTTTAGCTTGGAGGAGTTTGTTATTACCCACCTTCTGAAGGCTACTTCTGTCAATTCATCAAACTCATTCTCCATCCAGTTTTGTTCCTTTCCTGGTGAGGAGTTGTGATCATTTGGAGAAAAAAGCATTCTGGTTTTTGGAATTTTCAGCATTTTTGTGCTGTTTTTTTTTTTTTTTTTTTTTTTCTCATCTTCCTGGATTTATCTACCTTTGATCTCTGATGTCAGTGATCTTCTTACGGTGTTTCTGAGAGGACATCCTTTTTGTTGCTGTTGATACTATTCCTTTCCGTTTGTTAGCTTTCCTTCTAACAGTCAGGTCCCTCTACTGCAGGTCTGCTGGAGTTTGCTGGTGGTCCACTCCAGACCCTGTTTGCCTGGGTATCACAAGTGGAGGCTGCATAACAACAAAGATTGCTGTCTGTTCCTTCCTCTGGAAGTGTCCTCTCAGAGGGGCACCTGCCAAATGGCAGCCAGAGGTCTCCTGTATGAGGTATCTGTCTAACCCTGCTGAGAAGTGTCTCCCAGTCAGGAGGCATAAGCGTCAGAGACCTACCTGAGGAGGCAGTCTGTTTCTTAGCAGAGCTCAAACGCTGTGCTGGGAGATCCGCTGCTCTCTTCAGAGCCATCAGGCAGGGACGTCTAAATCTGCTACAGCTGTGCCCACAGCCACCTTTTCCCCCAGGTGCTCTGTTTCAGGAAGATGGGGGTTTTATCTATAAGTCCCTGAGGGAGGTTGCTGCCTGTTTTTCTGAGGTCCCTTGCCCAGACAGGAGGAATCTAGAGGCAGTGTGGCTACAGCAGCTTTGCTGAGCTGTGGTGGGCTCTGCCCAGTTCAAACTTTTCAGCAGCTTTGTTTACACTGTGAGGGTGAAACCACCTACTCAAGTCTCAGCAATGGCAGATGCCCCTTCCCCCCTACGCCCCCTAAGATCTAGCATCCCAGGACGACTTCAGTCTGCCGTGCTGGCAGCAGGAATTTCAAGCCAGTGGATCTTAGTTTGCTGGCCTTGGTGGGGATGGGGTCCACTGAGCTAGACCACTTGGCTCCCTGGCCTCAGTTCCCTTTCTAGGGGAGTGAATGGTTCTGTCTTGCTGGCATTCCAGGTGCCACTGGGGTAAGAAAAAAGACTCCTGCAGCTAGCTTGGTGTCTACCCAAACAGCTGCCCAGGTTTTGTGCTTGAAACCCAGGGCCCTGGTGGTGTAGGCACTTGTGGGAATCTCCTTGTCTATGGGTTGTGAAGACCATGGGAAAAGTGTAGGATCTGGGCCAGAGTGCACTGTTCCTCACGGCACAGTTCCTCACAGCTTCCCTTGGCTAGGGGAGGGAGTTCTCTGACTCCTTGTGCTTCCCAAGTGAGACAAGCCCATCCTGCTTCGGTTTGCCCTCCATGAACTGCACCCACTGTCTCACCAGTTCCAATGAGATGAGCAGGGTACCTCAGTTGGAGATGCAGAAATCACCCACCTTCTGCCTTGATCTCGCTGGGAGCTGCAGACTGGAGCTGTTTCTATTTGGCCATCTTGCCAGCTACCTCCACATCCAGAGACTTAAGCTGGACCTCTTCCTACACCATATACAAAAATCAACTCAAGACGGATTAAAGACTTAAATATAAAGCCCCATATTACAAAAACCCTGGAAAACAACTTAGGCAATACCATCCTCTAGATAGGAACAGACCAAGATTTCATGACAATTATACCAAAAACAATTGCAACACAAGCAAATATTAACAAGTGGGATCTAAAGAAGAAGTAAAGAGATTCTACGCAGCAAAAGAAACTATCAACACAGCATACAGACAACCTACAGAATGGGAAAAATATTTGCAAACCATGCATCTGACAAAGGTCTAATATTCAGCATCTATAAGGAATTTAAATTTATAAGAGAAAAACTAACAACCCCATTAAAAATTGGGCAAAGGACATGAACAGACACTTCTCAAAAGAAGACATACAAGAGGCCAACAAGCATATGAAAAAAAGCTCATTATCAATGATCACTAGAGAAATGTAAATCAAAACCACAATGAGATACCATCTCACACCAGTCAGAATGGCTATTATTAAAAAGTCAAAAAACAAATGTTGGCAAGGTTGCAGAGAAAAGGGAACACTGATACATTCTTGGTAGGAATGTAAGTTTGTTCAGCCACTGTGGAAGACAATGTGACAATCCCTCAGAGACCTAAAAACAGAACTACCATTCCACCTAGCTATCCCATTACTGGGTGTGAACCCAAAGGAATGTAAATGATTCTATTATAAAGACACATTTACATGAATATTTGTTGCAGCACCATTCACAATAGCAAAGACATGGAATCAACTTAAATGCTCATAAATGACAGATTGGATAAAAAATGTGGTACATAAATATCATGAAATACAATGCAGCCATATAAAAGAATGAGATTATGTATTTTGTGGGAACATTAATGGATCTGGAAGCCATTATCCTTAGCAAACTGATGCAGGAAGAGGAAACCAAGCATTACATGTTCTCACTTATAAGTGGGAGCTAAATGATGAAAACTCATGAACACAAGGAATCAAGAGACACTGGGGTCTACTTGAAGGTGGAGGGTGGGAGAAGGGAGAGGAGTAGAAAATATAACTATTGGGTACTGGGGTTAATATCTGGGTGATGAAATCATCTGTACAACAAACCCCTATGACATGAGTTTACCTATGTAACAAACCTTCACATGTACCCCTGAACCTAAAGTAAAAGTTTAGAAAATACTCTTTTATCTATCTATCTGTCTATTCTATTGGTTCTGCCTTTCTGAAGAACCCTGACTAATAAAAGCTTAAATTCTATGTGGGAAGTAGAAAATAAACAAAAGAAAAACATATGAACAAATGGGAATATTTCAGAGAGCAATAACTAATACAAAATAAAGAAGGGAAATAGGTTAAAGAATGATGGGAGGAGCAAGCTACTTGAGACAGTGTGATAAGAGAAGGCCTTTCTAAGGCGAGGACATTTAAACTGAGGTTTAAAAAAATGAAGAAATGTGAATTGCAAACATCTGGGAGATAACACTCCAGACAGCAGGAACACCAGTACAAGAACCCTAAGTGAGCAACCATCTTTGTGTTCAAAGAATAGAAAGAAGAGCAATTTAACTGGAGTGTAATGGGTGACAGCAAAAGAGTTAGGAGTTGAAGTCAGAAAACTAGGATGAGACCATACAAAATGGGGCTTTGTAGGTTACTTTATTGCATTGGGAGTTATACCTGATATAAATGATGAGTTGATGGGTGCTGACGAGTTGATGGGTGCAGCACACCAACATGGCACAAGTATACATATGTAACAAACCTGCATGTTATGCACACGTACCCTAGAACTTAAAGTATAATAATAATAATAATTTTTTAAAAATGATAGCTCTTATTCTGAGTGTTATGGAAGCCTCTGGATTGTTCTAAGTAGTGAAAAGGTATCATCTGGTTCATGTTTTCAAAGGAGTATTCCAGATGCTGAATTGAAGGGAAATAAAGGTGGAAGCAGAGATACAAAAGAAGAAACTGTTGTAGCTACTCAGGTAAGAGCTGATGGTAGTCTGGACAAATGTAGGAAGAATGAAGGAAGTGGAGATGGAAAAAATAATGAGTTTTTAAATATATTTTAAAAGTAGATTTTGCAGAATTTTTAATTTGAGTTTCTGGGTGGATTATGGTTCACTGAAATGACAGTGATGGAGGGGACAGATTTTGTGGAGTAGAGGGAATAAGTGCTTTATTGGGGAGCATGTTAAGTACTGTGTACTAGGTACTAAGTTAAGTGTTATACACATCTAAATAAGCAAGTTAGAATAGTCCCTAGGGAAAAACAAAACTATGCATATTAACCCCATTTTACAGATGAGAGAACCGAAGCTCAGAAAATTTAAGTAATTTGGCCAAGTTTACACACCTAGTGAATGTCAGAGCATTTGAATGCAGGTGTTCTTATGTTCCTTCAATTCTGTGGTATTATTTCTCTTTAAAGCAATCATAAATCTGAGAGCCTTTATACAGGTTTAAGTGACACTGCAAAGAAATGGAGCTCATTAACATTGTCTTCATACAAGAGAGAGCCTTGAAGAAGGGCTTGTTTCTGAGATAAGGCTGGATGTTATAAATATTGCCAATTTGTAGCTTACTTTGGCAACAGGAACTTTTTTTCCCAGCAACTTTTCCCACTTTAACAATGCAAAGAAAAACCAAGACTTACTAATAGGTTAAAAAAAAAAAAAGTATGTTTATGGATAATGAAACATTTACCAGCTGCAATTATCCATTAGAGAAAAGGAATATCCCTATTCTGGGCAACATCCAAACCACACAAGTTTTTTTAATCTTTAATTTTAATTTTTGTGGATACATAATAGTCGTATATATTTTTATGGGATACATTAGATGTTTTGATACAGGTATGCAATGTGTAGGTTACACATTCCTCAAGCATTTATCCTTTGTGTTATAAACAATCCAGTTATACTGTTTCAGTTATTTAAAAATTATTATGGAGAGTTCAATTACAGTACAAACCATCATTGTTCACCTGTATTACTGCAATAACCTCTCAACTGTAGTATCTGCAGTTTTCCTTTGGGCCCCTATATTGTAACACAGGTTTAGGTGACACCAGAGTGTCTGTATTAAAATCAGAGTGACTGTATTAACCAGAGTGACTGTATTAAAATCTCAGTTTGTGTTGCTATTCTGCTCAAAAGTCTCTGACAGCTTTCCCCTTTACTCACAGTAAACACCAGAGTCCCCACCATGGCCCACAGACCTTCTGTGGTCTGACCCCTTGTAACATTCTTAATATTGATCATTCTATATCAAACATTTATATCTTACTATCCTTCTCTATTATCTTAATGTTTTATTTTTCTTCGTAGAACTTATAATCATTTCATATATTACATCTTTACCTATTTTTATTGTCTTTCTCCCCCAACTATTAAAATATAAGCTTTTGAGAACAAAGATTTATGTCTTTTTAAATGCTATATTTCTCTTGCATAGAACAGTGCCTGCCATTTAGTAGACATTCGCAAAGTGTGTGTTGACTGAATATACAGATATTGGGCTTTGTGAATGTGAGCGCATCATATTTTATGACTTAGAACTTCAGATCCATGCTCCTGAAAAGTGAGTGTGAACAACCATGTTCAAACTCTGGTACAGTACCATGTTGAATATTTAAAGCAAATTCAAATTGAATCACAAAATATTTCACATAGCCAGAGCAATCATGAGCAAGAAAAATCAAAGCTGGAGACAATTATATCTGATTTCAAATTGTATTACACAGCTATAGTAAACAAAACAGTATGGTACTGGCATAAAAACAGACACATAGACCAATGGAACAGGATAGAGAGACAAGAAATAAACCCACACATATATGGTTAATCAATATTTGACAATTGCCAGAATACACAATGGGGAAATGATAGTCTCATCAATACATGTTGTTGGGAAAAGTGAATATCCACATGCAAAAGTATAAAATTGGACCTCTGTTTTACACCATATACAAAGATCAACTAAACATGGACTGAAGGCTTAAATATATGACTCAACCATAAAATTTCTAGAAGAAAACATAGGAAAAATCTCCTTGACATTGATCTTGGCAATGAGTTTTTGGATATGACACCAAAAGCAGAGACAATAATAGCAAATATAGTCAAGTGGGACTCCCTCAGACTAAAAATCTTTTGCACAGCAAAGGAAACAACAGAATAAAGAAACAACCTGCAGAATGAGACAAAATATTTGCAAACCATAGATCAGATAAGGAATTAGTATCCACAATATATAAGGAAATCAACTCAATAGCAAAAATGTAAATAACAAGTAAACCAACTTACAAATTGGCATAGAATCCAAATAGTCATGTCACAAAATAAGATATGCAAATGGCCAACAGGTATAAGAAAAGGTGCTCAACATTACTAATTGTTGGGAAAATGCAACTTAGAACCATAATGAAATATCAATTCACATCTTTAAGGATGGTTATTATCAAAAAGACAAGAAATAAAATGATGAGGATGTGGAGAAAAGGAACCCTGGTACACTGTTGGGAATGTAAAGTGGTACAGCTATTGTGGAAAACAGTATGTTGGTTCCTCAAAAATTAAAAAGAGTACAAAATTTCAGATAGGAATAAGTTATAAGATCAATTGCACAGCAGGATGACTATAGTCAATAACAGTGTATTGTATAATTAAAAATAATTAAGGTACATTTCAAATGTCTCGCCATAAAAACTGACAGGTAAGGGAAGTGATGGATATGTTAAGTAGCTTGATGTAATCATTCTGCATTTTCTACATATCTCAAGACATCATATTGTACCTCATAAATATATATAATTATGATTTTTTGAGCAGAAAAAATATTAATTTAAAAATTAAAAACATAACTACCATATGATCTAGCAAGTCCACTTCTTAGTATATATGCAAAAACTAAAATCAGAATCTCAAAGAGATGTCTGCACTCAACTGATCATTGCAGCATTATTCACTATTCACAATAGCCAAGATGTGGAAACAACTTAAATTTCCATCTATAGATGAATGGATAAAATAAATGTAGTATACACACAATGGAATATCATTCAGGCTTTAAAGATGAAAATCCTGATGTTTATGATAACATAGATGGGCCTGGAGAGAATTATGCTAAGTGAAATAAGCCAGTCATGCAAAGACAAATACTGTGTGATGTCTCTTATATATGGAATCTAAAATAGTCAAACTCACAGAAGTAGAGAGTAGAAAAGTGGCTGCATGGGCTTAGTGGAGAAGAAAATGGTGGGTTATGGTTAAAGGTTAGGAAGTTTCAATTATGAAAGATAAATAAGTTCTGGAGATCTACTATATAGCATAGTACCTACAACTAACAACACTGTATTATGTATTGAAAATTCGTTAAGAAGGCAGACCTTATGTTAAGTGTTCTTACCACAAAACTAATGATGATGATGGTAATAATAATAATAATAGGGGTGAATGAAAACATGGAGAGGTGATAGACATGTTTATGGTTTTGATGGTGGTAATGGTTTTAAAGGTGTGTGCTTATCCCCGAACACGTATGTACACATTTCTATATACCAATCATACCTCAAAAAGTGGTTTTATTTATTTTTCTATTTTTTAATTTTTTAATACCCAAGTTTTGTTTATCATTGTGGGCATCCATTTTACAGAACTATATATAATTATTATTATTTAAACATAAAACAAAATATTTGTGAATTCATTTTTAAAATTTTTTATTTCCAGAAGTTTTTGGGGAATGGGTGATACTAACTTACATGAATAAATTATTTAGTGGTGATTTCTGAGATTTTGGTACACCCATCACTAAAGCAGTATACACTGCATCATATTTGTAGTCTTTTATTCCTCACCATCCTTCCACCCTTTCCCCTGAGTACCCAAAGTCCATTGTATCATTCTTATGCCTTTGCATCATCATGACTTAGCTCCCACTTGTAAGTGAGAAAATACGATGTTTGGTTTTCCATTCCTGAGTTACTTCACTTAGCATAATAATCTACAATCCCATACAGGTTGCTGCGAATGTGATTAATTCATCGCTTTTTATGGCTGAGTAGTATTCCATCATATACACACACACACACACATATATATATATCACAGTTTCTTTATCCACTCATTGATTGATGGGCATTTGGGTTGGTTCCACAATTTTGCACTTGTGAATTGTGCTGCTATAAACATGCATGTGCAAGTGTCTTTTTCGAATAATGACTTCTTTTCCTCTGGGTAGATACCCAGAAGTGGGATTGCTAGATCAAATGGTAGTTCTACTTTTAGTTCTTTAAGAAATCTCCACACTGTTTTCCATAGTGGTTGTACTAGTTTACATTCCCACCAGCAGTGTAGAAGAGTTCCTTTTTCTCCACATCCATGCCAACATCCACTGTTTTCTAATTATTTGATTATGGCCATTCTTGCAGGACTAAGGTGGTATCACATGGTGGTTTTGATTTGCATTTCCTTGATCATTAGTGACGTTGAGCATTTTTTCATATGTTTGTTGGTCAATTGTATATGTCCTTTTGAGAATTGTCTGTTCATGTCCTTAGTCTACTTTTTAATGGAATTGTTTGGTTTTCTTACTGATTTAAGTTTGTTGTAGATTCTGGATATTAGTCCTTTGTCAGATGTGAACATTTTCTCCCACTCTGTAGGTTGTCTGTTTACTCTGCTGACTGTTCCTTTTGCCATGCAAAACTCTTTAGTTCAATTATGCCCCAGCTATTTATCTTTGTTTCTATTACATTTGCTTTTGGGTTCTTGGTCATGAAATCCTTGCGTAAGCCAATGTCTAGAAGGGGTTTTCCAGTGTTATCATCCAGAATTTTTATGGTTTCAGGTCTTAGGGTTAAGTTCTTAATCAATCTTGAGTTGGTTTTTGTATAAGGTGAGAGATGAGGATCCAGTTTTATTCTCCTATATGTGGCTTGCCAATTATCCCAGCACCGTTTGTTGAAAAGGGTGTCCTTTCCTCACTTTATGTTTTTTGTTTACTTTGTTGAAGATCAGTTAGCTGTAAGTACTAGGGTTTATTTTGGGGTTCTCTATTCTGTTCCATTGGTCTATGTGCCTATTTTTATATCAGTACCATGCTGTTTGTGTGACTATAGCCCTATAGTATAGTTTGGATGCTACTATACTATAGTATAGCAGTGTGATGCCTCCAGATTTGTTCTTTTTGCTTAGTCTTGCTTTGGCTATGCAGGCTCTTTTTTTGTTCCATATTAATTTTAGAATCGTTTTTTCTAATTCTCTGCAGAATGGTGGGGATATTTTGATGAAGATTGTATTGAATTTCTGGATTGCTTTTGGCAGCATGGTCATTTCACAATATTGATTCTACCCATCCATGAGCATGGGATGTGTTTCCATTTGTTTCTGTCATCTATGATTACTTTCAGCAGTGTTTCGTAGTTTTCCTTGTAGAGGTATTTCAACTCCTTTGTTAGGTATATTCCTAAGTACTTTTTTTTTTTTTTTTTTTGCAGCTATTGTAAAGGGGGTTGAGTTCTTGATTTGATTCTCTGCTTGGTTGCTGTTGGTATATAGAAGAGCTACTGATTTGTGTACATTAATTAAATTTTGCTGAGTTCTTTGATCAGTACTAGGAGCTTTCTGGAGGTGTTCTTAGGGTTTTCTTTTTTTTCTTTTTTTAATTTTTTTTTATTTTTTTATTATACTTTAAGTTCTAGGGTACATGTGGATTTTCAAGGTAAATGATCATATCATCAGCAAACAGTGACAGTTTGACTTCCTCTTTACTGATTTAGATGCCCTTTATTTCTTTCTCTTGTCTGATTGCTCTGGCTAGGACTTCCAGTATTATGTTGAAGAGGAATGGTGAGAGTGGGCATCCTTGTCTTGTTCCCGTTCTCAGAGGGAATGCTTTCACCTTTTCCTGATTAAGTATTATGTTGACTGTGGGTTTGTCATAGATGGCTTTTATTACATTAATGTATGTTCCTTCTACGCCAATTTTGCTGATAGTTTTAATTATAAACATGCTGAATTTTGTCGAATGCTTTTTCTGCATCTATTGAGAAAATTGTGTGATTTTTGTTTATGTGGTGAATCACATTTATGGACATATGTATGTTAAACCATCTCTGCATCCCTTGTATGAAACCCAGTTTATCATGGTGGATTATCTTTTTGATATGGTATTGGATTTGGTTACCTAGTATTTTGTTAAGGATTTTAGCATCTGTGTTCATCAAGGATATCAGTCTGTAGTTTTCTTTTTTGGTTGTGTCCTTTTCTGGTTTTGGCATTAGGGTGATACTTGCTTCATAGAATTAATTAGGGAATGTTCCTTCTTTTTCTATCTTGTGGAATAGTGTCAAAAGGATTGGTACCAATTCTTTGAATGTCTGGTAGAATTCTGCTGTGAATTTGTCAGGTTCTGGACTTTTTTTGTTGGTAATGTCTTAATTACCATTTCAATCTTGCTGCTTGTTATTGATCTGTTTAGGGTATCTAATTCTTCCTGACTTAAGCTAGGAGGGTTGTGTTTTTCCAAGAATTTATCCATCTCTTCTAGGTTTTCTAGTTTATGTGTGTAAAGGTGCTCATAGTAACCTTGAATGATGTTTTATATTTCAGTGGCATCAGTTGTAATAGCTCCTGTTTCATTTCTTAGTGAGGTTATTTGGGTTTTCTTTCTTCTTTTCTTGGTTAATCTTGCTAACGATCTATCAATTTTATTTATCTTTTCAGAGAACCAGCTTTTTGTTTCATTTATCTTTTGTACTGTATTTTTTGTTTCAATTTCTTTTAGCTCTGCTTTGATCTTGGTTATTTCCCTTCTTCCGCTGGGTTTGGGTTTGGTTTGTTTTTGTTTCTCTAGTTCCTTGAGGTGTGACTTTAGATTGTTTGTGCTCTTTCAGACTTTTTGATATAGGCATTTAAGGCTATGAACTTTCCTCTTAGCTTTTGCTATATCCTAGAGGTTTTGATACATTGTGTCATCATTGTCATTTAGTTCAAAGAATTTTTTAATTTCCATCTTGGTTTTGTTTTTGACTTAATGGTCATTCAGGAGCAGATTATTTAATTTCCATTTATTTGCATGGTTTTGAAGGTTCCTTATGGAGTTGATTTCCAGTTCTATTCTACTGTGGTCTGAGAGAGTGCTTGATGTAATTTCAATTTTCTTAAATTTATTGAGGCTTGCTTTATGGCCTATTATATGGTCTATCTTGGAGAAGGTTCCATGCACTGTTGAATAGAATGTATATTCTGCCTTTGTTGGGTGAAATGTTGTGTATATATCTGTTAAGCTCATTTATTCCAAGGTGTACTTTAAATCCATTGTTTCTTTATTGACTTTCTGTCTTGATGTCTGGTGCTGTTAGTGGAGTATTGAAGTTTCCCACTATTACTGTGTTGTTGTCTATTTCTTTTCTTAGGTCTATTAGTAATTGTTTTATAAATTTGGGGGCTCCAGTATTAGGTGCATATATGTTTGGGACTGTGATATTTTCCTGTTGGACAAGGCCTTTTCCCATTATATAATGTCCCTCTTTGTCTCTTTTAACTGCTGTTGCTTTAAAGTTTGTTTTTCCTGATATAAGAATAGCTATTCCTGCTAGCTTTTTTTTCACCCCTTTACTTTAAGTTTATGTGAGTCCTTATGTGTTAGGTGAGTCTCCTGAAGGCAGCAGATAGTTAGTTGGTGAGTTCTTATCCATTCTTCTGTTCTGTATCTTTTAAGTGGAGCATTTAGGACATTTACATTCAATATTAGTATTGAAATGTGAGGTACTGTTGCATTCATCATGGTCTTTGTTGCTTGTGTACTTTTTGTTGTTGTTTTGATTTTGCTTTTTAACTTGTACTAGTGTGATTTTTGGGAGGTGTTGAAGAGCCTTGTTTTGTCATATTACCAGGGCTGATTTTCTGGTTCCTTCTCATTTGGGAAGGCTCTGTCAGAGGGAAAGTCTAGGGCTGAAGGTTGTTGTTCAGATTCTTCTGTCCTATGGGGTGTTCCCTTGATGTAATGCTCTCCCCTTTTTTTCTGTGGATATGGCTTCCTATGAGTCGAACTGCAGTGATTGTTGTCTCCCTTCTGGGTCTAGCCACCCAGCAGGTCTACTCAGCTCCGGGCTGGTACTGGGGATTGTCTGCACTGAGTCCTATGATGTGAACAATGTATTGGTTTCTCAGCCGTGGATACCAGCACCTGTTCTGGTGGAGGTGGCAGAGGGTGCAATGGACTCCGTGAGGGTCCTTAGCATTGGTGGTTTAGTGCTCTACTTTTGTGCTGGTTGGCCTCCTGCCAGGAGGTGACACTTTCCAGAAAGCATCAGCTGTAGTAGTGCAGAGAGGGACCAGTGGTAGGCACGGCCCTAGAACTCCCAAGATTGTATGCCCTTTGTCTTCCACTGCTAGGGTGGGTAGGGAAGGAACATCGGGTGTGGGCAGGGCTAGGTGTGTTGGAGCTCAGACTCTCCTTGGGCGGGTCTTGCTGTGGCTGCTGTGGGGGATGGGGGTGAGAGTCCTAGGTCACTGGAGTCGTGTACCTAGGAGGATGATGGCTGCCTCTGCTGAGTCATGCAGGTTGTCAGGGGACTGGGGGAAAGCCAGCAGTTGCAGGCCTCACCCAGCCCCCACACAGCCTGAAAGGCCTGTTTCACAAGATGCACCTCCACAACAGCCCCGAGTCTGTTGCCAGTCGCAGGGTGAGATGGGCTTGAGAAGATGTCCAAGGCCGTCTGCCTCCCAGCTGCAAAAGAAAAGGGCTTTAGTTCTTCCCCTGCCTGTGAAGTCTGCACTCCGGATTCACAACCTCCCCCAAGTTCTGGCCAGGAGGCTTCCTGCCCTGTTCAAATTGTTACAAAGTTCAGCTGGAGAATTCCTTCTCCCTGTGGAGTTTTACCCCCTGCTCCTCTGGCCACCCTCCCGATGGATCCCTGTGGTGCCAGGCAAGAATAGGCTGCTTGGAGACCCAGCGAGCTCCCAGGGCCTTTTTGATTCTTCTTTTCCCCCTGTATTTTGCTCAGCTCTCTAACTTGACTCAGCTCCAGGTAAAGTCAAAAACTTCTCCCACATACAGACCTTCAGCTTCTCCAGTAGGGGCGTGTGTTTAGTTGAGGAGGATCTCCCTTTCTCAATTCCACTGTTGGGGCACTCACAGTATTTTGGGTGTCTCCTGGGTCCTGTGGGAGCAGTCTGCTTTCTTTAGAGGGTGTGTGGGTCCTCTCGTGATTGCTGGTTTGTTCTTGGAGTCGATCTGGAGCTAAAATATACAATGCAAGCCTCTCTGTGCTGCTCAGACTGGAGCTGCAATCTAGCTCTGCCTCCCATCCACCATGATCCTCTAGTTCCTCAATTTGATGTTTTAAGTGAATTGTTGAAATTTTAAATAAAAATTTCCCAAGTCTCAAAGGTCACCTTGAAAGCTGACACTCACAGGACCACAGAGCAAATGCTGAGTTCAGCTTTAGAAAACAGTATTGACTCATTCTCTCTGAGTGGGCAGAATCCTTCTATCGATCTCAAACCTAGTCCAGAGACTTATTTATTTATTTATTTTTAGATGGAATCTCATGCTGTTGTCTTTTTTTTTTTTTTGAGACGGAATCTTACTCTGTTGCCCAGGCTGGAGTGCAGTGGCATGATTTCAGCCCACTGCAACCTCCGCCTCCTGGGTTCAAGTAATTCTCATGCCTCAGCCTCCCGGGTAGCTGGGACTACAGGCACCCACCACCACACCTGACTAATTTTTGTATTTTTAGTAGAGATGGGGTTTCACCATGTTGGCCAGGCTGGTCTCAAACTCCTGACCTCAGGTGATCCGCCTGCCTCGGCCTCCCAAAGTGCTAGGATTACAGGTGTGAGCCACCATGCCCGACCTGTGTTCTCCTTTTAATTTCCTCTGACTACCGGAGTGGCCTCTCACATTGACAAATTCAATACTTCTCTGAACTAAACTTTTTCTCTAACCAATTGAACCCTCCACTCTGATACCTGGGTCCTCAGACAGATTATAAGAATATTGTCCTTTTTTGTGAAGCTACTTTTGCATCAATGGTATCACTTGGAAAACTGTTTAAAGACCTCTGTAGGTGCCATGCACAGTATTTAACATGGTGATCCTGAGGGATAAATTCTTCACCTGCTTGTGTTCAGAAAAACTAATTGCAAAGGAGTGCAATTCAGCAGTTTGAATTTCTATTTCTTGGGAAGTGCTCCACCCTCCCACTTCCTGTGAACATACACACACATTTACACATATTTATGCCTTTCTGCTTCAGAATTTCACTGTCATAGCCATTAAAAAAATGAGTTCCATCTCATCTGTTTTATAATAGTTCCCCCACTGTAATACTCAGAATGTCAGGGAGTTCAACTGCACAGGTAACAGCAGCTGGATACAGATATAATCCTGCACAATTTTGGCTGCTTTCTGTATTTCTTTTATCATTTTGTGCCCTAAGGATAATCTGCTGATTATTGGCTAAAGTAACTCTAACTCCTGCCGGATTGACTAAGACTGACTACCTGTCACTGAAGGTTCAAGTCAAGTAAGACTTAACAGATCAGACATCTTAAGGTCATAGCACACCTGGATTCCTAAGGATTAGTAAGAAGAGTTGAGTGAGTTTCATTTTGCTCCAACAGTGTTAAGACCCGGTCTCTTAACCCTATTGTTTTTACATTTTTAACTTGCATTTTAAATGTAGCAGAAGGAAGAAGGATGATAGGCAAAAAGAGCCAGTTGTACAAATAAGAATGGTGAGAGCCTCATTCTAACTACTTCAACTCCAGAGACTATTACAGTGCTTACCTTGTAGAAATCTATCACAATGTCTGGAGAGAGATGTGGAACCATTTCCAGTTTTGAGGATCTCAGATGTGCTATCAGGACCTTGGACACTGAATATAGCCTGGCACAGGTAAGTCACAAACTTTTTCTTTGACATTTTTCTCTGCAAGCAAATGCTTATTGTGGTGAAAAGGTTAGAAAATAAAACATTCTGGAGGATTGAATTTTAAAGTATTTTTAACTAAATATTTTCCCCTAAGAAAATGTTCTTTTAAGAGTAGAAGGAAAACTGGAAGCTAGTGCAAGTTCACATTTCGGTTTTGAAAGTGTTTGCCTGGGTGAGCAAAGGACTTTAAATAGGTTATTGGTGATCCAAGCTGTTCTCAGAAGCCCTTGAGAGGGCTGTTTTGTTCTGAAAGCTCTATATTTAATAAAATAAGTGGCCACCACATGGGAGGAGATAAACTTATTTTCTTTGAACTGGTTTTGAGACACATACCACGGTATAGAATATTGGTGAAAGGAGAAATTTTTTTAAAAAGTCCAGAAATTTGAGTTTGTTGGGAGCAAAGACCCTCAGTGTCTTACTAGTACCAGTGGAGATGAGACTGGAATTCCCTATAAATTAATCAGATCTCTGATCTTCCTGAGTACAGAAAAGACAAATATAAAGGCTGTAGAACATTGGCATGACTCCACTATTCTTAAAGAGTATTTTATTTCCGAGAAAGGTAATCATTTGGTGTTTGACTCTATGTTTTTGTTATGTGTGCTTCTTTATCTTTGAGAAAACAGGAAAAAATAAGGCCTCCTTATTTTTCCTCTGATAAGAGGAAAGAATGAAGAAAGAGATGGGAAAGTGCCTTATAAATTGTAGGCATTATATCCATAATAGGAATTATTATTAGCATTACCATAGTGAGCAACTACCTATAATTTATGACCATAAGCAGGGTTCCTCTGCTTAAGCCCTTATGGTTTCAAAGTAGAAACTAATCAGCTGAGATGGCAGCACTTGATGAATGATAAATTATGATAATAACTGTCTATTAAGTGTCTACCCTATGTCAGTTGCTCTAGTCTTTCTTTATTGACACTTCACAACAACTTCATGAGCTAGGTAACACTGGCATTGCCATTGTACAGATAAGGAAACTGAGGTGCAAGGAATGTAAGAGACTGGCATAAGATCAGGCAGCTGGTAGGGAGCAAGAGCCAGTATCTGCTGTAGGCCATTCTGCCTTTCCACCACAGATAATTGTGGGAAATAAATAAAACACAGAGGACCATTGCTGTTAATTAATGATCTGAAAATTCATGGCAAAATCAAACTGAACATGTATACATTTGGAATCATCTCCTGACCTGATAAACTGGGACATAATTTTTGTTGTCTACCATCTACATCCTATGCTGTTTTTCTACTTTCTGCAAGTGACTTTCCTCAATAACCTTTACATGTGGGTGGCTACTAATATATAGTTTTTGTTTTTATTTTTATTTTTGTAATTTCTACTTAGTGTGGGTACATAGTAGGTGTATATAACGCTGGGATACATAAGACGTTTTGATACAGTCATGCAATGTGAAATAAGCACATCATGCAGAATGGGGTATCCATCCTTTCAAGCATTTATCCTTTTATTACAAACAATCCAATTTCATTCCTTTAGTCATTTGAAAATGTACAGTTAACCACCCCCAGTTCCTCTCCAGCTCCCCACTACCCTTCCCAGCCTCTGGTATCCATCCTTCTACTCTCTATTTCCATGAGTTCAATTGTTTTGATTTTTAGATCCCATAAATACATGAGAACATACAATGTTTGTCTTTATGTGCCTGGCTTATTTAACTTCACATAATGATCTCCAATTCCATCCATGTTGGTGCAAATGACAGGATATCATTCCCTTTTAGGGCTCAATAATACTCTATTGTGCATATGTACCGCATTATCTTTGTCCATTAATCTGTTCATGGACACTTGGGTTGCTTCCAATTATAGCTATTGTGAATAGTGCTGCAACAAACATGAGAGTGCAGATATCTCTTTAATATATGAACTTCCTTTATTTTGGGTATATATCCAGCAATAAGATTGCTGGATCATATGGTAGCTTTATTTTTAGTTGCTTGAGGAACCTCCAAACTGTTCTCCTAGTTTACATTCACACCAACAGTGTACTAGGGATCCCTTTTCTCCACATCCTTGCCAGCATTTATTGCCTGTCTTTTGGATATAAGCCATGTTACTTGAAGTGAGACAATATTTCATTGTAGTTTTGATTTGCATTTCTCTGAAGATGAGTGATGTTGAGCACCTTTTCATATGCCTGTTTACCATTTGTATGTCTTCATCTAAGAAGTGTCTATTGAAATCTTTTGCCTGTTTTAAAATAGGATTATTAGATTTTTTTTTTCCTATAGAGTTGCTTGAGCTCCTTTTATGTTTAGGTGATTAATCTCTTGTCAGATGGGTAGTTTGCAAATATTTTCTCCCATTCTGTGGGTTGTGTGTTCACTTTGTTGATTGCTTTCTTTGTTGTGTGGAAGCTTTTTAAATGGATGTAATCCCATTTGTCCATGTTTGAAAAAGGTTTCCTGTGCTTTTGCTCAATAAATGTTTGCCCAGACCAGTGTCCTGGAGATTTTCCTCAATGATTTCTTGTAGTAGTTTTACAGTTTGAGGTCTTAGATTTAAGTTATTAACCCATTTTGATTTTATTTTTGCATATGGCAAGAGATAGGGGTCTAGATTCACTTTTTTTATCTGTACTATTGTCTGCCTTATTTCAAAAAGATAACCTTCGAGCTTTTTGTTTCCTTGTTTCCTCTTGATCTATCCTACTATTGATACTTGTGATTACATTGTGAAGTTCTCATGTTGTGTTTTTCAGCTCCATCAGGTCAGTTACGTTCTTCTCTAAACTGGCTATTCTGGTATAGCTCCTGTATTGTTTTCTCATGATTCTTAACTACTTTGCATTGGGTTACAACATGCTCCTTTAGTTCAGTGAGGTTCGTTATTATCCAACTTCTGAAGCTTATTTCTGTCAATTCAGCCATATGAGCCTCAGCCCAGTTCTGTGCCCTTGCTGGAGAGCTGTTGTGGTCATTTGGAGGAGAAGAGACACTCTGGCTTCTTGAGTTTTCAGTGCTTTTGAGTTCATTCTTTCTCATCTTTTTAATCTTTGAGGTTGCTGGGGTTTGAATGAGGTTTATGTGGGGCCTTTGTGGTTGTTTTTTGCTTGTTTGTTTTTCTATTTACAGCCAGACCACTCTTCTATAGGGCTGCTGTGGTTTGCTGAGGGTCCGCTCCAGACCCTGGTTGTCTTGGATTTTTCCATAACTGGAGGTATCACCATTGAAGATGGAACAGCAAAGATGGCAGCCAGCTCCTTCCTCTGAAAGCTTCATCCCTGCAGGGTACTGACCTTCTGCAGGCCCAAATGCACCTGCAGGAGGTGGTTGGAGACCCCTGTTGGAAGGTCTCACCCACTCATGAGGAACAGAATCAGGGACCTTCCCAAAGAAGCAGTCTCCGTTGGAGGAAATCCCTCCTTTTCTGGACCATTTGTATTCTCCAAAGCTGGCAGGCTGGAATGGCTGAGTTGACTGAACCACAGAGATGGCAGCTGCCATGCTTTGTTGGAGAAAGCCCTTCCTCATCTGGACCATTTATATCCTCCAAAGCTGGCAGATTGGAATGGCTGGGTTGACTGAACCACAGAGATGGCACCTGCCCCTCCCCTCAGGAGCTCCATCCCTGGGAGAGATTGGAGCGCTATCCATAGAACCCTGGCTGGAGTGGCTGAAGCCCCTGCAAGGAGTTCCTGCCCAGTGAGAAAAAAGGTGGATTGGGGTCCTGCTTAAAGAAGTAGTATGGCCATGAACTGGCAGGCAACTGTGCTGCATTGTGGGGGACCCTTCCTCAGCTGGACTGTTTGTATTCTCTGAAGCTGTCATGCTAGAAGACCTGGGTCTACCAAACCACAGAGGTGGTGGCTGCCCTTCCCCCTGGAACTTGGATGCATCTCAGACAGATTCCAGCCTGTTGCCGTTGGCTGCCTGGAACGCCAAGCCAGTGGGTCTTAACTTGTGAGTTTCCATGGAAGTGGGGCCTGCAAAATGATGCTGCTAGGCTCCCTGGATTGAACCCCCTTCCTAGGGATATGTAAAGACAGATTTCTGCCTTACTAGAGATCCCAAGGCCAAAGTATGCAAAACTCCTGGGTCTCTGTATGTGCCCAAGCAGCTGCCCTGCCAAGATACCACACAGCTCTGTGTATTGACCCAAGGCCCTGGTGGCTTGGGCTCATGAGAGGATCTCCTGATCCATCATTTGCAAAGATCCATGGGAGAAATGTGGTTTCTTGGTTGGGGTTGTGCTATCAACCACTGCTTCCCTTGGCTGAGGGTGGGGGTTCCTTGGGTTCTGCACTACTCCCAGGTGGGCCATCACCTCCCTCTGCCCTGCTTTTCTTCATTCTCTGTGGGTTGAGTTGTTTGCTTAGTCAGTCCCAATGCAAGAACCTGGATATTTCAATTGAAGGTGCTGAATTCACTTGCCCCTTTTTACTCCTCTCCATGAGTGTCGCAGACTGCCCCTGCTTCTAATCAGGCATCTTTAAAGTGTGTTTCTTGTAGGCAACAGATCAATGAGTCTTGTTTTTTTCATCCATTCAGCCACTCTTTGTCTTTTGATTGGAGAGTTTCATTCATTTACATTCAATGATATTATTGATAAGGACTTACTCCTGCCAGTTTGTTATTTTTTTCTGTTTGTTTTGTGGTGTTGTTACCTGTTGTGAATTTATATAGGTCTACAGCAACCACAATTCTTGCCTAGTCAGAATAAAGAATTCAACTGAGAGTCATAAGCCAGAATGAGAGATCAAGGAAAGTTTTAAAGCAGAAGTAAAAGTTTATTTAAAAGTTTAGAGCAAGAAGAGAATAAAGTCCACTTGGAAGAGGGCAAAGCAGGTGACTTGAGACATCAAGTGAATGGTTTAACCATTGACTTGAAGGTTTTACACATTGGCATGGTTCCCAGGGGTTGCATCCCTTCTTCCCTGATTCTTTCCTTGGGTTGAGCTCTCTGCATGCATAGTGGCCTGCCAGCACCTGGGAAGAGCTGCATGCACTTTGTGTTTATTGAAGTTATATGCATGCTCACTTGAGTCATTCTTCTCTTACCAGTCAAGTGTTCATATAAGGTCTTATATCAGTTAAACTCCTCCATTTTACTTCTTAGTGTGTTTTCTTGAGTCCATTTGCCCAACTCCTGATATCTTATTGGAAAGCTGATCAGCAGTTTCAGGTTTTTCTATCTATTGGGAGACTGCCTTTCCTTGGCACCAGCTGCAACTGATTATTATTTTAAAGAGACAGTTTAACAACTGCCTGACCATCACCTGACAGTCATTTGACATTCCTGGTGGGGGTGGGCCCCCTCCTGCCTTGCTCATGTCTGACTAGCTACCTACTGTAACATTTCTCCCCTCAAGAGTCCAAGACCCCAACTATTTCAGGAAAATATATGGTTAGTCTTCTGTAACTGCTTCCTGCTGACAGAGGGGCAGTGGTGGTTGTTCTGTGGGTCTTAGCCTCACTAGCTGTCATGGCAGGGTGGCTCTGTGGGTTGGTGAAGGCAGTATCAATCCAGGTCCAAGGGAGACAGGGGCAGGATTTCACCTCTGTTATGCCCCACTGATGGGTAGTCGAGGGGTTCCCTGTAGAAGGGTGACTCTTGAATATTGAGAGGACAGTATCCCTCACTGAGGATCATCTGTAGCTTGATGGCTCAAAGGTGAAAGAAGACAAATCAAGTTATTAGATTTAGAAGCCATGGATCAAAAAGTGGATCAAAATGAAGCAAAGTTAGGAAGGCTCCTTGGGTTTTAAGACAAGTAGAAATGTCAAAATGAAATAAGTGGGTAAGGACAGTTCCAAAAAATCCCAAGGCTGCCAACATGCCCATGTAGCTGGTGACTATAGTCATGCCTGCTAAGACTTGGATGCATGGGGTTGCCAGCTGATTTCAATATGTGCCTAGAATTAGATTTTTACATTACTTGCCCCTCTTGTTTCTTCTGAGCTGCAGCCAGAAATCACTGGTTAATTCACAGAAATAAGCAGGGTTAGTACAAATTGCAGGAAAAAATTAGACGCAACCAATGAAACTAGAATCTAATAATAGGTATGCTATAGTTCCTGAAGCTACCAGATTATAGTATTTTGAAACTTCCAGAAATAAAATTGAACGTTATTTCTTTCTTAACTCTTGCTGCTTTGAAGATCTTTATTCTTGCTATTTGGGAGTTTAATTATTAAATGACTTTGAAGTAGTCTTTGAATTCAATTGGCTTGATGTTCTATAACCTTCTTGTATTTGCATATTGATATTTTTTTCTCTAGGTTAAGGAAGTTCTCTGTTTTTATCCCTTTGAATAAACTTTATATCCCTATCTCTTTCTCTATCAACTTTTTAAGGCCAATAACACTTAGATTTGCCCTTTTGAGGCTGTTTCCTAGATCCTGTAGGCTCCTTCATTTTATGATATTTTTCCTTTTGTCTCCTCTGTGTATTTTCAAATAACCTGTCTTCAAACTTACGATTTTTTTCTTCTACTTGATTAATTCTGCTATTAATGGACTCTGATGCATCCCTCAGTATGCCAATTGTATTTTTCAGCTTCAGAATTTCTGCATGATTTTTTAAATTACTCCAATCTCTTTGTTAAATTTATGTATTAACATTTTGAATTCCTTCTTTCTGTTATCTTATATTTATTTGAGTTTCATCAATACAACTATTCTGAATTCTTCGTCTGAAAGGTCACATATCTCTGTTTCTCCAGGATTGGTCCCTGGTATCTTGTTTAGCTCATTTGGTAATGCCATGTTTTGCTGAATAGTGTTGATACTAGCAGATGTTCTTTGTGTCTGGAAATGGAAGAGTTTGATATTTATTGTAGTCTTTACTATCTGAGCTTGTTTGTACCTGTAGTTCTTGAGAAGGTTTTCCACTTATTTGAAAGGATTTGAGTATTGTAATCTAAGCAGTATCTGCTTTGGGAGCACCTCAAACCCATAAACCCCATAATTCATGCAGGTTTATATAGGTACCACCTGGATAGCCTTGGACAAGACCCAGAAGAAGTCTTTGGATTATCAGGTGGAGACTTTTTTCCTCTTTGCTTACTTTCTCCTCCCTGCAAACTTTTTTTTATTTCTCTCTGTTCTAAGCCACCTAAAGCTGGCCTGGATTGACACAAGCACCCCTGTGGCCACAACCTCTAGGACTATACTGGGTCAGACCTGAGGCCAGCACAGTACTGTGTCTCACCCAAGGCCTGCTGTAACCGCTCTCTGTCTGGCTTTGCCACCTGTTGAACCCAAGGGTCTTTACAATCAGTAGGTGGCAAAGCCATCCTGTGTGTTACTTCCTTCAGGGCAGTTAGTTCCCACTGGCCCCGGGTGGGCCCCAAAGTGCCATCTGGGTGTCAGGGACTGAATCAAAAACCTTAGAAGTCTACCTGGTGTTCTATTGTACATCAGGCACTCAAACTACAAGAAGCAGTCTTTCTCATTCTTCCCTCCCCTTTTCAAAGTCAGAGAACTTCACTGTGTAGCCACCACAGGCCACAGGGACTTCTGCTTGACTACCACCAATGTTCCCTTAAGGTCCAGGGGCTCTTAAGTCAGTTTGTAGTGAATGCTGCCTGGCCTATGACCCACACTTCAGGGTAGTGGTCTCCCCTCTGACCCAGGGTAGGTCCAGAGATCCCATCCAAGGGTCAAGTCCTGAAACTGGGGACTCCAAAAGCCCACTTGGTGCTCTATATCTTTTGGTGTCGTGATGGTACCTAAGGTGCAAGACAATGTCTCCTTTACTTTTCCTTCTGCTTTTAGGCTCACCCAAGGCCCTCAACATAGTGTCTGGGTATCACTAGTTGTTTCTCCAGGCCCAAGGGCTCATCGGTTAGCAGGCAACAAGTGGTCTGTTTCTGTATCTATATGAACTAATCAAAATATTTTCCTGATATTGCTATGATGTGTGTAGAGTCAATAAATTAAGAGCAATATATTGGATATTGATTGATACAGCATTCTACTTATGGAAAAATTTGGATGGAATTTATATCTCTACAATGTTAAGATTTCCTATCCAAGAATATTCTGTGGAAATAAATTGTTGCTGAACATCACATTGGAAATGAGGCCTATAGTTTGGTTTGTTTCTTTATATGTTATATTGCTTGGGTGATCTCTGCTTGCTGTAGGTGTATTATTCTTTTACTCTCCTGCTAGATTTTATATGCTAATATTTTCATGTTTTTGCAATGATAATATTTGACTGGCTGTTTTGTTCTTTGTATTATTTCTGTTAAGTATCCATATGAAAGTTTTTCAGGGTTTATTTTAGGAAAATAATTATAAAACTTTTTTTCTTTTCTGTTTTTTTGGCATGATTTAAAATATCTTTGGTTATATTTGAAGATATCAGATTTCACCTATTTAGTCTCCCTAATCATCAGGTTTTAAGGTTAATTCTCTGCAAAATTAATTTTTCCCTTTTTTATTTTGAAATAATTTTAGACTTACAGAAAAGTTGAAAAGAATACAGAGAGTTCACAAATACCCTTCACCTAGCTTCCTCTCGTACTAGCAACTTAGATGATTATAGTACATTTCAATATTTTATATAGGGCATATTTTTTATATATTTATACTATATCATTATAGATAATTATATAAACTGAGAAATTAGTATTGACACAAAACTATTAACCAAACTTAAGACCTTATTAGAGTTAGTAGTTTTCCTACTTATGTCCTTTTTCTATTTTAAGATTCAATCCAGGATTCCACATTGCATTCATTTGCTATATCTCCTCCAATCTGTGATAGTTTCTCAGTTTTTCTTTAACATTTTTCTCAATTTTATTTTTATCTCTTCTTGAGTCCATTTTGGTAATTTAATTTTTCTAGAAAATTATTCTTTCATCCAAGTTTTTGGATTAGAATAGATTGTACAAAATGTTCTCTTATGGTTTAAAAAATATTTTATTAATCTGTGGTTATTTTCAATTTCTCAATTTTAATTTGATAAATTGGACCTTTTAACTTTGTTGGTTGGCTTAGTAAATGATTTATCTATTTGTGTATGTGCATAAGTGTGTATGCATAGATTTACGCATTTAAAGAGCTAATACTTCACTTTATCAATACTAATGCTTTTTTTATGAAGTTAATTTTTCTTTTTATCGTCTTTGTTAATATCTTCCTTATGTTTCCCCTAATTGTATTTTACAATTGTACAATTGTATTGTACAGTAAAATAGTACCTACTTCACAGGGTTGTGTGTTAATACGTGTGAATTGTTTAGAACAGTCTCTGGCACTAATGGTTAATAAATATTATAATTGTTATTTGTAGTATGTACAATTAAGTCTAATTTATTTAATTCAACTTAAGTCTTCTAGTTCAAAAATGTAAGTGTCTCAGGCAAGAATTTTTTTCTTGTGAGTCTGTCTTTGGATGCATCCGAAGGGTAGTATTGTCATTATGATTATTTTATACATATTTGGCAATTTCTATTTTAATTTATTTTTTAAGCCAAGATATTTTTGTCTTTTTCTTTCTTTCTAATTTCCATATGGGTGTGAAAATTTTTCATTTCTATTTTTGTTTATGTTTTGTTTTATTGTTTTGCTGCCAAAGGCTATGGTTTCTACTATTTCTATTTTTGGCATTTTTGAAGTTTATTTATAACAGTATATTTTAAAAGCAAATTTACATAAGTACTGAAAGTTGATTAGCACTTGAAAGTTTATTCTCTGTTGTGTGGAGTTTCATATTTAATACCACTTATTTCTTATACACTTGTGGTCGTCACTGAAAGATGAAGTTACCCATTTCCAATTGTATTTTATTCCTCTTTGAACTTTCAGCAATGTTTGCTTTATACATATTAATACTATGTGATTTAGACAGAAAAAGTACATGACACTGTATCTTCTTTATGTATCTTCTTAGCAGATCATATCCCTTCACCATACCTTGAAAGCAGTCTTCTTTGCCTTTGTTTGAGGCTTGCAATTTTTTTTGTTGCATTATTTTTTACTTCTGTTGCTTTTCTCTCTCTTTTGGAAGCACTGGAGAATAATTTTAATTCATGACAATTAACACTTAATAATTAGCTGCCTGCTTGCTGTGATCAGACTGTCTGAGTTTGAAGTTCCATTACTAATTCTGTGACCTTGGCAAAGGACTTAACTTCTCTGTGCTTGTTTCCTCATCTGTAAAATAGGCAAAATAGGGTAAATAGTACCTACTTCATAGGGCTGTGAGTTAATACATTTGAAGTGTTTAGAACAATGTCTGGCACTAATGTTTAATAAATATTACAATTGTTATTTGTAGTAGATAGGCAAACGGAACTTTAATTCTACACTAAGGAAAGTCAAATGCAGATCCTTATAGTATAAAATAATTGTCTGCCATTTTGTTCAAACAAAAAGTAAAATCTCTTTATGTTATATAAGCCCCATGAGTCTTGACTTGAGTCTTGGTGATTAAATCATACCTTGAGGCATTTGGGTAGGTCCCTTATACCTCTAGTCTTAGAGAAGCATGGTGCTTTTTATTTCATAGCAACTGCACACCAGGCACATGTGTAAGACTTTTTTACACACACACACACACACACACACACACACACACACCTCCTTAATATTTTAAGGAAGTCACTAATATTTCCATTTTACAGAGGATATAACTAAGGCTGAGAGAGATTAGACAATTTGTACAAAGAAACAAAACAACTGGAGACTGGGCTCCAACCTAGGTCTTCCAGAATCTGAAGCTCAGATGCTTTCCACTAGAAATGCTTGCTTCTTGAGGAGAAAGACAATCCTTTACACATATTGTCCTGACTACATGTCATAAGAGGCTTTGCCTTCATTTGATCTCAGAATGCAATACTTACTGGCCAATTAAAGACAGTGTGCAGGGTACTCTGCTTAGTGCTATAGTCAGCTCTCCAAAGAAGCTCACGCCAACAACAAAAAAATGTCATTTACTGTTTAGTTACAAGACATGTGACTGCCTCTTTTTGCAGTCTCCTGGAAGGCATCTCTGCTGGCCAAAGCCTAGCTACAATTTGGAGCAATGACTCTCATTTCTGGTGACACATTAATATTGCCTGAGGAGTTTTTTTAAAAATGAAACAAATGCTGGCCCCACCCACAGAAATTCTGATCTAATTAAACTTAAAGTTGAGCCCAGGCAGCACAGCATTTTAAGCACCCAGATGATTTTATTGTGCAGCCAATGTTGTAAACTTCTAGAATTTTTTTTGAAGCAACTCAACAAGAAAGATGTGCTTGTTGTTCTGAAATCATGTGCCAAATAGTTTGATTTATTATTGTTATGGTAATGTAAAGAGTAACTGTTGCTCTCAATCAAACCTCTCCCTTCTCCTGTATAATCCTGATTAAGAGATTAAAGAGACCAAATAATGTCAAAGATAACAACCACAAAAATCATCTTTTACCTCTCTCTTCATCATCTATCATATCTGATCTGTTACAATTTTCTGGGTTTTTTTTTTTTTTCTGCCATTGAGACATCTCTTCCATGTATCCTTTTTTTTTTTTTTTTTTTTTTTTTTCCATTCTCTTTCCCACATCCTAGCCCCAGGACTTGACAATAGAATCTTGTTTTGTTTTGTTTTTAACTCTTTATTTTGAGATCAATGTTGATTCATGTTCACTTGTATGGAATATTATAGAGAGATTCTGTATAATCTTCACCCAGTTTTCCCCAGTAGTAACATTTTACATATCTTGTACAACATCGAGAACAATTTCTTGCTTGACATTGATGCAATCTACGGACCTTATTCAGAATTCACCAGTTTTACTTGCCTCATTTGTTATTGTTGTTTTAATTTTTATAAAATTTTTGGTAAAATAGACGTGCCATAAAATTTATCACCTTAACCATTAACCATTTTTAAGTTGTACAGTTCAGTAGTGTTAAGGATCTTAATTCATTTTTCTACCTGTAAATTCTCCTTTTTTTGATCCAGTCTGCACACGGTTGCCAAGATGATCTTTTAAAAATAAAAATATAAAGCTACAAAACATATTTAAAATGATCTATGAAACCCTTCATAATGTTTGTGGTTTCTGGCCCTCTAAACTCAGTGAAGTATCACCTCATCCAGCATCACATCTTGACTGGTTTATACAAAGAAGTTACATTTATTTATTACAGAGTTTGAGCACTTTTAATTTTTTTAATCACTTAGTATATTTTGAGAATCTCCATATCAGCATATACTGATTTGCTTCATTCCTTTCAACTAGTTTACAGATTGTAATTGTATGGACGTACCAACATTTATTTAACTACCAACAGACATACAGGATGTTTCCAGTGTTTTGCTATGCTAGAATGCTACAGTGAAGTTCTTTTTTGTAAGTAGAATTGTTGGGTCAAAGCTTATGTGCGTTTTTCATTTTGATAGATATTGTCGAATTTTCCTTTAAAAAGGCTGCAATTAACAAAACACACAAATACACTGTATATTACTATAATTTAAAAAATATTTTCCAAAGTGTGACTTTTAAAATTTTTGAACTACTTATTTCTGTTTGCCCACTTTTAAATGGAACTTTTGTTTATCTTATGGATTTATAAGAGTTATTTTAAATACTACGAAGACTAGTCTCTTGTCAAAATAGTTACAATATTTCTCCAAGTTTGTTTCTTGTTTTTTGACTTTTTTTATACAGGGATGTTTAAATATTAGGTTATCAAATTATGAGATATTTAGGTTTTACATTTTTCTGAAAAACTTTTCTTACTAAAAAATTGCAAAGTAATATCTCTCGTTTTCTAGTTTTATGATTTTATTTTTTGCATTTAAACTTTTCATCTATTTGGAATTATTTAAGGTATGAAAATAGGGTAGTAATCCAGCTTTAATTTTTCAAAATAATGACAATAATAATAATAATAATAATACCAACCAAGAAAATGATTAACAGCTGCTGGTTGTTTACTCTGTCCCATGCAGTATGCTAAGTGAAAATAACTAGTGAATTTTCCCAACAGTATTTATTAATGAAGCTATCCTTTCCCCTTTTGGTTTGAAATGACACCATTTTCATGTATTATAATTCCACATTAGTTTGGACAATTCTTAACCTCTACTGACACAAACTATTTTAATCACTTTACCATTCTTTTCTTAAACAGCTTAATTAATTATTTATATACCATAAAATTCACACATTTAAAGTGTGTAATTTAAAAATTGTTAGTATATTTAAATAGTTGTTAAACTGTGTCCATAGTCTAAGTTTAGAAAATTTCATGATGCCAAAAAGAAAACTTAAACCCACTAACAGTCACCCTCCATGCCCCCACACCCAAAGCAACCACTAATCTACTTACTGTCTCTATCAATTTGCCTATTCTTGCCATGTAATATAAATGGGGTTATATAATATGTGGCCTTTTTTCTGTCTGGCTTATTTTATTTAGCATAATGCTTTTAAGGTTCACTCATGTTGTAGCATGTATCAATACTTCATTTTTTATTCCTGAAAATATATTTCATTTTATGGATATACTACATTCTATTATCCATTCATCAGTTGACAGACATTTGGATTGCTTTTACTTTTGGACTACTATGAATAATAGTGTTATGTACATCTCCATTAAGTCTTTCAGTGGACATATGTACTTCTCTTGGGTATACATCTAGGCATGAAATTGCTGGGTCATACAGTAACTGTATGTTTAACATTTGAGAATCTTTATTTAACAAAAATGGCCTCCAGCTCCATCCATGTTGCTGCAAATAACATAATTTCATTCTTTTTATGGCTGCATAATATTCCATGGTGTATATATACTACATTTTCTTCATCCAGTGAACTATTGATGGACACTTTGGTTGATTCCATGATTTTGCTATTATGAATAATGTTGCAATGAATACACAAACACAGCTCTCTTTTTGATATATATATGAATATATATCAAATATACATCAATATATGTATCAAATATATATATCAAATATATATATCAAATATATAAATATATACATATTTGGAGATATATATATATATATATATATATATATATATATATATTTTGCCCTTTGGGTAGATACCTGGTAGTCAAATTGCTTGGTCTAATGGTAGTTCTATTTTTAGTTCTTAGGGAAATCTCATACTACATAAGAATCTCAATTCTATTCCATTGATCTATATCCTTATACCAGCCACACTGTCTTGATTATTGTAGTTTTGTTATAAGTTTTGAAATTGGGAAGGATGAATTTTTGTGTTTCTTTTCCAAGACTGTTTGGGTTATCCTAGGTATTTTGCATTTTCATGTAAATTTTAGGGTCCATTTGTCAAATTCTGCAAAAACAAAGGAGTTGAAATTTTTATAGGGATTGTGTTTAATATATAAATCAACATGGAGCGTATTGCCATCTTAGCAATATTAAGCCTTCTAACTATGAACACTGGATTTCTTTCCATTTACTTAGTTCTTCAATTTCTTTTTCTTAATTAGAAGACTTTTTGTTTACAGAACTTTTAGGTTGACAGAAAAATTGAGTTGAAAATATAGAGCTCCCCTTATACCCCTAATATTCCCGAATTGTTTCCCCTACTATTAACATCTTGCATCAGTGTGTTACATTGGTTACAATTGATGAGCCAATGTTATATATGCTATGGATTTTGACAGGTCATAAATGTCTTTTAATAATGTTTTGTAGTTTTCCATGCATAAGTCTTACACTTATTTTATTATATTTATTCCTACATATGTTATTACTGCGATACTATTGTAAATTGATTTTTCTTAATTTCATTTTTGAACTGTTCATTGCTAGCATATGGAAATACAATTAACTGAGTTTTAATATTTACCTTATTTCCTGTAGCTTTTCTGAACACATGTATTACTTCTCATAGTTTTTTCAGTGGATTCCTAGGGAGATAATATACTTATAAGACATGTTGGGGAGAAGGTGCAGCTCCCCGCAGAATGCCTTGTGGTCCAGCCCGGCAGGTGGTGGAAACATTCTATCACTTGCAGTGGGGCCAGGGGAAAAATGAGGTGGCCCAGGTGCCAAAGGCTGCTGCCAATGCAAGTCGCAATTTTTGAAATCAATATTTTTTTTGCATCATGTAACTGATGCCAATGCTCCTCGAATGAATCCCTAAACAACTCAGCCAACTCAGTGAGGGAAGGAAGGGACTGAGCTGTGAGGAGAGTGAACCCAAGAACCATGTCTACATGGGATTCCTTTAATCCAGAAAGTTGCTAATTGACAAGAGCTTTCAGCTAACCAGATTCACTGAACTGAAGGGCACAGGCTGCAAAGTGCCCCAAAATGTCCTGCAAAAATTGCTGGAATCTTTACAGGAGAACCACTTCCAAGACGATGAGCAGTTTCTGGTAGCCGTTAATGTCAAAGCTTGCCATTGGAATGGATACTTGTGTCATTCCTTTGAGGCACGATGGGCTTTCCTTGGTTCAAACCACGGATTACATTTACCGATCATAGACGACCCTTACATGATGGGCAGGATGGCATGTGCCAATGTCCTCAGTGACCTATACACAATGGGGGTCACAGAATGTGACAATGTGCTGATGCTCCTTGGAGTCAGTAATAAAATGACTGATAGGGAAAGGGGTAAACTGATGGGTTTTAAAGATGCAGCTGAGGAAGCAGGAACATCTATAAGGGCTGGCCAAACAGTATTAAACCCCTGGATTGTTCTGGGAGGAGTTGCTGCCAATGTCTGCCAGCCCAGTGAATTTATCATGCCAGACAATGCAGTGCCAGGGGATGTGCCAGTGTTGACAAAACCCCTGGGGACACATGTGGCAGTGGTTGTACACCAGTGGCTGGATATTACTGGAAAACAGAATAAAATTAAATTAGTGGTCACCCAA
This sequence comes from Macaca thibetana thibetana, assembly GCF_024542745.1. Taxonomy (NCBI): domain Eukaryota; kingdom Metazoa; phylum Chordata; class Mammalia; order Primates; family Cercopithecidae; genus Macaca; species Macaca thibetana. The sequence continues at coordinate 56,006,952 of NC_065598.1, forward strand.
GAACATGTAGAATTGGTCTACCAGGAGGTGATGATGAACATAAGGAGGCTCAACAAGACAACTGCAGGACTCATGCACACGTTCAATTCCCACGCGGCCACCAACATCATGGGCTTTGGGATTTGGGGTCTGGAGCAGAGCCTGGCCAAGTAGCAGAGGAACAAGGTGTCGTTTGTGATTCACAATGTCCCAGTGCTGGTCAAGATGCCTGCGGTGAGCAAAGCCTGCAGAAACATGTTCTGCCTCATGTACAGGACCTGCCAGGAGACATCAGGAGGCCTTCTGATCTGTTTACTACATGCGCAAGCAGGTCGATTCCATGCAGAGATGAAGTCCCCCAACGGTGGTGAAGGCCACCAAGCATGAAATTATTGGGATTGAAGAGAAGGGCAACCACACAGCCAGAATCATAGACAAACCCTGGATCAAGTGACCATTCAAAATGTGAATCCCACGCCTGGGGGCCACCTCTTAACCTAGACAGAAATAGCTATTTGGTTTTGTTTTTGAATAGATCTGTTTCCCTTATCATCACTTGAATTAAAGACTATAAACAACAAAATCTCATTGTGTCTACACATCGGGTGACCTTAGGTCGATTTGTAAGTGGATACAATTAATAAAATAAAATACATTGCCTTTTTTCCTGTTACATTAACTGAAGATGTACCTAATCTTGAGGCAGCTTCCGAGTTGAGAATTATTATTATCTGATACTGCTGATTTGTTTTGAATCTTTAGATATGTATCTCTTGCCACATAGGCACTTTTTAAAGGTGCTTTTACATAGCACAGACATTACCAATAGTAGTTAAATAGCAGTTGGTGTCTTTTCATTTTATGTATATTTATCATATAAGTCTGATTTTTTTTTTAAGTGTTTTGAATGGTTTTCTGGAGAGACAGCATTGGTAAGTGGTACACGATGGTATCCCAGTGGTAAGAGGGTTGCATGATTCCTTCCAGTCTTTGATTTTAAAAGCCTGGTCTTGTACTCAAGAGCATCTCAGACCCAGGACATTCTCCAATAGTGCATCCAGTTCAACATGAGAAGTGCTTCACTGCATGGAAAACACTTAGAAGAAGAAAAATAAATCTTACTTCTTTTTTGTAGCCTTCCTGATATTTACAGTAATACCATTAACTCTTCTTTATTGATAGCAAAAAATGGATACTTTTTGCCACGTAATTAGGTGTTCTATACTGCAACAAGGAATTGCCTTCTGAAAGGAGGTTCATATATAATACTCATTTACATTCAATATATAATTAGCTATGCAAATAATTTTAAATATAATCAATAATAAAGACTGTTCTGTGGATGGTAGTGTTTAATACATTTTATATTTTGTAGAGTGATTTCAGCCTTTTATTTGCTTCAAATCAGCAACTATTTAGCCTAATTCTTAGCATTATTTTGTCCTTTGCACCAGCACTTTTTTATGCATGCTTTTCATGATCTGCGTTAAATATCTGCATTGCAAACATTGCAGCTTGAACTTAAACTTGTTATTCAAATAAATATTTAATTTTTAAATTGTTCTTGTATAATCAGATGCCCCTTTTAGTATTATTTTAGAAGCATTGGGAGGGTTTTGCCTAAAGTACAATTTATCTGGAAAATCTCGATTTTAGTCTTATAAAATTTTAAGTCTTTCATAGGACCTGTATTATCTTGAATTAAATTTTGTAGTTCTAGAATAAATAGGCAATCTAAAAACGTGTTATCTGGCCGGGCGCGGTGGCTCAAGCCTGTAATCCCAGCACTTTGGGAGGCCGAGACGGGCGGATCACGAGGTCAGGAGATCGAGACCATCCTGGCTAACACCGTGAAACCCCGTCTCTACTAAAAATACAAAAAACCAGCCCGGCGAGGTGGCGGGCGCCTGTAGTCCCAGCTACTCCGGAGGCTGAGGCAGGAGAATGGCCTAAACCCGGGAGGCGGAGCTTGCAGTGAGCTGAGATCCGGCCACTGCACTCCAGCCCGGGCTACAGAGCAAGACTCCGTCTCAAAAAAAAAAAAAAAAAAAAAAGTGTTATCTGTGTTACTTAAAGCAGAGGCTTTTTATATTTTAACCTATTAAACAAAGAGGAGACATTCCTGTCATTAAGGACAAGGGCACTGGATCCTCAAGTTCGCATCGTCAAAAAAATAAAACGAAAACAACAACAATAAGCATCGTGCAAGTTTCTTATGCTTTCTGCTCACAGGCACCAAAGCCGCACATGTAAACCAATCGACTTCTTGCCAAAGGAAGCCACCCCTGGAAAGATGAAGCTCCCTGGAGGAGGCTTTAACTTTGACACGTCCACCTCCAGAAACCTGCAGGCAGCATTTATGCATGTGTAACTGGACCTCCAGTCGTAAGTATGGTGTGCAATACAGAAGAGTCTGCTATAGAACTAAAAATAATTGGACATTTTAAAGGAATTAATACAGATGTTGGTCCTCAAAAGTTACAAACCTGTAAAATAAAGTGTTTTGGAACCCTCTGAGTAAGATAAACATAAAATAACACTTGTCACCCACTAACAGAAATAGTTGTATATCTTCCTTACTAATCCGTATTCCTACTTGTCCTGGCTAGAACATTCCAGAAAAATGTTGAATGGAAGTGGCAATAGTAGACATCCTTGTCTTTTCCCTAATCTTAGGTGGAAAAAGCTTTCATTCCTTCTTTATTGAGTATAATGTTAGCTGTGGGTTTTTCATAGATGCCCCTTCCAGGTTGAGGAAGGTCCCAGCTATTCCTATTTTCTTAATGTTTTTATCATGAAAGAATGTTGGAGTTTGGAAATACTTTCACTGTGTTTTGTTGTTGTCTTTTTTTTTTTTTTTTTTTTTGGAGGCAGAGTCTCGTTCTATCCCGCAGGCTGGAGTGCAGTGGCATGATCTTGGCTTACTGCAGCCTCCGCCTCCTGGGTTCAAGCATTTCTCCTGCCTCAGCCACCCGAGTGGCTGCGTTACAGGCGCCTACCACTATGTCTGGCTAATTTTTGTATTTTTAGTAGAGACGGGGTTTCGCCATGTTGGCCAGGCTTGTCTCGAACTCCTGTCCTCAGCTGATCCACCCGCCTTGGCCTCCCAAAGTGCTGGGATTACAGACATGAGCCACCACGCCCAGCCTACTGTGTCTTTTAAAACACTCATGTAGTTTTAAAACATTACTATATTAAGATGGTGTATTAATTGATTTTGGATTTTAAGCAAGCTTGAATTCGTAAGTTAAATCAAACTTGGTCATAGTCATAGTTTATGTTATGAGAGTTGGTTTGCTAGTGATTTGTGAATGAACTTTGTGTCTGTATTCATAAGACATACTGATTTGTAGTTTTTGATTCATGAAATGTTTTTGTCCAGTTTCATTTCATTAAAATTTTTTTACTTTACTTTTATTTGACAAATAATTATTGCATATATTTATGGTGTACAGTGTGATATTTTGATACATGTATACATTGTTAAATAATCAAATCAGACTTATTAACATATCTATCACCTCACATATTTATTTTGAGAGCTTTCAAAATCCACTATTTTAGAAATTTTGAAATATAAATTATTATTAACCATTGTCACTATACAATAGATTACCAGAACTTATTTATCCTGTCTCCCTGAAACTTTCCCTGAAACTTTGTAACCTTTGACCAACATCTCGGTACTCCCCATCTACTCTCCACTCCCCTCAGCCTCTTGAGGAGCCCTAATGAGTTAAAAGAAAATTGAAAAAATGGGCTTAGCTGGCAGAAATAGAAAAGGGGTAGAGAGGAGCAAATGTTCTGAGAAATGGGATCAACCACAAATAGCTCACTAGCACCCAATCATTCTGTTACAAGCAGTCAGCTCACAGTCCACCTGCACCCAAGAATTTTGTCTGCAAGCATTCAACTCAAGCAGCACAACCTTATAAAATTCCCTTTCAGCTTCTGCTGTTTGCAGACAGCCTTCTTTCTGCTGTCTTGCTTGTTGCTTTCATCTTCTTTCCTCTAATAAATCTGCCTTTCTAAACTCATTACTGTCTTGGTAAATTCTATTACAACCTACATATTGGCCTCAGGCAGTTATTGACCATGACACCTCTGGTAACCACCATTTTATTCTCTACTTTATGAGTTAGAATTTTTAGATTTTACATATAATTGAGATAATACAGTATTCATTTTTCTGTGCCTGGAGTATTTCACATAGCAAAATGTCTCAAATTCATCCATTTTTGTCACAAATGACAGAATTTTCTTCTTTCTAAAGGTCAAATAGTAATCCATTGTGTATATATTACCACATTTAAAAATTCATCATCAATTAATGAGAACTCCAGTTGTTTCTACATATTGGCTATTGTACATAATGCAATAAACATAGTAAGGCAAACATCTCTTTGACGTACTGATTTTAATTCCTTTGGATATACACCTTCTTATGAGATTACTGGATGATATCATAATTCTGTTTTCAGATTATTGAGGAAACTTTATGTTTCCCATAATGGCTGGGAAATTAGTAAATTTACCTTTCCACCAACAGTGCACAAGGGTTCGCTTTTCTCTATATTCTCATCAAAACTTAAATTTCATCTGTTTCATAATATCCATTCTAAATAGTTGTGAGGTGATGAGGTGATATCTCATTGGGGTTTTTCTTTGCAATTTTCTAATTATTAGTGATATTGAGCATTTAGTCTCACGTCTGTTAGAAATTTGTATGTCTTCTTTGGAGAAATGTCTATTTACGTCCTTTGCCCGTTTTTAAAAAGGTGGTTACTTGTTTTCTTGTTATTGAGTAGTTTGAATTCCTTATATATTTTGGATATTAGCTCCTTATCTGCTTTATGATTTGCAAATATTATCTGCCAATCTGTAGGTTATCTCTCGCTGTGTTAGTTATTTCTTTGCTATGCAATAACTTTTTAGTTGGATGCAATTCCATTGGTCTATTTTGCTTTTGTTGCCTGCACTTTTGAAGTCATATACAAGAAATTATTGTCCAGACCAATGTCATGAAGCTTTTTCTCTGTTATTTTCCTAGTAGTTTTACAGTTTTGATCTTACATTTAAGTATTTAATCCATTTGAATTGATTTTTGTTTATGGCATAAGATAAGGCTCTAATTTCATTTATCGGCATGTGATATCCAGTTTTTCCAGCACCATTTATTGAAGGGACTATCTTTTCCTCAATGTGTGTTATTGGCACCTCTATTGAAAATCAGGTCATTGTAAATGTGTGGTTTTATTGCTGGGCTTTTTATCCTATTCCATTGGTCAATGTGTCTGTTTTTATGCCAGTACCATGCTGTTTTGATCAATTTAGCTTAGCTTTGACATATATTTAGAAGTGAGAAAGTCTGATGCCTCTATTTTTGTTTTGACTATTCAGGGTCATTTGTGGTTACATACAAATTTTATAAGTTTTTTTTTTTTTTTTTTTTTTTTTTTTTTTGAGATGGAGTCTCGCTCTTGTTGCCCAGGCTAGGGTGCAATGGCATGATCTCGGCTCATTGCAACCTCTACCTCCCAGGTTCAAGTGATTCTCCTGTCTCAGCCTCCCAAGTAGCTGGGATTACAGGCATGCGCCACCATGTCTGGCTAATTTTTTGTATTTTTAGTAGAGGCAGGGTTTCACTATGTTGGTCAGGCTAGTCTTGAACTCCTGATCTCGTGATCCGCCCGCCTTGGCCTCCCAAAGTGCTGGGATTGCAAGCGTGAGCCACTGTGCCCAGCAGAAGTTTTTTTTTTTATTCTGTATAGAATATGATTGAAATTTTGATAAGAATTGTCTAGATTGGTAGATTGCTTTGGGTTATGTGAACAATTCAAAATTTTTCTCTTGTTTCTCTAGTCTCTATTTCATATATTTTTGCTCTCATCTTTATTATTTCCTTCTTTCTATTAACTGTGAGCTCAGTTAGTTCTTCTTCTAGTCTCCTGAGGTAAAGCATTAGGCTGTTTGTTTGAGATATTTCTTCTTTTTTGACAAGGACACTTAGTGCTATAAATGTTCCTTTGAGAACTGTTTTTGGTCCATCTCATAAGCTGAAGTATGTTGCATTACTATTTTTGTTTGTCTAAATATGCTTTTTATGTATTTTTCCAATTTCAATTTTTAATTATCGTGGGTACATAATAGGTGTATATATTGATTGGGTACATGTGGTGTTTTGATGCAGGCATACAATGTGTAATAATCACGTCCGGGTAATTGGGGTATCTAGCACCTCAAGCATTTATTACTTTTTGTGTTAGGAACATCCCAGTTTCACTCTTTTAGTTATTTTAAATATACAATAAATTATTGTTGATCATAGTCACTCTGTTGTGCTGTCAAATACTAGATTTTTGTTCATTCTATCTAACTATATTTTTGCACCCAGTATCCATGCCTGCTTTTCTTCTCCCTGCTACAATTCCCAGCATATGGTAACCATCACTCTACTTTCTATCACTATGCGTTCAAATGTTTTATTTTTTAAAGTCCACATACGAATGAGAATGTGCAAAATTTGTCTTTCTGTACCTGGTTTATTTCACTTAATATTATGTCCTACAGTTCCATCTATGTTGTTGAAAATGACAGGACTTTATTTCCTACAGTTCCATCTATGTTGTTGAAAATGACAAGACTTTATTTTCTTTTATGGCTGAATAATATTTCCTTGTGTATATGTAACACATTTGCTTTATTTGTTCATCCATTGATGAACACTTAGGTTGCTTACAAATATTGGCTATTGTAAATGGTGCTGCAATAAGCATGGGAGTGCAGATATCTCTTTGATATATTGTTTTCTTTTTTTAATTTTTTTGGATATATATTGAGCAATGAGATTATGGGATCATATGGTAGTTCTGTTTTTAGTTGAGGAAACTTCACACTGCTTTCTATAGTAGTTGTACTAATTTACATTCCTTCCAACAGTGTATGAAGGTTCCTCTTTTTCTGTATTCCCACCAGCATTAATTTTTGCTTGTCTTTTGGATAAAGCCATTTTATCTTTGGTGAAATATCTCATTGTAGTTTTGATTTTCATTTCTCTGATGATTAATGATGTTGAGCATTTTTTCATACACCTGTTTTCCATTTGTATGTCTCCCTTTGAGGAATATCTACTCAGATTTTTTACCCATTTTTAAATCAGATTATTATATTTTTTTCTACAGAGTTGTTTGAGCTTTTTACATATTCTGGCTACTATTCCCCTATTAGATGAGTAGATTGCACACATTTTTCCCCTTTCTCTGGGTTGTCACTTCATTTTGCTGATTGTTTCTTCTGTTTTAAAAAAAGCGTTTAAGCTAGATGTGATCCCATTTGCCTATTTTTGCATGGATTGCCTGTGTTTTTGAGATATTACTCAAGAAATTTTTGCCTAGACCAACGTCGCGGAGAGTGTCTCCAATGTTTCCTCTTAGTACTTTCATAGTTTCTGGTCTCAGATTTAAGTCTTTAATCCAATTTGATTTCATTTTTGTAGATATCAAGAGATAAGGGTCTAGTTTCATTCTTCTGCATGTGGATATGTAATTTTTCCCAGCACCGTTTATGGAAGAGACTCTCTTTTCCCCTTTATATGTTCTTGGCACATTTGTTGAAAATGAGTTTACTGTATATGTGTGGCTTATTTCTGGATTCTCTATTCTTTTTTTTAATTTTGCACATTAATTTTTTATCCTGAGACTTTGCTGAAGTTGCTTATCAGCTTAAGGAGTTTTTGGGCTGAGACAATGGGGTATCTTAAACATACAATCACTTCATCTGCAAACAGAGACAATTTGACTTCCCCTCCTCTTATTTGAATACCCTTTATTTCTTCCTCTTGCCTGATTGCCCTGGCCCAGAACTTTCAATATTATGTTGAATAGGAGTTGTGAGGGAGGGCATACTTGTCTTGTGCTGGTTATCGAAGGGAATGCGTCCAGCTTTTGTCCATTCAATATGATACTGGCTATGGGTTTCTCATAAATAGCTCTTATTATTTGAGATATGTTCCATCAATACCTAGTTTATTGAGTTTTTAGCATGAAAGAGTGTTGAATTTTGTCAAAGGCCTTTTCTGTGCCTATTGAGATAATCATGTGGGTTTTGTCATTGGTTCTGTTTATGTGATGGATTATGTTTTTTTATTTGTTGTTTTTTTATGTTGAACCCGCCTTGCATCCTAGGGATAAAGCTGACTTGATTGTGGTGGATAAGCTTTTGTATGTGATGCTGGATTTGGTTTGCCAGTAATTTATTGAGGTTTTTTGCATCGATGTTCCTCAGGGATATTGGCCTGAAATGTTCTTTTTTTGTTGTATCTCTGCCAGGTTTTGGAATCAGGATGATGCTGGCCTCATAAAATGAACTAGGGAGGAGTCCCTCTTTTTCTATTGTTTGGAATAGTTTCAGAAGGAATGGTACCAGCTCCTCTTTGTACTTCTGGCAGAATTTGGCTGTTAATCTGTCTGGTCCTGGATGCTTTTTTGTTGGTAGGCTATTAATTATTGTCTCAATTTCAGAACTTGTTATTGGTCTATTCAGGCATTCAACTTATTCCTGGTTTAGTCTTGGGAGCGTGTATGTGTACAGGAATTTATCCGTTTCTTCTAGATTTTCTAGTTTATTTGCATAGAGGTATCTATAGTATTCTCTGATGGTAGTTTGTATTTCTATGGGATCAGTGACGGTATCCCCTTTATCTTTTTTTATTGTGTCTATTTGCTTCTTCTCTTTTCTTCTTTATTAGTCTAGCTAGTGGTCCATCTATTTTGTTAATCTTAAAAGAAAAAAAACAGCTCCTGGATACATTGATTTTTTGGAAGGGTTTTCTGTATCTGTATCTCCTTCAGTTCTGCGCTGATCTTAGTTATTCCTTGTCTTCTGCTAGCTTTTGAATTTGCTCTTGCTTCTCTACTCTAGTTCTTTTAATTGTGATATTAGGGTGTTGATTTTGTATCTTTCCAGCTTTCTATTGTGGGCATTTTGTGCTACAAATTTTCCTTTTAACACTGTTTTACCTGGGTCCCAGAGATTCTGGTACATTTTGTCTTTGTTCTCATTGGTTTCAAATAAATTATTTCTGCCTTTTAAAAAAATTTACTCAGTAGTCATTCTGAGTCAATCAGGTTGTTCAATTTCCATGTAGTTGTGTGGTTTTGAGTGAGTTTCTTAATCCTGAGTTTTACACTATGGTCCGAGAGACTGGTTGTTATGATTTTCATTCTTTTGCATTTGCTGAGGAGTGTTTTATTTCCAATTATGTGTTCGATTTTAGAATACATGCTATGTGGTGCTGAGAAGAATGCATATTCTGTTGATTTGAGTGGAGAGTTCAGTAGATGTCTATTAAGTCCGCTTGGTCCAGAGCTGAGTTCAAGTCCTGTGTATCCTTGTTGATTTTCTCTCTCATTGATCTGACTAATATTGACAGCAGGGTGTTCAAGTCTCCCACTATTTTTGTGTGGGAGTCTAAGTCTCTTTGTAGGTCTCTAAGAACTTGTTTTATGAATCTGGGTGCTCTTGTATTGGGTGCACATATATTTGGGGTAGTTATATCTTCTTGCTGCATTGATCTCTTTGCTATTATGCATTGCCCTTCCTTGTCTTTTTCTTTTTCTTTTTTATCTTTGTTGGTTTAAAGTCTGTTTTATCAGAGACCAGGATTGCATCCCCTGCTTTTTTTTTTTATTTCCATTTGCTTGGTTAATCTTCCTCCATCCCTTTATTTTGAGCCCATGTGTATCTTTGCATGTGAGATGAGTCTCCTGAATAGAGCACACTGATGGATCTTGACTCTCTTTCAAAGTTGCCAGTCTGTGTCTTGTAATTTGGGCACTTAGCCTGTTTACATTTAAGGTTAATATTGTTATGTGTGAATTTGATCCTGTCATCATGATGTTAACTGATTATTTTGCACATTAGTTGATGCAGTTTCTTAATAGTGTCATTGGTCTTTATATTTTGGTGTGTTTTTGCAGTGGCTCATACCAGTTTCTCTTTTTGATATTTAGTGCTTCCTTCAGGAGCTCTTGTAAGGCAGGCCTCGTGGTGACAAAATCCCTCAGCATTTGCTTGTTTGAAAATAATTTTATTTCTCCTTCGCTTATGAAGCTTAGTTTGGCTGGATATGAAATTCTGGGTTGAAAATTCTTTTCTTTAAGAATGTTGAATACTGGCCCCCACTCTCTTCTGGCTTGTAGGGCTTCTGCCGAGGGATTCGCTGTTAGTCTGATGGGCTTCCCTCTGTGGGTAACCAGACCTCTCTCTCTGGCTGCCTTTAACATTTTTTCCTTCATTTCATCCTTGGTGAATCTGATGATTGTATGTCTTTGGTTTGCTCTTCTCAAAGAGTATCTTTGTGGTGTTCTCTGTATTTCCTGAATTTGAATGTTGGCTTGTCTTGCTAGGTTGGAGAAGTTCTCTTGGATAATATCCTGAAGAGTGTCTTCCAACGTGGTTCCATTCTCCCTGTCACTTTCAGGTTCACCAGTCTATTGTAGATTTGGTCTTTTCACATAGTCCCATATTTTTTGGAGGCTTTGTTCATTCCTTTTCATTCTTTTTTTCTCTGATCTTGTCTTCATGCCTTATTTCAGTAAGTTGATCTTAAATTTCTGGTATCCTTTCTTCCACTTGATTGATTTGGCTATAGATACTTGTATATGCTTCACAAAATTATCATGCTGTTTTTTTTAACTCCATCAGGTTATTTCTGTTCTTCTCTAAACTGGCTATTCTAGTTAGCAGTTCCTGTAACCTTTTATCAAAGTTTTTAGCTTCCTTGCATTGGGTTAGAACATGCTCCCTTAGCTAGAGGAGTTTGTTATTCTGAAGCCTACTTCTGAAGTCTACTTCTGTCAATTTGTCAAACTCATTCTACGTCCAATTTTGTGTCCTTTCTGGAGAGGTGCTGTGATCATTTGGGGGAGAAGAGGCATTCTGGTTTTTGGAATTTTCAGCATTTTTGCACTGGGTTTTCATCTTTGTGGGTTTATCTACCTTTGATGTTTGAGGCTAATGATGTGCAGATCGGGTTTTTATGTGGGAGTCCTTTACGTTGATGTTGATGTTGTTGCTTTCTGTTCGTTGATTTTTCTTTTAGCAGTCAGCCCCCTCTTCTGCAGGTCTGCTAGTTTGCTGGAGGTCCACTCCAGATCCTGTTTGCCTGGGTATCACCAGTGGAGGCTGCAGAATAGCAAAGATTGCTGCCTGCTCCTTCCTCTGGAAGCTTCGTCCCAGAGGGGAACTGGCCTGATGCCAGCTGGAGCTCTATTGTATGAGGTATCTGTTGACCCCTGTTGGGAGATTTCTGCCAGTCAGGAGGCACGAGTGTCAGGGACCCATTTGAGGAGACAGCCTGTCCATTAGCAGAGCTGGCACACTGTGGCGGGAGAATCCCTCTTGTTAGCATCAACTGGTCTCTTCAGAACCAGCAGGCAGGAACGATCAAATCTGCTGAAGCTGCACCAACAGCTGCCCCTTTGCCCAGGTGCTTTTGTCTGTAAGCCCCTGACTGGGGCTGTTACCTTTCCTTCAGAGATGACTTTCCCAGTGAGGAGGAATCTAAAGAAGCAGTCTGCTCCCAGCTGCTTTGAGGCACCCAGCCCAGCCCTCCCAGCCTCCTAAGCACTGTCAGGGGAAAACCGTCTACTAAAGCCTCAGTAATGGCAGACTCCCCTCTCCCCACCAAGCTCAATCTTCCCAGGTTGACTTCAGACTGATATGCTGGCAGTGAGAATTTCTAGCCAGTGGTTCTTAGCTTGCTGGGTTCCATGGGAGTGGGTCCCACTGAGGTCTTGCTCACTTGGCTCCCTGGCCTCAACCCCCTTTCCAGGGGAGTGAACGGCTCTGTCTCACTGTGGTTCCAGGTGCCACTAGGGTATGAAAAGATACTCCTGCAGGTAGCTCATGTTTGCCCAAACAGCCAATCAGTTTTATGCTGGAAACTCAGGGCCCTGGTGGTGTAGGCACATGAGAGAACCTCCTGATCTGCAGATTGCAAAAACTGTGGGAAAAGCATACTAACCCAGCAGGATAGCACAGTCCCTCATGGCTTCCCTTGGCTTGGAGAGGGAGGTCCCCAGCTCCTTGGACTTTCTGTGTGAAGCAATGCCCCACCCTGCTTCTGCTCGCCCTCCATGGGTTGGATCCACTGCCTGATCAGTCCCAATGAGATGAACTGGGTGCCTCAGTTGGAAATTCAGAAATCACCCTCCTTTTGAATTGGTTTCGCTGGAAACTGTGGACCAGAGCTGTTCCTATTTGGCCCCTTCCCTCAGCTAATTGAGTTTATATTGTGCCATTTGTCCATTCCACCAACCTGGAGGATTTGAGATGGTAGGCACAATGGAAATGTTGTATTATGGGCCAGATTTTGCAAATGGATTGAACAACTTGTCCAGTAAAATGAGTCCCACCATAACTGTGCAATTCAGAAGGAATTCCCAAACTGGAATGATTCTAACAAAATTTTCCCTATTATTAAGATGGTAGACCTCCAACAAGGATATACTTCTACTCAATGAGAAAACATACAAACTAAGACCAGCACATACTTGAAATTTTGAGATCTCGGCATGTTGATAAAATCCAAATGCCATACTTCAAAAGATCCTATTGGCAGAGGAAAATGACCTTGGGAGCCATGTAAGGACTTGCCAGGGTTGTTTTGGGTGCATAGCAAATTGAGATTATACCTTTTGGGATACCGTGGGAGATCGTTTCCAAAAGTATTGTTTTCCCCATGATATAATTTTTTCTGGGGCCCAGTGAGTCATTTCATGAGTAAACTGAAGGAAAGGGCATTGTGTACCTATGGGAACTATGGGTTTTTTGTTAGGCCCTAGCCATAATTCCTTACTTGGGGCAAAGACGCCTCCCTTTTGCTCCCAGGTTTGTTTCTCTTTAGGGGTAGATGCTTGTTGATATTGTAAAATAATGTTAGTAAGGGTATTTGTAGGACAAAATGTACATTCCCATACAGGACAGGCCGTCTTTCCTAGGGCGGCACTCTTTGCAATAGCATCAGCTAGATTATTTTCTTTTGCTTTTTCGGTGTTATCCTTTGAGTGCCCAGGAATTTTTATAATTGCAAGTTGCTTTGTCATCTGAATTGCTTCTAGTAACTTTGAGACTTGGTGCCCATTTTGTATGGGCTGTCTGGATGAGGTAAGAAATCCTCTCTGTTTCCACAGCATGCTAAAATCCTGGGCTACTCTGAAAGCATATTGGCCATCGGTGTATATATTTGCCACTTTTCCTTCAGCTAATTTACAAGCTCTAGTTAATGCTATTAATTCAGCCATCTGGGCTGATTTGATTCCTTGGGGTTGGGTGCTTTCTAGTATGTCTGTTATGGAAGTGATGGCGTATCCTGCCTGGTAATGTCCCTGGTTGTCACTTAAATAAGAGCCATCCATGAACCAAATTAATTCAGCATTCTTAATGGGAGTTTCCTGTAAATTTTCCGGAGGAAAGATTAAGATATTAGTTGATAGATTGTGGTCATGTTTCTTTTCCTCTTATTCACCCAGAAGGAGGAGCAGGGTAGCAGGGTTAAGAGTGTTACAGCACTTCAAGGTGATGTTGGGAGCAGAAAGCAGGAGCACTTCATAAGAGGTGAGGCGGCCAACAGAATAATGTTGAATGTGGTGAGAGCTTAGAAGAGATTTCACAGAGTAGGGGACATAGATGGTCAGAGGGGACCCTAGGAAAAATTCTTTGATGTTTTTGCATAAGGTGGCTACAGCTGATATAGCCCTTATACAAGGAGGGTGCCCCCTGCAGCTGCATCTAACCGTTGACTGAAATAACCAATTGGTCTGTGATTGTCACCATGTTTTTGAGTTAATACTCCTAGAGCATTTCCATTTATTTCATTTACAAAGTAGGAATAGGGAAGACTATAATTGGGGTGGCCTAGCGCAGGTGCTTGGGTGAGAGCATGTTTTAGATGTTTGTGTTGTTTCTTCCCCTCTTCCCAGTGGATTGGGTCTGGCTGGGTCTGTTTTAGTTTTTTATGTAGGGGTTGGGCCATTAAGTAGTTTGGAATCCAACTCCTGCAATAGCCCATTAACCCTAAGAATCCTCTCAATTGCTTTTTAATTTTGGGCAGGGGAAAGGTCATAACAGCAGAGATTCTCTCAGGGTTTATTAATAGCCCTCTTGGGGAAATCATATTTCCCAAATATTTAACTTGGGGGAGACAAAATTGTAATTTATCTTTTGACACTTTGTGTCCCTTAGAGGAAGCTGTTGTAATAGGTGGACAGTATCTTCTCTGCATTTTGGTAGGGGGGATAAACACAACAATACATCATCCACATACCCAATTAGAGTAGATTAATTTGGAAATTCATTGTCATCTAAATATGACTTAAGTATTTGAGAAAAATAAGTAGGACTTTCAGAGTAGCCCTTGGGTAAGACTGTCCATGTGTATTGGCAATTTTCCCAAGTTAAAGCTAAACGATACTGGCTATTTTGCTCTACAGGTATGCTAAAGAATGTACTACATATATCAATAACACAGAAGTGGCTGGCAGTGACAGAAATATTGGACAGTAAGATGTGGGGGTTAGGAGCAACAGGGTGTCTAGGAATTATTATTTTATTTATAACTCTTAGCTCTTGAACAAATCTCCAGCCTTTCCCATTGACTTTTTAACTGGGAGGATTGGTATATTGCAAGGGCTGGTGCAGGGTATTATGAGTCCTCTGTCTAAATAGTCCTGAATGATTGGTTTGATTCCTAGTAAGGCTTCAGGTCTAAGGGGATATTACCTTACATTTGGCAAGGGTTTGGACTTATTTAAGGTTATCTTTATAGGAAGTGCTGACTTAATTATCCCAATATCTTTGGAAGAGTTTGCCTATAAGGAGTCTGGTACCTTAGATTCTTCTTGTCCAGAATCTTGATTAACTTTCACAAGCATACATGTGGGCTTTTATAAGTCTTCTATATCTCCAAAGTTGAGAATCATTTCTCTCTTCTGTGAAAATGAGACGTGAGCATTATGGGTCTCTAGGAAATCCTGTCCCAACAGGTGTATGGAGGCACTATCTACTATAAGAAAAACGTGATGCCCCACTAGTTCTCCTAATCGAAATTGAAAGGGATTTGATTTAAAGGTTATAGTAGAAGAGTTTCAAACCCCTGCCATTTGGAATTTTACTTTACTCTGAGGAAGAGCATTTTTAATCAAGGTAGAGTTGTGGACTGACAGTGTAGCACCAGTGATGACAAGGGCTTTGGTATTTTCCCCATTTATGGATATTTCTACTTCTCCTAAAGTATTTAATTAGAAGTAGGGGAAAACCCTCTCTATTCCCTCGAAGCATCCCTATTCTGATTTTTGAGTTGCTCTGGTGCCTTCCTCTGGGGCCCTTTGCCCTCTTTGTGCAAGCACCCATTTAGGTTTTTTGTATTCTTTTTAAAAATGTCATTTCTTTTTGCAATAGTGGCAAATTGCTTCCTCTTGGGGTTGCTTAGATCTCTGGGGACCAAGAGATCTTTGCAAACTCCCAACTTGGTTACCGAGTTGTAAACTCATAATTTTAAAGACTGTTTCCTTTTCTTTTTTAATGATTGTTTGTGACACCTGGTCAGCTAGGGTGACTAGGTGGCTAGTGGACAAGGAAGCCCAAGCCACATTATTCCTCTTTATTAGGGTTGCTAACTCCTTATGTAAACCTTAAATATACCCAGAATTTAGTAAGGTGTCACTTCTACCATGCTCAAAGTTTTCAGGAGGTATTCCTGAGAACCATTTGAATGCCTTTTCCAACCTGATATAGAAGTCAGACACGGTTTCATTTGGGCATATTTTACATTGTTGCACCTTTGCCCAATCTATAACCTTGGGGAATATCTGTGGTATAGTTTCACAAAGGCGATTGCAAAGCTCTCTGGATTTCTCCCTTCCAGTTGCATCTAGTTCATCAAAATCTTCTAATGGCTGTTTTCAATCTGCTACTCTAAACCATTCTTCAGTTTTGTTTTGGGGGACCAGTGATTCAATCAGCTGACATAGTTCAGAGAACTCTGGATCATAAGTCTTAAGCATTAATTGAATGGCCTTAGCAAACCCAAAGGGACCTTTGGTCGGATTGGGGAATCCATATACTAGGGCCTTTAACTCTGATTTGGTCCAGGGGGTATATATTATGTTAGGACCCCCTCTGCCTGTGGGTTTTACTCTAAAAGGAGCAACTACTATATTATTTTCTCTGGCCATTTCTGGTCCCCCTGTGGCTCGAGGTAAGGAAATAGGGGAAGGAGGAGGAAAAATGAAATTGTCCGGATAAGGAAGTTCAGAGAGCAAAGGGTCAGGAGGAGCAGAAGGGGAGAGAGTTTCTGGAGTCTTACTGATTTCAGAAGTGGCTTCTACTAATTTCTTTAAATCTGAGACGGTTTCAAAAATTTATTTTATCAACTTCATGAAGAGAGGCAAGCTTATTGTTCCCTCTTTTGGATGATTCTAGGTGCCAGCTAAAGTATGATTCCCATTCATTTTCTTTGATTTGGGAGCCTAATTTTCCTATCTAGCATGCAGAAAAACCAGTTTAGGGATATCAAAAGTTTCCTATTTTGGAAACCTTAAACCTAGGTCATCTTTAGTAAGATCTGCACATTTGCATAAATACTTGCAAGTAAAGGCACCATAATCATTAAACATAAACCCAGCTGGGGTGCCCATAGGGTGCTGCTTTCCTTGACTTTCTTCTTTTTTGGAGGGTTAATTTCCCATCCCCTCTTTCACTCTTTTTTTTTTTTTTTTAAAGAGGAACTGACCTGTGGTTTAAGGTTTTTGTGTGGTTTATCGATATGTGCTACTTGTGGGCAGGACTCTACAGTGTGTCACCACTGAGTCATTTCTACCCTCTTACGTGTCTCAGTTTCTTTCTTCAGAGGTCTATCACCTCTGAGAGGGCTCAAAACGCCAGGTGATCAGCCCTTATATGAGTTTCTTGGATGAGCTTTTAAAAATTACTATTTGCTGGGGAGTTTCCTATAGGGCCACTATACGTCACGGGAGATCAATCTCCCAGTCACCCAAGGGCACCTTTCAGCTGGGAGGAGCAAAGTGCCCTTTCTCTTTAGAGCTGAGGAACTCAGTCTCTCATTTTCTTATGAAAAATAATAGTTTACTTTCTCACGCGAAGTGCGCACAGACAAGCCAATCGAGATTAATTTTGAGAGAAAAGGCAATGGAGAAAGACCCTTTTGAACGCACCTCTGAAACTAATATTGAGATTTTAACCAACTTCCTAGGAGAAAAGAGAGAGAAAAAAACCAGCTCAGAATAAATCAAGGACCATCAACCAAAATGGGAGGTCCGGGGCTCAGGAGGACTTACCAGCTCCACTCGAGGAGAAACTCGAACTCAGTGAGGCTTCAGTGGGCCCCTGATGGTAACTTAGCTCTGGTTTGGGGCAACTCCTTTGGGATCCTGAGTCTTCTCTGAGGCCCAATGTGTTTGGGTGCCAGATTATTGTCAATGAAAAGAGTCAAATTCTGTAAAATATTTGAAGGGATTTATTCTGAGCCAAATATGAGTGACCATGGCCCATGACACAGCCCTCAGGAGGGCCTGAGAACTTGTGCCGAAAGTGGTCGGGGTACAGCTTGGTTTTATATATTTTGGGAGGCATGAGATATCAATCAAATACATTTAAGAAATATATTGGTTTGGTTCAGAAATGCAGGACAACTCAAAGCGGGTGCTTTCAGGCTATGGATACATTTAAACATTTTCCGGTTGACAATTGGTTGAGTTTATCTGAAGACCTGGGATGATGGAATGGAATGTTCAGGTTAAGATAAAGGATTGTGGAGACCAAGTTTTATTGTGCAGAGGAACCTCTCAGATAGCAGACTTCAGAGAGACAGCAGGTCGTAAAATGTAAAATTGGACCTAAAAGAGTGCCTGGCTCTTAGTTGATTATCTCCTGGATTTGAAAAGGAAGGAAAACAAAGGGGGAAGGGAATTATCTATAGAACGTGGATTTTTCCCACAAGAGACTTTCCAGGGCAATTTCAAGGTATGGCAACAAAATATATTTTGAGGCTAAATTTTTTTTCCTTGTCTCATAATGTTACGCCAGAGTCAGATTGAAAATAAGTCACAATACACAGGGTCAAATAAAACCCATCTGATGAGAATTTATGGTTTGTAGGGCATGACTCTCTAGACCCCTTAGGCAGGAATTTGGGCAAGATAAATAATCAGAGTTTAGTCCTCAATAGGCTACTTTTAAGTTGGCTTTGCTGGAACTTTACCTAAAAATATGCTATTTCAGTCAAAGTCATGGTAAAATAGCCAGTGTCTCCAATTGTTCAGTTCTAAAAGACTCTTACTAAACTTATGCAAATAACTGTATTGTCATAAAATCACAATCTGAATTTTAGAGAACTCAGAGAAAAATATTAATTTGCTTACAATAACACACTCCACCCAAATGATCTAAACTATTAATATAAATAACTTAAAAGAAGCAAAATTTTGACCCTTCTTTAACCAGAGCAGCAGGTTTCTGGGCAAGAGGTTTGTTCACCTTGAAATTGCCATTTATATGCCAAAGAGCTCATGAGAGCTGTCTATCAGACACTGCAAAATATAGCAGCTCCTCACATAATTAGAATCAGTCCAAGAGAGAAAAGAGGCTCGCTTCTCAGAAGTATCTCCTTGTATCCCCAGGTAGCATGATCCTATGTAAACCACTTTTATTTTATCGTGGAACTCTTTTGGACACCATTATTTCCATTAGCATACGAGTAGCTTCAGTTAACATTCCATAGCATGGCTGTAAATGTCCCTTAAGTGGAAATTATCCAGTCCAGTAGTTGTTTTTGGGAAGAACTCACTGTCTTTTGCCGTACACCCCAATAAATATTCCACAAAAGGCTATAAAGTGGAGAATTTGTCCCAACTAGCATTCCAGCTTCTGCCCTATGTTTTGTGGGTTCAAATAATCTTACTAGTTCCCATTTAGTGTGTCCAACTAACATTTCTCAAAGAGCAGATTGACATGCCTTCAGTTTTATAGTACTAAACAGAGGAAATATCTCCCAGTTAGATACAATACCCATTTTCATAAGACCTTTTAGGTAAAGGGGTCACCACTACCTTACATAAAGTCTGTTTAAATATCTCAAATGTCATAATTCTATTAACCTGTGTTTTTAATGTTCTGGTCCCAGGAACTTTTCTTTTCAACCCCCAGATCATGTTACCTTTCCTGGTGAAAAAGGGTTTGGATTCCCAGCAGGAGGAGGAGGAGCCCAGGGACACAGGCTGTTCTGTCAGTTTTTTTATTTTAATTTATCACACCATTGCTCCAGGCAATGGCAGCTTTCTCTTGATAACCTTTGCCTTCTGATTTTTTTTTTTTTTAATGTTTCAATTGGGGCAGATAGTGAATAACAATAAAATAAAATTTCTATCATCCTCTGGGATGAGTCCTTTGACTCCTTTTTTTCCCTCTATTTTTTTTTTCACTGTTAATTACCCCAATGTTCTTTAAGCATCTGTAAGACCCATGAGGGACAGCAAATTTTATAAGGCTTCTCAAACAGTCTTATGATTCTGTGGGAGAGGTACCCATGTAAAAGGGGCCCCCTTAACCTCCAAATTTACCATGACCTGGGTAATAGGCATACTTGATGGGAGAATATCCCAGTCATCATAAAGCCAGTCCCACATAACTTGCATATGAAGCATCTTATTGCTTCATCTTGGGTGTTTCACTTGTTATTTTATAGAAAGAGTTGAACAGTCCCGTTCTCAGGGCAAACAGACCTTACAGTGGCATTTATATGATCCACTAGGCTGTTCTTTCAGGAAAAACCTTCTGTTCATTTGGATCACATATAGTCATCAGTGATTGTTGAATAGTGGGTCCTGCATTAACCCAAATAAGCTTTCGTTTCTTAACATTTAAAATTAAGGATTTTGTCCTTAAAGTGGTTACTTTTACAATCTATTATAGTAAAGGTTTCTCAAGCAGCTAATGATACCAGTCTACAAAATGGAACAATTCCTTTACATTATACCCTCTGGTTTAATAGTTACTTGGTTTTGTCCTTGCCCAACAGTGACTATCTTGTTGGTAACCACGGGTCTCAGAGGTAACTTTTGTTGCCCTGGCTTAACTTTAATTTTTAACCATTTAGTTTTATTTGTATAATTTTTCTTCATTTTCAAGTGAATCTTAAATAGTCTCTGAACTAAGAAGAAGTATTACATTTTCTTTAGCAAAAACCACATCCTTGTTTTTTTATAAACTTCACCCAAAACACTTTTTATGCTCCTAGTATTTTAACTTTTAGTAACCCAAATTCCCAGTGGAAAAAAAACCAGAGGTTACTTAACATGACTTTAAGATTTTAAACTATTAGAGATAATTTGGATATTAAATTTACCATATTAATATTACCAAACATTGCCAAAGTCATGTGAATTAAAAATCATCTGAGCTAGCTTCTATCAGTCTCATAAGCTCTTACTTTTCCTTAAGTTGAATGATTAGAGCTCTTTCATATAGTCTAATAGTAAAAATTAATTCCACATGACACATATAAACATACAGATAAAACAGACATGCAGACAAAAACAAATTCAAAAGATTTTTAATCTGGTTGTTTTCAAAAATCTTCTCCTTTATTTTAGATTATTAATAAATAAAACATTACCCTGAAAGTTGAAGGAGAGAGTTACCATGCCAAGCCTTCCCAAAAGAGAGAAGCAGCAGGGTACAGCTTCTGAGATATCAATCTGAATAATTTCAAATGGAAATATTATAGAATTTAAAAATTAAAAGCTTCTTGCATTAAGAACAACTCATTGTTTTTAAATAAAATCTTGTTTTAACCAATTCTTTAGTTTTATATAAGTATATTTTTTATATATACTTATATCCAGCAGCACATCAAAAAGCTTATCCACCATGATCAAGTAGGCTTCATCCCTGGGATGCAAGGCTGGTTCAACATATGCAAATCGGCCGGGCGCGGTGGCTCAAGCCTGTAATCCCAGCACTTTGGGAGGCCGAGACGGGCAGATCACGAGGTCAGGAGATCGAGACCATCTTGGCTAACACCGTGAAACCCCGTCTCTACTAAAAATACAAAAAACTAGCCGGGCGAGGTGGCGGGCGCCTGTAGTCCCAGCTACTCGGGAGGCTGAGGCAGGAGAATGGCTTGAACCCGGGAGGCGGAGCTTGCAGTGAGCTGAGATCTGGCCACTGCACTCCAGCCCGGGCTACAGAGCAAGACTCCGTCTCAAAAAAAAAAAAAAAAAAAAATGCAAATCAATAAACATAATCCAGCATATAAACAGAACCAAAGACAAAAACCACATGATTATCTCAATAGATGCAGAAAAGGCCTTCGACAAAATTCAACAGCACTTCGTGCTAAAAATTCTCAATAAATTTGGTATTCATCTCAAAATAATAAGAGCTATTTATGACAAATGCACAGCCAATATCATACTGAATGGACAAAAACTGGAAGTATTCCCTTTGAAAACTGGCACAAGACAGGGATGCCCTCTCTCACCACTCCTATTCAACATAGTGTTGGAAGTTCTGGCTAGGGTAATCAGGCAGGAGAAGAAATAAAGGGTATTCAATTAGGAAAAGAGGAAGTCAAATTGTCCCTCTTTGTAGATGACATGATTGTATATCTAGAAAACCCCAATGTCTCAGTCCAAAATCTCCTTAAGCTGATAAGCAACTT
Organism: Macaca thibetana thibetana; assembly: GCF_024542745.1. NCBI lineage: Eukaryota > Metazoa > Chordata > Mammalia > Primates > Cercopithecidae > Macaca > Macaca thibetana. The sequence goes on from NC_065598.1 coordinate 56,028,670, forward strand.
CAGCAAAGTCACAGGATACAAAATCAATGTGCAAAAATCACAAGCATTCTTATACACCAATAACAGAGAAATAGAGAGCCAAATCATGAGTGAACTCTGATTCACAATTGCTTCAAAGAGAATAAAATACCTAGGAATCCAACTTACAAGGGATGTGAAGGACATCTTCAAGGAGAACTACAAACCACTGTTCAATGAAATAAAACAGGACACAAACAAATGGAAGAACATACCATGCTCATAGATAGGAAGAATCAATATTGGGAAAATGGCCATACTGCCCAAGGTAATTTATAGATTCAATGCCATCCCCATTAAGCTATCAATGACTTTCTTCACAGAATTGGAAAAAACTGCTTTAAAGTTCATATGGAACCAAAAAAGACCCCACATTGCCAAGACAATCCTAAGCCAAAAGAACAAAGCTGGAGGCATGATGCTACCTGACTTCAAACTATACTACAAAGCTACAGTAACCAAAACAGCATGGTACTGGTACCAAAACAGAGATATAGACCAATGGAACAGAACAGAGCCCTCAGAAATAATACCACATGTCTACAAGTATCTGATCATTGACAAACCTGACAAAAACAAGAAATGGAGAAAGGAGTCCCTATTTAATAAATGGTGCTGGGAAAATTGGCTAGCCATATAAAGGAAGGTGAAACTGGATTCCTTTCCTTACATCTTATACAAAAATTAATTCAAGATGGATTAGAGACTTAAATGTTACATCTGAAACCATAAAATCCCTAGAAGAAAACCTAGGTAATACCATTCAGGACATAGGCATGGGCAAGGACTTCATGTCTAAAACACCAAAAGCAATGGCAACAAAAGCCAAAATTGACAAATGGGATCTAATTAAACTATAGAGCTTCTGCACAGCAAAAGAAACTACCATCAGAGTGAACAGGCAACCTACAGAATGGGAAAATATTTGCAATCTACTCATCTGACAAAGGGCTAATTTCCAGAACCTACAAAGAACTCAAACAAATTTACAAGAAAAAAACAAACCCATCAAAAAGTGGGCAAAGGATATGAACAGACACTTCTCAAAAGAAGACATTTATGCAGCCAACAGACACATGAAAAAATGCTCATCATCACTGGCCATCAGAGAAATGCAAATCAAAACCACAACGAGATACCATCTCACACCAGTTAGAATGGCAATCATTAAAAAGTCAGGAAACAACAGGTGCTAGAGAGGATGTGGAGAAATAGGAACACTTTTACACTGTTGGTGGGACTGTAAACTAGTTCAACCATTGTGGAAGACAGCGTGTCGATTCCTCAAGGATCTAGAACTAGAAATGCCATTTGACCCAGCCATTCCATTACTGGGTATATACCCAAAGGATTATAAATTATGCTGCTATAAAGACACATGCACACGTATGTTTATTGCGGCACTATTCACAATAGCAAAGACTTGGAATTGACCCAAATGTCTGTCAATGACAGACTGAATTAAGAAAATGTGGCACATATATATACACCATGGAATACTATGCAGCCATAAAAGAGGATGAGTTCATGTCCTTCATAGGGACATGGATGCAGCTGAAAACCATCATTCTCAGCAAACTATCACAAGAACAGAAAACTAAACCCCGCATGTTCTCACTCATAGGTGGGAATTGAACAATGAGATCACTTGGACACAGGAAGGGGACATCACACACCAGGGCCTATTGTGGGGTGGGGGGAGGGGAGAGAGGATAGCATTAGGAGATATAACTAATGTCAATGATGAGTTAATGGGTGCAGCACACCAACATGGCACATGTATACATATGTAACAAACCTGCATGTTGTGCACATGTACCCTAGAACCTAAAGTATAATAAAAAAAAGTGCATTTTTAATAATAAAGTCCAATTTTTTAGAAAAACTCTTTATTATAATTTTTTAAAATTATAGCCAATTAATCACAGAACATTTTTATAAATTCCTTTTATACTAACTTTATTAAGACTTAGACCATTCATGAAATGCTTGGACTTTCTGGTTTGTTCTAAATATCCCTCCTTGTTGAACAACTCAGTTATTTTATTTTAGGACAAAAATTCACCATGTAAGTCTCTCACATAAATTCCTTTTCTTGTAAGCTTTCTTACCAAAAATACTTCTTTATTTCTATAACTTTCTTTGCATCTTTTTTATTTCCTGGTTCCTTTTACCTTGTTTTATACAAAACCTTTAAGTAAGCTTTTAATTAGACAAAAAATATTCATCTTTTAACAAGAACACACATTATGTTAGAATATTTTTCTACAATAGAATTTTCTAATTGTAAATTACCCAGATAATTAATGAAGTACCTACTATTTAATTTAACTTTTGATTCTAGATTATAATGCTTGTCTACAAGTACTTACCCCATTAGATTTACCTAATTATTTTATTTCAATAGTTTACCTAAATTATTTATAAAAACTGTGATAGTCATCACTTAAATTTCTTTTCCTATGAATCATTTCATAGCCTGCGAATTTCAAATGTCTACCTAAGTAAGAACGTTGACATTAAATATATGATTATTTTGCCAAATAATTCAAGATTTAGCTCTTTTCATTAAATTAATATTAATGTCTTATTTATCAAACATTACACAAGCAAAGAACATTCTGTTTTGGGCTGGGCTTATAGTTTAATAACACTTACGCCAAATTTGACACCTTATAGTATTTGGCAGGGATAAATATAAAATCTCTTGATCAATAAATATAAACAAAAATGTATGCTATTAATAAAAATTCTGAAGACATTTCTAATATTACTTTACCAATAATTTTACAGCTAGATTATTAGAGATTTTACTTAAATAATGTGAACTTAAAAAGCAGTTAAGCTTATTATTTAATTTATGAGTACTCTAAGTTTAAGCCAAATTTGGTATCTTGTTGCCAAAAGCACATAAGAAAACGCATGTTTATGCACATAAACACACAAATACACCCTCATACAAAGATTCTATAGCTTTTACTTTAGAATTACGGCCATAAGATTTTAATAAAAACTCATTGGTTTGCAAAAACAATAACAAAAAGAAATGGATGCAAACAGTGTATTTTATCTCAGTAGAAAAGGAACAACAGACTTACAGTAGGCAGAAAAAAATGCAGAAAGATAGAGAACTTAGGAACTTAATAGTTGCAGGTCAAACTTTGGGCTCTGAGTTTTCCTTGATGTAATTGTGCACTAAAAGACCATAATATGTCCATTTTACACAAACACTGCAAGTAGAAGTGCCATAAAACCAATGTAGTGTCTGAAAGATCATTCTCCTTGTTCTTTTTGTTGTTGTTAGAAGATTATTTGTGGCCTAGAATTTAGTGGAGTGGGTTGAAGTGTGCTGTCTGTGGGTGGGACTCGACAGTGTTTCACCATTGAGTCATTTCTACCCTCTTATGTGTCTCAGTTTCTCTCTCCAAAGATCTAGCACCTCCAAGAGGGCTCAAAGCACAGAATGACCAGCTCCTATATATGCTTCCTGGAAGAGCCTTTTTAAACTAACTTTGTTGGGGATTTCCTATAGGGTCACTGCACGTCATGGGAGGTCAACCCCCAGACAAACCCACTTGGCCTTCATTCACCCAGAGATGCCTTTGGGCTGGGAGGAGCAAAATGTCTTTTCTCTTTGGAGCTGAGAAAACTCAGTCTTTCATTTATCCACAAAAGTGACAGTTCGGTTCCTCACACAAATGCTCAGACAAGTGAATCAAGATTAATTTCAGGAGAGAAGGCAATGGAGAAGACTCTTTAGAATGCACCATTATATTAAAATTAGGATCTTAAACAACAACTTCCTAGGAGGAAAAGAAAAGAAAAAAAATCAGCTAAGACAACTTCCTGTAAATTGTCCTCAGCCACCCCTAACTTTGTAGCAATTTTCTGCCATTACACATACCAAGGACAAATCCTCTTACAGTACAAGGTAATATCTGGTACATCCAAAAGCCAAATATGTCAGGTAACACAATACAGGAAAGCAGACATTTAGATCTAAGAAGAATCTGCCCATGACTCCTGAAACTCCACAGAGAAAACAGAGCACCCCAAAAAGAAGTGAGTGGCAACTTTGTTCTGAGTTCTTTAAGTTCAGTCATTAGAAGCCTTCTCTAGAATTTTCTTGGTACCAAAGATGGCAAAAGAGAAAGGAGAAATAAGGTGGAACCAAAGTAAACAAAAAAAATATTTTTTTAAGACAGGAAGCAAACACAGAAAGTACACGATTTTGTTTTGTGTTGTTTTGTTTCTTTTGCAGCTGTGAGAAATTTTATCAAATTCAGAGGCTTATACCACATAATTTGGAATCCTCATTCGGATTTGACCAAGTCAGGTAGAGTTGGTGAAATCTGATGGAAGAAAGAGCAGAATAAACAATGACAAAATAACACAAAAATATGATTACTGAGTGTTCTAAAAATAAGGAGAAATTAAGACAAGCTGGTTGTTAATCCTAACTTTAGCCAAGGCAAAACCTAATTCAGCTACTTACCTAGGAATGGGTCTCAGGCTGAAGACTGTTCTCTACCATTTTCGAAGCAGGAAAAAGCTCAAGCTTACCTTCCTTATTGGAAGGAAACTCAATCCCCAGAAAGGAGTTACCTGTCTTCTTTGTCATAAAAGCAGAAAAACTTCCCTTCCTTGTTGAAAGCAAGTAAAACTCCAGAAAATGAGTTGCACAGCAAAATAAACTTTGGATATGAACCAAATTTTGGAAGATCAGGGATTCCCTGGAGGAAGGAAAGCTCCCAGGCCTCAGCAAATTGTTCTATTGGTTTGAGCCATAAAGATAGCTCAAGCTGGTACCAAGCACTGATAGGGGATTTGTTAAAGGTCAGGGCTGGCCTGGAGCAGTGGCTGATGCCTGTAATCCCAGCACTTTGGGAGGCCGAGGTGGGCAGATCACAAAGTCAGGAGATCGAGAACATCCTGGCTAACACGGTGAAACCCTGTCTCTACTAAAAATACAAAAAATTAGCCAGGTGTGGTGGGGAGTGCCTGTAGTCCCAGCTTCTCTAGAGGCCGAGGCAGGAGAATGGCGTGAACCCGGGAGGCAGAGCTTGCAGTGAGCCAAGTTCACACCACTGCACTCCAGCCTAGGCAACAGAGCGAGACTCCGTCTAAAAAAAATAAATAAAAAATAAAAAAAGGTCAGGGCCATCTCCACTCAGTGTCCTTCCATTGGTCACCAATTTGTGAACCTTAAATATCTGAGGCAGATCTCAGTCAATTTAGAAAGCTTATTGTGCCAAGGTTAAGAATGCACCCATGACACAGCCTCAGGAGGTCCTGATGACATGTGCCCAAGGTGGTCAGGGTACAGCTTGCTTTTATACATTTTAGGGAGATAATACATATAAGATTTACATTGGTTCAATCTGGAGAGGTAGAACAAGCTGAAGTGGGGAGTGGGGTGAGGGGGTGGGGATATCAGGTCATATGTAGATTTAAACATGTTGTGATTGGCAATTGGTTGAAAGAGTTATCAATAAAAATGAATGGGTTATGATAAAGCATTGTGAAATACTAGGATTTGTCATGGAGATGAAGCCTCAAGTAGCAGACTTTAGAGAGAATAGACTGTAAATGTTTCTTATCAGACTTAGGGTCTGTGTCGATGTTAATGCTGGAGGGGTATTATGAGGTATGTTTAACTCCCACTTCCTGTCATGGCCAGTTTTTCAGGATGAATTTTTGGGTGCCCTGGCTGAGGAGGGAGTCCATTCAGATGTTCACAGAGGCCTTCAACTTTTATTTTTGGTTTACAGCCTGTATCTTTCTTTTCTTTTCTTTTCTTTTTGTGTTCCTGTTTCTGTTGTGTCTTTGTCTGGTTTTGGTATCAGGGCAATATTGACCTCATAGAATGAGTTTAGAAGTATTCTCTCTTCCTCAATTTTTTGGGAATAGTTTGGGTAGAGTTGGCATTAGTTCTTCTTTAAATGTTTGGTAGAATTTAGCAGGGAAGCCATCAGGTCTCAGGCTTTTCTTTGATGGGAAACATTTTATTATGGCTTCAATCTTGTTACTCGTCATTGGTCTATTTAGGTTTGGGATTTTTTTCATGATTCAATCATGGTATATTATATGCTTATCCATTTCTTTTAGGTTTTCCTATTTATTGTTGTATAGTTGCTCATAATAACCTCTAATAATCCTTTAAGTTTCTGGAAGTACCAGTTTTAATTTCTCTCTTTTCATTTTATTTTCTTTTATTTTAGTCTTCTCCCTTTTTTTCTCAGTCTGGTTAAAGGTTTGTCAATTTCATCTTTTCAAAAACACTTTCCATTTTATTGATTTTTTTGTATTTTTTAATTATTTCAATTTCATTTATTTATGCTCTAGTCTTTATTACTTCTTTTCTTTTACTCATTTTAAGTTTGTTTTACTCTTGCTTTTCTAGTTCTTTATGATGTATTGTTAGGTTGCTTATTTGAAGATTTCATACTTTTCTGATGTAGGCATTGCTAGGCAAGATGCCACAGCCCTGGCATCAGGAAGTGGTTGACTTGTGTGTTGGTAAGAATTTACCAATGACAGTATAGGTTTGAAAAAGAAAAGTTTTATCAGAAAGAAAGAATGCTGCAGAAGAGAGCAGCTGGGTGCCTCAGAAAGAGAGGACTGAGTGCACCATGGTGGATTTTCCTTAGGAGCATCTATGGACCTTACAGTGGGAGCTGAATGGTAATTTACATGATAAATGATTACAGTTGTAGACATTTTGGTACCTTAACATCAGCAAGGGTTTGCACAATGAGTTTTGGCATGCATACATTCCAGAGATGTATAGAAATTCTAGTTACTTATAAATTTTAAGTTGAAAGAGGCATAGGACCAGGTGCCAAGTTTAGATAATAGGGAAGTCTAATTACTTATAAATTTCTCCCATAAGAAGTTTTTGTCTCCAGATGGCCTGCTTGATAGTCCCCTGAGAGTTTTTGCTGTCTTCATTATATTTCTAAATTCCTCAGATAAGGAGATTTGTCTCTGGGTGGCCTGCTTGATGGTCACCAGGTGATTTTTGCTATCCTCATTTTCCCCCGATAAGTACCTTGGCAAATTTTTTGACCATTTATATTCCCCCACGATCATGTTTACCTGCTGCCTATTGTGGTCTCAAGAAAGGGAAAGCAGCACAGTGAAGAGGGGCATCAAGTCTTTGTGAATACTTCCTGCTGAAAGGGGGAATTGATAGAATAGGTTGTGTTTTTGCCTTTCTTGCTCTCTTTCATGAAAAAGGAATGAAGTGTCATGAAAAACTCATTTATGGGTGGGAAGGCCAGATTCCATTAAGAGTCCCCATGTAAATTGAAGTTGCTGTTGCAGGCCAGTATTAGGATTGCATAATCATCTGAAGATGGAATTGTTGTAGTATGGAAGATATAACCTTAATGAGAGCATTAAAAAGGCAAAGACCAAATATTAAAAGAAAAAATGACAATGAATAAAGGTCCAAGGAATGGGGGAAGCCAAGTGGTTTTGGAAACCAATTAGTAAAGGTTTTGACCTTGCCTTGGTTACTTTGGGAAAGTATGTGTAGCCATTTGGCCAGTTAGAAAGTAACCTTCCTCACTCACCACAGGTTAGGAACCCTGTACAGGGACTGTATAGACAAGATATTAGGCCAGTTTCCCCAAGGGGCTTTTAGTGGCTAAGTCAAGTTTGATTCCTTAAAGGAAAGCACACCTTCCCAGTCAAAGCCTTGGTAAAACAACCAGTTTCTCCAATTGCATCTTGTTGGAAAAGAAATAAAATTTTACTGTACTTTTTCAAATAACTATATTGCCATAAGTTGAGAATACTCACAAGTAGTTTCCAAATTCTGGAGAAAACAGGCAGAGAGAAATGAATATGTTCCAAATTTTGTTCACAGAAGTATACCTTACTCAATTTTTAAATGCTGTAAATAGATCAAAATACGTTTTCTTGACTTTGAAAAAATGAAGGATTAGCAACATTTAAAGCAAAAAGTTAGAAAAGATTACTTTAGCTTTCTATTAGTTCAGTGCATTCAGTTAACTCTTGTTCTGATTGATATTCATGAGCATTTTAGTTGTTCATGAGTCCTGTTTTCCTTTATTCCAATGTCACAATCTGCAAAGTTATCAGAAATATGCATTTAAGAGCACCCCTCAAAGTTCCATAACTGATTATAAACCATCTTTTGAAAAAGATCAAACAAGACAACAATCGTCCGTGAATGACAAAATGTTTTCGGGTAGTCACAGTTAAAAACATGATTGACAAAGGAATTTGGTCATTTCTGTGGTTTACAATAACCTAACATAATAACCCTAATTATGATTGATAGCATATACTCAGACATTAGAATTTTAGAAATCTCATAAAATTTTGGAGAATATATTAATTTTATTCACTAAAATATAACCTGAAGAAGGTTAAACATTATTTTTATTTTGACAATCCCATGTAACTAAACACGTTATAAGATTAAAACACTTGATATTGTGAAATTGAATTCCAGATTATCATAAGTCACTTATTTAGCAAAAATGATGGCTCAAAAAATTTCTTTAAACTTTACTTATTAAGAAGGAAGACTTGGCTTTCCAAACAATCTGTCTCTTGTCTTTCTCTTCCTTTTTTGGTAGTTTATTTGCAAGGCAAATAAAAATCATTCATTATCTTTTAATATTACATGAAAATCTTGCAAAACTCTTTTTACAGAAAATCTTTCTCAAAACAGAGAAAGCCAAATTTCACCCTTACATTGTTCTACTATTAATGTCAACCCCAATTTTTTAATGAAACCTCACAGACAATTCAATCCAGTCTTAACCAGTTTGACCATGAGGTGAGATTCTTATAAACTTTTTATAATCCTTTACAAATTTTTGTTAAAAAGCAGATCAGTGCCTTAAAAAACCTTGTTGTTTTTTTTTTTTTTATTCTGGTGCTCAATTTATGGAAAAAACAAATAATATCCTTTTGAATTTACTCAATTGTTCATGCACAGAATTTCTTTTACAAGATTAATTTTTACAAACCTTCCACAACTTGTTCAAACCTTTAGCTTTATCTTATTTAATTTAAAACAATCTTGTAACCCTCCAAAGTAAGCAAAAATTTACATTGCCCTGCCTTCTTATAATCTACTAAAAACACATTTTACTTTCCTTAAACACCTTGCCTGAAAATCTATTTTCAGTACTCTCAATTACATGTTATAATGGTAACTCTTAGCAAGTGTTCATTTTAGTGTAAAACTTGGTAAGTTATTGTAATTATGTACTAGATATAGATAGGATCTGACTCTTTCTAGCATAGTTAGGGTTGTGGTTACCTCCATATGTCCCCAGTCCTTACCAAATTGTTAAGCAGGCAAGTGTAACAGTTTTCAAAAGTCAAAGAAGCAGTTTATAACCTTAAAACATACAGGAAACCTACTTTTGAACCTGTGTAATTTAGACGACATATTTACATTTTGAAGATATTTGTATTTTACCAATAATCTTTAAAATTGCTTTTGTTTTTCAAAGATTAGAGTTATGTGAACTAAAAGGCACTGCAGCTTATATTTTTCCTTTAAAAATATTTGATCTAATCACTTATTTTTCTCTAGGCCAATTAATTAGAGCTTTTTTATATCAACATTACATACATAACAAATATACAACTACAGAGACAGACAGCAGAAGATCCAGTAGTTACAAGATTTTTCATTTGCCAATCTCCTAATTGGATTACTGGCCTTAGGGTGGAGACCTTCAAGAAACAGGGCTAGGAAAACACGCAGTTTCCAGGGGCCTAATAAGCAGGTTTAGCTGGAAAACAAAAACAAATTTTGAGAGTGATCTATCCACTTTTAATTCTTGGTGTTCCATGAGTAAAACAGGTTTTTGTTTTTGTTTTTTTCCGAAATGGGACCTATGGCATCTTCTGTTTTTCCCAAGCAGCCCCAGGCTATCAGAAGTTATCTCATGTGTGCATTAAGAGTGGCAAGACAAAATGGGGAAAAATAATTCAGTTGACTGAGAAGAAAGAAAAAAAAAAAACTTTTTCCAGCAAGAAAGATCCAAGAAGATAAAAGACATAAAGCCATTTTAAGTATAGCTATATCTCAGTTATCCCTTTTAATTAAGCTGACTTTTAACCATAGCGCTCTCCAAAACATCCTTTTACATTCCTTATTGTCAGGCCTCTGAGCCCAACCCAAGCCATCGCATGCCCTGTGACTTGCAAGTCCGCATCCGCTGTTACTTGCATGTATTCACCTGTGACTTGCACGTCCGCATCCCCTGTGACTTGCACGTATATACGCCCAGATGGCCTAAAGTAACTGAAGAATCACAAAAGAAGTGAAAATGCCCTGCCCAGCCTTAACTGATGATATTCCACTACAAAAGAAGTGAAAATGGCCGGTCCTTGCCTTAAGCGATGACATTACCTTGTGAAATTCCTTTTCCTGACTCATCCTGGCTCAAAAAGCTCCCCCACTGAGCACCTCGTGACTCCTACTCCTGCCCGCCAGAGAACAACCCCCCTTTGACTGGAATTTTCCTTTACCTACCCAAATCCTATAAAACGGCCCCACCCTTATCTCCCTTCACTGACTCTCTTTTCGGACTCAGTCTGCCTGCACCCAGGTGATTAAAAAGCTTTATTGCTCACACAAAGCCTGTTTGGCGGTCTCTTCACACGGACGTGCATGACACTTATCACCCAACTTTAGCCAGGTCAAGCGGCCCATATTTCTGGCTTTTGAACTTTGCCAGAAGTAACCTTACAGGTGAAGCCAACAAGCCTCAACTAAGGTTATGACTTAACCATGAGTGTACGAGGTATTTGCAAAGAGGTGATAAGCAGTTTTTACAAAATCTAGAATCTTTAAAGATAGCTCAAAGAAAGGAAGATTTTTAAAAGGAAGCCGAAAGTTGTTTATGGAGGGGAAAAACATCAGCAAATTGCAAAAGTCACATAGTTATTAACCAGAAAGTACTCATTTCCTTAAGCCAGGATTGAATGTGGGCCACCATTGTAAAGTGGCAGAGACCAAAAGAAAGTATACCATGTGGTGACAAGGTCAAGCTCCCAAGGACATACAAGAGGGAAACCTCATCCAGTTTTTTGTTTCAGAGACCTTCAGCAAAGTTTGTTACTGACCAGTTTGCTAGTGGGCTTATGGAGTCCTAAGCCTGTGTTCTATTCTAAGGTATTTCTCCTTGTAACAGAATCATACAGAAAGTCATACAAAGGGCACCAGATTGGCTACAGCTTACAACTAGCCTCATAAATCCTTTTATACCATTAGTCAAACTTTGCAATAGATATAAGCAGTGATTTATACCATTCATTCAATTGATTTGCACAGGAAGAGAGAGGCCAGAAGCCTGACTGGAAAAAATGTTTACACGTTGCTATGTCAGGCTTCTGGGTTCCCTTCCCCTGAGCTATGGAGTCCTATTGACCCTGGAGCCCTGTGAAGTGGGAGCAGACAAAGAGGTTATCTGCATACCTTCCTCAGGAGATTGCTCAGGTAGAATTGTAATTTTTTCCCACTTCAATTTTAAGCGAAGTATTTTAAGGTTTGGGAAAATTAAACTTTCCCTGTTTGGGGGATGCATTCAAGGGGAGTGTCCTGCGGTATGGAGTCTCAATTACCCATCCACGAAGAGAGGAGAGAGGGAGGAAAAAAACAGGAAAAAGAACGTGCTTTTTTTTCCCCCCAAAGGTGTCCTAGTGATTAAGAAGGCATTTGAGAGAAGCACAGACTGAAGATGGTTGGTTACCCGTCTGGAAAGAGGGAAAAAAGATGTCCCTTAGTTCCTTTCCCTTCCCAGAAAATACCCAGGGTGTACGAGGGAGAGAAAGATGGCATTCCCTTTTATCTTCTGTCCTTATATCTCTGAGTCCCAGCGACCTTAGCAGGTGCCGACCATGGGTGCCAATGCAGCCTTCGCCCATGTAACACAGAGGCATATAGGTCAGAAATATCTGCACTCTCTTACACGCTGGCCTATCCTCTCTTCTACAAGTAAACTTTGAGTTTCCTAGACTTTATCTATGCCATGAATATGAATTTGGCTGTCTTCCATGAAGTGGGAACCCAATCAGCAGAAATTAGTCTTGCTCACTCCCTGTGCCACCTAATATGGTTTGGCTGTGTCCCCACCTAAATCTCATCTTGAATTGTAGCTCCCCAAATCCTCATATGTTGTGGGAGGGACCTGGTGGGAGGGAATTGAATCATGGGAGCAGGTTTTTCCCATGCTGTTCTTGTGATAGTAAATAAGTCTCATGACAACTGATGGCTTTCTAAACGTGCAGTTCCACTGCACATGCTCTCTTGCCTGCCGCCACGCAAGACATGCCTTTGCTTCTCCTTCACCTTCTACCATGATTGTGAGGCCTCCTTAGCCATGTGGAACTGTGAGTCCACTGAACATGTTTTTCTTTATTAATTACCCAGTGTTGGGTATGTGTTTATTAGCAGCGTGATAACAAACTAATATACTCACTACTCTGCACCCCTTGGCTTCCATTGTTGCCTGCCTTTGGATCCTTCAGATCTAGTTTTCCTTACTAAGGCTTAAATGTGAAGCTTGGAATTGAGTTTGGGACAAAAAGGTGCCTCCGGAGGGTGCATGGATTCATTTAAATTAAGTCCCAGGCTGCCCTCACCAGATTTGCAGCCAGCAGCCAGCAGGGCTTCTCCTCCATTGCTTCCTTTTCATAATAAGAGTGCTAAGGTGAAGCTGTGGAACCAGACCCTCCTCAAACAAGGGAGAGAAAGGAAGTCCTGTAAATTTGGGACTTGGCCTAGTAAGGTGCCTCCCAAAAGAGAGAGAGAGAGAGAGAAAAAAAAAACCTCATTAAAAAGCTCCCTGTATTTGCAAGGCTATGTGAACTCCTGACATGGTGGAGAAAAGAGAAAAAAACAGCTTAGGTGCAGAGGAGGGGTAGCCACCTCCGGAGAAAAAGCCTCTTGCTCTATGCAAATCGGTTCCTTTCAAAGGGTAAAAAAGCCTCTTAATCACTACATCCTCCCCACTTCTAAGAATACACAGAAACCACATTGTACTGAATTACATTTCTGAGGACTGGGCAAAGTGCCCATTCTATCCAGTAATATTTCTGCAGTTTGCAACAACACCTCTAATATTGTATATAAAAAAGAAGACAAGTGCCACAAAAGAAAGAATAAAAATGCCATTAAAAAAGACTGGATTGGAACAAAGCTGACATTTTCTTGTTTTCATTTTTATTTTTTAAATTTTTAATTATTTTATTTATTTTATTATACCTTAAGTTCTAGGGTACATGTGCACAACGTGCAGGTTTGTTACATATGTATACATGTGCCATGTTGGTGTGCTGTACCCATTAACTCGTCATTAACATTAGGTGTATCTCCTAATGCTATCCCTCCCCCCTCCCCCTACCCAACAACAGGCCCTAGTGTGTGATGTTCCCCTTCCTGTGTCCAAGTGTTCTCATTGTTCCATTCCCCCCTGTGAGTGAGAACATGCGGTGTTTAGTTTTGTGTCCTTGTGATAGTTTGCTGAGAATGATGGTTTCCAACTGCATCCATGTCCCTACAAAGGACATGAACTCATCCTTTTTTATGGCTGCATAGTATTCCATGGTGTATATGTGCCACATTTTCTTAATCCAGTCTGTCACTGATGGACATTTGGGTTGGTTCCAAGTCTTTGCTATTGTGAATAGTGCCACAATAAATATATGTGTGCATGTGTCTTTATAGCAGCATGATTTATAATCCTTTGGGTATATATCCAGTAATGGGATGGCTGGGTCAAATGGTATTTCTAGTTCTAGATCCTTGAGGAATCACCACACTCTCTTCCACAATGGTTGAACTAGTTTACAGTCCCACTAACAGGGTAAAAGTGTTCCTATTTCTCCACATCCTCTCTAGCACCTATCGTTTCTTGACTTTTTAATGATCGCCATGCCAACTGCTGTGAGATGGTATCTCATTGTGGTTTTGATTTGCATTTCTCTGATGGCCAGTGATGATGAGCATTTTTTCATGTGTCTGTTGGCTGCATAAATGTCTTCTCTTTTTTTATCTTTTATTTTTAAATTTATTTTAAAATTATACTTTATGTTCTAGAGTACATGTGCACAATGTGCAGGTTTGTTACATATGTATACATGTGCCATGTTGGTATGCTGCACCCATTGACTCATCATTTACATTAGGTATATCTCCTAATGCTATCGCTCTCCCCTCCCCCCCACCCCACAATAGGCCGTGGTGTGTGATGTCCCCTTCCTGTGTCCAAGTGATCTCATTGTTCAGTTCCCACCTATGAGTGAGAACATGAGGGGTTTAGTTTTCTGTTCTTGCGATAGTTTGCTGAGAATGATGGTTTCCAGCTGCATCCATGTCCCTACAAAGGACACGAACTCATCCTTTTTTATGGCTGCATAGTATTCCATGGTGTATATGTGCCACATTTTCTTAATCCAGTCTGTCATTGATGGACATTTGGGTTGATTCCAAGTCTTTGCTGTTGTGAATAGTGCCGCAGTAAACATACATGTGCATGTGTCTTTATGGCAGCATGATTTATAATCCTTTGGATATATACCCAGTAATGGGATATCTGGGTCAAATGATATTTCTAGTTCTAGATCCTTGAGGAATCGCCACACTGTTTTCCACAATGGTTGAACTAATTTACAGTCTCACCAACAGTGTAAAAGTGTTCCTATTTCTCCACATCCTCTCCAGCACCTGTTGTTTCCTGACTTTTTAATGATCACTATTCGAACTGGCATGTGATGGTATCTCATTGTGTTTTTGATTTGCATTTCTCTAATGACCAGTGATGATGAGCCTTTTTTCATATGTTTATTAGCTGCATAAATATCTTCTTTTGAGAAGTGTCAGTGAATGTCTTTTGCCCACTTTTTGATGGGATTGGTTTATTTTTTTCTTGTAAATTTGTTTAAATTCCTTGTAGATTCTGGATATTAGCTCTTTGCCAGAGGGACAGATTGCAAAAATTTTCTCACATTCTGTAGGTTGCCTGTTCACTCTGATGATAGTTTCTTTCCCTGTGCAGAAGCTCTTTAAATTAGATCCCATTTGTCAGTTTTGGCTTTTGTTGCCTTTGCTTTTGGTGTTTGAGTCATGAAGTCTTTGCCCATGCCTATGTCCTGAATGGTATTGCCTAGGTTTTCTTCTAGGGTTTTTATGGTTTTAGGTTTTATGTTTAAGTCTTTAATCTATCTTGAGTTAATTTTTGTATAAGGTGTAAGGAAGGGATCCAGTTTCAGTTTTCTGCATATGGCTAGCCAGTTTTCCCAACACCATTTATTGAATAAGGAATCCTTTCTTTATTGCTTATTTTGGTCAGGTTTGTCAAAGATCAGATGGTTGTAGATGTGTGGCATTATTTCTGAGGCCTCTCTTCTGTTCCATTCGTCTATATATCTGTTTTGGTAACAGTACCATGCTGTTTTGGTTACTGTGGACTTGTAGTATAGTTTGAAGTCAGATAGTGTGATGCCTCCAGCTTTGTTCTTTTGGCTTAAGATTGTCTTGTCTATACAGGCTCTTTTTTGGTTCCATATGAAATTTAAAGTAGTTTTTCTAATTCTTTGAAGAAAGTCAATGGTAGCTTGATGGGGATAGCGTTGAATCTATAAATTACTTTGGGCCTTATGGCCATTTTCACAATATTGATTCTTCCTATCCATGAGCATGGAATGTTTTTCCATTTGTTTGTGTCCTCTCTTACTTCCTTGAGCAGTGGTTTGTAGTTCTCCTTGAAGAGGTTCTGCACATCCCTTGTAAGTTGCATCCCTAGGTATTTCATTCTCTTTGTAGCAATTGCCAATGGCAGTTCACTGATGATTTGGCTTTCTGTTTATTTATTATTGGTGTTTAGGAATGCTTGTGATTTTTACATGTTGATTTTGTTTTCAGAGACTTTACTGAAGTTGCTTATCAGCATAAGAGGATTTTGGGCTGAGACGATGGCATTTTCTAAATATACAATTATGTCATCTGCAAACAGAGACAACTTGACTTCCTCTCTTTCTATTTGAAGATGCTTTATTTCTTTCTCTTGCCTGATTGCCTTTGCTAGAACTTCCAATACTGTGTTGAATAGGAGTGGTGAGAGAGGGCATCCTTATCTTGTGCCGGTTTTCAAAGGGAATGCTTCCAGCTTTTGCCCATTCAGTATGATATTGGCTGTGGGTTTGTCATAAATAGCTCTTACTATTTTGAGGCACATTCCATCAATACCTAGTTTATTGAGAGTTTTCAGCATGAAGAAGAGTTGAATTTTATCGAAGGCCATTTCTACATCTATTGAGACAATCATGTGGTTTTTGTCATTGGTTCTATTTATGTGATGGATTACGTTTATTGATTTGTGTATGTTGAACCAGCTTTGCATCCCAGCGATGAAGCCAACTTTATTATGGTGGATAAGCTTTTTGATGTGCTGCTGGATTCAGTTTGCCAGTACTTTATTGAGGATTTTTGCCTCAATGTTGATCAGGGATATTAGCCTGAAATTTTTGTTGTTGTTGTTGTTGTGTCTCTGCCAGGTTTTGGAATCAGGAGATGCTGGTCTCATAAAATGAGTAAGGGAAGATTCCCTCTTTTTCTATTGTTTGGAATAGTTTCAGAAGGAATGGCAACAGCTCCTCTTTGTAACTCTGGTAGAATTTGACTGTGAATCTGTCTGGTCCTGGGCTTTTTTTTTTTTTTTTTTTTTTTTTTGGTTGGTAGGCTATTAATTACTGCCTCAACTTTCTTTTTTTTGTTTTTGTTTTTGTTTGTTTGAGATGGAGTCTCACTCTGTCACCCAGGCTGGAGTGCAGTGGCACAATCTGGGCTCATTGCAAGCCTGCCTCCCAGGTTCATGCCATTCTCCTGCCTCAGCCTCCCGAGTATCTGGGACTACAGGCGCCCACCACTACTCCTGGCTAATTTTTTTGTATTTTTAGTAGAGACAGGGTTTCACTGTGTTAGCCAGGATGGTCTCAGTCTCCTGAACTCATGATCTGCCTGCGTTGGCCTCCCAAAGTGGTGGGATTACAGGCATAAGCCACCGCACCAGGCCTGCCTCAACTTTCAAACTTGTTATTGGTCTATTCAGGGATTTGACTTCTTCCTGATTTAGTCTTGGGAGGGTGTATGTGTCCAGGAATTTATACATTTCTTCTAGATTTTGTAGTTTATTTGCATAGAGGTGTTTATAGTATTCTCTGATGGTTGTTTGTAGTTCTGTAGGATCAGTGGTGATATCTCCTTTAACATTTCTCATTGTGTCTATTTGATTCTTCTGTTTTTTCATCTTTATTTGTCTGGCTAGTGGTCTATTTTTTAATTTTTTCAAAAAACCAGTTCCTGGATTTATTGATGTTTTTGAACGGTTTTTCATGTCTGTAGCTCCTTCATTTCTGCTCTGATCTTAGTTATTTCTTGGCTTTTGCTAGCTTTTGAATTTGTTTGTTCTTGCTTCTCTAGTTCTTTTAATTTTGATGTTGGGTATTGATTTTAGATCTTTGCTGCTTTCTTCTGTGGGCATTAATGCTTTAAATTTCTCTCTAAACACTGCTTTAGCTGTGCCCAAGACATTCTGGTATATTGTGTCTTTGTTCTCATTGTTTTCAAATAATTGATTTATTTCTGTCTGAATTTTGTTATTTACCCAGTAGTCATTCAGGAGCAGGTTGTTCAGTTTCCATGTATTTGTGCAGTTTTGAGTGAGTTTCTTAATCCTGAGTTCTAATTTGATTGCACTGTAGTCTGAGAGACTGTTTGTTATAATTTCTGTTCTTTTGCATTTGCTGAGGGGTGTTTTACTTCCAATCATGTGGTCAATTTTAGAACAAGTGTGATGTGGTGCTGAGAAGAATGTATATTCTGTTGATTTGGGGTGGAGAGTTCTGTAGATGTCTATTAGGTCTGCTTGGTCCAGAGCTGAGCTAACCTCCTGAATATCCTTGTTAATTTTCTGTCTCGTTGATCTGTCCAATATTGACAGTGAGGTGTCTTCCACTATTATTGTGTGGGAGTCTAATTCTCTTTGTAGGTCTCTAAGAACTTCCTTTATGATTCTGGGTGTTCCCATATTGGGGGTGTGTGTGTGTGTGTGTGTGTGTGTGTGTGTGTGTGTATATATATATGATAATTAGCTCTTCTTTTGGCATTGATGCCTTTACCATTATGAAAGCCCTTCTTTTTCTTTTTTGATCTTTGTTGGTTTAAAGCCTGTTTTATAAGAGACTAAGATTGCAACCCCTGCTTCTTTTTGCTTTCCATTTGCTTGGTAAATATATCTCCATCCCTTTATTTTGAGCCTATGTGTGTCTTTGCATGAGAGATGGGTCTCCTGTATACAGCACACTGATGGATCTTGACTCTTTATCCAATTTGCCACTCTGTGTCTTTTAATTGGGGCACTTAGCCTGTTTACATTTAAGGTTAATATTGTTATGTGTGAATTTGAATCTGTCATTATTATGCTAGCTGGTTATTTTGCCCATTAGTTGATGCAGTTTCTTCATGGTGTTGATGGTCTTTACAATTTGTTATGTTTTTGCAGTGGCTGGTACAAGTTTCTCCTTTCCATATTTAGTGCTTCCTTCAAAAGCTCTTGTAAGGCAGGCCTAGTGGTGACAAAATCTCTTATTCTTTGCTTGTCTATAAAGGATTTTATGTCTCCTTCACTTATGAAGCTGAGTTTGGCTGGATATGGAATTATGCATTGAAAAATCTTTTCTTTCAGAATGTTGAATATTGGCCTCCACTCTCTTCTGGCTTTTAGGGTTTCTGCAGAGAGATCCATTGTTAGTCAGATGGTTTTCCCTTTGTGGTTAACACGATCTTTCTCTCTGGCTGTGTTAACATTTTTTTCTTCATTTCAACCTTGGTGAATCTAACGATTATGTGTCTTGGGGTTGATCTTTTTGAGGAGTATCTTCGTGACATTTGCTAGGACTACTGACTATTGTTTTTCCCATCTCTGTATGATTCTGGTTTCTTCTCTTCCTCAGTAGTGCATATTGCTGAGACTGCAGGAAGCCTTGTAACTGGGCCCACACAACAGTATATTTCTATGTCAATGGTTCTCAAAATATAATCCCTGGAGCAGCAACATTTGCATGTCCCAAGAATTTGACAGAAATGCAAATTCCTTCATCCCATCCCAATCCTGTTTAACTACAAAGAAAGTTTGGGCATCTGTCCCAGCAATCTGTGTTTTAATAAGTCCTCTTGATTATACGGATAGAAACTAGAGTCACCTTTAGGATATGGCACTATAGAATATGATGTTCACAGTAAGTTTCTGGTAGATTCCCTTTAGTTAAATAAGTTTCCTTTCATTCCAGTTTTCTTTGTGTGTTGGAGAGGGAGGGATAACTCAGGAATGGGTACTGCATTTTGTGGGGGAGAAAGTACATGCTTTAAATTTTTAATATAGTGAATTACATTAATAGATGTTAGCTGTATTATTCTTTGAATTCTTTACTGAAATCAAATAAATATTTGGGATGTTTGGGTGTTTAAAAATGTATTCATCAATGAGATTGGTATATAATTCTTTTGCTATGCACACTTCTCATTTGATTTTGGTATCAGGACTATGTTTTTTTTCTGTTTTCTCTTTCCCAAATTTTATTTTAGGTTCAGGGGTTATATGTGCAGGTTTGTTACATGGGAAAATTACATGTCCCTGGGGATTGGTGTACAAATAATTTCATTACCCAGGCAGTGAGCATAGCACCCCATAGGTAGCTTTTTGATCCTCCCCTTTCCCCATCCTCTTCCCTAAAGTAAGCCCTAGTGTCTATTGTTCCCCTCTTTGTGTCCACGTGTACTCAGTGTTTAGCTCCCACTTACAAGTGAAAAGATGTGGTGCTTGGTTTTCTGCTCTGGCATTAATTCACTTAGGATAATGGCCTTCAGCCATATCCATTTTGCTGTGAAGGACATGATCTCATTTTTTTCTTAATGGCCTGTAGTATTCCATGGTATATGTGCACCACATTTTCATTATCCAGTTCAACATTGATGAGTATCTAGGTTGATTCCTTGTCTTTGCAATTAGGGATAGAGCTGTGATGAATATATGAGTGCATGTGTCTTTTTGGTAGAATGATTTATGTTCCTTTGGGTATATGTCCAGTAATGGGATTTCTGGATTGAATGATAATTCCGTTTTAAGTTCATTGAGAACAATTTACATTCCCACCAGCAGAATATAAGCTTTTCCTTTTCTTTGCAACCCTGCTGACATCTGATATTTTCTGAATTTTTAATAGCCATTCTGATCTATGTGAAATGGTATCACATTGTGGTTTTGATTTGCATTTCTCTAAAGATTAGCGATGTTGAGCATTTTTTCAAATGCTTATTGGCCATGTATATGTCTTCTTTGGAAAAATGTCTGTTCATGCCTTTTTCCCATTTTTTAATAGGGTTGTTTTTTGCTTGTTGATTTGTTTAGCTTCCTTATAGATTCTGGATATTAGACCTTAGTTGGATGCATATTTTGTGAATATTTTCTCCCATTCTGTAGGATGTTTTTTGTACTGTTGATTGTTTTCGTTGTTGTTTGCTATGCAGAACTCTTTATTTAATTAGATCCCACTTGTCAATTTTTGTTTTTGTTGCAATTGTTTTGGGAGACTTTGTCATGAAATCTTTGCCAAGGTCTAAGTCTGGAAATGTATGTGCTAGGTTTTTCCCAGTTGTTTTTTTTTTTTTTTTTTTTTTTTTTTTTTTTTTTTTTTTTTTAAGTTTTAGGTCTTACATTTAAAGTTTTAACCCATCTTGAGTTGATTTTTGTATATGATGACAAGAAGGGGTCCACTTTCAATCTTCTCCCTTTGGCCGGCCAGTTATCCAGACATCATTTATTGAATAGGGTTCCCATTGTTCATATTTCTGTCAGCTTTTTCAAACATCAAATGGTTGTAGGTATCCAGCTTTATTTCTGGGTTCTTTATTCTGTTATGTTGGTCTATGTGTCTGTTTCAATGCAAGTACCATGCTGTCTTGGTTATTTAAACCTTGTAGTATACTTTGAAGTCCGGTAGTCTGATGCCTCTCGCTTTATTCTTTTCACTAAGAATTGCTTTGACTATTTGGGCTATTTTTTGTTTCATATGAATTTTAGAATAGTTTTTTCTAGTACCGTGAAAAATCATATTGGCAGTTTGATATAAATGCATTGAATCTGTATATTTCTGTGGGTAGTAACACCAATTTAACAATATTTATTCTATCTCTGAATATGATGATTTTCCATTTTTTTGTGTCATCTCCGATTTATTTCAGAAGTGTTTTGTAATTAATTCTTGTTGTAGAGATTATTCACCTCTCTGGTTAGCTGTATCCTAGCTACTTTATTGTATTTTGGCTACTGAGAATGAAACTGTGTTCTTGATTTGGCTCTCAGGGTGGATGCTGCTGGCATATAGAAATAGTACTAATTTTTGTACATTGATTTTGTATCCTGAAATTTTGTTGAAGTTGTTTATCAGATCTAGGGGCCTTTGGCCAGAGAATGTGGTGTTTCTTAAGGTATAGAATTTTATCACCTGTGAAGAGAGATAGTTTGACTTCCTCTCTTACTATTTGAATGCTCTTTATTTCTTTCTCTTGCTTGATTGCTCTGACTAGGACTTCCAGTACTATGTAGAATAGAAGTAGTGAGATTGGGCACCCTTGACTTGTCATAATTCTAAAGGGTAATGCTTGCAGCTTTTGCCCACTCATTACAATGTTGGCTGTGAGTTTGTCTATTTCAGAGACCTATGAAGAGATTTAGATAACCACACAATAACAGTGGGAGACTTCAACACCCCAACGATAGTGTTAGACAGAAAATCAAGGAGCAAAATTAACAAAGATATTCAGGCCCTAAACTTGACATTTCATCAAATAGACCTAACAGACATCTACAGAACACTTTACTCAACTAAAACAGAATGTACATTCTTCTCATCTGCACACAGCACATGTTCTAAGATCAACCACATGCTTGGCCATGAAGCAATTCTCAAAACATACAAACAACAACAACAAAAAAGTAGCAACCACACTCTTTGACCACAGTGGAATAAAAATAGAAATCAATACCAAGAAAGCCTTTCAAAACCATACAATTAAAGAGAAAATAAACAACCTGCTCCTGAATTACTTTTCAGTAAATAATAAAATTAAGGCTAAAATAAAGAATTATTTGAAAATAATGAAAACAAAGATACAATATACCAGAATCTAAAAGACACAGCTAAAGCAAGGTGAAGAGAAATGTTCACAGCACAAAATGTCTGCATCAAAAAGTTAGAAATATCTCAAATTAACAACCTAAGACCACACCTAGAAGAAATAGGTCTATTTCAATTTTTTTATTTCTGTTTTATTTATTTATTTATTTATTTATTCCTTTTAAATTATATTTTTAAATATTTTTTCAATAGAATAGGTCTCTTATTATTTTGAGGTATGTTTATTCAATGCCAAGTTTGTTGAGGAATTTTAACATAAAGCAATGTTGAATTTTGTCAGAAGCCTTTTCTGTGTCTAATGATGGTCGTGTATTTTTTGTTTTTAGTTCTGTTTATAAGATGAATTATATTTATTGATTTGCATATGTTGAACCAACCTTTCATCCCATGAGTAAAGCCTGCTTGCTCATAGTGGAGTAGATTTTTGATGTGCTGCTGGATTTGATTTGTTAGTATTTTGTTGAGGATTTTTGTGTCTATGTTCACCGAGGATATTGGCCTGAAGTTGTTATCTCTATGTGTCTCTGCCAGATTTTGGTATCAGAATGATGCTGGCCTTATATAATGAGTTACAAAGGAGTCCTTCATTGTCAATTTTTTGAAATAACTTCAGTAGGATTGGTACCAGCTGTTCTTTATATGTCTGGTACAATGTGGCTATAAATTTTTCTGGTCCAGGGATTTTTCAGTTTTTTTTTTTTTTCTGGTCTAGGGATTTTTCAGGATTTTTTTAAATTACTGATTGAATTTCAGAATTAGTCTCTGCAGGACTTCAATTTCTTC
Organism: Macaca thibetana thibetana; assembly: GCF_024542745.1. NCBI lineage: Eukaryota > Metazoa > Chordata > Mammalia > Primates > Cercopithecidae > Macaca > Macaca thibetana. The sequence goes on from NC_065598.1 coordinate 56,051,725, forward strand.
TTGGTTCAATATTGGGAGGTTATATATTTCTAGGAATTTGTCCATTTCTGCTAGGTTTTCTAGTATGTGTTCAGAACAGTATTCATAAGAGTCTCTGAAGGATTTTTGTAATTTCTTTGGGTTTGGTGGTAATGTCCTCTTTGTCATTTCTGATTGTGCTCATTTAGATCTTTTCTTTTATAATATTAATATAAACAGTGATCTATTATTATTTATTATTTCAAAAAAACAACTTTTTGTTTTGTTGATTTTTTATATTAATTTATACATCTCAATTTATTTCAGTTCAGTTCTGTTTTTTTTTTCTTCTGTTAGCTTTGCAGTTTGTTTTATTTTTCTATTTCTTCTCAGTGTGGTCTTAGGTTGTTAATGTGAGATCTTTCTAACTTTTTGATGTAGACATTTTGTGCTATGAACATTCCTCTTCACTTTGCTTTAGCTGTGTCTTAGATTCTGGTATATTGTATCTTCGTTTTTGTTGTTTTCAAATAATTTTTTATTTCAGCCTTAATTTTATTATTTACTGAAAAGTAATTCAGGAGTATATGGTGTATTTTCTGTTTAATTGTATAGTTTTGAAAGACTTTCTTGGTATTGATTTCTATTTTTATTCCACTGTGGTCAAAGAGTGTGGCTGCTATTATTTTTTTTTTAATTTTTTGAGAATTGCTTCATGGCCAAGCATGTGGTTGATCTTAGAATATGCACTGTGTGCAGATGAGAAGAATGTATATTCTGTTATAGTTGAGTAAAGTGTTCTGTAGATGTCTGTTAGGTCTATTTGATGAAACGTCGAGTTTAGGGCCTGAATATCTTTGTTAATTTTCTACCTTGATTTTCTGTCTAACACTGTCATTGGGGTGTTGAAGTCGCCCACTATTATTGTGTGGTTATCTAAATCTCTTATAGGTCTCTGAAAACTTGTTTTATGAATCGAAGTCCTTGAGTTTTGAGTGCATATATATTTAGGATAGTTACCTAAATGGTATTACCATTATGGCATTACCATTATGTAATGCCCTTCTTTGTCTTTTTTGACCATTGTTGGTTTAAAGTCAGTTTTGCCTGAAATAAAAATAGCAACCCTTGCTTTTTTTGTTTTCTGTTTGCTCAATAGACCATTCTTTATTCCTTTAATTTGAACCTATGTGTGTTATTGCATGTCAGATTAGTTTCTGATATGCAATAACACACATAGGTTCAAATTGCTGTGAAGGACATGATCTCATTTTTTTCTTAATGGCCTGTAGTATTCCACGGTATATGTGCACCACATTTTCATTATCCAGTTCACCATTGATGAGTATCTAGGTTGATTCCATGTCTTTGCAATTAGGAATAGAGCTGTGATGAATATATGAGTGCATGTGTCTTTTTGGTAGAATGATTTATGGTTCCTTTGGGTATATGTCCAGTAATGGCATTTCTGGATTGAATGGTAATTCCGTTTTGAATTCATTGAGAACAATTTACATTCCAACCAGCAGAATATAAGCTTTCCCTTTTCTCTGCAACCTTGCTGACATCTGATATTTTCTGAATTTTAATAGCCATTCTGATCTATGTGAAATGGTATCACATTGTAGTATACAGTTGGGTCTTGCTTCTTTATCCAGCTTGCCACTCTGTGTCTTTCACATAGGGTGTTAGCCAATTAACATTAAAGGTTAATATTGATATGTGAATATTTGATCCTGTCATTGTTTTGTTAGCTGACTGTGATGTGGACTTGGTTGTATAGTTGCTTTAAGGCAGGTCTGATGGTAAGGAATTCCCTTATTATTTCTTTGTCTAAAAAGAATTTTATTTTTCTTTTGCTTATGAAGTTTGCTTTGGTTGGATATGCGATTCTTGGTTGAAATTTCTTTTCTTTAAAGTTGCTTAACATAAACTACCAATCTCTTCTGACTTGTAAGGTTTCTGCTGAAATGTTTGCAGTCAGCCTGAGAGGATTCACTTTGTACATGATTTGCTCTTTCTTTCTTGCCACCTTTCTTTTTCTCTCTACTTTTTCTTTTGCGTTAATCTTTGGGAATCTGATGACTATGCATCTTAAGGATAGCCATTGTAGTATCTCACAGGGGTTCTCTGAATTTCTTGAATTTCTTTTTTTACTTTTTTTTTTTTTTTTTTTTGAGACTGAGTTTTGCTCTTGTTGCCCAGGTTGGAGTGCCATGATGCGATCACGGCTCACCACAACCTCTGCCTCCCGGGTTCAAGTGATTCTCCTGCCTCAGCCTCCCGAGTAGCTGGATCACAAGCATGCAGCAACACACATAGCTAATTTTGTATTTTTAGAAGAGATGGGGTTTCTTCATGTTGGTCAGGCTGGTCTCGACCTCCTGACCTCAGGTGATCTACCAGCCTCAGCCTCCCAAAGTGCTGGGATTACAGGCTTGAGCCACTGTGCCCGGCAATAATTGATTTTAAGGAAAACCATAAGCGATCAAAAGTTACTCAAAAAGTAGAGAACCTGAAAAGACCAATAATCATAGAAAAAATTTAAAAGGTGACCAACAATCTAACTTTTAAAAAAGGGACCAGTATCATGTATTTCTTCTGTTGAATTTTACCAGATAATTCTCATGTTATATAAATTCCTTCAAAGGTCGTAGGGCAAAAGCTTTCCCAATGCATTTGAAGAGAAAATGCAGCAGCTGTGCTGGTGCTCATGCACTTGCAGACCTATGACTCCTTGCCAGAGTGATTTTGGCAGCAGCCCCTGGCAGAATGTTGTTGCCAGCAGACTGGGGACACCCTGACCCCTTCAGCACAGCAGGTGCTTAACTTCAAGGAATAGTAGAACAAAGCCACAGGCTTGGTTCCATTACTCCACCACCCCCAACCCCCAGGGTTGGAGCATGCACCCCAGGAGTGCTAAGCTGAAAATTCCACTGAAAGCATCCAGAAATAAAGTCAATTGACTAAACCCATCTTACACCACAGCTAAACCCTCAAGGGCATCAACAAATACAAAAGCAAAAAGTCCCATCCAAAGGACAGCGGCTTCAGAGTTTAAAGGAGCATCAGCCCACACAGATGAGAAAGACCCAGTGCAAGAACTCTGGCAACTCTAAAAGCCAGAGTGTCTTCTTTCTTCCAAATGACTCTGCTAGCTTCCCAACAGTGATTCTCAACCAAACTGAAATGATTGAAATAACAGGCATAGAATTCAGAATCTGAATGGCAAGGAAGCTCATTGAGATATATGAGAAGGTTAAGACTAAGTCCAAGGAACACAGTAAAATGGCCCAAGGGTTGAAAGATGACATAGCTCTTTTAATAAAAAGCCAAACTGAACTTCTGGAAATGAAAAATTTACTATAGGAATTTCAGAATGCGATTGGAAGCATTAATAACAGATCAGGCCAGGCTGAGGAAAGAATCTCAGAGTTCAAAGAATGATCTTTTGAGTCAACACAGGCAGACAAAATTTTTTCAAAAAATGTTTTAAAATATGAAACTTCTGATAAATAAAGGATTATGTAAAGAGATGAAACTTATGACTCATTTGCATTCCTGAAAGAGATTAAGAGAGAGCAAGCAAATTAGAAAATATACTGAAGGATATTGTTCATGCAAATTTCCTCAACATGCTGGAAGGTTTGACATAAAAATTCAATAAATTGGCCAGGTGCGGTGGCTCACGCCTCTAATCCCAGCACTTTGGGAGGCAGAGGTTGCAGTGAGCCAAGATCATGCCATTGCACTCCAGCCTGGGCAACAAGAACCAAATTCTGTCTCAAAAAAAAAAAATCAATTATTTCATCTTGGTATTCAAACTTATTAATATGATAATGGGTATATCACTCTCTTGTAAATTTGAAAACTTTTTCTATATATTTTGCTATGAGCCTCTTGTTGTCCACGATTATTCTTATTGGGTCTTATTTTTTTAAACAGGTTTTACTATTTTATTGGTATTCTTAAAGAACCAGCTTTTGAACTTATTGAACAACTCTATTAATTTTATAATTTCTATTTTATTAATTTCTATATCTTCATTACTTTCCCCTATATTCTTTGTCCTTAGAGGTTAATGCATTGTTCTTTCATAAACTTCTTAAGTTAAATGCCCAATTAAATAATTTTTAATCTTTTTTTTTTTTTTTTTTTTTTTGAGATGGAGTCTCGCTCTGTCACCCAGGCTGGAATGTGGTGGTACGATCTTGGCTCACTGCAAGCTCCACCTCCTTACAGGCGCCCGCCACCATGCCCGGCTCATTTTTTGTATTTTTAGTAGAGATGGGGTTTCACTGTGTTAGCTAGGATGGTCTCAATCTCCTGACCTCGTGATCCTCCTGCCTCGGCCTCCCAAAGTGCTGGGATTACAGGCGTGATTACTGCGCCCGGCCCAATCATTTATTTAATAAGTGCTTTTAGGCGTATTCATTTTCCTTTGACTATATCTTAATTGTATCTCATAAGTCTGTGTGTATACAATTTTAATTTTTTATTTCTAAACAGTATCTAATTTATTTTTTGATTTTTCTATTCTTCCAAGGCTATGTGTGTATTTGTGTGTATAATTTTAAAATATTATGTTATATATTTGTTATCACTTTATTTGTAAATTCTAATTTTATTGCCTTATAGACAATGAATGTGGCATTTTTAAGATCTGCATTGGAAACTTTGCTTATATGTTTGTGGCCTAATGCATAAACAATATTAATGAATACAGCACATGTATTTGAGACTATTATGTATTCTCGGTTTTGAAGTGTAAGAATCTAAAAAAAATTCTGTGTGTGTGTGAGTGAAGTGTCTTAATTCATTCAAATTTTCTATAGCCTTATTATATTTGTGTCCATATATCATCAATTTCTGTGTGATAAATTAAATATCTTTCAATGATTGAAGCTTTAAAAATTTACCCTCGTATGCTAGTCAGTTTTGCTTAATATGTTTAAGTCTGTTCTTAATTCATGTATGTAATAATGTCTTTTATCTAGGGTATATTAATTATACTTATTTTGGACTTTTAACTTTTTTACTACAGTACTCACATATTTCTCTTATCTTTATTTGTTTGATCATGAGAAAGGTGTAGTAAAGTTTCACATTAAGATTGTGAGTTAGCAAATCTCTTTTTGTTTTTATTCTCTCTTTTCTTTCTGGCTAGAACTCCTATTAAATAAATATTGGAACATTTATACTGATCCTTTGTATCTTTTAACTTTTGTTTTGTGTGTTCTAGCTCATTGTTATTTTGCAGTGAATTCTGGAAAAACTCTTTCATTTAACCTTTCAGTTCATTCATTCATTATTTAGATGTGTCCACTTTTATTTGCAATATTTTCACATTTTTATGACAGTCTGTACTTGTTGCATAGATGTGATATTCTTTTTTATTATTGTGTAGCTATTCATTATACTTTTATTATTGTCTTTTTTATGCTATTACTTTTACTACTTTTGTGTCAACTTTGGTCCATCCTCTCTTTTAAGCTGCTGTTTTTCCTCAAATATATGCTGATGAATTCTTCTGGGTTCATCTTTCCATTTCAGATTTTCTATTTGCCTACCTGTGGATTTTATCTGTGGTTACCATAGCCTACTTCCAAAGATTATCAGGGAGGAATGGAATGTCTCTCTAGAAAGGTGTACCAGTTGCTTATCTGTGGAGCATGAACATTCAATAGTATTCCTGGTACCATCAGCATTCAAATTATTCTCTTTATACTCTGGTCCAATTATCCACACATATAGCTACAGCCTAGTAGCAAAACTCTGCCATCTGATTCTTGCTAGTGTGTGTTGTGTGTGTGTGTGTGTGTCTGTGTTTGTGTTTGTGTGGTTGGTGTAACCTGTCTTGCTACTTTAAACGTAATCTTGGAACTCCTGCTGCACTCTATATTTGCTATTTCAACTTTAGATCATCTGTGAGCCACAATTTTCTGAGTTCTCTCCTACTTATATTTAGGACTATGGTTTTCTTTGTCAGTCCAATCTTATTTGTGCTTATCTTTCAGGGATTACTCATCATTTATGGTACACTGAAAATATCATGTTGTTTTTTGGTGTTTTTATGGATGCATTTTTTTCTGCCATTTCTTGGGGTTTGAAGCAGAAAAGCAAGGAAGGTGCATGTGTTCAGATCACTGTTTATCTAGTCTGTATTAATCAGGGTTCTCCAAAGGGACAGAACTAATAGAATATATGTATATATGACAGGGAGTGGAAGAATTGGCTCACACAATTACATAGGCTGTCTGCCAGCTGAGGAAGAAAGAAGAGACGTTGGTAGTTTCTCAGTCCAAGTTGGAAAGCCTCAAAGCCAGGGAAGCCATCAGTTCAGCCTTCAGTCTGTGACTGCAGACCTGAGAGTTCTCAGCAAGCAACTGGTGCAAGTCTCAGAGTCCAAAAGCCAAAAAATCCTAGAGTCTAATGTCCAAGGGTCGGAGCAGTGGAAGGAAGCATCCAGCATGGAAAACAAAACAAAACAAAACAAAACAAAACAAAACAAAAGAGAAGACTCAGTAAGCAATGTTATCCCACCTTCTTCCACCTGCTGTGTTCTAGCTCTGCTGGCAGCTGATAGGTGCCCACCCACATTGAGGGTGGCTCTTCACCTCTCAGTCCACTGATTCAAATGTCAATCTTCTCTGGCAACACCCTCACAGACACATATACATAATACTTTACCAGCCATCTAGGCATTCTTCAATCCAATCAAGTTGACACCTAATATTATCTATCACAAGCCCACCCATCATCAACTTGGAATCCATACACACCTCCTGAAATTATACTTAATTTCAAAATAAAGACAATAATAAGATAATACTTATGCCTAACATAATACAACTACTCTTTGTATGACCAAAAGTGCACTAATACCTAACCTAAATGTTGTTACATAAAGTTAAAAACACTTAAATGCTAATATGAAGTCAGTAAATCTTATGTTACATGTTAAAGAATAAAGAGAGGAAATAAAACAACGATATTTTCTTAGTACAGCTGTATACATGCACAAACACATTCTTAACAAAATGAGGAAATACTCGTGACAATTATAGTCCTCGTTTCTGCATCTGGTCACATGGTCATAGCTAGTAGATAGATAACTACCTTCTTCTATGCATACTCTATTCCCTTTGTCTTAAGCAAACACCTTGGATAATCATGATTTTTCACCTAGTGGAGTAACCCAAACCTTCATTCATGAAGGGTCTGAGTCATTTGTAGTCCTGCTTGGATTGGGTTATTGTAGTTTTTCCCGGCTTCATCAGGGTTCTCCCACACATTCCCAACCCAAGTTACCGGGTTCCATTATTTCCAAATCAATGCTTTCACTTTAACAATAGACATGTGGCAAGGCTGAGTATGCACTTTTTGTTGTAGGCCAGCCACTCACAAGATAAGAGCTTGTGTCTGATTTTTAGCAATTTCAGCCTTTTGTTTACAGAAAATAAGACTCTCAATCAGGGCAATCTTAGAACATTTGAGGCTAAATATGTGCTTCTGTAGCTGGGAAATATATTCCCTAAGCTCATCCTTCTCTTTAATCACCTTGTTCAACGAACTTAGGAGCAACCAACGAAATTCATTATATTCCTTGGTTCTCCAAAAATATTCAAAGGTATCATGCATAGAGTCACTAAACTCCTTGCCTCTCAGGAGTGTTGAGACAGTCTAGTATAAAGAGGTCCCCAAAGAACCTCTGACCGGCCTGCACACTGGGAGGAGTGCACACTGGGGTGGAGCCTCAGGAAGTTCTTGCTATTTTCATGAGGGAGGAGCCTAGCCACTCCTGTTCCAGGGTGGTAACCAGGATTCAGTCTGTGAGGTGGGAAGCCAGTCAGCAGGACTCTCGCTTTGCTGAGAGTCCCTGTTTCATTTTTTTCCCTTTTACCCCCAAACACCCTACCCTCCTCACCCTTCGAAGTGTCTATAAGCCTAATCTTTTATCGTCATGTGACAAAAACCCCATTTTTAGCTGAACTAAGGAGAAAGTCCTGCAACAGTATTAAATGCATCTATTTTGCACAACTCTCTAAACAAGTTACACCAAGGACTATCAGTGTTCTCCATACTATTAGAATTAGAATTCTTAGCATTTTCAGATCTGATCAGATTAAAGAGCCAATTCCAGAAACCCCAAAACAAAATTAAACAAATCTATTCTTAAAATTATGTTCCTCTAGAACCAACCCTGGTATGAAAATCTGTATTACTGAGAGTTCTCCAGAGGGACAGAACTAATAGGATATATGTAAATATAAAAGAGAGTTTATTAAGGAAAATTGGCTCACATGATTACAAGGCAAGGTCCCACAATAGGCCATCTGCAAGCTGGGGAAGAGAGAAGCTGGTAGTGGCTCAGTACAAATCCCAAAGCCTCAAAACCGTGGAAGCTGACAATGCACCCTTCAGTCTGTGGGCAAAGGCCTGAAAGCCCTTGGCAAGCCACTTGTGAAAGTTCCAGAGTTCAAAGGCCAAAGAACTTGGGTTCTGATGTCCAAGGGCAGGAGGAATTGAAGAAAGCATCCAGCATGGGAAAAAGAAGAAAACCAGAAAGCTCAGCAAGCAAGGATATCCCATCTTCTTTCACCTGCTTTGTTCTGGCCATGCTAGCAGCCAATTGGATAGTGCCCACCCACATTGAGGGTGGGTCTTCTTCTCTCAGTCAACTGACTCAAATATCAATCTCCTCTGGCAATGCCTCACAGACACACCGGGAATCAATAATTTACCAGCCATCTAGGCATCCTTCAATCAAATCAAGACACCTAATATTAACCATCAAAAAATCCAAGATGATGACTAATTTTATAAAGTTCTCCTCTTTTTCTCCTTTTTCTCCTCCTCCCCTTCTCCTCCTCCTCCTCCTTCTTCTTCTTCCCCTCATCTTCTTCTTTCATCTTCTTCTCCTTCTTTCTCTTCTTTTTTTTTCTTCTTATCTTCTTTCTCTTCCTCCTTGTCATTGTTTTGCCTGTAAATTGTCTATTTCATTCCTAAAGGGATCACATTTTCTGAGCACAAACAGACCCTCCCCTTTGTACATCTAATTTAGTTACTTCATAGAATTTTTGTACAGAAAGTGTATTCAAAAAGCCATGCATAAGCAAATAATGAGACTGAAATAATGTTATAGACTATTACATATATCCTAAAGCAATTGATAAAAGGAGAATATCCAACAAGACTTTTTAGCTTTCTTATCTTTAATGTATCATTCTATGTTTAACAGTAGAAGTCCACTTTGTTAAACTTGTAATTATATGATACTTCAATACTTTCCTCAGACTTAGTCATCTAACCTTCTTTTAGGACTTATAAGGTGCATAAACTTCACCAATTCTTCCTAATCTTTAGTGTTACGATTTCTCTTATAAATTTATTGTTATAAAAATAAAACATACACAAAATACAGAGAAAAAAGGTAAAGTGAAATCTATTCCCCCACTAAAAGGTGATTTCTCTCTTTTATCAGCAAGAGGTAGAAGTAGTTAATTTAAAAAAACAGGATCATTTCTTTCCTGATATTCTGTAACCTTTTTTTAAAACCTAATAACATGGTCTGAATATTTTCCCAAGTCAACAAATGTAGCTCTGCACTATAAACCTTATTAAATTTATACTATTTTATTATGTGAATTAAAATAGTTTATTTAACTCACCCTTAATGATGGATAGTTAAGTTGTTAAACTTAGGTTGGTTGGTTGTACATCATTTAAAAGTATTTTGCATTTAAAAAGTTTTCTTCTGTATCTTCTGGCACTTGTGCCATTATTTACTTAGGGTAAATTCCGGGAAATGGGAATGTTAGAGTAGCAGTACACTAATTTTATATTTTGAAACGTATTGCCCAATGGCCCCATAGTAGCACACGGATTTACAAATGCAACAATGTGTACAAAAGTTTCTTTCCCTTAACACTTCCAAACTCTGTGCTTTGTCAATATTTTTAACCTTTGCCAATTTGTATATGTGAAAATAAAATTTTCATTTTAAATTTGTATTCCTCCAATTTATCAAGTTTGTAGTAATTTGTTACAGCAGCAGTAGAAAATATACATCCACCAGTTATCTCCAAGGCATTAATCCCTGGCAAACATTAAACTTTTTAACGTTTTCTACACTTTTGTTATTTAAAGAATGTTATATGAATGGGATCATATGGTATTTAATGTTTTGGGATTTGCTTCTTTCATTCAGCAGAATACTCTGATATTGATCCTGTTAGCTCTATATGCCAATAGGTTTTTTTCTCCTTTTTGTTGCTGAGCTATTTTATTCTATAGATGTTCCCCCATTTTTAAAAACATTCAATTATTAAAGGATATTCTCCAGTGAAACTATTTGTACCTCAAGCTTTCTTTTTCAGGAGGTTTTAAATTATGCTTTCACGTTCTTTAATGGTTACAGAACAATTCAGGCTATCAATTTCATCTTGGTTGAGGTCTCACAGTTTGCACTTTTTGATAAATTAGTCATTTATTTTATGTTGTCTAATTTATAAAAATAAAGTTGCTCATACTAGTCCCTTAATATACTTTTTAAATGTTTTTAGGATCTGCAGTCCTGTCCCATGTTTTTTTCCTGTTATTCTGATGTGTGTCTTCTTTCTTTTTATCTTTGTGTTTCTTGTTAGAGATTTATTAATTTTACTATTTTGTTGAAGAAACAGATTTTTAAGAAATTTAACTGTTATATTGAGGTATAGTTGAAATACATAGAAATACACATATTTAATGCATACATTTAATGAGTCTAAACATATGTGAAACTCATTATACCATCACCACAGTAGAGGTAATAAACATATTCAACACCTTAAAATTAGTCCTAGTGTCTCCCTCTTTTTGTGTGTATGGTTAGATCAATTAACATTAGATCTACTCTCTTGACCAATTTTGAAATGCACAATACTGTATTGTCAACTGTTTCATTAATTTTTCTATTGGTTACTCTTTTAAATTTATTTTATTTCCAATCCTGCTTTTTATTGCTCTTGCTGCTTGTTGAATTTATTTTGCTATTTTTAACGTAATTTATTGAGTTAGGAACATAGATTAGAGATTTTAGACCTTTCTTCTTTTCCAGGGTGTCTTAGTCCATTTGTGTGGCTATAAAGAAATACCCGAGGCTTGGTAATTTATAAAGGAAAAAGCTTTACTTTATTCACACTGTTTTTCTTTTTGCTAAAAGAATGAGCATCTGGTGAAAGCTTCAGGCTGCTTACACACATGGCAGAAGGTAAAGGAAAGCTGGCATGTGCAGAGATCACATGGTGAGAGAGAAAGCAGGAAACAAAGGGCAGATGCCAGCCTCTCTCTTTTTTTTTTAGCAACCCACTCTCATAGGACCTAATATAGCAAGGAATTACTCATTACTAAGAGGGCAGAGGGCAGCACCAAGCCATTCATGAGAGATTCCCCTCCATGACTTTTCTTCCATTAGGCTCCACCTTCAACATTGGGAATCAAATTTCAAGATGAGGTTTGGAAAAGTAAATATCCAAACTATAGCATAGTGTAAGAATTCAGTGGTATAAATTTCTCTCTTAGCACTGCATTAGCCACCTCTTCCAAATTTTGTTTTGGCACTTTAATTGTTATTCAATTCAATGTATTTTTATTTCCCTTAATATTTTCTCTTAGACCTATTAATTATTTCTATATGTGTCACTTAAATTCCAAGTGTATGAAGATTTTCCTGTTGTCTTTCAGTTATTGATTTCTAGTGATTTTATTACAGTCAGAGAATATACTCTGTAAGATTTCAAATTTGTTGTGCTTTTTTTCCCCTAAGACTCAAGATATAGTCTCTATTGTTGCATGTTTTATGGGTTGTTGAAAAAAACGATATACTCTGCTGCTGTTGGGTGAAGTGTTCTACATATGTCAATTATTTCCAGTTAGATGATTCCATTTTTCAGATCTTCTATAGCTTTCTCATTTTCTGTCTAGTAGTTCTATCAGTTGTTATGTTAGGTTGTTAAATTGAGATATTTCTTTTTGATTTGGTCATTTTACTGCTGTAAATTTTCCTCTTAACACTGCCTTAGCTGTGTCCCAGATATTTCAGTATGTTGTATCTTTGTTCTCATTAGTTTCAGAGAACTTGATTTCTGCCTTAATTTCATTTACCCAATAGTCTTTCAGGAGCAGGTTATTCAATTTCCATGTAATTGTAGTTGTGAGTGAATTTCTTAGTATTGATTTCTAATTTAGACTGTGGTCTGAGAGAGTGGTTGTTAGGATTTCAGTTTCTTTAATTTGCTAAGGAGTGCCTTATGCCTGATTATGTAAATGAATTTAGAGTATGGGTCATGTGGAAATGGGAAGAATGTATATTCTGTTGCTTTGGGATGGAGAGTTCTGTAGATGTATATCAGGTCTATTTAATCAAGTGCTGAGTTGAGATCTTAAATTCCTTGTTAATTTTCTGCGTCAATGATCTGTCTAATGCTATCAGTGGGGTATTGAAGTCTCCCACTATTATTGTATGAAAATACAAGTCTTCTGTAGATGTCTAAGAACATGCTTTATTAATCTGGGTGCTCCTGTGGTGGGTGCATATATATTTAAAATAGTTAGGTATTCTTGTTAAATTGAACCCTTACCATTAATGTAGTGCCCTTTTTTGTGCTTTTTGATCTTTGTTGGCTTAAAGTCTGTTTTGTCTGAAATTAGGATTGCAACAGGTGCTTTTATCTGTTTTCCACTTGCTTGGTAGGTTTTTTTCCATCCCTTTATTCTGAGACTATGGGTGTTACTGCATGTGAGATGGGTCTCTTGAAGGCAGCATACCAATGTGCATTTTTTTTTTTTTTTTTTTAATTATACTTTAAGTTCTTGGGTACATGTGCACAACATGCAGGTTTGTTACATAGGTACACATGTGCCATGTTGGTTTGCTGCACCCATCAACTCGTCATTTACTTTAGGTATTTCTCCTAATGCCATCCCTCCCCCAGGCCCCCAACCCAGGACAGGTCCCAGTGTGTGATATTCCCCGCCCTGTGTCCAAGTGTTCTCATTGTTCAATTCCCACCTATGAGTGAGAACATGTGCTGTTTGGTTTTCTGTCTTTGTGATAGTTTGCTAAGAATGATGGTTTCCAGCCTCATCCATGTCCGTCCCTGCTAAAAACATGAACTCATCCTTTCTTATGGCTGCATAATAGTCCATTGTGTATATGTGACATATTTTCTTAATCCAGCCTATCATTGATGGATATTTGGGTTGGTTCCAAGTCTTCATTATTATGAATAGTGCTGCAATAAACATACGTGTGCATGTGTCTTTATAGGAGAATGATTTATAATCCTTTGGGTATATACCCAGTAATGGGATGGCTGGGTCAAATGGTATTCCAGTTCTAGATCCTTTAGGAATTGCCACACTGTCTTCCACAATGGTTGAACTAATTTAGACTCCCACCAACAGTGAAAAAGTGCTCTTATTTCTCCACATCCTCTCCAGCATCTGTTGTTTCCTGACTTTTTAATAAGCCCCATTCTAACTGGCGTGAGATGGTATCTCATTGTGGTTTTGATTTGCATTTCTCTGATGGCCAGTGATGATGAGCATTTTTTCATGTGTCTGTTGACTGCATAAATGTCTTATTTTGACATTTATGTCTGATCATATCCTTTGCCCACTTTTTGATGGGGTTGTTTGTTTTTTTCTTGTAAATGTGTTAAAGTTCCTTGTAGATTCTGGATATTAGCCCCTTGTCAAATGGGTAGATTGCAAAAATTTTCTCCCATTCTGTAGGTTGCCTGTTCACTCTGATGGCAGTTTCTTTTGCCATGCAGAAAGAAGCTCTTCAGTTTAATTAGATCCATTTGTCTATTTTGGCTTTTGTTGCCATTGCTTTTGGTGTTTTAGTCATGAAGTCCTTGCCCACGCCTATGTCCTGAATGGTATTGCCTAGGTTTTCTTCTAGGGTTTTTATGGTTTTAGGTCTGACATTAAAATTTTTAATCCATCTTTAATTAATTTTTGTATAAGGTATAAGGAAGGGATCCAGTTTCAGTTTTCTACAGATGGCTAGCTAGTTTTCCCAGCACCATTTATTAAATATGGAATCCTTTCCCCATTGCTTGTTTTTGTCAGGTTTGTCAAAGATTAGATGGTTGTAGATGTGTGGTGTTATTTCTGAGGACTCTGTTATGTTCCATTGGTTTATTTCTCTATTTTGGTACCAGTACCCTGCTGTTTTGGTTACTGTAGCTTTGTAATGTGGTTTTAAGTCGGGTAGCGTGATGCCTCCAGCTTTGTTTTTTTGCTTAAGATTGTCTTGGCAATGTGGGCTCTTTTTTGGTTCCATATGAGTTTTAAAGTATTTTTTCCAATTCTGTGAAGAAAGTCATTGGTAGATTGATGGGGACAGCACTGAATCTATAAATTACCTTGGGCAGTATGACCATTTTCACGATATTGATTATTCCTTTCCATGAACACGGAATGTTCTTCCATTTGTTTGTGTCCTGTTTTATCTCATTGAGCAGTGGTTTGTATTTCTCCTTGAAGATGTCCTTCACATCCCTTGTAAGTTGGATTCCCAGGTATTTTATTCTCTTTGTAGTAGTTGTGAATGGGAGTTCACTCATGATTTGGCTCTCTGTTTGTCTGTTATTGGTGTATAGGAATGCTTGTGATTTTTGCACATTGATTTTGTATCCTGAGACTTTGCTGAAGTTATTTATCAGCTTAAGGAGATTTTGCACTGAGACAATGGGGTTTCCTAAATATACAATCATGTCATCTGCAAACAGGGACAATTTGACTTCCTCTTTTCCTTATTGAATACCTTTTATTTCTTTCTCTTGCCTGATTGCCCTTGCCAGAACTTCCAACACTATGTTGAATAGGAGTGGTGAGAGAGGGCATCATTGTGTTGTGCTGGTTTTCAAAGGAAATGCTTCCAGTTTTTGCTCATTCAGTATGATATTGGCTGCCTGTGGGTTTGTCATAAATAGCTCTTAATATTTTGAAGTATGTTCCATAAATACCTAGTTTATTGAGAGTTTTTAGCATGAAGGGCTGTTGAATTTTGTCAAAGGCCTTTCCTGCATTTATTGAGATAATCATGTGGTTTTTGTTGTTGGTTCTGTTTATGTGATGGATTATGTTTATTGATTTGCATATGTTGAACCAGCCTTGCATCCCAGGGATGAAGCTGACTTTATCATGGTGGATAAGCTTTTTGATGTGCTGCTGGATTCGGTTTGCCAGTATTATATTTAGAATTTTCGCATTGATGTTCATCGGGGATATTGGTCTAAAATTCTCTTTTTTTGTTGTGTCTTTGCCAGGCTTTGGTATCAGGATGATGCTGGCCTCATAAAATGTGTTAGGGAGGATTCCATCTTTTTCTACTGATTGGAATAGTTTCAGAAGGAATGGCACCAGCTCCTCTTTGTACCTATGGTTGAATTCAGCTGTGAATCCCTGTGGTCCTGAACTTTTTTTGGTTGGTAGGCTATTAATTATTGCCTCAATTTCAGAGCCTGTTACTGGTCTATTCAGAGATTCAACTTCTTCCTGGTTTAGTCTTGGGAGGTTGTATGTGTCCTGGAATTTATCCATTTCTTGTAGATTTTCTAGTTTATTTGCACACAGGAGTTTATAGTATTCTCTGATGGTAGTTTGTGTTTCTTTGGGATCAATTGTGATATCCCCTTTATGATTTTTTATTGCATCTATTTGATTCTTCTCTCTTTTCTTCTTTATTAGTCTTGCTAGTGGTCTATCAATTTTTTTGATCTTCTCAAAAATCAGCTCGTGGATTCATTGATTTTTTGAAGTGTTTTTTTGTGTCTCTATATCCTTCACTTCTGCTCTGATCTTAGTCATTTCTAGCCTTCTTCTAGCTTTTGAATTTGTTTGCTCTTGCTTCTCAAGTTCTTTTAATTGTATTGTTAGCGTGTCGATTTTAGATCTCTCCTGCTTTCTTTTGTGGGCATTTAGTGCTATAAATTTCCCTCTACACACTGCTTTAAATGTGTCCCTGAGATTCTGGTACGTTGTGTCTTTGTTCTCATTTGTTTCAAAGAACATCTTTATTTCTGCCTTCATTTCGTTATTTACCCAGTAGTCACTCAAGATGAAGTTGTTCAGTTTCCATGTAGTTGTGCAGTCTTTAGGGAGTTTCTTAATCCTGAGTTCTAATTTGATTGCACTGTGGTCTGAGAGACAGTTTGCTGTGATTTATGTTCTTTTACATTTGCTAAGGAGTGCTTTAGTTCCAATTATGTGCTTAATTTTAGAATAAGTGTGATGTGGTGCTGAGAAGAATGTATATTCTGTTTATTTGGGGTGGAGAGTTCTGTAGATGTCTATTAGGTCTGCTCAGTGCAGAGCTCAGTTTAAGTACTGAATATCCTTGTTAACCTGCTGTCTCGTTGATCTGTCTAATGTTGACAGTGGGGTGTTAAAGCCTCCCATTATTATTTTGTGGGAGTCTACATCTCTTGGTAGGTCTCTAAAGACTTGCTTTATGAATGTGAGTGCTCCCGTATTGGATGCATACCTATTTAGGATAGTTAACTCTTCTTGTTGAATTGATCCCTTTACGATTATGTAATGGCCTTCTTTGTCTCTTTTGATCTTTGTTGGCTTAAAGTCTGTTTTATCAGAGACTAGGATTGAAACCCCTGTGTTTTTTTGCTTTCCATTTGCTTGGTAGATCTTCCTCCATCCCTTTATTTTGAGCCCGTGTATGTCTCTGCATGTGACATGGGTCTCCTGAATACAGCACACTGATTGGTCTTGACTCTTTTTCCAATTTGCCAGTCTGTGTCTTTAAATGGGGTGGTTAGCCCATTTCCACTTAAGGTTAATATTGTTATGAGTGAATTTGATCCTGTCATTATGATGTTAGCTGGTTGTTTTGCCCATTAATTGATGTAGTTTCTTCATAGCATCGATGGTCTTTACAATTCGGCAGGTTTTTGCAGTGGCTGGTACCGGTTGTTCATTTCTATGTTTAGTGCTTCCTTCGGGAGATCTTGTAAGGCAGCACTGGTGGTGACAAAATCAGCATTTGCTTGACTGTAAAGGATTTTATTTCTCCTTAACTTATGAAGGTTAGTTTGGGTGGATATGAAATTCTGGGTGGAAAATTCTTTTCTTAAGAATGTTGAATATTGGCCCCCACTCTCTTCTGCCTTGTAGCATTTCTGCCGAGAGATCTGCTTTTAGTCTGATGGGCTTCCCTTTGTGGGTATCACGACATTTCTCTCTGGCTGCCCTTAACATTTTTTCCTTCATTTCAACCCTGGTGAATCTGACAATTATGTGTCTTGGGGTTGCTCTTCTCAAGGAGTATCTTTGTGGTGTTCTCTGTATTTCCTGAATGTGAATGTTGGCCTGCCTTGCTAGGCTGGGGAAGTTCTCCTGGATAATATCCTGAAGAATCTTTTCCAATTTGGTTCCATTCTCCGCATCACTTTCCGGCACACCAATCAAACGTAGATTTGGTCTTTTCACATAGTCCCGTATTTCTTGGAGGCTTTGTTCATTTCTTTTTACTCTTTTTCTTCTCTAACCTTGTCTTCTCGCTTTATTTAATTAATTTGATCTTCAATCACTGATACCATTTCTTCCACTTGATTGAATCAGCTATTGAAGCTTTTTCATACATCATGAAGTTGTTGTGCCATGGTTTTCAGCTCCATCAGGTCATTTGAGGTCTTCTCTACACTGTTTATTCTAGTTAGACATTTGTCTAACCTTTTTTCAAGGTTTTTAGTTTCCTTGCAATGGGTTCAAACATCCTCCTTTAGCTTAGAGAAGTCTGTTATAACTGACCTTCTGAAGCCTACTTCTGTCAGCTCGTCAAAGTCATTCTCCGTCCAGCTTTGTTTCATTGCTGGTGAGGAGCTGCAATCCTTTGGAGGAGAAAAGGCACTCTGGCTTTTAGAATTTTCAGCTTTTCTGCACTGGTTTCTCCCCATCTTTGTGATTTTATCTACCTTTTATCTTTAATGTTGGTGACCTAAAGATGGGGTTTTGGTATAGATGTCCTTTTTATTGATGTTGATGCTATTCCTTTCTGTTTGCTAGTTTTCCTTCTAACAGTCAGGTCCCTCAGTTGCTGTCTGTTGGAGTTTACTGGAGGTCCACTTCAGACCGTTTGCCTGGGTATCACCAGCAGAGACTGCAGAACAGCAAATATTGCTGCCTGATCCTTCCTCTGGAAGCCTTGTCCCAGAGGGGCGCCCACATGTATGAGGTTTCTGTCATCCCCTACTGGGAGGTGTCTTCCAGTTAGGCTACATGGTGGCTAGGGACCCACTTGAGGAGTCAGTCTGTCTCTTCTCAGAGCTCAAACGCCATGCTGGGAGAACCACTGCTTTCTTCAGAGCTGTCAGACAGGACCGTTTAAGTCTGCAGAAGTTTCTGCTGCCTTTTGTTCAGCTATACCCTGCCCACAGAGATGGAGTCTATAGAGGCAGTAGGCCTTGCTGAGCTGTGGTGGGCTTCACCCAGTTCAAGCTTGCAGGCTGCTTTGTTTACCTACTCAAGCCTCAGCAATGGCAGATACCCCTCCCCCAGCCATGCTGCAGCCTCACAGCTTGATCTCAGACTGCTGTGCTAGCAGTGAGCAAGGCTCCGTGGGCATGGGACCCACCGAGCCAGGCTCAGGAGAAAATCTCCTGCTCTGCCGGTTGCTGAGACTGTGGGAAAAACACAGCATTTGCGTGGGAGTGTCCCATTTTTCCAGGTACAGTTTGTCACGGCTTCATTGGCTAGGAAAGGGAAATCCCCTGACCCCTTGCACTTCTCAGTGGAGGTGACTCCCACCCTGCTTTGGCTCGCCCTCCATGAGCTGCACCCACTGTCCAACCAGTCCCAATGAGACATATCAGGTACCTCAGTTGGAAAAGCAGAAATCACCTCTCTTCTGCATCAATCATGCTGGGAGCTGCAGACTGGAGCTGTTCCTATTTGGCCATCTAGCACTTACTCTCTGCATTGGTTCTTTATCCAGCTTGCCACTCAGTACCTTTTAATTGGGGGCATATAGCCCATTTACATCCAATGTTAGCATTGATATGTGTGGATTTGATGCTGTCATCATGATTTTAGCTGGTTTTTATGCAGACTTGATTGTGTGGTTGCTGAATAGGAGATTGTTTCCCCATTGCCTGTTTTTGTCAGATTTGTCGCAGATCAGATGGTTGTAGATGTGTGGTGTTATTTCTGAGGTCTCTGTCCTGCTCCATTGGTCTATATGTCTGTTTTGGTACCAGTACTGTGCTGTTTTGGTTACTGTAGCCTTGTACTATAGTTTGAAGTTAGGTAGCATGATGCCTCCAGCATTGTTCTTTTTGCTTAGGATTGTCTTGATTATATGGGGACTTCTTTGATTCCATATAAAATTTAAAATAGTTTTTTTCTAATTTTGTGAAGAATGTCAGTGGTAGTTTGATGGGAATAGCATTGAATCTATAAATTATTTTGGGCAGTGTGGCCATTTTCACAATATTGTTTATTCCTATCCATGAGGATTGAACATTTTTCCATTTGTTTGTGTCCTCTCTTGTTTCCTTGAACAGTGGTTTGTAGTTTTCCTTGAAGAAGTTTTTCACATCCCATGTTACCCATATTCCTAAATATTTTATTCTCTTTGTAGTGATTGTAAATTGGAGTTCAGTCATCATTTGGCTCTCTGCTTGCCTATTGTTGGTATAAAGGAATGCTTGTGATTTTTGCACATTGATTTTGTATCCTGAGACTTTCCTGAAATTGCTTATCAGTTCAAAAAGGTTTTGGGCTGAGATGATGGGATTTTCTGAATATAAAATCATGTTGTCTGCAAACAGAGATAACTTGTCTTCCTCCCTTCCTATTTGAATACCCTTTATTTCTTCTCTTGCTTGATTGTCCTGGCCAGAACTTCCACTGCTATGTTGAATAGGAGCGGTGAGAGGGGGCATCCTTGTCTTATGCTGGTTTTCAAAGGGAATGCTTCCAGTTTTTGCCCATTTAATATGATCTTGGCTGTGAGATTGTCAGTAAATGTTGCAGGGAAAACTGGCTAGCCATATGCATAAAACTGAAACTGGACCCCTTCCTTACACCTAATAAAAGAATTAACTTAAGATGGATTAAAGACTTAAATATAAAACCTAAAACCATAAAAACCTTAGAAGAAAACCTAGGCAATACCATTCAGGATGTAGGCATGGGCAAAGACTTCATGACAAAATGCCAAAAGCAATGGCAACAAAAGTCACAACTGACAAATGGGATCTAATTAAACTAAAGAGCTTCTGCACAGCAAAAGAAATTATCATCAGAATGAACAGGCAACCTGCAGAATGGGAGAAAATTTTTGCAATTTTCCCCTCTGACAAAGGTCTAATATTCAGAATTTACAAGAAACTTAAACATATTTACAAGAAAAAAGCAACCCCATCAAAAAGTGGGCAAAGGATATGAACAGATACTTCTCAAAAGAAGACATTTATGTGACCAACAAACATATGAAGAAAAGCTTAACATCACTGATCATCAAAGAAATGCAAATCAAATCCACAATGAGATACCATTTCATGCCAGTCAGAATGATGATTATTAAAAAGTCAGGAAACAATAGATGCTGGCAAGGCTGTGGAGAAGTAGGAACACTTTTACACTGCTGATGGGAATGTAAATTGGTTCAACCATTGTGGAAGACAGTATGGTGTTTCCTCAAGGGTCTAGAAGAAGAAATACCATTTGACCCAGCAATCCCATTACTGTTATATCCATTATTATTATATCCCATTATTATTATATCCCAAAGGAATCTAAATCATTCTACTATCAAGATACATGTACACGTATGTTTATGGCAGCACTACATACAATAGCAAAGACATGGAACTAACCCAAATGTCCATTAATGATAGATTGGATAAAGAAAATGTGGTACGTATACATTATGAAATACTATGCAGCCATAAAAAAAAGAATGAGATCATGTCCTTTGCAGGGACATGGATGAAGCTAGAAGCCATCATCCTCAGCAAACTAACACAGGAACAGAAAACCAAACACTGCATGTTCTCACTCATAAGTGGGAGTGGAACATTGAGAACACATGGACACAGAGAGGGGAACAACACACACTGGGGCCTGTTGGGGAGTGGGGAGTGAGGGGGAGGAACTTAGAGAACAGATCAATAGGCACAGCAAACCACCATAGCACACACATACCTATGTAACAAACCTGCACGTTCTGCATATGTATCTTGTTGTTTTTTTTTTAGAAGAAATATAAAGCGAAAAAAAATTAACTCAAAAGTAATCTTAGATCTAAATACAAAACCTGAAACTATAAAACTTCTAGAAGAGAACATAAGAGAAAAATCCCTGTGATCTCGACTTACTTAAAGATTTCTTAAATAATGACACCAAATTATAGTCCATAACAGAACAAATTAATAAACAATTTTACCAAAATTTGAAAAAATTTGCTCAGCCTTTGCTTGTCTAAGAAGAACCTTATTTCTTCTTCACTTAAAAAGCTTAGTTTGAACCCCATCAAAAAGTGGGTGAAGGATATTAACAGACACTTCTCAAAAGAAGGTATTTATGCAGCCTCAGGCACATAAAAAAATGCTCATCATCACTGGCCATCAGAGAAATGCAAATCAAAACTATAATGCGATACCATCTCACACCAGTTAGAATGGAAATCATTAAAAAGTCAGGAAACAACAGGTGCTGGAGAGGATGTGGAGAAATAGGAACACTTTTACACTGTTGGTGGGATTGTAAACTAGTTCAACTGTTGTGGAAGACAGTGTGGTGATTCCTCAAGGATCTAGAACTGGAAATACCATTTGACCCAGCCATCCCATTACTGGGTATATACCCAAAGGATTATAAATCATGCTGCTATAAAGACACATGCACATGTATGTTTATTGCGGCACTATTCACAACAGCAAAGACTTGGAATCAACCCAAATGTCCATCAGTGACAGACTGGATTAAGAAAATGTGGCACATATACACCATGGAATACTATGCAGCCATAAAAAAGGATGAGTTCGTGTCCTTTGTAGGGACATGGATGCAGCTGGAAACCATCATTCTCAGCAAACTTTCCCAAGAACAGAAAACCAAACAGCGCATGTTCTCACTCATAGGTGGGAATTGAACAATGAGATCACTTGGACATGGGAAGGGGAACATCACACACTGGGGCCTATTGTGGGGAGGGGGAACAGGGGATAGATAGCATTAGGAGATATACCTAATGTAAATGATGAGTTAATGGGTGCAGCACACCAACACGGCACATATATACATATGTAACAAACCTGCACGTTGTGCACATGTACCCTGGAACTTAAAGTATATTAAAAAAAAAAAAAAAAAAAAAAAAACTTAGTTTGACCAAGTATAAAATTCTGGGTTGGAATTTCTTTAAGAATGTTAAATATTGGCCCCAATTTCTTATGGCTTGTAGGGTTTCTGCAGAGAGTTCTGCTGTTACTCTAATGGGCTTTCCCTTTTTAGTTAACCTGACCTTTCTTCTCATGAAGTATCTTACTGAGACTGAGGTTCTCTACATTTTCTGAATTTGAATGTTGGCCTCTGTAGTTTGGGGAGTTATCATGAATGATATCCTGAAATTTGTTTTCCAAGTTGCTTCCACTCTCCCCATCTCTTTCAGGGAAACTGATGAATCATAGGTTTGTTCTTCATATAATCCCATATTTCTTGGAGGATTTTTTGGTTCTTTTTCATTCTTTTTTTTTCTGTTCTTGTCTGACTGTCTTATTTCAAAAAGCCAGTCTTCAAGCTCTTAGATTCTTCCCTCCACTTGGTCTATTCTGCTATTAATACTTGTGATTGCATTATAAAATTATTTCAATGTGTTCTTCAGGTCTATCATGTCAGTTCTTGGAGGTTTTTTTTGTTGTTGTTGTTCCTTTTTATTCTTTTTTTTCCTATTCTTGTCTGATTGTCTTATTTTAAAAAGCCAGTCTTTAGGCTCTTAGATTCTTTTCTCCACTTGGTCTATTCTGCTATTAATACTTGTGATTGCATTATAAAATTATTTCAGTGTATTCTTCAGCTCTATCATGTTGGTTACATGGTTTTCTATGCCGGCTATTTTGTCTGCACCTACTGCATCGTTTTATTGTGACTCTTATCTTCCTTGGATTGGGTTTCAATGTACTCTTGCATCCCAATAATCTTTATTTCTATCTATGTTTTGAATTCTATTTTTGTCATTTCAGCCATCTCAGCCCAGCTCAGAACCCTTGCTAGAGAGGTCATATGGTCATTTAGAGGTAAAAAGGCACTCTGGCTTTTTTAGTTGTCAGGGTTATTGTGCTCATTTTTTCTCATCTTTGTGGCCTCACGTTTCTCTAATCTTCAAAGTTGCTGACCTTTGGGTGAGTTTTTTTTTTCTTTTATTCTATTTGATGACCTTGAGGATTCTATTGTGTTATAAGGTGCATTCAGCCAACTGGCTTCACTTCTGGAAGATTTTAGAAAGCCAGTGCTCAGCTCCCAATTCCTGGGTTGCATGCTCTAACTTTGGGGGAATTGCATTGAGCTCCAACCTTGTTTTCTGGCTCCTCGAAGTTGGAAATCCACTGCACTAGATGTGGGAGGAGCATAAGGTGCTCCCAGACTGCTGGTCACTACACTTTGATGGCTAGTGTCAGCCAAAGTGTTTTATCATGTGAAAGCAGTAAAATCTGCCCTTGTTTGCACATGCCAGCAGCAGAGGGAGCACGGTAGGATTCATGCTCATCAGCTGCAGCAGTGTGCTGTAGGTGCCAGGGGACTGGTAGGTGCCAGGGTGCCTACCTCTGTGAAGGCATTTACCACAGTGGTGGAAGCTATGTGTCTAGGGAGGATGGAAGGGGCTGATAGCAACTGTGTGTGCCCTTGTGTTGGCGGTGGTATTGGCATGGATTTAGAGGAGCTACCTTTGGGGCTCACTTTGCTACTTGAATCTGTGATTTTGCGTCTTCTGCCACATTAGAGAAGTTTTCAGCCATTATTTATTCAGATTTCAGTCCCATTCTCTCTCTTCTCTCTTTCTGGAACTCTGATGATATGAATGTTGCATCTTTTGTCACTGTTCCACCACCTCCTGAGGTTTTGATATTTTTTCAAGCTTACTTCTTTATGTTTTTCAAATTAGTTTAATTCTATTGATCTGTTTTCAAGTTCACTAATTCTTTTCTCTGTCAATTTCACTCTACTACATCTAGCATGTTATTTGTTTCAGATTATTGTATTTCTCCATTTTATAATTTCTGTAATTTTCTTATATTTCTTTGCTGATATTTTTATTCTTATTTATTTCAAGTGAATTCACGATGTCTTATTGAATTATTTTTATGATTGTTGTTTTGAAATTCTTGTCAGATAATTCTAGTATCTGATTCATTTCACTGTTAGCATCAGTTGGTTGTGTTTTCTCATTCAAGATTTAATTTCCCTGTTCTTGTTATTATGGCTGACTTTTTAAATTGTGTCATTTATATAAGTTAGGATAATCTAGATTTTAGTTAATTTTTTATTTTAACGGGAAGTCACTCTGTTTAAATTTGGCATGCAGACACCAACCTACTTTTGTGGGGTGTGGTTTCAACAGCAGTGTGACCTAGTACTTGTTATTTCAGGATACCATCTGCTGATGATAAATGGAGAGTATTTCCAGGTCTGAGGGACTACAATGCATTACTCCTTTTGCAGTTGTTTCCAGCTATGTGGTATTATTGGGTATGGAAAGTCTTCACTCATTTTTAATTTTTAAAAATGATTTTAAGTCTTTATGTATCATTTGTGGCAACATGGATGAGCCTGGAGGACATTATATTAAGTGAAGTAAACCAAACACAGAAAGAAAAATAGCACATGGTATCATCCATATTTGGTAGCTAAAAAAGTTGCTCTCATAGTAGAGAGAATGGTGCTAGGTAGAGGCAGAGAAGGGTAGCAGGGAAGAGGAATAGTGAGAAGTTGCTTAACAGACAGAAAATTGCAGCTAGATAGGGGAATAATTTCTAGTATGCTATAGCACAGTAGACTGACTATAGTTAACAATAATTTATTATATGTTTCAAAATTGCTAGAAGAGGTTGGACATGGTGGCTCATTCCTGCAGCCCCAACACATTTGGAAGGCCAAGATAGGAGATTTCCTTGAGCCTAGGAGTTTAAGACCAGCCTGGGCAACATAGTGAGACCTCATCTCTACAAAAAACATTTTAAATTAGCTCAGCATGGTGGCACATGCCTATGGTTCCAGCTATGTGGGAGGCTGAGGCAGAAGTATTGCTTGAGCCTGGGAGGTTAAGGCTGCAGTGAGCCATGATTTTGCCACTGTACTCTAGCCTGGGTGAGAGAGTGAGACCCTTTCTCAAAAAAAAAAAATAATAATAATAATAATAATCCAGAAGATTCCGAATGATCTCAACACAAAGAATTGATAAATGTTTGAGGTAATGGATATTCCAATTATTCTAATTTGATCACTACATTGTATATATGTATCAAAATATTATCTGCACTCCATTAATATGTACAAGTATTATGCATTAATTAAAAATAGAAACAAGTTATGGAGGAAAATTTATTTTAAATCTTCGTGTATCAGGAAATTAACTCTTTGTTTATAATATGTATTACAAATATTCTTCCAAGTTAATTTATTTTTCAACCTTATTTTTGATATCATTTGTGTTGCTTTGTTTTTTTCTAAAGGCTATGACGTTGCAATAAGTTGAGTTTACCATGCTATAATCTATATCACAGGGCTTCTGCCATATAATATCTATAGTACAGATAACATTATTGGAAGCATTATGTAGAGCAACAACAAATAAATTCCTTTCAGCATAACATGTAAGAAACAGAATCCTTACAACTGGATCATCCTGAGTTTTATTTTCTTGTTTTATTCAGTTATATCTTCTGAGAATTTACTATAACAGTGATTCTTAATTAGAATATTCTCAATTACTTCTTAATTAGAAGTATTTAGACTTCTGTGGATTTTTGTAATACTCTGAAATTGCCTGCAAAAATTTGTGTGCTTATGCATGTAAGATATGTACATTTCTATAGAGAGAGGTTCCTCAGCATTCATCAGATTCTTTTATTTATTTATTTATTTATTTATTTATTTATTTATTTATTTATTTTGAGATGAAGTCTCGCTTTTGTCCCCCAATCTGGAGTGCAATGGCATGATCTCGGCTCACTATGACCTCTGCCTCCAGGGTTCAAGCGATTCTCCTGCCTCAGCCTCCTGAGTAGCTGGGATTACAGGTGTGTACCACCACGCTCAGCTAATTTTTTGTATTTTAAGTAGAGATGGGGTTTCACCATGTTGGCCAGGCTGGTCTCAAACTCCTGACCTCAGGTGATCCACCTGCCTCAGCTTCCCAAAGTGCTGGGATTACAGGCTGAGCCACTGCGCCCCGCCCAGATTCTTAAATGGATCCATGGACCCCAAAGGATTAAGATCAACTGCACAAAATAGCTATCTTTCTGACCACTGCAACTATTAAATGAAGCAATCTTGTGAAGTAAAAAGAAAAGAGAACTTAAATTCAAAATTGAATTATAGTTCCAACTCTGCCACATATAACTGCACCACTTCCATTCTCAAAGCCTCTGTTTGCACATTTTTTAATCATAGATAAAATCATATAAGGTCCTTTCCAGTACAGTTAGAGTTACCTGGTTCTTTCTGTACCCACTGATGTAACACAAAATGATTCTGGCAAAAAAAAAAAAAAAAAAAAAAAAAATTCACTAATTACAAAATTCTAAACTAAGACAAGAAGAATGTTTTATATTCTATAGTACGCTGTAGTTTATTGTTTGAGTCTCTTAGTCTTTTTATTGGCTTTTTCTTCAGTGGTAAATGGGATCAAGGATCTAACTCCCTGTATTAACTGCTCTTTAGTATCATACAAGATAAAACCTGCAGTTTATGAATTGCTTGATATTTGTTAGGTGTTGTGTTGAGTGTTGTATACTATTTCTCATCTTCATGACAGCAATGCTAAGTAGGTATTATTTCTATTTTATTGGTCCAAAGTCACAGAGCTCATGAGTACCTGAACTAATATTTAAACTAGGTTAGTCTAGCTCAAAAGCTATAATTTTTTCCAACTACATATTAATTTAGATAGGTGATGTTTTATCACTGATGAGTCAGTGTTTCTCATTTATTTCCCTGGAAAGAAAATAAAACCCAAATGCAAGATCAGATCAAGACCTTTAGAAGTTCTAGGCCAAAAATACTTGCTGTCTGCCCATTTCATTTCTACCCAATAATGTAGTTCAATGTTTTTTGCAGTGGCTCACACCTGTAATCCCAGCACTTTGGGAGGCCAAGGCGGGCGGGTCACTACATCAGGAGATCGAGACCATCCTGGCTAACACAGTGAAACCCTGTCTCTACCAAAAAATACAAAAAAAATTAGCTGGGCGTGGCAGCGGGCGCCTGTAGTCCCAGCTACTCGGGAGGCTGAGGCCGGAGAATGGCGTGAACCCGGGAGGCGGAGCTTGCAGTGAGCCGAGATCGCGCCACTGCACTGCAGCCTGACAGTGAGACTCCGTCTCAAAAAAAAAAAAAAAAAAAAAAAAAAATTCGCATTAAAATAAGTGTAAAGACATTCAGTTAGCAATTCCTTTGCTGGGACTTTTTCCGCATTATGCTTCATTAATTATATAGCAAAACAAGAGGATATAAAATATATTTGCAGTATCAAAGGATTGAATTAAGAGTTGCTTTTTTCTTCCCTATTTTACCACCACTCAATACAATGTTTGTCAAGAGGACTTGAAAGATAATTCTGGAAACCTTTTCAATGGCAAAGAGAGGGACCAGTATTGGGATAATGATACATGTTTATATGAGATAATTATGAGTGGGAAGTCTCAAGATTTCTGTTTATGGAGGTGGAGATAACTATTGATGGGAACAGATGAGCAGGTGGTGAAACAAGGCATAAAATCTTCAATGTAAGTTATTACACCCATCATTAAAAGTAAGAATAGAGTTGTATCTCCACATACTTGTTGGAAAGGTCAAATATTGTTTAAACTGGTTATGGGACACCTCAAGGAGTGTTACTGCTTTCTCATAGTTATCATCTGGCCCTAGTCTTCACCTCCAGTTGGTTTTTAATGCAAGAATAATCTTTCTGAAACCTACCTCTGATCATTTTCTCTTCCTCCTTAAATTTTTTCAGTTGTCTTAATTTCTTAGCCTGGCATTCATAACTTTCCATAATTCTACCCTCTTTACATAACTTTATTCTCTGCTCTTTTACATATATACTCCACTGTACCATGTATGTCGTTGCACACTTCCCAGAACACATCACACTCATTTTCATACCCTATAACTGTTTATGTTGCTGTTTTTGCCTGGAAAGCCCTACTTCTTCCTCTGCTTTACTAATTGAATCATCTTTATTTCTGAAGACCTAACACAAGTCCTCCATTCTCTCTGAAGCCTCTTCTAACTCCTCCAGTCCATATGGATATTTATGATTCTCTGGAAACATTATACTAAATTTATCTTAAGAGAGTCTAATTTTCTATTTGTTAATTGTATTTCTACAATCAGACAGTAAGCTCCTTGGGGATAGAAAGTATCACTTAGTCTTTTTTATTTTCTCTCACAGCACTGTGAAGAGGCCACATCATCCTATATATCTGTGGACTGAAACAGTAACTTAGTGTATATGTCAAAGGATTAGGACTGGTCTATAAAGGAAAGGAAGAAATTAAAGATGATGTCAGCATTCTTAAGCTGAGTAACTGAAATAGTAATGTGCCTATCCTCCAGAAAAGGGTACAGTCAGTATATATTGAGATAAGTGGTGGTTCCTTCCAAGTAGAAGATTCTTTGGGAATGGAAATCTCAATGGAGGAAGGCAAAGCCATTTACTCCTTCTTTTTCTCTCAATTTCCCCTTCTTTGACCTCCTTGACTGTGTCCCTTCTTTCTCATGTCCTGCAGACTCAATATAAATCCATACTTAGACCCAATAAGAGCAAAATGTTGAAGTAAAATATGTTTTCTACAACATCTTAGCCATAGACCTCATAGCTCTTCTTTCCACTCTATTGGAAGCAATCATTTTGTTCATTGCCTGATATTATTGTTAGTGCTCACTTTTCAACTATGTTCAGCAAAAGTTTCCCAAAGAACAACATCATGTTGAGAATGTGAATTTACCACTCTGGGTAGATTTAATAAAAGTTGGCCTGGGATACCTTTTTCAGTTAGAACCTGGATCTATTCTTTCCTCTTATTCTCTCTGCAGGTGAGAAGGCAATATAAGTGCACATGGAATGAATGTGACTGACATGACTCTCTTTTTTCTTTTATGTGCTAATTTGTCAAAAAGACAATTGAGACTATGGACTGGAAAATATAGTTTTTTCTACTCAGATGTGAATCTTCTTAGCCAATGAAATTTTTTTTTTTTAAATTGCAGGCACCAATTTCTTCTTTGGAGTTTTATTTCTTCTTTGGAGAAAAACTTTTCATTTTACTTTAGGCATTATATTTCTTCTTCGGAGAAAAGCTTTTCATTTTACTTTAGGCATTATTGACCCTATTTTACATAGCCACCAGTAATAAATTAGCCTCAAGGTAGGGTTGCTAGATTTAGCAAATGAAAATAGAAGACACTCAGTTAAATTGAATTTCTGATAAATAACAATTTTTTTGTATATGTGTGCCTTGTGCAAGATTTTGGAAATACTCATACTAAAATGTATTTGTTGTTTATGTGAAATTTGAATTTTACTGAGTGTACTGTATTTTATCTGGAAACCTTACCTTAAGTGTGAGTCCAGACTGCATCTCACATCTCATTTTCTTTTGTGTGTGAATACTGGAGACGTTCCCAATACAATAAGCAGTGGCATGAAACAGGTATGTGTTTACATAGATAAATATTGAGTTGGTGTATAAGCTTTCAGTACAAGACCAGAGATGGAGAAATATCAGATTTGCCCAAAAAGCAACTGTCATCATGGGTAACGGCATAAGAGTCAATTAAAAGCTGGTAGATTTCCATTTTAAAATGTTCCATTTTTTACCACTTGATCTGACTTCTAAATTGCTTTTCTTTTACATTATCTGTATTTGTCAGTTGAGAAATAGCAAGGATGTAAAGAATATAAGAAGCCTTATTGTAATCATCTAATGACATACACATGGGCCAAATTGGCCCTTTGTTAAGTCTCTGCTGCTCCTAGGCTGAGAACAGCTATTCCGTTGCATTCTTCCAGTGTGACATACAGGCATAGCAGCTAAATGCATTCCTTTTGGAGTTTGGTGAAATGAGGAAGGCTGGGAAGGAAATAGGGATAAAAGTATCCCTACATTGAAGAGCCTGGAACATGGCCATTTATTTTACAAAGCTGGAAAACAGGTCTTGTCGAGGCCCTTCTGAATCTGTGATACTCTTTAAGATCTTGTGAGTCAAGGAGGAAATAAAAAAGGTAGGGTGGGAATTTAAACAGCTTAGATAGAAGATTCTTCAAGTTGCAGAATGTCTCCTTCCTCTTCTTTCTCTCGGAAGAGCAGCCCTACGACTAGAGTGACAAAGCCTGATTTCCACATCACAACTGCCCCATCTTTCCTGTGGTTGCAGCTGTTCTAAGCACTATTGCATTCTGGTAAAAATAGTATATCTAACACCTGCCTAACAGGCTGACTGAGAAGACTTATCTCTCATATGAACTTTTGTTTGCATCTTCCTACCTCTGGGGTCTTTGACCTGACTACCTCTGTTCTTGAGGCTAAAGGCAAATGAAAACAATGTCAAAACTATCTGAAGAAATTATGTTACAGTCAAATCTCATGAATTTAGACATTCTGGTTAAATATTGAATAATCTAGAACAAGACTGGGATGGATTTAACTTCTGTACTATATATGATAAAAGTTTGCTAAGCAAACACACCATAAACAATTCTTCTGAAACTGGATCCTTTCCTTACTCCTTATACGAAAATTAATTCAAGATGGATTAGAGACTTAAATGTTAGACCTAATACCATAAAAACCCTAGAGGAAAACCTAGGTAGTACCATTCAGGACATAGGCATGGGCAAAGACTTCATGTCTAAAACACCAAAAGCAACGGCAACAAAAGCCAAAATTGACAAATGGGATCTAATTAAACTAAAAAGCTTCTGCACAGCAAAAGAAACTACCATCAGAGTGAACAGGCAACCTACAGAATGGGAGAAAATTTTGGCAATCTACTCATCTGACAAAGGGCTAATATCCAGAACCTACAAAGAACTCAAACAAATTTACAAGAAAAAAACAAACAACCCCATCAAAAAGTGGGCAAAGGATATGAACAGACATTTCTCAAAAGAAGACATTCATACAGCCAACAGACACATGAAAAAATGCTCATCATCACTGGCCATCAGAGAAATGCAAATCAAAACCACAATGAGATACCATTTCACACCAGTTAGAATGGCTATCATTCAAAAGTCAGGAAACAACAGGTGCTGGAGAGGATGTGGAGAAATAGGAACACTTTTACACTGTTGGTGGGATTGTAAACTAGTTCAACCATTATGGAAAACAGCATGGCGATTCCTCAAGGATCTAGAACTAGATGTACCATATGACCCAGCCATCCCATTACTGGGTATATACCCAAAGGATTATAAATCATGCTGCTATAAAGACACATGCACACGTATGTTCATTGTGGCACTATTCACAATAGCAAAGACTTGGAATCAACCCAAATGTCCATCAGTGACAGACTGGATTAAGAAAATGTGGCACATATACACCACGGAATACTATGCAGCCATAAAAAAGGATGAGTTTGTGTCCTTTGTAGGGACATGGATGCAGCTGGAAACCATCATTCTTAGCAAACTATCACAAGAACAGAAAACCAAACACCGCATGTTCTCACTCATAGGTGGGAACTGAACAATGAGATCACTTGGACTCGGGAAGGGGGACATCACACACCGGGGCCTATCACAGGGAGGGGGGAGGGGGGAGGGATTGCATTGGGAGTTATACCTGATGTAAATGACGAGTTGCTGGGTGCTGACGAGTTGATGGGTGCAGTACAGCAACATGGCACAAGTATACATATGTAACAAACCTGCACGTTATGCACATGTACCCTAGAACTTAAAGTATAATAATAATAATAAAAAATTCTTCAAGAGTGAATATTTAACAAAATATGGAGCGCATACTTTTTTTCCGAGCCTTCAGAAGCACCCATCTAGAAACAGAATTGATGTACTGGGTGTAAATGCTCATCTGTCAGGTCCCAATATATCTCTGCAAGCCAATTTTTTTAAAAATCCAGTTTGATTACTATGTTTTCTTAAAAGAATTACCCTTGCATTTATTTAAAATATTATACTTGTCACTAGTTCAAATTGCTTTTTCCTCCTGTCATAAAATTAGGGAGGTTCAACTGTTTCAAGCAATAGAAAAGTCTGTTTTGCTTTGTTAGTAAGAGCAGCTAGTTTTGAAGGTGCTTCAGCATTTTCCTTGGTGCCCATACAACAATTCTCATAAGCACACTCCAGTATGACTCCATCTTTTTCACGCAGACTTACAGTATAACTCAGATGGCGTATTGACAAAAGAGAAATAATTGCTATAATCTCTTTTTAAAACTCCAGCTCCTCTGATAATCATAATTAACTTTAGTCCTCAGTGACCAGCTGCTCATGCCTTAAAGAATGGCTTAGAAAGGGACATCAAAAAGGATGCTTAGCATTGTCTCAGCACCTAGCAGGAAGTGTATTGCTGGGCTGGCTAACAGCTACAATTTAATCCTTGAATCATCCTTCTAATTTGGTCAATAAGAATGATTCAAGACAAAGTGTGTTAGGGCCTGAGAAGTCAGCCTTGATTTTACAAGTTATAATAAATGGATCAAATAATATTTTAGATCACATTATTTTTGTTTTTAAAATCTGCATATTGGGTGAATTTGCTCTGTAAAAATTTGTTTCTGATTATGTTAAATGAAAAATCAGAATTATGAATGTCACAGGGTGGCATTCTGGTCCTCCTGGTCTAATAACAGCCCTGTGCACAGCATACAGTAAGTCCTTTGGTCTGAGAAGTTAAAACCATACTTGAGTTTGTTCAAAATTTTCCTGGAACTGCTTTTGCTGATTTATTTTCTGAGTTGAACACTTTTCATTTCTCTTCTCTTCCCTTCCCTTCTCTTCTCTTCTCTTCTCTTCTCTTCTCTTCTCTTCTCTTCTCTTCTCTTCTCTTCTCTTCTCTTCTCTTCTCTTCTCTTCTCTTTTCTTTTCATGATACCCGTAACCTAGGGAAAGCCTAACACTCTGGACCAATGTGCAGGTGGAGGGGGAATCCAGAACAGGATCAAAGCATGCTATAATGAAAACTAAAATGACCATCTTTTTTTTCATGTCTTAAAAATAGAAAAAAAGAGTGTAGAGTAAGAATTTGTGCAAAAAAGGACAGGGGAACAAGAAACAGTGCAACAGCCCTCAGGCAGAAATGTGTCAAAAGATCTGTGTGACTGCAGCTGAATGAGTGAAGGAGAGAGTGATAAGCAGTATATATATTTAATGTATGTTCATTTATGTGTAAATTATGTACATGAACTATAGTAAAATATATATTGTACATTAAAAATATTCACAAAAAATTATAAAAAGATAAAATAAGCCCCCTCCACTGGGGTGCACACACCCTACAGTGGAAATCATTGCTCTAAACATTGGAAAAGAGCTACAACTTAACAGAATGCAGTTGCATGTACGATTGCTACCAATCATACAAATATTTTCTTCTCAGCTTTAATGAGCACTCAGAATATAAAGGGGTTGTTATGATGCACAAATTTAGATCTCAAGGATATAAATATAGCTGTCATTTATTGAATGCCTGCTGCAGACTAGTCATAATACTAGGTACCGAACATTCCTTATTTTACTTAATCCTTGCAGCACACCTGCATCGGGGCATTTTTCCAGTTTTACAGATGAGAACGTAAAGTCTCAGAAGAACGAATGTTCCAGATTGCACAGCTAGTAAAATGGTTAGAACTAGAGCTACAATTCTGTGCTTCTTCTACCTCACCACCTGGTAGACAAAGGAAATTATGCAAATATAATGAGTCGCTGAACAGTATTTGAACCTACATATCTCTGATGCTGGAGTCCACACCTCTTCCTTGAAGCTGTACAGGCTTTAATAAGGTTAACTGTTTAAGCCGCTTCTCTTTCTTCTTCTGCTGAGGGAATAGGGTTCTCCAGTGCAGGACCAATTAATGAGAAAACAATCACCTTCCAATGTTTTGGGGGTAGTTTGCATTTTATTTTAAACATTTGTATGTATGTATGTATGTATTTATTTATTTATTTTACAGATGGGATTTTGCTGTTTCCCATGCAGGAGTGCAGTGGCATGATTATAGCTCACTGCAGGCTCAAACTCCTAGACTCAAGGCAACCTCCTGTTACCAGGAAGACTGGAAGTCCTTGGTCCTTGTCATTCTTTAAAGAAAGAATTTCACCAACTATTTATCTTTGCTTTTGTTGCATTTGCTTTTGGGTTCTTAATCGTGAATTATTTGCCTAAGTCAATGTCTAGGATAGTTGCTGATGTTACCTGCTAGGAAATTGTATGGCTTCAGATCTTAGATTTAAGTCTTTGATCCATCTTGAGTTGATTTTTGTATAAGGAGGGAGCTAAGGATCCAGCTTCATTCTTCTACTTGTGGCTTGCCAATTATCCAGCACTATTTGTTAAATAGGGTGTCCTTTCCTCACGTTATATTTTTGTTTACTTTGTCAAAAAATAGTTGGTTGCAAATACTTGGCTTTATTTCTGGGTTCTCTATTCTGTTCCATTGGTTTATGTGCCTTTTTTCCCCCCAATACTATGCTGTTTTAGTAACTATAGCTTTGTAGTATAGTTTGAAGTCAGGTAATGCAATGCATCCAGATTTGTTTTTTGTTTGTTTGTTTGTTTGGTCTTGCTTTGGCTATGCGGAATCTGTTATGGTTCCATATGAATTTTAGAATTGTTTTTTCTAGCTCTGTGAATAACGATGATGGTATTTTGATGAGAATCGCATGAAATCTGTAGATTGCATTTGGCCATAGGATCATTTTTATAATATTGATTCTACCCATCCATGAGCATGGTATGTGTTTCCAATTGTTTCTGTTGTCTATGGTTTCTTTCAGCACTGTTTTATAATTTTTCTTGTAGGGATCTTCCGCCTCCTTGGTTAGTTATATTCCTAAGTATGTTACTTTATTTTTTGCAGCTGTTGTGAAAGGGGTTGGGTTCTTGATTTGATTCTCAGTTTCATTGTTGATGGTGCATAGCAGTGCTATTGATTTGTGTACATTGATTTTGTATTCTGAAACTTTACTAAATTCATTTATCAGATCTAGAAGCTTTACAGATGACTCTTTAGGGCTTTTGAGGTATACAATCATGTTAGTGATCCACAACAAGAGTTTGAGTTCCTCTCTACTTATTTGGATGCCCTTTATTTTTTTCTCTCATCTGATTGCTCTGGCTAGGACTTCTAGTTCAATATTTAATAGCAGTGGTGAAAGTAGGCATCCTTGTCTTGTTTTAGTTCTCAGAGAGAATGCTTTCAACCTTTTTCTGTTCAGTGTAATGTTGGCTGTGGGTTTGTCATAGATGGCTTTTCTTACCTTCAGGTATGTCCCTTGTATGCTGATTTTGCTGAGGGTTTTAATCAAAAAGGGATGCTTGATTTGATCAAATGCTTTTTCTGCATCTATTATCATTTGATTTTTGTTTTTTGATTTTGTTTATTTGATGTATTACATTTATTGACTTGTATATATTAAACCATCCTTGCATCCCTGGTATGAAACCTACTTGATTATGACCATAAAATTGGTGTCAATTCTTCTTTGAATACCTGATAGAATTCAGTTGTGAACCCATCTGGACCTGGAATTTTTTTTGTAGGCAATTTTTTAATTACCTTTTTAATCTCGCTGCTTGCCAGTGGTCTGTTTAGAGTTTCCATTTCTTCCTGATTTAATCTAGAAGAGTTGAATATTTCCAGGAATTTATCCATCTTCTCTAGGTTTTCTAGTTTGTGTACATAAAAGTGTTCATAGTAGCCTTGAATGTTCTTTTGTATTTCTGTGGTATCAGTTGTAATATTTCCTGTTTCATTTCTTATTGAGCTTATTAGTATCTTCTCTTTTGTTGGTTGATATCATTAATGGTCTCTCAATTTTGCTTATCTTTTTAAAGAACTAGCTTTTTGTTTCATTTATCTTTTGTATTAATATTTTTTGTTTCAATTTCATTTAGTTCTGCTCTAATTTTTGTTATTTATTTTTTCCCACTGGGTTTGGGTTTTCTTTGTTCTTGTTTCTTTAGTTCCTTGAGGTATGACCTTAGATCGTCTCTCTGTACTCTTTCAGACTTTTTATGTAGGTATTATGATAAACTTTCCTTTTTAGCACCTCTTTTGCTCCATCTCAGAGGTTTTGATAGGTTATGTCACTATTATCATTCAGTTCAAAGAATTTTTAAATTTCCATTTTGATTTCATTGTTGACCCAAAAATTATTCATGAGCAGATTATTTAATTTGTATAGTTTTAAGGTTCCTTTTGGAGACAATTTCCAGTTTTATTCCACTGTCGTCTGAGATACTTGATACAATTTTGATTTTCTTAAGTTTATTGAGACTTGTTTTGTGGCCTATCACATGGTCTATCTTGAAGAATGTTCCATGTGCTGATGAAGAGAGTGTGTATTCTGCAGTTGTTGGGTAGAATGTTCTGCAGTTGTTGAATGTTCTCTTAAGTCTATATTTTCTCAAGTGTAGTTCGAATCCATTGTTTCTTTGTTGACTTTCTGTCTCATCAACCTGTCTAGTGCTGTCAGTGGAGTATTGAAATCTCTCGCTATTATTGTGTTGCTGTCTTTCTCATTTTTCAGGCCTAGTAATTTTTTTTATATAAACTTGAGAGCTCCCATGTTAGGTGCACATATAATTAAGATTTTAATATTTTTTGTTGGATTGATTATTTTGTCATTAGATAATGTCCCTCTTTGTCTTTTTTGACAGTTGTTGTTTTAATGTCGCTTGTCTGCAATAAGAATAGCTATTCCTGCACGTTATGCACATGTACCCTAGAACTTAAAGTATAATAATAATAAAAAAAATAGCTATTCCTGCTTTTTCATGTCCATTTTCATGGAGTATCTTTTTCCACCCCTTTACTGTAAGTTTCTGTGAGTTTTCTATATTAGCTGAATCTCTTGAAAGACAGCAGATACTTGTTTGGTGGATTTTTATCCATTCTGCCATTCTGTATCTTTTAAGTGAAGCATTTAGGCCATTTATATCTAATGTTGGTATTGAGATCTGAAGTACTATTTTATTCATCATTCTAGTTCTTGCCTGAATACCTTTTTTTTCTTTGTGTTATTGTTTTAGAGACACAGTAAGATTTATGTTTAAGAAGGGTTCTATTTTGGTGTATTTCGGGGTTTTGTTTCAAAATTTAGAACTCCTTTTAGCATTTCTTGTAGTGCTGCCTTGGTAGTGGTGAATTCTCTTAGCATTTGTTTGTCTGAAAAAGGCTTTAATTTCTCCTTCATTCATGAATATTAGTTTTGCTGGATACAAAATTATTGGCTGTCAATTATTTTGTTTCGGAAAGCTAAAGAGAAGACCCTAATTCCTTCTGGCTTGTAGGATTTCTGCTGAGAAATCTGCAGTTAATCTGATAGATTTTCCTTCATAGGTTACCTGATGATTTTGCCTCACAGCTCTTAGAATTCTTTCTTTTGTCTTGACTTTGGATAACCTGCTTACTATGTACCAAGGTGATGATCCTTTTGCAATGAGTTTCCCAAGTGTTCTTTGAGCATCTTGTATTTGGATGTCTAGATCTCTAGCAAGGCCAGGGAAGTTTTACTTGATTATTTCCTCATTTGAGTTTTCTAAACTTTTAGATTTCTCTTCTTAGAGACACCAATTATTCTTAGGTTTGGCTACTTAACATAATGCAAAATTTCTTGGAGGCTTTGTTCCTGTCATTATGATATTTGCTGGTTATTTTACCCCTTAAATGATGCAGTTTCTTCATAGCACTAATGTTCTTTACAATTTGGCAAGTTTTTGCAGTGGCTGGTACTGGTTATTTTTTTCCATGTTTAGTGCTTCCTTCAGGAGCTCTTGTAAGGCAGGCCTGGTGGTGACAAAGTCTCTCAGCATTTGCTTGTCTGTGAAGGAGTTTATTTGTCGTTCACTTACGAAGCTTAGTTCGGCTGGATATAAAATCCAGGGTTGAAAATTATTTTCTTTAAGAATGTTGAATATTGGCCCCCACTCTCTTCTTGCTTGTAGGGTTTCTGCCAAGAGGTCCCATCAAGAAGTCTGATGGGCTTCCCTTTGTGAGTAACTCGACCTTTCTCTCTGGATGCCCTTAACCCTTTTTGCTTCATTTCGACCTTGTAAACCTGACAATTATGTGTCTTGAGTTTCCTCTTCTCGAGGACTATCTTTGTGGTGTTCTCTGTATTTCCTGAATTTCAATGTTGGCTTACCTCGTTAGGTTGGGGAAGTTCTCCTGGATAATATCCTGAAGACTGTTTTCTAACTTGGTTCCATTCTCCCTGTCACTTTCAGGTACTTAACTCTGATTATAAATAATATCTAATTTGGCATGTTTTTGCAGTGGCTGGTACTGGTTGTTTTTTTCCCCATGTTTAGTGCTTCCTTCAGGAGCTCTTGTAAGGCAGGCCTGGTGGTGACAAAATCTCTCAGCATTTGCTTGTCTGTAAAGGAGTTTATTTGTCATTCACTTATGAAGCTTAGTTCGGCTAAGGATATATCCTGAAGAGTGTTTTTCAACTTGGTTCCATTCTCCCCATCACTTTCAGGTACACGAATCAAATGTAGATTTGGTCTTTTCACATAGTCCCATTTTTTTTTTGGAGACTTTGTTTGTTTCTTTTCACTCTTTTTTCTCTAATCTTGTCTTCTCACTGTATTTCATTAATTTGATCTTCAATCACTGACACCCTTTCTTCCACTTGATCAAATCAGCTATTGAAGCTTTTGCATGTGTCACGAAGTTCTCATGCCATGGTTTTCAGCTCCATCAGGTCATTTACTGTCTTCTCTACCCTGTTTATTCTAGTTAGCCATTCAATCTAGGTAGATTATTATTTATCATCAGAGTTAAGTTTTCATCAGTGTAAAATGATTTACTGTAATATGTTTTTGCAAGCCTCATGGAAACTAAAAACAAAAACCTATAACAGATCAAAAAAAAAAAAAAAGTGGGAGCAGAGTAAGATGGCATAATAGAAGTCTCTACCAATCATCCCTTCCCCCACAGGAACACCAAATTTTACAACTATTTACACAAAAACAGCACCTTCCTAAGTACCGAAAATCAGGTGACAACTCACAGTATCTAGTTTTATATTCATATCACTGAAAGAAGCACTGGAGCAGGTAAAAAAAAAAGGCTGAATTCTACCAAACATTTAAAGAAAAATACAAATCCTACTCAGACTGTTTCAAAGAGTAGAGGAGGAGAGAATGCTTCCAAACTTATTATATGAGGACAATATTATCCTGATACCAAATCTAGACAAAGACACAGTAACAACAAAAATAAGCCAGTATTACTGACAAATATTAATACAAAAATTCCCGCATAAAGCTAGCAAACCATCATATTTAAAAGATCATTGATTTTGACTAAGTGGGATTTATCCCAGGGATGCAAAAATAGTTCAACATATGCAAATCAATTAATGTAACACATCATATCAACAAAATGAAGGACAAAAACCGTATCATCATTTCAATAGATGCTGAAAAAGCATTTGATGAAATTCAACAATTATTCATGCTAAAAATGCTTTAAAAACTGGATGCACTACAGTAACCAAAACAGCACGGTACTTGTACCAAAACAGAGATATAGACCAATGGAACAGAACAGAGCCCTCAGAAATAATACCACACATCTACAGCCATCTGATCTTTGACAAACCTGACAAAAACAAGAAATGGAGAAAGGATTCTCTATTTAATAAATGGTGCTGGGAAAATTGGCTAGCCATAAGTAGAAAGCTGAAACTGGATCTTTTCCTTACTCCTTATACGAAAATTAATTCAAGATGGATTAGAGACTTAAATGTTAGACCTAAAACCATAAAAACCCTAGAAGAAAACCTAGGTAATACCATTCAGGACATAGGCATGGGCAAGGGCTTCATGTCTAAAACACCAAAAGCAATGGCAACAAAAGCCAAAATTGACAAATAGGATCTAATTAAACTAAAGAGCTTCTGTACAGCAAAAGAAACTACCGTCAGAGTGAACAGGCAACCTATAGAATGGGAGAACATTTTTGCAATCTACTCATCTGACAAAGGTTTAATATCCAGAACCTACAAAGAACTCAAACAAATTTAAAAGAAAAAAACAACCCAACCCCATCAAAAAGTGGGCAAAGGATATGAACAGACATTTCTCAAAAGAAGACATTCATACAGCCAACAGACACATGAAAAAATGCTCATCATCACTGGCCATCAGAGAAATGCAAATCAAAACCACAATGAGATACCATCTCACACCAGTTAGAATGGCAATCATTCAAAAGTCAGGAAACAACAGGTGCTGGAGAGGATGTGGAGAAATAGGAACACTTTTACACTGTTGGTGAGACTGTAAACTAGTTCAACCATTGTGGAAGACAGTGTATCGATTCCTCAAGGATCTAGAACTAGAAATACCATTTGATCCAGTCATCCCATTACTGGGTATATACCCAAAGGATTATAAATCATGCTGCTATAAAGACACATGCACACGTATGTTTATTGCGGCACTATTCACAATAGCAAAGACTTGGAATTGACCCAAATGTCCATCAGTGACAGACTGGATTAAGAAAATGTGGCACATATACACCACGGAATACTATGCAGCCATAAAAAAGGATGAGTTTGTGTCCTTTGTAGGGACATGGATGCAGCTGGAAACCATCATTCTCAGCAAACTATCACAAACTATTTTGTGTTCTGTATCACAAAAGAACAGAAAACCAAACACTGCATGTTCTCACTCATAGGTGGGAATTGAACAATGAGATCACTTGGACACAGGAGGGGGAACATCACACACCGGGGCCTGTTGTGGGGAGGGGTGAGGGGGAGGGATAGTATTAGGAGACATACCTAATGTCAATCACGAGTTAATGGGTGCAGCACACCAACATGGCACATGTATACATATGTAACAAACCTGCACGTTGTGCACATGTACCCTAGAGCTTAAAGTATAATAAAAAAAATAAAAATTTTAAAAAACTGGATGTAGAAGGAATCATATCTCAACACAACCCATATATGACCAATCCACAGCTAAAATTACATGAATGGGAAACACTGAAATCTTTCCCTCTTAGATCTGGAAGACAACAAGGATGTCTACTTTCACCACTGTTATTCCACATGGTATTGGAAGTACTAGTTGGAGCCATCAGACAAGAGAAAGAAATAAAGAGCATTCAAGTTGGAAAGGAAGAAGTCAAGTTATCCTTGTTTTTAGATGATATAATCTTATATTTCAGAAAACCTAAAGACTCCAGCAAAAAACTATTAGAAGAGAGAAAGAAACACAGTAAAGTTTCAGCACATAAAATTAACATATATAAATCAGTAGCATGTCTATATGTCAACAGTGAACAATTTGAAAAAGAAATCAAGAAAAATAACTAATGGGTACTTGGCTTAACAGTTGAGTGATAATATAGTTTTTACAACAAATCCCCATATTACAAGTTTACCTATGTAATAAAGCTGCACTTCTATTCCTGAAATTAAAATAAAAGTTAAAAAAAGAAAGTCATCCCATTTCCAGTTGCTACAAATAAGATAAAATATCTAGAAATTAAATTAATCAAAGAAGTGGAAGATCTCTACAATAAACACTAGAAAACATTTATGGAAGAAATTTCAAAAGACCCCCAAAATGTAAAGGTATTCTATGTTCATGGATTGGAAGTATCAATATTGTTAAAAAGTCCATACTACCCAAAGCAATCTACAAATATAATGTAATAACTATCAAAATATTAATGACATTCTTCACAGAAATAGAAAAAAAATCCCTAAAATTTATATGGAACCATAAAAGACCTAGAATAGCTAAGACTATCCTAAATAATAACAACAAGAAAAGAAAACTGGAGGAATCACATTATCTGACTTGAAATTATACTATGCAGCTATAGTAACCAAAATGGCATGGAACTGGCATAAAAACAGACACATAGATCAGTGAAACAGAATGAAGAATCCAAAGATAAACCCATACATCTAAAGTGAGTTCATGTTTTACAAAGGTGCCAAGAATAAACATTGAAGAAAGGGCAGTTTCTTCACTAAATAGTGGTGGGAAAACTAAATGTCCACATGCAGAAGAATAAAACAAGACCCCTATCTGTCACCAAATACAAAAATCGAACCAAAATGGATTAAAGACTTAAATCTAACACCACAAACTACTAACAGAAAGCATCGAGGAAACTCTCCACAACATTGAAGTGGGCAAAGCTTTCTTAAGTAATACACCACAAGCACAGGAAACCAAAGCAAAAATAAAAGAAATGGAATCATTTCAAGTTAAAAAGCCTCTTCACAGCAATTGACACAAGAAACAATTGACAAAATGAAGCGACAACTCAGAATGGGAGAAAATATATGCAAATTACTCATGTGACAAGACATTAATAACCAGAATATATAAGGAGCTCAAACAACTTTATGGAAAAAAATCTAATACTCCAATTTAAAAATGGGCAAAATATCTGAATAGA
The DNA here is from genome assembly GCF_024542745.1 of Macaca thibetana thibetana. Classification (NCBI taxonomy): domain Eukaryota; kingdom Metazoa; phylum Chordata; class Mammalia; order Primates; family Cercopithecidae; genus Macaca; species Macaca thibetana. Next base: position 56,094,604 of record NC_065598.1, read on the forward strand.
CGTATATCAAAAGACATACAAATGGCAAACAAGCCTATGAAAAGTGTTCCACATCATTGATTATCAGAGAATGCATATCAAATCTACAATGGGATATCAGCTCAGCCCATTTAAAATGGCTTTTACGCAAATGTCAGGCAATACCAAATGCTGGCTAGGAGATGGAGAAAACGGAACTCTTTTCACTCTTGTACAGTCTTGGTGGAAATGTTAATTGGTACAACTACTATGGAGAACAGTTTAGAGGCTCCACAAAAAGTAAAAATATAGCTACCAGGAGTCTTGGGGGGGATCATGGCGGATGTGAGGCAAGACTAGATTGCATCTCTGACTTCGATGGACAGAGCAGCATACGAAGGCTTGCATTAGAAATTTTTGCTCCAGAATGACTGCAGGAATAAATCAGGACATCTGAGAAGACCCATAAACACCCTGAAGGAAGCATATTGCTCCTGCAAGACCTGGGAGACACCCAAATACTGTGAGTGCCCAAACTGTGGAGTCAGAAAAGAGAGATTGTCCACCCTTGAACACACACCTTTACTGGAGAAACTGAAGGCCTAGCTTATCAGAGAAGATTTTGACTTTACTTAGAGCTGAGTTAATTTAGAGAGCCAAGCAAAAAACAAGGGTAGAGGAAGCAGTGGGAAAAGCTCTGGGACCTTGCTGGGTAACCTAGCAAGCTGTTTTTGGTTGACCTCACATGGGTCCTTCAGGAAGGTGGCCAGAAGCACTGGGAAAAGGCCACAGGGAGAAAGAAATCTTCAGCTGAACTTCGTAACAATTTGAACTGATGAAGAATCCTCCTGGCCAGAACTCAAGGAAGGGTGTGAATCTGCCTTGCAGACTCCACAGGCATGGGAAGAAGGAAAGCCATATTTGCTTTTACATCTGAGAGGCAGGTAGCCTGGGGTGAGTTCTCAGCCCTGCTCACCCACTGCCTGGAAATAGACTCAGTGCTGTTGGGTGGGGCACGGAGGGAATGAGAACAGCCCTTTGGAATGCATGGGAGCTTGGGTAAAGCCTGTGACTGCTGACTTTCCCCCAGTTCCCTGAAAACCTTCATGACATAGTGGAGACAATCATAATCCTCCCAGGAACATAACTCCATTTACCTGGGAACCTCACCCCCCATCTCCCACAGCAGCTGTAGCAAGACCCACCAAAAGAGAGTCTGAGCTCAGACATACCTAACCCTGCTCCCAACTAATGGCTCTTCCCTACCCACCCTGGTAACTGAAGACAAAAAGCATATACTCTTGGGAGTGCTAGGTCCCCGCCTACTGCCTGTTCCACGCCATACTAACCTAGCTGATGCTCTCTGGAAAGTGCCACCTCCTGGCAGGAGGACAACCAGCATAAAAATAGTGCATTAAACCACCTAAGCTAAAAACCTTCACAGAGTTTATTTCACCCCCTCTGCCACCTCCACCAGAACAGGTGCTGGTATCCACAGCTGAGACCCACAGATGGTTCACATCACAGGACTCTGTGCAGACAACCCCCAGCACCAACCCCCAGCCTGGTAGACTTGCTTGGTGGCTAGATCTAGATGTGAGGCAACAATCACCACAGCTCAGCTCTCAGGAAGCTACATCCATAGGAAAATGGGTAGAGTACTACAACAAGAGAACACTCTGTGGGACAAAAGATTCTGAACAACAGCCTTCAGTCTTAGACCATCCCTCTGACAGAGGCTACCCGAATGAAAAGAAACCAGAAAACCAACTCTGGTAATATGACCAAATAAGGTTCTTTAACACTCTCCAAAAAAGTCACACTAGCTCACCAGCAAGGGATCTGAACCAAGAAGAAATCTCTGATTTACCTGAAAAATAATTCAGGAGGTTAGTTATTAAGCTAAGCAGGGAGGCATCAGAGAAGGAGGAAGCCCAATGTAAGAAAATCCAAAAAACAAATGACACAAGAAACGAAGGGAGAAATATTCAAGGAAATAGCATAAATAAAAAACAACCAAAACAGTCATCAGGTTATCTAAAGTTAAGATGAAGGAAAGAATCTTAAGATCTGTGAGATAAAAGCACCAGGTAACCTATAAAGGAAAACCTGATCATCATGGTGGACAGGAGGCAGGATTGCAGCTCTGACTTGGACAGACAGAGCAGCGTGCAGAGCCTCACATTGTGAATTTTAGCTCCAGATTGATTGCAACAAATAAGCAATCCCAAGAGAACCCAAAGACCCTCTGAGGAAAGCAGAATGCTCTTGCAGGACCCAGGAGACACCTCAAATACTAGGAGTGCCCCAATAGAAGAAGTGGCAGAAGTGGGAAGGAGTGATCCTTCTCTCCTGAACACACACCCCCACTGGAGGAACTGAAGGTCTGTTTGTGGGAGAAGTTTCCAACCTTACCTGGAGTTGAGTCAATTTAGAGAGCCAAGTGAAATACAGAGGTAGAGGAAGCAGCAGAAAGGCCCTGGGAGCTTGCTGGGTCCCCAAGCAGGTCATTCCTGCCTGGTACCACAGGGATCCATTGGGAGGGCGGCCAGAGGAGTGGGGGAAAACAGCACAGAAAGAAGAAAATCTCCAGCTGAACTTTTTAACAATTTGAGCAGGCCAAGAAGCTTCCTGGCCAGAACTTATGGGAGGGCAAGAATCTGGTGAACAGACTCTACAGGCAGGGGAAGAACCAAGCCCTTTAATTTCGCAGTTGGGAGGTGGGTAGCATGGGGCAGGTTCTCAAGCCCAGCTCTCCCACTGCCTGGAAACAGACTTGGGGCTGTAGGGGGAGCACGGTGGGAGTGAGACAGACCCTTCAGTTTGCATGGGAGCTGGGTAGGCCTGTGACTGCCAGCTGTCCCCCACTTTCCTGACAACCTGCATGACTCATTAGAGAAAGCCATAATCCTCCTAGGTACACAAATCCATTGACCTGGAAACCTCACACACATCCCCCACAGCAGCCACAGCAAGACTTGCCCAAGAAGAGTCTGAGCTCAGACACACCTAGCCATGTCCCCACCTGATGGTCCTTTTTTACCCACCCTGGTAGCTGAATACAACAAGCATATAATTTTGGGAGTTCGAGGGCCCCACCCACCATCAATTCCTCTCCATACTACTACAGCTGATGCTCTCTGGAAAGCACCACCTCCCAGCAGGAGGCCAACCAGCACAAAAATAGAGCATTAAACCACTAAAGCTAAGAAAACTTTGGAGTCCATTTCACCCCCCTGCCACCTTCACCAGAACAGGTGCTGGTATTCTTGGCTGAAAGACCCATAGACGGTTCACATCACAGGACCCTGTGCAGACAATTCTCAGTACCAGTCTAGAGCTGTGTAGATGTACTGGGTGGCTAGACCCAGAAGAGAGACAACAATCACTGCAATTTGGCTCACAGGAAGCAACATCCATAGGAAAAGAAGAAGAGTACTACAACAAGGGAACACCTCATGGGACAAAATATTCTGAACAACAGCCATTAGCCCTCCCTAGACTTTCCGTCTGACAGAGCCTACCCAAATGAGAAGAAACCAGAAAACCAACTCTGGTAATCTGAAAAAACAAACCCCCCAAATCACACAAGTTCACCAGCAATTAATCCAAACCAAGAAGAAAAATTCCTGATTTACCTGAGAAAGAATTCAGGAAGTTAGTTATTAAGCTAATCAGGGAAGCACCAGAGAAAGGGGAAACTCAATGCAAGGAAATCCAAAAAATGATACAGGAAGCAAAGGGAGAAATATTCAAAAAATAATACACAGTTCAAAAAAACAATTTAAAATTCAGGAAACAATGGACACACTTACAGAAATGTGAAATGCTCTGGAAAGTCTCAGCAATAGAATTGAACAAGTAGAAGAAAGAAATTCAGAGCATGAAGACGAGGTCTTCAAATTAACCCAATCCAACAAAGACAAAGAAAAAAAGAATAAGGAGATATGAGCAAAGCCTCCAAGGAGTCTGGCATTATGTTAAATGATCAAATCTAAGAATAATTGGTGTTCCTGAGGAAGAAGAGAAATCTAAAAGTCTGGAAAACATATATGGGGGAATAATTGAGGAAAACTTCCCAGGCCTTGCCAGAGACCAACACATCCAAATACAAGAGTCACACACACAAAAAAAAATACAAAAAAAAAAACAAAAAAACAAAAAATGGTTCTTGAAAAGATAAATTGATACACCATTATTGATATTAACCAAAAAAAGAAGAAAGTAAACACAAATAACTTCAATAAGAAATGAAACAGGAGATGTTACAACTGATATAACTGAAATACAAAAGATCATTCAAGGCTACTGTGAACATCTTTAGGCACATAAACTAGAAAACCTAGAAGAGATGAATAAATTCCTAGAAAAATACAGCCCTCCTAGATTAAATCAGAAATAAGTAGATACCCTGAACAGATCAATAAAAGGCAGAGAGATTGAAATGGTAATTTAAAAATTACCAACAAAAAATGTCCAAGACCAGACAAATTTACAGAAGAATTTTACCAGTTTGTTAAAAGAAACGTTGGTACCAATACTTTTCACATATTCACAATGTAGAGAAAAAAGGGAACCCACTCTAATTCATTACATGAATCCAGCATCACCCTAATCCCAAAACCAGGAAAGGACATAACCAAAAGAAGAAACTACAGACCAATATCCCTGACGAACATAGATGCTAAAATCTTTAGCAAAATACTAGCTAACCGAATCCAACAACATATCAAAAAATAATCCACGATGATTAAGTGGTGTTCATACCAGGGATGCAGGGATGTTTTAAGATATGCAAGTCAATAAATGTGATACACCACATAAACAGAATTAAAAGCAAAAATCACATAATTATCTCAATAGATGCAGAAAAAGCATTTGACAAAATCTGGCATCTGTCTATGATTAAAACTCTCAGCAATATTGACATACAAGAGATGGACCTCAATGTAATAAAAAGCCACCTACGACAAACCCACAGCCAAAAAAATACTGAATGAGGAAAAGTTGAGATGGTCTGGCTTGGCGGGTCCCACCCCCACGGAGCCCAGCAAACTAAGATTCACTGGCATGAAATTCTCGTTGCCACCACAGCAGCAGCCTGAGATGGACCTGGGACACTCAAGCTTGGTGGGGGGAGGAGCATCCACCATTGCTGAGGCTTGAGTAGGCACTTTTACCCTTACAGTGTAAACAAAGCCTCTGGAAATTTCGAACTGGGCAGAGCTCACTGCAGCTCAGCAAGGCTGCTGTGACCAGATTGCCAGATTTCTCCTCTCTGGGCAGGGCACCTCTGAAAAAAAGGTAGCAGCGCCAGTCAGGGACTTATAGATAAAACCCCCATCTCCCAGGGACAGAGCACTTGGGGGAAGGGGCGGCTGTGGGCACAGCTTCAGCAGACTTAGAAGTCCCTGCCTGACGGCTCTGAAGAGAGCAGCGGACCTCCCAGCACAGCGATGGAGCTCTGCTAAGGGTCAGACTGCCTCCTCAAGTGGGTCCCTGACCCCCATGTATCCTGACTGTGAGACACCTCCCAGTAGGGGCCGACAGACACCTCATACAGGAGAGCTCCAGCTGGCATTTGGCAGGTTCCCCGCTGGGATGAAGCTTTCAGAGGAAAAAAACAGGCAGCAATCTTTGCTGTTCTACAGCCTCGGCTGGTGATACCCAGGAAACAGGGTCTGGAGTGGACCTCCAGGAAACTGCAGCAGACCTGCAGCAGAGGGACCTGACTGTTAGAAGGAAAACTAACAAGCAGAAAGGAAGAGCACGTCCACTCAAAGACCACATCCAAAGGTCACCAGCATCAAAGAACAAAGGTAGATAAATCCACAAAGATGGGGAGAAACCAGTGCAAAAAGTCTGAAAATTCCAAAAACCAGAACACCTCTTCTCCTCCAAAGGATCACAACTCCTTGCCAGAAAGGGAACAAAAGTGGACAGGGAACGAATTTGACAAATTGACAGAAGTAGGCTCCAGAACGTGGGTAATAACAAACTCTTCCAAGCTAAAGGAGCATGTTCTAACCCAATGCAAGGAAGCTAAGAACCTTGAAAAAAGGTTAGATGAATTGCTAACTAGAATAACCAGTTTAGAGAAGAACATAAATGATATGATGAAGCTGAAAAACAGCACGAGGACTTCATGAAGCATACACAAGTATCAATTGCCTAATTGATCAAATAAAGAAAGGATATCAGAGATTAAAGATCAACTTAATGAAACAAAGTGAGAAGACAAGATTAGATAAAAAAAAAAAAATTAAAAGGAACAAACAAAGCCTCCAAGAAATATGGGACTATGTGAAAAGACCAAATCTGTTTGATTGGTGTACCTGAAAGTGATGGAGAGAATAGAACCCAGTTGGAAAACACTCTTCAGGATATTATGCAAGAGAACTTACCCAACCTAGCAAGGCAGGCCAACATTCAAATTCAGGAAATACAGAGAACACCACAAAGATACTCTTCAAGAAGAGCAACCCAAAGACACATAATCGTCAGATTCACCAAGGATGAAATGAAGGAAAAAATGTTAAGGGCATCCAGAGAGAAAGGTCGGGTTACTCACAAAGGGAAGCCAATCATACCAACAGCAGATCTCTCGGCAGACACCCTACATGCCAGAAGAGAGTGAAGGCCAATATTCAACATTCTTAAAGAAAAGAATTTTCAACCCAGAATTTCATATCCAGCCAAACTAAGCTTCATAAGAGAAGGACAAATAAAATCCTTTACAGACAAGCAAATGCTGAGAGATTTTGTCACCACCAGGCCTGCCCTACAAGAGCTCCTGAAGGAAGCACTAAACATGGAAAGGAAAAACCGGTACCAGCAACTGCAAAAACAAACCGAATTGTAAAGACCATTGACACTATGAAGAAACTGCATCAACTAATGGGCAAAATAACCAGCTAGCATCATAATGACAGGATCAAATTCACACATAACAATATTAACCTTAAATGTGAACAGGTGAAATGCCCCAGGTAAAAGACACAGACTGGAAAATTGGATAAAGAGTCAAGACCCATCAGTGTGCTGTATTCATGAGACCCATCTCACATGCAAAGACACACATAAGCTCAAAATAAAGAAATGGAGGAATATTTACCAAGCAAATGGAGAGAGAGAGAAAAAAAGCAGGAGTTGCAATCCCAATCTCTGATAAAAAACACTTTAAACCAACAAAGATAAAAAGAGACAATGAAGGGCAATACATAATAATAAAAGGATCAATGCAATAAGAAGCACTAACTATCCTAAATACATATGCACCCAATACTGGAGCATCCAGATTCATAAAGCAAGTCCTTAGAGACCTACAAAGAGCCTTATAATCCCACACAATAATAATGGGAAACTTTAACACCCCACCATCAATATAGACAGATCAATGATACAGAAACTTAACAAGGATATTCGGGACTTGAACTCAGCTCTGGACCAAGCAGACCTAATAGACAGCTACAGAACTCTTCACCCCGAATGAACAGGATATACATTCTTCTCAGCACCTCTTCTCACTTATTCTAAAATTGGCCACATAATTGGAAGTAAAACACTCCTCAGCAAATGCAAAAAATGGAAATCATAACAGTCTCTCAGACCACAGTGCAATCAAATTAGAACTCAGGATTAAGAAACCCACTCAAAACCACATAAATACATGGAAACTGAACAACCTGCTCCAGAATGACTACTGCATAAATAACGAAATGAAGTCACAAATAAAGATGTTCTCTGAAACCAATGAGAATGAAGACACAATGTACCAGAATCTCTGGGACACATTTAAAGCATTGTGTAGAGGGAAATTTATAGCACTAAATGCCCACAAGAGAAAGCAGGAACGATCTAAAATTGACACCCTAACTTCAAAATTAAAAGAACTAGAGAAGTAACAGCAAACAATTTCAAAAGCCATCAGAAGACAAGAAATAACTAAGATCAGAGCTGAACTAAAGGAGATAGAGACACGAAAAATGCTTCAAAAAAACAATAAATCCAGGAGCTTGTTTTTTGAAAAGATCAACAAAATAGACCACTTCCTCGACTAATAAAGAAGAAAAGAGAGAAGAATCAAATAGATGCAATAAAACATGATATAGGGGATATCACCACTGATCAAACAGAAATACGAACTACCATCAGATAATACTATAAACACCTCTATGCAAATAAACTAGAAAATCTAGAAGGGATGGATAAATTCCTGGACATGTACACCCTCCCAAGACTAAACTAGGAAGAAGCTGAATCCCTGAATAGAACAATAACAAGTTCTGAAACTGAGGCAGTAATTAATAGCCTACTAACCAAAAACAAAGCCCAGGACCAGATGGATGCACATCTGAGTTCTATCACAAGTACAAAAGGAGCTGCTACCATTCCTTCTGAAACTATTCCAAACAATAGAAAAAGGGGGAATCCTCCCTAATTCATTTTATGAGGCCAGCATCATCCTGATACCAAAACCTGGCAGAGACACAACAAAAAAAGAAAATTTCAGGCCAATATTGCTGATGAACATCAATACAAAAATCCTCAATAAAATACTAGCAAACCAAATCCAGCAGCACATCAAAAAGCTTATCTACCACGATAAAGTCGACTTCATACCTGGAATACAAGGCTGGTTCAACATACGCAAATTAATAAACATAATCCATCACATAAACAGAACCAATGACAAAAACCACATGATTGTCTCAATAGATGTAGAAAAGGCCTTCGACAAAATTCAACACCACTACATGCTAAAAACTCTCATAAAACTAGGAATGCGTCTCAAAATAATAAGAGCTATTTATGACAAACCCACAGCCAATATCATACTGAATGGGTAAAAACTGGAAGCATTCCCTTTGAAAACCGGCACAAAACAAGGATGCCCTCTCTCACCACTTCTACTCAACATAGTATTGGAAGTTCTGGCTAGTGCAATCAGACAAGAGAAAGAAATAAAGGGTATTCAAATAGGAAGAGAGGAAGTCAAATTGTCTCTGTTTGCAGATGACATGACTGTATATTTAGAAAACTCCATCATCTCAGCCCCAAATCTCCTTAAGCTGATAAGCAACCTCAGCAAAGTCTCCAGATACAAAATCAATGTGCAAGCATTCCTATACACCAATAGCAGACAAACAGAGAGCCAAATCATGAGTGAACTCCCATTCACAATTGCTACTAAAAGAATAAAATAACTAGGAATACAGCTTACATGGGATGTGAAGGACCTCTTCAAGGAGAACTACAAACCACTGCTCAAGGAAATAAGAGGTGACACAAACAAATGAAAAAAAATTCCATGTTCATGTATAGGAAGACTCAATATCATGAAAATGGCCATATTCCCCAAAGTAATTTATAGATTCAATGCTATCCCCATCAAGCTACCATTGACTTTCTTCACAGAATTGGAAAAAACTACTTTAAACTTCATATGAAACAAAAAAAGAGCCTGCATAGCTAAGACAATCCTAAACAAAAAGAACAAAGCTGGAGGCGTCATGCTACCTGACTTCAAACTATACTACAAGTCTACAGTAACCAAAACAGCATGGTACTGGTACCAAAACAGATATATAGACCAATGGAACAGAACAGGCACCTCAGAAATAATATCACACATCCACAACCATCTGATCTTTGACAAACCTGACAAAAACAAGAAATGGGGAAAGGGTTCCCCATTTAATAAATGGTGCTGGGAAAACTGGCTAGCCATATGCAGAAAACTGAAACTGGACCCATTCCTTACACCTTGTACAAAAATTAATTCAAGATGGATTCAAGACTTAAATGTAAAATCTAAAACCATAAAAGTCCCAGAAGAAAACCTAAGCAATACCATTCAGGACAGAGGCATGGGCAAAGACTTCATGTCTAAAACACCAAAAGCAATGGCAACAAAAGCCAAAATTGACAAATGGGATCTAATTAAACTAAAGAGCTTCTGCACAGCAAAACAAACTATCTTCAGAGTGAACAGCAACCGACAGAATGGGAGAAAATTTTTGCAATCTATCCATCTGACAAAGGGCTAATATCCAGAATCTACAAACAAATCAATTTATAAGAAAAAAACAAAAAGTGGGCAAAAGACACAAACAGACACTTCTCAAAATAAGGCATTGATGCAGTCAACAAACGTATCAAAAAATGCTCATCATCATTGGTCATTAGAGAAATGCAAATCAAAACCATAATGAGATACCATCTCATGCCAGTTAGAATGGCAATCATTAAAAAGTCAGGAAACAACAGGTGCTGGAGAGGATGTGGAGAAATAGGAACACTTTTACACTGTTGGTGGGAGTGTAAATTATTTCATCCATTGTGGTAGATAGTGTGGTGAATCCTCAAGGATATAGAACTAGAAATACCATGTCTCAGCAATCCCATTATTTGGTATATACCCAAAGTATTATAAATCATTCTACTATAAAGACACATGCACACATATGTTTATTGCAGCAGTATTCACAATAGCAAAGAATTGGAACCAACTCAAATGTAAATCAATGATAGACTGGATAAAGAAAATATGGCACATATACACCATGGAATACTATGCAGCCATAAAGAAGAATGAGTTTCTGTCCGTTGCAGGGACATGGATGAAGCTGGAAATCATCATTCTCAGCAAACTATCACAAGAACAGACAATCAAACACTGCATGTTCTCACTCATAATTGGGAGTTGAACAATGAGAACACATGGACACAGGGAGGAGAACATCACACACCCGGGCCTGTCAGGGGTTGGGTGGCTAGGGGAGGGATAGCATTAGGAGAAATATCTAATGTAGGTGACGGATTGATGGGTGCAGCAAACCACCATGGCGCATGTATACCTATGTAACAAAACTGCACGTTCTGCACATGTACCCCAGAACTTAAAGTATAATCAAAAATTATTTTAATTAAAATATTTTAAAATCTAAAAAAATGACACAATGAACTTTGGGGACTCCGGGTGAAAGGGTGGGAAGGGTGTAAGGGATAAAATACTACAAATATGGTGCAGTGTATACTGCTCAGCTGATGGGTGCACCAAAATCTCACAAATTACCACTAAAGAACTTATTCATGTAACCAAACATCACCTGTTCCTCAGTAACCTATGGAAATAAAAAATAAATAAATAAAATAGACTGTGAGACTGCAAATATATATTCACAATAGCCAATATTTGGAAGCAACCTAAGTGTTTACCACCAGATGAATGAAGAAAATATAGTACGTATGCACAATGGAGTATTATTCAGCCATAAAAAGAATGAGATCTTCTTGTGTGCAACAACATGGATACAACTGGAGTTCATTACCTTAAGTGAGATAAGCCAGTCACAGAAGGACAAACTTTGCACCTTTTCACTTATTTGTGGGAGCTAAAAATTAAGACAATTAAAACTCCTGGAGATAGATTGTAGAAGGATGGTTACCAGAGGCTGAGAAGGGTAGTGAGGTATGGGGGAAATTTGGGGATGATTAAGTATTACCAAAAAATAGTAGAAAGGAAAACTGAGAGGTGGTATTTGCTAGCACAACAGGATGACAATAGTCATAGATAATTTAATTGTACACTTTAAAATAATCAAAATAATATAATTGGATTGTTTGTAATACATAGGAGAAAGGCTTTAGGTGATGCATTCTCCATTTGCCTTGATGGAATTAATATGCATGCATGCCTTTATCAAAATATCTCATGTAATCTACAACCGTATACACCTATTAACCCACAAAAATTAAAATTAAAAAATGTTAAAAAACATAAAAAGCAAGAAATTAAAAACGTACTACCAGAGAAAATTGCAAAGGAAGAAAAACGAAAAGGAAAAAAGAGAGAACCAACAAAGCAACCAGAAAAAAAAAAAAATAACAAAATGGCAATAGTTAAGTTTGTATCTAGCAATAATAACATTAAACGGAAATGGAGTAAACTCTCCAATCAAAAGACTTAGCATGGCTAAATAGATAAAAAGACAATACCCAACTACATGTTTTCTTTAAAAAAAAAATCTTACTTCACCTATAAAGACACATATAGACTGAAAATTGAAAAAGTGTAAAAAGATATTTCATTCAAATGAAAACCAAAAAAGAGCAGGAGTAGCTATACTTATATCAAATAAAATAGATTTTGAGAAAAAAAATCTATAAAAAGAGACAAAGAAGGTAATTATATAACAATTAAGGGGTCAATTCAGAAACAGAACATAAGAATTGTAAATGTATATGGACCCAACACTGGAGCGCCCAGACATATGAAGCAAATATTAGAGTGAAAAGCGACTCCACCAAAATACTGTTAGAACTAACAACAAATTGATTAAAGAATTAAATACAAGAATAACATACCAAAATCAGTAGCATTTCTATATGTCAACAGCAAACAATCAGAAAAAAAAAAAAAAAAAGAAGAGGGATCTTGTCGTGTGCAACAACACTGGCAGCAACTACAAATAAAATAAAATACCTGGGAACAAACTTAACCAAAGAAGTGAAAGGTCTCTATAATGAAAACTATAAAACACTGATGAAAGAAATTGAAGAAGAAACAAAAAAGGTGGAAAGATACTACATGTTCATGGATTGGAAGAATAAATACTGTTAAAATGTACGGACTACTCAAAGTAATCTACAGATGCAGTACAATCTCTGTCAAAATACTTATCACATTCTTAAACAGAAAACAATCCTAAAATTTATTTGGAACCCTAAAAGGCCCAAAATAGCCAAAGCCATCCTGAGAAAAACAAAGAAGCTGGAGGCATCACATCACTTGACTTCAAATTATACTAAAAACCATAGTAACCAAAATAGCATGATGCTGGCATAAAAACAGAAACAGACAAATGGAACAAAACAGAGAACCCAGAAATAAATGTATGTATTTACAGTCAGCTAATTTCCAACAAAAGTTTCAAGAACATGCACTGGGGGAATCACACACTCTTCAATAAATATTTATGGTGAAACTGGATGTCTATATGCAGAAGAATAAAATTAGACCTCTATCTCTTGCCATATACAAAATTCAAAACAAAGTGGATTAAATATTTAAATCCAAGACCTGAAATTATGAAACTACTAGAAGAAAACATTGGAGAAACATTCCAGGATATTGGTCTGGGAAAATATTTTTTAAGCAAGACTTCAAAAACACAGTCAACCAAAGCAAAACTAGACAAACGGGATCATACCAAGTTAAAAAGCTTCTGCACAGCAAAGAAAACAATCATCAAAGTGAAGAGACAAACCACAGAATAAAAGGAAGTATTTGCAAACTACCCATCTGACAAGAGATTAATAACCAGAATAAACTAAAAGCTCAAAAAAATTCAACACGGAAAAATCAATTTGACTAAAAGATGGGCAAAAGATCTGAATAGATGTTTTTCAAAACAAGACATACAAATGGCCAACATGTATATGGAAAAATGTTAACATCACTAAACATTTGAGAAATGCAAATCAAAACTACGATATCATCGCATTTCAGTTAAAATGATAATAACAAATGCTGACAAGGACACAGAGAAAGGAGAGCTCTTATACACTGTGGGAATGTATAAGAGCCACTAAGGACAATGGTATGGAGGTTCCTTGCAAAACTAAAAATAAAACTACCATATGATCCAGCAATCCCACTGCTGGGTATATATCTAAAACAAAGAAAAGCAGTATATTGAAAAGATATCTGAACACGCATGTATATCACAGCCACTATTTCTGATAGCGAACATATAGAATCAACCTAAGTGTCTACAAAGATGAACAAAGACTAATGTGATATGTATACACACTGTAACGTTATTCAGCCATAAAAAGTAATGAAATCCCGTCAACTGTAACAGCATGGATGTAGCTGGAGGAGATTATGCTAAGTGAAATAAGCCAGACACAGAAAGACAAATATTGCATGTTCTCACTAATATGTGAGAGCTAAAACAATCGAATTCATGGAGATAGAGAGTAGAATGATGGTTACCAGAGTTAAGGAAAGGGAGGGAAAGATAAAGTGGGGATGACTAATGTGTCCAAAATTCAGTCAGATAGAATGAATAAGATCCGGTATTCAGTATCACAATAGGATGACTATCGTTAACAATAATTTACTGTATATGTTTAAATAGCTACAATAGTAAAATTTGAATATTTCTAACTCCAAGAAAGAATAAGTACTTGTGAAGGATACCAAAAGCAATCCTGATGTGATCATTACACATTGTGTTCCTGTATCAAAACATCACACATGCCCTATAAATATATACATTTATTATGTACCCATAATGAGTAATGAATTTTAAAAAATTCAGTATCTGTGTTGAGATGGGGGAACCAAAAGGCAATACCAGAACTGTAGATGAAAAGGAAAGTACTAGCAGTAGGCATGTTTGAATATAGTTAGAAAGAAATAGGGTAGGATAAAGATCTTTAATCAACTACTGCATTTGAAATCATGGGTCTTGCCACTCTGGATGTAGTTTCATTTCTATTAACCAATGAACTTACGTGGTACAAATATAACATTAAACCAAATTAACTTAGTACTGGAATTGATCTTCCTTGGCACCTTATTAAGGTTGCCAAAATGAGAGCTATGGGTGGGGATAGGATTCTTGAAATTCTGCAGGTGGGAGCTGACTTATGGAAATTTATGTTTTGATATTTTATGTTTGTGATGCTATCGCATCCTAAGCTTGTGGATTGGAAAATTTCTATCTACTTGGAAATTAAATACGGTCCTTAAAAAAAAAAAAAAAAAAAGGTTGTCAGAACCATCTCTTTAATTCTCGGATCAAAAAGTGTTGAGTAATAACATCCCATGGAGTTTTTGATTATTTTTAGATGATCAGTTTTCTCTGCAAATATTCTTCAGGTTTATATAAGGTGGTTTGACAGAAAAGAGTATAGTCTCTGTCATTAAACTAATTTTTATCTCTGTGTCAATACTAATTTGACAATAAAGAATAATTAATAAATAGACCTTTCTTGGGCACTTACTATATATAGAACACTGTACTAGGAATAAAAAATATTAAAACTGACCTTACCCTTAAAGGTCTAAAAATCATATAGGAGAGACAAGATACACACACCTGAAAGAAACAAAAACACAAAACATAATATAGTTGTTAAGTGGTATGGAACAATGTAGAAAAGTGGCTAAGAACACATGCTTTGGAGTCATTCATTCTTTCACAAACCTTTAACGAGCACTTATTATATGTTATGTACTATGCTAGGTTTTGGAGATACAATGATTAGCAAGACCAGAGAATGCAAATTAAACTCACAATGAGGTATCACTACACATCTTTTACAAGGCTAAATTTTTTTTTAATTGTATATTACACTAAATGCCTGCAAAGATGGACAGAATCTGGATAATTCCTACATTGCTGGTGTGAATGAAAATTGGCAAAGTCACTCTTGCAAAGTCACATTCTCTGACCTCTTAGAGGTTACATTCTAGTTGGGAGAATCAGATAATGTACCTAACCTTTCTAAGCCTCTGTGTCTTCATCTGTAAAATAATGAAAATCCCATCTACTATGCAGGATTATAATAAGACCATAGGTCAATTAGACAATTAGAAGATTAGACAGGTCAATATTTGTAAAATCCCTGGCATGCAGGAGATACTCAAGCCATAGGCTATAAGGATTATATATCTTCTCAAAAAACATGTGTTTCCTCCCAAAGGGAGCTGTGGTGTAACTGAAATATAATGGATCTTTTGGTGTTTTTTGAATTTTGACTTGTTCACTTAACCGTGTGACTACAGTAAAGTTCTTTATGCACTCTGAAGCTATACTTTCATGTATAAAATGTACATAATACTCGTTTCATAGAGACGATTTTTAGGATTAAATAATATATTTGTAAAGTGCCTATTCCTTTACCTGACACATATTAGGTGTTTCTTCAATAGTCAAGTTCACAGGATTTATTGACCAAAGAGCACTGGACTAATCAGGTCCCTTGTGATAGATGAGGAGGCCTTGAAGAACATGAAGGAATGAATAATAAAGTAGTTTTCGAAGACTTCTCCCCAACCACCACCAGCAGCAGCAACAATTGGAAGCATTTTAGAAATGAAAATCCTTAGAACCTATGCTAGATCTACTGAATCTGAAACTTTGGGACTAGGAAACAGTGATCTGTGGGTTTTTAAAAAACTTTTACTTTGAAATAATTATAAATTCATTGATAATTGTAAGAAATAATACCAGGATAACCCATATACCCTTTACCCAATGGTGTCATATTGCATAGCTATTGTACAATACAACAACCATGAAATTGGCATTCACACAATCCACCAGTCTTATTCCACTTTACCAGTTTAACTTGGAGTGCGTGTGTGTGCGTGTGTGCGTATGAGTGTGTGTTAGTTCTGGTACATTCATGTGGCTATCACTACAGCCAAGATACAGAAAAGTACTATCACCACAAAGGTTCCTCATACCACCCTTAACTCATTCCCTCCTGCCCTCTCCCTAATTACTTGCAACCACTAATCTGTTCTCCATTTTTATAATATTGCCATTTAAAGAATGCTTTATAAATGGATTCATATAACATGTCAGTATGTGCCCTTTTGAGATTGGCTTTTTTTACTTAACTTAATTCTCTGGAGATTTGTTCAAGTGTTGCATGTATCAGTAATTATTTTTATTTTTGAGTACTATTTCATGATAGGAATGTACCACAGTTTAACAAGTCTCTCACTGAAGAACATCTGGTTGTTTTTAGTCACTGGCTATTATGAACAAAGCTGCTATGAATACTCATGCACAGTTACTGTGTAAGCATAAGCTTTTATTCATCTGGCATAAATGCGCAAGTGTGCAATCACTGGATTATATAGACTGCATGTGTGATTTTGTAATAAACATTATACTCTTCGCAAGAGTGACTTTGCCAATTTTCGTTCACACCGGTAATGTAGGAATTATACAGATTCTGTCCATCTTTGCCAGCATTTAGTGTAATATATAATTTTTAAAAAAAATCTAGCCTCGGCCGGGCGCGGTGGCTCAAGCCTGTAATCCCAGCACTTTGGGAGGCCGAGACGGGCGGATCATGAGGTCAGGAGATCGAGACCATCCTGGCTAACACGGTGAAACCCCGTCTCTACTAAAAATACAAGAAAATTAGCCGGGCGAGGTGGCGGGCGCCTGTAGTCCCAGCTACTCGGGAGGCTGAGGCAGGAGAATGGCGTGAACCCGGGGGAGCGGAGCTTGCAGTGAGCCGAGATCACGCCACTGCACTCCAGCCTGGGGCACAGAGCAAGACTCCGCGTCAAAAAAAAAAAAAAAAAAAAAAAAAAATTTAGCCTCATAAAAGATGTGTAGTGATACCTCATTGTGAGTTTAATTTGCACTTCCTTAATGGCTAATGTGATTGGTTAAGTTTATGTGTCAACTTGGCTAGGCCATAGTATATACAAATATTCAATCAAACATGTCTTATGTCACTGTGAAGGTGTTTTTTTAGATAAGATTCACATTTAAATTAGTAGACTTTGAGTAATGCAAATTACTGTCCAAAATGTGTCATAACGTCTATGGGCTTAATCCAATCAGTTGAAGACTTTAAGGTAAAGACTGACCTCCCCCAAAGAAGAGGGAATTCTGTCAGCAGGCTGCCTTCAGACTTAAAACTGCAACATCAATTGTTTCTTAGGTTTCCAGTCTACTGACCTACTCTGCAGATTTTAGACTTGACAGCCTCCACAATCACATGAGCCAATTTCTTAAAATAAACCTTTATTTCTGTCT
Organism: Macaca thibetana thibetana; assembly: GCF_024542745.1. NCBI lineage: Eukaryota > Metazoa > Chordata > Mammalia > Primates > Cercopithecidae > Macaca > Macaca thibetana. Next base: position 56,112,363 of record NC_065598.1, read on the forward strand.
CTCTACATATGTACATCCTATTGTTTCTGTGTCTCTTTAGAACCCTGATTAATACAGATAATAAGGTTAAATATTTTTATGTGTTTATTTGCCATCTCTGTTTCCTCTTCAGTGAGATATCTGATTATATTTTTTACCCATTACATAATTGGATAGTTTATTTTTATAATACTGAATTTTGGGAATCCTTTATATATTCTGTTGACATGACCTTTGTTGGATACATAGTTTGCAAATATTTTCTCCTTGTCATTTTATATTCTTCACAGGTTTTTATGCAGAACAAAATTTTTTAATTTGGTGAGGTTCAAAATATCAATTTTTCCTTTTTTAAGTTATACTTACAATGTCAATTCTAAGAACTCTTCACATATTTCTAAGTGCCCAAAATGTTCTACTATGTTTTTTCCTAAAGGTTTTATAGCTTCATGTTTTACATTTAAGTTTGAAAACTATTTTGAGTTAATTTTTATATAAGGTTTAATGTTGAGTTTTTTTTTTTTTTTTTTTTTTTTTTTTTTTTGGCTATGACTGTTCCATTGCTCTAGGTCCGTTTGTTAAAAAGACTATCCTTCCTCCATGAAATTGCTTTTATACCTTTGTCAAAAATACCTTTGTCTCACCTGTGTGAGATTATTTCTGGGTCCTCTAGTCTGTGTATCCATTTGTCAAAAATACCTTCATCTCACTTGTGCAACTATTTCTGGGTCATCTAGTCTGCTCCAGTGATCTGTGTGTCTATCCCTCCACCAGTACTACCCTGTCCGGAATGCTGTAACTGTATAATAGGCTTTAACATCCAGTAGAGTGATTCCTAACACTTTATTCTTTTTCAAGATTGTTTTAAAACATTGGCTTTTATTTTTACTCAGAGGAAGGCCGTGCTCTCCATCTTACTTCTACGTCTGTCCTTATACTTTTTGTAGTCCCTGTACCACACAACTGAGATCTCAGAAGAAAGATGCCAATTTCCATTGTTGTCCAGAGATTACTCACTAAGAGGCAGGAATGTGTTAGCACTGGAGTCAGATGTCCATACCTGCTAGCTTCAAGGCCACCACTAACTAGTCCCTATAGCCATGGGCAAATTACCTGATGACTTTGTGAGTCAGTTTCCTTGTTTATAAGATTGGACTACTAACAGTATCTATCCCATAGGGTTGTGAGGAATCCTGGGTAGTGGAATTATAGGTATTTCTTCCTTCCATTATAAGTTGATAATTTCGTGATTTTTAAATAATAAACATGTATATAAAAAATTGTTTTAGCTACTCCAGGGCTAATGCCTTTTCATATAATTTTAGAATAAGATTGTTTATATCTGCAAAAGACTTTTCTGGGATTTTGATAAAATTGCATTAAACCTATAGATCAATTTTTGGAGAATTTACATATTTAGTATGTTGAGTGTTCAAATCAATAAACACATATGCCTCTCCGTTTATTTAGGTCTTCTTTGATTTCTTTCATCATCATTTTATAATTTTTAACATACAGAGCCTGTGCATGTTTTGTTCGATTAATACCTAAATATTTCATTGTCTTTGGAGTGAATGTAAATTGTATTGTGTTTTCTATTTCAGTTTCCACGTGTTCATCATTAGTATATAAATGTTATTGATTTTTGTGTGTCAATGGTGTGTCCTATGATCTTGCTGAATTCACTTATTAGTTCTGGAAGTTTGTTGTATATCCATTGAGATTTTCTACTTGAATAATCATATTATTCACAAATAGAGACAATTGCATTTCTTCCTTTCCAGTCTGTATGCCTTTTATTTCTTTTTCTTGCCTTATTTCACTGGCTGTGTCAAATAGCAGTGTTTTCCTGATCGCAAAGAGAAAACATTGTCTTTCACCATTATGTAGGTGTTAGCTGTAGGATTTTTGCAGATGCTCTTTATGAGATAGAAAAAGCTTCCTAGTGAAACAAACTTGAGAAAAAAAGAGGAAAATATACAAAACACAGTGTAAGAAAATGGACTGTATGTGTTCAAAACCAGTAAAGCCTTGCAAAAAGTTACTATAAAATGTTTCCTCTAATTTTATCCCATCCTAACTACTATATTTGTGTATGCACACGTGTGTGTGTGTGTACCTATCGTCAACCTATCACCATAACTGCACTCATCTATATATTTTAAGTAGTAATAGATTCCTTAGTATCACTATGTAAATAAGTTAAAAATGCAACTTTATAAAACAGATAAAAGACTGAAACCAAAAAAGACGTTTTCTTCTAGTCCTAGGCTGCTGAAAGTTTTTCTTATGACTGAGTATTGGATTTTGTCAAATGTTTTTTGTTGTCAACTATAATCAGTTTTTCCTCTTTATCTTGTTAATATAGTGGATTACATTGAATAATTGTCAAATTTTGAGCCATCCTTGCATAGCTGGAATAAATCCCACTTGTTTACGGTGTAGAATTCTTACACACACACACACACACACACACACACTCTCTCAAATTAATGGTTTTATTATTTTTTTTAACATTAGCAGAGGAGCTCAAAACAGACTGATGTTCATAGATATACTTTAAATGTAATGAAGAGTTGAAGTATGCACACTGAGGAGAAGAAAGAGATTTTTATTACCAACCTTTTCCTCGTTTGCAGTTTTTAAATAGTAGAAACTAAACATGCATTTTTTTTACAATCTTAACTTAGGATGAAGTAATACAACTACGATCAGTCACTTAGGTTGCCTTTGTGGACAAAATTTAAATAGAATTTTATCTGGGTGTTACCATACTTATTAGTGGATTGGCTACATAATCACCTTGGCTTCTTAAGTCTGAGAATCATCAGAACACAACAAAAGAGCATTTCCATGAAGCCCAGAGAAAACGTGATAGCAATGATATACACATCAGAAGGCAGATATATTATACATCACAATGATGAGTGTTGATGTCCGTTCCCTTTCTGACTAAAATTATTACTTTCACTCAAACTAGCTGGAAGTGAACCAAACAGTTACAAATTCAGAATGAAGAATAAAATTATTTTCTCTTCACATAGAGAAGGGACACTCTTTTGGCCCCATTTAAAGTAAATTCTGTGCTGAGATCTTGCTCCTTTAGAAGGGTAAACTGAAGGTCAGTTATTGCTAGCAAAACTAAAAGTGGCTCCTTTTCCATCTTGAAGGTGTTTCACATGAAAATGCTGTTGGTTTGGCTTTAAGCTCTCTGGGAAAGAAGAGATGCAGAGGTGGCAGGTTGGCATTGCAAGACCTCTTCATATGAGACACCCTTGCCCTGTGCTGTCAGGGAGAGCTTGGGCCACCCTGCTGTCTCTGAGAGAACCTGAGGTACCCACACAACTGTGGAATGGAGCAGAGGTTTTTATCTGGGCTTCTTGAGGAGTATAAGCCACTGTATTTTGCCAGTCAAAAACTATGGAGCAGTCAAAAACCCCAAAAATTAAAAACCCAATTTTCCAGAGAAGCAGCCTCTAAAATAAATGCCAGTTGGTGAGGACAGATGAGAAGGCCAAGTCAGTGCCAAGTCAGATGGGCCAAATTCTTTGAAACATGGGACAACAGTGACTTGGGCAAAATCACGGAAGCGAGCAGTTGATAAAGCCACTATTACCACCACCCACTATCTCCCAGTATCTATGCATGGACAGACTTTGTTTCTCCAATTGCAAAATGGGAATAATAAAGGCACCTACTTCAAAGGGTTGTGAGGGTTACATGAGGTAATATATATATAAAATATTTATCCAAGAGGTCTGCACATACTATGTACTCAATATATGGTAGCTACTGCTAATATTTCATAATTATTAGACACTGTCATTCAGAATAATTGCATAAGATGGCTCATTTAGGTAGAATGTATATTTTTTTAGTTATCAGTTCTGTAAATCTCTCTTCCAGAGGCAGGCTATAAAAGTTGTGGGCCTGTAACTCCAGCACTTTGGGAGGCCAAGGCGGGTGGATCTCGAGGTCAGGAGATCGAGACCATCCTGGCCAACATGGTGAAACCCCGTCTCTACTAAAAATACAAAAAAAATTAGCTGGGCATAGTGGTGCTTGCCTGTAATCCCAGCTACTCAGGAGGCTGAGGCAGGAGAATCACTTTAACCAGGGAGTCAGAGGTGGCATTGAGCCTAGATTACGCCATTGCACTCCAGCCGGGGCAACAAGAACAAAACTCTGTCTCAAAAAAAAAAAAAAAAAAAGTTGTGGAAGAGCTGTAGTGTTTGCTAATGTGACCTTTGTATGTAATTTTTAACCAGCAGGTAGGACATTTTTCTGAGGGAAAATATTGCTCAATTCTCTCCAAGCTGGATAATCTAGTGTACATGTGTGGTTTTCACTTGATTTTTGGTTTGTTTTAACCAGAGTTGAGATATGGGGAAACTTTAGGGGCAGAAACATATCCTATATACCACCATTGGAAATATTTTGTTTTTTCTCATGGAAATCAAGTTAAGAAAGGAAAGTGAGGGATAAGATAGACATAAGAAATGGGAGAATTAATATTGTTATCAGATACATTAAGTCAGTTAATCCTCACAACAGCCCTGTGAGATAGATAGTACTATTAACCTGAATTTGTGGATGAGGCTCAGAAGAATTAAGTAACTTGACCAGAGTCACAAAGTTATTAAATAACCTGCCCAAGCCAGGACTTGAGCTCAGGACTCTGCCTCTAAAATCTACACTCTTTGTTGTATATTATCCTATCTCCCCATGGGGAAACTTTCTTTGTCTACCAGCTTTCCTTCCTATTACTTACTTTTTCTTTACCTTCTGCAAATTCTTCCTCAAAGTTAACAGAGAGAAGAGAGAAAAAGATAACAATTTTAAAATTGAGAAAAACTCTGGAAAAGCATAAAAGCTTAGAAGATACTAAGAAACACTTGTAGTGATTTCAAGATTGACATCAGGGTTGATAGAATTTGGGGTTGGGCAAAGAGGAAAAATACATTATCAGTACCAATGATCAATGAGCTGGGGATGGGATTCACCTGCAATCGAATTCATTTCTGCACTCAACAGATATTTTCTGAATACCTACTGTTTGCTTGACTCTCTTCTAAGCATTGTTCATCTAGTGGAGAATGCAACAGAGAACATCTACATGAGTGGAGGTTCCACTCCAGTGGGTACAATACATAAGCAAATTAAAAAATGGCATGAAACATTAATTACTAACAAGAAAAGGTAAAGTAGTATAAGAGTACAGGGTGATGGAGTGCATTCTGGTTTAACTACAGTGATTGGGAGAAACATCTCTAAGACATAACATCTAAGCAGAAATTATATGTTGGCAACAAAGGCCACTACTACATAGTGACTGGCAGGTGCCTAGAGCCTTCAGGGGAGATCTGAAAGCAGAAGTTCATTGAGGGAGCCCAGTCAAAGCTTCAAAGCTGAAAGTGGGAAGAGTTGCTGACCCTAGGCAGAGGAGTAATTGTAAAAAATGTTTGGTAACAGGGACAGAGATGTGGTTCCGACCCCACCCACAGCAAGTGACCAGAAATTCATAAGTGATCTCAGAAAGGGATGCAGGTTTTCTTCTTTGAGAGGCTGGAGGAAAATGAGGTGAGCATAACTTTAAAAGTGTAGATTATAAAAAATGACAAATATTACAGATATGATTTTTTCCATATTTTCTTTCCAAATAAAGGCAAACAGAGGCCAAACCTATTACAGTCCTGTGACAAGTAGTGCAAGTGAAAACAAAATGATTGTAGACCATATTCAGTTGGCTAGAGTTTTGAGTATTTTTTTTTTTTCTGAATGCTAGTGCCTTTGAGGAAAACAGAGAAATGTCAAGTACCCAAGGGATCTGGGAGAAGTGGATCACATACACATTTTTGTCATTCTTGATGATAGTGGTGGAGGTGCAGGACATTGACACTGATAACGTTGCTGACGTGCTTGTCACTCTAGCATCAGGAAAAATTCAACAATGATTATTTCTAACTCCTACTTTTTTTTTTTTTTTTCTTTTGGAGACGGAGTTTTACTCTGTCACCCAGGCTGGAGTGCAGTGGTGCATTCTCGGCTCACTGCAACCTCTGCCTCCCAGTTTCAAGCAATTCTTCTGCCTCAGCCTCCCGAGTAGCTGGGACTATAAGCACACACCGCCACGCCCAGCTAATTTCTTTTCTATTTTAGTAGAGATGGGGTTTCATCGTATTGCCCAGGCTGGTCTCGAACTCCTGAGCGCAGGCAATCCACCTGCCTCGGCCTTCCAAAGTGCTAGGATTACAAGCGTGAGCCACTGTGCACGGTCTCCAGCAGCTTTAAGAATTGCTGACTAGTGGCCTTGTCAGATAAACCCAAATAAGAAGGGATAGTCAAGGACAGTTTAGCTGCCCTAAGATTGTGAAATGCTGTTGAGACAATCAGGCATGGACGAACAGAGAACTGTACAAAGACAAGTTTTATGAGACCTATAATCACACTAATAAATTCTCCAAAAGAGTAAGGTATTAAAAAGTCGAAACCATTGGGGAATGTAGGGAGATGGGAGGTATGCACGAATAAAAGAGCTGGCTACACATTCTGGTAGAGAAAGCCCAAACTTAAGTTCTGGATCCATTTTAGTGCACCATCCTAGTGTATCTTCAAGGTTCTTTCATGGCAGAGAAAGTGGCCTTTCAGGATGTTTGGAGGCCATATATTTGGCACAATATCTCCCAGTATCCTCCCACCTGTGAGATGCAAAAAGACTCATGCAGGGTGTTAGTGTCCTCAGTTCTCAAATGTGATTTCTAGAAAATTCATTGCATCAAGGTAAGAAAAATGATTACATCTCATTTCAAGCCTCCTATTGCCACTGTAATTCACTAATTAATAACTTTGTTTTTCTCAGATCTGGGATGTGATTTTATTTTTCCCTGATCGTGTGCGCACGCACGCGCACACACACACACACACAGTTTTAATAAACGTGCTAGAATCAAGTGATAAGGAAGTTAATCTGTTTTTAAAAATAAATATGAGGTCTGTAATTGCTGTCTACAATGTGGCTTAGACTTTTTTTTTTTTTTTTTTTTTGAGACAGAGTCTCACTCTGTCACCCAGGCTGGAGTGCAGTAGCATGATCTCAGCTCACTGTAACCTCCACCTCCCAGGTTCAAGCGATTCTCCTGCCTCAGCCTCCTGAGTAGCACCCACCACCACGCCTGGCTAATTTTTTATTTTTAGTAGAGATGGGGATTTTGCCATGTTGGCCAGGCTGGTCTCGAACTCCTAACCTCAGGTGATCCACCTGCCTCAGCCTCCCAAAGTGCTGAGACTACAGACATGAGCCACTGTGCCCAGTCTGTTTGGTTACACAATGTATTCAATTAAAGAAAATTATTACAGGCCATGATCCATGACCCAAGGTGGAATGGCTTTACTGAACACCTGTTTGAGTTTCTTTACTAATTAAATTTACATAAACTGGACCTGCTAGTGAGTCAACAAATGATGCTTAAAGTGACAATTCCTCTTTGATTTATAAATCTCTCAGGTTTTGCAGGTTCCCAACTCCAAATGTGAAGATAGAAGCATTAAAATAAATGTGTCACCTCTCAAGGTGTTAGTTTGAACTCAATAATGACTTAATCTCTGACCTTTCTAACTGCGCACAATGCTATTTGCTTTTACTCTATATTTTTGACCTTTAAAATCTAACTAGGGACATTAAACTGGATACATGAAAAGATAATAATCATACCGTAAGGAAAACAAATACCATCTACATGACTTTCAGCAAACCTCGCAACCTCTCTAGCCAAGTTGGAAAAGTACGTATCTATTGAGGCTATACATTCTAAACAGCAAGACTATATGGTGGTGTCAGAGACTTAATTCATTGGTGCAGTAATTTATTCATTTATTTATGTATTCAACTAATGTTCCTAGATCACCTATAACATGCTAGATTCTTTGCTAGGTTCTGGGAGCAAAAAGTAAAACTAGATAACACCAAAGTTCAAGACATTTACAGTCTAGGAGAGGGAGAGGGATATGTCAACAAACAAGGACAATAAAGGGTCATGGGTGCCATTGCAGAAATTACAGTATGCCCCAATAATAAAAATTATGGCTACTACTTATTGACTGTTTTCTATATGCCAAACATGGTGTTAGGTGCTAAAGGTAACAATGCCAATGACTAAAACTTATTGTGTGCTATTAAATCTTCACCTCTGAAACAGATTTATTATTCCCACTTATAGTTGGAGAAACTGAATCATGGAAAGGTTAAATAATTTGCCCTATGTCACCCAGCAAGAAGTGGTGTATAAATAAATTTGATCCAAATAGTTGGGTTCTAGGGTCTGCACACTCAACCATGAGAATGTTTATCCCCCAAAGAGAGACCTGGCACTTAAATGTTTAAGTCTAGCAAAGAGGCGTATACAGTCAAATAAGGTAAATGACAATCTGGTAAGGAGAATTCTAAATGTATCCTCTGAAGATTCCCATTCCCCAGTTATTCAATTAAATACTAATCTAGGTTCTGCTGTGGAGGTATATGTAATTAAGGTTACTAATCAGCTCATCTTAAAATAGAAAGATTATCCTGGATTATTTGGGTTGTCATAATGGGTCCTTAAAAGCAGAAAAGGAAGCCAGACAGTTTATCAGAACTATTTGGAAGAGAGAGGCAGGAGAGACAAGGCAGAGGGGAGATCAGATAGATGTGAATGAGAAGGACTCAATTTGCTGTTTCTGGCTTTGAAGATGAAAAAAAAAAAATCCAAAAATGTGGGCAGCCTCTAGGAGATGAGAATGATGCTCAGCTAACATACAATAAGGAAATGGGGACTACATAAAATTGAATTAGACCAACTACCTAAATGAGTTTGGAAGAGTATTCTCCTTAAGATTCTACAGATGAGAGCCCAGGCCAGAATAGCTTGATTTTGCCCTGTGAGACCTGTAGCAGAGAAATAAGACAAGCCACACTGTGCCCGAATTTCTGACCTACAGAAACATTGCAATAATAAATTGTGTTTTTGGAAGATGCTAAGATTGTGGCCATTTGTTACAGCAGCAATAGAAAACTGATGTGTATGCTTTGAAGACTAAAGCAAAGAGGAAAGGTGCTGCCCATTTAACCCTAAAATTTTGAGAGGAAACAACAAAACATAAAAGATCTCTGGATCTCCAATCTACTACTCTGTAAATTAATGAAGGTAGGATGTAGAGTGACTAGATATTTTAAGTTTCCTTTTAGATTTAAAATACCAGTTATGCAATTATATTCAATTTGAAAGTATATGATATATTTGTGACTTTATAGAATTTTAGAGCAACAGAAATCTTAGAGTTTATCTAATCTGCTTACTATCTAACTCTTGAATTATCACAGCAACTCCATTTCCCCATGCATTTATTCTTGTATTCATTCAATAAATAGTTATTGGCCAGGCTTGGGGGCTCATGCCTCTAATCCTAGTGCATTGGGAGGCTGAGGTGGGAGGATAACTTTAAGCCAGAAGTTTGAGAACAGCCTGGGCAACATAGCGAGACCCTATTTCTACAAAAAAATAACAATAAAAATAAATAAAAATTATACAGGCATGATGGTATTGGTATGTGCCTGTAGTCTCAGATACTTGGCTGGCTGAGGCATGAAAACTGTTTCTGCCCACAAGTTTGAGGCTGCAGTGAGCTATGACCATGCTACTGCACTTTAGCTTGAAAAACAGAATGAGACTCTGTCTTCAAAAAAATAGATAGATAGGCAGATAAATAACTCCTAAGCTACTAAAATGTTCCAAGTCCTTTGGGTAAATGAATTCCCAACCAGATAGTGTAGCCCTTGAAGCCAAAAGCTCTCATGTTGAAGGAGTCCCCACGTCATACAAAATCTCTCTTGTAAAGAAGTCTTGATACGACAAAAGGTGGTATTCAGCTTCCCTCTCCCTGTATATCAGAAGTTACACATTCTAATGACTTCAGAGCCTGAGCAGATAATTTAAGTGAGAAAGGTGAGAACACTATAAAAGGGAATGCAAGAGAAGCTGACACAAACTAGAGGGTGCAACTCATTCAAAGCAACAGCCATTTATCCATCTACAGCCAAATGTTTTTACGGAGAAATATGAGTCCAGCATTAACCAAAGAAAGATAACATAGCATGGTTAATTAATGATGTGGGCTCTGCCATGTTCACCACTCTTATTCAATATAGTATTGGAAGTCCTAGTCAGAGCAATTAGGCAAGAGAAAGAAATAAAGTAGATCCAAGTTGGAAAAGAGGAAATTAAACGTCCTTCTTTGCAGTCAACATAATCTTATATACAGACAAATCTAAAGAGTTCACTACAAAAACATCTAAAACTGATGAATATATTCAGTAAGGTTGCAGGATACCGTTAAGAGACAATAATCAATAGTGTTTCTATACACCAATGACAAACTAACTAAAAAGAAATCAAGAAAGCAATCCCATTTATAGCAACTACCAAAAAAAAACCTAGGAAAAAAAAAAATCTTACCAAAGAAGTGAAAGAGCTCTACGATGAAAACTATCAAACGCTGATGAAAGAAATTAAAGAGGATACAAACAAATGGAAAGACATCTCATGCTCATGGATTGAAATAATTATTATTGCTAAAATGAACTTACTGCACAAAGAAATCTACAGATTCAATTCAATCCCCATCAAAATACCAATGACTCTCTTCACAGAAATAAAAAAATCAAAAAATTTGTATAGAACTGCAAAAGACCCCAAATATCCAAAGCAATCTCAATAAAAGACAATAAAACTGAAGGCATCACATCACCTGACTTAAAAATATACTACAAAAACATAGTGACTGAAAGAGCTTGGTATTGGTATAAAAACAGACATATAGACCAATAGAAAAGAACACAAAACACAGAAATAAATGTACATACTTATAGCCAACTGATTGTCAACAAAGGCACCAAAAACATTGGAGAAATGACACCTTTTAAATATGTAGTGCTGGGAAAACTGCATATCCATATGAAGAATATCCTATTTCTTACCATATACACAAAAAATCAACTCAAAATGGATTAAAGTCCTAAATGTAAGACCTGAAACTATAAAACTACTAGACGAAAAAAAATAGGAGAAATGCTTCAGGATGTTGCTTTGACAAAGATGTTATGAGTACGACTTCAAAAGCACAGGCAACAAAAACAAAAAATAGACATATGAGACTATATCAAACTAAAAGCTTCTGCACAGCAAAGGACACAATTAAAAGAGTGAGGAAAAACCTATATATATATATATAATATATATATATATATATATAAAATATACAATACACAGTGTATTATATATATAATATATAACATTATACATATAACTATATATGTAATATAATAGAAGGCCACTCACTAATAACAAAGAATGAAATCCTGTAATTTTAGGCAACATGGATCAGCCCAGGGGACATTATATTAAGTGAAGTAAGTCAAGCACAGAAAGATAAATATCACACGTTCTCACTCATATGCAGAAGCTAAAAAAAAAAGGTTTATGGAACTGGAGAGTAGAATAGAGGTTATTAGGAGGCAGAGCAAGATGGGATAATAGAAGGCTCCAGCTTTTGGCCTCCTACCTCTGCAAGGACACCAAGTTAAGAACTATCTACACATTAAAAAAAAAACAAGAAAAAAAAAAACACTTCATAAGAACCCAAAATTAGGTGAGCAATCATAGTACCCAGATTTAATTTCATATCACAGAAAGAGACACTGAATAGATAGAAAAAAACAGTTCTCAATACCAGACACCACTCCCCCATGATGCCCTTGCCCCACCCTCCGCAGCAGTGGCCTGGTGTGGAGAGCATCTCTGGGTGTTGGGAGAGAAAGAACACTGCAATTGTAAGGCATTGAACTCAGTGCTGGCCTGTTAGAGCAGAAAGGAAAATTTGACCAAATTCAGCAGATGCTTGTTCATGGAGGGAGCATCTGAATCAGCTCAAGCAACAGGGAAATTGGCAATCCAAGTGGTCTAAATTTGAGTGCCTGAAAACATCACTAATGAGGATTACAGCTTTCTGTGTCTCCAAATAAACTTGAAAGGCAGTCTAGACCATAAGGACTGAAACTCTTAGGTGAGTCCTACTGTTGAACTAGGCCCAGAGACAGTGGACTGGGCGTGACGGGGAGGGAGGGGCACATGACATACTGAGACACCAGCTGAGGTAGCCAAAAGAGACCTAGAATCACCCCTTGCTTAACCCCAAGCTTCACAGCTCACAGTTCCAAAAGAGGCCTTTCCTTCTGCTTGATGAGAGGAGAGGGAAGAGCGGGGAGGGCTTTGCCTTGCATCTAGGACACCAATTCAACCAAAGCAGGATAGGGCACCATTCAAAGTTGTGAGGCCCCAATTCTGAGCCCTAGCTCCCAGATGACATTTCTAGACACACCCTGGGCCAGAAAAGACCCAGTGCCTTGAAGGAAAGGACAGATCCAGTCCTGGCAGCATTCATCACTTGCTAACTGAAGAGCCCTTGGGCCCTGAATAACTAGCAGTGATACCCAGGTACTACATCAAGGACCTCGGGTAAGCCACTGAGACGTGCTGGCTTCAAGTGAGACTCACAACATTACCAGTTGTGGTGGCTATGGGGCAAAACTCCTTCTGTTTGAGGAAAGCAGAGTGAAAAGTAATGGGGACTTTGTCTTATACCTTAGGTACCAGCATGGAAACAGGGGAACAGAGCATCAAGTGGGCTCTTAGGGTCCCAAGTTTTAGGACTTGACTCTTGAATGGCATTTTTGGAACTGTCCTGGACCTGAGGGGATCCCACTGGCCTGAAAGGTGAGTCCCAGGCCAGGCACCATTTTCAACAAGCTGACTTAAGAGACCTTGGGACTTAAGGGCACATCAGTGGTAGTCTGGCAGTACTGTTAGTGGCCTGGGGTGGTGGTGGCTATGAGGTGAGGCTCCTCTGCCTTTGGAAAAAGAGGGAAGAGTGGGAAGGACTGCATCCTGTAATTTCAGTGCCAGCTCAGCAGCAATAAAACAGAGCACTAAGATAGACTTCTAAGGTTTTGACTCTAGTCACTGACTCCCTGATGGCACCACTGGACCCACGCAGGGCCTGGGGAACCTCATCACCCCAAAGGGATGAACACAGGTCTGGCTGGCTCTGCTGATTGTAGAGCCCCAGTGCCTTGAGCACACATAAACAGCAGCCAGAAATTGCTTACAGCGGGATTTGGGTGAGACCAGCACTGGCTTCAGGTCTGATCCAGTGCAGTCATAGTGGGGGTGGTCACAAGGGTGCTTGTGTCAATCCACTCCCAGCTTTATGTGGCTCAGAAAAAAGGAGAGAGATTCTGTTTGTTTTGGAGTAAGTATGCCTAGAAAAAAGAGTCTCTGCCTGATAATCCAGATAATTCTCCCAAACCTTGTCCAAGACCATTAAGGCAGTACTTCTATGAATCTGCAAAAACCACAGTATTACTGGTCATGGGTTACCCTCTAAAGCAGACACAGCTTATATCATAACACCCAAGTCCTTTCAAATATCTGTAAAGCCTACCCAAGAAGAGCAGCTACAAATAAGCTGAGACAGTGAAGACTATAATAAATAGCTAACTCTTCAATGCCCAGAGACTGAAGAACATCTACTAGCATCAACACCATGCATAAAAACATGACCTGACAAAATGAACTAAATAAGTCACTGGGGATAAATCCTGAGGAAACAGAGTTATGTGAACTTTCAGATAGAGAATTCAAAATAGCTGTGTGCACTTTGGGAGGCTGAGTTAGGCGGATCACAAGGCCAGGAGATCAAGACCACCCTGGCCAACATGGTGAAACCCCATCTCTACTAAAATGCAAAACATTAGCTGGTTGTGGTGGCACGCACCTGTAGTCCCAGCTATTCAGGAGGCTGAGGCAGGGGAATCACTTGAACCTGGGCGGTGGAGGTTGCAGTGAGCCAAGATTGTGCCTCTGCACTCCAACCTGGTGACAGAGTAAGACTCCATCACAAAAACAAAACAAACAAACAACAAAAAAAAATAACTGTGTGGAAGAAACTCGAAATTCAAGATAACAAAAAGAAGGAATTCAAAATTCTCTCAGATAAATTTAACAAAGAGATTAAAATAATTAAAAAGAATCAAGCAGAAATTCTGGAGCTGAAAACATGCAAATTGGCATACTGAAGAATGCATCAGAGTCCTGTAGTAACAAAATTGATCAAACAGAAGAAATAATTAGTGATCTTGAAGATAGGTTATTTGAAAATATACAGAGAAGACAAGAAAAAGAATAAACAATGAAGCATGCCTATAGGATCTAGAAATTAGTCTCAAAAGTGAAAATCTGAGTTATTGACCTTTAAAGAGGTGGTAGAAAAAGAGATAGAAGTAGAAGCTTAATTCAAAGAAATAATAACCATGAACTTCCCAAACACAGGGTTAGATATCAATATGCATGTACAAGAAGGTTATAAAACACCAATCAGATTTAACCCAAAGAAGACTACCTCAAGGCATTTAATAATCAAACTTCCAAAAGTCAAAAATAAAGAAGGGATCCTAAAAGCAGCAAGAGGAAAGAAACAAACGATATACAATGGAACTCCAATATGTCTGGCAGCAGACTTTATAGCAGAAACCATACAGGCCAGAAGTGAATGGCATGTCATATTGAAAGTACTGAAGGGAAAAAAATTACCCTAGAATAGTATATCTGGATAAATACCCCTCAATCATGAAGAATAAAGAATTTCCCAGACAAACACAAGCTGAGGGATTTCATCAATATTAGACCTGTCCTACAAGAAATGCTAAAGTATTTCAATGAGAAAAAAGAGGACATTAATGAGCAATTTTTAAAAATTACCTGAAGGTACAACACTTATTGCTAATGGTAAGCATACAGAAAAACACAGACTATTATAACACTGTAACTGTGATGTGTAATCTACTGTTATCCTAAGTAGACAGATTAAATGATAAACCAATCAAAAATAATAACTACAACTTTTCAAGACATACTCATTAAAATAAAATATAAATATAAACAAAAAGTTAAGCAGGGGGATAAAGTTAGGGTGTACCATTTTTATTAGCTTTATTTTTACGTGTTTGTTTATGCAAATAGTGTTAAGTTATAATCAGGTTAAAATAATGGGTTATAAAACATTACTTGCAAGCCTCATGATAATCTCAAATCAAAAAATGTACAGTTGATACACAAAAACCAAAAGCAATAAACTAAATTATATTGCCAGAGAAAATAAACTTCACTAGAGGAAGACAGGAAGAAAAGAAAATAGGAAGCGAAGACCATAAGGGAAATGGAAAACAAATAAGAAAATGGCAGAAGTAAGTCCTACTTATCAATAATAACATTGAATGTAAATGGAATAAACTCTCCAATCAAAGACAGAGACTGGCTGGATGAATGGAAAAACAAGATTAATTGATCTGTTGCATGCAAGAAACTCACTTCACCTATAAAGACACACACAGACTAAAAATAAAGGGATGGAAAAAGATATTCCATGCCAATGGAAACCAAGAAAAAAGCAGGAGTCACTATACTTAGAAAAAATAGATTATGAGACAAAAACTATAAAAGGAGACAAAGAACATCACTATATTATGATAAGCCGGTCAATTCAGCAAGATGATATAACAATAACTATGTATATGCACCCAAAACTGGAGCACCCAGATATATAAGAGAGAGCTAAAGAGAGATAGGTGCTAATACAAAAATAGCTGGAGAGTTCAACATCCCATTTTCAGCATTGAACAGAACTTCCAGACAGAAAATCAACAAAGATTAGACTTAATCTGCACTACAGACCAAATGGATCTAGTAGATATGTACAGAATATTTCGTTCAAGAGCTGCAGAATACACATTCTTTTCCTCAGTACATATATCATTCTGAAGGATAGGCCATATATTAGGTCACAAAACAAGTATTAAAACATTCAAAAAAATTAAAATAATATCAAGAAACTTCTCTGAACACAATGGAATAAAACTAGAAATTAATAACAGGAGGAATTTTGGAAACTATAAATACGTGGGATTTAAACAATATGCTCCTGAATGACCAGTGAATCAATGAAGAAATTCAGAAAGAAATTGAAAAATTTACTGAAACAAATGATATACAAAAACTTATGGGATACAGCAAAAGTAGTATTAAGAGGGAAGTTTATATCAATAGCTGTAAGTGCCTATATCAAAAAAGAGAAAAAACTTTAAATAATCTAATGACACATCTTAACTAGAAAAGCAAGAGCAAACCAAATCCAAAATTAGTAGAACAAAAGAAATAATAAAGATCAGAGCAGAAATAAATGAAATTAAAATGAAAAAACCAAAAAGACCAATAAAACAAAAATTGTCTTGAAAAGTTAAATAAAATTGACAAACCTTTAGCCAGACTAAGATAAAATAGAGAAGTAACAAATAAATAAAATCTGCAATACAAAAAGAGATGTTATACTTCATGCTGCAGAAATTCATAGGATCATTAGTGCCTGCTATGAGCGACTACATGCCAATAAATTGGAAAATCTAGAATAAATGCACAAATTCCTAGATATATGCAGCCTACTGAGATTGAACAAGGAAGAACTCCAAAACCTGAGTAAAGCAATAGCAAGTAATAAGATTGAAACAATAACAAAAAGACATGCAGTAAAGAAAAGCCTGGGACCTGATGGCTTCACTGCTGAATTCTACCAAACATTTAAAGAAGAAATAATGCCAATTTTACTCAAACTGTTCTTGAAAATAAAGAAGTGAATACATCCAAACTTATTTTACAAGGCCAGCATTATCCTGATAGCAAAACCAGACAAAGACACACTCACACACACAAAAAATACAGGCCAATACCTCTGATGAATATTGATACAAAAATTCTCAACAAAATACTAGCAAATGGAATTCAAAAATACATTCAAAAAAGAATTCATTATGATAAAGTGTGATTTATCTCTGAGATGCAAAACAGTTGAAAACATACAAATCAATCAATGTGATATGTCATAACAACAGAGTAAAGGGTAAAAACCATATTTAATCATTTCAATTGATGCTGAAAAAGCATTTGATAAAATTAAACATCCCTTCATGATTTATAAAAACCTTCAAAAACTGGTTGGGGATAAAAGAAACACAACTTAACATAATAAAAGCCATATATAACAGACACACGACTAGTTTTTTTAAAAAACTAAAAAGTCCCTCCTCTAATATCTGGAACACAATAAGGATGTCCACTGTCACCACTGTTATTCAACATAGTACTGGAAGACCTAGTTAGACCAATCAGACAAGAGAAGTATATAAAGGACATCCAAATTGGAATGGAAGAAGTCAATTTATCCTTCTTTGCAGATGATATAATCTTATATTTGGAAAAACCTAGACTCCTTCACAAAAATGTATTAGAACTGATAAAGAAATTTTCAGGATGCAAAAATCAACATACAAAAACTAATAGGAAATCTATATATAAACAGTGAACAATTTGAAGAGAAATGAAAAAGTAATCTTATTTGCAATAGGCACACATAAAATTAAATACCTAGGAATTAATCAAAGAAGTGAAAGATTTCTATAATGAAAACTATAAAACACTGATGAAGGAATTTGAAGAGCATATCAATAAATGGACAAAGATTCCATGATCATGGATTGGAAGAATCAATATTGTTAAAATGTTCATACTACCCAAAGGAATGCAGATTTAATGCAATCCCTATCAAAATACCAACTATATTCTTCACAGAAATAGAGAACAAAATCATTAAATTTTTGTAAAACCACAAAAGACCCAGAATAGTTAAAGCCATTCTAATAAAAAAGAACAAAACTGGAGGAATCACATTACCTGACTTCAAATTATACTACAGAGCTACAGTAACTAAAACAGTATGGTACTGACATAAAATCAGTCACATAGACCAATGGAACAGAATACAGAACTCAGAAACAAGTACACACACCTACAGTGAACTCATTTTTGACAAAAGTGCAAAGAACATACACTGGGGAAATGACACTTGCTTTAATAAATGATCCTAGGAAAACTGGATATCCTTATGCAGAAGAATGAATCTAGACACATATCTCTCACCATATACAAAAATGAAGTCAAAATTGATTAAATATTTAAATATAAGACCTTAAACTATGAAACTACTAGAAGAAAACTTTGGGGAAAATATTCAGGATGTTGGTTTGGGGAAATATTTCTTGAGTGATACCCCGTAAGCATAGGTAATAAAAGCAAAAATGGACTGATGGGATCACATCAAGTTAAAAAGCTTCTGCATGGCAAAAGATAAAGTCAACAAAGTGAATAGACAACCCCAGAATGGGAGAAAATATTTGCAAACGACCCATTTGACAAAGGATTAATAAACAGAATATATAAGGAGCTAAGCAACTCTATAGGAAAAAAACAATAATCTAATCCAAAAATGGCAAAATATTTGAATAAACATTTCTCAAAAAAGACATACAATGGCAAAAAGGCATATTAAAAGGTGCTCAACATCATCAGTAATTAGAAAAATGCAAATCAAAACTACAATGAGATATCATTTCACCTCAGTTAAAATGGCTTATATCCAAAAGACAGGCAATAACAAATGGTGGTTGGAAGGTGGAGAAAATGAAACTGTAGCCCGTTCTCACAATGCCACTAAAGATATAACCAAGACTGTGTAATTTATAAAGAAAAGAGGCTTAATTGATTCACAATTCATTATGGCTGGGGAGGCCTCAGGGAAACTTACAATCATGGTGGAAGGTGAAGTAAACATGTCCTTCTTCACATGGCAGCAAGAAGGAGAAAAGTGACCAAAAGGGGGGAAATTCCCTTATAAAACCATCAGATTTTATGAGAACTAACTCACTGTCATGAGAATAGCATGGAGGTAAACGTCCCCATGATTCAATTACCTCCCATTTAGTCTCTCCCATGACATGTAAGAGTTATAGGAGCTACAATAGAAGATGATATTTGGATGGAGAAACAGCTAAACCATATTATTTAAGCTCAGACCGTCTAAAATATCATGCCTTTCCAACAGTCCCACAGTCTTAACTCATTCCGACATCTCATTTGATACAAGGCAAGTCCCTTCCACCTTTGAGCCTGTAAAAACAAAAGCAAGTTAGTTACCTCCTAGATACACTGAGGGTACAAGCATTTGGTAAATATACCCTTTCCAAATGGGAGAAATTGGTCAAAATGAAGGGGCTACAGGCCTCATGCAAGCCCAGAATCCAGTAGGGCAGTCAAATCCTAAACCTCCAAAATGATCTCCTTTGACTCCGTGTCTCACATCCAGGTCACACTGGTGCAAGAGGTGGGCTCCCATGGCCTTGGGCAGCTCCACATCTGTGGCTTTGCAGGGTATAGCCCCCTCTCAGCTTCCTTCATGGGCTGGCATTGAGTGTCTGTGGCATTTCCAGGTGCACAGGGCAAGATGTCATAGGATCTACCATCCTGGGGACTAGAGGGAGGCGGCCCTCTTCTTACAACTCCACTAAGCAGTGCCCCAGTGGGGACTGTATGTGCGGCCTCCGACCCCACCTTTTCCTTCTGCACTGCCCTAGCACAGGTTCTTCCTGAGGCTCCATCCTGCATCATACCTCTGCCTGGACATCTAGGCATTTCCATACATCCTCTGAAATCGACATGGAGGTCTCCAAACCTCAGTTCTTGTCATCTGCACACCTGTAAGCCCAACACCACATGTAAGCTACCAAGGCTTGGGGCTTGCATTCTCTGAAGCCATGGCCCAAGCTGTACCTTGGCCTCTTTTAGCCACTACTGGAGTGGCTGGGATGCAAGGCACCAAGTTCCAAGGAGGCTGCACACAGCAGGATGCCCTGGACCCAGCCCACAAAACTACTTTTGCCTCCTAGGCTTCTGAACCTGTAATGTGGGGGGAGCTCCTGCAAAGGTCTCTGACATGCCCTGGAGGCATTTTCCCCATTGTCTTGGTGACTAACATTTGGCTGTTCGTTACTTATGCAAATTTCTGCAGCAGGCTTGAATTTCTCCTCAGAAAATAAGGTTTCTTCTCCAACACATCATCAGCCTGTAAATTTTTAAACTTTAATGCTCTGCTTCCCTTTTAACATAAGTTCCAATTTCAAACCATATCTTTGTGAATACACAAAGCTGAATGCTTTTAACAGCACCCAATTCACCTCCTGAATGGTTTGCTGCTTGGAAATGACTTCTGCCAGATACCCTAAATCATCTCTCTTAAGTCCAAAGTTCCACAGATCCCTGGGACAGGAGCAAAATACTGCCAACCTCTTTGGTAAAACATAGCAAGAGTCACCTTTATTCCAGTTCCTGACAAGTTTCTCATCTCCATCTGCAGCCATGTCAGCCTCGATTTCCTTATCAATATTACTGTCAGCATTTTGGTCAAAGCCATTCAACTTGGAAATTCCAAGCTTTCCCATATCTTTCTGTCTTTTTCGGAGCCTTCCAAACTGTTCAAACCTCTGCCTGTTACCCAGTTCCAAAGTCACTTCCACATTTTGGGGTATCTTTATAGCAGCACCCCACTCTCTGTGGTATCAATTTACTGTATTAGTCTGTTCTCGCACTGCTAATAAAGACATTCCTGAGACTGGGTAATTTATTTTAAAAAAAGAGCTTTAATTGACTCACAGTTTAGCATGGCTGAGGAGGCCTCAGGAAACTTGCAATCATGGAGGAAGTGGAAGCAAACATGACCTTCTTGATATAGTGGCAGAAAGCTCAAACTGTGAGGTGGAAGCCTGAGCAAAAGTGGCAAAAGCACCTTATAAAACCATCAGATATTGTGAGAACTCACTCACTATCACAAGAACAGCATGGAGGTAACCGGCCCCATGATTCAATTACCACCCACTGGGTCATGCCCATGGCACATGGGGATTATGGGAACTACAGTAGAAGATGAGATTCGACTAGACACACTGCCAAATCATATCAGGAACCCTTGTACACTGTTGGTGGGAATGTAAATTAGTAGAACCACTATGGAGAACAGTTTGGAGATTCCTCAAAAAACTGAAAATTGAGCTACCATATGATCCAGCAATCTCACTGCTAGGTATATATGTAAAAGAAAGGAAATCAGTATATCGAAGAGATAGCTGCACTCCCATGTTTGTTGCATCACTGTTAACAATAGTTAATATTTGGAAGCAACCTAAGTTTCCATTAACAGATGAATGGATAAAGAAGAGGTGGTACATATAAACAGTGGAGTACTGAAGATGGCTGAATAGGAACAGCTCCAGTCTTCAGCTCACATTGTGATCAACACTGAAGATGGGTGATTTCTGCATTTCCAACTGAGGTACATGATTCATCTCATTGGGAATGGTTGGACAGTGGGTGCAGCCCATGGAGGGTGAGTTGAAGCAGGATGGGGCATCACCTCACCAGGGAAGTTCAAGGGGTCAGGGGATTTCCCTTTCCTAGCCAAGGGAAGCTGTGACAGACTGTACCTGGAAAAATGGGACACTCCTGCCCAAATACTGCACTTTCCCCAAGGTCATAGCAACTAGCAGACAAGGAGATTCTCTCGCGTGCCTGGCTGGGCAGGTCCCACACCCACAGAGACTTGCTCATTGCTAGTGCAGCAGGCTGAGCTCGAACTGTGAGGTGGAAGCCTGGTTGGGGGAGGGGCATCCGCCATTGCTGAGGCTTAAGTAAGCAAACAAAGTGGCCGGGAAGCTCGAACTTGACAGAGCCCACTGCAGCTCAGCAAGGCCTACTGCCCCTAGACTCCACGTCTGTGGGCAGGGCATAGCTGAACAAAAGGCAGCAGACAACTTCTGCAGACTTAAACGACCCTGTCTGACAACTCTGAAGAGAGCAGTGGTTCTCCCAGCACGGCATTTGAGATCTGGGAACAGACAGACTGCCTCCTCAAGTGGGTCCCTGACCCTTGTGTAGTCTAACTGGGAGACACCTCCCAGTAGGGGCTGACAGACACCTCATATAGGTGGGTGCCCCTCTGGGACGAAGCTTCCATAGGAAGCATCAGGCAGCAATATTTTCTGTTCTGCAATATTTGCTCTTCTGCAGCCTCTGCTAGTGATACCCAGGAAAACAGGGTCTAGAGTAGAACTCCAGCAAACTCCAAAAGACATGCAAATGAGGGACTTGACTGTTAGAAGGAAAACTAACAAACAGAAAGGAATAGCATCAAGATCAACAAAAAGGTCATCTACATCAAAACCCCTATCTGTAGGTCACCAACATCAAACAACAAAGGTAGATGTAACCACAAAGATGAGGAGAAACCAGAGCAGAAAAGCTGAAAATTCTAAAAATCAGAGCACATCTTCTGCTCCAAAGGATTGCAGCTCATCACCAGCAATGGAACAAAGCTGGATGGAGAATGACTTTGATGAGCTGACAGAAGTAGGCTTCAGAAGGTCAGTAATAACAAACTTCTATGAGCTAAAGGAGCATGTCCAAACCCATTGAGAGGAAGTTAAAAACATTGAAAAAATGTTAAACGAATGCCTAACTAGAATAAGCAATGTAGAGAAGACCATAAATGACCTGATGGAGCGGAAAACCATGGCATGAGAGCTTCATGATGCATGCACAAGCTTCAATAGCCAATTCGATCAAGTGGAAGAAAGAGTATCGTGATTGAAGATCAAATTAATGAAATAAAGTGAGAAGACAAGGTTAGAGAAGAAAAGAGTAAAAAGAAATGAACTAATCCTCCAAGATATATGGGACTACGTGAAAAGATCAAATCTACATTTGATTGGGGTACCTGAAAGGGATGGGGAGAACGGAACCAAGTTAGAAAACACTCTTCAGGATATTATCCAGGAGAACTTCCCCAACCTAGCAAGGCAGGCCAACATTCACATTCAGGAAATACAGAGAACACCAAAAAGATACTCCTCGAGAAGAGCAATCCCAAGATACATAATTATCATATTCACCAAGGTTGAAATGAAGGAAAAAATGTTAAGGGCAGCTGGAGAGAAAGGTCGAGTTACCCACAAAGGGAAGCCAATCAGAATAACAGTGGATCTTTCAGCAGAAACCCTACAAGCCAGAAGAGAGTGGGGGCCAATATTCAACATTCTTAAAGAAAAGAATTTTCAACCCAGAATTTCTTATCCAGCCAAACTAAGCTTCATAACTGAAGGACAAATAAAATCCTTTACAGACAAGCAAATGATGAGAGATTTTGTCACTACTAAGAATGCCTTACAAGAGCTCCTGAAGGAAGCACTAAACATGGAAAGAAACAACTCGTACCAGTCACTGCAAAAACATGCCAAATGGTAAAGACTATCAACGCTATGAAGAAACTGCAGCAATTAAGGGGCAAAATAAGCAGGGAACATCATAATGACAGGATCAAATGCACACACAACAATATTTACCTTAAATGTAAATGGGCTAAATGCCCCAATTAAAAGACACAGACTGGCAAATTGGATAAAGAGTCAAGACCAATCAGTGTGCTGTATTCAGGAGACCCATCCCATAGGCACAGACACACATAGGCTCAAAATAAAGGGATGGAGGAAGATCTACCAAGCAAATGGAAAACAAAAAAAAAACCGCAGAGGGTTGCAATCCTAGTCTCTGATAAAACAGACTTTAAACCAACAAAGATCAAAATAGACAAACAGGACCATTATGTAATGGTAAAGGGATCAATTCAACAAGAGCCAACTATCCTAAATATATATGCACCCAATACAGGAGCACCGACACTCATAAAGCAAGTCCTTAGAGACATACAAAGAGACTTAGACTCCCACACAATAATAATGGGAGACTTTAACAACCCACTGTCAATATTAGACAGATCAACAAGACAGAAGGTTAACAAGGATATCCAGGAATTGAACTCAGCTCCGAACCAAGCAGACCTAATAGACATCTACAGAACTCTCCACCCCAAGTCAACAGAATATACATTCTTCTCAGCACCACATTACACTTATTATAAAATCAACCACATAATTGGAACTAAAGCACTCCTCAGCAAATGTTAAAGAACAGAAATCACAACAAACTGTCTCTCCAACCACGGTGCAATCAAATTAGAACTCAGGATTAAGAAACTCACTCAAAACCACACAACTACACGGAAACTGAACAATCTGCTCCTGAATGACTACTGAGTAAACAACGAAATGATGGCAGAAATAAAGATGCTCTTTGAAACTAATGAGAAAAAAGACACAACATACCAGAATCTCAAGGACACATTTGAAGCAGTGTGTAGAGGGAAATTTGCAGCACTAAATGCCCACAAGAGAAAGCAGGAAAGATCTAAAATCGACACCCTAACATCACAATTAAAAGAACTAGAGAAGCAAGAGCAAATACATTCAAAAGCTAGCAGAAGGCAAGAAATAACTAAGATCAGAGTAGAACTGAAGGAGATAGAGACACAAAAAAACCCTTCAAGAAATCAATGAATCCAGGAGCTGGTTTTTTTAAAAGATCAACAAAATTGATAGACTGCTAGCCAGACTAATAAAGAAGAAAAGAGAGAAGAATCAAACAGATGTAATAAAAAAATGATAAAGGGGATATCACCATCGATCCCACAGAAATATAAACTACCATCAGAGAATACTATAAACACCTCTACACAAATAAACTAGAAAATATAGAAGAAATGGATAAATTCCTGGACACATACGCCCTCCCAAGACTAAACCAGGAAGATGTTGAATCTCTGAATAGATCAATAACAGTCTCTGAAATTGAGGCAATAATTAATACCCTACCAACCAAAAAAGTCCAGGACTTTTCTATTCTTCCTGCTACTCTTTATTTAATTTTAGACAGTTGTTTCTACTACATGATCCACTTCATTACCACTTTTTCTCTCTTCAGTCCACTCCAATCTGGTCTGCTTCCCAATCAGTTCACTCTAACCACTCTTGGCAAGGTCTTTGATGACCTTTCTGTTGCCAAACATACTGATGACTTTCTTCCTTCATCTTAAACCCTTAAAAGATTTGTTACAGTGGTCCACTCCCTCCTTCTTCAGCTCTCTCCTCTCTTGCTTTCTGTGTTGCCATACTTTCCTAATTTTCTTCCTGCTACCCTCACTACTCAGTCTCTGCTATATGCTCCTCCTCTTTCAGACCTTTTATAATGTCCCAGAACTCAGTCCTGGGCTTTCTCTTCTCTTTCCTCCACTTTATTCTCTTTCTCTTTCTTTTCATTTAGAGAGTGAATAGGTCAATCAGATGATCCAAAATTTGATTTTTAAAAAATTGGTTTATATTCTATTACTATCGCAATGAAAAGACACAAAGATGAAATTATCATAGAGAACTTTCTTTCCACGTGAGGTTATGTTCATGGACCCCCATGGAGTTCTGAGCACCTCAGAGAAATGAGAGAATTCTGGCCATATAGAACATATAAAGTGCAGAAATTCCACAGTCTGTACATAACATGTTAATAGCTCAACATATATTTTTGAAAATAGATTGTTTTTACTATCAAACTGGTCAGCCTCAATAATGGCTTCAGCATTTGGGCCTTATCTATAATAATTACAACAACTACTACTGCCAATTTAATGATAACCTACAATGGTCTAGGCTCTGTACCAGGTGCTTTACATATAGCATCTCATCCTACCTTCACACAATCCTGAGATATAGATAATACCATCACCGTTTTTTCATTTGAAGAAACTGAAGCACAGAGGCATTAAATTGATAGTTGAAGACTATAGAGTCAGTTTATGAAGAAGCTATGTTTAAATTCCAGGTTGGCTAGGATTTAACTGATTTCAAAACTGGCTTTTTAGTACTATGCTAGTATAGGCCATTCTCACATTGCTATAAAGAAATGCCTGAGACTGGGTAATTTATAAAGAAAAGAGGTTTAATTGGCTCATGGTTCTGAAGCTATACAGGAAGCATAATGGCTTCTGGTTTTAGGAAGGTCTCAGGAAGCTTCCAATCATGGCAGAAGGCAAAGA
Source organism: Macaca thibetana thibetana (assembly GCF_024542745.1). NCBI lineage: Eukaryota > Metazoa > Chordata > Mammalia > Primates > Cercopithecidae > Macaca > Macaca thibetana. The sequence goes on from NC_065598.1 coordinate 56,138,340, forward strand.
GGGAGCAGTTGTCTTACATGACAAGAGCCAGGAGCAAGAAAGGGGGGGCATGCTACACACTTTTAAAGGACTAGATCTCACAAGAAATCACTCGCAATTGCAAGGACAGTACCAAGGGGGATAGTGCTGAACCATTCATGAGAACTCTGCCCCCACGACCCAATCACCTCCCACCAGGCTTCACCTCCAATATTGGGAATTACAATTCAACATGAGATTCGGCGGGACACAGATCAAAATCCTACCAATGCTCATCATCTAATTTACTGACTATACTTAAATTGTCCTGCAATTTTGGAGAACATATATAGTTCAGAAGAAAGAGGTTAACTGTGTGATTTTTTTAGAAGAAATTTTAGAAGTATTTCTTTTTCATCAATGAGAATGCATGAAGTCCTGCTACACAGAACAACAGAGATGAATCTTACAAATATAAAGTTGAGCATAAAATGCCAGACTCTAGGTAATATATACTAATTGATTCCAGGTACATAAAGTCCAAAAACAGGTACAACTAATTTTTTTGTGCTAGAAACTAGAATGGTGATAATCTTAGAAGAGGGTTTTGACTGGCAATGAGTAATGAAGGTTGCAAGGAATATTCTGTTTCTTGATCTGGCTGCTGATCACACAAATGTGCTCATAGAGCTCAACACACATGATTTGTGTGTTCTCTGTCTATATGCTATACTTCAATAAGTTTACTTTAAAATTATTCATTTCAATTTAACTATGTGGCTGGATATGAATTCACATATTCTTCAAGCCAGTGCTCCTATTATTGGACTACTGCAATTCTAATCAAGAGTCACAAACATATATATCCTTAGTCGTTTCACTCAAACTGACTAGGTTTGAATCCTAGCTTTGCCATATACTAGATATGTGACCTTGAGCAATGACTTAAGAGCTCTGCACCTCATTTTTCTCATTTATCAAATAAGAATAATTAGTATCTACTTGTAAGAATGCAATGATTTAATTGCTACCCCTTAGCTAAAGATCACCAAAGCATCATAATTATTCCCATAATTATTCTCATTACTTTGCTGATTCCATTGAACAATTGCCTTGATCAGACAAGTCTTCAAGTCCCTGCATGGACAGTTATAAATGTCTTCTAAGAAGTAATGCACAATGTTTTTAAAATCCTGGAAGCACAGCTACTGGAAAATCCTAAGATTTTGAATCCACTCAATGTCATCTGCACAATTGTTACTTACCTAATTTCCAGAGAAAATTGTAAAAGGTGATTCTTCCACAGAACATACTCATACCCACAAAGCTCAGGCTCTAGGGAAAATTTCTCTTCTTGACCTGAAGAACCTAACGTACTCTCTTTGACTTACTACCAATATGCTTGTCCACATTGCCAAGGGCCTTCTCTTTTTTATTGCGCTTATTCTTTTATTCTGAGACATAATTAAAGTTTCTATTCAAAAGTAACTTGACTTTCTCTGCGTTCAGATGAATTAACTAATTCCCTGTATTCATATGTCTAACTTAGCTTTTCTGCTTCCATGGCTGCTTCATTTTATGAGGCATATTGTTCAGAAAATCTACACATTATTCAAAAATGTATACACATCAGAAAATTATACACATCAAAATCACGCATTTCTATGCTTTCCATTCTAATTTTTTATCTGTTGAGCAAAGTCAATAGAAAATTTTAATAATCCAACAACAAACACAAATTGAGTTATTTTTGCCTAATGACTGATAGGAAGTTCCCCCATCCAAAACTTGCTACAAAATTTTGTAACCTATTTGTATTTAACCTGGTTTTTCTATATCAGGAAAGCTCCCATTGCCTCTTTTCTTGGAATCCTAAAGCTATCCTAAATCCTGTCTCTCAGTCTAGAGTTCTTATTCTCTTCAGATTATGCCCCATGCTCTGCACTATTTTTCTTCTGAAGAGGATTTGGATTTCATGTAGAAACCCATTTAAAATTGTACTACCATTCAAATATTCTTTGTCTCATCTACCATTTAATGACTCTTATTATTCACTCTCTATCCTTTTCTGCCTATGTCGTCATCATGCAGTATAGTTCTTTCTTTGGCTAATGTCCTCTGGCTGCATTTCTTCACAGAAGCTTATTCTTCCTATCTTCTCTTTTTGGTTATTTCTAGTTTTTCTCCATCCAGTCAGATATATTTCTTGTCATTTTCTTTCCAAGTTATGTGTTACCAGCTATTCTCTTTTTGATTATTTCTATATATTTTGAGTGATTATTACACCACACACTAAATTTTCACCTACATGTTGTGAACGTGTGACTGTGTATTCCGTCTGGTATCATGACCCTGTAAACTTCTCCCATAACAACGTATTACTAAGTTATTAATTCTAACTGAAAATAAACTGTACTTGCTTATTTGACTGATGTTGCTCTTTCCAAGCAATATTGTCAGTAAGGGACTACAAGCTACCTTTCCACTGCAGCCCACCTCAAGAACTAGAAAATGAGAGCTATTTGAGTGTATTTTCAGAATTACATTTTAGGATCAGCACGTCACTAATCAAGGAATATAGATGTAAAATTATCTGAGGAGACAAAATGACTTTTCGGCCCTTAAAGCATAGGTATACTGTGACCTGGCTGCCTGTATTAGCATAATAAGAAAGAATGAACCACAAAGGCATAGGGAAAAGTTGGTCCCTGAAGTAAACATTGCCAGCAACCAATGGATAAAGGTGACTTAGCCACTTGACTTCCAGTATTTTCAATCCTATAATCAATATCATCTCTGTTGGGAGATGAACGCACAGCACTAGCTTTGATTTATGTCATTAAACTGTTAATTTATGATCTTATGAATCATCGTTTACCCAACAACCATCCTGCTATATCCTATCATACGTCTTTCAGATGATTTTGCTTGTGTCTGCTCTGATTAATGATGTAGGCTTATAATTTACATTCAAAGGACAAGCAAATGGCTCTAATTTTCTAGTTCTGATTTTTATTTGGCTTCCTATTTAGGCTTTCAGAGGGGAAATGCGCTGAATGCATAGACATAAGTACTTTAGGTAGGCATCACAGTCCTGTTTCTCACTGGAAAATAATAAATCGACATTCTCCTGTCTATCTCAGTCTCATCTGCTGTTTCATTTGTGTGAGTCAGTAACTCAGGGCCTGCAATATTCTGGCAGCTGGTAAAAGTGAGACCTTTGGACCTGCAAAACATAACAAAAGCCAGCAAGGCAACACTTAAATAACTGCTGAGACATACTGAAGTTGACATCTAAAGTTTGTCATTATATATTTAAATAATTGCAAGAACACAATTTCTGGGACATTATGAATATTGACATTTTGAAATAAACTGTTACACCTGTTAAAGTGAACTAAATATGGCCTGAGAGGGGCTCTGTACTTCTATATTTGAGTCTTGACCTAACTTAATAGGTAGACAAGATTGAAAACCTAACAGAAGTGTGCGCCTGTAACAATAGCTGAGTCTTGGCCAATTCCAGAAGCCATACTTAACCACTCATACACTGCTGAGTGTCCAAACTGTGTTCAAATAAGGCAAACACCAACCTGTAACCAATCCAGCTGTTTCTGTACCTCACTTCCGATTTCTGTACATCACTTTCCTTGTTTTGTCTATAAATTTATTCTGACTACAAGGCATCCCTGGAATCTGTTTGAATCTGCTGTGATTCTGGAGGCTGCTCAATTCGTGAATTTTTTTTTTTCCTGCTTAATTAAACTCTGTTTAATTTGTCCAAAGTTTTCTTTTAACACGTCAGCCTCTTAAATGTATCCAACAGACACTAAATACTGTAGCAACTTGAGATCTGCCGTTAAAATATAATAACAGATTCTTCTTCAACAGTTGAAAAATTTATATTGTATATTTTTTCTTTAATATTTCTATTTATTTTTCTAAACATAATAGAAGATATTTTATATATTTTATGTTAAAAAGCCTTTCATCGATCACTCTATTCATGTTTCTCTACCACAAAAATTATACAAACCAAAATTAATTTCAAAGGATAAAACTGTTCTGTATTAAAGATAAATACTGTGTGTTCTCACTCATATGTGGAAGCTAAAACCATTGATCTAATGGAAGTAGAGAGTAGAATAGTAGTTAGTAGAGGCTAAGAAGGGTAGAAAAGGGGAAGATAAGGAGAAATTGGTTAAGGGATACAAAATTACAGGAAGACAGGAGGAATAAGATTCAGTATTCCATAGTACTGTAGGGTGATCATAGCTAACAATAATTTATTGTGTATTTTCAAATAGCTTGAAGAGAAGATTTTAAATGTTTTCAACACAAAGAACTGATACCTGTTTGAGGGGATAGATATGCTAATTACCCTGATTTGATCATTATACATGATATACAGCTATCAAAACATTACACTGCACCTCATACATATATAAAATTATGTCAATTAAAATAATAAACTAATTTAAAAACCCCAAAGAAATAAAACAACTTGTTGAAAAAAATTGTTTTGTATTATCATTATAATTATTGTTAGTACAAAGCGTATCAAAAGCATAAATATATTACCCGTTTTGATAAATACAAGACATATAAGTAAGATTTAATTTCATTTGGGAGTTTTTTTCCCTATTAGTTTATTTACTTAAATATCAATGTTACTCATTGGTAGCAAGTATTTTCCTTTATATTGTTTTTATAAATATAAGCACTGAAATCATTTAATAAATAAACAAATAGATGGGAATGTAAATACTTTGTCATAATAATTCCCTCCATCTCTGATTTTCTTATATATAATATTCCAAAATCACATAATGATTCATCTTCATAAATTACTTTAATGATCTATCAGTTGACAACTCAATTAGGTTCTTCTTCATTTTTGTCTAAGGCAAAGAATTGGAAATCACAGATTTGCAAAAGGAGTTATTACCTAGTCATTAGAGTTATTCAATTTCTGAACATAGAAATCAATATATATTCCAAAGTGTCCCTTTGTTCGTTGCCCCAAGGTTTTTATACCCAGGGGCAATAGGCAATGTACTATTGTAAAATCCTGGGTATGCGAAAGAAGTATGCATTTATTTTGTAAAGTGGAGAAAAGTCAATTGCAAAAGGGGATGCCTTGACCTTGGGGGCATTTTCTAGCAGATCAGTTTTAGGAAAGAAGATATATGGGAATTGAGGCTCTACAAATTAATTCATTTTAAACTATCTTTATCTTCCTACTGTTTGAAAGAACTTTGTGTAGACAAAGTTTAAAGACCACTGCCTTAGATAAGACTGCTACCACTTCTGTATCTATTGTAACTAATTCTAGCACAGCGTCTTTGTTTTACCCTCCACCATCTACAGACCACAAGGCTTTCCCCATAAACACTGCATTCTCCTTCTAGTTGTACCTGGGTATTTTCTATGTCTGATGAGTCTGGACTGTAACATCATAATTCAACAATAGGTGCCATCTGCAGATGCCAATCTGAAGACATCAGGCTATGTAAAAGTAAATGCCAGCCACCCTATTTATCTCATACATAAGTTTGCCTTCTGGAAACAGTCACCTTGAAGAAATTGGTTTTACAATTCAATTACCATTCAACTATCTTTATTTCTCTATTGCCACTAGGGATTCCCAAGTACCTTCTTCCCTTTTTGTGACTTTCTCCACTGACTCTAGAGTCTTGGGAATTCACATACAATGCATGTGGAGAAAGCACCTCCTCCCACTGCTGCCAAGTTTATTTCTGTCAATATTCTGATTTGCATATTGGGATGCACTTTCACATAAAATATTTTCAATGGTAACACATTACCATTTGATTATAATGTAGCTAATGTCAACTCTATAAGTTAACTAGACTTCATAGGACTGTCTTGGAAACTTAACTTCTGCTTTGGGTAATTATTTATGTATTCATATAATTGTGTCAGTCCCAGAGCATTTTTCATGGCTACAAAATCACCTATGGCTACTATTCTATTATTAGAGGGATTAGGCCTTAATGACCTCATTTCACCTTCTGACACTTCCATTTTGTCTATTATTTCTACCTTACTGGTTTGAATGAGGTTGATTGACAGTAGCAGATATTCTACTCATTTCTACCTTCTGATAAAACATCTATTCTTCTTTTTCTATGCCAGGTCTTCTATAATACTCATTTTTAATTATCCCTGAGCATTTTTTCTCTTACCTCTTATTTTCATTTTAATTCTCCCTCTATTGATTTTTTAAATCTCAAAGGAATTTAGTGTTTCTACATTCTTTTGAAAGGCACTCATGAAATGCAACTTATGCCACAGTTTATAACATAAAACCTGATTCTACACAGCACAGTGAGGCAGATTTTCACTGCCATCTCATATTTTCTCTATTCCCAATTTTCAACTGGAAATCACTCAAAGTCATATAATTCTGATGGTAAGAGTCATGGAAAGATTAAACTCAAGAAAAAGTATTATCTGCCGTCAACATCATCATCTTCATTTGAAGAAAGTGTTTTCCACAATACAAACATATTTATAGCCCCCAAGGGTGAATATTCCATTCTTTTTTTCTGATCACCTGCTGCTTACTGAAGTTTAAATTTGTTTATTTATTTGTTTATTTATTGAGACAGAATCTCGCTGTGTTGGCCAGGCTGGTCTTGAACCCCGAGCCTCAAGCCATCTTCCTGCTTCTGCCTCCCAAAGTGCTGGGATTACAGGAATGAGCAAGCCACTATGCCCGGCCTAATATTCCACTCTTTAAGAAAGTGACCCAATTATGTTCTTGATCTTTTCCAATTCACCTCAGTGCTTCAGTGTTTCTACTCTTCAGGAGATATAGTAAAGGAGGAGAAAGCTTATTGAGCTCCTTCTTAAAAGATAAAAAATTCCAATGCTTATGGGGCAACTAAATAAGGAAATACATGAACTGGACCTGGTGGAGACTGGCAAATCAGAATACAACCCTTATCTAAAGAAGGCAGCCAATATTCACCTCTAGTCAAATTATAGCCCTCAAGTGTATGAGCCCAGTGTAGCCAGATCATTTAATTTTGAAAGAGAAGTTTGAAATCTGAATTTGTAGGGGAAATTTTCCAAGTTTTAGGTGTCGGCAGGCCAAAGCCAGCCCAGGAATTGCCAATTTGTAATTTATGTCCTGGAGGTTAAAGTGGATATCTAACACTAGAATATCTGGGCATTCAAGATAGCCTGATTTGTACATTCTTAATAGGCAATCTAGATGAAAAAGCAAAATTATTAGAAGATTATAGGGAGCATAGGGTCAGAACAAAAATGATATGTAATTTGAACATGTATCTCCAGAACAGAGTACATATCTGCCAGCTAGACTGTATCTCTGCTCTGATCTTTTCTAGGTTTTTTGTGTTGTTTTGTTGTTCGTTTCTTCATTTCATAATTTAACCTACCAGTGGTAAACTTATTTCATTTGTTTTATTTTCAGAGAGGAGTGTGTGTCAGAGCAATTATTGTCTGGCTCATGTACTTACTGCCTGTGACTACAACCCTGAAGGGTATGTGTATTAATCCCATTTTTGCTGACAAAGAAACTGAGGTTCAGTGAAATGAATGAACTACTCTGTCACAAAACCGTAAGTGACCAAGTTGAAGTTGAAATCCTGGTCTGTTTGGCTCCAGTTTAATCTCTTGCTACAATACCACAATACTGTTTCTCTAGTTCTGACTTTATTATTTGCCCCCAAATGCAAAAACAGGAGTAGGGAATAATCATGGGATTTCTCTTAGGTTCTGTAGTTACACTGCAAGAAGAAAACACATTTAGTATAATCATCTCGAGACTCCACGAGCAAGAATTACTGCCTCCAGATAAATTCCTAAAAGTAGGATTACTTGGTAAACTTGTCTGCACATTTTCTTAAACTTTTAGTGTTTATTAGCAAATTGCCGTTTAAATAAGCTGTACCTACCAAGTAACTTAATTCCCAGCAGATTATGAGTTACCTCTTTCTTGTACTACTACTACTAATGATAATAATACTTACATAGTACATACTATGAGCAGGAAACTTGTAGGTGCTTAAAATATGTTAATTTATTTGATTATCAAAATAGTCCATCATTTTATAAATGAAGAAAACTGAAGTACAGAAAAGTTAAGTTACTTGCCAAAGTCATGCAGTTTACAATCAGAGGTAATAGAACCAGGATTTGAACTTAGGCAGTCTTTATTATGTCAAAATTGGATATTATATTGGTCTTTTAAATTTTATAGACAAAAAGTATTTCACAGTTACTTTAATTTGTATTTTTTTATTTAAAGAAGATAACATATTTTTTTCCTTCCTTTTCTCCCTTTCTTCCTTCTTTCCTTTTTCTTTTCATTCTGACTTTTTTTTTCTTTTGTAAGATACTAGTTAATATCCTTTGCCTATTTTTCCCTTGGAGTGTTCATTTTTTAAAAATTTGTAAGAAATGTCTGTATGTCATGGATAGATCTCATGTGTTATATATGTTGCATTTTTTTGTTTGTCTTTAACTGCTTAATTTTTATTACATTGTTGATATATAGTTTAAAATTTTTATTTAATGAAATCTATTAATTTTTCCATTCATGATTTTTCTTTGTTGTTTTCATCAGGTTACCATCATGCCTAGCTTATGTAAATATTTGCCCTAACATATTTCTGCAAATTTTATGATTTCATTTTTTAATCTAGAATTTATTTTGATATTTAACTTAAAAGTTCATTGATGGCACTCTTTCCACCTTTTCAAAACTGTTAGGGGGTTATTATTTTTCTCATTTCTGTCACTTCAGTGGGATTTGGTAAAGAGAGAGGGTAAAAAACATAAGCTTAGCAGCCACTATGAACAAAATAGCTGATTTTAAAAATAACTAGTTATTTACTTTCTTGTAACCCAGGCTGGAGTGTGGTGGCATGATCAAGGCTTACTGCAAATTTCACCTCCCAGGCTCAAGCGATCTTCCCACATCCTCCCATGTAGCTTGGATTACAGGCACTAGCCATCAAGCTCAGCTAGTTTAAAAAAAAAAATTGTAGAGATGGGGTCCTGCCATGTTACCCAGGCTGTTCTTGAACCTGGGCTCAAGGAATATGCCTGACTCGGCCTCCCAAAGTGTTGGGATTACAGGCATGAACCACTGCACCTGGCCTTGTTCATTTTCTTACATGTCTCTCGCATAGTTTAAGATCTTCTACTTCTGGAATGTATTTTGACCATATCTATCTTCCTAGAAATGTAGTCATCAGGACTGAGGTTTTTTTTTTGTGTGTTTTTTGTTTTTTGTCATTAGCCAATATTTTTACAACGCATTTCTTTTTTACTAAAAAAAAAAAAAGTCCCTTTCATCTGTGACTAAATTTTATTCACACAATACTAGTTTGTATATTTTTCTTGGTGTGCTTTCTTTGTTTCAGCTAATTAATGCTGTGCTTTTCACTAATGAGGATATGTATATTCGACTACTAAAATGTTAATTTTATTTCATTGTAACTTAAAACATTAACAGTAACATATTTTGAAGTAAAATGTCAAAAAAATCACATAATTTTTAAGGTAAAGAAAGAGAATGCGAAGAAATGTGTTTGTGGAAAGTTTCCTTAAGAGGGTGAGTATGGTTTTGCCCCTCTGATGTGTATTTTGGTGAGGGAATGGCCAGGCAAGACAATCACCAATTAATAAAGATTTGTGTATTTGACTTGATTCTTCAAATATCTTCTTAGATTTACTTAACAAATTTTATTTTTTCTGTTTGTTAATTCATTAATATTTGCTTTTATCATTCTATAGCTGTCACCCCGTTTCTCTCCTTTTATTTTCCGTTGTCTTCTTTATTCAAATGCCTACTTCACTTATTTTCAATCTTTTGTTTGATATTTTAAATCTTTGAATGTATAAATTTGACTCTGAGTTCATCCACATAGTACTTAATAAATGAAATAATATTAAACTGGAGCTTGACACAAATGCAGCTTCCAGTGCACTGCTTATTTCAGTAGGTTTGGCATGGGGCCTAGAAACATGCATTCTTAACAATGTTCTCAGATCACACGTAGAAAATTCCTAGCATTATTGTTGCTGTATATGCTCTCATTATCATTATTTTGGTAAATTTATTCTAATAAGAACATTGCACTTTGTCCCAAAATTATTCAGTTTTGTTTTAATAATCAAATGATTGGTTTTTTGTTCATACTTTGATTATTAATATCTAGCTTTATTCTATGGAAATTAAATATTACCTATAATATTTTCATATTCTCACCACCCATGATTAACTGTTGCTGATATTTTACCATACTTGCCTTCATTTTAAAGATAAAAAGCATTTTTACATATTTAAGTTCCCTTTAATCACTAGCCTATATCCTGTTCCATTTCTTCTTCCTCATGTGTGCAAGTTTGGTATATTTCTAAAAGAATATTTCAAATATACATAAGAATGTATTAGAATGCTGTTTGGCATGTATTAGGTTGGTGCAAAAGTAAGTGTGGTTTTAGCCATTACTTTCAATGGCAAAAACCATTGTATAATAGTAACAATTCATTACTTTCAATGGCAAAAACCGCAATTACTTTTGCACCACCCTAACACTAATTAATTTAGCTTTTTAGATCTATACATATTAACATATTTAAAGCTAGTCATTCTTTTACCTCTGTATTTTATTAATTATATTAAACATACTATATTATTCCATTTCTCCATCAATGGATATAACATACCTGTACATATATATTTTTCTTATCTTGAGATTTATTAAAGTATTTGTGACCTAATGAGTTTGAAATGCTGTTAAATGTTCAAATCAGTGGTTCTTTGGTGGCTGCTTGGTAGAGGGTGGGGGTGGGGGAATAATTTTTTGTGTGGTTTAACCTAGAGTTAGAAATATATAGATAAATTTGAAATTATTTCTTCTATTTTTCAAGTTCTCTTTCTGAGCATTGCTACATCTTTATTGCTCTTATTTAATCTGTAATGAAATTAGGTAAATATGTCAATGTTTGCCACTACTATTATGTGCCTGTCAATTTCTACCCATACTCTTCCCCAAAATACCTTTCTGTAGTGCATACTTACAAAAATCATCAGAAAATTCAAAATCTTATGAAAGTAGAAAATAAGAATTATTCATAATTTCAGCAAACAGTACTAACAGCCATTAACTTATTTGTGTATAGCCTTTCAGATTTTTTTACACATACGGTTTACATATACAACTAACTGTTCAAAAATTGCTTTTAAAATAAAAATATATTGTATTTTTGATATTGGAACATACATTCTTATATAGTTTTTAACTGTACAGAAATATACAAAGGCAAAATTGAAAATAATCTGTGATTTCCCTATAACTACAGTTTAGTTCATGTATACCTTTAAAGACACTCTATATTTTCTTGTATGGTAATATTATGTGCTCGACTAATCTTATGTAAACAGATATTTAATATATTTAAATAACGTTTTAAATGCTACAATGTATATACATTTTATACATAAATAGTTTTGCATCCTCATACGATTATTAGGCGAATTGTCTAGGTTAGGCATTTCTAAATAAAGGTGTAAACATTCAAAATGCTGAAATATATTTTCAAATTGCCCTATGGTTGTAACAATTCACACTTCAACTAGCCTGAGAGTGCATTTTTTAGGGTCCCTGTCAACAAGAAGGTTTATCATTATTTTTTTTCCCTGCCAATATGATAAGCCAAAAGTAGAATTTTATTGTTTTAACTTGAATTTTTTTTGATTGCTAGTGAAATTAATCATCTTTTTTTAAATGTCTATTGGCCATTTGCACTCCTTTTGTAAAATGCATGCTCCTGCTCTGTCTTCTTCCCTTCCCCCATTGGGGGTGTTCCTCTTTCTTTTTGCTTTGTCAGAGTTCTTTATTATTCATTTTTCGTCTTATATGTGGGATCGGTTCGATTCAGGCTTTCACCCTTTTACTGCCTTACAGATTGCTAATATACATTCTCCATTGGTCTTTTAATGTGGTTTACAGAAGCTGACTCTCTACCGCCTCCTTCTCTCCGTCCCACCCTCTCTGCCTCGCCTGCTCTGTACTGTTCTGTTCTCTTCTCTGTCTCTCCCTTTGTTTCGCTCTCTCCCTTTTTTTCTTTTCAGTGCAGAAGTTTTTAATTTTGACCGAGCCAAATCTATCAATCTAGGCCTGGCGCCGCGTCAGCAGAGGGGGCGGGGAGGCGAGCGCCGAACTGGGGGAGGGGAAGGGGCGGGGAGCAGCAGGCGGAGCGGCTGCCAGAGTTGCTGGGAGTGCGCGCGGTCGGATCACAAGGCGGCGGAGGAGGAGGCCCAGAGACCGGAGCGCGGAGACCTCAGCTCGCGGCCTACGCCCAGGCCTTTCTCCACCGGAGGACCAGGGAACCGCAGTCTTCATCAGAGAGGTACCGTGCTCCGCGCTCCCCGCCCGACCCGGCCCAGCCCGCTGCGGCGGCGCCTCCTTCCTTCCTCCTTCCCTCGCTCTCTCTCTTTCGCCCGCCCGCGCCTTCCCTGCCCGCCTGCGTCACCGCGGCCGCCATGGCTGAGAATGGCGAGAGCAGCGGCCCCCCGCGCCCCTCCCGCGGCCCTGCTGCGGCCCAAGGCTCGGCTGCTGCCCAGGCTGAGCCTAAAATCATCAAAGTCACTGTGAAGACTCCCAAAGAGAAAGAGGAGTTCGCGGTGCCCGAGAACAGCTCGGTTCAGCAGTTTAAGGAAGCGATTTCGAAACGCTTCAAATCCCAAACCGATCAGCTCGTGCTGATTTTTGCCGGAAAAATCTTAAAAGATCAAGATACCTTGATCCAGCATGGCATCCATGATGGGCTCACTGTTCACCTTGTCATCAAAAGCCAGAACCGACCTCAGGGCCAGTCCACGCAGCCTAGCAATGCCGCGGGAACTAACGCTACCTCGGCGTCGACTCCCAGGAGTAACTCCACACCTATTTCCACAAATAGCAACCCGTTTGGGTTGGGGAGCCTGGGAGGACTTGCAGGCCTTAGCAGCCTGGGCTTGAGCTCTACCAACTTCTCTGAGCTCCAGAGCCAGATGCAGCAGCAGCTCATGGCCAGCCCTGAGATGATGATCCAGATCATGGAAAATCCCTTTGTTCAGAGCATGCTTTCGAATCCCGATCTGATGAGGCAGCTCATTATGGCTAATCCACAGATGCAGCAATTGATTCAGAGAAACCCAGAAATCAGTCACCTGCTCAACAACCCAGATATAATGAGGCAGACACTCGAAATTGCCAGGAATCCAGCCATGATGCAAGAGATGATGAGAAATCAAGACCTGGCTCTTAGCAATCTAGAAAGCATCCCAGGTGGCTATAATGCTTTACGGCGCATGTACACTGACATTCAAGAGCCGATGCTGAATGCCGCACAAGAGCAGTTTGGGGGTAATCCATTTGCCTCCGTGGGGAGTAGTTCCTCCTCTGGGGAAGGTACGCAGCCTTCCCGCACAGAAAATCGCGATCCACTACCCAATCCATGGGCACCACCGCCAGCTACCCAGAGTTCTGCAACTACCAGCACGACCACGAGCACTGGTAGTGGTTCTGGCAATAGTTCCAGCAATGCTACTGGGAACACCGTTGCTGCCGCTAATTATGTCGCCAGCATCTTTAGTACCCCAGGCATGCAGAGCCTGCTGCAACAGATAACTGAAAACCCCCAGCTGATTCAGAATATGCTGTCGGCGCCCTACATGAGAAGCATGATGCAGTCGCTGAGCCAGAATCCAGATTTGGCTGCACAGATGATGCTGAATAGCCCGCTGTTTACTGCAAATCCTCAGCTGCAGGAGCAGATGCGGCCACAGCTCCCAGCCTTCCTGCAGCAGATGCAGAATCCAGACACACTGTCAGCCATGTCAAACCCAAGAGCAATGCAGGCTTTAATGCAGATCCAGCAGGGGCTACAGACATTAGCCACTGAAGCACCTGGCCTGATTCCAAGCTTCACTCCAGGTGTGGGGGTGGGGGTGCTGGGAACCGCTATAGGCCCTGTAGGCCCAGTCACCCCCCTAGGCCCCATAGGCCCTATAGTCCCTTTTACCCCCATAGGCCCCATTGGGCCCATAGGACCCACTGGCCCTGCAGGCCCCCCTGGCTCCACTGGCTCTGGTGGCCCCACTGGGCCTACTGTGTCCAGCGCTGCACCCAGTGAAACCACGAGTCCTACATCAGAATCTGGACCCAACCAGCAGTTCATTCAGCAAATGGTGCAGGCTCTGGCTGGAGCAAATGCTCCACAGCTGCCGAATCCAGAAGTCAGATTTCAGCAACAACTGGAACAGCTCAACGCAATGGGGTTCTTAAACCGTGAAGCAAACTTGCAGGCCCTAATAGCAACAGGAGGCGACATCAATGCAGCCATTGAAAGGCTGCTGGGCTCCCAGCCATCGTAATCACATTTCTGTACCTGGAAAAAAAATGTATCTTATTTTTGATAATGGCTCTTAAATCTTTAAACACACACACAAAATCGTTCTTTACTTTCATTTTGATTCTTTTAAATCTGTCTAGTTATCAGTCTAATATGATGCATTTTAAGATGGAGTCCCTCTCTCCTACTTCCCTCACTCCCTTTCTCCTTTGCTTATTTTTCTTTCCTTCCCTTCGTCTTGTCTCCCCCCTTCCTCCCTCTTTGTTTCCTTCCTTCCTTATTTCCTTTAGTTTCCTTCCTTACCCGATTTGAATGGTGGGAATCAATGCTGTTTCACTCAAAAGTGTTGCATGCAAACACTTCTCTTTATTCTGCATTTATTGTGATTTTTGGAAACAAGTATCAACCTTCACAGTTGGGTGAACAAGTGTTGTCCTACAGATGTCCAATTTATTTGCATTTTTAAACATTAGCCTATGATAGTAATTTAATGTAGAATGAAGATATTAAAAACAGAAGCAAATTATTTGAAGCTCTCTAATTTGTGGTACGATATTGCTTATTGTGACTTTGGCATGTATTTTTGCTAGCAAAATGCTGTAAGATTTATACCATTCATTGATCTTTTTTGCTATATTTGTATACAGTACAGTAAGCACAGTTGGCACTGTACATCTAAAAATATTACAGTAGAATCTGAGTGTAATATGTGTAACCAAAATGAGAAAGAATACAAGAAATGTTTCTGGAGCTAGGTATGTGTCTCACAGTTTTGTAGAATCTTACAGCATCTTTGATAAACTTCTCAGTGAAAATGTTGGCTAGGCAAGTTCAGTTAAAATATAGTAGAAATGTTTATCCTGGTATCTCTAAGTATACATTTAATTGTACAGAAAATTTACAGTGTAACATTGTGTCAACATTTGCAGATTGACTGTATATGACCTTAATCTTTGTGCAGCCCGAAGGATCAGTGTAGTAATGCCAGGAAAGTGCTTTTTACCTAAGACTTCCTTTTCAACTTCTCCCATAAAGAGACCCTAATATGCATTTTGATTTGTAATTGGAAATGTAACTTTCACTGAAAGTGTCATGTGATGTTTGCATTACTTTTAACTGCTATGTATAAAGGAAAGTGTATCTTTTGACTTCATCAGTTATTTCTCTTGTGCACAGAGAAAAATGCATTAAAAATGACTAAAAAAAAATAAAAAATTAAAAAATGGATAAATCTTTTTCTTTTTGCCTTTTGGCCCTAGGATCGTGTTTAGGAGGGTTATCCCACCCCAAGATTATATAAATCTTATCCTGTATTTCTCTAACTTATATGGTTTCATTAAGAAAATGTTTTGTCCTGTCTGGAATTATCTTGATGTATGGATTTAGGTATTCTAACTTTTTTGCCCCAAAGGTTAGCCAGTTGTTAACATATTTATCTTTTCCCCCAACATATGAAATGTCATACATGTATATACTTTATTCTGTGTTTGGATTCCCTTTAGTTCCATTGAACATTGTGGCACCAGTACACCAGCCTGTAGATGAGTTAGAAATGGGACTTTGTATCTGTTAATGTGAGACCTCCTCTTGATCTTTTTTATTTTTTACAATTTTCTGATGATTCTGACATGTTTATTTTACCAGATGAATTTTACGGTTAATAGATTCTTCCCCAAAAAATATATTTAATTTGGTTGGGATTCTCTTAAATTTATATGACTATGAGGACTACAGAATTGCATTGCTTTCCAGAAACATATGTTGCCTTGTTTCTAAAAAACTTTATATATCCTTCAAGAGAGTTTTATTTAAATCCTATATAATTTGTAATAAATATGTTCCTAGGTATTACAGACATACAGGGAACACGTTGATACTGCTTATTGGAGCTTTTAATATGTTACCTATGTGGTCATTTTTGCTATATCGGAGAAGAATTTATTTGCATAGATTATTTTAAATTGGCAATTTATTGAAATCTATTAATTTTAGAGATATTCATTTGATCCTTTTGAGTTTTTCCAGGTGAGAAATCCTATCCATGATGTTATAATTATATGTTTTACTTTTCAAAATTTATAACATAGTTTCTGACTGCATGGGTTAAACATTTTCATAACAGTGCTAAATAATAAAGGTGGCAGTGGCATTTTTGTCTTGTTTCTCATTTTAGCCAGAATGTGTTTGCTACAGCAATTCCAAATTGTGTTTTGTGAAAAAAAATATTCTTCTGGGACACAGGTAAATACGTTTGCAAAATGCTGTATACTTTAATCTCTCTTGGAGACTCATTGTGCAATAAATGTTGGCTAGTATTTTTTTTTTAATGAGTAGCTTCTTCAATTAAAAAAAAAAACTATTTAACTTTGTGTAACTCAGCATTTTCCGAACTTATTTAAGCACAGAACCACCTTTTTTTTGTTTTCTTTTAAACACACCTAATAACATTTGGCCTGTCGGTGTTCCTCAGAACACCAACTTAGGAAATGGTGATTTATTATTTCATTACCATATCATGCCAAGTATTTGACATAATCACAAAGTCTGTCATAATGAATTCAGTAATTTTAATGACAGATGATTTTATATGGAAGTGAATACTAAAATTGTAGGCATAGAAAATAACAAGAAATCAATCATCAATGCATAGTAGAAACTGGATATTGGCTGAGGCCTGGCCCAGACAGTTTAGCAGATCAGTTTCTTTCAAACACTCAAGGAACAGAGAATTATTTAATTAGCTTTGCCAAATGTTTATTTTTAAGTGTATTTTGTTTTCTCTTGGAAAAGATCTAGGTCTTTAATTTATTAAGTCTACCATTATTTTGCTTCTGAGTTTATTAATTTTTGCTTATAACTTCATTTATTTCGCCCTTTTAAAAATTCTTCCTCCATCTCTTAAATGATGTAATTTCCTCCTATTATGTTGCAGGATCTTTTTAAAGGCTCTGTTTTTGTTTTGGGTTTTCTTCATCTACTATTGATCCAAGATTTATCCATTTATTCATCATTGAATCAAGAAGGGTATATCCTAACCTGCTATCCCTCCCCCTCCAACAAGAGTGGAACAATTTTTTTGTATCCATGCACTGTTTACTGGGTTGTCACCCCATCCAACAAGAGTGGATCAGTTTTTTTATATCCATTCCCTGTTTACTGGGTTGTCACCCCCTCCCAATGGCTCTGTGATCCAGCAAGATGTGGTAGTAGGGAGGGAGCTAGTGCCGGGGCAAACCCAGCAGGATGACTTCACCCTCAAGACAGCTTTCCTCATTTGCTTTTGGCCTCTGTTTCAGGTACGTGATATCATATATACTTTCACTACTTGTGTGGGAGGGGAGGGGCAGGAGGGGGCAGATAAACAACTTGGAAACAAAACCTGTTGGTTCATTAAAGGGGACTCTTGCATCAAGTTGAGATCACCATGCTAGTTGAGAAACTATGATCAGGAGACACCTGTATTTGGGTGTGGACAAGCTTGCCCTCTGAGAGAGGACAGCCTGCTCCATTTTATATTGATCTGCAGTGTCAAAATAGGACCAAATGGACTAATTCCTATTAGGGCCTAGCCTAGTGATCAGGGTTGGGATGTCAGGAAAGCAATTTGGCCTGTGTCTCATAATTCAAAAAGGGATTCAAATTCAGACTTTTGACATTATCCTAAATGAATTGATAACTCTAGCCACAAAGCCAGACTGACCTGATGGAAAATGTTCATCATACAGCTTAATTTAGTATATGTAAAAAAATTAAATTATTTGGCAATTTTGATATTCCTAATTTAGTAGTATTTTATTTAAAAAATATACCGAGGCCAGGTGCAGGGGCTCACGCCTGTAATCTCAGTACTTTGGGATTCCAAGGTGGGCAGATCACTTGAGGTCAGGAGTTTGAGACCAGCCTGGCCAACGTGGTGAAACCCCATCTCTACTAAAAATACAAAAAAATTAACCGGGCGTGGTGTTGCACACCTGTAATTCCAGCTACTCGGAAGGCTGAGGCACGAGAATTACTTGCACCCACGAGGCGGAGATCGCAGTGAGCTGAGATCACACCATTGCACTCCAGCCTGGGTGACAGAATGAGACAATGTCTCATAGAATTAAGGACCTATTCTCATGCCACCATTTTCCCAGAATTCTGTTAGAAGACTTAGGGGAAAAGCAGTTTTCTATAAATAGAAAGGAGAAGCATGATTCAGCAGATACCAGACTGAAGCCACCTCAAAAAGCAGGCTTCATCAGGTAGTGCACATGCTTGCATAGGCTTTACACACTTTGACCATGGGTAAAAACCCTTGGCAAAAGCTGCTGTAAACCAACAAGTTCAAAAGTTTGGGTAATGTCATTTTAAAAAGGAGTTGTTTGTCCCAGCATTCAAGGACAACATTTATTTGTCCAGTGGGTATGAATTGAGGCATATAGCTCCAGCTCTATTGAGGTATCTGAGCACAGATTTGAGCTCCCTAAAACAGCGCTTTTGGAATCCATATTTAGGACTTCTTGGCCACATGTGTAAATTAGCAAACTTAAGATAATTTCAAGAAGGATTCTGTAATTCATTATTAAAAGCATGGTTGATGAGCTTGAAAGAAAGAAGAGAGATGATTACTGTGCCCTAGCATGTATTTCACAAGATTGTCAAACTAAATTTTGTTAGGTTAGAATAACAATAATAGCTACCATATTCATTGCTACATTCAATATCGTAGAAGCCCTATAAGATAGCACTATGACAAGCTTCCCCAGCTTACAGATAAGGAAATAAGCTGAATGAGACTTAAGTAACTTGAGCAAGGTCACACTACTTACTATTAAGTGACAGAGTCAAGGTTTGAACCCAATTCTGAGATTTTTTTTTTTTTTTTTTTTTTTTTGAGACGGAGTCTCGCTCTGGGGCCCAGGCTGGAGTGCAGTGGCCGGATCTCAACTCACTGCAAGCTCCGCCTCCCGAGTTCACGCCATTCTCCTGCCTCAGCCTCCCGAGTAGCTGGGACTACAGGCGCCCGCCACCTCGCCCTGCTAGTTTTTTGTATTTTTTAGTAGAGACGGGGTTTCACCATGTTAGCCAGGATGGTCTCGATCTCCTGACCTCGTGGTCCACCCGTTTCAGCCTCCCAAAGTGCTGGGATTACAGGCTTGAGCCACCGCGCCCGGCCCCCAATTCTGAGATTCTAGACTGCTCTTAAGCAGTACATTATACTGCCTCCCCTTAAGTCTATTAGACTATACTGGTCTGTTAATCAGAGATTTTACAATAAGTTGTATACTAGCTGGCCTCCTGGATGTTGTTCAGGAGAACATTAGATCTTGTTAAATAAATACATCTCTGCTATTGTTCATATTGGAGCAGTTTACACAAAAATGTACATGTGAGAGTCAACTCTGTCATAAATCAGTAACTGCAACTTAGAGCTTTGCCTTTCTTACTTTCAAGTTGTGGCTAATATTTGAAACTGCCCTTAAATACATCTGTTTATAGTGGCCTAATACATAACAGTATGTCTCCAAAAAAGCAATCACATGGGCCACTTGTACTTCAGGTGCTCCGGAGGATGCCCACCTTTTTGCTGAACTGCCTTCCAGAGATCTCAAAGCCATTTGGCAGTTTCTCATAATGTCCTTGAGATTAAAATGGAGTAACAAGATGATAATGACAGGACAGTAGATGGGTTAATAATTTGAATTGACAGTGTTCAACAATATGGATATCAAAGTGAATGAAGGTTTCCAACCTCAGCTCTGTCCCATCAAAGTTGTTTTATAATGACTAGCAAGAACATATAAAAATAGCATGCCCATCCCATTGCAAATAATACAGAATTAGATGGCAGAATAAATGTACTTGGTATCACTAGCATGATCCAGAAAGTCCTTCGGGGCTGAGAAAAATAGCCAAATCTAGCAGGATTAAACTGAATAGGATCAAATATGAAGTCCTGTACTTATATCAAAAATTCAGTTACCAAGGGGAGGTAGTTATGTGGCCTAACAATCGCATATATGAAGAAGACTCTAGTTTTTTTTCTTTTTTGAGATGGAGTCTTGCTCTGTCACCCAGGCTGGAGTGCAGTGCGCGATCTTGGCTCACTACAACCTCTGCCTCCTGGGTTCAAGCAGTTCCCTGCCTCAGTCTCCCGAGTAGCTGGGATTTCAGGCACCTGCCACCACGCCCGGCTAATTTTTGTATTTTTAGTAGAGACAGGGTTTTACCATCTTGGCCAGGCTGGTCTTGAACTGCTGACCTCGTGATCCACCCTCCTGGGCCTCCCAAAGTGCTGGGATTACAGGCGTGAGCCACCACTCCTGGCCAAGAAGACTGTAGTTTTAATTTACTCAAAGTTCAACGTGAGCCAGCCATGTGAGGTTACAGTGTACCACATATAATGAAATATTAAACTCCATTAATAGAGTTATGGTTTCCAGAACAAGGAAGGCCTCAAAAATCATATTTATTCTGTACTTGATAGTTTATGTTGGGAGATTTGGGTCATATCAGAGTGGTACAATCAAGATGGACAGAGACAACCTGGAAAGTGACCAAGAAGGTGACTGGTTTACAAGCAGACAAGACAGTTTTTGAAATAATCAGGAATGCTTTACTCTAAAGACAAGTTTGTGGATATTTTCTTCAAATAATTGAAGGCCTGTCATACAGAAGAGAGGTAGCATTTACCTGAGTACCTCCAGAGGGCAGATCAATTCAAATGTTCAGATAAATCAAAGTTTTTGCCTACTGTTAGGAACTTTCTATCATTTAATTGTAGATACTTTCCTTTCTGGAGCTGCTTCAGCAGAAGCCCACTTGGCAGAAATGTTTAAGAATGGTTTTATGTATCAGGTAGAACTTTGGATTAGAAGACCTCCAACGTTCTTTGCAAAGCTAATGTTCTCCTAGTGGACTTTACAGCTTCTTACTGAAGATGCAAATTCTGGGATCAAAGCTGTTCTAGAATGGGGTCATGTTACAGACTTATATCCTGCATTTCCTAGTTTAATTAACACTCATGAATAGACCGAATACATTTTTTTACATGTAAGATTTAGTTAAATTCATCATTTTATTTTTTAATGCTACATATGGTAAAATGACCCAAATCACATAATGTTAAAATGAATGTCACAAAGTGCTCAGAGCTTGGGAGGAGAAAGTAGGAAGGGATGTCTGAGGTGAAAGGATTCTGGTTGGAGGGTGAAGGCTACAGGAGTACTCTGACCCCCTGTTTCTCTTGATAATATTCCCCTACCCCTTGTCATTCACGGTGGCGGTTAAAGTGGTCGGAGTAAGCTGAAAACTGAGAGTGGAATATGAAATGTGATGGCAGAGGGTATTTTTTAATTCCATGTATATTTCTTTAGTCACAGTGATCCTTTTGGAGCAGGAAAAAATGTTTGTGTTTTCCCTTATGTGTCACCCAAGTGGGTGTACTTAAATAAATTACCTTAAGATTCTGAGTCACTGTGGTTTATATTCTTTATAAGTTGCACTAGAATTCCAGAGTCTGGAAAAGAACATCCTGGTGTCAGTAACAGGCTGAAAACACATATCACATTCCTTATTTGTGGATATGAATTGAATGTCAAATATGTGTAGGAGACAGTGCATGTGTATGTTTCTGTGTGTTTGTAATTTTTCCTTTGCCAGCTAAATCAGGGTTCTCTCCACATACTCATAATGATGAACCACCTTCATACTATTCTACACTAGATATTTGCCTTCTGCATAGGCCTTGACCTGGTTGAACCACAAATCATGTGACCAGAGGCAAAGTCACAGCTCACTGCAGCCTTGGACTCCTGGGCTCAAGCTATCTTGTGTCAGCCTCCTGAGTAGTTGGAACTACACGCATGTGTCAACATGCCCAGCTAATATTTTTTAAAGTTTTTCTTTTAGAGATGGGATCTTGCTATGTTGCTCAGGCTGGTCTTGAACTTCTGGTCTCAACTGATCTCTTGCCTTGGTCTCCCAAAGTTCTGGGATTATGAGTGTGAACCACCATGCCCAGCCTTGTTTGGCTTATTTTAAAATAAACTTTTCATCCTAAAATGATTCGAGATTTATAGAAAAAACATTCAGACAGTACAGAGTTCCCATATATCCCCCACCAAACTTTTCCCTATTATTCAGATCTTAACATTAGTATAGTGTGTTTGTTACATTGAATGAAGCAATGTTGATACCTTGTTATTAAGTCCATACTTTATTCAGATTTCCTTTTTTTCATTATCATTATTATTATTACTTATAGAGACAGGGTCTCGCCCTGCCGCCCAGGCTGGAGTGCAATAGTGCAATCTTGGCTCACTGCAACCTCCACCTCCCAGACTCAAGCGATTCTCCCACCTCAGCCTCCCAAGTAGCTGGGACTGTAGGTGCAGGCCACCGCAGCTGGCTAATTTTTTTATCTTTTTGAAGAGATGAGGTCTCGCCATGTTGCCCAGGCTGGTCTTGAACTCCTGGACTCAAGCAATTTGTCCGCCTTGGCCTCCCAAAGTGCTGGGATTACAGGCATGAGCCACTGCGCCTGGCCAGATTTCCTTAGTTTTTACCTAATGTCCTTTTCCTGTTCTAGTATCCCATCCAAGATACCACATTGTATTTAGTCATCACATCTTCTTAGGCTCCTCTTGACTGTGACAGCTTCTCAGTCATTCCTTGTTTCTGATTACCTTAACAGATTTGAGGAAGACCACAGAGGTGAAGTGACATTTTTATTACATACCAAGCATACATACTATCAACATGACTTATTACTGTTGATGTTGATTAAACTTGATCACCTAGTTTGAGGCAGTGTGTGTCAGTTTCATCCACTATGAAGTTATTTCCTTCGCCTTTCAATACTGAAATCTTTGTAAGGAAGTTACCGTGTGCACCCTACACTTAATTGGAGAGTTATGCTCCACTTTTTTGAGGATGGAGTATCTACAAAATTTATTTGGAAATCTTCTGCATGGGAAATTTATCTCTCTGTTGCCATTTATTTAAAAGCATATTTATATCAGTATGAACTCATGGATATTTTATACTTCAGGTTATAATACAGTACTTTTCATTTTGTTGCTCAAATTGCTCCATCTTTGTCCATTGAGTGTTTTTCTGGCTGACTCACAAGGCCTTTTGGTACACTCCATCTTTTTTTTTTTTTTTTTTTTTTTTTTTTTTTTTCCTGTTTTTAGCACTCCTTACTTTCTGGCACTACACGTTTCTCCAGGATTATCTTGCATATTTCTTGGCCCACTTCTTCTAGGACCCCTGATTTCATTTATTGGAGAATTGCATTGGAGCCCAAAATCTGGGTGCTAGGTGTTCTTGTTGCTGTTGGGGTGTTATTGATTCTAGGCCCTGTTAGCTGACCGAGCAAGGAAATATATGTGCATCGAGACCTTTGTATATACACATTTCTACAAATGTTTCTTTTATGTGTAATGATCTGTCTATGTTAAGCTAAACATGAGATCTTTCTTATGTCTCCAATTCTAATCCATTGCCAAAGGACAATTAATAATCCATATGGATAATTTAAACTTCCTTTCTCTACTTATCTGTAACCTCTCAACTGCAACAGTGAGAAACCTGGCTTCCATTATCTGCCATCCATTTACTTATTGTTCATTTTCAGTACACATGTACAGCAGTATCAGAACTGTTAACCTGTACCTCATGGGAAATAACTTTGTTAAAGTCGAGAGCTTATGTAGTTTCTTTTGCCTTTAGTTTTACAGACTCCACTCATTTCTATAGTGACTTATGTCAAGACCTTTCTTCCCACACCCTTCAATGAAGTTGTTTCATATATTTTATTACAGTTAAATTGTTTTGTCACATTCTGCACTTCATCCCTGGGATCCCTGAACCTCTTAAATTTTTTAAAAATGTGTATATATTAAGACCCACTCTGTGCTGTAAAATTCTATGGGTTTTGACAAACATGTAGTATCCTGTATCTACCACTATCATAGAGAATAGTTTTACTGTCCTACGAAGTCCCTGGTGGTTCACCTATTCAACCCTCTGAACCCCTGGCACCACTGAACTTTTGTATCATCACTATAGTTTTATGTTTTTCAGGAAGTCATATAATTAGAATAATACAGTATGCAGCCTTTTCAGAGTGGCTTCTTTCACTTAGCAATTTGCAGTTAAGATTCACTGATGTCCTTTTGTGGCTTGATACCTCATTTATACCACAGTATGTCTATTCACCCATTGAAGGACATCTTGGTTGCATACAGTTTTGGGGATTATGAGTAAATCTTCCGTAAGTATTCACATGAATGAAACCCCTTTAATTTGGTCTGGCATTTTTGAAATTTATGCTTACTTTTTAGATTTTAAAACATAATTACCTTTTAATAAAATATGTACTCATTATAAAATAAATTTTAAATGTGAAATACAATGAAGAAAACAAAACACTCATAATAAGAAATAACCACTATTTTTTTTTTTTTTTTTTCAGACCGAAGTCTCTTTCTGTCGCCCAGGCTGGAGTGCAGTGGCGTGATCTCAGCTCTCCGCCTCCTGGGTTCAAGCGATTATGGGTTTATGGATTATGGGTTCAAGCTTATGCCACCACGCCCAGCTAATCCTGGTTTTTGTATTTTTAGTAGAGACGGGATTTCACCATGTTGACTAGGCTGGTCTTGAACTCCTGGCCTCAAGTGATACACCCGTCTTGGCCTTCCAAAGTGCTGGGATTATAGGCATGAGCCACTGTGCCAGGCCAGAGATAACTACTATTTCATTTGTATATATTTTTTCAACTTTTATTTTAGATTCAGTTGGTACATGTGCAAGTTTGTTATCTGAATATAGTGTGTGATGCTGAGGTTTGGGGTATAAATGATCCCATCCACCAGGTACTAAGAATAGTACTCAACAGTTAGTTTTCCAACCTTTTTCTCCCTCCCTTCCACACTAATGGACCCCGGTGTCTATTGTTGCCATCTTTATGTCCATGAATACCTGATGTTTAGCTCCCACTTATAGGTGAAAACACATAGTATTCGATTTTCTGTCCCTGATTCACTTAAAATAATGGTCTCCAACCACATCTATGTTGCAGCAAAGTACATGATTTCATTCTTTTTTCTTGCTGTGTACAATTACATTGTGCATATGTACCACATTTTCTTTTTCCAATCCACTGAGGATGGGCACCTAGGTTGATTCCATGCCTTTGGTATTGTGAATGGTGCTGCAATGAACATGTGAGTGCATGCATCTTTTTGGTAGAACAATTGGTTTTCTTTTGGATATATACCCAGTAATGGGATTGCTGGGTAGAATGGTAGTTCAGTTTTAAGTTCTTTGATAAATCTCCCAACAGCTTTCCACAGTGGCTAAACTAATTTACATTCCCAACAACAGTGTATAAGCATTCCCTTTTCTCTGCAGCCTCAATAGCATCTGTTGTTTTCTGACTTTTTATTAATAGCCAGTCTGACTGGTATCAGATGGCATCTCATTGTGGTTTTGGTTTGCATTTATCTGATACGATGATGAGCATTTTTTCATGTCTTTGTTAGCCATTTGTATATCTTCTTTTGAGAAGCCTCTGTTTATGTCTTTTACCCCCCCCCTTTTTTTTTTTTTGAGACGGAGTCTCGCTCTGTCGCCCAGGCTGGAGTGCAGTGGCCGGATCTTGGCTCACTGCAAGATTCGCCTCCCGGGTTTAGGCTGTTCTCCTGCCTCAGCCTCCTGAGTGGCTGGGACTACAGGCGCCCGCCACCTCGCCCGCCTAGTTTTTTTTGTATTTTTTTTTTTTTTTTTTTTTTTTTTTAGTAGTGACGGGGTTTCACTGTGTTAGCCAGGATGGTCTCGATCTCCTGACCTCGTGATCCGCCCGTCTCAGCCTCCCAAAGTGCTGGGATTACAGGCTTGAGCCACCGCGCCCGGCCCTTTTACCCCTTTTTAATGGGTTTGTTTTATTTTATTTTCTGGTTCGGTTGTTTAAGTTCCTTATAGATTCTGGCTATGAGACCTTTGTTGGATGCATAGTTTGCAAATGTTTTCTCCTATTCTATAGGTTGTCTGTTTACTCTGTTGTTAGTTTATTTTACTATGCAGAAGCTTTTAGTTTAATTAGGCCCCACTTGCCAATTTTTATTTTGTTGCAATTGCTTTTGAAAATGTAGACATGAATTATTTCCCAAGGCCCGTGTCCAGAATCGCGTTTCCCAGGCTTTCTTCTGGGACTCTTACAGTTTGAGGTCTCACATTTAAATCTTTAATCCATCATGAGTTAATTTTTTGTATGGTGAAGGGTGGCGTGGTCCAGTTTCATCCTTCTGCTTATGGTTAGCCAGCTATTTCAGCATCATTTATTGTATAGGGAATCCGTTCTCCATTAATTATATTTGTTGACTTTGTCTGTCAAAGATTAGATAGCTCTGGGTGTGAAGCCTTATTTCTGGGCTTTCTAACCTGTTCAGTTGGTGTGTGTGTACGTTTTTGTACCAATTTCATGCTGCTTTGGTTACTGTAACCTTATTGTTTGAAGAGGGTTAACATGATGCCTCTGGCCTTGTTCTTTTTGCTTAAGATTGCTTTGGCTATTCGGGCTCTTTTTGGGTTCCATATGAATTTTAGAATAGTTTTGTCCAATTCTATGAAAAAAAATAATGTTAGTTTGATAGGAAAGCATTGAATCTGTAGATTGCTTTGGACACAAGGGCCATTTTAATATGGGTTCTCCCAATCCATAATCATGGAATGTTTTTTCATTTGTTTGTTTCATCTATGACTTAGTGGTTTTATAGTTCTCCTATAGAGATTCTTTATCTCCTTGGTTAGATGTATTCTTATTTTCTTTTTGTTGCATTTATTATAAATGGGATTGCATTCTTGATTTGGCTCTCAGCTTGAACTTTATTGGTGTATGGAAATGCTGCTTGTTTCTGTATATTGATTTTGTATCCTGAAACTTTTCAGAAGTTATTCATCAGTTCCGAGAGCCTTTTGGCAAAGTCTTTAGGGTTTTCTAGATAGAGAATCACATTGTCTGTGAAGAGAGATAGTTTTGTTTCTTCTTTTTCTATTTGGATGCCTTTTATTTCTTTCTCTTGCCTGATTGCTTGGCTAGGACTTCCAGTACTATGTTGCATAGTAGTGGTGAGAGTGGGCATCCTAATCTTGTTCCAGTTCTCAAGGAGAATGCTTCCAGTTTTTGTCTATTTAGTATGATGTTAACTGTGGGTTTGTCATGGATGGCTGTCATTATTTTCAGGTATGTTTCTGTAGTGCCTAGTTTCTTGGAGAGTTTTGTTTGTTTTTAGCATGAAGGGATATTAGATTTTATCAAAAGCTTTTTCCCTGTCTATTGAGATGATCATATGGTTTTTGTTTTTGATTCTGTTTATGTTGTGGATCATGTTTATTGATTTGTATATGTCGAACCAAACTTGTATCCCAGGAATGTAGCCTACTTGTTCATGGTGAATTAACTTTTTGATGGGCTGTTTGCTGAGTATCTTTTTGGTCTACATTCATCAGGGATATTGGCCTGTAGTATTGTTTTTGTTGTGTCTTTGCTAGGTTTGGTATCAGGGCGATGCTGGCTTTGTCAAATAAGTTGGGGAGGAGTTTCTCTTCTTTGATTTTTGGAAATAGTTTAATGGAATTGTTTCCAGCTCTTCTTTGTATGTCTTTTGAATTCAGCTATGAATCCTTCTCATCCAGTGCTTTATTGTGTTTGTAGGTTTTGTATTACTGATTAAATTTTGGAACTTGATATTGGTCTGTTCAGTGTTTTAATTTCTTCCTAATTCAGTCTTGGGAGATTGTGTTTCCAGTAATTAATCTTTTTTTTTTCTTCTACATTTTCTAGCTTGTAGCTTGTATGTGTAGAAGGTTTTGTATGTGTGTGTGTGTGTGTTTTGAGACGGAGTCTTGCTCTGTTGCCCAGACTGGAGTGTAGTGGCATGATCTCGGCTCACTACAACCTCCACCTCCTGGGTTCAAGCGATTTTGCTGCCTCAGCCTCCCAAGTAGCTGGGATTACAGGCACCCACCACCACGCCCAGCTAATTTTTGCATTTTTAGTAGAGATGGGGTTTCACCAATGGTGGCCAGGCTGGTCTTGAACTCCTGACCTTGTGATCCGCCTACCTCGGACTCCCAAAGTACTGGGATTACAGACATGAGCCACCGTGCCTGGCCAGAGGGGTTTTTAACAGTCCCTGAGGATTTTTTGTATTTCTGTGGGATCAGTTATAATGTCACTTTTGTTGTTTCTGATTGTGCTTCTTTGGATTTTCTCTTGTTTTCCTTGTTAATCTAGCTAGCAGCCTATCCTTTCAAAGAACCAACTTTTGGTTTTGTTGATTCTTTGTATGAATTTTTGTGTTTCAATTTCATCCAGCTCCACTGTGGTTTTAGTTATTTCTTCTCTTCTGCTAGCTTTGGGCTTCATTTTTCCTTGTTTTTCTAGTTCTTCTAGATGTGTTGTTAGATTGTTAATTTGAGATCTTTCCAACTTTCGAGGTAGGCATTTAATGCTATAAACTTTCCTCTTAACACTGCTTTTGCTGCATCTAGAGATTTTGGTATGTTCTGTCTCTGTTTTCATTTATTTCAATGAATTTTTTGATTTTTTGCCTTGGTTTTATTGTTTACCCAAAAGTCATTCAGGAGCAAATTGTTTGATTTTTATGTAATTGAATGGTTTTGAGAGATAT
The DNA here is from genome assembly GCF_024542745.1 of Macaca thibetana thibetana. Lineage (NCBI taxonomy): Eukaryota > Metazoa > Chordata > Mammalia > Primates > Cercopithecidae > Macaca > Macaca thibetana. The sequence goes on from NC_065598.1 coordinate 56,167,382, forward strand.
TCTTGGTATTAATTTCTATCTTTATTCCATTGTGGTACAAGAGTATGGTTGGTATAATTTTGATTTTTTTGAATTTAATGATAAGCTTGATTTATGGCTGAGCATGTTCTGTGTAATAATCATGGACTATGTTCTGTGTGCAGATGAGAATGCATATTCTGTGGTTGATGGGTGGAATACTTTGTAGATATCTATTAGGTCCAATTGGTCAAGCAACTAGTTTAAGTTCAGAATCTCTCTGTTAGTTTTCTGTCTCAATGATCTGTCTAATGCTGTTTGTGTAGTGTTGACGTTCACCACTATTGTGTGGCTTTGTAATTCTACTTGCAGGTCTAGAAGTCTGTCTTTTATGAATTGGGATTTTCTGATGTTGAGTGCATATATTTAGGATAATTACATCTTCTTGTTGAATCGAACACTTTATCATTATGTAATGTCCTTCTTTGTCCTTTTTCCTGTTGTTAAAGTCTACCTTACCTGATACAATAATAGTGATGTCTGCTCTATTTTTTTCCCATTTATGTTGTAGATACTTTTTCAACTCTTTACTTTGAGCCTTTGAGGATCATTACATGTGAGATGAGTCTCTTCTAGACAGCAGATGGTTGCCTCTTGTGTTTTTATCCAACTTGTCACTCCATGCCTCTTAAGCGGCATATTTAGACCATTTACATTCAAGGCTAATGTTGATATGTGAGGTTTGATCCTATCGTGAGATTGTCAGCTGGTTACTTTTTAGTTTATATTGGGTTTTGCTTTGTAGGGCCTGCTGGCTATGTACTTAAGTATGTTTAAGTATATTAGGTATGTTTTTGTGGTAGTGGGTATCATACTTTTCTTTCCATGATTAGAACTCCTTAAGGATCTCTTGTAAGTATGGACCAGTAGTAACAAATTTCCTTAGTGCTGCTTGTCTGGAAAATATTTTATTTCTCCTTAGGTTACGAAGCTTAGTTTGCTGGAATATGAAATTCTCCATTGAGCTTTCTTTTCTTTAAAAATGCTGAAAATGCCCCCCCCCCCCATATCTTCTGGCATGTAAGGTTTCTGCTGATAAGTCCACTGTTAGCCTGATGGGATTCTCTTTTTATGTGATCTGCCCTTTTTCTCTAACTGCTTTCAAGATTTTTTCTTTATTGTATACCTTGAACATTCTGGTTACTTTATGCCTTTGTGGTGTTCACTATCTCACAGGTGTTCTCTGTATTTCTTCTACCTGGATGTCTACCTCTCTAGCAAGATAATGGAAGTTTTCTTGAATTATTCCCTCAAATATATTTTCCAAGTGGTTTGCTTCTTCTCTTATTTTCTCAGGAACTACAGTAATTTGTAGATTTGGTTATGTTGCATAATTCCATAGCTCTTGAAAGCTTTGCTCATTTAAAAAAATTACTTTTTCATTTTTATCAGACTGGGTTAGCTCAAAAGACTCATCTTCAAGCTCCAAAATTCTTTCTTCTGCTTGGTCCAGTTTATTAATAAAGCTTTCAGTTGTATTTTGAAATTCCTTAAGTGAGTTTTTCAATCTGAGAAACTCTGATTTATTTCTTTTTAAGATGTTTGTCTCTTCCTTCATTTCCTGAATTGCTTTAGAAGTTTATTTTTATTGATTTTCAACCTTGTCTTGCATCTCATTGAGCTTTCTTGCCATCTATGTTTTGAATTCTTCATCAGTCACTTCTGAGTTTCCATTTTGGTTAAGGACCATTGCTGAAGTGCTAGTGCAATCTTTTGGTGGTTTCACTGCATTCAGAATTTTCATAGTGCCAGGATTCTTACGCTGGTTTCTCTTCATTTGGAGATGCTAGCACTTCTAATTTGGGGGTAAGATTTTTTTCTTTCACTGTATTTTTAAACTTTTTTCTTTCCCTTACTGTAGAGAATGCTGGGTAAGGTCTTTTGGCTTTGCTTCTATAGCCCTGTGCACTTCTTTCAGCAGGCTTTATATTGGGCTGTGCAGTTTGTCCTCTAAGCCTGTAGATGGCACTTTTGGGTAAGAGTTAGCTGTAGCCAAGGAGGCTAGGTATATACTTAATCCTTGTTTACTAGCAGAAGCTCTCTGTTGCCTCAGGCATTGGGCCAATTTGTAGACTGCACAGAGATCTGAGATCCCTGCTTAGTCCTGGTTGGGTGGGAGCCATGAATGGTGGGGCCAGACTGGGCAATTCAACCTGCTGGTCCCCTGATGGCAGACACAAGCACTAGTGCCAAGGGAAAGTCCAGTGGGTGGCCAGCAGGCCCCCAGAGGTTTGCCTGGGCATGGAGCTGGGAAACCTCTTTGGCTCCAAATACTTTGCATGGGGATAAGAGGTAGCCTAAGATCCTATTCCAGGAGAGTGAGTGCTCTAGATGTGTGGAGATCTACCTGGGCATGGAGCAGACAGAGACCTACTGTTTCAAGATCTATGTCCATGAAGGGTGGGGTGACTCAGGCTGCTGAACCAGTCAAATGGGTGCTTTAAATGCCTAGAGATCTGCCTGGGTCTGGAGCAGAGAGAGCCCTGCTAAACCATGTCTATGTTCAGGAACGGTGGGGCAGTTCAGGCTACTGGACCAGGTGAACAATTACTCTGAATACCTGGAAGTCTGCATGATCATGGAGCAGAGCCACACTGCACCAAGTTCTATGTCCAGGAAGGGTGGGGTGGTTCAGGCTGCTGAACCAGGTACACAGGTGTTCCATATGCCTGGAGTTCTGTCTGGTTGTGGAGCAGAGAGGCCTCACTGCACCACGATCTCAGGGGAACAGGGTGGTGGACCCAGAAATGTCACACACAGGTCAATTTCAGGTTGTCAAGCAGGCCCTGGCTGCATCTCGCTGCACAGGAGAAACTACAGCTGTAATAATTCTCCTCCCACCCAGACTAGTAACGGGGAAAGCACAATTCCAGTGCCTACTGCTGAGGCACTTTCCACAGTTCTGGCTGTGGAGGCCCCTATCCTGCTCCAGAGCAGGCACTCCAGTCTCTGGCCCGAGAATGAAATGCCTGTGCAGACACGCTGCTGTGTCACCAAGGAATGGCTGAGTTTGTATGCACTGGTATTAAAAGTGGCATCCTGCTCTCAATTCTGGGTCTGGGAAAATGTCTGCAGCTTTTCCAAGTGTCTTTCCCTCACAGTGTCTCCAAGCCACATTTGATTCCTTGATTTCAATTCCTAGAGCAAGGGGAGAATGTAATATGTTTGTACCTGAGTTCACATAAATGCTATTTATAAAATAAAGAAAATTTGCTTTTTGAAATTCCACAGTTGCCATTTTTTTCAAGTCAGGGAGATATTCAATTTTATTAATTTTTTTGTCATCTATCAGAATAAACATATATATAAATTCCTTTTTGACATACTAATGTGTTAAATTACTTTATTAGTATGTTGACTATCCTTGTGCTCTTGGCCTAAACTTCATCATGGGGTCTTATTCTTGAAGTATATTCCTATATATGATTTGCTTATATTTCATTTGGAATTTGTGCATTTTATTTTTTTTTTGCTTTGTTCTTAATTTTCCTCCTATGTGTACTAGGATTTTTATCAATTGCTTACATTCATACATCAAGGTTGATCAGTATATAGCTGGTATGGGGAACTCAGAACTCACGAAGGTCCAGTGTTCAGTGTCCTTCTCCCTTTTTCCCTGAAATCCAGCTAATTAATCTATGCAGGAGGCTAGCAGGCAACAAACCCCACTTAAATATTTGAGACCCAAGGGGAGGATACCATGTTCTGCTACTCTGAATGACATTTTAATGACTTCTAAACTTTTAAAGTTTAAATGACTTTATTCCTCAAGTCTTGAGATTTTTGTTATCTCTAACTTTTTCTTTTCTCTTTTTAACTATTATTTTACATACAGGGGTAGAAGTGCAGGTTTGTTATACAGGTAAATTGCATGTCACAGGGGTGTGGTGTACAAACTATTTTGTTACCCAGGTAATAAGCATAGTATATGATAGATAGTTTTTGGATCATTACCCTCCTCCCACCTTCTACCCTCAAATAGGTCCTGGTGTCTTTTGTTGGCTTCTGTGTATCCATGTATACTCAATGTTCCGCTTCCATTTATAAATGGGAATATAAAGTATTTGGTGTTTCTGTTGTGACATTAGTTTGCTTAGGATAATGGCCTCCAGCTCCATCAATGTTGCTGGAAAAGACATGATCTCATTCTTTTTTTTATGGCTGTGTAGTATTCCACGATGCATATGTACCACATTTTCTTTACTAGTCTACCATTAATGAGAACTTAGGTAAATTCCATATCTTTGCTATTGTGAATAGTGCTGCAAATGAACATATGTGTGCCTTTATCTTTATGGTAGAACAATTTATATTCTTCTGGGTATATATTCAATAATGGGATTGCTGGGTAGAATGGTAGTTGTTTCTGTGTTTGTTGAGAAAACACCAAACTGCTTTCCACAATGGATAAATTGATATATATTCGCACAAGCAGTGCATAAGCCTTCACGTTTCTCTACAACCTTGGTAGCATGTGTTATTTTTTGATTTTTAAAAAGTAGCCATTCTCAATGGTGTGAGACGATACCTCATTGTGGTTTTCAGTTGCATTTTGTCTAATTGTTAGTGATGTTGTGCATTTGTTTCATATGCTTGTTGGCTGCATGTATGTCTGTCTTTGAAAAGGGTCTCTTCATGTTCTTTGCCCATTTTTGATGGGGGTCTTTGATTATTGCCTGTTGATTTGTTTGATTTCCTTATAGATTCTGGATATTAAACCTTTCTCAGATGCATAGTTTTCAAACATTTTATCTGATTCTGTAGGTGGTCTGATTACTCTGTTGATAGGGTTTTTTTGCTTTAAAGAAGATCCTTAGTTTAATTAGATCCCATTTTTCAATTTTTAAATTATACTTTCAGTTCTGGGATACATATGCAGAACATGCAGGTTTGTTACATAGGTATACACATGCCATGGTGGTTTGCTGCACCCATCAACCCATCATCTACGTTAGGTATTTCTCCTAATGCTATCCGCCTCCCCTAGGCCCCTACCCCCTAACAGGCCCCAGTGTGTGATGTTCCCCTCCCTGTGTCCATGTGTTCTCATTGTTCACCTCTCACTTATGAGTGAGAACAAGCAGTGTTTGGTTTTCTGTTCCTGTGTTAGTTTGTTGAGAATGATGGTTTCCAGCTTCATCCATGTTCCTGCAAAGGACATGAACTCATCCTTTTTTTATGGCTGCATAGTATTCCATGTTTTACATGTGCCACACTTTCTTTATCCAGTCTATCATTGATGAGCATTTGGGTCTTCACTATTATGAACAGTGCTGCAATAAACATATGTGCATGTGTCTTTATAGTAGAATGACTTATAATCCTTTGGGTATATAAGCAGTAATGGGATGACTGGGTCAAATGGTATTTCTGGTTCTAGATCCTTGAGGAATAGCCACACTGTCTTCCACAGTGGTTGAACTAATTGACACTCCCACCAACAGTGTAAAAGCCTTCCTATTTCTCTACATCCTCTCCAGCATCTGTTGTTTCCTGACTTTTTAATGATCGCCGTTCTGACTGGCGTGAGATAGTATCTCCTTGAGGATTTGATGTTCATTTATCTAATGACCAGTGATGATGAGCATTTTTTCATATGTTTGTTGGCCACATAAATGTCTTCTTTTGAGAAGTGTCTGTTCATATTCTTCACCCACTTTTTGATGGGGTTATTTCTTGTAAATTTGTTTAAGTTCTTTGTAGATTCTGGATATTAGCCCTTTGTCAGATGGATAGATTGCAAAAATTTTCTCCCATTCTGTAGGTTGCCTGTTCATTCTGATGATAATTTCTTTTGCTGTGCAGAAGCTCTTTAGTTTAGTTAGATCCCATTTGTCAATTTTGGCTTTTGTTGAAATTGCTTTTGGTGTTTAAGCCATGAAGTGATTGCTTATGCCTATGTCCTGAATGGTATTCTAGGTTTTCTTCTAGGGTTTTTATGGTTTTAGGTCTTACGTTTAAGTCTTTAATACATCTTGAGTTAATTTTTGTATAAGCTGTAAGGAAAGGGTCCAGTTTCAGTTTTCTGCATATAGCTAGCCAATTTTCCCAGCACCATTTATTAAATATGGAATCATTTCTCCATTGCTTGTCTTTGTCAGTTTTGTCAAAGATCAGATGGCTATAGATGTGTGGCATTATTTCTGAGGCCTCTATTCTGTTCCATCAGTCTGTATATCTGATTTGGTATCAGTACCATACTCTTTTGGTTATTGCAGTGTTGTAGTATTGTTTGAAGTCAAGTAGTGTGATGCTTCCAGCTTTCTTCTTTCTGCTTATGGTTGTCTTGACTATACGGGCTCTTTTTTGGTTCCATATGAAATTTAAAGTAATTTTTTTCTAATTCTGTGAAGAAAGTCAATAGTAGCTTGATGGGGATAGCATTGAATCTATAAATTACTTTGGGGATTATGGCCATTTTCATGATAGTGATTCTTCTTTTCCATGAGCATGGAATGCTTTTCCATTTGTTTGTGTCCTCTGTTAATTCCTTGAGCAGTGGTTTGTAGTTCTCCTTGAAGAGGTCCTTCACATCCCTTGTAAGTTGTATTTGTAGGTATTTTACTCTCTTCGTAGCAATTGTGAATGGGAGTTTACTCGTGATTTGGCTCTCTGCCTGTCTGTTATTGGTGTACAGGAATGCTTGTGATTTTTGCACATTTATTTTGTATCCTGAGACTTTGCTGAAGTTGCTTCTCAGCTTAAGGAGATTTTGGGCTGAAATGATGGGGTTTTCTAAACATACAATCATGTCATCTGCAAATAGAGACAATTTGACTTCTCTCTTCCTATTTGAATACCCTTTATTTCTTTTTCTTGCCTGATTGCCCTGGCCAGAACTTTCTCTTCTATGTTTAGTAGGAGTGGTGAGAGATAGCATCCTTGTCTTGTGCTGATTTTCAAAGGGAATGCTTCCAGCTTTTGCCCATTCAGTATGATATTGGCTGTGAGTTTGTCATAAATAGCTCTCATTATTTTGAGATACGTTCCATCAATACCGACTTTATTGAGAGTTTTTAGCATGAGGGGGTGTTGAATTTTATCGAAGGCCTCTTCTGCATCTGTTGAGATAATCATATGATTTTTGTCGTTGTTTCTGTTTATATGATGGATTATGTTTATTGATTTGCATATGTTGAACCAGCCTTGCATCACAGGGATGAAGCCCAATTGGTCGTGGTAGATAAGCTTTTTGATGTGCTGCTAGATTCAGTTTGCCAATATTTTATTGAGGATTTTCGCCTTGATGTTCATCAGGGATGTTGACCTGAAATTTTCTTTTTCTGTTGTGTCTCTGCCAGGTTTTGGTATCAGAATGATGTTGGCCTCATAAAATAAGTCAGGGAAGAGTCCCTCTTTTTCTATTGTTTGGAATGGTTTCAGAAGGAATGGTACCAGCTCCTCTTTGTACCTCTGGTAGAATTCAGCTGTGAATCCATCTTGTCCTGGGCTCGTTTTGGTTGGTAGGCTATTAATTACTACCTGACTTTCAGAACTTGTTATTGGTCAACTCAGGGATTCGACTTCTTCCTGGTTTAGTCTTGGGAGGGTATATTTGTCCAGGAATTTATCCATTTCTTCTAGATTTTCTAGTTTATATGCATAGAGATGTGTAGAGTATTCTCTGATGGTAGGTTGTATTTCTGTGGGTTTCTGTGGGATCAGCGGTGATATCCCCTTTTTCATTTTTTTATTTTGTCTATTTGATTCTTCTCTCTTTTTTGTTAGTCTGGCTAGTGGTCCATCTATTTTTTAATCTTTTCAAAACACCACCTCCTGGATTCATTGATTTTTAAGGGTTTTTTGTGTCTCTATCTCCTTCATTTCTGCTCTTATCTTAGTTATTTCTTGCCTTCTGCTAGCTTTTGAATTTGTTTGCTCCTGCTTCTCTAGTTCTTTTAATCGTGATGTTAGGGTGTCAATTTTAGATCTTTCCTGCTTTCTCCTGTAGGAATTTAGTGCTATAAATTTCCCTCTAAACAATGCTTTAGCTGTGTCCCAGAGATTGTGGTACGTTGTGTCTTTGTTGTCATTGTTTTCTAAGAAATTATTTATTTCTGCCTTAATTTTGTTGTTTACCCAGTAGTTATTCAGGAACAGGTTGTTCAGTTTTTATGTAGTTGTGGGGTTTTGAGTGACTTTCTTAATCCTGAGTTCCAATTTGATTACACTGTGGTTTGAGAGACTATTTATGATTTCCATTCTTTTGCATTTGCCAAGGAATATTTTACTTCCAATTAGGTGGTCAATTTTAGAATACGTGTGATGTGGTACAGAGAAGAATGTATATTCTGTTGATTTGGGGTGGAGAGTTCTGTAGATGTCTATTAGGTCTGCTTGGTCCAGAGCTGAGTTCAAGTCCTGAATATCATTGTTAATTTTCTGTCTTGTTGATCTGTCTGATATTGATAGTGGGGTGTTAAAGTCTCTCACTATTTTTGTGTGGGAGTCTAAGTCTCTTTGTAGGTCTCTAAGAACTTCCTTTATAGATCTGGGTGCTCCTGTATTGGACATGTGTATTTATATATATATATATATTAGCTCTTTTTGTTGCATTGATTTTTTACCATTATGTAATGCCCTTCTTTGTCGTTTTTGGTCTTTGTTGACTTAAAGTCTGTTTTATCAGAGACTAGGATTGCAACCCCAGCTTTTTCTTGTTTGTTTGTTTTCCATTTGCTTGGTAAATATTTCTCCATCCCTTTATTTTGAGCCTATGTGTTTCTTTGCACATAAGATGGGTCTCCTGAATACAGCACACTGATGGGTCTTGACTCTTTATCCAATTTGCCAGTCTGTGTCTTTTAGTTGGGGCATTTAGCCTGTTTACATTTAAGGGTAACATTGTTATGTGTGAATTTGATCCTGTCATTATGTTGCTAGCTGGTTATTTTGCCCATTAGTTGATGCAGTTTCTTCATGGTGTCAGTGGTCTTTACAATTGGGTATGTTTTTGCAGTGGCTGGTACCGGTTTTTCATTTCCATATTTAGTGCTTCCTTCTAAAGCTCTTGTAAGGCAGGCCTGGTGGTGACAAAATCTCTCAGCATTTGCTTGTCTGTAAAGGATTTTATTTCTTCTTTTCTTATGAAGTTTGGTTTGGCTGGATATGAAATTCTGGGTGGAAAATTCTTTTCTTCAAGAATGTTGAATATTGGTCCTCACTCTCTTCTGGCTTTTAGGGTTTCTGCAGAGAGATCCACTGTTAGTCCAATGGGCTTCCCTTTGTGGGTAACCCAACCTTTCTCTCTGGCTGCCCTTAACATTTTTTCTTTCATTTCAACCTTGGTGAATCTGATGAGTATGTGTCTTTGGGTTCCTCTTCTCAAGGAGTATCTTTGTGATGTACTTTGCATTTCCTGAATTTGAATTTTGGCATGTCTTGCTAGGTTGCAGAAGTTCTCCTGGACAATATCCTGACGAGTGTTTTCCAGCTTGGTTCCATTCTCCCTGTCACTTTCATGTACACCAATCAAATGTAGATTTGTTTTTTTCACAAAGTTCCATATTTCTTGGAGGCTTTGTTCCTTTTCAGTTCTTTCTCTAATCTTGTCTTCACATTTTATTTCAGTAAGTTAATTTTTAATCTCTGATATCCTTTCTTTCGCTTGATTGATTCAGCTATTGATACTTGTGTATGCTTCATGAAGTTCTCATACTGTGGTTTTCAGCTCCATCAGGTCGTTTATGTTCTTCTCTAAACTGGTTATTCCAGTTTGCAATTCCTCTAACCTTTTTTCAAGGTTCTTAGCTTTTTTGCATTGGGTTAGAACCTGCTCCTTTAGGTTGTAGGAGTTTGTTATTACCCACCTTCTGTAGCCTACTTCTTTCAATTTATCAAACTCATTCTCCATCTAGTTTTGTTCCATTGCTGGCAAGGAGTTGTGATCTTTGAAGGAGAAGAGTACTGGTTTTTGGAATTTTCAGCCTTTCTGTGCTGGTTTTTCTTCATCTTCATGGATTTATCTACCTTTGGTCTTTGATGTTGGTGACCTTTGGATGGGGTTTCTGTGTGGACGTTATTTTTGTTTATGTTGATGTTATTCCTTTCTGTGTGTTGGTTTTCCTTCTAACAGTCAGCCCCCACTGCTGCAGGTCTGCTGGAGTTTGCTGGACGTCCACTCCAGACCCGTTTGCCTGGGTATCACCAGCGGAGGCTGCAGACCAGCAAAGATTGCTGCCTGTTTCTTCCTCTGGAAGCTTCTTCCGAGAGGGACACCTGCCAGATGCCAGCCAGAGTTCTCCTGTATGAGGTGTCTGTCGACCCCTGCTGGGAAGTGTCTCCCAGAAAGGAGGTATGGGGGTCAGGGACACACTTGAGGAGGCCATCTGTTCCTTAGCAGAGGTCGAGCACTGTGCTGGGAGATCTGCTGCTGTTTTCAGAGCCAGCAGGCAGGACCGTTTAAGTCTGCTGCAGCTGCGCCCACAGCTGCCCCTTCCCCCAGGTGCTCTGTCACAGGGAGATGTGAGTTTTATCTATAAGCCCCTGACTGTGGCTCCTGCCTTTCTTCCAGTGATGCCCTGCCCAGAGAAGAGGAATCTAGAGAGGCAGTCTGGCTACAGCAGCTTTGTGGAGCTGTGGTGGGCTTTGCCCAGTTTGAACTTTCTGGTGGCTTTGTTTACACTGTAAGGGGAAAACTGCCTACTCAAGCCTCAGTATTGGCAGATGCCCCTCCGCCCACCAAGCTGGGGCATCCCAGGTCAACTTCAGACTGCTGTGCTGGCCGCAAGAATTTCAAGCCTGTGAATCTTCTCTTGCTGGGCTCTGTGGGTGTGGGGTCCGCTGAGCTAGACCATTTGGCTCCTTGGCTTCAGTCCTTTTTCCAGGGGAGTGAATGGTTCTGTCTTGCTGGCGTTCCAGGTGCCACTGGAGTATGAAAAAAAAAAAACTGCAGGTAGGTCGGTTTCTTCCCAAACAGCCGCCCAGTTTTTTGCTTGAAACCCAGGGTCCTAGTGGCATAGGCATCTGAGGGAATCTCCTGGTCTGTGTGTTGTGAAGACTAGAAAAAGCGTAGTATGTGGGCCAGAATGCACTGTCCCTCAAGGCACAGTCCCTTATGGCTTCCGTTGGCTAGGGGAGGGAGTTCCCTGACCCCTTGCACTTCCCAAGTGAGGTGACATCCCACCCTGCTTCGACTCACCCTCCGTGGACTGCACCCACTGCCTAACCAGTTCCAGTGATATGACCCAGGTACCTCAGTTTGAAATGCAGAAATCACCTGTCTTCTGCATTGATCTCGCTGGGAGCTGCAGACTGGAGCTGTTCCTATTCAGCTGTCTTGCCAGCCACCAAATTAAAATACTTTTATTTCCTTTTAAGGCCTGTTATCTGTCTTGTGATGTTATAACAGAGTCAGGTTGGGGTTGGTATTTAATTGCTACAAAGAGCTTTTTTTCTGTTAGTCTTAGGATCTCTATTTTAATGTTAATGCTAGTTAATTGTGCCTGAAATCCAAAGAAATGAGAGTATAATGAGGTGTCTGACTCCCACTTCTTATGCTCTGAACTAGTGTTTTATGTTTCTTTGTGTCCCCTTGGCTGAGAAGAAGGTCCATTCGGTCAGTTGGGGGGCTTAGAATTTTAGTTTTTGGTTCAGCACGTATGTACCTAATAGGGGGATTGCTGGATCTAATCGTAGTTCACCTCCCAGTTTTTGAGAAATCTTTACACTGCTCAAAATTATGTCCTTTGCAGCAACATGGATGCAACTGGAAACTATTCTTCTAAGCAAATTAATGAAGAAACAGAAAACCAAGTACCACGTGTTCTCACTTATAAGTGGGAACTAAACACTCGGTATACATGGTTATAAAAGTAGAAACAATACACTCTGGGGAATCCAAGGGGACATGGCAGGGGTTAAGGGTTGTAAGAGGACTAACTATTGGATGCTATGCTCACTACCTGGTTGATGGATTCTTCATACTTTCAACTTCAACATCATGCTATGTACCCACAACCATTGTGGGTAGAAAATCAAGACACAAAGAGATTAGGCAACCTGTTCAAATTTATTTAGCTAGTAAATAATATCAAAGCAGTTATGAGTAGAGGCTTCTCACATTAATATGAATGATTATATTGTGTGTGTATGTATAGAGATAGAAATAATTATTAGAAATTGAATTTAGAATTTTGTGGTACTTGGATCAGATACCAAAGGATCATATTGTGATTTAATATCCTCTGAATGTGTAGCACCTCAATTTCCTTGAGTGTCAATATATATTCAATCAAGCAAAGTTAGCATAATCAGGAAGTATACAAAATACAGATGTCAATCTTTTATATTTTTAAATAGAAAATGGAATAAATTCCACTATTTATTGTGGCAGGTGAATAATGGTCCCAAATCATGTCCACACATAAAGCCCAAGAATCTGTGACTGTTACCTTAAATGTGTAAGAAGAAGATAAAATTTCAGGACCTTTCAAATGTATTATGCTAAAAGGAAAAGGTTAGCCCTGAAAGCTGACTCACATTGCACAACTATTTTTCTTATCTAGTGCATGACCTTTGTGTTGAGAGTTCATGCATTAACCAGACACCCTATTTTTCATTCAAACCTAGACTAAATGACATGAAGGTAGAGACCCTTGTGACATTTACCACTTTACAATACAATGTTAAGCAACTACATTAGAATGTAATCAATAGTAGCCAATCAAATCTTGTATCTCTATTTTAGCCTTTGTATGGAAAATGTTGTAATTCTGTTTGTCACCTCTGTTTTGTCTGTATAAATGGTTCTTATTTTTTCCCATACCATGAGCACTGATCACCATTCTTTGGTATAGCTTTGCCCCCTGAACATCTACCCTCACACTTTGCATTTGAATGAACCCTATTTAATTAGATTCTAATTATTTTGATTATTTTAGGTTTACAAATGGCAGAAGAGACTTTTCAGATAAAGTTAAGGCTTCAGACCTTGAAACAGGGAGATTAACCTAGATTATCCCCCGAGTCTCATCTACCATGTGAGCCCATAGAAACAGAGAACTTGCTCAATCTGTAAGTGGGAGAGATATGGTGGAAAACGTCAGAGAGATGGCAGAAGAGAAATCAGAGAGATTCAAAGCATGAAAGGGACTCAATTGTTCCAGGAAAGCATGCCACATGAAAAGCATGAGAAGAAATGAGAGCAGCCTCTAGCATCTGAGAGCAATTAAAAGCGAGGAATTGGGACCTCCATCCTACAACTGCAAGGAACTGAATTTAGCCATCAGCCAAATTGAACTTGGAAGCAGATTCGTCTTCAGAGCCTCTAGGAATGGCACAGCTTTTCTGACAACACTCTGATTTCAGCATTCTGAGACTTTTAACAGAGTCTGACCCATTCTGTACACAGGACTCTGATTTTGTTACTCAATCAAACTTCGGTTTACTTTCCTGTCACAGTAAAGTCAAACTTCTACACTGTGTCTGTGTGTTTTCACACTGCTGATAAAGACATACCCAAGACTGGAAAGAAAAAGAGATTTAATTGGATTTACAGTTCCAAATGGCTGGGGAGGACTGAGAATTACGGCAGGAGGTGAAAGGCACTTCTTACATGGTGGCAGCAAGAGAAAATGAGGAAGAAGCAAAAGTGGAAACCTCTGAAAAATCAATCAGATCTTGTGAGACTTATTCACTATCATGAGAAAAGCACAGGAAAGACCATCCCCCATGATTGAATTACCTCCCCCTGGGTCCCTCTCACTACAAGTGAGAATTCTGGGAGATAGAATTCAACTTGAGATTTGGGTGGAGACAGAGCCAAACCATATTATTCCAAGCCTGACTCCTCCAAATCTCTTGTCTTCACATTACAAAACCAATCATGCTTTCCCAACAGCCCTCAAAGTGCTAACTCATTTCAGCATTAACCCAAAAGTCCATAGTCCAAAGTCTCATCTGAGACAAGGCAAGTCCCTTTCACCTAGGAGCCTGTAAAATCAAAAGCAAACTAGTTACTTCCTAGATACAATGGGGGTACAGGTATTGGAATTCCAAATGGGAGAAATTGGCCAAAACAAAGCAGTTACAGGGCTCATGCAAGTCCAAAATCCAGTGAGGCAGTCAAATTTTAAAGCTCAAAAATGATCTTCTTTGACCCCAGATCTCACATCCAGGTCAGGCTGATGCAAGAGGTTGCTTCCCATGGTCCTAGAAAGCTCCACCCCTGTGGCTTTTCAGGGTACAACCTCCTTCCCAGCAACTTTCACAGGCTGGCATTGAGTGTCTGTGGCTTTTCCAGGTGCACAGTGCAAGCTGTCAGTGGATCTACCATTCTGGGGTCTGGAGGATGGTGGCCCTCTTCTCACAGCTCCACTAGGCAGTGCCTCAGTATGGACTCAGTGTGGGGGCTCTGACCCCACATTTCCCTTCTGCACTGCTCTAGCAGAGGTTCTACAAGAGGGCCCCACCCCCGTAGCAATCTTTTGGCTAGGCATCCAGATGTTTTCATACATCTTCTGAAATCTAGTTGGAGATTCACAAACCTCAATTCTTGACTTCTGTGCACCTGCAGGCTCAATACCACGTGAAGCTGCCAAGGCTTGGGGCTTCCACCCTTTGCAGCCACAGCCTGAGCTATAAAATTGGCCCCTTCAGCCATAGCTGGAGCAGCTGGGACACAGGGCACCAAGTCACTAGGCTGCACACAGCAATGGAGCCTTGGGCCCAGCCCACAAAACCACTTTTTCCTCCTGGGACTCTCTGCCCATGATGGGAGGGGCTGCTGTGAAGGTCTCTGACATGGCATGGAGACATTTTTCCCATAGTCTTGGGGATTAACATTAGGCTCCTTGCTACTTATGCAAATTTCTGTAGCCAGCTTGAATTTCTCCCCAGAAAATGGATTTTTCTTTTCTATTGCATAATCAGGCTGCAAATTTTTCAAACTTTTATGCTCCACTTCCCTTATAAAACTGAATGCCTTTAACAGTACCTAAGCCACCTCTTGAATGCTTTGCTGCTTGGAAATTTCTTCCACCAGATGCCCTAAATCATCTTTCTCAAGTTGACAGTTCCACAAATCTCTAGAGCAGGGGCAAAATGCTTCCAGTCTCTTTGCTAAAACATAACAAGAGCCAATTTTACTCCAGTTCCCAGCAAGTTGTTCATCTCCATCTGAGACCACCTCAGCCTGGACCTTATTATCCATATCGCTATCAGCATTTTGGGCAAAACCATTCAACAAGTCTCTAGGAAGTTCCAAACTTTCCCACATTTTCCTGTCTTCCTCTGAGCCCTCCAAACTGTTCCAACCTCTGCCTGTTACTCAGTTCCCAAGTCACTTCCACATTTTCTCGTATCTTTTCAGCAACACCCCACTCTACTCGTACCAATTTACTGTATCAGTCTGTTTTCACGCTGCTGATAAAGGCATACCCAAGATTGGGAAGAAAAAGAAGTGTCATTGGACTTACAGTTACACATGGCTAAGGAGACCTCAGAATTATGTCGGGAGGTGAAAGGCACTTCTTACATAGCAGCAGCAAGAGAAAATGAGAAAGCAGCAAAAGCAGAAACCCCTGATAAACCCATCAGATCTCGTTAGACTTATTCACTATCATGAAAATAGCACAAGAAAGACTGCTCCCTATGATTCAACTACCCCCCCCCCCGGGTCCCTCCCACAACACGTGAGAATTCTGGGAGGTACAATTCAAGTTGAGATTTGCATGGGAACACAGCCAAACCCTATCATACACTGAGGTTTTGCAGTCAGAGAAAAGAGGGTGTTTATTTGCAAGGCATCAATCAAGTATAATTGGGAAACTCACATTAAGACCTGACCTCCATGATGACTTACAAACTAGAGTTTTTAGACCAGGTGCAGTGGTTCATCCCTGTAATCCCAGCACTTTGGGAGGCCAAGGCAGGCAGATCACATGAGGTCAGGAGTTTGAGACCAGCCTGGCCAACATGGTGATATCCCATCTCTACTAAAAATACAAAAATTAGCCAGGCGTGGTGGCACATGCCTGTAATCCCAGCTATTTGGGAGGTTGAGGTAGGAGAACTGCTTGAATCTCCTTGAACCTGGGAGGTGGAGGTTGCAGTGAGCTGAGATCATACCATTGCACTCCAGCCTGGATAATAAGAGCAAAACTCCATTAAAAAATAAAAATAAAAAACAAAGTTACAGGCAAAATTGTAAATCAACACAACACATGGAGATAATGCATTGTCTTGGCTAAGAAGGTTAAGATATCTTGAAGCAGAAGCTTACAGGTTGTAGGTGAATTCACAGATTCTTTGACATGTGATTGGTTAAGGAAGAGAAGCTTCATCTAAAATCTTAGGGTTGGCAGAGAGAAATGTTAAGATCTGGCCTGTGAGTGTGGACTGTCTCCAAGACCCTCAGGAAGAAATTCAGAACAAAGAATGGAAGTCAGAATTAGTTCTTTCCTGAGGTCTACCTGCCAGCAGATGGCATTTTTCAGTTGGTGAGAGTCTGGGTTTCTGAAAACCAACTGAAGGACATATGTTGAGATGTTATTTTTAGTTTCTATAGGAAACCAACAATCTGGTGGCTCTAATTTCCTTGGCTATTGCTTTAATCTATTATTACCTTTTTGCTTATCAGGTTGTTCATTTGGTTCTCAAGGCTATCAGGTGTCTGGAATTTCCCTTGAAGGAATTCAAAATGTTCTTTTATTTTCACGCTTGGGGTATGGGCTGACAGACCCCTAAGAGGGGTCTCTATTCTATCCCAGTCCCCTCTGTCTTTTGTCGTTTCTCAATACTGAGGAATACAGGGATGCATATCGCTTTGGTTACTTATTGTAGAATTTGGAAGGTTGGGGACTGGGATATAAGAAGAGAAAGCTCCTAGCATGGAGCTTGAAATATGAGTCCTGGGAATGACATCATGGTGTTGAACTATCATTATATTGGTTGCTTTAGTTACTACTTTATTACAACATTTTAATACACATTTAGCTACAGCATAAAGTATAAGCAAAATCCCAAAAATACTATTCACAGAAATAGAAATCTTAAAATTTAGATGGAACCCCAGAAGACTCAGAATAAGCAAAGCTATCCAAAGCAAAAAGAACAAACCTGGAATAATTACATTACCTGACTCAGATTAAACTATATAGCAATAGTAATCAAAACAAGATGTTACTGGCATAAAAACAAAAACATGGATTAATAGAACAGAATTGAGATCCAAGACATAAATCCACATAACTACATTGAACTCATTTTTGACAAAAGTGCCACAAATATACACTAAGGAATAGACACTCTCTTCAAAATATGGTGGTGGGAAAACTGGATATCCATACACAAAGAAATGAAACTAAACCCCTATCTCTTACCATATACAACAGTCAAATAAAAACAGATTAAAGACTTAAATCAAGGACCTCAAACTATGAAACTACTACAAGTAAACATTGGGGTAAATCTTCAGGACATTGGTCTCAGGAAGAACTTCTTGAGTAATATCTGACAAGTATAGACAAAGCAAAAAATGGTCAAATGGGATCACATCAAGTGAAAAAGCTTCTGTCGAGCAAAGGAAACAATCAACAAAGTGAAGAGACAACCCACAGAATAGAAGAAAATATTTGCGAACTACTCCTTTAACAAAGGATTAATAACCAGACTATATAAAAAGCTCAAGCAATTCTACAAAAACATTAATAATCAGATTTTAAAAAGAGCAAAATATCTTAATAGACATTTCTCTAAAGAAGACACGCAAGTGGCAAACAGGCATATGAAAAGGTGCTCAACATCATTGATCATCAGATGCAAATCAAAGCTACAATGCGATATCATCTCACCCTATTTAAGATGATTTAAATCCAAAAGACAATCAATAACTAATTCTGGTGAAGATGTGGAGAAAAGGGAATCCTTGTACACTTTTTTTTTTTTAAGCTAGCACAATTATGAAGAACAGTTTAGAATTTCTCACAAAACTAAATATAGAACTACGGTATAATCCAGCAATTGCACTCTTGGGTATATACCCAATAGAAAGGAAATCAGTACATTGAAGAGATATCTGCATGTCTTTTGCTCCAGTGTTCACAGTAGTGAAATTTTGGAAGCAACATTTGTGTTACTCCTATATTCAGGATTTCACAGTGGCAGCCATTGTGGTGTGGCACAATTGGGTGTGTGTGCTAATTAAAGCCTTGTAGGATGGGAATCTCTGGTTGTGCTCCACTACAGACACTCCCACACCAAACCCTCTGGGCTTCACACTGGCTGGAGTTCTGCCTCTACCACCTCTCTAAGTAGCTCTCCCACACAACTCAAGCATCTGTGAGGGTCATAGGTTTTCCTGCTGCCAGGATTCCAAAGGTTTGCGGTGAGAGTGGGTTTCTTCTTAACTGCTCAACTTACCCCTTCCCCAGGAGTCACTAGCGGCCAGAAATGATTCCCAGTGTGTGGTACCCCATGCTGAATTTCCATCTTCCTCCAACTTCAGCCCAGTATTTTTGTCTTCCCTTTGTCCACTCTCCATGTCTTCCCTCCAAAGCTCTGCTTGGAGTGTGCCAGTCTTTCCAATGTCCTGGTACCTCAGTGGCATATATTCCTGCTTGCTGCATGTAGTCAGCCATTGTGCCTCCTAGCCAAATTCTGAAGGTCTTTTTTCTCACAACTGGAGCAAGACATGTATGCCCACTTACACCACTGCTATTGAACAGTGCACTTAGTGTTTTATCCAGAGCAATTAGTCAAGAGAAAGAAATAAAAGGCATCTGAATTTGAAAAGAGAAAGTCAAACTATTTTTCTTTGCAGACAGCATAATCTTACAGTTAGAAAAACCTAAATACCCCACAAAAAATAAAGAATACTGTACCAATAAAGTTTCAGAACTGATAAACAAATTCAGTGATGTTGCAGAATATTAAATTAAGATACACAAATCAGTAATGTTTCTGTAAAACAGCGATCTAGTTTAAAGAGAAATCAAGAAGGAAACTTTGTTTATAATGCCTAGAAAAAGACCTAAGAATACATGTAAAAGTAAGAAAGTAAAAGACACCCATTTGGAAGCTTACAAATCACTGATGAAAGAAATTGAACAGAACATAAGCAAATGGATAGAAAACCCATGCTCCTGAATCTGCTTAATTATAAGATTCAAAACTATAAAACTTTTACATGAAGACATAAAGGAATAACTCCAGTCATTGATGTAGGCAAATACTTTATGGCTGAGACCTCAAACATGCAGGCAATGAAAACAAAAATAGATTAACTGAAGTATGTTAAACTAAAAACCTTATGCACAGGAAAGGACACAACCAAGTGAGGAGGCAAATTTTGAATAGAAGAATACACTCAAAAACGATTCCTCTAACAAGGGACTAATATACAGAATATACAAGAAACTCAACTCAACAGCAGTAATTCAATTAAAGAGGAGTTGTATTAGTTTGTTCTCATACTGCTATAAAGAACTACCTGAGACTGCGTGATTTATGGAGAACATATATTTAATTAACTCACAGTTCCACAGGCTTCACAGAAAGCATGGCTGGGAGGCATCAGGATGTTCCCATTTATAGCAGAAAGGGAGAGGGGTAGCAAGCACTTTCTCATGGCAGCAGGAGAGAGAGATAGTGAGGTGGAAAGTGCCACACACTTTTAAACTATCAGATCTTGTAAGAACTCACTACTATCACAAGAAGACCATGGGGGAAATCCACCCCCTTTATTTGATCACCTCCCACCAGGTTCCTCCCCCAACATTGAGAAGATTTGACATGAGATTTCAAACCATACAGTTATGCTCCTGGCCCCTTCAAAATCTTATGTTCTTCTCACATTTCAAAACCAGTTATGCCTTCCCAATAGTCCCCAAAGTCTTAACTTATTCTGGCATTAACTCAAAAGTCCAAGTCCAAAGTCTCATCTGAGGCAAGTCCTTTCTTCCTTGGAACCTGTAAAATCAAAGACAAGTTCATTACTTCCAAGATACAATGTGGGTACAGGCGTTGGGTAAATATTCCCATTTGAAAAGGGAGAAATTGGCCAAAACAGAGGGACTACA